>NC_091791.1:98277500-100777500 GCF_041296235.1 Equus asinus | reverse complement strand
CTATAGCTCATACCATTCTGTTGAATCTTATAGGCTGTTGGATCTTGTTACTGTGCCATCAGGTGAACTTCGTCACGTGGAAGGCACCATTATTCTACACATTGTGTTTGCCATCAAATTGGACTGTGAACTAGGCAGAGAACTCCTGAAGCACTTAAAGGTAGCATCAAACTGTTAAGGTGATCGGGATCTCTTTATGAAGGAGGGATGTTTGAGTCAAGCCTCTTTTATGGCAGTTAATGACAAGAAACAAATAGAAATATTGTAGAAGGACCTTGGGTCCAGAGGATCTCTTTTTACATTTAAAGTGGAAAATATATGATGTCACTACAGTCATAAGCAGGTTCCATTTTAAAACCATACCTTAATTGTTCTAAATGTTTAAGAAGAAAAAAAAAGATGACTGTTCAGCAGGAAACTCAAAATTTTCTCTTAACTCCATCATTATCTTTTGTGAGCTTAAACCTTGACTTCTGTTATGCCATTTATGGATTGGGGATATTGCCTATTTCTATTAGTATATTATGGGGTTTTGTGAAGCTGTATCATTCATCATTAAATATTTGTGAAGTAAAATTAGAAGTATTTTTAACTCTTTTAAAGAAAAGTTGTATATAAAGGACTTATTTTTTCCTCCAACATTTTATTTTGAAAATTTTAACCCACAGAAAAGTTGAAACACTATAGCATGATGAATGCCTGTATACCCTTCACCTAGATTTCACCATTTATTACATACTTTGCCATGTTGACCTTATCTCACCTTCTCTCATGTACGTTCTTTTTTTCTGAACCATTTAAAAGTAGAAATTATGACACTTCAATGCCTGAATACATCCGCGTGCGTCTCCTAAGAGTAAGGATTAGTATCTTTTAGTTGAACTTTTTGAAGCATCCAACCCAGTTGTCTTGTGTCTCACATTGTTGGATTTATTTGGTTGTTTCCTCGTGATTAGATTCAAGTTAAACATTTTTGGCAAGAATACTTGGTAAGTGATGTGTACTTTCTCTTGTAGGGGTCAGCAAATTTTCTGTAAAGGGCCGGATACTATTTTAGGCTTTGCAGGCCACATGGTCTCTCACTGCTGCTCTGCTCTTCCCTTGTAGCAAGAAGGCAGCCAGAGACAATAAATGACTAAGTGTGGCTGTGAACTGATGACACTATATGGACGCTGAAATTTGGATTTTATTGAATTTTCATGTGGCATGAAATATTATTCTTCCTTTGATTTTTTTCCCCCCAACAATTTAAAAATGTTAAAACCAGTCTTAGCTCATAGGCTGTTTAAAAATAGACAGTGGGCTGAATTTGGCCCACAGGCTATAGTTTGCCAACCGTTGTTCTATTGCATTACATCAGAAGGCTCATAGTATCTGGCTATCCTACTACTGTTGATGCTAAATCATTTGGTTAAGACAATGATTGTCAGTTGTCTTTATTTGCAAGAATATAGGTTTCCTCTTGTAATTAGAAAATAATTCATGGGATCATAATTTGAGATCATGTGAAAATCTTTTTCCTCAGCAACCTTTCACACAGTGGTTTTGGTTTTCCCATCTGATGATTCTTGATCTAAATCAGTAATTATACTGAGAGTTGCAAAATGGTAGAACTAAAATTAGAAATTTTTAATTCTATCATTCCTACTACATTATTAGCTGGCTAAAAAGAGCCTCCCCTCCCCCTATTTTTTTGAATATCGTTATGCACCCATGAACCTTTTTTTTTTTTTTATTAATGTTATGATAGATTACAACCTTGTGAGATTTCAGTTGTACATTTTTCTTAGTCATGTTGTGGGTACACCACTTCCCCCTCTGTGCCCTCCCCCCACCCCCCCTTTTCCCTGGTAACCACCGATCAGATCTCCTTATCAATATACTAATTTCCACCTATGAGTGGAGTCATATAGAATTCGTCTTTCTGTGACTGGCTTATTTCGCTTAACATAATACCCTCGAGGTCCATCCACGTTGTTGTGAATGGGCCAATTTTGTCTTTTTTTATGGCTGAGTAGTATTCCATTGTGTATATATACCACATCTTCTTTATCCAATCATCAGTTTCTGGGCATGTAGGCTGGTTCCATGTCTTGGCTATTGTAAATAATGCTGCGATGAACATAGGGGTGCAACGGACTCTTGAGATTTCTGATATCAGGTTCTTAGGATAGATACCCAGTAATGGGTCATAGGGTATTTCTATTTTTAACTTTTTGAGAAATCTCCATACTGTTTTCCATAGTGGCTGTACCAGTTTGCATTCCCACCAACAGTGTATGAGGGTTCCTGTTTCTCCACAACCTCTCCAACATTTGTCACTCTTGGTTTTGGATGTTTTTGCCAATCTAACGGGTGTAAGGTGATATCTTAGTGTAGTTTTGATTTGCATTTCCCTGATGATTAACGATGATGAACATCTTTTCATGTGTCTATTGGCCATATTCATATCTTCTTTTGAGAAATGTCTGTTCATGTCCCCTGCCCATTTTTTGATCGGGTTGTTTGTTTTTTTGTTGTTAAGCAGTGTGAGTTCTTTGTATATTATGGAGATTAACCCTTTGTCGGATAAGTGGCTTGTGAATATTTTTTCCCAATTAGTGAGCTGTTTTTTTGTTTCAATCCTGTTTTCCCTTGCCTTGAAGAAGCTCTTTAGTCTGATGAAGTCCCATTTGTTTATTCTTTCTATTGTTTCCCTCAACTGAGGAGTTACAGTGTCCGAAAAGATTCTTTTGAAACTGATGTCAAAGAGTGTACTGCCTATATTCTCTTCCAAAAGACTTATTGTCTCAGGCCTAATCTTTAGGTCTTTGATCCATTTTGAGTTTATTTTGGTGTGTGGTGAAAAAGAATGGTCAATTTTCAATCTTTTGCATGTGGCTGTCCAGTTTTCCCAGCACCATTTGTTGAAGAGACTTTCTTTTCTCCATTGTAGGCCCTCTGCTCCTTTGTCGAAGATTAGCTGTCCATAGATGTGTGGTTTTATCTCTGGGCTTTCAATTCTGTTCCATTGATCTGTGGACCTGTTTTTGTACCAGTACCATGCTGTTTTGATCACTGTAGCTTTGTAGTATGTTTTGAAATCGGGGATTGTGATTCCGCCGGCTTTGTTTTTCTTGCTCAGGATTGCTTTAGCAATTCGTGGTCTTTTGTTGCCCCATATGAATTTTAGGATTGTTTGTTCAATATCTGTGAAGAATGTTCTTGGGATTCTGATTGGGATAGCACTGAATCTGTATATTGCTTTAGGTAGTATGGACATTTTAACTATGTTTATTCTTCCAATCCATGTGCAAGGAATGTCTTTCCATCTCTTTATGTCATCATCAATTTCTTTCAAGAAAGTCTTGTAGTTTTCATTGTATAGATCCTTCACTTCCTTGGTTAAGTTTATCCCAAGGTATTTTATTCTTTTCGTTGTGATTGTGAATGGGATTGAGTTCTTGAGTTCTTTTTCTGTTAGTTCATTGTTAGTGTATAGAAATGCAACTGATTTATACACATTAATTTTATACCCTGCTACTTTGCTGTAGTTGTTGATTATTTCTAATAGTTTTTCTGTGGATTCTTTGGGGCTTTCTATATATAAGATCATGTCGTCTGCAAACAACGAGAGTTTTACTTCTTCGTTACCTATTTGGATTCCTTTTATTTCTTTTTCCTGCCGAATTGCTCTGGCCAGCACCTCCAGTACTATGTTGAATAGGAGTGGTGAAAGTGGGCACCCTTATCTTGTTCCTGTCCTCAGAGGGATGGCTTTCAGTTTTTGTCCATTGAGTATGATGTTGGCTGTGGGCCTATCATATATAGCCTTTATTATGTTGAGGTACTTTCCTTCTATACCCATTTTACTGAGGGTTTTTATCATAAATGGGTGTTGGATCTTGTCGAATGCTTTCTCTGCATCTATTGAGATGATCATGTGGTTTTTGTTTTTCATTTTGTTGATGTAGTGTATCACGTTGATTGACTTGAGGATGTTGAACCATCCCTGTGTCCCTGGTATAAATCCCACTTGATCATGGTGTATAATCTTTTTGATGTATTGCTGTAATCTGTTTGCCAAAATTTTGTTGAGGATTTTTGCATCTATGTTCATCAGTGATATCAGCCTGTAGTTCTCCTTCTTTGTGTTGTCCTTGTCAGGTTTGGGGATCAGGGTGATGTTGGCTTCATAGAATGTGTTAGGGAGTTCTCCATCTTTCTCAATTTTCTGGAACAGTTTGAGGAGAATAGGTATTAAGTCTTCTTTGAATGTTTGGTAGAATTCTCCAGAGAAGCCGTCTGGTCCTGGACTCTTATTTTTGGGGAGGTTTTTGATTACCGTTTCTATTTCCTTACTTGTGATTGGCCTATTCAGATTCTCCATTTCTTCCTGATTCAGTTTGGGGAGATTGTAGGAGTCTAGGAATTTGTCCATTTCTTCCAGGTTGTTCAATTTGTTGGCATATAGTTTTTCATAGTATTCTCTTATGATGTCTTGTATTTCATTGGTATCTGTTGTGATTTCTCCTCTGTCATTCCTAATTTTATTAATTTGCGATTTCTCTCTTCTTTTCTTGGTGAGTCTGGGTAGGGGTTTGTCAATTTTGTTAATTCTTTCGAAGAACCAACTCTTTGTTTCATTGATCCTTTCTATTGTCTTTTTTGTTTCAATATCGTTTATTTCTGCTCTTATTTTTATTATTTCCCTCCTTCTACTGACCCTGGGCTTTGTTTGTTCTTCTTTTTCTAGTTCTGTTAGGTGTCGTTTGAGGTTGCTTTTGTGAGCTTTTTCTTGTTTAGTGAGGTGAGCCTGTATTGCGATGAATTTCCCTCTTAGGACTGCTTTTGCTGCATCCCAAATGATTTGGTATGTCGTGTTCTCATTTTCATTAGTCTCCAGATAAAATTTGATTTCTTCTTTAATTTCTTCAATGATCCATTGTTTGTTGAGAAGCGTGTTGTTTAGTCTCCACATTTTTGCACCTTTCTCTGCTTTTTTCTTGTAGTTGATTTCTAGTTTAATAGCGTTATGATCAGAAAAGATGCTTGATATTATTTCAACTCTCTTGTATTTATTGATGTTTGCTTTGGTTCCCAAAATATGGTCAATCCTTGAGAATGTTCCATGTGCACTTGAGAAGAATGTGTAACCTGCTGTTTTTGGATGAAGTGTTCTATATATATCTATTAAGTCCATCTGGTCTAATTTTTCATTTAATTCTATTATTTCCTTGTTGATTTTCTGTCTGGATGTTCTGTCCATTGGTGTTAATGGTGTGTTGAGGTCCCCTACTATTATTGTATTGTTGTTGATGTCTTCTTTTAGTTCTATTAAGAGTTGCTTTACAAATTTTGGTGCTCCTGTGTTGGGTGCGTATATATTTATAAGTGTTATGTCTTCTTGGTGGAGAGTCCCTTTTATCATTATAGACTGTCCCTCTTTATCTTTCTTTATCTGTTTTGCTTTGAAATCTACCTTGTCTGATATTAGTATAGCGACACCTGCTTTCTTTTGTTCATTATTAGCTTGGAGTATTGTTCTCCATCCCTTCACTCTGAGTCTGTGTTTGTCTTTGGGGCTGAGGTGTGTTTCCTGGAGGCAGCATATTGTTGGATCTTGTTCTTTGATCCATCCTGCCACTCTGTGTCTTTTGATTGGGGAGTTCAATCCATTTACATTTAGAGTGATTATTGAGATGTGGGGGCCTACCACTACCATTTTGTGTCTTGTTTTCCAGTTTTCTTCAGTTTCCTTTGTTTCTCGTCCCATGGTTTAATCTGTTCTGATGTAGAGCTGCTACTCTCTGTTGTTGTCCTTCTACTTATCTCCTCTGCTCTTGGTTTTGTAGCCCCTTTCCTTTTTTGGATTTTTCAGGAATGAGGGTTTTCCTGAGGATTTCCTGAAGAGGAGGTTTTGTGGCAGTGAACTCCCTTAATTTTTGTCTATCTGCGAAAGTTTTTATTTCTCCATCGTATTTGAAGGATATTTTCGCTGGGTAGAGAATTCTCGGCTGTAGATTTTTGTCCTTCAGATTTTTGAGTATATCATTCCACTCTCTTCTAGCCTGTAAAGTTTCTGCTGAGAAATCTGCTGATAGCCTGATGGGGGTTCCTTTGTAGGTTAGTTTCTTTTGCCTGGCTATCCTTAGTATTTTCTCCTTGTCGTTGACTTTTGCTAGCTTCACTACTATATGGCGTGGAGTTGGTCTTCTTGCATTGATAAAGTTTGGAGATCTATTGGCTTCTGTCACCTGAAGATCCATCTCCCTCGCCATATTTGGGAAGTTCTCAGCCATTATTTCTTTGAATAGGCTTTCTGCCCCTTTCTCCTTCTCTTCTCCCTCTGGTATACCTATAATCCTTACGTTGCATCTCCTAATTGTGTCTGATAATTCTCGGAGAGTTTCTTCATTTCTTTTTAGTCTTGCTTCTCTCTCCTCCTCTGCCTGCAGCAATTCTATATTGCCATCTTCCAAATTGCTAATTCTTTCCTCCATATTATCGGCCCTACTGTTCAGAGCATCTAGATTTTTCTTAATCTCCTCTATTGTGTTCTTCATTTCCAATATTTCTGTTTGGTTCTTCTTTATCATATCAAACTCTTTTGTGACATAGCTCCTGAACTCGTTGAGTTGTCGGTCAGAACTCTCTCTTAACTCATTGAGAATCTTAATGATGGCTGTTTTGAAGTCATCATCATTTAGGTTATATATCTCATTTTCTTTGGGATTGTTTTCTGTGTATTTGTTACTTTCTTTCTGTTCTGGAGATTTAATGTATTTTTTCATATTGCTTGATGTTGATTTGTGCCTCCGCATGGAGATAGAGTTTAGTTGCTCCTTTCACTTGTTTCAGCTGCTGCGGTGGGGGAGCAGCTGTTTATACTGCACCAACCAGGAACCCTGTCCACAGTTGCTAACTGGGCCTGGGCCCCTCCTCGTAGCCACAGTGGCCCTTTCGATTCCCTCCTCTGCCGTGGGGGCCGTCACAGGGGGGCTTCAGGCTGCTGGTGCCTACTGTTTCAGCCCACCTAGATGTGCTCTCTCCTTGGGGTCTGCAACGGTGTTATGGGCTTTTCCAGCGGCCAGGGGTGGGATCACTTATATTTGTCACTCCATTGCTGTCGGCACCCACAAAATCTCACTTGTCCTCTATGGGTCGCAGGAGAGCTATTGGCATCTTCTACAGTCTGTGGTTAGTTCACCTAGCTATGCTGCTTTTGCCCTGGGGTCTTCCAGCCTTGTGGCTGGCGGCTGGGTGCCTTCTACTGGTGCTGTGCAGAGGCTTTCCCTAAGGCTGCTGTGAGCCTGTAGGGTTTCCCCCTAGGCTACGAAGCTGGGTCTCTGGAACTCCCCCCAGCCCCAGTCCTCTCCAAGATCTCCAGCTATCCCTAGTCCCACGGGGCGGGCAACGGCAGCTGGGGGTCGCCCCGCCCTCTGGGATTCTCTCCGGGCCTCTCCCGGAGCCGTGAATGCTCGGCGTGGCCCCTCTGCTAATGGCAGACAGAGAGTTTTGTCTGCTGCCTGGGCGGAGCTCCGGTGCTTCCCCTCCGGGTCGCAGAGCCGGCCTTTGAAAGTTCCCCCAGCCCCGGTCCTCTCCGAGATCTCCGGCAATCCCTATTCCCACAGGGCGGGCAACGGCAGCTGGGAGACCTCCGTACCCTCAGCGACTCTCTCTGGGACCTTCCGGGCGCCGTGAACACCAGGCGGGGTCTCCCCTCCAATGGCGGGGAGAGACTCTCCCCGCGGGCTCAGGTGTGCAACTCCAAAGTTTCCCTCTGCGTTTAGGAGTAATTGCGGGGGGTTTAGGTAGGGTTCTGGTCACCTGTTTCCACCGTCGCTCCTCTGTTGTGTGCTCGCTCCTGCCCTAGATGTGTGTAGATCCTCTGGGGGCGTCCGTTGGAAGAAAGCCGCTTGCGGGTACTAGGCTGCTTATCGGGGTTGGAGAGTTTTCACCTATTTCCACATCCTCCCGGAGGAAAGTCCGTCCGCCTTCCGATGTATACTTGCGTGGGTGTCTCAGACGTCCTGAGATGCTGTCTGGATATCCTTTGTCAAGCAATAAGTGTCCAAATAATTGTAGACTCGAAGGGGGAGAGACAAAGAGGACTACTCACGGCGCCATCTTGGATCTTCCCCCATGAACCTTTTTAAATTCAGTACTCATTATGCATTACTCAGAGTGTGACCCATATTTGGCCAACTGGATCTTTCAAGTTGGCTTCTGTTTCCTTCTGACAGGCCGACCTATTAGTCTTTGAGCACTTTTGTGGCATAAGCTATCCAAAGCTCACCTTGATTTTCCTTCTCCTGTCCTGATTATCAGCCATTTCTCCAAGGAGCCCTGGGTCCCTTCTGTAGAAAAGGATATCGAAAGACCGTAATGTATGAGGTAGACTTTAAAGCTGTTTTATCTTCTCTGCATTTGTGCATTCTTCTTTTTATTTAGGTTATTGTAGCTGTATTATTGGTCTTTGCAAAGAACCAGCATTGTATTTTTTTCTTTACTCCCCTGTTTTATTTTTGTTTGTTGGTTTTCTGTTTTATTCATCTTTGATTTTTATATTTATTCCTTTTTTTCTTTTGTTTCTTGGCTATCATTTCCAAGACCTATTTTTTAAACTTTATTGAGGTATAATTTATATGACATAAAATTCACGTCTTGTAAGTGACTAGTTCAGTGATTTTTCGTAAGTTTATCTTGTTGGACACCCTTCACCATAATCCACTTTTAAAATGTTTTCATCACCCTGTAAGATCCTTCCTGCCCATTTACAGTTAATCCACATTCCCAGCTCCAGGTAACCACTAATCTACTTTCTGTCCTTTGGATTCACCTTTCCTAGCCATTTCATATAAATGGAATCATACAGTATATGATCTTTTGTGTGTGGCTTCTTTCATTTAGCGTAATGTTTTCAAGGTTCATCTGTGATGTAGTATGTATCAGTATTTCATTCCTTTTTGTTGTTGACTAGTGTTCCATCATATGGATATATTAATTTGTTTAGCTGTTCACCAGTTGATGGACATTTGAGTTGTTTCCACTTTTGGGCTATTATGAATAATGCTGTTACGAACATTCACATGCAAGTCTTTGTATGGACGTGTTTTCACTTCTCTTGGATAGATACCTACAAGTGGAATTTCTGGGTTGTGTGATATATTTATGTTTACATTTTTAAGAAACTACTGAACTGTTCTCCAAAGTGGCTGTATTATTTTACAGTCCCACCAGCACTGTGTGAGGGTTCCTGTTTCTCCACATCCTGGCCAACATTTGTTATTGTCTGTCTTTTTTATTATATCTATTCTAATGGGTGTGAAGCAGTATCTCTTTGAGGTTTTACTTTGCAGTTCCCTAATGACTGATGATAATTGAACATCTTTTCGTGTCTTTATTAGCTGTTCTAATATCCTCTTTGGTAAAATGTCTATTCAAATCTTTTGCCCATTTTTTGCGTGTCTTACTGAGTTTTAAGAATTCTTTGTATATTCTGGGTATAAGTCCCTTATTATGTATATAATTAGAGAAATAAATATTTCTCCCATTCTGTGGCTTATCTTTTCATTTTCTTAATGATGTCTTTTAACACAAATGTTTTGAATTTTACTGAGGTCTGATTTATCAAGTTTTTTTTTCTTCTTCTTCTTTTTCTCCCCAAAGCCCCCCAGTACATGGTTGTATGTTTTAGTTGTGGGCCCATCTAGTTGTGGCATGTGGGACACTGACTCAGCATGGCGTGATAGTGGTGACAGGTCCGCGCCCAGAATCCAAGCTGGTGAAACCCCGGGCCTCCAAAGTGGAGTGCGCAAACTTAACCGCTCGGCCACGGGGCCGGCTCCCAAGTTGTTTTTATATAAATTATTCTTTTGGTGTTGTATCTAAGAAATCTAGGCAAAGACAACATAGTAGAAAATCTTCTACACCTTGAATTTTGCCTAAGGTCCTGAAGATTATCTGCTTTGTTTTCTTTGAAAAGTTTTATAGTTTTAGCTCTTACATTTAGGTTTCTGATCCATTTAAGAAGCTTTTTCTAAAGTAGGCTATGTTACACTTTTAAGGTGTACATAATGACTCGTTTTTGGTTTGTGTGTTCTAGGCAGGACAGCAAGGAGATCTCAGTAATAATATATGTCCCTTCAGCATTGCCCTCCTGCTCTCTGTGACAAGAATACAAAGATTTGAGGAACAGGTATTTATTAATGACTTTTTGGTTCCTTCTGTAGTTGATAAGGAGCAAAGGGCCTGTTTTTTTGTTATCCTTCGCTAAACAATTCCACTCCCATCCTGCCAGCAGCAGCTTCCTCGATAAAACATGTAGGCCCACACTGTTCTGTGGGGGCTGCTTGAAGACTTCTTCAGGTGCCTGGTTTATACCTCTCTTTCCTATTGTGTGGTAAGCCAGGTGGTGAGGTGGGAATGAGAGTGGAAACATATCACACAGTCCAGATAGCAAGAATGGAAATGGTATCCACGAGCAGTTTTAATATCTTGTAGCTTTCCAAGAAATTGTCCCTGCTTGAGTTGAAATTAACCAGAATAGGTTAGTTGCAAGGAAGAAAATATAAAATCCTTTACCATTTTTTATCATATGTGTTCCCTGGTTGTGTGTAATATTAGTACTGATTTTTAGCCCTTTTGCTCTCTTAAGGAAGGCTTGTCTTCAGCTCTTTTAAGCTCCCGCTCAAAGTCATAATTTTTATATCATACTTGTCTAGTGAAACAGTTGTCATAGGGATGAGTATATGGCAGCAAGTAGAAACAGTTACAGGGTTAACATTTTATAGCATGAGCTATTTTTTGGTTCATTTTCCTATTTCTTTCATTATATTAGGTATTTGATCTTTTAAAGACTTTGATTGTAAAGAGCTTCAAGGATCTTCAGCTTCTCCAAGGCTCAAAATTTCTTCAGAATCTAGTCCCTCATAGATCTTCTGTTTCAGCCATGATCTTGGAAGTGGTAAAGAATAGGTGAGTTTGTGAACTATACCCTAGTATGTTCATGAGGTATTTAGTGTTAGAAAATGCAACATGGTACCATACTTATGGCTCATCAGAGAAAACTGATGACTACCACTGTTGACTTCACCTCTCAAGGTTTTATCCCTTAAAATTGATGAAGCAAGCTTTTCCTGTATCACAAGGTCCTTAAATCCCAAGGCCTGATTTCTTGGCCACCTTGATAGCAAGAATACAAAAATGGAGTAGGTGCCTTTGCTCCTTTTGTGATATTACAACTCTTTATTGTCCTGAGTCTTCGTTGACTTTTTTAGGTGAGTAAAAAACATTAAAAGTTTTATTTACTGTAACTGTTGAAGTTTGGGGCTGATGGATAGAATTGAATTGATTAGCAGTTTAGACAAATCCATTTTAAACCAAATTTTGAAAAGACTGGTCACCATCCTGGTCGTTATTTTAATTTCAGGATATACACTGGCTGTTGTAACAGTCTTTACTGTGTCATGTTTTTTTTTGTCTGTGGATTAAATATATTTTAAAGCTTTATAGTTTAAGTCATAATTTAAGGTTGCTCTCATTCCAGGTCTGGGAATTTTGATTTAGATTGAATTTACATGAGGTTGGCATACAAGGCAAATTTGAGAATAGAACCCCTGTGTCTGAGTGGTTTACCCATTAGGCTTTAAAGCTTCTGTATCTTCTCTGTATCTGGTTCTTCTTTTTCCTAAGGTTTACAGTTGTATCTCCAGTATTCCCTCAACCAGGTCTCTTCAAGTTGGGCTAACGAAACAGGCATTAGCTAACCAGAAAATTCCTGGAAAGCTGCCCTTCTGGAAGTCCCAGTTAGCTATAGGACCTGGAAGCATCTCCATCTGTAATTAGGCTGGGGTGGGCAATTGCCACTAGGTAGGACTAAAACTTACTGAGAGGGATTTGGATAGCATTACTAGACCCCCTAGAATAGCCAGCTGGCTTGTCACACATGCTTGCCCCACTCAGCGAATTAACCTTGAAGTAATGCATCCTACATTTTATGTGATCGAATTTTTGGACCCCGCTTATTGCATATTTGGTGTATTTTATTGTATTTAGATTTCGATTTGCCTGTTACTGTCTAGAGTTAATTAGTAGAATAATTAGAGTTAATTATGGCATTTCTGGTGTAACACAGTATACTTATGAAAAATCTTCTGTTCTGCAAAATTACACTCTAAAAGTAACAGGACCTGTGGGGAAAATAGGGTCGAACACCCTTAAAATATATTTGCCTTTGTAACCAGAGTGCTAAGATATATTCTTTTTTTTAATTGAAATATAGTTGGCATATTGCATTATATTAGTTTCAAGTGTACAACATAATGACTTGATATTTGTATATACTGTGAAATGATCACAATAGCTCTCTCTAACATCTGATGTATTTTTAATATAAAAGTTCTACTTCCGTAAATATAAGATTTTACCTTAAGCAACAAGTTGAGGTAACCTGGAAAGGGACAGTAAGGGAGTATTGAGGCTGAATTATGGAGACTAGGACAAAATGCAAAAATATTGTGCGTGTGGCCTAAGCCAAAAGGAAGAAAACGGGGTAATGGGCATCATGAACAGCACTGTCTTCCTCCAAGGTTTGCTGTGTTCAGCTCTGCTGACATACTTTGTGCTTACCTGGAGATACTTGGAGGTGCAAAACATTAATGTACTAGGAAAAAATCACCTGTGAACCAATTCATTCTCCCAGTTATACTTACTCCCTTATTTACCAATCATATATGAGCTCTTTCATGTTAGACAAAGATAGACATTTTGTAGCAAACAGACTGTAATTGCCTCTTCCCTCCAAGCTGAGAACCTTAGTGCACTCACTATTTCTCTACTTCCTTCTTATTAAGATTATAATTAACAAACAACACTTACTTAGACTTTGTAGTAAATTTTACTAGTTTCTTTACTTACCTCTATCTTTGGAATCTCGTATTTTTTCTCTTGGAAATATGCCATAAGTATATAGTTTTTGCAGCAATGCTTTCTGATACGGTTTGTGGATGGTAGACTTTCTGAGTATTTCCATGTCTAAAGATGTCTTTATTTTGCCCTCTTACCTGAGCAATAATTTGACCAAGTATAAAATTCTGGTAGAAAGTTTATAACCATTTTTTATTGTCTTTGTGCACCTAGGATTACTGATGAAGTCTGATGATTCTTTGTATTATTGTAGATAATCTGCTATTTTCTTCATGGGAACTTTTGAGATTTATTTTTATGCTTGATGTTCTGAAATTTAACACAGCTTATTTTTATGTCAGTTCTTTTTTAATTCATTCCTGCTTATATTTAGTGTGCCCTTTCACGGTAAGAATTCATGTCTTTTCTAAGCTCTGTAATGATTTTCTCTTTTTATTTAAGTTCTTTGAGTAATCCTTCCCCCTTTTCTCTCTATTCTCTCCTATTAGTTGTTGGAATTTCTTCATCTGTGTGCCATATCTCTTAATTTTCTTTCCTGCTTTTCGTATTTCTTCTTGTTAATTTGTACTGCAGCTCTGTCTACGTTACTCTCACTTCCGTCTATTGAGTTTTTCACTCCAGCAATCATGTTTTTCATTTCCAAAATTTCCAGTTGGTTCTTTTTCCATAACAGTCTGTTTTTTGTTTTATGCTATAATCTTTCTTTTTTCTCTGAGGGTATTCATTAGAGTTTTAAAATCTCCTTCTGTTTGTTCCGTTAGCCTTTCCCTCAGCTATCAGTTCTCTTCGTTGGGTTTCGTGCTTCTCTTTCCAGGTGGTATTTTTTCCTGTATTTGGTGGTTATTGGTTTGTCTCTCTATTGATGTTTCTGGTGCTCCCCATTAGTTTGTCTGAGAGTGCCCTGTCTATTCACACATTCCACCTCTGTGATTTGAGGATGGCGGTAGGATGTGCCAAGGGCTAATCTTTTAGGTGTGGGGCCTCCCTAATCCCTCCAGCGTGTTGTCATCCTTCAGAGTGCTGCTCTGCCTCTCAGGCCCAAGCTCCTCTACGCACAGATCCCATCCAAGAGCAGGCCTCGTCCTTGCTCGCTTCTTGGCATAAACTGAGGGTGCAGTGGGGCCTCGGAGAAGAAGGCAGAGAAGGATGCTGTGTACCCAACTGTTCATGCTAGGGTATCCCAACCAGTCACCACATAAGTTGTCCCAGGGTTCTTTCCAATTCCCAAGGTATCTGTCCTTGGTATCTGCTTTTGGAGCCACCCCTTCATTTTGCACTATGTGGTCTGTGGCTTCCTCTTTCGTTCTTATATTCCTTTCAATTTTTAAGGATTCTTCATAATTTCTAGTCAGTCAAAAACACCTCTTATTTTTTCACATTATTATGGATCGTATATATACACCATATATAGACATGTACACATACAGGTGTGTGTATCTTTTCATTTGTAGGTATTTAGGGTAGGAAGAATGGAGCATGTGTTCAGTCTGTATGCTTGATCTCAGATCTCCAGAGTGTGAATATTAATAAAATATGCTGAAATACTATGAGAATCTATTCACAACTCTCTCCTTCATTCTTTGGTGCTACATTATAATTTGTTCCTATTTAACAGATAGATCTAATGATATAAAGGTTATTATATCACTTCCACTATTGTGGGTAACATAAAGTGGTATAAAATCACGAAGGATTCTGTTGCTTTACAAAAAGTTATTTGTAATTTTAGCTCGTGCTTTTGAAACCAGATCATTCATCGATTCATACTATAGATATGATATGACTATATGAAGATATGAATATAAATATTCCTACTATAAATATTTACTGAATGCCTTCTATATGCCAGCCTTGAGCTAGGCAATATGGGTAAAAATATGACTACAGTATGGTCTCTGCCATAGAGAATCTCAGTCTAGGGAGGGAGGCAAACTTGGAAGCATATGTGTAAGTGGTGTTAGTGTCATGGGGGGAATAGAAGAAGCAGCAATTAACTTCTAGTCATGAAATCTTCGATGGAAATCTCTGATGGTGAGTATACTGAAATATTCCAGTTTCTTCTGTATATTTTTGAATATTCTGTAGTTTCTGGATTTTCCCAGTGTTCTGTCTGTCAATGGAGATTGCTGCCTACATTCCCATTGCTGGGAATTTCAGAATTCTGCCAGATAAGGATGCATAGAAAGAAAAAGTTCACGTGAAGAGTGTTGGTTATCCAGGTCAAGTTTGGGAATGTGTAACATGGCAATGAATATAAAGGTAAGGTATCTTACTAAGTTTTTATTTTTAACTAAGCTTTGTTTTCTTGCAGTGTTCATAGTTGGGATCATGTTACTCAGGGCCTGGTAGAACTTGGCTTCATTTTAATGGATTTATATGGGCCAAAGAAGATTCCTGATGGAAGAACCATTGAAACCAGTTCAAGTCTTTCTAGAATGCCGAACCAGCAAGCATGTAAGCTTGGAGCTAATATCCTGTTGGAAACTTTTAAGGTGAGACTTGAGTTCAGCAAGCATTTCCTAATTTTGTGAAATTCTATTATAAATAAGGCGTAACATTTGCCTGGGAGTTTGGGGGACAAGGAGACTTGAGTGTGTAGCAGCTTCTGGGGACAGAGATTGGGATAGTGATTGAAGTTATAGATCCAGTTTGATGGAATTCTTACTTTCTCGTCCTTTATTTATATGAGTTTTTTATTCAGTCTAATTTCTGTTCTGACTGTTTCTTAGAAGTTTGAATATCAGTTAGCTTTCCCATGATTTCCTCTTCTTCCTCCAACAGTAAATTATTTGTTGTTTGTTTTTTTTTCTTTTTAATGATAGTCCCTTATACAAAAAATAATCTTTTAGGTCACTGTAGTACCTCAAGCTTAAAAAATCATGCTTATTGGTTCATTGTTTTTGAGGAACCCCAAATGGGGAATTTACATTTTTTTAATTCATTGCATATTGTGACTATCATCTCAGTCTTAATTTCTGAAACAGCTTTCAAAACTTAATTTCTTTTCAAGTAGAAAAAAATGCTAGATCATATCTGAGGCTAAACAACCTTGCTATGCTAGTGGTTCCTTTAAGTCATCTTCTTGACATTTAACTGTTAAGGTAGCCGCACGCCAGAAGTGTCTGCTGAACATGTTCTTGGAGACTAATTTCAATGTAAATCTAGTGTTCTGATCCATAACTAGGACATGAATGCCGTATCATAGTCCTTGAGTGTGTATGTCTGTTAGGTGATATAAGTGACTCTTCCTAACAGTAATCTGGCTAAGAACATTCTTCGAATAAGAGACTTTAGTAGCTTTTGTTTTAAATTAATCTTCCTTAAAACCAGGGAGGTTCCATTTGATGTCCCACATGTGTTGGCTTTGTCACAGTATCTGTAGAGCATATAATTTACTACCAATAATCTGTTAGTCTGAGATCTGAAAGAAATTATACTTCAAAGCAATCAAGTTCAGGTAAGAATTTTAACTAGAATTCAAGTGAAAATTCAAAAGTCTTTTTAGGCAACTGCTGCGCTTCTAGAAACTGAAGAAGAGATTGGTGAACATTTTTTAGGTTTCCAGAAATTTTCATAAACTTTTAAATTTTAACATAAAAGTTAGGCATCCTGTCAGACATACCGATGTTGGTGTGTAGTGGATGCCTAAGTAGAATTATTCCACTTTGGAGCTGGACCTTTTATGGAGCAGTACTTTCATGTGATCTCTCTTTTAGGCCAACGGACATGGTAGTTTGCCCTGCTAATGAATCATCTGAGCACAGAATGAGGGTAGAGTTGAGTGATTCTGTCTTTCCAGATGATTCACATTATATTTGTCTTTGAAATAAACAGTCAAGTTTTACCTGTATCCAATTTCTGCCTAACATGCATTGATGCCACTGTAAGCTGAAGGTCACCAAGAAATATTTTACTGGTTCTTCTGTTGTTTTTAGATCCATGAGATCATCAGACAAGAAATTCTGGAGCAGGTCCTCAACAGGGTTGTTACCAGAGCATCCTCTCCCATCAGCCATTTCTTAGGTATTGGACTTTGAAAGGAGGATAAAGTTCTCAGGAATATTTTCATTTAAATGTCATAATGTTTTGGTCCTGGAAGAAAAAAAACTTTAACGATACGGTAGTTTAATGCAATATCTTTGATTATGATGCCAGTAAAACGTAAGTCTGTGTATATTGTCTATGGTTGGCAGGAAGGAAATGAGCATATAATTAATGAGTGAGACTTCTGTCTTGCATCAACTTTCTCTCTGTCTTTTGTTTGAATACTTCTCAGATAAGTGCTGTCCTTCTGCTACACTCATTAACCTCCTATTCTCTTAACCCTGGACATTCTGACTTCAGTACTTGTCTCTTTGGTGACTTCTGAATTTGCTGTTTTAACACATATCTCCTAATGCCCAAATCCACTGGGTTTTTATAGTCACCAAGTTTCTTAGTTTCTCTGTGATTTAACACTGTTTACAACTCCCCTGAAACTTTCTTAGATAGGTTCCATGATAACTGTAATCATTTGCTTCTTATTCTGCCTCTGATCAGTTTTCCCCTTTCTCCTTTAGAGCTTTCTTTTCTTTCTTCTACCCTTTAATGTCAGGGTTTTGCAAAGTTCAGTACTTGACACTTTACTTTTTTTCTTTCTGTTCAGCTTTATTGAGGTGTAATTGATGCATAATAATCTCCACATATTCAAAGTGTAACAGTTTGACGACTTTTGACGTGTATACACCTGTGAAACCATCCCCACAGTGGAGATGAACATATCTATCACCACAAATGTTTCCTAGTGCCTCTTTGTAATCTGATCCTTCATCCCTCTCTTCCTCCCCATCTCCCATCTCCAGTCTGGTCGCTTTCTGTCACTATAAATTAAATGCCATTTTTTGAATTTTATATAAATGGAAGCCTACTGCATGTACTCCTTTTTTTTGCCTGGCTTCTCTCACTCAACATAATTCTTTTGAGATTTTTCCAAGATTTTTGTGTATTTCAATAATAGGTTCCTTTTTATTGTTAGTAATATTCCATGATGTAGATATAACCACAATTTGTTTATCCATTCACCTGTGGACGGGTTTTTAGGTTTCCAGTTTGGGGCTATCTCAAATAAAGCTGCTGTGAACGTTCATGTATAAGCCTTTCTGAGGACATATGCTTTCATTTCTCCTGGGAAGACACCTAGTAGTGGAATGGATACATCATAGGGGGTACATACCTACATACATGTGAGTCCATACATCATTAAACATACATAAATTTATGTTTAATGGTTTAAGAAACTGCCAGACTGTTTTCCAAAGTGGTTGTACCATTTTACATTCCTACTAGCAGTATTTCTGTTTGCTTCACATTGTGACCAATACTCGGTATGGTCAGTCTTTTAGTCATTCTAATAGGTGCGTGACGGTATCTCATCATGGTTTTCATTTGCATTTCCCCAATACTGAATGATATTGAAGATTTGCCATGTTTATTTGATATCTATATATTACATTTGGTCAAATGTTCATGTCTTTTGTCCATTTTTTAAAATTGAGTTGTTTGCCTTCTTATTACTGAGTTACTATAAGAGTTCTTTATATATTCTAAATACAAGTCCTTTGTCAGATACATGTTTTGCAAATGTTTTCTCTCAGTGTGTGGTTTGGCTTTTACTTTTTGTAACTGTTGTTTGAAAAACAAATATTTTTAATTTATCAATTACCAATTTATCAGTTTCTTTTTATAGTTCCTGCTTTTTGTGTCATGTATAGAAAAATCTTTGCCAAACGCAAGGTCACTAAGACTTTCTCTTATATTTTCTACTAGAAGCTTTATAGTTTTAGCTCTTATACTTAGACCTATGATCCATTTCTGTTAAATTGTGCAGGCCTACCTTGGAGATATTTCAGGTTTAGTTATAGACCACCACAATAAAGCAGATATCGTAATAGAGTCACACAAATTTTTTGGTTTCCCAGTACATACAAAAGTTACATTGACACTATACTGTAGTCTGTTTAGTGTGCAATAGCATCATATCTAAAAAAACAATGTACATACCTTAATTAAAAAATAGTTTGTTGCTAAAAAATGCTAACCATCATCTGAGCCTTCAGCCAGTCATAATCTTTTTGCTGGTGGAGGGTCTTGCCTCGATGTTGATGGCTGCTGACTGATCAGGGTGGTGGTTGCTGAAGGTGGGGGTGGCTGTGGCAATTTCTTAAAATAAGACAGCAATGAAGTTTGGTGCCTCAGTTGACTCTTCCTTTTGTGGATGATTTCTCTGTAGCATGCAATGTTGTTTGATAGTATTTTACCCACAGTAGACTCCCTTTCAAAATTGGAGTCAGTCCTCTCAAATCCTCCCTCTGATTGATCAACTAAATTTATGTAATACTCCAAATCGTTTGTTGTCATTTCAACATTCTTCATAGCATCTTCACCAGGAGTAGATTCCGTCTCAGGAAACTGCTTTCTTTGCTCATCCATAAGAAGCAACTCCTCATCTGTTAATATTTTATCATGAGGTTATAGCAATTCAGTCTCATCTTTAGGCTCCACTTCTAATTCTGGTTCTCTTGCTGTTCCCCCACATCTGCAGTTACTTCCTCCACTGAAGTCCTGAACCCCTCAAAGTCATCCGTGAGGCCTGGAATCAGCTTCTTCCAAACTCCTGTTAATGATGATATTTTGATGTCTTCCCATGAACCATGATATTCTTAATGGCATCTAGACTGGTGAATCCTTTCCAGAATGTTTTCAGTTTACTTTGCCCAGATCTGTCAGAGGAATCACTGTCTGTGGCAGCTATAGCTTTACGAAATGTATTTCTTAAATAATAAGACTTGAAAGTCGAAATTACTCCTTGATCCATGAGCTGCTGAATGGATGTTGTGTTGGCAGGTGTGAAAACTAACATTAATCTTGTACATCTCCATCACAGCTCTTGGGTGACCAGGTGCATTGTCAATGAGCAGTAATATTCTGAAAGGAATCTTTCTCTGAGCAGTAGGTCTCAACAGTGGGCTTAAAATATTCAGTAAACCGTGTTGTAAACAGATGTACTATCATCCAGGCTTTGTTGTTCCATTTATAGAGCACAGGCAGAGTAGAGTTAACATCATTCTTAAGGACCCCAGGATTTTCAGAGTGGTAAATGAGCATTGGCTTCAACATCAAGTCACTGGCTGCATTAGCCCCTAGCAAGAGAGTCAGCCTGTCTTTTGAAGCTTTGAAGCCAGGCATTGACTTCTCCTCCCTAGCTATGAAAGTCTTAGATGGCGTCTTCTTCCAATATTAAGCTGTTTTGTTTACACTGAAACCCTGTATTGTTTAACCACCTTCATTAATCTGGAGAACTTGCTGCAGCTTCTACATCAGCTCTTAATGCTTCACCCTCCACTTTTATGTTATGGAGACTGCTTCTTTCCTTAAACCTCATGAACCAACCTCTTCTGGCTTCAGACTTTTCTTCTGCAGCTTCCTCAGCTCTCTCAACCTCCATAGAATTGAAAAAAGTTAGAGCTTTGCTCTGGATTAGGCTTTGGCTTAAGGGAATGTTGTGGCAGGTTTGGTCTTCCAGACCACTAAAACTTTCTCCACAACAGCAATAAGAGGTTTTGCTTTCTTTTCATTCATGTGGTCACTGGAGTAGCACTTTTAATTTCCTTCAAGAACTTTTCCTTTGCAGTCACAATTTGGCTAACTGGCACAAGAGGCCTAGCTTTGGGCCTACCTTGGCTTTTGACATGCCTTCCTCATTAAGCTTAATCATTTCTAGCTTTTGATTTAAAATGAGAGATGTTCGACTCTTCCTTTCACTGGAACACTTAGAGGCCATTGCAGGGTTATTAATTGGCTTAATTTCAATATTGTTACGTCTCAGGGAATAGGGCGGGAGACAGGGGAACAGCCAGTTGGTGGAGCAGTCAGAACACACACATTTGTTGATTAAGTTCACTGTCTTACATGGGCATGGTTCATGGTGCCCCAAAACAATTAAAATAGTAACACCAAAGGTCACTGAACTCAGATCACCATAACAAATATAATAATAATGAAAACGTTTGAAATATTGTGATAATTTCCAAAATGTGACAGAGAGACACAAAGTAAGCAAATGGTGTTGGAAAAATGGCACCAATAGACTTGCTCAATGCAGGGTTGCCACAAACCTTCAATTTGTAAAAAAGGGAATAAAGTGAATAAGTGAAGAGGAATAAAGCGAAGCACGATAAAACAAGGGCTGCCTCTCTGTGGTGTGAGGGAATAGGGTTCTTTTTTTGCACATGGTTATCCAGTTGCTCCAGCACAATAAGTCTTAAAATCAAACAGTGTTAATCCTTCAAATTTGTTCTTTTTCAAAATAGTTTTGGCTATTCTAGGTCCCTTGCATTTCCGAGTAAATTTTAGAATTAGCTTGTCAATTAGTAATTGAAAAAAAAAACCTTCTCTAGTTTTGACTGAGTTTGCCTCAAACCTGTGGATCACTTTGGGAGAGAATTGGCATCTTAACAATATTGAGTCTTCTAATCCATGAACACAGTATGTATCTCCTTGTTTACAGCCATTTGCCACATAACGACGTTCAGAATGTATGACACTGGTTCCGTAAGATGAGTACTACATAGCCTAGGTGTGCAGTAGGCTATCCTACCTAGCTTTGTGTAAGTGCACTCCATCACGTTTGGAGAACAATGAAAGCGCCTCACTATGCATTTCTCAGAACACGTCCTCTTCGTGAAGGAATGCATGATCGTATTTAGGTCTTTAATTTCTTTTAGCAATGTTTTCTAGTTTTAAGTGTGTGGATCTTGTGTATCTTTTGTCAGATTTACCCCTAAGTATTTCATTTTTTTGGCACTATTGTAAATGATATCTTTAAAATTTTTAGTTTCTAGTTGTTGATTGCTAGCGTGTAGAAATAGTTGCTTTTTTAATATTGACCTTATATCCTGCAACCTTGCCAAACCCACTTATTAATTTTAGTAGCTTTTTGACAATTCCTTGAGATTTTCTATGTAGAAATCACATCATCTACAAATCAAGATATTCCTAATATTAATTATTTGTCTTTTTTTTTAAATCAACCTGCCTTAAGAGGCTTGTCAATTTTATAATCTTTCAAAGAATGAGCTTCTGGTTTAAATTTTCTCTCTTTTCTTCTGTTTTCAATTTCATTAATTTCTGCTTTTTATTGTTTTCTTCCTTTTGCTTGCTTGGGTTTATTTTACTCTTTTAAGTGGTTGGAAAAAAATCAAAAGAAGATGATGATTTCATGACGTGAAAAATTTAGATTTCAGAGTTCATAAAATACAGTATTATTGGAATATAGCCATGCTCAATCATTTATGTGTTGTCTATCCTGCTTTTACACTATATCAGCAGAGTTGAATAGTTGTGACATACGCTATATGGCTCATAAAGCCTAAAATAGCTACTGTCTGGCCACGTATAGAAAAAGTGTGCCAACTTGTGGCCTGTTATTTTTATGTAGATGTGTATATTGCTTTTTTTTCCTTCCTGATGTTCCAAGTTCCCTTATGTTTGTGTGAAGGGTTTTAACTACAGAGTCAATTTCTTTAATAGAAATAGGGCTACTCAGGTTATCTAAATTTTCTGGGTGAACTTTGATAGTTTATGTCTTTTAAGGAATTTGACCATTTCATTTAAGTTATCAAGTTTATTGTCATAAAGTTGTTCAGAATATTCCATTTAACGTCTCTAGGATCTGTATTGATGTCTCCTTTCTTATTCCTACTGGTTATAATTTGTGTCTTCTCTCTTTTTCCTAATCAGTCTAGCAAGACTTACCAATTTTATTGATCTTCTCAAAGAACCAACTTTTGCTTTCGTTGAATTTCTCTATTGTTTTTGTTTATAGTTTCACTGATTTTTGCTCTTTTTTGTTTCCCTTCTCCTGCTTGCTTTGGGTCTAATCTATGATCTCTGGTTAGAAGCTTAGGTCATTAATTTGAGACCTTTTTTTTTCCCCAGGACAAGCGATACATTGTAAATTTCCCTGTAAACATTGCTCTAGCTACATCCCATGCATTTTGTTTTCTATTTTCATTCAGTTCCAAATACTTTTCATTTCCCTTGTGATTTGTTCTTTAACCCATGAGTTATTTAGAAGTATGTTGTTTAGTTTTCAAATATTTGGAGATTTTCCAGGTGTCTTTCTGTTATTGATTTCTAATTTGTGGTTATAGAACATACTTTCTATGACATGAATTTTTAAAAATTTGAAACTTGTTTTATTAGAATATGGTCTATTTTGATAAGTGTTCTGCGTGCTATTGAAAGGAATAAGTATTCTGCTGTTATTAGGTGGAGTTTTCTATAAATCAGTTAAGTCAGATTATTCAAGTCTTCTATGTGCTTACTGATTTTCTATCTGCTTATTCTATTGAGAGGACTGTTGAAATCTGACTTTGTAGTTAAAGATGTGTCTGTTTCTTTCAGTTCAATCAGTGTTTGCTTCATGTGTTTTAAAACTCTGTTATTAGGAGCATCAGCATTTAGAACATTGTTATGTTCTCTTGGTTAGTTGACCCATTAATCATTATGAAATGACCTTTCTTGTTCCTGGGAATATTGTTTGTTCTGAAGTCTACTTTGATATTAATATAACTTCTCCAGCTTTCTTGCGATCAGTGTTAGCGTGGTATATTTTTTCATTTTTTTAGTTTTAACTTATTTTGATCCTTATAGTTAACATGAGTTTCTTAGAGACAACATACAGTTGCGTCTTACTTTTTTAATCCAATTTGATGATCTCTGACTTCTCATCAGGGCAGGTGTTTACATTTAATGTGATTATCATCTGGCTGTTTTCTCTTTGTCTATCTGTTCTTTGTTGCCTTTTTTCTCTTCCTCCTTCTTTTGAATTGAGGGTTTTTTTTAATGATTCCATTTTGTCTTGCTAATTTGATTAGCTATACCTTGTTTTACTTTACTTTCTTTGGGTCGTCAGGGTTTACGGCAGACATCTTTAACTTGCTCTAGCGGTATCCTTTACATCTAGTCTAAGGACATTGCAGCAGCTCTCTGCCATGTGTTATCCCTGCTCCCATGGCTTTTGTGCTGTTCTCATACATTTTACTTCTCTGTTCATTGAATTATATCTACATCATTATTTTTTCTTTAAACAATAATCTTTTTAAGAATTTTTAAAAATAAGAAAATGTCTTTTATTTTTACCCACGTGTTTACCATTTCTGGTGCTTTTCCGTTTGTGTAGACCTATCTAGGTTGCTATATAGTACCACTTTCTCTGATTGCCCTTAACTTTCTTAGCCTGCCGATCTGCTATTGATGAATTCTTCATCATCAGAAAAATTCTTCATTTAGTTTTTGAAAGACATTTTTCTGACTAGGTTGACAGTTTTTTTCTTTTAATATTTTAAAGATGTTGCTCTACTGTTTTTTGGCTTTCATCATTTCAAACAAGAAGACTGCTTTCATTCTTATCTTTGTTCCTCACTATATAATGTCTTTTTTCTTTTAAGATTTTCTCTATCAGTGGTTTTAATCAGTTTAATTATGATGTGCTTTAGTGTAGTTTTCTCTATGTTTCTTGTGGTTTGTCAAGCTTCTTGGATCTGTTGGTTTATGGTTCTCATCAAGTTTGGAAAATTCTGAGGTATTATTTCTTCAGAAAATGTTTTCTGTCATCTCCCTCCCCACCAGCACATTCACACACACACACACACACACACACACACACTTTCTCTCTCTCTCTCCCTCTCTCTCTCTCTCTCTCTCTCTCCTGGGACTCCAATTACATATCACTTAGGCTGCTTGAAAGTTGGGTAGTCTTTTTTTTTAGTGTTTTCTACTCTGTGTTTCATTTTAGGTGGCTTGTATTGCTATCATTTCAAGTTCTCAAATCTTTTGCTCTGCAGTGATCTTTTCTTCTATTGATCTCATCCAGTAAATTTTTCATCTTTTGACATTTGATTTGTGTCTTTTTCATGTCTTCCCTCTCCTTAACATGGTTCCCTTACCTTCTTTTTGTTTTTTAAGATTTTATTTTTCCTTTTTCTCCCCAAAGCCCCCTGGTACATAGTTGTATATTTTTAGTTGTGGGTCCTTCTAGTTGTGGCATGTGGCATGTGGGATGTCGCCTCAGCATGGCTTGATGAGCGGTGCCATGTCCACGCCCAGGATCCGAACCCTGGGCCGCCAAAGTGGAGTACGCAAACTTAACCACTCAGCCAAGGGGTCAGCCTCATCCCCTACCTTCTTGAACATATGAAGTATATTTATTTTAGCTCTTTTAATGTCCTTGTCTACCATTTCTTTGATTTGTTTCATTTCTGATCTGTTTTTATTGATTGATTTCTTCGTCATCATAGATCATATTTTCCTGCTTTGCATGCTTTATAATTTTTGATTGGCTGGCATACATTGTGAATTTCACACTGTTGATTTGCTGGATTTTTTCCTTCAACTGTTCTTGTTTTAAGTGTCTTGGAAAACATTTAATCTTTTTGATGATTATTTTTGTGGTGTGTTAGGCAAAACCAGGTACCCTTTAATCTGGGGCTGACTAGGTTCCCCTACGGAAGCAATGCCTTTCTGAGTATTCAGCTTTGTATATTATGAAGTGTTTCCACTGTGGTTTTGTGAATGTGAACTCTTTCCTGTCCTTTGTGGCCTCTGAGGATGGATCTGCCTGCTCCTTGCTGCTGATTCTTTCCTTGGCTTCAGGTGATTTCCTCACACATGTGCAGCTGACAAGCAAATGGAGCTCCCTGCGCATCTCCAAGGCTCTTTCCACGCGACTCTTTCTTCCTAGTACTCTGATCTGTGAATTGTGGCTGCCTTGGCTTTCCTGAATTCTCGACTCTGCCGCTTTAACTTTGGACCCTGTGTTTCCCTCTCTGTGCCGCTGCCTAGAAACCCTGTGGGCAGTAAGCTTGGGCAGTTACAAGGCTCACCTCATGTGTTCCCTTCTCTCAGGTATCATTGTCCTATACTGCTTGTTGTCTAGTGTCTGACAATTACTGTTTAATGTAATTTGGCCTTTTTTGTTGTTGTTTAAAAGAGGGAGGATAAATCTGGTCACTGTTACTCCAGCACGGTGGGAAGCAGAAGTCTCTTCCTCTTTTTATACTTTCTCTTACTTGTAGATATCATTCCTGTTTTCATAATTTCAGCTGTTGTTGTGGGCTTTTGTGGGAGCCATGCTCCCAAATCTTTATGTCCAGACTGTCCTCTTTCCTTAGTTCGTAGTACTTTCAATCCTGCTGGATATTTCCATTTAGTATTTTTTTTTTCCTTTTATCTAAAATGCAGTACAGTTCCTTCAAATGAATTCCCCTTTCCATTGCCCTTATTTCTATTGTCTGAAACCCGGCTCTCCAAGTCCTGGAGGCTGGAATTCCTTTTTATCTTCTCAAACACACTTGGTACTTAAGTTCTCTCCTTCTTCCCTCATACTGTTACTTTTTCTTCTCTTTTATACCAGTGCCCCCCACAACACCCATTGCCTACTTCCCAGTCCCTTGCATTTACACTACTGCCACAGCTTCCTCTGCTGGTTCCTCTGCTTTCTCTTCTCTCTGCAGCCATTCAGCTTATACGTTGCCACAGATAAGTATTCCTAAAATACCACTCTAGCATTCAGAAACCACCAGTACTCTCTCTAATAAATTATCAGCTCTTTATCGAGCCACTTAAGGTCCTTGACAATTTGATCCAACCTACCTTTCCAACATTAGCGTCAAGTATTTATTTGTCTGAATCCTTCACCCTAACTCCACCAATTTCCCCGCTGTCCTCTGAGTATGTCTTACATTTACCTTTCCTGTACTTTTACTCATGCTTTTCCCTTTACATATGGTAGGCCTTTCTGGTTCTATATGCATCTAAATGTTACCCATCTTGCAGAACCTAGCTTAGACTTCTCCTCTTTGCTTTTCTAAAGCACACCAACTCATAGTGATCTCCTCTTTGAACTCCTATTTAAACTCTCTTTTACCATTTACTAGGCAATAAACTGGAATTATTACATACTTGGTATTGTTCTGTTATTTACTTCTTTTCATCCTTTTAAAATATATTTTCTTGACTTTCAACTAGATTAAAATTCTTGAAGGAAGAGAGACCATGTTTTCTGCATTCATGTATTCCTTAAAGGGCCATATCCTGCTTACACATGATAAAAGTTCATAAATATTTATTGATTTATTTTAGCTTGGACATATGAAGACATTTTGTGCTCCTTGACTTGGCAGTATAATGGGTTTCTTTCCTTCTTTCTTTCAGACAGGTTAATTTTTGTAGTCTTATACTATTGCAGAAGAAAGTTAAAGTATCCTGACCACTGAACATAGAAGTATGTAGAATATGTAGAAATTTATATTACAGTGTACTTAACTTGAGAAAGGAAACAAAAACCTTTTTACCATTTCTTTTGCCCATATTTCTTCTTATTTGAGATATCTTTAGTTATTTGAGGCAACTCATTATAGATTGTGTTTTTCAGACCTGCTTTCAAATATCGTCATGTATGCACCCTTAGTTCTTCAAAGCTGTTCTTCTAAAGTCACAGAAACTTTTGACTATTTATCGTTTCTGCCCCTTCAAACTGTACAAGGGCTGCTGAAGGCGGTGCAGGTAAGTCTTCTGACTCCTAAGGAGCTGGCCAAAACTGAGGTTGAACTGTCTAAGGGAACTCTGATGCGTTTCTTCATAAATATATATGTCTAAGAAATCCTATTTCCCTTGATTCTGAAACATAAAACTTTGTATTAAAAGGGCAGGAACGCTGAACCAGACTCTCTTTTCCAAGTTGACTCCCTCTTCATAGCACTATTTTCTCTCCTTTGACTCATTTTCAAGTTAGTGTACTAATTAAAAGGCTCTTAGAAAATTATTAATTGAGGACAACAGATTTAAAGGCATTCACAGCTAGTTTCAATTTAGTATTTAAAAATATACTATTGTCCTTATTACTAAGTGTAATAAACATTGAAATGTATATAAAACAGAACCAAAGTTCCTCATATAAGCCAAATGGTAACAGTAGCGTATGGATAGAAATGAGCTAAGGCTAATAAACAAACTTGTTCTCTTTTACCCCCTGATTCTTTCTCTTTCAGCCTCTTCTGAAAGTCAGCATGTCAATGAGAGACTCCCTGATCATCGTCCTACGGAAAGCTATGTTTGCCAGGTGTGTGGTAACCCTTGAGATCCCGGGAAGTCATGCTTTCTAATGCTACTTAACGTCTTCTCTGCCATCTCCTCGTACAACCTGTTCACAGTGGTCGTGCAAATTCCTAACCCAACAGAACACTTTGATCAAACGAGGCATTGTGCCAAGTGCTTTATCTCATTGAATTCTTAGAGCAACCCTATGAAGTGATTATTACAGCTCCCATTTTACAGATCAGAAAACTTAGCCTTAATATGTAAGTGACTTTGCAAAACTCAAACACTGGTTGGTGGTGGAGCTAGAATTTGAGCTTGTAATCTCAAGTACTCTGCTATACACCCCTAGAATAACTTTCAAGATATGGTTCCAGTGCAAATACTCTGAAACCGGAGCTGGCTACAATTCTGAAGAGGGAGACTCCTTAATTAAGAAGAAAACATTCAAGAAACTCCTTTTAGTGAATATTGGAATTGTCTAGTGGCTATAGACAAAATAAATTGTTGAGGGGTCTGAGTTTTTTTATTTTTGGCTTAGCCAATGCCTTCTGACCTCTCTTCCTTTATTTCTTAGTATATAAGCTAGAGATGATACTACTATCACCTAAAAAATATTATGAGACAAGTTAAGAGGTGGAAAGCATTTGGTACTTTAAGATACCCAATTACTACCACGTTAGCTATATTAGAGTGTACTCATGGGTATCCAGAAGAACAACTAGTAAGTAGCTGTGTACTATTATCCCTCTTCTAGAATTGACAGGTTTTTCTTACTCCTTACCCAAAGGCATGTCTGATAGGCCAAGGTTATATGTTTTAGCATCTATAACATGAATCAATCATAAGCCTCAGTGAGATGAATGTATCATTTTTCTGGATGAAGGGTTCACAAGGCACCAAGCATGTACTCTTCTATGAAGAAGGGAAGTGCTCTTTCAGACACAGAGAAAATCAGTAATTTCCTTTGCTGTTTGTTACTTAGATTTGAGTTATCGGCCCATCTGAACAGCCTCTCAGCATTCTTGTTCTCATTCTCCACATAGACTTGCCAGCGGGATAGAAGAAAGTATAGATTGTGTCATGAGGTTAAGTAAATAATGAAAAAATAAGCTTAATTCACTGCTAATTGCTGTGAACAGCTAATTCTTTATTTTGACTACATAAGTGCAATTTATTTTGCTCTATGCTTTGTTGTTTATACATATTCCTTCTCTGTATGGAACTAAATGGATTTTTCTGACCCAGAGCCTATTCTTGTGAAATTAGTACTGTTTGTTAATTTCTCCTCTGTTCCTGAGGTAGCCAGCTTGATGCCCGAAAATCTGCAGTTGCTGGGTTTTTACTGCTCCTGAAGAACTTTAAAGTTTTAGGCAGCTTGTCATCTTCTCAGTGCAGTCAGTCTATCGGTGTTAGCCAGGTAAGGATTGTTCACACTAGCTTATACTGTGTGCAGTAACGCAGGAGTTGGTGATGTGCAAGCTGTTTTCTTCTACTCCCGTTCTGTTTGTAGAAATGATCCTGAAACTGAGAGGCTGGTGATGATGATGATGATGACGATGACGACGATGACGATATCAGCTAACGCTTATTAATGGCAAATTTGCTGTATGTTCAACTGTGCTATCCAATATGGTAGCCACTAGCCTTAGTATGGCTGTTGAACTGAATGCTTGATTGAAATGTGGCTAATCTAAATTGAGTTGTGCTGTATGTGTAAAATACATAGTGGATTTTGAAGACTTAGTGTGAAATAAAAGAATGTGAAATATCTCAATAATTTTTTATTTTAATTGCACATTGAGATAATATTTTTGAATATGTTGGGTTAAATAAAATATTAAAATTAATCTTACCAGTTTATTTTTACTTTTTAAATTTACCTACTAGAAAATTTAAGGTTTGTGGCTTGCGTTTGTGTCTGTATTATATTTCTGTTGGCCAGTGCTGTGCTAGACACGATGCTAAGTGCTTTATGTTCAGTATCTCACTCTTCACAATAATCCTCTGAGGCTGGGGACTGTTATTCCCATTTTTATTAGTTCATTTACACATGAACATCCATTAAAGCCTGTAATCTGAGAAAACAAAACTTTTTACAAAAATTTGGCAATCTGGGCTTTGGAGCAATAAAATTGTCTTCATAATTTTTTTTTTTTTGAGGAAGATTAGTCCTGAGCTAACTACTGCCAATCCTGCTCTTTTTGCTGAGGAAGCCTGGCCCTGAGCTAACATCCATGCCCATCTTCCTCTACTTTATATGTGGGACGCCTACCACAGCATGGCTTGCCAAGTCGTGCCATGTCTGCACCCGGGATCTGAACCGGCAAACCCTGGGCCGCTGAAGCGGAACGTGCAAACTTAAGCGCTGCACCACCAGGCCGGCCCCTGTCTTCATAATTTAAATTATTTACTATACAATTTATAAATGAGACATCTATATAACAATTTTGTTAGGAATCTTTATTGTTCTAGTATAACTGTACAAAACTTTCCTATAACATATGGTATAGATTAAATATTAGGAACTGGATATCATTTGTGTATTATTATCATCCCCATTTTTTTTCTTTTTTTTTGAAGATTGGCACCTGAGCTAACAACTGTTGCCAATCTTTTTTTTTTTTTCCTGCTTTATCTCCCCCAAATCCCCCCAGTATATAGTTGTATATTCTAGTGGTGAGTGCCTCTAGTTGTGGCATGTGGGATGCCACCTCAACATGGCCTAATGAGCGGTGCCACCAGGATCCGAACCAGCGAAACCCTGGACTGCCAAAGCAAAGCGAGTGAACTTAACCACTCGGCCACAGGACCGGCCCCATATTATCCCCATTTAAAGGATAAGAAAACTGAGACAGAGAGGTTAAATAACTTGCCCAAGGTGGTATAACCAATAAAGGGTAGAACTGGGATTTGACCTTAGTCGGTATTAACTCCCTCACTAAGACGCCTGTAGTAAAATTCAGGAGTTCTTGGTCTGTAATTGCTGAATTTATTATGTAAATCAAACAAGGGATGTTATTCTTTGTCATTTCCATTTCCAAACAAAAAACTACCTACTCGAAACCACTCAGGATTTTGTGGAAGCAAGAAGAGCTCGATTCTTCTAGCTATTGAAAATATTTAAGGAAGTTTTTTAGGCCTTTCAAAGTATATTATGACTACTGGATTCTAGTGGCATGAAATAATCTGTGTGCCTTCCTAAGCTGCTGACATTGCCAAGGAAAACCTTGGGGAATGGGGAAAAGTTAATTTTTTTAAATCTTTGAAAATTTTCTTATTCCACACCAGTATAAGAGTGACACTTAGCGTGGCCAGGTGATGATTATAATGTCTGCCTCGGTCCTAGGTTTTGGCCTATGGGGAATGCTAAGTCTAAGGTCTTTGATGAAGAACATAGGCTCATTTTACCTCCTTAAGGGCAACTACTTTGGTATGATAGACAAGAACTGGCCTCTCTTCCTTTCAGGTCCACGTCGATGTTCACAGCCGTTACAACTCTGTCGCCAATGAAACTTTTTGCCTTGAGATCATGGATAGTTTGAGGAGATGCATAGGCCAGCAGGCTGATGTTCGACTCATGCTTTATGAGGTAAATCAGCAGAACAAAAGGAATGTGGCACCCCCCCCCCCAAGCTAATAATCCTTTTTATTTTAATAATTTTTTTTCTGATTATGAAAGTACAGTAGATACATTCTTATTTGATGCAGTTAGGACCAATAATTAGTGATGGTTAGCCAGGAAGTTGTTTAAGGTGAGAAATCATAAAGAATAGTTGAAACATCTTTAAGTGTTGTATTTTAATTTGAAATATTTAAATGTACTATTTATTTGCTAGTCTTTTGTTTTAAGGCCAAATCTCTGTTGTGTTTGGTTTGGTTTTGGTTTTGAGTATGAGTCTGCCGTTTGGAACTTCTGTCTCTTAAACAAACCGTAACCTTAGTTTATTGCTTATAATTTCAAGTTTTTGTTTACCTGTAAAGTGGGATAAAAACTTTAAGGCACTTCAGATACAGTCTGAGTATGGAAACCTTCTAGATGTATTCAGTTTTTTCCCTAACTTTTTATAATTGTCTTACCCCTCATTCACCAGAAATTGGTTTTAGAAATTTACTTTTATTTATTTAGTCTTTCTAAAACATCCACCCTAGTTTTTATAGGAACAACTTCTTTTTCATTTTGCAGTTGGTTTTCAGCAGTTACAGAATGTCTGAATAGATCACATAATTGTGACAGTATAATTAGCAAAAAGTGAGTGGACAGGTACAACTGCTGCCTCGAGATTGGCATATATTTCAGCCAGTGAGAACACATGTGCAGTCATGGAGGATATGCTACAGTCTCCAGCGTTTAGTTTGCCATGTGCTGCAGAATATGCATTTCATAGGTGAATGGAGAGCATTAGGTAACCTAGCAAGGAGATTAAGGGCAAGTCATTTCAGAGAATAGCTATTAGTTTACTTTCATTGGACATTTTTAAAATAACATTTATTGAGCTACAGTAGTTGCCAGGCACTGTACCAGACACTGGATTTTTCAGGCTTCTTGTAGAAAATATGAAAAATACAGAGAAATATTTTTTAAAATATTATTAACCCACAACTCTTATATGTATGTTTATGCAAAATTGGAATCATAAGATTTATATATCTTTTATCAATATTATATTGTGAGCATTTTCCCATTTTATTAAATGTTCCTTGATACATAATTTGTAATGCTGAATAGTACTCTATGTATATAGTAATTTATTTGACTGTTTTAGTTTTGGACATCTCTGTTGTTTCTAGTTTTTCACTATGAGTGTTGTACTTGACTGTTTGACCACATTGCTAGGTTAATTAGAGCATTTTTAAGTTTATTGGCATATTCTGGCAAGCATTGAGTTTTTTTTAATCATTAAAAATATTTTTGTTCAACACCCATTTGTAATAAAAAAAAATCTCAACAACTCTTAGCAAACTAGGATTAGAAGGGAATTTCCTCAACCTCATAAAGGGCATCTCTGAATCCTATATCTAATAATGTAAATGGTCAAAGACTGAATGCTGTCTCCTGTGATCAGGAACAAGGATATTTGTTCTCAACACTTCTGTTCAACATTGTAGTGACGGTCCTATCCAATGCAACAAGGCAAGAAAAAGAAATACAGGCATATAGATTTGAAAGGATGAGGACAAGCTGTCTTGATTCATATACTATACATAGACAATACAAAATAATCTACAAAAAGTGAATTTAGTAATGTGGGATACAAGATTAGTAACCATGCAAAAATCAATTACAGGCATACCTCGGAGATATGGCAGGGTGAGTTCCAGACCACTGCAGTAAATCAAATATTGCAATAAAGCAAGTCACACAAATTTTTTGGTTTCCCAGTGCATATAAAAGTTATGTTTATTGCTCACTTTGGCAGCACATATACTAAAATTGGAACGATAGAGAGAAGATTAGCATGGCCCCTGTGCAAGGGTGACTCGCAAAATCTTGAAGCGTTCCATATTAAAAAAAAAAGTTATGTTTACACTCTACTGTAGTCTAAGTGTGCAATAGCATTATGTCTAAAAAAAATTTACATACCTTAATTAAAAAATACTTTATTGTGGGGCCGACCTGGTGGCGTAGTGGTTACGTTCGCCTACTCTGCTTCAGAGGCCCAGGGTTCGCAGGTTCAGATCTCGGTTGCAGACCTAGCACCGCTCATCAACCATGCTGTGGCAATATCCCACATAAAAGAGAGGAAGATTGGCACAGATGTTAGCTCAGTAACAATCTTCCTCAAGTGAAAACAGAAAGATTGGCAACAGATGTTAGCTCAGGGCCAATCTTCCTTACAAAAAAAAAGAAAAAACTTTATTGATAAAAAATGCTAGCCATCATCTGAGCCTTCAACAACGCATAATCTTTTTGCCAGTGGAGTGTCTTATAAAAAACATAATATCTGTAAAGCACAATAAAGCAAAAGTATAATGAAACGAGGTATACTTGTATGTTTCTATTTACCAGCAATGAATGATTGGAAACTGAAATAAAGTAATATTTACAGTAGATAAAGTAAAACACCTAAGGATAGATTTAACAAAGTATGTACCAGATATGTACTCTGTAGACCTACCTCAAAATATTGCTGAGAGAAATTAAAGAAAAGCTAAATAAATGAAGAGATATACAATGTTCACACATGGAAATGCTCAATATTGTTAATACTTTAAGTCTCAAAAAGGTTTATAGATTCAGTGCATTCCCAACTGAAATCCCAGGGTATTTTTGTAGAAATTAAAACGATTCTAAAATTTATATGGACTATAAAGCATCTATAATGAACAAAAAGTATAAAGTCGGTTAATAGAGTTTTGACACAGATCCCAAGATAATTCAGTGGAGAAAGGATGGTCTTTTCAATGAACAGTGCTAGAAGAATTGTTCATGGTATTGGGGGTGCCCAAAAACCACCCCCATGTTTAAAGATTTCTCTAGAAGTACTCATAAAACTCAGCATATATTAGTTCTCATGACTAAAATTTATTATACTTAAAAGACACAAAGCAAAAAACAGCAGAGGCAAGAGGTGCTTAGGGTGCAATCCGAGGAAACCAGGTGCAGGCTTCTGAGAGTCCTCTCCAGGTGGGATTGCACAGGATGCATTTAATTCTTCTAGCACGTGAGTGTGACAGCACATGCAAAGTGTTGTCTACTAGGGAAGCTTACTAGAGACTTGGCGCCCAAGGTTTTTATTGGGGGCTAGTCACACAGGCACCCTTACTTAGCACATGCCAAAATTCTTAACTCCTGGAAGGAAATCGTATATTCAGCGTAAACCACATTGTTTGTACAAAAAGTTTAGGCACAGTAAACCTCTCTCACCATTTATGGCAAGTTTTATTTTGGTGTAGGAACTGTTTACCAGCCACTAGCCAAGCGCCAACCTTGCAAGTAGGCCTCACTAAGGATAGCAGTCTCAGACCTGCTGTGTTAACTCTTTTCTGCACAGTCATCCATATGCAAAAAAACCCCATCTCAACCTTTATCTAGCTCCAAATTTTAAAAATTAACTTGGAAGGGATCATAAACCTAATTCTCTTGGGATTTTGCTGTTCATTTATTCATCAAAGATTTACTCAGTACATCACTAGTTTCTAAAAACTCTATTATTGATAATAAACACCTTTGTCATACTTGTTGCAAGTATATGCCAGATGGCCATTTGCTCTTTTTTAAATTATGATCTTTTTAGAGCTACAGAAATACTAATTTTTGGTGTTAAATCTATTGATCTTTTCCTTTGAGGCATCTGCTAATATTTATGTGTAGAGAGTCCATATCCTTCCAGTGAATATTTGCTAACATTTTCTTCTATTTTTTTATGCTTTCGTTTTTTATGTTTAGCTACTTAATTCATCTGGAATTTGTCAGGATATAATGTATAAGGAGCTAACTTTTTCCCCAGATTAGCCAATTGTTTAGACATTATTTCCTCCTTATGTGTACTAAGTCTGTTTCTGTTATATGCTATACCTTTATTTCATCTATAGATTTTTGTGCCAAGACCACAAATGTCTTTTATTATCATTATACATTTATAAAATATTTTTAGTACTTGTTAAGGCTAAGCTTCCTTTGTTTCCTTTCTTTAAAAAATTTTTTTGGTTTTTCTCACAGAAGAACTGTGCAATCTCTTTTCCAGGTTCCCAAAGGAAAGTTCTCCCCAGGATTTTAATCTGAGCAGTTTTTAACTAAGATAGGGAAATTTTGCATGGGAAGAAATGTTATAGTCATTCCCGTTAGGGTGCTTAGGGCCAGGAGGCATTTTTGAAGCACTGGAGACTGACTGACTGGAAGGAATGTTCTAAAAAGGAAGGTTGCTAAGGTAGGACAAGAGGAAAGAATGAGGGCCTAGGACATCCCTGACTGTGAAGGGGTCAAGTACTACGAAACCAGAAGTGACTTGTTTAAAAATTGTGAGGATTATAGTGAGTTTATAATTCAGTTCTTAGTGAGGAGAGGTCTCTTTTTAGCTTAGGCAAATAACCTAAACTTTCTGAATTGTTTCTCCCTCTAGCAAATATAGTCTCCATCTTTTTCAAAGAACTGAGAATAGGGTAAAGAAATATAGTGTTCTTTTAAAGTTAGGATTGTCCAAATCACTAGTATCTCTGTTAACGAACTTATTCGTTCTCTGTTTGATTCTTATTAGGGATTCTATGATGTCCTTCGAAGGAACTCTCAGCTGGCTAATTCAATCATGCAGACTCTGCTTTCACAGGTAAAATATATTTTTATGGATATAGAGAACAGATAATGAGGCATTGAAAGGCAATGTTGTTTTTCTTACTTTTCAAAATATAATAATATTTTACAATTATTATTATTATTATAGTTCCCCAAAAATAATTCCCAGCTAGTACACTGGTACATTGTTAACATGCCTAGGGTATATGATGTGGTTTTGGAGTTGCTTTTTTTTAGTCACCACTTATCTACCTGCCATATTATCATCTAACAGTTATCCCTCTCAGTTAACAGTCTACATCCTAAGTCAGAAGGACATTTTAAAGAACCATTTGTACAAGGGCTATCAGCAGCTATATCTGTTTTATTTCTAAAAGAAAAAAAAAGAGTAATCTGGAGTAAATGTAGCAAAATACTGACATCCGTTAAATCTAAGTGACCTATACATGAGTGTCTATGAGATTATTTTCTGTTGAAAAAAGTTTTTAAATTGTGGAATATTTCAAAGGACCATCAAGAGGAGAATTCAGCTGGAGAATATCTGGTATAAATAAGACCTTTTACTCCCAACATCTGTTCATTAAACATTTATGTGAATCTTTTTCTTAATAACAACTTGATTGAGATATAATTCACATAGCATACAATTCACCCATTTAAAGTGTACAACTCATTGGTTTTTAGAATATTCACAGAGTTGTGCAACCATCACCACAATCAATTTTAGAGCATTTCATCACCTCCGAACACAAGCCCACCACTTAAGCCACCACCTGCTGATTTTCCCATCCTTCCCTGACTCTCCTAGCCCTAACAACCACTAATCTTTCTATCTCAATAGATTGTCTATTCTGGGTCATAGAGTATGTGGTCTTTCGTGATTGACTTCTTTCACTGTCAGTTTTAAACCAACATTGCATTCCTGGGATAAATCCAAACTGATTATGATTCATTACCTTTTTATACGTTACTGGGTTCAGTTTTCATTTAGGATTTTTACATTTATGTTTACAACAGGGAATGGCCTATAATTTTCATTTCTCATACTGAACGTCCTTGGTTTAGTACGATCTTAGTAAAATGGTGGGGAAATGTTCCGTCTTTTTCTGGTTTGCGTAAAATTTGGAATTCTCTATTTATTTCCCTTATTCCCTTTTTCCCTTACTTGTTTGGAAGTTATATACTATTTTTCATTAATCTAAACTTTAAACAAAATTTTTGGCTTTTGACACACAAGTAGTGTCAATTCTAGCCCTAACTACATTTGGAGACTAGTTGTGGCTAGAAATTCCCGGGGGAGGCTTTTTTCCCCCTCCACCTGTAGTCAAGGGTCAGTTAGCTACATACCCTTACCATCTTCCCCCATGTGGTGGATACAGGTTTTAGGTTCATCCACCAAGGAGATCTCCTGCGAATTGCAGCTTTATGTGAGAGTCTCTCATACAGCCTTCACCCCAGGAGGGCCCTGGGCTTTGTCTTCAATTCCGTGATTCCTTCTATAATTGTAGCTCTAGGCCTCAGGGATTGACAGATGCTGCCAGAGTAAACACTAGTTCCAGAGCTCATTTGTTCATTTATTTGCTAAGATTCATGCGTTTATAACATTTTCTAACATATTCAGACCGCTAAGGAATTCTCTTATTTTTCTATCGTCTTAGCTATTTAGTAAACAAATAGATCTATATAAAATTTTTAATGCAATGTTTTCTATTGTTCTTTACCAGGAGGGTTTCTCTAGACCCCTAGTCCACCATTTTGCTATAAATGGAAGTTCTCTCTTTCTGTCTCCCCTTTTTATGCCATTGCTCCGTGATAATTCTGCTGAAGAAGCTCCATTTGGAATTAAGGTCTCAGATGTGTAGACTATTGGAAGGTCCTGTACTGTTCATTAAAAGCTTTTCAATGGGCTTGGGCCTGATCCTATGTAAAATTTATATCCTGTTAGCTATCTTGTATCTTTCAAACTGTAATGATCAGCCCATCTACATTTGCGCATTTAATAAGAATTGAAAATTATGGCTGAAGACATAGAGCAACTCAGGTTAGTATGTGGACCAGTAAAATTCTGCAAACTCCAAAAGTAAGAAGGAGAAAAATTATAATTTACCCTTTTTTTGAGCTCTGTTATGTGCCAAATAGTGTTTGAAGCCCTTTACATGGATTGGCATATTTAATGCTTATAACAGCCTTCTATGTTTATATTAGTAATACCCTCATTTCACAGATGAGGAACCAAGGCATGGGTACCTTTGTCAAAACCATTAATAAGTGGTAGTACTGGGATTTTGGACTCAGCCAGTCTGACTCGAGAGCCTGTATTCTTAACCATCAAGTTATAGTGAAAATACTGATGGCCTGTGCAGATTGAGGAATTGGTGTGAGAGAGTATGATGTTTTGTAGGAGAGGTAATGGAGGTGGAATAGGAAAGGAGATCTCAATCAGTACAATGCCTAAAGCAAGGACAAAGGATGTGGGCAAGCCAAAGCAACACAGATTTTGCTGCATTGTTCTTTGGGCAGTTGGGAAGTGTGTTTTAGAATACATTAGACATTAAAGGTGCCACTAGCCTGACAAATTAAAAAAGTGAAAGCATTCATGAGCCATGATGTCTTTTTTCCTTACCGTACACAGTTAAAACAGTTCTACGAGCCACAATCTGATGTGCTGCCTCCTCTCAAATTAGAAGCTTGTATTCTGACGCAAGGAGATCAGATCTCTCTACAGGAACCACTGGTAAGAGTTTTATTCCTCCTATAACCATTATTTTTACTGTTAAGTAAAATCTTCAGAAAGATGTACCTTGAGCTTTCCCTGGTAAGCTTGCTTTCTGCTACTCCCAAATGAATTTTTACTCTTAAATCTACCCTGTTATCTTTTCTGAGTCATCATCACCTTGGGTCTGTTGGTAAGATGTCTCTGTGTCAGTGCTTGACTAAGTCAAGGCATCCACCACTTCTCCCAAGGAGCATTTTCTCTCTCATTTATGCCTCTTTGATTATATACACTAAATAAATATACTTTAGAATTGGGGGAGGGAGATCACTTAGAAGCAAATGAACCCAGGGGGCCTGCTTCGTTAGTCTGGAGGGAGTATATGATTTAGGCTGAGCTAGAATTGGTGCTCTGTTGAATCTTCAGAGGAACTAGGACAGGTTGGTTTTCTGTTCTTGTTGTCTAGCCTCAGAAAGACAGGGAAGAGAAAAAAACTGAGCCTCTCCCACCCCAGCTGACTTAGAACTCAAGGCAGGGGAAGGGGGTGGTCTTTCAGTTGTCATATCCTGTGTTCATAATGGGCCTTCTGTGCCGTGAGATGTCCTCAGCCTGGTTCGGAGATGCTATGTCGGTCTCCCAAAGCCTCCCTAAACATAAACCGTATCTTTAGAATAGCCTCTGGGACTCAGAGGAGCTAGAGAGGATTTAACTTCATAACCAGGCTCCATGGTGTTTGTACCACATCAGGGACAGCAGATCTGATGTCGTGTTCTGAGGTGTCAGCTACTTATGAAGACAGTTCCTTTGGGAAAGGCCAGAAAACAATGCCCCTGTTAGTTCAATTATTTTTTTTCCAGTTTTATTAATTCAGATTGACTTAATTTGTGCTGTTGATTAAGTTACTTTAGCCTTATAGATAAGGATTATTTGTTGATTATCAGCAGCTTCATAGGTTATCCTTTAACACTAAAGAATGTTTAATTATTATTTTTTCCTACAGGATTATCTGCTGTGTTGTATTCAGCACTGTTTGGCCTGGTATAAAAGTAGAGTGATGCCCCTCCAGCAGGAAGAAGAGGAGGAGGAAGAAGGATTCTACCAAGACTTGGATGATATGTTGGAGTCCATTACTAACAGAATGATAAAGAGTGAACTAGAGGACTTTGAACTGGTAATTGCTAAGTCTGAACTGTGTTGAATAATGGAGGTTTTTAATGGCTTATTAATTTTTATCTCATGTCTCTTAGGATAAATCAGCAGATTTTTCTCAGAGCACTGGTGTTGGCATCAAAAATAGTATCTGTGCTTTTCTTGTGATGGGAGTTTGTGAGGTTCTCATAGAATATAATTTCTCCATAAGTAATTTCAGGTAAGGTATTGCTGCGACTCTACTTGTAGTTTGATGAATAGTCCATTTGATATGTATATTTTTTAAACTCTAACAATATGCTAGGTATCGAACAGACCACAGACCGTGTCACTATCTCTTAGATGCCCTAAGACCAAACTATGTTCTTTCTACCAAAGAACTCCAAAGCATATGCCAGACAGGCCAGTGAATGTTGTCCCTCTAGCAGGCTTTAACTTGTTCACAGTTCCTCAGACCCTGGCCTCAAGAACTACTGATTTTAATAGAGAAATTTTTATTGGTGGTAGTATTGAACTTTCATGCTCTGCATCGACTGGTATAAATAAGAGAGGAAAAAAAAAATGACCCGATGGATGGGTGTGACCTGGGAGTGTTACACTAATGAAGATCCATTTATTTGTTATGTGATGTTGAAAATATGACATTAAAAAAAAGCATTTTGATTTCTTTATTACTGTATGTGAAAGTAAACCACAATATTCTGATGCTTGTCCTTGGTGATCTCTTTTTCCTCTTACACAGTAAGAATAAGTTTGAGGAGGTTCTGAGCTTATTTATGTGTTACAAGAAACTCTCTGACATCCTTAATGAAAAAGCTGGTAAAGGCAAAACTAAAGCAGCCAACAAAACAAATGATAGTTTTTTGTCCCTGAAGTTTGTGTCTGATCTTCTCACTGCTCTTTTCAGGTAAGGTTCTAATAGAGTGCTTAAGACAGCAGCACAGCGAAGATAGTAACGCCTGTATATAGTATACAGTATATACAGTATATAGTAACTGTATATACCGTAAGAAATAAGCCAGGAGGTTTCTAAGTTTCTTGAAATGAAAGTTTGGACAATCCTAGGTAGCCATTCTAAAGAGGTACCTTGAATTATTAAAGAAAAAATCTGAAACGGTGGACTAATGAATGAAAAGCTAGGGATGAATTCCAACAAGGTGGTGAAGGAAATCTACCTGGGTAGCTTGAACACCATACAGGCGTACCTTGGAGACATTGCAGGCTCAGTCCCAGACCACTGCAGTAAAGCAAATATCACAGTAAAGTGAGCCACACAAAGTTTTTGGTTTCCCAGTGCATATAAAAGTTATATTTCTACTGTATGTAATCTATTAAGTGTATAATAACATTGTGTCTGAAAAAACAATGTACATACCACAATTACAAAATTCTTTCTTGGGGCTGGCCCTGTGGCCGAGTGGTTAAGTTCATGCGCTCCACTTCGGCGGCCCAGCATTTTGCTGGTTCAGATCCTGGGCGCAGACATGGCACCACTCATCAAGCCACGCTGAGGTGGCATCCCACATGCCACAACTAGAAGGACCCACAACTGAAAATATACAACTATGTACCAGGGGCCTTTGGGGAGAAAAAGGAAAAATAAAATTTTTTAAAAAAAAATTCTTTCTTGCTAAAAAATGCTAACCATTGCCTGAGCCTTCAGCAAGTCATGATCTTTTTTTTTTTTTTTTAAGATTTTATTTTTTCCTTTTTTTCCCCAAAGCCCCCCCGGTACATAGTTGTATATTCTTCATTGTGGGTCCTTCTAGTTGGTGGCATGTGGGACGCTGCCTCAGCGTGGTTTGATGAGCAGTGCCATGTCCGCACCCAGGATTCAAACCAATGAAACACTGGGCTGCTTGCAGCGAAGCGCGTGAACTTAACTACTCGGCCACGGAGCCAGCCCCCAAGTCATGATCTTTTTGCTGGTGGAAAGTCTTGTTAAGAAACACAATATCTGTGAAGTGCAATAAAATGAGATATGCCTATAACAGATAAAAAGGGAAGAAAGAAAAACCTGAATTGAAAAACCAAAGAAACAACAAAAAAAACCCTAAAGAAAACTAAGACTGACATTTAAATTTTATCCAAGTAAAAGAATTAGAGGAGGGGGGAAAATGAGGTAACACTGAGAATGGTAATTGTAGAAGGGCAGCCATGGCAATGACTCTGGCGTGGTCTGCCCAGAGTCTGTTGTTCAGAGCTTGCTGGTGCTGCTGTTCTGAACAGGCCCTAGAAAGCCTAACTCCAGATCCCAAGAGCAGTAAAGGAATCTCTTTTTTTTTCTCTCTAGGGACAGTACCCAAAGTCACGAAGAGAGCCTGTCTGTCTTAAGGTCCAGCAATGAGTTTATGCGCTACGCGGTGAGTGTGGCTTTGCAGAAGGTACAGCAACTAAAGGAAACAGGGCATGTGAGTGGCCCTGATGGCCAAAACCCAGAGAAGATCTTTCAGAACCTCTGTGACATAACTCGGTAAGCCACTCTCACCCACAGAAACTTGTTCCACTTGGTGTGGAGTCTCTAAGAGAGGAAACTGCAGGCGGGGTGAAGGTGAAGTTGGGCGTGCCCTAAGAGTGAAAGTGCAGTTACTAATATTGGGTCTTTTTTCTAGTCCTGCTTTGGTGTGGATTGTTAGTCACATATAAAATGTTAATCTATTACCAGGAACAAGGAGGAGTGTTACATAATGACTAAATAATTAATCAAGGAGACATAATTTTAAATGTATATGTACCTAACAACAGAGCTTCAAAATACGTGAAACAAAAACTGATAGAACTGAAGGAGATATGCACAAAAAATAATCTACCTGTCTCAGTAATCAATGGAATTAGTAGACAGAAAATCAGGAAGGACGTAGATGACTTAAACAACACTATCATCCAGCCTTACTTGACACTTATAGAACACTCTACAACAGTTTCAAAATACACATGCTTTTTGGACCATATTTGGGGCCATAAAACAAATTTAGCAAATTTTAAAAATAGAAATCAGTATGTTCTCTGACCACGATCGAATTAAACTTAAGAAAGCAATACCAGGAATATCTGGATAATCGCCATATATTTGGAAATTAAATGCATTTCTAAATAACCCATAGTCAAAGTAGAAAGTCAGAAATTAGAAAGTATCTTGAACAGAATGAAAATGAACACACAACATATTAAAACTTGTATGATTCAGCTAAAGCAGTGTCTAGGTAGAAATGTAGAATAATCAGTGATTGTATTAGGAAAAAAAATCTCAAATCTTTAAGCTTCCACATTAAGAAAATAGAAAAAGAATACAAAAACGATGACAAAAAAACACATAGCATTGGAGATTGGATTGGTGGTTACCATTGGGGCAGCGGGAAGACGGGAGGGTAAAAGGGGTGATTAGGCTCACATGTGAGGGGATGGACTGTAATTAGTTTTCGGGTGGTGAACATGATGTACACAGAATTTGAAATATGATGTACATCCAAAATAAATAAATAAATAAATAAATAAATAATAAAATTTAAAAAAAAAATAGAAAAAGAAGAGCAGATTAAAATGAAAGTAAGCAGAAGGAAGGAAATAATAAAGACCAAAGTAGAACCATTGAAAATAAAGAGTAACAATAGAGAAAATGAATGAAACCAAAAGCTAGTTCTTTGAGATCAATAAATTTAATAAACCTTAGCCAGGCTGATCAGGAAAAGAGAGAAGACACAAATGAAAAATATCAGGTATGAGGAAGAGGGGATATCACTACTGATTCTACAGACATTAAAAATTGATAATAAGAGAATGTCAACAACTTTATGCCAACAAACCTGGTAACTTAAATGGACACATTTCTTGAAAGTCTACTCAAGAAGAAATAGCTAACCTGAATGATCCTATCTCAAATAAAGAAATTGAATTTATGGTGCCAAATTTTCCATCAATGAAAATTCCAGACCTAGATGTCTTCACTGGTGAATTCTACCAAACATTTAAGGAAGAAGTATTACCAATTTATGCAAACTCCTCCAGAAAATAGAAAAGGAGGGAACATGATGTCCCAGCTTGTTTTTTGAGGTCAGTGTAAATTAGCCTGATACCAAACCCAGCCAAAGACATTTTAAGAAAACTACAGACCAATTTCCCTCATGAATATAGATGTAAAAAATATTAGCAAATTCAGCCCAACAATTTATAAGAAGGATAATGTATCATAATTAAATGGAACTTTTCTCAGGGATGCAAAGTTGGCTCAAAATTGGTAAATCAGTCAATGTAATTCACCATATCAACAGACTAAAGGGAAAACCAAATGATCATCTCAATAGATATAGGAAATAAAAATTCCGCATAAACCATGGTGAGATCTCCCAGCAAACAAGGAATAACAGAGAATTTTCTCAGTCTGATAAAGGAAATCTATAAAAAACCTCTAATTAACATCATACTTAATGAAGAAAGACAATGTTTTCCCCACTTTGCCCTCACCACTACTGTTCAACATTGTACTGGAGGTCCAGCACAGCACAGTAGCCAGTGCAGTAAGGCATGAAAAAGAAAGAAAAGGCATCCAGATTGGGAAGGAAGAAATAACACTGTCTTTATAGACATAATTATTCTCATAAAAATTCCAAAGAATAAAAAGAAAAGCTACTAGATCTATTAAGTAAGTTTAGCAAGGTTGCAGGATACAAGGTTAATATTTTTATTTATATACTAGTAGTAAACAATTAGAAATTTAAATTTAAAAAACAGTACCATTTACCATAGCATCACAAAACTTGAACTGCTTAGTGATAAATCTAACAAACGTGCAAGATTTGTGATGAAAACTAAGAAACATTAATGAGAGAAATCAAAGGAGTCCCAAGTAAATGGAAAGGTATACAGTGTCCATGAATTGGAAGATTCAGTATTGTCAAGGTGTGAATTCTTCTCAAATTGATCCATAGATTCAACACAATCCCAATCAAAATCCTGTCAAGGTTTATTGTAGGTTTTAACAAGATGATTCAAAAATTTATGTGAAACAGTAAAGGACATAGAATAACTAAAACAAGTTTGAAATAAAAAAACAAAGTTAGATGACTCATACTATTTGATTTCAAGTCTTACTATGAAGTTGCTGAATTTTAGATAGTGTGGTATTGGTAGAATCAGTGGAACAGAGTATATAGTTGAGAAATTGATCCACACGAAACTGGGCATTTGATTTTTGACAAAGGCGCCAGGTAATGCAATGGAGAAAGAGTCTTTTCAACAAAATGGTTTTGAAACAATTGGACGTCGATATGCAAAAAATGAAGCTTTATCCATTCCTCATGTCATATACAAAAAATTAACTTGAAATGGATCAGAGACACAAGTGTAAAACCAAAAATTGTAAAACATCTAGAGGAAAACAAAAATCTTTTATGACCTTGTTTTAGGTAAAGGTTTCTTAGGGATAACACTAGGAGAACAATGTATACTTAAAAGTTTTAACTCTGCTCTTTGAAAAACTCTCTTAAGGAAATTAAAAGACAAGTTACCGATTAGGAGAAAATATTTGCAAAATACCTGTCTGATGAAGGACTGGTAACCAGAGTACATTGGTTGTGGGGATGATTACACAACTGCAAGTTTGTCAAAATTCATAGAAGTGTACATTCACAGGGTGTGAATTTTACTGTGTGTAAGTTGTACTTCAGTGAAACTGACTTTAAAAATAAACTCACTTTTCCCTTCTTCAGGGTCTTGCTTTGGAGGTACACTTCCATTCCTACTTCAGTGGAAGAGTCAGGAAAGAAAGAGAAAGGAAAGAGCATCTCACTGCTGTGCTTGGAGGGCTTGCAGAAGATCTTCAGTGCCGTGCAGCAGTTCTATCAGCCCAGGATCCATCAGTTCCTCAGGGCTCTGGGTGGGCATTTCAACTCTGATAAATTGGCTTGATCTGAGTTTCTCTTTCTTAACATCAAGCCTCTTGATTCTATTTGTTAACCTACCACAGGACACCTGAGAAGAGTCCTGATGTTGCTAAGGAGTGACATCTAGTGGATTCAGAATTAGCACTTATTGGATTACACCTAACCGCAATTAGTGACTGGAAAATGGAATGTAGTATTAAGAAATTGCAGAATGTTAGGAATATATTTAAATCTGCCTCCAGACTTTTTTGGCCTTCTAAAATTTTAGCTATTAAAAGCCAAAAAAAAGCATAAGTCCTTTTCAAAGAAGATTGATTTCTTTTCTTTTCCTAGATGTCACAGATAAGGAGGGAGAAGAGGTGGAAGTCAGTGTCAATGAAAGGGCAGCATTCCAGATCCGGCAGTTCCAGGTGAGTAGCCCTGGGAAGCTGCTGTACTTGCCTGAGGGTCCTTGCAAAGGGACTGTTAGCACGGGCAGCTGTAAGAGTGGGCAGAGAGTGAACTAGTAGGACAGGAGTGTTTTTCTAGGTCATTATCCAAACAATAGGAAATAGCTCTTAGAGTGGAAAATAATGCATTTAAAAAGATTCTAGTGGGGCTGGCCCAGTGGCATAGTGGTTAAGTTGGCGCCACTTTGGTGGCCCAGGGTTTGCAGGTTCAGATCCCGAGTGCGGACCTACACACCACTCATCAAGCCATGCTGTGGCAGTGTTCCACATACAAAACAGCAGAAGATTGCCATATATGTTAGCTCAGGGCAGTCTTCCTCCCCCAAAAATAAATAAATAGAAAGATTCTAGGCAGCCAGCCCTGATAGCCTCATGGTTAAGTTTGGTGCACTCTTCTTCAGCAGCCCTGGTTCAATTCTAGGGCCCAGAACCACACCACTCTTCTGCCAGTAGCCATGCTGTGGTGGTGGCTCACCTTGAAGAACTAAAAGGACCTAAAACTAGAATATACAACTATGTACTGGGGCTTCATGGAGGGGGAAAAAAAAAGGAAGATTGGCAGCAGATGTTAGCTCAGGGCAAATCCTTCCCAAGAAAAAAAAGTAAAAAAGATCCTAGGGAGGGTGTGTGTTAAGCCACCCCAACCTCTGGCACTCACTACCTCTAAGAATGAGTGTATGAGTTGACATAAAGAGATTGCCAGGAGGCTGTTAAGGTATGGAGGTTATGTTTTGTTTTTGTGTCTGTGGTGTGGTTTGGCTTTGTGAGATTGCATAAAGACTGGACAATGAAGCCTATTCGTTTCTAACCAGTAGTTGTCACAATACCAGGATCTGCTACCACAGAGGACTTCTTTATTTAACAAATAATTTTAAAGTTCCCACTGTGTGTCAGGGACTGTTCCAGGTGCTAGGGATACAGCAGGGAACAAAGGGTCAAAATCCCTACCCTTGCAGGGCTTACACTGTTGTGAGGAAGAGACTGGTGGACAACACAGGGCGTATTTCAGGTGGTGAGAAGGAATAGAGAAAGGAAAACAGGGAAGGGATGTCGGCCATGCTACAGCTGGGGCGTGGCCTAAGCCTGAGGTCAGTGGATGGGCTTCGGGGAGCTGTGAGCCACCCCAAAATGGCTGCACCATTCATTCCTAATTTGGCAAGGGGTTGAAGAAGGAGTCCATGGTTTTCAAGAGAACAGTCAGATTTATGATCAAAAACAGGGCAGGAAACTACCTGTTCGATCCAGGTTTATTTTCAGATTTTATCCTCTTGGATTTTGGTAGCTTTGAATAGTTTTTGTTCCCAGCCTTAGGAATCTCTGACTAGATCTCCCTGAGGGTAACATGTCTGCTAATGTTTCTGTGTATACTTTCCTTTCTCAGAGGTCCTTGTTGAATTTACTTAGCAGCCAAGAGGAAGACTTCAATAGCAAAGAAGCCCTCCTACTAGTCACTGTTCTCTCCAACTTGTCCAAGCTGCTGGAGCCCTCCTCCCCTCAGGTACAAGTCCCGCTCGTTCAGTCCCACCCAGCATCCCTCAGAAGGCAGAGGATTGCATCTTAAAGTATGTATCTGAATGTCCTCTCCAAGTCTCGCTTATTTTAAATGACATATTTAATTATGCTTCTGAGTTAATATAAGATCAATAAGATGTACCCTTTCCTACATAGTGTTTCTACCATGAATAATTATATGCAGCCAGACGGGGCAAGAACATAACTGCTTTTGTTTGTTTGGCTATGGTCAAGGGTAAACAGTAAGCACTATAGAAAAAAACTTGTTTATCTTTGCTGCCTTCGACCTTCTTAACCTGTGTTTTCCCTTACTCTTGGTGTTTTCTAAGATGAAAGTATGTTAATTATCAAGAAGGTAGCTGACATTCAGCACTTGGCTGTCTCAGCAAGATTGGCTGGTACTGAGTTTGGGGGAAATTCAACAAAAGGTGGTTAAGTCAGAAAGCATGACTACAGTCCCAAAGCACAAACAACTCTGCCCAGATAGGTTGTATGTATATGTACGTAGGTGTGTACTCATATACATAGAATTGTGTGCCCGCATGAGCGTTCACACACATAGAATAAGAGAAGGGCCACGTTTTGTGGGTCTGTTCCATTCAGGGGCAATTTCCCTATGGGAAATAAAGAGCCTCCTTGAGAGCCTAGGGCTGTGTGCTCCCTCCTACCACATCTACTCCTGATGTGTGAGGTGGACAAGTTGGAGCCCTGGGGTACAAGGCTCCTCATGTGAACCCTCACTTCAGGAGGAGCTAGTCTGGGAGACCACAGCCTGAGGGTATTATGGTGTTGGAGGCTGAAAAACAGACCTGATTTTCCTGTTGTCCTACTTCCGGGTAGCCCAAAGAAAGTCCCTTTTGCTTCTCACTTTTGCTACTCATCTAAATCCAAACACTGCATCCCCATTTTACTTTCAGCTTCATCTTTTCATATGGCTACTTTTGCTGCAAAGAGCAGACGACTAGGAAAGAAACACAGGGACAGAGAATTGGGGCAGGGGGACATTTGAGGAAAAAATTAATAGATTTGGAAAGGCTAATATATACAGGAAAATTTTAATTTAATTTTTACTATGTACCCACACCACTGTAACTTCAGGTAGTCTGTTTAAAATTTTTTTAAATTTAATTTCAAATGAGTAATAAAGTCTTAGGATTTGAAAACCAGAAATGATAAAAAGATTTATAATAAATAATCTTCCTTCTATCCATGTCCTGCTTCTGTTCACTTCTTCTCCTACAAATAAGTAAATACCTTTTTATTACTTTCTTATGTATTCTTCAAGAGTTCCCTATTCCTGTACAAGCAAATACGAATATAGATTCCTATTCCTGAATCTACCCCTTTTCACACAAAAGCTTGTTCAGCATCCTGCTTTATTTACTGATTACAGTTGAAACTGTATTCTGGAGATTTTTTTATGTCAGTTCACAGAGAGCTTTCAGTTCGCCTCTGAATTTATCTTTTTCCCTAACAGATCAAAAAGTGAATTCTTGCTGGTCTTTTTGCACTTAAGTGTCACTGCTTTTCACTGCCCTTGTGGCTGAAATCCTGTCCCAAAGAAATGCTGAAGCAGAAAGCTGAGTGTGTATCTGGGAATGCAGCACCCTGCTGTCCCAAGACCTTAGCCTCCTCTGCCTACCTAAAAAAACTCTGTCTGGGTATTTTGGCTGTTTTCTTTTTCCTTTTTTTTTACCCCCCACTCCCTTCTAACCTCTTGGCTCCTAAAAGCTAATTCTGCTATCTTTATGGCCAGGATCTTACTTTCCTACACCTCTCTATTAGCCTAATATCCTTAAAGATGTCTCAAGTCTGGAGAGTGTGGGGCATGGGAAGGAAGAAAAAAGGAGCTTTCACCCTAGACCATGGTAGTAGGGGCAGAGGAAACTCAAGGGGGTAAGAGCCCAGACGCAGACCCCAGGACCTTTGGCCCGCAATGAGGGCATAGACTTTGAGAATTAAGTCATATGCTACATTATGAGAAAAAAGTATCAGTAATTCTTTACATAATTTTGGACTTATTTTTACTTAGTAGATTACCACTTTAGATCCAAGCACATGTTTTGGCAGGTGATTTGCTTAAATTTGGAAAGGTCTAGGGCTCTTTCAGTCTGACAACCTGTAGATCTGTCTTTTGGCATATTTCTTTAATATCTGAATGATTTCTAGTTTGTGCAGATGTTATCCTGGACGTCTAAGATTTGCAAGGAATACAGCTGGGGTAAGTTTCCTGCCATGTTTTCTTTTAGGCTTTATATAAAAATCATCGTTACCAAACAGCATTTAGAAAATTACACATTGACCAGAGTGGCCAAAATTAAAAACGACACAATACCCATACCAAGTGTTGATGAGAGTATAGAGCAGTTGGACCTCTCATTCACTGCTGGTGGAGGTGTAAGTTGGTATAACCGCTCTGGACAATGGTTTGGCATGATCTAACTACTAAAATTAAACATATGCTTACGATCCAGCAAGTCCACTCCTGGCAGAAATAGGTGGAAGAATTCTTACAGCAGCAGTGTTTTAATACGCTAAAATAAACACAAATACTCATGAGCAGTGGAATGGATAAAGGAATCGTGATGTACACACAGTGGAATACTGTACAGCGATGAGAATGAACAGACTACACTGACACACACTGTGGGGGAATCTCACAAACATAATGTCGAACAAAAGAAGCCAGACACAAAGTGTACTTACTGTATGATTCCCTTTAGATAAAGTTCAAAGTCAGACAAAACTAGATGTGAGGTTAGAAGTCAGGATAGCAGTTTCCTTGGTTGGGTGATGGGTGTCTCTGGGGTGCTGGTAATGTTCTGTTTCTTAGTCATGTGCTGGTTTCATAGTGATAGTGACTAGTAAAGGCAAACGTCTCCTTTTCTTTGTGCAGTCTTGTGGGAGAGCTGCCTTGGTTGGAATGTGTGCAGCACTGGGATATTGTACCTGAGACACGACACGATACATGTTCTGGGTAGTTAGTCCCTCCCTCCGAAGGACTAACTGGATTATAACTTACCTTTCAATTTTCTTTCCTTTCTACTCCTAGAGGATGCCTCATTTTGCAAGGGCTTGATGAATTTGCTCTTCAGCCTCCATGTCTTGTATAAGAGTCCCGTCATCCTGCTACGTGACTTGTCCCAGGATATCCACGGGCATCTTGGAGACATAGACCAGGTACTGCAGTGAGCCTTCAATACAACATTCTGAGTGGGGATAGAGGTCAGGGGAACAGCCGTCCTGTCGTTACATCTCACCTCTCTTTCCCTCCCCAGGATGTGGAGGTGGAGAAAACAAACCACTTTGCGATGGTGAATTTGAGAACAGCTGCCCCTACAGTCTGTGTAAGTGTTGCTCCCCAAGCCATGGGAAATAGCCTTGTCATTCTTTGCATTTTGTTCCATGTGCAGAGTAAATTATAGTGGCTTGTGTCCTGAGGCCTGTAACCCACCTGCAGGTGGCCATGGTTATTATATTACACTAGTAGTTGTGTGCCGTGAGCCATGCCAGGCATTCTTTCCTTTCACAGTTACTTGTTCTGAGTCAGGCTGAGAAGGTCCTAGAAGAAGTGGACTGGCTAATCACCAGGCTTAAGGGACAAGTGAGCCAAGAAATTGTATCAGGTAAGATGAGCTCAGGGTGGGGTTCCAGGAATTGTGATGAGAGCAAAGTCAACCAAAATCCAAGTAGGACTACTGCATAGAAGTGGATGCCTGAGCTCAGTTTGTTTGTTTGAGCTGGATTTCTAATGTGATGGAAGACACAGCTGTGTGGCTTATGACAGCAAGGTTATTGATTCACTCTGCGTGATGAATTACATGCTCATTTTCCCTACAGACTTCCTAGTTAATGGTGTCTAGTTGATTTCTAAATCTCCTTCACTTCATCTAGAAAATAAGGCCAGTTGGGTTTGAATGTGCAATTTCATTTCCCTTCAGAAGAGGCCTCATCTCAGGCAACCCTACCAAATCATCCCATTGAGAAAGCCATCATCATGCAACTGGGAACTCTACTTACATTTTTCCACGAGCTGGTGCAGACAGCCCTGCCATCGGGCAGCTGTGTGGACACCTTGTTAAAGGACCTTTGCAAAATGTACACCATTCTTACAGCACTCGTCAGATATGTGAGTATGTGAGAGATATTCAGGGTCACCACCCCCAGTCTGCCCCCACCAGCCAGGAGACGAGGCCAAGGCAGCAGCCCAGTGCTGCAGAATGCACCTGGAGCGCTTGCCTGCATCTTTGCAAGTCATGGTTTGATTCCAGTTTGGTCAGTAGGTGGCAGGAGTCTCCACAAGCCAGGAGAAAACGAGTTCATGGCATAATTCTAAACCTCCTTTTAGAGGCCCTTATTTCCTTGGCATAGGAGTATGCAGCACCTGACTGAGAGTGAATGCCTCTACAAATGCCTTCTAAGACCTAATCTATAGTTAGAGAATTCAATCTGAGTCCATATTGCACACTAAATTAGACTGTTTCAAACCAGTCTGGCACTAAAAATGTGTTATTCCTTCTTTCATCCCTTTAACAAGTAGGTGTTAAATGCCTTACAGGTCAGGTACTAGGGTGGGGAGGAACTTTATTTTTAAAAAATACAAAGCACACTCTGCCCTGAGTTTAAGTTAATGCTTCTTAGTATTTGTTAATAAGAAACTCTTTCCTTGCACTTGAAATATTTTGGTCCTCAGCAGACATTCAGAAGGTGATAGGAATTAAGTAATTTAGTTCTCATTTTAGCAATGATCCATATTAAATACTTAGAAAAGCACAGTCAACCCAAGAAGGATGGTAGGCCACCCCACAGTGTACCCAAACAACAGTGCAGACATCTCTGAAAAGGTGTAGTTCTGGCTACATGGTGTGGCTACTAAGCTTCTGTAATGGAAATACTGAGTCTTTTCTCTTTATTTTCATTTTCTAAAGGAAAAACAGCAAAGTCATGGGTTTTCTAGATGCAGGGACTATCAGCCTGAAAGATTTTTAAAGCAATGAGTTGAACAAGTCAGAAACAGAAACGCTTCATTGCCCATGATCTGGGAAGCGCAGGAGCCTTGAGGAGGGGAAAAAGGAAGCCTTGTGTCTAGGATTCTCCATGAATACAGCAGCTTATTTTCTTTTCCCTCTCCAGAGTGATGAGTCACACTCTGTTAGTTCACTGAGTCACCTGTAGTTTCATGGGACACTTATATAGGATGATATGCTAAATCTAGGAATCTTTGGTTAGTATCTCCAGGTGTGTCAGAGCTCCGGAGGAATTCCAAAGAATATGGAAAAGCTGGTGAGTTGAGAATGCCTTTCCTAGGAATGGGGGAAGCATTTTATTCCTACAGTTACATTGGTTTCCTTCTCCTTTGCTGCAGGTGAAGCTGTCGGGTTCTCATCTGACCCCACTGTGCTATTCTTTCATTTCTTACGTACAGGTAAGTGACTCAGAGTCAGTACAAAATAGATCTTCAAGTAAGAAAGGACTTCTTATGTTCCTGGTGGACTGCTTGGCCACCTGTCCTGAGTATATGTAGTTTCTTCCCTACTTACCATAAGCAAAAGGTGCCCATTTGAGACCAAGCCAAGGCTTGAAGTCTTTGCAGCAAGGAAATCTTTAGTAATACCCAAAAAAGTTGTTTAATTTGGAGAGACAGGCATTTGATATGCTTGCATTTGGAGCAAGGAAGGAACAAGCATGCTTAGGCTCAGCGACTTGGTTTGTTTCTGGGTGATTCCAAATCCATGCCATTGGGCATCCTTTGGGAAGGTGAGTAAAGCAGCAGCAGGCCCGTGAAGTAGGGCTGAGATCAGATGGCACAGTGTGTGAGAGACAGCAGCATTTTCAGGGACTGGAGAGGATTTTCTGTCATTTGCCCAGAACTCTTTTCTTCTCAATGTCATCTGGTCTCAAATACCATCAGATTCTTGCAATACTTGAGTCCCCTTTACTGCTGGTTTAAACCAGCGTTTCTTAACCTCTGCATTATTGACATTTTCGGCCAGATAATTCTTTGTTGTGGGGCCTGTCTTGTTCACTTTGGGATATTTATAGCAGCATCCCTGGTCTCTGTCTACCAGATACCAGTAGCAGTCCTCTAGTGTGACAACCACACTGTCTCGAGAAATTGTCATATGTCTTTGAGAGGCAAAATCGCCCCTGGTTGAGAACCACGGGCTTAAACACGTGAAGTGATGAGAGACCTACTGTCTCCCAAGCCCACTCAGTCACTGCAGTTAGAGTATTGCAGGGCTGTTACCGATCTCTGAAGAGTCAGAGAATGTCCACTAATGGGTCAGCCCCAGCCAAGCGTCCAGAACCAGTTGTTAAAGCAGTGGATTATGACCACTTTGATAGTGATGCCCACTTGTTTTCTGCCTCTGCATTGTATACGGGCACAACACATTCCTCTCCATAACTTGCCTCATAATGTGTATTAAGGGTGCCTCCTCCCCTCCCCTTGAGAATCAGTGACCAAGTGGCCTGTCATCTCAGTTTAGTGAAAGGAGTTTTCAGTAGTGTGCTGATAGTTGAGGTTCTCTATTGCCTTGCCTTCGTACCCGTTTTGTGATCTGGGTCAGGAATATATCATCTGTTTTCTGTCTGGCCAGTCTATAGCCTCCTCTCATCAAGCTGTTATGTCTGATCCTCTCCTTTTATGTCACGCAAATACTTGCTGGCATGCCTTCTCAACCCTCATGCTCATAAATTTTCACATGGGTGCCATTCTTTCAAACAAATCTCTTGTCTGTGTAGAGCATATATCCCTCCATCCTAAAGTCAGGTTTTGAGTTCCCCATCTCCAGGTCTTAATGATGCCTATAAGGCCATATTTCAAAGTATGCTGTATTGACTGAGACAGTTCTCAAAAAAAAGGATTCTGTGAGAAATACTTGTACATATTTCTCACCTTCGAGATTCATGGTATCCATTAGCATACTAAAGTTGCTGAGAGGTCCAACAATAATGTTCAGTAGCAGTTTTCAAACCTATTCAAGAACTTTTGTTTTCTTAATAAACAAATATTACTAATTTTTCAGAATAGCATTCTCTGAAGCACAGCTTGGGAAACACTGTATAAGACCTTGTTCATTTTATAACAGCTAACATTTAGAGAACCCTTACCTGGTTCTCTGCAACCCTTGCCTGGTGTTGTGTTAAGCTCTTTTCATGCATCACTTCATCCATCCTTACTACACTTTGTGATCAGTAGTTAGCCCCATGTAAGTGATGGAAGATTAGAGAGGTGAATGCCAAGGACAGGTAGCTCATTAAGAGGCAGAACTGAGACTTGAACTTGAGAAAGTTTGACTCCACAACAGGGGTCAGCAAACTTTTTCTGTAAAGGGCCAGAGAGTAAATGTCTTAGGTTTTCCAGGCCATACGGTCACTGTCATTATTCACCTCTGTAGTAGTAGCATAAAAGCAGCCATAGACAACATACAATTGAATGAGCATGGCTGTGTTCCAGTAAAACTTAATTTTCAAAAACAAGCAGTGGGCCGGATTTGGCCTATGGGCTATAGTTTGCCAACCCCTCTAGAATAATACTTGATATTCATTGACATGTACAATGTTGGAGGGTTTTTGGGTTTCTGACTCCATTCTCAAGCATTTTCTTCTGCAAATCACCAGGCACCTCCTAAACTACTGTTCTTTTTTCTAGATTATAGAAAAACCAGTTTAGGTATTCCCTGGATATTTTCCCCGTTCCCCATCTACATTTGAGTTAAAGCCTTACTGACAAGTCAGGTGATCCTCAGGCAAACATTTTTTTCTGACTTTGTGAGATGTACTTAATGAGTAACCCTAGGCAAGAGGCTATGGTTCCATTAACTCCAACTCTTGTCTAGAAATCAGGATTGCATTTGCCACATCTTTGAGAGAGCTACTTATTCTCTTACAGCCCTTTCTTTTTTTCCACAGCCTTGGATTTCAATGGGAAGAAAACAGTGAAAGCCATTGCTCTAAAACCCTTAGCATCCTGCTCAGAACTCTACACCTTTAAAAGATGCTTCTCTTTTGGCTACGATTTTAGTCCTACCTGAATCAGGAATGGGCAGTGAACAGAGTTGATCTGGGGAGTTTCAATAGTCCCATCTTGGGTACAACCTCTAGAAAGATGGCTCACTTCCCAGTTGGTCACAGGAGCTCTACCCATGTCTGCTGCCCTGCCCTCCCTTAAAAGGGCTTCACCCTCTGCCATCACCATCCTATACCCTGCCTTCCAGGGCTAAAACTAGATTTCTTCACACTAGCCCCTCTGGATCCCTACCATTCCTTATTTTCGAGAACATGTCACATGGACCAAGCCTCCTGCCTCTCGCTGGCTCTCGTGGTATAATTTCTCTCCATTTTCAGGTCTCTGTTTTTCACTCTCTTACTTGTCCCAGGGAGCATGGTACGTTCCATCCCTGGAAGGCACAGAACTCTTTCAGGTAAAGGTCCCTGTTTTGTGTACCTCACGCGTGGGTGGTTTTTCTCCTCAGTCTCTCCTGACTCAGTCTTGATTTTCTTCTGCCTTATCAGAATCCTGTACTTCTTGGTTCCCGTTCTTTAATAGTTCTTCCTTTCTCCGGGAGCTCTTTATTCTCTGATTATCTACAACAAAGGGAAGTAAGTGTTCCTGTTGACTCTTAACCTTCTCGAGCATGTAACCACATGGCACGTAAGACACATCTGGCAATTGCCTGAGTGGAAAGACTGCAGACCCCAGGAACAGCCTCTCCAGCCCCCTGTCCTTTATGAGACCCTTTTAGCCAACTGCCCAGTAGGAAAATACCTATTCCTGTTACCATCTGACAGTCCCCATTTTAACCATCCTTCTGTACCTCACCAGTCGCTTGGCTGGCCTGGTCCAGTAACAGTTGGTCCTGCCCTCACTTCCATGTGCTAATCTCAAGAGCAAGATTGTAAATCTCCCAGCAACAAAAGTAGAAAAATATCCAAGGATTATTAGTGTCCCAGTGTTCTCCGTCTTCTACCATCTGTGGCAGGATAATCTCTTCACCCAGACTTGATCCCCTTAAGAGTCCCCATACTCTGCTGTAATCACCTTCCTAGAAAATTACCACTAACCTGGCTTTACAGAAAAATCTTCAGGAATGAGAGAATTTGTTTCTACTTCTTTAGAACAAGAAGAGTAAGAGCCTAACATATACAGGAGAAAAGAAAGAGAAAAGTGCTGCTGTTGCTACAGCCATGGTAAGCTGCTGACGCTGAGCATTAAATGTGGTTGCCGGCAAACCTTGAACATTATGTTAAGTGAAAGAAATCAGTCACAAAAAGGCTATATATGATTCCATTTATATGAAATGTCCACAGTAGGCAAATCTAAAGTGACAAAAAGTAGACTAGTGGTTGCCTAGAGCTGGGGGGTTGGAGACTGGAGGTGCCTGCTAAAATGGGTGTAGGATTTCTTTAGGGGGATGAAAATGTTCTAAAATTGATGGTTGCACAACTCTGAATATACTAAAAAAAACCCACTGAACTGTACAATGTAAATGGGTAAATTGTATGGTATGTGGATTATACCTCAATAAAGCTGTGACAAAAATGTGTATATAGCTGCTTCTCAGCTCATGAATTTTATGTTCAGCTGGAACATCTTTTTCCTCTGAACCAAAAAAACATATGCTTTATTCAGGAAGCACCAGAAAATCTTGAGCTCTTTCTTTAAAAATAGAAATAGGTTAACATACCCATTGGGAAGGAATTGTTCTAGGAAAAGTTAGTGAGTGCAAAAGGTGCTCCCTAAAGGGTGTGTAATTGTTGGTGAAGGTACAGGGAAGTGGGTTCTCTGGTACTCTGCTGACAGAGGAGAAAATGAGTACTGCCGAATTTTAGGAGATACAGACACACACATTCTTTAATGCAACAACTCCACTTTTAGGATGTAAATTGTAAAAGCCTGTGTATAGGATGGTCCTAGCAATGTTGTTTGTAAGAGTGAAATACTGGAAAAACTAAGATACCCACTAATAGAGGACCAGAATACTTTGTAGACATGAAAAAAAAATTGAAATGTTCAGATATAGAATTATCTCCAAGATAATGTAAAAAAAAAAGTTGAGAACAGTGTCCTCATTTGTGGATTTTTCTTTAAATAGAGAAATACATCTATAAGCATAAGAAAGGTTTGGAAGGATCTGCAAGTTACAATTCAGACTGGGAGAAAGATAGATAATTCCAGCAGTGCAAATTCACATGCAGACTAGAGAGAGGAAACAGAGGTAGTGCAGAGTCAGCTCAGCGTTTAAGAACATCAAGTCAGAGGGGCAAGCAGTTTGTACAAATGATCCTTCCCTCAGCCAGGCTCTAGGTAACAAATGCTTGGGACTGTAAATGGCATTTAGGTCCTTGGATGAGACTGAACTGCCAAAAAGATTACTGGTATATAAGTAAGACTGAATTTGATTGGCAGACAGACTGGCTTTCCCCCAAAGCCTTGAGCAGTTCTGCTACTGACAGCTTCAGAGGACAACTTCAGAAACCCTTGAACCTAAAATTGAGGTGGTCTTCTCTTCTTTGCCCTGTAGGCCAGAGTTCTTCGGGAAACCAAGCCAATCCCTAATCTCATCTTTGCCATTGAACAGTATGAAAAGTTTCTCATCCACCTTTCTAAGAAGTCCAAGGTAAACCTGCTGCGTCTTGTCTACCATTTGTTTACCCTGTGAGGGGACCTGGCAGGCTGAAGCAGCACAGCTGCAATGGGGGATCGGTCCGTGGCCATTTCTGATCTGATGGCCTGAATCCAAACCTCACGCAGGAGACTGACAGAGAACAGGTGAAGTGGGTGCGTGCCCACGCTAAGTAGGGGCTGAAGGAGCGGCCAGGGGCCCAGCACAAATGGCTCAGGCTGCCTGGGTGGGGCCTAGCAGCAGGAAAATATGCCCCTGCTTGCCACTCTGTCACAGGTGAACCTCATGCAGCACATGAAGCTCAGCACCTCACGAGACTTCAAGATCAAAGGAAACATCCTGGACATGGTTCTTCGAGAGGATGAGGAGGAAGATGAAGAGGTGAGTGCCTGCTTCTGACTGGAGTGCAGCAAGCCCTAGCCACCCTTTCTGACTGATTGTTAGTAGCCTATCTGGGAGCCGCTGCGCATTAGTGGAGGTGCAGGAACTACAGAGAAAGGGCTTAAAGGTGGTAAAGATGAAACCAGGCACTCAAAAGGAGGACTGTAAACTTTGAACCTTACCAAGTTGCCCAGACTTGTATACATTTTGGGTAGACATTTCCAGAAGGGGGATGATGACAAAACAAGGTCTTCCTGTGGGTCTTCTCTCTGTGACTTTCTGAACCATTGGGAAATGACTAGCCCTGGGTTTCTGGCTCAGAAACCAATTGACTTCCTCTTGCACCACACCCTCATTCAAGGCAAGGCCACTCTCATTAGTTCAGGTGAGGCTTCCTTCAGTTCATGCCAGTTTCTTATCCTCCTTTTCCCTCTGGTGTGTTCCTCTCCCTTTAGTTTTGCCAGTTACAATAGCACACCCCAAGCCCTACCGTATTTTTGAAGCAAGAACCCATTGTTTCCTTACCTCTAGCCCCTAAAATTTCATCATCTTAGGTTTTTCCAAGATACAGGTAGCAAATCAGTGGCCCATTCCCATTTCAAAATCAGAAGTTTATGTAAAACACCCTGGATTTGTGGCATTTCAAAATTTTCCTCCCTACACTCTTCAGATATCATACTCCTGGCCATAATGCACCTGGCTCCACCCACTCCCTTTACCTACTTGGCATCTGAGTTCAGGAGGGCTATGGAGCTCTTTTTTTGATGCTCCTCATTTGTCCTCTTGTCCCATGCATCCAAAAGTCCAAAGGAAAGGAGTTCGCACTGCCTTAGTCTACTTTGGAGGGCTCCCCGTCTTCAACACTATTGCCGCCTTTGAGTGAGGAAGCGGAGAAACACGACTAACACAGGCTTTGATGAGAAGATAAAGGATTTTTGTTTGTTTTTATTTCCACTGCCTCTGGGCAGGTTTATCACATTAGAGTATTACTTCTCTCCCCTTCTAGGGCACTGCATCACAGCACGAGGAAGAGAACAAAGAACCAGCCAAGAAGAAAAGGAAAAATAAATGAAATGCCTGAGTTAATGTGAACTTTGGGGCTTCTGCTTTCTTTTGACCCAGTAAGCAATAGTGCCCCTTGTTCTACAGCCTGCACCGATGTTGGCATCTTGGTTCTGAACCCATTGAATTCAACTGCACCTTCATTTAGAGGCAATTGTCCTTGGCAGATCCTACTACTGAAAAATGACTGGCCTTAGGCAAGCCCTTTTACAGAAAGTACAGCTGAAAGCCTGAGTTTGGGAGCCTGCAACACCCAGTGAAGCTCCACGGGAGCAAATATAGAGCCTCCAGGCAGAGCTATGGTCCAGGCTGGTTTCGTTTGTCCAAGGAGCCTTTGGTGAGTTCAATTATCTGGTAAATATCCAGTGCTTCACCTGAAAGATAGTGCAAATCAGTTAGGATGCTTCCTCAAGAAATGTAACTGAGAGCTCAGAAGTGAGAAAAGGAGCTTACTGTTAAGGTCAAAAAGGAGGATGGAAGGGTTGAGAAGAATTGCCAGGAATGATAACGTTACATTTGGAAGGGTCCATTTCCTTTTTGTATAAAATAAGTTTGTCTTAGATACATTTTAAATAGAAAATATGGTTTGTGATTTACTTGTTTGGTATTCAAAGCACAATTTTTTTCATCTAAGAATGCACTTTGACTTTATACAATAAATCTTCTTCAGACATTTCTGGTGTGGTTGAAGAGAGAAAGGTACATTTGAAGCTCTGGTTTCTTCCTTCATTTACTATGAACCACTTTCTAGAAACACATCTCTTTGTGATGTGCACATCATGTTCACTTTGGACCCAGGGCACATTATAAACAAACAGCCTAACACACAGTGCGAGTCAGAGTGGATTTCTTATCCTGTGTGCCCCAAGCTTCCTGTTGTCCAAGACCACAGTATGATCCACCTTATATCCTAGGCATAATAAGGAACAAACGTGCTGTGCTCACCCTGGGGAATCCCGTATCTCCTTTCCATCCCAGTTGGGTTGGAAGGGGTTTTACAATCCATGGTCACTTCCTTCCTGAGGCACTGGTCAATATCGACTGCACTGAAAAAGGCGACTGACTGGGGCAAGTCGTTCAGACCCAGCTTGTAGGCAAACATGCACCTGTAAGAGACCCGATCTCCTCTCACAGCCGTGCCCCTGCTGTGAGCAGAGGCCCAGCACTCTGGGACAGTGACCTCAGACCCCCACACCGGCTCTGCTCACTCAGCCACACTGCCCTCCACCCAGCAGCCTGACACCTCCACTGAGATGCTGAAATGCAATCATGGACTCATCACACACCTTTTTTTTCCAGTTTGGTACACTTTATTGATATAAAAAATTTTTTCAATTATTGGGTCAGAGTTTGAATATATGAGGACTTCATTAGCTTTCTTAAGTTTAACACCCCAGGAGATGATTAAGAGGGCCGTGGAGACAGTGCTGAGCACTGCAAACCATTATTTACTCATTAATCAGGACAGATCATGTCCCCAAACTGGTTCTGAGTAGCAGATCAACATGGAACTGTAGTATCATTTAATTCAACCATACAAATTAGGAATTTTACGAGAAAATACAACTCAATATAAAATATATAAGATTTTTTAAAATCACATTTGAGTTTCCCCATTAACAATGTTTTCTGTTAGAATAACAAACTTTTGGCACTTAAGAAAACATTTATGGATGAAAGGAAAACATCTCAATTTCCTTAGATTGAGAAAAGCCTTCTGTCATTTGATTTTCAAAGCAGAAAGCTGTGTTCTTAGGGGAGCACAATTTGAGGACTACTCTTTGGAACAGCTCCCATGACTCCTACCTTACTACCTGAGTGATCTGGTGTTGGTATATGACATTTTCAAACCCAAGAAATCTTTTTTAAAGGTGGAGGCCACTTTTTTAAAGACTAACAATTTTTTTAAACTAGAGACAAAAGCTAAAACATTCATTTGCGGGGAGATAAAAACTCACAGATCATACTCAGCCTGATCCAAAGCCCTACACCTGAGCATATGGCCGGGCCAAAGCGGCCGCGGGCCCCTGCATACCTGGTCAGGAGGTTGGTGATCTGCAGGGCCAGGGCAGCGCGGTAGCGGTCCTCCTCCCGCACCAGGTAGCGAACCTCGTCGTGGATGCTGATGCAGAAGCGCCCGTCAATGGCAAACTCCTCGAACAGCCACTTCATGGCTACGAGCATGAGGTGTAAGTAGTCCACAGCAGAGCTCTGCACCACCCAGTTCACACGGCTGGTCATAAACTGGGGAGGGAAGGTGGGCACAGGTGAAAGGGGTTGGTGGGCACAGGTGAAAGGGGTCCTGCCCAACACCAGTTCACTCTGGGGCAGGAGGTGCTACAGGAGCCCTGCCGTGACCCCTCTCCCCATGCTCCAAGGGTAGCAATATACCTCCCCCTGCACAGCCGAGGGCTCCAGGGCTCTGCTGATGCGGCAGCCCAGCACCGGGGTGCACGGTGTGTCAGACGTGGCAATGCTCTCCAGCTTATTGAACATTTCTGACTCCGTGCCCCCCATCCACGCTCGTTCAGCAACCACCTCCCACTTCTTCCAGTTTGACCTGGGGGACCGGGAACAAAGAGAGGGCCAGCTTTGTGTCTCGGCATCTCAGAGCTAAAAACAAAGCACCCCAGTTCTCCTCGGGCCAGCCCGGACCCTCCCTCTGTCCTTAACCCACAGAAGGTTCTCACTTCCTTGAAGCTTCTCTCTGGATCTTGCGCAGATCCTGCAGGGAAACCCAGCCATCCTCAGTCCTGTCCACGGGGAGGTCCAACTCCCTCACCAGCCACTCGCCCTCATCCGACAGCCGATACCTGGGGGGAGTGTCACCACCATCATTCCCATGGGAGTGCCACCTCTGTGCCAGGCCCTGGGCTAGGAGTGTTCACACACCATCTCACGCCATTTCCACAGCCATCCTGGGGGTCATACCTATCCCCCTACAGGCTCTACTTCAGAGGGGAAACAGGCTTAGAGAGGCTAAGTGACTTGCTGGGGTCGCAGCCAGAAAAAGGTGGAGCCCAGAGAGGAACCCAGGCTTTTGTGGGCTGTGTCATGTTAGCCCAATAAAGAACAGAAACTCCAACACAAGAGCCACCACCGTTACTACTGTCCTAATGCTCTGAGACACTGAACTGCCCAATGCCCAACAGGTGCCATATATTCCTTCATGAGGCAGCAAGGGCTCTCACTCCAGATCTGGGGGTGGGGTGGGATGGAGAATGGGCTCCTTGAGGGGAGAGGGCATTTGGAGAAGGCAGAACATACAGCCAGGCCTGGCAGACCCTTCTCAGTTCACTGCCCCAGACTCCCAGCTTCCACACAACCTCAGACATGACCAGGCTTGTCCCCGAGTAGCTCCAGAGCTATGTCACTCACCTGTTCAGAGGTGCGCCAGGGCTTCCCCACAACCTGTGCCCTCGGTCCAGACTCCTCTGCGAGGCCTTACAAGGTCTCCACAACTAAGACCAACCTCCTCAGTCCTCACTGCCCTCGCTTCCATCAGCACACACTACCTGTGGTACAAGCTGCAGCCAACCCCACCTCCTCCTCCCACCTCCTCTGGACAATACTCAGCTCCCTTTTCTGCACTTACGCGGTCCCACTACACTGTTTCTCACTTAAACTTGTCATCTTTCATGAGGTCAGCTGTATATTAGACCTAAGGAAGTTGTAAACATCCCTCTCCTCCCTCACATTTGCTCCAGGAACCCTCCTAGGAGCCTGCTGAGGCCCTGAGCACACAACAGTTGGTACCACCAGAGGAAACAGTGGAAGCCTGGTAAGGCCTGCTCCATCAAAGTCAGTTTCAAGTCTCCGGTTTTCCACAGCGCCCTCCTGTCACCTCCTACCATCGGACACCCGCCCACTTCACTCGCTCTCATTCCCTATAAGCATGTGAGTTTGCAACCCCACATTCCTGTTTATTCTGCAGGACCAGAGCTGTGGACCCACTACCACTTGGTGACAACGTAACAAAAGTACAGCTTTTAACCCTGTGATGAAAACTGGTTAAGGCTATTAGACAAGCAAATGTCACCCAAGGAGACACTGTCCCAGAACACAGAGGTCTGGAGGGGGAGGGGCCAGGTGAGGGCTCAGGTAATGGGAAGAGAGAGAAAGATGGGGGCAGTCAAGGGTAGTAAAGCAGGCCTGAGGCCCTGGGGGGAACATGGGTGAGGCAGGGACCCTCACCGGCGGAGGCCCTTGGTGACAGCATACATCTGCTGGGCCTTCTCGGCCGCCTCCTGCCGTGTGAGACGGTGGTTGAACTGCATGAGCAGACGCTCGGCGAAAGGCTGCCCTGCCCCGTAGATGCGGCCGTAGTTGAAGATCTTGGCATGCTCCCGGCTGATGCCCACAGTGGCAGCTGTCTTACTGTGCAGGTCGGTGCCCCTGCTCTTCCGGCCCTGCAGTGTCATCCACCCAAAGGCCGTGCAGCCTGGGGGCGAGGCAGAGAGAGAAAGCTCAGAGCCGTCCTGCCCAGCAGCCTTGGCCTGAGGGCCAGGCTGCCTCCCTTTGCCCAGCCCTGGCTCTCGCTCACCATGCATGCCGGCAAAGTGGGCGTCTCCAAGCACTGCTGCAATCCACAGCTCCTGTGAGTCCACGTCAGCGCCCACGAGCACATAGCCAGGTGGGGCCTGCACCATGGCCTTCATCTCACTGCCTACTCGGTCAGGCTGCAGGAAGAGGGAGGTTAGCCCCACCAAGATACCCCAGCGGGACTCCTCCTACCCCGTTCCCGGGGCCAGAGCTGCCTGAGAATGAAGGGGCCTCCCCTGAGGGGCTGGTTTTAGGGATGCCAGACAGCACTGCTGCAAGCATCACAGTCCAGGGATGGCCGCCCAGCAGCAAGGGGGTCACGGCGAGAGCAACCCTACTCTCTGGCGAGCCCGACGCCCAGCCCCTTAACCTCCACGACAGCGGTGCTGTCTCCCCTAGTCAGTGTCTGGCCAGAGCAGGGCCCAGAGAGTGTGTGCTGAAGGAACGGATGAGCCATGAAACCAGACTTGAACTCAAGTCCTGCCTGACCCAGATCTTAGGTTCCTTTTCATGCTCCTCACTAAAGGCCCTCTGCAACCTCAGTTCTTAGAGATGCAGGTGAGGAAGGGCAGGAACCAGAGGTGCAGAGGACACATACCCGGGCGTTGCTGGCAGTCAGCCACGTGGGCTCCACAGCCCGGCGGGTGATGGTGCCGGCGGTCACCACCTGGGGCAGGATGGCCCCATAGCGGCCTTCCTCATCATAGTCTGGGTGCCTGGTGGCGGGGTTCCGAGGAAGTGGGGAGGAACATGAGTCTCAGCAGTTTGCTAGGACCCACTCCACTCAGTTCTCCTGTCCCAACCACTTGGCAGGCCTCACCTGGTCACAGCACGGGGCAGAGCCGACCTGGGCAGCCACACCACCATCTGAGAGCTGTGGGGACAGGCAGGTGGAGGCTCAGCACAGCCGTGGGGAGCACAAGCCACCCATCCCACCACAGCCATCAACTGCCCAGCTTCGGGGCTGCTGTGCGCCCTCCCTGCCCGGCCTCAACACGTTTCCCACTGACTTGACTCAGGGTGGGCCCAGCACAGCCAAGGCCTGGGGCCTGGAATCTACAATCCAGGAGCATAAGCCTTCTGAGAACCCACCAGGCCTCCGCGGCAGCTTGTGCCCATATCCCAGAGTATCCATAAGGTGTCCACCAGCAGCCCTGCCACCACCGCCTCTCCCACGCTCAGGGATGTCTTCACCAACCCATCACAGCACTCTCCTCACTCGAGTGTGCTGCTGGCAGCCACGAGCCCCTTGGAACTAGCCTTCAAGATGAACCTGTGTGCCATTCTCAGCCTGCAGGAGCCAGCTCCCGACCCAACAGAGCTTACAGGCCACCAGCCTCCATGGTCCTCAGCCCATGCAATGGCTCCAGCAGTTATACCAAGGGGTTCTTTTAGAGCTGGGAGGAGCCATCAAGGTCCTACAGTACCACTCTTTTTACATAAACAAGGAAACTGAAGCTAGAGAGGAAGCGAGACTTGCCTGCAGTCACATGGCACCAGGACCACAAGAAGCCAGGCCCCTAGACCACAACTGGGCAGTCCCTCCATTGCAGCAAAGGCTGAGTCAGGGGCCCCTGGGTGGGAGGCGGGAAAAGGGAGTCCCAGGGCTGTAAAACCCTGGCCAGGGGCACAGATGGGCCTGTCTCTGCTCTCTCATGGCGGCCTACCTGATACGTTTATGGGCATTCCTCCAGAAAGAAATCATTTTATTGATTTCCAAGGCACGGGGCCCACTGGCACCTCCTGGGCCAGCCTGCAGAGTGCCATCCTCCATCTTGGGCAAGAAGTCCTTGGCAAAGGGGCTGCCCACATTGCAGCTGTTACCATCCTGAAGAGGGCAAAGGAAGCAGTGGCTGGAGGCAGGAGGCAGACCCCTGGCTGGGGAACTGATGCTCTGTGCACCTGGGCTCCGCCCAACACTGAGCCCACACCTTGAGCAGAGTGGTCTGGGGCAAATCCCTGATTGCAGCATGCACACATGCACGCACACACGCTCACAGACACAAGCAAACCTGGCTCCCCTCACAAGAGCCATCAGTCAAGAGAGCCTATCACGTACCAGATGTGGTGCCAGACACTTGACATGCTCTATGTCATTTACTTCCACCACCATGTCCCTCACCCCCCAACTTTCAGAAGGAATGCAAAGGCTCAGAGAGACGGTGGTGTCTGTCTGAGATCACGCTCTGCCCTACTAGCAGAAGTGAAGGGGAGTCCCCGGGTCTGAGTCACTGGAGGCCTGCTGTGGGCCATGAGCACTGAGGGCACCAGGGGACAGGCCATGAACCAGGAGACACACCTTGTGAGGCAGCTTGAAGAACCAGCAGCCGGGGATATCCACATCATTGTAAGGTCCGTTGCCATGGTGATAGGCTGGCTGGCTGCCTTTCGGACCACCAGCAGCAGTCTGTGGGGGCCACACACCTACATCAGGCCCTGCTCCAGCACCTGCTTTCAGCGAGGGCCATGGGCTGGGGGTGAAAAAGGGCCTGAAACGATGAGCAGGTACTGGGAAATGACAGGACGGCCACGAGGTCTCAGGCTGCCTCCCTGGCCTCCAACAAGCACGGGCCATCCAAGGGCAGGGCAGCATCTCCCACCCCCAAGACCCTGGAACTCTCCAGTCAGGAGGAGCTACTTGAGTGCACGAGGAAAGCCCTGCCGCCCGGCACCCTGAGCAGGCATCCCACTCACCAGGGCTGGGGGTTGACTTGAAACCACTGCTCGGAAGTACTCCGTCTTGGCCTCAGCCTCCACTTCTAAGCAGCCCAGTTCTTCCACCTGGATGGGCCCAGGTACCAAGGGAGTGAAGCAGGAGGCTGGGTCAGCCTGAATCCACCAGCCCCTCCCTGCGGCATGCAGACAGCCCAGGCCAGCCTGGGGTGAGCCACTGGGTGCATCCAGCGCCCCCAACGCCACCCAAAAGGTGCCGCTCCTTTGGGAGAGAACAGAGAGCCCGCCCTCACCGTCTGCCACATGGCGCTGCTGTCGGTGAGCAGGAACTCCTCAGACAGGCCTGCCTCCTGCAGCTCCGGATGCTGCTTCCCCTGTTCAAGACAGTGCTTCCTGTACAGGGACTCGATGGCTCTGGGCAGAGAACAGCAGCAGCAGCCTCGGATTACTGGGTGCCCGCTCCGGGCCGGGTGGCTGGCGGGGGCCTTCTGCAGGTCCCTGCGTTAGTCCTCAGAATCAGCTCTGAGGTGGAGATGGGCAGCGCTTTCCCTGGTTTTCAGTCGGGGCGTGAAATCAAAGGACACAGCACACTGGTGGCAGGCAAGGGTTATGCCACTCGCTCTTTTCATGCCACAGAGCTGCCACTTCCCCGAGAAAAACTCTGGGAGCGAGCAGTGGGAAGCCAGGAGGGGCCGGCCCAGGCTCCCACCGCTCGTCCGCCCTCGGCTCACAGCAGCAGGCCGATCCCAGCCCCCTCTGTCCAAGGGCCCCCAGGTGACTCAGGCTGCCCTGACAGCCAGGACTCTCAATTCTGGGCCACTTCGAGTGTCCCGGCTTCTCCCCAACACCTGCCTGTCAGAAGCTCAGGGTCAGTGATCTCAGACAAGTCAGTGACTTGCCTAGGCCTTTGTGCTGTTAACTCTAAAACAGGTTGTATGACCACTCTATCTCACGGGGCTGCTTGGGAACAAACGAGGAAAGCACTGCGAAAGGTTCATCACACAGAATATAATTAGTGCTCAATAAATTATACTCAGAGAAGGAAAAAGCCCATCTCCCTGCCACTTCCTACAGCCCTCCCTGTGAAGCCACTTACCCGTGGGGCCCCAGTGCCCCCACTCGGCGCGCCATGCCCTCAACGCCCCCCATGGGCCCGAGGAGGGGCAGCACGGAAACAAGAACCAGAACCCAGACTCCCAGCCCCAGCTCTCCTCACTGGCCTGAGCGGGGCTTGGATTCCCCAGCAGGGGGAAGGGGCCCCTCCTACCCGGAGCCTGTGCCTTACCTGTAGGGGCAGGCAACCCCGGCCAAGGCCAGGGCAGCGTCTGCCGGCACATCGGCCAGGTTGTCCCGCCGCCCAGGCACCAGGTACCCCCAGCCGTGCTGCTCTGAGTAGTGCAGAGGGAAGCCGTCCCAGGTCAGCGCCATGAGTTTGGGTGTGACTCGCATCTGGAGACTGAGGAGGCTGGGGCCCGGGGTCCACGCAGGGTCATCCAGCCGGGGACAGAGCTTCCGATACCACCTATGCCCCCCAGAAGAGAGCAGCGTCACAGCAGTGGGCAAGGACAGCACGTGACATGCCTCACCCACCCTCCAACACTCCAAGGCGACCTCAGCCTATAGTCACCGTCCCCTCCCTCTGGGATGCAGCCAAGACCCCCATGGAGTTCCCTAGATAATTCAAATACCTCAAAAGGAAAGATCCTCTGTCGGTCCTGCTGGACTAGTCAAAAACAGGGCCCACAGCACAGTCCAGGGCTGGACTCCTCCCCAAGCCCCACTTCATGCAGGGCGACTGGCTGGAGGAGCAAGCAGACCCGCCCCCCACCCCTCAACTGTTCTAGCAACACACCGGGGCCTCCAAAACTGTCTCACATGATGTTCACGAGGAGCAAAACGAGCATGAGGCAAGCAAGGTACCCAGGGCACCAAGTTTAAGGAGGCCTTTTCCCAGGGTCCCGCAAGTGCAAAATCAGCACCCTGCTGTTCACCATGGCTACGCCTACTTTCTCATCTCTGCCACGCTGAGGCTCAAATGAAGGGTCACTTCCTCAGGGAAGCCTTCCCTGGTTTCCTCAGTTAGGCACTACCTCAACACTGCTCATTCTGCTGTCTCATCATGGATAGAAACACCAGCTGCACAGGCTGGTCTGCATGCTGGGGTCCTCCTGGGAGAAGGAGCTACTGGAAGGAAGGAGCTATGTCCCTGTTTGTACCCCCAGTGGCTGCCACGGTCCCGACACACAGCAGGCGCTCAGTGCACTGGTGGTGACTGAGTCCAGTGAGCAGAGGTCAGAGTGCACCAGCGACAGCAGGAGTGGAAGATGGCAGGAGCAAAGGGCAGCAGGTCAGTAAGGGCTCATGGGCACGCCACCCCTGCCGGGTCCAGAACAGGGGTGTCCTGAGAGGGTAGGGGCGGACTCTACACGTTAGGAGAACAGGCCTCACCCGGGGTGTCCGGGCAGGTGCTGGGGCCGCTTGGGCAGCAGCTCTGTGGTCCCCTTCAGCTGCTCCAAGCAGGCGCGGGCTGTGACATCTCGCTGAAACTCCTCCTCCTCGCTGGGGGGGCCAGGGTCTGCACAGGGCGGGGGAGGACAATCAGGACCCGGGGCAGGGCCTCTCCAAAAGACCTGCCCAGCCTGCTCATCTCTGGAAGGCTGGGGTGCCCCTTTCCAAGGGCCCCCTGGTCCCAGGAGCGTCCCAGGCCCATCCCTGCCCCACCTCCCGCCCATGCTCCCCACCTTCCTGATCCTTGGGATCCCCTGGGGCCCCAGCCCCCTCGATGGGCAACTTGCTGGCTGTGGCTGGCTCCTTCCTCTTCACCTTCTTTGCTTTCTTCTGCTTAAACTCTTGCAGGTCCCACTCCAGGTCCCAGAGCCAGGGGTCTTCTTTGTACCTGCACAGCCAGTCCACCAGGACAGGACTAAGGCCAAGCCGAAGGCCAGGCCCGCCCACCCCTGCCTGGGTGCCGCCCACCCGCAGTCTGGCTACCTCTCCCCCGAGAGCAGCTGGCAGGCGTCGTTGGCCAGGTCCATCAGCGACTTCTTCATCTCCCGCTGGAGCTCCTCGTAGGTGCTCTGTGCCTCCGCCAGGTAACGCTCCCAGTTCTGGTTGACAGGCAGGTAAGAGACACCCATCTCCAGCATGCCGGCCAGAGTCACCGGGTGGGGACACCTTGGGGGCAAACACCAGGGCTGCCATAAATGACCACAGGAGGCAACCCCTGAGCTGGCTGGGGAAGCCTCAACCCAATCACCCACATGGCATAGCTCTAAAGTCAGACAGACAGGAGTTCAGACCCCAGCTCGACAGCTTCCTAGCCACAAGACCTGGATAAGTCACCTCACCTCTCTGAGCCTCAGTTCCTTCATCCGTAAAATGAAAATAAGATTGTCCCATCCCCAGGGGTAATGTGGGAATGACAGATCACAAAAATGAGAATGGCTGCCATTTGCTATAACTGCCAGGCACTGTGCTAATAACCCCACACATACAAAAGATCACGCATGAACCTCACAGCTGGGGAGTGAGACATACTCGTGTATGCTTCAAGATGAGAACACTGAAGCTCGGGGAAACCAAGTAAGTTGCCCAAGATCAAATGACCTGGATATAACAGTTAAGACTCGAACCAGGTCTGGCTGATGCTTATGCCTCCAACCACATCATAAGACCGACTCACTAGCAAACATAACCCGATGGATGGGCTGCCCTTGCATCAGGATCTGGGCACAGAGAGGGTGCTTGATAAACCAGGACCACGTACACGGAACTCAAGCACAGCCCTCGGCTCTCCCCTCCAGGGCCACTGTGGAAACCCAGCGTCCAAGGCCCAGGTGGCCACCACTGGACAGAGTGGCTCCATTCTTTCAAGCAAGAAAGACTAAGGACCTCAGCCTGAGAAAGACCCAGCACCGCCTGATTACAGTGGGCCCAAGTACTAGGAACCCACTGGCCCCCAGGGGCTCCCCCTCACCTCTCCAAGAAGAGCGGTAGCTGCTGCTGGAAAATCTCATAGGTGGCCCACACGTCCTGGGCACAGTACTGCATCAGATCCTGGCACAGGCGACAGGAAGGCGCTGGGTGGGCAGCCACCCCACTACCACCGCCAGGTCTTGGGGTCAGGTCTGGCAGCTATACTTCCTGGGGTCAGCTAGGGGTCTGCCCCAGCCCACCTCCCCGGAGCCCCTCTCCAGCACCATACCTGGAAGTTCTCACGGATGTCCTTCATGCTGCCCTTAACAAAGAGTTCGCGAGGCTCCTTCTCTAAGGCAGGGCCTCCCACATAGAGGCTGTGCACATCTGCCAGGTTGTTGACACTGCTGATGTCCAGCCAGTCCCAGGAGGAGATCTGGGGGGCCAAAGCAAAGGACACGGCCGATCAGCCTAGCCTCAGGATAGACAGGCAGCCTGGCGAGGGGGTCCCAAGCACCCTGCTCCGGTCCCTGGCAGTGGGCTCTCACCGCTGGGCCGCTGGCTTTGCTCTGAGGCTTCTGGCCTCGCTGTGTGGGGTGCCGGGCCTTGTGCTTGCCCTGCTTGGCTGCGATCCACAGACTGCGCTGGAAGCTGCTTAGCCCTGAGATGGCCATGTGCATGCTCATGGTGTCCAGGAAGCGCATGCGGGAGCCCTGAGGAGAGACGCTGCAGCTGAGGGGCCAGCTTCCCACCACTTCCGGGGGTCAACCTGCCAGCCCCTCCGCCTCCCCTCCCATCACACAGCCTTCCAACACTAAAGACACAACATGCTCATGCTTGTCCCTCCACCCTCGAGGGGCCTGCCCTCCCAGATCCTGGCCACCTCTGACGGTGCAGGCCTGGCTCGATCCCAAAGCACAAGACCTTCCCAGCGTCCAGCAACAGCTCTGAGGGGCACCTTGGGAACAGAGTGGCCAGAACAAGGCCTTCTGAGCCATCAGGCTCGGCTGCCAGCCCTAGTGCTGCCACTCACCAGCGCTGTGGCCCTCGGCCGGTCAGCAGGCTGAGCATCAGCATGCTCAGCTTTTACGGGCTGGGGCGCTCTCGCCTGCCCTGCCTTTCTCCCAGGGATGTGGTGAGGACACGGTGAGAAAGCCCTCCTCATAACATGAAGGACTGCCGCCGCCACACACCAGGCGTGCTTCTGAGGCTCGACATGTGCGCTGTTCTAGCCCTCCTAACAATCCACTAAGGCAGCGTCTGCTAACTCCCTCCCTTTACAAATAAGGAAACCGAGGCCCAGGGATGGTAAGGGCTCACGCTGCGTGTCAGTGCCTCAGGCGGGATGGCCCCGGCCGTGCGGCCCACCCAGAGCCTCCGAAGACCCACACCAAGCTCCAAACCACCTCAAGAGACTAGGGCCATCAGTACTCGGTGACAGCTCAGGTCATGTACCAGGCAGGTCCTGGGGACAGGCACCAGCAGTAGGCTGGTCGACAGGAGGCACGGTAGCTGCTACAAAGGCGATGGGGACCCTGGCCAGGAAAGCAACACCTTCCCCAGCCACCGGGATCAGGGCTGTCAGCCCCCGCCACGCCAGGACCTGCAGCCGACCCCAGCAACCTCACCTGGATCAGGTACTGCTCCCTAATGTGCGCTCGGTCAAAGCAGACGTTGTGCCCCACCACTAACTGCTCCTGCCAGTCTCGCTGCGGGGGGCCGCCACCGGCAGGGACCTCCAGAGGAATGAGGTCAGCCGGCGACAGCTGGCTGGTCCAAGAGTAGCGCTCTTCCACCAGCCGCCGGCTGCACCAGGAATACCTACGGGAGGGAGAGGCACAACGCTCTCGAGTGCCCACCACCACATGCTGGGGCCTGCGCTAGCAGCTGGGGGCGCAAGTGAGACCAGGGCTGCCCCCAACCCTCACAAAGCTGGGGGTCAGGTGTGGTGGGGTGGGATGCAGTGGGGTGGAGGCACATGTGCAGGGGGCAGTTACAAAAGCGTTTGCATGTGTAAACTTTCACAGATAAAAACGGAGCTGAGTGCCACCGCACTGGCTGTCCTGCACAGGCCCTCAGCCTGGGCCATAGGTGTGTGTCAGGTCCAGCGTTCGCCCATCTGTGCTCGGCCCTGAGGTGTCTGATGAACATTATCAGGCCCTTGTGTCTATAAGCGTAAAGCAGCTAGTGTTCCAAGTGCTAGCAAAGGAGAGAGACAACAGAACCCAAAGTGGAATTTTTTTTTTAAGTTGAAAGTGGCAAAAAAACAAAAATGACAAATGCTGCACACATGTACAGGATGAGTCATCGATGGCTGGAAAGATTTTGAAGGACAAAGAGCGAACCCCGCACCTTCTAGAAAGTGCTGGGCCTCTCTGAGCCACTGTCCTCAGTGCGAGACCAGGGAGAGTGCCAGAATGGAGGAAACGTGCCCAGTGCCGGGGGGGTGAGGGCCGGACACTGACTCAGGAAAGGCTGGAGTTTCCTCAGGGGACTTTCCACAGGGCTAAGCGTGCAGAAACAGCCGCTGAGGAAAGCCTGCTGTGACCGGCAGAGGATGCCCGAGGGCCAAGGGCACTCAGCACGGAAGTGAGCAATTCGGCCACGTGTGGCCACCACAGCTGTGCAGAAGCTCCCTGCAACCCTTGTGGAGGGGAGGAGCGGCTGTCTGCCTCAAAAGTCTCAACAAACATCGACTGCTTTGGACGACGGGGGTCTTAAACCTGGTAAAACCTAACTCCAAATGGTGGGAATCCACTCAGGGACACAGGCCGAGCCCTCCCCACTTACAACTCAGCCCATCACAGCCCTTAAGGACAACCCCGAAGAAGAGGCTGAAGAACGTCACATACTCCAGGCCGCGTGATGACAGGGACGTGAGTTGCAATAAAGTATAAGCCACACTGGTGTCAAGATCCAGGTCTGCAGCTGTGCATGAGAGCCATCTTATTATCAACTTATTTGTGATAAGAAAGAAGAAGGCCAATTTTAAATTTAAGACGAGTCTGAACCAATGCCATATATACTACACTTTTCCTGTGAACCTTAGATAAACGTTGACGGCCTGTCTAATGTCCCTCTGGCCGCATGACCACAGCCTTTGGGAAGTCGCCCGGGGGGCTGTCCATGGCCTCCCCCTCCCGCTGGAAACTGCGGGCCAGTCAGGAACCTGCTGTGACGCAGCCACGTGGCAGGGACATGCCCAGGTTAACAGTGGACTGCTGTGAGGACCCCCCACCCCCCAACCACTCAGCTCCCAGGAGGAAGGTCCCAGAATGAGCCCAGGCCTGGCCCACGACTTCTGCCGCCAGGCAAAGGGAGCTACGCCCCTGTCCCACTGGCAAGAATGGGATGAGATGAGAGGAGGGTGGGAGGACAGGGAGAAGAAACAGGAGACGGAGAAGGAGGGAGACAAAGGAAAGGGGACTCCAGGTAAATCGGCCGCAAATGACCAAGAGATCAAAAAACAAGGCTTTCTGCTCACTGGCTTCCTGATCTTCTTTCAGCCACCACAGCTGCCTCTACCTTCTCAAACGACGGACGGCCTTCCCTCTCCTGTGGCCACCCGGGTACACAGCAAGCACTGAGACCCTCATCTTAACCACAGCTGAATCAATGCGGCAGCATCTGGTCTTGCTCTGTGCAGCCATTAATGCCTACCTTATCTATTTAGCCATGTTTTCACCATTTTCAACTGCATATTTAACATTTCGCAGCTTTCTTTACAAAGATGTAGCTTCCAATAGGAATAAAGAAACTGCCAACTTTTTTTGCTGGCCATGCCTGAAAGCATTAAGGTTGTAAATAGTATTTTAATCCTGGAATGAAGAATAAAAAAGGGGAGAAACAGTACTGCCATCACTGTTTGAAAAAGAAACTTGGGTAGCACTTAGAAAGTTATTTAAAAGGAGAGACACTGGATATACCTTTTTGGGACCAAAAGGCCTGCTTGGGAGGCCGGGGGAAGGAAGCGCTGTTTCTCAGCGGGGGGGGGGCGGGGGGGGGGGGTGTCAGGGGGACATTACTTGGCTCCGGGGAGGGGTTTGGGAACGGTGGAGGGTGTTTGGTCCTGCATTTAAGGGAGCGGCTGGGGATGCTAAATGTCTCATACTGCCTGGGACAGTCCCACAAATGGGAGACTTCTCCTGTCTAAAATGACCAAGTGTCCCCAAATAGAAACACTGTTCAAAGGTCTCAGACTAACTTCTCAGGAGGCTATTAGGGGAGGGGGTAAAGGCACCAAATCAAAGTGATCTCAAGTGGCCTCGCAGCCAGTCTCCAGTCCAACGCTCTGCTGTGATTCCGCGCACAGCCCCTACCACCAACGGGCACCTGCCTGGGTGTTTGCTTTCCACCTGCATCTTCCTGACAGGAAGTAAGCGCTGCTAAAGCTGGGCTCAAGCCTCTTCTCCACCGTCCAAGCCAAAGTCCCCAGAAGAGCACGCACCCGGCACATGGGGGCCCGCGAATGCTCCCCGAACCAAACTATCCAGCCAGGCCCCCGTGTGCGCTGAGGTCCCCTGACCCCAGCCCCAGCTTACCAGGCCGAGGGGGATATGGCCACCGCCAACGTGGGGCAAGTTCCCTCTGCCAAGCAGACCTCCACGTCGAACACCAGGGCCCGCTCCTCGGGGATGGCCACGGGTTCGGCCTCCCCCTCGGGGCCGTACCGGGTCCAGCCCTCCGCCCAGGCCCAGCTCAGGGGCCGCGGGGGCAGCTGCGCCTGCAACAGCGAGTTGGCCGCCTCCAGGTAGGGCAGGCTCTGCTTCTGGGCCAGGAGGCGGAAGTGCTGGTCCAGGCTGCCCCCGTAGAGGGGCGGCAGGCGCAGCTCCACGTCGGGCAGGGGCGCGGCCGGCTGCCCCCAGAGCCCGTGCTTCTGCAGGTGCTCGACGCTGCGGCGCACCGCGGCCTCGCCGGGCGGCTCCGCGCCGCGCCCGAAGATCTGCTCGTGGAGCCCCCTCGAGAGCATCTGGATGTGCAGCGCGTTGTGCCGCAGCTGCCCGCCCTCCGAGGATGGCGGCGGCGGCTGCCCGTCGCTGGGGATGGGGACGGGGGCGGAGCTGGAGGCCCAGCGCCCCGGAGCTGGAACAGAGCCGGGCCCGACGGCGGCGCTGGCCACCTTCTTCCAGAGCAGGCGGCTCATGGCGGGTGCAGGGAGCCCCCCGGTGGGAGTCAGGACACCTGGCTTTGGGCTCCAGCTTGGCTGCTCTCACTGGCTGAGAGACGTTGAGTGACACACGTCCTGTCTCTGTCTTCCCGGCAGTGAAATGGGTCTGACCATGCCTGCCTTCCACCCACAAACCCTGGAGGAGACAGACGAGACACGGCGTTATCCATTACACAGGTGTGACGTGTCCACCGGCAGCCCCCGTCCCTCGAGCACTTTCTGCATCCCGGGCGGCGTGCCAGGCACTTTTACACACATTTTCTCAGTTAAGCCTCAAACCACCTCGGGAAACATCAATTCCCCTCCAGCGGAACCTGACGTTCCCGCGGGGCCATCAGCGAACTTGGGAAGGGGAAGGCAGTGGTTAAGCGTGCGGGTTCTGGAGGGGGACGCCGCGGGTTTGAATCCCGGCTCCGGCTCTTACGAGACGGGTGACCTTGGACCGGCTCCTTAGGCCCCGATTCCCTACTCTGTAAAGTGGGGTGACGGACTCTCCCTGCCATGCAAGACCGCTGTGGGGGTGACACAGGGCGAATGTGTCGCGCGCCCCGGCCCCGGGCAAGCGCCCAGCAAAGCGTGGTGGCTGTCAGCCGTGATGGGGGCCCGCGGGCCCGGCGCCGAGAGGTGCCAGCGCCCGGATTCGAACCCGCAGGCGGGGCCGCGGTTCCCCCGGGGCCCCACCCAGGCCCGGCCGGCCCAGCGGCGGAGGACGCCCTGCAGGGGGCGGCGGCGCGGTGCGCCCGGGGTCGAGCCTCCGCCCCGCTCGGGCCGCGCTCCCTGACGCCGGCCCCCCGCCGACCCCGCCGGAAACCTCGGTACACCCGCGGCTTCTCCGTCTGCGGCTTCCGACCCCAGGCCCGCGGCGCGGCGATCCCTCCGCGCGGCCTACGCAGCCTCGGCGTGGCGTGTGGCCTCCACCGCCGGCGCGCCCCGCTGGCAGCCGCAACTTCCCGTCTGCGGCCCGCTCGTCCCGCGGCCGCCAGAGAAGCAGGCGGGCGCTGCCGGCGCGGCCAATGGGAGGCCCGCGAGTGGACCGGCCCGTCCGCGGGGGGGGAGCGGACTTCCGGGTGCGCTCTCCCTGCGGAACGCTGGGAGCCGAGGTCCAACCCACCCCCGCTCGAGAAGCAGGTGGATTGGTCCCAGGCAAGCCCGTGGGCGGTGATGGCACTTTTTAGATTGTCCACAGAGCGCCGATCTTGGGGCGGCCGCGTGGCCTAATGGATAAGGCGTCTGACTTCGGATCAGAAGATTGCAGGTTCGAGTCCTGCCGCGGTCGCATGGGGCGGTTACTGTTTTTGGCGTCCTGCGTCCTCTTAAGAGTAAAGTGACGGGACACTTCGAAAGTGTCGTCGCCGGTTGCCGTCCCACGCTGGAGCCCGGGAACGCCTGGGTCTGCGAAAATAACGGCTCCCACGCGTCATGCCGCTGTGACATCGCGCGCCCACGTGTCCCGGGCGCGAGGCGCGTTTCCAAATTGCACCAGCCGCGCACGCCCGCGTGGGGAGGAGCGTGGAGAGGGAGGGCGTGCGGGGCGGAAACCCCGGTTTAAAGTCAGTCTACACCTGGGAAGCCCCTCCCGCGCCAACCGCGTGCTGCCCGTCTTCGTCCCGGACAATCCTGCAGGGAAAACCATTGCCTTTCGGTGAACCCTAATCTGTCCCCGGACGCAAGACCCCGCCCAGCGCCCGGCTCCCGCGGGGCAGCCGGCGGCGCCGCCCGGTCTTTGCGGTCCCGGTCTCGGCGCCGCCGCCGCTTGGTCACGCTCCTCATCGGCTCTGCTCTCGGCGCTCTGCGTTTGGCAAACTGTAAAGTACTACGCACAGTAAGGGCCGCGTGAATAATGAGAGCCTGGAGACCCGGCTGCGAGGATGAGGAACGGGAGCCCACCCGAGGTCACGTAGCTGATGAGGGACGAAACTCAGGCCTCCCTGAAAGTGAGCCCGCGCGTGTGCCTGGACAGTGGGGGCTGCCTGGAGGAACTGACCTCGGTCCTGGTCGGAGTGCGCTGCGGGGACCCCGGGGCACAGGGATGCAGCCCTCGGTCGGCCGGTCCCCACCGCCTCCTGCCGCCCGAGAGGCAGGGAAGTCCAGACCAAGGCTCGCGAAGGCAGCTTGGTAGCCCTGCGCCCTGATGCTTCCATGCTTTTATTTAAGTAGGAAATATTTTTCATGCACTGTTCTAGGTGTATTTAATATACACTAAGTGGTTTTTGGGGGGTTTTTTCTCTTGGAAAAAAAAATACAATTAACTGAAAATTCCCTGTCTTATAATCTGGGTTTTTTTTCACTTACCCTTATACCATTGACATTTTCACAAAATTCAGAGAGGAGATGATCTCATCTTAAATCAGAGGGCCTCTGAGCCGGAAAACCATTTTCATTATTTCTTCCAAACTCCCACCTGAAATTTAGCATTTCCTTCAGTGATGAGGGTAGGCAACCAGCCCCAGAGGTACCAACAGTACCTGAGACTGTCCACAATGGCAACCACGGATATTTTCACAACACGTAGTGAAAAAATATATTGTATCACCTATTTGTTCTTTCTAATATCTCATAATCTCTGGTTTCCTTTGTAATCCTGTGTGTTTTTTGCATTTGAAAACATTATTCTAAGAAGATGTGTATGGCACAAAAAAGCTAAGACCCCCTGGCCCAGCTGAATGTGACTTCCCAGGGCTGCTGCTGCTGGGCCTGCCTGGCGTCCATTCAGAGAACAACCCACCCCCTTGGTTCAGTGCCGGGAAATGTCCACCAACATGCTCCCCCTCTCACGAGGCTGCTTCAGGCCAGTCTGGTGCCCCCGCCCTGGAGTTAGCATCTTCAGCAAGGACAAGAGCGGCTGACACTGACTCTTGCTGAGGATCGGCACCCGCCGAGCTGCACCGTTTCCAGGATTCCGAGCCCAGTTCCTCCACCGTCCCCACCTCCTCTTCTAGGAGGGAAGAAAAACCTGCACGTTTTTGTAGAAAAGTCTGTTCCTTCTGGTAATACCTGAGAAACAAGATAACTTCCCCCACAGTGCCCTGGACCTCTCCTCCCACGTGGCAGGGGGCAGAGTTCACTAGGAACCCCTGTCCAAATCAAAACACTCTGTACCTTCTTGCGACGCATGTACCTCAGTTGTAACAAATGCCGATGTTTTAAAAATCTCCCTTCTCCTGCTGTGAATGCCCCGAAGACTGCCCTTGTGTCTCATCGCGTGCTGTATCCCAGGGCCTCGCTGGAGCTCGGTAACAACCACCAGCACTTACTGGGTGCCAGGTCCTATTCTAAGAGCTCACACAGTCGACTAAATGACTCCTCACCTTGTCCCAGGGATAGAGGTACTGTTATCATCCCCTTTTACTGATGAGGAAACTGAGGTACGGAGAGGTGAAGTAGTATGTCTCAAGTCCTACAGCGGGAAAGTGGTAGAGCTGGGACTTGAACCCAGGGAGACCCGCTCCAGGGGCAAGGATCTCAATAACTGCACTACACAGTCACTGCCCCCCGACCCTGAAAGCTGAGAACCCCTGCTCCAAGGTCGTGTGCCAGGCCCTGGGCTGGGGCTGGGGATGCGAATAGGCTAGGCTCCACGTCACCGCTTCTGACTCTGGACTCTCCGGTCACAGCCTGCTCCTCCAGTGTCCCTCTTACTTTCCTTTCTGTCTCCTGGAGAAAGTTCCACTGCTCTTCCTTTATCAAGAGCTACCACTTCCAAACGAACAGGTGAAACACTTTAGAAACGCCTCCTTTAATCCTCTCAGTAACCCCATTGGTACTATTATTCCATTTTACAGAAGAGAAAAGAGAAAGGCTCCAGTGACAAGTATGAGGTTGACTCACTTATCCAAAAGTCACACAGTGAGTCCAGGGTCTGGATTAGAACCCAAGCCCTGGATGATTCCAGAGCCACCGGGCATTTCTGCGAGCCCACTAGACATCCCCCAGGCCAGAAAGCAGGTTTGAGAAGACAGAAAGCTACCCTCGCTCATTGGCTTGCTGCTGGACGGCCCCGGAGCAGTTGGCGTAGGATCCCAGGTCACAGTGATGTCGGCCCCTCCAGTATTTGTCAGAAAGCAACATGCAAGTTTGTTAACATTTTCCATGAGATTCCTCCTTTGTGCTTCACCGATGGGCCCCCCCCACCCCCAAGAGAGCTGAGCAAGAGGACCAGGATGAGGAAAGGCGGGGTGCATCTTTTAACAAAACATTATTTACTCTGCAGTTCGTTAGTTTCCTCGTCTGTAAAATGGAGCGGTTATAACACCAACCCCGTCGAGTTGCTATAACCAGAACAGCGCCCGGCCCAGGGTAATTGCTCACGAAATATAAGGTTTGGTTACTGTTATGTCAGCACCTCCAGGGCCTTCGTCCCTGAAATACCCAGACCTGCCCTACTGGGTCAGAAGACAGGAGGCACCCATCTCTTGGAGCTGTTTCTAGCAGAAGCCCGTGGGAAAGGAAGGGCTTGTTTAGGGTCAGCTGCTGCCATGCCAGGTCTCAGTCTACCCCCCGAGGGATCAATTGGGCATGTGCGCGACCTCCAGCACGAGAGGCATAGGCTGCTCCCAAAATGTGCATCGTATTTCAGCGGGTAACTGGTTATGCCAAACCTGTGCAGTTTAAGGACTGGGAAAAAGGGAACTGATGGAGAGGCAGATCATTGTTCGTGGATGAGAAGCTCCCTGATGGGAAGAGACCATGCCACGTCCATCTTTGTGGCCCTAGCATGGCACCTGGCAACAGAGGAGGCCATTTGCTGTCCCCATGTCCCAGAGTCCCTCCCTGGCTCCTGGCCAGGGCTGAGGAGCTGACTCAGTCCCCTTATTAACTAAGCCGAGCCAATTAGGCATTCCACCAAAAAAATGAACAGTATTTCCTTCACGTCATCAAATAGTCCGTCAATGTTGAAACTCCCAATGGCAAGAGCCCCTTCCCTCTTTAGCTAATTTGGGTTGGATTTCCTGTCACTCGTGTGGAAGGAGCTCTCACTGATTGAGCGCTTATTAAATATTTGCTGAACAAATGATGGAGCTTTTTTTATGTCTTCAGCTAAATTTCACTGAGATAAGGCTGGGCTATCCATGAGATTCTTACACTTGCAAAGTGCCCTGCAGGTTGCACACTCTGTCACTTTGCCTCAGCTCCATGTCAATCTGTGACACTGGAGCTCTCTCTGATACAGGTGAATGTTTTAAAAGAAAACTTGATATATTTCTACCGTAAGTTGAAAACTCTCACATTATAATTTTGATCTATCCAACTATATATTACTATATAATACATAATTTAAATGTTAAATATACATTGTATATATAATTTAATCCATAAAATTTAAAAGTAACAAATACCAGGAAGAAATTCAACCAGTTTCAAAAATCCGTACCCGGAAATAATACCGCCGTCAGAAGAATGAAAAGTATGAACGATTTGTGATAAGGAGACATTCACTTAATGTATCTTAGTTTAAGATGAAGATGAGGTTCTGGGTGGATAAGATAATTTCATTTTTAAAATGTTGATGTTAATCAGCTCCGAGAATCTCAATCCACATGTGTATGTCACCAGAAAGGCAAAAAATAATGAACTGCCTTCTCTGATACGTTTTTGCAAACTTATACATCACATGCTAAACAAATGTAGACGTCTGAAAGAGAAATTTATAGACATTTCTGTAAATTACTGCAAAAACAGTCCCCACAGGATGGACAATTGCAGGCAAGGATCCACCCTGGGGCCTGCACCATCAGTGCAGGGTGCCTTCCCAGATGGAAGGGCAGAACCCACAGTTCCCGGAGGATTGCAACACGCACGGGCTCCAAGCCCTGGCCAGGGCCCTGTGGTCTGTCTTGCCAGCTGCAGAATTGCGAATCTCTTGTCCCATTGTATTGAATCACAGCCAGGCCCAGCCCCGGGAGCAGCGCCCTCTGCAAGATGAGCGCAGCACCGCCCGCCGAGGTCGGCCTTGACCTACAGCAGCTGCTAGAGAGAGTAGAAGGGTTCCTTGCAATGTGTTTGCCACAGAAGATTTAAGCTCAAAACGTAGGCTGTGGGATGAAAAGAAATGCATATTTCTCTCTTGCAGAGACGTTTCCTTTGAGGAGTACAGTGGCCTAAACTCAAAGAGCCAAGAACATTTGTGGGAACGGTCTTGCTCTCCTGTTAAAAAGGGCCGCCCCTCACCTCACCCCCAGAAAAGAAAACGTTTAAGCCATTCATTCAATGGGGGAAAGAAAAGAGAGCAAGACTCTCCGAGAGCAGGTGTTTATATGCAGGGGAACATCTCCAGCATCCTGCTTCTGGAAGAAAACGGCCGTCTTGCCTTGGCATCTAATCATTAGGGTTCGGAGAGAAGATTCTGTCTTCTGTCCTTCAGGGAAAATGACGAACGTGTCTGGTGATTGTAAAGTGCCCTTCAGTTTGGGTTGGTCTGGTTATCTATTTATCTATTCCCTGCTTTGTTCCAGAAAGACTTTCAGGTGGCAGAGGTTAGTTGTGACCACGTCATCATCACTGTCCAGGCATAAAGCAGGGGAGCAGCTCAGGTTGGCGTCTGGTGAGGTCAGAGGCCAAGGGGTTCTGCTAGGGACTCACAAGGGCCTGCCACACCCTCAGCCCCAGGAAACTGGCCGTGCTCCCCAGGCCGCAATTGGCTGGACTCAGGCGGGTACTTGAGCCTAGATAGCTGTGGACCAGCCAGGCTTGAGAGAATAAATGTCAAGGAGAGAGGCTCAGTCAGTAGGGGTGAGCCAAACCAGGTGGTGACTAAGCATCCCGATGGCATCCTCTTTCAGGAATCGTGACGGGACCATGGCCATTCTGATCTGAGAAGACAAGATGCCCAGGATCACCAGAGCTGTTGTCGTTCTCACGTGGCGATGCGGCTGGCAAGCCGTCCCAGCCCGGGGAGTCCAGGCAGCTCTGCCTACAGTGCTCGAAGCACTGTACTGAGGCAAAGTCAGCCAGACCAGGCACGGCGTGATTGTGACAGGGGTGGTCGTTTGCTAGAGGGCCGGGTCTGGAAGCCATTCCAGAGGCCCAGCCAAGAGGCCATCCACCAGCCCTTCCAGAGATTTGTCAGCACCTAACTCCCTGTATTAAGACTCCTTTGTATTAAAATATTTAGAAAGGTGTCTGTTTCCTGAAAGTGGACCCTGACTGATGCCTGGACCTCCTCTGGGCTCCCTGTGGCATGGATCGCATGTGCCGTGGTGGTCCAGCTTTCTCCCCCGACCCAGCCCCAAGCTCCCCGAGGGCTGTGTCCAGTTTCTCTTATGTCCTGGCACCCAGCACAGGACCTGGTGGTCTCGTGGTTAGGACTCAGCGCTGGGTTTGCTGCAGCCTGGGTTTGTTTCCCAATCAAGGAACCACACCCCCGTCTGTCGGTTGTTATACTGTGGCGGCTGTGTGTTGCTGTGACACTGAAAGCTATGCCACCAGCATTTCAAATACCAGCAGGGTCACCCGTGGTGGACAGGTTTCAGCAGAGTTTCCAGACTAGACAGACTAGGCTGAAGGACCTGGCCATCCAGTTCCGAAAAAACCCGCTATGAAAACCCTATGAATAGCAGGAAAACACTGTCTGATACAGCGCCAGAGGAGAAAAGATGATGCAAAAAGACCAGGCAGGGTTCCGCTCTCCTGTCCACAGGGTCGCTTGGAGCCGGAATCGACTCCACTGCTCTAACCACAAAGCTGGTACCTACACAAAGGATGTGCCCAGTCAATGTTTGCTGCATGGACCAGTGACTCTCCCCAGTGAGGATAAATTCCTTTTCATGTCCACACCCATCATATCATTCAGAGTTCAGAGCAGGAACTGGGAAACACTTTGGTTATTTCAAGCAAAAAGAGACGTGGTACAGGGCCTTTCCACATGAATAAGAACAGTTGGAAGGGCTGGCAGCGTGGCTGTCAGTGGGTGACTTGCTTCAAGGTCACACCAATGAAGCTGTCATCGGGAGCCAGACTGTAGAGGAAAGGAGGCCACTGTTGCTACGGCTACCACTGTTGCTGCCACCACAGTGTAAACCAGGACTAGAGAGTCACATACCGAGCTGGGCTGTGACAACTGTCTTGTCAACCAGAGCTTGCTGGTCTGTGCCAAGACCATGGGAAGATGGTCCTGGCCTCTCTCTGGCCTCTCAGATCTCCCACCAGTGTGTCTCAGAGGCAGCATATCAATCATGACCAGGGCCCTGGCTGCACGGGCATCTCGGAGTCGTGGTTTTGGCCTTCTACCCCCTGTTATTCCTGGGGGAACAGAGAAGAGGGTGGGAATGAAGCCAAGTCCCAAGAGACAATGTCTGGCGACGCACAAGGACTATTGTATTTGTACCTCCACTGTGACAGGTGTCATCATCTGCCCAGCCCGGGACCTGGGAGGATCCACGCCGGCTCCCAGCATCCAGAGCAGGGGCTGTTTCTTCACCTTCTTACGATCTCCTGGGCCCGGCACGGGGTCTGAGGAGAACAAGTGCTCCGTTGGTGTTTCTGGCCCGGTTCTCCACCAATTTCTGTGGGTTCCCAGGGATGGGGATCCAGGAGAGGGGCTGCCTGGCTACCCTTAAAAACTGCCAGCAGCTCCCCCCCGCCCCCCACCTTACTCCCAGGAGCTGAGAAGCAACAGGGAGGAATGGCTGAACTCCAGGGCCTGGGGCCTGAACCACCTCAGTTCAGGGACGAGCAGCAGCTTGGAAAGAGAAGGACACGAGCTGAAAGGGGCAGGCCTGGACCAGGCCAGCAGAGGAACTCTGGGGACCCTGCTGAGGAAGCTGGTGGCTCCAGACAAGGGGTGTGCCCAGTGTATGGGGCCCTGGGCCAGGGGAGTAACTCCAGGAGTCCTCAGGAGGAGAAGGCAGGGATCAGTGGCTCCCAGATATAAGCAAAGGCCATTGAAGTGTGACATCGTCTGGGAGACAGGGACCTGGGGAGGACTGTGCTCCTACTGCAAGGGTCAGAGAGCAGAGGTGGCTGCCCTGACCTGCTGACCCAGGGCTCCTCGCCCCTCACCTCTCCAGGTTGGTGGAACTTGGCTGACGCAGTTCATCCTCCTTTAGCACCTCCTGAGAGGGACAGTGAGTGTCTGCTCCCTCGGCAACCTGCACCTGGCAGAGGGCAGACCCCAACCCCCCAGACGAGGTACTCTGGTCTCCCACCAGTCCTGGGTCTGACGGGCCAGGAAGAGACCTGGGATGGGGGAGGCCGTGGGCAGGCTGGAGCCACTGAATCAGAATCTAAACTCCACCAGGTGGGGGTGGAAAGGGGAGGGCATTTATGGAAGCAGTTGACACACTCCAGCCCCAGCCAGGAATGGCACAGAGCGTCACCAGGGCACCCGCCAGGGCTCCACTGGGGAGGACAGGGTCGGGGAGGGGAGGCCGGGCCCACCAAGAGGCAAGCGCCCCCAGGGCCTGATGGGAGCAGCAGACACTGGCTCTTGGTCATCTCCGTGGCCTCACCTCCACCCTGGACATCCCGAGGGGAGCTCCAGAGGCCCCTTCCAGGAATGCAAGAAACGGACCCCACTGATGGGACATGGTAAGGGGAGCCTTTTCACTTCAATTCTGTTGTCACTTTTGAATTTTGAATTGTGAACTTATTACCTGTTCAAAAATAATATACTAAACTAAGACTTGAAACAGAACAGCCATTTTCCCTCTCCATACTATCCGCTTCCACAGTTGACACACATTTGGGGGGCCCGGGGTCACTCAAGCCCCTCTGCTCCCCACCCAGCCCAGGCAGCTCCCTGCCTCCCACAGGTGGTCCCAAGAGAGCTGCAGGCCCCCGCCCTGGCCACAGGCACTGGTGGGAGGGTGGCAGGTGATCCAAACAGGGCCATCAAGGTCCTTGCCTGGGATTTTTTTTAACTGTAGCTAGAAGAGAGGGTCGGGCCTCAAATCTTGGGGAATGTGCAGTTGGAGCTGCTGCAGCCGTGCCCCGGTCGGGTGGAGAGAGCTGGTCTGACCCGCAGGAAAAAGAATGGAGAGCCCAACGAGACCCTGATGACGTCGGGTTCCTCTGGTCCCTTCCCTTCTTGCAGTTTGGCTGTACAAGCTGATAAGTTCCCCATTTGTCTGCCAAAACTCCTTTCAGTCAGGTTTCTGGTGCTTGTAGCCAAAAGAATCCTAAGTGATGCGCCTTCTGCTCTGCAAAATAAAGGGGCTAGATGAGCAGGCCTGGGGGAGCCTGGGGTCTCGGGCATCGGAGTCTCAAAGCTCTGTACCATGCCCTGGAGTGAGCCGGGTCTGGCTGGCTGTGACTGCCCCTCAGAGAGCTCAGGGCTACAGCGGCCTCCCATGCTGGCCATTCCCCTCAGTGTCGGCAGAATGGCTCAGTCCTGGGACGCGCCACATTCAGGAGACTGGGCCGAATGAAGAACAGGCCTGTGGCCACCTTCTCTGGCCACATCCTGCCACTTCCTGTCCTGTTGCTAGGCCAGCCAGCTCAGGAGAGTGGGCACACAGCCACAGCCTCCTCCAAAGAAGGAATCAGTGCACATTTCTGCAGCAGTGCACATCTCACCAGCTCCCAATGAGGCCATTACTTCCCCATTCTGGAGAGCAGGACACTGATGCCTGCTGTAATTTGCTTGAGCTCACAAAGCCTGGACAGGTGGAGCCAGGATTCAAACTCATTTCCTTCAGAGACCTCCACTTGGCCGTGCTGTAGGCTCCGATGCTCTTTGGGGCAGCCCCTGACGCCCTCCAGGGTCTCTAGCCAGACCCACCTGGACGGGATCTCTTCCAGTGGCTTGGTCATAAAGCGCTGACTTGATGGATATTGGCAGAAAGCCTCAAGCCGAAAGGCTGGAGCCCAGGTGGCTGGCCCCCCCAGCACTGTGTGGCCTCAGGCCGGGTACCCCATGACCCTCCATCTGCTCATCTGTAAAACAGGGATAAAATGCCTCCTTTGCCTCCCTCGCAACAGGTGAGCCCTCAGGTGCGAAAGCTTCAGGACGCTGTTCAGCTCCCTGCACTTGTCAGAGTTCCGTGTTCCTCGTGGAGAGAGCTGTGGCCTCCCACATCCCGCCCCCCGCATAGCCCACAGGCCACCTCCGGGACCAGCTGGGTTGCTTCCCCTTTGACTCTGAAAAGAGGACCAGCATCAAATGGCGTTAACAAAGGCGGTGAGAGCTCCACCACGCCCCCAACTGCTGCCTTTTTTTTTTTTCAGTAACCAATATTTTTTTGTCTGTTTACCAAAGAACAACCATTCCCACCCCACAGATTAATTGTAGAAATTCTAGAAAACATATTTTAACCCATATACAGTCCATAGCCATTGTTCATGGATTCTGCATTTGGGAATTCACCTCCTCTCTAAAATTTATTGGTAACCCCCAAATCCACATGCGCCCGGCTTTCCTGGGCATTCGCAGACACACGCAGAGTAGGGAAAAATTTGAGCCACTGGACGCTGGCCTTTCCAGCTGAGGTCCGATGAGGCACCCCGCTGCCTCTGTCCCCACTCCCATGCGGCCAGCAAGCGACCCTTCGGCAGCTTACTCAGGGCCACAACTTTCACATGTTCATGCTTTTTGTGGCTGATTGCAATGTTTAGTGCTGAAGTGCTATCTGGTGTCTGTGCGAGTCACAGCGCTGTTGACCCTGAGTGCAATGCTAACGAACCAACAATAGCCATTAAATAAGCCGTCTTTAAGCAGAAACATACATAAAATGAGGTGACTAGTTCCGTATTGATGGATTGACACACCTGCTGGGACCCAGGCTCGAGGGAAGCCACCACTGTGTCGCCCCGGGGAGCGCTGGCTCAGCAGCGGCCGGCTCAGTGTTCTCCACGGCTTCACAGGTGTCACCACCGCAGACCACAAGCATCGACTGTCTGTGAATCTGGAAGGGCGCCCGCCATCTTCAGCTGAATGGAAACTGAAGGTTGCAGAGCACCAGGGACGGGATGATCCCATATGGGTAAAAAAGAAACAAATAGAGCAACATTTTTAAAAAGCAAGCCTTCCACATGTGTGCTTTGTGTTTGCTGGAACACGGGGAGGAGAGTGGGGAGGCTCGACCTGTCTCTCCTGGAGGCAGGGAGCCAGGAAACGACAGTCTTTCCCTTACGCGCCTCTGCCTTGTGATCAGAGGCATGTGTCACTCTTGTGATTTTTAAAAGTTTCATCTAACAGAAAAAAGCAGGAACTGCTGCCTGTGCATGGCCTCTCTCCCGGTCTCCCCCCCACCCCCGCCCCTGTTCCCCCGCCGTGTGGGGACAGCTGGAATCATGGCGACATTGGTGAGCTTCACTCCTGCACTCTCTCCGGTGACACCAGCCCTGCTCCCAGCCTCTGGAGACATCTCACTGGGGTGCGGCGACAAGTCGCATGGTTGTTGATGCCGAGGCCTGTCTGAATGCCAGCGGGCCCCCAGGCACCCTGAGCGCCTGGCTCCTCTGATGAGAAGAAGGAGAGCCGTCATTCCCAGGACCCTGGGGAACTTTGCAGGGTGGTCACTGTGAGTGGTTAAAAGCTGGGTTCTTCGCCCTGTGTGACCTTTGATGAGTTACCTAACATCTCTCGGCCTCAGGTTCCTCGTCTGTAAGATGGGGATACCAGTGGCACCTGTGCATTAAAATCAAAGCAAACTGCTTGGCAAATACCTGGCCCCTTGTGAAGACCCTGTGAAAGTCAGCTGTTATCATTGCTTTTGCAGAATTTACAGACTTTCAGAAGGTGCCTGTGATAATGTGATTTACAAGAAGCATATATTTGGTCTCCCTTCAGGTTCCGACTCAGCTCCCAAAACCCTTGGAATTTCCTGAGGGATAAGAGCAATGGGAGCATCTTTTGTTATAATATTTGGTCTCTTGTCCTCAGTTCCTGAAATCCCTTCAGAGCCATAAAGTGCAATGTGCATCTTGTTATTCACAACCAGCCCCTTTCCACCATGGCTGAGTTGACGTTAATGAGGTGGCTTTGGGAAATCTCCTAAAGATGGGGTGAGGGCTGGTTGCCAGGGGAGCCAACCACAAACAGAGGGGTAGAACCTTCAGTCCCATCCCCTGGGGGAGTGGGGAGGCCTCCCCCAGATTGAATCAATCGCCAATGGTCAATGAATTAAGCAATCATGCCTATGTCATGAAGCCCACATAAAAACCCAAAGGAGAGGGTTCAGGGAGCTTCCAGGTTGGTGAGCTAGAATGCTTCCACGTGCCACTGTGCTGGGCCCCAAAGGTCCTTCATTCCAGACCTTGCCCTATGGATCTCTCCATCTGGCTGTTGCCTTGTATCCTTTAATATTCTTTGTACTAAACGGTAATCTAGTGAGCAAATTGGTTTCCTGAGTTCCGTGAGCCACTCTAGCAAATTAATCGAACGCAAAGAGGAGGCTGTGGGAATCTCTAGTTTACAGCCAATGGGTCAGAAACACAGCGACAACCTCGACTTTGCAATTGGCGTCTGAAGCGGAGGGCGGTCTTGTGGGACCGAGCCCCAAACCTGTGGGATCTGATGCTATCTCGGCGTAGATAGTGTCCACACTGAGTTGCATTGTGGGACACCCAGCTGGCGTCTGACGGTTGCTTGGTGGTGTGAGGAACCCCTGACACACAATGGAACTGGTGATCAGACTCCTAGTTGGTGTGATGGTGGTCCCAGAATTCTAGTTCCCAAAGGAACCTGAAAACAGCCTGCTGGCTGCAGGTCCTGTAGGTTCGTGAGGTCGGCCCAGACTGTCGGAATCCCATTTAGACCCCAGCCGGCCTCACCACCCCCACCACCAATAGACAGAAAGAAGAGACTTCAAACCTCCCATAAGCGCGTCACCCAGAGACAATCACTGCTAACATTTGGTGAGCGCGCTTCACGATGTTGCTATATTTGTCATTCTGTCTCTGCCGCGTACCCACACACCTGTCTCTCTCTTGACACTCCAGATGATTATTTTTCTGTGGCCACACGCAACCGTTTACACAATGATGTTTATGACGGCCGGGACACTTTGGCTCTCTTCCGTTGATTTCTTGCTTCACGTGGCCTTCCTCCAGGTGGTTTATGTGGCCCCGTGGGCTCTGCCAAGGTGATGACTAGCTGGTTAGCAGGGCTGGGAGCCGCCCCTGCAGCACAGAAGGGTGGCGTCGCTGTGTTCCCATTTAGCTGAGACCCAGACACCCACAGAAGCCACCTGCACAGGCTGCTTGGAACGTGGCCCTGATTTACATCGTAAAATTCCTCCTGATCTCGAACCAGCCTGTGTCTGGAACAAAGAGGCTTTGGAGAGACGAAAATAGGCCTTTGGGGGAGAGGGGCCTCAGGACCGACTCTAGCTGGAGTGAGGTGATGTCTGCTGCTGGCCCTGGCTGGCCTCAGATCAGGGACAGGACGGGAAAAACGCAAAAGAGCAGAGCATCCCTCGCCATTTGGGCTGAAATCAGGGCCAGCGTCAGCCTGGAGCGGCCCGGAGTCTCCAGGGCGGATGTGGGACTTGATGACTAGAAGGAGGTCATATTAGTGTGTGTGAGATGGGGACAGGCATGTGTGGATCAGGACACGATGGCAGGTCACCCAGGGAGCGAGGGGCCACACCAGGCTTCAGGGGAAGGGGGTGTGGGGACTGGGTGGGAGGGGGAGCAAGACAGTCATGGTGGCCCGGTGACCAGGTAAGACCCGTGGGCCTGGACCACACACCTTGGGACCTGGGTGGGGATGGCCTTTGTATTGGGATAGCCCCTGCGCCCCAAACCCGCAGTGGCCCCAGCAGGGTGGAGTTCACCAGTCAAGGTGGGACACGGGGTTGCGATGCAGGCCACCTGTCATGGACTGAACTGTGTCCCCCTAAATGCATGTGTTAAAGTCCTACCCCTAGTACCTTAGACCGTGACTGCATTTGGAGGTGAAGTCTTTAAAGAGGCGACTGAGTTAAAATGAGGTTGTGAGGGTGGGCCCCAAACCGCTCGGATGGGTGTCCGTAGGGGAATTAGGACACAGGGACGGCACAGAGGGAAGACCACGTGGAGACACAGGGACTGTCTACAAGCCAAGGAACGAGGCCTCAGGGAAAAGCGCCCCTGGCTTTCCAGGTGCCCACTGTGTGCCCAGAACTAGGGAGGCTTGGAGGCTGCACATGAGCACCTGCCAGGCCACGTGCTGCCCTCAGAGCACAGGTTCAGCCTATGGCAGCAAGAAAGGGCTTGACCACTGAGCCTCCCGCCCCTTCTTTCAGTAGGATGCGATCGTGCTCACTGGTGGTCTTCAGGGCGGCTACAGAAGGCTGCTGGAGGGTATGGGGGACTAACGCCACCCCCTGAGCCACCACTACTCTGGGGGGCCGGGCCCCTGCCTTTTACCCCATTTGGCCCTCACGAAGCCTGTCCAGTGCCCCCCACCGTGCCTTCACCTCCTGCGGGCCTCTTGGAGGCTGCAGCCGGCAGGCCCACCCCCTCTTTGGGACACGCAGGTTTCTCCACGTTTTTCTTTGATTGCCTCTCAACAGACATAAACATCTCCTGCTCTCCCCCCATCATCGCACACGCCATGGAGGATCAAAATCTTCTTCATTAGAAGAAAAGATTTTGTCCACCTTTACTTTCTATAGTTGCACTGCGTAAACAGTATGGAATTTTATTTTTCCAAAGAGGGAATTATATCCCAATATTAGGTATATTTTTTAAAATGTCATTCCTCCTGTCCTAAAGGTTCTCATAAGACTCGCTCTCCTACGTCCCCTCCCTCTGCAACGTGTGCCCGTGGGAGGAAGGACCAGGATACATATGAATGGCACCCCCTGGAGTTATGCAGTACCCAACCTGTACAACTGTCCAGGGGAGCCCTGGCTCAGGAGGCAACCCCAGCTGACTATTACTGCTCTATAAGCTGTCCGAGCTGGACCCCTCACAGTGTGGGGCTGCAGTCACCAAGACGGGTGGAGATGTCTGCAGAGAGGGAGAGTGCCTGGCAGGCTCCTTCTGAAGCCAGAGCAGGGGCCTAAAAACTCCTTGTTTCAGGCCTGAGGGAGGGATCCAGGCCTCGGCTGACACCCCGTGACCTTACCTGGGAGGGTGGCTTCAATCACCAAAAGGAACAGAGAGGCAGCCAAGTCATAAGGGCTTGGCAGGGATAGAAAATCGGGGCATGAAAGCAAGGAGATGGAGAGCAGCCACCTTTTGAAGGCTAGAATCAGGAGGGGCCAGCCCGGGGTTGGAGGCACAGCACACAGGCTCTTAACGTGGTTCCTGAAACCCCAGATGAGCTGCAGCCAGAGGGCATCCCTGTCTGGTTCACCCATCCTCTTGGCTCTGCTTACACACCTCTAGCAACAGGGAGCTCATTACCTCATGGGAAGCCCATTTCCTGCTTGGGCAGATGAAGTTACTGAAAATCTCTTGCTCGGGTAATCCTGCTTTCTCAGGCCACAGCAGAGGAGAGTGGGGCCATGGCACAGTGGTGGCCAGGTTGTATGTGGGTTGATCACCTACTCTCAGGCGTTATTCTCAGCACTTCTAACATGGGTCCCATTTCATCTTTTCCAGATCCCCCACCAGGAGGGGCTGCCACCAACCCCAGTTTACAGACACGAAAACTCGGGTACAGAAAACTCTCAGTTGCCAAGAGTCCACAGCAAATAAGTGGTGGGAGGAGATGAGAGTAGAGACTATGAGAACATCGGTCTAAGGCTCGGGGTCCCTGGGGGCGCTGTTGGGGAACTCCAGCCCCCTTCTGGGCAGGTGCCAGGGACATCAACACAGTCGTCCCTGCTGACCCCAGGATAGCCTCGGGAGCTGGCTGCCCTGCTCCACTGCCCAGTGGCCGCTGCTTGGCTGCTTTGCTGGGGCGTGGGGTGGCAGGCCTGTCCTTGGCGAGCCTTCGAGATCGGCTCCTGCCACTGCTGCATGGTCTTGGGGTGTTGGCCCTCCTCCCGCCCGCCCCCCAGGTCCTGCACTGCCCTGGCTTGTCTGCCTTCCTGTGGTGGAGCCTGCCCTGCTGCTACCAGCCAGAAGCCTGCCCCTGGCTCGGAATCGTGGGTTAGTCAGAGCTCTCCAGAGAAATATGACTGGTGGGATGCATGTATATGTGGACAGACATATAGAGAGATAGAGACAGAGAGAGGCCTATATACGTACATACACACACACAGATATGGGAGCTGGCCAGTCTAAAATCCGCAGAGCAGGAGGGCAGGCCAAGACCCAGGAAGAGCTGATGCCTCAGTCTCAAGTCCAAAGGCAGTCTGGAGGCAGGATTCCTTCCTTTTCAGGGAATTTCAGTCTTTTTTCCTTTAAGGCCTTCAACTGATTTGATGAGGCCCACCCAAGTCATGGCCGATAATCTGCTTCACTCAAAGTCATTCAAATGTTAATTTGAATTCAAACGTTAATCACATCTTCTAAAAAGTACCTTGACAGCCATATCTGGACTGGTGTTTGACCAAATAACTGGGTGCCAAGGCCCAGCCAAGTCAACACAAAGAATTAATCATCACAGGCAGTTCTGGCTTCCGGAGCAGCTCATGCCATTCTGCCTGCTCTCTCGCAGCCTGGCCTTGAGATGCTCTGGAACGATGGACAGCAACCCCATGGTCTCCTTTTTCCAGGCCAAACCCCTTCCCCAAGGCCTTGTCTACACACAGCTTGATGACCAAAGTCCCCGCTGGCCTGGCTGCTCCGTTGGTCAATGCCTCTTTTAAATTATGGTGCCGTCTGTGGCCAGCTTCCCACAAAGCCAACCCCAAGGCAAGGATTTGCACCTAATGAAGTGCTCCAGGAGAGCCAGAGAGGGCGTGGGGGAAGCAGGAGAGCGAAGGGACAGAAGCCCAGCAAAGAGGGGATTTCCAGCCAAGCGTCAGCCCCAGCCTGTCCCCATAGAGGGCTCTGGAGTGTGAGCCACACCTCAGTTTGTCCCTCAGCGAGCTGGGCTTCCGTCCTCCCGCACGAGACATCGTTGGCTGCTGGCTGCTCTGGGCCTGAACTGGGGACGTAAGCTCCCAGATAAATCCAGCTCTCTGCTAGTGCATCTGATGCTCCAGTCCTCCCAGACGCTGGGGGCCGGAAGGACAGATCCTGTAAGAGGGACAGGAGGGGATCTGAGTGAAGAACCAACAGTGTCTGCCACAGCGTCCGCCTGAACAACGTGTCCCGGTGGGGTGTGACCACACAGCTTGGGGACACTAGCACGAGGCTGGGGCTCCTGGAGGACCAGAGCTGTTTCTTGCCACTGCATTGACAGGAGAACCAATGCTATATTTTTAAGAAACATTTGGGACAGTAACAAGGGAAGGAACAAAAATGATATCCATCAGGCGTCTGCACAGGATGCAGCTGGTATTTTAAGCAGAAAGGAATTTCATAGAATTTAAGATAGGGAATGAGGCAATTGCAAACTGTTGGAGGCTGTTGTGGGTGGGGCCTGCAGGAAGGACTCTCAGAACACCGCCCAGCTGGCCTGCCGAGGGAGCGACGGCCCTCCCACCGTCTGGAAGCTAGGATATTCAGAGGCGGCCAGGGCAACTGTTGACTTCAAGGGCACACGGCGGTGGTTGTGGTCCAGGCATCAGAGAGCCCCCACTATTGACTAGGAAATTGCCTCTCGACACTCAGGCAGCGGAAGATTGCCCGCTGGACCATGTCGGTGGAAAAGCCCCACATCTCTACTGCATCGCTCAAAGGCAGCTGGAAATGGCCCCTCCTCACTTCCCTCTTGCAAACTGCTTCTAATTAGTGCCTTCTAATTCCCATCCAGGATGCCGGCTTCGAGGGACTCTGGATAAAGTCATTTTAGCTTTCCAGTTGATGCAGTACAGCCTGGCACTTTATGAGCTTTGTTAGCACCTTGGCCACCAAATTGTTGGTTTATAAGCTTGTGGTCCACAAGGAACCCCGGATTTTTTTCCCTCCAAAACCTGCTCTAGGGTACCCTGCGTAGGGATGTTGTGTGTGTGATGATTCAAAGGTTTTTGTTGCAGTCTCTGGAAGAGGGAGGCCAGAATTTGCCGTGGGAGTGATGAAAATAAGCAGAAACACACACAGCATTCCGACAGTTTCTCATCTCTAGTAGGGTGCCGTCTTTCAGTTCATCAAATGTTGGCGGTGTCTTCTGTGTTAGCAGCTGAGAATGTGGACGTGAATAAGACAGGATTCCCTCCCTCGTTGGGCTCACAGTCATGTGGAGGCTTGGGGCGAATTACTTGACCTCTGTGTGCCTTGGTTTCCCTATGTGTTGAATGAGGAGAGTAAGAGGATCTGTGGCATTAGGACGGCTGTGAAGATTCCTAATAAAGCGCTTAGGATAGTGTTTGGTACAACAGACCCACCAAGGAAGCGTTAACTGACAGCGAATTCTCACCCCGCGAACAAATCTGAAAAATGCGAATCCTGAAACATTTTCAGCGTTATCAAGATGCGCGTGGTCCTGAGCTGGCCGCGGAGGGGGTTGTAAGCAGTGCCTGTGACAATTGCCACAAGGTGGCGCCCTGCTGCTGGCTCCACAGACACGCGGATCCTGGAGGGTCTGAGCCCTGCCAGGTGCTCCGGAGGGCGCTTCCGGGAGGGAGGGGAGCCCGGCGCCCTGGGCATCAGCATCCGGCAGGTGCTGCCTCGGCAGGACGGCCCCCGGGGAGGAGGGCCAGGGAGCTGGCAGGGACAGAGAACGGAATCCTATTAAAGCAGGCCGGCGGACAGGGGCTTACTGCATGATTCTCCGGCCAGCGAGGGATGAGGCCACCTGAGAAAGCACTGGGCCTTTTCTCTGCCCACCTCGCCACCATCTGCTCCGTCTCCTCGCGGCTCCTGTGCTCCCTCAACCACAGCCCAGGTTCCCTCAGGCCTGATGCCCACTCCCCAGCCTCGTCTCACTGGGACTCTGGCAGGCTCAGCGGGGGCCAGGGACTACCCCGGGTGGGCCAGTGGCCATGCCTGTCCATCAGCAGGTTGTCAGGAGGAGGGGAGGGTGCAGGAGATACAAACATGGCCACTTAGGCCCACCTGGGCTTTTAGCCAATGAGGAGGCCCTAGAGGATAGTCTGGGTCAGAAGGTTTCATGGAGGAGGTGACATCTGCCCAGAATGTCAGAGATCCTCGAGAGAGAGGCGTGCTCCAGGCAGGGGAGCTGCAGGTGCACAAAGAGGGGAGCGAGCAGGGCCAGAGTCAGGGCCTGGGGAAATGGAGACATCTGGGATGGCGGGCTGTGGGTTCACGGAGAGGGGGCAGAGGTCAGGTCCAGGTGGAGCTTGTACGCCTCGGGGAACTTGGCCTTTATCCCACAAGTAGAAGAACCTCACTAAAGGACGTTAAGCCAGGAGGAGACACGATCAGACCTGCATTTTAGAAGGGGCCCTGCCCAGCGGGGTGGACCACGTGTTGCAGGGGGCTGAGTTCTGAGGTGGAACCCCAGTTAGGAGACCTCTGACATGGTTCAGGGGAGAGAGGATGTGGTGGGAGTAGGGCGGCACATCTCTGACGCTGAATCCCCGCTCCAGCAATTTCTAGCTGTGTGACTTTCAGCAAGTTCCTTACCCTCTCTGAGTTTTGTCCCCAGAAGTGCTTGGCTTATGGTAGGAGCTCAGCACAAGTCTGTTGAATGAATGTCAAGAACCCATCAAAACTCGTGACCAGATCAAAAGCAGAACATCTCGCCTGGGCTGGCAGAGGTGCTCCTGCCCCTGGAGGTGTGAGCCTGGAGGAAGTCTCCGGACTCTGCAAACCCCAGGCCTCATCTTCACATCCTGTCATCTCCTCTCCCATCCCCATTCACCTTTGGAACAAGAGACCCTCAGACGGAGTGAGAAGGGACTTTTATTTCTTAGTTTTCTGAGGTCCTGCAGGTATGAGAGAGACCCCGGCGGAAAGGAAGCTGCTGAGTTGGAGGATGAAGCTGGCAATGGACTGACACTGCCGTGGGGACAAGGGGCACTGCTTGCCTGGCTGCCAGAACCTTGCGGAAGGTCCTGAGCCTGCCCCGTCCACCTCGGTCTCCACGGGGCCTTCCCGAGCAAGGCCAGGATAGAGGAGGCCCCAGTCCCAGGGGGAAGAGGCGGCAAGCTGTAGGGCTGGAGTCCCACTGCCTTACTCACTGGGGTCCCCACGACCTTGAGTCCAGTTTCCTGGCAGGTGGGAGGGCCCCATGCACGCGAGCGGGTGCTTTGTGTGCAGGCTGAGAGGCAGAGAGGAGCCAGGAGCGGGAGGAGGTGCCCAGCTCTCCTTAGGCTGCTGTCCCCTCTACCCAGACCCCAGGGCATCACGCGCCCGCAGGTTCGGTGACTTTAAAGCCCGGGCAGCAGCCGCCTGTAGTGCGCACCTGCACCTCCCAGGAACGCCCCCAGAGGGCGCTGTTGGACAGCGCTCGGAGCCGCGCTCCCGGGCCGGAGAGCGGCTAGGTCAGCACCGTCCACCGGGGAACCCGGGACGGGTTGGGAGGACGCAAGCAGGAGGACGCGGGGCGGGAGCCTCGGAGACCCTCAGGAGCTCCTGTGTCCCGCAAGAGCCTTGGCGTGGTGCGGCCAGGTCTTGGGGGTGCGCGGGCTTCAGCCTCCGCGTCTTCAGGGCTGCAACCCGGTGGCAAAGGGGATGGCAGGGCGGCATGGTGCGAGCTCCGGCAGAGGCGCCAGGAGGCGCTAGTCCGGCCTCCTCCACTACCCGTCTAGGCCGCGGTCGGTTGCACGAAGCCTCCGCACCCTATTCCCCCGCAGTCCTGGCCTGGGGGTCAGAGTCGTGGGTCCTCGGGGGCCCGTGCGGAGGAGGCCGCCTGCCCGCGCCCCTCCCCGGCCTGCATTGAGTAGCGACCGCCTCCAGCGTTCTTCCTCTGCGCCCTGCGCCCCCATCCTCGGCCTTTCTCCGGCCAGGTGCCCCGCCCCGCCCATGGGGTCCTCCTAGGCTCTCCGCTGGAGTTTGGCTCCCGGGAAGGCGAAGCTTGTCCTCAAACTGGACTCGGGGGGCGGGACCAGAGGTCTGAGTGACCTCTCGGGCTAGGCATTAGTATTCACCCAGGACTCAGTGACCTCATAATCCCGGAGTAGGAGGGACAGGATGCGGGCGGCGCGAAGAGAACCTTCAGGAGCCAGGAAAAGATACACTAACAGCAGCCAGCCCTTTCCTGCACACTCGTTCTGGGTGTACTAGCCCCTCTGAACATCCATGTTCTTTCGTGGGTTCAAGCCGAGAGCTCAGTCTTTTCTAGGCCTTTCACTGGCTCAGAGGGCGTAGTCCTCTACAGGACCTGAAGGACGCTGGCTGGGGAGCTGGGCAGGGCACAGAGGGTGGGCCCCATCCTCAGGCACTGAGTTCCCTGGGAGGGCTCACGGCTCTCTGTCTCCGTGGGTCCTCAGGCCGCGGGGGGAGGGCAGCCCTGGCACCAGCCCCTGCACCCTGTGGGCCAGCAAGTCACGCCTAGGGCCAGGCCCTTCTTGTCCTTTTCCCAGTGAGCTGGGGAAGAGTGGCCTTGCTGGGGTGGCCAGCCCTTGCTGGGAACGCTGGGCGCAGGGCAGGGCTGGCGCTCCCTCCTGTGCATCCTTCCTAAGGCTGCACCACCTCCTTTGATGCCCTTAACTCAGGAGAGACTTGAGCTAACTGGAAGCTGGGGGTCTGGGCCCCGAGAAGAGAGGAAGGGGAAATCCAGGCTGTGGGAGTGCAGCTGGGAGGCTGGAGAAGTCAGAGGAGGTGTGCTGCTGACTGTTCCCCTGACACCCATTCCTGGGGTCTAATCTACTGCCTCCTCAAAAACTGCCCAAGAGCCCAGGGGGCAACCAGCAGGGTTTCGGCCATACCAGTACCCCGGTGAGGGCGTGCAGGCTGGGACAGAGTGGGCAGGAATCATGCTAGGCCTGCACGGGTGCCCAGTCCCTCCAGATGGGGTGAGACCCAGACAACGACAAGCGGACCTGCAGCATCCTGTGACCCCACCACCGTCTCCAAAAAAGGCAGCTGGGGGAGGGAGTGGAGAGGACGGGAGGGGGCCGCCGGCGCCCGGGTTTGGCGGGCGCCTCAATGGGCCGCAGGGGCCAGAGCGGTGGCCTAATGGATTCAGGCCTGCCGGGCAGAGGCGCACCCGCCCCGCCGCCCGCCCGAGCTCTCAATAGCGGACAATGGAGTCCCGGGGTGACCTGAACAAAGAATTTGGAAGTAGTTAAACTGCAGAACACGTTCTGGGCCTGGGTGCCTCCTTTCAAAAAGAGCGCTGGGAGAAGAAAAGAAAGCACTGGGGGGCGGAGGGGGTAAGAAAATGCCCAGGGGAAAAGTTGGTAGGTTGCCCTCGCTGCCGCCAGATACCAGACGCCAGGGATTCAAAGGGAAAAGGGCGGGGGGAGGGTGGCCCAAGCCTGCCCGACCTCAGGGAGAGGCTGAGAAAGTTCTTCGGGAGAAGGCCGGGGTTCCCCAGCAGGGCCCAACCCTCAACTCGTGCAGGGACATCCCTCACCCCTAGGCTTCCACTCTGGGCCAGTCTCAGGAGCTGGGCTGCCCAGGGAGGCTAGGAGAAGCTTCTCCTGGGCTTTGGAAGCTGGAACAGGGCTCAATGGGTGGAGAAGGGGGAGAGAGTGTCTGACCTTGCCCAGCGCAGGTTCTCAATACCATCTCTGGGTCCTTGTGGCCAGCCCTCCACCTCATTGGGTCTCTCCAGGGCACCTCTGGCAGCATCTCTCTGGCCAGCTCTCCCTCTCTGATCCTTTTCCCAGAGCTTGATTTTGTTTTTCTTTCCTCAACCATTTCAGACAGTCTGGGCCCCCCCCCACCCCCCCCCCCCCGGCTTGCCCCATCCCACACAGCCAGTAATCGAGTTTCTTCTAATGAGGATATTCTTTTTTTTTTTTTTCTTTTAGAGTCAGGCCTCTAGGTGTAGAAATTAAGGCCAATTTTTTTTATCTCTTGTGTTTTTCTGAACTTTCTCATTTTTCCACAGTGAGCACATTCACAAAATGGGAGAAGGGAAAGACATTTAGAAAAGCAGTCAGTTACACTGGTGTCAAATTAATTTAGAAGAGGAGAAACCGGAGAGGTTATGGGGACCAGAAGAGTAAATAAAATGACAGAAACAAAAGGTCAGGAAATGCGTTGGGGGATGGTGGGGTGGGGGGACAAGTCCTCTTTCCTTCTTCTAGCCCTTCCCCCAAATTGTTTAGAAAAGAGAGAAGTAGGGAAGAAGAAAGGAGCCGTGGCGGCCGCTGTTTCCGGGACGAAATGCCTCTGGAATCGGAGAGAGCGCGCCCCAGCCAGGCGGCTCCCTCCTGCGGGAGGCGCTCGGTTTGCAAGGGGTTAACAGCGTTGCTCGTGAACTTGGCCTGTCTGTCTGGCTCGTGATGGATGGTGAGACCCGCTGACAAGTTCAGCCGGAGGGACCTCCCCTGCTGTGGCGGCAGGAGAAACACACAGGCAGAGGGGACCCAGGGCGAGCAGCCCGGGCGCGCGGGGAAGACGGTGGTTCGGTGTGGCAGGGCGACCAGCAAGGCGCGCTGCTCTGCCTGCCCTCTCGGCTCCCGCCTCCCCTTGACCGCTCGCCTCCTCCTCTGGAGCTTTCCGATATCCTGAAGCACCAAAGTTTCCCCGGGCTCCGCGCTGTGTGTCCCAGAGCCCGCCGCCCGCCCCTGCGGGCGATGCAGAGCGATGCGGCGCGGGGCGTCGGGAGCCCGCCTCTCGGGAGGCCGAGTTCAGCATTTGGACAGCGGCTCCGGGTCGCAGTTGTTCCACCGCGTGGAGTTTGCAGGTGCACAGCCCAGGGCGGGTTGGGAGGGTGGGGGGCGGCGGCTCTGGACCTTGCAGACGCAGGACCCAGACCGGAGGGCACCCCCGGCGCCGAACGGGACACATTTCCCCGAGCTAAGATATCCGAGCTCACGCGGGGGCCCCTGGACCGGCCAATCCAGCGTAGATAGCCTAAGCTTGCGGAGGGGAAAAGATAAGACGCCCCCATCCTCTCAGCTCTGCATTCTCCCAAAGCAGCCCGGATCCCTGAGCTTAGAGCTGCCAGCGAGGCTTCCAACCCGCTGCTTGCCACCACCTCCCAGGTTGTTGGTGGCTCTGGGCGAGCCTGGCGGTGCGGGGGAAACGAAGGGCTCGAATGGCGCCGCGACTCCCCGGGAAAAGCTGGCGGGCAAGCGGGGCGGGGAAGGAAGCACCGGGGCGCGGGCTGGGCGCCCCTCGCTGCTTGCCTCCGCCCCCTCCATTCCGCACTGGTCGGGGTGAGGGGAGGGGGGACGGGGGGAGCCGCGCTGACGTCACTGCGGGCCGTGCCCGCCCGAGAAGGCGGCGCTGGGAGCCGCTCAGAGCCGGGAGAAGCCGCGCGCCGCCAGGAGCCCCCGCACCGCCGCTACCGGGCTCGCCTCCCGCGGCTCTCGGCCGTGCGTGCGCCGGGGCAGGGGCGCCCGGAGAGCGGCCGGAGCCGGGCCTGAGCCCGGGGAAGCGCCAGATCAGGGGCACGGAGCCGCCGTCCCCGCAGCCGCCCCACCCCCGCCGCTGCCTCGCGGGCCCCCCGGCCCCCTTCCCGGTCCGTAAGTGCTGCTGCCTGCTGTGTCTCGGTGAGGCTGGGGAGCGGGGGCTAGGGCTCGAGGGCGGGTGCCTCAGCTAGGGCAGCGTCAGGGAGCTGGTCTGGACTGGGAGAGGGGCTGGAGCGTCCCTGCTTGGCCCCCTTGGGCAGCACGGGCGGCTCGGGGCTTCCCGCTGCCGCCTGGCGGGGTGACGGGTGCGCTCTGACTGCGGGTGGAGGGCAGGGCTCGGCTCTGGGGCCTGACACACCATCCCCAGCAAATCGTCAAGGCCAAGGTCAAGGGTCGTGGGGCAGTGGGAAGCGTCCAGGGGCGAGGACTTTGGGGATGCAGAAAGGGGAGGGGCACAGGGCCAGATGGAAGTTGTGGGACTGGAGAAAGGTTTAGCAGGAAGGAGGGCGCTTCCAAAGTGAGGTTCCCGGGAGCGCTCGGCCGCCCCTTCCCCGCCTCTGCCCCTGACTCTCCTCTTCCTTCTTATCCCCTCCCCCACAAAAAGCACCCCAGAAAGTGGCTTCCTGAAGAAATGTTTTTAAAAATAATGCCACACACAGCACCCATTCTAGACAAGATTTATGGCACGCTTTTCCCCTCTGTAATGGGAAGTTGTTGGGAAATCCTCTCTGTTCTGCTCCCCCCTTCATGCCCCAGAACAGATCTCTTGGATCCGTTTGAGGGTTTCTCTGCAGCCTTCTCCAGCCCAGGCTCCAGAGAGCTTAGAGGGTGACCGTGGAGGTTGAGGCAGTGGTGAGGGCCTTCTCTGGGAGAAGCCGGAGGTGGGGGTGTCCAGGTTGGCCCCCAGCAGACAGGCAGGTGGCAGAAGCTGGGAAAGTCTCCAGGGTCAGATCATGGGAGCAGTGCATGCATCAAGAGATACAGTCTGATTCTTTGTGACTGGGAAGAAATTGAGGTGCTGGGGCTAAAAGGAGCCCCTTTTTTGAGCCCCCAAATCCTGAAGGAGGTGGATTCTTCAGCTGTGGAGAGGGAGAGGATGGAGTTTGAGAGTCTGGCTTTCAATCAAGGGACACAGTCCAGAGGGTAGGTTAGGTGGGCACTTAGGGGGGGTGCCATGCAAGATTCCTTCGCAGGATGCTCAGTAGCTATGACAGCTCCTGGAGACCCCGGGGAGGGGTGCCACTCTGCCCATGGCTTTTCAGGATGGGTGTTTCTCGGTTCCTGACCAGCCTGGGCCTCCCCGGAGCCCACCTCTTGGATGCCTAAGCCTCAGCTTCTGAGGAAAGGGAGGCCAGACGTGAAAGCCAGAGAGGGCACCACAGCCCAGCTGACCACGTGTACATGAAGGGGGGCGTGGAGGCCCCAGGGGCCCTGGGTGCAGGAAGCAGGGTCCATTTGAGCTAATCTGGTGCTGGACTTCCAGACTCCAGACAATGGGAAGATCAGCTGCATCAAAGATTGGGCCTGAGCAAGGAGCAAGGGAGGGAGGGAGGGAGGGAGCCATGGAGAAAGGGTACTCAGGACTTAGCCAGCTTGTGACCGGAGACCCTGTCTCCTAATTAAAGCCCAGAGGGGCTCCAGAAAGGAGTGCTAGTTCCAGGCTGAATGTCAGGTGCAGTGGCTGCATTTGCCTGGACTGGAGCTTGGAAAGCTCCATTGGTCTCATGATCCGGGTCTGGATCAGGGCAAGTCTGGTATACCAGGGGCCCCTGCCCAGGGCTGTTGGCTAGAGTCAGAACTGCCCCCTCTCCTTCCATTGAGCCCCTTAACTCACTGCATCCTGGAATGGGGGGCACACTCCTGTGGGTCGTCAGGGCCCCTGCACCGAGTTGTGTAACCACCAACAGGAAACAGGAACTGGGGCCAAAGCCAGCTCATAACCCAAGCACCTGAGGTTGCCAATGGGCACAAGAGCAAGAGTTCTTGTGTACACGTGTGCGTGCATGGGCAAGGTATCTGCCACTTGCCTTAGGCCAGTGGCGAGATAGGTTTTGGGCCAAGTGTGCATGTGTGGGTTGCAGGTTGTGTGAACCTGAAGGTGTACAGGGCAGACATGTGGCTGCAGTAGGAATGGGCACTTCTGTAGACACAGGCCAGGGGTTCCCAGGAACCTCTCTGTCCTGCGGTGGAGGTTTGAATATGAAAAATGGAGTCTCAGGCTCTCAGTGGAGATGCCTAGGAGAGAAACCTCCTCTTGAGGAGCCACCTGCCACTGGAGCTCTCTTTCCAGCTGCCGTTCCTTTGCCCTAGTAGATGCTGGCACCCGCTGAGCTCCAGTTTGGGACTCTGGGGAGGAGGCCGAGGAGGTTTGGGACAAATGAAGCAGTGGCAAGAGAGGCTCGGCCGGTGCCTCTCAGCACCATGGCCAGGGCCCAGCACCACCACTGGCGCTGTGGTCTCAGCACCCAGCACTCAGATCCAGTGCATGGTTTGCCATACCTGAGGGCCTGCAGGCCAAGGCCAGGGGCTTGGGGTAGGACAAAGAGCATAGGACCCAAACTCAGTCCAATGTGCAGAGGAGGGAGCAATCGGAGCCAGGGCTGATCGAGTTCTCCCCATTCAGGCTTGGAATTGGCCTGCCACCCTCAGCTGGTGGTGCCCGGCCCACACAGTGCACCTCTGCCCAGCCTCAACCTGGACCATTTCCTGGGCCCCTGTCTCAGCTGTGTGTGGACGCTGGCCACCAGCCCTCAGAGACCTGCAGCCGGTCCTGACCCACCAGAGCAGCCTCTCCCTATGGCCAGCCGACGCTTTCACCATGGCCTCCTTCCTGGGAGTGAGGCTGTAATGGCCGGGTGCTGGAGGTGGAGACGGAGGGCTTGCTGATTCCGGGACAGTCCCACTCAAACAGGGCGTGGGAGCCTCCCTAGCCAGCCTCACCTGCTCTTCACCAAGGGACTCAGTTTCCCAAAAAGGGTAGCAGAGATGGGGCCCTGATGACAGTGTCCTCCCACATCTGAACTGAATCCAGATCGAGCTTTTAATTCTTTCTCCCAGAGCCCCCACCCGCCCTCAGCTTGCCGGTCGGGCTTCTGGCGCCGCCGTGTTACGGTGAGCCTCGCTGAGGAGCCATTTTGTGCAGCATCCTGCTTAAATCACAGTCCGAGGGGCTCCTTCCTCGCTCTCTCCCTCCTCGCTCCCTCTCCTCCCTCCCTCTCTCGCAGGTGAACCATGCTTCTCCACCCCTTCCCGCCTCCACAGCCCCACCCGGGGTGGCCCAGAAGGACGAGGAGGCCACCCACACACACACCCAGAAAGGGAGACAGTGCAGGTTCCTGGAGCTGCAGGAGGAAGGAGGCAAGGGGCGCCTCCCAATTATGGTAATCCTTTGGAATTAACTGTCTCGGGCCCAAATTCGGGTGGCTCCTTCCCCAGGGCTGCTGCTGGCCTCTCTCCATTTCTCCACCGTTGCTGCTCTGTCTAGCTCCTGTGTGCCTTCTGGAAAAAGGGATGTGTATGCAAAATGGGATTTGGAGGGAGATATGTAAATGACGGGCCTGGTCTGGCACAAGCTGGCTGGGATGGGAGTGGGATGCAGACGGCCCTGGATTTAGGGTCAGGATGAAAATAGAACATACCTGAGACAAGCGGTGGGGCAACAGGCACTTGACGCAGTTGGGAACCGGACACACGGAGATGTGTCATTTTTAGAGGAGAAAGGGAAATTTAGAAAAATCATGAAATCCTTTCCAAACCATCCTCTTTCGCCCTCTTTGGAAAGAAGGCAAATCTCCAGATTTGCCTGGCCCAGACTGTCTCAGTGCCCCAGGCCCCACCAGAATGGATCCTGAGGCGTACCTCTGTCCAGCCCCACCGTGCTCTGCGCAGACCGAAGCAGTGGGAGTCTCTGGGCAGAGAAAACCTGTGTGTGTTGACCGCTGAAAGCCGGGAATTAACCGGACCGCTCTGCTGCCGAATCTGGCCCTAGCTCTTGGACTGAAATTTTTTTTCTGAGGGGCATCTGGGAGCAAAGATAGTGCATTTTTCATATTTAATCCTTTGCCTCCCGTGGATGGCGGGTGGGGGAAGGTGGATCCCAGCGCCCAAGGCTGGAGGGTCGCCACAGCATCAAGAAGGAAGGGGGTAATGGCTGGGGTGAGCAAAAAGGGGCGCCCTTGGGCCACTTACCACTGGAAAGCTGCAGTGGGGCCTCCAGTTCTGCTGTCAGGCTCACTCGGGGGTGATTCCGGGAGATCCAGGGTGGCAGCCCTTTTCCCCGGTGGAGCCACAGGCAGCGAGTGGGCCAGGTGTGTGCTGAGAGCCCTGGAAGGAGGGCCGAGGCACGGCTTTGTGCTTTGATTTTTCTGTGGAACGTGAATTTAACCAGCAGCCAGTTTGGGCCTAGGACATCTCCAGGGGGCCGGGCACAATCGCTGGTACCTTCCTAGCCGCGCTGAGAGAGGAGGGACCGAGCAGCCTGGTACTGAGCGTCAGGGCCTGAGTGTAGCATAGCTAGGGAACCTCTGCATGCCAGGCGCTATGGGTGGGACACCGACCCGCGTGCACCAGGATACTTAATTCCTTCCTCCACTCTCAGTTCCCGCGCGTGGGCTGGGTTTACTGCAAGGTGCTGGGCGTGGGGAGAGAAAGAGGGAAGTTAAAGGTGAAACGGCTCCTATTTCTCGGCTCTTGGCCTCCCAAGTGCTCACTTGGCCACCCTGGAGAGACCCTCACCACGCCCCAAGGCGCGCATCCCCAAACCTCCTCACCGGAGCTCCCTAACTGTGATGTCCGTGGTGGCTGCCAGGCTCCCTGGGGCTTGGGGGAAGGCAGAGGAGCTTGGGGGAAAGGCCAGACGGTGCGCACCCAGGCGCGCAGCCCTAACGCTTTTGAGAGCAGCGCGGGTGCTCCCCTGCCCTCCGGGAGGAGAAGCCGTGAACGCCGAGGCCATTGTAAGGCTGGGTGGTGCGGAGCGCGGGAAGGGGGCTGGGATTTGAATGGGAGCCTGTGATTGGCCGATCCCTGGCCTGACGTCACTTCCCCGCGGGGCGATTAGCCTGCAAGAGGAGGGCTGGTGGTCCAGTGCGCCGGGGGCGGCCGGGGTTCCCGGGGCTGCAGAGGCGCGCGGCGCGGTGCCCTCGGTGCGCCCCGGGACGCCGTCGGAGCGGGCAGCCGGCGCCGGCGCCCGGGCGCATAGAGCGGGAAGCCGGGGAGCAACGCGCCAGGAGGGCAGAGGAGGGAGGGAACTGGGCGGGGGCTGCCGGCCTTGGTTGTGGGAGTCAGGGTGTCTGTGTGTCTGTCGGTCCCCACTGGCTCTCGGCGTGCACCCGGGGCTCCCAGAGCGGCGCCCGCTCCGGTACCCGCGCCCGGCGGGCAGCGGCACGTGGGGCCCACGGCGCGGCAGCGGCAGTGGCGAAGGGAGGCCCGTTTCTCTCTTTGGTTATCTAGCTGTATGAGTGCCACAGAGCCGTCATAAAGCTAGATAACCGAAAGTAGAAATGACTCTCACAACTTCGTGCGAGCGCCCGCCCCGTCGGCCGCCCGGCCCGCGCGGGCCAGAGGAACCCGGAGGAGCCCAGCGCCCGCCCAGCGGACTCCAGCCCGGCGGAGCGGCCGCGCCCGGACCAGGTACCTGACCTCGGCTCTCTCTCTCTGGGGACACTTTCCGTACCCTGGAGGAACTTGCCGGCTTTGCCCCTACTCCTCCTCTTCCCCCGCCCCCACCCCACCGCATCCCTCAGCGGCGGGGCAGGAACCCCAAACTGGAGCGCGCCGAGGGAAGAGAGGGGCATGGGGTTGCAGAGGGGTCGCTAGCGAGGAAGGCGCCAGCCTTCGCCTTCACCCCATAAATCAGGCTGGAACAATCCTCTCCCGGAGCTGCGGACGGGGATTTTGGGATGCAAATGCGGTGGGAGAGAGACAGCGGCCGGTAGGGGGTGGGGATGGGGGGAAGTGAAGGGGTGGGCAGGAGGCTGCCCCGCCGCTAACAATGCGGCCTTTATCGAATTATTCGACGAGTCAGCCCCTGAACGCCATTAGCATACGGCTTGGGGGTTGCCGGAGCTTCGCCCCTCCGTGAGGTCAAGTTCTTGATAATTTGATCACTTTTCACGGGCTCTGGCAGCTGCCTTTGTGTGCAGTTGGGGGGTCTGTGTGCAGCGTGAAGCGGAGCAGAACTGGCGAGGAGTGCGCTCAATGGCTAGGGGCCGGGGTGGGGGCCTCCCTCCCCGACGGGCCGGCCCTGCCCTGCATACAAACCAAGCGCCGGCGGGCGGGCGGACGGGCGGTGGGAGGGACCGAGCCCAACCCCACCACCTCTGCGCCAGCCCAGGCCTGGCCGCTCCGCTGGCGCCTCCTTAACTTCCCCGAGTGGTTAAGGTGCGGAAAGGCTCCCAGTGCCCCCTCCCCCTCTCTCCCCCTCTCTCCCCCCTCCTCCCCAAGTCGCAACATAAGATGTATTACAATGTCTAGCAAATAAAAAAGCAATTGGGGCAAATCTGCATTCCGTTCCCATGGCAACCCTATGCAGCACACCCGGCCACTCAGGCTCCGAGTCCCTCGGAGCTGGGGCGTGGGGAGTGGGATGCCCCCTGCTCACTGCGTGGAGGTCTGGGTCCCACGCAGCACCCAGCGCTGGGGTTCCTCTTGAGGTCCTTTTCTGCCTCCTGGTCACTCCCCTCCCTGACATGTCACCTTGTCCTGAAACTCAGGGCTTCCCAGGAAGCTTGGGGAACTGCTTGGGCTCCTGGGGATGCGTGGCTTTAGACCCCTCCATGTCTCAGGGAAGAAAGAATCCAATGTGCGTTCAGATGCCCTGATGGTTTGGGGAGATTTCTAAGTATGTGAGCCTGTGAGTGCTGTGACAGACAGGGTGTAAGGGATGGCAGCCACCACCCAGACACAGCCCCCATCCCTTTTCCCTTTCCTACACCAGGAAACAGATCTGGAGGCCTGAAGTGACTCTTCCGGGGTCACAGCTCAGAAGTGCAGAGCTGGGCTTGGGCCACCTTATTCCCATCTCGGTCCACCTCCTCCTTCCTCAGAGCCTCTCCCTCAATTATTTATAAGGCCCACGTTCGCAGCCCCTATCAGAAGCTGACCAGTCCTCTCTCAATAATAGAAATCTTTCCATTTTCATTCCTTCAAGCGTTGTTGTTTTTTTGGCCTTTGTGTTACAAAATTATTTTGGAAATAGGTTATATGTGTAAAAGGCAAAAATTCTAACCGTACAAAAGGGAAATCCGTTGGCCCTGGGGAGAGAAACTGAGGCTCGGGTGTATGGTGGAGAGAGACTTTTCACTGTATCAGCTTTTGAATTTTGAACCATGTGAATGTGTTAGCTATTGAAAATAAAATTAAAATAAGAAAACAGAAGCCCAGGCAGGGAAAGTCAGTTGCCCTCCCTCTGTCCCCAGTTCTCTGCCCCAGAGATAATTATCTGGTACAAGGTTTTCATGGATCCTGTGTACCCCCCCCCCATTTTTAAAGGTGAGTCTCCCTTTTTGCTTACGAGAGGCTGGCAAAGGGTGACTAGTGTGTTTCAGGATCCACGAGCCATGAGCAGCATCCCCTGGGTGGCCCTCCCTTTCCAGCGCACCTGGGAGCCTGTGCGCTGATGGTGACCTCATTTCGGAGGAAACCGGAGCAGCTCTTCCCGCCCCATGGCCCTGTTCTCCCTTCCTCCCTTCCTAGCCAGCTGGCCATGGGCCCTGGGCTTCCATCTCAGCTTCCCACCATCCCTATCCTTTTGCTATTTTGCAACAACTAGTCCTTCTATTAGCCCGGTGGCTTTGCAGCCTCACAGCTGTGTCTACACAGTTCAAATGAGTTCTTGGGGGGTTTTTGCTTTTGTTTTAAACACTGGGGTTCCCAAACCGTCTGGGCAGTCCTAAAACCTGGCTGTGGGGGAGAAGGAGTCTGCGAGGGGGAGAATGCAGTTTTCTTTCTGCTTTCTACGAAAATCCGTTGATGCAAACCTCCCGGGTCGGGGAAAGGATCGCGGTGGCCGGGCTTCGGCGGGCAGAGAGCGCCAGAATCCTAATCTCCCAGACCCTACCCCACACGCACCAGAGCGGCCCTTGGAGAGAGGCCACCCCGCCCGATTTTTGCCTCAAGGCATGGATGCCCGCCCCTAATTTAGCCTTGTTCAAATCCCCTCTGGACACTTGAAGCTCGAGGCCCACGCTCAAAATTGGTGCCTCCTCTCATCAGACCTCTTCTGGCTTGCCCGGCCCTGGGGGAGCCGGCCTGGCCTTGGGCCTCCTCAGCGCTTCTTCCCGTGCCCCACGGAGGCCTTCCTCTGGCCTCCTCTGGCCACTCGGCTCCCGTGTTTGGGCTTCTCTTTTGTGGCAAGTTTGCCCTGCCTCCCCTTCCTTCCCTCCCCCCTTCCAAAAAGGCTTTGGGGAGCCTGAGAACGCAATGGAAGCTGCGGCTTAGAAGCCAGAATTGGTTGGGATCTCCAAGATGCTCTTCACTCAACCCCTTTCATATGACATCTGGAAATAGCGAGCTCAGTAAGGCCCAATGGCTCGCCAAAGGTCGCACAGCAAGGCATTGGTGGGGCAGGGATCGGGGCAGCCCCCGTGTCCAGTGAAGCACAAGGGCTGCCTTCTCACCGGTCCAGGAACTCCCCACCCTGAACGACTGTAGGACCAGGCGGGTCTCTGCCCCGGCGAATGGAAAGCTGGCATCCCCGGGCGCCGCCGAAAATCCGGCTGCGGCGCGGCCAGAGGCCTCATCCAGGCCGGTCAGGGAGCGCTCCGCGGCCGCGGTCCCACCTCCGGGGAAATGGGACCGGAGCGCGGAGGGCGCGAGGCCGGGAGGCCTCCCAGGGCCCAGCCGCGACGCTGAAAAGCATGCAGGGTCGGAATTAGGCGCTCATTTAGCGAGCGTTACTAATCCGAAGTTACAGCGCTAATTCCCTGATCCGGCCGCTCCCACACGCAGCGCTGGGATGAGAGGCGCGGCCGCCGCCCCGCCCCACACCCCGGCCACCCGCCCCGCGCCCTCGGGTCCGCCGGCCCCGGGCTAATCCGCCCGCCCGGCCGAGCGTGCCGGGGGCGGGTCCAGCCGGGTGGGGTGTGCCGGCCGCTAAGTCCAGGTCCGGGCGAGGCAGGCAGGGGTCAGCCCTGGACCCCGGGGCAGCCCCAGCGGGATGTATGCGCCCTCCAGGACCCAGGCGGCGCGGTCAAGAAAACCACCCGGATTTCTCCAACCCGGCTATGCGCACCCACAGCAGCGGCGCCATTTTAATAGCCTTCATTTCCCCCTTGGCACCTCTCTCTCCCGCGTGTGTGTCGGGGTGTCTCTGTCCCCCATCCCGCCTTGACTTTAGCCCCCCTCCGTCAGCCTGGATACAGTGACCAATCAGCTCTGTCCTAGGGTGGGATGCGCGTCACCATGGCGACGGCCAGGGCGCCCTGGCAGTGCCGCCCATCGCAGAGGGCAAGTCTTCGCTCCGCCTGGACGGCTGTGAAGGGGAGGTGGCGACGGTAGGGGGTTGGAGTAGCCTGTGGCGTGTCACCCCCATTCCGCCTAGGGTCACTTCAGCTGGAGTCTGGCAGGGGGAGAATGGACGATGTGGGCAGGGCCTTCACAGAGACCTGGGTTCCTCCAGGAGTTGCTCTTGCAGGAGTTTTCGAATTTCCCCAGGTCGTACTCCCCTCTGTCGTTCTCATCTTGGTCCAAAGAGCCATGTTGGTCTCTCTCTCATCCTCTTCTCCCTCTCTTCCTGAGAATGGTGTTCAGGAGCTCTTAGAGGTCACCCCCCAAACTGCCTTGCTCTTAAGTGCTGTGATTTGGGGCAAGTCACTTCCCAGCTCTGAGTCTTAGTTGTCTCATCTGTAAGGTGGGTGTACATAACCCTGGGGTGCAGGATCACCGGGGAAAGCGTGGAGGGCACAGTGGGTGCCCTATCAATGTTAGAGCTCCTTTCCCCTTAGCAGGCAGGGCAGACTACTAGGGGCAGAACTCAGAACTTGGGGGTGTCCTTTCTGTCTGGGGAGCCAAGTTTGGGTGTCTCATGGCTTCCTAGAGCCAGCTTTTCATCTCTCCTCCAGACAGCTGGGAACCGGAGAGGACGGAAAGGTTTTTAAAAATAGAGCCAGGGTGGGGGCTGTGGCTGGAACAAAACCTTGGTCAGTGGCTCTGAGAATGGGCCGCTGCAGCTTGCATAGCGCTGGCTCCTTCCTTCCAGGCCGGTCCGGCTTAAGCACCACTTTAAGTGGTCAGGCATTCACTGGCCAGGCCCTCACGGCAATTGAGCCGCAGGGGTTTGAAAAGAGGGCCAGGGCCTCAATGACAGGACCTTGGGCCAGGCTAATTGGTTTTGGTTCAAGGGGATACTGGATTTGTGAAAAGCTCCGAGCTGCCTTTCCCACGCCAGAGCCAGGCCACAGCTTTAAGGAGAAGGGTCTGAGGAGCGTGGGGCCAGGCAAGGAAGCTGGGAGCCAGGTGCCTCCAGCTGATGATCTTGTTCTAATGGGCAAGACATTCCTCTGCTTGGAGCGTGGGGAGTTGTTATAAGGCACTTTGTGGGTGCAGGCAGGTCCTACCAGCCTCTTACACACCTGTGTGGCTGTCCCAAGAAAGGGGCCCCCTCTTCTGAGACTTTGGTGCGTCTTAGTTGTGGAACACCCTCGCTTTTTCCCTCTGTATCATCCAGTAAGAGAAACCAGCAATTGCCGAGTTACTAGTTCTTTCCCCCTGAGCTGGACCACGCCTGAGCTTTTAGACTCTTTCCTGAGGCGGGCAGTGCAGTTGGTCCCAAGATAACCCACTTCTGTCTCTTGAAATGTCCCTAACCCACGCTGGGCACGGGCAAACAAGGAGGAGATGAGAAACACGCAGCCTCAAGGTACTTTTTATTTATTTTTAAGATAAAGGGTCAACCATTTCTTTGCATTCAAAAATTAAGCATTAATTGTGTTACGACAAGTCTATCATTATTGTAGATAATATTAATGCAAATGCTTTGGAGCGTGTTATCTTGAGATGTGCCAAATATCTGAGTATTTGGACCAAATGATTGCACATTCGTGTATATAATGTACCCATTCTTGGGGGGTGTGTGTGTGTATATATGTATATATATATATATATATATATATGGTCTCTATACCAAATCATACACTTATGTGACAATCAGTTATATTAAGGATGGCAGCAGGGTTAGGGGGAGCTATAAAAAGATAAGTCCCATTTAAAATGATGTTACATCGGGGCTGGCCCCGTGGCCGAGCGGTTAAGTTCACGCGCTCCGCTGCAGGCGGCCCAGTGTTTCGTTGGTTCGAATCCTGGGCGCGGACATGACACTGCTCATCAAACCACGCTGAGGCAGCATCCCACATGCCACAACTAGAAGGACCCACAACAAAGAATATACAACTATGTACCTGGGGGCTTTGGGGAGAAAAAGGAAAAAAAAAATCTTTAAAATGATGTTACATCGACTGAGACCTGTTTTTCATGGTTCCTTGTGTGTGTTGAAGGGCGCATTCCCAAGTAATCACCAGCCAGAGAAGCCTCCTCCCCTTTTTATCAGCTCCCACATTTTCCACAGTGTTTGCCCACTTGAGGCATATAAGTAGGAAAAAGGTACTTTGAAGAGATAGAGAACTCTGGGTATCACATTTTCCATTTTTATTTCAATTTTTAATTGCCCAGGGCCTAATTTCTTTGGGCCTCTGCTGATTTGCACATTCGAGATTCATGTGTAAATATGCATGTGGTATGTGTGCACGCCTGGGCCTCCTTATCACAAAGTGTGCTCTCTCGGTCTTTAAATACACACAATCCACGTCAACGCACAATTATGGGCTTGAGTATTTGCCTCTTCTCCAGAATCGGGTTAATTTTCCCTTCGCTAATCCTCAAACCCATTAAGTTGCCCCCACACACAAAAAATTGCCGACCCTACCACAGACCAGTGGTCCCACCCCACTCCTGCAGCCGGCAGCTCTCCAGGCGGGTGCTGGAGTGAAGTTTCCTATTAGGCAGACTTCATTAATGTTACCAAATATACCCCAGCACATTCACTCGTCTACTATGAAGTATTATCATAAATAATTAAAATTAAACTGCACTTGTCAAAATAAATGAACAAAGTAGAGTTAGTGACGTCTCTGCCTTGATTTGCCTGCCCTGGGTTTGCTTATTCACTAATTTGCAGAAAAGAAGAAAGAAGGAGAGAGAGGAGGAAAGAAAGCACAGCAGCGGCCGTGGGAAGGGGAGAGGGGATGTGGAGAGAAAGGAGAGAGAGGAAACCTCTTGGTCGTCTGCCCTTGGGGTCCCATCATTAGGGCGCTCTGGGAGGCTGGAATGCGGTCACTAATGTCAGCTCATAATGAATATTGAGGTGTGGATGTGGAAGGGGGATTTCTTTGTTTACTGAGGAATGGCCCTGAGAATGGGGAAGAGGATTGCCTTTGGGGATTAAGGAGTGGGCTTTGTTTTTATGAAGGGCCTTACTCCTTGTCTGAAGTTTTCTGCAGCTAATTGATTCAGTTCAGATGTTCCTTTGCCCCACCCGGCCGGCCGAGGCCCTGTGTTTGCGAGATGCGCACAGCCCCACTTCCCCATCTGCTCTGGCCCTTTCCTCTACTGTGACCCTGGAAAGGGTGTGAACCCTCCCATCAAGGAGATCACAGGCTATGGAGAAATCGGTCAGGGGCCGAGACCTTTGTATGTATCTGTGTGTGCTACACAGACACATACGTACCATGTCCATATGTATGATTAGAAGCATAATCTACATACGGAAACAGATCATAGGTGTACAGTTCTATGGGTTCTGACAAATGCATTTACACCCATGTAACCAACACTCAAGATAGACAGCATTTCCCTCACTCCAGAAACTTCCCTCCTGGCTCTTCCCAGTCAATCCCCGCCTACCCCCTTTCCATGTCTCCTCCCATGGATTAGTTCAACTATCTAGAGTTTCATATACATGGACAAGGAATATACACCAAGAGTTTTTCTTTTTAAGAATTTATTTCAGGCCTGGAGGGAGCATTGTCCTTGGAGGCCTGGCTAAGCCAGTGTTCAGGAGATTTCGTGGTCACGCTCGCATTGGACTTGTGTTAAACACCTTCCCCTTGGATGGGGCCAGAAGTCAGACCTGTAATTAGGATTTTTGGGGAGGGGGCTGGTTTGGGCTGGTCTTCCGCCAGGAAGGCCCTGTTCTCACCCTGGTCCTGCTAATGAGCCAGGGGACAGGTGAGCCTTGCACATTCCAACTTGCCTCCCATCAGAGGCACCCAGGAGCCGGCTAGGAGCTATTAATGGAAGGTGCTGGCTTTGTGCTAATTAAAACTTCCTTCCAGCTTCCATCTGCATAGGCACTGAGCCCCTCACTGGTCAGCCTCTCCCGGCCATCACCTTTTAACCTCGTTTTTTGTCCCCCTCCCCCCATGAATTAGCGGGTGCTGAGTGGAGCTGCTCGCCTCTGTCTCTGGCCAAACCCCAGTTCTTTGTGTGTTGCAGGAATGCACAGGGTGGCATTTCTCCAGCCTCTTCTGTCTCCTTAGGGGGCAGCTGGACTGCAAGTTGGGAAGGGGGCTCGGCACCACAGCATCCTCCTAGCTAGGCTGGTCGGCTGGTCTCACACCATCGACTTGGGTTTATTTTGAAAAGGACCTCTCTCCTGTGCCCTCCACAGAGTGTGACTTCAGACCCTTGTCCCCTCCATGTCCCCCATTCCTGGTGCCTCCCAAGTCGAGTTGTACCCACCCCATCTCAACATTCAGCTGCCATCTTTGCCATCTCGGGCAGCCCAGGGGAGGGGGCTGTCACCCTGGCCCTCTTCTGAAAGCCCAAACTTTTTTTTTTTCATTTTGCCTTTTATTTCTTTCACCTCAGGCCCAATGAACATAATTTTTTAATGGAAGTTGTCTCTTAAAGAGATTTCATTAAAAAAAAAACTACTAACGTCACATTAACGTCATTTAAAGAAAAAGCGCCTCCCAGCTTGGAGGTTCGAGGAGTTAACAGCTTCCTGCCTGGTGATCATTGGGATGAAATCTCTTGCAGGGAACCAGAGAGAGAGGGGCATTTCCTTGCCACGCTCCTCTTTGTAGCTCCCTAATCCCCTCAGGTCTCCATTGGGGTTGAGAGTAAAAATATCACGCCCTCCGCGCCCCTCTGTCTCATTTTCTCCTGCTTGAATTGTCCTGATAATAATACGGGTCACCCACTTCTTTAACAGTGTAGACTGGGGTTTTAAAAATCAAGAGTGGATTACTGGCTGCCATGAGGCTTTGCCAGGTACCCCCAACGTTCTGGACCCAGGCTAAAGAGGGTGGCAATGCCTCTGGGGTGCCCAGGAGGCCTGCAGAAATTCCCTGCAGGAGGACTGGCTCGCCTCTGTGACCTTTTCGGCCCCGAGGGGTGACAATTCCTGAGCTGAGGCACTGGAGTGGAAGACCCAGGACTATCCCAGGCTGGGTTAACAAGCCAGCAATCCAAACCCCAGAAAGGCAGCAGCTGGCGGCCGGGGAGGGATGCCCACGCCTGGGAGGCAGGCCGTTCTGGCATGCTTTGGCTGTTACAACTCAGAGTATCCTTAACAGGTCACATCATCTCTCTGGGCTTCTGTTTCCCCATCTGTGAAATGGGGATAATAGTATCCCCACCTTCAGGGGTCACATGAGAATTAAGTAAAATGTACAAGTAAGTGCCTGGCATACAGTGGGCACTGAGCAAATGATAGCTCTTTCTCCAGGCTGCGGCAGGGGGTGCACGGGAATGTCTGGATCTGAGGTTGAAACGTCCACCCGCAGGAGACAAAGCGCCAGGAAACGGCCAGTCTCATGGAAGAGCTGACCAGCCACCTTCCTGCCCCAGTGGCTGCCATGCCCACTGGGCTGAGGCCGGAACTGGGAGACGAATCGGGACTCCAAGGAGCGCCCCGTCGGGGGAGAGTCGGAGAGGGTGTCGAGTTCCAGGCTTGGCTGGCTGGGGAGGGAGATGAATAAGTGTCTTCAGAGATTCGAAGGGAGCAGGATCCGGACAGACTTGCCCGGTGAAGAGGGCGCCGCCAGGAGGCCATGCGCGCTCCGGTTCGGCATTTCCAGCAGTTAGGCTTGGGGAGAATCGCCTGGGTCCTGGCTCTGGCAGAGTCCGGGTCTGTCACGAGCAGCGCTGTCCGGGAAGCCAGGGTCGTCCTGGGGCGGTCGCTGGCAGGCTCTCCGAGATGCGCGGGGCCCTGGGCGCATGGAAGTGCCCCACTTCCCGGGTGGTTGGATGCCTGGCCCGCTGGTGGGTAAGGAGCTCCGGGCAAGAGGGAACCTCCCTTAGCTAGGCTTCCCTCGGGCATCCTGGGCGGGCGATACCGAGGCGGGAGAGCGCCCAGGAGCCGCGCCGGGCTGTGGTCGTGACCTGGAGGACACGTGTGTCCCCATCCCCACCTTCCAGTGGACCGCGGCGCGCGTCTGGGCGGGCGTGGGGGGGCCCTGATGTGTCTTTTCTGTTTTACAGCTACTCCCCTGCAGGCGCCTCTCTCCTCGGTGCCCTCTTGTCGGGCACGAATTCGCCGTCTGCACCCGTCCGTTCGTCCGTTCGTAGGAGGGCGCGCGGGAGGAAAGGTGAGTGGCCACAGCCAGGGTGTGGGCCTGCAGCCCGCCTCTGCCCTGGGGGTCTCAAGAGCGGGCTCGCGGGAGATTCCAGGATCCCGTCGGTGAGTGGCTGGGTTTTTACCTGGCTCACCAGACAAGCGCCCCTCCTCCCCAGGCCCTGCTGCAGTCTCCTCCTTCCCCGAAGCCCAGGAAAACGGCGTGAATAATACACCTACTGGCTGTTGTGCTTTGTGATACAATCCGGCAGAGCACGGCGCGTAGCACACAGTAGGAGCCAAGTAAATGGCAGCTCTGACGGTTCTGGCCTCCAACGCGGCTTCTTGGACACCCGGCTCTCCCCGTTGGCGTCCTGGGGAGCCCGAGGTGCGCAGTGGCCAGAGCCTTACCCGCCCGCTGGGGACGGCACAGCCGGCCCTGATCGGGGTGCCCGAGAAGGGCTCCGGGCCTGGGCCCGCGCCCCCACTCTCCGGGCTGCGGAAGCAGGACGGCAATCCTTGTTGAGCACGCACACATTCACACCTCGCGTGCACCAGGGCCCTGTAGGGCCCGCGGCCTTCGGACCCAGAGGTGCCCGCGGGCCAGAGGGCGCGGGCGCGCGCCGGCGGGGCGCCCGAGGCTGGCCGAGGGCGGAGGGGCGCGCTGACAGCCCGGGCCGAGGCCCCCTGCCCTGTACCCGGCTCGGGCGGGCGCGCGGCGGGGCCGGGAGGCCATTTTGAGCGAGCGAGGAGCGGCCGCAAGATGGCTGCGTGGGCACGAGGTAGGTGGCGGCGCCGCCGGGCCCAGCCCCTCCTCGCGCCCGGCCCCCGCGCGGCCCAAGGAGCGGAACGCGCACAGCCCGCCGGGTCCCCGCCGCCCGCCCCGCCCGCCGTCGGCTGCCGCGCTCCAGCCCCGGGCCGCTCCGGGCGCTCGGGCCGCGCGTCGCGGCTGCTGCGGGGACAGGGGCCGGGGCGCGGCCCGCCGTCTGTCGTCCTCCTGGACCGCAGGCGCTGCGCACTCTCGTGATGTCCGCGCAGTGTCGGGCGCGTGGCTGAGCCCGCTTTTTCTTTACGCCGCGAGGCCTGAGTGCCGAGCAGGCCGGGGCGCCCTTCCCGGGCCGGGGGTCCCGAGCGAGCGCAAGGACGGCAGAGGGCCGGCCATGGGCAGGGGCCTGGCTGGTGTGGTTGGGGCTGGGGACCCGCCTGGAGGCTCCACGCGCGTCCGCCCGTGCTGCTGTGGTCAGTTGCGGAGGAAGCATCCCCCGTGGGGCAGCAGCTTTGAGCTCGCCCCCTCCAGGCCACAGCCCCGAGAGTCAGAACTGTGGCTCTTCCTGGTCCCCGCTTCCATCCGGGCGAATAATTTAAGCCTGTCGTGGCTGTTGTTCTGATCGCCCCAGTTGGCCCACCGCTGGCCCCAAGGCTGGTCCTACACATATGCCTGTGTCGAGACTGACCAAGAAATTCGGGTAATGTTTGTTCCGTTTATCGAGGCCCGCTCTGTGCCTAGCACTTAACGTGCATTCGAGCCTCAGCTTGACAGGTAGGGCGATGACTCCCTATTTGTGACTTTGGTCACAGCTAGGATGTGGCAGAGCCAGGATGTGGATTCGAGGCTGTCCTTCTCAGAGCCTGAGCTCAACCACAGGCTTGCATATGCTTACATACACAGAAACGCTGGGATCTGTCACCACTGTGGTCTCATCTGTCCCCAGGTGCCAAGCCCGTCCTGAATTCAAGCCTCTGTCCCCACACAGCCCACCTCACATATGAGGGCTCTCCTGTCACCCCTCCCCCCCACCTCCTGGCCTAAAATAGATGTTGTGATTTAATACTGTGGTTATTCTGAGCCTCCTGGCAGCCAAGACAAAGACGAAAATATGATGGTTTATAACTTTGTTCGGAAAGGGAAATTGATCAAGATTTTTAGAGATAGGAACATTTTCTCCTCCACCATCTTTGTAGAAAATTTAGAGCTTGGTGATTATGTAGGTCAACTGCTCATGTCACAGTTGAGATACCAGGCCCAGAGAGGTTAAGTGGTTTTCCCCGAGGTCATAAAGTTCGCTAGTGGAGCAAGGGCTGGGACCCAGGGGTCCCGATTCGTAGTCCAATTTCCATCCTCTTGTGAGCAGACTCTGGTGGGTGTCTCAACAACGGTTTAGCTGTGTTTAGCGACCCCTCCATCCCACACTGTCAGCTCCTCAGACGCACGTGCTGTCTTGTTCCTTTCTTTGTCCCCAGTTCCCAGTGCTGGGCTGGGCTGCTCACTGCAGGTGTGTGTCAATATTGGATAAACGAGGGAGCGGTTCCCTCTTAGAGGCTAAGCCTCTGGTTCTGAGGAGGTCGGAGCGGTGGTGGACATAGGTTCTGGCTTCAGTTCTGTGGAGGGACTTTGTGTTTTGAATGTTGCCTCCCTGAGCCCATGAACTCCCTAAGCTGCTCTCTTATGGCGAGTGGTGTGGGCTGGGTGGCGTATTTCCCCTTTTGGCAGTGGTCCGGCTCCTAACTGCCCTATGGCATTGTTGGACCTCACCGGAAGTGGTCATTTCTCTCTGGAGGGACCGTGTTGCCAGTGAGACCTGAGTGTCCCTTTATGTCAACTAAGGAACTAAGTCCCTTTATGTGAACTCAATTGCACTGGCACAGTTGCCGTGAGACCTGGTGGACCTTTTGTCCCCTTTGGGTGCAGGGCCAGCCGTTCTGTTCCTGCCCAGGTTTGGTTCCTGTGGCTTAAGTACCAATCACAGAATGTGGCTCGTCATATCCCCACAACTTAGATTAGCACATTTTCTTGGCTCCCAAAGGTAGCCTTTGAACCCCTGGCATGGTACCTGTAGGTGCTGAATCGATTTAGTGAGCCTGCCACGGACCGGATTCTCTGGCAATTTGTATGGGAAAGTTGTCGTCCCTGGGTGTGTGCTGGGGGTCTGCTTCTTGGGGAGGAGCCCCTGGTGGCAGAAAGGCTCCATCAGGTCCTGGCTGAGTCCTGGCCGTTGTCTTTGGGTAGGCTGTGCCCAGGCAAAGCAGGGTGGGGAGCTGAGGCCAGTTCACATCTAAAGCCCCAGCTGGGGAAGAAAAACAGGGTTCGGTTCCCCAGATTAGTTACTATGTACGAGGATTAAAGGCCCCAGATAATGGCTGGCCTCTCCCCTCCTCCGTGCCAAGGGAAGACATGTAAATACAGCCGCACGCCAGCTTAGGCAGTAGATGTGTATAAATCGAATTTAGCAAATCAGATCATGGTTTAAATGCACTATTTAAAGCAGTCCTGCAGTGAAGCCTTTTACAAAGGGAATAATCATTTTGTGATGCTAATCATCAGCCTCCAATTTATCTCCTTTGTAAGTTCAGATGTTGGTGCACTGGGTGTCCTGAAATTGGGGCGCTCTTGTGTAGGGCCCGGATGATGGCTGTCTGCCTTCCTTTTCTGACCTCTCATTTTAAACGGGTACATGTCCTTGTCCTCACTGGGGGCCTCAGGATGCTTGTCACTTAGCCTGATAGTTCTCATCCATCCTACTCATCTTTTTATAATCTGATAGAGCCCACCATTCAGCTGCTCCTGGCTCCTTTTCTGAGATTTTTCGCCCTTCCTGGGCAGAGATATAAGCCCTGCTGTTCTCAGGGTATTGGAACCAACTCCCTCTCTGATCTGAACCTTCTTTTGTTTCCCTGAGCTTCTGGTACCTCTGGTGCTGATCATAAAGAAGATCTTAGAGTCGACTGGACACACGTCAGCCTCTGAATTTAGTAGGTGAATGAAATGCAGGCGCCCACTGGCTGAATAGGCACTGTCCAGAATATTCTCCCCATTCACAGCAAAATAACTGAGGCCTGGATGTCACAGTGACTTTTCCCACAAGTGAAAATCGGGACTCAAAGGAGAACCTGTCTCCTATTGCTATAAAAGTGTTTTATACACTGAGCTATAGTGCCTTCCTTCGCAGAGAAAATGTAATCAGAGACCATCTGGGTGGGAGAGAAAGAATGAAGGGAAAGAGATGGGTCCGAGTGGAATAAAGGAAGTGGGCAGGAAGCTGGGGGGCCGCGAGGAGCCTGACCTTGCTTGGCTCACAGGCCCTGATATAGTGTCTTTGTCAATGCTGCCACTATTGGCGCGTTCCTTGGTAATTATGACTGTGTGTTGGCATGGCGACTCGGAGCAAGAAGACTGGAGGCGCTGGGTAAATGCACGACTTGTTCTTGCCTTCTAAAGCAGAGAGGAGCTTTTGTGGGTAGTTCCTCCAGGGAGACGCGGTAGAAAATTCACCAGGCCCAGTGCTGGAGCGTGGGTGCCTACAGCCCATAGGAGCCAGGTGGCCCTGATCGGGGTGGCATGCGCGAGGTCCTCATGCAGACTTGCCTCCAGGGCAGAGGTCTCCCAGAAGCTCCCTCCCGTTCCCTTCTGTTGGTCTTTGTTCCTGAGCTTGTGATGTGCAAGGATGTCCATTTCTATGCCTCTCCAGGTTGCCTGTTTCAAATAGGTTCATGTTGCAGTCCCCCTGAATTTGACTTATTGTAAAATGGTCTATTCCAGAGGCCACGAGTATTTACTGGGAGGCTGAAAGGAAAGGCCGATGGGCCCAGCTGAAGGGCTGGAGTTTGGGGCTTCCCTTTCGACCCTGGTGTCCTCTCCTTAGACACTTGGGCCACATCCTCATCTGAAAATGGGGGAGATTACTGGAGTCACGAGTCGTGCTGTCTGGTCTGTTGACCACTGTTGATCTCATGAGAGGCGGTCAGTGTGACATGCTAAAATGATAATATTGGGTTAAGTAAAATATACTATTAAAATTTGTTTTATCTGTTCCTTCTTTTTAATGTGGCTTCTAGAAAATTGAAAATTATCCACGTAGCTCCTATTTTCCTTGGTCTAGACTAGAGAATCAAGACCCCTTCCAGCCCTGATGCCCAGTAACTACTCCTGACCTATGCCTGAAAGGCCTCTGGCCACAGAGGGCTCTGCATCAAGGGCCGTGGAAAGCCCGGCTGATGGTGCATAGAGATGCTCAGGCCTTATGGGCCTTTAGGGGTGCCTGGTGCAGCCCCATAGATGGGAGTTACCCCTCAGTCCTTCCAGGCAGAATCCTGCATCTGAAAAACAGGGCAGCATCCTGTTTTTCAGCTTTTAGGATGGGGGAAGAGAGCCAGTGGGCAATCCCAGAGGAGTCTTAGGATGGAGGTTTAGCAGTGCCCCGTGGAGAATGGGGCACAGATGTAGGTGACAGCAGGGTTGTCCCAGGGGTGGAACATGCCCCCACCCTGTCCTTGACGTGACTTCATAGTCTCCAGGATATGTGGAAACCACAGGGCATGGGAAGGCACCGTGTACCCCGAGTTCATGCCAAACCCACGGGACGCAGGTTTCCTTAGGCCGGAGGGCCCCTTGGCTGCCCCTCTCCGGGCGCCCCTCCTCCCCTCGGCCTTGGCTGCTCTCTAGAAGCCGAAGCTTGTGGGATGCACCCTGGCGCAGGGCCAGCATCTCCTTGGAGAGGCCTTCCGCCCTGGCTCCCTGCCGAGCCTCGGGTCTTCAGAGAGGTTTTCTGGGGAGGCGCTCGGCTCGTCCCGCCATCAGAGGGCAGAGGGGCCTTCACACCTTGAGGGCTCCTGGCTGTGGGCCCAGCCTTGCTCCCAGCCCCTTCCCCTCTCAGAAACTTCAGGTTCTGCCCTGCAAACCGTGGACTGGGCTAAGGGTCTCCCAGCTCCACTAAGCCTGGAGTGTATGAACAGAAGGCTCCTCACGTGGGCCTGGGAGGTGAGGAAGGGGCAGCCAGGAACTCGTAAGGAGTCATGATAACGGCAACAGGACCTGTTTACTGAGCACTTAGCTGGGCCGAGTTCTGTGCTTTATCTTCTGTAAGGCCTGTCTCTTGGGGAGCAGAAAGAGGGGTAAGTGGGATCTAGGGTCTGCCCTTCTTTTCTAAGTCAAACGCCACTGGGATGATTGCACGGGGTGTGTCCTGGAGGCTGCAGCCCTCAGGTAGGTGGATGTCGGAGTCCCCTGTGGGTCCTCGTCTCCCAAGGAGTTGGCCTGCGCCTTGAGAAGCAGTGTGAGCTGGCTTGGGTTGCTAGAGGTTGGCTCTGTAGTGTCTCCTGCTTCGGGCTGGCGACACACCTGGAGAAGCCAGGTAGGAAGGCTCAGCGCTGGGCTCCTGGGAGCCCTGGCGAGGTGCTGGGAGGGCTGAGAAGCATCTGCCCGGTCCTGGCTTTCTCTTCATTGTCAATGTGACCCGTAGCCTGGCTATGCCTCAGTCTGTAGGATCAGGGCTTGGCCCAAGCCTACCAGTCTGCCCATGGTGCCCAGGGCTGCACCGGCCTGAGGTGAGATGGAGCCTCTGCTCTGCGATGTCTCGTTGCCCTGAGGGAGCACTGGCTTCTGGAGGGGGGAAGGGGTCCATGTCCTCTGTCTAGTCTCATCTGGTCCTTAAGCAGAGAGTGTTAGGCCTTCCTGATAGCCTGCTTTGGCATCATAGCCCACCCCCGCCCAGGACAGAAGAGGTGCTGAGTGCTGCTGAGGAGGTGTCATTTGGGGGAGACACTGGGGAGAGGGGGAGTAAAGAGAGGGAGGTCCCAGGTTACAGCAACCCATCCCTCTGAGCTTTCTTTGCCCCACTCGAGTTGTTTCTGTCTATGCCTCTCTCTTCCGTTGGATCGCAGCCTCCAAGACCATGGCATGTGAGGCTGTGCCTGTGGCTCGGTGGCCGTCGGGTATCTGTCGGACCCAGTTCAGACCCCTGGGGCACACTGTTTCCCCTCTCACTGAGCCAGTGTTCTCATCTGTAAAGCTGGGCATGGTGATACTTAGGGTACTCCAGAAATGTCGGTCAGTGGCCCCATCTGCTGCTCTGGAACAGGCGTGTGTGCTGGGGAGAGAGGAGGGCCGGGCAGGCGCACACGGCAAGACCCTGCTGCGGGGGCCCTCTCCCTGGTGGGTGAAGGTGCAGGGAAGGCCGCGAGCAAGGGCTGGGCTCAGCTCTGTCAGTCACTCTACAGTAAGTCGTGGTGTTTACTGACCATGCGTAAGCTCCCAGCTCCACGGTGCAGAGAGGACCCCGGGGAACCCCTGACCTCTCCCTGATCCCTCGGATCAGAAACCAACCTAAGGAGGCACACATTCAAGCGGTGGGTAGCTTGACTCAGGCGTGGGAGTTAAGAGAGGAAGGATTCCTTTGGGGTGGAGTTGTCAGAGAAGGCTCACTGTCCCCAGACGGGTCCTCTAGGCTTTGGAGGCGGGAGGGCTCTCTGAACACGCTGAGAAGGGGGCATGGAGCAGCAGGGCCGAGTCCTGCAGGATCTGGCCAGAGATTTCGGTCGGAAGAGCAGGTCAGATGGCGGAGGCCAAGCACAGCAGGGGCGGAGGGCAGGCTAAGGGAACTGGTCTGGCCATCAGGTGCAAGATGGCGCTGCCAGGCCAGCCTGAACCAAGCAGGCACACCGCGCTGGACGGCTCACCTCTGATGGCTCCCGGCCTGGACTCCAGCACCTCCAGGGCTGTGCCCTGGAACCGCGTTGCAGTTTGCCAGGGAACCGTGGAGCTGGGGGTTTGGATGCCTTCCTGTGCTGGACTGTGTTTTTTCTACCACATTCATTTATTCATTCAACATTTAGGGACCGTGCTCTATATGTCCAGCTCTAGGCAACGCCTTGGGGATACAGAGAAGAAAACCACAGTCCCTTGCCTGGCACTTGAAGCTTGTGTAATATGGAATTTCACCTGTCCATCCAGGATGGAAGGGCAGGCTCGGGGGCGGGGAGGGGAGGAGCACTGGGGGTATGACAGTCCCTACCAGTTTGTGGCTTCCTGGCTCCCCTGCCCGCCTCCATGCCCCAGGAGCCTGGGAGAGCAGATCCAAGGCCATTTCATGCTTTGCCCGTGGTGACCTGAAGCTGCCATTCAGCCTGGGCTAGCACCTTGAGTTTCCAGATTCCTTTGGTTTTCCGTAGAACTGTGACATCTCGATTGCCTTTTCTTCATTTAAAAAACAACTTTGATCTTGGGAGTCAGCATAGCAGTAACCTCTAGAGATTTGCATGTGAGATTGGTAGGGAACATCTTAAATGTGGTCAAGTGATGAATTACATCTGGATGAGTTCATGTCCAGGCGGCTTCTCCTCCTCGGAAGAAATCAGACGCTGTTTGGGGTGTCAAGGCCAAAATTCTATCCTGGTTCTGCTTGGACTGGATCCTGAGCGCAGGGGTTGGCAGGGGAGCCTGCGTGTAAGTCAGCCATGGCAGGCACCCAGCTGCCTTCTCTCAACACATCTGGGGTTGGGAAGAGTCATCCACGTGGCCCCCGGGTTGGGGCCTGCCATATAAATGGACACATCAGACCTAAAGCCCGGACTGCAGGCTCTCTCATTCTCTCACTTGCCTCCCCGGGAGCGAGAAGGCCCAACAGGTTTCATCTTATTATTATTACTTTGGTGGTTTTCTTGTTGAGGTCTCCGGGGGGGGGGGGGGTTGGGGGTGTTTAGAAGGATAAAACTCCAGAATTTACATGGCATTTGTGGTTAAAGCACTTGTCAGAGATGCGGGAGGGACTGGCCACTTCCAGCTGCATGGAAAGTGGTTCCAGATCTTTGAATGGAGCCTCAGGTCCTTGGCCACTATGAGACTCTTAGGAGATATCGTCCCCTTGGCTTCTGCTGCTGGTGGACAAGGTGAGCATGTGTGAAACAGGCTGTCCTGTGTGGACGAGGAGGAAGCAGGTAGTGAGCTACAGAGCGTGCTGGACTCTGCTTCCTAAACCTTCCTCTTTGCTTCCCTGGGAAACCCCGGAGAGGCTGGTGAAAGTACTTCCCAGGAAGATGCCGTGTGCTCTGCGTTCTGTGACAGTGAGTGACGGGACACATGGATGTCCAGATGCCGGCAAGGGATGGGCCTTCCCTACACTGGGTGGCTTCAGCGCCATTCTGGCTTCCCTTGTGTGACCCTGCTAGAGGTAGTTTGAGAGAATGTCATATGCACAGAGGCTGGCCTTGGCCAGAAGATAGCATGTGCTTTAGTCCTGAAGCTGCGTGGTTGATGTTTCTTCCAGGACACAGTGCGTGCACAGACTCCTGTGCTGGCCCCTGACGCTCCTCTGGAGGAGAAGCCAGGAGCACTGTTCTCTCATTTCCTGTGCTGTTCTCGTCTCATACTCCTTCTGTCCTCTCCAGGACATGCCTGGAGCCGGAAGACAGAAAGGAGAAGCAGGAGCCTGGTGGAGGAGTCGGAAGGTGGGTCCCATCCTGACACAGGCCCTGAGCCGTGTGTGTGTGTATGTGTGTGTGTGTGTGTGTGTTCACAGTTCATTTCCAGCAGCTGCTCTGACCTCTCTGCAAGAGGTGTTATGTGGCTGTGGACGGATGGCACAAGGTGGACTTGGGTCTTAGATTACTGTTATTTATTTATTTTTTCTTTGGGAATAAAATAACCCAGTTTGGGGAGGAAATAAAAAAGGGAAAATACCCCTGGTGGTTTTGGGAGCCAGCTGCCTGTTAGGTTGACCCATATGAAATTTCTTTTTTGTAGATCAAAACGGTCAAATATTGGTAATTTTCTGTGGTTCAACCTAATATATTTCCGCTGCTCTGGGCCGGTGGAGAGGGAGCCGTCCCTTCTGGATGCCCAGAAGCCCGTCTTGAAGAGCCTCTGCAATCTTTACCACTTGTGTGCCTCTTCATCCTGTATTCCCTTCTCAAAAGCACTTTCATGGCAGGAAGCAGTCCCCCGACCTGTGGATTCTCCTGAAGGGGAAAACTACCCGGCAAGGCTCCACTTCGCCCCAACTTCAAGATGTGTCTCGAAATGCAGGACAATTAACATGACTTTTACACACTTTATCTTTCAGTATTAAAAAAAAAATTCTCCGGGGCGGTTGAGACAAGCCTGGCTAAGGGCTGCGACCAGTTCCAAACTTTTCTGTCCCAGGGGGCGTTTGCCTCCATTTGGATGCTGAGATGGTGTTTCCCTTCCCCACTTCCCATCTCGGACCGTGCGGTCCTGGGGGCTGGAGCGGGGAAGGAGGTTGCCAGGGCCCTTATAGCCCCTCCATAACCTTTCAGGCCCCCTGGTGCCGGGCGGCCGCGGTGCGGGCTTTTGACTGAATGCGTTCGCCGTCCTGCATTCATTACACCATTGTCAGTGTGTGTCTGGGGCTGCCTCTGGGTGTGTGTGTTTCTTTTTGTGTCTGCGTGTCAGTGTCAGGCTGTGTGTGTCTGTTTACATCGGCCTGTCTAGGCGTGCTCAGTGCGACAAGGAGCTGGGGGGCCTTGGAAGGAGGGGGAGCGTTTCGAAGCCCCAGATCTGCCCTTCAGAAATCTCAGTTGATTTATATATATGTTTATGTATAGATTTATATATGTGTGTGTGTGTGTGTAGATATATAGAGTTTTTTTAGGCTGCCCATTGTGTGGGGCTACATACGAGGGTCTGACCAGGTGTGGTGTGAGCAGCTGGGTGAGCCCCATCTGCCGTGAGCTCACAGACTTGTCTGCCCGCCCGCCGTCCGTCCATGGGGAGCCTGTCCCTTCGCAGCTCACCATCTCCTCTCTAATTTATTAGCTGGGAAGGAGGAGAAAATGAAACGTTGCCTGAAGACAATGGCCAAGACAGCAGGTCCCACCCAGCACAGCCGCCAGCACCTCTGCTCCAGCCCCAGCTCCTCCTCCACGGTCAGGATCTGCACATCACACCACTTGGTCCGCAGGAAGGAGAAAAAGAACCCCCAAACCAATCTATAGAAAAACGTGGCTGGCCATGGACACACCGGGGAAGCTTAGACAGTTGAAGGTGGGAGAGGGCACCAAGGCGAAGGTTGGAGACACACTGCATCTGCTGGCCCGGTAGACACAAGGCTGCATCCACTCTGGGACCCCCACCTCTGCATCCTGGGGCTTCTCCCCGGCTGCCAGCTAGGCGGAGAAGGGGAGAGGGGCCCAAGGCAGCTGCAGGGGCTGTGTTAGTAAACACTTTCCTGGGTTCCCATTTTCTTCACCCCCCCCACCCCGCCTTCTCCAGTCCTGATGCCCTGTTACCCGCCCACCCCCCCCACCACCCCCCCAGCATCCCCTTTTCTGTGGCCTGCACAATGAGCTCATTGTCCTGGGTGTGATTTGAATAAGGGATCGGCGGGCCTGTTCCCAGCATTGTCCAAGGGGCTGGGAAAAACCCCAGCACAGGCAGGAGGACCAGACCAGACAGAGACAGATGCCTAAATTAGCAACAAAGCTTTGTGCACGTCCCCCGGACAAGGGCTCGCCTTGTTTGCGTGGACTCGAGGGTGTGGAGCTGGCCGGCTGCTCGCATGTCTCCCCATGTTAATTAGTTTTGCATGCATGTCTGAGAAGGTGCCAGGGCAGATGTGTTTGCCTTTCCCGGGAGGGGGACCTGTTTGTGGCTGTGGAGCAGAGTCGGGCTGGGCCTACCTGGGGGGCCAGGCTCCGAGCCAGGGTGGGGATCTTGGCTCCCCCACGCTGCCTTTTTGTCTCTCTGCCCTTTGGGGCGCCTGGCATTGCTCCCTGTGCCCCCGCCACTCCTACCCCACCACATATGAAAGTTGGTTAGCTCTGACTGCAGGGAACTCACTGGCTTCCACCCAGACCCAGGCCAGTGCCTGTCCATCTGGCAATCTGTCTCTCGCGACACAGGGCCCCCTGGGACCGGGCAGCAGAAGCGGCCAGTCTGGGCTCTCCTCTGTCCCCGAGCCAGATGGCCAGTCTGCTTATCGCATTACGGCCTCCCCTGGCCCCAGACCCCCGCCGCCCATGGTGGGCCAGGATCTTGTTTGGGATCTGATGGAGACGTTCTCTCTTAGGCCCTTGCAGAGGCCTGGCCCTGAACAGGAAAAGGGTCTGGTAGACAGGGCAGGAGGCTTGTCCTTGCCACTGACTCGCCGTGTGACCTCTGGCCACCAGGGCTCCCCACACCGTGAACTTCAGCCTTCTCACTTGCAAAATGAGTGAGTTCACTTCAGGGATCTCTGGGTCCTTTAGCTCAGAATGTCTGATGGTGGCGATCTTAGCATTCACTGTCAGAGCACAACAACGGGAACGGGACAAGCAACTTCTGGCCAGGGGTGGAGGGGGTGCTATATCAAGGATTTCATCCTTGTTGACACTGGAGTGTGGGCCTGTGTTTTTGGAGCAGGCAGAGAATCAGGGGCTGGCAGATCCTGTCTTCTCAGGTCCTCACAGGACCCCCCTCGGCAGCCCCAGCCCTTCTCCTCCCGCCCCTACCCTGCAGGGGTGGGAAGCAGGCCCCAGCCCAGCAGAAGGGAGCTTGGCAGTGGCGGCAGAGGAGAAGCTGGAGTGAGAGCAGCTGCTGGCCGGGCCCTGGGTGTGTCCCCGTCGCCCCCTGCAGGCCCCAGCATGGGGGACAGGGCCAAGGAGGGGCTGGATGCCCGCCCAGCTGGGCCTCCAGACAACTTTCTGGGTTTTGCCTTGAGTTTCCAGCCCTCCACAGCCCCTCACAGTAACTCCAGGAGAGGGGGATGCAGGGCACGGAGCATGGCCCCTCTCGTTCAGGAGCAGGGTCTCAAGATCCAGTGATGGGTCTGGCTCCCAGGCCCTTACCTGGCCTTTCCCCAACTCAGCCCTACTGGCCCTGCCCTCTTGGCACAGCTTCTGGGTCATCGACAGTCCGAGCCTCAGACACTCAGTCCCAGAAGCCCTGTGCCAAAATGTCCTGTTCCTTCCCGTTGGGTCTTTATCGTGGATGGACCCTTCCTGTCTCCTTTCATACAGATCTGAGGACTCCACGCAGACAGAAGGGACCTTTCTCCCTGGGTTTGTGTTTTAAATGATTTGGGATGACTTCGTCTCAGGAAGTGCTGGGGTCTTAGGGAAAAGCTTCGAATGCCCAAATTCCTCCTCTCGTCCCTTCGGTGCCAGCCTCCCACATCTCTGGCACTCCCTCCCGCTCTCTCCTCAGGTGTTGTGGGATGCACCTTGCTCTGGAGTCAGGCAGCTGCCCAGAGGGACCCACAGGGAGCCCCAGGGATGCACCTCAGGCGGTGCCCAGTCCAGGCAGGGGAGGCCCCAGCCATTCTCCAGTGCTTACCTTCCTGCCCTGAGCCAGTCCCCACCCCCGGGACACTCCCTCCTGCCATTGGGACTGCCTCTCCCCTCCCCCTCTCTTTTCCTACCCTTTCCCTGTTTCCCTTTTCTGCTGGTTGCTCCAGCTGGGTACCTGGAAAGGACACAGGAAGCTCAACGAGGAGGAGAGGGTAGAGGTTAGAGCTCAGGTCAGGGCCCACAGGAGGGGTTGGGGCAGAGGCAGGGTGGGTGGGGCCTGGGGAGAGCTGCCCATGGCCTGCCCGCCCCCACTCTGCCTCCCGGGCTTTAGCTGCCTCAGCTGTAGCCCTGAGCTCCTTAATCTGGTGATCAGCGTGGTGCTGGGGGGGCGGGCCAGCAGCGGCTTTAGGAGGTGGCCGGGGATCTTGGGAGTCGCACTCTGCTAACGGAGCGTCAAGCAAAGCCAGAGAATCGCATTCCAGGCGCGGCTGCCCCTCCCGAGGCTGGACCCCCCAGCATGGCTGGGGTGGCGCCCAGCAGAGGGCTGGGGCACGGGCCCTGCTTGCACAGCGGCTCCTTGCTCTCTGTTCTTCAAGAGGAAAGTTGCCGAGATGAAAGCTTTCCAGCCCTTTCTGCCCAGCTGAGTTTTTATTGTTTGGGAACTGCCCCTCCCATCCCCCAGCCCCATCCCAGTTAGCCGCACCCGCCCACTCCAAGTTGCAGGTATTCCTTCCCACAATGGCCGGGAAAATGCTGTCCGGCTGGTCAGGCGCTGCAGGATTTGATCTAGAACTGAGCAAGTGTGCTGCCCCTGCTTAGACTGAGCAGCCAGAGAGCCCGGCGGTCAGGAGATTGAGGCAGGATGCTGAGCGCAGGCCCTGCTGGCTCAGAGGCTTCTGGCTCTTGAGGATGGGGGTGGTCCAGGCGGAGGACCTTGGCCAGGGAGGAGGACGGAGAGCTCTGTCTCTGGCGCCACTGTGCAGCAGTCCCCCGAATGTCTCGGAGCCTCTAAACCCTCATCTGTAAAATGGAACTGATCGTCCTCCCTATGGGGTGGCTGTGAGGAACGTTCATAAGCATGTGGGGAACGCGGAACAGGGTTGATTTTCAGGTCTGAGGAGCTGAGCTGTTCCAGGTCAGTTAGCGTAGCTGGGATTTGGGGGACGAGCACAGCAATGAAACACGGAATCTTTAGCTGTGGGCTCCGGCCGGTCAGAATGGCAGCTGGCCCGAACCATCAGCCCAGGGAGGAGGGCACAGCTGGGCTGAGATAAGTTCATCTGTCTGCGTCTTCCTGCTCCATCACGGGTTTGTGCATCAGCAAGCACAGAGACCTCCCTCGAGGGCAGCTCCTGCCCGGGTTGCAGCATGCGGGATCCCCGGATCCCCTGTCTATTCTGAGCAGGTCAGGTCTGCCTGGCACCTGGCGGGGACCCAGCAGCAGAGGGCAGGCAGCTGAGGTCCTTCCTGGCTCCAGGCACCCCCGGGCTGCAGCTCTGCCACCAGGCTCTGTGGGGACAAGCTGCTTCTGGGGACCTTCCCCATGTCCCCTGGAGCTGTCCCTCTGTCCTCTCCCTTCTTCTCAAAAGCATTGTGGGTCAGGATTAGGGGACTGTCCATGTTCTGGTTCACCTCCTCGCACCTGTTTTGTCACCCGCCAGAGGAGGTTCATGGTTCCTGCTGTCTGGCGGTGGAGTAGAGCGGTGGTGTCAGCCATGGCACAGAGCTGTGTCCTGTCATCCAGGAAGGCTTCTGACCTCAAGGCAGCGTCTGCCCTCAGCCCCGGGCTTCCTGAAGCCCCCCCTTGATGCATGGTGTGCTTTGCCAACAGTGCCTTCCTTTACCTGACTCTTCTCTTTGCCTCGTTGGGTGGGCCTTTGTCTTTGAGGGCCCACGATGTCCTGGTAGAGTGACGAGGGTTCAGAAGACACAGCCCCACCTACCTGGAAATCAGAGACTTGGACTCCAGCCTGTCTTCCTGCTGAGCAGTCTTGGGCAAACCCTTTCCCTCTCTGGACCTGGAAAAGGTGCATTGGATAGGATGGCGCGTCAGTTCCCTTTTGGCTCTGACATTCTGGAATCTGGAAGATCTTCCTGCTTTTTCTCCTCTGTTACCAGCCACTACCCCCTGGTCCCAGTCCCCTGGCTCACAGGAAGCCAACCAGCTTTCGCTTTCAGGCTGCCCTGGGATGCAGGAGGCACCTTCACCCAGAAGCTGGGCAATGAAACCCCAGCTCACGAGTCACATGAGCCTGGGAAGTAACAAGCCCAGAGAGAGACTCAGGTCAGAGGGCACAAGTCTTAGCTGAGTTTGCTCCCAGCCTCTGGTCTGGAGCCTTCTCTTCTGTTTCCATTTGCTCTGACAGGTGTCTGAGTGTCTGTCCTGATGGCCATTTGCACCAGGTGGCCCTCAGCATGGGTTTGCAGGGTGGGTTTCCTCCCCCAGGCCAGGGCCCTTAGACTCAGAAGCTCTAAGCCTGAGAAGCAATCCAGGGGAGAAGTACTGCTTCTCGGGGCCTCGCCCATCTCTCAGCACCTCCAGCCAGGTGGCTCTGCCAGGGGGACAGCTGACACAAATGCGGGCCATGGAGTCAGGCAGACATGGGCTCAGGTCCTTGTACAACCAGTGTGACCTTGGACCGACCCTTAACCTCTCTGAGCCTTTGTGTCTTTATTTCTAAACTGAGGATAACCACGCCTTTCTCATAAAGTCACTGTGAGGCGTGGAAATAAGACAGATGAAATACCTTGAAACTGTATGGTCGCTCTCTCCTACCTCCTGGTCCCAGCTGAAGCCAGGGGCCCCAAAGGCCACAGCCTTCCACCGTTATCCTTCCTGACCTCTTGCCCTTGAGTTTCCAGCCTGCTCTGCTGGGGAGGTTCTGAGACAACCTCGGGCGGGCTCCTCCCCTGGCCCCAGGGGGCAGAAGTACCTACTTTCAGCCCTAATAATACGTGAATGAGATTTATAGGACACCCTTCTCCCCAGAGTGCGAAGCTCCTTCTCACATGTTGTCTCTCTTATCTTTAGATTGTCCTGTGAGGTGCGATGGGACAGCGTCTTTTCAGCTTCTCTGAAAATGGAGACGGAGAGGAAATCAGGGCCTTGCCAAGGTCACAGGACCGGAATACAGAGCCACACCACCCCAGGACACTCAAGATCATCGGAAGAGAAAAGCCAAGCAGGAAGGGAAGAGGCAGTAGCCACTGTCCCGGGCCACAGCAATCAGGGGTCAGGACGGAGGAGGACCTGCGCACGGGGCACTGTGCAGGCTCCGCGCCCCGTCCTGCCCATCGGGGACTCGGCGGGGGCACTGGGGAACGTGCCCCAACCCATCCCACGGAGGCCTTTGCCTTTGCTTGTTTGGCCACCATTTCTGCCCTTGTCACACCATGTGCCTGTTCTGGGCCTGAGGTGCTCTAGCCAGGTCTCCAGCAAACAGAAGCTCTTTGCCATCCATATTTCCATCCCGGAGGACCAGGGGCAGCATGCCGGGAGGCTGCCGAAGCCAGGGGCTCCAGTCTTCTAGGAGTTAACGGCTCCCTCTCCCCAGCTGTCCTCCCCTTGGTGCTCCTCTTCCTCCCTCCTCCTGCTCACAGCAGGCAGGGCCTGGACCTGGGAGCCACGCGGCTGTGCTGTTGCCAGGGGAGCCGGGAGGCAGATCTGAGCTATGCAGGGAAAAGGCCCGGCCTGTCAAAGTGTCTGAGATGAACCGCCACCGTCCCCGCGCAGCTGGGCGCAGACGTGCTCGGCTCTTGTTCTGTGCCTGAGAATGGCGGAGCCCAGCGAGGTTCAAGGGCACACTCACTATTCATTAGTCAGGGGTTCTTGACGTCCCGTCTCTCCCAGGGATGGGTCCCCCCCTTCCTCTCTCCCTCCTGGGACACATTCCTGGGTGCCTTTGGTGAGGACTGCACACCCTCCTCCTCCTCCTGCCCAGCCCCCTCCCCAAAGGCCCCTGAGTAAACCCCAAGGAGACCAGGCGAGGCAGAGACAATGGCCGCAGGGAACCGTTCAGGCGGGACCCCAGCCACGCCGGCCTGCCCTCCACCCCCAGCACCCCTGTGGGCCCCACTCCCCTCTGACTCAGTGCACCTCTGGGCACCAGCCTGCGCAGGCCTAGGACATTGCCCTCAGGGCAGCAGACCGGTCCCATTGCCATTCTCAGGGGGCTCCTTGGATGCTCCATGGCCTGTATCTCACACAGCTGGCCATCTGGGTGCCGTTCTCTACCATCGTGTGTCTATTTTAAGACACTCTCAAACACTGTTGGTTGGAGGGTGTAAATTGTACAATACTTTTTCAAATGTGGCAATATCGAAATGTAAAAGGTACATACACTGGGTCACAAGAAAACTGCACCACTAGGAGTCATGTATGTAAAAGTTCCCAGAGAAATATGTACAAGGATGATCGCCGGAGCATCTCTTTTTTAAGAGTGTAAAGAAATGGAAAGGAACCTATGGTCCGTCCATATTGTGGAATACTATGCAGCTGCAAAAACTGGTGTGGCTGATCTCTCTGTATAAGCTCATTTAGAGGGTTGGCCAGTGTATGCTGTTGGGAGAATAGAATAAATTGCAGAGCAGGCAGTCGAGTGTGATCCGATTTGTGCGTCCGTCCTAAGGATGCTTGTGAATGAAGAGTTTCTGGATGTGCGTGTGGGAAGGCTCCCTCTGGGAGCTGGGATGTTAGGGATGCACTGTTCTGTACTGTTAGGTTTTCTTTCCGTGTTCGTGGAATGGTTTTACTGAAAAATTTAGAGACTATTTAATATAATAGGTTTAACTCCTATTAACCAACTTGGGGTAGGAGTTCTAAGACGATGGTGCTGATGTTACAGAAAAAACATCCCATTGGCCGTTTTGGGGCCTAATAATCACATATCATCAGCATGGCTGCTATTGTTAATTAAACACCTACTAAGTGCCAGGCTTAGTCTCTCTGGGTCTTGCTGAGGTAGGTGCCATTATTCCCATTTCACCCATGCGGAAGAGTCCTCGACTGGCTTCTCAGAGCCCCTCAGCAGGGAGGGGGCTTCGGGGGGCTTCCTGTTTCACTGCAGTAGAGAGTAGACGCTGCCCCCCCTTCAGGAGGGGCCCTTGTCAGGTGGGCAAGGAGGTGCCCCCATCTGCCACCGCCCTAGAGAAGTGTCGTTGTGCTGGGGGCTGGTGGGGCAAGGGAGGAGTGGACGGGGCTGCAAAAGGCCCTATTTGCACAAGCAGCGTGTGTCCTGAAAGACATCACCTCGCAGAGTGGGGGGCTCCCAGTGCCAATCTCCTCTCCTGCCTGCTTCACCCTCCCAAAAGGGAAAATGGCCCGACAGGTGTCTCTGAGTGGGCCACCGGCCGTAGGAGCGGGAAGGTGCAGGGTCCAGCTACACCACACAGGCCAGACTGAGCTGCAGTCAGCAGCGGGGCTCTCCATTGGGCCCCCACGGCCTGGGAGGGGCTGGGGAAAGAGGCCACCCAGAGGGGCCTGGGTGGGGCTACAGTCACCTGAAATCAATCAGCTGTGGGGCTGGTGGAGAGGGGAGGAAAGAAGCCCTCTGGAGGGCTGCCAAGCTGCTAGGCAGATGTTTTGGTGCAGTGACTCCTCATAACTTTATCGGCTGTCGGTACCATCAGTACACCCATTTTACAGATGAGGAAACTGAGGCCCAGAAAAGCTAAGTTATAGGTCCCGAATCACATAGCTAGTAAGAGCCAGAACTGAGATTCAGGCTCTTTGACTCTAAGTCTGTACTCCTAACCCCAAGGAGATCCTGTTTGGCTTGGTCACTTAAAAGAGGTCCCCAAAGCTGCAACCCCTCCTCACCAAATCCATATGTAAGAGACATTAACCCCTTCTCTGCAATGTCACCTTGCCTGGGGTCCTCCCTGACTTCCACCTAATGCCATCTCTCTCCTGCGGTGTGCCCAGCCCTGGACTGGGCAGGGGGGTGGGGGAGGAGGATTATAGAGCCTCATATGGACCGGGGCCTTTGAGTAGTATAGCCTCTCCTCCAGAGTTGTCTAGGGGTAGTAGGGTTGTCCAGATGGGCTTCCTGGAGGTAGTGGCCTGGAAGCAAGGATGCAGCTCAGCTGATGGAGACAAGCCTGAGTGAGCCCTGGAGAGGGGTCTCTGCCCAGCGGGAGGAGGGAGTGGGCAGGGTCTGAGGGTCTGTCAGGTGCTGCAGCACCCCCAGTACCCTGGCTGCTAGTCACCTGCACTCCTGCAGACTCTGCTTCTTCTCTGGGATCCCCGACCTCAAGGGGGCCTAGCAGGAAGATGAGGACGCTCCGGCCCCGCCCCGGTGCTTCCCGGAGGCTGGCCTGATGGGGGCTGAGAAAGCTGAAGCTGCAGAAGCAGAAGTGGGCCAGCAGAGACCTCACCCAGGCAGCTCGACTCACTGGGACTCTTCCAAGGCCAGTGGGTCCCTGGATGGCCCTGAGGGAGGACCAGGGCCCATTCTGGGGGAGGCCCCTCCCCTGCCCCTGGACCCCTTGCTTCTCTCTCCCCAGCCCACAGTGAATAAAGTTTCCTTGCAAAGACTTCCACGTCTCTGTCAGTTTCTAGAAAGACAAGGGTGAAGAAAGCAAGACTCAGCCACCAGCAAGGACAATGCCCGGTGTGTCCGGGTGTGGTGGGGACCCTGAGTGGACGGAAAGGGGGAGGAAGCTGCCCAAGGCCCAGGAAAGTGTCTGCCTGGCCCAGACTGGGGTCCTTTGGGTAAGAGGATGAAGGTCACTGGCAGGCTCGTACCTGGCCCACCTCCGGCCTTGAGGAGGGCAATGGTGGGTGTACTGCCCTCAGGAGAGGAGAGGCTCTGGGGGTTCCAGGGTGTGAAGTGGCCTCCAGGCTCCTCCTAAACCTCCATCAGTGTCTTCTCATATAATCCTCACAATGACCCCGTGGGACTTCATCCCATTTTACAGACTAGGAAATGGAGGCTCTGAGAGGCTAAGAAATATGCAAAGCCACACACCTGGGCTCCAGATCTCCTTTTCGAGATCAGAATGGGATGCAGGGGGTCGTAAATCTCCTAAAAGCCCCGGGCCCAGCTTCTTTATCTATGTGCAAAATCACAGCGTGGGTCCTCACAAGGCCCTTCGACCCCAGATAACAATCAACACTTTCTTGTGCCAGGCACTGTGCTAAGTGCTTGTTGGTGTCCTAAATCGTGGTGGAGTCCTCAGACCTCCGTATGCACAACTGGGCACTGTCTTTATTCCTGTTTAACCAACGGAGAGAGTGAGGCAGGGTCAGCGCGCCAAGGCGGCCAGTGGGTGCGGGTGCGGCCTGGATGCCAACCCAGGCGCGGCTGTCCAGATGCTGGACACTTCCGCACTGCCCGCACTTTGCCTCCGGGCCCGGCGACCCCGAGCCTCGCCCTGCCCCGCGACCCCAGCGGAGCTCTGCCGCCCGCCCCACAGCAGCAGCCGGCGGGCTTGCACCCCGGGCCGGCAGGCGGCGCTGCCCGGGGTCCCGCCTCCCCCCGCCGACCGCCGCCGCCGGGCCGCAGGCTGGGGCCCCAGGGCCTCGGAGCAGCCGGGACCCCGGGCGGGAGGGAGAGGACGGCGGGGCGTGCGGCACAAAGAGCTTTTTATTTAAATTTGTTTAGAGTTTCGCGAATTTGCATGAAAAATGTGTGAGAAAAGCCAGCTCCGGTGACCTCATCCGCACCTGCCATTAACGTTCAATTAGCGACTGAATAGCAGCCGCCGACGCGACGTGCCGAGAATCCGGCCGGCCCCGCGCCGATCAGGCTGCGGGCCGGGCCCGGTGTCGGGGTGGGCAGGGCCCTGGCCGACCCTTCCCTGCCGGAGACCCCGCGGCTTCGTCCACACCTTGACTTTCCGAGGGAACGCGGGGACACGGGGGCCCCAAGGCAGTTGGGGGCGCCCCGGGGCCCGAGGCACCTGGGGATGCGCGGCTTCCTCCCGGCAGAGGAGGGCGGGCTCGCCCGCTCCCGGGGCAGGAGGTGGACGGAGGAGCCCCAGTCCCAGCTCAGACGGGTTCCCTCGCCACCTTCCGGACAAAGTGTCAAGTACAAGTTCAAGTTCAGGGCCAAGCCCAGGGGGTAGGGGCGAGCCTTCCCCGGCCTCCTTTGTTCTTCGAGATAATCGCTCCCAAATCCCCTCCGGGCGGGGCCCGGCAGACGCCCCCGCCCCGCCCCGCCCCGCCGCGCCCCGCAGGAGCCGCCTCCTCCCGCCCGCCGGCACGGCGCCTGTCCCCTGGTCCCGGCGCCCCATCTCGGGGCCGCCGAAGGGTCTGGGGGCTCCGGCGGGGGGGAGGCGCGATCCGAGTCCGTGGGAGCCTCCCCAGCCCCGCAGTCCCAGCAGCAAACCAAGCTTGGCCGGACGGATGCTCGCGCCGAGGTAAGAACCCTTGGCGGGGTTCTCCCGCATCCCGGCGCCCCGCCCCCGCCGCGGACCCTGCGACCCGGAGGAACGGGGCGGAGGGCGATGTCCTGCAAAGCGACTGGGATGCTGGGCAGCCCTGCCGGGCCTCCGGGGGGCGGGGTACCAGGCCTGGGGAGGAGGGTACCGAGGGCAAGGGCACCCTGTGACGGCCGGGTGAGGTCGCCGGTCTTTCCCAAGGGCGTCTAAGCTCATCCATCTCTTCTCGGTTAGCCTCTTGGTCTCCACTTTTGCGTCGCTAGTTCTGGCTCTGGCTCTTCCTCACGTCCTCTCAGATTCTGGCTGGAGGGGTCCCCAGTTGGAATCTAGCTCCCTAAGCCCTGAGGCTCCTCCTGGAGAGCTGGAGGGGTGTGTGTGTTTCTTCCCTCTAAGGAGGATCAGCCGTGTGCATTCCCTCCCCTCGCTCATCGCCAGCACCTCAATTAAGGTCCTGGGCCAAATGGTGGTAGCTGGGGTGGGCTCCAGTGGGCCGTGCTTTAGTGGCAGTGCAGGGGCCATAACTGGTCCTTGTTTCTGCAGGTAGGACCTGTTGCTGTTGCTTCATGTCTAGCTCCTGGATTCTCTGTGGGGACTGGTGGTAGCTTGTACCTCACCCAAACAGTGCGCTGTGACGCTGAAAGGGCGCAGAGGGTTTCTTGTGAGTGGCCCAGACCTTGTCCCCCTTTCCTGCCTTTCACTCTCACATGCTCACTCTGAGGTCGTTGATGTGCTCACGCTTTAAACACAGTTCTAACATCCATGATATCTGATCTCTCAATTCACAGCAAATTAAAAAGGGGGAGAGGGCCTTTTCCTTGAAGCCACGCTGCTCCCTTTCTGTGTTCCGTCCCCTCTTCTTCTCTGTGTAGTCCCCAAACTTCTCATTTCTGGGATTTTACTCATGACGAAGTTTCTGCCTCCCAGAGGACACTCCTTCCATCTCCACTTGGCCAAACTTTAGCAAATGTCTCCTCCTCCAGGAGATCTGCCCAGATTTCCCCCACATCTCTCCCTCTCTTACTTCAGCTGCACAAGTAAATGAAACAGTATCTGGATGAATTAATTTAAAAATAAAATAACACACACACATAAATTATAAAAGCATTGAGGATTTTTTTTTAAACATTGGCTCAAACTTGAGGTCCCAGCTCCCAGGGGCCCCTCTCCTCTGTTCCGGGAAGTACAAGGTCTCATTCACAAGCAAGAACCAGCAGGAAAAGGCTGGCTCCCTGTACTCGGTTAAAGGAAAGAAGAAAAATTCTATGCAAATTGCTTTAAAATTTAAGAAGAAATGCCAGAAGGGAGCCCCCTGACCTCTGGAAGGCTCTGCTCTCTGTCTGACCGAGTCCTCCGAGGGCCTGGCAGGGCTGAGGTTTCATGCACTGCGTCAGACCATGGGGCCTTCTGCAAGGCCTCAGCGGGGCCACCAGGAAGTTGACTAAAAATGGAGACCGTGACCTACCTAGCTCACGTCTTTATGCTTCCGATGATTTATCACTGACACACTGATGTCGGAGGAGCCTGAGAAGATGTTTGCATCTTTTTAAAAAGGGAAACCGAAACGTTTTTCTGCAAAATGACATGCAAAGACTGTTCTAGACCCTTCCTCTTCCTCATGGGAACTTCCAATCTGAGCTCTAACCTGATTCTCCCTGGGTTACTGTGACATCTTGGACAAACCACTATTTTTTTGTCCCCACAGCGAAGGTTCCCAACTCATGGATGGGGAAAGTGAGGAAATTTAAGGCAGCAGTTGTAAAGCGTGGGCTAATTACTACTCTGTAGTAGACCGAGGGAATAATAACATTATTTATATGAACTCATTTAGTCCTTCCAATTAAAGGAGATGAGTCTTGTTATCAGCCCCCTTTTACAGAAGAGGAAACTGAGGTGTGAGGGGGTTAAGTAAATTGCCTTCAATGTCGAAGCTAGGAAGATGTCCAAGGGGGCTTTGAACTTAGGCAGGCTGCTTTAGACTCAAGTGTGCTTGGCTATAATAACAACATTCTAGCTTTGTTCCTAAGCTAGTTGCTGAAAATGCCTCTCAAATCACGTTTCACATGGATTCACTTGCTTTCCTTTATCACCCAGAGACAGAAAGGAGTTAGAAGGTGGGGGTGACAGCCCAGCCCTTGGATCATTGTGTTGAAACCTTGGCTCTCTCCCTTATACACCTTATGACTTTTGCCAAATCTCCATTTCCTTGTCTGTAAAATGGGCATGTAAATTGATCTCATGGCTTGTTGTGAGGATAAAATCAAATGTTGTGCTTGGCCCAGTGCCCAAGACATTGTGAAGGTACCCATGAATGACAGCTACTGTTCTTGTCACAGCAATCACCTTTAATGACAATGTTACTGTTGATTTGCATTTTCAAAAAACAACGCCCCTCCCCCCCCAGAAAAGAAAAACCTGAAGAAGGAAGGAGGACCTTGTCCATAATTGAGAGAATTAGAGGCTGAGACAGGAGACTGTTAAGTAGAGAAATCAGGAATGTGTTCTTTTTTTCTTTCTTGGCTATAAAATCCGACCATCGCCACTCGATGAAGAAAATAAATTAAGATCCTGCTACAGAAGCAGATGTGGTCAGCGGACACTTCTTCCTTTCATTCAGTTAATAGTTATTGAGTGCTTCTTCTGTGCCAGGCATTGCTTTTAGGCACTGGGGACACAGCAGAGAACAAAACAGAAAAACCCCTGTCCTCAGGGAGCTGACGTGTGTGCGTGTGTGTGTGGAGAGAGAGAGAGAAAACGTCAATAGTTCTGTGCAGTAGTTCTACCTGCCTCTGAGCAGGATCCCTCGTGGTGGCCAGGGCTCAGCTGGGCCTCCCTCACTCTCTCACCCCTAAAGCCAGGGGCACACCTTTTCATCCGGCTGTTTCTGCCTGTGGGTGGAAGTGAGGGGAGAGAAAGAGAGAGAGCACTTGACTCAACTTCCTCGCATACCAGAAAATAAATAAAGGACTGACGCAAAGAGATTCCTCAGGTGAAGTGCTCATCGAGAGGCAGAGAGGCAATGCGCCCGGCCTTCTGCCCTCCTCCATCCCATTCCTGGGATGCTGGGACCCAGAGCAAGAGATCCAGGCAGTGGTGCAGGGACAGAAACAAGACAGTCAGTGGGGGAAACCAAGAGGACGGGAGGGGTGAGGCTGCATCCAGGGGTCAGGGCAAATCATGTTAGCAGCTAACCTGCGCCAGGCTGCTGCTGAGAGCGTCACACGTGTTCAGATCAGCTCAGTCTTCCCCAGGACCCTGTGAGATAGGCACGGTTATTAGTCTGTTCAGAGACAAGGACATGGAAGCACAGAGAGACTGAGGAAAGTGGCCCAAGGCCACAGAGCGAGTCAATGGCAGATCTGGCTCAGGTTTGAACCCAGGCAGCCTGGCTCCAGGGTCTGGGTGCCTAACTCCACTACTGAGCCACTTAGCAAAGGACCCACGTCTCAGAAGGACAGCTGCACATCCCTGGGGTGAAACCAAGCGTCCCGGAGGTCTGCAGGACTTTCCTTGTCCTGCCCTCCCTCATGCTTCTCGGAGCCTCGGGGCGGAGATGTTAGGAACCTTCCCTTCCAGCCCCCTCCCTTGGCAGAGGAGGAAACTGAAGATGGAGAGCGACTCCCCCCCCCCCCCCCCCCCCCCCGTCGTTGTCCAAGAGGGCCTCCTGGCAGAGCAAGGCCAGTCACTGCCACGCTGGGGCTGCATGTCGAGGTCTTGGGGTGAAGAGTTGCTTCCCTCACTGGAGACTCTTCAAATGTCCTGGGTCAGAAAACCTCAGTCCTTCCATCGCAAACCCAGAGAGAGGATCAGAGATGATCAGGGAGGGGTGCGCTTAACTGAGCTCCCCCAGGAAGCTCCATCTTGAAGGCTGCCTTTGTCCTACTCCATGGAGAGCTTGCTGCCATGGGGAGGAAGACGGGGTGGGGGGTTGGGGGGGTGGGGGGTGGGAGTGGGTGGAGGGCGGCCAATACACCCCAAGCCTGACAGGTCATGGAGTCTGTTTTCTAGCCTGATGCCTTCTGGTCTGAACTTGACATTCAGCGGTGCCCACTTTACACCAGTTACCAAGCTGACTGGCGATGAGGAGGACACCAGGTTAGCAAGGTGTTCCTGCCTTTTCCGGGAGGTAGAGATTCTCTCACCAACACACTGAAATGTAAGGCACTTGTGATGTAACAGCTGGAGTAACAAAACCCTTTGGAGATTCCTGTCCTAACTCGCTCCAGAACCAGATAAGGCTCTTCGTGGGTGTAAGGATTCTGCCGCTGGCAGGTCTGAGGTGGCAATCAGGGGCACCCTATCCAGCAGCTCTGCCCAGGGCTCCTGCCGCTGGGCAGGCCTCCAAGCCTAACTCACAGAGCGGATGCACAAGTCTGAAGCCAGGACCCCTAGGAGCCCGAAAAGATTTGCTCAAACGGCTTTCTTAGAGAAACAAAATTTCCACCTGGGGGAAGGCGACCTGAGGAGTCCTGGGCCAGAGATTACATCTGGGCTTGTCTGCTTCCCAGGAAGCGTATTCATTATATTCTTATAATTTATTCTAAATCTGTAATGCCAAGAAAATCAATGGTGGGCGTCAGTATTGACGGCCCTGCTCCTGACCACACCTGCATCTTTTGGGTGTGCCTTAGCATCTTGGGAAGGGAAAATACAAAACACTTTGCGATGGGTCATCTTTGGTCCCCCGCCCCGGGGCACGTTCCAATTTGTCTTCCCCTTCCTGCCCGAATTTTGGGCTCCATGTGGGGCCAGGCAGCCATCTTGTGGTGGGAACAGGGCAGGCCGTGCTCGGCCGGTCCCAGGCCCACGACGCGGTTCGCCTCGAGCACCAGGCGGTCCCAGCTCAGCGCCTTTGGGGCGTAGGGAATGGCGCGGCCCCTGTCCCAAGCTCCTGAACCGCCCGGTAACATCTATCCAAGGCCGTAGTGCAAGGAAGCTATTTGCACGGCATTGGCAACGCTGCAGCTCGGGAGGGGGCCGCATCTGGCGTCTTGGGGCCTCCAGAGCTAGCCGGGCGGTCCCGCAATCCGTCGGTGTCTCCTTGGAGCAGGGGATGCCGGCTGTAACCCGAGAGAACGCTTCACCCTGGAACCTCAACTCAGGTCCTGGCAGAACGCAGAAGCTTCTCTTGTCATCCCTTTTAACTAATCTCGCCCTCCCGCGCGTCTGGCCCCCGTCCCTCCCGGCTGGTGGCAGCGCGGGCCGCCCCGTGGGGACTGGGCTGGCCTGAACCCGCTTCCCTGCCTCGCCTCTGGGTTACCGCTTTTGGTTTGCGCTCACACGCCGGATGTCGGATTTTCCCGGGAATCGGAATTATTATATCTGCGATGTATTCTAACCCCAAGGTTCCGAGAAAATCTCTAGTGTTAATGTCAACCGAGCGGGTGAGAACGGGGTCCTTCGTGGTGGAAAATGAAAAAACTGCCTCGTGGTGGGTCACGTCAAGTCTCTGCCCCTTGTTTACGGTCGTTCTGAAAGACCTGTCTCCCCAAGGGGAATCCAACTTGTGCGAAATGTAGATTTCACCTGTGATTCTGCGGACTGGAGAGAAATGATCTAGGTCTGGTTTTCAAAACGATTTAAAAAGAAAAACAACCCAGATAGGCCCCAGGAATCAGGCGGAGAGCACCCACAACACCAGCGCCTCCGACCTCCAGACGTTACATACACGAAGCACCCTTGAAACACCACGAAGCTGCGGAGGGGGGATGTCAGACACAGGGTGCCCGGCTGGGCCCCGAGGGAAACTCTTGGCCGCTCCACGTCCGTGGCGCGGAGGACCCTGCCCTTGGGCCCAGAGACCCGGGCGCCAGCTGCACTCTGTCCGCGCGCGCCCAGACGCACCCGCCGGTCGTGGGCACAAACTGGGGATTCTTATTCCGGAGCCACTCTGAAAGCGAGATCGGGTTTGTCCCACGACCCTGGCGCCAGGAAGCTGTGGAAAGAGACAGACCCCAATTTTCTCCCCTTGGAGTTGAGACAAAACCTGAAAGCCCGAGGTTACCCGCACGGCCAGAGGTGGCGCCTCGGCGGCGGGGGCGGCCAGAGCCCGCGTGCCCGCGCGGTTCCCAGGCCCGGCTTCTGTTTCTTTCCTGGCGGTTGGGTTAGTTACTTAGCGGGTTAGCTAATAGCAAGCTCGCAGCAGCATTTACGCAAACGCCGAGCCTGGTCTCACGCTGAGTCCCCGCGTCGGCCAGACCGAGAGTTGCCCGGCTGCCCTCCGGGAGGAGGGAAGAAGGGGAATTCTTGGTAATTAGAGGGGAGGTTTTCCCCGGGACGCCCCTCGGTGAAGTGGCCTTCGCTTCGGCTGGGGAACAAAGGGCTACGGTGCCTGCGCGCCGCGCGCCCTCGGGGCCCGGCGCGGCCCGCATTCACGCCCCTCCCCGCGCCGCTGCGGCCGCGGGCTTTGTGCGCTCCGGCTGCGCGCGGCGCTGCACCTGCCCGGCTTTAAGTACCTTGGCGAGGCGGCGCGGGCGGCTTTTCTAATCGCCATCTCCAAAGTACCTGCTCATGAATAAACACCAGCCCCATTTATCAGGTACTTAGCGCTCATTGTGAAGGGGAAATTGGCCCTTTTCTGAAAGTGTCTATCCTCAACCCATCTGCACAGTCGTGGCTGCACAATTTCCCCCACCCTTTAGGCACACACACACACACACAAACATACACACACTCGCAACACGAGGCTCCTCCAAGCTAAGATAAACTCGCTTTTCTTCCGTAAGTGCGTGATTGAGCCTCAACAATAGACGGAGAGGAGCAGGCCGCTGGGTCAATAGCCCACGTCTCTCCCATTGATAGGAAAAGTCAGCCTGTGGAATGCACGGTCTTCGGAAAGCCTTGTTCTGCGTTCCGGCTACAGGGGCCTGTGGACGCACTTGCCCAAAGCCGCATGGATCCTCCAAACTTTGGGCTAAATGTTAGAAACGGTGGCCTAAGGTGTCCGTGGTGCCTGTCAACCTCGGCCGGGTGGGCCCCAGCTGCACCTGCATTCCCAGCCCTTCCCTCTCCTCCGCTCCCCTCTCTCTCCACCAGGGCCCCACATCTGGGTCTGGCTGTTAAGGCTTGGGTAAGCAGGACAGAGCAAATAACAACCCCGACAACTCAATTTGCAAAAACCCTTGCCAGCACAAGGCAAAGTGGCTCTTCTGGCCCGGCTGGGCCGAATGGTAGTTTCTGGCCGACACAGCTAAGGTTTCTGTGTGTGCAGAGCTAGAGAAGGGGTGACTGGCCTAGCCCACACAACTGTGCCAGCCGCCCGGAGGGTAAAAAAGCTGGGTAAACAAGCATAAATTCGTAGATGACACAAAGTCACACGGGTGAGTTTATAAACGCGTTTGCGTCCTGAGGGCTCGCTTATTTGAGGGTTCACTGATCCATTCCTTCCAACATATGCGCTTGCAACACACGGACACGGGCGCGCCTTCCCAGGGCTCTGTTCCCTGGGTGGAATTCGCACAATCGATTTTCTGGACCTGAGTACGGCCACAGGCAGCTCTGAAAATGAAACCGTTTGCTAAGTCTGGAGATTTCGCCAATCGAACCTTTTAAAATGGCTTTGTCTTCCTTCGGCTCTCTCGATCTCATTCTGTGCTTTACAAATAGAAGCCTGGGGCCTCTCCCAAATGCCGGGCACTGCCACCCAGCCCTTGCGTGGTTCCTGGAGGTGGTCACGCAGGGTTCAGGAACCCAGGATGTTTAGAAAATCACTGCATTTTGGGGTTTCCTAGCCCATTCCCTTTACACTAAACGCAAGCAGCCTCTGAAATTCCAGTCTCCAGTCTCCTGCCAACGACTGGGTAGGACCCTTGGGGTCCTGCTGGGGTGCTGGCGGGTGTGCTCGGCTTGGTTCGGGGCCGGCCTACAAGGGGAACTGGGTTGTCCTCCAGAGGCGGGCGGGTGCGCCCGGTCTGAGGGCGAGAACTGGGGACTTGGGGGCGGCCACAGAAATGCCGGTGGGCTCGCGTCCCCCACTCCATGCTGGCGCCAGGCCCGCCGTGCTCCTTCCCGAGGCTTGGCAGCGCCATCATGCCGAAGAAAACAAGCTCGGGCCCCGAATTCGCCCAAACACTGCCGCTCATTTTTGGAATATTCTAGAAAAAACCCACAAGAACCCGTGTCTCTTTATGATTAAAGGGAGGTAATTGGTGAGGTCGGCCATCTGCATGAGGGCAGACGCTGGAACTGCGAGGGTGACTTTGAGAGATGGACTCGAAACTAGGAATGGCTCGGAATTCCCGTGTCTCCGGCCTTCCTGCTACACAACGGACTCCTGCGGCTCCTGCGTTGGGAGAACCCGGGCATTTCTGAGTTGCAGCGCGTGGGCCGCCTGCAGCCCATGCAGGCCCCTTTTGTGGCCGCAGGATCCCCCCTCCTCCAGCCCTGCAGGGCATCCAACAAACCCTTTCTTCTCAGGCGCCCCCTCCCCACCTCAGGGTCTAGAGGCTGAGCCTAGCCTCCTGAAGCTTTGTTTTATTTGGAGAAAATTCTGGAATTGGAATTCGTTGCTCTAGCACGTTTGTGCTGAATACCTATATGGCCCGGTTGTGTGCGCTTCCGCAGGCATCTGTGGCTTTCAGGGCAGCTGGCTGCGGCCAAGGACTTGGGGGACGGGGAGAAGAGGCCCTGGGCGTCCTCCGCAAACACTGGGATTGGCCACCGCTGCGCCGCTGGAGGCTGGTGGGGGCAATAAAGGCTTCAGTCCTCTCCTGTTGGCGCCCCCATTTTCACTCTTCGCAGCCAGGCCCTCAGTTCAGTCCTTTTGAGCTGCGACTCAACTTCCCCAAAAGCCCAGGGAGGAGTGAAATCTAACAGGGGCAGGGCACGGCAGCCCCCGAGGCTGGTTCGCGCGCCTGCAGAGCGCAGCCAGGCCCGAGGCCTGCGCAGCCGTTTGGAAAACGCGGGGGATCCGAGCGAGGCACTCAGGGCTAGACATGGGCGGTGGCAAGGCCATGAGGCCGGCTCTCCCCACGCAACGTGGCTTGTCCTTGAACAGCCCACTCTCCCCAAATCTCCCCCTCCCCCCATTTCACCTCGGTTCTTGGGGACGAGTGGCCCCGCGGGAGTTTCTCCCGCCCGATGACAGGAGCGCGTGGCGCCGCCTGGCCTGGAGTTGGCAAGCCTGCGGAAGGCTTGTGGGGTCGGGCCTCGATAGACCCCGGAAAGAGCGTTCTGGTGAAGCCGAGCAGGTCCAGGACAAAGAGGGGCCCGCGCGAAAGCGCGGGGCCGAGAAGGGAGCGCTGAGGGCGGGCCCCGAAGCCTGTTAGCTGACCTCACAGCTAGGCTTCAGCAGCCACGTGCTCTCCCATCCCGCCTCGGGAGTACAGGGGGCCCCTGGCTATTTCACGTTGCAGATACGTTGGACCCCCTGGAGGGGATGCGGAGGGATCTGCGGTCCCTGCACAGTCTCGCCTTCTGAAACCCCTCGGTTCATTGAAACAACCCGGCCTGCACTACACGCCCGGCCACTACTTGCGTGTCTGGGTGCCCAAGGCCGGAGGATCCCGGTTGCACTCCCTTCCCCCACTGCAGCCGGGGGTCTTGCCCCTGTTCTCTGCAACTAGCTTTGGCGCCGCCCTCCAGGGAGGAGGGGCTGCAGCGACCTCGGCTCACCCTGGGGGTTTGGACGTCCCCGCCTTCTCTGCATGGAGTGGCTTCCTGCCCTTTGTAGGGCTTCTCCCTGGCGCTCTTTGGCTGCCCTCCCTCGCCCACGGCACAGATGGAAACGCTGAGGCCAACTGGCTCATGGTGGCCAGCAGCCGGCGGCAGACCCTGGGTGAGCCTGCCCTGGTCCCCTCCACACCCGCGGCCGGCGGCTCTCTGCCGGGCGCTGGAAGGAGAGGGGCGTTCCTAGAGACCTCAGGGGAAAGGGGCGGCGAAGTCGGGCCTTGGAGTTACCACGTTCCCTCTGCCCAGTTTACTCTCGCAGTCTCCGTTCCTGTCTGGACAGAGGTTCCCTGACTCCTCCTATCGCCGAGCTGAGCACCGGCGGGAGCAGATTTCCCGGCGCGGGCTCCTCCAGTCAGGTTTGAGGGTCACGTGCGTTCGTTGGCCTCCCCCCCCCCCCCCCCCCCCGCCCCCCTCGGCGCGCCTGTTCCCGATACGCCGGCAGAGGGAGCCGCCGGCCGGGGAGGAGCGCGTGTGGATGCCTCTCCTGGGTTCCGGGTGCCACACTGTGGGGCTCTGTGGTTCAGATCCACGCCTGACTCCCCCGTGTCCCAAAGCGGCAAAGTAACGCGGACCAAGCCACAGATGCACGTGGCTCACCGAGGGTGGGAGGGGTGGCGGAGACACCTGCTGCGCGACCTGCGGGGTGCGGGCCAGGAGCTTCCAAGCCGACTCTTCCGTTTGTAGCCATGTGGACACTCGAGAAAATCATTGTTAGGGGAACTGTGGAGTGTACGTGTGTGTGTGTGCACCTAAGTGTGTAGAGGCAGGGAAGGGGCAGGAGGAGAAGCCCCTGACACTTGGCCCCTCAATTTCTGAGCCGGAAGGGGTTTGCTAGAACGTCTGGCAGCAGTTAGAGGTCGGGGGGATGCAGGGGGCTTGGGAAAGGGCTGTCCCTTGGCTGTCTTCTGAGCCTGAGTTTCCTCTGCTGTGAAACATGAAAATTGTGTCAGGGCCGTGGTTCTGGGGCGCCTCTGAAGGAACATGTGCGCGTGTGTGTTCCTGTCTGGGAAAGCATGGGGGGCCTGTGTGCATTCGCCCATGAAGGGGTACGCATGCCTGCAAGTTCTGTGGAAATGTGTTTGTGCCTACAGAAGTGTGTGCCTGTGAGTGGCGTGTGTATGTATAAAGGGGTAATGGTGGATAATTGCACCCTCAAAAGGGGTGAGTGTGTGTGTGCACATTCATGCACAGGCACCCTGGCACACCCCCCTCCCCGGCCCCTGTGCACTGGGACTCCTGCCCCCAGGAGGAAGAAGTGAGGAGGTGAGGAGGCCGCGCCCAGGCTCCAGGCTGTGCCCTGCCCGGTGCCCAGCGGGCTCTAAGGGCTGCAATTAGGCAACGCTTCTCCTGGGCTTGGGGGCGGGGGAGGAGGAGGATTATGGCAAACTCTTTTCTATTTTGCAGCCCGCTAAGCCTGCAGCGTGTCCCTGGTGTTAGCATGAGAATGGGCCGCGGCCCTGTGAACCCCTCCCGACCCGCTGACCCCTCCCCTACGTGAATAGCGGGCCTTGCAGCCTCCCCAGCCTCTCCAGCCAGCTCCTGCAAAGCCAGGGCTCCTAATCAGGGTAATTTAATATATTTTAAGCCCCCGGCGGCTTTATTTTCCCTCCTTTTCGAGTTTGTTTTAGGCATTCACAGCTCTCACCCCGTCATTAGACAGCCTTATTTGACGGAGGGAAGGAGCTGCTATGAGACCACAGCCCTTTGTGTCCCCCACATAAGCTGGGCTTCCCTGTAATTAGAATGGTATTCCCAGCCATTGAGGCCTTTCAGGAGGCGGGACAAAAACTCCAGAGATGAATATCTCCCAACTCCCAGCCCCCTGGCCGGGAAAGGGGCTTAGAGTTAAAGGGACTCCTTGGGGAGGGCAGTCTGGGAGCAAGGACAGTGAGGTCCTGCCAGGGTGAGGAATTTAGAGGCCACAGGGATTGGGCATCAGACAAAGGCTGGGTGAGGTTCCCCGTAAACACCGGTCACCTCTGCACACTCCCCCACGCGTTCCGCCAGCCTCAGGACCCGCCCTGGCCCAGCTTCTGTGCTTAGAGCACCTGCATATGTCCATGGGGTCGGGGGGTCTGTAAGCAGACTGGGGTGTGCATGTGCAACATGCGTGCACGTGGAGTCATCCAGACGGTGACTCAGGTATGGCTTCGTGTCTAAACACACACACACACAGTCACTCACATGTAGGCTTGAGATTACATTGTAAACACACAGACACACACACACACATGCATACATGCATGCTCATCCACAAGATCACAGTGTCACCGCACCAGGTTGGGAGATGCTTGTAAATACACACACATACCACACACACTGTCACCCAGATATGGAGCCCGTTTGTCTTTATATTCGTGTATACACATGCACACAAGCCACCCAAACTGCGGATTGCTTGTGAACACACACATACTCATATATACATATCTATACACCTCTAGGGTCACCCAGACCCCGTTTCTTCTGTGGCTGTAGGTCATTTACCAGCTGGTACACACTGTGGTAATGCCATGCTTTCCCCTCAGGATGTAGGCTTGCTTCCAGTCGCAGTCTGGGATCCATGCCCAGCCTGAGTTCAGATACAGAGACTGACACATACACACAGGCAGGGATCCGCAGGCACATCCCCAGCTCGCACTGGCACATGAAAACCCAGAATACTATGGAACTGAAATGCCATCGCAGTGTTTCCACATTTCCAGGTCAGCCTCTCCAAGACACTCAGGACCAGACACGCAGGAGGGTTTCAAGGATCAGCCCCTGTCCGACTACACACTGTGCTGTGAACTCAGCCCCCAGACGGGCTGGATTCTCCTCTGGGGTGCAGTGGGGGGGTCTCCCCATGCCGTTGGGAAAGAGAAATCTCCCTTTTCCAGATTTCCCCTTTGGACTGGGCTCCAAAGACAGAAGGCAGGTGCTGGCTCTCTGGAACCATCTGTAGCCTTTCCCAGGTCTCAGGAAAGGCCCAGAGGGCGATACTGGGTCTGGGTGGCAGTGTAAGGGAGAACTCAACTTGCTGACTAACCCTCAGGGGAAGCAAACCCTTAGAGAAGTAGTGAGTGCCTCACTTCTGGGAGGATTCCAATGGAGGCAGGATGACTACCAGTCATTGCTATGGGGCAATTTATTTCATTCAGCCCCTCCTCTGTGTCAGATCCTGGGCCCAGAGCTTGGAGTACAGTGATGAGTAACATACAAGCCTGTCTTCAGAGGAACTTAGAGTCTTTTTTTTTTTTTTGAGTTAGCCCTTAGCTAACTCCTGCCAGTCCTCCTCTTTTTGCTGAGGAAGACTGGCCCTGAGCTAATATCCATGCCCATTTTCCTCTACTTTATACGTGGGACGCTTACCACAGCATGGCTTGACAAGCAGTGCCATGTCTGCACCCGGGATCTGAACCCCAGGCTGCCAAAGTGGAACATGTGCACTTAACCACTGCACCACCAGGCCGGCCTCCAAACTTAGAATCTTAAAAGGATGACCAGACACACACAATACGTGGGCCTGGGGCAGGGTACAGGGATGGGGCTGGGGCAGAGTGGAAAGAGGCGTGATGGGCTTCTAGTTTCCATGGGAATAGGGTATCAGGGACTGGAGTGGCCCATTTAATGTCCTGTGCCTGAGACACAGTTGTGGCATCTTGGAAGTCCTCGTGTGGATAAATGATGGATTAACTGGTCTCCAAGACCTCTCTCTACTCTTAAGATTCTTGGACTCCTGGTCTGGGTCCATGGCTTGCTCACTGTGGCACTCTTTGCAAGGTAGATTGGCTCTCCCTAACTCACTCTGCACAGTGTTACCTTATCACGGCCCTTATTGCCCTGCATGGGAGCTGCGCCCAGGGCCATTCCAGGTCTCCAGGAACAAGGCGAGGCTCGTAAAGAGTGTGCTGAGTCCTCTTTGAGGGGGTGGGGGGGGGCAGTCGAAGAGCGGTAGGTCAGGTTCATTTGGGGTTCCTGGCTTCTTAGAAGTAAAGTACAGACCACTGATTCTTGTTAAGCCTCATTCTCTTCTTTTCCAGGAGGAAGTACAATTTTGAAGGGACAAGGGCAGGGATGTCCAAAATGCTAGTGATTTGCATGCTTTTATTTTTTTTACCCTTACCTCTCCTTCAAAATGTGGGGAAATTGTCTTATTCTTATAAGTGCGGGTGCCACAAGCAAACACATACCCGGGAAATGACCAGGAAAACCCTGACATCTCTTTCTAGATAAAACGTTCATTTGTTCCTCTTTCTAGGAGAAATTCCCCAGGGAAATTAGAGAACAAGAGACGCTTTGAAGCCACTTCCAATGTCTTTTTTTTTTTTTAAACCACAGTGTTCCGTGGGGTAACATAGTGGTTAGGAGCCTGGGCGCTGGATAGGACCCAGGTTCAAAGCCACTCACCCGCTCTATGTGACCCTGGGCACGTCTCTTGGGGCCTGAGTGTCTTCAGCTGTAAAGTGGAGATAATAACAGTACCACCATGTTGAGGTTGTTGTGAGGTTTGAATGAGCTAATACATGCAGAAGAGCCGAGAGTGCCTTTCACGCAGTAAGTGCCCAATTCATGTTAGCTAAGGGGCTTAAGATCAGAGAGCTCAGTAAACGTGTTAGGTAAATGAGTGCATTTTTCATATTGCTTGCATTTAGGAAAAAGTTGCAGGAAAACAAGATCTTCCTGGAAGCCTCTCGCGTGTGACTTTGGCGGGAGGTGGGGACAGGGTGGGAGCGGGCCGACGGTGGTTGGAGGGTCCCTTACGGCTTAAAAAAATAAACTTTCCAGGTTCCCGAGCTGGTGCTAGCTCAGGTCGTTACCTCGGGCGCCAGCAGGGGGAGCCCGAGTAGCCGCAGCGTGGCCGGCTCCTGCAAGCAGAGCGGGAGTTACACTTGACAGAGCGCCTACTGTGTGCAGTGCACCAGTCAGGCGCCGGGCGGCGCCGCCCCCGCAGGATGGCGGGGAAGTTGGGGGTGCGGGTGGAATGGTGAGGTGCCCTGGAAAGAGCGCAGACGTGGAGGCCTGACTTCTTGCGCGCTAGGGGCCCAGGTTTGGGGCCTGGCGGGGCCTGGGGTAGGGAAGTCCAGTGCGTGGCGACCTGCTCGTGCAGGGCGGCTCTGTGCTCTGCTTCCCCGCTCCACCCTCCGCCTCTGCACCCAGCCCCTCTCACAGGGAGCCTGTGGCCTGGAGGCCTGGGCTCAGGGCCTCTTCCATGGCAGTTTGGAAATGAAAACCGGACCCCTCCCCCAGCCCTTCCTGCCCCCGCTGCGCGGGCCTGCGAGGAGGTAAAACCCCGACCCTGCCTTTGCACAAGGCGGTGCTGCTAAGGATCTGGCCTTGACCTTCACGTGCAACGTTTTCTCCATCACTTCCCTGCCGTGGTGGATCGGCAGCGGAGGGAAGTGCTAATTCGGGAGCCCTGGTACGTATGTACGTATATGTATGTACGTAATTGTTGTTTTCATAGATATTTTAAAATACCAAAGCTGACAACGATCCATCCTTGTGGCTGGTTAAACCAGTTTGCATCTCGGCTTGAAGATGCAGGAATCAGAAAGACGTTGAGGAGCAGAACGACCGAGGACGCTTTCCTCCTAGCCCCCGGGCAACAGAGTCCCCTACCCCCAGCTCTCACAGAGCGCGGTGGGACGGCAGGATATGGAGCTGGTGGGAGCGGTCTGGATGCTCCCTGCCCGCCGGAGGGCCCCAAGGAACAGGGTCGTGGAGGCAGAGACTCCAGCGCAGGTCCTTGCAGCCTTGGGGGCCCTGCCAGCTCTTCACCCATGGCTTCTGTCCTGGCAGACTTGTCCTAGCCTGGCTCCTGCCCTCCCGGGTGCTCCTAGAGAAGTTGGGCTGGAGTCGTGGAGTTCCACATTTCCAGCTGTGTGGTTGGTCAGGTCAATTGACGTCTCTGAGCAATTTGGAGCAGAAATAGCAAGCCCTCAGTGGAATGTGGGCTCCTTCAGGGAGACTGTCTGTGAATTCCCCAACCGATGTCTCTCAGGACTGAGTGCTGGACACATTGCTGGATTTTTCTCTCCTTGAATCCTCACACTCATCTGGAGGGTCACATTCTCCTGGCTTTACAGGTGAAGAAGCTGAGGTCTTGATACATGAGGAGATGGATGCTCTTGTTTCTGGGGCAACTATTGTTCCCTAGGCCCCTTTAGAAGTTTCTGAATTGGGGTGCTAGGGCCTGGAGACGGAGGAGAGGCACCTATGGTAACTCTGGCTGAGGGCTGATGTCCCCTTCACCTGGGGTCTTGTTCTGAGGAACTGGAGTGGGGCCCTGGGCAGCACAGGTCACCTCCATGGCTTCACTCTTCCCATCTGTAAAATGGGCGTGTACATGTCTGCCCAACCCTCCACAGAGATCGCAGAGGTCTAGAGAGATACCAGGAAGTGGGCTGGTTGGCAGTGGGGGAGGTCTCCCCTAATTCTGGGAAGTCTCCTCAGGCACCCTCCCTTCCTGGAGGGTGCCCACATTTTAATGACAGAGCGACACTTATGAGGGTTGTGATAAGAGGTTTACTTTTGTCTCAATGACTCCTGATAGAAGCCCCTGGGAGGAACTACTTTCCCCTCATTTCACAGGTGGAGAAACTGAGGCTTCGAGCAGTTAAGTGAAGAGTGACTTGCCCAAGGTCCCCAAGTGAGTGTGGAAAAAGGGAAGGAGCTGGAGTTTGAATTGAGATCCGGTTTTGGCCACCCCTTCACACCCAGGAACCTAGTCCCAGGCACTCCCCCACTTGTGTATCCGCCTCATTGTCCCTTGAGGGCCGGGTGGTTCTGAGGTTGGGGCCCATGAGCCTGGATCCTGTTGGAGGCTGGCCTCCTGCCCCGTTTCAGAGAGAAGCAGGCCTAGGGACCAAGCCCCTTCCCAGTGGGCTTGGCACCCCCTCCCAGTGTGGGAAGGCTCCCAGGGGACTCCTGGGCATCCATCCCGGAGGCAAGGGAAGGAGAGAGGGGCAGGCGGCCGGTAGGGTGGCCGCGTGGGCCTGGGTGGTGGCGGAGAGGGTAGAGGCCCAGAGTCACTGTAGGGTTCAGTGGTGTGGGGCCCTCTGGGATGCCTGGGTGGGTTCCCGCTGTGGTTTGCTGGTGTCCCTAAGACTAGAGTCCCACTCTCCACCCTCTTTCCCCTCAGGGAAGCTGAGCGAAAGCTCCTCTTTGGGGACTTGCAACCCAGAGGTCATTTCAGAGAGAGAAATCCCGCGGCACCTCCAGTCCTCCTTGACCCGGCAAGACCGCACCTTCAGGAGGCACAGCAGGGTCCCTTCAGTCTGCAGATTCCAAGTGATGCTCCCAGCTCCAGGAAAGAGAATCCTGCTGCCCTCCAGATAGGAAAATCAAACCGGTTAGAATGCGTCCCAAGAGACTAGATCTGGGTGGTGCGGGGGGTGGGGGGAGGGCAGGAGGAGAGAGTGAGGGCTCTCCCACCCCACCCCACCCAGGAGAAACTGCTATTGGCGGAAGAGAATCTGCACTGGATCTGAGATGATTCCGACTGATCGTCCAACTCCAGAAGCAGCTTCGTTCTCCGGAGCTTTGTCAGCAGGACGTGACTGCACAGGGGTGCCGGCAACACTGGGCTGCGCGGGGGAGATGCCCCAGATTAGGTTGCAAACAGCCTCTTCCCCTACCCGCTGCAGACTCGGCTTCATTTTTAATTCTCCAAAGTCGGAGAAATAAATTCCGGAGTGTGCGACGAAAACTATCTTAAGAGGCCTTGCTCTTATTGGCATTCCCAAAGTCCATGAGGGTCTGGCTCATCTGCGTTCACAGCGGCCTCGTGAAGCGGCGCGGCGGCATTGTCATCTCCATTTTTGACGGTAGAAAACGGGAGTTTCCAAAGGAGGATGTTCCCTAAGCCTGATCCGGGCTCCTTCCCCAGCAGCCGGCCCCGCCTCCAGGCTTCCAGCCCAGCGGCGGGGCGGGCGCTGTCCACCCCGTGGTGCTGAAACTCGGGCCGCCTCTTCTGGGGACACAGACAGAGCGCGCTTCCTCAGCCGCACCCCGGCCCCTCTTCCCGCCTCTGAGGCTGGCTCCTCCAGGGCGTCGAGGTGCGGGATTCTTCATGGAAGGGAAATAGTCCAAGTCATCGTCATCCTGCCCCCAAGCCTCAATAGCCACCTAACTAGTCTTACCACTTCCAGTCTTGCCCCCTCAATCCATTCCCCACTCAGCACCCGGAGTGGTTTTTTCAAGAGGCAAATCTCATCATATTTAAAACCCTCCTGTGATTTCCCATCTAATTCAGAGTGAAAACTTAAAGTTCTTGCCACAGCCAAGAGACCTCTTGTCCTCAATGACCCAACCCCTGCCTGCTTCTCCCACCTTGAACACCTGTCGGGATGGCAGTGATGGGTGAGAACTGGCTTATTTCTCATATATTTTGAAGACAGAACTGCTGTGGTTTGCTGAGGGACTGGAGGTAGGGGGTGGGTGAGAGAAATAGTGGGGTCAAGGATGACCACGGGGGTTTTGATTTGAGCTCCTGGAAGGATGGTTTCTATCTCTGGAACTGGGGAGCACCCAGGACATATTCTTGCCTCCTGCCAACCAGTGAGTCTGGGTCCGAGTGGCCTAGGGCCACATACCCTTGGGCAGGCCACATGCCTGGACTCAAGGCCCTCCAGAGCGACCTTCCTTGCCCAGCCTGCCCTCAGGAGTGCACTGAACACCTCTTTTCACCTTACTTTTCAAGTTGGGAAAGCTATAATAACCCCCAAATGTAATCCAGCTTTGCTTGGCCGGCAGTTTATGGAGATGGTAGTGGGCTTTCCTCTCAGGAACCCTGGGCTCAGTGAGAGTGCCATGTCCCCTGACAACCTAGGACCATGGTGATCCCACAGCAGCCCTGATGAGCAGCCCTGAGAAGCAGAGACGTCCTGTCTCCCTCTGTGCCCGCCTTTGGAATGATGGCCAGGAGTTCACTGTCTAGCGGGGGAGCACATGCCCCCAGTCTCAAGCACCAAGGGTGAAGACAAGGGTGAACCCTGCACTCTCAGGCTCCCAGAGCCTCAGAAGTGAAGTGGATTGAGGACAGGAGATGGATTCAAGTGGTCCCCTTGGATGTTCCTCAGCCTCCTTGGTCTCTATTGAGGTACTCCACACCCCCTCCCAATGTTGTAGGGGAACTGCAAAGCCAAGCCAAGTGCAGCTCCTGGGCTCCAATGGTTTGTGTGTGTGTGTGCACGCACATGCTTGCACACATGCACGTGTGTGTTTTCCTAGTGCTGCCAGGGGAGCTACTGAGAGACTGAGGCCTCTGAGCACCCCCTGCTGATCCTGCCCCTGCAGGAACCACGTCTCCTGGCATCATGCCCCCAGGACTGCCCCTCACCCCATAAAACATCTCTACACAGGCTACAGCCTATTAATGCAAGTATCGTATGAGCACTGATGGGGGAGCAGGAGTTATTGCCTGTCTCCAGGTCTCAGTTTCCTCATCTGTCAAATGGGGATGGAAGGACAAATTGGAATCCATGATCCTTTCCCATCTCAAAGGCCCAAAGGTAGCCCCACCTTGCCTCCTCCTGGCACATATAAGGTGGGGACATCCCCACCTCAGGCCTTTCTTTAGCCCTGGACAGCAGAATGCCTCCTCCTGCCTCAGCCCAAGTCTGAATGTACATCCATTCCTGTCCATCCTGGTCACCCCTTCCTCTCTGGCCCTGGGAAGGCTCTAGACAGGAGGTGAGACTCTAACTAAATAGAGAGGAGATGAAATGGCATTCCAAGCAGGGGCAAAGGCATAGGGTCATGGAAGCACGGCTGATCTGGAAAATGGCTAGTGGCCTGATGTGGCTAGAATGAAGTGTAAGTGGGAAAGCCATGGGGACAGACCCTGCAGAGCCTTGTAATCCATGCTCATAAATCTGGAGCTCATGCTGAAGGCAGTGGAGAGCCACTGGAGAGTTTAGACATGGTCCGGAGTTGCGGTTTGGACATATTACTCTGGGGTGGTGTGGAGAAGGACTTGAACGTTTGTGGCAGAGCCTGCAGACTGTCTTCCATTCCCCATGGCTGCCCCAGAAGAAGGCTGCATTTCCAACCTCTCTTGGAGCTAGGCGTGGACACGTGACTAAGTTCTGGCCAATTGAATGTAATCAGAAGTATCTTGCACATCTTCCAGGGAATGTCCCTAGCAGGAGGGGAAGTGCCTCTTATCCTTTCTTGCTTCCTTCTGACTGGAATGCACCTCAGTGGCTGGCACCCGGACCTCCTGATCTGATCTGGTTAAGCTGATGTGAGCATGTTCGGTGGGCAAGCCTAGGGCAAGATGGTGGCTACCATCTTTGGTCCACAGCTATACTCTGCCACTCCAGTGCATTCTCCCACAGGTCCGAAGCCTGTTTCCCACCTATTCTAAAACTGGTGGCAATTGGGCCATCCTCACTGCTTCCTTTTCTCTATGTTCCCAGCTGTTAGCTCTGTCCTGGAGGAAGGCTTTCTCAGGGGCATCTCCACATTTGGACAGCTGAGCCATTTATAGCCACTTGGTGAAAATAATAACAGCCGATATTCACTGAACACTTACTTTGGGCAAGCACTGTGCTCAGGGCTTTGCAAGGATGATCAATTTATTATCTCTTAACCTTCATGCCATCTTGCCTCTGAAACCACACCAGGGTAAAGACAACAGGAAGGTTCTCGTGGAGTCAGGAGTGATTATCGAACAGAACTGATGAGGCTGTTCGGGTCCCCACCCCACTTTAATCACCCTCCCTGTTCTAAATGAGGAACCAGGCTCAGAGATGTGAAGTAAGTGGCCCAAGGTCACACAGCTGGAAAGTAGCAGATAGGGAACTCCAGGTCTTTATTGTGCTCGAGAGAAGCAGGTGACCCTGTGAACTCCATCTCTAGTGGGGAGATTACAAGGGTGGCTCTGGAGCCAGAGTGCCTATGTTTAATCCCAGCTCTGCCACTTACTGGCTGAGTCTCTCTGTGCCTCAGTTTCCTCATCTGAAAGAGGTAGGTAGGACGAGGGCATCCCTCATGGGATTGCTGTGAAGATTAAAAGAGATAATGTGTGTAAAGTGCTTAGCATAGCAGCTCATTACTATTATTGTTTTTGTTATTGTTATTATTACCATGGGTCTCAGCCTCTCCCCGGGCTGTGTCAGGGAGAATCAGGAGGCAGAGAGGAAAGCCCGGGCTGAGAATTTTCTGCCCCATCACCTGTGCCGGAGGCCAGAGGACAGAGGAGGGGCCGCGTGACTGCCTGGGCTGGCGGGCAATTTACTGGAAGAGCTCATTTGGTGACTCTGACTCTGAGTTAATTAAAGATGGTCATGAGGGGTCATTGCCATGGCGACAATTAGGCTGAGAAGGAGCCTCATTAAGGTGAGGCTTTAACAAGCCCTGTTGTTTTTAACCTGAGATCTTGTGAAAGAGGAATTCTTCAGCTTGCTTCCCTCTCTCCTTTTCTGTGTGTTGGATCCCTTTGTAGAGAGCCCCCGAGGAAGAAGGAGACAGACGAGAATTCCTGGGTCCTGCTCCTCTGAAGAATCAACAGGCAGCAGGTTGCTTCCCTCTGGCGCTCCTCTGGCGGCTGAGAGAAGAGCTGGGTGGCTGGAGGGTTAGAGAGGGAGGGGAGGGTGAGGGCAATGAGGTCAGAGCAGGAGGTGAGGAAGGAGGAGTTTATTACAAACGGAACTGGAGGCCTTTCCCAGAACTTGGAAATGTCACTTCTTCCTCCCAATCTGCTTCCTACACTGAGTGGGGGGCTGGCGTGGATGGCAGTGGTGGAGGAGGAGCCCCTTCAGAGTGGGAGGAGGGAAGGAGGGAGGTCCAAGACCTCTCTCAATTCCGAGTACTTAAAAAATGTGTGTATTGTTTATTTCCATAGCAATATAGGCTTATTGAGAAAACTTAGAAATTTCAGAAAAGCACAAAAAGAAAATATCCCCCGCAGTCTCGCCCCCAGACTTAACGACTGTTAAGATTTTTGGTGAGACAGAAGCTGAGCAGAGGCCACAGCGAGCCGAACTGAGGGAAGGGCAAGAGGAACGTGTATTTTTTCGTTTATTTCCTTTCCTACTGTTTAAATTTTTATCAGGAGGATGTCAAATAAAACCAAGTTAAAATAACACATAATGCAACATTTTTCTATACCAGGAGACACAGTGTACATTTTCCTCTACAAAAAGAGGGGTCTTATTGTACCTATAATTTTGAAATCTCAATTTATCGCTTCAAGATAACAAGACATCTTGAACGCTTTTCCAGGATGTTACATTTTCTTCCTGACTTTTTTTTTTGAGCACATTATAAAATGTTGCGTCTGTACAAAGGGTGGACAGTAAAGGTAAGTTTCCTGCCTGGGTCCCCCACCCTTGGTTCCCCAGCCCAGGAACAACCACTAAGACCAGTTTCGTCTGTATCTGCCTGGAGACAGTCTTTGTGTTACAAGCTCACCCATTCTTCCATGTATCCTTTTTGTGCAACAAAGTTAGCCCACTATTCACCCTGTTCTGCTCGCTTTTTCCACTTTGCAGTACATGTGAGACATTGTCCCCAGGCTGATGTATAGCTGTCTCATTCTGTACAATTAGGGACTTGAATGCATTTAACCAGCGCCCTGTTGGTGGGCGCTCAGGTGATTGCCACAGATAAGGCTGCAGGGCTGTATCTGAGGTTGGAGTTCTAAAGGAGACTTGTTAAGTCAAAGAGCATTACCCCATCATTTTTAATGGCTTGTAATATTCCAGAATATGGATGGCCATGATGTATTTAACAATTCCTTATGGTCGAGCATTTAAATTGTTGCCATTTTTCACAATGGATTACCCATGATCATCTTTGAGGAGGCTAAAGTCTGCAGGGGAGACAGAGAAAAGAACCAGCCTTTGTACTAACATGGAGGAGCTGCTGCGATGGCGGCGTGTCCAGGAATGGCACAGCCCAGCTTGTGGAAGTCAGGGAGGAGCCGGGCCGGAAGCGGGAGGAGGCAGGAGGGAGGGGGCGGGGCTTTAGGCCAAGGCCCTGAGGTTCTGAAGCACTTGGCAGGCTGCTGGAGCTGGGAGTCTTTACGTGTGAACCAGAGGTGGTCCTGGCCCTCAAGGGGCTCACAGGGGTGGTCTTGGATATGCTTTCATGCCCAGCATTCGGCATAGTGGTCACAGGTAGCACTCAGTGAGTGTTTATGGATGAATGAATAAGTGGGGAATACAGAGAGAGGAGCTGTAGAGCAGGCAGGGGCTATGGCTTTGATGGCCAGCTGGAAGGTTTGAACTTCGTCTGGTCAGGGATGGGGTCCCCATGGAGGCCCTCTCATGAGAGCAGGCACAGTCAGATCTGCTGTCCTGGAAAGGTTCCTCTGGGAGACCAGGCAGAAGGGTGGCCCCACAGACTGCCAACCAGGTGTGGGAGACTGCAGCACTGTTCCCCCGTCTTCAGTGTCCCTCCCTCCACTGGTCCTCCCGGCAGGACTACACATCCCAACCCTGGTGCATGCAGGTATGGCCATGTGACTTGTTTTGGCCGATGAAATATGACTGGAAGAGATATGTGGCATTTTCCAGAAGCCCCTAAGGGACAGTTAGCTTGGGATTTGCCACGTTCTCAGTTCTCTCCCTTGGCAGTTGCAGAAGTATGGGTCAATATGGAGCTCCTTCAGCCAGCATCCCTGAGTGACTGTGATGAGCAGAGGCCCCTCACCAGCCTGCCATAGACATATAAACATGAGAGGAAATAAATGATGTTGCTTTAAGCCACTAAGATTGGGGGCGTTGTTTGTTACTGTAGCATAACAATGGCTGTCCTGACTGATACACAGGGGAACTGAACCAGATAATTCCCAAGCCCTTCCAGATGTGCGTAACAGGCCGTGATTCTGCCGAGCTGGGTTTTCTGTGGCCGGGCCTGAGTCTACTCTCGGTTTACCCAGAGACACTCCACCTCAAGTTCTTATAGAGACCTAGACCGTGACCTTTCTGCCAGACCCACTTTGAGCCACATGAACATTTCTCAGAGGTCGAGAGAAACCTATGGCAGAAGTCTGCACCAGCCATGGCCCTCCTGAGATACGGCTCCTGGTGGCCTTTAAAGGGTCAGACATATCAACAGCCATGTCAGTATCAGCAGTAAGAGGAGGGAGTATCCTTGCTCTTTCTGAAGAGGTTCCCTCTTTCTGAAGGGGAAACGGAGGCTGTAGTGCTATTTTAGCCCAAATCCCTCATGCCATTGCACCCAAAAGTTGGTTTCCACTGCCTTTCCAATAGGGACACATCTCACAGAGCTGGAGGTTCAGAGGAAGGGCGTCCCTGGAGATGATAACATCAGGGCTGGGTGAGGTCTCCAAGGACTCTGTCCTCCATGTTGGCTTTATCCTCAGGAACATGCCCCCTTCATGATCACAAAATGGCTGCCAGTAGCCATCAGGCCACATGATTGCCTGCTTGTTCCTGCCAATGAGAGAAAATGTTCCACCCCATCCACGGACCATATTCATGACCAGGGCAGATGGCACTGACTGGCTCGGACCAGCCATTCCTAATCCTGTAAGGCCCAGCGCCCCCCTTCCATAACAAATATTACTATCCTAATGAAATCTGTAGAAGAGAGAATCCACTTACACATATAATTACAAAAATACCAATACAGTGTCCTAATTAGAAAGGAAAAACAAGAGGAAATATATAATAAAATAATACATAGTTCAAGATACCTGCTCAGGCACAAGTATTCTGGAGGACATGACAGAACAATCAGATGCCTTTACCTGCATGTAAAATCTCCACAAACACGGCAGCGATGGATGCAGAGAGGTGCACGTGGACTGTTTTGGAGACTAAAATGTCACTGGTGCGTGATTGTGATGAAATGCACTCCTGGGAAGATTCTAAACAACACAGAGCATACGCTTCCTCAGAGTACACAGTGGTGGTTGTGCTGTGTGTGGTGTATATTTGATGTGTACATTACAGCTGTGCAAAGAAACCTTTCTGTTACTATGTAACGTGGCTTAGGGTCTAGGCTCAGGTTTTTCACCCTGTCTCAGGCCAGTGGGGCATCTGAAAGTCATGTGGGATTCAGGCCGAACCTTTGTTATGTGCGACTGTCGGGAATTCTAGCCCCGACCCCTGCTCACCAAATATCGGCAGTGCCCCCATCGTTAGGACGACCAAAATGTCCCGCAGAAATATACACGCCCCCAGGGGTACTGCTGCCCCTCTGGAAAACCTCTGGTCGGGTCCAATCAGGAGTCCTTTGTTGGGCCTGGAGTGGGGCGGCTGCCCAAACGGAATTTGTGTTCCCTTAGCAAGAAGGAGGAGGGAGTGGACATAGGGGAGGTGACTCAGTGTCCACGCCAGGCCTCAAGCTCAGCTGTTTTTCATAGGGCCGGTGGTCTACTCTGGGGGTCCCTTCCTGGGACTGAAAAATCTTAGATGCGCAGAGGGGCTCTCAAGAGAAAGTTTCCATAGCTGTGTGTGTGTGTTTCTGATTGGCACAGAAAATACTCAGGTCTCTCAGCCAGGAAGAAAGAGGCAGGGTAGGCTGGCCCAGTGCCCACTGAGAAAGAACAAGGCCCCTCTCCCCGAGCTTTTCCAGGACACTGACACTCAGATTTGTCCAGCTCCTCCAACCATGTGAAACCACTTTCCTGCTATTATCTCACTGGACCCTTGCCTCCCATTAGGTTACTCATTTTTAAAATCTGTAGGAACTCTTTATATATTATATATACTATTCCTCTCTATGTTGTTGACATTTTCTTCCAATTGTCACTTTTCTTTTAACTTCATAGAAGGTATCTTTTGCCTCATGTAAGTTTTTAATTTTGATGGAATCAAATCTGGAAATACATTCCTTTATGAACCTCAGGACTGTGAGGCTGGATGAGCTGATGGTTTTTATGTGTTGATGTGAAGGAGGGATGCATGGATGAGAAAACTGTGTGAGGGGAAGGTCAGTTTACAGGCCTGAGACACACCTGGTTCCTTGAGGCTTCCTGGGCCAGGCAAATGTCCGGAGGCCCAGACCAAGAGCTCCTCTCCAGTCCTCTCCCCAGGAGGTACAGTCATTTGCAGGGCCTGGAATGCGGAGTTCCTCCTGAATCCTACCAATAATCCTTCTGGAGCCATCAATAGCTGACAGTTCTGCCTGAGGAAGGCAGAAGGGCCCCCCTGGAGGTCATCTCCTGGCTTCTGGAGTGGGGAATGCAGGGCATCAATGCGGCCAAGTGGAGGCCGCTGAGGGCTGGGAGCCAGAGGAGGTGGGGTGCATCTCCACACTACAGCTAACTGGCTGTGTGGCCTTGGGAGGATCTCTGCCCCTCTCTGGGCTCAGCTTCCTCTTCTGTCCAAGGAGGGGGTTGCCCATCATGTTCTCAAGGTTCCCTTCCACTGCAGATATCCCACCACCGTTTCTCCACACACCCCTTCCTTGAAACAGCCCCACCGCTGGGAGCTGCCTCATCCTGCCCCTGCTCAGATTCCTCACCTGGGGCAGGAGGGGGCCTTAGTGTGAGGGTGTCTGGGAGTATCTGTAGCCTCAGAAACTTGCTCCTGGTCTGGGGTGTGACTTCTGAGCCTCCTGGTGCCTGGCTTCAGCCCTGGAGGTATAGAATGGAGGCAGGGCCCACAGGATGCTCCCCCCCCCCCCCACCATGGGCATCCCTTTCCCAAACTTGTTGACATGCTCTCACCTTGAATATAATTTACTCTGTCAGCTGTGTGGCTACTGGCTTGTTGGCACAAGTCCAACTTGTAGACTGTAGATGTCTAATGTATTTGTTCATTTGGATTCTGCAGTTTTCTTTTAAAAGTCTGGAAGAAATACTTTGGTTTTTCATGCCTCTTACGTTTGTGTATCCCCAGAAAAGCTCATAAGCTGAACCCTGTGCCTGTGGCCAGGCTGGAGACTTCCAGCCCTGCGCTCACCCCGGCCCCCAGCCTCCCTGCCTGACCTGGGTCCCCTGCATCTCTCCCCAGGACCAATGCCCCCGTCTTCTGCAGCTCTCCCCAACTCATCCTACACAACACAGCCAAAGTGATCTGAATATCTCCCTTTTTAAAAAAATTATAATGACTTTACGATTTTCAATTTAATAATTTTGTTCATTTTTCAGAAAGAAGAATCACTCACACGGCTCAAAATTCAAAAGGAACAAAACGCACACCGTGTAAGTTTCCTTTCCACCCCGTGCCCAGCCTTGAGTCCCAACCCCAGACACTGATGTCCATCACTGTTGGGTACCCTCTGGGCACACTCTATGAGTACTCATGAGTGTATGTGTACATGTTCTTTATTTTGGGGGGCTCCTTTCGGTTTTTTTGAACACAAATGACAGCAAAGTACGTTTCTAAGGGCACATCCACCCAGACCTTTGCGCGGCTCCCTCGAGTCCCGCAGGGAAAGTCTTTAGGCCCGGACCAAAGGCCGTCCTTGACCAGCCCCTTCTGACCGCTCCCCCGCGCCCTTGCGCAGCTCCGGGCCTGTGCACACCTCCGCCTCCGCTTGGCCCCCTTCCCCGCTCCTGACTCCTCCTGCGGGTCCTCAGGGTTCAGCTTCCCCGGCTCCGCAGCTGCGCTGGCGGGGTCCCTCCTGCCCCTGGGAGCCTACAGCGCCGCCCCCGGCCACTGCCACTGTCTGCTTCCCTGCGAGCCTCCCCCGCCAGGCCGTGCGGTGCTCGGGCACGAGAGGCTGTACCTTCCTCATCTGGAATCCCCAGGGCCGGGCACGGTACCTGGCACAGAGAGGGCGCTCCGAAACGTCGCCGGGTGGGATCGGAAGGGGCCCGTAGGCGGTGATCGCTTTGCCACAGCGGCACCTCGTGGTGGACTTCGGAAGTGCAGTGGGGAAGTGACGGGGCGAGGGGCCGGGGTTCCCCCGACTCCAGGTATCCACTGGGGTCTGTGTCGCAGGCGCTCTCCCACCCAACCACTCCAGACCTCACCTTGCCCAATGGCGCCCAACGTGGGCAGAGCCCGTTGGGCGGTGACCAGCTTTCCCATCACCGGGACAGCTGTCTGCTGGGGAGACCTACTCATACCACGATGGGCAGCAGGGCAGGTGGCCGTGCGTGTGTGTGTGTGTGTGTGTGATGTACTTGTGCGTTTCAGGACTACCTAGCATATGCCCTGAGCAGATAATTAACACTACCCCTCTTCTATAAGACAAAATTATTGGCAGTAACAATTGTGAAATCCGTAACAATAAATAAATGACAGGCTACGAAAATTTTCTTTTATTGAATCTCCTGCGTAAACTCTTGCCATCTCAAAAATAAATAAAATTAAAAATACAACAGTCATTATAGTACAAAAAAGGAAAACATGGATGCATACTTTTAGATTATATTATTTTTTAAAATGGGGGGAATCTATACCTATATATTGGTCTGTCCCAGTAATGAACAAAATTACTTTAGAATTAAATAAGAATAAAAGACTAACAATTTAAAAAGAAGAAACTTCAATTTTAAACAAACTGGTCAAATTCAGTCAAATGTTTCCCACATAATTTAAAATTTGCACTTTCCCGACAAAACTATTGTGGCCTCTCACAGCTCACTCTCTGATTCACTGTTTTGTATTTTAAACAAAAATAGCACTACGCAATTCAAGTTCTGTTTCTACAACTTCACTGTCACCGACTTAGGGCTTGGAGACACAAATGGCGCCTGAAGCCGCTTGGTTGGTTCCACCCCCACCCCCAACAGGTGCAGAGGCCAAACGTGGAGTTAGCAGTTGTCGGAATTACGTCCGTGTAGAACACAGGGCTAATTAAAGGTAAATGATAAAAATGTGCTGATTTGGAGTCTGCATATTTATTATTAAAAGCCAGCAGGTTAAGACACGAAAGGACACGTATTGTATGATTCCACTTAACGTGAGAAACATAGAATAGGCAAATTCACGTAACAGAAAGTAGAAAGAGGTGGTTGGGGGGCTGGGGGAGGGGGAAGTGGAAGCTGTTGCTGAATAGGAAAAGAGTCTGTTTGGGAAGATGAAAAAGTTCTGGAAATAGATAGTGGTGATGGTCACACAACATTGTGAATGTCCTTGATACCACTGAACTGTATACTTAAAAAGGTTATAGCAGAATAAAAATAGAAAAAAAAGGCTAAAATGTTATGTATATATATATATATTTATATATGTATATATATTTTTATGTATATATGTATTTTTTCTTTTTGGTGAGGAAGATCGTCCCTGAGCTAACATCTGTGCCAATCTTCCTCTATTTTGTATGTGGGTCGCCGCCACAGCATGGCTTGATGAGTGGTATGTAGATCCATGCCCAGGATCTGAACCTGTGAACCTGCGAACCCTGGGCTGCTGACACAGAGCACGTGAACTTAACCACTACACCACTGGCCCGGCCCCTATGTTATGTATATTTTGCCATAATAAAAAAAAATCTGAAAAAAACCCACAAGTTAGAATTAACAAAATAATTTCGGGGGGAGAGGAGCATCTTATCGATGACATAATTAAAGAGTTGACAGTACAACGTGATGTTTAAAAAGCAGACTGAAGGTGGGGTTCATTATTGTTTTGAAGTTCTCTACAGATAAGCACTCACCTGCCCCCAGGTTGGATCCCCTGGGACACCGTTGGTGTGTCTATCTTTGTGGGTCTGTGGTGTGTCTGTCGATTTTCTGTGTCTGAGTCTGTGGGGTCTTTGTGTGTCTGTGTGTTTCTTTGTTGATGTCCCTTGTGTCTATCTGTGAGTCTGTCTGTCTGTCTGCGGTGCATTGTGTGAGGGTGAATGAGGTGCTCTGTGTCTCGTACCTGCCACAGTGCCTGTCATGAGAAGCCAACCACTGTTATCTGCTGGGTGCTTGTTTGTGGGTGTTTGTCTCTGTTCTCCAGGGATCTGCTGGTGGCAGGGTCTGAGTGTCTCTGTGTGCCTGTTCCTGTGTGTGTCTGTGATGTGCAGGGTGGGAACGTGGTGACCGTCTCCATGCCCGGCCCCTCTCTCTGGCCTGGGAGTGGCAAGCTGGGGGGCTGCTCCAGTGGGTGGCTTACAGGGGGCGCTGTTGTTGCCCTTAATTTTCTGGCTTAGGGTTCCCCCAGAGCTGGCCTGATGGGGGAGGGCACCCCACAGCCTGACTTTCCCAAAAGCTACACCAAAATGTCTCCGAAACTGTCTTCCTAGTGACTCCCAGTGCTTCCAAAAGTCCCAGCCAGCCCTGCACTCGTCACCCATGGACCCCAAACTGGGCTGTCAGGAGTGGTCACCAACAACCCCAGCAGTGACCAAGCCCTCCTGAGGTCACCTGGGCCCACCCCTTATGTGGAGCAAGGGGCATGAGTCCTTAGAGGAGATGGCCTGGGATCCACATGGGACTGCAGTCCTGAACTGGCATCTGGAGACTCGATCTGTGTGTCTCGCTGGGACTCAGTTCCACTGCCTTCAAGGCAGGCACAGTACCTCCCATAGGAGGCTCTTCCTCCCTCCAATCACAGGCCCATGCAGGCCTCAGTGCAAGTCCCTTTCAAGGCTGACAGGATGAGCCCTGTGAAAGGTCTTCAGAGCCGCTGATGAATAGGGATGGGTGGAGTGGGGCCGGAAGGGCTGGGAATCCTGGAGCTTCAGAGTCAGGAGGGAGCAGGTCTGACTCACAAAGACGGTGACATGACACACTTCCCTTTCCAGCTCGGAGGTTCCCAGGCAGAGGTGGGCGGGAGTGGGGGAAGCCTTGGTTCCCTGGACAAAGTTCAGCCTCCCTTGTGGCTGATGCCCTCTAGGGAGCCCCGGCTTTGGCCAGCAGGGAAGAAAGGCTCCTCTCTGGGTGGTGCTGGGCCTGGCACGAGGCTGCCTGGGAAACAGAGTCCAGTGTCCGGCTCCAACGGGCATTCAGAAGCTCAGGGCCTGGCAGGCTCTGCCAGCTGCCGGAAAAGGGGGCATTGTCCCCTCCTCAGCCAAGTCAACAGAGTCTCCCCTCCACTGCTCTTGAGGGCCCAGCTGACTCCCTGCTCCCAGGGTGGGCTGGGACCCAGAGATGCCCACAGTCAGGCACTGAGGGAACAGGTGCAGGTGTGGGCTCAGGGGATGGGCTGGGACTCCGGGGTTGGGGGGCAGTGCAAGGGAAGAGTTCTGGATTCAGAACCAGCTTCTGAGCTACAGCAAGTCCTGACTTGGGGCTGAGGGTGTGTGTGTGCACCAAGTAGCAGAGACACGAGGCCTCTCGATGCTTAGGGGGTCCCAGTTCCCATCTGCATGATCCAGCACAGCTCTCAAATTCTCCCTGTGGACTCCCAAGCCAGCAAGCAGCCCCTGGAATTCCTCAGTAATCCAGAGCTCTGCTTAGGGCAGCCCCAGTCGGCACCGATGAGCTTGGGAATGCACTTCCTAACGGGGAAGACTCTGAAACATCGACAGGATGGCTTGTGCAGGTCCTGTGCCCATGGTGGAGACAGCTTTGCCAAGAGCTCTGCCTTGGGGCTCGGATGCAGGGCGTACAGGGACTCTGTACTATCTGCAGCTGAAGTCTCAAGTTATTCCAAAATAAAAAAGTGACTTTTGAAAAGGCAGGGTGGATCCTGCGGAAGGAGCCCTTGTCGCCCCAACTCTTTCACCCCAACACACACCCTTCGTTACTGAAATTGCTGGAAGCCTTGATCTGAGCACTGCTGTTGGACGCAGTTAAGTTAGAATGAATGATCATTCCATACTCAAACAGGGGCTGAGAAATAGGGTTCTCGTTTCTAGAGCCTAGCCTACGTGTCAGGCCTGATCCCCATCATCTCAGGTGATGCACACCCCGTCCAATAAGCGCTATTTCTGTACAGGTGCCATTTAGAGATGAAGAAACCACGGCTCCGTGGGTGAGCAAGTCACCGAGATCGAGATGGCACAGCCAGAGCCGCAGAGCCAGACACGCGGACCCCGGGGGCCGGGCACTTCCTGAGAGCTTCCCATAGTCCCAGCCTGCCAGGGCGAGATCCCCATCCGACCACCCAGTTGGCTAAGGACAGGGGTCATGTTGACGCGGGATGCTTCAGGAGAGGAACTGCTTCCAGGCCTCCCGGAGCTGTGCCTGATTTGCAGACCAGGGACCACTCAGGAGGTCCATCCCTCACCATAGGCCTGAGAGCCTTTCTCAAGCCCACTCTCATCAGTTACCAGTTCCCGTTGCTGTCCTGGAGAGTAAGAAAGCAACATTGTAGTTCCCCTACCCACCCCTGGGGACTGTCCAGGCCCCCTGGCCAGTGGGAGGGTGGTCCCTCAGCTTTCAACAACTCTCAGCACAGCTGCCCAGGCTGTGGGTGGCTGGGGCCCAGCTGGCCCTCCCCCCTAACCATGGCAGGACGATGGGGGCGTGTTAGAGGATGCCTGGGTGGGTGGCCAGTGCGAGCTGGCCTCCTGGGGCCTCCCCGGGTGCTGAGCAGCGTGGCCACTTCCGAAGGCCCCTTTGTCGGCCCCTTTATCCGGAAGAGCAGCTGCAATTGTGCAGGGACAAAGCCCGGCGGCCCTGACTCCCGCCCCTGCCTGTGGCCCCGCGGGGAGAGTTTCCCAAGCTTCTGCCCCTCCACGCAGAGGACACCCAGACCTTCTACTCCGGGGCCCAGGACTGGTTCATCCAGCCCTAGGGCACTCTCCTCCAGCGTGTCTCCTCCACAGACACGGCAAGCGGTCCCCGTGTTGGATGCTGGGGGAGCCTCCAGGAAGAAGCTATGCCCTCTGCTCACCTGCTGCAGAGCATTTTGGGAGGGTTTGCTGACAGGCAGGCAGCATAGGGGTGCTGGATGGAGGGTGGGCCACCCCAAGAGGCAGCTGGAAAGTGGGGTAAGGCTGGGGAAGTAGGCTGGAGGGCACGTCTGCGTGTCCTTGTACCCAACACAAGCACATCCGAAGGAGGGGTGGAGGAAGAAGGGAGGAGGAAGGAGGGAGATCCTTACTCCGCCCCCGCCCCAGCCCTAGCCCTTGAACGCTGGGATGCTAAGCCCTGTGCCCACACGAGGGCATCCAGTGCTCACGGCATCCTCCTCCCATAGACCATTAAGGCTGACAGAAGGAAGCGACTCGCTCACAGATCTCACAGCTCACAAGTGGGACTTGAAGCCATGAGTCTCTGACCCCTAATGCTTTCCACCATCTTCAGGAGAGAGGGCCAGGATGTCAACCAGGGGGCGGGCTGCATGGCCAAGGACACAGAGGCTGCTCCAGGCCTGGCTTCTTTGGCCTCCTGTCTACCAAGACCACCCATCCTGTGTGATCCCCTGGGAGGGGCCACCTTTGCTCGTGGGAGGTTCTGGTCCTTCTAGGAAAGGGCCAGAAAAGCTCTTTGCCCACTCCTCACCTCCAAAGAGCGACAGAGGGGACTGCCCCTGGGCTCGCACCAGCACCCTGGGAGCACTCGCAGAGGAAATAATGGCTCACCTGTTAGCCAGTGGTTCTTGCCCAACCTGTTTTCTTCTGGGTTGGAGGAGGCAGTGACCCAAGGTCTAGTGGTCCATTCCTGGAATCCAGAGGGTGTCCCCAGCCCCAGGGGCCAGGCTCTGGGCATCAGCCCTCTAGGGACAGCCAACCCTGCCTGCTCCATCGCAAGAAGCCTGGGGTACCCAGGCTTTAGGTACCCAGGAGCTAACTCTCTGCAGAGACCCAAGGAGCCCAGCAGACACTTCCTCCTCATGCCTCCCCCCTCCTTCTTCTCCCTTCCCCTCCCTCGCCTCCCCTCCCTCCACCTTCCCTTCCACTCCGGCCATCTGTCTTTCCTTCCTCCTGCTTCTTATCCCTTTCATCCTCTCCTTTTCCTTTCCTTTCCCCTTCGTCACCCTCCTCTTCCTCGTCTCCTCCTCCCCCTCTTTCCCTTGCTCCTTCTCTCTGTCTTCCTGTCTCTCCTCCCACCTCCAAACCTCTCCAGGGCCCCTGGCCTCGAAGTTCATGTAAATGATGCAGTGAACACAGCCCCCTCGCCACCCCAGAGTGCCCACAAATCATAAATCTCACACCAGAAGGAGGCCTTAGGCATCCTCTACTCCAAGCTCCTCCTTTTATAGATGGCCCAGAGAGGGCAGGCAATTTGCCCGAGGTCACAAAGCCCAGTGTACTAAAGTACTATGTGGCCATTTGTCCGTGGGAATAAAAATAATCCTCACACATTTACTGAGCACCTAGATGTTAGTTCTGTGCTGGGTACATTATATCTACCCCACGATAGCAACCCTTTAGAAGAGGTGTCACTATTTCCTTTTATTTTGCGCCAGAGAACCAAAACACTGAGACATCCAATGACTTGTCCAAGATTACACAGCTAGGAAGTGGAAGAGGAGAGATTCAACCCAGATCTACTCAAACTCTGACCATTCACGACATCTGCCAGGATCACTCGCTCCAGCTCCCTCCTGCTCAGGACTCGTGGGTCACTGACTCCCCCAGAGGTCGCCTGAGGTACGCCAGACTGTCTTCTGCCAGCCTAGTCCTGTGGGCCCAGCACACACCCTGCTCCTGCCCGAGAAGCTGCCATCAGTTCAGCCCAGGGACTCTGTCTTGCTTGCCCAGGCCCTACAAATGAGGGCAGAGGAGCATCCTGGGAGAATACAGGTAGGGGGCCCAGAGCATCCCCTCCTTCCATCTGTCCGCCCACCCGGGAGCCTTCCCTCTGAGATGTCACATGAATTCAGCATTGACAAAAGCCCAGGGCAGCGGTGGGAGTGCAGCCACAGCTGTGGGAACAAGGCGGGGAAGGAGGGAGGGAGGGAGGCAGCCAGCCAGAGACATCCCCAACCCCGGCTGCCCCTTGGAGCAGGAGAGGGCCTGTCAGATGTGGGAGGACAAGAGGCTGCCCCTGATGAGGGAGGGCACTCAGCTCAGGCCTCTTGCCAGCACTGCAGAGGGCCTGACCCTGTTGGAGCCGGTTTGGGGCAGAGCAGCAGGTTTCGGGGGGTGCTTGGTCCAGAAACCAGGTTCTGCCCCTCACCTGGTGTCCCCCGCATTCATAGGTCATGAGCTGCCTGGGTGTGGGGGCTTAAGGGATCCAGGCAGCAGGGAGAACCAATTGCTGGCCTGCTGAGCATCCCAGACCAGATGGGTGCAAATGCCAGGTCCCAAGAGGAGGAAGGAAACTGGTCCATTTGACAGATGAGGAAGCTGAGGCCCAGATACAGGAAGGGACTTTCTGAGTTCACAGCAGAGTGCATGCCGTCAGGGCTCTTGGCTCTCGGAGGAGAGGATTCAGGGAACGCCACCAGGGCAACCCCTGCTTGTCCCGTACTGGGTCGCCGCCAGAGAGGGCTCCAAGTCTAGAGGACTGCTGTCGGGAGGCTGGGGGCCACTGCTTCCCAGGACGGGGGCTGGGGCCCCGAGGGAGTGCTCATGGGGGTTCCCTTAGCACCAGCACTGGCCCTTACAGCACCTCCGTTTGACCTAGAGAAGAGGACCCCGCCCCTGACACCCTACCTCCCTGGGCTGGGGAGCTGCCACACCCAGACTTTCTGCACTCCAGAGCTGGGCACCTCCAACCTGGCCCCTCCCACTCCCCTCTTCCCTCTGACCATCGCCTCTATCCACAGCATTTCTTCTCTCTCCTTCCACCCTCCCGTGCTCTGAGCTCAGCGGTGTTCATGTCCCCATTGCCCCAGAAGTCCAGGCTCCCGAAAGGCTCCCACTGGCCTCTTAGAGCCAGCCTCCCACTCCCTCCACTTGCCCCGCCACTGCACCTGCACCCGGCGGCTGCGGAGCCTGGAGCAGACCCACCCCAGTGCCCGCTGTTTCTTCTGGCTGGAACATGCCCTTCCTTCTTTGCCTGGCCTGCTCTTGAGCGTGCACCTGGTCTTCAAGGTCACTTCTTCTAGAAGGTCTTCAAGGCCCCGTTGGCTGAATGAGCTGCCCTCTGCTGGGTTCCCTTAGATGGGCCTGGCCTCATTGCAGTCTCACACCATGTGGCTATCTCCCCGAGGGAACACAAGGCTTCCAGAGGGGGGAGGCTATATGTCTCCTCTGAGCCGCAACCCTGGGCCTAGGTCCCTAATATGAATTGCTACTCTGTAATGAGCATCATGAGTGTTTCCTGTGGGTCACACACTGTGCAAAACACACAACATACAACGCTGCAGTGACTGTTCACAATGACCCTTTGGATTCAATTGCTACTTAATAATAAAGACTAATAATTGATAACAAATGCTATCGTTAAGCCCATTCCACAGGTGAAGACACTGAGGCCCAGGGGGGTCAGGCACTTCCTGCTAAGGGATACTGAGTCTTCCATTACGAGCACCGCCCCTGGGAAAATGTGAGCTGAATGAACCAGTGGATAAACTGCCAGGATCTGCATGGTAGGCAGGGGGAATCTCGGATGCGTCTCTCACCAGAGGGTGGCACCTGGTCCCTGATCCCATCAGGGACTGTGTCCCGGCCCAAGGGGCTCCAGGACCTTCTGACACTAGCCCTGGGTCCTGGCCCCAGCATCGTCAGGCCGGAAATGTGTGAGTCTCGTTCTCCGAGTTCCTGGGCCGCATCTGTAAAATGGACCCTGCAGTCCTGCCCTGGCTCCCCTGTGTGCTGGTCTGAGGGGCTCAGATGTCCTGGATGTGGACGTGCTCTGAAAACGGTCAATCTTCACACAAATAGAAAATGGTGTTTGGTATCCATAAAAGCTCCCACCCCTCTGGCTCCTGCTACCCCCTTGTCCAGGCTCTGGAGTGCCCCAGAACGCTGGAGACAGGGCTGCTCGGCGTCTGGGGGCCTCCTGCTCCCTTTCCTGTGTGGGTCCTGATGCTCCCCTAAGTGGGGGTGGGTTGGAACCTACGGGGTGTCTACTAGGAGCTGTAGCAGAATGGCTCTGGGCCCTGGGAGGCCCCTTGTAGTTGTGTGCCCTGGAAGGCAGAGCATCAGTTTCCCCACATGTAAGATAACAACCTGTCTGTTTCAGGGCTTGTCACGAAGAGGGTTGGGTGAAGGGGGGTTAAGATCTGGCCTGCACTCAACCCCCAGGCTGCATCCTCTGCAAGGGCCACATCTGCCCGGAGGGGGTGCCCTTCCCTAACTGACACACAGACTTGTCTGGGCCTGTAGCTGGGATGGGTGACGGCCTGGTCAGGAGAGAGGGCAGTGGGCACCGGAGGCCCTCCAGGACTCCCTGAGGTTAGTGCGCTTTTCCCAGCGTGGACAGTCAGCAGGTCTCTGCGGCAGGCAGTGCGGGGTCCACTTCCCCAGCGGCCCATGAGGAGCCTGGGTACGTGATGTGCGTGGAAGTGCAGCCGGCCCACCCTGGGCTGTGATCCATGATCTGCCCGTGGTCTGAGCATCACTCACAGAGGTGCCTTCTGGATGCCGGGCCCTCCTCCCCAGTTTCCAATCCCCCTCTTTTGGAAAGAATGAAACGGATAATAAAGTTCTTATTTCCACCACATTTGCCATTTCCTGGTGTAAGTAAAGAGTGTCAGGGGAGTGACAAGCTAAAAGCTGCTGATTACTGTGGCTCCAAGGCAGCGATCAGTGAAAAGAGCCAACATCAGAAATAATGTGGTCCAGCCTGTTTTGGGTGTCTAACCCAGCAATTAATCAGCACTGGAGCAGGGAGGGTGTCGAGGAGAAGACACGGGGAGCGTCTGTGCGCTCACCCCGGGAGGTGGGGAACTTGGCAATTAAAGGGACAGACACCCTCCCCTCTCTGGGGGGTGGCGGTGGGGTCTGAGAATGGAGGAGGCAAGGACCAGTGTAGAATCAGCATGAAATCAGTTTGGCGATTGTGAATTCAAACCCATATTTGAGTCTGTGGCTTGGGTCTCCTCCCAACCTCCCCCGGAAATCTCTGGGATTGTCATTCAATCTGATTTAGAAGCCTGCCCTCTGGGGGCCTAAATGTTAGAACAGATGAGGCTGATGGACACACACACACACACACAAGCACATGCACACCCAGAGGCATTTACTCAGTCTGGCAGGAGGGTCTGTTTATAGAAGAGATTTCATTCATTTTACTCCCAATATCAAGCACGCTTGGCAGGGAATAAACCTTTCCTCTGGGTGGGCTGGTAAACTTTGTGGCTTGTTTGCAGGCTTGTTTTAAACACACGGTATCACGAGAATCAGGATGGTTAGGGGCCTGGTTCCAGCTCACACCGTTTCTGACTCATGCGAGTTGTCAATTCTGGTGGCCCCTGCAGCATCAGGGACACTGCCATCTGGATGGGGGTTTCCAGCTTTTCCGCGGCTGTTCCTGCACTGGGGGAGCCCCTTTGTTGCTGGGCTGTATTCTGGGATTTGGGAGCTGCCAGCCAGGGCTCAGGAGGGAGGAGGCGGGAGCGGCAGACCCAGACTGCAGGCGGGGCAGGGCAGGGCAGCAGCGCCCCCTCAGAGGTGAGAGTGTGCTCAGGCTTCTAGCAGCCAGACGGAGGAAGATGTCCAGATCCATCACCAGCGTCCAAGGCCATGGGGCAGTGGGAGGGAGTGGGGTGGGGGCTTGATCTCCCGATCTTTTAGCTCCTGAGAATCAGTAAATTAATCCACTAGAGAGACTTGGTTATTTCTATCAGACTTCCAACACTCCCCCACGATACTCAGTCCCCTTTGTACACCCTGGGGGCTGAGAGACCAGACAAGACTAAAACCGACAGAGGGGTCAGAGGGGAAGGCCTGGCAATTAACCCCACATCCTGAGCAGGGTGGGGTCAGGGGTCATTGGGGTGGGGGAGGGGCTGACTGCCAGCTGCCACGCCCAGGAGGAGGCCTCCAGGAGCACCCACAGGTGGGAGTCCAGCCAGGCTGGAGCAGGGGGGAGAGAGGGACACGGAGTTCTTGGTCGCACCCCACCTCTCTGCACCGGCCCCCGGGCCTCTGAGACTCAACTTCCCCACTTTGCTCCCCCGCCTCGAGGGACCCATCCTGCTCCCTGCCAGGCCTCTTCAGGGGTGGGACCCCGGCCCCCCCACCCCATTTTGGAGCGGCAGCTGATTCTCGCCCACCGCCCCTCCCCCCCCCGCCCCGTTTTCGGGGGAGAATAACCTGTGATAATTTTTTTCTTCTCCTTTCTGGCAACTAATGGACTCCTTAAATAGCAAAAATTGCGGCCTGTAATTAAGATCTTGCTTTTTAAATGATTAATCATTGTAACCCCTTCGAGCAGCATCCTACTTTCCCCTCTTCTCACATTGAAATGCAGATCAGTGGCAAGGGAGGGAGGTGCTCCCAAGCCACAGAGGAGCAATTAAACCTTCCCAGCTGTCACTGTCCTCGGCTGCCTCCCGGCCTGTCCAGACGCCTGGGCGAGAGTGCCGGCCCCCGCTCCACGCCACAGTCGGCGGTGGCCCGGCTGGGGCATGGGGTGCGTCTGCCTCCAAGCCTGACCATGGTGTGGCAGTGTGCTCACGCTCTGGCACACGTGAGACAGCCTTCGTGTTCACAGTAGGCACCTGAGAGAGACAGGAAGGCGCCCACTTCCACACAGGGGCGGATGGAGGTGTAATTCCCAAAGTTCGCAGGCGGGCCTCAAACAGGGATAGGCTGATCCCAAACCTCGGCCGTTTTACTCTTCTGCGAGGTCGGCAGGAGGTCGCTGGGACCCCTTGCTGAACACACAGGTGCGTGCACACGCAATTCCTCACCAGCTCGAACAGGTTCTCTGGGTTGATCGCCTTGAAGCCACCCTCACAAACAAGTGCCAACATTTGTCAGCCCACAGAAGTGTTTTCCAAGCCTTTCCTGCCCTGGATTTGTATGTGGACTCCCAAAATCCCAAACGTGATTTTGGCATGCTAGGTGGCAGAGCTGGAAGGGGACTTGGAGCCCCCTGTGTCCATTCTGCTCGTTTTACTCAAGATGACGCTGGGACCCAGAGGTCAGGGGACGTTGCCGAGATCACACATTGCATATACAGCACTTAGTGGGATGCTGGGCCCATAGTAGGTGTTCATGGCTTTGTTGAATGAGTAAACACAGGCAAGCTGCCTTTTTCAGAACTGATGCGTGTGTGTACGTGTGGCGGTAATGGTTGGGGGCAGGGGAGTGCCCTCCTCAGTAACCGTTCTGGAGGGAGAGGCAAGAGACAAGGAAAGAATGGACTCAAGAATGAATCGAGCTGCCCTGTGTGGTTGTGCAGATCCCCAGACAGGCGCACTGGGCCAGGAGGGCTGACAGGCCCATGCACTGCTGGCCACGCCGAGAGACGTGTCACCAGGCAGGAACCACCCTTCCTGAGATCCTGTAAGCCATACACTGTGGGTTGGAAGTGGTTCCTGCCCCATAAGGGACAATTTCGCAAGGTATAGCAAAGTGACCAATGCACATAAGCTTTGACCCCACAATCCTCCTGGGAATTGATCCCCCTTCACCCCCAAGGCCTGGCCTGGAGGAGAAGGGAAGGGAGGTGAGTTGCTCCTTTCTCTCCCCCCCCCCCAACCCCACCCTGCATTCCAGGACACCTCCCAGAGCTGGGTCAGGCCAGCGCGGCCTATTCCCATCCTCCCCGGGCGTGATGAATGCCAGGGCCGCTTACAGAGTCACAATCGCCAAATTAGGTTGCCAAAGGCGTCGCAGGCCTGGCCTGGAAACACCTCTCCAGCTGAAAGGAGGCGCGTCTGGACCGAGCAGACGTCTTTATTCAGCCGTAATTGACGTTTCACAGACGTCTGTAACTCTGTCTGGAGGGACACAAAGCGCCCCCACGCTCGGCCCAGGCAGCCCCTTTATGTCGCCCTCTTTCATCTGGCAGTCAAAAGTGTGTGAGCCGCCTGGGCCGTCTTGGCCGGTCCCGGGGGCCGGGACAAAGGCGGGTGCTGCACACAGAGCTGCCTGGTGGGCCTTCACCTCCTGGGGTGCGTTATGCTAATCCAGCACCAGCCAGGACCCCTCCTGCATATCGATGGGCGGCTGCCAGCCTGGCCGGACAGCCCGGGGATGGGGAGAGTCCGGATCGCCCAGAGAAGGGGTGGCCACAGCCAGTCAGGTCTGAGAGGGTGGGTCGGCCTGAACCCCGACTCAGCTGAGGCAGGGGGGGAAGGGACCCGGGTGCTCAGCCTGGGATCCGTGGCCCCCAGCAGGAGGTGCCCAGGAACCTCACACCATAAGCAAATCTATGCACAGGTCCTTTTCTCTGGGGAGAGGGTCCGTATCTTTGGTCAGATGCTCCTAAAGGTGTCTTTCTGCTGGGCTCATCCGACCTCCCACTTCACAGATGGGAAAGCTGAGGCCCAGGAAGCAGGCATGCCTGGCCTAACGTCACCAGATGAGGTGCTGGTTGCAGCTGGGCTTCCACTCCCGCCTGGAGAATCTCTGCTAGCAGAGGCCGCACACTCGTGAGCTTACAGAGGCCAGGCCGGCAACGGTAAGGAGGCATCCGGGTTCAAGGAGAGGGGCCAGCAGGATGGGGGGGGGGTGTGCAACCCTCTCCCAGGGCACTGCTGCTCTGCTGCATTCCAGGGAGGCCAGGTCCTCAAGAGAAAACTTATGTTTTTTTAAAGTGTGAAATTTGCCAATTTAAAGATGAAGATTGCTACGTTAAGGCCACTGGGGTGGGGGTGGCGTGCACGGCCCTCAGGCTGCTGAGGTCAGACCTTTGCTTCTGGCCTCAAGGAGAGCCCCATCCTCGTCCCAAGACTGTGGGCAAGGGAGGCTCGGATGGGGCACAGCCCAGAGTCTCCCCACACACAGGTCCCCCTTGCCCAGTGATCAAAAGAGGGCTGCGCTGCAGGGCTGGTGTCCAGGAACACACTCCGCTTGTCCTTGGTGCCCTGGAGCACATCTGCCACCCTCTGACTGGGTGGCTTCTGCCTTGAGTTGTCAGCCCGGCCGAGACGCCCCATCTCCAGTGACTGCCATTCCTCGCTTTTCCCAAGTCCCGCTGTTTTCCTGGCTGGAGGCAGAAGTGACAGGTTAATGGCAGTCTGTACTGGTCCCTGCAGGATGTCCTGACCTTCCCTCTAGGCTTGGCATGATCTCACAGATCATCCTCCAGAGCGGGCGAGAGGGAGGGGGAGGAGACTGAGAGGGAGAGAGACAGAGAGAGAGAGGGAGAGACAGCCGCAGAGAGACAGAAGAGAAGGGAGGCAAGGGAGCAGAGGGAAGAGAAAGAGATAGAGAGGAGAAAAGGGGAAAGACAGCGAGAAACAGAGAGGAAATCAAAGAGAGAGAGGAGAGACTCGGATGGGAGGGAGACAAAAAGAGAGAGAGACATGGAGACTAAGGCTGACACAAAGAGCCAGGGAGAGCTCAACAGACAGAGATAGAAAGAGACCACAGAAGGGAGGAGGTGAGCAGGGAGGAGAGGAGAGAAGGGAGGGGCGCACACCCCCAGGTGTCCCCCAGACCCCCTCCTCTGGCCTCCCTTGGCAGGGCCATCTCAGCAGGTCTGAGGGGTGAGAATCAGTGTCCGCTGAGGTGGTTCACCCTTAGCTCTGAACCCTGGGTGGTGCCCACCTGCGTGTGAAGCCAGCATGCCCCCATGCCGGGTCAGCAACAGCCTTCCAAGACTGACCCATTCTGGGGCCTCTGAAAGGCAGAAGGGGGCTCTTGCTGGGATTCAGATGGGGAACTCACCAATCCATCAAAGGACTTTAAACTCATTTGGGAAGGAGTGAGCCAAAATTCTTCAAATTCTTAAAAACATGTTATTAGTTTTTAAGATGATCAAGGAATGACATGTTAGCTGTGACAGCATAGGAGGGGATCCTCCCCGGCAACATCCCCACGCACTTTCTGGGGACAGGATTTAAAGCCCAAGTCCGTTAAGCAAAACTCACAAGGGTTCCGTTGTCCTTCCCTCCCCTTGGCCTATGGGGTTGGGGCTACTGGTTGGTATTTGTGCCACCTCTGCCTGTCAGCATCTCTTAGGAACATACAGAAAGGTTAGGTCCTTAATGAAGCAGCTTGTCGCAAGTACCCACATGTGGAAGTGCACCAGACTATACAGACATACATATATAAACACTTGCCATCTTCCAGGTGGAGCTCCTGGTGTGTCCAAGGGATCAGCTGGCTGATTATTGTTATTATTTTTGGTGAGGAAGATTGGCCCTGAGCTAACATCTGTACCAATCTTCTTCTATTTTGTAAGTGGGATGCGGCTTCAGCACAGCTTGATGAGAGCTGCATAGGTCCCTGCCTGGGATCTGAACCTACGAACCCTGGACCACTGAAGCAGAGTGCACAAACTTAACCACTACGCCACGGGGCTGGCCCCAGCCTGGTGGCCTTTCCTTGCAATGGGGGGTAGCAACCAACCAGAGAGCCTAGAACACGTTTTGGGCACTGGTGTGCTGCAGCTATCTGTGGCCTTCAGGACACTTGACCTGTGTGTCTTGGGGCTCAGTGACTCAAGTGGGGAAATTTCAAGCACAAGGGAAAGACAAACAGTGCTTGGCGAACAGGGGAGAGATGAGGCAGATGGGCCAGACTCCTCCCTTTGTTTCTTCAGTGACCGATGCCTTCTTCTATCAAACATTTACAGCGATGTTTTATCTTGGGTGCATTTATCATGTGCATAAACGCTCAAAATATTTTAAAAATTCTTTTATTGAGGTCATATTGGGTTATAACATCGTATTCATTTCAGGTGTACATTATTACATTTCAGCTTCTCTAGAGACAGTAGTCTAGTTTTTATCCATCGCCATACTTATGCGACCCTCTATCCCTTTTGCCCTCCCCTCACCCCCTTCCTCACTGGTAACCACCAATCTCTTCTTCATCTCTGTACGTTTGTTTGTATACCTTCCACATATGAATGAAATCATATGGTGTTTGTCTTTCTCTGTCTGACTTATTTCACTTAGCATAATACCCTCAAGGTCCATCCATGTTGTCACAAATGGCACAATTTTGTCTTTTTTATGGCTGAGTAGTATTCCATTGTGTATATTTACCACATCTTCTTTATCCAATCATCAGTTGATGGGCACTTGGCTTGCTTCCACATCTTGGCTGTTGTGAATAATGCTGCAGTGAACCTAGGGGTGTGTATATATCTTTTTGAATTATTGATTTCAAGTTCTTTGGATGAATACCCAGGAGTGGAATAGCTGGATCATATGGTACTTCTATTTTTAGTTTTTTGAGGAATCTCCATACTGTTTTCCATAGTGGCTGCACCAGTTTGCATTCCCACCAGCTGTGTAAGAGGGTTCCCTTTTCTCCATATCCTCTCTGACACTTATTTCTTGTCTTGTTAATTATAGCCATTCTAATGGGTGTGAGGTAATAATTCATTGTAGTTTCGACTTGCATTTCCCTAATAATTAGTGACATCGAACACCTTTTCATGTTGCTGTTGGCCATCTGTATATGTTGTTTGGAAAAATGTCTGTTCATATCCCCTGCCCATTTTTTTTTTTAGATTTTTAAATTTTTTTTCCTTTTTCTCCCCAAAGCCCCCCAGTACATCACTGTATGTTCTTCGTTGTGGGTCCTTCTAGTTGTGACATGTAGGATGCTGCCTCAGCGTGGCTTGATGAGGAGTGCCACGTCTGCGCCCAGGATTCGAACCAACGAAACACTGGGCCGCCTGCAGTGGAGCACGCGAACTTAACACTCGGCCACGTGCCCAGCCCCCCCTGCCCATTTTTTGACTGAGTTGTTCATTTTTTCGATGTTGAGTTGTATGAGTTCTCTATATATTTTGGAAATTAACCCTTTGTCAGTTATATGATTTGCAAATGTTTTCTCCCAGTTGGTGGGTTGTCTTTTTGCTTTGTTGGTTTCCTTTGGAGTGCAGAAGCTTTTTCGTCTGATATAGTCCCATTTGTTTATGTTTTCTTTTGCTTCCCTTGCCTGAGTAGACATGGTCTTTGAAAAGATACTGCTAAAAGCAATGTCAAAGAGTGTACTGCCTGTTTTCTTCTAAGAGTTTTATCCAGGTTTCCAGGCATTACATTCAAGTCTTTAATCCATTTTGAGCTAATGTGTGTGTGTACTCTTTCTGTATAGCACATACTAGTGCCTCCATGATGCATCGATACACATATATTACTGTGTAGAGTTGTATGGATAAAAACACATACACTGACTTGGGGGACAATTTTACAAGGCCCATGAGGGGCCATTTTGACTATACTGGCTGTTCACCTTAAGAACTCACTCTAACGCCACAAAAGATAAGACTACCCTGTACCCAATCCCTACTCTGCCAAGCCGCCCATCATGCCCTGGGGGAGACAGAAGCCAACGTCCCGCCCTTGTGGATATTGTGTCCTATTGGCGGTGGCTGCATAGGCTCGTGACGAGAGCATGCTGTGATGCATGCTATATGGAATTATGCCTATGGTGAAATGGCATCCAGGAAGGCTTTGTCGAGTGGGGGACACTGGAGAAAAGTCTCAAAGGGGGAATAGCAGTGGTTACGGGCAGTAAGAGTTTCAGCCTTGCTCTGAATGGCTGGGGGACAGCCTGTGTTCAAATTCTGGCCCTGCCACATACTAGCTGTGTGACCCTGGGCCAGTTAACTCATCTCACTGGACCTGACGTCCTCAGCAGACGCTATTGGTCACCCACCACCAGCCAGTCCTTTGTCCTGGCTGGCACGGCTCTGAGTTTGTCCCTGGCTCAGGGAAGGGGAAACCCAGCTGTAGCGCCAGCCCCAGCCTCAGGGGGTGGGCTCTGGAAGGTTTGAGTCACTCACAGAGGTCCCAGGCCCCACATCAGTGATGGGTTAGGCGTCAAAATGTGCCGTATCATCAGCACAGGTATCTATCGCTGCGTAACAGACCTCCTCAACACTTTGAACAACAGCCAGCATTTATCTTGCTCAATAAATCTGTAATTGGGTCAGGAATCAGTGGGATACTTGTCTCTGGTCCGCTTGGTGTCAGCTGGGCAGTTTCAGTGGGGCTAGAGGATCCATTGCCAACAGGGCTCATTCACGTGGCTGCAAGTTGGTGCTGGCTGTGGGCTGGTCACTCAGCCTGGGCTGTTGGCCGAGGGTCTCCATCCTTCCTTGATTGGTCCTCCTCAGACATGGGAGCTGGGTTCCCAGAACCAGTGTCCCAGGTGACAGGAAGGAGAAGTGGTCAATCTCTTACGGCCTCAGGACGGAAACTGGCACAGTGTCACTTTTGTCATGTGCTATTGGTCAAGCAGCCACCAAGCTCAGATTCAAGGGGAGCGCACAGACCTCATCTCCCGATGACAAGAGTATGGAAGCATTTGGGGGCCATGTTTTACAACTGCCATAGCCAATGAAACATGGGGAGGAGTGCCTTGGGGGGACTTCTTGGAAAATTTACTTTGCTCCCAAAAAGAGACATAAGCTTAACTGAATCACAATTGAGAGGCCAACATAAGAAGTGAGACCATCCCAAGAAGAATAAGATTGTACGCTTGACCCTTCACGGTTATGTTCTTAGTTTCATAAAATTCAGGGAAAGGAGAAGACTGTTGTAATCTCTCCTGCAACTGTTGTATTTGGAATCATCACAAAGCGCGCCTAAATTACATATAATTATGTGAATTATGCTTAAAATCCTGTAGAATTTCAATATTTGATGGGAAAACTCAGTATTGTCAAGATGTCAGTCCTTTCCAAATTAAAGCATATGTACAATGCGACGCCACTGAGACTGGAATTTAGAAGCAGATTCTAAAGTTCATCTGGAAGGGAAAATGTGAAAAACTAACCAAGAAAACTTTGAGAGAGAAGAAATGTTCTCACAAGACACAAAAACACATATAAAGGGATGTATCCTAGCACAAATTTCACTAACAAGAAGTTGGAAACAACTTGAATGCCCATGAGCAGGGGCCTGGTTAACTAAGTGGGAGTCATAAGGTCTCAGACTTGAGCCTCAGGATGACGTGGAGATCCTCGCATCTCCCAAAGGTACTGATTCAGGAGGCGTGGGGAGGGAGGGCTCAAGAATTTTGCGTTTCCAACCAGTTCCTAAGTGATGGGGATACTGCTGGTCCAGACCACACTTGGAGAACCACTGAATTAGGGACTCTCTGCTGGAGAATTCTCTGAAACTGATCAAAGAACGGGTATACCAGCTGTGAAATATAAAGAATACCAGCATACCCCCCCCCAAAAAAACTAAAACTAAATCAACTTATGGATAGGTACAGTTTCACTTAAAAAAATGACCGAAGGGCAAAAAGACACATAAGGAAGAGATGGCTGCTCTTCTCGCCCTGGACACTGCTGAGTCTGCATGGGTGATGCCGCGGCCGCCTTTATACGGACCTGAGCTTGGAGACAGTAGGGAGAGCGGGGTGGGGCCATGGAAGTCACAGGGAAGCATGCCTGGAGCCTGGTGTAGCCCTGGAAGTCTCTGTGAATTAACATGTCCCGGGATGGTTTAAGCCATTTTTTGGGGGGTTTTCCACTACTTGCAGCCAAAACTGCCTACCGGACACAGTAATGATCATGCAGGGTTTTGTAAAGATTGAGTGAGAGCATGTAAGTGAGTGCTTTCTTGGGCACTTGACACAAAGATCTCTTCCATCTAGCCTCCGTTTTCTGTACTTATTCTGGAAAAGCTTTCTGGGCTGGGCCATATGAGAAATATCGTGAGAAGCTGGCAGATTCCCTGACCTCCAGGAGCTCAGAGCCTGCAAGGGGAACTAAGAGAAGCAAAAAGAGGAATTCAATGGCTCATGTAACTGGGAAACCTAGGGACGGGCTGGCCGCAGGGGTGGCAGGATCCTGTTCCTCAAATGATGTCAACCAGTCTCTTTTTCAATGCGTCTCTGGTCTCCTCTTTGTGAGTGAGCTGCATTCTGTCCTGCTGTGGAGGGCTTTGTCTATGCAGTGGGAGGAGAGCATGGATTTTTGTCAACCATAAGGCTTACTTCCTACTATCTGAGCAAGCCTAGAAGAAAGAGTAGGCTCCTCTTTCCCTGCTTCCATATGTAAAATCCCAGGGAAGGCATCTGATTGGCTAGCTTGTGCCCTGGGCCCTTATCTAGGCCAATCATTGTGATCAGGGGTATGGAATACCATGCTTGGCCTAATGTGTGTGGTGCATGGGTGTTTACATATGTCATTTATGTCATATATGTGTATATACACATATATACAATCTATTGTGGCATAACTGTATTCCCACAAACTCAGCAGTGTAAGACAACACATACCTGTTGTCCCACAGTGTCTGTGGGTCAGGAATCCTGGAATAGCTTAGCTGTAATCAAGGCGCAGGCCAGGACTGGGTCCTCATCTGAAGGCTCGAGTGGGAAAGGATCCACTTCCAAGTTCATGCAGCTGTTGGCCAAATTCTGTTCCTTACACTTATAGGAGTGAGAGATAATTTTCTCTCTGGCTGTCACCTGCCCTTGGTTTCTAGAAGCCACTCTCAGTTGGGTCCCAACATGGCCACCCACTTTATCAAAGCCAGCAAGGGAGTGAAAGACTCCAGTAGGAAGGTGCTACAATCTTATGTGATGTAACTCACATACATCCATCACCTTTGCTGCCTTCTTTTGGTTAGAAGTCAGTCCCGGGTCCCACCCTATCTCAAGGAGATGAGATTATGCACAGGCATGAAGACCAGGAAGTAGGGGTCATGGGGGCCACCTTAAGAGCCAGTCTTCCATGTTTATTGAATAGTTTATAATATATGATACATGTATGTGTGAATATACATACATAGTTGTCCTACACAAATAGTTGCATGCCATCAAATGTGACATTCCAAAGTACTAGTTGCATTTGTTGCTATGTGCTAGTTATCTCCTTTAATGCTCACAACTCACTCTAGATATATGTTATTTTCCATGTCTTACAGATGAGGAAACTGAGGTTCAAGGAAGTGAAGTGACTCGGCCAAGATCAAACGCGTAAATATTGGCAAAGTTGGATTTAACCCCAAGTCTACCTGACTTGACCCTCACACATCTGCTCTTCTCCCTATGTCAAGATGGCCATGAACAAACCAAGGGTCACCCTTGGATGTTGACAAGTGAAGACAGCTGTCTCTGGGCTTAGATGCGACTGCATCTCCTCCTCACTTTAGTGCCCCTGTACCTGCCACTCTGGCCCTTCCCCAACGGCACTTGTGCATGGAGCCCAAGTAAACAACCATCATTTTATGTCCTCCCCCCTTCCTTCCCATTTTTCTTGTTTTTCTTGCCCCCATTCAAATGGGTAGTCTGCTCTGCACACTCTCATCATATTGGGATGGGGCAGCACGGAAAACAGACATAGCTTCCCCATCTTCCTCGCTCCTGCTTCTCGATGCCTAAGCCCCTAGAAAAATTTAGATTTGTGGCCAAAGATAGAAAGTCTTGGAGAAGCAGGTGAGAGAAGAGGGGCTTCTCCTTTCTCCAACACCCTTGGAACTGAGAAAAATTTTTCTGGGCTGGGAAGAGCAGAAAGGGGTGACAGAACCATTGGGTGTTGTTTTTTGTACACCTGAACTTGTGGACTGAGAGTCATAAATGCTGACAACTTTGGGGTGTCTTCCCAACCCACAGCCCTCTTCTCTGAGTCCTGCCTGTACCTCCCACCAGGGATTGGTGTATTGTTCAGGATATCGGTTTGTTGCTGCATCCAAAGGACCCAAAAGAATAGGGCTTAAACAATTAAAAGTTTATTTCTCTTACATAAAAATCTAGATAGATGGCCCAGTGCTATATTAATGGCTCCATAATTATCCAAGAGCCAGACTCCTTCTGTCTTGCTGCTCTGCCATGGTCAACATGCAACTTCAATTCCTATCTGCATGTCAGCTGGTAGGAAGAGGAAAGGGGCCTCCTTCCTCAGTGTGACTTGGAAGTTGTGCATACCGCTTGCACTCATTGGCCAGAACTTGGTCATGTGACCAAACCTAGCTGCAAGGGAGTCTGGGATATGTAGTTTTATAAAAGGACACCACGTATGCACTAAAAATTCCACTAGGCAAGAAGGGTAGACTAGATATGGTGGGACAATTAGCGGTCTCTGCCAGCTGACCTTGGCGGCAATGCTTTCCCTATGTGGTCCAGCCCTGTAGCCTGAACTCTATCTCTGTTTAAGAGAGTTTGAGTTGGTTTCTGCTACCTCAGTCCTAAAAGCTTTGAGGATGGTGGCTTGACTTCTGTGGGCACCTTCAGGGACCAGGTAAGGGGTGGACAGGGGCAAGAAAGCCATGCCCAAGTGTATGAGCAAGCAAGGCAAGGAGGGTCTGCACAGGGGGTCCTGCTAGCTGTTCCACACCCAAAGCAAATTGCAAGGCTGACCCCCGCCAAGCCCTACTGTCCATCACCCTGGTTGGCCGTGCCACGCCCAGACCCCTCACTCTGGTTATTCCCTCTCCCAACTCGAAGCACAACTTTCTGGAATGTAAGGTGATTTCCGGGCTGAAGAAAGGACTCTTCTGGGTTGCGTCTGGGGCTTCTACTCTTCCAGCCCATGCTCAAATGAAGGAGAAATGTGGTGAGCGCTAGGTTCGAGTCTGGTCGAGTCTTGTCTCAGAATTCCCAAGCCACTCTGCATGTCCATCCTCTTCAGGCACACGGCTGCTCACTGAGGACCTGGGTCTTGCTGACTGGAGTCAGTCCTGGCGAAGCCTCAGAAATGTTTACATCTGGCATCTCTGCTTGCTGTCCACCACCTCATCCTCTCAGTGTAGCCAAAATTCACCCATTCATTCATTCATTCAACAATTATGGATAAAGCCCCCACAATGTGCCAGGCTCAGCTCTGGGCAGACAGGATCCCTGTCCTTGAGGGACCCACATCTACTGGGGGGACTGGCAGTTAACTAATCACACAACCAAATGCACCATCACAGCCTCGAAAAATGCTAGGAGGAAAAAGTAAAGGCATAAAACAGGAGGTCCTGTCCTGGTCTAGGGCTTAGGAAAAGCTCCTCTGAGAAATGTTTCCTGAAATTGAAGGATGAGTAAGAATGCAACGCACAGGGAGTCAGTGCAATGGAGCAGGGTGTGCAGAACACTCCAGGCAAAGGGCACCGCCTATGCAAAGGCCCTGCGGTTGAACAGCGTACGGCTAATTCCTAGAACTGAATGGAGCCCCTGAGGCTGGCATCCCCAGCATCAAGGGGGATTGACGAACATTGTTCCCGATCCTGTCACCCTGGCGCTTAAAGCTCTTCAATGGCGTATTCCCATTACCTTTAGTGTAAAACCCAAATTTGCCCTTGGATAGGCCCCTGCCTTCCACTCTGGCCTCATGCCTGACCACTCCTGGGCTAGATGCTCTGTCACCTCCCAGAAGCTGGTCCCTCTGGCCCTAATCCTTCGCTTGACTAATTCCAGCTTGTCCTCAGGACTCAGCGTTGACATCATAGCCTCTGGAGAGCAGCCTGGATATTCCGCCGTTTGCCCTCCCAATCTGTGGGCTCTATGGAGGTTCTGCCAGGAGGGAGGGGAGTGAGGTTGGGTCATTGTTCCACGGTCCCCTCTCCTCCTTCCCCCATGGGGTCACTTGGAGCTGGCTGTGGCCCTTGACGGACATCATTGATCTGCTCAAGGCAGCCCTTTCCACATAACCCTCCCTCTAGGGTCCTCGAACCCTCCCTCCCTTTGTCTGTCCCAGCTGCCTAGGAGTGGTGACAGCCCAGCTGCTGCTAGCAGTGTGTGGTTAAAAGCTGGGCCTCTGGGGCCACAGTTTGAACTCCAGCTCTGCAACATATTTAGCTGTGTGGCCTTGGGCAAGTTGCTCAGCCTCTCTGTGCTTCAGTTTCTTCATGCGGGAAAAAGGGATCATGACCAGACCCACTTTACAGTGTTGTTGGCATGATCAAATGAATTCACACATGTAAGTGCCTAGGCCTGCGCCTGGCACAGAGCAGGCACCCAGGTTTGCTGTTATTAGTTGTCAGTCCTCTCCTGTCTCCTTGGTTCTAGGCTCGCCTCCTCAGCAGGGCTGTGGAACGCGTGCGGTTGAGGGCCTGGGGCCTCCCTGCGCCCCTGCCTCCCACCTGCCCAGGGGAGGTCAGATGGTAACTGCCCGTGACCTGGATTTGCCCTCGGAAGAATTTCTGGCCATTATCCCAAGCAGGCATGAACATGGACTCTGGCCTTTTCTCCCAGTTAGCTGGAGGGGCTGAGAGGGGCTGAGCGGTGGCTGTGGACCCTGCCCTGGATCTCTCTCTCCCGCCCTCACGCCCAGGGCCCCCTGCACCCCAGCCTCCTGCCAGCTCTCGACAGGGCAGATCCAAGTCATCCCAAATGGAACAGGAAGGAGGCATGGGGAGGGGCAGTGGGCGTCGGGCAGTGGCCCTGTGAGCATCTGCGGGGAGGAGCTCCTTACATTCAGAGGACACTGACAAGCCAGGTGGCTCCCTCGGGGAGTGGCCAGGGTGGACAGGATCCCATCATATGAGAAACAGGTGTTGGGGTGGCACACCCAAGGGAGCTTGGAGGGGTCCTCAGGTACTGAGGGGGCCCAGAGGGCAGAGGACTGTGGCGGCATGGGCCCTGCCCAGAGACGCCAGCTGTGTCTGCGCTGATGACAACACTTCCTAACGTTCACCCTGGCTCCTGAGCAATGTGTCCAATGCCCGCAGCTCTGTGCTGAGTATGCCAGCGCTAAGGGTCCCCAAGATCACGTCCTTCCCGGGTCAGCCTTGGGCCTCCACGTCCTCCATGCCTCGTACAGAACCGGGGGGCTGTCAGTTCCCTTTTGCTACTTAAAGCAAGGAAGGAGCACCCCGTGGTGGGGTGGGGCAGGGGGCTGAGGGACCAGATAGAGCTGGCTTCACGTTTCTGCTCCTCACCTACTGGCTGTGTGGCCTTGGGCAAGTCACATAGCCTCTCTGAGCCTCAGTTTCTCTGTCTGTGAAATGGGAAGCCCTGTGCCTGCCTCCCTGGATGCTGTCAGGCTCAGTGAACCGTGTGTGCAAACTATGGCATGGCAGCTGGCGCCTGCATAGATGCTCAGGAAACTGGTAAGAACTTTCTTGGGCCTCCACACATCCCTGAGTCTGTGCACGCTGGGACACCCCCTGCAGGACCCCGTCTCTCTGGCACCTCCCACGTCCTGAGCTGCTCCCAAACTGCTCAAGCCTCAGCCTGGCCCACAAGAGACCAGGCGTGAGGACAGGGCTGCCTAGCTTCACCCTGAAGGAACCTGGAGGCCACCGCTCCTGTCCTCTCTGGGGGCCTCACCTCCTTCCCCATCCTTCATCCTGACGGGCCCAGAAGGACATCCCAGAGCATAACTCATGCTGGAAGTTTCTGGAATCCATGGAAAAAAGCCCCACACTGGTGGGGAAGAGTTCCCCAGGCCTGGGTGCCCCCCACCCCCGGGTCCGCCCACTCCCTCCAGAAGGGTCCGGGTACCTCCTGTTTTCCCAGCCAGGAGGCCACTGGTTCCCACATTACCACATGAATGGGGCACAAGTCCCCTGCCCACTCGAGCAGACAGTTTGGCTAGCAAATTGACATAATTACGGAGACGGAGGGAAGAAAGCCGCCCCCACCGGGCCCCCCAGCAGGCGGCTCCCAGAGGCCTCCTCCGGCTTTGTGGGCCGGCTCACGGCTGATTAGAAACCTTGTGGCCTTTTCAAGAGCCCTAAGTGATTGGCCCCCTTAATCTGATTACAGTTGGCAGAGCCCCTCCAGCCGCCTCTGAAGGGCCGTTCTCAAGCACCCTGCTCGATGGTGCGTGCGCCCGCACACACACACACACACACACACACACACACAAGCTCGGTCAGGCCTGCTGGCGGGGCCTCTGCCTCCCCTCGCCAGGCCTCGTTTGCTCCATCAGGGACATCTGAGCTGTCCAGGATGGCCCTAAACTTCAGCCACACGGGGACTGATGTACCCCTAACACCCTGGGTCACCTCTCTAGAACGTCCCACACAGACACATGGCCCAGGCCAGGGGCGCACAGGAACACTGGCACCCTGTCCGTCCTCAGAGTGGCCACCCTGAGCAGCCAGGACCAGGCCACCCGACGCCGTCCAGGGCAGCGCTCTCCCCACGGCTGCTGTATTCCCAGGGCTCCCAGGGCTGCAGCTCTGGGGGGTTGCGGCCCAGCAGGCAGCCTGGACACCCCTCAGGCCCAGGCTGCTCGTCGACCCACCTGGGAACTCAGCCCGCAGGGCCGCCGTCAATGACCTCGGCCCCCAACTCCACTTGGTAGCTCTTAATCCCCGGGCCCAGCCACAATGGCTCCTTTTCCCATCCTCGCTTCCGGCCCTCACAGGCCCCGGCCTGGTCTTCCACCCCAAGGGCGCCCTCCTGGGCAGCCGCTCAGGGTGAGGGTGGGGTGGGGGACAAAGCTGGGGCCGAGGAAGAAGGGACAGAAGAGAGGGCTCTGGCCTTGTCAGTTAACTGCCTCCCACCCCCACCCCGCCCTGGGAGATGCTAGCTGGGCATGTACATCGGGGCGGGGTGGGGGGGGATGTGGGACGAGCCCTCTAGAGTGACCCCAGCCTGCCGCACCCCATCCCAGAGGCCCCTCAGCCTGCGGCCGTGAGAAGGGCGTCCTCCGCTAGGAACCCCACTCTTCTCAGACAGTCCTGAAGACCGCCATCTCTGGGCTGGGCCAGGAGCCAGAGAGCAAGAACATGGAACCCAGGTCCAGACACCGGGATTAGGGCCCTGGGCTCCCGTCTGGCCCTAGCACCGCCCGTAATAACACGGTGACCCTGGCGGATTACTCAGCCTCCCTGGGCCTCAGTCTCCCCACCTGTGAGATGGATGTGATACAGGCGCGTTCTTTCAGGGGTGCTGGGAGGATAAACAATACAGGGCAGGCAGGGCACTCAGCAAGGTGCCCACACAGAGGTGACACTCAGTACACAGCTGCTGTCACCATCTGAGTCAAGAACAGAGGCGACTGGGGGTACCGCCATTAAAAGCACAGTTGGGGGACAGTCTCTGGGGTTGCCCCTGCCCCTGCTGGACCCCCCTGGCTCTCAGGGCTCCCCAAGGAACTTCATGTTGTGCGGCATCTTCCAGGACAAGTCTCCCAGTTGTCGACATTTTTAAGACAGCATCCCTGATCATGTGACCCAGAGCTAGTCTCGGCAATGGGGACCCAACCTAGGTCTCTCCCCCACCAAGGCCTGGGCATGGTCTCCCCCGAGCAGCCTGGACATTTCCCTGAGGCAGAGCTGCCTGACCCCTGCTCTCCTGCCCTCCTGGCACAGGCCCCAGGTCATGCAACCCTGGGCGGGGGCCTCCCAGACCCGGCACAGCCCGGTCCTCCGCGGGGCCCAGTACTTTGGCGGGACAGCGAGGACCTCCCGCAGCCCGCAGCCCGCATCCAGCGCCCACAGCCCCACCCGGGCGCCCCGCGGGATGGGCGTGCCGGCTGGGCGGGGCCGGCTGGGGGAGGGAGGCTGGGGCGCCGATCAGCTGGAATCAAAGCTGCCGCTCCGCTCCCTGCCACGCCGCACCCCTGCCGAGCGCAGCGCACCTCCTCCTTTGTCACAATGTTTTTCAATCCGGGGAACCAAACTGTCCAATTAGAGCCGGGGCCTCCGGCTTCCATCTTTGCCGACGTTTAATTAACATGCTCCTCTTGGCAGCTGCTGACAAGTTCCAGAAACAGGTTGTAAAGGGCTTTTGTCTTTACCCAGCATGGAAAATGAGGGGTGTTACATCGCGGGAACATGAATAGGTTGCATATCAGCTCCCTCCTCTCCGCCTCCTCCCCCATCCGCCGACAAGGGGAAGGATGGCCTGAGTGAGTGCCTATGTACGTGTGAATTGTGAGTGGGCGAGAGGGCGAATTTGGAGGCAGGAGAGACCCTCTCCCCCCTTCCCCTTTCCCCCCTGGAGTCTTTGCTCCACAAAGAATCTGGATTCCGCTTCTTATTCTCCAGCGGGCACACTTTTGCCTCACTTCTCTTTTAGACATACCAAACCTTGCCATCTTGCTTCCCATTCCTGGGTTTCTGCCTTTGTCATCCTTCTGGTAAACTCCTATTCAGCCTCCAAAACCCTGCTCCAGTGGCCCACTCTGGGGAGCCACCTGGGTGTTGAATGCCTGTCAGAGTTCAGGGTGATGTTGGGTGTCAGATCGGTTCCCCAGCTAAACTGGGAGCCCCCTGAGGGCAGGAACGGTGTGTTAGTCTGCCTGGGGGGCGGGGGGTGGGCCTCAATCAGTGACAGCAGACCTAAACTACTGAAACCTGCCCCCACTGTGGAAGGAGAGCAGAGAGGGAGGAGGGAAGGGTTGGGGGAGGGGGAGTGGCCCCAAAGAGCCCTCCTTCCCTACTCCCCCAGGGGCCCTTAAGAAGGGGCAGGGTCATGTGGAGGCACAGTAGGCACGGTCCACATGGGTGGGTTTCTGGGATGGTTGATGTGAAGGAAGGAGGGGCTTTGGGGAAAGACCCCATCCCCAAAGCGGAGCCCTGCCGGGGGGCCCCAGCTGGGGCAGGCTCCAGCACCCCTAATTGCTCCTTTTCAGCCCGGGATGATTTTCCTCGCAGTGTGGGTGGCCGCTTGGGGTGGGAGGTCAGGACTGGGGCAGGAGGCCAGGTCCCTTGGGTCCTTTTCTCCCTCAAACTGGCCCTGTTGGAGTATTCACACCCATTCTACCAAGGGCACCAAGAACATTTATTCACGGAGGCCGCCATCTGCGTGGCACAGGGAGGTGGAGAGTCCAGGGAGCAGTGAAGGTGCAGCTGAGGGCGGGCGGGGAGTGGGAGAGCCCAGCAGTGGGGGGCTGGCAGCTCAGTTGCCTCTGAGGAGGGCCTGGGTCCACCCCCAGCCCCAGCCCTGCCTGCTTTTCTCAGGATGTGACCACCAAGACCCCAGCGGCAGGCTTCCTGCGGCCAGAACCTGGGGGACACTTGCTTTGTCTCCAACTCCTCCTTCTCCACTCTCAGGCAGGCCCCCTGGAGGAGGGGAAGGCAGGGTGGAGACGCCCCAGGGCCAGGATGCCAAGGAGGGTGCTGCTTGCCTCGCTCCTGTGTTCCCAGCTCGGCAGCACCAGCTGCTTCTGCGGAGCCTGCAGTAAGAAAGCCGAGAGCAGAGGATCACAGCCTCACTCTTCTTTCCTTACACCCCAGCATGCCCTCCTGCCACTCATGCGCCTTCTGCCCTATGCACGGCTCTTTCCCAGCTCCAAGAGGGCAAATAAAGACAATAAGAGCAAAGGTAATGACCTGGAAAGACCCAGTTCCTCCACCTGCCAGCTGTGTGGCCTTGAAGAACCTGAACCTCTCTGAGCCTTAATTTCCTCATCTGCTAAAAAGAGAGGTAATTGCACCTGGTAGAGGGGTAGATGCAAGAGGCCTGGGAAAGGGCTTGGCGCCTTCCACAGAGGGGAAAAGGAAATGTTAGCTGATGGATGGAAGGAAGAAGAGAGGGAAGGAAGGAAGGACAGAGGGGAGGGAGGGAGGGAAGCAGATTCTCGCCTGAGTCGATCAATTGAATAGCACCAGGCCTGTCATCTCCACTTTCATAAATGAGGAAATTGAGGCTCAGTCTCTGGGGCGAAGAGACCCTCCAAGTCCCTCACGCAGTAAGCAAAGCAGGAAAGCCAAGCGCGCACCCAGGTCACCTTCCTTCCGGATGCTCCTTCCTGCCCAGAGCGCCTGCTGCATATTCCTGTGTCTGTCCATGTGCATGTGGTCCGGCTCTGAGTGCCTCCCCCACCAACCCCAGCGTGCCCACTGCACTCCAGGCAGGAGGGGTGGAAGCTCCGCTCTTCACTTCTTGAGGCTTTCATTTTGCCTCTTTGCTGGTGGCATCTGATTTTCAGAGCTGGGCCCCCACTGGACAACCTGCCCATCGTCCCTCACTGCCAAGCCAAGCCCACACTCACCTGTGTCTCCCCTGCCCTGGGAGCTTAAGGTTCTGGGGGTCTGAGGGTGGTGTGCTCAGGACGGAGGGCAGTCCTCTCGTTTTCAGGCACCTGCAGAGAGAGGAGGCCGCTGGGAGGGTGGTGCCTCAGGCTGCGCAGGTGTGTCTGGTGGAGCTAGAGCAACCTGGGCAAGTCAGGAGCGGGCAATGGTGTGTGGCGGGCGCCACCTCGTGGTCACTGTGCAGATCGCACGCCGCGGAGCAGGGCCGCCCTCCATGCACGTGTCGTTCCCCTACGTCAGGTTAGCCACTGTCCAGGGTGCTGGGGCCCCGCGAGGACTACACGGAGTCCTCGCCCCCCTAGAGCCACGGGAAGGAGTTCAAGGGAAACGCACAGTAACAACGAGAGTTGTAAACGCACACAAGAGGCTGACGACCCAGCCCGGGGGGACTCGGGCTGTGCCTAACCAACTTCTGAAAGATGAGTGGTAGCGCGCCAGGTGAGAGGCAGCGTGGCAAGCTCCCTGAACTCAGGCAGGCGCACAGGTGAGGGAGGGGGAGGCGCAGGGGAGGCCGGAAGGGGATCAGTAGGTGGAGTGCGGTCGGGGCGCATCAGCCCTGCCTTGGCTTCGAGGCTTAGATTTGATCCTAAAGATCATCTGTGGTCCTCATCTGTGGTCCTGGGGAAACTCTGTCTCACCCCCGTCCTCTGGGAAGCCACCTCATCTTCCAGATAAACCACCCAGAGGCCAGGGGACACGGGGACGGCCTGATGGTGGCGTGGTGGAATTATACTACTGGAAGCCGAGTACGGCTGAAGGGTATACAGCAGAGGGGAGGTGTGAACTTCGAATAAATTATAAAGATCAAAACAGAACCCAGAGGGAGCTTCTACATATGGGAATTGGTAACATTTTTTAGTTTATTTCTTTAGTACTGAATGCATGTGGTTTCTAATTGTGGTGTCTAAAATAGTTTAAGTTCTGACTTGAAATGCAGAACGAAAATAACTGCGCTGCTAAAAAAAGAAAGTTTATTAGGAGTGTAATAACACGGAACACTGCTTAGGGTAGAGAGAGAAAGCACAGGACACCAGATCGGGTGTGTAATGTCATCTCAGCTGTGTAAGAAAAAGCTATGCGGACTTAAAGAGCAGACACTGAAAAGATATACACCAAAATGTTACCAGTGCTTGAATTAGGGTGATGGAATTTCTATTTTTCTCTCCTTCCAGATTTTCTTTAATGAGCTTCTATTCTTTTTATAATTAAAAAAATAATTTAAAGAGAGTGAATTTAAAAGGCTTATTAGTTACGTACTTGAAATTGGTTTATAGTGGATATTACTTAAAATTACCTTGAAAATTCCTGGTATGGTTTTAAAACTACGGAGCCAAAGGGAAGGCAATCATGGGCAGACCTGTGTCTCAGGGGCCACAGATACAGGCTGGGTCCTCGCCCTCGTCATGAGGGGAAGGTACAGGGGGCAAGAAGGACCCTCGGCATCTGCCATCGTCTAATGCCGATAAACACCTCCAATAATGATTCGTGGGGAGGAAGGCCTGCCTAGGTCACAGAAAGCTTCTAGAACAGTGTTTCTCAAGTTGGGTTTTTGGACTGATGCTCCTCTAGATGCTGAAAGTAGTGGATGTCACAGAACTCAGCTTCTGTGCCAGAACCACCTGGGCGCTTGGCCCCAGGCGGAGCCCCAGGCCCTGCTGAAGCAGACTTTCTGAGCAGGCACCTGGGAAGCTGCATTTTCACAGGGTCTCCAGGTGGCTCTTACGGAGACTGAAGCTGAGCACTGCACTGTGATTCTTAACCGAGGCTGTATATTAGGTTCACCTGGGGAGCTTTAAGTGAAACCCTAATATACAGGCCCTATGCCACAGACCAATTAACTCGAGGCTTTGGGGGCGGAGGCCTGGGGCTAGAAGGCTTTTAAAGCCCCCAGGTGGTTCGAGTGTGCATGGAAGGGCTGGAAACCGCTGGTCTCGGGCAGTGGTTCATAGACGTGTGAATCACATGGGGGGCTTTGAGAACAGAGGGCTGGGCCCCACCCCCTGAGCTGTAGATGCAGCGGGTCTGTGTGGGGCTCAAGAATGTGTGTTTCTAACAAGGTCCCAGGTGATGCTGATGCTGTTGGGGACCACACTTTGGGACTCTAGACCACAGCCTTCAACCCCCAGCAGGCACAGCCTCTGGATAAAAGAGCGGGATGATGCAGGCCTTGTCCCCAACCCTCAGCTCCGACTCCCAGGCCCCAGCCCAGCTGACGTGGGCAGGGTCCGGGGAGGGCAGCCGCAGCTGCCGTCGTGCAGGGGGACGAGCCGAGGACTCACCTCCCAGTAGATTGCATCATCAAAGCAGCTCTGGTCGGGGGCTTGGCCCCAGAATGGAAGTTTCAAAATGAGGCCTAAAGAAAGTGGGAGGTCACCAGAGGTCAGGAACTCCTTCCTCTGCCAACCCAGCCCTTTCCCTCCGCTGGGAACATCCCCTCATCCCACAGTCACGGGGTGGAGATGGGGTTCCCGAGAGCTCTGGGCTGGCCTCTGCTGTGCCCCCACCTTCTCTGGACCAGCCACCTCCACTCACCCACGATGATGCCGCCCACCAGGGCCATGGCCAGGGAGATGAAGAGGCCGGCAGCCTGGAGCTTGGCCTGCATGCTGGAGTCCAATTTTGACCTCAAACCAAAGGCCTGGATAAGCCTGGGGTGGAGACAGGGGCAGGTCAGGACCCAAGACAGAGGCCAATTAGCCATTGCTGCCACCCCACAAATGTGAATGGGCACCAAGGCTCAGTAAATCCTGGTCCTCACACTTCCCATCTGCAAAATGGGGGCGCCAGACAGATCAAATGGTCTCTACGACTCTTGTGGAAGGAGGGAGGCCCATGAAACAGTGATCCAGACTGAGGAAGGAAGGGGGTGGAGACATAACCTTGGACCCCAGAGGAACAGCAGGAAGGACTGGAGAAGGAAGGAGGGAGCCCCACCTGCACGCTCTCATACATACCCTTCCTCTCCATACACGGCACTGTTGGCAAAGGCTGCCGTCACGGCACCGGTGATGCCGCCTATGATGCCGGGAATGCCATGCAGGTTGTGAATGCCGCATGTGTCCTGGATCCGCAGCTGGGACTCCAGGAATGGCTGGAGAGGGGAGTGGGGTGCTGCTCAGCCCAGGGCCTGTGGCAGCGGCCCCACGAGGCCAGGATTCTGGAGGCCCCAAATACACAGACCCAGGATTTTCCAGCCCCATCCCCCTCCCGAGGGACCCCTAGGAATACAGACACCCAGCACTCTCCAGCCCCCAGCCCCTCACCCGGGGCTCTCACCTTCAGGTACACAAAACCCAGGGTGGAGATGATGCCGCTGCTGAAGCCGACAATGAGGGAGCCGTAAGGCATGAGCATCATCTCGGCCGCAGTGCCCACGGCCACCCCTCCTGCGAGCGTGGCGTTCTGGATGTGCACCTGGGCAGGGCGGGCAGAGCAAGCGGGAATTCAGTCCTCCCCTATAGCGTGGGCCTGGAGGAGCTGACGCCCTGGGAGCCAGGGGTGGCTCGAGTGCACTCAGCAAGCCAGGAGCCTGCAGAAGCTCCAGCCAGGGCCCGGGCTTGGGACGGCCGCCCCTGTGTGCTCTGCACATGTGCACCCACACCAGGAGTTGGCATCCTCCGTGCACACAAATCAGTGTACTTGTGTCCGTGCCAGTGAGCCCTGACTGTGTGTCTGCACGTTCCCTTTATATCCGGGAGCCACACATACCTGTGTGCCTGGGTTCGCGTGTCTGACATTCTCTACATGCATGGATGCCGACGTCACGCACCTGTGGGGACTGTGTATATGTCCACACCCGTGTCAGAGGCTGTGGGCTTGCAGGATGCCAGCTGACTGGCTCTGGGGGTCTGCGCTCGTCAGGCGCTTGTCAGGCACTCCACGGGGAGCCCAGGAGGTAAGGACAGGTCCCTTCCCGTGTTTGCAGGTGAGGAGATTGAGGGGCAGGGAGGTTAAATGACTTGTGGAAGAGCACACAGCCAGTGAGAGGCAGAAAGAGGTCTGGATCCAGGTCTGCGGGGAGCCACAGCCCTGACCTGGACCCTGTCCCACGTCCCTCCCTGCGTGTGGGTGTCAGATGCACACAGATGTGCCCATGTCAGTGTGTCTGGTTCTCCTCCCCCGGGTGCCTGAGCCCCACCTCCCTGCTCAATGACTGTCCACTGCCTCCAGGGCTCCCGGCAGTGTCTCAGCACAGATGCTGTCAACACCTCGGGCTCTGGGGGGAGAACGAGGAGGAGCAGCCAGGTGGTCCAGAGCCGCGGGCATAGCAGAGCCTCCAGGAAGCTGGCTCCGGGCTCTGCCTAAATTGGCTATGCAGTCTGGACAGACCACTTCTCCCCAAGCCTCAGTTTCTTCATCCACAAGATGGGTGCGACAGTCCTCATGCTGCCCACCTCACAGAGCTGTTGGCAGGGCCTGGTGCTCAGCGCCCCTCCCCGCAAGACTCCCCACTGCTCCCCCACTACTCACCATGTCCAGCTTGCCCTTCTTGTGCAGGGCGCTGGACAGTGCCACCGAGGTGAGCACACTGGCGGCCAAGGAGCAGTAGGTGTTGATGGCAGCGCGGTGCTGGGCGTCCCCGTGGCTGGACACAGCTGAGTTGAAGCTGGGCCAGTATATCCACAGGAAAAGGGTGCCTGGCCGGACCAGATAGGGCCAGTGGACCCGGGACAAGAGGCATCAGTTAGAGGGCCCTACAGAGCTCAGAGCCATCCTGTCCCTTAGCGCCACAGATGGCAGATGACTCCCACGCCAGCTGTTTCCCACTCCGGAGCTTTATGCATCTGGAGGCTCTTCCCAGAAGGCCGTCCCTGCCTTACTCCCCACCTAGCTCTCCGGGAAGTCCACCCTGAGCCTGTAACCGGGCTCCATGCACCCCCTGCTCCCACAGCACCATGGGACAATCTTTTTCTTCACTATAGGGGGACCATCCAGAGGCATTGGCATCTCTCCCATGACACTGAGGAGCTCCTTGAAGGCAGGGCTGGGATTTAAGAGACCAGAGTGGGTGGTTGACATGTGTTCTCTGGAATAAGTGGACAGAGGAAGCGCCTTGCCCTAGCCCAGGGATGGAGGGACGGTTCCTGGTTACCACTGTGTCTGCCCTGGGGCATCCTATGGAAAACACAGGGTGAGTGACCCACTTCTTCCAGCCCCACGGGGAAAGGGGACAAGGATCCCAAAAGTATCTACAGGCAACCTCCCTCTGCCCTCTCCACAAAGGGAACTGGCAGCCACACACCAGACCACATGGGGATCAGCTGTGATCATGGCAGCCTGGACTCCTCATGGCATCCCTCAGCCATTATGGTGGTCCTCAGCCATCATGGCAGCCCTCAGCCATCATGGTGGTCCTCACCCATCATGGTGGTCCTTACCCATCATGGCAGCCCTCAGCCATGATGGTGGCCATCAGCCATCATGGTGGTCCTCAGCCATGATGGCGGCCCTCAGCCATCATGGCAGCCCTCAGTCATGATGGCGGCCATCAGCCATCACGGTGGTCCTCATCCATCATGGCAGCCCTCACCCATCATGGCAGCCCTCAGACATCATGGTGGCCCTCAATCATTATGGCAGCTCTCACCAATCATGGCAAAGAGGTCCGAGTGATACACAGGGCTCTGCGGCTGCTTGCTATGGTGTAGGTTGGGTCGGTAGAGGATCCAGCTCACTGTGAGCCCAAAGTAAGCGCCGAATGTGTGGATGGTCATGGAGCCCCCTGCATCCTTCACCTGGGGTACAAGGGGCCTGTCAGGCTCTGACACCTTCTCTCCCTCCCCCACACACAGACAGAGGCCCAGCTGTGTCTGACTCTGTGAGCCGCAGGATGGAGCCCAGGGCCCCCGCAGAGCAATCTACTGGGGAGGAGAGAAAGTGGGGGTCCCTGAACCCAGGCTGTAAGCCTGTCAACCAAATGCCAGGACATCTCCATCAGCGAGTGCGATTGGGTCCCGATGGCAAATGCCAGGCTTGGTGAGGGACTTGCTCAGCTGGAAGAGGTGAAGCCCAGCTGGAACCCAGGGCAACCTCCTATCTAGTTTGTCAGCCACTAGCTCCCACTTTGTCTTAATTCCTCGGGACTCCCTCCTTCCCTCTGGGCCTGCCCCTCTCCACATTTCCTTCTAGACAACCACTCCTGGCCCGCCACCACCCCATCCAGGCTGCGTGACCCATCTCCCCTGCCTCCTGTCACACTCCTTGCCCTCCAACCTCCCACCTAACCTCCCACCGTCCACCCCATCCCCAGCCTCCTCTTGCCTGCCTCCCAAAGTCAGAGCAGGCAGAGTTGGTCCCCTCCCCATCTGTCCCTTCCTGCCCTACCCACCTCCATGCCTCTGGACTTCTTTAGGTCAAGTTCTTCATTTACAAAATGGGGAGATGGCCAGGACTCAGCAGGGCTGTCTCGAGGATTAAGCTAGACACCTTGTGTAAACACTCTACGGCTGCTGGACTGATTGAGCCTTCCTCCCCTGCCCCCACCTGCCCTCCCTCAGCCTCCTCTTCCTCCCCGCTCAGAACCAATCTCAGAGGAAATGCCAGTCAGAATCATAGGCTCGCTCCTTCATTTTGGATGGGAAAACCCAACCAGAGAGGTAAATGTGTCATCAAAGGTCATAGAGCCAGTTGTGGAGTTGCTGACAGAGCTGGGTTTCCTGACCCCCAGCCTGGTGGGTGCCTCTCCTAGCTGTGTGACCTTGGGTGAGCCCCTTAACCTCTCTGAGCCCCAGCTTTCTCATCTGTAAAATGGGGTAATAATTGTGCCCATCTCAGAGATGAGGGTTAAATGGGATATCCCATGTGAAGCAGTCAGAGCAGGGGCCAGCCGAAGACAAGGGCTCCTGACATGTCGCCAGTGACTGTCATGTTTAAACTTGGCTAAAGAGAGGCGGAAGGGCTGTCACGCACTAGAAGACTTTCTGGAGCAGATCATGGAGGGTTCTCAACGGCCTGAGGAGCCTTCCCTGCTCTCCACTCACCCAAGATGCTACCATCAGCCTACGCCAGCTCACACCCACCGGCCCCAGCGCCTGCCCCTCGCCCCGCCCAGCTCCTTCCTCCCCCTCGCCTCGCACCCCAGCCAGTCTCTGAGGCTTGTCCAGAGTCTCCTGAATCACCCACTGTCTTCTCTTCGTGCTCGCCCAGTCCCGGTCCCAGCCTCTTTCCTGGGCTCCCTGCCTCCAATCGTTCTCACCGCAGCCAAAGTGACATTTCCATGGCGTGTGTCCGACCATGCCACTCCACTGACTGACACCTTCTGTGCTCCCCACTGCCCTCAGGATAACGTGAGACCACGCCCGACACAGCCCCAGGAGTCTTGATGGCCGGTGCTCCTCCCCCACCCTCCCTACCCCTCCAAGCCCCCCTCTCAGCACAGCCCGCCCCCCAGCCAGCCCCAAGCTCCTGAGACCTCTCACTGAGGCTCTCGCCCAGGCCTCTGCCCTGCTGTTCCCTCTGCCTCGAATGCCCTTGCTCACTCCTCCGCCTGGTTATCTCCCACCTGACTTCGAGCGTTGATACCTCTTCCTCCAAGAAGCCCCCTGACCTGGTTCGGGCGCCCTCCTCTAGGCCACCTCGCCCTTGAGCTCACTCCTGATCATACTGTGTGGTCACTGCCTGTTGACTTGCTGGCTCCCTCACTAGACTGCGAGCTCCTTGGGGTCTAAGGGTGAGTCCTGCTCACCTCTGTAACCCAGCGCCTGCAGCGTTGCCCGACACGGAGTCAGACTCCAAAATTCAGGCACTTGACAAATATTTACGGAGCGCTTATTAGGCACTGACCTAGGTGCTGGGGATAGAGATGGTCCAGGCAGACAAGGTTTCCTGCCCTTATTAGATAAGGAAAAATGCTGTGAAGAAAATAAACCAAGGCCGTGTGAGAGACAGTGACCGGCAGGGTGTAAGGAGAGAGCAACACTGGGTAGGGGAACCTGGGAGGGCCTCTCTGAAGAGGCAGCATTCCAGCTGAGACCTCAATAGTGAAAAGGCCTGAGGGACGAGAATTCCCGCAAAGCGAACAGCAAGTGCAAAGGCCCTGAGGTGGGGCCGAGCTTGGTGTGTTTGAGGAGCCAACAGCAGGGTATGATCACAGCACAGAAAGATCGGGAGAGAGTAGACGAAAAGCTTGGCGAGAAAGGCTGGGGCCAGAACATGTAGGGCCTTGTAACAAGTGTAGGTTCTATTCTAAGTGAAATAAAAAAAAAAAAATCCACTGGAGGGTTTTAATCAAGGGAATGGTCTTATATGCATGAATAACAGACCACCATGGCTGCTGGTGGCCATTGACCTGAGAAGGTGCCTGGGGTAGGGATGAAGGGGGGACAATGAGCCAGGAGGAGATACAGTGGCTTGGACTAGTCTGGTGGCTAAAAAAATGACAAAAGGAATAACTGAATGTAGGGTGGCCTAAATAAAGCCCTGGGGAGAGGTTCCAGGCAGAATCCAAATGTAGAGGAGTTGGGGGCTCAGAAATGGGTGGAGTCCCTGAACGACCCCCTCCCCTGCTAAGGTACCAAAGAGGTTTCTGAGCTAGACTCAAAGGTGCCCCTTACCTAGGCCACTGAACTGGCTAACCCCAAGGGGCATCATTTCTGCCATAGTCCATGTGAATGGCACCACTGTGCAGTGCACGATCTGTGCAGCTGTACATGGCAACCTTGGGATCCTTCCTTACAGATGTACCCCCTCAATACACTGGGTACTTTTCTTGGCAGGGCAATCTGGGAATGTGGTGTATGTGCAGGACATCCCGCGCTTTCATCTGATGTGCAGGAAAGAGAAAGGAGGAGAAAGCCAACATCTGAGGAACCGCTGCTCTGCCCAGGTGCTGAGTGCTTTGCTAGGTGGCCTATGATCCCTGCCCAATATATGTCATCACTCCCACTTTAGAGATGAGGAAACTGAGGCTCAGGAGGTCCAGTGACTTGCCACGGTTGAATTGAATCCAGCTGGCGTGTCTCCCCAGCCCTCTCTATCTCTGTCCCCCCGTGTCCCCTCCAGCACTATGCCCATCCTGAGCCCTGCTCACCTCCAGCAGGCTGAGGAGAATGAACTCGTTCCCCGAGAAGAGGGTCACTTGGAAAAGTGTCATGATGAGCAGCTGGATAGGGCTGACCTTGCCCAGCAAGGCCCCAAAGGCCACACAGACGGAGCCCACGCAGAAGTCGGCGTTGATGAGGCTGTGGGGAGACAGGGCGGGCAGAGGAGGGGCTGAGGCAATGGCAGGAAGGGGCGCTCCAAGCCCTGGCTTTGAATCTGGGCTCGGTCATCTGTGGGTCTGGGCTTGTGGCTTAACCTCTCTGAGCCTCACTTTCATCCTCTGTGATAAAGGGCGCGTAACATCTTAGAGCTGCTCTAAGAATTAAAAGAAAGAATAGGTGCAGTGTCCACACAGCAGTGGCGCCTACTAAAGGCCACACCCTTCTTTGCAGCTCCCACCCCAGGCCCCCTCTCCTTACGGGCAGTTGGTGCTCAAGGCACCCAAGGGGTCTGGCTGCTGTTGTTGAACACACCCCATATTTGGGGCCTTGCCCTGGTCCTCCATCTTCTGCCTACCCTCCCAGAACCTCCCCTCACTGCCTCCTCTTCCAGGCAGCCTTCTTAGATTCCTCCAGCCAGATGTGGTGTCTGCCTCCAGACCCTTAGCTCTCCCTCTACAGACACCCCTCCTGCTGGCATCCTGGGCCTTGCTAGAGTTTGAGCTATTGTGACCTCCTCTTCCTGGGACAGAGGGTCTGTGTCCAGGGAAGAGAGAGAGGCCTTCCTGTAGGAGATGGGGAACTGGGGGCTGGGTGGAAGGAGGGGCAGGAAAGCCAACGGAGAGAATGGAGGCAGAGGAGCACACAGGCCCTCCTTAAGTCTGGACTCTGAAAGCCCAGCCAGGTAGCAGAGGGAGGATGGGGAGGCAGACAGCCAGGTGGACATTCTGTGGATGAAGCAGCCCCTGGTTCCATCTACATGCCCACTTTGCCTAACCCAGGCCTCCTTGTGCCCTGCCAGCAGCAAAGTAGTCCTGGATCCCAGGGCAGACCTCAGTGTGGCTCTCCGAGTCAAGAGAGTTGTTCATCGGGGAAGGTTTAGGGCCAGTAGGGGCAGTCACATGCAGAGGAGCCCCTCCCCCATGTGCAGGGCTCTGTGTGTGTGTGTGTGTGTGTGTGTGTGTGTGTGTGTGTGTGTGTGTGTGAATCATGAGCTGAGAAGTGAGAAGCGAGCTGATTGTAGGGCCAGGATATGGAATGGGGACAGGGCACTGCTCTGTTAGGGTCCCTCCCAAGACAGAGGATGGTCACTGGAATGTCCGCTTCCCTATGGGCCTCATTCACTGAGGTGTGCCCAGAGCCTAGTGCAGGGCCTGGCTGATGAATGATGTTGGTTGTCAAGGGCCAGGCCCTGAGATGCCTGCTGGGCGCTGCACATGCCCTCCTGTACCACACCTGGACCCTATGGGACAGGCGCTGTTATTAGCTACATCCCATGGGTGGAAAATGGAGGCTCAGAGGCTGAGTTCTTTGCCTGAGGTCCCAAGGCTGCAGCCAGCAGACCCACCTGACAGAGGCGACCATTAGCAAGGAGTGAGAGAGCCAAGAGCTCACCCCTTGGGCCATCAGCACCTGGGAGATGGAGATCTGGACGCCACAGCCCAGGAGGGCCCCAGGAGGCTCGGGCAGGGCCTGCAGGGGGCACCACCCTGGAGTGGCAGGTGCCACCTGGAGGACTCCTCAGCAGGGACAGGATGGAAGCCGGGAGGAGGGTCCCCAAAGTCATGTCTGGGGACAACACGCTCATCTCAGCCCTGAGCACCAGACGGAAATCAGCTCCAGCTCAGTGGCTAAAAATCAAACCCCTGAAAGCCAATTTGCCCAAACTCGGTTTGTCAAGTGACCAGCTTGCTAAGTAACTGTTTCACCGAAAACCTAACTCACAAAGTTCACAATGATCCCCTTTGAAGATTTTTAAACGTTGTGTACCTTTGATTTTCATTTAGCCATGGAGCTATCTTGCCACAGCAGCCAAACAAAAACATTATGGATATTGTCATGCTCTGGGTATATGGCCTTGGGAATGAGAATTTCCTGTGTATTTTGCACCGCAGGGTGATACACATGTCAAGGATTTTAGATATAAAAAGACTGATTTATTTGTTCCAACGCATTTTCCATCTGGTCAACTCTCTCCTGCTTCTCTTAATTCATGGATTCATTAACTGGCTTGAGTGCATTAATATTTTGCAAATATTTGGCATATGTTTTACATTTCAGACGCCTGGCCTATGACACCTGACTGGTGCCCTATATGTGACAGCAAGGATTTACGCTTTAAATGTGGTTTTATACCAATTTGCCTCTAAACTCTTTCTCTGGACTTGGTTTTCGAGCGGGCTAATGAATGTTCATTTTCACACACCAAGGACAACTTTCTCAAATTAAAAAAATTTTTTCTTTAGCCTAAATTGTCATATGTCTACAGAAATTGAAGACAGCCTAAACTGGACTTACAGAAGAACCTCCAATAAACCAAAACTTGACTAAACTGGGAAAAATTCTCCCAAAGGCTGTCGATTCTGTCCTGTGCAACACGAATTGGTGTAGGTTTCCTAAGTTGCCATGGCCTAGACTGTTTGATAAATGAGCCATTCAGTGAGGTGGCTGCTTGGCAGGTTGGTTTGAGCAAGTTGGCTTTGGGCAAACTGATTTTATAAGCTGGTGGTGGTGTTGGGGGAGGCACACACTGAGGGTGAGACCCCCTCAGCCAGAGGGAGGGGCTGGGTTTCCTGAGGGAGAGGCCGCTGGTGTTCACTGGACCAAAGGGTTATCACGGAGAAAAGTGATGAGAAGGATGGAGGTGAGAAGAGAGCGGGAGAGGGTGCCCCCTTGGAGGCTGAGGCACGGAAGGGCTTCATCCCGAAGGCTCCGCACCCACACCTGCCTCACATCTCTGTCCCGTGCCTGCGCCCCGGGTGGGGACACTGGCCAGGCGGGGAGAGGCACCTCCCTTGACTGGATTCCCCCATTCGATGTTCCCTCCAGACCAACTCCTGAGGCTGGCTGGGGCAGCCGCGCTGTCTCCGGGTCCCCCACCCCAGGTCCCGGGGACTACGGTCTCTCAGGGCCATTTTGATGTGCCAGGGTGGAGGCCCGGCCGGCCCCTGGAGGGAAGTCCGGCCTCGCATCCCTGCAGCCTCGTCTGAGAGGGAGGGAGACCCTCCCTCCTTCAGTACCTGGACACCATCAGAACTTCTACCCTGCAGACTGGCTGATCGGGAAGCAGTGTCTGTGTGTGTGTCTGTGTGCGGTGTTTGCCGCAGGCCCCAAGCAGACAGGTTGGAGGACTAGGAGCCGGCTCACAGTCCCAAGCCCCTGGACCCGCCCCCTCACCCGCCGGGCCCCGCCTGGTGCGCCCCGCCCCGGGTCCCCGCCCCCAGGCCCCGCCCCCTCATCCGCCAGGCCCCGCCCAGCTTGCCCCGCCCCCGGGTCTCCGCCCCAGGCCCCGCCCCCTCACCGCAGGGCCCCGCCCAGTGCACCCCGCCCTCTCATCATCCAGGCCCCGCCCAGAGCGCTCCGCCCCCCCCCCCCCCCCAGGTCCCGCCCCATCACCCGCCAGGCCGCGCCCGGCTCAGAGTGCCATGCCCCTCCACTCCACCAAAGGTCGGTCCCCTCAGCCGTAGGGCCCGGTCCAGTGACCCCCGCTCCCCAGGTTCCCGACCCGGGCCCCGCCCCCTCTCGCTCCGGGTCCCGCCCAGTGCGCCCCGCCCCTCACCCGCGGGGCCCGGCCCCCGCCCGCGCCGCGCTCACTTCTCCACTCCTATGAGAATGTAGCCTTCCCTGTAGCAGTGCAACCAGCCCTGCAGGAGCAGCGCCCACTGGATGCCGAAGGCTGCCAGCAGGAAGTTGAAGCCCACGCCGCTGTAGCCGTAGCGCTGCAGGAAGGTCATGAGGAAGCCGAAGCCCACGAAGATCATCACGTGCACATCCTGGAAGCCTGCAGGGAGAGCGCAGCGGAGGGTCTCGGCGGTCTGGCGAAGGCCCACCATAGCCCTGGGTCTGGGCCAGCGCGGCCCGGAGCAGCGCCTGTGTCTTCCCTGCCACTGGGCGGGCCCAGGCAGCCTCCCCAAGCCCCGTCCCCCCATCTGCGCATCTGGATCCTGGTAATGAATGGCTCCGCTGCCGGTGGAGCAGCCTCTACCCCCGTCTTGTCATAAGAGCCTCTAGAAGGGGCTGAGCTGGGGGCCCCCAGATGAGCCCCTACTGTAGACCACTTACACCACTGGGTTATAATGCCGAGAAATGCCTGAGCGCTCCCCCTCAGGAGATGACAGCTCTCACTCTCCACCCTCACCTGGGGTGGAGGTGGGCAGCTGGGCACTTGAAATGGAGGCTGGCCTGTAGATTACACCCAGAGTCTAGGGTCTGGAGCTCCGACCCTCTGGGCCTTACCCCCACAACTCTATTCCTTTACAATGGAGAGGTCAGTCTCATCTGGCCCGGGAGTCCCCTGACTGGCCAGGCACATCAGATCATCACCTGCAGGAAGGTCTCCACATTGCACCCCCACTCGCAGCAAGTACACTTTCCAGTATCACTGAGACCTGAATCCGTACCTCAGTTCCTCTATCTGCTGGGCAGGTAACTCTGAAAAGTAACTGAACATCCTTGGGTCCTATACCACCTTCTTCCACGACTCTTCATTGCAAGTGTTGCAGAGATTAGATGCAGATGAGTATGTAAAGCACCTACCCAGTATCCATCCTATAAGAGGTGCTCGAAATGGGCGTTTCATTATTTATTGTTACTTTATTATTATTTGTTGTTACTCAGGCATAGTCTAATTCTGAGTTCTGACCCAGCTCTTCTACCAACTCACAGTGTGGCCCTGATGAGCCACTTCCCCTCTCAGAGCCTCAGTTTTCTCGATAAAACTAAAGGGATGGATTAGCATGATCTTAACTGTCCTCCCAGTGCTAACACTGCATGGTTCTCAATTCCCAGAAAGTGACAGAAGGCAAAGAGCTTTGAGAAGCAAAGACAGTACACAGTTACCAAAGTAGGAGACACTGAAAGGAATTGCAGGTGTCACAGGACACAAGGGCAAGATCGAAGGGCTCCCACTGGCCAACTCAGGGACAATTTGAGCACCAAAATAATTATGTCCTATAATGAATTAAAACCACTAAAAAATAGGAACTCAGAATAGGTAAATAAATAGATGAGACAGTAGTGAGGGCTCCTGTTTACAACACGACGCTTAAGGCCCGACTTTTAGTTGTGGAATGAGTACTCAAATTAGAGAATCACCATTTTCACAGTAAAGATCCCATCAGTGGATGCTAAATCCAGCAGAAAATTTTGATGAAGAGCAGGACATTTGCATTGTCTTAAGGAATCTCCGCATACACTGCTTTTCTCCTCCCTCCCTGGATTCCTGAAAAATATCAACGGCATAAAAGACAAAGGCTGCAGAAATGTTCTGGGTTAAAAGAGCCTGAGGAGACAGACCAGCTAATCCCATACCTACTTCTAGCCTGGGTCCTTGGCTGGGGGGGGGGGGTGGGAGGAGCACTATGAAGGTCGTTATTGGGCCACTCGACAAAATTAGATAGAAACAGTCTATTTGTTCACTTTGGTGTTCCCCAGGACTACCTGAGTGCCCGGGGAGCCTCAATCAATATGGTGAATGAATGATCGATTACTGGGACCTCAGTAGCACCCAGGGATGCTGGCTGAGCACCAGGCAAGGAGGCCCAGGTGAGCTGGATTTCATGGTCAGGTGAGGCTGCAGCCCCTCTCCAGCCTAATGGCTCCTACCCACAGGGTGGATAGGCCCTGGTGCGCACTGCAGCCTGGCCACAGGTCTGGGGGCAGTGATGCTCATGCTACAGCGGCCCTGGCCTCGCCCGCTCTCATCTGTGCCCCTGCAGGCTTCTCTGAGGGCCAGGCCACAGCCACCTGGAGGAGGCTTAGTGGGGCTGGCACCCTACAGGGTCAGGGGGTGTACAAGCCAATGCAGAGAGCTGTGGGTCTCACCCCAGCATGGTGCTCTGACCTTCTGTCTGGAGGAGACCTGTGTGACACACAAACAAACAGCGGCTCGGCCCAGGTGTCATAACGTGAAACAGCTCAGTTCACATATTATCGTGTTTCCTGGTTTATCACGCTTTCAACTGCTGTAGGGGAAAAGAAGCTAGCGGATGTGAAGCACCAGACACGGTATTATGGTTATTCTTGGGAAGAAGTGACGAGTGACAGACTGGAGGAGAGGTGTAAAAGATAGGCAGGCGACATATTCAGACTACAATCCCAGAAGCAGGGAGGGGAGCTGGCAGGATGGCAAGGCTGTTGAGAAACACAGAGAAGTAGGAAGAGTTGCCAGGATGGGAGGGAGGTGCGGGTGTGGTGCTGGCCAGGGGGGTTTGAGATGACCACGGGGCGAGGGGTGGTGGTGAAGGCTGGCAGGGCAGTGTGGGAGCAATGGGGCCTGGCGGGGTGGGTTGCAGCTGGCCTCTGAGATGGGGCAGGCCCGAAGTTCGAGCTGTGAGTCAGAATGTGGGCACCATGAGTGGGAGACAGCAGCAGAGAATGGCCTGCCTTGGAGCAAGCAGACCAGACAGGGAAGGCGTTGGCAGGGAGGGAGGTGGGAGGAACCCCTAGGAAAAAGCAGCAGGTGGTGGCCTTTCAAAGAGAGGGGTGTCCACTGGGGAGGAACCATGCAGGTAGGGGTGGAGCTGAAGAGGACTGTGGCGGGGTGGGGGTATTTGCAGTGTCAGGGCTGGCTTCCTCCCTGCCCTCCCCCATCTCACCAGTTCGGTCCTGCTCCCTGCCTCCAAGGGTGCCTCATCCCTCTGCTGGGCCCTCTCTGGGGGTGTCTCTTCCTTCTCCCCCTCCTTCAGGCACGCAGACGCTGGCATCCCTCCCCATGGGCACCTCCCCATTCATCCTCTCGCTCCCTTTCTCCTTATCTCCCAAACTGGTCCTAATTTAGAACCCAACGTACCAGTTTATTAATTTACGTTTCATAGTTTGGTGCTACCTACAACACTTTTAATAGTAATGGTTTGAAGGTCCAGACTGCATGGCCTTCAGCAAGGACAGAACCTCCCTGATCTGTAGTTTTTCTATGAAATGGGGGATTGTCACAGTGCTCAGAGAGTGCTCGCCCCAGATGTTTGTGGTGGCAGCCAACGTCCTGGGCTTAGGCCTGGCTCTGGGCAATTGCTCAATCACATTAGCCACGGTTTCTCTTTTTCTCTTCCAAGGCTGACCAGGTGCTTTGCACTGGGTTGGTGACAGGCTGAGGGCCAGTGGAAGCTGCTGAGACGCTTCCCCACTCCCTGCTCTCTCTCTGGCCTGAGATGACTCAAGAATCTGCTCTCTCAACCTGGGGGTTCCAGGGGTGTAGCTGGCACACTGGCTTGCAGCCATGAGACTGCCACAAGGGGGCACCAGTACACAGCTGTTCTCACTCCCCCTTCTCCACCGCCACCCCCATCCCCTCCTAGCTCGCTCCTCTACCCAGGATGGGTCCCCGCTGGAGCTGAGTTTCTGACATCTGAGGACAAAGTTTCCCAGCCTATGGGCCACAGCACTCCCTCCCCTTCACTGTGTCCGCACAGAAAGAGGGGTCCTGCAGTGGCCTGCATACGGCCCCTTCCCAGCCTCTAGTGGCCAGTCCAGTCTGAACTATTCTTTGAGGCCTGCTGGCCAGTCCCTCAGTTCCCCAAGGCTCTGCGTGCCCCGCTCCCATGCCTCAGAGCCGACCGCAGAACCACACCATCACCGCAAAATCTGGGCAGATGGCCAGGGAGTGGCAATGCCATGGGGGTTGGGAAAGCCAGCGGGCTATGGCGTGGGAGGGCTTGGCCTGTCCCCGCCTGTGCCATTGACTGGCTGAAAGTGTCACGCAAACCTCTAACCTCCACTTCCTGCACCAGAAAATGGAAATGAATAGATGCCCTGCCCCACAGGGCATGCAGAAAGCACTGTGTAAGCGGGGCCAGCACAAAGGGACTCAAATGCGATAATAGTTCCAACTGATATTCAAGGAGACATTCCTTGGCCACGTCTCTAAAGGGCTGCTGAGCCTCCACTTAAATACCTTCAGCGACGGGGTGCTCACTCCCCGCTGAGGAAGCCTGATACCAGTGTTTATTGCCCTCTCACTTCATGCCACGAGATGTGCCCTACCAGTCGCCTGCCACCTTCAGCCTTCCTGGAGATCCTGTGCATTAAATGACATCCCCACTTTACAGATGGGCATGCTGAGGCCCAGCGTGGTGAGGGAGACGGCTCACTCTGTTTGGTGATGGACCCAGATCGGTTTAATTCCAAAGTCAACCGCCCAGTTACCCTGCCCTCCGCTTGTTGGGAAAGCTCCTGCTTTATGAAGCGGAGCCGAAGCCAAGGCTCAGGTCTCCAGGGCCGCAGGGCGAGCCTTGGCTTCATGAAACAGCCCTTCAGGTGTGTAAACCACGGCCTCCCCTGCCCTGGGTCATCTCCTGGAATGTGTCCCGCTCCTTCTCGACCATGTCATCCTAGGAAGCTTGAGGAGCTGTGGCTCTGACGGCTCCTCCTTGGGCCAGCCTCCTCCAGACACTGCTGGTGGCCACTCAGGCCCCGGAGCAGCAGCCCATGAGGAAGCTTCGTGTTCAGGAGCTAGGCCTCCCAGGGCACTGTCTGAGCGGGTCCAGCTCTGCCTGCTAGCTGCCAAGGGGCCCATGCCCAGGGAGCTGTCCTCAGGCCCTCCGGAGCCAGCTGGAGCTGGACTCCTCTGGAAACCAGAGATGCCCAGTGGGTTCCACTCATCCCCCGGGCAGGAATGAGGCCCACACAGGTGTTGATGGCCTGCAGCCAAGAACCCAGAAAGTACCACAAGGGCCAGCCCTCACCCCACCCCCTGGGAATTGCCTTGCTGCCCAGGAACCCAGGCGTGGGCCCCACCTGGGCCATGTGCCCCCTACTCCCAACCACGGCCACCGTGATCTAGTGGGCCTCAAAAGGGCAGGTTAGGGCAAGAGGAGAGGGGAGACTAGAGGGAGGAGAGTGGTCCAGGAGTGAGGGCTCAGAGCTCTCCGGGGCTCCTACACTGGCTCTCTGCTTTCCTAGTTGAGTGACCTTGGCAAGATACTGTCCCTCTGTGGCCTTGGTTCCCTCATCTGTAGAATGGGAGTCCTAACCATGCCTTCCTCATGGGGCGGTGGTGATGATTAAGGCAGAGAGCATGCACTCGGGGCGAGTGGTGGCCACTGCTTCCTGTTCTTGCCAAGGAATCCTGAGGCCCAGCCTCTCTCCCTCCCCTCCACTCCTCTCTGCCACTTCCTGCTCAGATGCCCAAGAGCCCAGCCCTCACAGGAAACGGCAGGAGGAACTCAAGGCCCTCCTTGATGGCAGGGGCTGTCACCCCCTCTCAGCAACCCCTCTCCTACGCCTTTCACAAGCCCTACCCTTGGGCCCCACGGAGCCCCGCAGCCCACCTCCCAGCATGCTCTTTCGGGGGCTCCCCGCTGTCCTGCTTCTCCCCTCCTCACCACCCCACTGCTTTCCAGGAAGGATCACAGAGCCCCTCTGCCCAGAGCACTTGACCCCACTGAGGCCGGGTGTGTGGGGGCACACCTCTCTGCTCTCAATGAGTCTGGGAGCCCCTTGGGGCCAGAGACCCAGGATATTCAACTTGTTTGTCCAAAGTGGCCATAAGCCCTGGTTTGCTGGGACAGTCATGGCTCTGCCTGTGTCCTAGCACAGCTCTCCCACCCCTCACGCTCAAAAGTGTCATTTGGTTGATAAATTATATGTCACCCTATAGATCAGTGATTGTTGAGTGAATAAATGAAGGTGGAGCATGAAAGGTGAGTGTGGAGGGAGTGGATTGGAGCCAGGGAGACATGAGGACTGCACCCCTCACTGGTGAGGTTCTGTAACCCCTCTTATAGGGTCTTGTGGCCTCCCACTGCCCAGACATGTCGAGGACCTCATGCTTTACTGGGGGGCTGGCTCTACAGCCAGGAGATAAACGAGAGCCGGAGGGAGGAGCGGAACAGACAGAGGAGGGTGTCCAGCTTGCCTGCCTCAGTCTCCCACCAAGGAGCATAAAGGTGGCAACGTGAAGGGTAGATTTGGAGTCTAAATTCCAAGGCCACAGCTGTTACGATCTCTTAAAACATGGCCCTGAGTAGAGCCCAGTAAAGGTTGTGGTCTCACCAGCACAGGGCACACCCCTCTTCTGTCACCTCCCTTCCCCTAGGCTCCATATTTCTATTAATCCGGCCTGTGACTGTGCTAGCTTTTTCGCAGCCACTTAATATGGCTGGCTCCCACTAAGCCTGTAACCCCACTTCTTTTCTCATGCAGGCTCACATCCTGAATGTGTGCAGTTATTTATTTGGCTCTAAGTAAAATGCTATTTCTGGAGGTAAAGAATCCCATTACTGAGGGTATACAAGCCATGGAGGGAACACCAGTTTGGTATAGGCTGTTGGAGGTGAGCATTAGGGTCCCGTCCAGAACTAATGGTCCACGGCTACATGAGCACCAAGAGTTAGAATGACTGTCATTGGCTGCTAGTAGATGGTGTGGAAAACCAGAAAGCACAAGGGCGTGGGAAGAGTCCTGGGCTAGGGGTCCCAGGGGTGGGCCAATCCAAGTGACCTTGGGCCAGTTCTCCCCACTCCTGAGTCCTGGGCATCTGTTTCCTGAACATCGGGTTTCAGGGAGGTTGACATTTGCCTAAGGCCACCCCACTGTGGCCATGATAGAAGTGAGGTCCGGTGATTCCACGGCCACAGTACTGCCGGTACCAGCTAATTCAGGGGGGTTTTGTGTCCCTCTCTGAGCCAAAAGAGGGTAGGGCCGTGGTCCCACCCACCTCTCCCTGCAGCAGGGCTGGTGGCCAACGACCTGTCTCTGCAGCCCTTGACATCGGACCTACCCCCTTACAAGCATAGTTGGACAAGCGACCAGGGTCATCCTCTGGTTGGTGACCGAGATGGGACTGGGGTCTTATGAGGACATCAAGGAGGGCTCTCTCACGGGGAGGTGGGGGCCTCTGAGGGCGCCTGGACGGAGCTGACCCCGGTTGAGTTTTCCCCATCACTTTTTCAGGGAAAAAGGAGCTAGCGCACACCCGGCCGCATCTCCAGCGCGATCTCCGGAGGCTGGCAGGCGCCCCTCGCGGGGAGCCTGGTGGGCGGGGCAGGGGGCTGCGGGCAGCATCGCCTCCTCATGCGCCCCTCCCGGCCAGCCAGTTGTTCCCGAGCAGCAGGCTGCGGAGGTGCGGACAGGCGGGGCCCTGGGACAGGTGGGGACCGGCTGGGCTACACCTCAGGTGGGCCCACAGCGTGGCAGGACTTACTCGGGTAGCGATAGTAGAATTCGTTTTCCAGGTCGCTGGAGATGTTACCGGCCAGCTTTTCGTCCATCCAGTGGGCGTCGGCATCGGGGTCGTAGCGCACGAAGATGCAGAAGAGGACCACCAGGGCCACCTCCAGGAGCAGGCAGGTGACCGGCAGCCGCCAGCGCAGATTGGTGTTCCAGACCATGGTGCAGGGGGCGCCTGGCGGGGCAGGCAGCGGGCAGTTCAGCCGCTCTGAGGCGGGAGAGGCTTAAAAGACCCGGGCAGGGGCGGGGCGGGGCGGGGCGGGGTGGCCGCGTCGGGCTGGGCAACAGCTGACCCGGTGTCGCCCGCGCGCACGCCCAACCGGCGAGGGGACCCGAGGCCCGGGGCTCGCCCGCCACCCGAGGGCCCCGCAGTCCCCCGCGGTGGGGCGGGGGGCCAGCGGCAGGGGCAGGGGCCGAGAGGGCGGTGGGCAGGGGTCCAGGCGCCGTTGACCTCGGTGGATCCCATCCATCCGGGGCGGCACTGCCTTTCCCCTTTGGGGACAGAGAAAGCAAAAGCCGGATTATTTGCTTCCCACCGAGATAAAAATGAAGGAATTCCCAAACGTAAATCATCGTCATCATCATCACCATCGTCATCATCATTGTCATCATCAGTCCTTTCTTTTTCTGACTACGAAATTCACCAAGGGTTCATGAAAAGCCAGGAAAGTCTGAGAAACTGTCACAGACCAGAGAAGCCTGAAGAGGTGTGACAACTCAGTGCCGTGTGGTACCCGGGACTGGATCCTGGAACAGAAAGAGGATATTAATGGAGAAACTGGTGAAATCCAAATGAAGTCTGAAGTGGAGTTGATAGCGATGGACCCACGTGGGCTTCTCAGTTCTGACAAATGTACCCTGGTCATGGACAATGTGAACAGCAGGGGAGACTGAGTCAGGAGTGTGCAGGAGCTCTGGAACTCTCCGTACTGTCTCTACCACTTTTTTGTAAATCTGAAATTATTCCCAAAGAAAAGGGTGCCAAGAAAAAAAAAATATATATATATATATATATAAAGGATTGTAAGAACCGTTTTTTCCCCACGAGTTCATTGAGCTATGATCAAGAATTATCTGTTGGTTAATATGTATGCTTTTCACATGAATTGACCATAGAATTTAAGTTAAATCTACACTTGGTCTGTATTTTGCCAAAATAAATTTGATTTTCTAATTTTCTTTAAAAAAAAAGGTAATACAGTGATATTGTAGAGATTTTGGAAAATACAGAAAAGCACAAAGAAGAAACTAAAAACCACCTGTAATCTCATCACCTAAAGGCAACATTAATATGAGAGAGAGATTCATACTATAATACTGATATATAGCCTGCTTTCTTCATTTAATGTTTTGTAAACATCTTTCCATATTCTTCTTCTACAACATCTTTTTTTCTTTTTTTTTGCTGAGGAAGATTTGCCTTGAGCTAATATCCGTTGCCAATCTTCCTCTTTTTGCTTGAGGAAGATTGTTGTTGAGCTAACATCTGTGCCAGTCTTCCTCTATGTTGTATGTGGGTCCCTGCCTCAGCATGGCCACCTAGCAAATGGTGTAAGTCTGCACCCAGGAACCGAGCTTGGGCCACCAAAGCAGAGTGTGCCGAATTTAACCACTAGGCCACAGGGTTGACCCAAAAACATCATTTTTAATGGCAGGATATATTTCAGTTGTACATTATTTCTTGTGTGTCACCACATAAGTGCTCTCTTTCGCCCCCTGTGCCCACCCCCCATGCCCCTTCCCCTGGTAACCCCAGAACTGTTCTCTTTGTCCATGGATTTGTTTATCCTCCACATATGAGTGAAATCATATGGTGTTTGTCTTTCTCTGTCTGACTTATTTCGCTTAACATAATACCCTCCAGGTCCATCCATATTACTGCAAATGGGATGAATTTGTCTTTTTTCCTGGCTGAGTAGTACTCCATTGTATATACACCACCTCTTCTTTATCCAGTCATCAGCCGAGGGCATTCGGGTTGCTTCCGTGTCTTGGCTATTGTGAATAACGTTGCAAAGGCTATACCATGTTTTATCTAGACAACTCCTTCGGGTTAGACAATGAGGTTGTTTTTGATTTGTTTGGTATCATAAATAACGCTGTCACGAACATCCAGGTACATAAGCATTTGCATAGGTTTCAGTGAATTCCTGTTTTGATACATATCACTAGATTTCCCCCAAACAGAGCATGTGCCTCATGAGCCAGGTGTGAGAGTGGCATCCGTGCACCCTCCCCAACGCTGGGTTTTAACAAATTGATGCCAGTTTGAATCTCAAATTTGTGAAAGCCGCGAATGCCGTGTAGAACACTCGAGGCTGAGCATGGATCAGGGTGCTGGGGACTCGAGTGTGACCCCACCGGGCCAGCATGGGGCACCAGAGTGTCCCCACTCCCTTGGCAGGAGAAGCAGCCTGTTTTAAGACACAGCCAGACACGGCGGGAACAATGCCAGCAAGAAGGGCCACATGTTACACGCCTGCTGTGGCTGGACTTTTTCGACATATTCTAATTCTCAGTGGAACCCTTGCAAGGCGGCTGTTGGAGCCCCATCCTACAGATGAAGAAACTGAGTTCTCAGAGAGGCTGGGGGACAGGCTCGAGACACACTCTGGGCTGTCTGGTCTCACGACACCTGGCTGCATCCCGCTGGGCAGAGCCAGAGCAAGCTTTGATTTCAGGTGCGCTCACTGTTGCAGAGAAAGGCAGCTAAGCACCCAGCAGGGGAGGGAACAGAGGGCAGGGAGGCACGGCTTGGGGAACTCAGGGGAGGAAGTGAGTGGGGGCACCCAGGCCCTCTGGAGTCACCTATTCCCAGTGGGGCCATGAGCCCCTTTATGGTAGGGGCGGCGTCTGATTGATAACGCCCTCCCCTGCCCACAGCACAGAGCGGGTGCAGAGCAGGCTCTCGGAAGCGGTTCAGAAGGATGAGGGGAGGGGCCAGTAAGATTCTTGGAGCACCTCCTGTGTGCCAGGCACTGTTCTAGGCGCTGGGAACTAACAGCAAGCAAAAGAGGCAAAAATCCCTATGCTCGTGGAACATGCGTCCTGGGGGGCGGGGGTGACAGAAAGCAAACACTGTTGATGAGTAAAGTAGATTGTGTGTTACAGGGTGATAAGTGCCAAGTAGAAAAAGAAAATGGCAAGTGGGAGAGAGAGAGGGCTGGCAGTGCAATGTAAACTGAGTGGCCAGGGAAGGTCATATAGGGGAGAGAGGAGGGGAATCAGGGAGGGAGGGAAGGAGGGAGGGAGGGAAGGAAGGAAGGAAGGGAAAGAAATCGATTCTTCCGTGGGTGCTCCTGTCCCAGCTCACCCCTGACCCGGGGCACAAGCCCCCTCAGCAGCATTTTGATGCTACTGTGCAGCTCTCCCCTTCATTGGCTGCCCTCCGTCTTGGTGGTGGACTGAGCTCTCAACTGGCCTCAGTGGCCTTTTTCCCCTCAAGTCGCCAACAGTTTTATTTCTGGTGCCCCTGGGGGAAAAATGGCCACTGCTCCCAGAAGCCTAAGAAGAATGTCTCTTCCCAGAATATTTTCTCCCCAGCTAACACCAGGCCAGGCCAGCAGGCCGCCCCACCTAAGGGGAGGCCGGGATTCTGCAAAGGCCTGTCCTCCCAGGGTGATGGGGCGGGTTGATGGGTATGGTGCAAGGATGGGAGCTCCCTCCTCTGGCCTTCTATCCACTTCCTCCCGTCCACAATATCCATTTCACTCATTCGTCACTCATTCATCGCTCTCTTCCTTCCTGGCGTTGGCTCACATTATCTGCTTGTTTATCTGTGGTCTGTCTCCCTATCCTAGAATGTCAGCCCCTGAGGGCAAGGATCCCTAGAAGAGAGCCTAACCTAGCTCAAGGCAGTTGTTCATGAATGATTTTTCTAATGAATGAAGGGATGAATGAATGAACTCGAAATTTGTTCAGCTAATCAAAGCATGTTCTGAGCAGATATTGCATATATAGCTCAATATCAGGCCCAAATAACTGCACGGAGATGCCCCCCCATCCTCCCCCACTTCTGTTTGTACTGTCCGAGAGGAGGCACAGGTAACTTGCCCCAGTGGTTAAAGCAGAATCAAGCACTTTCCTATGCAGTTGAGGAGAGCTTGGTGGGCACCGGGGTGATCAGGGTGGGCTTCACGGAAGAGGTGAACTGATTGAGCATTGGCAGAGAAGGTAAGAGATAGACCTTTTCCCCTCTGCTCTCTGGCTTTTCGTGTCTCATCCACCCCCCACCCCCCAACCAGAGGATTCCAGGCCACCTCCCCACCCCAGCCTGGTACCTCCCCTGATCACGAGCAGGCTGGAATTCTGGGCTTGTCCTCTGAGATCAGAGTCCCAGAAACCGGCTGCTCAGGTCTGTGGGGCCAGGCAGGGGTTTCCCTGAGGAGCCAGCCACTTCTTCCTAAAACACTACGTGTGGGGATGATGAGCAGGCGAGGCTAGGACAGGCTGGTTCCCTCCCCAGCTCGAGAGGCAGGGTGTGGCAGCCATATTGGCAGGCAAGGTGGAGGTTGTGGTTTGGGGGCAAAAATGATTCAGACTGTCCTGCTTCGAGGCGGGGTCTCCCAGCGCCAGGCCTGGTGGCCACGTTGAGGGAGCCGTACAGGGACAGTGACTGCCATCGCCCTTGTCTCTGTCCATCCCTCTTGGCAGGTCACCATCAGCACCCTTGGCATCTTTGGCTTCCGTCCCACAGGCAGCCTGAGATTGTGTCAAGGGCACGAGGCCAGGACTCAGAAGCTCCTGGAGCGGTCCCAGTTCCACAAATTTGCTCAGAACACACAACCTCTCTGGGCCTGATTTCCTCCCCCTGTAAATGACCACCTCCACGTCGGCCCTGCTCACTGCCCTGATCTGCTGTGACGCTCAAAGGGGAACATGCAGCCTGCTGCGTAGCGCCTTGACCTGGAGCTTCCAACAGGCCTGGCTTCGAGTCCCAGCCCTGCCACTTCCTGGCTGGGTGACACTGGGCAAGCGGCTTCATCTCTCTGGGCTTCCATTCCCTCACCCACACGATGGGAGACAGTAGGACCCACCTCTCATCTCAGGATGGCTGTGAACCAGATGATTCTAGGGCGTGTGCTATTCACACAGAGTGTGGTAGTCGGTGCCCCACGAAGCAGCAGTTATTATTTTCAACCGGAAATGAATGGGAAAGTCCTTTGTAAATTGAAAAGTGTCATAAATATAATTGGGAGATACTTCTGCGGTGAGGGATAATGGCATTCTTCTCTGGTGCAAAAGTCTGCAAAAGTAGGGCTCAGGAGGGTGAGCCCCAGGCCTTGCCCAGAAGCACAGGGTCCGGGGGAGGATGGGGGGAGTGCCTGGGGAGCAGTTCTTGCCACACCCCATTCCCTTGAGTCTCTCAGAGCCACAGACAGTGCCGAGCCAGCCCTGATGGCCTAGGGGTTAAAGTTCAGTGTGCTCCATTTTGGCGGCCTGGGTTCACTTCCCAGGTGCGGAACCACACCACTCCTCTGTCAGTAGCCATGCTGTGGCAGCAGCTCACACGGAAGAACCAGAAAGGACTTACAAACAGGATATACAACTGTGTACTACTGGGGCTTTGGGGAGCAAAAACAAAAAAGAGAGGAAGATTGGTAACAGAGGTTAGCTCAGGGCAAATCTTTCCCAGCAAAAAAAAAAAAAAGAGGCAAAGTCTCATGTTGACTTTAAAAAATAAAAAAGCCACAGACAGTGCCGCCTCTGCATGCTGATGGGGAGGTGTCCAGTGTGGCTGGCCTGTGGGGCGAGGCCTCTCTTCGAAACTCTCTCCTCTATGACAACTTGTGGGATCAAAAATAAGGTCCCCAAGAGTGGGAAACTGGACATCTTGTGTCCCCTGATGGGCCGATCTCAGAAGGACATAGCATCCCATCCATGCTATTCTTGCCAAAAACACAAACCCTGGATTTAACCATGCAGAAGCAGCAGACAAACCTAAATCGAGGGGCATTCTGCAAAACAACTGGCCTGTTTTCTTAAAAAAATGTAGGTGTCCTGGATGACAAAAAAAGGAGACATCGTTGCTTTGATTGATCTTTGATCAGCTCCTGGATCAAAACAAGAAGCTATAAAATGCACTATTGGAACAGCTTGGGAGACCTAAATAAGAAGCAGGCCTTAGATAAGGGGATTTGTCGGCATGACATTTCTTGTGGTTGTGTAGGACAATGTTCTTGTTGCTGGCAGATGCCTGGTGAAGCGTTTAGAGGTGAAATGTCAGGATGTCTGCAACCCTCAGATGGTTCTGAAAAAAGTGTGTGCATGTGTGTGTGTGTGTGTGTACAGAGAGATGAAGCAAAGTGGTGAATGGTGCACGCACGTTCATTGCGCTATTCTTGCAACTTTTCTGCAGGTTTGAAAATTTGGAAGAAGATGTTGGCAGAGAGCCCTTTGTGGTGCTGTCAGCGGGAGTCTCCGATATCTGCTTGGAAAATGTGCTTCCCCATGGCCTGGAGCAGCAGCCACAGGGCCATAGGCCTAAGGGGGGGGTCTCACGCCCGGCCTCTGCCTGATTCCAGTTCAAACCCCCTGTAACCCATGAGGCACTTGGGGTCCCCTACAGCACAGGGGCCAGCACACTCCAGGGGCTCAGCACTTATCGGCACCCACTCCACGCCAGGCCCTCTAGGAGGCACCAAGACCTCTGGACATGGACCGCAATCTTTCAGCGCACACCGTTCAGGGCGTCAGCTCAGGCCACTGCAGAGTCTGTTGTGGGTACAGCGGTCCGAAGACTCACAAACAAACCACAGGGGTCCCGGGGAAGTGGAAGCAGAGATTAGTGACAGCAGAGGCCTCCGTGGAGGCGGCGCTCCCAGCAGCCGAGCGCAGAGCTCAGCCTTCTCCCGGCATCGCTCTCTCTCCTCCTCACCATGGTTCACGTGCAGGAGGGACTTTTATTAACAAGGCGGAAACTCTGGCTTCAGAGACGGCAAATCACTTGCCTAAAGTCACACAGCCAGAGGATGGCAGATCTGGAGAAGGAGGCAACAGGATCCGAGCAGTGAAGAAGTTTAACCAGCTGACTGAGTGGGCCAGGGCACGCCAGGCAGAAGGGCAGCCTGAGCGAAGGCATGGAGGGAGGAAGGTGTGGGGCAGGCTGGCTCAGCCTGGGCACTCGTGACATTCAGGGCCGGATGAATCTCTGTTGTGGGCCTGTTCTGTTCATTGCAGGATGCTTTGCAGCATCCCCGGCCTCCGCCCACTGCATGCCAGGAGCCAGTAGCACCCTCTGCTCCTTGTGGAAACAAGGAAAAATGTCTCCAGGCATTTGTCTGGGCGACAAAGTCACTGAGCTGCAAAACGCTGGGGTGGAGCATCTACTTCTGCCCTAAGCTGAAGGCGGGCTCCTGGCGCGGGCCTGCTTCTGGCTGGAGGGCTGCGCCTCTGCTGCTGGGTGGGCAGGTGGGCAGGGCCCGAGGTGAGCTCTGTGCCGCATCTGCAGGGGCTTCCTGCAGAGCAGGGGACCGGGTGCTGGGCCCGGCTCTCCACCCATGCTGTCCTCGCCTCCATTTCCTCCTTGGAGGGTCCAGTGAGCGGCAGCCACACCGGGTTGGTGGAGGGGGCCGGAGGCAGGCCAGGCCTGTTCTCACCCACAGGACCTGGGAAGGTCACCCCTCTAAGCGCCTCATTGTTTCTGCTCGTAACTGGAGACAAACACATTAGGTTTGAGGAGTGCCGATGGACCCTGCTGTGTCCTCAGGGTTCCTGGCCAGGCCTGGAATTCCAGACTGTGAGCAAGCAGGGAAGGGATCTTGCCCAGGGGCCAGCCCCTCCACCCTCTCGAAGGGCAGCGGGAGATCCCCCTGCAGCCCGGAAGGAGCTGCTGCTCTCCCGACTGTATTTTAAAAGTCCCTGAGCCCTCAGACAGTCAGGTCTCTAGGAATTCACCACTCGTGAATAAAGTGCGGCCAGTGTGCAGTGGTATGGCCAAACCAGAGGGGCCCTCTGCCCCAGCTGACCAGACGCCCTGGCTTCCGGCAACCAGCCACTAAAGGGTTAACACCCTCCTAATAGGGACCGCCTCCCCTTCTCCCATCCCCCCACCCTGCCGCTCTACTGGTCGTTAGAGAATTTGGCCATCACCTCTTCATTCACTCCATCATTCAAAAACATCTATTGCAAACCTACAGTGAGCCAGGTCCCATGCTAGGTGCTGCCCTCAATGTGTTCCCAAGCCTGTAGGGGAGAGACTTCCAAATACGGATTAACACAGCGTGACAAGTGTCACAATAGAGGCCTGCAGACTCTCCTGGGGTCTCCATTGTGGTGGGAAAGGTCTGCCTGGGGAGGAGTCTCAGAGGAGGAATGCAAACTGGGTCTTGAAGGGTAAGGGGAAGTTTGTAACAAAGGGGAAGGGGGGAGGGGATTCCAGAAAGAGGGAACAGCATGTGCAAAGGCCCAGAGGTCATTCATAAGATGTGGAGAGAAGATATTAGAACTTGTATTTATACTCCTTTTTAGTCTCTTATTTTTATATTTTCTATTTTGTAGGCATGTAGTGATGCACATGAACATATTAACATAGTGATATATGTGTCTGGTTTATATATATATATATATATATAGGTGCACATTTCCACACTTTTTACTGATGCATGACCAAAAATGTTGCCAAGGCTGGTTTGGGACAAGTTGTGTTTGAAGGGCCTGTGGATGGCCAAGAGGTAATGTCTAGACTTGGAGGCAGACGTGGGTGTGGGTTGGGGAGATAGCCCTGGGTGTTGGGGGGAGGAAGGGGGAGGGGCTGCGATGGTGTGAGTACAGAGAAACGGGGTGGGGTGGGGAGGAAGCCAGTGGTTCTCAGCCTGGCTGCCCTTTGACTCATCTGGGGAACTTTCAGAAAGTCCTCACTCTCAGCTCCTTGATTTAATCGGCCTGGAACCTGGGCATCATTGTCTTTTAAACCCCCCAAGCGATTCCACTTATAACCAGAGTTGAGAACCACTGCCCTAGATCAGCAGTAACTTTTACGCTTGTGTATCTTCTAAAAGAATTTTGAAAAACGACATACTTTCATGTGTTTAAGTTGACATCTAAATTTTCATTATAATTTTAATAGCTGCCAAAGATATAATTACCTGCATGTTGTATATATTTTCTCCAGAACCTCAGAGTTTCAGATTTGGCTTATTTAACTTATGAAAATGTTTGCCGTATAAGCTAATTGGCTGAGCCAGAATTCATTGTCAAACCAGTCAGCCCCATCAGAGTTGCTATCTGTGGAAAGAAAATCTGGATTCTTTCTTCGATTAAAGTAAATGTGTTAATACACGGCCTGTGACAATCATCTCACTCCTATATTCTAATTCTAAGCTGACTAGAGTGAGCAGAACCTTGTCACGTAGAATTTGTCCATGGGATGGACCAAGATGCCGCTCCCTTCAACATTCAGAGCCAGTGCCTCCCGTGCTTTGTTGAGGGGTCTCTCCCTCAGGAGTGTGCATTCTCTAATTGCTCCTTTGCTCGAGTCCCCAGCGGTTTGCACACATCTAGATGGGGCACCACGGTCAGACTGGGACTAAGTGAAAGATAAGACTTATTTGGAATGGCAAGTGAGGTGGGAGAGGAGAATTGGTTGATGTTTGACTGAGGCAAATAGATTCATTTAGAACAGAGGATATAGAGAAGTTGAGGATCTGGAAATTGATGCCTTTAAAATTGTTCATGATGGATCCACACCTACATGGTAACTTGATTTACAACAGAGACACCTGTGCAATTCTAGGGGGGAACCAATTTTTTTTACTATATATATGGGCTCTTATCCCTTCCCCACACCATACACATAAATTTAAGATGGATTATAGATGTAAATGTGAAAACTAAGCCAATAAATCTCCTGGAAGAAACCACAGGAGAATCTTCATGACTAGGCAAAGACCTTTTAAGCAGGACATAAAAGGCACTTACCTATACGTTTTTTAAATTGGTAAACTGGACTTCACTAAAATAAAAACCTCTGCTTATCAAAAGATGCCATAAGGGAGTGAGAGGGCAAGAGGATATTTTCACAATACATATATCTGACAAAGGACTGATATCCTGAATATATAAAGATCTCTTATAAATCAATAAGAAAAGGACAACCAAACTAACAAAAATTTAGGCAAAAGACTTGAAAAAGAGGCTCTTTAAAGGGCCAGTAAGCTTATGAAAAGGCTCTCAACACCTTTCATCAGGAAAATGCAAAACAAAACCTCGCTGAGATTTTGTGATACTCTCATCAGAATGGCTAAAATTAAAAAGACCAAGGGCCAGGCCCAGTGGCCCAGTGGTTAAGTTTGGCACATTCTGCTTCAGAACCTCAGGTTCAGTTCCCAGGTTTGGACCCACACAACTTGTCTGTCAATGGCCGTGCTGCGGCAGTGGCTCACATACAAAAAAAAAAAAAAAAAGAGGAAAATTGGCAGTGGATGTTAGCTCAGGGCAAATCTTCCTCAGCAAAAAAAAAAGAAAAGAAAGAAAGAAAAGACCAGTAATACAAAGAGTTGTCAAGGATGTGGAGCAGCTGGAATGCTCACACCTTGCCTATGAGAGAGTAAGCTGGTAAAAACCCAAACATACCCCTACCCTATGTCCTAGAAATTCCTCTAGGCATATATCCTCGGTCAGGCAGTAGCTGCAGTTCATTCAGTGTGCAGGCAACAATGGGGAATGCTGTCATAGAGAATTTAGGACAGTAATAAAAATGACTAAAAGTTAATCTGCTTTTTACTGTCACCATGCACCAGGATCAGCAATTCTAAACAATGTCAGTGACAAAATCTTCTTCCTCCTAAAACACCTTCTGTTGGTCTGCATTCAATGAGTTTTAAGAACACGTACGTAAGCTTCAAATTAGCATCCTTATAGTATGGATCCTTGAATAAGCATTGCTTTCTATGTGGGAGTTAATTTGGATACGTCCAGTTATATACTTGACCCCTCACCCACATGGGCGCACTGTGCATTTATTTAGTTGTTTATTTAGTTTGTGGCTTTTATTGCGAATGAATGAATGAACTTAAGATTGCTCTCATCACACCATCATACAAGTCGTGCAAGGTTACATTTACTTATCTGTCTCCCCTGGTTGATTTCTGGCAGTGGGGATCAGGGACCCGGCGGAGGGGCCGTGAGCAGTGAGGCTGGCCTGTGCCTGGTCTCGGCACCTTTTTTTCCCCAGCTTCCTTTACAGGAACCTAAGGTGGGTTGGGCTCTGGAACTGGAGAGCGTTCTGGATGCGAACCAAGGGCTTTGAGATGGACCATCGGTGATAGAATAATGAAGGAGAGAAATAAAAGCGTGTGTAGCTATGCTGACCACAAAGTCCTTCACATCCCCCAACCTTAGACCAGGGTCTAGGCCCAGAGTCCCTCTGTCCGTCTGGGGTCTGGTGGATGGTCTGCCCAGGAGGCAGCTCTTCCGGATTCTGCCCCATCCTGGCAGGCTCTCCCCCCGATGTGATGGACGCCCCCTCTGACCTCATACCAGTTTTTGTGCATCAACCTCAGGGGGCCGTGGGGTGGGGGGTGCTGCTTTCTGATGCCCCCAGCAGTTTCCCACGCAATCCATCTCTCTCCCTCTCCTTTTTTGAATATAATTTCTTAAAATTGGATTTTGTATCACGCAACAGCACGTTTATTTGTTCTCCTTGCTTTAAATGGTTTCAGTAGGTCTCTCTCCTCCCCTTGCTCCAAACCTCTCACGCTCGTCTCCAGCTCCCATGTCCGACCTTCAAGGCTGACTCACCCTGACGCCGACCTCTCCAAGGTCTGTGTTCCCATGGCACGCCTTTTAAAACCAGGAGAAATCTGGAGAGGGCAGTGGCTTTACCCACATGGCCTAGTAACCCCTGATGGGCCTTTTATCAAAATACGATCCAAACGTGGCAAGTGCATCAGGGTGCCCAGGAGGGGTCCTTGGCGGAGGTGAGAGTAGTGAAAAGGATTCCAAAGCACATGCCTGCTCCCTCACAACTTTGCCTGAAGTGGCTCCGAGAGCTTAACAATGACGTTGAGACAAACCTGATCACAGCTTTCTAGATGACAAAGAACTGTCCTCCTACAGAGCAAGGAGACCAGATTTTCTTCATTTTTTAAATCCTTGGAGATCAAACAAAGGACACTGGATTAAATGCAGCAGGAAGGATCAGGGCTCAAAAGAAAGAATTGCCAGTTTGGTGGTAAGAATTGCAAAACCTGGGCACGACTAGGCAGGAGCGGTTGGGCAAGATTCTTCTTGGAAGGCCTGAGTCCAAACGCAGACCTGGATTCAGCTGCATTTATGGGCTGAGGCTGAGCCAAGCCCTGCAGTCAGGGCTGCTGCCATTGGAGGGTCAGGTGGGCTGGGTCGCCAGGGAGACAGTGGCATGACATGACCAGGGAACCTGGCCTAGCCAAGGGGGGCTTCTAGAAAGGGCTGGTTCTGTGGAGCAGGAAGGGTAGTTGGGCCCTGAAGCAGCAACAGGCCTGCCATGAGGATTGAGCTCTTGTCCATTTTCTTTCCTGACCAACTCTTTCTTATCTGTCAGGATTCAGCACAGGGATCACCTCCTCCAGGAAGCCCTCCCTCAGGGCTCTGAGCACACAGCAGTGAATTCTGGGGTTCAGCTCCTTCCCTCTCGAGACTGCAGATCCTTTGAGAGGGGACGGTGGGTGCTTTATAATTGTGTCCCTCATCCTTGGAGATGCTTGGGGGATGTGGAGGGAACTGGGGAAGGAAGGAGGAAGGAATAGAGGGAAAGAGAAAGAGAGAGAGGTTGAGAAGAAGGGAAAGACAAAGAAAGGGAGGTGGGACAGGGAGGACGGAGTGAGGAAAGGAGGAGAGATGGAGAAAGGAAGAGAGAGGGAGGGAGAGAGACAGAAGGATGGAGGGACTAGGGGAAGAGAGAGGAGGGAAGAGAGCAGGAGGAGAGGGGGGTACTTCTGTGCCCAGAGCTTACACAGATGCCCAAGGCTCACGCCCGCTTGATGGAGAGTGGTTTCTCAACAGCAACACTACCTCAGGCTGCTCCCCATTTTCCTGCCCACGCAGGCCCAGCCCAGGGAGAGGGCCCGCCCAGGCTGGTGGTTGCCGGGCATCAGAGCTGGGGGTTGCGAGGGGTTGCGATGGGCACAGCCTGGCAGGTGAGGGCGGACAGCTCTGGGGGCCATGGGAGAGCTCGGCAACAGCCGGCACTGCGCAAAGCCCTACTGGGTCTAGTTCTTCTTCGTTTCTACTTACTTCACCTAATTTCAGAGCTGTGTTCTTAGAGGCAAAAGTGCTTTCATTTCATTTAACGTTTTTCACAAAATGACAATGGCGTTATTGTTCTTCCTGAATATAAAGGAAAGAAAGCTCGCTATGACAAACGCAAACGAAGAATACAAAATAACCTGAAATCCCAGAGAAACTCTTGTCAGCACCTTGTTGGATATCATTCTAGAATTTACATATATTTATATATTTGCATGTTAACATATTTAAATACACAAAAGAGTTTTTAAAGCAAACAAAAATGGAATCGCACTGTACACAGTGTTTTGTAAACTGCTTTTTCCCATTCAGTAATGCCCTGTGAATACTTTTCCACATCAGTAAATAAAATTTCATACCATTATAGTGGCTGCAAATATTTTAGTGAATGAAGGCATGTAATTTGTTGATTTAATCTCTTTGGACATTTAGGATTTTCCCCTATTTTTTACTGTTAAAAACAATTTTTGGAAAAACAGCCCTCACAACTTTATTTTTAAAAAAACAAACACACTCACAGGTATACCATAAAAAACAGCTGATTTTGAACACAAGTGTTAGAAATAACTTTCTGGTAGATCAGCGACAGTATCACTTATTAAGTCAAATATTGTGGGGAAACAAAGGTTCAGGCAATCTCTGAGATTGAGAAGATTGATAGTGAGATGTGGAAAGAGAGAGGTTCCGTCCTGAAAGGAACACTGGGGACATTTCTTTTTGCAAAAATAGACCTCTCCAAATACAGTGGTTTTGAACAATCTATTGCCTGCAATCATTCCATTCACTAATCTCTTTTTTTATTGCACCCCTGCTACGGTTATTAGTCTGTCAACAAACTCTAGGGATCCCTTGCTGTTCCAGGCACTGTGCTAGGCTCTGAGGATGGAGCAGTGAACAAGACCCACCCACATCTTACGGTCCTGACAGGCTCGGTGGAGAGGCAAAGGGGCTGCTCATGCCTCCAGTGAAGATGGGCACGCTGCGTCTCTGAGCGCCAGGCTTCTCCTCTCCTTCTGTGGCCCTGAGCAGCAGCTGCGATTAAGGAGATCCTGGGCACTGACTTCTGGGAAAGGGAGGATGTTCTCCCAGACAGATCAGGATGCTGGAATTGTCTGCCTCTTCTTTGCTCCTGCCCCTCCCTGTTTTCCACTGCACAGGACACACCTGCTGCCTGGACCGTTTTGGTACATGGTGTGTTTACTACCGTTCCTGAGATCAGGCGAGTTTCGGATTTGTTTTTAAGATGCTAGAAGAGAGCTTAAAGGTCACCTTGTCCAACTGACTTGGCCTGCTCGAGCTTCAAGCTTCTCTCTGATCGCCGCCCAGCTTCAGAGGATACCTTAGGTGGCAAGAAGCACTATCTCTCAACATGGTCCAATTATTCACTGGCCACTTCGGAATGTTTATTGATCCATTCGATCAAATGGTATGTATTGAATGCTACATTCTGAGCACTTACTAGTCACTAGGAAATAAATCAGTGAACAAAACAGACGAAAATCTCTGCTCTTGTGACTCTTCCCTTCTAATGGCAGGAGGTGGGGAGGACAAACATTAAACAAAATAGGTAAAGAATAGAATGCGAGAAAGTAATAAATGCTATAGCAAAAAAAAAAAAAGAGGGGGGAGGGGCTGGCCCCATGGCCGAGTGGTTAAGTTCGCGTGCTCCACTGCAGGCGGCCAAGTGTTTCGTTGGTTCCAATCCTGGGCACGGACATGGCTCTGCTCATCGAGCCATGCTGGGGCAGCATCCCACATGCCACAACTAGAAGGACCCACAATGAAGAATATACAACTATGTTCTGGGGGGTCTTTGGGGAGAAAAAGGAAAAAAAATTTAAAAAATCTTTAAAAAAACAAAAGAGGGAGGAGTGTGCTAAAATGGATCAGGAATGGCAAGGATTGGATTGGAGTTTTAAATAATATTAAAACATTAATAAATGTTAACTAATGATAACAAATAAGTGTTAACTAATAAGTGAGTTTAGTAAGGTCACAGGATACAAGGTCAATATATAAAAATCAAACATTTCTACATATTAACAATCAACACTTGGAAATTAAAAAATTTTTTAAAAGCATTATTTACAAGAACACCAGAAAACATGAAATACTTAAGTTGAAATCTAGCAAAATGTGTACAAGATCTGTATGTTAAAAACTACAAAGTATTGATGAAAGAAATAAAAGAAAACCTAAAAAATGGAGAGGTATACCATGGTCATGAATTGGAAGACCCAAATTCTCCCCACACTGATTCAATGCAATTCTAACAAAAATTCCATCAGAATTTTTTGTAGAAATTGACAAGTTGATTTTAAAGTTTATTTAGAAAGACAATGGAACTAGAATAGCAAAACAACTTAAAAGAAGAAGAACAAAGTCAGAGAATTCACACTAACTGATTTTATGGATTACTCTAAAGCTATAATAATCAAGACAGTGTAGTATTGGTGAAAACACAGTATAGGCCAACGGAAAAAAACAGAGTCCAGAAATAGACCCAAACATACACGGTCAATTGAATTTTGACAAAGCTGCAGTGGCATTTCAATGAGTAAAGATTAAACTTTTCAACAATTGGTACTAGAACAATTGGATTTCCATATAAAAATATTTCAAAATTTTTTTTAAAAACTTCAATCCATACCTCACACTACTTACAACATTTAACTCAAAATGGATCATAGACAAACGCAAAACCCAAGACTATAAAACTTCTCAGAGAAAACTTTTGTGACCTTGGGTTAGGTAAGATTTCTTAGAATGACACGAAATGCATGGCCCATAAAATTTTTTTTGATAAATGGTACTTCACCAAAATTAAGAACTTCTGGTTTTTGAAAGATGCTGTTAAGAAAATGAAAAGATAAATGACACACTGGAAGAAAATATTTGCATGTTACATATCTTATAAGGGACTTGTATCTAGAATATAGAAAGAACCCTCAAAACTCAATAATACAATTCATCAAAAAATTAAAAATACAACTATCATATGAGCCAGTAATTCCACTTCTGGGTATATACCCAAAGAATTGATAGCAGAATCTTGAAGAGATACTTGTACACAAATATCTGTATTTGTTCATAGCAGTATTATTCACAATAGCCAAAAGGTGGAAGCAACCCAAGTGTCCATTGACAGATGAATGGATAAACAAAATGTGGCATATACATACAATATAATATTATTCAGCCTTAAAAAGGAAGGAAATTCTGACACACGCTCCAACATGGATGAACACTGCAGACATTTCGCTAACTGAAATAAACCAGTCACAAAAAGGCAAATACCATATGATTCCACTTACATGAGCTAGTTAGAACAGTCAAAATCATAGAGACAGAAAGCAGAACAGAGGTTGCCAGGGGCTGGGGGAGAGGGAATGGGGAGTTTTTGCTTAATGGGTACAGAGTTTCAGTTTTGCAAGATGCAAAAGTTCTGGAGATTGCACAATGTGAACGTACTTAAACTAGTGAATTATACAGTTAAAAATGGTTAAGATGGTTAAGGAAAAAAAGAACATTATTTATCAAAGCAAAATATAGCAACAGATAACTCTATAAAATGTGCATATCCAGCCCCTAGACACTGAGTAGCCTTAGTAGCCCTGGTTTATACAAAAGCTACAAGCCAGCTGCCCTTGGAGTAATTCCAGCCTACTGATACCCCCATTTGTCTTGAACAATGTCAACATTAAAAACATGGGGCCAGCCCCGTGGCCAGGTGGTTAAGTTCACACACTCTGCTTCAGGGGCCCAGGGTTTCGCCGGTTCGGATCCTGGGCAAGGAAATGGCACCGCTCATCAAGCTGTGCTGAGGCGGCGTCCCAGATGCCACAACTAGAAGGATCCACAACTAAAAATGTGCAACTATGTACTGGGGGGCTTTGGGAAGAAAAAGGAAAATAAAATCTTTAAAAAAATAAAACAAAACAAAAGAAAACCAGGAGATTTCTCATTAAACTTTTTTAGACTTCCAGCTTATCTTGACGTATTGGAAAAAGGAGCTTTACTGACTCCTTATTCTGCGTGGGAATAAATTTACCTGAGCGCCCACTCAGCCCCCTTCACCCGATACCTTGCCTGCCTGGTCGCTCACTGCAGGCAGCCAAATTTGCCGTCTCTGTTTTGGTCTTTATCACCCATGGGCTTGTGATCTGTAGCAGACATTCGTCATTCTTTTCGGCTTCCCAGGATCTGAATCTCCGTCCAATGTTTGAAGAAAGCCCTTTCTGATGGGAGAAGTGGAAAATTCCAAACACATTTCCAGCTTCCCCTGAAGTCTGGGAGCTGACCTAGTCCCGCTGGTCAGGAGCATCAGCCTCAGGCTTGGAATTGGAAGCAAAGCAGCAGGGATGGTGCATGCTCCTCCTGGTGACGGTGGTAGTAGCAGTAGTGACCATATGCAGTGTCTAGGCCAGAATTCTTGGTAGTGGTCCAGTGGCAGTGTCTAGGGCCTGTGATGGTCTTCCCCGGATCAACCTCGTGATGTGATTTGGTCCTTGTCCCTGTGAAGTCTCCAAGCCTGATTCTCTAACTCCGTATGAATTTGGGGAAGGATTTCCTTCTTCCCTTCCAATTCTGAGATCTACCAAAAATCACGTGAATAAGTTCCTTCTCTGCTTAACTCAATTAGAGTCAAGGGCTCTGGTTGATGCAGTAGCTGGATCCTATTAAAAGAGAAGTCCCTGAGAGAAGACCCCATGGCCTGGCTCTATTAAATGACCTTCCTCCCCATGGCCTGGTTGTTTGGCTTTTCTTGATCCCCTTGCATATGACTCTGCAGAATAACTACTATTTCCCCAGTCCCTTGACATAATTTGAATGGATCTTGTTTTCCTGAAAGAAAAAGCATCCTATGAGAACAGAATCCTCCTAACAAAACACTTCAAATGAAGAAAAAGCCAAACAAGGGTGTCCACCGTCACGTTACTTTTAATAGCGGAAAACCAGAAGGCACTTAAGTGTCCAGCAATGGATGACTGGTTAAATAAATCCAGATGTGTTCTCCAGATGAAATATGACAACGGTCTGTGCTAACAAGGAAATATTTATAAAACAATGTGAAACAGAGCCAGCCCTGATGGCCTAGTGGTTAAAGTTCTGCATGCTCCACTTTGGTGGCCCAGGTGTGGTTCCCAGCCACGGAACCACCCCACTCGTCTGTCAGTAGCCATGCTGTGGCAGCAACTCACACAGAAGAACTAGAAGAACTTACAACTAGAATATACAGCTATGTACTAGCACTTTCGGGAGAGAAGAAAAAAAGAGAGGAAGATTGGCAACAGATGTTAGCTCAAGGTGAATCTTTCCCAGAAAAAAGAAAAAAAACAGTCTTTAAAAAAAAAGTAATCATGCTTATTTAAACATACTTAAAAAAAATGTGAAACAAAATTTGCATAACATTTGTTGACAAAATATAAAATTATATATTCCTATGCTCAAGACTGGAAATTAAAGAAAAATAAAAACAGCTTTGTTAGACTGATGGAATTTTTTCTTTTAAAATTTTCTTTAAAAGTTTTCGATAATAAATTCTTAAAAAGCAAAGAAAGTTCTGACAAAGCTAGATGGCAGAGGGGGAAGCACCAGAAATCTGCCTCCCCTCTTAAGACAATAATTGCACTGGCAGCATCTGTCTGATGTAACTACCTTGGAACTCTGGAGACTATGGAAGGCCTGGAACTCCCAGGGGAAGGCTAGGCTGGTAAGTTATAGTTAATTTTGATCAATTTCACATCTTAAAATGGTAGCAGCTGCTCATCCCTGATGCCCACCCCTATAGCAGGCAGCCGTGCAATGCTTCTGGAGCAGCTTGCACCAGCTTGCAGAAGCTAGGGTAGGTAACAAAGACTTTGTCCTCCAAACATGGGTGATCTGTGCTCTGATCATAGAGGTGCAGACACAGAAGTGGATGGCCGTTGTTGCAAGCCCCACCCCCTCTGGCTGAAGCAGCTTCTAGCAGATTTAGAAGCTTGGCATCTTTTCCTCCCCTTCATTTTTCTCTCTTTTGGGAGCCAGACATTTAAGGACTAGGCTATTCAAAAGCAACCATATATAAAGGGAATTTAGAAAGTTACCGTGCATGCCCAGGGGAAGGTGCAGGCTCAGAAAAGACCTGAGAAGACTTTAAGTTTATACCTTAGGCTGATCCCTACCACAGAGACACCCTAAAACAATTTTTTTAAAAACCTTGGAGAAGGGGGAGAATTTGATTTCCAGTATTACCACGGTATAAGATTTAAATTTCTAGTTTTCAACAAAAGATCACCAGGCATACAAAGAAACAGGAAAGTATAGCTCATTCAAAGGAAAAAAATAAGTCAACAAAAATTGTCCTTAAGTAAGACCAGATAGTGGACTTACTAAATAAAGACTTTAAAACAGTTACCTTAAAAATGCTCAAAGAGGAGGCTGGCCTGGTGGCACAGTGGTTAAGTTTGTGTGCTCCACTTCAATGGCCCGGGGTTCGCAGATTCAGATCCTGGGTATGGACCTACGCACTGCTCATCAATCCATACTGTGGTAGGCATCCCACATATAAAGTAGAGGAAGATGGGCATGGATGTTAGCTCAGGGCCAGTCTTCCTCAGCAAAAAAGAGGAGGATTGGCAGCAGATGTTAGCTCAAGACTAATCTTCCTCAAAAAAAAAAAAAAATGCTGAAAGAGCTAAAAGATGTGGGCAAAGTCAAGAGAATGATGCATAAACAAAATGGAAATATCAATAAAGAGATAGAAAATATAAAAAGGGAACCAAAAAGACATCCTGGAGCCAAAATTATAATAACTAAAATGAAAAATACACTAGAGAGGTTCAAAGGCAGATTTGAGCAGGCAGAAGAAGGAATTAGCAAACTTGAAGATAGGACAGTTGGAATGATCAAGTCTAAGGAACAAAAAGAAAAATGATTAAAGACAAGTGAACAGAACCTAAGGGACATGTGGCATACCATCAAGTGGACAAACATATGCATTGTGGGAATCCTAGAAGGAAAAGAGAGAGAGGAAGGGGCAGAGAGATTGTTTGAAGAAATGATGGCTGAAAACTTCCAAATTTTATGAAGGCCAGGAACATAAACACCCAAGAAGCTCAATGAATTTCAAGCAGGATAAACTCAGAGACTCACCCCAAGGTCCATAATAACGAAAAATTTGAAAGACAAAGACAAAGAGAGAATCTTGAAAGCAGCAAGAGAGAAGCAACTCATCACATACAAGGGATCCTCAACAAGGTTGTCAGCAGGTGTCTCAGAAACCCTGGAGGCCAGAAGACAATGGGCTGATACATTCAAAGTGCTGAAGAAGAAAAAACCTATCACCCAAGAATCCTCTATCTGGAAAATCTGTTCTTCGAAAATGAGAGAGAAATTAAGACATTCCTAGATAAACAAAAGCTGAGGGAGTTTCTCACTACTAGACCTGCCCTGTAAGAAATGCTAAAAGGAGTCCTTCAGATTGAAATGAAATGTCATTAGACAGTAACAGGAAGCCATAGGAAGAAATAAAGATCTCTAGTAAAGGTAAGTATATGGACAATTATAAAAGATAGAATTACTGTAATTTTGGTTTGTAACTCCACTTTTTTGTTTTCTATATGATTTTAGAGACCAATGCATTAAAAAGAAACAATTATTAGTCTATGGTTTTAGACATACAATGTATAAAGATGTAATTTTCTGACATCAATAACTGAAAGGCAGTGGGGATAGAAGTGTCTTGGAGTGGAGTTTTTGTGTGTTATTGAAGTTAAGCTGGTATACATTCAAATAAGTGTTATAAGTTTAGGATGTTAAATGTAATTCCCATGGTAATCACAAAGAAAATAGCAATAGAATATAAACAAAAGGAAATGAGATGAAAATTTAAATGTTTCACTACAAAAAATTCAACTAAATTGCAAAAGAAGACAGTAATGTAGGAAATGAGAGCCAAAAGAGCTATAAGGCATGTAGAAAACAAATAGCAAAATAACTAAAGTCCCTCCTTAGTAGTAATTACTTTAAATATAAATGGATTAAACTGTCCAATCAAAAGACAGAGATTGGCAGAATGGATAAAAACATGATCAAATTATATGTTGTCTACTAGAGACTCACTTTAGATCTAAAGACACAAATAGGTTGAAAGTGAAAGGGTTGAAAAAGACATTCCATGAAAATAGCAAAGAAAAGAGAGCAGGGGTGGCTACACTAATGTCAGACAAAATAGACTTTAAATCAAAAGACTCGATAAGAGCCAAAGAAGGACAGTATCTATTACTAAAAGGTTTAATACAGCAAGAAGATATAATAATTATAAACATATATGTGCCTAACAACCATCAAACTATATGAAGACCATCAAAATAAATGAAGCAATGGAATATTATTTGATCTTAAAAAGCAAGGAAATTCTGGTACATGCTACAACGTGGATGAACCTTGAAGACATTATGCTAAGTGAAATAACCCAGACACAAAAGAGCAAACACTGAATGATTCCACTCATTTGAGGTACCTAGAATGGGCAAATTCATAGATACAGAAAGTAGAATGGTGGTTGCCAGGGGCTGGGGGGAGGGGATAATGGGGAACTGTTGTTTACTGCACACAGAATTTCAGTTTGGGAAGATGAAAAAGTTCTGGAGATGGATGGTGGTGATGGTTGCACAACAACGTGAATGTACTTAACACTACCGAATTGTACACTTAAAAATGATTAAAAGAGTAAATTTTATGTTGTGCATATTTTACCATGGTTAAAAAATAGATTTAAAAACTCAAAAGGAAAATGCACCTATGGGAGCATATACAAGGCACTATTAAGATGAGTGTCTGGAATGCAGGTAGGGAACAAAGGGAAAAGTAGGTGGATAGGGAACAGCAGTGGGAGGAAGACATTCACTGTGTTCTTTTTAATACTTTCTCAATGAATTTATTGTCTATTCAAAACATTAAAAATAGAATAAAATTTCTTTTTAAAAAAAGAAAGTTCTTCCTGATATTGAACCAAAAATCTGTCCTATAATCACGTTGAACAAATTCCTCCAATAAGTGACAGTCCTTTAAGTCCTTAAGACAGTATTCTGCTCCCTCTGAGCATCTTCAGCTCTCTGTTGCTCCTTCTCGGTCCTGGGGGCACCAGTCCTGCAGAGCGGTGTCTGGTTCTGTGGACTCTCTGGTGGACACTTGTGGCTTGGGGTGTCCAGCATCTACTCCTTGCCCCATAGCACCTTATCTCTCCTTTGGAGAATCGCCCACTGTGTAGGATCTCTGTGCAGGATGTCCCAACTCCCCACTAGGAAAGCACGAGCTACCAGTGGGTCCTCCAGCTGTCTACACTGCCCAGTCAGGAGACAAGCATGTGACGCAACCCGTCAACTCGCTTTTCCTGGGCTTTGCTCTTCAGAGTGCTGTGAAAAAGCTGGGTGCCTAAAGGCCGTATTTTTCCTAGCAGTGGGGGGCTAGGCTATTCGGACTGGATAGTCCTTATGCTCCTCCTTTGTGGGGGTACCTGCTGCCCAGGCCTCCAGACCTCCTCGGTTCTGGCCCATTTGCCAATCCTGGCCTTCCAGCCTCTGTCAATTCTGTGAGCCCTACAGGCCTTCCAAAAACTTTTTGTTTAGCTAACCAAAGTCAGCTTCTGTGATTTCTGAGCAAGAATCGAGGCTGCCAAAAGCCCCAATTTACAGGTGAATTTGGGGGATTGTGACAGATTGTATTTCCCCAAGACGGCCTCAACAGTTTCTCCCATCCCACACACTGAACAACAGTATGACCTTGGCACACTTTCCATGGAGATGTGGGGTCTATGTCCCTTCCTCTCGAATCTGGGCAGGCTTCCACAAATAGGGTACGGCAGAAGTGATGCTACGTGACTTCTGAAATCAAGTCATAAGAAGCCATACAGTTTTGGCCTGGTCCCCTTGAGATGCTTGCTCTGAAGGGGAAGTCAGCCCCCAGTGCTGGACAAGATGCTGGGCAGAGACATGTGGGCAGCCTTGTTGACAGTCTCAGATGGAGCTCCCAGCTGACAGCCATAATCAACTGCCACCGAGTGACTGGGTCCTCTTGGACATCCAGCCCAGTCGAGCCTTCAGATGATGGCAGCCCCATCCACCCACTGCCTGGGAGACCCCAATAAGAATTGTCCAGGTGAGCCTTCCCAAATTTCTGACCCACAAAATCATGAGTGAAAAAATGACTTTTTTAAGCGGCTAAGTTTGAGGATTATTTGTTACATAGCAATCAGTAGAAACTAGAAACTCTGGTTGCTTGCTTACCTAGCCCGACAGAAAACTGTATATTCACAGCAAGAAGGAAGACAACAGGATCAAAGGCAATGAAACCTACATTTACTGAGTCCCGCCACAGGACAGATCCTTTTCAAATACCACAATTATTCCCATGTTGAAAAGAGGAAATCGGGGGTCAGAGGGGACAAGGCTGCAGCTGGTTAAGTGTGGGACTGTAGAGCTGGTGCTCTTTCTTCTGAACAAAATGCCAGGAAGCAAGACTAAAGGAGCGGGTCAGAGAAGGTTTAACTCAACAACATGATGTTGCAAGAATAAAGATTGCTGAAGCTATGTGTCCATTTTAAAGGGATTAGTGTCCATACTGCTTCCGCCCATGCATTAGTCAAATGACAGGTGGAACGTGCAGTCGGTGAGGCGGGGCTGAGGAGGGACTGCTTTCACAGGACCTTCCGGTTACTGAGTGCAACAGTTACCTGCCGGTGCTTTCACAGTTGGAAATCACCTCCTTTAGTTCTCAAACAACTCTCTTAAGACCCAGGCTGAGCCCTCCAGCGGGTGGTTAATGTTAAAGTGGCGAGATATGATTCATTAGCATTAAGATGGGAGCTATGAGGCTTAGTAATACCTTGGTAAGCTCCTACTTTCAACTGGGCACTTTAGGAACATTATCCCTAATCCTACAAGACTGACAGCCTTATCCCACTTTGATAGGTGGAGACACAGCTGCGGGTGATGAAGTTATTTGTCCCAAACATCACCCAATGAGGAAGTGCAGGCGAAAGTAGAGTGCCGCTGGGTGGGTGCAGGGGAGGAGAGGGTGGCTGACAGACAGTGAGGCCCTGCTGGCACAGAGCCCTGGGCGGGGACATCGGTCTAGGGCCCCTGCGAGCTGTGGGCATGGAGAGCAGGTCCTGGAAGAAGAACTAGCAGAATGTGGGGTCCCCAGACGACATGGAGTCAAAGATGCTAGAGAAGGGGCAATTCCTCATCCACCTGTGGATGGGGCAGAGACCCAGGGACCCAGGTCTCCTGTTCATTAACTCCCCATCTAGAAGGGGCCCGTCAATTCAGAGATGAGGAACTGCAGCCAGAGAGGACTTGCCCAAGGTCCCCGAGCTTGTCAGCAGCAGGGCGAGACAAGAGCTCACATTCCTGACTCCTGGACCAGTGCTCTTTCAGAGTCACCTTCCTTTGGTTCTGGGGATCAAACTTAGGCTACAAGCAGGGTGACCCTTTAATTTATCATCCAAACCAGAGTGAGAGGGGATGTTATTAATAATTACACTGGGACAGCAGGTAAAAACAGGACTGCCCTGGGCAAATGGGACCTATGATCACCCTAGTGTGACAACTGAATGCCACCCACCTGCCCACCAGGAAAGCGCCTTTGTAGCCTTATGGATGAAGGGACCATCATTAGTCTCCACACCTGGTGAGGGGCCGGATGACCAAGCAGCCTTAAGGGTCTGGCCTTCCCAGAGACTTTCAGGGTGCCCAGAACCGGCTGCTCGGTAACTGACCTGCCTCCCCACCTGGAGCTGTGTAGGCATAAACAGAGGTCCCATTTGTATTGTCCCCACCTACGAGAGGGCGAGTTCTCTGCCAAGCCCAGCAGAGCTCCGGTTTCAGGTTCTTCCCTCTGGGTGATACCCACTGAACCTCACTGTCCTCATGCGAGTTGTGATCATGGCCCTCCTGCGGGTCCTCAGGGCACTGGGGGAAGGGACTCTCTTGGCCTGGTAGCCAGGTCACAGCAGAAACTTATAGGATGTGAGGAGCACACTTGAGTGGCTCGCACAAGCTGTGCTGTTTCCTTCCACCTTCCTCACACCTCTGCCTTTTCCCGGATTGTCCCGAGCTTCTCAAACTTTTTGGTGCACAGGAATGCCCTGGGGATCCTGTTAAAATGCAGGTTCTGATTCAGTAGGCCTGGAGGGGAGCCTGAGTTGCTGCATTTCTAACAAGTCCCAGGTGGTGCCAATGCTGCTGGTCCAGGGACCACTTGGAGTAGTGAAGCCATAGATGTCTCCCTTCCAGTCCCTTCCCTGCATTTGCGTGGCTCCTCCTGCTCTAGATCTCAATGTGAATGGCCTTCCTCATAGAGGCCTTCCCCGACTAGCCCCTAAATGAGGTCCCTCCTATAACTCTCTCAGAGCACCCTGCTCACTTCCTTCAGAGCAGTAATAACAACTTGTCACTGGTTTATGTGTTTATTACTGATTGTGGGAGACTGTTACAGTCTGTCCCCAACTGATCCTGTCTCTCCATACCCACACTCTTGGGAGTCTCTTCCCGTAATGACCCTGGGCCCGGCCACGTAAATTTGCTTGGGCCAATGGTACATTAGCAAGACGACACAATCACAGGCTTGAAAAGCACATGTGCATTGGGCTTGCCCTCTTGGAACACGGCTGCCAAGTGAAGAGGCCTGACCTAGCCTGCTGGAGGCCCCTGGCCAAGACAACACCAAGTGCCAGACCTGGGAGTAAGGCCACCCTAGATCGACATGCCCCAGCTGCACTGCGAGCTGACTGCAGCCACGGGAGTGAGTCCAGAAGAATGGCTCAGCTGAGCCCAGCCGAAACTGCTAACCCACAGGATGGTGAGCAAATGAAACACTTGTTTTAAGTCACTGAGTTTGGGGGTGGTTTGTTACACAGCAGTAGATAACTGGTACCCTCATTTGATGTCTCCATTAGGGCTGGGACGAGGTCTGTTTAGTTTAGCACCTTACACCCACTGCTTTGATTCATGAATGAATGAGCTAATGCGGATCTGTCTGATTCCAAAGCCTATGCGTTTCTGCTCTGCCACCTTGTTCCGAGACAGGTGTTCATCCTGGGTCCAGTGGGGTCAAGGATGAAAGACATAACCTAGTTTAGGCCAATCAGTGCTTTCTAGTCCACAGTGATTGGTTAAGTGTGACAGATCCAATAGGACATAAATGTAGGAAGAGATTTATTATGAGGCATTGGCTCACATGATTGTGGAGGCTGAGAAGTCCCATGATCTGCCATTGGCAAGCTGGAGACCCAGGGTGGCCGGTGGTGCAATTCTAGTCTGAGTCCAAAGGCCTGGGAACCAGGGAGCCAATGGTGTCGATCCAAGTCCAAGGGCAGGAGAAGACCGGTGCCCCAGCTCAAGCAGCAAAAGGGTGGATTTCTCCTTCTTCTGCCTTGTTGTTCTATTCAGGCATTCAATAGATTGGACGATGCCCACCCTCACTGGGGAGGGGATCCACTTTACCGAGTCCACCATGTGAACGTTAATCTCATCCAGAAACACTCTCACAGACACACCGTATATGATTAACCTGGGCATCGTTGGCCCAGTCAAGTTGAACGTAAAATTGACCATCACAAGAGGGAATACCCGGATGGCTTGGGATGCTGGCCATTTACCAGTGAGCACAGAAATTTTCAACATTATGACTATTGGTATCAACATCACAGGGTGTAGCACTGTCAGTCCTGAGAGCTGTTGGATCTGTCTGAGCATGGAGGCAACACCCAGGAACTGGTCCAGAGAAACATAGAGAAAGACACCAGGCCCCAGTCAGAGCAGTCAAGCCCTTGTGTAAAGCCTTGTCTGATGCTAAGACTGTCACCGAGCCTCTCAGTCACAGCAGCCCAGAAACGTCATTTAGCACATGCAGTCAGAGTTGCTATTGTTTGCAGTTGTCAGAACTCTAACTGATCTTCTTTCTTCTGTAATACAACCCTCTGAAGGTCAACCAGATGATCCAGATACTCTAAAACTAAGGTTAAGCCAGACTGTCAGGGGAGTGAATACCTGGGCTGACTCAACCACCCTATAGAATCATCTTTACTCTGCTGTGCTTCACCAAAAGGAAAACTTGTCACTGAGTCTATTGTAAAGCTGTTATTGAGGGGGTGGCTCCCTGCTTTGCACAGGGTCTCTCTAGCCTTTTAGCCGTACCTCTCCTGAGCAGTGAATTTATTTTTTACCATACAGACACTACCAACTATATAACTGACTAGTTTTCCCTTTTTGTCTTGGCTGCCAGGAAACTCTACATGTACCCACTTGCAAAAACGTAGAACTCCAGAGCCATCCAGATGGCCCAGTGGTTAAAGTTCAGCACACTCCGCTTCATCACCCTGGGTTTGGTTCCCGGGGGCAGAACCACACCAGTCGTCTGTCGGTAGCCATGCTGTGGTGGCAGCTCACATGGAAGAACAAGAATTTACAACTATATACAACTATGTACTGACACTTTGAGGGGGAAAAAGGAGGAAGATTGGCAACAGATGTTGGGTTAAGATGAATCTTCCCCTGCAAAAATAAAAAAAAAGTAGAACTCCATAATGTCTCTGTGGTTTTTAAAAGGAGCCTCATTCCTGGTTTAATTTTATGTTCTTATCCTTGTTTTTCCCTATCACATTCTTACTTACTTTTGACTTATGTAATCTTGCTGTATTTATATATTCCTATATGGAAATAAGCATTATAAACCTAAAAAAATCACTTTGATTTAGGTTTGGTTAAAATGAAAAGAAAGTATGGGGAAGAGTACCATAATATCAATTACTTCGAATTTCAGTAATAAAAGGGAAGGCGGATGGAAGAATATTAAATTCTAGAGATCTCAAGAGCATAAGGAATCAAGACCCTAGAGAGGAGGGAGAAGGCTCCCGTTTAAATTTTAAGACTCTTCCTCATTTAGATTCTGCCAAGAAGAAGCAAGTGACGAATGAATACAGACTTCCTCCTGAGATGCTTATTTCGTGGAAAATACAGTCTCCATACTGGGGATGCCCTTGAAACAATGCATGATTCATTTAATATACAAAATGTTTGTTGAAAGAGCTGGAATGTGCTCACATAGGTTATAAACGAACTATAGGTTCTTCTGTTAGAAAAATCTCAGACCCCTGGGGGGATTTCCTCTCTTTACTGACTGTGCAAGTTAAAGAAAATAGTGGCTCTAGGATTTTCAAACTCAAACACCACATAGAACTTGGGTTCTTTGATAATCTGAAAATGATTTAGACTTTTCTGAAACCAAATTTGTATTTGAAATACAAATAAGTGAAAAACAAACAATAATTAAAGGAGCACTATTTGCAGTAAGCAGTTTGCAGAAAATGTTGGATGGTTGAGGGAAATGGCCAGTAAAAACGTGGAAGGGGAATCAATGAAGTGCTCTAGAAGAGAGGGTTCTCTGGGGGTTGAACAAGACCTGACAGGAGGGAAGTAAAGAGAAGGGAAGGAAAAGGGAGTCAGTAAGGACAAGGTTAGAACGTCCTAGAATCGGGAGAGGGAACAGGGACACACTCCAGGGGGCGGGTTCCAAAAGGCAGGAGATGGGGCTTCCGAGTGCCGTCTGTACAGAGAGATGCCTTTGAAATACCACCTAATATTGGCCTCCGTCTTCATGTGAGGCCCATCCAAGGCATCCTAGGCATTTGAAAAAGAGATTTCATAATCCTTCATCCCGCCTGTGAATTAAATTGGCTGGGTGTGCTTTCTTCTACCTTAAGGTGCCTCTCCCCATGTGTCACTTCCAAAGGAAATACCAATCTTACTTTGAATGTCTGTTCGTGCATTTCCTGGAGGGTTTCCTGTGCCGGGGGCAGGACGGCAAAGGAGAAATAATCTCTGCCAACATCAGCCCAGATCGTCCTTCCCCATTTCTACTCCTGGAGACCCGCTTCTCGGGGCAGCTTCGACTGTTTCTCATCTCATCCTCCATAAACTCTAAAACAGTGGTTCTCAAAGTGTGGTCCCCAGACCAGCATTAGCAACAGCACCCGGACGCTTGTTAGAAATGCAAATTCTCAGGCCCGGTGTGATGCAGAATAATGGCCCCCCCAAATATGTCCACATTCTAATCCACCAGAACCTGTGACTATGTTACCTTACATAGCAAAAGAGACTTTGCGGTGTGATTAGATTAAGGCTCTTGATGGGGGAGATTATCCTGGATTATCTGGGTGGACCCAACATAATCACATGATTCCTCATAGATGAAAGAAGGAGGTAGGCTAGGCAGGGTCAGAAAAGGAGATGGGAAGATGGAAGCGGAAGTTGGAGTGAGGCAGTTATTGGTTTTGAAGATGAAGGAAGGGGCCACAAGCTAAGGAACAAAGACAGCTTCTAGAAGCTGGGTCAGGTAAGGGAACAGGTTCTCTTCTAGAGCCTCCGGAGGGACCCAGCCCTGCCAGCGCCTTGATTTCAGCCCAGAGAGACTCATTTTGAACTTCTGACCTCCCGAACTGTAAGATAATAGATTTATCGTTTAAGCTATTAAGTTTGTGGTGATGTGTTAAAGTGGCAATAGGAAACGAACACAGGCCCTGTCTCAGCCCCAGTGAGTCAGAAACTGCAGGTGGAGCCTGGCCCTCTGTTTAACGAGTGCTGAACCCCCAGAACTGATGCGGGGTCGGTGAGCCGAGGAGTTGAAAGAAAGATTTCTTAGACTCTTAAGATCTGGCAGTAGTGCTCTTTTATTTAGAGAATAGAATAGCATGGGGACAGGACCCATGGGCAGTCAGGCTGCTGCGTGGGGACAGGGCCCACGGGCAGTCAGAGATGCTGCTGGCATGGGGAGCTGCTGCTGCCGCCGCTGGCATGGGGACGGGACCCATGAGCAGGCAGAGCTGCTGCTGGTATGTTGCTGCTGCAGCTTCTGCTGCCCACATGGGTGGAGAGTAAGGCTAAATTTAAGGCATAGGTACGTGAGTTATCTCTTTACAAGACAAAAAAAAGTTAAAATGGTACCAGGCCATTGGGCAGTCCCACAACTTTTAGATAAGAATCAAACCGGATTGAGTAAATGGCAGAAGTCACCGTTAAATATTATCCTCAGCTAAAGACAAAAGAGGATTTGGGGGGTGGGGGGGTCAGTTACATGAGGTTGCCAGACAGTAAACAACTTAAGTCCTTGCCTTCCCCATTAAGAGTTTCCAGAGATAAGGCCATTCCCCCTTCCTCCTGGGGCAGAGAGGGAGGCATGGAGATTTCCTTCACGAATGCAACTGTCTCTGATCAAAGGGCAAGCAAATTCCACTCCTCGGAGCCTGTTTCTCATCTGAAGTTTTAAAATTAACCAGCTTAAAATCCTCATCAGAACCATTGCCCTCCGGCCGTGGTTCTTGACCTTCACTGTAGCTCAGACTCATCTGAGGAGTTTCTAAAAAACAACGCCCAGGTCCACCCCCAGAACTTCTGATATAATTGGCCTGGGGTGAGACTCAGGTATCCCATTTTCAAAAGTGCCATCTATGATTCTGCTGTACTGCCGAAATTGAAGGCTGGGATTCCTTCCCCGCTTCCTGCTTCCGCCTCCACTCTCCTCCTCTCTCCTGGAACTATTGGTCTCTTCCTGGTCTTCTCTTCCCCTCTTGGCTGAACAGTCAGTGGGACACCTTCCTGGCAGGGGACAGTTGCCAGTGTGTCTAATTAGAGAAAAAAATTATATCTATGTATATGTCACAAACCCAACACTGCAGTGCGGGGTGTAGATTTAGTCACACACTCCTAGCTGAGAAGGGCCAGCCACACTCTTTCAAGTTGAGGAAACTGAGACCCAGAAAGAGGACATGACTAGTCCAGGATTCTACAGTGAATGGGGCACAGAGCCCGGGAGAAAACCCTAGTCTTCTGGTTCCTTTCCCCTCCCCGGCTCGCTCTGACTCTGTTCCCTGGGGTGGAAAGTGGAGGGCTCCAGGCAAGGACCTGGCTCTTTAAAACCCTCCCCCATTTCCAGGCAAGGCAGAAGGGGCCCATGTAGTGGGCAAGTGCTGGAATCCTCTGGAGATGACCTTGGAGTGGGGGGCATGGCAGGAGAGACTCCAATGGCCCAAGATAAGGGAGGTCTGTGGGGGAGGGGAGGCAGCCAGCTGAGACCTGCACAGGGGAAAGCAGCTAGTCCTGTTCCCAAACGCCTACCCACCAGAGGGGTGGAGAGAGGGGTGGGGAAGGGAGGAGGGGATACGGGGCAAGGACTTGCAAATCAACAGCCCCCTCCCCACGGCAGGGACTCTGCAGGGACCCAGGCAGGGAAGCACAATGAGGGGGAGTCAGGTGGTCTGGCCTCTGGTGCCCCTCTTCACCCTGCTCCCAACACCTGCAGGTCCCTCCCCCACAACGGGCAGGGTGGGGAGGAGGACTGGGCTGGAGGGGACTCAACCTGGCTGCAAAGAGGCAAGTCTGGGAGGGGGCAGCAGGGTAGCGTCCTTGAAAGCACAGGCAGTGTCTTGAATCTCACAAATCCCACTTTCTACTGTGTGACCCGGGGGAAGGCCCTGAGCCTCTCTGAGGCAGTCTCCCTTCCTGGAGGCCAGGGACCACAGTGCCTGGTTCCCTGAGGATCCTGAGAAAATACACATACACGGATATACGCGTGGGGCTCAGAAAATGGAAGGCAGCGCCAGGAAGGGTTCGGACTGCCTGGGTTCAGATCCCAGCTTCACCCCTTCCTGTAACCGCCAAAGTGGGGTCCTCTATTCCTCGCAAAGAGAAGACAACAGTCCAGAGGCAAGGTGGTAGGAGAGAAGGGGTCTTTTGATTACAGCTTGCTAGCAAGGGGGAAGATGGCGGACTAGTGTCCCAAAGAACCATCTTAAAACTAAATAATGTTGAAGGAGTTACATAGAGCAAATGGGCCGAGGCGGCCTCTCGGGATGTTGACCATCTGGTGTTGTCGTCTTTGAGACTCCAGATCATCCCCTCCTCTTGTCACCAGTGATGGACACCAGCAGAGGGCTTGTTCCCGGAGGTCGTTACATCCCTGAGAGAACTTAGAGAACGTGGTTATTACCTTATCAGAATAGGGAGGTCTGTGTATAAGCTGAGGCTACGAAGATAGCAGAGCACGCACGTTTCTCACAAGCAGGTGTGTACTTATCCAGGCTATGTGCAAACTAAAGCACTGCTGGCAAGGAGGGGTGTGTCTTGTGGGTGACAAATAAAAATGGCAAGTAATAGGATATATTGGTATATATGAGGAAGCCATTTGGTGTAAACCTAATTCGGCCTGACCTTGTCTTTCCAAAAGGGCCTGACCGAGGCCATTGAGCACGCATTGTATATCTGCTTTAGAGATTCCCTATGGCAAGAGCAAAAGGCCCTTGAGATAAAGGTGCAACTTCCCTCCCCCTCCCAACCTTGGCATCTCCTTAAAGATTAAGCATCTTTCCTTAGGCTAGAAACTGATTGCTGCGCTCACCTGTGACCGCCCAGCTCGAGACACTAGACTTGCCTCCTGCTACGCCCACCAAGATAGCAGACCCACTACCCGCTGTGTCCGTCCAGTGCTGTGCCGACAGGGCAATCTTGTGACTATTGTGGGAGGGACATTTCAATCATATGTGAAACACCCTGTTTGGGGGTATATAACCACACTGTGTACCCCCACTTCTTTGGAGTGCTCTGTTCCTTTGTGGAAAGACTCTCCCGTGTTATAATTCTCAGATGTAAGCTCAGAATAAACTCACCCAAATTTTCATTTATAGATTGGTTATGGATTATTTTCGTCAACAGTTCTTGGTGTAGTCGTGGCAGGATTTCAGAGAAACCCACCGGAGGCCACCTGGAATCTACACTGAACCGGCATTCGGTACCAATAAGGGTCCACTGAGCCCCCTGGATCACTGCATTCTTCAGGTGACCTCAGTGAGTTCTCCTGAAACCCAGACCTCCTTATTTTAAGTCGATGGTCCAAGAGTTTATATGAGCTGGGTAAGGTCTTAAGACTAGAGGTTTTGAGGGGTACCGGTACATTTCCTAGGTGGAGAAAAACCTAGAGAGAATTCCTAAGCCGCAGGAGCTTAGAGGAGCTTGGAGTGAGCTGGGTTGGTTGTCCTTTTAATTTGGCTTTAAATTGGAAAGAATTGTGTTTATAAGGTCTGAACCAACTGCTTGATAGAGAAATGAGAGACTGAACGTGTTCAGCTCCAGAGAAAAGGGACACTTGCTCCTCCTGGCCTTTACCAAAAGGTGCCCTTAGGTGACTAAGGACCTCAGCGGGAGTGTCAGAGGATCAATCCTCGCGACGTGCAGCTGTCCCATAGGGAACTCCGCTCTCATTCACGGTAATTAATTACAGGCTCGTCCGGGGACGCGCACATAAGGGCTGGTCACCCCCCGCTCTGAGCTCCCATGGCAGTATTAGGCGGCCGGAGGGAAAAACCGAGGCATGTAAGAGAGTGTTTACGACCTTTCTATAGGGAGTAACACTCACAAGCAGCACACTTCTGACCCACTACACTGTCCTTAGAAGTTGTTCAGACTATATTTAAAAGAAAAACAGACAAGCAAAAAGAAAATGGGAAAACCGCGCTTTTAAAGCCGGCCAGCTCCCGGATGGACAACCTCCCAATGGGACTCCAGCTGGTTTCCTGTAAGGAAACAATGCTTGCAAGTATCTAACAAAATGGGAAGGACTAACTAAGAATGACTTAAGTGGCCAAAGTGGGGAACGTTCGATATCTCAAAGATACTGTATTTGCGTGCACAAGTAGAAAGAGCCAGCTCTAAAACTAAAGCAAAAGAATGGGAAGCTTATTATGATTGGCATTTAGATGCTTCAAAACGTAATAATGATGAAGTGAATTCTTTACAGGAGACTAACCGTAAATTGGCAGAGACTGTATCCGAATTAAAAAAAAGGGTAAGAAGTCAGAAACCCTCCCAGCCCGCTTATCCCTTCCATCTCCTCTGCAGCTGCCTTTGGAATCTCAGAGCTCATCTTCTTCTTCTCTGAAGAGCTCTATTCCATTGACTTAAAGTAAGTGCTTACAAAAGGTTTTTCTGAATAGAACTAACCCACATGTCTTCATCTCTCTTAGAGTTACAATGGCCATTTTCGTCTCCTGTTGAGCTTTGCAACCGGGAAACAAAGAAATCTTTAAAGAGTCAAAGGCTCCACCCCTGGGAGCCCCAACTTTGGGTTTCTGGGCCTGATCACTCCAGCAACCCTAAGTGGGGTGCCCTCTCTTGACAGTTGACTCACTGAGTATTTTAGTCACCTACTGAGTCAGTTATAAGGGTAGGAGACCTGTGATTTATTCTGTGAACTGTCCTGCTGGGGTTGTGTGCCCGGCATAGGAACTGTTGTGTGACTCTTATCTTGATAACCCTCTGGAAGAGGCCATGAGGGCGAGGTCTGATCGCTTCTTTTCTTTGCCTGTTTTGCTCATCATCTCTTCTGTTGTCACCAAGTCGAGGTTAAGTTCAGGCTGGACCTGACCAGAACCTGGACCTTCTGTAAAATCGAAAACTTGAGGGGTTTCTCTGTGCCTTTATGATGCAGTTGGACAGGTAGATCAACTTAGAACGTCATTCAAGTTACAATCCAGTTTCTGGGAAATCAAGAGAAACTGTCCTTAGAAAATCCTTGCAAGACTGGAAATACTGCTCTAGAGGCAGTTCAGATTTCACCCAGTTCCTTTATCTCAAAAAGGATTACCATCTCCCCTCTCCAGGAACTACTACCTAGCCCATCACTAATCCCCAAGACTAAGGCAAAAAAGGGGGGGGGGGGAGGAAAAAACAGCTTCCAAATTCTTTTTGGTAGCAATCTTGAGTCCTGCTAAGTTAAGTGATAAAAATCTGAGTATCTGGGTAATTTTTGGATTGGATAGAACAAACGTTGCTAAACATCTAAGTTTATCTGCTTTTGGTTTTATTGCAGAGATGCTAAAAGTCTTTGGGTCTTTTATTGTAAAATGACGTGTTCCTAGAAATTATGAAGTGTTTAGAATGCTGATATAAAAGACAATTCATAATTGCTTACCTTTTGTCTGTTAATGGTTAAAAGTTCTAATTAACATATATAATTAAAGCTATTGGAAATTAATAAGGAAAACAGCTCTACATTCAAGGAAAGTTAAAATGTAAGTTTTCAGTAAAGAAGGTATAAAGAATGGAAATATTTTTGTTTGGTTGGTTAAGAAAGATAAATTTGTCTTAATGTACTAGAAGGGAAGAAAGAAAGCAGGGACAAATTCTGAAGGCAAAAAGAAAGTTGTAGAAGGTTTGTGTGAAAGAAATTCAGAAAAGAGTTTTATACCTGGTCAAGTTGGTTAAGATTAAAACGAATCTAATTAAGTAAATGGGTTTTAATATGAAAAAAGTAAACTGGTACAAAAGTTAGAATTTTGCTCTCTCTCTTAAAAGGATAATTTTCTTAAACTCTTAGTCTGCTCTTGATAACGAGATTATAAAAGGTTTTTCCTTCTGAGTAAGTTTACAAAAGATCTATGTTTTGTTGTATCTATGTTTATGTTTCCTAGGTGCAAAAGACAGAGGTCTCTCTATTAAGGTTTTTTTTTTTTTGCTGTTGATACCTAAGCATTGTTTCACAGTGAGCATTGTTTAAATAAGTGTTTTAAAAACCTTTTGATATTTTTGACAAGCTTCTCCCTCAAAAAAAAAAAAACAAAAAACAAAATTCAAGTCCTAAATAAAGGTTTTCCTTTGACCTGAATGAAGGAAGAGAATTTCTCTAAGGATTTTCAGAGGGCCCCTGAGACTTCACAGAGAAATTTGCTCTCTCTTCCTATAAGGTGGAAGATTCTAAACTAATTAGGCTTATTGGTCTGTTAAATTACATTGGAAGCATTGTCAGATAAGTGATGATAATCTTTCTTAGTTGGTATTATGTGGGTAAATGTTATTGATATAAGTGTTTTGAAAATTATATAACATTCCTAAAATTCTGATCTGTCCTGGTTATCAGTCATAATTCTAATTATTAGTTTAAGTTGTTGTATATCACAAAAATAACCAAGTTTCTCTGTCAATTGTCATTTTTAAGTCTTTTTGTTGTTTACAGTCAGTTTTACTCTGATGCTTTCTGCTTTTGCAAATATGTCTCATCTTCAGAGGGATTCATGGAAAGGACTCTGACGCTTACTCTGGAACACAGTTTTCTGATAAACTTTCAGATCATAGAACTGAAGTCTGGGTAAGAAATTACAGAAATCTAATGGAGAAACTGATGACCTCATAAAACTGCCAACAGAAGATTAAGATCGAGAACCGGTTATGCAGGACTGAATGAACTGAGGATGATTATAATTTTTTTTACGACTTCTGTTTGAAATATTGTTTTTGATGTGTTGTTTTGTTTTCTCAGATTTAAGGAAATCTTTTCTCTTATGCTAACTATGACTTACAGCAATTAGTGAAATTAGACTTTTATGAGCAAAACTGAAACATTTATCTTTTTCTCCCTACCTGATCCCTCCAGAATTTGGAAACTCTTTGTGAGTGAGTATGGTTATTTCGTGGCAATATAGTTATTCGCATAAGTTCAATAAGAATCTGTTCTCCTTATAACAGGACACATTTCTTATCTTACCAAAACTTTGACTGGAATGTCATGTTTGAGAGAAAGATACAGACTCAGATATGACAATACTGCCTTTGAGGAATAAGGTTGACTTTCTGGAAATAAAGCCACTTGGAAATATGGGCCTGGTACCTTGCTTTACAGAGAGAGATTCCAGCAATCTTACCTGATAAGTAAGGAAGCTTGCTTATCTGGCAGATGCAATGAACCTTGAAATATTTTGGGAAATCTCAAGAAAGGAGAGAAATTCACCCAAATCTAAGGTATTGTAGGCAAGGACTGATGGCACAAATCCTTGGTGTGGCTTTCCTGGCCTCGAGAAGTTTTTAAGGTTCAATCTGAGATTCCTCATAAAGAATTCCAGCAAAGCAGATTTAAGAGCCTATATGATCAATTGCTATTCTTGCTGCACTTATGTAAATAATTGGGCCAAGTTTATTGAAACTAAACTTATATTGCAAACCACTTAGTCTTAATTTGACTATCTTTGGTAAAAATGAGGGTGATTTTAGAGAGAAGAATTATGTTTCAGTGAAAAACTATAATACGCATTTGTGGATATTAGATCCTAGTTCTGTTAATTATCTTTGAGGCTTTTTCTACCTGTGAACTGAACTGGATCCTGAATTCTTCTACTGAAATATCTGGTTACAAACCTCCAAACTACTGTTTTCAACTTTTACCTCATTTTCATTCGGAATCATTGAGAATTGAACATGCTCTTTTTCCTGAAGCCTTGCAAACTGAAGCTGAACGACTTGATAGAAACTTAAGAGAGATTCCTGTCTGTTGCTGTGTAAGCTGTAAGCCACTCAAAAAGATACCTGAATGCCCGATGACATCATCAGAGACCTTTCAAGTAGCAAAAAGATGCTTTGACTCTGACATCTAGAAGTCTTCTTGACTGCCTGCCCCCTGGACGCAGGAACTAATTTATAATTTGCTCCAACCATTAACCTTGTTACCTTGCTTCCAACATCACAAGGGAGAAAAGACCACGACTGCATTCTATTGTTTAATTTGGTTTACAAATGAGTCTTACTTAAATCATAAGTGAGGATGTTATGCTGTCTAGCCTCAAGAAAGCCTGCTACTTTCTGTTAACTCTGCTAACCCAGTAAAAGATTTCCTTCTACAGGCTCAAGAAATTGCCACGGAACAAGAGAAACAGATATGGCAGTCAAAAGGGGGAATTTTTGACACCCCCTCGCAGATGTGGTTTGGGCCCAATAAGAAACCCACTCCATGGGTCACAAGGCCACTTTCCCCTTCCTAAGGGACCCTTTGAGGTATGGCAATTGGACTTTGTCCAAATGCCACCATCTCAAGGATATAAATACATCTTGATAATGATTTGCATGTTTTCACATTGGATTGAGGCCTTTCCTTGCAGAAGAGCAACGGCTTTAACAGTAGGTAAATTACTATTAGAGAGAATAATTCCTGTTTGGGGAATTCCTACTGAGTTACATAGTGACTGGGGAACTCAAATCTGTTTGTAATGTTTGGCCAATATTGCACTGCGCTTACCATCCCCTATCCTCAGGATTGGTAAAACTAATGGCACAACTAGAACTTAATTGGCAAGCTTTCAGAAGCATTTACTCTCTCACGGCCAAAAGCTCTTGTGCTAGTGCTCCTTAATCTTAGATCTATACTTTTTGTAAACATCGGTTGTCTCATTTTGAAATAATAATAAAACAGCCTATGCATAAGAAATATATGAACCAGCTTTTCTTAAGGGATATATTACATTGTTGTCACGGTCTTATTGAGGTACTTAAAGTAAAATGAAAGATTTGTAGCTGATTCTTTCACAGAGCTCCCAGAACTTAAGGATCTTGGACTGTAACCTGAAGAATTTATTTATTGAAAGAGACAGCAAATAAGACTGTTCGCAGCCCTGTTGAAAAGGACCAAACCAGGAGGAGAAGACGACGACATCTGTTGTAGACAGCTGTCCCAAGACTCCGGACCAGGCCTGTATTCCCAAGCTTCTATCTCCTCATTTAAACATTTGTTATGCTTAAACTGTATACCTATTTTATAATTTGTTTGAAATGCTATCATACTTAAAGTGATTAATTTGGAACAGGCTGGTCTTGAAGGCCAGGAATTTATCGAGTGACTCCTAATGAAACTCAATGGTTATATGGAACAAATCTTTGGCCTTGGCTACTGTCTGGATGGCTAAAACACTTCACCCTGAGTTTCCTTTAAAAGCAGGGAAGGAGTCAGGCTGAGTTAAATCTCTTGCCAATCTCCCTCTCTTTAAGGCCAGATGGGCTTGTTCAGTGTTCCACTGGTATGGCTATATTTTCAGCTATATGTGCTTCTTCTTTGGGGCTAAAAGATGTCGTTATTACATATGGAATCTCTGACTAAATTTACTCAAGGAGCCCTTAATGATAGTCAAGCAGGAATAGCCTTATTAAATACCGAAATGTCTTTAATGCAAAAGGCTGTCCTTCAAAACAGAATGGCTTTAGATATTCTTACTGCATCCCAAGGTGGTACATATACAATCATTCAGACTGGATGCTGTGCTTTTATACATAATGAATCTTCCAATGTGTCATCTCTGCTAAAGCACATGAAGAAGCAAGTGGATGCCTTATGTGAATCCTGCACCCACTTTGATTTATTTGGTTGGCTCCCTTTTCAGTATCAGTTCCCTTTTTCAATCCGGATTGGAATTCCTATTTCTATTATTTATTGGAATCCTTGTACTGGCCATAATATTCAAACTAATTGTTGTTTTCTTTACTCAGTGCTGTAAGAGTAGCATACAAACTAGAGTAATGATTGCTCAATGGCTTGAGACGGTTGATCTATCTTATAACCCTGGACAAAGTTCCTTTTCTCATAGAGACTATGACTAAGAATTCATTTCAGACTAATCCTTTAAAAATGCTGTTATTATCGTTACTGTACTTGTTCTATAATCATATACAATGTAAATGCAAGGTGTCATAGAAAAGCCCATATGCAATGTTTGTGCAACAATCTAAATTAATTACATAACATATGAAATGCTTCCTCTGTTAATAAATATACTTCCATGCTTGTCCACTATTTCCCCCCAATGCGGATGACTAGGCAAATAATGAGATAAAAGCCTAGCACCGAGGGACATGATGGACCCAGGGCAGGCAGCAACCACCCTGGCACCGAGGGACAATGTTTTGATCATCAATGCTTTCTATCGAAAGATTAGAGATCAAAAGGGGAAAATGACAAATAAAAATGGCAAGCACTAGGATATATTGGAGAATATGAGGAAGCCATTTGGTGTAAACCTAATTCGGCCTGACCTTGTCTTTCCAAAAGGGCCTGACCGTGGCCGTTGAGCACGCATTGTATATCCGCTTTAGAGATTCCCTATGGCAAGAACAAAGGCCCTTGAGGTAAAGGTGCAACTTCCCTCCCCCTCCCAACCTTGGCATCTCCTTAAAGATTAAGCATCTTTCCTTAGGTTAGAAACTGATTGCTGCGCTCACCTGTGACCACCCAGCTTGAGACAGTAGACTTGCCTCCTGCTACACCCACCAAGATAGCAGACCCCACTACCTGCTGTGTCCGTCCAGTGCTGTGCCGACAGGGCAATCTTGTGACTATTGTGGAAGGGACATTTCAATCATATGTGAAACACCCTGTTTGGGGGTATATAACCACTCTGTGCACCCCACTTCTTCAGTGCCCTTTCTTCCTTTGGGAAGAAAGGCCCTGGGCCATGGTCCTCTGATTTCAGCTCAGAATAAACTCACCCAAATTTTCATTTACAGATTGGTTATGGATTATTTTCGTCAACAAACGTTTGCTCTAATTGTTTGGAGAAATAGGCCACAGGTCTCAGAAGGATCCCTAGCGGTTGGGTTAATGCTCGTAGGCTTATACCCAGCCGCTCCAGCACGTCAAGTTGAAAAGGCTTTTCTAGGTCTGGAGACCTAAAGCTGGGACTGTTACCAGTTTCGTTTTGATGGTATCAAATGCCAACTGACATACCTTAGTCCAGTCCAGAGGTTCTAGGTCGTTTAAGGCCTCAGAGAGAGGCTTTACTGTAAGTCCATAGTCAGAAGCCGGCCGCTCCCAGAAACCCTCACTATCGTCGCGTGCTTGGGGAGGGCCTCGGCAGGCCATTGCCTTCTTCCGGTTGGTGAACTCACAGATGTGAAAGGCTCCGGACGGGGCCTGGCTCTGTGGGTGCTCCAAATCGTCAGCTTTATTTTATTGTTGTTTTTGCCCTGACGGAGGGCACAGAGAGCCTGCTGTAGCCCTGGGAGACTCTAGACACAGGCTACGGCCCAGGAGGCTTTCCTATTAACAGAGCGTCTATAAGACCTAGGAAAAAAAGATTGGCCTCAAAATATGCAAGGAAAACTGCAAAATCAAAATGAGTGAATGCTTTCTTAAATGTCCACAAAGCATACTATGATTTAGACTTTGTTAACAGTCTTTGTAAACAATTAATAACATTTGAAATTCATTTATAGGTTAGATTTTCCCATTCTACAAGAATTTGAGTGACGATGACTAAGAAATCAGAACCTGGGGCCGGCCCAGTGGCCGCGTGGTTAAGTTCACGTGCTCCCTTTGGCAGCCCAGGGTTTCGCCGGTTCGGATCCTGGGCGCGGACATGGCACTGCTCATCACGCCATGCTGAGGCAGCATCCCAAATGCCACCACCAGAGGCTCTGACAACTAGAATCTACACCTATGTCCTGGAGGGCTTTGGGTAGAAGAAAAAGAAAACAAGAAGATTGGCAACAGATGTTAGCTCAGGTGCCAATCTTTAAGAAAAAAAAAAGAAAAATCAGAACCAATCATAATTTAAGTAACTTGTAACCAAATAACTTCAAGCACAAAACTGTAAAAATCATTTTAGCAGATCACTGTGATAGAGTTGAAACATGCAAAAAATTTAAATCTGTTTAAGAAACATATATATATACATATGAAGTTTAAGGAAATAAATGGGAACAACATATGCCAAATTCAGGATGGTACTTTCCTCTGCAGGTAGGGGAAGGAATCAGAGAGGGGTACATAGGATATCTCAACTGTCTCGGCAACATTTTATTTCTTAAGCTGGATGGTAAGTACCATAGGTTTTTATTATATTGTTCTTTATCTCTTTTTTTACTTATGAAAAAATTAATAACATTTTAAAATGTTTTTGTATCAAAAAGAAAAAAAAGTCCTCAAGTTATTTTACAGCAAATTTATATTTAATGTGAAATGTGGGGGTATTTTAACATATTCTGTATAAGGTAAGGCAGGGCCAAGAGCACGAGTCCCCAAGGCCCTGGTTCTCATTGGTCCTCCAGGCCCCACACCCCTTCGCTGGGAATGAATAATCAGCGGCCCCTTGTAGACCCTACAGAACCCAGAGGGGGTTCGGTTTCTTTATCAAGCATATTCTTTACTAAGCGTCTGTCTGTCTCTAAAGCGCAGATGCACATATTCCTCCCTATGTGCTAAGTAGGGAGGTGTAGACACATGGAGCCGTGAGGAAGTCAGACAGTTCCAGATAAGCAGGAGTCATGTCTAGAAGTGGGGGTCCGAGCAGGCCTGGGGGTCACTCCTACCACCAGGCCTAACGAGGGTCTAGCCACGTGTGACAAGGTCCTGGCTCAGCCAAATGGCCTGAGAGGGCAGCCTCCCTCGCCTGTGGGGAGAGGAAGCTTCTGCCTGCCCCGTGCCAGTTATAAAGAGGTGCTGGTCAGACCTGCAGAGTAAAGAGGAAACTGAGACTTCAGGGCCAGGCTTGATGGACAGGAGGCAGACGGGGTTGGGGGAGGGGGGTCTTAGAAGTCAAAGAGAGAGAGAAAGGGGGTTGTTTATTATTTGCAGTGTGAGCGAGCCAGGCTCCACAGGGGGTCGCTGGGTCCCAACCAGGGCCTGGGTTGTTAGAGTTGCCAGGAAAAGGAAAAGATCTTAAATAAGATCCTGGGAAAGGACTTCCTGCCACTAGGGGAAAATGTCGACCGATCTCTGGGCCAGTCTTCTGGGCTGGATTTGCTTTGGGGCCTTGTTTGGCTGGAGTTAGGAGTCAGGTCCAAGGAGAAGGTCAGCCAGCACCTAACCCCCGGGTCCGTGCACTGAGCCTTTGGTCATCCACCCCTCGGGGTGAACAGCAAGGGAAAGGTGTGAAATAATATGAAAGATATACATTGGTCTCTGCCCCTATTCCTGACACAAGGCTCCTGAAACCCTCGTAAATTCTAAGTGATAAGAGCAATGGGAGCATCTTTTGTTGGAATATGTGGTCTTTGACCCTGGTTCTTCACTCAGGGCTCCTAATTCCCTTGGAATTTCCTGGGTGATGGCAGTGTCTTCCTTCCTAGTGAAGTGACTCTGGGTGGGCTCCTGCATGGGAGCTGGTCACCAGAAAGATCAAGCCATGACTAGAAGCCTGGAATTTTCAGCTGTGTCCCCCATTCTCTACAGAGGGGTGGGGGCTGGAAGTGGAATCAGTAATATGAGTAATTGATCATGGAGGAAGCATTCATAAAATACCAATAGTATGGGGTTTGGGGAGCTGCCAGGTGGATGAACACATGCACGTACCAGGAGGGTGACACACCCCAACTCCATGGGGACAGAAGCTCCTGTTCTCGGGACCCTCCCAGACCTCAGCCTATGTGTCTCTTCGTCTGGCTGTTCATCTGTATCCTTCGTCACATCCTTTAGTAAATCAGTAAATGTGTTTCCCTGAGTTCTGTGAGCCACTCACTCCAGCAGATAATCAAATCCAAAGGGAAGGAGGTCACGGGAACCTCGGATCGTGGCCAAGTCAGAGAGAGGTTGTGGGTAACCTGGGACCTACTCCTTGTGGTTGGCATCTGAATTGGGTGGGGGCAGTCTCTCGGGATGGAGCCCTTAACCTGTGGGATCTGACGTTATCTCCAGGTAGATAGTGTCGGGATTAAGTTAAATTTTGGGACATCCTGCTGGTATCACAGAGAATTGTTTGGAGGGAGAAAATCACCCCGCCCCAACTGGTGTCAGAAGTGTTGTGAGTGTGGTAGTGGTGCGAGAGGAAGGGAGGAACATGGGAGGTGGGCTGGAGTTTCCCTACGCAAAGTTTTCCCAGGAAACTCTTGTAATGAACCAGCAAGGGGGCGAGAGGGCTGAAGGCGGGACTCAAGTGCAGCCTCAGAACAGGGTGGGAGGCCAGGAGCCTTGGCCAATGCTCGTCCTCTAGTAATTAAACCCCAGGGGGAGTAGTCCAGTTCTTGGCAGATGCAGTCCCTGTTGTCAAGGGTCTAAGGGCCAGTGGAGTGAGGAGGTCAGAAATAGATGAGAAAGAATGTAAATACACCGCTTATCTTAATTTACTGAAAGCCTGCAGGAAACATCATTCTCAGCAGGGAAAATAGGAAACATCCCTTTTAAAATCAGAATGAGGACAGCAAGGCCCGCTGTCCCCCTTTCTATGTAGTATCATTCCAGAGGTCGGAGTCAGGTTGTAAAAGGAAATGAAAGGAACAAGGACTTATTCTTAAGTATTCTTATTTAAGAATAAGAAAACTGAGGGATAGAGAGGTCAAGCGAATTTCCCATAGCCACACAGCTGGTATGTAGTGGAGGTGGGACTGACCCCAGAGCTCTCCCTCTTAACTACTACACCATCCTACATACTCAAGCGCACACATTTCTAACATCCAGGGTGAGGCTCAAGGTTTAAGACCCTTCTCCTGTCCTCTGCACATCACGAGAGTTTCCAAGGTTACTTTGTGAGCAGAGAAAGAGGGAGAGAGGAGAGAAGCCCCAGTAAGGACTGAAATTGAATTTCCCTCCAGCCTATTGGAGTTAGAACTTGAGCTGATTTAAAGAAAAAAAGGAAGTGCGACGTTTCTTGCACACCTGGGTTGTGGCTGCAAAATCTTGCATGCCATACATCCTTTATCTTATTTAATTCTCAAGAGAACTGTGTCTCCATTTTACTGATGAGTAAAGTGAAGCTCCTGGAAATTCAAAGACTCGCTCAAAGTCACAGAGCCGGGAAGGGCCAGAGCCGGCATTCCGTCCTGAGGTCACCCTTCTAACTTCACAACTGTCCGGGTGTCTCTAAGGAGCTGGAGGGGAAGGCAGGCAGGTGCACCACATCCTGAGAGCAGAGTGGTGCGTGAGCACAGGGTAAACAGGCTGGGAAGGGAGCAGCCGAGGCGGGGTAGAAACTGCTTCCTGGAGGAGGTGGCCCTCAAGCTGAGTTGAGAAGGAATGAGCCAGGAGAAAAGGGCAGGAAAGAAAGCAACAGGTGCCACCACTCAGAGATGAGACAGAAAGGGCAGGTCTGTCAACAACTTGAGACAAGACAGGAGAGAGGAACCGGCCGAGGATGCGTCTTCTATGACCACCAGCGACCACTGGCCCAACCTGCCATTCAGACCCCTTGGAGAACAGCTCAAGGTGGGGAGGGGGGCACCTTGCCCAGCGTTGCCCCTTTAGACAGTGCAAGTGGATGGCGAGGAGCTTGCCTGGGGTCAGCTCTCAGCAGCCCCAGTTCCTCAGGGTTCACTCCCTTCCCTTCCTCCATTCCAGCATTCCTCAGAGCTGGGCTGGGCAAGGTGAAATCACAACGCCGCCTGGCCCCCCTGAAGCCCACCACCGCATTCCCAGGATCCCTCAGGGCCCAGCTGGGCCAAGGCCGACCATTTATGTGAGCGCTTCTCACACTTCAATGTACATTCAAATTCCTGGGGATGGTTTGGAGATGCAGATTCCCATTTGGCAGGGCTGGGACGGGGCCTGACATCCTGCATGTCTATCGTGGTCTCAGGTGATGCTGACGCTGCTGGTCCGAGTGACGTCATCTAGGCAACCATACCTTGAACCTAAGATATGCCAGGCATTGTGCTAGCTACTTTCTCTACACTTTCTAATGTAATAATTACAATAACCCACTGAAGTGGAACATACTGTCTTTACTTTTCAGAATGGGGGACTGAAGGTCAGAAAGATGAACTATTTTCCAAAGTTAGTAAGTAGCAGAGCTGGGCTTTGAACTTGGGTCTGTCTGAGTAAGGAAGTAATTAAGGTTAAATGAGATCATAAGGGTGGCATCCTGATCCGATAGGATTAGTGGCCTTATAAGAGAAGACCTCGGTGAGCTTTCTGTCTGCCATGTGAGGGCACAGTGAGGTCGTTGCCATATGCAAGCCCGGAAGGGAGCTTGCACCAGGAACCAAATCGGCCGGCACCTTGATCCTAGACTTCCCAGCCTCCAGAACTGTGAGACATAAATTTCTGTGGTTCAAGCCACCTAGTCTTTGGTTTTTTGTTATGGCAGCCTGAGCTGACTAAGACAGGGGCCCGGCTGCTACTGGGCAGCCAAGGATGCTGATTAAAACGAATGTGGAATGTCGTAGAATGTGGACTGTTTCCCCTCTGTGGAATGTTGCTCTGTGCAAACTGAGCAGGACCGGGGAAGAACCAAAATGATGATAATAATAACCATTCACACCCAAGCCAAAGCCAGCTGTACCATTCACAAACGAAAACACAACAAAACAAGCTCAGAATGATGGAGCTGCCCAAAACCTCACACCCTAAATCCAAACGAGAAGACAGGAAACGACACCGCCATCGGGTCTTACCCACTAATTTGCTGCGTGTACTGAGAGGCTGAGTCTGCAACCCTGTGGAGCGAAGAGGCAAAATGAATAAACAAGGCCCCGGCTCCTAGAGTTTAGCCAAGTCCCCTGTGCCCGCGAACCGGTGGAAAACGTGAGTGTGGTAGATCAGGCCATCAGGGCTGGCTCTTTGCATCATCTTCTCCCCTCGAAGCACCATATCAGATGATGCTCCACTCTATTCACAGAGTTTTTGTGGTCCATTTTTTTGGAACTGGGTGGCCAGGTCCTTCTTCCTAGTCTGTCTAGTCTGGAAGCTCCACGGAAACCTGTCCACCATGGGTGACCCTGTTGGTATTTGAAATATGGGTGGTATAGCTTTTAGCATCACAGCAACAGGCAGCCGCCACAGTATGACAACTGACAGATGGGTAGCGTGCTTCCCCGGCTGGGAAACGAACCCGGGCTATGGCAGTGAGAGCGCCAAATCTTAACCACTAGACCACCAGGGTTGGGTATTTTGTATAGATGAAATATTTTATAATTATAATTATGATCTTATAACTTTTTTAAGAAAGAAGGAAAAGGTCATTGTAAAAGAAGGTTTAAAAATGGGACTCTTCAGATGGCCTGGGGTGAGCCACGCTGGGGGCCCTGCTCCAGTGACGAGGGCTGCAGCTGGAGGATGAGTGAAGCCCAGCCCAGTTTGTTCTCCGTGGATGGGGAGAGTCTCTTCTCTATTCTCTGACCCTATGGTTCCTTATCCATGGTGTGTGGATAATGGATGACTACATCCAATAATCCAATAATTACATCATTACAATGCACATTCATTTAATCTGTATAAACACTGTGCACGCATCATCTCCTTTAATCCTCACAGCAGCTCCATGAACTGAGTAGCATAATCATTCCTGATTTACAGGTAAGGAAACTAAGGCTCACAGAGGTCAAGTGAGGCTGCACACGTGGTCAGGGGAGAGCCAAGTGGTCTTGCCAAGACGTCAGGCTCCTCTCACTCCTCGTGGGTGCTTGTGCAGGGAACTGGCCACTCAGAGAACCATTGCAAACCCTTGAGGATCGTGAGAAAAGACCCTTCACGTGTTCACAGAGAGCCCAGAGAAACGTCCTCATCCTCCAGACCTTCTCAGAGTTAAGAGCCCACCCAGGAATTAGGGTGCAACTCTCCAGACTCATTCTCTACTCTGCTTCTTACCCATATGAGTAAATAGGCATGGGGAGCATGCGAATGAGATGGCATGACTTTGGGCAAGCTGCTTAACCTCTCTGTGTCACTTCCATGGAGCTTATAACGGTACTTACTTTATGGAGTTATTATGAAAATGAAATGTTAATATATGTGTAGTTCTTAGATCAGTGCTCGGCACCCAGTAAGCACCATCTGAATGTTGGCTACTATTAAATTATTATCTGAGTCCAAGTCACTCAGTGAGTCCTCAGTTTTAGTACGGCTGGCTGCTGGATTGTCTCCACACGTGCCTGGGGAGTTAAGTTCCTGGTTCAAGTTCCAGAGAAGGCAGGAAGTGGGGCAGACCCACGTGGCTAAGGAGGAGGTTGAGCTGGGTGAGCTGAAAATGCAATGGAGTCAGGGGGCAGTGGAAGTCTTCGTTTCCCACTCACTGTGTGCTGTGAGGGGCCGCTGGGTGGGTGGCTGGGGCCCCGGATGCACATGGGTTTCATCCTGACCGTGGTATCAGTAGAGTTGAGTTGTTTAGACATGACTGCTCTATAGCGTTTGGCTAATTGATTTGGATAACCCTATGTACTCTTTCTCAATATTCTGAATTTACGGATGTGCTTTTCTTTTCTTTTTCTGCTTTTTCTCCTCCTATATCCACTGCACTTGGTCTCTGGGAATCCTGGGGATCAAAAGATCCAGGGGTCCTGGGACCAAGGTGGTGCTATCCATTGAGCTCTGGCAGCATCCTGAAAGAAGTATTCATCATAGCAGATGCTTAAGTTTCAAACGGACTCAAGGGAGAATCTGCTAGGCTGCCTTGGAAGTTCGCTCTCATCTGAGTGATCCAATTAGCGAGACTAACTCTTCTGTGCCAAGTAACACGAAGTCAATTGCCAATGTAGACAAGACAATGCTTTTTTGGAGACTTCACCAATGAGACTGTGAATCCTTCACCCAGCCCTGGCTTACTGACGCCTCCCAGCTTCATATCTCAGTGGCGGCTGACCCCTAAAATGAATCCAGGGTTTGGGGAAATGGAGAATGTGGGAAGAAAGGGCTCTGGCTGCCTCCCAGGCAATGTTAGCGCCTCCACTCTTCCGTCACAAGCCTGGAGAGATTAAGTGTCAAAACACTCAGAGTTCTTGGTTGCAAACAACAGAACCCACTCGAGCAAGTTTAAGCAGAAAAGGCTTTCAGGTGCCTCTAAGAATCTCTGCAAGGGCACGAGGCCAGGCTTATCAGCTATGACAAGGCAGAGCTGCTGTAAAGAGATATCACTGCTCCCCTGACTGCGTGCACCCCCTCACGAGGCGGATGCTGGGTGCACAACTCTGCCCCCCGCTGCCTCTGGAAGCTGCGCACTTCTGCTGCCACCCTCGCCACCCTGGCGCTCATTTCCCAAATGGTAGGCTCTGAGGTTGCATGTGATTGGTGGAGACCAGGTCACATGTCTGTGCCCTGACTGCAAAGGAAGCTGGGAAAGTATGTTTCTGGTTTCTGCTTTAGGCAGGCACAGACTCAAAAGGTGGAGGACATTCTCAACACAAGAGGAGTGTCCGTGAGTGGCCAAGAAGAAACGGTAAATGTTCACATATAGTCAGCGCCCTAAACTCACATAACTAAGACCCCCCTAGAGCCAACCGCACCACCTTGAGGCAGACCCTTGGGCCCTCACCTGCTGCCTGGGTCAGAACCCTCCTACACACCCTCGAGTTCTCACTCTGCCCCAGGACTCTACAGCATAACACTGGTCCCTCCTCCTTGCCAGGGGTCTTCATTCCCTGTGTATCCTGCAAGCAATGGCTCAGTTGTTACTTTTTATGTTTGATTGGGCCTTTTTAGGAAAACTCAGATACCTTCAAGGGCCAGGCAGGTAAGTTAGCGGGTGAAGTGGGCAGAGGTTGGGGACAGGAGAGCAACTGGAGGAGCAGCCGCTGCTCAGCGTCAGATGTTTCCACTTGGAAATATGGACCCAGTGGCCGGATACTCTCAAGCTTCCAGAGAAGCCAGAAATCTGGATTTCTTTACATGAAATCTCCATATTTTTAAATGTTTGGTCAAATATTCTAGATCTTTAAAAATTTTTTTTTATTATGAAAAACTCCAAACATACAGAAAAAGAGTGATGGTATAATGAACATCCATATCTAAAAACACTCATCACTCAGATTTAACTTTGAACATTTTGCCATATTTATTTCATCTATTTCTTTTCTGCTTAAGTATTTTAAAGCAACAAAATCAAAGTTATTAAAATATTTTCACCCTTAAATACTTCAATAGGCATCTCTTCAAAACATAGTTTCCTAAATAGCTGTAATAATACTTAAGAAAATTAACCAACACCTTGTTTTTTACTCAAATTTCTTCCACTATCCTAAAAATGACTTTTTTAGATAGATTGTTCAAACTAGAATCCAATCAAGGACAAAGAAGTGGATTTGGTTGTTATGTGTCTTAAGCATCTTTAATCTAGGAGAGATCCCCACTGGTCTGTTTTGTTATGTTTTTTGTTGTTTTTACTGACTTTGATTTGAAGAACTCAGACCAGTGTTTTGTTGACTTTCCTGTCCTTCTAGACATGTCTGATTCTTTCCTTGTGGTGTCACTGAACTTGCATTGTCTTTTATCCCCTGCATTTCCGGCAAACTGGAAGTTAGATCTAAAGGCTTGATTAAATTCAGGTTAATGTTTTGGCAAGAACATATCTCAGGTGGCGGTGACTCTGCCTAGTTCATCATCTCTGAAAGCACAGGACGTGGTCGTCCTAGGAGTGACGCTGGATGGAGGACTGGGTTCCGATGATTCCATCTGTTGTAACTCTGGAGTTTCTTCCTTAGACCAGTCATCTCCCCCAGAAACCTTTTACCCAATGGTTTCGGCATCCATGGATGTTCCATGCCTGAATCACTTATTTCATTAGGAATTGCAAAATGGTGTTTGTCTAATGCTATTTCTTAGACATTTATTAGCTGGCATTCTTCTGCAAAGAAACGCTTTCCCTCATCGACTGGGGCTATTTGGTTACCCTGAAACTGGAACTACTAGTTCCTACTGGAAGGCAGAAAAAATGCTTACTTCTCTGCTTTTAATTACCAATTCTCAGAGTAAGGAGTTGGTGTAACAGCTTTGTCTCATCATGGCTGAGTCTTTTTCTCTTTCTTTAAGTATCATTATGGACTCCTGGATTTTTATGTTTTCAATGTTGTATAATCGGTTATAGCCTTTATTCTTTTTTGATGCTCAGTTCCAACTTTGGCCAGTGGGAGCCCTTCAAGATGGCTTTGGTGATCTTTGACCCATCTCGACTGTCTTCGGTCACTTTTCCCCTTTTGGGAACGAATTCCCTTTTTGGGACGACATTCCCTCGGACTTTTCCTATTCCAGACCTGGAGTCAGCCCTTTCTGCAAGAGCTCAGGCTCCTTTTTGAAATATTTTAAAGACGCTGTGCAAGTTAAATAAACCCTGTTCCTTGGCGGGACACAGCCCATAGCTTACTAGTTTCCCACCTCTGCTTTTGAATTTCTGTAGTTTTATGCTACAAGACACAGGCAGCTGAGTGTCCCTGTGTTTTGAGTTGTGGCCCTTATTTGTTGAACCCTTATTTTTCACCATAATACACATCTATGCAGGAACCAGCTGTCCATTAACTACTACACTCACTATAGCCTGTGAATGTCCTAATTTCCAGCAGAACCCTGGGGAACAATTTTCTAATCATGTAGGTTCACCTTGTCAGCCCTCGAACCTGGTCTAGCTTCCTTAGGATTATATTGTGTCCCTCTCACACTTGCACAATCCACAGCATTTCGGGATAGTTGGCTTCCTCAAACCCCTAATCAGTGGGTGGCAAGGTGCAGAGCCCTTGAAATTGGCATTCTTATCCAGTGTTATTGGGAGTATAAATTTGTATGACTTTTCAGGAAGACAGCGTACTGTATTACTCAGGGTTCCTTCACTTACAAGTGACAGCAATCTAAAGAAAACTAGCTTAAACCAAAAAGGGTATTTATTGACTCAACTAACTTGGAAGACCCAGGGAGAGATGGCTTCAGGCATAGGTAGATCCAGGGGCTTGGGCAAGGTCATCAGGGCTCTGACTTTCTATTTCTTGATTCTGTTTCCCTGAGTGTGTTGGCTTTATTCTCATCACTCTATCTACACGGCAGGGAAGATGACCTCTTACAACCTCAAGCCTATATCTGCGTGGCTTCTAATCCAAAAGGAAGAGAAAAATCCTCTCTCACATAGAATCTTCATATTAAGTCTCAGGGAATACTCTAACTCTCTTTGGATCATATGCTCATCTCTGAACTGAACACTGTGGCCAGGGTAATAGTTCTCTGGCCACCTCAAATGACATTTTCAACCCTATAAAGGAGAAGTGTATAGTGATTGACAACCCACAAGGGCCACAAAGAGTCTGGGGGATGTGGCTCCGTAAAGGAAAAATGAAATGCTGTTATTAGAAGAAGGGGGAAAGAATTCTGAGCAGGGAAGCACATCAGAGGTCCATTACGTTTAGCAAAAAAAGTCCATGAAGACTTTAAAACAATCTACTCCTGATCTGAAAGGATAATTCCACTCCTAAGAATTCACACACACACACAAAAAAAGAATCATGGACAAGGGCAGATTTGTGTCCAAGGATGTTTATAATCACAGTACTGTTTATAACAGCAAAATATTTTAAGGACCCAAATGTCTACCAAGAGAGGATTAAACATCCTAGTGCACATCCATGTTATGGGGATGGTAAGCGGTTGGTGAAATGGTTATTTATTTCTTTGTATTTCACGATGGGGAGAGACCTCCACGATACACTGTTAAGTGGAAAAGGCAAGTTACAAAGCAGCACATATAATATAATCTAAATTTTAAATTGGGAATATACCCATTTGGAAATAAACATCGTCAGGAACCACACCACAGGCTTAATAGAGGTTATCTCTATCTGATTATTTCAATTTATTCAACTTTTTAATCTAAATTTTCTATGATAGGCAAGTATTACTTTTTAATTTTATATATATATATATTTTTTTTTTTTTTGAGAAAAGAAATCAGGATAAATACACAAGGATACTCAACGAATAGATATAACAGGTAAGGAAACAAGAACTGGGCTGACATAGGACCACGTGCTCAAGGTCAGACATGCTCAGATGTGAGGACGCCAGACCCATAGGTGCCTGTGGGGACATTGTGCATCTATTCATCAGCTCTGACTTGCAGTCTTCCCCGTCATCTTCACCACTCACAGTTACCACTTTAATTACAGGGTGGGGATGGGCAGGAGGGGCTGCCCATGGCCACCAACCTTAGCTGAAAGAGTCTTTGTTTTCGAGAGCTTTTTGCTCATCTGGCCCTGCCCATGAAGACAGCCTTTTCCCAGCCAGCCCTCTCCCCACTCCAACCCCTGACAATTCTGGCAAGAGTAGCTCAGGCTGGTCCCGGAGCCCTCAGGTTAACTGAACAGTCACCCAACCTGGTAGTAAAAGCCACAAGGCCAGGGGGCAGGGAGGTGCCACAGTGACCTCGGCGGCTCCCCTCGGCCTGACACCCTGATGCCCAGCTCCCAGCACTGGCTCAGCAGACCCACCTAGCTCTAGCCCCTCCACTCCCCTAGGGGCTGGGGCAAGAGGCTTCCCCTTGCTAGCCTCCTCCAGCTCCAAACCAAAGACAGCCTCCGCACAGCACCTGCTGAGGCCAGTGCTGGGGCTTCTGGCCTTGGGTCATCTCCTGCTGCCTCCACTTGGGGAATGCTGAGGGGTTTGTCCTCCAGATTTTGGTGACATCAAATAGTCAACCATAACTTGGTTACCTCTTTAAGACAAGTGCAGTGGGCAGCCCTCTTGAGTCTTTATAGCCAAATTGAAACTGCAAGAAGCAGAATCTTTCATCACAGAGAGGACCACAGCCTCAGGCCCAATTTGCTAGCCTTTTTGTCTCCCAAGAGAAAGGAAGGGAAAAAGTCAGCATGGTAAGTGTTGGGAGGAGGTGGTACTTCAGGCCAATAAAAGGAATTTTTTGAAGAAACTTCTGGAATTTCTATGTGCTATCATAAAAATTCACGTAAATTTTATGTCATTCCATGATATAGCTATTATGTCTTTTTTCAAGATTTTTAAATGAAAAATTTCAAACATAATGATTTTTACTGTGAAAATCCCTATATCCATCACCCAGATTCTACTATTAATATTTTAATATATTTGCTTTGTCACACATCTATCCATCTATCTGATGCGGGCTCAGCGAGCCGAGGAGTTGAAAGAAAGATTTCCTGGACTCTCAAGGTCTGGCAGTTGGTGCTCCTTTAGTCAGAGAATAGCATAGAGTAGCATGGGGACAGGACCTATGGGCAGTAAGAGCTGCAGTATGGGGACAGGACCCACGGGCAGTGAAGAGCTGCAGCATGGGGACAGGATCCATGGGCAGTGAAGAGGTGCAATGGGTTGAGGGCAGGGCTAAATTTATAAGGGATAGGTATGTGAGTTATTTCTTTACAAGACAAAGGAAAGATCATGAAAAAAGTCGTTAAAATGGTATCAGTGCAGGTGTGGTCTGGTTTTTGGGTGGTCCTATAACTTTGGATCGGAATCAGGTCAGATCAGGTCAAGACATCCTACGCTTCACTTCCAGGAGGATGATATATACCAGTAGGTAGGGCAGGACGCCTTGGGCATTTCTCCCTGGGGCAGCCTTGATCCTCATCATATCTATCCATCGATCCACTGTATTTTTTATGCATCTCAAAGTAAATTGCAGACTTCAGTACAGTTCTCCATAGTTACTTCAGTATGCCTATCTTTACCAAGAATTCATTATTTGCCTACAGTTTTTTGAGGTAAAATCTATAAGCAATGAAATGTAGAGTCTTAAGTATACATTTGCCAAATTTTGACTAATGCATAAACCTGTGCAACCCAACACCTATCAGGATATGGAAGATTACCATCACCCCAGAAAGTTCCCTCTTGCCGCTCCCCATTCAATCCCCAGAGGAAACCACCGCTCTGATTTTTTGCCACCATGGGTTAGTTTTGCCTGTTCTAGAACTTTATATAAATCGAATCATACAGAATATACTCTTTTGTGTAAGGCTTGTTTCACTCAACATAATGGTTTTGAGAGTCACTCACGTTGTTGCACGTATCAGTAGTTTGTTCTCTTTTTATTTGGAGGAATATTCCCAATACAGCACTGTTACCCATTTTCCTATTGATGGACATCAGCGCTTTTTCCAGTTTGGGGATACTAAGAATAAAGCTGATATACACATTCCTGTACAAGTCTTTTTGCAGACATGTACTTTCATTTCTCTCAGGTCAACACCTGGAAGTGGAACTGCTGGGTCGTAGAGTTTGTGTGTAATTAGTCGTAAAAGAACTGGACGTTTCCAAAGTGGTCACAACCATTGTATACTCCCACTAACAATGTATGAGGTTCTGGTTGCTCCTTATCCTCACTAGTCTTTGGGGGCACGGGAGGTCAGTCGCTTAAATTTTAGCCATTCTGGGTTGTATGTAGTTGTATCTCATGCTGGTTTTAATTTGCACTGCCCTGATTGTTAATGATATTGAGACTTTTTCATGTGCCTATTATCCATCCATATATTGACTTTTGGGAAACATGTGTGTTTCAAATCTTTTGCCAATTTTTTATTTGGGTTGTTTGCCTCTCTATTATTGAGTTGTAGAAATTCTTTATATATCCTGGATATCAGTTCTTTTCAGATATGTTTTGCAAAATTCTCCCCCCTCAAGTCTGTACCTTGCCTATTCCTTTATTTAACAATGTCTTTGATGAGAAAAAGCTTACAATATGGATGAAGTCTAGTTTATCACTTTTTAAATTTATAGTTATTGCTTTCTGTGTCCTGTCTAGGAAACGTTTCCTACCCTCAAGCCACAAAGATATTCTGTTTTCTTCTAGAAGCTTTAGTGTTTTAGCTTTTATGTTTATATCTATGATGTTGAATTACTCTTTGTGTATGGTGTGAGGCAGGAGTTGAGGCTCATTTTTTCTATCTGGATATCCAGTTATTTCAGCCCCATTTATTGAAAAGACTTTCTTTCACCATTGGATTGCTTTGGCTCTACAGTCAAACATCAAACGACTATATAAGTGTGGGTCTATTTCTCAGCTCTCTCTTCTGTCCCTTGATCTGTTTGTTGATCCTCATGATGGTACACACTATATTAATCACTGTAGTTTTGTATTAAGTCTTGAAGCAAGGTAATGTAAGTCCTTTACTTTCTTTTTCAAGATTGCTTTGGATATTCTAGGTCCTTTGCATTTCCATATAAATTTTAGAACAGCTTGTCAATTTCTACAAAAAAGTCTGTTGAGACGATGATTGCGATTGTGTTAAATCTATAAATCATTTGAGAATTAACAATATTGAGTCTTCCAAGCCATGAACATGGTACGTCTCTCGACATATTTAGATCTTTTAAAAACTTCCCTCAGGAATGTTTTGTAGTTTCCAGTGTGAAAGTCTTGCACATCTTTTGTCAAATTTATACTTCACTATTTCCTGTTTATTGATGTTAGTGTAAATTGGGTTGTTTTTTAAATTTCACTTTTCAATTATTTACTGCTAAAAAATATGGAACACCTCACAAATTTGCAAATCATCTTTGTGCAGGGACCAGGTTAATCTTCTGTATCATTCCAGTTTAGTATATGGGCTGCCAAAGTGACATTATATGTCTTCTTAATAAAAATATGAGAGGGTGGGGGGAGGTCGAAAGGGGTAAAGGTGCATATATGTGTGGTGATGGATAAAAACTAGACTATTGGTGGCGAGCACGATGCAGTCTATACAGAAACTGATATATAATAATGTACACCTGAAATTTACACAGTTATAAGCCAATATCACCTCAATAAAATAATTTTTAAAAATTTAGGAAATGGAAAAAAACACGATATGATCCACTCTTGTAAATTTTTAAGCAAAGATACACTCCAGGCAGGTAAGTCCCTTCTCTCCTGGGGCTTCTTGTGCCCCCAGCACACCGCCAAGGACCCCTCCTTGGGGCACTGTGGGGCCTCCGCCCAGGAGGACCTGCTCTGCTGGGTTGCCATCTGGCTGTCTCAGCCTGGATGCCTACGTGATCCATGACAAACTCCACACACTCACACCAGCCGTGATTCTGTAAAATGGTCCCCCGGTCCTAAAGCAGGGCATCCAAAATGCTTCCCGGGCCAGCGCCTGATTTATTGGGTCAGTCCTCACATCCATCCCTAAATATTACTGGAGAGGAGAGAGATAACCCCACCTCATGGACCTCAGGACAGCCAGAAAGAGTGAGAAGACAGACACATCCATCAGGCTCTTTAGAGTCCATTTCGAACCCCACGGGCTGGCCATTTTGGGTCTTGGGGGGAAGGCACTGCCTCCCCCAAAAGCTGCTAGCCTCAGCCTGCAGGCACTCCTGGGGCATGCGGAAACCTCTCTTCGGCCTCAGATGAGACTCGCCTGACATGCTTTCTAAGCTAACCCACAGCTTCACTTCCTCTTTTGTTATTGTACTTTATTATGTTGCGTAAATATATACAACATAAAATTTACCATTTTAACAGTTTTAAAGCAGACAGTTCAGTGGCATTAAGTACATTCACACTGTCGTGCAACCGTCCCCACCATCCATCTCCAGAACTGTTTCGTTATCCCACGTGAGAGTTTCATCTTATAAAACATCTTTCTTCTGATCTTATGCTTTTGAAGAATGAATTAAAAGAGGATTCCCCAGCCCTCCGCTCCCAAACCACTTGGCAGCCCCAGGAGTCACAATGTGATAGAAATCTTTCCTCACGGTCCCTATCAGCTGGTCCATGCCTCCCTGGTTTAGCCCAGCTCAGGGCTGTGAGACTGCAGGTCCCCGCTCCTGAAGGGGGCGGTGGATTCCTGGGGGGATGGGGCCTCTGGGTTAGCTCCAGCCTTCCCTCTGCTCTGCCCATGGCTCCATTAGGGAGGCTGCAGTCCTGCCTACCCCCTCAATTATCTGGGGTCTCCATTCCTTCCCACTCTTCCACCCAGGACCCCACGGCTTTTCTGAGCCTCTACAAGCCCCTCTGAGGGCAGTGAGGGGAATTTGAGACCTTTCCTCAAAAGCGAGGCTATCCTTCCTTGCGGAGAGCCTGAGGCTGATGGTCATTGGGGCAGAACTGCCCTGCCTGCGTGGCAGACTCGGGTTCTTCGCAGTATAACCAGCTTCAGAGAAGGAGTTTGATCTTCTAAGTCTCAGCCCTGTTCAGCAGCCCCAGGGCCCCCTGCCTGCTCTAGCCCCCTCTCCTGATGGGCTTCTGGGAGAAGCCTGGGCTGCCTCCTCCTTTTGTCTTTGGGTTCTCACATCCGTGAATGGATGGTTCCATTCCATTTCCATGGGACCCCAGGTGAGGGGTTTCTGGGCTCTGTGCAGTCCTGACAGGGCAGGCCTGGGCCATGCCTCACTGGCTTCAGAAAAGGGAGGGCCAGTCCCGCAGGGCTCTGGAATGTTCTGGCCCTGAGACATGGTTTGCCCAGGGGGTATTCCTGGGGTGAGAGTGGAGGTAGGGTTGGACAACAGAGTAGCGTCCCAGGCTTTGGGTTAGCAGGCGTCCAAGAGGTGACAGGGCAGAAGTGAGGCAAGCACGACTCAGGCTTACCCTGATACTTCTGCAGCCCACTCCACCCTCCACCACATCTCTGAGCCACAGTAAGTAGAGGGACTGCTCAATCAGCTGTGTGACATCCAGCGACTTACTTAATCTTTCTGAGCTGTAAAAATGGAGATTTAAAAAAATACCCAGAAGGGTTTTTGGAAGATTAAATACGCATGCTTCGAGTGCAATGCCAGGCACTCAGCAAGTGTATGATAAACGTTCTTTTCCTTTCTGCTTGCTTCTCTACAACAGCTTTATGTGCATTGCTCTGGCTCTATCAAGGAAGGTAGGCAAGCTGGCAAGTCCCAGAAGGGACAAGGAAGCCACTGTTGCCTCTTCATGCCCAGAAATACTGCCACAAATGGATGGCTCCCCCCAGGGGCCACCAGTAACACGGAAGCACTGAGACCATGGACAGAATGGATACTGGGGCAAACGTCTGCTGTAGAGAAGAAACAATGTCCCCGGAAGACCTGCCCCTCACCCTGACCCTCCAAGGACATATGTTCTTCACGTCAGTAAAAATTCCCAGACCTGGGACCTCAAGACTCCCCGTCCAACTGGACCTGGAGTTGTCCAGATACCCCAGCTGCTTTCTCAAAGGAGGGGAAGGACATTTTCGTCCTCATCACCCTCAGACAGAAACCAGAGTCTTAGAGCGAGGAGGGAGTTACTCCCATGCCCAGGCTCCGCTCCAATCCACTTCACTTAGAATCTTTGGCACTGGCGCCAGCTGTAGGTATGTTTTTAAAGCCCCCAGCTGCTTCTAATATGAAACCAGGGTTAAGAACTGCTCGTCTAGTCCAACCTCCTTATTGTAAAGATAAAAACACACAGGGGAAAAAAACAACCCCACAAAAGCTAAAAGAAAGAAAATTTAAAGTGACAGCATGTAGCGCAAAGAAGCTGCCCCAAAGAGGAAGCCTACTATTATTTCATTATTTCTGTGATTGCTCTAGACAGGGCTGGCTTCACAGACATGTGACTTGTACAGTCGCACGGGCTCTCATGCTCACAAGGGCCCCGTGCTTGGTTGAATGCTCTGCTGTTCTGAAATTTTTAATTTTTTTAACAAGCGGTCCCACATTCTCACTTTGCTCTGGGCCTTGTAGGCTATGTAGCTGGTGCTGGACCTCTATCACAAGATCTTAAAAGCAGAGTGGGTTATCAGCCCGTTAAAGAAAGATGAAGCTCCTACTCAGGGCTCTGAGGCTTGCTGGTGTGAGGCTGGCCAGGGCCTCCATTGCCCAAGGAATGAGGTGTCCTTGCATCTCCTGAGGGGAGCAGGGCAAGAGCTTTAGTGCTCCCTCTTATCAGCTGTCAGAGGCCCACTGAGCCTCAGTTCCCTCATCTGTAAAGAAGAGGAAGTAATGCCTGCCTTGCAGCATTACTGTGAGCAGTGCCCAGATCACGACTGCCCACTAGGTGCTGGAAATATGTGACTTCCCTTCCCTTTACTGCGAAAAGGGGGAAGCATTCTTCCCCAAAAGAATGAGACCCATGTGCTCCACGTACAGCCTTGTCAGTCACCCAAGGTCCTTTTTCTCCCCGAGAGGCCCAACTATAATTACTTCCCAGACTTTGCTCTTCTCACGGCAAACTAAAGACCACAGTTCTGGGGAAAGGTTTCTGCTGCAGTGGGGCACGCGAGCTTCAGGGCCCTAGTGAGCGGGGTCACTGCTACTGCCCTCTTGTGGCAATTTATCTGTATCTGCACACATTCCAAAAATCCTTCAGGGAAATAAATGCCTGATAACATACTACAATTCAATTAAAAAAATAATTTATTGCTACTCTGCTAGGCACTAAGGACACAAAGATAAAACACAGTTCTTGCCTTCTAAGAACGCACAGTTTAGAGAACGAAGCAAACTGTTAAAGAGATAGCTTGAATACAGCACAATGTGATGTTACAATCAAAACGATGAGTCCTGACTTCTGGTTCCAGACAAAATGGAGTGGATGCATTTATTCCTATTCTTCCTGCTAAGTAAAGCTAAAAACCCCTGGACTTTCTACATAAACAAACATCAGAAGTCTCTGAAAGGTTGAGAAGAGGCAGACTGGCTGGGGATCTGGAGACTCAAGGAATGACATGGCAGTGAGGTTTTTTCCCTTTTATATCCCAAGTAGATACTGGAGAATGTGACAACCTAATACAACCAATGGATGCAGACGACAGAAACCCCAAGAAAAGTCTGCTCTCTCTAGTCAAAAGATCAGGAAAGGGGCAGACTAGCAGGACAGAAAACTTTTAGACAATAATCAATCCAGTCCAGCCAAACTCCAAGAAAAACTACAGCCCAGCCCCATCAGCAAAGGTTGAGTGGGGGCCCACACTTCCACCCTCGCGGGCATAATGAGGCCACCCCTTCTCCTGCCAGGGAAGGCCAAGTGGGGAGTCCGGGCTTCTATCCCGGCCCGGCTGTAATGAGGCCCCCCTCCTGCAGTGTCAGCGGAGGCCAGCTGGAGAACCTGGACTTCCACATCCATCAGGCAGAAGCAAGATGCCCTCCCTACCCCTGCTGGGGTGAGGTCAGAGGAGGCCTAGTGGAGAAAGAGGACTTTCACCGCCACCCAGCGGGGATGCAGCCCCACCCCCACACCACCCAGTGTCAGTGGAGGCCACAGGGGGCCAGGTGGAAGTGGCACGACATTTTTCAAGTGATGGAAAAAAAAGAACTGTCCACGCAGGAATCCATATCAGTGAAAATATCCTTCAGGAATAAAGGGAAAATTAAGACATTCTCAGATGAAGGAAAATTAAGGCATTTACTGCCAGCAGACTTACCCTAAGAGAATGGCTAGTAGAAGTTTTGAAACAGGAAGGAAATGATAAAAGAAGGCATCTTGGAACAATGGGAAGGAAGAAAGAACAATGGACAGAGTTTTAAAAAACAGGTAAATTCAATAATCTTTCTTTCTCTTCTCGTTTTCTATATTATGTTTGATGGTTAAAGCAAAAATTATTACATTGTCTAATGTGGTTATCAATATTTGTAAAGGAAATATTTAAGACAATTATAAGGGAGGGAAGGTAAAAGGACTTAGAGGGAGGTAATATTTCTATAATTACTACATTATACTTCATCAATAGACTGTGGTAAGATATACATATATAATGTAATACTTAGACAAAACACTAAAAAAATCTATACAAAGAAATACACTAAAAAATACAATTGATAAATCAAAATGGAATTAAAAAAAATGTTTAACCCACAGGGAAGCAGGGGGGAAAAAAAGAAAACCAAAAAACAAAAAATAAAATGGCACAGTTAAGCCCTAATAATCACTAATTACATTAAATGCAGATAGTCTAAACGCATCAATTAAAAGACAGAGATTGGCAGAATAGATTTTGTAAAATGACTCAATGAGATGTTACTTAAAGAAACTCACTTCAAATGTAATGACATAGGTAGGTCGCCAATAAAAACATGAAAGAAGATACACCATGCAAACATTAAAGAAAGCAAGAGGGGCCATAATGAGAGCAGACAAAGTACCTTAGAGCAAAGAAAATCACCAGTTATAGAGAGGGCTATTACACAGTGACAAAAGAGTCAACCATCAAGAAGACATAATTCTAAACGTGTTTGTGTCAAACAACAGAGATGCAAAATATATGAGGCAAAAAATGATAGAACTGAAAGGAGAAATAGACAAATCCACAATTACAGTTGGAGGCTTCAGCGTTCCTCTCTCAACAGCTGATGGAACAACTAGACAGAAAATCAGGATAGACCATATCCTGGGCTGTGAAACAAACCTCAATAAATATAAAAGAATTGAAATCATACAGTGTGCCCACCAACCAATGGAGCCACACTAGAAATCAATAACAGAAAGATAACAGGAAAATCTCCAAAAACCTGGAAACTAAACAACACATGTCTAACTAATCCACGGGTCAAAGAGGAAGTCTCAAAGGAAATTTTTTAAAAACTAGAACTGAATGAAAATGAAAATATAATGCATCAAAAATTGTGGGACACAGTGAATGCAATGCTGAAAAGGAAATTTATGGCATTAACGCATACATCAGAAAAGAGGAAAAGTCTCAAATTGATAATCTAAGCTCTCACTTCAAGTATCTAGAAAAAAAGAACAAAATAAACCTAAAGCAAGCACAAAGAAAGAAATAATTAAGAGCAGAAATCGATTACATTGAAAACAAACAAACAAAAAATCAATGAAACAAAGAGCTGGATCTTTGAAAAGATCAATAAAGGTGACAGACCTCTAGCAAGACTAATATAAAAAAAAGAGAGAAAGAAGACAAATTACAAACGTCAAGATTGAAACAGAAGCCATCACTACAGACCCTGCAGACATCAAGAGGATAATAAGGGAGTACTGCCAAAAAAGAGAAGGAATACTAGAAACAACCCTACACACATAAATCGGACAACTTAGACAAAATGGACCAATTCTTTGGAAAACACAAACGACCACAACTCACCCAATATAAAACAGATCATTCGATTGGCCCTATAACTATTAAAGAAGTAGAATTTGTAATTAATTAACTCCCAAAAAAGAAATCTCTAGGCCCACATGGTTTTCCTGAAGAATTTTACCAATTGTTGAAAGAAGAATTAAAACCAGTTCTACACAATCTCATGCAGAAAATGAAGAGAAGGGAATATTTCCCAACTCATTTTTTAATATTTAATTGTGGTAAAAAATACATAACATAAAATTTATCCTCCTAGTCTTTTTTTTTTTTTTTTGAGGAAGATTAGCCCTGAGCTAACTACTGCCAATCCTCCTCTTTTTGCTGAGGAAGACTGGCCCTGAGCTAACATCTGTGCCCATCTTCCTCTACTTTATACGTGGGACGCCTACCACAGCATGGTGTGCCACGCGGTGCCATGTCTGCACCCGGGATCCAAACTGGTGAACCCAGGGCGCCGAAGCAGAATGTGCACACTTAACTGCTGTGCCACTGGGCTGGGTCCCCAGCCCCCTGGTCATTTTTAAATGTACAGTTCAGTAGTGTCAACCATATTCACCTTGTTGTGTAACAACTTCCCAACTCATTTTATGAGGCCAGTGTTACCTGATACCAAAGCCAGACACATATATTACAAGGAAAGAAAGCTATTGACCAACATTCCTCATGAATAGAGATGCAAAAATCTTTAAAACATTAGCAAATAGAATTCATCAATTTATAAAGAGAATTATAAACCCTGACCAACTGAGACTTATTTCTGGTATGCAAGGCTGATTCAATATTAAAAAATCAGTCAATGTAATCCACCATATAAACAAACAAAAATCACATGATCATATCATTAGGTGCAGAAGCATTTGACAAAATTCAACACCCATTTATGACAAAAACTCTTAGAAAACAAGAGTAAAGGAGAAATTTTTCAACTTGACAGAGAACATCTACAAAACAGCTAACAACATACTTAATGGTAAAAAGTTAAATGCCTTCCTTCTAAGATCAGAAACAGGGGCCAGCCCAGTGGCATAGTGGTTAAGTTTGCACATTCCACTTTGGCGGTCTGGGGTTCGCAGGTTTGGATCCTGGGTGCAGACCTAGCACTGTTCATCAAGCCATACTGTGGCAGCATCTCACATAAAAAAAGAGAGGAAGACTGGCACAGATGTTAGCTCAGGGCCAATCTTCCTCACCAAAAAAAGAAAAAAAATGGGGCCAGCCTGGTGGCATAGTGGTTAAGTTTTCACACTCCACTTCAGTGGCCCGGGTTCATGGGTTCAGATCCCAGGCATGGACCTATACCACTCAACAAGTCATGCTGTGGTGGCGTCCCACATACAAAAACAGAGGAAGACTGGCAATGGATGTTAGCTCAGGGCCAATCTTCCTCACCAAATAAGTAGGAGGACTCACTCCACATGATTTTAAAATTTATTATATGGCTACAGTAGTCAAGACTGTGTGGTATTGGCAGACGGACAGAAACATAGATCAATGGAACAGAATAAAGAAACCAAAATAGACCATACAAATATGCCCAATTGATTTTTTTTTTGTAGCTCACAGATTTTTTTTACTATGATAAAACGTAGATAATATAAAATTCACCATTTAAAAAATTGTAGTAAAATATACATAATATAAAATTTATCATTTTTAAGTGTCCAGTTCAGTGGCATTCAGGGCACTCACAGTGTTGTGCAACCATCACCAGCCTTCATCTCCAGAACTGTCCTCGTCTTCCCAGACTGAACCTCTGTATTCATTAAGCAGTAACTCCCACTCCCCCTCCCCCCACCCCCCGGCAACCACCATTCTGCTTTCTGTCTCTATGACTTTGACTGCTATAGGGACCTCGTGTCAGTGGAGCCATACAGTACACAGTCCCTTTGTGACTGGCTTATTTCACTTAGCATCACGTCTTCAAGGATTGGTTTTTTATAAGGGTGCCAAAGCAATTCGATGAAGAAAGGATAGTGCTTTCAACAAATGGTGCTGGACCATTTGAATATCCATAGACAAAAAAATGAACCTCGATCTATGATTATTTCAAAATAAAAAATGAAAAAAAAAACCATGTTATCAGCCAAACCATACTGATCTCACACAACGGGAAGAGGGACTGGGTGTGTGCAATAATCATTCCCACTTACGAGGGGAGAGAAGAGGAGGGACACAGCACTTTGAGCCACAGTGATACCAAGATCTTGGTAGGAAGAGATTTGGAGCTCCCTTCAACTGAGGGTGATTTCTTCCCCTGATTAGGTCAGTTTCTGCTCCCTGGGCATAGCTATTCAGGCCAGACTCCTGGTTTTCCTTTCTCTTGCCTGACTTCACTTGTAGGTCCATAAGAGGTTACGGCTTTCTTGGGGTCTTACCATCTATTACACTCTATGTAAGATCCTGGAGGTCCATACGTCATTATTTTCATCCAAACAAATACTATTTTTCTCAGTTCAAGCTTTGTGACTTTTTTGGTGCCAAACACACACATATACACACAGAGGCAATTTTTAAATCTATTTGATTGCATTGAGCTCCAAGTGTAATTAGACGTGTCCTCAATTCATTCTGGCTATTTTTTCTCTCTCTCATCTTGATTAAAATATCTTGAGCTTAGAGCCAGCCCTGATGATGGCCTAGTGGTTAAAGTTCAGAGCTCTTACTGCTTCAGGGGCCCAGGTTCGGTTCCTGGATGCAGAACCACACAACTGGTCTGTGAGTAGCCATGCTGTGGCAGCAGCTCACATAGAAGAACCAGAAGGACTTACAACTAGGATATACAACCATGCACTGGGGCTTTGGGGGGAAAAAACAGAGAAAAGAGGAAGATTGGCAACAGAGGTTAGCTCAAAGCGAATCATTCCTGCCAAATATACATACATATATATATGTATCGCCATATATCTATATATATATCTTGAGCTTATTAGTTGTGGCAAAAGCACACACTTTTTTTTTTTTAATTCTGGAACAGTTCAGCCAACCGAAAACAGGTGTAATCCAATTATTACTTTAAACCAAAAGTATGAAAGCCACAGCCCAGGTTAGATTTTTGCTTTCTTTCAATATGCTTTTTTTTTTTTTTCTGGTAGAAAGTCTATGCTGTTGGATTGTTCTTGAATTTTTCCAATAAAAAAAAATGTAATGGGAACACAGAAACGGCTATGTTCATTCTTTCTGGGGAACGCAGGAAGAGCAAGAAAGAAGGTACAGCCAGGCCCCTCAGCATGACCCAACGCTGTGAGCATGTTCCCCTGGCTGTCTTGCTCTCACTCTGCAACAGCCATTTCCAACCTTCTGTTTCCTCTGACTCCCACGCATTTATCTACCCCTGCACTCAGCCCTGCCTCCTTCCTCAGAAAAAGTTAAACCCATCAGATGAGAAACCCTCAGCTGTGAGCACCTGACAAGAGACCTGCCTTCTGCAGCTGCAGAGTCCTCTTACCACGGAGAGGCTGCCTCCTCCCACTTCAGGACAACAACCCCCTGTATTAAATCCTTGTTTCAAATACCTACAGTGGTCTCTGAGTTCTGCACTGAACCCACGACCCTTTTTACCAAGCCTCCCAGATCATCTGCAGTACCTGGATTTTAATCCCTTACAGCTCTGTCTATCCCCTAAACTGACCCCATCTCCCACTCTTTCTTGACCTCCCTATGGTGTCTTCTGGATGGCAGTGTACCATTAACAAACTCCCCTATGTCCTCAGCCTCTACCCTGAATATTCCCTTCTCCTCCGCCCTGTTGGAAACCTGGCTAATCCCCGCAGACAGCACTTCCCCTGGAGCCTCCTCAAGTAAGGGCTACTGTCCCTGTCACACCCCTCATTCCACTTGGCCTGGAGGTGGGGGTGGCTGTCCTCCTTTCCCCTCCTCCATAAAGCCCCAGCCACTTTGAAATAATTTACATAAGAGTACACCCTGTCTTCTTGTAACAGTCACCTGCAGATCTCTTCTTCATTCACTGAACATCTTGGCCACTGGCTTACTCTCTCTCTCCACCACTGCCCTGTCATCATTCTTGACAACTTCAGCATCTGTGTAAATGACCCATCCAACACCATACCTTTCAGTTGATCACGACAGTCTCCTCCAATTCCCCAGCCTCCCTTGCAGCTATGGGTCGCCATGTGACCCATTTCAGTCCAATGAGACTGAAGTCAATATCTGAAGGTAGGAGTGGTTTCTGTGAAAGCTTAGCTTTCCTGCTGGGGGATATGCTCTCCTCTCTACCTTGAATACCAACAGGGCGTATGCAGCTTTCTTGTGATTATGAGCATGTGGAAAAAGCAGAAGCATGGCACACTTGTCAGTTCTGACATCATTCAACCAATGAACCCACACCAACACTACTGACATCCAATCTTCTTGTTATGTAAAGGGGAAAAAGTTCCATTTGTTTAAACTGTTGTGGTCAAATTTTCTGTCCTTGCAGCTGAAATAATTTCTAATCTACAACCTCTCCCTAGTGCACATCCTCAGACCCCTCACCCTTCTCTTTCACTAGTGGTTCTTGCCCAGCAACACCAAATCCTGGTGTGTCTGGGGCTGCTAGTTATTCCCCAATACCCATTCTCCTTTTTCCCTTTAGTAATACAACCCTAAGGCTGTCACAGAGCCCATGGTCTTCAGCATAAAGAGATCCTCCCAGAGACAGAGCCACTGCACAGCTGCAATCATCTCCTCCCCTCCCTGTTTCTGTGTCATCAGATTTTCACTCACATTCTTCCCCTGGGCTGCCAAAGCGGAGTGCGCGAACTCAACCACTACCCACCACCCCAAGATTCTCATTCGCTTTTGATCATTCGCAACTATATACAAACATTGTAACGTATCTTTTAAAAAAAATTATATCAATTTTTTTGGTGAGGAAGATTGGCCATGAGCTAACATCTGTTGCCAGTCTTCCTCTGATTTTTTTTCTCCCCAAAGCCCGCCAGTGCATAATTGTATATCCTAGTTGCAGGTTCTTCTACTTCCTCTATGTGGGATGCTGCCTCAGCATGGCTTGATGAGCAGTGCTAGGTCTGTGCCCAGGATCCAAACCAGCAAACCCCTGGCAAACTTAACCACTTGGCCACAGGGCTGGCCTCTGTAATGTATCTTAAAAAAAAAAAAAACAGGGGCTGGCCCCGTGGCCGAGCGGTTAAGTTCGCGCGCTCCGCTGCATGCGGCCCAGTGTTTCATTGGTTCGAATCCTGGGCGCGGACATGACACTGCTCATCAAACCACGCTGAGGCAGCGTCCCACATGCCACAACTAGCAGGACCCACAACAAAGAATATACAACTATGTACCGGGGGGCTTTGGGAAGAAAAAGGAAAAAATAAAATCTTTAAAAAAAAAAAAAAAACAACTTTTTCTAAACTCCTCATCTCCCCTGGTTACCACACCTTATTTCTCTCCTTTATAACAATTTTGTTGGCCAATGAGAGATAGTGAAGTGGGTGTCATGGTTAGAGTGTTTTGTCAAAACTTGCAGAATGGGTGAAAGTGGTTTGAAAGTAAATGCCAGAGACAACAGTGGAGCACTCTTTTGAGAAATGTTCATTGCCAACACTCCTGATGGCAGAGAGAACGAAATCATACAAAAAGATGGACACTGATGATTGAGTGAAAAGCAACTCAGAAGAGTGAGATCCTGGATGTGAAGTCTTAGGAATACCTTAGCCAATTAATTTTGCTTATCTTCTCTTTTTCTTTCATACGTGCAAGAGTGATAAATGATTTTTGAAAAAATTATGTCTACAGAAATCTAAAGGAGCTCTTTCAAATATAAATCAAAACGTTCCAAGTGATTAGAAAGCATTGTGTTACTGCAATTGGCTGAATTTGTCTCTTTCAGTGTAACATAAAATAATGGGTATCTTACAATCTATGTATTGTTTTACAGCTGACAAACTACAAAAACCTAGTTAAATGTTTACCTTCTCTATGAAATCTCTGCAGAACACCACCCCATACATAGTGATTACTCAATAAACTAGCTATTGCTCTGATGATGATATTCTCCAGTGAGGGGATGGTGGGGCCAGTTTCTCAGTATTTAATTGGACAGTTCAGTGCCTTAGGCTTTTCTCTGGTAAGACACACAAAAAATTAAAAACAGACATTTCCTATTTATCACTAATGCCCACAGTGTCACATTTCCTTTACCTGCCTGGTGCCTAAGGGCATCCAGATTTTCCACCTGTGATAAAATGCTTCTCACACTCTCCCCCTTCGCAGTCCAGCGTTAGGGTCGCATATCTGCCACACTAACTCACTGGGATGGTTTCTTCCTTTTGGCAATACTAAACATTCAGTTTATTGTTAGATTATCTCTAAAGCATTATGTATTGTTGCTTTTAATTCCCTCTAGGGTCAAATATTAAGGCTTATTCTTTCTTTACATCCATCTCTCACTGCCACTAAGAGCAGGCAGATAGGCAATAACTTTTCACTAAATAAAGGGTAGAAACAAGGGAGAGAAAGGGAAACAAATATCAAATGAATATTTAAGGGAGATTGTTGATCTGGGGAGATTATATAGCCAGATCTCTGTCATTGTTCTGAACAAAGATCTAACCAGTCAACTTCACTCTTAAAAAGTATTCTGAGTCTTTCCTTATGAAGCTGATTTTTCAATCTAGGTTTCAGGCATTGTACCCTGGGAACTTACTTTTCGGATTCTGAATTTGATTCCATTCATGGCTCTGCTGTGTATGTAATCATGGAGAAGATTCTTAATTGCTCTGAGCCTCAGTTGCTTCTATTTGTAAAAGAAAGAGCTTAATAATAACTCTTAAGAAGTGAGCTTGGAGGATAAGGGAGCAAACTCCTGTCTCAGGGCCTTTGTACTTGCTGTTTCCTCTTCCTGGAACCCTCTTCTCAAAGACGTCCACAGGGCTCTCTCCCTTCCCTCCAAGTGTCTTTATTGAAATATCACCTCACTGAGGCTTCCTGACCATCCCACCTGAAACGGCACAGCCCCACCCACTCCTTACCCCCTTTTTCTGCTTAACTTTTCTCCTTAGCCCTTAATAAAAGATACCATATCTTTTACTTATTTATTTTATTATTTGGCTCCCCCTACTGGAATATAAGCTTCCTGAAGGGAGGGATATTTATCTATTTTGTTCCCTGTAATGACTATTTGTTGAATGAATGATAAACAACACAACAGGTGTGGACGTTTTTAACAAGTGCCAGACACATTAAGATTAACATGCTTTTTGCTCTAAAATGACCGTGGGTGGATCCAGAATGTTATTTATTTTATTCGTGGACAAACTACACAATATCAGCAGTGGTCTTTCTTGAAACAATTGGCTCAGAGAATCCCAAGATTGGAAGGAAATTTAAAGGTGGGCCATTGCTGGCTGGAGAGAGTTTAAATTCTTCTCTGCTTTTATCAACAATAACAGGAACTGCTCCCATCTAGTGTCACAAGCTTATGTACTGTTGAGGGTTCTTCTGTTTGCAACAAGGGGATTCCTTTTATTTATTAAGGATATTTCCCCCGAATGTAAAAGTAATATAGAAATGGAGAATTGTAGAAAATTTAGACAATTCATTAAAGTGTAAAGAAAATTATGATTAAACATCACAATCTCACCACCCAGACACAATCAAAGACGACTTCCGGTACACAGTATTATCTTGACATTAAAAAAATATACATATAGATAGAAAATTCGGAGATCTCACTGCATGTGCTGTTTTGCACTCTTTTTTCCCCATCTAACATTACGTATAAAAACATTATTTTAAAAAGCTGCACGATGTTCCCCTCGGGGGTGTACCATACCTTATTAATCTTTCCTATTCAAGCTGTTTCCAATTTTTCTCAAGTCAAATAAACTCTATAACGTACATACGACTTTTATCTGGATCTCTGATTATCTTCTTCAGAGAAACTCCTATAAGTTACTGGGGCAAAGGGAGTTAACTTTTGATTTTTAATAATTGTTTCTTAAATGACAGAAAATCAAAGCCTTCACCATCAGATTTTACTCCACTGAAAGGCTGGGGTGGCTTCCAACCAGTTCGATTCAACCATCCCAAATTCCCTTCTGCCTGCAGCCCGCACTCACGGCTGCGCACAGTCGCCCAAACGCCAGCCTCCTTCCCAGAAGCGAAACTTCACGACACGCCCCCGAAGCACCATCTCTTTAAATTTTAAAACAAGGGCCCGGGCCAATGAATGTAAAGTTTCTCTCGGAGCAGACCGCCCCGCCCACAGTCACACCCTCCACCAATCAAGAAGGGGCTTGCTCCACCGCCCTTCCAATCAGCGTCAAGGATGGAAGTTGCCCACGTAACACACGTAAGGCAAGCGACCAATAGGAGCTGACCTTGGGAGTTGGCTCCGCCAATGGCAGCAGCTCTTGAAGAGCGCGGGAGCGTTTCGAGCAGGGCCCCTGAGGGGAGCAGTGAATGGCGCCGGCTCCCTGAAGCCCTGGCCTAGGGGAGGGCGGCGCGCGGCGCCATGGCCTGCTGTCACAACGTGCTGCTGCTGCTGGACACCGCGGGGGGTGCCGCGGGCCGGAGCCCGGGCCGGCGGGCCGCCCTGCGCCTCCTCACGCACCTGAGCTGCCGGTTCGGCCTGGCCAGGGTCCGCTGGACCTTCAAGTTCTTCGACTCGCAGGGGGCGCGGGGCCGGCCGTCGCGCGCGTCTGACTTCCGCGAGCTGGGGGCGCGCTCCTGGGAGGACTTCGAGGCGGCGCTGGAGGCCAGGCTCGCAGCCGGCGCCCCCGGCGGCCACCTGCCGGGCCCGGCGCCCAGGGCCGCCCACACGCGCGGAGCCCTGACCGAGGCGCTGCTGGACTACCAGTGGGACCGACCCGAGCTCACGTCGCCCGCGAAGCCGGCGCTGCGCAGCCGCGGGAGGAGGCTGCTGGACGTGGAGGGCGAGGCCCGGGAGGCGGCGGGCGCGCTCGGGGGCTTCGCGCACGGGGTCTTCCTGCTGGCGCCCTGCCCGCACTCGCGGAGGGAGCTGCTGCAGTTCGTGGCCGGCAGCGAGGCCCAGGCGCAGCGCCCGCCGCCCGCCCCCGCGCAGGTCCTGGAGCAGCTGCTGCCCAGGAAGCTGCAGGAAGTCATGGGCGCCCGCAGGGTCACCCTGTACTGGGTGGACACCACCGAGCGGCCGCAGGTGGGTTGGCAGGGACCCCGAGCGGCAGCCCCAGACCCCCAGCGGGACCGGTGTGGGTCCCTTCAGAGGGAAGGGCCTGTGGTCGCGAGCAGACGGCACACGCCGAGATCCGCAGGGCCCGGCACCTGCAGAGTCCACGCGGGCAGGGGGCTCTCACCCAGGCTTGACTTGGCCTCTGCGCGGCCCCGGGCCAACATCCTGGAGCCGCCCCCTTTTGTCCTGCGCCGATCGGGGGCCTGGAATGCGGGGCTCCCCTTCTGTGCCGGCCTAACCCTCCCCATCCTGGAAGGCTTTGCCCAGGTGGCCGCCACCCGTCCCCACCTCTGCGTCTCGTCCCCTCTGTGCTGCACGTCCCCCTTCCCCAGGATGTCCCAGCTGCGCCCATCTCTCGTCTTCCCTCTCGTCTCAGATACCTGGGCACCAGGTCTGACGTCTCTGCATCTCCTCCAGATGTGTACTGGACATGGTCCGTGTTGGGTAGATAATCGTTGACCTAATGAATCAATTCTTAGGTACCTCCAGTCCTAAAGGGCTGATTTGGGTTTTTCTTGAGACCATGCGGCCCCTGTTCCAGTTAAGTGCCGGGACAAGGATGTGTTTTTACCGTTTTCCTCCTGTCGCTCCATTTAGTCAACAGATACTCCTTGAGAAGCCACTACGTCGCCCGCCTACTGTGCGCTGTATCAGGTGCTGGGGATGTGGGGGTCAGCCCTCGTGGAGTGTACTTTTTAGGGGGTAAGGTAGATTAAACAGGTAAGATTGACAGAATGAACAGATAGGCAGATGTGTGATTTGGAAGGATGCTTCTTAGAGCCACGTAGGGGAAAGATTAGAGGCAGGACACAGACTTCAGAAGCTACAGTAAGAGTCCAGGCAAGAGATGACAAGGGCTTTGGCAGGAGCATGACGGGAGGACTGGGAAGATCTCTTTGGTCCCCATAGTCCCCTGGGGTGGGCACATCAGCGATGGTTCCATCATCCCCAGCTAGTGTTGTGTTGCGTTGTGTAGGACAGAATTATTTTTACTCATGTATCCTGGTTTTATATTCCTTCTGACTCTAACGTTTTATGATTTATCCCCAGCGACTTGCATCACTTCTATTCCTTGACGAAAAAATAGGATCCAAGTGCTCTTTTCACTAAGTGGACACTTTCTTGAAGGCATATTATGTAGTAAATATATTCTTGGGCTGTAGAGTAATGGGGTGCTGGCATTACTTGTGATTGGGTTAAGAAATACGCTCATTGTGTGGTTTGATCCTTTAATGTAGGTACCAGCTTTCCTTTCTCCTGATTTCCCTTAGCTTCACTTATGAGTGCCTCCTTTACAGTAACCTGAGGTTCTTTGTAATTTTTATTCTAGTTGTGGGAGTCCCCAGACCACCTTGGGTACTGGACAATGTGTGAACTGCTCCACCACGTAGGAGGCACCATCTTGCCGGCCGACACTTTCAGCCAGGATGTCACTAAAGCTGGGGAGACACTGCCCAGCAGCGAAAGAAAGCTGTTGTGTGCGCCTCACCTCTCTTCCTGGATTTCAGCTCTGCCAGCTGACTCCACTTTAAACTGTTTGCTCTATAATTCTCCTGAGTATGAAGCTTCATTTCCATCGATGGAAGGAACGTTATTTCTCCCTGTCGAAGGTAGGAAAATAATATTTTGGGGAGTTTTTGGGTCATAGGTACATTCATTTCTTCAAGGTAGGCCCATGCTTTTTTTTTTTTTTTTTGAGGAAGATTAGCCTTGACCTAACATCTGCTGCCAGTCCTCCTCTTTTTGCTGAGGAAGGCTGGCCCTGAGCTAACATCCGTGCCCATCTTCCTCTACTTTCTATGTGGGACACCTACCACAGCATGGCTTGCTAAGTGGTGCCATGTCTGCACCCAGGATCTGATCCAGCGAACCCCGGGCTGCTGAGAAGCGGAACGTGTGCACTTAACCACTGTGCTACTGGGCCGGCCCCAGACCCATGCTTTTAACTTCTTTAGAATTTCCAGCAGCCTAGGCACTCAATTAATGCTTGTAATTGAAAGAATTAAAAGATGTCTAGGGCTAGCCGGGTGGCATAATGGTTAAGTTCACGTGCCCCGCTTCAGTGGCCCAGGGTTCCTGAGTTCAGATCCCAGGTGCAGACGTACACCACTCATGAAGCCATGCTGCAGCAGTGACCCATATACAAAATAGAGGAAGATTGGCACAGATGTTAGCTCAGGGCCAATCTTCCTCACCAAGAAAAAAATGTCTAAGCAAAATCAGAAATACCACAAGAAAGGATTGAACTCTGGTGCACAACTGCCAGCCATATAAAAAGAACAAGTGAATGATTTTAGAGACTTTCCTAAGTGTTTGAAAAGAAGGATAGTTTTGTTCAAGTGCCTCAGCTAATAAGATTTCATTGCCTCACAGAAGAGATTAATAAACTGAAGACCACAGAGAAACAACGATTGACTAAGAGAAGAAATAAGAAATTAGTCAACAGAAGCTGAAAATGGTGCTTGTTACTGGGAAGAGCCAGCATGTTGGAACCTTCATAAATTTGATTTACCATGTGATTCACTATATAATGAATCTCATTTCTGAGTACATTATATACTCCTACAGAAGTAATAACTATATAGGAATTTATGCATAAAACTATGTTATACATTATGTGCAGTTTAAGGACATTTCAAGAGTAGTTTTTTTTAAGCAGTTTCATTATACACAGTCTTTAGAGTTTAACCTCCTCAGAAGACACAATGCACTGTATTTTATGGATTTAAGAACCAGAGTCTTCTTTTTTGTAAGGAGTGAGTGTTGCTTGAATACTTATTTCTAAGTCATGATTATTGAGAACTTCTGACATTGAGTCACGCCCTTGTAATTCCGTTCATATACAGCTTTTCCCGTAGAATGGAGTGAACTTGCTGGGCTAGCCTGTTGGCCATAGAAAGAGGTGAGAGCTAAGTGACAGCACTAGCACCTCAACGGACAATTTAATCTTTTCTTCTTACTGTTAAATCTATTTTTAATAACTATTTCTTATATTAGAACTTTAATATTCTCTATTTCTAATAGGCAAAGAGATTCAAGAAACATGGGCAGTCATCCTAGAGCCCTTGGCCATGCATCAGAGACATTTTCAGAAACCAGTCAGAATTTTTCTAAAAGGCACAGTGGCCCACTGGTTTCTCCCAATGAGCAGCACCGTGGGCACTGATAGCTGGATGCTGCACAGTCTGGAGGACAGATCAGCTCAGAGGGTGTTATTTCAGCAGCTGGTGAGCAGGCTGGCTGCTGATGAGTTATACCTGGTAGGTATCGTCTACGTGCTAAGTTATTCTTGTCCAATAAAACACTGGTAAAGCGAAATAAGTGCGCTTATGAAATGCCAAGCACTGCCCTACATGCTACAGGCATACCTTGTTTGATTGCATTTCACTTTATTGCGCTCACAGAAATTGCATTTTTTACAAGACCCTCCACCAGCAAAAAGATTATGACTCGCTGAAGGCTCAGCAGATGGTTGGCATTTTTTAAGCAATAAAGTATTTTTTTAATTAAAATATGTACTTTTTTAAAGATATAATGCTATTGCACACTTAAGAGACTACAGTACAGTGTAAACAAAACTTTTATATGCACTAGGAAACCCAAAAATTCATGAGACTCGCTTTATTGTGATAGTTGCTTTATTGCAGTGCTCTGGAACCGAACCCTCAATGTCCCTGAGGTATGCCTGTGTAGTCTCAGTGAAACTAATATGTTTTTGCAGATAACATTGTCTTCATCATAGCATCGTGACAGCAAAGCTCATTAGTGAAAAAACAGTTTATGAAATTGCATGTATCTTGAATCCAATTAAGTTAAATTATATTCACATAGGAAAAAACGCAGGGGGGCAAATGGAATGATTATGTTTGGGTGGTGAAGGGATGGGTGATTTCTCATTATTTTTTAAATGTCCTATTGTGTCTTCTGAAAGGAAACGCACAGATAACCCGGATTTGATTTAAAGGTGAGGGTTATTTTTAAACTTCCAGCACATTGCTCACCTTACTTTGTCTTGTGCCTTTGTAACTGCAGAAGGTGTCTATGTTCTGGATCCCATCGCAAAACGTTCTAGAGAAAAACTGGGTAGTCATCTGAACAGAAATTATTGTAAGAGTTGTTGCTCTGATGGAAAGAGCGCTGGGCCGGGGTATCAGGTGATCTGGATTAGGTCTCAGCTCTGCTGCCCACTGTGTGATCTGGGTACAGTCATGCGTCGCTTAATGATGGGCATACGTTCTGAGAAATGCATCGTTAGGCAATTTTGTCATTGTGTAAACGTCATAGAGTGCACTTATCCAAACCCAGCTGCTCTAGCCTACTGCACACCTAGGCTCCATGGTACTAATCTTATGGGACCACCGTTGTGTGTGCAGTCCGTCATTGACCAACATGTTGTTATGCAGCGCATGACTAAATCTCTTACGTGGTGGTGTTGCCTCATGGTGAACACCATGGGTTTTGAAGTCAGACACATTGGGCTTCTGCATCTTACTAACTGGGTGACCTTAAACAGGTTACTTATTCCTCAGCCTCAATTCCCCCTCTGTAGAATGGGGATAATAATCATTTTTCCCTCAGAGTGGTGGTGAGGGTTCAGTGAGTTATAATAAGCACATAATAAGTACTTAGTAAATATTCTTGGTAACTTTAGGTTTTTCTTATTTGTAAATTAAGGGATTAGGACTATATGATCAGTAAATTCAATTCTAGCCCTAATACCCATCAAGTCTGTCTTTTCCACAGTTTTCTCTTTTATATTAATAATTGTTAGGTAAACTGTCATTCTGTCTTTTTACTAAGCTGCATTCTCCTTTAGGCATATGACAACGCTATTCTCAACTAATTAGAACTTCTTCTCTAGGTTGCCAGTGTGGACCCTGGTGAAGGCTGGCCCCCCATCACTGGAGTTATTTCCCCCCTCTCTACCAATGCTGCAATTCTCACTGTGTTCCGCACAGAGGAGGCTGAATTTCAAAGACATTTTCTCCAAACAGTTGTGGCAGAGAGCCCCCAGGACACAGCTTCCTTTTTTTCTGATGTTGTGGATGGAGTATTCAGTCAGATTCACAATTCACTTGAAGATCCTGCTACTTCTGGTAAGCTTCTGAATCAATAACTAACATAGACTGGACAGAGGTTTACAGTCTCTTCTGGCATCAGAACTTTTTTCTCACTGTGCTCTTAGTAGAACCCCAGTATGTTATAAAACAGATAAAAGCAAGCTACAATACTTCAGGCAGTTTAAATCATCGTTATTTATAGAAGTCTTTAAGCACTTCTGAGGAAACCAAAGCTTCTGTGAAACCAATTTGAAATTAAAGTCGTAAGATGAAACCTGGTTTGTTTTTTTGGAGGAAGATTAGTCATGAGCTAACATCTGCTGCCTAGCCTACTCTTTTTTTTTTTTTTTTTTTTTTGCTGAGGAAGACTGGCCCTGAGCTAACATCTGTGCCCATCTTCCTCTACTTTGTGTGTGGGACGCCTGCCACGACATGGTTTGACAAGCGGTGTTGTAGGTCTGTACCTGGGATCCAAACCAGTGAACCCTGGGCCACTGAAGCGGAACGTGCGAACCTAACCACTGTGCCCCAGGCTGGCCCTTGAAACCTGGTTTTTAATATATTTAATAAAGACTGTGTGTAAAACTGTCATGATTTTTTATACCTTCTGATTTGTTGTATTGTTACTAATATAATACAAACCTTATTTATGCTAGGTGGATATAAATGTAATCAATTTGATGTTTCTTCCATTCATTCATTTATTCAACAGATTTATTGAGGGCCTGCTATATGTCAGGCCCTCTTCTAGGTCCTGGGAATACATCAGAGAACAAAATAGACAAAGGTCTCTGTTCTCGTGAGCCTGTCGTCTAGTCAGGGGAGATAAGACAATAAACTAAATAAGGAAATTATATAGTATATTTGAAAGTGAGAAGTGCTATGGTAATAAAGCCAGGAGGGAATGGAGAGTGTTAAGGAGTGGGAGGGTGCAATTTTAAATAGGCCTTGTTGAAAAAGTAACGTTTGAGCAAAGGCTTGAAGGTAGTGATGGGGAGAGAACATTCCTGGTAGAGGCACCAGCGAGTGCCAAGGCTCTGGGAAGGTGTGTGTCTGGTGTGGTTGAGGCACAGTGAGGAAGCCTGTGTTTACGTTTTTGGAGTAGTATTTTTCATAGATGACATAGGCCGGTTGGAGCTGGTGGTGCAGATGAAGGAATGTTGTTAATGGTGCCACTTTGTATGTCCTTTGGAAGAATGTCAGTCCAAGGGAGGAGCAGGTGCTTGGACTCTCTGCCTTGGTTCTAATGCCTTTTTTCCTTTCCTTCCTCTCCCGTCTGTGCTCCTTTGTCCCTCTAGCTCCTCCTGTTCCGGAGTGGGCCCAGCAGGAGCTCAGCCAAACCGCTCCCTGGAGTGTGGCTGTCATGGAGAAGTGGTTTTCTTATTCTAACCTTAGTGGCGCCAGTTCAAATTTGATGGAGTCATTTTGGTAAGACTTATTTCTCTAGATAGTTTATTGAAATCAGCTCTCAGTTATCTGCATGTGTTGTTTTTTCTTTTAAAGATTGGCATCTGTGCTAACATCTGTTGCCAATCTTTTTTTTCCTTCTTCTCCCCAAAGCCCCCCAGTACATAGTTGTATGTTCTAGTTGTGCGTACTTCTGGTTGTGCTGTGTGGGACGCCGCCTAAGCATGGCTTCATGAGCGGTGCCTCGTCTGCGCCCAGGATCTGAACCAGCGAAACCCTGGGCCGCTGAAGCAGAGCACACGAACTTAACTACTCGGCCATGGGACGGCCCCTGTTTTTTTGAGGAAGATTAGCCCTGAGCTAACTACTGCCAATCTTCCTCTTTTTGCTAAGGAAGACTGGCCCTGAGCTAACATCCATGCCCATCTTCCTCTACTTTATACATGGGACGCCCGCCACAGCATGGCTTTTGCCAAGCGGTGCCATGTCCTCACCTGGGATCCGAACTGGCGAACCCTGGGCCACCAAGAAGCAGAACGTGCGAACTTAACCACTGCACCACCAGGCCGGACCCTGTTTTTCTCTTTTAACAGACCATATTTTCTAGGTACAGTCGATTAATACTAAAAACTAAGTACAAATGGAGAGTATTATTTAATGGGTATGGAGTTTCAGTCTTAGAAGATAAAAAGAGTTCTGGAGATGGATGGAGGTGATGGTGACACATTATGAATATACTTAATACCACTGAACTATGTACTTAAAAGTAGTTAAGGTGATAAATTGATATTATGTTTATTTTGCCACAAGAAAAAAATTGGAAGAAATTAATTAACAAAAATAAAATGCTCTCATATTATGGATGTCAGAAGATATTTAGTATTCAACTCAGTAAAAAGGAAAAATAGCAAACTTGCATAATACAGCAATAAATGGTGGTGTGACAATTGGCTATCCAGAAGAAAAAAGATAGAGATTAGATTTCTACTTTATAGCATACACAATGATAAATTCCTAATAAATTAACAATCCGAATGTGAAAAACAAAACTTCAAAATTGTAAGAAGGAAAACAAGAGGAGATGAGGCTAGGAATGGATTTCTTAAATAAGGCATAAAAAATTCAAACCACGAAGGAACATCTATGACTATAATGAATTTTAGAATTTCTGAATGGTGAAAAAGACTATCTTAGACTCAGGTAGCTGTAATCTGTGCAACCAACAAAGGATTAGTGTCCAAGTTAGCACAGTGCTCCTAAAAATCAATTTAAAAAAAGACAAGTCATCCAATAGAAAACTGGGCAAAGAATGTGAATGAGCAATTCACATGAGGAAATTCAACAGAGCAGTAATTTGGAAAGATACTCAGTTCAGGCAAATGGAAATTAAAACCACAATAAGAGGGGCCGGCCCTGTGGCCGAGTGGTTAAGTTCGCATGCTCCACTTCAGCAGCCTGGGGTTTCTTTCATCAGTTTGGATCCTGGGCATGGACATGGCACCACTCATCAAGCCATGCTGAGGTGGCGTCCCACATAGCACAGCCAGAAGGACCTACAACTAGAATGTACAACCGTGTACTGGGGGGCTTTGGGGAGAAGGAAAAAAAAAAAGATTGGCAACAGATGTTAACTCAGGTGCCAATCTTAAAAACAAAACACACAATAAGAATAACCCACAAGATTCTGTTTTATACCTATTGGATTGTCAGAAACTAGCAAATCTGATAATTGAATTTAGGGAAATGAGAACACTTCGGATGATAGAAGTGTAAATAGTTACAACCATTTTAGAGAACAATTTGTATTCCTAGTAAAGCAGAAACTTTACATGCTCTTTATGACACCCAGCAATTCCACTTCTAGTGTCTATTAAATAAATTTTTGCACAAACACAAGGAGAACTATACTAGAATGTTCATTGCCAGTCATTTACAGTGAAAAAGTGGAAAGAAGTAGATACCCCTCAGCAGGGAAATGGATAAATTAACGGTGGTATAGTTATACAATAGAATATTGTATATAGATTAAACTCGGTATACATTCAGTAAAGCTGAATAAACTAGAGTAGTTATATGCACATGAAAATATGTTGAGTACAAACAGAAAATTGCGAAAAGATGGTATTGTATGATATTTATGTAAAATTTACAACGTATAAGATAGTAATTGATGTTAGTTTCATTACGTATGTATGTCTCTATAAATAAAATACACACAAACCTAAGAATACCTCTGGGAGGAAGGGATGAGAAAAGATTAGGTGGGGCTTTCTCTGTGTCTATAATGCTTAATTTCGTTAAAAAAAAGATCTGAAGCAGACATGGCAAACTGTCAACAAGTATTTAATCTTGGTGGGAGGTACATACTTGTCTATTTAATAATGCTTTCTCTAATATTCTGTGTATTCGAAAGGTTCGTAAGTTTTTTTTAAAATGGCAAGCCCTCCACCTGTTAAAGGACACACTAGCACATTTAGGGAAAATTAGTCTGCTTCAGACCTGCTGCATGTGTGACCCTGACAGCCCCAGCAGATTCAAGTAATGTCACCATAACCTTCTCCCACTTTTAAATCAGATATCAGATAATGGGAGAGAGTGAAATACAAATAATACATTTTGAAAGTTGTGCCATTTTTGTAATTACCTTAGTGACTGACATTTAGCTCTAGGTAGAAAAGCATTTAATGACTAATGTCCCCCTGCCCCATTTCCTCCTCTTCCCGTCAATCCCAAATTAGTTTGCTACAATGTGAAAGAATTATTCACAAGTCCTTGTGATACTTACTACACTGTATTACATCATTTTTGCATATCATTTTGTTAAAATATATAGACACTGAGTGAAAAACAACTGTGGAAGCCCAGTAGTGAAATAGTTGCTGTAATTAGGCAAGTACCCTAGGACATGAAGAATCTTTTTAATAAAAGTCAACACTGTATGTAATGATTAGTAGTTTTTTGAACAGGTAGCTTCTGTCTCTGAGTTTTTTCAAATTATAAATGAGAGGAAAAACATTTTCCTTCCTGAGTAAATATATATGTATATTTTTGGGGGTGAGGAAGATTGGCCCTGAGATAACATCCCTTGCCAGTCTTTCTCTTTTTGCCTGAGGAAGATTGTCACTGAACGAACATCTATGCCACTCTTCCTCTCTTTTCTGTGTGGACGCCACCGCAGCATGGCTTGCTGAGTGGTGTGTGGGTCTGCCTGGGGTCCCAGCCCGTGAGCTCTGGGGCAGAAGGGGAACGTGTGTGAGCTTAACCACTACACAACCCGGCTGCCCTGAGAAAATATATTTTTAAAGGCATCTTGTGGGTACATCTTTTGATTAGCTTTTAAAAGGATAATGAGTTTTGTTTGTTTTAAAGCATTTTGAAAAATCAGAATTTCATCTTTATACTAGACATCTTGACTTGTTCACAGGTTACTACAGGCTGCCTCGTCTAATAAGGAAGAGTCTTCCAAAACTGAAAGTGAATTAACACGTTGCCTCTCCGAGCTCTACCAGACAAAGTCTCGTGAAGAATCCACTGTGTCCAATCAGGACGAGAGCAAAAAGAAACGTATGCACATGGAAATGCTGTGTCTTAAGGCAGTCTTTTGAGACTGTATGTTTTAAAAGATTGGCATGCCCTAAAATGAGCTTGAAATGGTAACTGAATAAAGAAGGACAAATTCTTATATTTCAGATGTGAAAATAACTACATTATTACAATACTGATAAAAAAAATCACCTACAATCCTACCTTCTTAATGAATGAACCATTTTCATCTTTAGTTATAAATTTAAATACAGCTTTGTTTGCTGCTTAAAAATATTTATTCATCTGCTACCTTGCTTTTTTAGTTACTGTTCCACCTCATCGCTTAACAAAATTTACAAAATTCTTACTTTGTTGGACATTTAGATTGTTTTCAGTTTTTAGCATTGTAAATAATACATCATGCATATGATTTATTCTCTGAGTGATTTCCTTAGCGTAAGTTTCCAGGAGCAAGTTACCATATCAAAAAGTGCAAAAAAGTAGTTCTTAATGCAGACTGCTGAATTGTCTTTCAGAAGAGTTATATGACAACTCTGACATTGGGAACACCAAAATGAGTCTGTTTGGCATTTGTCTTATGTAAAAATCATCTAATAACATTGACATGTTTAGTTCCTAGATTTCAGTTAAAAGAAGAGCTCTCTTTCTACCCTTGTTGTAGGTAGAAGGAGACTTAAGAACTGCCTAATTCAGCTCATTCTGAAGGATATACTTCTTTTCACTATTCTTTCACAGAATATTGTATTTGAGTTAAAGTAGTTCTTGAGTCTATAGAAGTAAAAGTTGTTTTACGTTTCTTCCCATGTCATTTTGATAGGAGGCGTCCCTCGTACTCCAGTGAGACAGAAGATGAACACCATGTGCCGTTCCTTAAAGATGCTGAATGTTGCGAGGCTGAACGTGAAGGCTCAGAAGTTACATCCAGATGGCAGTCCAGACGCAGCTGGGGAGAAAGGGATCCAAAAGACAGCTGGGGGAAGAACAGCAGACAAATTGGAAAACAGAGGAAGGACACTAAGAAGTTCCAAACCTAAAGGTATTCCTCAATTCCATAGCATTTTGGTGTCTAATTCTATGTTTACTCTTTTATACCCTCATATTTTTATAAATTTTAATCATATCCCTCAATGAACACTTATTGAATATCTGCATGCCCAAAAGTATGTTATGGGGAATACAATAAAAAGAAGATAATGTCCTCTTCTTAGATTTATGATCCAGCAACAAAGATAACAATAAGAACACATATATATTGATATATATGCAATATATATAATGAAGTAAAAAACTAATACATAAGAGAGCCAAGAGTTTACAAGAGAAAATGCTTGCTCATTTGGGAGTTAAAAACATACTAAGCATCACAAAAGAGGTCAGTCTTGGGCTGGAAAAGGCTGGGGAGACTTCTAAGGAGCCAGTCAGTGGAGCCCAGGTTAGACTCTGAAGAATGAGCCTAGTTTATATATGTGGAAGGTAAACAAACACATGGACCAAGAGAACAGATTAGTGGTTACCAGAGAGGAAGGGGGTTGGGGGATGGGTGAAAGGGGTAAAGGGGCACATATGTATGATGATGGATAAAAATTGGACTATTGGTGGTGGGCACAATGCAATCTGTGCAGAAACTGATAAAATGTAGACCTGAAATTCACAATGTTATAAACTGTTATGACCTCAATAAAATAACAAATAAATAAATAAATTCAAACCTGGCCTAAAAAAAAAAGAATGAGCAGAGTCCAGATGGCAGAAAGGTAAAACAGTGTGCTAGATGGGGGACTGGCATAAGCAAAGTCACAAAGAGGAGGGGCCAGGGCCTGGCCGTAGGATGAGTGGTTAAAGAAGTTTTATGCATTTATGAATAAAGGGGAAGTGTTTGTGAGTAATCTAGGGTGAGGTTATTGAGATCTTTCAAAGTTGGGCAGAATTATTTCATCCAGTAGCTTTTATTTTCCTATTTGTTCTCTTTTCTTTTTTGAAAATAGATTGAATTACAGTAAGTCTCTTATTTTGGGGGTACATTCTTAGCTCACACTGACAGTGCCAGTCCTATGGGATGACTGGTGACAATGGGTTATGAACTTTGGGCAAAAGTTGCATGATGTCATCTTTGAGTTCCTTTAAAAATTCTAGAGTGAAAGTTTTCTGCTCCTTTAACGATTTTTTTCCTGTGGAGTACTAGATCCATAGATGATAATCAGTTTGAGTGAGACAGCATCTTTAATGAGCTAGTAAAGGTAGAAGAATGTGGATGATACATCTAAGAGAGAGCAAAAATAACAGTATGTACTCAAGACGATGCGATATTAACAGTTTCGGGACTAGATTATTTCCAGAAATGTTCCTGCACAACAATGGTAAATTGATTTTTGACAAAGTTGCTCCAGTAGTTCAATGGGAAAAGGATAATCTTTTCAACAAATGGTGCTGGAACAACAGGACAAAAAATGGAAAAAAATGAACCTCGACCGTATACCTCTTAATAGTAATTGAAATTCTGCTCTATTTTTTCATTTCTTTGTTTTTAAAGATTGGCACCTGAGCTAATATCTGTTACTAATCTCTTTTTTTTCCGTCTCCCCAAAGCCTCCCAGTACATAGCTGTATATTCTAGTTGTAGGTCCTTCAGGCTCTGCTATGTGGGACACCGCCTCAGCATGGCCTGATGAGTGGTGCCATGGCTGCGCACAGGATCCCAACTGGCAAAACCCTGGGCCACCAAAGTGGAGTGCGCAAACTTAACTATTTAGCCATGGGGCCTTCCCCTATTTTTTCATCTCTAATATTGTTTATTTTTGTCTTTCTCTCTTCTTTTTTTAATTGCTTGATCTTGATATAGATTTCTCTGTTTTATTGGCTTTTCAAAGAATTGTCTTTGTTTCTGTTGATCTTTTGGGTTTTTTCCCTATTTTATTCATTTATGTTATCTTTATTTTATCCTTTATTTTTTGCATTTGCTCTCTTGTGTTATTTCTTGTGTTGAACCCTTAGCTATTTGGTTTTTAATTTTTTGTCTTTAAAAGATAATTTAAGTCTGTAACTTTTCCTTTAAATACAAATTTAACTGCATTATACAAGTTTGCTATATTCCATTTTCACTGATACTCAGTTCTAAATATTTTCTAACATACATAATATAAGGGAGTGCTTTATTTTTTTAATTAGTTTTTAGTATTTTCGGACTGTGCACAGATGTACTCTGTAAGATAATGATTCTTTAATATTTGCTGAAACTCTGGTCTAATGTGTGGTCAAGTTTTGTTAATATTCCACATGTACTTGAAAATAATGTGTATATATATTCTCTTAATAGCTGGGTATTTGCTTCTTTGCATGTCCATTACCTCAAGTTCATTAATGTTTGAATATTCAACATTCTTATTTTTTTCTGCTTTTACCTATAACTGAGATATCGTGTTACAGTCTTTCACCATGTAGATTTGTCAGAATTCCCCTGCAGTTCTCCAACTTTTGCATTATATATTTTGAGGCTTTCTTGTAGGTTCATACAAGTTCAAAATTGTTTATATCTTTCTTGTAATTATATCTTTTGTCAATGTGTAATGATAACTTTTTATTTATTCCTAATAACTTTATGCTTTAAAGTTTATTTTGCTTGTATTAATATAGCTACACCAGCTTTCCTTTCGTTAGTGTTTGGCTTAATATCTTTTTCTGTTCCCTTATTCCAATGTTGCTTTGTCATTGTGTTTTGGGTATAGTCTTTATAAATGCATACTTTTTTAATCTAATCTGACAGTTCCTATCTTTTAATCAGCAAGTGTTTTTGTAAGATAAATGTTTGTAATTCTGATTACTAATAAGCTTAGGTGTATTTTAGTGTCTTAGTTTGTGCTTCTCTTGGTTCTTTTCCTTTCTAGCAGGCCATGGGATTAATCAAGTTTTTTTTATTCCTCTTTTTCATTTCTTCTAGGTTTGGAGGTTATGTAGTTTATTTCTTTTCCATTAGTGGTTACCCTTAAATTTATAACATGTACACTTGTTTTGCAAAGCCTTAAAATTAATCACTGTCTCTGTGCTTTCTCACTCTTAACACTGTTGACGTTTTGGATCTCATGATTCTCTGTTGTGGGGCCGTCCTGTGCACTGTAGGATGTTTAGCAGCATGCCTGGCCTCTGCCCACCAGATACCAGTAACACCCCTCTGCTCACCAGTTGTGACGACTCAGTCAGCCAGACAGCCCCTGGAGGCAGAAATTCCCAGTTGACAGCCACTGCCTTAAATAATACAAGGACTTCGGCTCGGTGTGATGATCAATATGTCTTTGTTTTTCACAGATTTTAAAACTGAGGAGGAGCTACTGTCTTACATACGTGAAAATTACCAAAAGACTGTGGCCACAGGAGAAATGAGGTTGTACTCAGGTGCTCAGAACATGATCTCGACCATTAAAGCGTTCCTCAAGGCCAGAGGTGCCGAGGAGTTAGAAGTAAGAGAGTCGGATCTTGTTTGTCATAGATGTAGTGCTTGGTTCTTGTTAGGGGCTTTGGTTCACGTGTCTGGGAAATGTCGGTTATGCAGTGTATGATTAAAAAATGATAAGATGAGCAAGGGGTGAGCACAGTTCCAGATCTTGGGAGGTGGACGTGGTGAACTGGAAGGGCAGAAATCAAGGAAACAGCTGGTGGGGGTGGTAATTACCTGTACTTCTCTTCCAAAGAAACCTCGACCTTCGTCCTAGCCGCATGAATTAAGCCGCTGGTTCTTAACTCTGGCTGCACTTTACAGTCACCTAGATCGTTTTTGTAAAATGCTGATGCCTGGCTCCCTCCAGAGCAACTGAAACAGATCTGTCAGGGTTGGGACCGGGGCATCTATATTTGCAAAAACTTCCTAGATGATTCTTCTGCACAGGAATGTTGCAAACCACTGTTTTAGACCATTTTGTCGTTTTTATTTGTGGTTGGTGGCGAAAGCCAGGCTCCTTCTCTAAAGCAGACAGGAGAGTTGTTTAGAGTACTTAGACTTCTCAATCACTACGTTCTGGGGTCTTCCTTTAAAGAAAGTTCAAATCTGCAGACTTGCTGTATCCATGCCCACTTACTCTCAAATACTTTTACCATGTTCTTTTTAAAGATATAAAAAAAGAATATTCATTTCACTATTTTTCATTCAAATGAAAGAAGGGGAAAATTTGTAAGGGAATTTACTTCCCTTCTTAGGCCATTAGTCAGCTGTGAAAGAAAGAATGATAAATAACTTAATATTCTCCTATGTAATAATTTTGTATTTTCAGATGAACTGCTTGAATCAAGTAAAAAATAACCTCTTAAAAACTAGCAAAAGTCTTCGACAGAATCTAGGAAAAAAACTGGATAAAGAAGATAAAGTCAGAGAGTGAGTAAAGACTTTTTTTTTTTTGCCACACTATAAAGCAAAGCTCCAAGATGTGCTTGTATCAGTTTAAAATAGGTTGCTGATTGCTCGAAGAGGCTTTTGTGGCGGGTTCCTTATGCTCTTGTAATGTGCAGTTTGAGTCGCCTGTTGACCTAATAACCATGTCGTCATTTAGAGAAAGCACTGGTTCTTCTCCCTTTTGGTTCTTGCTTCTTATGTAAACAGATCTATGCTTAAGGAAGGAGCTTTCAGTTAAGCAGCACTTAAAGGAGAAATGACCGAGTCTCTTTTTCTCTCCAGGTGCCAGCTTCAGGTGTTTCTTCGTTTGGAGCTGTGCCTGCAGTGCCCTTCAGCACATGAAAGCATAGATGACATGGAGCGGATAGTGGAGGAGGCAAGTATACAGCCCAGTGCCGCTGGGGGTAGCCGTGGATGCTTTCAGCTTCCCTGCAGAGGGCAGGCGGCAATTTTCTAAAATCTCCTTCAGGTGGCAGATTTGCTGCGCATGGTGTGTTTAACTGAGGATTCGGCATACCTGGCAAAGTTTCTGGAGGAAATTTTGCGATTGTAAGTTTGATGCCTACTAATTTAACTTTAAAACTATTTTACCAAGAACTTACATATGTCTTCTTGTCTTAGAATTATGGAATTGTAAGGACTGTTTCTCATGCTGGATGAGGAAGGGAATAAGGAGGGTGGAATGGTGTTCCATATGTTCCATATTTAACCAATCTGTTCCACAGGTATATTGACTCTATCCCAAAGACACTCGGAAATCTTTACAACAGCCTAGGGTTTGCAATTCCTCCGAAGCTGGCTGGTGTCCTTCCTACGGATTTTTTCAGTGATGACTCCATGACACAGGAGAGCAAATCACCCCTTCCTTCTGTGCCTCTTCTGTCAAGTTCTCATAGATCAGTGTCGGGTGGGACTGAATCTGACCAGCTAGAGGACCTTCGTACCAGATCAGCTAAAAAGAGAAGGTAGGAGCTCAAGGAATTAAAGAACTTACTTGCCCTGTTACCATTCTGCCAAGGGGCATGTTTAAACCGTAGTCCAGTTGTCTTTGTCTATAATTGATGGAATTAATAGTTGCCCTTATTTCTAAATCATAGAAGCCAGTTGTTGAAGTTCCTAACAAGGAGCATCTGACACTCTATATTATTCAAGGAATAGACAAGTATGTATTGTGTAGTCCACAGTGCCCTTCCTGACTGCTATGTGGGGCTCCAGGAACTAGGAGCCTTTCATGAGATAAGCTTAGGGTTTCAGCTTATTTTTTAAGTTTTTGTTGATTCTTCTCGTTGTTCATAACTAATTGAATCTATAGTAGTCACTTTAGAAATTCTGAGGTTGATTTGTTTTGCTGTAAATTCAGGCCAACCCCAAGATAACTTTTATTTAAATAATGTTTTATTTTAAACTCTAGTTCCATTCTACTTTAACTGCTTTGTAACCTGAATTGATTGTATGTTGACTGTTCTGTTTCTATTTTCAAAAGGAAAAATGCATTAATAAGACATAAAAGTATTGCAGACGTTTCACAGAATCTTCGACAAATTGAAATTCCCAAAGTGTCCAAGAGAGCTACAAAAAATGTAAGTCATTTCCAGGAGACAAGAAATCACACTACCAGAGTTGTTCCTTTGGCATGAATTGATACAATAAACAACGAAAGGCAGTGTCTCTACTTTTAAGAAATGGACATTGGAGGATACAAAAATAAATGAGGTAGTTTTATGAATGTGTATACCACTGTAATCCAAGAAATAAAGAAATAGAAATTTGTTAAAGATTAACCATTTTCCCCTGAAGTGTGACAGTTAGAGATAATATAAAGAAAAACAGCAAGTAAAAGTCAGGAATAAATAAGTTAATTTAAAATCTTTAATGTAGGGACCAGCCCCATGGCATATGGTTAAGCTCGTGTGCTCCACTTCAGCAGGCCCAGATCCTGGGCACAGACCTACACACTGCTCATCAAGCCATGCTGTGGCGGTGTCCCACATAAAATAGAGGAGGAGTGGCACAGATGTTAGCTCAGCGACAATCTTCCTCACCGAAAAGAAGAAGATTGGTAACAGATGTTAGCTCAAGGCCAATTGCCTCTCCAAAAAAAAAAAATAATTAAAAAAAAAATTAAAAATCTTTAATGTAGATAAGAAAACTTATAAAATAATAACTAACATAAGCAAAGAGACTTTGAAAAATAATGTACAATCATAATAGGACTTTGCGTACTGGAAAGTACTCTTCAGTACATATGGTTTACTTATGTAACAAATTTTTAAAAAAAAGGACTCTCAGGAAGCAAGAAGCAAGGTAGCGGTTGTTTTTCTATGGCAGTAGATGGAAAGACGAGGTTTTTATTGGTTGCAAAACAAAAAAGAAACTCAACTGGAGTCTATTCACTAAGTAGAATTAATGTTTTGCTAAGAAAGAAATGAAAAAAATGCTTTGAAACTTTTGAACTGCATGAATTATCTGAGAAGAGTTAAAATTCTTTGAGAACTAGCTTTGGAAACAATCATTACAATAGCGGTTCACTCTTGGTTTCTGGAGATTTATGGCTGTCTTTTGGAATTGGAGGTGGGATTTCTTTTTTTTTTCCTGAGGAAGATTAGCCCTGAGCTAACATCTGTACCAGTCTTCCTCCACTTTATATGTGGGTCGCCGCCACAGAATGGCTGATGAGTGGTGTAGGTCTGCACCCAGGATCCAAACCCATGAACGCGGGCTACCAAAGCAGAGTGTGCCAAACCTAACCACTACACCACGGGGCTAGCCCTGGGATTTCTTTTAAAGAGTTAGTGTTGCTCATTATCGTAGTATACATTAGTAAGTATAAGTGCAGAAGATGCAGATCTTATGTATCTTGGACTCCTGATTGGAGACTGAAATCTAAAAGGTGTCAGACCTCCTCTCACTGGATTTTACAGTGATTTGCAGTCCTTTCCAGCACTCCTTTTTGAAACCTTTGTTTTAGATTGGCCAAGAAAGTTTCATTCTATGAGACCAGTTTCACTGAGATCAGGGTTTGATTTTGGTTAATGAAGAACATCATTTGTTGAGCCGGCCCTGACGGCCTAGTGGTTAAAGTCCCACATGCTCTGCTTTGGCGGCCCAGGTTTGCTTCCCAGTCACGGAACCACCACCCGTCTGTCAGTTGCTGTGCTGCGGTGGTGGCTCACCCAGAGGAACTAGAAGGACTTACAACCAGGATATACAACCAAGCACTGGGGCTTTGGGGAGAGAGGGAAAAAAAGGAAGATTGGCAACAGATGTTAGCTCAGGGCAAAATCTTTTGCTTCATAAAAAAACTCAAACATCTGCCCCATGTGATACTTCATTCTTCAGTTATTACAGTGGCATAACTGAAAAAACAGTTGCATTGTTTGAGAGGTATCTGAACTTTAGACTCTTGAATTCTCTACTATAATAACAAGTAAATAGCAGTTTAATACAGAGAAGTTCCTCAGAGTATAGCCATCCTCTAATTAATTTATATGGGTTTTTATTTTTTACTTATAAAAGATACACATAATCATCATTAAAAAGTTGAAATCATATAAAGTTAAAAGTTAGAATGGTTCTTTTCTATCTGTTCTTCAGAAGTAATCTCTGATGACAGTTTGCTGTTTGTATTCCCAGGCCCTTTTCTGTCCACACTTCTGTTATACACACACATGTCCATAAACATTACAAATGGCTAACCTTCTATACTTATTATTCTGCAGTTTCTTCTACTTTTTCCCCACCATGGACCTCTTTCTGTGTTAGTATATATAGGTCTTTCCTTCCTTCTCTATTCTTATAGGTCTTTCTAATTCTTTTATACCTGCCTTGGATGGATGTATCGTAATTTATGTTTCACTCTTTATGGGTATTTAGGGTGTTTCTTATTTTGTATTTTTACAATACAGCCTTTAGTGTCCTTGGAACATATCTATTTTTGTGCATTTTAACAACTGTTTCTGTTGTGGATTTCTACACGTGGAACTGTAGGAGTCAAAGGGTTTCATGTGGAATTTTTATTCTTATATTTTAATACATTTATTTTTTTGTTTTTTAAGGAAGATTGGCCCTGAGCTAACATCTGCCACCAATACTCTTCTTTTTTGCTGGGGAAGATTGGTCCTGAGCCAACATCTGTGACCATCTTCCTCTATTTTATATGTGAGACACCTGCCACAGCATGGCTTGATAAGCAGTGCATAGGTCCACACCTGAGATCTGAACTGGTGAACTCCTGGCCGCTGAAGTGGAGCTCATAAACTTAGCCGCTGTACCACTGGGTACAATTAAAAAATTGTTATATTTTAAGTGAATGCTTATTTAAATTTTCTTGTTGGATTTTCTCTTCTTTCAGGAGAATTCTCACCCTACCCTTCAGCAGCCTCCACTCCCAGGGAAAGATACAGTACAAGGTACACTTTCTTTTCTCGGTGTACCCTGTGTTTATTGATTAGAATGACAAATTTGTTTTGATTGCATGTACTTAGGCAGCTGCGTTTAGTTATAAGTTAGAGTTTTGTATAGTTGTTGGTTAATGAAATATATCCAAATACTGTGTGCTAAGGGAATAAGATGTTCACATGGTCTCAAAATACTGCATTCTGCAAAATAACTGGCATGAAATCCTCTTTTAAAATGCCATTATGATGAAAGCCAAAAAACAAAAAGGTCAGTGAAACTGGTTTAGATGAAAGGAGTTTTAGTGCAACAGCTAAATGCACTACATGATCCCTACTTGGATCTTAAATTTAGAAAGGGAAAAAAAAGCTATAAAGGATATTGTTGAGACAATGAGAGAAGTTCAAAGGTGGATTAGATAGTAGGCCCTGGTTCTTAGGAGACACATGCTGAAGAGTTGTGACGTCTGCAAGTTACTCTGTGGTGTTCAGGGGTGGAAAATTGTACAAATACAGAGAGAAGTGGAGGGAAAAAACAAATATTGACAAGTGGTGAATTTTAGTGACAACTCTATGTTTGTTCTTTGAAATTTTCTGTGGATATCAAACTTTTCAAAAACTTGGGAAGAAGAGAAAGTAACAAGTCAAATTTGGCTATGGGGTCATAAATCAGTTTCACAGAGAGCCTAACGCAGGTAACAGGGACTCATAATGGAGACAGAGAAACTTTTGAAACTTTGCTGTGTGTTATCAGTGTCCTTAACATTAATATTTATGTTGTTGATACATAAACATAAGGGCTCCTCCCAGTTGGTCGATCCCGGTTTATTTGGTTTTTATTTAAATAACTTGCTCTTAGAACAATTTACCCTTGGTGAATTTTTGAGGGGCCTCTCCACTAGGCCATCTTGCTTAAGATTACCATGCCTTCCTGCCAGCTTTGACAAGTATTTCTTGACTCTTCAGCTGTTTTCCTAACTTTGAGTCTAGATGGTCACAACTCTCATGCTCTGGAGTTAGGAAGAAAATGTAAAATAAGCCAGCAAATTAGTAAAATGCTTATGAGAAGAAGAGTGAAATCTGTGAACTTGAGAAAAACAGTTTCTCTACTTGAGGCTGAGCTGAATACAAAGCAGCAGAGAGAGAGGCCCAGAGTGAGGAAATCATCCTAACACTGGGATACAGTGAAAGGACCAAGACCACATTAGCCAACCTCTCTCTTAAGGGTTATGTCCCTTTTACAATGAGTGAAGCTTTTCATTTAAGTGATGTGGGCTTTCCTTACTCCTGAAAAGCTGGATTTAAGTTGAATTTGTAAGAGCAAATAGTTTTAATGTACCATGTGAATATAATATTTAAGGAAATCCTATTAGTAAATGTGAATGTAGCAAACAGTCTGTAGGGTAGTTTCCTTAAATAGCTTCTCTGTTTTGGATTTCTTTCTCTTCCCAGATAAGGCATTTATTAGCAATAATATTTGGCTTTTTTTTTTTTAATGCTTTCAGAAGTGACCAAAGTTCGAAGAAATCTCTTCAACCGGGAAATGATTTCTCCTTCAAAGAGATCCGTAAAGCAGGGGTTGCCTAGAAGCCATTCTGTGTCAGCTGTGGAAGGTCTGGAGGACAACTTCAAGAGGACCAAAGGTACTACATCTTAGGGTAACCAAGAGAAGGAGGTTCTTGGACCCAAACCAGTCCCCACACTCTTGTTGCAGAAGCTCATTCATCTTACCTGTTTTCCTCTCCTCTGTGGTTATCATCAGTTAATTTTCCCCTTGGAGTCTCTCTCCTTCCAAGCTTGGATGAAGAATTCATCCTGGTCTCTCTCAATCCTCCCATCCTAGTTGCCCCTATAGACAAGCATCTATTTTATAAAAACAGTTAAAAAGAAATGAAGGGTAGTAACCAGTTGTTTTATAGTCTTTTGGGTTTTTGTTTTGCTTTTTTGTTCTTTTTTAATAATCGAGATATAATTAATGTACCATACAATCAACTCTTTTAAAGTATGCAGTTCAGTGGTTTTTAGTACATTAATAAAGTTGTGCAACCATCACCACTAATTCCAGAACATTTTCTTCACTCCAGAAAGAAACCCCATACCCTTTAGCAGTCACGCCCCATTTCCACAACCCTCTTAGCTGTAGGCAACCAGCTGTCTACTTTCTGTTTCTATAGAGTTTCCTGTTATGGATATTTCTTTTAAGTGGAACCATACCATATGTGGTCCTTGTAAGTGGCTTTTTTACTTGGCATGTTTTCAAGGTTTGTACACGGTATAGCATGTCTCAGTGCTTCATTTCTTTTTGTTGCCAATAATATACCATTGTATGGATAAACTACATTTTATTAATCCATCAGTTGGTGGACTGACATTCGAGGTGTTTCTACTTTTTGACTATTATGAATAATGCTGCTATAAACATTCATATACAATATTTTGTATAGACATGTTTTTAATTCTCAAGCATATGCCTAGAGATGAAATTGCTGAGTCATATGATAACTGTGTTTACTTTTTGAGGAATCACCAAACTGTTTTCCCAAATGGCTATACCATTTTACATTCCCACTAGCAATGTATGAGAGTTCCAGTTTCTCCACATATCCTCGTCACCATCTTTTGTCCCTGTTTTTGATTTTACCCATCCTAGTGGGTGTGAAGTGGTATCTCATTGTGGTTGAGTTGCTTTTCCTTGATGACTAATGTTGTTGAGCATCTTTTCATGTGCTCCCATATATATATCTTTTTTGGAGAAATGTTTATTCAAATATTTTCCCATTTCTTTATTGGGTTATTTGTCTTTTTCCCATTGAGTTGTAAGAGTTCTTTATATATTGTAGATACTAGTCACTTATCAGATATATGGTTTGCAATATTTTATCCCAATCTTGGGTAATTTTGATGAAGTCTCTAATCTATTTTTGTTGTTGCTTGTGCTTTTGGTGTCATATCTAAAAAACCATTACTGAATCCGGGTTTTATAGTTTAAGCTTGTACATTTAGGTCTTTGGTATATTTTGAGTTAATTTTTGTATGTTATTTTGTGTGAAACAGAAGTCCAATATCATTCTTTTGTATGTGGCTGTCCAGTTGTCCCAGCCCTATTTGTTGTAAAAGACTATTTTTTCCTCATTGAATTCTCTTGGCATCCTGGTCACAAATCAGTTGACCATATATGTTAGAGTGTTAATTCTTTTTTAAATCTTAGGTAGAATTCAACAGTGAAGCCATCTAGTCCTGGGTATTTCTTTGTGGGAAGATTTTTGGTAACTGATTCCATCTTTTTACTTGTTATAGCTTTATTCAGATGTTCTGTTTCTTATTCAGTCTGTTTTCAGCAATTTGTGTCTTTCTAGGAATTTGTCCATTTTATCTAGGTTATCTAATTTGCTGTTACAGAGTTGGTCACAGTATTTCCTTATAGTCCTTTTTATTTCTGTAAGGTTCGTAGCTATATTCCCTCTTTTATAGTAATTTGAGTGTTCCCTCTCTTTCTTGGTCAGTCTAGCTAAAGGTTTGTCAATTTAATGATCTTTTCAGAGAACCAGCTTTTGGTTTCATTGACTTTTCTATTGTGTTTCTATTCTTGATTTCATTTATTTTCTATATAGTTTTTAGTATTTCCTTCCCTCGACTTGCTTTGATGTTAGTTTGATCTTTTTCAGTTTTTTAAGGTTAAGGTTATGTTACTGATTTGGGATCTTCTTTTTTAATACAGGCATTCATAGGTACAAATTCCCCTCTAAGCATTGTTTTAGCTATATCCTGTAAGTTTTGGTATGTTGTGTTTTCATTTGCATCATCTCAAAATATTTTCTAATTTCCCTTGTGATTTCTTCTCTGACCCATTGGTTATTTAGGAATGTGTTAATTTCCACATAGTTGTGAGTTTCCCAGATTTCCTTCTGTTTTTAATTTCATTTCATTGTGGTTGTAAAACACACTTTGTATGATTTCAGTCTTTTTAAATTTACTGAGACTTGTTTTATGGCCTAACATTTGGCCTATCCTGGAGAATGTTCTTTATGTTCTTGAGAAGAATGTGCATTCTGCTCTTGTTGCATGGAGTGTCCTATAGATGTCTGTTAGGTCTTGTTGGTTTATGGTGTTGTTCAAGTCTTCTGTTTCCTTGCTGATCTTCTGTTCAATTGTTCTATCCATTATTCAAAGTAGAGTATTAAAGCCTCCAACTATTATTGTTGATTTATCTATTTTTCCCTTCAGTTCTGTCAGTTTTTTACTTGATACATTTTGGGGCTCTGCTGTTAGATTTATGTGTGTTTATAATTGTTGTATCTACTTGATGGATTGAACTTTTTATTAATATATAATGTACTTTGATTTTTTAACTTTGTTTGACAAAGTCTATTTTGTCTGACAATAATATAACCATGCTGGTTCTCTTTTGCGTAAAATATCTTTCTTCTATCCTTTTACTTTCAACCTATTTGTATCTTTGTATCTAAAGTGAGTCTTGTAGACAGCATATAATTGGATCATATTTTTTTTAATCCATTCTGCCAATCTCTGCTTTTTAATTGGAGCACTTGATGCATTTACATTTAATGTAATTACTAAGGGAGGACTTCTGCCATTTTCTGTTTGTTTTCTGTATATCATATGTCTTTTTTGTTCTTCTATTTCTCCATTACTACCTTTCTTGAATTTAGCTGATTTTTTTCTAGTGCATCTTTTTGATTCCCTTTGTCTTTCCTTTTCTATGTATTTTCTAGTTATTTTCTTAGTAGTTACTTTGGAGATTACGATTAACATCTTAAACTTAAAACCTATTGAGTAATACCACCTTAGTTTCAATAGTATGCAAACATTCTGCTCTTCTATATTCCCATCCCTGCTTCTTGTATTGTTATTGTCATGGATTACATATTTATAAATGGTGCCCATTAACATAGATTTATAATTATTGTTTTATACATTTGCCTTTTAAATCATACGGGAAAAACAGAGGAGTTGCAAACCAAAAGTACCATGATACTGGCTCTTGTGTTGACCTGTGTAGTTACCTTACCAGTGTCCTTTATTTCCCCTTGTGGCGTCAGGTTATTGTCTAGTGTCCTTTCATTTCAGCCTGAAGCACTCCCTTTAGCATTTCCTATAAGGCAGATCTACTGACAATGAAAGCCTTCAACTTTTGTTGATCAGGAAATGTCTTAATTTCTACTTTATTCTTGAAGAATAGTTTTTGCCAGATGTAGAATTCTTGGTTGATGGCCTTTTTTTCTCTCAGTACTTTACTTAGGTCCTCTCACTGCCCTCTGGCCTCCGACGTTTCTGATGAGGAATCAGCTGTTCGTCTTACTGAGCTGCTTGTCTGTAGCTGCTTTTGAGATTCTTGGGCTCTGGGTTTTGACAATTTGACTATAGTCTATCTGGGTCTCTGAGTTTATCCTGCTTAGAGTTCACTGAGCTTCTTGGACATGTAGATTCTTGTCTTTCATCATATTTAGGAAGTTTTCAATCATTGCTTCAAATTATTTTCTGCCCCTTTCTCTCTCTTTTCTCCTTCTAGGACTCTCAGCATGTGTATGTTATTATGCTTGATGGTGTCCCAGGGGTCCCTCAGGCTTTGTTCATTTTTCTTAATTCTGTTTTTTTCTGCTCAGACTGGATAATTTCAGTTGCCTTATCTTCAAGTTTACTGATTCTTCTGCCTGCTCAAACCTGAAGTTGAACCCCTCCAGTGAATTTTTCATTTCAGTTATTTTTCAGTACTTTTCAGCTCTGGAATTTCTGTTTGGTTCCTTTTTATAATTTCTATCACTTTATTGATATTCTCGTTTTGTTCATACGCTGGTTTGCTGACTTTCTTTAGTTCTTTGTCCATGGTTTACTTGAGCTCATTGAGCACATTTAGAAAATTTGATTTAACATCTTTGACGAGTGTCTCCGGTGTCTGGGCTTTCTCACAGATGGTTTCTGTCAGATTCTTTTTTTCCTGGGAATGGGCTGTACTTTCCTGTTTCTTTATATACTTTGTAATTCTTTGTTGAGAATTAGATATTCTGAATATTACCATTTGGTAACTCTGGAAATCAGGTTCTCCCACTCCTGACATATTTCAGATAGCTAATTTAAAGTCTTGGTCTAATAAATCCCACATCTGGATTCCTCAGGGTGGTTTCTATGAACTGATTTTTTTTTTCCTGTGTATGGGCCATACTTTCTTGTATTTTGCATGTCTCATATTTTTTGTTGACAACTGGACATTTTAAATAATATAATGAGGCAACTCTGCAATCAGTCCACCCATCCTCCCTGCCAGGGTTTGTTGGTGGTGTTATTGCTTTTATTTGTTTAGTTACTTTCCTGAACGAATTCTTTAAAGTTTGTCTTCTGTCATCGTAGCTACTGAAGTCTCTGCTCATTTGGCTTAGTGGTCAGCTGATGGTTGGACAGAGGTTTCCTTAAGTGCCCGGGACCAGCACGTCTCCCAGCCTTTGCTGAGGGCCCTGTTTGTGCCTTGGCTCATGCCTTCACTACTCAGCCAGGCAGGAGCCCCAAGATCAGCCAAAGATGTCAGTTTAGGGCCTTTTCGGGTCTTTCCTGGCACGCACACAGCCCTACAGCACATGGACTTTTAAGTTACCAGGAATGCATGAGTTTGCAGAGTCCCCTTTGGACATCTCATTCCCCGGTTTTCCCATTTAAACTTTTGGTCAACTGTTGTTTGCCACGAGTGTCGTCACTCCCTCAGGCAGCTGTGATGTTTGTAATTGCTGCTGGTTGTTTTCAGTATATGCTCCCTGGGGAAAAGTTGTTTGCACTGGGTGAGTGCCAAGTCAGGTCAAATAGAGACGAGCCTTTCGAGTGGGATTTTCCAGGGAACTGCCAGACAGGTCAGATAATGACAGTTTCTGGGAATGGGGCTTTGGGGGGCGTCAGTCCTGTTCTGCCCCCTCCAGAGGCTCCTGGGCTGTTGGTTTTCACCACAATTGCAGGCTGTTGGTTCTCAAGGCTGCAATGAGGCTAGAGAGCAGGGTTTGGGACTGGGACAAGTTACAGTTCTACAAAGCTCACTATTCTTACTGAAATTCAGCCATTTTTGTTGAATAAATATTCCCTGGATTGTTGCAAACTGGTTAATTTCCAGAGTTCTGAAAAAGTTGATTTTGACCATTTTAATTGGTGTTCTCATTCCTTTTATGGGGAGAGTTTTTTCAGGGGTCCTTATTCCACATTCCTCCTGACATCACTCCTCTTTCTAGTCAATTTTAACTTCCTTAAAACCAGTCCTCCATGAGTAGCTTGACTACCTGTTCTAGGGAGAAAATTTATGCTGGCTAGATTTACCTTAGTATTAAATATCTTAACATTTGCATGACATAACAGCATTTTCGTATACTTTATTTCATTTAATCTTAAATACATGAACCACCAACTAGGTGGACAGACATGTTAGCCCTAATAAGCAGGCACTTTTCATTTTTTCAGGATTGCGTATTTGATAATAGTTTTATAACATTTTACATTGGCTTGTTTATTATTTAATCTCTAATAGTTCTGATAAACTATTGTATCATGTTAAATTGAGTCCTATGGTTAGACCCTAGTCCAAAGACCATTGAGATCTACTTCAGCTAAGCAGTGTGCAATGGACGAGTTCGACCTGCTCCCTCTGTCTTGCAGCTGCTTCTTGATAAGGTTAAGTGACATTTATGCTGTTTATTTTTAGGTTATCACAAACTGCTGACTAAGAGTGTGGCTGAGACTCCAATCCATAAGCAAATCTCCAGAAGGCTGCTTCATAGACAAATCAAGGGCAGGTGAGTGACATCCTTGTCCAGCTTCTTCATACCCCACACAGCTCTCCAAATGATCTTGAGGGCCACTGTTTACCTTCTCATGACCTTCGTGACTCAAGTCTTAACTGTGTTACTTGTAGCCAAAGAGCAGTCTATACGCTCGGTGGGCTAGAGGACCATAAGAATGTGCTCTTGTGTCTGGCCTTTTTGACCTGGCATAATTGTTTTGAGAGTTATCCATTTTGTTGCATGTATCAATAGTTCATCTCTTTTTATTGCTGAGTAGTATTCTATTGAATGGTAGTCCACAATTTTTAAATATCTTCTTGTGTTGACGTGGGGAAAGAGGGAGGCAAGCTGGAAGTCTAGGGTCCCATCTTGGCCTGTGCTGACAGGGGCATGAGGGGCTGGTTTTCATGGCAATTGGTTGGACTAGGGTAGCATTTATCTTGCTTAGCTGCCCCTTTCCAGGTTCTTTGGCAAGACAGAGCTGGCTTTCCTTAGGGAAGTTCTTGTTTGCACCTCTTGTGTGTTCGGGTTGTCAGCTTCTCCAGCACCCAATCTGGGACCTATGAAGCAAAAAGGAGTCAGCAGGACCTCCCTGCCCTGTCTCCCCTCAGGTCCTGAGGTCCCCAGCCATCTGCCTCTTCTTTCCACCTCTGAGAGTCATCTTACATTTGCTTTATATATGATGTCAGGGTTTTTAGCTGTACTGAACAGGCAGAATAGGGAGAAGTGCATCTACTCCATCTTGTCAAGGCTCCATCTTGACATTATTTGTGCACAGATTTTACACACCTTGTGCAAGTTTGTCTACAGGATAAATTGCAAGAAGTAAAATTTGTGGGTCAGAAAGTATGTGCGTTTTAAAATAATTTTGATGTAAAACTGCTTTCCAAAAAATATCTTCTACCCATTTCACTCTTGACAATAATGTATGAGAGTGCTTGCCAACACTGGTGTTACCAAACCTTGTGGGCTTTGTTACCTTGTGAGGTGAGAAGCTGTATCTCTTTAATGTGCATTAATTATGAGTGATATTGAATAATCTTTGTGCTTGTTGTTCCTCAAGATCCTCTGATCCTGGTCCTGATATTGACGTTGTTGAAGAGTCCCCAGAAAAAGAAGGTGGTATTACCTACATTTCTTTTGTTTTATTTTGGGGGGTGGGGGAGGTGTTTTATCTACTTTCTGTGAAAACCTTTGTGTACTTATATCGTCGCTCAGCGTATCCTAAGATATTTTACAGACATTGTGACAGCTCTGAGCCCACAGAATACATCAGTAAACATTAATTGGTGAAACGTCTTTTGCATAGAATGTACTGAGAGAGTTTCTGGAGAAGAAATATTTTTGCACAATAGAAATGGAATTCAGAGTGCGGGCTAACCTGCTATGTAATGCAAAGTGCTGTGAGTTGTTTTTAAAGTGTATATATGACGAAGGAGGGGTTTCCAAAAACTAACTTCTTTTAATCAAGTAATTTACACTTATCGTAGAAATCTCAGAAAATATAGAGAACCCAAAATTATAATAATCACTTAGTAATTTCACAACTCAGAAATATTCTGTTAACATTTTAGCTCTAATTGTATTCTTACAGGTGTTATTTTTATACAAATATATGTAATATACACATGAAAACTACAATTTTTAAATTTTCAAAATTTTTTGCAAAAGTCACACTATACTTTACAAACCTGTTTTTACCCCACATCATACTTAAAAGTGGCAGTTCATGAGACTTCTGGAGGTGACAGCCTAGTGGGTCAGTGTTTTTTTGTACCTTGTTGGGGCTGTATATCATATCCCTCTTATCTTTGTTACAACGCTTCAGAAGTCTCAAAGCCAATAGCTTATCAACTTTCCATCTTGTATGTGGTATTATATAAATTTTACTCATTTCATACATGGGAAAATGTCAAGTTTGCATTTCTCTCTTATTGTGGTTGTGATTCTGGTTTTGTAGAAATAAGTTTGAGACGAAGTCCTCGAATCAAGCAGTTGTCATTGAGCAGGACAAATTCTGGTTCCTTCTATTCTGTGTCTCAGCCAGAGTCCCGAAGTGTGCAAAGAGTTCACTCCTTCCAGCAAGACAAGTTAGGTAATGTGCTTGCCCACTTGTCTTCAGAAGTCCGTGCCAACTTGGTAGGAAGTATTTTTGGGAAAAGAAATATGAAATTTGACATATTCTTTCTTGGCATTGGAGAAGTAGAATAAATATGTATATTTGAGGTTCCGGGTACTGACCAGATGAGCAGTCCATGGCCTTCATTATCAGAGTCATCCCTTTGGATTCCTACAACTGGTCATCCAAACTATCCTTGTAGGTAGTCATTCCTTCCAGGGGAAATTACCTGTAATTCCCACTGTATGTTCAGATCCTACACACAGCTGTCCCAGGTGATATCTGTATGTTCTTCATTCTTTTATCCATCATTAGCTTGGATCATCAGATATTACAAATTAAATTATTTTAGTCACCTACATTGCCTAACATAGGGGCTGGGTTAAATATGCAGTCTCATTAAAATTTAAGATGGCAGCAGTCACTGCAGTTGCTGATGTAATTAGGTGGGATCTTCCCTCTAGTTGGTTTCAAAAATTATTGTCTTCTTTCTTGTATGGACTGGCTGTTTTATTAGTTTGGGGAGGGCAGGAGTTGAATTAAATGTTGTCACTGTTTTTGACTTGCAGACCAAAGAGAAAATTCTCCAATCCAAAGTATTCGGTCTCCCAAGAGCCTTCTTTTCGGGGCATTGTCTGAGGTGATCAGTCCCTCAGAGAAGGGTTCAGCTCAAATTAAAAGGCCTTCAAGAAACACGCTGGGTTCTGAGATACCTACAGCTTATCAGGTATAAAATTTCTATAATGTTAAAATAGTATAGTCTTGGGGAACTTAGAGACATGACCAAGGAAACCCACTGAGCCCATTAAGGAAGAGAAAGCAGGTGATCTATAGATAATAAAAGAGATCTGGGGCGGTTTGAGCTGAGCCAGATGAATACGTACTGGGTATATGAGGACTTGAGGCAGCAGTTTGGCTGAGGCCAAGGTGTGAGGAGGAGATGGAAATGATCACATCTACTCTTGGCTTCGTCCACTGTTTGTATCATACACGACATCTGTATCTTTCTGAAATGTGCCATCTCATTCATCTGTTTCCCTCAGGTTGCCCCCTCAATCTGGTGACCCATGTTAGAAACCTGGGAGTCATCCTTGACTTCTCCCTCTCCCCAGGCCTAGCCGGTCCATCCAGCCTACTCATTTCATCTACAAACTATGTCTTACAGCATTCCCTCTTCTCCTTCCCTGCAGTTCTTGCCCTAGTTCAATTCTTCTGGAACGTTTCAACAGCCTTTTTCCTCTCGAGTCTGTCTGGCCCCCAGAGGTGAGGGTGACCTCTGTGACCACATCAGATGCTCCTCTGACCACATCACTTTGCTTGAAGCTCTATAGATTCTTCATTTGTTTAAAACAGGGTTTTCCAAGTTTTCCTAAAATGGTACCCTGTGTTCAAAAATAATAATCTTTGTTTGGAAACCCAAAAAACTGCTTAGAGGTTGGGAGAGGACAGGGAGCTGTGGGGAAGTGTTTGAAAACCTCAGATTTACAGGGCGAAGTTCAGTCTCCTCCCAGACAGGCAAGGGCTTCTGCAGTCTGGTCTCTGCTGGCCTGGCTGGCCTCAGCCCTCACCTTTCTGTGCTTCATACTCTTCTCAGCAGCATTAGGCTGCACGCTGGCCCGCACACAACGGCTGTTTTTGCTTTTGTGCCTTTGCTCATATTGTTTTCTGTGCCTAAAGTGCCCTCTACCCCGCTTCCTCACCTTTTGCCTTCACCCGCTGACACCCATTCTTGAAGACCTGACTTGCTATTCCTGTCCCCCTCTGCCTACTGGGTTAGACAGCCAGCCCTCCCCTGTGCTCCCATATTGCCGCATGCACATCCCTGTCATTGCTTTGGCCACACTGTATTATCATCTGTCTATACCGCACTGAACATGAAATGCTAACTAGACTAGGATTCCCTTGAGATGATCAAATAAGGTTGTAGAAATGACAGGTATCTGACCTCCTTGCCTGTTGAAGTGTTTAACTGAATTTTTGCCAGAAAGAAGGAAAATTTGGGGGAGGGTGTCCTTTCTGAGATGTTCTCTTTGTTGCTGTGCCTTATATCTGTGTGCTCCATGCTCTGCCCCCCTGCCCCCCACACACACACATTGCCTGGCACATAGATGCACGAGTGGAATACGGGTGAACAGCAGCTGGTGTGGCACCTAGAAGCTGCTGTGGGCAAAGGTCAGACATAGCTGTCTCACTGAGGACGAGGACAGCTCTGAGAGGTGTAGTGATACAGTTAGAGGCACAGCGTGTGCAAGCTGCAGTATGCAAATTATTAAGATTATTCATTTGTCTTAGGAGAACAAACTAAGACTGTATACAATGGTTGGTGCTGGAAAAAGTGGCCAAGTAAAATCTGAGTCATGTAAAGGAAGTGGACAGTCACTATTTGAAATCCAGCTGAAGCTCATTCCTTTGGCTGACTATAAATCTCCTGTTTGCTTTTCTAATCGTCTTAGAGATTACTAAACACTCCTTAGAGAATATGAGTATGATCAAGCACTGAAATAGCATTTTCCTTTACAGACTCCTAAGAAGAGTTACCAGAAATCTCTAAGCTTTTCTAAAGCGACACCAAGAAGGTTCCCTCGTACACCACAGACTCCATTGTGCACCCCTGAAAGGCTGCAAAAATCCCCCACAGAAAAGACACCTGCCAGACAGGTCCTTTTCAAGGAGTCCTCAAAAGACTCCTTACATGGCTGGGATTCACCCTCTCAACCAAAAGTCACTCCTCAGAAAGGAGTGGCAGAAGGAGCTGCCGCTCCTCTCGAAAGAGTGCCGAGAACTCCCCACAGGCCAGGAGCTCAGCCACCTGCATGTCTGCAGAATTCCGCTTGGCCCCCGTCGGTGAGTTCCGGTCCAGAAAGCGCCTCCTGTCCGGCAGTCTCGGCTCCGCCCTCCGCCTGGGCCGGGGATGGATGTCTGACTCCGGCCCGATGCTCCCTCAGAACGCCTCCGAGAGCAGCAGCCTCGGGCGTGCGAAGAGAACCTGCCTTCACGGCCACACCTCCAAATCAGAGACACCAGCGTCGCCCTGTCCCTGGAGCTTCTCAGGCAGAGGAGCCAGCACAGACTTGGGAGGAGAGAGCTGTTGAAAGCCCGCAGAGACCGGGGAACACAGCTATGACTTCTTCCCCACCTATTTCTCCAGAGAACCGTTCTACCTCTCCTTCGTGGGATATTTCCACGAGTCCATCTAGGAAATCTTCAACAGAATCTCCTCCCCCTAGAGAAATGGATTGGAAAGAGTCCCAGACATCACCCAGTGCAGCCATGTCTCTCGCCCGTCCTGCTCCCTCAACTCCCCCTCAAATCTCACACATGGCTAAATCTGACACCGTGCCCCCTCCACCGCCTTCTAAAGTTGGGAAAAGGCATAGAAAGACCTCTAATCCTGAAAGAAGCTTCCTGGAGTGCCAGCCTAACACGTCTGTCACTCCTAGGGTTGGCATAACTGACAGCCCACCTGCCATTACTGGTGCTGGAAAGGACGAGAAGGAAGTGAACCCCTCTCCTCAGTCTTCTCCTGAAAGACATGGTTACCCCGGGCGCGGTTTCAGGAATGGCTGGCATATGTCCTCTCCTTTGCTTATTGCAAGTGACACGGAGTATCTCACTCTTCTGGACGAAGCTGAGGGCCCTGGCAGTGATAGCTTGGAGAGTGACGTTTCTGCAGTGGAAGAAGATGAGGGGTTAAGGATGGTGGTTGCTGATGACAAGCCTTCTCTGTCTACCCCTGGGACTCTTCCTTCTCCTCCCTCCCCCCGGCCCAGCTCTCCCCTGACGCCTTCCTACGACCTGCGCCGTACGGCAGACAGACGGCAGCGCCAGGCTGCCGCACAACTGGAGAACCTGCAGGCTTCAGCTTGCCTCTCGGAAGCCTCTGCCCGCCCACAGACCTACGAGGTGGAGCTGGAGATGCAAGCTTCCGGCCTTCCCAAGCTTCGAATTAAGAAGATTGACCCCAGCCCTTTGTCAGAAGCTGAGCCCCTCAGAAGAGAGGAGAGCTCCCTGGGAGAGGAGCGCCCCCTCCCTGAGCTCAGCGTGCCCAGGGGCAGCAAGCCCTCAGGCAAACCCGAGACCACCTACGTGTCACCCCCCTGCCTTCACCCCTCGCACAGCACCCCCGGCAAGAGTGGGGGACAAACCTACATCTGCCAGTCCTGTACCCCGACCCGCTGCCCCTCTAGTACCCCCTCTCCATTTCAGACAGACGTCGGGGTTCCTTGGACACCATCTCCCAAACACAGTGGGAAGACAACTCCTGACACGATTAAAGACTGGCCCCGGAGAAAGAGGGCGGTGGACTGTAGCGGTGGCACCTCCGCGGGGCGGGGTGACATCAGCACAGACCCTCCTGGGGGCTTGTCACTGCTCCAGCCAGAGGGGAAGGAGCAAGGCCTCGAACTCAGCGTCAACAAGACTCCTGTCCTGGGGGATTTTGAGCTCGAGGGGGTGTGTCAGCTGCCAGACCAGTCGCCTCCCAGGGACAGTGTGCCTAAGGCTGAGGAAGTCTTCTCCTGGGGACAGTTTGGGTTGGGTTCCAGGAAGAGACTCCTCTCTGCCAAGGAGGAAGCCGAGGGTCAGGCCAAAAGAGTCTGTGACAAGCAGAGAGGAGACTCAGAAGTCAGTAAGAGTGAGGCGAGGTCCCCCAGCGCGAGTGCGCGCCAGCTCCCCTCCATGGGCGACGACGAGGTGTTTGGTTCAGGTGAGTGTTGCCGCGTGGGGGCCTCGGACAGCGCCTGGTGAGGCAGCATTCAGGAGTTGCTTATTAAGGAGGCTCAGGCTTCCTGGTTCGGGGCCCGCGGGGCCGTGCTGACCCTGTGCCGTCCTCAGGTTCCACGCCACCCGCTGGCTGTGCCATGTGGAGCTGCCTCTCTGCCAGCGGTCTCCAGGCTCTGACCCAGTCTCCGTTGCTGTTCCAGGGGAGGACGCCCTCCTCCCAGTGTAAAGACGCCAGAGGTAATCTGTGGAGGGTCCTGGAGACTTACCGGAAGCAAACTTCTGTCCTTTGGGGGACTGCCCAAGGTAGCTCAGGGTTGCCAGGCAGTTGAATTTTGGAGTCAGAGTGAATGCCCGAGTATGGGACAGATCGTTTTGTCCCTACAGTGTCATGTGCCCTTTCCAGAGAAACTCCACATTAGAACTTCTGTGCGTTTGAACAGAAACCCCCTCAAAATCCTACCATAATACTGCACCTTCTTGAAAATGGTGACCAAAGCTCGTGTGCATCTCTGGGCTCTGAGGGGGGTGTTGAGAGCAGCTCGAGCGCAGGCGGTGTGTGCAGAGCCGCCCTTCCCCGCAGCGGGTTTATACCCTGCCTTTCTGTGCATCCCGCGTGACGAAGGGCTGGCTGTTGCAATCAGCCTTCGGACTCTAGGGTTCCCCTTTCCTCCCGCCACCTGAAGAGAGCTGGATTGAGCCTGGGAACTACAGGTTAGAAGGGTCTCCTGCTAGAACTGGAGGGGAGAACAGGAGGGGGGCCCTTTGGTGGTTCTCTTCCCTCAAGACTATAATATGAATCATGCAAAACAGCAAAAAGTCCACAGATCTGAGACAGAAAGAATGTGCAGACTATAAACGGAAGTACCCAGGTAGTTGGCAATTTCACAGTTACTTTTTGCTGTCAGCTCAGTGCTGACATAACGGGGTCGGGCCTCGTTCAAAGTGTAGGTCGCATTCCTGCAGGATGAGAACCTGCGAGCAGTGCTCGTTTTCCTCAGTCCATCTTCATGTGTAACCCTCTGCAGTTCAAGCCCATTTTCTTTTGTCCTGTCCGCAGTTACTTCCTGCGTGCTAAGCCTTTCTGCCTTTTTCTAGATGAGGATATGGAAGTATTTCCCCCCATGGCAGAAGAATCTCCTTTCAGCCGAACGATCTCTAGGAGACGCCCCATCAGCAGAACTTACACACGGAAGAAGCTGATTAGCTAGTCAGGATGGGACTGGTTGGGGGACTGAACTAGACACTACTGAGCCGTCCAGAGCCACTGCATTCCCGGGACAGAAGTGCTCTGAGGCGGTTTTCTCTGGATGTATCAGGAACTCCAGCCACATGCCATAGAGGAACTCTCAGCAGTGTGCCCAGAAACTCAGTTCATCTGAGCCAGGGCCCACCGATCAGCATCACATGTAACCCTGGGCTCACTGCACAGAAACAGGAACAACCAGGGCTTCATGGAGCAGAGGGTGTTCAAAAGATGAAGGTGAAGTCAGCCAGGTCCCCGTGGGCATAAGGAAACTGGGGGCCTGGTCTCAAGCCTCGTTTACCACGGGCAGCTTTCAGATTCCCACTGGAACGCCTTAGGATTTTCAAATTCCCCTCCTGGAATCTGTCTGCCCCAGGCCCCGCCCTAACCCACCACACCTGCCCACATTAGGGAGGTGGTCTAGCTGGTGGGACTCAGGCAGCATGGCAGTCAGGAACCAGAAAAAGAACTGTAAGACCAGGATCCCACTCCAGCCCTCCCAAACGGTGACCGTGGCAAGTCAGAGGACCACTCTGCCTCACTTGCTAAGTGGGAGAAAGGACCCCAACACGGGTCCCTTGCAGAGGTTCTGTCAGGCGGGGACCCCAAGACAGAGGCAGTGCTTGTAAACTGAAGCACCGTATACAAAACGACTGTGGCAGGTTTCAGAATAAATTTTTTGCATTCTCTATGTAACAATAAAATCATCTCTGGTTATTTCGCATTCAGTGCATTTCTGTGTAATGCTCCAGCCCGAGGTTAACTATGACCACGGTCCACCTCTATTGGTTGCTGGGGCAGCCACATCTCAGTGGCTGCGCTGAGTCAGACAGTCCACCATCCAAGGGAAACTCACCCAAGTCATGGGTCTGCCTGGAGCACCTGTGGACCAGCTTGCTGTCGAATCTTGGCCAGGGGCCTGGCCAACAGTGAGGCTGACTCAGAACTGTCTCCTGGTCACGGAAAAGCTTTCAAGCCTGTTGTGTTCCCAAACCTGATTCTTGCTACCAAGTGGACACTCCCATTTCTCCCTTCAGAGATTATTCCTGTTTATTATAAAATTGTTTTACAAAATTCTACAAATATGCTAGGTTTCCCGATTCCCCCCATATACATAAGACATTTCAACCACAACCCTGGTGCCACTGGCCATTCTGTGACAAGCCTTGGCTGAACCCCAGAGCCAATGGCCCATCCACATAGGCTGGAGACCAGAACTGTCCTAAAACTCAAGCCACAAGGCGGCAATTGGGTACCACAGCTTACAGGAAGTGACTGGTAGGAATCTGCATGTTTTAAAAAATGTTTTGAGTCCAGTTCCTTTGGGCTGTGGCCCACATTTGTTGACTAATTAGCGTGCAGATCAGGACTGACTGAGAGAGGCACAGACTGCCCCTCACAGAGGCGACCGGGCTGCCACACCACTGGGCAGGCTCTGCATCCCCGCCAGGCCCTCGGCCCGGAGCCTAGAGCGGGTTTCTCCGGACATCGATCATCCCCGGGCTGGCTCTCCGCAGTTCACGCCGGGGCTTGGGCAACGGCCCAAGGTTCCAGGGCAGCCCGCCTTCACCCATGGGGAGCACCCGCCCCGCCAGGGGTTCGGCCTCCCGCGGCCGCAGCTCCTCAGAGGAACCCTGCTCCTCGCCACCGCACAGGCTCGAGCGTCTCCACGTCAGCGGTAACGGTGCATGGACCAAGTCCCGCATCTCCTCCCGGGCTCGGGGGGCGCCCTCAGTGAGGGGGCACTGCCAAAGCTCAGGTGCTGGGTGGAGCTCATCTTCACTTCCAGGCAGCTGTCTGTTCTCCAGGCACGGGGTCCTCTTCTCGCCACCTGTCACCGAGAAGAACAACATCCTTGTCAGAAAGGGAGGCAGCAGCTCCTTCCTGAAGTCCGAGCTTTCCAACACCCAGTGCAACAAGCAACGTGTGAAGACCCAGCAAGAGCTGCCGTTAGGGTGGTTTTAAGCTTTCCCCAAAACAGGAATCAGCTGACGCTGCAAGGCAGGGGAGGCAGGCCTAGCTGGAGAACGGCAGATAACAATTACCCCTGCTCTGGCTCGCAGCACTCAAGCTACCGAGCTTCTGTTTCAGCTCCTGGTTTATCCACATGTGGCGGCCCAGCTCCCTCTCCAGAGCTTGGATCCTCGTCTCATACTGCCTCTTGCTGTCTGCTAACCCTTCACCAAGGTGGTCTGGGGGTGAAGGCGGAGAAGAGCATATGAGGGCTGCGGGCAGGCAGCAGCCGCCACAGCCTCGGGCGGGCCAGGGCCTGTGCGCGGGTCAGCAGGGGCGCCTCACCTCGACTCTGCTGCAGGAGGAGCTGGATGTTCTGCTCGTGCTCCTTCTGCTGGAGGGTCAGCTGGCGGTCCATCTCCAGGCGCTGCCGCTCCAGGGCCACCTCCAGCCAGTAGACCAGCCTCTGCTGCTCCTCGACCTGCATCTCCAGCTCCGAGAAGGCAACCTGCTGCTGGTGCTGCTCCTCTCGGAGCGTCACCACCTGTCCCAAGACCCCACCAGGCTCAGCCCCCAGCACTGGCTCCCTTCACCAAGCACTCCTCACCCGGGGACAACAGAAATCTGGCAAACTTGCCACCACCCCACCATGGCAGGTGTCTTAGGAAATAACCGGGGGCTCCTGCCGAGGCTCGGCCTCAGACAGCTTCTCAACAGCGTTCTAGGTAGCAATTTCCAAATGAGAGCTGGCTCTCCAGATGAGTCGGATCTGCCATTCCTGCCTCAACCTCTGTCCCCAGGCACGCACTAAGCCACCAGGCAGAGCCTCCAGCTGCGGGGCTTCCTCGGGGCCAGGATTTCTCAACCTGCACAGTTGACATTTGGGGCCAGATCATTCTTTGTCGGGCAGGGCTCTGTCCTGTGCATTGTAGGATGTTTGGCAGCATCCCTGGCCTCTACCCCTGACGTCATGACAATGAAAAGCATCTCCAGATATGGCCAAATGTCCCCTGGGCGGCAAAATCACTCCCTGCCGAGAACCACTGCCCTGGGCCAGGGCCGCCCTGAGGGGGCCAATCAGCCTGGGGCTTGGTTTCACGGAGTAAAGCAGGCCTTAAAGAGGAGAGTCGGAGGCAGCCCTGGAGACGGACGGGAGTTGTCCTGATCCTGTTCCCCATCTGAGAGGAAACAGTCCCTTCTAGAGCTGCCATCACACCTTCCCCACAGGCGTTCCAGATGGAGGCGGCAGGGGCTCCACGGCCAGTGACTCACCTTGTCAAAGTACTTGCAGAGCAGGGCCCTGGTCTCGGAGGACGAGAGGTAGCTGAGCTTGGCCATGAGGTTCATCTCACACTGGGACAGCAAGGAGGCCGAGGCCCGCAGCACCCGCTGGCGGCACGTGATGGCCTCGTTCTTGTACTCGATGGCCGCATCCAGGGCCTCGATGGCCTCATCCAGCTGGAATAGCGTTCGCTCCTCCTGTGAGTATGTGGCATGCATGAGGGGAAGCCTGGCTTCCTGCACTGCGGAACCCCCGTGCTCTGGACAACGAAGTCCAGGCAGACACACGATGGTCAGCACGTGGCCACAGCCGAGCCTGTAAGTGACCCCTCGTCATGAGCACATGGTCAGCACGTCAGGACAGGCGCCCCTGCCCACTGTGGCGGGAACAGGGAAGCCCCGTCACAGCCCCAGCCCAGGGGAGGCAGGGCTCTGCGAGGAGGCCGCTTGCTGAAGGGCACGGATGGCCTTTCCAGTGATCTACGCTCAGGAAACTCAAGAGTACCCTGCACCAAGAAGGCATGGCGGGACTTCCCAGAGGCCCAGTGGCTCTGCTGGGTCAGTCATCCCAACACGGGCTCTCCACTGCCCAGGGAGGGCAAACGTATGCGGCCACAGGTACACGAGGCACTCCTGACCCTCATTCTACACCAGGAGCCGCGATGGGCAGGCATGTGGTGATGCTGCGCCGGACGAAGGAGCCAGGTTCCAGTTGCAAGGTGGTGGGAGGGCGGCGAGGCCGGGCCCGTCCAGCTCACTGCCCAGCCCCCACCCCCAGCTTTGTGGGCTCACACAGGAGGAACTCGTGTCCCAAAGGCCCAGTGCCTGACACAGAGCCAGAGCCAGAGCCAGGAGGCTGCAGAGCATGGACGGACAGACGGACGCCACGGGGCGTACCTCGGGCGACAGCAGGCTGCCCTGCCGCAGCTTGCCGTCGATCTCCAGGCGCTGCTTCAGCAGCGAGTCCTTCTCCTGGCGCAGAGTGTCGATCTCCCCACGGATCTGCTGCTGGCTCTGGGCGCTGCCCTGCCGCAGCTGCCCGCTCTTCTCCGAGAGCTCCTTCTCCAGGTGTTCCAGCCGACTGGACACGCGTACAATGTCCTCGTTGAGGGCCTGCGGACAGCACCGCCGGGGATCAGGGAAGGAGCGGGCTATCCCCACACGGGTGACAGAAATGGCCCAGCCCAGCCATGGGATGCGGAGGAGGCCGCAGGCCCTTCCCTCAAGGATCCTACGATCCAGGAGTGGTGTCAGCAGGGGGGGCCTGACTCAGTTCCATGGAACCTCGGGGAGTGGGGGCTGATGGGACCGGAGCTCCTGTGGAGGGGCCCCCAGAGATGGCACAAGAGGAGGATACAGACGAGCAGAGGAAAAAGCACTCCTGACGAGGGGATGACATAGGCAAAGGCACAGCAGGGCGGTGGCCCATCACTGCGATGACTTGACTGGAGAGTCTGTGATGGGAATTATGGGAAACCAGTGGGCAAACCTCGAAGGCCCTTCCAGGATCTGAGGTGGGAGAAAGTGAGGGCTCTAAGGGCCAAGGGAAGTTACAGATGCTCCAGAAGCACCCTGACCCCTCCTGGACTTGAGGGCTCCGTCATGGCAGGAGGGGGTCTGGAACCCTGTGGACTCGAGCCTGAGCACCCGCGCTGGGAACAGGCTCTGGGTGGTGTGTTTGACACCCGCCCTGATCCTCATGGCAACACGATGATTCTGTTTGATGGAGGAGGGACTGTGGCTCAGAAGCTTCCTACTCATGAGGGAGCAAGAAAGCCAGGTGGAGCTGGCGGGGCCAGGTCCATGAGCCCAGGTCTGCCTGCCTCTGGCGCCAGGGAAGACTCTTTCTTTGGCCATCCCACCTTCCTATACCTGCTGATCCTTGTTCTGCCTGTGCAGTCCCAGGGCAGGTGGCTAACGGGGGAAGTGAATCGTGGGATGGATACTTGGAGAGGTTCTTCTACCCACACAGCAGAACCTGTGTCATGAACAGCCGAAGGCCCTAGAGTTCTTGATAGGATATAGCCCACTAGAACAGAGCTTGACCTGGTAGGAACTCACCTGGCAGGGTTATCACTTGGAAGGACCTCACTTGGCTAGACTTCACTTGGCAGGACCTCCCCTGGCTGGACCTCCCCTGGCAGGACCTCACCTGGCTAGACCGCAGGCGCTTGCTCTCCAGCCCTGTCTTCTCCTGCATCAGGGCCTCCTTCTTGGCCAAGATGGCCTCCCGCTTGTGGAGCTCCTCCCCCAGCTCCTCCAGCGCCCGCCGCTGCTGCAGGACCTTCTCCATCTCCTGGTCCAGCCACTTCTTCTGCTCCTCGATCTTCTGAGGGAAAGCGGGGGAGGCGGGGAGGGAACTCAGCTCACACCTCTGGCTGCGTGGGCCGCCACGCCAGGTCAGACGGGGAGAATGGTGTACCCACCAGCTGACCCCCAGGGGACCCCGGCAGCCGGCCAGGGCTGCCCCGCCAGGCTGTGGGTGCTCCTGGGGTGCAGGCTCAGCCCAGGCCCCACCTGCTGCTGCTCCAGGCTGACCACAGAGCCGTTGCTGCCACTGCGCCGCTTCCTCTGGAACGCTGCGATCTCTTCCGTCTTGATCTTCAGGATCTTCTGCTGCTGCTCGTGCTTCAGCTCCAGCTCCTGGGGATGCACAGGGCGGGAAGCTCCGTGGGCAGGGCCGCTTGTGTGCCAGCGTCTTAGCAGAGCCCACAGCCCTGTGCAGCGTTAGCCAGCCTCAGCACCCCCAAGGCTCGCTGGGAGCCAGCAACCGGAGGCAAACCCTCATCTGGCTCTGCCAGCTGCCAGTCACCTCATGCAGCTCATCCCACTGCATTCTCACTCTAGCCCTGAATCTCATGACACTCCCCTCCTTTCCAGGTGAAAAAACAAGCTCAGAGAGGCCAAGTGACCTGCTTTATAAGGTCGCATGGCTGTGAGCAGCAGGACGGGGACAGAGCCCGCCTGGGCCCCCCCGGCTGTGCCCCAGCTTGGCCTCCCAGCCCGGACATGGGCGCGCCCCCGTGAGAGCCAACCTTGACGCGGTGCTGCCGCTTGTTCATCTCCGTCTCCAGGCGCCGCTTCTGCTCTGTCTCCTCGCGCAGCCGCCTCTGCAGCTGCCCCTGTTGCTGCCGCATGAGCTGCACGTTCCTCTCGAGCTCCTGCAGCCGCCTCTCGCTCTGCGCCGACAGTGACACCAGCCGCTCTGTCGCCTGCTTCTTCTCCTTCAGCACCTGGGACCAACACAGCCTCTGCTGGGCCACGCACATGGCTGCCTCGAGCCCAGCACAGTGCCTGGCGCTCCACAAGGGCGGGCAGGACCAAGGATGGGTGAGTGGATAGAGGGACAGACAGAAGGGAAAACAGGTGGGTGGATAATAGACAAATAATAACAACAAAAGACTAATAATGGGAGCTACTAGGACATTTACTATGTACCAGGAATTCTAACAAGTGTATTAAATGACCCTAACAATCCTCTGAAATGGTATGATGACTATTATCCCTACTTTACAGATTAGGAAACTGAGGCACAGAGAGGTTAGGAAACTTGACCAAGGACACACAGCTAGTAAATGGCAGAGCTGAGATTCAAACCCAAGTAGTCAGGCTCCAGAGGCCATGTTCTCAACCACTCTACTGATTTGTCTCTTGGACACCTGAACTGGGAAAAGAAGGAATGAATGATGGATGGACAGCTGCAAAGACAGACGGATGGAAGGGTGGGTGGACAGACAGATGGATGGGATCATATAAATGTCAAATATAGGATAGACAGAAAATGCAGGGATTGATACAAGGGAATAGAAAGATGAATGGATAGATGGATAAATGCACAGTTGGTCATGTCAGCTGATAAAACGATAAACGGATTAGACGGACTGATGGGTAGACAGACAGAGAGAAGACAGGATGGAGAGACAAGGGCACAGAAAGCTGGAAGGGCAGCCCAGTGGACAGGGCATGGCTGCATGAGGAAGGGCGGATTCTTCTGACACCCACCCCTCCCCTCTCATTGGTCCCCCGGATGGTCTTCAGGCAGGTCCCGCATCCCTGCCTCTGCTGTGTTCAAAGCTGAGCGGACTCTGGTGCTGCCAGCTTCTGCATAGGACCAGCCTCGCCCTTGGAGGCAGAAGGGCATCAGCACCACCAGCCAGGGGTTCACAGGTTCCACAGTGAGCTTGGGCCCCAGAGCCCACAAGTCTTGAGCCCCGGGGTCCTGACACCGACCTGCACCTGGCTCTGGGCGGCAGCAACCCTCTTGCGGAACTCCTGCAGCTGGGACCGCTCGCCAGCGTCCTGGGGCTCCTTGCCCTCGAGCTCCCGCAGCTGCCTCTGGCCTTCGCTCAGCTCGGCCCGCACCCGCTCGGCCTCCTGCTCCAGCTCCCGGATGCGCTGGCTGTGCTGGCGGTTCAGGGCCTGGGCCGCCTTCCCTGGAAGGAAGGGGGCCGCATCAGCACAGGCAGCCCTCTCCCCACGAGGACCATCTATGCGCTCTGCCAGGAGGTTCACCAGACCTCTGGCAGCCGCGGACACCCACATGGGTTTTGCCAACCTCTGTACCACTAGTACCACAACTTCCTTCATATTTTTCTTTAAACCCACTCACTTTTTACATTAGCCTCATCCCCAGCAGTGACCCAGAGAAATTGTGGGTTAACTAGTTTTATTTTTACCTAATACAGGCTAAAATAACTATGTAACTTGAGCCAGCATATAATTAAGCCTCTAGAACTAACTTCTACTTGCAGCAAGTATGGAGCACAGAGGAACAAGTGCAATGACACCACAAGGAAGCAGACAGACAAAGCCAGGACACTGGGTGTGAAATGTTCCACAGGATGGCTGTGAGGACACTGGGTGTGAAATGTTCCACAGGATGGCTGTGAGGAGGCGAGAGGAGGGGACTTCAGAGACCTCGCCAGCAACTACAACGCATGGAACAACTCTGCAGTGTGACTCAAGCAAATGGGCTCCACACAGACGTGGCAGAATAATCGCGGGCACGTGCAGACGTGCTGGGCATTGACGTGACATTAGTCCTGTGAGATGTGCTAATGGCATTTGTGTTAAAATGTCCAAAAAGAGGCAGAGTGAAAGGTATAGGGATGAAATGACATGATGCCTGGGGTTTGTTTCAAGATATGTCAGCAATGAGAAAAGGGAGAGAGGAAACACAGGTGGGAGTCGGAGAAATGCTACATCTGGGTGAGGGGTGCACGGTGACCCACGGCACCAGTCTCCTTTCTTTTCTTATCTTCTGCTCTCTGAACATTTTCATAATGCATATTATAGTAAATAAACTCCTATCACAATGAAAAGACTCAACTGGTCACCACCTAAAACCACCCTCTGCCCCTCCACCGTATCACCAGTGGCAGACGCAGGATGTGGAGACACAGAACCCAGAGATGCTGTGCCTAGCACAGTGCCTGGCAAGGCAGGCACTTGATAAATAATAATAATAGGTAACGCTTCCTGAGAGCTGCTCTAAGCACTTTTCCTGAATTGACTCGTTTCACCCTCACAACACCTCTATGACGCAGGTGCAGTCACCATGCCCATTTTGGAGACGAGAAAACAGGCACAGAGAGTTATCCTACTTGCTCAAGGCCACACAGCTGGAAGAGGCTGAGGTGGGCTTCAATCCTGGGCCATCTGGCCCCTGCTCCTCACCACCCTCGGGTGGGGGGCCCGCCCCAGTGCCCACCCCCTGACCTGTGCGGACCAGCTCGCCAATGAGCTCCTCCTTCATGCGGATGTTGATGGCCAGCTCCCGGATCTTCTGCTGGGCTTGGGCCAGCCGCCACTCAGAGGCCATGGCAGCGGGGCCCTGGCGCAGCCGAGCGTGGGCCTTGCTTCCAGCAACTGCTGTAACAGGCTGACTGTCAAGGCTGCTGCCTCAACTGACAGTGGGGCAGGCAGGGGAGGGGAGGGGAGAGGCATGCCCTGCGTCCCACAGCCAGGGGTGACGTGTGGACTGCCCGGGGGGCCAGTGCAGGACCACGGAGGGAAGAAGGATTCAGGGCCCTCTCTGCACCCAGCCAGCTCACCTCTGGGCCCTGGGATAGCTGCGCCCAGCTCCTCAAGGTGAAGCTCTGAGCCCTTCCTATCGGGCGGGCTCCCTGGGCGGGGCCCCCCCCTCTGGCTCCACCTGCTGATCCCGTTCCTGGAGGGCAGAGCAGGATCAGTGTAAGCCAGGGGGGTCGGTCTGGCAGAACTCTGAGGCCAGGAGCCAAGCTTAGGGGACACAGGGCAGCTGGGGGCACCAAGGGCCACCTTGGAGGCTGAGAACCAGGAGGCCTGGGCCCGCCCTTCAGCACGCCCACCCCGGCAAGAGCTCTTGGTTCAGAGCCCATAGCCCCGTCTGCTCTCCCCAAGGGGCCAACCAGGGCGATGCGGTGAAGGCACCCTGAGACCACAGCGGGATCTCCTCCAGCCCCACCCGGGCCCTGAGCCCGTCCGTGTCAGGTGGCGGCAGGTCCCACCCACCTGCGCAGGTGCAGAGTCCGCCGGGCCAGGTCCTCCTCCTCCTCCTTCTCCTCCTCCTCCTCCGACGCAGCTGAAGAGCCACTTCCCAGCCTGTCTACCTCCGCCAGCACCTTGGCTCCAGCCTCCCTGCCATCTGTCACCTGCTGGGGGCAGGCCAGGGTTCCAGGACAGGAGGCCCCAGGGGACCCTCCATCAGCTCTGTCCCATTACTAGACCTTCGCTCCGACCTCTGCCCTGCCTGGCATGCCCTCTGCACACCTCCACCTCCTCGGACCCTTCCTGACCTTCAAGACCTAGCTCAGAGGACACCTCTGGGAGGCGCTCCACTCTCAAGCTGGAGAGAGCTCCCCTCCCACCACCCCGCTCTAGCTCCCACAGCACCTGGCACTCCTCAGGGGACAACCTGCCCTTTCCATCCTATATATGGCATCTGCACCCGGGTCTTATCATCCCACAGCTCTCTGCTGGAGTGGCAGTGCATAACAGACTTCTGCCAATGCACAGCCTCCCACCCTTAGGCCCTCAGGAATTCAGAGCTGAGACAACCCAGAGCTTTCAGGCAGATGCAGGAGCAGCCCTTGTCCAAAAGGCCCCAAGTGACACAACAAGAAGCAGGAAACCAGGCTCAGGGAGAAGATTAGGGCTCATGGAAAAGTGAATTTTCAAAGAGAGGCATCCAGAGGAAGTGGCCTCAGAGATGATGAGCTCCCCATCTCTGGAGGTGTGCAAGCTTCCCACGTAGTGCTGGAAGCCAGAACCCCCTCTGAAACCTCCTCACTCCACGCAATCTCCAGCTACCCCAGTGTTGCCCAATGGCACCAGACCCTTCTGAGAGGCCCTACAGAGTCACCCATATCTTGGCCCTTCCTCTAGGGACACCAGGAAAGGGCATCTCACAGCTGGTCCCATGAAAGCATGGACTGAGGAGCACATTCCCCAGCATGGCCCTGCTCCTGCCGGAGCCTGCCCAGTCCAACAGGCCCAGCACACACCCAGCCTCACCACCTCCTCACCTCTCCCCAATTCTCAGGGTCAACTTGATCTTCAGGAAGGCAGGCAGGGGGCACCATGCCCAGCACACGGGTGTGGGCACCCCCCAGGGGGGCGGTGTGAGGCCGGGGCACAAAGGACCCCGGAGGCAGGCCCTGCAGGAGCCCCGGGGCGCCCCAGCCAGGCCGCACCAGCTCTAGCCGCAGCCGCAGCTCCGCCATCTCCTCCTGCTGCTCACGCAGGCGGTCGCTCTGCAAGACATGGTCCCGGTGCTGATGCACTGATGTAGGATGCAGATGTTGGACAGGGTGGGCAGGGATGCTGACAGACAGAAGTGCAGGAAACCAAACAGGTCCCCTTCAGAGAACAGCCTCCTTCAGAGGCTGCCCCGCCCTCTCGGGGCTGAAACTGAGGAGGGCCAAATACCTCTGAGACCTCTTGCCCCCCCCCACCCCCACCCCAGCTCAGGCTCAAGCTCTCACTCCACCGGCACAACCTCCCTCCCCCTCCATGGCAACCACTGCCACCAGAGGACGCCAGGAGTAATACAGACCTACTTGCCTCATGCTGCCCCTCCAGCCCCACCTCCCGTCCACGCGCATGACCATCCCGCACACCCAGCCGCACCATTCTGTTCCTCACCTCCACACTTTTGTTCGTATTGTACATCCCCCCACCTCTACCCACTCTGGCAGAACCCCCGCTGGCTAACTTCCTCTCATCCTGGGAAACTCAGCTCAGTTCCACCTCCTCAAGGAAACCTCCCCCACCCTCTGGAAGGGGGCAGCCCCACCTGCAGTTTGTACTGCTCCATGGCGTCCTCCAGCGCGGCCAGAAAGTCTCGGTTCTCCTCCTCCAGCCGGGCCACCTGGCTCTGCAGGGCCAGCAGCTGCAGCGCCCCCTCATCTTCCTACGGGGCAGGGAGAGAGGCTTCAGGGTAGGAGCCGGCAGGACAAGCCTGCCCGTCGCGGGACGCCCTGGCGCTCCCTCTGCCCCGCCAGGGGTTCCCCTTGCTACTCTGCTGCAAGCCCTGCCTGCAGTGGGGGCTCCACACCCCACCTGGTCTGCGGGCCCCTCTGCAAGCCATTCGGGCCGTCTCTTACAATTATTAATCCTGTTTTTATTAGTAATACCACCATTATTATTAGGAACAACTTTCTGAGCTCTGACCAGTGTGCTGGGCACTCGTTACACCTCCAGCCCTCACACGTCCCCTGGAGGGAGACACCGATGTTCTCCCTATTTTACAGATAGACACTCCGAGGCTTGCTGAGGTTAAGGAAGGGGACCAAGGTCATCAAGTGCCTCTCAATCCCGAACGTGCTCTGCTAACGGGCAGGGGCACAGCTGGCCGTGTGAAGACCCTCTCCCCTGCCCTTTGCCCCCTTCCCGGGCCGCACCTGGCCCTTGGCCCCCTTGCGCGCGCCGGGCGCCAGCGCGGCCCGCTCCTCGGCCGAGGCGCTCTCGATGCCGCTGTCGGGCCCAGAGGCGGAGCTCAGGGCGCTGCGCTCGCCCTCGACGGCGCACAGCCAGTCGCGCACCTTGCGGGCGGCGGCGCCGGGCAGCCCAGGCTCGGCCTGCAGCTCGCGCAGGAGACTGTAGGCGGCGTCGGTGCGGGCCCGGTAGCGCGCGCACTCGGCGCCCAGGCGGGCGGCGGCCGCGGCGGAGGCGGCGGCGGGGCCCGGGCCGCGCCGGCCACGGTGGATGATGCGCGTCTCCGAGCGGTGTCGCGGCGGCCCCCGCGCGCCGGCCGCCGCCTCCTCGGGCGCGCGCTCGGCCTCGGGCCGCCAGTTGACGGTGGCGCGGTTGCGGATGTTCTGGGCGCGGCTGGCGTAATTGAGGGTGTTGAGGGTCTCGTCGAAGTCGGAGGAGGAGGGGCTGACGCAGGCGATCATCACCGTCTTGGCATTCCCCCCCAGCGAGTCTTTGAGGATGCTGAGGACGCCAGGCGAGGTGCGTCAGGGGCCGGTGGTCCTGACCCCGAACCGGGCTGATCCTCGGCCTAGTTCCCTGTGGCCAGATACCTTGGAGCACCCCAGAAGCCAGAGGGGGACCCATCCCCTACTCGCCTCCCCCAGCTCCACCCCAGAAGCCAAACAGGAGGCGTGACAGACAAGTGCGGCTCTATGGACCCCTTCTCCCGCGGGCGGGCCATCAGGGGGGCTCACCGGGTGATCTTGGAGTCCCGATAGGGGATGTGGCTGCCGCGGCGCTGGGGGTCACCCAGGGCACTGATGACATTGCCCAGGGCCAGGAGGCTGCTGTTGATCTGGATGCTCTCCTTGAGCCGCTCGCCTGTGCTGCCTGTCTTGAGCACCCTCTCCGAGCCCGCCAGGTCCACGAAGTGGAACTTGGAGAGGAGGAGCTGGCCCGCAGCGGGGCGGGGCAGGCGGCTGGGGGCGCGCCCCCGCTGCTCCAGGGTCACCGTGAAGACTGTGTGCGAGCGGCTGGAGAGGTGGTTGAGGTGTGTGGCGCCTGTGTGCCGCGCTGCGTTGCCCATTTCCAGGAGACTCAGCACCTCGTCCAGGCCCTCCACGTCCACTTCCTTCACCCCACACAGCACTGTGGGCACAGAAGGCCGATGGGCCCGGCAGGAGGAGCCTGAGACTGACCAGCCAGGAGAGCAGGCAGGGCTGGACAACCCTTCCCAGCTCCTCCCCACTCGGGGGTCCTTGCCGGGTGCCCAGGGTCCTGCCCATCCTGCTTTGGGATTGAGGGGCCCCAGCTTCCCCACGCCAACCTCGGTGCCTCTCACTCTGGGTACAGAAGTATTTCCCAGTTAGGTGGTACCCCACCCAGACAGGCAGCCACCCTCCAGCAGGGGAAGCCCCCTCAAGCCAGATGCCCCACTCCCCACCCGTGGAGGTCTCAGGATTTCCTCACCAACATTCCCACGGTCATCCTCCCGGAGCTGGATGTCACGGCTAGCGGTGCCCACCTCGAGCAGGTCTCGGAACTCCTCCTTGTACACTTCCAGGTAGGACACGTGCACGAGACAGTCAAGCAGGTCGTTCTCATCGATGAGCTTGAAGGCCTCGGCCATGGCCCGGGGGATGATGCCCTGCTCATCCTCATGGAGGGAGGCTGGGGAGACACCACGGGCCTCCTGCCGCCATGCCTTCAGCTGGACATGGCCCATGGCCCCACGGCCCCTGACTGCAGCTGGCGGATAGGGCTCCAGTGTGAAGGACAGGCTGGGCAGCTTGAGCTAGGCCATGCTCCAAGTGGTCAGGCAGAATTATAGAATTTCAGAGTTGGAAGCAACCTCTCATGGGTCAACCAGCCCCTTTCATGACGTAAGCATCCTCTCCACTACATCCCTCCCTGCCAGATCATCATGCCTTGGTTTGATTACTCCCCAGGACAGGGGGCTCATTACTATAGTCTATGCTCCATTATCTAAAGGACCTCCTAAATCTATCTCAAAGTAGTAATAAGAGGATGTTCAGAGCAGCACTGTCCCTCATAACTTCAAAAAAATGCAAACATCCTCAGTGCTCGTCCTAAGAGCCAACAGGGGCTCTGGTTAAATGAAGCACCTTCTGTTCACAATGGAATGCCAGGCAGCCATAAAAAATTAGATTGAAGAATTAGAATATTAGCTTGAAGAAAAATTAGATTGAAGATTGAAGCGAAACGTTCATGATGTATTGTTCAGAAAATAAAACAGGATACAAAAGAATGGGTACAATGTAATCCCATCTTTTTAAGTATAATAATTTTCACAGAGAAAGAAACTGTAACGCTAACAGAGTGAGTAGCTTCTGAAAGGCAGTTATCAAGTAAGTTTTATTTTGTGCTTGTGTTTTTCTCTGTTTTCCTTATTTTCCATGACAAACACGTACACATTTATAATGTAAGAGAAAGCAGTTCATGCTATTTAAAAGGGGGCAGTTTCTTCAGTCGGCCCAAGCTCTCTCCCGAAACCTTGCACGAAGCCTCAGAGAAGCAGCCCTGCCCCTGTCTCTCCCAGGACAGTCCCCATGCCAACCACACCAGCTAGAACATGGATTGCTGACCCTCGGCAGCCATCCTGGCAACCTGCAGAGACAAGCTGACTTCCTGTGCCCTTCGTCCCCTGAGGTCCCCAGCGCCAGAGAGCATGGCCCCATCTCTGTGGAGTTGAGAAGCCACTCACCTCCAGGGATCCCTCCTTCCTGCCCTGCCCAGCCCACTGACATGGCTGGTCCCACCCTGGGCTGCAGATCTGTTTAGGAAGCCTGCGCTCCCTCCCCCAGCATCCCCACCTTCACAGGGAATGGCAGCAAGAGGGCAGGGGCAGAAACACAGGAGATACTGAGGCCACTCGACACGAAAATGGGTCCCTTACCCACACTGGCCTCCCCCATGGTGTACGTCTTCCCAGAGCCTGTCTGACCGTAGGCAAAGACGGTGGCATTGAAACCCTCAAAGAAAGCCTCGAGAAGGGGCTGCACGCAGGCCTGGTACACTGCCTCCTGCCCGGCATCCTCGTCCAGCACCACATGGAAGCCAAAGTGTCGGTCTCGGCCCAGGGTGACGCGACCGTGCCCCGGCTCCACCCTCAGGCAGCTCTGGTGCCCGTGTAGCAGCTCCTTGGGCAGCAGCGGGCGGACTCGAAGGGCCACCCTCACCGGGGCCTCCTCGGCCCCTGGCAGCCTCTGGGCCTCCAGACCCATGTCAAGGGAGGGCTGCTCCCGGCCCTACGGAGAGAGGAAGACGCCCTGCCGTCAGCACCTGTGCCCCGGGGCTGGACTCAGCCTGCAGGTGATGGGGAGCCAGGTCCTGCAGCTCTGGACCTTGGAGGGGTGCAGAGGAGAGTGGTCAAAGTTCAGAACATCCTCCACGCCCCAGCCTGGTGCCCAACTGCCGCAGGGGCCATGATGCAGACCTACACAGTAACGTTTCCGGGCTCCCATCACTGGCAAAATCAGGTCCTCACTCCTCCACTCGACACCCAAGGTCTCCTGTGTTCCAGCTGCACCCTTCCCCTGTGACCCCATCTCTTAGAAGACACACATACATACACACACACAGAGCTCTGCTCTGTGCCCCCACCACTGCTCGCACACACACACAAACTCACTCACCCACACACACTCATTCATACACACACACCCGGGCCTGCTCCCAGCAGCCACTGACCACTCTGTTGCAATTGCCAGATTCCCCGCGGGTCTCCCCGACCTCCCAGACCGGGAGCTGGGGGCTGGGTCCCTCCTGCCCCCTCGTGCTTTACCTCCAGCGCCCAGCACAGGTCTGACGCTTACTAGCGGCCCAACAGTGAATAATCTTCACCCAAGGAAGTGCGCCCCCCTCCTCTCATCGCAGTCCTCGGGGCTCCCTACCCCGGGGCCCTCAGCACTTATTTCTCACTCTTGAACTTCTCTCGGCACATGTAATGGTCCGTTCATTCGTTCGTTCATTCAGTCCCTGCTGGGTCCGGGCCCTGGGGACACAGTTCGCGCACCCCTCGCCCCGAGCTTTTTCAGGCCCGGGCGCCCCGGCTTCTCCGCGCCCTGCTGGGCCCCAGCGCTCCGCGCACCGAAGGCGCGCGCACAACTCCAGCAGTGCGGCCGGGCGCCCGGGTAGGGGATCGGGGACCGGAGGCAACGGACACGCGACAGGAGCTCCCGGAAAGTTTGGAGAAGGGATCACACATGCGGCCCGGACCCTCGCGGCGTCGGCCTCGCTCCTCCCGCCCAGACTCGGGATGCCAGCCTCAGGCCCCCGACTTAGGGGAGGTGGGGGGCCTCCCGCCCGCCCAGGGAGGGGCCTCCAGGAGGCCGGTAAGCAAGGATGGGGGCTCCTCGTGCCCGGTCAGGGCTCCCAGGCGTGCCGGCTCCCCGTGACACCCGGCCCAGGCCAGCGCAGGGAGGGGGCGAGCGCGCGCCTCCCCCCACCCATCCCGGCTCGCGACCCCCACCCCCTCCCGGGCCCACACCCACCTGCTTGGGTGTCAGCGCAGCGCCACCGCGCTGCAGTCAGGCTCGGAGCCCGGGCGCGGCGCGCTCCGATGCCGTCACTGGGACCCCCGCCCCCCGAGACATCCCGCCCCTCACCCGCAACTCCGCCCGCCCGGGCGCGCGGGGGCGGAGGCGGGAGCCGGGCGGCGCCGCGGAGTCTGTCCGCAGACCCGGCGAGGCGGGACCGGGGGCGGGGCGATGCGGGGGCGGGGCCTCACCCGGGGGCGGGGCCACACGTCCGGGGACCCTAGCACCGCCCCGGGTCGCAATTCCAGCCGCAGGCTCGCCGAATTCTGGGGACCCTGCGACCACCAAGGCCGGCCTGGTTCTCCGAGCTGGAGATGCCCATTCGCTCATGGAGCCGGGCACCGAGGTCTGCTAATGCAAGTTGTAACGGGTGAGAAGACGAAAACCAGCTAGGAGAGCTTTTCACTCCGCAAGGGGAGGGTGGATTTTCCAACCCTGAAACTCTGGTTAACAGTGGACTAAAAGATAAGCTACTTCATTCATTCATTCTTTCATTCATTCAGGTGCAGACCTGCCCTCCTCCCGCCATCGCTACCCCTTTATCGCAGCCCTCCCCACGTCCCACCAAAGTTCTCCCTCCCCAGACCCGGCAAGCCTCCAGCCCCGTTTTCTCATCTCATTTCACTACCCCTTCTAAAGCTGAGAAGGATTCATCCCCCTTGAGATATTTGAGGTCGGGATGGGGGCCTACTCCGTCTGCCCTCCACCCTGTGTGGCAGCGCCCTGGCTGCACCCTCTGGACTCACACCAGAAAAAGTCTTTGCTGTGCGCTTTCTCTGCCCCAGACCAGGGGTGACCCAGGGGGTGACAAATAAAGCCACCAGGGAGCTCCTACTCAGACCTTCTAGCATGCCAGGCAGACAGCCTCACCCAGGGCAGGCCCTGACAAGGCCTGGCCCTACAGCTCTGGCTCATAAGCCCCCAGTGTGGAATGGGTATGGGATCCACTGCTTGACTGGTGGACTGCACTGCCCTCAGCCTCGGGTTCCTGGATGGACAGTGGCGTTCTCCCTAGGATGGCTGTCTTTTCATGGTGTCTTCACATGGCAGAAGGGATGAGCTAGTTCCCTGGGGTCTCTTTTATAAGGGCACTGATCCCAATCATGTGGGCTCCATTCTCATGACCTAATCATGACTGCAAGGCCACATCTTCAAATATTTCAATACATTGGGGGTTAGCATTTCAACATATGAATTCAGAGGGACACAAACATTCAGACTATAGCACTGTGATTTACAAGCACATATATATTATACACACGTATAATAAACACACTCTAACTTTTTCATCTTACCTACTAAACTTCGAGGTCCTCAAAGGGAGTGAGCCTATGTATCTCTATGTCTCTCTCCCTGGGCCCAAGACCTGGCATAGTTGCTCCGTAGAGATTTTTGGTAAAAGTTATTGAAGAAGGAAAAACTGTGTTTACATCAACAGAAAGATGGATGTGGATCACTGTGACTCATATTTTGATATTGGGGTGCTAAGTGACAGGGCGGTGCATAAAACGTGTCTGGAGAATGAGGACGTGTCCTCGTGATGGCATCTCCTTGTGTTTTGGTGTCAAGACCCCAAACTGAATACCAGACAGTTCTGTCCTGACCCGAGAGTCCCTTCTTCACTCGGCTCTGTTTCCCACTCTCAGTGTCAAACCACCCTCCCCCCCAAAATCAGCAGAAACTTCCATCTCCCCACACCAAAAAATACTCCCTCAGTTCTAAGATTCGTGCTTTCTCGCATTTTAACATTTCTGAAATTGAGTTGCATCTGGCAGTCATTGCCAAGGGGAACCTGGCACTGGAAGAAGTGATATGGGGATGGCCACACAGCGGCTTAAGGAGTTGGGGTCTTCACCTCTGTGACCTCTGATGGACTGGTTGCATGGGGAGCACCATGCATGATTGCATTTTAATGAAAATCTAGAAACATATTTGTCATTTAAAATGTCATTAGAAAAACTGAACTCGGATGTAGTGGCAAAATTTAGTTTATTATGTATACGGAAGATTGCCCAGCACAGACAGACGATATAATTAAAGGCAGTAGAAACTGCTAAGTCTCTTCGGAGGGATCTGTGTTAGGAAACCGTCAGCCTCATGGAACAGAAACCACAACTTGAAGTGGCTTGAACAATAAGGTCTTTTGTTTTCTCAGCTAACAGAGACCAGAGGGAGGAGGGCTGCTGGCGCAGGTGGAGCTAATGGCAACGTGGCAAAGGACTGGCTTTGCCATCTCTCCTCTCTGCTGTCACCTTCAACCATAACCCATGCAGAGGAGGAAGAGGGCACTGTGTCACGCGGCACTCTCTTTGGATCAAGGGAACTTTTCCTAGGAGCCCCCAAGTGGCTTTCCCTCCCATCCCAGGTACCACACGGCTTAGGCATGTCCACCCTGAATTAATGCCTGGCGAGGGGGTAGAGTGGCTGTGACTGGCTTGGACTGTGCGCGTGAGATGAATATGCGTGGATGTTGGGAAGGGTGATGGTTAATTGTATGTCAAATTGTCTGGGCCATGGCACCCAGATATTTGGCCAGACAGTATTCTGGATCTTTCTGTGAGGGTGTTTTTGGATGAGATTAATGTATATATTGGTGACCTTTGAGGAAAGCAGATTGCCCTCCCCCGTGTAGGTGGTCCTCATCCAACAGCTGAAGGCCTGAATAGAACAAAAAGGCTGATCCTGCCCCAAATCAGAGAGACTTCCTGCCTGACTGTCTTTGAGCTGAGACTTCACTTTTTTTCCTGCCTTCGGACTCAGACTGAAATATTGCCTGTCCCTGGGTCTCGAGCCTGCTGGCCTCTGGACTGGAACTATCCAATTGGCTCTCCTGGGTTTCAGGCCTTCCAGCTTGGATTAAATCTGAACTAGCTAATTCCTTGTAGTGAATATATGTGTATAGATTTATATACTTCCTTATTGGTTCTATTTCTCTGGAAACAGAGAAACTAATACAGGGTCCTACTAATGCTAATCCATAACGTCCGTTACCACATCCTAGAATTTTCAAAGCTAAGAGAGGCCGGTCAACTGAGTCACACGTCATGAAGGACCATCATTCAGATGCCAAAAATCTGTCAGAAGCTGCCGGAAGCTGTGACACTTCCTACACTATGTGTTTCAATTAAGGAGAAACCAAACAGTCAAGCATTTGGGGAAAGTCGATGAAACTTCAGTGTTCTCTGACACGCTGTAGAAGTACACGGTTGGTCTGAAATATTCTGAAGCACTTGGAGTCCTGAGCCAGAAGGATAGGGAGCAGCTTGTCACCATAACGGTCGGAAAGATTCATTTAGACTCTGAATGTGAAGAAGCCAAAAACTAAACTTGGATCTTCATGTGTGTAAATGTAACAAAAAAGCAATAATGATTGATGAAAAATAATATTTAAGAGGAGGTGCAGTGATAATTACAATTATACTAATTAAGTTTAGAGAAAATAAAATTAAAACTTTTATGTTACAATACAATTTTTAAAGAATTTTGTAATGTGAAAGTTCACTGGAACTATCGATGTGAATTCATGACCTTGGAAAGAAATACCTTTTTCCAGCTCTCGCTAGTGGATGTGCAGTGTTTTTCTATCTACCACTGATATTCTTGTGGAACAATCCGGTACGCATACCCCGGTGTCCAAAGTGTGGTCTCTATCGCTATTTCCCGTTAAAGGTTGCTGATTCCATGTGTTAGGTCAAGAACTGGAATAATTCTTTGTGGTCAGAAAGCTCAGATGCTATTCAAATGTCTATTGTAGGCCTGAAAGGACAAAGGCCTCAACTTAAAGGGGCGAAATTGTGACGATTTGAGCATCAAAAGAGCAAAGAATAATTATAGTTAGTCGAAACAAGTTGAGTCTGCAAACATTTCTTTTGTGGAATTTGATGAGCTGACTTTATAATTTATATGGAAAAGCAAAGAACCAGAAGTTGCAAAGACGCGCCTACAGAACGGCAATGTGGGGGGCCTGGCCCAACCAGATATGAAAACGTATTTTAAATATTGTGATGCAGACCATGTGTTCGTGTCACAGGAATAGACACATAGACCACATTTGGAAGCTTGATCTATGACAGAGCTGAGCATGCAGGTCCATCAGGGGAAGACAATTATTCTGTACATGAGGCAGAATCTGGTCCCTTAGCCCCGCCCAGATGCCAGAAAACATCTTTCAGGTGTCAGACAGCGACAGGTCAGAAGCTTCCAGCTGACTCCCAAGAGGAACTCTTAACCTGCCCACAGTATACAATTCAATTAGGGAGAAAGTAAAAATTCAAGAATTTAGGAAATGTGTATAGGACAATCAGTTATGCAGATGGAAGAAAAAATTCAGATTCCTACTTAAACCATACATAAAAGTTAATTAAATGTAAAGAGCAAAACTATGAAAATATTCAAAGGAAATATAGGGGAATATCTTCATGACTTTGTGGTAGGGAAGAGTTTTCAAAACATCACTCCAAATTGCAAAATAAAAAGGAAAAGAATTATAATTTTGACTAAATTAAAATGAAGAACTTTTGTTCATTGAAAGAAACCATAAAGAAAATGGAAGGACAAGCCACAAACTGGAATAAGATATTTGTGACACTTATAGCTGAAAAAGGGTTATATCCAGAAAATACAAAAATATCTAAAAATCAACAAGAAAAAGAAAAACTACTGGTAGAAAATTCCTCAAAAGTTTTGACAGACACTTCACAGAAGGGGAAATACAAATACAGAATTCAATAAGCATAATAAACAATGGTCAGTATAACTTGGCCATAGGACACATTTCGTCCAATGGAATGTGACTAGACATGATGCAAGTGGAAGCCTTGTGGTCTTGGTCCTTGTGTGCCAGTAATTTGTTATGGGAAGAGCATGCCCCAGACAGCCACTGACCCCTTACCCTGGAGCCCTGAAAGGGCTCACCTGGGGCAGATCTGAACCATGCACAGCCTGGAGCCAAGCTCAGCGGATCCACGGCCTGAAGCAGAGCCACTGCAAGTGCCCGGTGATGAGCACCACACTCCCCCTGCAGACCCACAAACACAGGATCAATGCTCGTTGTTGAGACCTGCTGAGTTCCGGGACAATCTGTCGTGCAGCGATGTACGGCAAAGGCTGACTCATACACAGTGTTGTTTAGGGCTTTCCATCTCTCAAAACTGAATCAATTCTAATACAAATGACTAGATACATTATCATATATTTATATATTGTTATTGAATACAAAATCTATTTGTCTTAGTCCATTCATCTGCTGTAACAAAATATCACAGAATGAGTAACTTATAAACAACAGAATTTACTTCTTACTGTTCTGGAGGCTGGAAGTCCAAGGGCGAGGCGCCAGCATGGGCGTGTTCTGGAGAAGGCCCTCTTCCTGGTTCTCAGCCAGAGCCTTCGTGCTGTGTCCTCACATGGTGGGAGAGGCAAGGGAGCTCTCTGGAGCCTTTTTCAAAAGGGCACTAATCCCATTCACGGGGGCACCCCCCTCATGACCTAAGCACCTCCCAGGGGCACCGCCTCCTAAGACCATCCCCTTGAAGGTTATGATTTCAACAGATGAATTTAGGGCGATACAAACAATCAGACCACAGCACTATTTGTATAATAAAAATCTCTAGTGACAATAAGTGATTCTCAAGAACTTAATTTTGAGGTACGAAAAGTAAGTCTCGGAGAGATACATATAATTCCACTTAAAGTGCAAAGACTGCAAAACTAAACAATATTGGAATGGGGTATATACATAGGAAATAAATCTATAAAAAAAAGCAAGGGGTTAACAAACACAAAACTCAGCATTGTGTTTTCTCGGGGGGGCTGGGGTGGGAATGTAGATGTCACACAGGACGTTTTAATGGTACTGGGCCAGTTCTCTCTCTTACATTGAGCAGTGAGCAGAAGGGTCCAACAGTGTGTCGGAGGAGGAGACCTGAGCGAGTCTGCCCAGGCCCAGTCCCCTCTCTGCAAACAGAGGAACCTCCCATGCCTGCTAACTATACTAAGATGCCATTAGACATGCAGAAGTTTCCATTGACTCAGGGGTCATAGAAATGTTTAAAAGAACTTGACTTTTTCATTTGTAATCAACATTTAAATATTTAAAATAATTTGACATGCATTTTATAACTTTTGAATGAGTATGAAGTATTCATATGTTTAGGAAAATTATGCTTCATATAACGCGCACGGAAGCCCAAGTTGTAGCGGTCTCTCTCTCCAGGCACAGAAGTCCTTTGGGTATTAAGATCCTAGATAATTATGGAAGAAAAAGGTGGTACATAATTGCACGGATGAATGTGTGTTATTGTCTGTAATGGTTCCTTTTCCATCTCCCAAAGCCATGATTGAGTTGGAGGTGCATTTTTGAGCTGGAATAGAAGAGAGGGGGCACTGGAGCACCGGGCCACAGGAGCAAGAAGCTCGTCAGAGCGACGCCCTTCAGAACAGGGAAAGCCCAGAGCCAGCGAAGCACATTTCCGCCATTCAGAGGAGATGCTTTGCTCACTTTTCTCACCAAAATGTGTTCAGAAATACCGAGGGACAGGCTCAGAGTACTTTGCCACTTAATCAAGAGGTTTTTAATGATAAAAAGAGACTTTCTGACTCACACGGTTTGTTTCCTGGGCTGTCCTATTCCATATACTGGCTCCCTGAGCCCTGGCTGAGGTCCGGGGCAGGGTGAGGTGTCTGGGCCTGGCCAGCGGGCATGCTGACTGCTCCAGCCCTGTCGAGGCCCCAGCTCTCCCTCTCCTGGGTTGCTGAGAGAGCAGCTTTTCTGCCTCCTGGGGTTTGGCCTCGCAGGAGGAGCCACAGGACTAAGGAGGAGTGGACAGGAGTGTGGTTTCCAGAGCTCCAGGGAGAAAGCAGCCTGGGCAGCCGAGGCCTGGGACGGCTGGGCGTTTCTCTCTGCACACCCAAGCCTGAAGTCACTCCTCCAGCAGCTGCGTGCGGGAGCCTGCCAGGGCTGGGCTGGGCTCTGTCTTCTTAGCCCTGTCACATCAGCTGCTAAGGGCCCCTCTTGCCACATCCACAGCCTCTCCTGGGGAAGTGCTGGGTGTGGCATGGATTGAGGAGGTGTGGTGGGGGGCCCACAGCTAGCTGAGGGTCCTGGCCATGTCCACATGTGTACGTCCACCAGCACTCCCTTCTCCCCATTCTGGGCATCCTCAGCTTCCAAAACCCTGGATCAAGGCCACCAACTCATTACACCAAAGATCCGTCAGGGCCCAGAGTCAGTTCCAGGGAGCTGGCCTCTCAAGTATGCAACAGAGCGGGGGCCAAGAGCGTGCTCCCGGGGCTGAGGGGGGCCTGTGGGGGATGTGTGTGTATCTATGGATGTCTGAAGGGACTGACAGGGGTGTAACTAGCTGGGCAGCTGCAGATGAAGATAACGAGAAAACCCAAGTGTGGTTGGGAAGACGACTTGCATTATCTACCAATATTTAAAATACACATACTCTTTTACCCAGCATGTCACGGTTCCTAGTTATAAATTCATCCTATAGATATATCCACACGTCTACACGAGACATTCTGTATAAGGACATTTATTGTAGCACTTTTTGCAGAAGCAAAAATTTGGAAACAACCTACAAGTTCATCATTAGGGAACTAGTGAGATCAGATATAGGACATCTATCTTATGAAGACTTGCTATGTGGCCATTAAAAAGAGCGAGGAGGATTTATAATACTGATACAAAAAGATCTCTAAGATATATTGTTAAATGAAAAAAGCAGTACGAGTATAACATGCCACAGCTGTGAACAAAGGGGGGCACACACAACGTGTGTTTGCACACACATAGCCTATAACAGGAAGGATGCACAAGAGGCTGGCACCACGGGTGTCTTTATGAAGGAGAGCCAGGGAACTCAAGGAGGAAGACACATCCCCTTTTGCAATGTTCGATTTTTAAATTATGTGTATGCATTTCCTAGATTTACCAAATACTAACATTTTCAAAAACAGGGCTTGGAATGAACTACAGCTACAGAGTCCACATGTGTGGTCTATACAGGATAGACTTTATAAGGTGGACCGCCACCTTTGTGGTGCCCCACACCGGGGGGCCAGCATTCAACAGGCGATGGGAGGGTGAATGTGCAGGTGGAAGGCAGTAAGGACGCACGTGGAAATGCGGCTGTGAGCAAGAAGGTGGCAGGTGCTCCCGAGCACAGGTGGGGCCTCAGCCCTTGCGGAGAGTATGGGGTCCCCAGAAAGCGATGCTAATATCTTATATAAACACGCAAGAGCTTTTGTACCTGATTGTTGTCCCCTTCAAAGTAGTCCGCGGAGAGCCTGGACACTCAGGAATCTCTGAGCTCAGGGCTTAAAAATGTGTCAGGAACTCCTGCTTGGACCCTCAGAGTAGTGACACGTTCCTCATGGGTGGCAAATATTTATCTACAGAGGATGGGTCTCAATTTTGGAAACAAACGTCATTTGGCCACAACTTGGTTAGCGAAGTGAGAGATCAAGTTAGGCAATTGTCTTTCGGTAAAAAAAAAAAAAAACAAGGCCTAGGATCAAAGCAGGCTCTCTGATGCTTCTTAAACACGGGCCGGCTCTGACACCTAAGCCCAAAAAGGATGCTGAAAAGATGATGCGCGCCTTGGCAGCCTGGTTGGAAGGAGGCTCTTGTCCCGAGGGGACTACTTTGAAGAAGTCGGCGCTGGCTCGGAAGTGTGGGTTCCGTCGATTTGCTGGGGCGGGGGCCGTGGTCCCCGGGGCCGGGCTGGCGGGACGGGCGCGGCGGGCTCAGCTCTTCTTGCGCAGCTGGCTGTACTGCGCGGGGCCCAGGATGGGCTCCATGACGCTGGGCCGGAAGAAGCTGTCGCTGACCCTGCGCGTGGGCTTCTCGCGGGGCGCCGCCGGGAAGGGCGGGCGCGGCGCGGCGGGCGGGTCGGCCCTGTCCTCGGGCCCCGGGCCGGGGGGCGCGCTCGGGCGCCGCGAGGGGCGCAGGCTGCCGCGGGGCTGCGCGGGGCGCGGCGCGGGCTCCGGGCCGGCGGGCGGCGCCCCTGAGGCCCTGCGCTCCGCCTCCCGGCGCTCGGCCTCGGCCGGCGGGTTGTCGATGTCCCGGAATTCGCTCTCGGGCTCCATCAGCGACAGCCTGGGGAGCTGAGGGCCCGACAGCCGCGTTAGGGGCCCGGCTCGGCCCTCGGTCCTGCGCCTCCCACCCGCCGCCTCCCCTGGGCGGCCGTCCGGGCGCGGCTGGGTCGTAGGACAGGGGCCTCCGGTGCAGCGGGATGGGATGTGCAAGGGAGACCGCTGAGGTTCTGCCCTCTCTGATGGTCTCCAAGTTCCAGACCCCAAGGCAAGGCAGGCAGCCCCTCTCCCAAAGTTTCTAGACCCCTCGGGCCTCCCTCAGGGGTCCCTCAGTGGGAGGCCAGTGGCTTTCCTGACCCTTCTTGGGCCTGAGTTGTGGACTACGCACGGCCCACACATGCCCCAGCCAGCGTGAGCGTGCTATGCCTGGTCGTGTTTGGGGCCAGGGTGAACAGGCATGCCTCTTGGTGGGAGTGAGTGACTGAGGAACCCATCCCCCTTGCCAGCTCTGAGGGGGCCTCCTGCCCTGCCCAGCCCTCCCAGAACCTGCACAACCTGTAACTTGCTCTGGGAAGGGACCCAGGGACTCCCAAAGGGACAGTATTGGCATCCCTTGGGTTTTTCCTGTTGGTGCTAGGTGACAGAATTGGGATGGGGGCCACTGCTGTCCCCTGGAACATAGCTTCCCTCCTAGGGATGCCCCGGAACCCTCCCTCCACCCCCTTTCCAGGGAGCAGCATGCAGACCCTCCAGGTCCTTCAGGTGTGAGCCAAGAGGGGAGGGCTATTGGGGACCCCAGACTGACAGTGGGAGACCTCTCCACCAGCAGGTGGGAAGGAGGGATGTGGGGAAAGGTCTCAGGCCAGGGCCACGGGGCTCTTTCCTCTTGGGCCTGGGAAAGGCCCAGTCAAGGCCATGGTGTGTCAAAATGTTTCTGGGTCACGAGGATCAGAGGAGGGCCACCAAGGAGGTGGGGGAAAGGAGGGCACCTGTGGCCCATCAGTCACATCTGCGTTCTGTCCTGTCCAGGCCCTGAGGGGGAGGGAGGGTGACGGCGGGAGGGGGGACTCACCGGCACGTAGTGCACCACCGTGTCCACCACGTTGTCAGTAACACCCTTCAGGGCGTCGGACAGCGACATGGCCCTCCCCTTGGTGGAGGAGGCAGGGCGGGCTGGTACGAGGTGCAGCACCCTCCCTGCGGTGCCCAGCACGGCTGCAGGGGCCCAGGTCACGGCCGAGATGGTGCCCTGGAGGGCCTTCTGCAGGCCATGTGCCACACTGCCCAGGAGGCCTTGCGGACTGGGCTGGGCTGCTCCCTGGGGACCAGAGCAAGGTCAGTGCCTCCTGCAGGGACTGCCCTGACCCTTCCCCTCCCCACCATCCCCAGAGCTAGAGGGGAAAGAACGTGGACACCAAAAAGAAAAAACTGTAGCCTTGGCTCTGCCGTTAGCTGTGTGGCCTTGGGCAGGTCCTTTGCCCTCTCTGAACCTGTTTCTTCATCTGCAAAATGGGGACGACCATCTCTACCCTGCTTATCTTATGGGGTTGGTGTGAGGCTCAGCTGAGAGAACAGCAGGGAAGGGCTTTGTTAGCTGGGCGTTTGGGGGCGAAGTGAAGAGTGCTGCATCCATGGACCAGGTCCCTGTCCCCTTTCACCCTGGGCCTCTGCTTCTCGCCCCCTCTGGGCTGTGGGACCTTGAGGGTCCTGCATCCCCAGGTAGGCCCCGCTCTCTCCCTCACCTCGCCAAGCTTGTTCTCCTCGGCCTCTGATTCCTCCTCCTCCTCCGTCTCTTCCCCCGCTGTGTCTGCCTGGTCCTCGTGGTCCTCCTCCTGGGAGCCCATGAGGCTGTGCCGCCGGGACACCCGCACCCCGCTCTGCCGCCGGGACACCACCTGCATGGCCGCGGACGCGCCCCACTGCGCCAGACTGCTCTGCGGGAGCGAAGCGGGCAGGTGTCTGGCTTCACGCCCCTGCCAGAGGCCGGCGGGACCAGCAGCCAGAGTCCCTCACCCCCCGGGTCAGGGTGGGGAGGTGAGCAGGGCCTGGCCCCCGCAGACTGTTCTTGAAACTTTTCACTGAGTGATAACTTACGTACACTAAAGTGCACACATCTTTAGGGAACAGCTCTGTGGGTTTTTACAGGTCCACACCTATGCACCCGCCACAGCTCGAGATAGAGACCATTTTCAACACCCTAGCAGCCTCCCTGGGCCCCTGACCCGGTCAGTACCCTCCAGGGGTGACCACATGCATTGGTTTTACCCATGTTTGAACTCTGTACACACGGACTCATACAATGCATGTCGTCCATGAAGAGGTTCTTTCCTTCAACATTAGGTTGTGAGATTCATCCATGTTATTACACATTGGAGTGGTTCCTTCTTTTTCATTTCTGTGTAATATTCCATTGCATAAATATACTGCAATTTACCCATTCTACTGTTGATGGGCATCTGTGTTGTTTCCAGTTCTTGGCTAAGGATAAAGCTGATGGAACATTGTTGACGTGTATTTTGGGGGACATAAGCTCTCAATTCTGTTGGGTGGGGTTGCTAGGTCATGGGGGATACGTAGGTGTAGCTTTAGAAAATGCTCCTTGCAGATCTTTAGAGAGTGAGAACACCAGGTGGGCCAGGGTGTCCCGTGGGAGGAGACCCACCTGGGCAGGGGGCTGGCATCCCCTGAGGCACAGCCCGGCTCATCCCAAGCCCCCAGGGAGCCCCACAAAGAAGGCCGCCCTATTATACAATGTCAGGGGACCCTGTTATATTCCATGTGAAGGGTGGCGCCCCTGAGGTTGTGTGGCCTGTGGGCCCTCTTCCCCACGGGCCAGGCCAGGCCGGGGAGTCAGTCTCATTCAGCCCCATTGGTGAGTGACCCCCAGTGCAGGTGACAGAGGGAACTACTACTCCTGTGTGCCCATGGGAACCACAGAACCCGCACAGCAGCTTCTCAGCAAACACTTGCTGGAATGGACGCGCCAGGCCTGACGACACTTTGAAAAGTCTCACCCAAATGACGGCTGAGAGTGGTTATCTTGTTTGCTGGGCTTTATCTTTTGATGTTGTTTTTATTTCTTTTCTTGGCCTTAGTTTCTTATGAAAAGATCCGGGCTATCTCTGCTAAAATACACAGAGAGATGGGGGCGGTGCGCGGGGGAGGTAGCCCCACCTGGGCCTAGAAGAGGCAGCCCTACCTCGGGTGCAGTGGGATGCAAATTAGAAGCCTCTAGAAGGGAGATCAGAAACATGGGGGCCATTAGGGATGTGGCCCAGCTGGGGCTCTTCCCACCAGAAAGGGTTTTGTGCCCTGTTCCTAGACCTAACGTCCCAGCCCAGGCTGGAAGAGATGTTCCCGGGACAGAGGCGGGAGATGGGAGGGACCAGGAGGCCCGCCTGGCTCCCAGGCCTGGGGTCAGTCCACGTGCAGGGCAGACACTCACCAGGGGCGCCACACCAGGGATCCACATGGCCAGGGCGTGGCCCTGCCTCAGCGCCTGGGCTGTGGTCTGGAAGGCGTGCCGAGAGAGGGTGTTGGCCAGGGCCCCAACCCTGCTCACCAGGCTGGCCTTGGCCTTGGGAGGCTCCTGGGCCTGCTGGTGTCCTGGGGCAGCGGCTGGGTAGGAGTTTGGGACAAAAGAAGGGAGGACAGGTCAGAGAGGGGCTGGGGCAAGCCGGGGGTGTCTAGGGTTGGGAAAGGGTTGTCCTGGCTCCACCACAAGCTTGCTGGTGACTTGAGCAACTGGCTTCACCACTTACAAATGTGGAGGGGGCTAAATGAGGTGAGATCCATCTGAAAAACCCACCCACGGGGCCTCCCCTGTGGGATGAGCACTTGCCGATTTTGCTAATTCCCATGCAACAGAGGAGGCCAACTCGCTCCCCAGGGCGGGTCTGCCAGCCCCCTAGTGGCAGATACCTGACTCTTTCTCCGCTGGCGGGAGGAGGAACTCAGCAACCTTCTCAATGCCGCCCAAGGCCAAGTCGGCCCCTCCAGAGGCCAGCCGGCCCACTCGGGTGTTGGCGGCATATTCGGCAGTGTCTTTGGCCACCCCCCAAGCGAGCTCACAGCCGGCCAGAGCGGCCTCCAGGACCTTGTCTGAGGTGCTGGCAATGGGGACGCTGATGCTGTTCCTGGCGCTGCGAAGGCGGGTGGAGATGGTGTCCTTCAGCTCAGAGGCGATCTGGGGGAGCGGGAAGGAGGGTCAGGCACGTGGGTCTGGTGGGCCCTGAGCCCAGCTTCCAGGAAGGCAATATTTGGGCGCCTGGATTAAGCTGAGCTTTAAAGGGAAAGGCTCTGACCCGCCCTGTGCTGACCACCCAGACACTGGCCTCTTCACCCCGTTTCTGCCTGTCGAGATCCTAACCATCCTGTGAGGATGCCCCAAAGGCCATCTCCTTGATGACGCCTATCCTGATACCCTCCTGCAGAGGAGGCATCTCCTCTTCTACATCCCTCTGCTGTGTCCTCCATCCTTCCCTCAGAACACCGTGCACACACCCATCTGCGTTTATATTGCTTTATAGACGTGGGTGATCTTCCTACAAGTTCTGCCCGGGGGAAAATCACTAGTTTGCTCAGTTGTAAAATGAGGATAAGCACCTGGTCCCAGAGGATGAAGTGAGAGGGCTCCCTAAATCACGAGCTGCGTGGGGCAGGGCTCAGTGGGATGGATAAGTAGGAGATGGAGGCTTATTCCCCAGAAGCACCTGACACGGCCCTTTCCAACGCAGATACCCAGTGAATGTACAGCCAAGTGAAGTGCTTTTTCCAGGCTTATGGCCCGTGAAGGGCTGGCTCTTAAGGACATGGGCCTGTAGTCCTGCGGTCTGAGGAGTGTGACCCATCTCTCAGGTGGCTGTAGTTGTCAGGTGGTCCTGTGCAGCCCCCTGGGGGGTCCTGGTGGATGGGGTATCAGGAGCAGTGGGACCCACCCCAAGCTCCTGTTCGAGTTTGCCTCTGGGCTTGTGCTGCTGGTCCCCAAAAGCCTGCCTCCGTGTGGCCCCCAGGAGGAGGAAGGGGCACGTTGCCTGGCCTTAGGGGCAGCCCTCCCCGCAGAAATGGAAGACGCACAGTTATGGCATCGTCAGCTCACGCCCTCTCCTTCCTCCAGAGGCAGTGACGACAGAGTGTGGGGCATGGTGGAGGAGAGGGAGGGGCTCACCTTTTCAGGAGGGTACTGGAGGGCTGGGATCTTCTCCTCCAGGTGGTCCAGGCCTCGGCAGGCCAGCTCGTTGGCAGCTGTGACTGGAAGAGAAGGGCCATGGGGGGTGAGCCCTGCCTCCACCGTGAGAACTAGCAGTGCCCTCTGTGCCAAGGAAGGTGCCCGGGAGCCCTCAGACCCCCAGCCCTGCTGCCTCCAGAGCAGCTCGGGACCTGAGGCCCTCTGCGCCTTTAGCCCCGTCTGCTGCGACTCCTTGAGACCAGGCTGGTGGCTTTCTGGGTGCAGGAACTCTGGAGGCCGGCCGACTGCACTCAGAGCCCAGCGCCTGCACCTGCAGCGTGTGGCTCAGGCAAGTCACAACCTGCCTGACGCTCGGGTTCCTCTTTTGTAAAATGTGGACTAATGGGGCCCAACTTGCAGGGTTGTTGCGAGGAGAAAGTGACGGAAACCATGTGAATCACCAACAAATACTGGTCTCTCCCTCCCGGGCTCTCTGGAGGAGCATGAGAAAGGACAGCAGAGGTGTGAGGGGAGGGGCGGCAGGGCCCTAGGGCGGGCCTCGGTGGGACCAGGCCTGGTGCACTTAGTTCTGGAGGTGACCAGCCCCCAGCCACAGCGGTCCAGGTCCCAGACTGTCCATGGCCCTCCCTTTTACCCTCTAGGAGTGAGAGCGTCAACAGTGGGCAGAGGGTCACAGGGAGGAGAAAGGAGCTGCCCCCAGAGAGCAGGGCCAGCGCCAGAAGATGTGAGTGCTTCCAGAAGACACTGCCCAGGGGCTGCTGGGGATGTGCGCTCTGCATTTGCAACCACGGAGAGCAGTTTGCAAGGATATTTGCATATACTCCTCCATATATTCTTTCTCCAGAGATCCTATTTTTCTTTACAAAATTCTCAAGTAGCAGAAAGCCCAGACGACTTGGCCATCTTCTGATTGGGCAAAATGAGAACCAGGGAAATTATTTAAGGAGCTTGCAGGCAGGAGGGCTGGCTCAGGGCCTGGGTCTTCTTTGCATCTGTCCTCTCCTGTCTGCTGTGCAGAATCCTCAGATATGCCTATTTCTCTAATGAGATCTCTAATGAGATGGTGGGAGGTCCTAGACTTCTTAGTGCTGCTGGAATTTCCCGCAGGCCTGTTAAGAGCTGTGCCTTGGAGGCATATTTTCAAATGGGCAGAACACTTTGAACAGGGCAGGTCTAGTGAGGTCCTCATGGACCCTTGTCCTCCACCTCCAGGGATCTGGCTGGTAGCTCTCTGTTGCCCCTGCCTGTCAAGAGCTGGTACCACCAGCTGCTGGGCCCAGAGGGATTCCCCTCACCCTCACCCTCTCTCCAGCCCTGCGAGGCCCACACTCGTGCCCACTGCCCCTGCCTCTGTGCCAGACTCTGCTAGTTCCTGCGGATGCTGATGCTGGATTTGGAGCTAAAGTGGGTGTCTGGTCTGCCACGGGCCCCATTCCCACCACCGCCCACATAGCTCTGCCCATCCCTTCCCCTTGCCAATTCTTTGGCCCATCATTGCTATCCTAGGAAAATGTCAGCTGGGCTCTAGAGGAGGCATCTATAGATGAGATCTCTATCTATATCTACATCTACATCCATCCATATCTGTAATGAGAAGACCAAGTCATGAGATGTAGGCAGTCAGGCAGACAGGTAAAAAGGCAGACAGACAAGCAAGCTATCAGATGACCAGATAGACTGACGGGTGGACAGACAGACTGGCAGGCAGGCAGTGAGCATTGGTGAAAGGGCAGGCAGCCTCCGAGCGCCACGAGGACTTACACTGGGTGGACAGCCTGCGCACCACTGGCTCCATGCTCCAGGCCGCCAGGCTGCCGGCGCCCTGCACGCCCTTCTCGTAGGCATTGCACACAGAGGCCACCAGGGGGTGGGCTTCCTTGGTGCTGGTGTAGGTTTTCTGGAAGCACGCGCAGGTGCCGCTCACCACCGGGAGCTGCAGGACCCGCTGCAGCACGTTCTCCTGCTCCTGGCGTGGAAGGAGGAAAGGCATTCAGCTTGTCCGCCCTTTCTTTCCCACCTCCCAGGAGAGTGGGCTGAGGGTCACAGAGCCCACTGGTGGGGCTAGCCAGGGTCCAAGTGACCTAGGAGGGACCCAGGCCAGCGAGGTCTCTGGATGCCCACAGGAAAAACAAGAGCCAGCCTTCCATGCTCTCCTGGTCACAGTCCAGGCTTTGCAGAGCTGCTGAGGCCATCTCCATCCTCCAGGGGCCTTCCAGCCCACCCCTGGTAGAGAGCAAGCATGTCAGCATATCTGTCTAGAGTTTTCGTCCACCTTGGATTGGTGGCTTCATCTAAACGTTTCTGTGGTCTTTCTGGGACACTGCCTCCCCGCCTGTGCATGCTGTCCCACTGCCCAGAATGCTCCCCTCCCCTCCCATGGCCTTCTGTCTGGTGAGATGCCATCACTTCTTCTGCAAAGCTTCCTGACTCTCCTCCCTCACATCAGAAGCCACCACTTCCTTCCCTGGGCTGTCTCCAGCTTCGTCACATGGTGCTGCGATCATGTGCGTACTTGTCTCTCGCCCGGGAGACTGTCATCTTGGTGTTTCCAGGGCCTCGCCTAGAGCCTGCAGAGTAAGGTCAGTTGAATAAATGCAGCACTGTCAGGGCTGCACCTAGCAGAAGGCGTAAGTTCAGAACCACAGAATCTTAGTTCTCCAGGGGCCTCTGCAACAAGGCTGCTTCCCAGAGCGTCTCTGGTCGGCCTGTATTCAGACGTCTCCATGGATGCAGCTCACCCCTCACAGAGTGACCTGTGCCCCTCATTGGACAGCACTGCTGAGCTGAAATCTGCCTCCACCCTCTGCTCGATCCTCTGCCCTCTGGAACAACACTGAGCAAATCTATTTCATCATTTGTGGGCTGGCCCTTCGCATATTTGAAGGCAAATGTGTCTCCCTTTAGTGGTCCCTTCTCCTTGCTAAATAGCTCCAGTTCCTCACTCAGCCTACAAACAGCTCAGCACGCTCGTCTGTGATCCCCTCCTCTGGGCACGCTACACTTTGGTGTTGCCTTTCTTAATAATAACGAAACTTCAGGTCACGTAGGAATCTTAGTGAAGAAACACTAGTCTTTGAGTAAAAGAACATGGACTCTAGCGACACAGAGGGAAACATTTACTCAGTGCCACCATGCTCCAGCTCTGATGGGGTGCTTTGGTGCACATGACCCCATTTAATTCTAACGGCAACCCTCTGAGGTCAGCATTATCACCACCACTTAGCCGAGGATGAGGCAAAGACTCAGAGACATGAAGTGACTTAGCCAAGATCACACAGCTAGTAAGTGGCAGAGCCAGGATCCAACTCAGGCCTGAAATGGCACATCTGGGATTTGCTCCAAAATACCACAAAGGGGGGGAATGGATGGGGGTGAGGATGAGGCGGGATCGGCCGTGGATTCGTGGTTGTTGGGGCCAGTGAAGGGTATCATAGTCTTCCGTCTACTCTTACAAATGTTAAGAATTCTCCACATAAAAAGTAAAAGGAGAAAACTCCCCCGGTCTGACTCCCGCTTGAGCTCTCTCTGTAGCTTTGAATATGCCGCTCTCGCAGGTTCTGCCCTGGAGGCGAAGACCCAGCCTCTTCCATTCGTAGGAGGCTGAGTCAGAAGACTCGCTGGACAGCAGGCTGCAATAGTCTAGCTTTTTGTCTTGCAGGTGAGTTTGAAATTTGAACTGAAAAAAGATTATGACCGTAAACAAGAAAACCTCTTCTTGAACATTTTGGACAGAGACTTCAGAGTTGTTTCAGGCAAAGCCAAACAGGGAGGGAGGTCCCAGGAGGGAATAAGCCACCATCCGTCAGGATGGCTTAACTGTGCACTTGACCATTTTATGCTTCTCCGTGTTCTATGATTCGATACAGAACTTGCCATGGCGATTCCTAGTGCAAAAGTTAGTTAAAGCCTAACAGGACAAGGTGGGTATTGTACGGGTTCACAATTTTTAAGTTTCACTGTTTGAACTGTGCCTAAATCAGAGAGGCCTCGCCAGGAGGCATCAGATACACCTAAGAGTGTCAAACCACTCCAAGTCACAGTGAAAACCAGGCCAGACCCACACCACTGGACACACTGCCCTCCAACCCCTCCCCACGTACAGCTGCAGGGGCTGTGCACTCTGTAACTCCAAGAGGTGCCATTTACATGGACTACGACATGAACGATGGCCCTGGACTTACAGAGTGCCGTGGATCAGGACTGGGCACTCTCTGCCTGGGTACACAGAGCGTGGCTTCCGCATCAGGGCTTAGAGTACAGTAGGCCCCTTCCTGTCCTTTCCCTCCCAGCCAGTATTTCTGTCCTTTTTCTCCAAGGTGCTTAGTTTTTAATAGGCATCCTCCCTCCCAGATCCTCTAACAGCCCCCTGCAAAAGGAAGTGAGGGCAACAATAACTAGGACACGATGGTCAATGATCTACGACTTTAATCTAGATGTATCTTGTTCTGCCTCCCCTGACCCTGCCCTCCCTGTACCCCCGACATCCTCGGTTGTCCACCCCGTCCCCTATCAGCCCACATTACTCACAGGAAGGTCTCCCTCCAGCAAGGCCAGGTCCTTGTTGACTGCCATTGTAGCTCTTGAAGCTGCAAAGCAGAGGGCCCGTCAGAAAGCCCTCAGCCTGAGACCCACAGGGTCAGTCCCCTACCTCTCATGGCCACCAACTGGGCCCAGGCTGCCCGGGAGCTCAAGATTCCTGAACAGAAGGCATTAGGTTGGAGGGTAAATATCTTGGACAAGTGGCCACTCCTTCGAGTCCCCCAGGAATGAGTTGCCCCACAGCCTACTTGTCAAGACTGATGTTTCTTACAAGGGTTCAGGGTAAGAAATGAAAAATGAAGGTAGCTTTGAGAGATATGAGGTTTTAGATGAAGTCGAGGGGCTTTTAGATGAGAGTCCAAAAGAGACTAAAAGACTAAGTTTCAGATTTAGTCTTTTTTTTAATGAAAAAGTTCTGCGTTAATTCCTCTTTTTAAGGAAGCATATCCACCAGTCCTTCCCTCTGGCTCAACCAGGTGAGAAACAGTCACTCTTAAAACCAGCTATTTCAGCTGCGTTCTGGCAAAGGTGGTGGCCCCAGAGCACCTGCTCTGCGCTCTTGGTCGTTCACCTTGAGTAACCTCTCCTCAGCGGTCTCCCTGTAGCCCTCTTCATCCTCAGTAAAATTCCCAGGAGACCCTCACCCTCAACTTCTTCCCTTTAACTCAGAAACAAGCCAGGGAAGGCAGACGTCCCAGGACCCTCACACTCACTCCGGTGGATGCTGCCTCCGTCCCTCTGAGCCCAGGCCGCAGAGCGTGTCCTCTGGCAGAAGCGATCCCAGGAGCTCTAGGGAGCCTTGGACAACACTACTGACACCTCCCAGCGAGAGGAGGGCAGAGAGGAAGAGAGAGCTGCTCAGCTGGTTGCCATGGTTACTTGACCCAGGGTCCCCTGGGCATATGCTAACTTCTGTAAGGAGATTTAGCCAACTAGGCGGTGGATCGCAGAGCTGGAGGCCCAGGCTCGGAGTTGCTATTCCGGAGCCATGAAGTATCAGTTCTGTAACATATTTCTCAAAAAATCTGTTTTCCAGAAAGAAGGTGTTGGGATATTTGTCACTAAACTCATAAGCTCCAAAGTTCTATAATCTTTGGCTCCTTTTCCACAGAAGGTCCTGTGGGACCATTTTCACCCTATTTCCCTCATCACTTATTATCTACTGTCAAGAGGGAATCTTGAACAGTAAGATTTAAACCTGAACAGAGTTCACCTAAACGTACTACCCTTTGATTATGAAGATAAATTGCTCTCAGTGACAAAGAGAAGCGGAGCTGGGGGTTGACTCCTTAACAATCTTGCCTCTGGGGGAGGAATTTCAACCTCTGTAAATTCCTAGATCTCAAGAAAGTTTACGGACCTCTACCTGGTCTAAGATGCCACCAGAACATGCAGCAAGAAAGCCAACCAGCTTTTGTCTGGTCTGGAAAAGGGACAGTGTCGACCAAGATTTTGTTACATCGACAGCATCCAGACAACCCAGGACCGTCACCTCCCAACCCTTCCTTAGCAACAAGTCGGGCAGGAGCCCAAATTCTAATCGGCGGCTTCAAAGATGATGGACTGTGGTGTAAGCCATGGTTTCTGGCTGTCTAAGGAGGGCCTTTTAATTAAAATGGGTAATAGGAAGACACAACCTATTTTCCTTGTTGGGAGAACTCTATCTATTGTTACCTCTCTACTGAGTTGTACGCTGTGGGCAATGGGAGGAAGAGGCGAGGGGTGGGGAGAAATGGAGCTTTATGGCAGATCCTTGGGAGTCAATTCTGTTTCTGTGATATAATAAACCAGGCAGTGAGGAGTCAGGAAAGGGAGGGGAGGCAAGCAGGGAGCCCCCAAAAGGAGTAATATAAAATGCGATGCATTTAATATTAACCCAACCTAGACTTTTAAAATATAAGACAGTAATGGAGAGGAAGGGAAGTATACAAAGAAGTGGCCTCTGCCCTCAGAGGACAAATTATCCATGCAGCTGTGTGTGGAACGCAACCTGGGCCAGAGGGCAGTTTAAGCAACTGGAGGAAGGGCTTTGGGCCAGAGGGAGCACAGGGCTCTCTGCCTGAAAGCTCTGCTGACAAAGCTGGTCCTTTGGCCGCTTCAGCTGGGAGTCCAGAATGTGGGTGAGAGGTGAAAAGCGGTGAAAGGGCCCAGGAGAGTCCCTCGGCGGCAGTCCGTTTCCCAGCAGCTTGAAGGACACAGAATTATCTTCTTTCTTCCCCATCCCTACCTGCCTCCCCCGCCACCACTGCATGAGCACAGGGCCCTCAGTCATCTTGGGCACAAGTGGATCCCAAAACTAAGCATGGCACTCAAACATTCGTTGTTGAATAAATAAATTCTCAGGCAACAATGCTCAGTGGCAAACGTGCTGGCCTGTACTCTGTTAGGGACGTCTTTGGTTTCTAGAATCCCTCATGACTGTGGTGGCTTGGAAGTGGGGATAGATAGTTAAAAAGGAGAAAGATGCACAGGGAGGGAGCTACCAGGGCACCACTAAGGTTTTCACGAACTAGAAGAGGTGGCATTTCCCAGACTCCCCACCACCCACCCCAACTTGCAGAAAACAGAAGTACCAAGATGGACACCACCGTAAGGTGCCACCGCGGATTCAAGGCCGACTTCTCCAGGCAGAAGGCAACGCCCCACCCACAGGGCTGACTGAGAGGGCCCTCTCTGGGGCAGCAGCCTGGATGTGTTGTCTTAGAGGTCTCCTTCAACCCAGATGTTCTACGTCTAAATCTTTCTTCATCCTCCTCCTCACACTGGATCTTCCCGGCGAGAACTCATTTTCCCAGAGCTCACCCTACCAACTGGGTAGACTCTGATTAAGACTCTCTCTGGATCACCTCACCTTTAACTCTTCTCCATTCCCAGAACACATTCACAGACACACGAGTCAATTTTGTCTAGAAATTTATTAGACATAATTAATCTACTACAGTACAGGATCTGGACAAAGTAAAAATAGTTATTAAAACTTTCTATTTACCCTGATCTAGCAGCTTTCATTTCTCTTAAAATCCTCAAGATGTTCTTTCTCAAAAACCGTGTCTTGATGGATCACTTTAAAAATAGAGAGCCAAGGACCTGAGTCTCAATGACATTTACGGGAAATTTATTTAGTGCACGTTTCTTTTCTCATTTCCACTCAGACAAATGAGATGGCTTTACCGGGAGGGCTGACGTATGCCTCCGACCCGATGGTATCCAATTTCTCTGCTTGACTTCCCTCAAATTAGAGGATCTGTAATCACAAATAAGAACCCAACACCCAAGACGGGAAGGAGGAGCACAGTGAGTGACTGTCCTCTTCACTGGCCCCTTACTGCCCCTGTCCACCCCCCCAACCCATCCACGCACAGGAAGTTTGATTTATCATAGAAAATTCTGACCCTCCTACATTGAGAGTGCCCATCAAATTTTTTAACTGCATAAATTTTTATGAAACTTAATGTAGAAATGCCCAAACTGTTATATGGCTTTAAATAAAACAATCTAGCTGATACGTCTAGGTATAGTCTTAACTTTTGTAGAACAGAATACAAACCACTGACTGACAAAGGTTCTAAAAAAGGCTTTTCGCACAGGATTCTGGGGAGTCTCACAATGCCACGCGAGCAGGAAATACCATGCAGAGACCACTGGGTTGGGAGTTAGAGGAATGAGGTTCTGGCCTGTTTTTTTAATGTTAGCTTCCTCATCTGTCACAGGCTAACCAGAGGCACCTGTTGTGACCTTCCACTTTATTTTTACCACAAGTCCTTTCTATCTGCTTCTGATTCTACTTCTGGACAGAAGGACAGGAGTGCAGTGATGGAAGGGCCAGCAATTTCAGAGGCTACAAGCCCAGCTCCCCTCCAGCCCGGCACTGGCATCTACGGAGGAAGGCAGGTAACTGATCAGAGGAATAAGGGGCCTCGACCGGATCTGAGAGACGGCTGTGCATCAGACCTACTGGATTCGTGCAAAAGCAGTGAGGCACACAGCCCAAAAGTCACTGCACATTAGTGCTCACTTGTTAGTCTGGGCCTTTTTCAATTTTTTTCTTTCAACTTTTATTCATTCAGCAAACACTAAGTGCATAAGAGATGATCAATAGATGTTACATGAAGGGAAAATACTCAGAAATTCAGAAGACACTCCAGCCCTTGAAATAACATACATAAATCTTCATGCTCTCCCCTTCTCCATTCTTGGCCCCACCTCTGCTCACTTCGCAGGTCACTAAATGCTCACGTGAACAAGTCGTTAAGCACAGTGCGACACGGCCTGTGCCTAATGCAAACGTCCATTCCGCTAAGAGGTCACCGGTTAAAGCAGGTCCCAGTCGTCAGCCTGAAACCACCTCAGTGGGTCTTCAGCTTCATCTGCGGATATGCCACCGTGATGATGCCTGCTATAGAGGACACGAGACCTCCAAGGCCAATGAGGCCAGGATTAGACTTATAGATCCCCAGCTGGTCCAGAGGGTTCAGGACGTCACAGACGTTCTTCACCGTGTCCAGGAGCAAGGGAGGATGCTTCTTCAGAGACCGGAACAGGAGAAGGAGAAAGGACTGCAGCCACTCTGTTTCCTCATCAGCCACGCTGTACCCCAGAGGAACCTGGGATGATGATTCCTCCCTCTTTGCCCTGTCGTGTGCAACCTGTTCCATCTGCAGGGAGATTTCATACAGGTCCCTGAGCAGGCTCAGCAGGACAGAACAGCAGTAATGGCGGGCAGCCCACATTTGCCATTTCTCTTTGTTAACGCCAGAGGCGAGCCCCACGCTCCTCACCCAGAGGACGGTGTCACAGATGAAATAAATCACACGGTTCAGGTTGGCTAGCGTTAGGCAAAAACGGGGCACCAGGTCAGCGGCGTGAATGCTCTGCTGAGTTGCCTGCACAGCGTGTACCACGTTGCCCAGTCTGAACCCTGCAAGAAGAACCCGCGACAGTTACTAATTACTTCATAAGTATGTAACAGGAAGGCAGAATCCCTGTATGAGGGTGAGAAGCCAGTGCTGGTTTAACAGCTGGCTGTCGCTGAGGCTCAGTCTTTGCTCAGGAAAGGAGAAGGACGTTACAGTGTGTTAAGGACACCTAAAATGATCTGGAAGGCAAAAAAGACAGTGACTCTTTAAATTTATCACCTCCATTCCAGTGAATGCCTTAACGTTGACTTACAACACACTTCAGGCAAGATAGATCATGAGTGTGAATTGTTACATTCAATCATTCAATGTTACCACCCACGCTTCTTTAGAAGGAAGGTACTATGATAACATGACCTCCAGACGCAACATGCTTGTGGAGTGTCTGAGGCTTTACATTTTATTTACTTTCCAGACAAAAGATCACTTTTTAAAAAAACACTATTATCATTTTGCCATTTTCTGGTCCAAATCCCTTTTGGCTCCCTACTGTCAAGAAGACCAAGTAGAGATGGTAGGATTTAGTGGATATGACAATTAATATTGTCATCTGTGACTCCTGGTTGATTGAATCAATCATTGCAGGGCAGGTCCTTATCTAAGCAGGTAATTCAATTACTCAGGGAGGCATCAATCAACTCAGAGTGAGTCATAGTACTAAACACTACGGAGGACAAAAAATAAGTACTTTCCTTAAAGGACTATGTCTTAAGACTCAGCAAATGCTCAAAATTAGCTATCTCAGGAAACCTACAATCTCAGAAGAATGTTTGATATTATTTTGTCAAAAATAACACAAAACAGAATATGTAACGAATAATGCCTGGTTCTAGGTCTGGCTCTTGCACTAACTGGCTGAGTGACCTTGGGTTAAGTCCTTTCTGGACTTCAGAGACTAGTGACCTCTAAAGGACCTTTGCGCTCCAACATTAAGAATCTGAGAACAACTAATCCTGGTCTTTGAAGCCATCCAGAAACACTTACCCAACCTTCCCATCCTGCAGCCTGACAGCCTAAGTCTTCTCTCCGTCAAACTAATTTCCTCATTGATCCTTCAATGCAATGGTTTGCTCATAACAGTTCTGAAACTTCACCAGAGGACACCGCCCTTCAAGAATGCTCTCCTTCCTTCTCTCTCTAGCCACACCTCAAGTTCCACCTCTTCCAAAACACCTTTCTTTTCCTCTACCCCAGCCAACATATCTGGTACTAAATCTTACCATCTTATTTGTCCATGTGAACTGAGTTCTCCCAGAAAGCTCAGGACTATACCTATATGAAGTAGGTGCTCAAAAATAATTGATCAACATCTGATTTCTACGTTCCATTCTAACACCTCTACTTACCTACTGTAGCAACATATTGTTCTCATCAAACAGCTAGGAGTCAGGCATGCAACTGTTCTTATAAGTATGGGATTTTCCAGTATGCTTTATTATTAAAGTGAACGAAATGAGTGCAGAACACTGACTTCACTTTTTGCCTTTAACATGAAACCACCCCAGAAATGGTCTATTAAAATGTATCCATCCATTTCCTCTAGCAATCCCTCAAGAGAGGAAGAGGGAAAGACAAGAGGTCCGAGATAAAGCTATTCTGTTCTTCTAGGGAATACAAAGCGCTCCCAGAAGCCAGAAGCTCATGTCAGGGATTGCCAAAACATTTTGTGATTGTAAGAACTAAAGAAGAGGGGCCAGCCCAGTGGCTCAGTGGTTAAGTGTACATGTTCTACTTTGGCGGCCCAGGGTTTGCCTATTAGGATCCCAGGTGCAGACATGGCACCACTTGGCAAGCCATGCTATGGCAGGCATCCCATGTATAAAGTAGAGGAAGATGGGCACAGATGTTAGCTCAGGGCCAGTTTTCCTCAGCAAAAAGAGGAGGATTGGCAGCAGATGTTAGCTCAGGGCTAATCTTCCTCAAAAAAAAAAAAGAAAGAAAAGAAAAAGAACTAAAGAACTGACACACTGTACATCCCAGGGGTTATGATTAATCAGAAAGATACAGTGTAGCAACAAATGTGAACACAGGAGTGTGTGTGTGAATAGTCTGAAGCAAAACATTCAACCTTTCCGGCCTACGGTTCCATGACGGCAGTCTTACCAGTCGACTTCATCAATAAATCTGGCTGACTAGAAATTAACAATCTAGAAAGTATCTTGTGAATTACAGTGTCTGAGGATTCTACGCCAGGAGCCACTGTCCCTCAAGAGACAGGGTACTTACATTTACGGCCAGTGCTCACACTGGACTCCAGTTTCTTGAGCTTCATTACCACCTTCTCTTTGCCAGCTTTAGGCTCTAACAAATATCTAAGCAACATGCATGTGTACTGAGTAGCTCTGAAATGGAAAAAAAATGAGGAGAATGATTTACAAACCAAACAAAACTTGATTCATGAAGTAAGGGAAGGAGAGACATGTTTTGCTAAAGCTAAAGTTACCGACACTATTTCTCATGTAAGCTCTTACGAGAGCAAAGTTCTGCAATAGTCATCCACAGGGCCAAAGGGTAGGACATGTGACGGAAATGCAACACAAAGGTAACGAAGAGAACGACAACAATACAGTGAGGAGCCTTCAAAAGGCCTTCTGCTGGCACAGAGAAATGGATATAGTCAAAGCGGTAAACTGCACACGAATCTACCTCGTGTTAAGTCTGCAGAGTTTCATAACCTTTATTTTCTCCAGTGTAGAATGATTTTTCAGATTTATTTTTATCATGTAGTTAATCAACTTCTCATGTGACAGGACACACACTCAAACCAGAACCAAATGAAAAATCCACAGTTTGAAAATTGCTTAACATTTTATAAAAGGACCAAATACACACCAACACATAAATAAGTATAGATATGTTTTTATGTGTCTTTCAAAACCAATTAGCATTTTATATAAAATACAGACTCCTGTTTAATAATATAGTCATGGGCCCCATACTGACATTTTGGCCAACAATGGACCACGTATACGATGATGGTCCCATAAGATTACTACCATATAGCCTAGGTGTGTAGTAGGCTACACCATCTAGGTTCGTGTAAGCACACGCTATGATGTTTGCATCATACGATGCAATTGCCTAACACGATTTTCTGAGAACATATCCCCATTGTTAAGCAACGCATGACTGTACTAAATATTCAATAAAGTGATTATTATCGTGACTACAAATAATAATGCCTTACAAACAGAAATACAAGTGAGAAATTTTATATCCCATAATCACACAGCTAAATTCATTTGGCGGTCTATTCAGCAAAGCAGGTGCCTGCTTCTTACGTCCTGTAACCGCATTTGAATGCAGTTAATATTTCTGCTATAAATATTATTCTCAATAAAAATGTGGCACACTTTCCAAAATGGTGAACCTGTTATCGGGGATGAAGTAAAAAGAAAAAAAAATCTCTCTCTTTCTCTCTCTCTCTTTCAAAGTATGCTTCCTGGTGAGGGGGCTCAAGCTGGTCACTTCAATGAATCCCCCTTTCTCAGATTTGGTCTCATAATAGGAATGCGTCTAAAAACAAGGCATTATTTATGAGTGCCAGTTTGTTCACATAAGCAATAGATCACCAAGGGGATTGGGAAATGAATACCAGAGATCTCAGATCTTGCTGAATAAGGATATCCTAAACAATTATTTTACTAACCAATCTTGTTGATAAACCTAGCAGGGTACATTCTGTGTACACTGGGATTGTAGGCTTCTATTTTAATGAAGCTGTATATAATGCAACCATTTTTAAAATCTACCAAATTAATTAGAAAGGTAGTTTGTCTGGGTAGTTAAAGAGGTACGCCCTGAAGTCAACCGTGTGGATTTAAATCTCTCAGCTCTGCCACTTAGTACCTACAAATCTTTTGCTTTAGTTTCCCATCTGGGAAATGGGGATGATTTAAGCATTGCCCTCACAGGGTTGTGAAGCGGGTTAAGCGAATTAACGTTGTAAGACACTGAGAACAGTATCTGGCATGAAGTCAGCTTCCAAAAGTATCATTATCGCAGCTATTCTTACTGGTCTGTTTGCATTAGCGCCTGCACAGCCAGAAGAGGAGGAAAGGCTGTTAAACCAAACTGCACCATCCTTTCTCATTCTTGAGCAAGCATCAACCAAATTTCTAAAAGAAACATCATGAATTAATTGTCATGAAAGCCACCATAGCCGGTTACCAGGCGGTGCAGTCAGCGCCTCTCGAGCTCTCCGCAATGGATCTCGCTCCCAGTTTACATACTGTGCTCCGTGCCGCGTCTCATCGAGGGGGACGCGGCCGCCCGGGAAGATAAGGAAGATAAATGAGATTCCCGACTCTCCACGAGCGTTTCACGGGGTACTGGAAGCCACAACCCAGCGCTCGGCTTTCCCCAGACACAAACGCCAAACCCAAGCCTGTGTCTCTTACAGGAACCTCCTGGGAGGACCTGAGCGGAGCCCCCGCCTGCCGCGGGCCCGGGCTGCCGACGAGGGGCGGCGGCCGCCGGCGCGGACTCACCTGAAGAGTCGGTCCCGGCCCTGGGCCTGGTTGGTGAAGCGTGTGAAAGCGTCCATAGCGCCCAGCCCAAAGGCCCGCGGGCCCGGGGCTCGGGGCCCAGTGCTTCCGCGCGCCGCCGGTCCCCGCCCGCGGGGGCGGGCGCACTTCCTGAGAGCCGCCTCCAGGGCTTCCGGTCTGGACCGGAAGTGGTGGTTACTAAGGCGACGCCAAGCTGCTGGCCCAGGTGAGCGAAACCTCGGCTTCCGCCCTCGGGTGCAGCGGCTCCCCACGTGTCCGGGGCCCCCCTCCACGTCTGGGGTGTCCTAGACGGGGCTCTGAGGGGGTCCATCTCCCCAGCCTCAGGCATTCCGGGGCGTCCCGCGCCTCCCCTCCCCGCAGATCCCGGTGCCCAGCTTCCCAGGTGCATCCCCGAATGGCGATTCCCCTGAGCTTTTGCTTGGGGACGGCAGAGCCTAATCATTTCCCAGCTCTGTGCCTCTGTTTCCCTCGAGCAGCACCAGCTCCAGGTCTGCGGAATGAAATGGTTAGAGCAGAGAGAAACCGATTTGTGGAGTGTGTTTCTAGCTTGAGAGCCGGGTAAAGTGAGGAAAATTTCTGTTAGGATTATTGAGTACTGAAAGAAGATTGATACTTGAGGAAATCCTGAAAGGGTTATCGTGAACAACGTGGGGGCAAAAGTAGATGACGGTGAAACTGCACCACTGAAGTCCTTGTGTGGGACTTGAAGACATGGGGCCCCACCCATTCCGTAGCAGTAATTTTATAAAATGTGCCCCTATAATCACAAAGTAAGGTCATCTATTTTTGTAATCTTTATTCCCCTCGTGAGGCCTGCCCCTAACATTTGCAGGCCTGGGGTAAGAGTACAAATAGAGACCCACATATCATAGGTTTAAATATTTGGAAGTTTTAAATCAAGGTAACAAATTGTTAAGTAAAATATGTTCTGTTCTCCTACCTTGTGAAATATACAGTCATAATGATCTAGAAGTCCAGCTTCACATTCAGAATTCTTGAGCTTCTTGGAATCCCTGGGAAAACAGCTGGAATGTGGTACTGTGGGGAGAGCTGGTCCCCAGTCCTTTCCCACCCACTCTCTTCCCATCTTTGGCTCCCAGCTATATCACTGAGAGGGGCCCTGCTTACAATGTGTGGATACTTCGAGACGCACCCAAGTTTTGCCCGTACTCCTGCAAACAGCCATGCCTTGGCCACCTTTCAGGTCTAGGGGTGCACACCTTAGCAGCTGGTCTGCCCTCAGGAGAAAGCTGAGAAGGAGATTCATGCAGATCCTGACATCATTTGGGCAGTAAATTCCAGGTCTATAGGAACCCTGAACATGGTCTAGACTCCAGAAAGTGGTATCTAGGCTTCGGGTGGGTATATCCTCTTGACCTCACGAATCAGTCATCTTTTGCAGAGAGAAGTGCCTGGAAGCCATCCAGAAGTGTTTTCTAAGTTCACGTCCCAGGTCAGGGCAATACTGCAAGCAATGAGAATTTCTCAAGTGCTGGCCACTGTGCTAAGCTCTAGGCCTAGGGTAATAGACTAATGAGGGACACAAGTAAATAGAAAAGTACAACACAATGATGTGTTAGATGATAGAGATGAGCACAGGGTGCTTCTAAATATGGATTTATATAGTCTGTTTTCTATACCTATAATTCTGCCTTTTCCACAAGATCATATAAATTGAATCAAATATAGCATGTAGTTTTTTCTATCTGATATCTTTCACTAAGCATAATGCGTTTGAGTTTCATCCATGTTGTGTATATCAGTAGTTTGTAATTTTTTATTGCTGAGTAGTATTCCATTGTATGGATGTACCATAGTTCATGATTTTCATATGAAGCGTAAGTCTTAATTTTTCTTGTGTAAGTATGTAAGAACAGGATGGCTGAATCATGTGTTAGGTGTATGTTCAACTTTGTGAGAGACAGCCAAATTGTTTTCCAAAGTCACTGTACTAGTTTGTATTCCCACTGAATATGAGATGTGAATGTGTGGGAGTTTATCTGTTCACCTATTGATAAACATTTGGGTTGTTCGAGTTTGTAACTCCTAACAAATAAAGCTGTAATGAATGTTCATGTCCCGGTTTATGTATGGACATATGTTTTCTGTTCCCTTCCATCACCGCTAGCTGTAGAAGGACTGGTTATTGTGGTTGGTGTATGTTTAACTTTTTAAGAAACTGTCAAACTGTCTTCCAAACCGATTGTACTGTTTCACTTTCCCAAAGTGGCTGGAAGAGTTCCAGTTTCCCCACATTCCCGAAAACGCTTGGCAGGGTCTATCTCCTCAACATTAGGCATTCTAATACGTGTAGTGGTGTCTCACTGTGATTTTAATAAGGACGTCGAACGTCTTTTCATGTGCCCATTTGCCATCTGTATATCTTCTTTGGTTAAGTGTCTGTGCAAACCTTTTGCCCGTTTTAAAAAATTGGGTCGTTTCTTCTCTTATTACTGAGTTTTAAGAGTTTTTGAAATATTCTGGACACGAGCACTTTATCATATATATGACCTGCAAATATTTTCTCCCAGTTTGTGGACTACCTTTTATTCTCTTAACAGTGTCTTCTGAAGCACCTAAGTTTGTTTTTGAAAGGTTTAAATTATCCACTTATTCTTTTGTAGATTCTACTTTAATGTCATATCTGGGAAGTCTTTGTCTAACGAAAGATTGTGAAGGTTTTCTCCTAGGTTTTCTTCTAGAAGTTTTGTGGTTTTAAATTTTATGTTGAGGTTTATGATATACTTTGAGTTAATTTTTGTATATGATGCAAGGTATGTGTCAGAGTTCATTTTTTTCCATATGGATATCTAATTGATGCAGCATTATTTATTGAAAGGCCTATGCTTTTTCCACTGAATTATCTTTGCACCTTTGTCAAAAATAATCTGTCTATATATGTATGGGTCTAATTCTGTACTCCCTCTTTGGTTTCATTGATCTCTTTATCGATTTTGACGCCAATACCACACTGTCTTGATTACTATGGCTAATACCACACTGTCTTGATTACTATGGCTTCATAATAAGTCTTGAAATAGGTGGCATAAGTCTCCTAATTCTGTCCTCCTTTTTCTAAGTTATTTTGGCTATTCTAAGTACTTTGCATTTCCATAGGAAGTGTAAAATCAGCTTCTTAGTTTCTAAAACCTAAAAAATGCCAGGTGGGATTGTCACCGGGATTGTGTTCACTTTATAAAGCAATTTGGGGAGAATTGACGTCTTAACAAAATTGAGTCGTCTGTCCTATGAATAAGGTATTTCTGTCCATTTATTTAGGTCTTTTATTTCTCTCAGCAATATTTTACAGCTTTCACTTGTGTACATCTTTTGTCAGATTTATCCCTAAGAATTTCGTATTATTGAGACTGTTTTGAATAGTATTTTTTAATTTCAATTTTTGGTTGTTTGTTGCCAGTATATAGAAATAATAGGTTTTTGTATATTGAACTTGTATCGTGCAATCTTGCTAACCTCATTTATAGGTTCTAGTAGATGTTTTTGTGGACTCCATCAGGTTTCCTATATAAATATGATGTTATCTGGGAATAAGGACAGCTTTACATCTTCCTTTCCAATCTGGATAAAACAGGTCTATCACCCCAAAAAACTCCCTGATGCTACCCTTTTAAATAACACCCCCCCCCCCCCCGCCTATAACTCCTGGCAACTGCTGATCTGTTTCCCATTACTTGTTTTGTATTTTCAAGAATGCCATATAAAGGGAATCATACTGCACATAAATTTTAAGACTGGTTTCTTCCACTCAGCATAATGCCTTTGAGATTCATCCATGTTTTTGTATGTATCAGTAGTTTTTTCCTTTTTAATGACTGAGTAGTATTCCTTTATATGGCTATACCACAGTTGGTTTATCCATTCACCTGGTGAAGGACATTTAGATTGTTTCCAATTTTTGCCAATTATTAACAGGGCTGCTGTACACACTTGTGTGCAGGCTTTTGTGTGAACATAAGTTTTCATACTTCTAGAGTAGACACTCAGGCGTGGTATGGCTGGGTCATATGGTAAGTGTCTGTTTAAATTCATAAAACACTACCAAATCCTTTTGCAGAGGGTGCTATCGTTTTGCATTCCCAACAGCAATGCATGAGAGTCCAGTTGCTCTGCATGCTCACCAGTGCTGTTACTGGCTCTTAATACCGGCCCTGATATCCGTTCCCCTATGATGAACCCAGCATATATGGGGTTAAAAACTGAAAGTACATGTTCCTAGTTTCCTGCTTCTTTAGTTACACTCATGTGTAAGTATGTGTTTAACCTTTAACTTCTGATTGCCTGAGCTTTACAACCAAATAGACGTTACAAATTGTTAAAGCCCAGATGGCCTCAAGCTGGGCTCCCACGAAAGTTGTGGCTAATCATGGGAACTCGAAGTTCTTTTACAGAGAAACTAATGTCCAGAGAATATCAAGCAACCGAAGCTTCCTGGAGTCTACCATCCACCATGGAGATAAACAGCCAAGGACGTCCATCTGTGGAATCCTTTGTCTCCCCGCCTTTGGAAGCAGTCCCAAACGCAGGCTGATGGGAAAACACTGACCAAGAAGGCCACAGCCCCCTCCCCTATCCCAAACCCTAAATAAAAATCCCTACCCCTTTCTTAATGGGGAGCTAGCAGTTGTTGAGGCACTAGCCCTTGCTTCACTCCTTCTGCCTGGCAAAGACCGTAAAGCCTTTCCTTTCCACTCAAGGCTCTGTCCTTGTTATTTGGATTGGCATTGGGTTCAGGGCCCGAACCTTCGGTTACAGTCCTTCCTATTTTCAGTATATTTTTTTTTATTTTAGCCATTCTAATAGGTTTGTAGTAGTGATCCATAATTTATTAAGAAATGTTATTTTCCTAATGTTTTGAGGTTTTTGTATATTTCTAAATATCTTTCTGTTATTGATTTCTAAAATAATTCTGTGTGGTCAGAGAACATACTTTGTATGACTTGAGTACTTTTAAATTTATTAAGATTTGGTTTATGTAGCCCAGAATATGGTTTGTCTTGATAGGTGTTTTATGTGTACTTAAAGAATTTGTCTCCTGCTGTTGTTGGGTAGAATGTTCTGTGACTGTCAATCAGATCAAATTAGTTAATGGTGTTCAAGTTTTCTGTATCCTTGCTGATCTTTCTGTCTATATATTCTATAAACTATTGAGAGAGGGTATTGAAATATGTGACTATAATTGTGGATTTATCCATTCCTCATAGAAATTCTCTCACTTTTGCCTCATATATTTTGAAGCTCTGTTATTAGGTTCATAGATATTTAGGACTCTTATGTCTTCCTGATGAATTGACCTGCTTATTATTATGAAACAAAGCTCTTTATCCCAAGTAATATTCTTTGATCTGAAATATGCTTCATCTGATATTAATATCGCCACTCCAGCTTCCTTTTAATTAGTGTTAGCATGGTAAATCTATTTCTATTCTTTTAACTGTGTCTTTGTATTTAAAGTGGATTTTTTGTAGGCAGCATATATTGTCCTTCTCTTTTATCTAATCTGACAATTTCTGCTTTTTGATTGGAGTGTTTAGACTACATTTGATATGATTATTGATATGGTTAGGTTTTGCAGTATGTTTTGTTTGTCTCATCAGTTTTTTGCTCTTTTTCTTCTCTTTTTAATTGGGTATTTTGATGATTCCATTTTATCTCCTTTGTTGGCTTATTAGCTATAACTCCCAGTTTTATTGCTTTTGCAGCTGCTTTAGGGTGTATAAGTATGCATGTTTAACTTATCAGTCTACCTTCAAGTGATGTTAGTTTCCTTCTGTTTCTCGCCTCCTAGCCTTTATGCTGTTTGTGCTGTTATGGTCATATATCTCTCTTCTACATATGCTATTAACCCCCCCACTACATTATTATTATTTTTGCTTAAACATTTTAAATATCTTTCAAAGAGATGTAAATAATAAGAGAAAGCCTTTTATATTTACCTACATAGCTATCATCTAGTGCTTTTCATTCCTTTGTGTAGATTCATATTTCTCTCTGATACCATTTTTCTTCTGCCTGAAGGTCTTTCTTTAACATTATTTCTTGTAATCCTGGTCTGCTGCTGATGAATTCTTTGTTTTTGTATTAGTTTTTGTTTTGTATTTTGCCTTCATTTATTGAAAGATATTTTTTCTGGGTATAGAGTTCTTGATTGTTGTTTCTTTCCATACCTTGAAGCTGTTGCTCTGCTGTCGTCTTGCGTGCACTGTTTCCTTTGGGAAATCTGCTGTCATCCTTTACTTTGTTCCTCTGTACATGTCTTTTTTCCTCTGGCTGCTTTTCAGGTTTTGTCTTTTTTTTTTTTCTTTTTGGGTTTTGCCATATCTTTCTTTTTTTTTTTTAATTTTTATTTTTTTCGGATGTACATCATATTTCAAATTCTGTATACTTTACATCATGTTCACCACCCGAACACTAGTTATAGTGCATCCCCTCACATGTGACCCTAATCACCCCTTTTGCCCTCCCCCCTCCCCCCTTCCCCAATGGTAACCACCAGTCCAATCTCCAATGCTATGTGTTTTGGGTTTTTTGTGTCGTTTTTATCTTCTCCTTGTGAGTGAGATCATATGGTATTTGACTTTCTCCCTCTGACTTATTTCACTCAGCATAATACCCTCAAGGTCCATCCATGTTGTCACAAATGGCCGGATTTCATCATTTCTTATGGCTGAGTAGTAGTCCATCATGTGTAAATACCACATCTTCTTTATCCATTTGTCCCTTTATCCATTTGGCACCTAGGTTGCTTCCAAGTCTTGGCTATTGTGTATAATGCTGCAATGAACATAGGGGTGCAAGTATCTTTATGCCTTTGTGTTTTCAAGTTCTTTGGATAAATACCCAGCAGTGGAATAGCTGGATCATATGATAGATCTAGCCTTCATTTTCTGAGGATACTCCAAACTGCTTTCCATAGTGGCTGCACCAGTTTGCACTGCCACCAGGGAAATGCAAATCAAAACTACAATGAGGTATCACCTCACTCCGGTCAGAATGGCTATAATTAACAAGACAGGAAACAACAAATGTTGGAGAGGGTGTGGAGAGAAGGGAACCCTTGTTCACTGCAGGTTTTGTCTTAATCATTAGCTTTGAGCGATTTGATCATGATGTGCCTTGGTATAGACTTATTCATGTTTTCTTTGCTTAGGATTTATTTTTCTTCTTGGATCTGTGGGTTTATAGTTTCATCAAGTTTAGAAAGTTTTTGTCCATTATTTCTACAATTTCTTTTTGGTCTCTTCCCTCCTCTGGGGATTTCAATCACTCTTATATTAGGCTACTTCAAGTTATCCCATACCTCACTCTCTTCATTTTTTTTCCTCTTTGTTTCATTTTGTTTCTATTGCTGTGACTTCAAATTCACTTATCTTTTTTTCTGCCCATCTAATTTGTTTTGCTCTGAAATCTTGTTATTAATCTAATCCAGTGTATTTTTCATCTCAGACATTGTATTTTTCATCTCTAAAACTTCAATTTGGGTTCTTTTCTATCTTCCGCATTTCTACTTAACATATTCAGCATTTCCTCTTGCTTTTTGAACATGTGGAATATATTCATATCTGTTTTGTCTATTAATTCCAATATCTGTTTTGATTATGAGTCAGCTTCAATTGATTGATTTTTCTCTTTATTATGGCTTATATTTTCTTGCCTCTCTGTGTGCCAGGTAATATTTTTATTGGATCCCAGGCATTGTGAATTCTACTCCTTTGGATGCTGGATATTTTTGTATTCTTATAAGTGTTCTTGAGCTTTGTTCTGGCATGCAGTTAAGTTACTTAGTAATAGTTTGATTTTCTAATTTATAGGATTTGATGGGTGATACCCGAGCTACATCTATTCTAGGGCTAATTTTTCCCACTCGGCGAGACTCTTAGTACTCTACTCAATGTTTGTGAATCTTGAGGTTTTCCATTGTTACTGGGGGAAACGGATTATTCCTGGACCTGTGTGAGTTCAGGTGACTGTTCCCTCTAATTATTCCAGGTAGTTCTTTCCTCTCAGACTGAGACTCAGCTCGTCACCTCTCACTCATGCACTGGAAACATCACAGGTGTGCTCTGGCGGGTGAGAGATGACGACGGCAGCAGGGCCTTTATAAGACTGCCATGGCCCCAGGCGCATCCTCTACTATGTTAAGCGTCTTAAAATGTACCCTGTGTTCTACATTAAATGCCTTTTTTAAACTGTAACATTTGAAAGTCTTATTTTATAATTTGTACAGTTTTTTTATTGAGATCATAATAGTTTACCTCAATGTGAGATTTCAGTTGTACATTATTTCTTCATTGTCACCACATTAAGTGCTCCCCTTCACCCCTGTGCCCACCCCCAGCCCCCTTCCTCTGGTAACCACTGAACTGTTTTCTTTGTCTATGTGTTTGTTCATATTCCACATATGAGTGAAATCACCTGGTGTTTGTCTTTCTCAGTCTGGCTTATTTCGCTTAGCATAATTCCCTCCAGGTCCATCCGTGTTGTTGCAAATGGGATGAATTTGTCTTTTTTTACAGCTGAGTAGTATTCCGTTGTATATATACCACATCTTCTTTATCCAGTCATCAGTCAATGGGCACTTGGATAGTTTCCATGTCTTGGCTATTGTGAATAGTGCTGCAATGAACATGGGTGCATATGTTACTTTGAATTGCTGATTTCAAGTTGTTTGAGTAGATACCCCATAGTGGGATAGCTGGGTGTATGGTAGTTTTTAGTTTTTCGAGGAATCTCCATACTGTTTTCCATGTGGCTGCACTAGTTTGCATTCCCACCAGCAGTGTATGAGGGTTCCCTTATTCCACACCCTCTCCAACATTTGTTATTTTTAGTCTTAGTGATTATAGCCATTTTAACAGGCATAAGGTGAAATCTTAGTGTAGTTTTGATTTGCATTTCCCTGATGATTAGTGATGATGAACATCTTTTCATGTGTTTATTGGCCATTTGTATACCTTCTTTGCAAAAATGTCTGTTCATATCCTCTGCCCACTTTTTGATCAGGCTATTTGTTTTTTTATTGTTCAGTTGTTTAAGTTCCTTATATATTATGGAGATTAACCCCTTGTCAGATATCTGATTTGCAAATATTTTCTCCCAATTGGTGGGTTGTCTCTTTGTTTTGATTCTAGTTTCTTTTGCCTTGTAGAAGCTCTTTAGTCTGATGAATTCCCACTTGTTTATTTTTTCTTTTGTTTCTCTTTTCTGAGGAGACATGGTATTTGAAAAGGTCCTTTTTAGTTCGATGTCAAAGAGCATACTACCTATATTATCTTTCAGGAGTTTTATCGTTTCAGGGCTTATCTTCAAGTCTTTGATCCATTTTGAGTGTATTTTTGTGTATGGCATGAGATAGTGGTCTACCTTCATTCTTTTGCATGTGGCTGTCCAGTTTTCCCAGCACCATTTATGGAAGAGACTATTTTTTCTCCATTGTATGTTCTTGGCACCTTTGACAAAGATTAGCTGTCCGCAGATGTGTGATTTTATTTCTGGGCCTTCAGTTCTGTTCCATTGATCTCTGTGCCTGTTGTTGTACCAGTGCCATGCCATTTTGATCACTATGGCTTTGTAGTATATTTTGAAGTTGGGGATTGTGATGCCTCCAGCTTTGTTCTTTTTTCTCAGGATTGCCTTAGCAATTCGGGGTCTTTGGTTGCCCCATATGAATTTTAGGATTCTTTGTTCTATTTCCATGAAGAATGTCATTGGGATTCTGATTGGGATTGCATTGAATCTGTAGATTGCTTTGGGTAGTATGGACATTTTAACTATGTTTATTCTTCCAATCCATGTGCATGGAATCTCTTTCCATCTCTTTATGTCATTATCACTTTCTTTCAATAATGTCTTATAGCTTTCATTGTATAAGTCCTTCACCTCCTTGGTTAAATTTATTCCTAGGTACTTTATTCTTTTAGTTGCGATTGTAATTTTTGTACAGTTTTGAGTTTTATAAGGTACAGATTACTTGTTCTTTTCTTATAGACTTAAACTTTATGTACGCATACAGAGTGGAGCTGATAAGTTGTAAATATTTTTGTAAATATTTAATTATTTTGATTTTGTGGGCTTTTTTTTCAGTCAGGTTCTTTTTTTTCCCAAGTCTCAGACTTTTCTGTAGGCCCTTGAAAAACCCCATAGGCTCTGGGCAGTGAGCCTACAGAACTGCTGGGCGGCAGTAGTGGGAATAGAAAGAAGGAACAAATTAGACAGCAAGGAGTGGAAGTGCGTGAACGGCATCAGACTGGAGGTGATGGAGAGGGAAGGGGAGAAGTCGTAGCTCATACCCAGCGGGCTTGAGCACAGCCATCTGCAGACACGGAAGAACAGGAGACGGCATACATTGCTGGAGAGAGAGTGAATTCTATTTGGGACAGAAAGACAGCCACTCTTTTTTTTTTTTGAGGAAGATTAGCCCTGAGTTAAATCCATGCCGATCTTCCTCTACTTTCTATGTGGGACGCCTGCCGTAGCATGGCTTGACATGCAGTGTGTAGGTCTGCACCCGGGATACAAACCGGTGAACCCCGGGCTGCTGAAGCAGAATGTGCAAACTTAACCGCTGTGCCACTGGCCAGCCCTGCCACTCTCTTATTAGGAGGTGAAGAAAGGCACACAGATGCCAAATCCCTATCCTTCCATCATAGTACACATCATCATGGGCTGGTCTGGAGGATGTGAATAGTCAATACCTGGCTCTGCCGATGTCCTTACTAGTCTGAAGAGTGTATCTCAGTAATGCGGAAACAATCCTGGGATCAGTAAGGAAAGTGCCAGTCTCCAGAGTAGACGGTCCGCATAGGCTATTGTGGGAAAGAGGATGATGTGCTGTCTTCTGGTAACGTCCCCTTTTTCTCAAGGTACCTTTGCTTACTTCCTTATCAGCTTTCCAGAATTTCATAGAAATTCCCAGTGCCACCTTCTGTGATGTCATCCCCCAAAGGAAGTCAAGCCCAGAAAACAAGACTGCCCAGTTTTACACGAAAGGTGCCGCTGGAGGTGCCATCCCCAACAGAGAAGGACTGGTCTAAGGATGATGAAGAGGATTATGTCTTCAAGGATCCGGATGAGGAGCTGGATTCCCTGCCTCAGCCTTATCGCATGATCAACAAGCTGGTGAACCTTCTGTTTGACCGGTCGTGGGAAGTTATCGAGGAGAGGGACGCACTGAGGAAATCTGAGCTCAGCCGCATCCGGCCCACAGTCTACCCTCCAGTTGTGGAAAGCAAGGTACGGAGCAGCTGACCCGGAGTCCCTGTTTCTCACTTTAGGGTTAATATGTGAAAACACCTGGTCCAGGGAGTCATTCCTACCGGGAACCTTCATTCAGTAAGACAGACACAGTTTTAAAAGATTACAGGTGTGCTGATGTTGGTTAAAATGGATCTAGTGATTGCCTGGGGAAATGGGTGTTCTGGTTAATTGAAGATTATACAGAAAGTCGTTTATATTCTGTTGTTATTTAACAGTCTTTCTGAAGGTATTAATCATGCTCGATGGTTGGGAATATGCCAGTGCCTCAGCCATAGCTCCTCCCACAGTGTTCCAGGTTAATAAAGTACAGGGAATGGGGCCGCTGGTCCACTCGTCACCGGGCTTGTAGTCGTGCTTAGTGTTGTGAACGTGCATTTATCCTCAACTTCTTTGTTTTCTCTGGCCCCTTTCCCGTAAGTGGAATGCTGTGACTTTCTCAATGCTTGGGCAACATAATTAGATGAGCACCATGTCTGGGGATGATCTTATATCTAGGAAGGGCCCACATCCCTCTTTGAAAAGTTAGCTCATGTTACTTGCAGATGGCGACAGCTGGAAATCGTTCCTTTTTTTCTTTGTTTTTGTTTTCTCAGCTCAACAAAATGCCAAATTGTATGGCGATTTCCCAAGACTACGTGTTTATTGGAGGAGCCAGAGGATTCTCCATCCATAGTCTGTTCAATGCTAAACAAATATACGTTTGGGAGAAACTTAAGGTTGATGTCACTTCCATCTGCGCCACAGATTTGGGGAGTGAAATACTTATTGCTCCTGTGGACGAAATAGGTACATGTTCTTCATCTTCCTTTTTCAGCTTCATTAACAAGCAACTGTGGACGTTGCTCAATTTCATCTCCTTTCCAGAAATGAGCAGGGCCAGGCATGGTCATGTGGTGGTAACTAACACCTACAGGACAATGTGGCGTGCCAGGCACTTTTCTGACATTTCACATATATTGGCCCATTGAACCCTCACAACAGCCCTGGGAGGTAGGTGTAATTTATTATCCATGTCTCTCAGAAGAGGCAACTGAGGCAGGGAGGTTCAGTAACTTATGTGAGCTAACACAGGAAGTAAGTGGCACCAGCACGATTGAACCGGGCAGCGTGGCCCCAGAGTCCCACACCCTTCGCGCCTGCAGCAGTCCTGCCGCTCACGTGAACCTCAGCCTGAGCTGAGGATGAACCAGGCCCCCAACAGGACTACAGTATAGAGAGCTATAGACAGTGTCCTGGAGGACGCTTTCTGCAGGGGGCTGACCTGACCAGATTGGCATTTTAGGAAGGGCACACTGGTTAGGAGTTTAAAAAGTCAAAAGGCAGAGAGAGCAGGAAGAACTATTGTATTCATTAAGGAGAGAAATTATGAAGGTCTGAACCAAGGCAAGGGGCTATTGAAATGAAAAGGGAAATTGGATTATGCTGATGGAAGGTGTTAACATTAGGGGAAGTGGGTGAAGGAAGGAGCGAGCTCCTTATACTGTTCTTGCAACTTATCTGTAAGTCTCAAGTTAGTTCAAAATAAAAAGCTTTAAAAATGAAAAGGAAAATATAATGGAAAAACTTGGTGAGTGATGGAACGTGCGTGGGGTGGGGAGTGGGCAGATGTGTGAGGGGGAGGTGAAGGGAAATGGCTCCCTCCTGCCGTAGTTGATGGGGTGGATGATGGTGCCGTTGCTTGATAGCGGTTACAGGAGAATCTGGCTCTGGGTCTGTGAGTTGAGGAGTTCGATTTGAGCACGCTCAGCTTTCAGGCGTTGGGAGTGGGAATGTTGAAGCTCAGGAGAAGTTTGGTCTGAAGATAGGATTGCATTTGTCACTCTGCATTATATCTAATTGGTTTCACGTCTGTGTGATGCTCTGTGGTGAATTTCAAGGCAGAGATGGCCTTGGTGGTCCCTAGCACATTTGTGGGCATGGAGCAGAGTCAGAGTTCCACCCACGGTGGGCCAGATGCCTCGACAAGGTCTGTACTGTGGGAGTAGAACAAGTTCTGAGTGTGCGGGAGGCACCTAAAGAAAGAGGCAAGAAGGCATGGGGGATGATGATCATATACGAAGCCCTTAGGTGAAATGGGAATTAGAGTGATGTATATTAATATACAACAAAATTAACTGCATGAGGAGCTTATTGGGGGTTGAGAGGCGAGGCACATGGAACGGTGAGATGTGGTTCTTTCCCTCAAGGAATCTATGAACTCGCTGAGAGGAGTAAAACACACTCACAGGAAGCAGTTGGATGACAGTGCGGGGCAGTGCAGGATGCTGCACTGAAACAGGGAGACAGAAACCAAGCAGTGGATCGCTGGGGGCCCAAGTCCTTACGGAGGCTTCCAGGAGAAGGGACGGGGCCAGGCAGGCGGAGAGGACCCAGGAGGGAGCAGAGCTTGAACCCTTCAAGTGAGAGGTGGAGCAAGGCGGGCATACTAAGCTCATCCTGGCAGTGGAGGGGCCAGGGAGGAGGCCTGAGAAGGCATGAGCTTTCGACGATCATTTCAGAAAGTCAAATAGAACATTCTAGTGCTTCTTTGGTTTGCTGGTCTGTCTTACATTCTCACTTAGTTTTCTGTTTCAGGCATCGTTAGACTGTTCTATCTTTATAAGGATGGTCTTTGCCTCATCAAAGCCATCAACGAAGTGGTAAGTTCCTGTTCTTTCACCCATAGCTGGGCCAAAAGCTACAGCAAATCGAGTTTACTTCTAATCGGGAGGTGGTGACAGCTGTCCTAGAGTGGAAAGAAATAGATTCCCTGGTCAGGGAGCCTCCTCCAGAATGTCCAGTTACAAGATCCCCCACCGTCAGCGGGCACGTACTCAGCGCCTTGGATTTGTACACCCTTTTGTTGAGAGAAGACAATTGCTGAGGAGCTCCAGGCCAGACTGAGCACCAGACCAGCATATCTAGTAACTACTTACAAGTCCCTGAATTTTCCAGGCTGCTTCACACCCTGTTCCCTGGCCCGTGCTGTTCCCTCTGCTTGGAGTGCCCTCCTTGCCTCCTTGCTTACTGTGTGTACCTCTTCAATTTCCCTCGTTCCCTTAGTTTCCTTCAAGACCAGCTCCATCTCTCCCTTGCTGAGATGCATTCCCTCATATACCCAAGGGAGAGCCCTCTCTCCCTCCTCTGTGCCACCCCCACATAGAACAGCATTTCTGTCACACTGTTTCCTCCACCCTCCATGCTGACTTGTTTGTATGACTGCTGCTTCTCCTGGACGTAAGCATCCCGAGGGCAGGGGACGTGTCTTACTCACCTGTGTGTCCCTTGTTCCTAGCACACTGTAGGTTGTCAGCAAGTATTTTTGTTTGTTTGTTTTGGGTTTTTTTGAGGAAGATTAGCCCTAAGCGAACAACTGCTGCCAATCCTCCTCTTTTTTCTGAGGAAGACTGGCCCTGAACTAACATCTGTGCCCTTCTTCCTTCACTTTATATGTGGGATGCCTACCACAGCATGGCTTGCCAAGCAGTGCCATGTCTGCACCCGGGATCCAATCCGGCGAACCCCTGGCCACTGAAGCAGAACATGCCAACTTAACTGCTGTGACACTGGGCCTGCCCCCAGCAAGTGTTTTTTGAATCAATGGATCCAAAAAAAGAGAGAGAATTGCTCAGAGTAAATTTTGTTTTTTCCTAAGGAAGATTAACCCTGAGCTAACGTCTGTGCCAGTCTTCCTCTACTTTTTATGCAAATCGCCACCACAGCATGGCTGATGAGTGGTGTAGGTCTGCGCCCAGGATCCAAACCCACAAACCCAGGCCACCGAAGCAGAGCACGCCGAACGTAACCACTAGGCCACAGGGCCAGCCCCAGAGAAGATTTTTACTTGCAGTTTGTCTTGTAAAAAGTACTGTTCTTGGGCACCAAAGCAGTTCAGTGGGGGAAAGGAAGTATTTTCAACAAATGATGCTGGACTGCTAGGTAAACAAGTGGAGGAGGAAATGAACCACACCCCTACTTCACCCCATATACAAACACTGATTGGATATGGATTATAAACCTGAATGTAAAGGCTAAAATGTCATCCTTCCAGAAGAAAACACAGGAAAATATTTTTGCAACCTTGGCACAGGCAAAGATTTCTTAGGACATGAAAAGTGCTAACCATAAAAGAAAAAATTGATATTGGACTTCATCAGAATTAAAAACTTCTTATTCCTCACACCATATACAAAAATTAACTCAAAATGTATTATATGCTTATATGTAAAATTTAAAACTATAAAACTTCTAGAAGAAACCATAGGAGAAAATCTTTGTAACCTTGGGTTAGGCAAAGATTTTTTAGCTCCACTATCAAAAGCACAGTCCATATAAGAAAAAATTGATAAATTGGACTTCATCAAAATTTAAAACTTCTGTTCTATAAAAGACACTGTGAAAAGAATAAAAAGACAAGTGATAGACTGGGAGAAAAGAATTGTAAATCACCTATCTGATAAAGGACTTGTATCCAGAATATGTAAAGAACTCTCAAAACTCAAACTCAAAAATAAGGAAATAAACAACCCAGTTTTTTAAATGGGCAAAGGATTTTAAAAGAAAGATAGGTCACCAAAGAAGTTATATGGAAGGCAAATAAGATGCTCAACATCATTAGTCGTTAGGGAAATGCAAGTCAAAGTCACAATGAGCAACCACTACACATGTATTAGAATGCCTAAAATTAAACAGACCGACCACACCAAGTGCTGGCAGAGGTGCGCCACAATGGGACGCTCATACACTGCTGTGGTGAAGTAGAACTGTACGACTGTTCTGGCAGTTTTTTAAAAAGTTAAACATACACCTGCCATATGATCCAGCCATTCCACTCCTAGGTGTTTACCCAGGAGAAATGAAAGCACATCCCTATACAAAGACTCGCACATGAATGTTCATAATAGCTTTATTTGTAATAGCCAAAACCCAGAAACCACCCAAATGTCCATTAACAGGTGAATGGATAGGCACACTGTGGGATGTCCACACAACGGGATGCTGCTCAGCAGTGAAAGGAGCAAACTATCAATGCGCGTAACCACAGGGATAAATCTCAAAACGACTGTGCTGCGTGAAAGAAGTCAGACAAAAAAGGATACATACTGTGTGACTCCATTTATATAAGGTTCTAGAAAATACAAACTAATCTAGTGACAGAAAACATGAATTTTTGCCTAGGGTCGGGTGGGAGAAAGGTGGAGGGAAGGATTACCAAGGGGCAGGAGGAAACTTTTGGGGGTGATGGATATGTTCAATATCTTGATGTGGTGATGGTTTCAAGGGCTGTCCTTATGTCAAAAACATATCAAATTCTACACTTTGTGCAGTTTATTATATGTTATTATGCCTCTGATAAAGCTGTTACAAAAATTAAAACTTTTGCTCATCAAAAGATGTTATTAAAGTTCAATCGGTAGCAGGAGTTGAAAGCAGACCCCAGAGAACCTTGCGCAACCCCACCGGCGCCCAGCCTAGTGACCCTCACACCCAAGAAGGAGCTGCAGCTGTCACGCCAGCCCCAGTCACCATGACCACAATTCTGAGCAGTGAGGCAGAGACCCAGCAGCGGCCTCTGCACTGCCCACCCCTGTACCACCCACCACAGCACAGGGAGTAGTGGCACCCACTGGTGGGGACAAGCCGGGCATGGCAGTGACAGTTTAGGGAACAGTCAAATGGTTCCATGTGAAGAACAGATACGGTTTCATCAACAGGAAGGACACCAAGGAAGACGTATTTGGACAGCAGAGTGCCATAAAGAATAACCCCAGGAAGGCCTTTGCGGCGTGGGAGACGGACAGACGGTAGAGTGGATGTTGTTGAAGGAGAAATGGGTGCAGAGGCAGCAGATGGCACAGGCCTAGTGGAGTTCCATGCGAGGCAGTAAGTCTGCAGCAGGCCCGAACCATTGTGAAAGTGTCCACATCCACACCATTACCAGCAGAATTCCACCCTGGTGAGAGAGAGGGAAAGAACGAGGAGTCGGAGAGGGCCCCGAAGGCCAGGCCCCACAGCAGGTGACGGGGCCCACCTGCCAGAGTGCAGAGACCCTGCGGGCACCCACCACAGCATGTCAGTCGTTCTGTGCAGGGAGAAGGGATGGAGGGAGCTGACAGGCAGAGTACAGAACCAGGTAGACCAAGGAGACAGAGTCTGTATCGGAAGACAGGCCCTCCTCCCCAATGAGAGCCCAGAGAGCACAGCGGGGAGAGGAGGAGGAAAACCAAGGAGATGAGACCTGAGGTCAGCAGCCACCTAGCACCAGTACCCTGCAACTTCTAGTGCCGCTGCAAACACCTGCAAAACCTAGCCTTGAGACAGCAGAAGGACAAAAGCAGCCGAGAGTTCGGCTGAGAATTCGTCAGCTTCCGAGGCTGAGCAGGGCTGGGCTGAGCGAACATCGGTTTGCCACCTGTACCATCACCTGGTTTGAGAAATGACTATGAAATTCCAGCAATAAAAAGTGAGCAAAAGATTGGAGCTGAAGACCTTCCTTGCCTGGTTTTTTGACCATGGACTCAATAACTAGAAATATTGGCATTATCTATGCAGCATCTGGTTTTTATTTTTACCTAAAGTTATCTCTTTTTGGTTTTTTTAAAAAGCCTGGTTTTTCTCAATGCACCTTTAAAGGTTTTTAAACTGTTTTATATCTGGCCAAGTTGAAATTTTTAAGAACCTCATTTTTTATTTTGGATAAAACATTACAGGGGCCAGCCTGATGTCGTAGTGGTTAAGTTCACAGGCTCCGCTTCTGCAGCCCGGGGTTCGTGTGTTCAGATCCCTGTGCCGATGTACACACCGCTCATCAAGCCACGCTGTGACGGCATCCCAGATACAAAGTAGAGGAAGACTGGCCCAGATGTTAGCTCACGGACAATCTTCCTCAAGCGAAAAGAGGAAGACAGACAACAGATGTTAGCTCAGGGACCATCTTCCTCACACACACAAAAGATTTTAAAAAAGATTACACTCAGTTTTTTTCAAAAAAGTCAACAAAATGCAAGCACTTGTTAATAAAGTTCTTTGTAATTATTATTATTATAAAGATACTATTAAGAAAACAGAAAAGCAAGCCACAGACAGACTAGATACCTGCAATGTATATATATAGCTTTTAAAATGTATCCAGAATATATAAAGAACTCCTAATCAATAATAAAAAGACAGCCCAATTAAAAAATAGGCAAAAGACTTGAACTGACATTTTACAAAAGAAGATATATGAACAACTAATTTTTAAAAGTACCCAATAACATTAGTAACAGAAAAAGGCAAATTAAAATCACGAGACATCACTACACTCTATTCTAATGCTTAAAATTGAAAAGACAGCACACCATCTACTGATGAGGGTGCGCAGCAACAGGGCCTTTCATACGTTGCTGGTGGAAGTGTCAGTGGTACACCCACTTTGAAAAACAGTATAGTAGTTTCTTATAGAGTTAAACCTATGACCCATCAATTTGACTCCTAGATATTTACCCAGGAGAAGTAAAAACATATATCCCCAAAAATATTTGTACAAGAATGTTCATAGAAGCTTTATTTATAATAATCAAAAACTAGAAACAATCAGAATGAATACAGATTTGTGGCATATTAATTCAATGGAATGCTATTTAGCAATAAAACGTAATGAACTAGTGATGCTCCCAACACAGTGGATAAAATTCAAAAACTTTGAGTTGAGTGAAAGAAGCCAGAATGTACAAAGAGTGCATTCTGTATGATGCCAATGATATGAAATTTAAGAGCAGGAAAAACTCATGTGTGTTGGTGAGGAAGATGAGCGCAGCGATTGCCTATAGAGGGTAGTTGACTGAAATAGGGCACTAGGATGCTTTCTAGGGCGATGGTAATGTCCTATACCTTGACTGTGTGTTAGTTACACAGGTGTATGCATTTGCCAGAACTCATCAAGATGTACATTTAATATCTGTGCCTTTAACTATTTAAATTTTATGTTTAAGAAACTCTCTAAAGACAATATATAGAGAATACATACCCCTCTGCTCATTTTATGAGACCAGCATAACTGTGATATCCAAATTGACAGGGACATTATACAGAACATAGTGTTAATGGGTTAGAACACACCAAAAATATTTTAAAAAATCATTAATTCATAATATAGATTTTTAAAGACTTCATTTTTACCTTTGCAAGTTGCTGGGGTAGAAACTCAGTATTCTGAAAACTGGTAAGGGAGAAAATCAAGAGTTTATCCTGACTTTCCTGTATAGGCTGTATTTCAGGGTAATCAAATAGTTGATGGTGGAAAGATCTTTATGGAAGAATTCTAACAAATGCAAAAGGAATGACGGAATTGGGCTATCTTAATTTTATAGCCATTTTGCAGAGTAATGGCCTAGGCAATGACCATCAATGGCTCATGGGGAGCGTTATCATTGATGAGCCAGGATGACAACACCTGTTCTCAATGTCAACCTTAACATGACTGCGAGAGAGAACAACCAGCTGTTATTAGCCTCCTGATGTGATGCAGGAGCGAGACACCGCCCCCCGTGGAGTATTGGTGCCCAAACAGTTGAACCTAAATCTAATCAAACCTCTAGACCTGATTACCAGTTTACAGGAAATACAGGGGACCTGGCAACGTGTTAAACAACACCGTGGGGATGAGATCAGTCCAACCCAGAATGTGAAAAAGTCCATAGGACAAAGGACCCAGTTTCTTCAACAGATAAATCGCAAAAAAGAAAGGCAAATGGGGGGACAGTTATAAACTAAAAGAGACTTAAGAGATACACTAACTAAATACAGTACCTGACTTCATTTGGATCCTGATTGAAGAAACCAATTGTGAAAAGATATTTCTGAGATTTATGAAACACTGAGGAAATTTGAAACAGACTGGATATTAAGTGGTATTAAGGAATTATTGTTAATCTTTTAGGCTTAATTAAATAAAATATTAATGAGGTTGGGAGGTAATAAACAAGATTTGTCATCTAGTGATACTTGCTGAAGTTGAGTAACGGACACATGGGTGTTCATTACACTGTTTTCTCTTTATGTTGTGTTTGAAATTTCTCCGACCACAAGTTGGTATTAAAATATGTAAATAAAAAATATTTAAAACTCGTTCTTAAGTAAATTGGGGGCTTACCAGCCTAACCAATCTAGCCACCTTATCTTGCTAGTCTTAGAGCTCCTTAAAGGTATAGCACAACCATTCACATTGAGTCTCTCTTACCTGGCCTGAAATTTGAGCAGGTTTCATACTAGGGTTAGAATCAGTCTCTACTTGCTATGGACTGAATGATTGTGTTCCCCCAGAATTCACGCGGAAATCCTAACCCTCAATATGATGGTGTGAGGAGGTGGGACCTTTGGGAGGTGAGCAGGTCACGAAGGCAGAGCCCTCATGAAAGAGATTAGTGCCCTAAGAAGAGGCCCCACAGAGCTCCCTTGAGCCTTCCATCATGGGAGGACACAGCAAAGAGGTGGCAGGAAGACTCTGAACCAGGAAGCTGGCCCTCACCAGACACCAGATCTGCCGAGTTCTTGAAATCCTTGGAAATCTTGGATTTCCAGCCTCCAAAACTGTAAGAAATAAATGTTTATTGTTTATAAGCCACTCAGTCTATGGTGTTTTGTTATAGCAGCCTGAACAGACTGAGACACTACTCTAGTCTAGAGAGAGCCTTTCTTCAAGCAATGACCAGAGTTTTCAGTATCATGTAGAACTTACTTCAGACTATTTTGAATAATTGAGTTCCGGCACAGATCTGGAGGGTTTGCAGACCTGACCAGGAGATCAGATAGTATGAAATCACCACGAATCATCAGAATTATTTCAGAAACCAGGAAATAAGTCCAAAAACTTTTAGACAGAAAATGGAGTTCCACTTCTTTGCATGTGATCTTGCCCAATTCCTGTACAAAATTAGAAAGTATGAAACAGTTGGAGGCATCTTTTCATATCCCAAGCTTTAGAAGGATTTCTGTTCTCTAGTGTGAACCACAAAAGTCCTGAGATGCATTCTTCTCTGTCGTCAGGCTGAGCTCACTCTCTCTGCATCTTGCTTCTTTCCAGGAGGACACCAGCAAGCAATCCACCTGCCTAAAGATGGAGATTTCTCAAGGAGGGGACTTTGCAGCCTTCTTCCTACAAGGCAAGTTAACCAGAGGCTGTTCAGAAGGCTCCTATTTGTAATCTCTTCCAGATAATCACTTTTCCCCCAAACATTTATTCAGAAATAATTTACAAAACAAGTTGCAAAAATAGTGCAGAGTTCCCCTTTACCCTTCACCCAGCTTCCCTAATACCTAGGTTTAACATAACCGCAGTACAACCATCAAAATGAAGCAAGTAGCATTGGTACAATACTATTAACTACAGGTGTTTTTCAGATTTCACCACTTTTCCCCCTAATCTAGTTTTTGGCTCCAAGGTTGAGTCCAGGATACCATATTGCATTTAGTCATTGTATCTCCTTAGTCTACTCCTGTCGGTGACAATGTCTTGGTCTTTCCTTGTTTTTCATGACCTTGACACTTTTGAAGAATACCAGTCAGGTATTTCATGCAATGTCCCTCAATTTCAGTTTGTCTGAATTTTTCTTAGGATTCAACCGGGGTTAAGGACTTGGGGGAAGATACGTTACTCACTATTGCTTCTCTTAACCTTGATCACTTAAAGTGGTGTTTGCCAGCTTCCTCCACTGTTGAGCTACTGTTTTTCCCTTTCCATACTCTGTTAAAAGCAAGTCGCTGAGTCCAGACCACACTCAAGGGGAGAGAATTGAAGCACCACTTCCTAGAGATGGGAAGATCAAAGAATTTTGGACATATGTTGAAACTACCACAGTAACTGGTGAACATCTTCGGGGAGATACTTTGAGGTTATGCAAATATCCCATTTCTCCTTAAAGTTTTGCCCACCAATTTTAGCATTCATCACGGAATCTTACCTGTTGCAATTGTTACTGTGGTGATAGAACAACATGTTATTCGAATGACTGTGAGCTTGATTTTTAACTTTTAAATATTTAGACATATGGTATATGGGCCTGTATTTGTACTCTTGCCTCACGCCCCTTGGATACTAGGTGCTTGAGGAAGAGATATATTTTATAATGTTTTATGCATCAAAGGAAACATTTGTACCATTTCTAGTAGTTTCCTAGGGCTGGCGTAATAAAGTACCACAAACTGGGCAGCCTAAAACAGCAGATATTTATTCTCTCACAGCTCTGGAGGCCAGAAGTCTGAATAAAGGCGTTCAGATGATTACTTTTTTCAGGAAACATTTAGCCAGAATCCCAGACCAGGAAAGCGACCTTTCCCAGGTTGGCAGATATTCGGTATAGAAGCTGAGGGTTTCTTTGGCAAGGTAAAGTCCTACAGTCCCCCCATGGGTTGTCATCTCCTCAGAGACTGGTCAGAAGAATTCTCTTGTGGCATGTCCCAATTCCAACCCTCTCAGCCATCCCCCTCTCAGTTACTGATTCTCTATATGCCACTCTCCTCCCCAGACGGAAGTAGCTGCAAGACGGAATGTCAGTGGAATGTACCATTTGGAAGCTAGAAAACATGGGGACTGGGCAGAGCAGACAGTTGGGTTAAAAACTGTCACATCGGTGCTGTGAGTGTCAGGAGCCTGTGTCCTTTAGATGCGGTGGCTGGAGGGAGGAGCTCTACAGCTTTCCGCGGTGATGACTTGTTGTAACCGATGCAGGACTACGTCTCCTTCAGTTTTCAAAGGTGCCGTTCTGAGGGGGTCTGCCGGTCTCCGTGCCAGGGGTTCTAAGGAGCCAGGCCATTTCTCAGAGGAAACTTGTTGCCTGCTTGCAGTTGCTCAATGGCTCCTTGGTTTCCCAATGCAGGAGCCGGAGATATTTGGCTGGATGTGTATAAATTGCCCAAGGAGTCCTGGCTCAAGGAAGTGGAGCACCCACAACTCAGTATAAATCCGAAGAAAAAAGTCAGACAGCTGCAACTGGTAGGAAGCATCTCTGCTTTCGGCGCATTTGTTTCTCCCTCCCTTGACCCACATCGAGCCTCCGTCCTCTTTGGGAGTTCAAGATGAATGAGTCCTTCCGGAGGCTACAAGAGAGGACAGTGGGCACACTGGCCCCTGTCTCCCTAATCAGTTTGCTTTGGTTAAAATAAGGTAGTAAAAAGTAGAGGTGACTTCCATGGTGGGAGTCTCAGTGTCTCTTGTCTGAGAGGTGCCCTCCAGCAAGACCACTCCCAGGCGATTCTCTGGGAAGAGGGTCTTCTGGCCTGACTCCTGCATGGGAGGTAATTTTTTCCCTCCTGGGCTGAAATAACCCTTTGATGCCTTGCATTCCACTAAATTTCCCAGATGATGGTATAACAAGATTGTTCTCAATATACGGGAATACATATATTCTTCGTGTTCTTCTTAGAAGTTAGGCTCTCCACCATTTCAGTTTAATTATATGTGATCCCCGGGTCTCATGCTGTGTCTTTAAAATATAGTTCTTCAGTAAATATTATTTTAAGACTTAATTTTCTTATCTATCTTATGTGTAGTTATTATTTTTTTAACCAACAACAACTAATATTAATTGAGCATGCCTTTAAAAGATGTTGTATTAGGTGTGGAACAATTAGTGAAAAAATTAAGATAGGAGACCGAGATTGAGACTCACATTTGTGCTGAGCTCATCGACTGGCTTTGAATAAATGCCTTTTCTCCTGAGTGTGCATCTTCATGGCGGGGCGCAGTCCTGTACCACTGGGAGCGTTACCAGCCCGGAGAGCTTCCTGCTCTAAACTCTCACAGAATTTATTCTCTGTGCCTCTTTTTTGACACTTTCCACATACTACCTTGATTTTTAGTTATCCTGTTGTCCATGAAAGTCCTTTTTTCTTAACTAGACAATAAATTTCTACATTGTTAAGACCAACCTTCTGCTTCTTTTTATCAACCAGCTTCATAGTATCATACTCAGTGCCCAACAGATAGATTTTTTGAGGGATTAATTTGTTATCCAGCTGGGAAAGGCACCTTGGAATGGGGGTGGTTTATCACCATAATTCACTCAGTTTCCATACGCTGAGAAGCAACCAACTAATGCCAGGGTCAGAGGCAGTTCTTGTACTATGAATTATATTTAGAGTTAAATAAAATTGTCAACATCGCTGATTTATTTTACCAATCAGAAATATTCGCATCAACTTAGATTTTTGTAGTGGTCTCCTAACTGATCTCCTTATCTCTGCTCATTGATATTTCCTCTTACCGTTGCTGTTTCTTATTTCCTCAGCTACATTTTAAGATCCTGGAGAGTTGGGATCATGTGTTAAAATCCTGCGGGCAGAAGGACCACACAAATATTGGTCCTCCATGTCCACCGCATGAGTTCACTACTCACAAGAGTAACTGGGGGGAAGAAAGAGCATCTCAGAAGATTAAAAGGGGAGGGGGAACATATCAAAGCCTCCTCTGAATTAATTTATCATTTTTCTCCACAGAACACTCTTGATGCCATGACTTCAGATAATTTAGAAATGGTAAGAAACTTTAGAGAAAATCTCCAGAGAGATTTTCCATGTTAGAGATTTTTATTTTGACTTGAAATTTACCTTAACTATCAAATATACTAGTAAAAGCTTCCGCCAGGGCACTATTTGCAGTTTCTCTGTGACTTGATCTTCTGCCTCATATCCGTGGAAGATGGCGTCCTGTCCTTGTGGTAATAGACCCAAGTCACCCAACTTTGTCCAGAGCCGAGTTTCCTTGAAGGTAAGGGGGGTCAGTGTCCAGGGCCCCTCACTTGGATGGCCCCTGCCAAGGCCCTGGGAGTGGTCCTAGTAATGTGTTCACATGGTCACGTATTTTTGTAAAATTGGCCAAAGTAACATATTTTAACCACAATTACTTAAGACCACTGTCTCTTTTTGTTCAGACATCCTGTCTGGCACAATTTCCCCCATATTGGGTAGTATTAGGGTGCCATGGTCATTTTGTGTTCAAAATTTTGTGTTCTTTTTCTTACAGAGGCCCCTAAATTGTGCACACTTCAGGCCCCATGAAGCCCAATTTGCCCCTGCCAAAATAACAGCCCATCTGCCAAGCTGGGTTTCTTGAGGGCTCCATCTTTGTACTGGGGTCCCTTGGAGAACAGAGCAGCCTCCTGGAGCCTCCTGGCTCTCCCTCTGAGGCAGAGAGCACTGTGCTTTCCAGAGGCTTCGCTCTCGGAGGACTCCAGCTCCTCAGTGGAGGTGTGATGAACTTGCAGATGGAAGTCTCTCTAGAGCCCTTCTTTTTTCCCCTTTTTAGATGACATTATGTTTCAAATGATAGAAATAACGTGTGAATATATCACTCTGGGAAAAGCCAGGTCATTCGGATAGAGCAGCCCTCCCCAGAGGGCATCGCCACTACTAGCTTGGTGTGTGTTTTCTAGACCTTTAGTGTATATTTACCTTCTTTTATCTGTTTATTTTGAAAAATATAGTTTTGTTTTATGGGAATTTTTTTTGTATATAAGAAGCATCATACTATATATATTTTCTTACAAACTAGAATTTTTTTACTCAGCTTATTGGCAAGGTTTTTCAGTGTCAAACCTACCTTGTTCTTTCGACCTTCTGTGTTCTATTCCATGTTATGGATGTACCATAGTTTATTTGGCTATTAGAATATTGATGATATTGAGGGTGTCCTAATTTGTGGCTTTTGCATAATACAATGAAAATCTTTGTAAATTCTTCTTCATATGCCCCAGTGCTCCTGACGGGTATGTGTGTTTAGTTTTAATGTATATATTGCTAAATGGTCCTTCAAAAACGACATGAAAGCCACAGCCTTGCTGACCTTGATATTATCAATTGATATTTTTTGCAAACTGATGGAACAAAATGACATCTCGTGTTACTTTTCATTAATCTCTTCATATTTTTGTTGGCTGTTGAGGTTTTCTCTTCTGTGAATTGCTTGTATGTATCCTTTGCCAAGTATATATATTCTTCCAATCTGTTGTTTGCCTTTTTACTTTGTCTGTTTGCTTTTTTGTTGAAAAAAGTTTTAGATTTTGTTATAGCCAGAATTTTCTCCTTTCTTTACAGCCATTGTACTTAAGAAGGCTTTCACTGTCTCAAGGTTATAATAAATTCCCCTGTGTTTTCTCCTAATACTTTCGTAGTTGTTGTTGTTGTTTTGACATTTCACTCTTGATTTCATATGGCAGTTTCTTTTGTGAATGGAGCCAGGAAGGGATCAACTTTTATCTGTTTTTTTTCCTACAGCCAATTGCCACACAGATATTTCTGAGTAATCTGTCTTTTCCCATTTGCTTTTAAATGTGATCTTTATCATTCCTGTATATATTTCTATACTCTTTATCCTGTTCCATTAAAATATTTGTCTGCCTACACCAACACCATATGAACTTTGGAGCAAAACTGCCAGGGTTCTAATCCTGTCTGTGCCACCTGCTTGCTTGGTGACCTTATTGTATATTTTCGATTCTGTTTTCCGTACTTTTGTTGTCGTTGTTCTGCCTTTGGGGAGAGCTCATCAACTCTGTCTCTCGAGTCTTCCACTGAGTTTTTCATTCTTGCTATTATATTTTCATTTACAAGATCCCTTCGTGTGGTTCTCTGGTTGTCCCCTTCCCTTTTATTTATTTATTTATTGCATACTGTGGCTTCCCTGAGAACGGTTTTGATAATTTTTTGGTGTTTCTTCTCCATGTATGGTCTGTTTCTCCCAAGTTGCTTTTTCCTTGATGTTTATTTCTTTTCGTCTCTGTCTTTCCTCCCTTGTCTGGTGGCCCTTGGCTCTCTACTCATATCAGAGAGTGGGGGTCCCCGAGAAACTGACCAGAAGCTCTGTGGGCGTGGGTGGGGCTTCTTGACTGTGGTTTTACTGTAGGGTACCCTAACTAGGCTGTTTTGTTGGGAAATGCTCACATCAGCGTCTTGGAGTGTTTCCTCTTTGGCTGATCGGTTTTCGCAGGGATGGCTCGTCTATCTCTTGCCTGAGCTGTGGAGCCACTGGGGAAGATGGCTTGGGGATGGGGATAAGCTCAGCTTTGAGTACGTGAGCTTTAACTTTGTTCTCTTGGCTGCATGGAGTTAGGGGGAGAATCTAGGAGTTTAGATGCTTCTTAAAGAGGTTTTCAACCAATACGCCTGTTGCCAGCCCTGCTGGCACTTCTGCTTCCAGAGATACCCGGAGCTGCCATTGTCTCCAGTCTTAGGGGGTTTGTGGTGTAAATCAGGTACCTCCCAGGCTTTCTCCCTTGCTGGGTTCAGATTTAACTTTCTTGGGTCTGCTAAATCATTTAGCCATCTGCTTTCTAGCTTCAAAATTTTCTTGCTTTTGTCTCCTCTTTTATTCTCTTATTCCTTACGAATTTATTCCTTAAAAATCCCCTTTCTGTCATTTTAATGGGGTTTCAGGAGGGAGAGGAGTTAAATGCATGTGTCTATATTTTCCAACTAGTTATTGCTAGTTTATGGCTGTATCAGTATTCATCAGGTCCTTAGTTGCAGCAAAGAAATTGGAAGGACATCAGGTTTCAGAAAATTGGAAGGAACCAAGGACTCCAGCTACCAGCACTGCTGAACATCACCATCCCCGTGTAGGGAGGAAGACTTTTCCTCTACCTAATGTGGGTTCGTCTGGCCGGAGAACGAATTAAATTCACATGAGAGACACAGCCACCAAGGCTGATGCTGGACTTTCCATGATGGCTCTGTCACTGGGCTCTGGACATGGACAAGAATAATGTGAACAGTTTCTGTACTGTTTGTGGATCTGTTTGTCACTCCCTCAAGAGTCACTGTCCTGGGCAGGAGCATGCAACTGGTTGAGCCTCGATCATGTGCCAACACTCTAATCTCCAAGGGACAGGAAGAAGTATCAGACCCCTTCAGTTCCTTAGAGGGAGACAGATTCTTCCAGACACACACAATGGGGGAGTCCCCTCAAATAGAAAAGGTTTAGGGCTGGATAGCCAAAGAGATGACAAATGTCCTACACCAGTACATAGGAAAGCTATTGATTTTTCTGTGTTGATCTTCTGTCTGACCCCCAGGGCCAACATTAGGATGAAGTAAGTGAGACACATAAGGTGCAAAACTTAAAAAGATACTCTCAGTCATGCAGGGACAGGGTGGGCCCCAACAGTGAGTGCCTCCTTAAATTTCACTCCCTGGGTGCCCTCACTTCCTTTCCCGTAGTCCCAGCACTCTTGGCCTCTTTACAGAACTTTGTTATTAGTTCTAAAGGTTTGCCAGCTGATACTCTTGGATTTTCTAGATAATCATAACTGTAAACACTGATGGCTTTTCTTCCTTCAAGTATTTATCACTCCTATTTATTTTTCTTGCCTTGTTCCATTTTCTAGGATCTCTAGTAAAATGTTGAATAGGAGAGGTGATAGTCGGCCATCCATGACCTGTTCGTGACAATGAGAATGCTTCAAGTGTTCCACCATTAAGCATGAAGCTTACTATAGGTTTTTGGTATAAATTTCCTTTATCCAGTTAAGCATGTGTGCCTCTAGTCTTTGCTAAGAGTTTTTCTAAAATTATTGTTTAGGAATGGATATTGACTTTTATCAGATACTTTCCCCTCATCTTTTGAGATGAGTTTTTCTTCTTTAACCTGCTAATTTAGTGGGTTGCATTAATAGATTTTCTAATGTTGAGACAGTCTTCCTTCCATTCTTGGGTAATCCATACTTGGTCATCATTCATTTAATTACACTATCAATTTGCTTTGCTGATATTAAAACCTGAGTAAAACATTAGCAAAACAAACCGATAGTTCTGTGTTCATAGATAATGTCTATGTTCAAACATGAGATTGGCCTAAAGTGTGTATTTTTTTCTTGTGGTTTTCTTCTCAACATTTGATATCAGTGTTATGCTAGCTTTGTAAAGAAAGTTGGATATCTTTCTTCTTTTCCTCCCAGGTCAAAATAAGTCCTAGGATCTTGTTTAGCAGTAAAATTTTGTATCATTTTTTTCAATTTATTCTATGGTTATTAGTCCATCATTTTTAAAAATTTTGAGCCAATTTCAGTCATAATTCATTTAACTTGTGTATAGATATATAGACATAGATATATATGTAAATATGTTTCTCCTTTACTGTAAAAATAAAAATATGTCTCTTAAGTTATTCCCCTTTCTTGTTCTTAATGTTATTTATTTGTGCCTTTTTATTTTTTAAACAAACTTTTCACAGATCTAACTCACTGATTTTAACTTGCTGATATTTTGTTAATAAATTTTGCATCTAGTTCATGAAGGATATTTTTATTTTTATTTTCTTATAGCATCTTTGGTTGTGGTTTCAGGTGGTACTGGCCTCCTCTAATAAGTAGGGAGTGTTCCTCTTCTTCTGTTTTCTGGAAGAGTTTGTATAGAATTAGTATTATTTCTTCCTAAAATGTTTGATAGAATTTACCAATAAAGCCATCTGGTCCTGGAGTTTTCCTTGTGGTAGTACAAATTCAATTTCTTGGATAGATAACGGGTTATTCAAATTATTGGTCTCTTCTTAAGAAAACTTTTGTATTTCGTGACTTTCAAGGAATTTGTCCATTTTATCTAAGTTGTCCAATTTATTGGCTTAAAGTGGCTCATAACGTTTCCTTATTATCCTTCTATTGTCTGTAAAATCTGTTTTGATGTCCTCTCCCTCATTCCTGATATTGGTAATTTGTGTCTTCTTTTTCTTCTTGATAAGGTTGGCAAGAGCCTTCTCAATTTTATTAATCTTCTTAAAGAACCAGCTTTTGGTTTCATTTCTTTTTTTTTATTGTTTCGTGTTTTCTATCTCACTGATTTCCAATTTGATTTTTATTATTTCCTTTCTTCTGCTTACTTTGGGTTTAATTTTTTCCATGTCTTCTCATTTCTTAGGGTAGAAGCTTAGGTCATCGATTTGAGATCGTTCTTTTCTGATAGAGGCATTTAGTGCTAGAAGCTCCTATCTAACCACTGCTTTGGCTGCCTCCTAAAATTTCTATATGGTGTGTTCTCATTTTCAAAAATACTTAAAAATACTTTCTGATTTGCTTTTTTAAAATTTCTTTTTTTTTTTTTATTTAAAGATTTTATTTTTTCCTTTTTCTCCCCAAAGCCCCCCAGTATGTAGTTGTATATTCTTCGTTGTGGGTCCTTCTAGTTGTGGCATGTGGGACGCTGCCTCAGCATGGTTTGATGAGCAGTGCCATGTCCGCGCCCAGGATTCGAACCAACGAAACACTGGGCCGCCTGCAGCGGAGCGCGTGAACTTAACCACTCGGCCACGGGGCCAGCCCCTAAAATTTCTTTTTTGACCAATGGATTCTTTAGGAGCATGTTCTTTAGTGTCCAGTGTTCCAGCTATCTTTCTTTTTTTGGTTTCTGATTTAATTCCTTAGTGATCAGAGAACAAACTTCATATAATTTGAAAGATTTTAGATTTATTAAGACTTGTTTTATGCCAAGAATAGGGTTGATCTTGGTAAGTGTTCTATGTGCAATTAAAAAGAATGTGTATTCTGCTATTGTTTGTCTAGTTATTCAAGTCTTGTATCTCCTTACTGCCTCTCCTGCCATATCCTTGCTATATCCTTACTCATTTTCTGTCTATTTATTCTATCAGTTATTGAGAGAAGAGTGTTGAAATCTCTAGGATTGTAGATTTATCTGTTTCTGCGTTCACTTCTATGAGTTTTTGCCTCATGTGTTTTGAAGCTCTGTGATTAAGTGCACAAGCTCTTAGAGTGTTATGTCCCCTTGATGAGCTGACCATTTTATCATTATTCAAGGACACTTTGGTCCCCGAAAGTATTCTTTGCTCTGAAATCTATTATGTCAGTTATTAGTATAGCTACCCCACCTTTCTTCTGATAGGTTTTACAAGATGTATATTTTTCTATACTTTTAATATATTGGTGTCTTCATATTTAAAGTGTTTCTTTTTAACATCGTATAGTTGGGTCTTGCCTTCTTATACAATTTGACAATTTCCACCTTTTAATTGTGGTGTTTAGGCCATTTATATTTAATGTGATTATTGATATGTTTGGGTTTAAATCTCCCACTTTGATATTTACTTTTTATTTGTCCCATCTCCTTTTCTTCCTTTTCCCTCTTTTTCTGCCTTCTTTTGGAATGAGTGTTTTTAAGATTCCGTTTTATCCCCTTTGTTGGTGCATTAGCTGTGCCTTTTCCTTGTTCTAGGATATTTCTTTTAGAGGAGATGTTAAGCTGAGTCTTCCAGTTCACATAATGAAGATCAAACCACCCAAACCAGTCACAGGTCAGTATGACTCAACTAGTGCTCTCTTTCCTTTTGCCATTGATTTCTCAGTTTTTCCCGTCTTTGCCTTCCTCCACATTCCCTATCTTTTCTGTTTATTAGCTGCAATATCTAATTTACACGTATAGTTTTGAAGAGGAAATTTTTTTTTTAAGTCATAAGCTCTGGGACCTAAAGACAAAAAATATAAATGTTACAAGGATGCAATTAACTAACAGAACTGGGAGATCAGGAAAGAGAAACACCTTTCCTGAGTGCTATTTGGGGTTCATTCATTCCTACGTTCCTGTGTTAGTTCACTCATCAGTGTTTCTTGAGCGCCAGTAATGCACCAAGCACAAAGCTGAGTAAGACACATCTCCCATGCTCTGAAAGCTGCAGGTCTGCCAAGGGGGAATGGAAGGAAACCACTGTAGGAGGAGGTGACAGGTGCAGCAGTGGGGACAATGTGGAAACACAGAAGAAGGAGCAACTGACTGCCCAGGGAGTAGACAGAAGAAGGGACATTTGGGGAGGTTTTGAAGAATAAGTAGGAGTTGATGAAGAGGAGCAGAGGGGAAGTCTACTGTAGGCAGAGGGTATAGAATGTATCCTCTCAGTGCTCACACGTAGCCATAAAGATGTGTCTACAAGAATGTTCGCTGCAGCCTTATTTACAGAGGCAGAAGACTGGTTAGGTAAAATCTGGGGCCCTCGTGCAAAGGAATACTTTGCAGCCATTAAAGACAAAGAGGGAAACGCAAACGGCCAAGAACAGCCAATTCACTCGTGTGAACATCAAGAACACGATGATACGGTTTGCTCCATCAAGATTATTATAAAGCTATAGTAATTAAGATAGAAAAATAAATGCGTGAATAATAGATAAATAGAAATATGTATAAAATATAGAAATAGTAGATAGAATATAGTAAATAGAGAAATAGACGAATGAAACAGGATAGAGAGGCTGGAGCGGACACGGGCATAAATGGACACTTGCTACCTAACAGAGGTGGCACTACAGAGCAGTGGGGAAAGGACAGTCATTTCAGTGAGAGGTGCTGGTTGTCCACATGGAAACAAAAGTGAAACTTGCCCCTGCCCCACACCATCCACAATGATAAATCCCAGATGGATCATAAAGTCAATATGAAGGACAAAACAATAAAGCTTTTAGAAAATAATAGACAGTATCTGTATGAATGACCTGTGGGTAGGGAAAGACTTTTTAAACAAAACACAGAAAGTACTTACAGTAAAAGAAAAATTTGATGAATTTGACTACGTTAAAATTAAGGACTTCTAATCAGCTGAAGACATCATTAAGAGCATGAAAGAGCAAGCCACATAGTGAGAGAAGATATTCACAAAATATGTAAAACTTATGAGTGGTCCGTGTCCAGAAGATATAAAGAATTCCTACAAATTATTAAGAAAAAGATGATCTAGTGTAAAACAGGCAAGGGATTATTCAAATGGACAAAAAACATTTGAAAAGGTGCTCAACATCGTTAGTTATCAGAAAAATGCAAATTGAAACCATAATGAGATCCCACTTCACACCCACTAGGATGGCTGAAATGAAGAGAGACTGACATTCAGAGTTGGTGAGGATGTGGCATAATCAGACCTCCCCTCCATGGCAGTCAGCAGTGAAAACTGGCATGGCCTCTTTGGAAAACAGTTTGGTCTTATCTAGCAATGTTGAAGGTAATTTGCATCCTGTGACCCAGCAGTTATTCTCCTAGGTAGGGTCACCAACTGAACCAGTTTGCCTGGGACTGAGGGGTTTCCTGGGATGTGGGGCTTTCAGTGTTACAACTAGGAAACTCCAGAGCAAACGAGGATGAGGTGGTCAACCTACTTCTAGGTATAGGTTTGCAAGTAAATGCATACCAGGCAACATGTACAAGAATGGTAACAGCGACATGATTTCCAATGGCCCCAAACATGAAACCACCAAAGTGTCCCTCAGCAATAGAACAGGTAAGTAAATTACAGTATACTCAGTGCAATCCTATACAGCAATGGAAAGGAACGGACTACAGCTGTGCACAACAAAACAGATAAATCTCATAAACAATATTAAGCAAAGGAGGGCAGACATAGAGTTAATACTGAATAATTCCATTGGGGTAAAGCTCAAAATCAGGCAAAACAAAGCTATGCTGTTTAGATGCATATTTAGATAGCGAAAGTAAAATAAATGTAATGAAGTGGTTACCGAAAAGCCAAGAGAATGGGTGCTGCTCTTCCCGGGGGGTTGTGACTAGAGAGGGGCCCTGGGGAAGCTCCTAGGGAGCAGGCCATGCTCTGTTTCCTGACCTGAGTAGAAACAGATGTTTGCTTTATAATAATTTATTAAGATATATTTTTATGTTATTTTCTGATTGTGTTATATTTCACAGTAGGAAAAAGGTTTAATAAATGAAAATAAGCATCAAACAATGGGAGAGATCTATAGTACTGATATGAAAAGATCTCCAAGATATTTCATTAAGTGAAAATACAAAGGGTCTAGTGTGCACAGCAATGCTCAGACTTTAGCTGGGTCAGACTCACTTGGAGAACTCATTAAAACCCAGATTGCTGGGCCCCACCCACCCCATTTCTGTTTCAGTGAGTCTGGGGTGGGGCCTGGGAATCTGTGTTTCTAACAAGTTGCCAGCTGGCCGCGTCAGATCCCCGATGATCTGGGACCACACTTTGAGAACTCCTACTATCTAATATGCTGCCATTTGTTTATGGAAAAGGGATCTCCTTCTAGAAAGTTATGCAGAAAACATAATGGTGGTTGCCTCTGGGGAAGGGGACCTGAGGCACTGTGGGACCTCCTGGAGAGCAGAGTTCTGAAAGTTGGGTGTGAACCCATAAAATAAATCACCCAGTTTTACTGTGGCTTTAGGAACAGATGAAAAAGGAGGAAATGAAAGGTTCCTGGGAAGGGGAGTGATAAGAAAAGTGATTGGCAGAGAAAGGAGATTTTTTTTAAAGGAAAGTAGTTAGATAAATGTAAACAGACGAGGCCAAACTGGTGGTGTAGTGGTTAAGTTTGCACACTCCCCTTCAGCGGCCGGGGGTTCATGGGTTCGGATCCTGGGTGTGGACCTACACACCACTCATCAAGCCATGCTGTGGCAGCATCCCACATACGAAATAGAGGAAGATTGTACAGATGTTAGCAACAATTTTCCTCGCCAAATAAATAAATAAGTAAGTAAATAGGTGGAGACTGGGATTGTCTAATTATGTGACTCTTCAGCAGCGGCTGAAAAGTGACCGTAACTGGCAGGTTTAAGGACTTTGCTGAGCTGGGGAGACAGCAACAGTGATCTAAGGTTTCTAGTGACATTGTGAACATTTCCTTGGCCTCCTTTGGAGATTCTGTAATCCGGAAACAGGAAATGATGGTGGGATGGATGTGCAGAAGTAGGAGGAGGGAGAGCGCTGCTCTCTGCCTTGCCTGTGCTCCCTGAGCCTGTGGGCTAGGAGAGGGGCCGCGGAGAAGACTGAGCACCTGGGCCCACAGAAGGATTGCAGAGTGAGAACCGATTTCCGAGGATGAGGGATTCTGCTGGCAACTGAGAAGTATGGAGGAAGGAAGGGAAGATCAAGAGGGAGAAATCAGGTAGTCTGACCAATTCGGGAATGTCTTCAACCTAGGTACCACATTTAAAAGCCCCCTGGAAGTCTTTGCAAAGATCGAGGACTGCTACGGGCTGGGCTCCGGACAGAATCACTTCATCAGGGAGAGTCAGTGGGAGCAGCAGGCGGCAGTCTTCAACGCCTCCTACAAGAAGTACCTGGATGGGGAGTGGGAGGAGGAGCCACTCAGGTGAGTGGGAGGAGGCCCAGCCGGAAGCCCCTGTCCCCCAGGAGCCATGGAGCCCCCAGAGCTGTTTCGCCCTGGGCACCCGCAGGAATCAACCCGCAGACCTGAGTTAACCTGAGGTCCGAAAGCTCTTTCTGGTTTGGGGGATTTTTCTGAGAACTTCCCCAGATCTTTTGAAAAGTTGTATGCAGGTTGTTTAAATCTTGTTAGAACAAAGGCTGATGACATGGATTTCAAAGAAGGAATAGATAATCTATGGAGATGAGAAATCGTTTATTTTACAATTTGATGTATGATATCATCTCTTAAAAATTTTTTTCCTGATTTTCTAGACAACACAGAAGATCCTAAAGATGGAAATAAACGTCATCGTTATTCTCCATTTTTCTCCATTTCCACCCAGTCTTTCTTAATGTAATATATTAATGTGTAACTATTAAAATACATTGCTTTCTAATCTCAGCCAGCAGGTAGGCCCCATTAGCCCACGTTGCAGTGAAGTAGCTGTAGCTGGTGGAGCAGGCTTTAGGAACCAGCTCTCACAGCCGCTTTGGGTCTCAGCAAGGTTCTTGCTTCACACGGGAAGCGAAACTTCTCATCCTGCTGTCAAGCGGACCTGGGAGTTTCTCACTGCAGGACACAGAGTCCCAGGGCTAAGCTCCAAAGCAGCTCCCTGAGTCAGGAGCTGGATGGAAGCTGGCGAGGTTCAGTGCTGACCACCAGCGAGGAATTTGGGAATGTCACAGGCCACTTGTTAAGCCACTGAAGATTGTCCACAGTGGGAGTATTTATACCACAAAAAGCTACAAACCCTGTAAATCAGGAAATCAGAGGTTTTTTGTATTTTTTTTTTTAAGAGAGCCAGTTTATCAGCACACCACTGGTTGTATTGCCTCCAAAATAAGAGAGCGTTTGCACATCGCTCAGGTCTGGTCATTAAAGGACATTCCCCAAGGACAGAGATGGCTCTGCCTAGTGCTGGGTGCTGTTTCCAGCCTGGGAGGGACTCTGCCCGCCTTGCCCTCACCAACCTCCAAGGTCTGCACCCACCAGGACTAGCACATAGAATGTGACTTGCCTCATGGCCCTGTACCCCTGGGAAGGTCCATCCTAACTCCCCGTTTCTGGTCTCAGTACCCAGACTCTGCCGCATCTCTCCTTGCCAAGGAGTCTGCCATGGTTCTGACTAGCGTCTCTCTCTTTCCCAGTATGGCCACCTTCCATTTCCTCCCTCCTGGCTGCATAACTGCAACGCCAGTGGACGTCAAGAGCCCCTCAGGTAAGTGAACCCAGCCTGACCTGGGGGAGTGGTCATCTTGGGGGAAGGCCTCAGCAAGCCCTCCTAGAGCAGACCCTGATGGCGGGAGGGAATAAGGTAGAAAGGCGGTTGCCAGCCGTAGCATAACAGTTTCTGTTTGGACCTGTGGCCCCCGGGGCCAGCTTCCCTGAGGATGGAGGCTGCGCTGTCTTCGGGGAGCGATCTATCATGGAGGAGGGTGTGAGCACACATCCGCCAGGCTGCTTCTGGAGATAAACCCATTTTGTAGAAAACATTCTTTAAAACCCTGACAGCCAAGCAGATGTGAATTATCTAGAAGATGTGAAAGCAGCCAAGGGGCAGTTGTGGCCGTCCTCCCTGCCCAGGAAGGCCACTTGGCCCTAGGACAGCCCTCCTGGAGGTGCCCAGCCCCTCCTCCCCGAGAAGCTCACCCTTCTATTGGGTGCCGCCCTTGAGAACAAACCACTTTTGATTTCAAACCAACTTCCCCTTGGACATACACCTTCCACACAAACCAAGGGCCACCCTGACTCCTTACGTGACACCCCTCTCCTCTCTTCTTTCCCAGGGGTGGCCTATGTTCTTGGCGTACACTGGACTGGAAGTCACAACTTCTTCCTCTATTTGCTCAACCGAACTCTGAAGGATAAAGTTGGTACTTTACTGTCGAGACGGGTGTTGCCTGAGCTTGGGGCTCTGAGAGCTGTCCTTCTTCAGCTTAGCTGAGAGCACGCGACTGCCCATCAGCATCACTTTAGGGGACCAGGGCTGTGCAGGCAGAAGTGGGTGGCTTGGTGGCTGTGGTGTGTCCCCAACGCTCTGTCTCTGAACTCTTTTCTTAAAGATGACAGGTCAGTGGGGACAAAGCCCAGTCAGGTCCACAGGGCTTGTTAGGCAGCTGAGTAAAAAGAGGGTGGGCTTGGCATCTGATGGCCACGTCCAGTCCCAGCCGCACTGTCTGCAAACTGTGCGGCCTCAGGCCAGTTACTTTACACCCTGATCCCGCTTTCTCTGAAGCATAGGGCTACTTAACTGCCCCATCCCTGTCTACTGCGTGCGCTTCTTGTGAATAGCAGAATCCAGCGGTCTGCGTGTGCAAGCTCTTTGAAATGGAGAGGCTCTTAGGAAATGGTGGGGAAGGGGTGTTGTTGGTTTGTCTTTTACAAATCCACGGAGGCAGGTCCACGAGCAAGTTCGCTTTGTGATAATCTCTTGAGCTATGCACTTAGGTTGTATTTTAGAATTATCCTTCAAAAGTAGCATTTAGACATTCACAAAGGGAGAATGTCTTTGCCTTCTTCCCTCTCCGAGGCAGCCCGGCTTCCAACCTCAACTCGTGTACCGACTGCCTCTGTGACTTGGGCGGGCCACTCGCTGCCCTGCCTCACTCTCCTCTGCAGAGCAGGGGACTGAGGGGACCCAACTCATGGGATCCTTGTGAGAATTAAATGAAATGATGCATGTGAGTGCTCCCTGCGGTGCTCAGCACCAGCAGGGCCTCCTTAGTGTTAGCTGCAGTGTAATGCTCGTGTGACTTGTCATTGTATTATCTGAGGAAGGAGAAGCACTGCCTAGAGAGGAGAGAGATGGGGAGGCAGACAGGCAGACTAGTCCGGGTCTCAGGTTGTCCAGGTGATGGGTGGGAGTGGGGTCTGGGGGCAGCCCGGTGAGTGGTGTCCTCCCCACTAGACCCCGAGGGCGTGTGGCCCTGCGCTGCGCCCATTGCAGTCTCTCAGCTCAGCTGCTCCTCCTCCTACCTGGTGCTGGCCTGCGAGGATGGCGTGCTCACGCTCTGGGACTTGGCCGAAGGTGAGCCCCCCACGTCTGCCAGCACCTGGGTGGGGTCTGAGTAATGAGACTCCTGGAGCTCTGGAATTCCTTCCAGCTCTGGGCTTCTGTTAGTCACTCTGTGTTCTTAGAATCCCTTTGGGGAGCTGGTCCTGCTTTGCCCTCATTCATTCACTCAGTGAACATTTATTGAACATGGTATGTGCTGACACTTCCCATTCCCCCTGTATGTGTTGAGTACTTGCACTGTGCTGGCACTGTACCGGGTCCTGGAAGTACGACCATTACTCCGTTATCACACTCCAGTGAGGAAGTGTCTTCCTGCACAGAAAGTGACGTCTTGACGGCCTCAGCCCTCCTCCCCCAGCCCCAAGCTCTCGAAATAAGCAAGCCTGCCTTCCTGCTGCTCCACCCGCGCCCCGCTCAGCAGGAACCTCACTGGTATTGAAGCTAAGAGACCTATAACACAGTCAGTGCGAAACCAGCAGCTGTTCTGGGTGGGTGGTGCCTTGATGGGGTTCCAGGGTCCCGGGTGCAGCTTTGTAGGCCAGAAAATCCATGGTATTTCTTTACCCTAAATAGGGGAGTGTCTCCCTCTAACCACACTTTTCAAGAAGCGAGGAATGCATCAGTGGCTTGTCATTTTACAGTCGGGTATGTGTGTCATTTGAGAGTGGAGGTGGGCCGTCCTCCCTGGGCAGCCCCCCAGCTCAGGTTGGTGAGGAGAGCCACTGATGGCGCCTGTTTGTTGGAGAGATGGTGAGCAGACGGCTGAGCCGGCTTTTCTCGGGAGGCTTCTGTCACTCAGCGAAGGGCCTTCCTCACTCGGGCTGTTTCCACCTGGAGAATTCAGCAGTTGTTTCAAATAGGGAGACATTCTCCCCACACGGTGCTAAGATAAACATCATGAAAGGCCCTCCCGAATTTATTTATTGCGCCCACAGCATTATGATATTGGTGAAAGATATTTCAAGGGCAGAAGAATGATTGTAATTTCACAAGCCCTTGCCCAATAGCTTGTTTTCGTTTTTCTGGATATTGGGGATTTCTTGCTGATTGGCCACACCCCCACCCTCCCCTTTTCCAACACCGCTCCCCTCTGATTGATTCACCTTGATGTGGTGTGGCGTGGTCAGTGCGGTTCAGCACCTGGCTGGCTTTTAGCTTCCTTCCTTCCATTCCAGTGCTGACTCTGCCCCCTCCCCTGCTCCTCTCTGTGCTCAGAAAGGGTCCTCCTGAAGGGGGCTCTTCTCTCCTTTGGGCGTTGGGGTTACTGGCTTCACTCTCAGAGGGTGCCCCTTGCTTGGTTTGCCCTCACAGCCCTCACATCCTCGCTGGTCCCAGACCCTGCGCCCATGACTGCCTCCCTCCACCCGCTTCTCTGACCTGCTTGTGCGATTGCTTCCTCCAGGATTCCCTCTCGGGGTTGTCGCTCTTCCTGAGGGATGTATCTGCCAGAGCATTCACTTCCTAAAATACTTCTTAGTCCATGAAGGACGGAACGTGTTCCCTGAGGGCCCAGTGAAGTCCCAAATGAAATGCGTGGTGCTGTGCACAGATGCTTCTCTCCACCTGGTGGCTGCCCAGGGCTCTGAGGCACCCACCATCAGTGTGCTCATTGAGAGGTCAGTGGCTCCAGGACAAGATGGGGTGAGTGATCTGCCAGCCCGATGAGGCTGTTGGGTAGTAAAAGGCTGACACCCTCTCCAAGCCGAGCCCACTTTCCCTGTAGTCATCGCTCTCCTGATGAGCGTTTCAGGGTCACCAGTGTCTTTTATATGTGAGCTTATGTATAAAATATTTCTGACAAAATTTCATGATAGCACAAATAACATCTTTCATATTCCATATGATCAAGAAGAGGGTCATTTTTCTACCAAAATAGCCTGTTATCAGTTTCCCCAAGGGTCTCTCTCTCTCTCTTTCTCTCTCTCATTCTCTTTCTTTTTTCAATTGTGAAATATTTTATGCATGAAAATGATCCATACAATATGTGTGTGTGTGTGTGTGTCTGTGTATATTTAGTATGTATAGAGAGACAGACAGGCAGACATAAACTCCCCCGGACCCACCACCAAGCTTAAGAAATAGGTCATCTCCGATTCAGTTTGGCTCTCTGTGAGCTTCTCCCTGATCACATCCTCCTCTCTCCTCCCCACCTTCTTAATTATCTATTGCTGTATATAACAAACCACCCCATGACCTAATGGCTTAAGGGAACAGGCATTGTTTTGCCCCTGATGCTGTAGGTCAGCATTTTGGGCTGGGCTTCGTTGGGCAGTTCTTCCATTGGTCTTGCTTAGGCTCTCACATGTGCCTGCGGGCGGCTGGCAGCGTGGCTAGGGGCTCAGGGTCTAAGATGGCCTCGCTCATGTACCTGGCAGTGGGCAGGCCGTTGGCCAGGGCACTTGGTTCTCCCGTGGCCTCTCCTGCAGGCTGTCTCAGCCTTCATCACCGTAGCCTCAGGGTCTCCAGCAGCAAGCAAGGGCAGACACAGTGCCCGCGTGCTTTCCAAGCCTCCGCTCGTGTTACATGGGACAAAGCAGGTGACAGGGCCACACCTGCACTCAAGCAGTGGAAAAGTAGATTCTGTCTTTTCATGGGAGTTGCTGCCAAGTATTATGACCTTTTTTTTTTTCAATCTATCACATCGTTTTCCTCCCATGATTCCTTTGATTTCCTTTAAGAATTAACCACATCTATATGACTGCATCTCCAAGCGATATATGGTTTAGCTGTGTGTATTTACAAGACTTGTAAATGGGATCATATTCTGTGTATTCTGCAACTTGTTTTCCATCCCATTTATTCTGTAACTTGCTTTGCAACATTGTTCATGAGACTGCACATGTTGGTATATGTATCTCCAGTTCTTTTCTTTTCATTGCTGTGTTGTATTCCATTCTGTAATATACCACAATTACTTAAGCATTCTCCTACCAAAGGATATTTAGATTGTTCCTCGTTTTTGCTACTATGAACTGTCTCTGACACATCTCCTGATGCTTATATACAAGAGTTTCTCCAGGACATAGGCCTCGGAGAGGACAGCAAAACTTTAAAACTCTTCAAGTGTGAATGTGTGTGTCTTGTTTCCTGTAGGCCTGTAAACCACCTGGATGAAGCCGTCTGTGCAGTGGCCCCAGTCCCAGCCTTACCTGGGATGGTAAGTTCTTCGTGCCCCTCATTCCTCTTCAGTGAATGTGTTTGTTTCTCCTTCAAAAAATATTTGTTGAAGGCCTATCAAGTTCTTGGCACTAGACTGGCCTTGGGGTGCACAGACAGACAGAGACAGTGCCTGCCCTCCTGCAATTCATGGTTCAGCTGGGAAGACAGACGCGTCAGCAGCAGCTGCCCTAGAACGTGAGAGAGGCCCTGGTCCATCATGCGATGGATGCTACAGAACAGAGAGGGGCCGCCTGACTCAACCTGTGGAAGTTGGAGGGGGGGGGCTGCTTTCTGCAGGAGGTGATGGATCAGCTGAGCTGAGCCATAGGAGCTAAGCAGGCGGCACCCCGGAGGCAAGAGAACGCTGTGTCCTGCACTCTGCAGGAAGGTGGAGTCACTGCAGGCTCAGGTCCCTGTGGGGTGTGGAGGGGGAGGAGGCTGGGTGTGCGGGCAGAGGGGCCAGGCCATGGAGGCTGCGGACAAGCCCTTGTAAGGATGGGCATGAAGCCTCGAGGGGAGCTGGCGCAGGAGAGCAGCATATTCAGAGAGGGGTGGAGAGTGGAGAGGTGCAGTGGGGATGGACTCCATGGTTCTGGGCTGCCTGTGGCTGTGGTCAGAGGAGAGGGAGGCACCGAGGCTGGTCCTGGCTTGTGGAGCCGATTGGCTAATCCTTACAGGGCCCGTGGAAGGGAAGAGAGGCCTGGAGGGAAGGTCTGTGGTTCCTCCCGTGCTGCAGGTGCGGGGCCCACAGGACCCTGGAGGAGGCTCTGAGAGAGCCTGGGGCTGAAAGTGCTTACCAGCTGGTTAGTGGTGGTTAAAGCTGTGGGGACCAGCGGGTTCCCCTGGTCAGAGAGAGCAGGTGAGTAGAAAAGAGGTTCCCTGGGGGTACGACCAGCAGTTACAGGACACGCAAAATGAGCTCATGAAGTGACTGAGAGGGACACCCCAGGAAAACCAGGCGGGGCTCCTGCAAGCTCAGGGAGGAGAGTTTGAAGAAGGCAGGAGCACAGTGTCCTTGATAAAGAGAACCAAGTACTCGTGCAGCCCAGTGTCCGTGGTGGGGGGCAGAGGGCAAGCAGGGGCGGTGGAGGAGTAGAGAGAGTGACGGAGAGACTCTGGGACATCTGTGTGAGGGAGGGAAGGTGGTGTGGCATCTGGAGGAGGACGTAGGGTCAAGAAGGGTTTTAGAGATTGGGGCGAGTTTAGCGTGTTCATCTACAGAGAGGAAAGAGCCCCAGGAGAGAGGCCGCATCCCAGATCTCGGGGTTGAGCAGGGTCCCTGAGGAGGTGGGAGGAAAGGGTATCTGCCCAGATGCGGGACTGAATCCCGGCCACGTGGAGGGCCAGCTCTTCAGCGGAGATCCTGGGGGAACTAGAAAGAGAAGCCAGGACACAAGAGGGTGCGGACAGCCCAGGATGAGGCCTGGCACCTGGAGGAGGGCCAGGTTGCTGGTAGCCCAAAGGGGCAAACACAACCCTTCCTGCCGGCCCGGAACAGCCCCGGTGTGTCCAGAGGCTGGGCGCCCAAGAGCAAGTACATCTTCTGTTTCCATTTTCTGTGTCCAGCTGCTTCTCTTCTTCCATACTGGGGTGAGGGCAGAGTAGAGGAGGCCTCACTCGCCATCTCTTTGCCTCCCAGGTGCTGATCTTTTCCAGGGATGGCCATGTGCACCTCATGGATGTGGCCAAGCCTCACATCATCTGTGCCTTTGCTCCCCCGAGACCCTACCATCTGGCGGTCCCGTGGAAGCCAATGTTTGTTGTGTCTTTCCACCACCCGTGTTTCCTGCTCCGAGGTATGGGAGGGGACCAGGAGGGCCACTGCCCAGACCTGTGGCCTGCTGGCCGTTTCCCTGACAGTCTCAGGCCTTTCACCAAGCGTAGGGTGACCCCAGCCAAACAACTCCCCACTCCACATCCCCTCCGCCAGAGGCCAAAAGGATATGCCACTTAGTCCTCAGTAGGCACTTAGATAAAACGCCAGGCAAGGTCTTCTCTCTGGGCTCCTGCTCCTGCAGATCAAGTGAGCCCCTCCCAGCCCAGCCCCGAGGACCCAGCCTTTACAAGCCGAGAGCAGCGCCCACCCACCCACACACCCAGACCAGAGAGACCAGGGAGCAAGTCATCATAGAGAACATGGTGTTCTTGTTTCATCTCAGGAGACCATCCCGATGAAATTAAATCCACCGACGATGCCAAGAACATCCAAAATTCTCTGTTCTATTTTAATTTTGAGGCCTACCCACTCCTGGAAAACATCTCAAGAAATTGCAGCATTCCTCAATCTGCCCTGACGGCTAACATGGGCTTCCCCCACGAGCTGCCCTTGGAGAAGAGGTGCGAGAGTTTCCTCCAGAATAGGTAGGGTTCTAGCTCTGCGCGCACCCTGGCCAGTCTCTGGGGAAGGCGCCCCAATCTCTGGGGAAGGCGCTGTGGGGGCTGTTTGACGGTGAGACCCTCTGGCCATTTACGCTCCCTCCGGTGAAGGGTGCCCCGGTCAGAGCCCAGGAGCCGCCCTCTGCTTCCAGCTGGTGCTGGGGAGGAGCAATGAATACCAGCTGGCGGAAAAGAAGGGCTGCCCCTGCTGTTCTCTTCCTGTCGAGACCCTCTTTCCTTTCTGCTTGCTCGATTCTTTTTTTTTTAAAGCATATTCAGGTTACTAGATGCAGTCTTCTAAGACGGGGGTTGGCAAACTATGGCTTGAGGGCAGATTGGGCCCATGGCCACTTTACTAAAGGGCGGTTTCTTGGGAGCCGTCGCACCATTTGTTATGTCTTGCCTGTGGTGGCTTGTGTGCCACGGCAGCGGGGCTAAGCCCAGAAAGCCTGAAGCCTCTCCTTGCTGGTCCTTTCTGGGAGATGTTGGCCCACCCTGTTCTGAGGCCCCTTTCCCTGACCCGTTGTCTGGATAACGGCTGTGCGATGCGTTTCTCCCCTTCCCTTCCCCTTCCTGCTGCCCCCGTCCTGCCAGGACTCTACTGGTGCTCCTTTCTGCTAGAAAAGCCTGATGACCTGTGCTCAGTCCCTTTGGGGAAGCAGGTGTCTCCTCGAATCCGTCCGCAACAAACGGATGGTCGTTTGCAGGTTCTTGGTGATTTCTGCCGTGATCTGACCAGACGTTTTAGTTGGAAGGGGGTCACCAGTGGTGCCCTGGATTCTGTGACCTCTCCAGTGTCCACAGTGTCGTTCCCGACCACCTCTCCCTTCCTCTTTTACTCTTTCCTTAAGGCGAACGCAGTAGAATGGTTCAGACACTTGGGTTTGGCTCCTGACTCCACCACTGACTAACTGGGATACCTGGGGGGAGTTCCCTGACCTCTCAGAGCCTCAGTTCCTCATTTATTGAGGACCCGCGATGCGCTGGACTGTGTGGTGGACATTGCCATGGCGCCCGGTCTCCAGGTTCAGCAGGTGTTCAGTGAGATGCTGCGAAGCGCTAGGCACAGGGCGCTCGCTCCTAACTGGTGGGTCCAAGAAGGCGAGGGGATGGTCCCTCCGCTCAGTCCCTATCCTGCCTGGGAAGATTCTAAACATCGCTGCGAGGAGGCCCCACAGCTCCTCCTTCACGACTGCACTTCCCTGCTACATTTGGCTCCTTCCTGGGCCGTGGGGGCGCCTGGTGGCGCTCAGTGTCTCCGGAGGGAAGCACGCCCATTCGCCGGGAGAGGAGTGTGGCCGCTCGGTGTGGGGGAGGACAGTGGGGAGGGTCAGTTGACTTTTCCCCAGACAGGGATTTACCGGGACTGCTTGGCTGTTCCTCCCAGGGAGCGTGTGACCCTTGGTGACTTGACTTGATCTTAGGAGACGCAGCGAAGAGTCTAAGGGTGAAGTGTTGTGTTGTCCACAGCTTCCTCTCAAGTGGTCCAGGAAAACATTTATAGAGAGAGCCAGAGAGAGACGGTGGTGAGAAGTTAACAACTGGTGAATATAGTGATGGTTCATCGCACTATTGCAACTTTTCTGTAGGTTTGAAATTTTTCTGAATAAAAGATAGGGAGAGGTTATGAAATATTATTTACACTATAATCCTGATTTTGAACAAAAGAGAGAAGGCTGGAAATGTGTACACCAATAGTAGCTATATTTGGGTGATGAAGTATGTGTGATATTTTTTCCTTTGTATTTTCCCTATTTGTAACTTTTCTACAAAAAGTACACATAATTTTGGAAAATTTAAAATACTACTTAAGCAAAAAGTCAAGAGTCTGAGGTTAGGTCACGGCTGCATGAGGCCGTTCTCCGAAGGTGGCGGGCCTGGCCTGGAGCTTCCTGGTGCTCTTGCTTGAGGAGGCCCAGAGAACTCCTTGCTTAATGCGCGTGTTTCCATTTCTGTCCTTTCTGTCTAACCCCCTCTTTCACTGGCTTGCAGAGGGGGAGCCTCCTTCCTACTTTATCTAAAAGCTGCTGGCTCCCCTACCCAAGGGAGTGGGCCCCGGGCCAGCAGCCCCAGCTCTGGGCAGCTCACCTCCCGCCTGGCAGAGGGCCCGAGCAGCTCCGGATGCCTCCGTCCCTAACCAACACTTCCCACCCTCAGCCAGCTGCCCGTGGGGGCTCGTACTCAGACCCCCGCTGACCCTGCTTGGCCCGTGAAACTTGCTGCACGTGCAGAACGACTAGTGCAGCAGAGTAACTGCGCGCTGCAGGAAGTATTACTCCTTGTTCCTGAGGTGGAGTATCTGCACTTGTAGACGTTTGGAAAACAGGACAATACAAAAGAGAAATTTAAATAACCCATAATCCAGCACCAGAAGTCCCAGTGCCACTATTAATATGTTGGTGCCTTTCCTTCAGGTTTTTTCCTTGGTGTTTTTACTAAGTTGAGATCATGTTTCATGTTCACTTTTCTTTCTTTTTTTTTTTTTTTTGTGAGGAAAATTAGCCCTGAGCTAACATCCACCACCAATCCTCCCCTTTTGCGCTGAGGAAGATTGGCCCTGGGCTAACATCCGTGCCCATCCTCCTCTATTTTATATGCAGGATGCCTGCCACAGTGTGGCTTGATAAGCAGTACGTAGGTCTGCACCCAGGATCCGAACCCCAGGTTGCCATCGAAGTGGAACGTGCAAACTTAACCACTATGCCACCGACCAGCGCCTCATGTTCACTTTTTAATCTGACTTCATGTCACTCCAGAATATAAATTACTGACTTTTAATTTGAAGAAAACTTCCTTATAAATGTGATGTTTAATGGAGATGCCGCTCCTGTGGACAGGGTGTCCGTAAGGCACTTCCCTGCTCCCCGGCGGTTGGGCCTGCTCTAGTAAGAGAAGACTGCCCCTTCTGCCCTGACCTCCTCCACTCTCTGGAACCCCAGAGGCCCGTCCTGGCCCCGTGGGAGTGGGAGGGACTCTTCCCCCTCCCCCTTGGCAACTGTCTGTCCTCCCTGTCCACACAGCTTAGCTCCCAGGGCACACAGCCCAGCCCCTGCCCGGGAGGCCCACAGTGGCTGGGTGCGGTGGAGAGCACTGTCCCCCAGGGAACCTTCTGCAGGGAAGAGGGCCGGAGCCAGCAGGGCTGACCAGGTGGGGCACCGCGGGCTGGGGCAGTGCTTGGGGCTGAACGAGCCGCGGGAGCTTGGGGAACAGAAAAGCTCCGGGAAGTGCTCCCTGGGTCTGGAGACCCAGCAGGAGCTGGGAGTGGTCACATGGTGTGGCTGGGGCAGGCCCAGGTTGAAGGAATGAAGGAACGTTTCTCTGGGCTTGATCACAGGGTTTGAATCATACCCTTTGTGGCAGCCCATTTTCCGAATAGGGTCCCGGTGATGACGCAGGCTGTAAAGCTGTAAAGAAGGCTTTCCCTGTTCTCCTTGCTCTCAGGGCTGACACTGGGGCTTTCGAAGGAGTACCCCCCAGCGTTTTATTATGAAAATTTTCAAACGCACAGCAGCTTTGAAAAAGATACATCAGTGAACACCCACATACCCACAACACAGATTCTGTCGTTAACATTGTACTGTGGTTGTTTATCACATGTCCATATATGTCCTAAAGATTTTAATCTCATTGTTTTTTTTTCCTATTTATTCCTTGGGTCTGAAACAGTTTCCATTGGCCCTAAAACGAGGTGAAACCTGAAGGCAGTGGACTCACGTGGCAATAGATTCAAACGTTCAGCCTTGTGATACTCTGTCCAAATGATTTTCACCAAACCTGTCCTGGGGACTGTTATCCACAGCCAGCGGGAGCCGAGCCCACCCCAGGGCTTTGAGAGGACACCAGTTAGTCCTCCCGCCCTGCCCCAGGCCTGGCCTCTGCTCCCAGCCAGCTGGGCCTCCAGGGCACCATTTCCATCAGGCTCCGCTCCCTGTCTGTCTGCTGCCTCTTGCTGGGTCAAACTTTTGATCACAGCAAGACAGAAGTTTCAGGACACCAGGAGGCAGACAGAAACAGTGTGTGTGTGTGTGTGTGTGTGTGTGTGTGTCCCACTTTATTCCTCGTGGAACACAAGGCCGGGCAAGATCCAGTTCTGTCTACCCAGCTTCCTCCAGAAGGTGGGCTTCTAAGATGACCCCACAGTCCCGGGTCCACAGGGCACACGGCTCCCTTGGCAAGGGGGTGGGCAGGCCCCAAGTGGACACCAGGTGACATTTCCCTCAAGGTTGGAGGAGGAGGGCGAGGGCCGGTGTTCTGACCCGTTTGTTACAGTCCCTGGAATGGAAATGGTGGGCCTGTCCTGACTTTCCTCTCCCTTCTTGAGAAACAAAGGGACAAATCCCTGGAAAACGAGTTATAGACTCATAGACCCCGAGGTGCATACGGTCAGGGTACTGGAATTCAAAGGCTTGTGCAAGGACTTGCAGGTGTTCCAGCTCCTCTCCCACTTGGTGGATGGACAGCCCGTCTTTTGGGAAGATGTACGCATGCACCTTGTCAGTACCTGGCTTCCAACAGACAGCAGTCATCATCTGTTCCGCCATCATGGGAAGGAAACCTGTATTCGCTGGTGGCCAAGGGAGAGTGTCTCAGGCCACAGGGGCCTTGCCCAGGGGGTTCCTGGCAGTCGGTGTCCAGTCTCTCAGACCCAGGCGTCCTCCCCACTCCCTCCTACCACTGGGCATCGCCACTGGGAACCGCACTCCCACAGGCTGGTGCCACGCGGTGCGCCCTCCCAGCTTCCACCTGTTGCTCCACACGGCAGGTGTCTCCCAACACCTCTGCCCCAGGCACTGGTGGGTAACCCTGCCTCCTGGAGCACTCCAGTCCCTTGGCTGCCCTCTCACCCGGGTCCCCCGGGTCCCCGACCCTTATGTGCTGCCTGCCTCCTGATTCAGAGAAAGAGGCACCCTGTCGTACCCAAGGATAATTCTTCCTCCTACATTTGGGGTCCCAGGCCATCTCCTCCCCCAGGACACCAAGACCTTCTCATCCATCTGGATGGTGGCCTCCTCCCCTCCACTGGCTCATCCTAATCAGGGGCGTGTGTCCCCACCTTGTCCCCATGTTAGAAAACAAGCAAGTCCCTTCCCAGTCCTGCAGCTGCCTTCTTTCTCCTCCGCCCACAGCCCGGCTCCTGGGAGCCACGGTCAACACACGCCTCTGCTGTCCTCTTCTCCTGTCAGCTCCCCAAACCACGGCAGGCCCACCAGGGTCACCCCCCACCTTCCCAGCCCAGCGTCCTCACATGCTCAGCTTTATGCGTCTTTCCTAGTATTGCCACAGGGTAATTTCAGGGTGATGAGTAGGCACATTGGAATGGCGACAGTGGTGCCCACCGGCCCTCCAGAGACGGTGGACTCACTTTGAGTCCTCACCCCTCACCATGCTGGCCAGGAAATGAGGACAAAGATTGATGACTCATTAGTGTTTTAATTTGGAAATTAAGGAGGCTGAGCACCTTCTTGCTGTGTATGTGGTACGTTTCTCTCTCCTCCTGTGATTTGCTGGGACTTTTCCTGTGGGTGAGTTCATTTTCTCCTGACTTTGAGTTCTTTGTCAGCATGTTGCGACCGGTTTTCCTGGTGTGTCTTGGGATAGGAGTAATTTTCCTGCTTGTTTAGCCCAAACGGAAGCTTCCTGTCCTGTGGCTCGAGTTTTCCGTCCTCCCCAGGCTTGGTTGCGGGCTGGGGGCAAAGAGCCCCGGATTCTGGTGCAAGCGCAGCGCTGTGACCAGGGAGACGGGGCCCTGCGGGCGGAGCTCAGTGTCCTCACGTGTAAACCGGGGACCGTCGGCTCTGCTCCTGGGACAGCGCCTGCACACGCATCAGGGTGAGCTGTACTCGTTACTCACTCACGGAGAAGCCCTTCTGCTCACCAGTCATAGATTTTAAAAACCACCCACGTTTTCTTTGAACACGTTAATGGCTTTATTATCAGTCTTCCTGTTAAAACTTGTCCTCATTCCATCTCTTAAACCCGCCCCTGGATGGCCACTCGCTGATTCCGGGTTGTTCTGCCCCCGAGCCCGCAGCTTCCCTTCCACTTGTCTCAGCAGCAGCAGGGGAATCGCTACAGTCAGCCTGACTGAGCGCCAACTGTGCAACAGGGCCTGTGCTCAGTGCTTGGCGAGCATAGTCCGATTCCTACTGTTGTTATTGTCCCCACTGTACAGCGAGGAAGCGGAGGCGGACAGCTGTCAAACCGGCCGTTCGCAGTCATCAGCTCACAGTGACGGAGCTGGTTTGGAACACAGCCGTGCGAGTCCGAAGCTGGAGTCTCTGACCTGGGCACACTCAGCCCCCGCATCCCCCACCTCCACAGGCAGGGCCGCCCTGGTGGCACAGAGAGGAAAGACGAGGAGGGTCTGTGAGCGCCGCGCAGATGGGATGGAGGGTATATTGTCAGGGGAAAATGCAGGGTGCACAGCAGCGTGTCGCACACTTTCATTTAAGTATAAAAAAAAGATTATTTGCACGTCTATGCTTGTGTGTGTGAACAATTTTCAAGGACTTACAAGGAGCTGTTAATTATTGTCACTTTGGGAACAGGAAACAAGGGTCTCGGGAGAAGGAGATTCGCTTTTAATCGCACACCCACTTGCAGTCTTTGATTTTTTTAAAAACAGCGACGTAAGGATGACTATTTTGAGTTAAAAAGCGTTTTAATGCCTTGAGTAGCAGGCACAGCTCCATGTGGACGTCCCACAGGCAGAGCCTCCAACAAACGCAAAGCCGCGGTCACTGTCGCCCCTCCTCTGTGCACCCTGCACTGTTTGTCCTCCTCGCTCGCACAGGTTCCCATGGCAGAGGCCCCGTGGCAGCCCGCACCGGCTCCACCTCTGCCTCCACCTCCACCCCTCACGGCGCCTGCGCTGGGGCAGAAGGGGCTGAATCCCGGGTCTCTCTGGCTTTTCTGTATTGAACATGCATTTATTTGCTATTAAAAAAATAACTTCCTATTTAATTATTGATTGATTGATTGATTTTGGTGAGGAAGATGGGTCCTGAGCTAACATCTATGCCAGCCTTCCTCTAGTTTGTATGTGCGACGCTGTCACTGTGTGGCTTAATGAGTGGTGCACAGGTTGGCACTGGGATTGGAACTGGCAAACCCCAGGCCACCGAAGCAGAGTGCAACTTAACCACTGTGCCGCCTGGCCGGCCCCCTAACCTCTTGTTTATGAGAGCCCCAGCTCCGAGGGTCTTGTCTTCAGGAACCCTCCCAGGCGGGTGGGTCCCTTCCTCCTCGCTGCATTTCTCCTCTGCTGACTTCAGTGCCTCCTGTTACAAGTGTCCTTTCACTCTGACCAAACTGGGGAGAGGGAGGGGCTGTCTGAGTCGCTTCGATCTTTCGGACACTTGCCCCAGTGCCTGTCTCTAGGAGATGCTCTAGAAATGTTTATTGAATGGAATTGCTGGCGTTTGGCTGCATTTACCGTTGGTCCCTGCACACAGGCTGTCAGTTCTTAAATTCACTGTGCCTGCTGTCATGGTCACTGCCTGGTTTGGAATGTCAGACCCACCGTCCATTCCATGCAGGCGTGTCCAGTGCCTGCTGCGCCTGAGGCTGAGGCCTGGGGACACAACAGGAAGCAATGGTGGGGCCCTGGGGTTGGGGGACGCAGCCCCAGGCGGGTTCCTCTCACTCCAGCTGTGTGGCCCGCAGGTTGCAGAAGCTGGAGACGAGCAAGGAGAAGCAGCAGGATCACTGGATCCGGCTTCGGAGGTATTCGGTCCTCCTGCAAAGAGAGAACCTCAAGAGGTGACGGCGGCCACCCCGGCTCTCAGGACAGGGCGGCAGCAGCAGGCTTCGCCCCAGACACCCTGCGTTCAAGAGAACAGGACACAGCGGGGAGCTCAGGAACCCCAGGGCCCAGCCTTGCGCCTCGGACCTCCACAGAGCCAGCAAGGGGAGGGTCGATTTAGGGGCCTCAACTGCCAGCCGTTTGTCAAGCCCTCAGGTGGGCAGATGGCCTCCCAAATAAACGGCAGCGTTGTTTCCAGGATCCACAGTTGCTGCATGTGTAACCCTTCGTTCCCACCTGGACCAGACCCCAGCAGCGCCCAGGCAGTGGTCTCAACAGGAGGCCTAGGCCTGGCGGGACCACTCACCTTATAGACCCAGGGAAGCCTCCTTGCTCCCATGAGCAAGACGCCTGGCCCTTCCCCGCTACTGTAGGGTCCCCCTTTCTCTCCCCACTTCTTTTCCCTCTGTTCTGGCTCACCGCCCGATGAAATCACTTTGGAGAAGCTGAGGCTCAGAGGGGTTGAATGACTACCTGAGGTCACACAGATGTGAGAGGCAGAGCAGGGCCAGGTGAGGTGGCAGGCAGGAATGGTGCCACTAATGCCCCTCGCCTGCTGGCCTGGGACCCTCGAGGAAGCTGGGGGCTGGGGGCACCGGCAGGGCGGAGAGGCAACTTTCTCTTCTCTAGAAACTGCCCTTCCCAGAAAACTGGGTGGAGGGCCCCCTGGGGCCTGAGGCCTGTGCTGCCTCTCTGAGGACACCGTGTGGTGCCTTCGAGAACTGCAGGTGGTTAAGGTCCCAGCCTCCCCTCATAACCTGCCCACCAGCCCCCACTGTGTGCAGGGTTTGGGACACCGCTGCTTTCGTGGCCCCATCCACCTCCGCCCTGGGTCTCACCTGCTCCTCGTTGGCATGACACCTCCCTCTTGGCGCTGGTGCTGACTAGCTGACGTCCCCTGGACGAAGGGGTCCCCACCTGCGACACTCTGCCCCTGGCCCTCCCCACCATGGGAACGAAAACACAGCAGAAACAGCTCAGACAGCAATCCTTTCCCTCTACACAGCAGGCCCGGTGGCAACTCTCCTGCCACGAGGGAGGAGGACTCGGGATGACGGTCTCGGCCTTCCACCACTGGAATGCAAGGGGCTGACAGTTCCGGCCCTCTGCCGTGCTTCTGTTCCACACGTGGCCCTGAGTAAGCTTGTGAAACGCAGATCTTATCGTCATGCCCATTTTCAGCAGCTGTGGCACGTGCCTGTCCCTGGAGGGCCATGGAGGTCAGGACCCCCAAACTAAGGAGGGAGCGCTCTCTGAAGAAATGACAGTGACAGGCCGGGAGGGAGGATGGCGGGAGGGGCACTGAGCAGGTCAAGACCACGGAGGGCTGAGTGGGCTGTGCCCAGGAACCCAGCAGAGCTCCTTGCCGCTGGGTGATACAGTCCCTTGGAAGAGCCAGGAACCCTGGGACTTCTCAGGGGAGTGTGGGGACCAGGGTGAGGCAGACGAGTGCGCAAGTGCAGAATTTAGGAGCCATTCCCCCTCAGGGTCGTGTCCGTGAAGGATGGGCAGCTGGGGGTGTGAGACAAGCAGGGGCTTTGCAGTTGGGGCAGGCTTCCTGCCCCAGCCCTGTGCCACCCTGGTGCTCCAATAGCGGGTGTTTCAGAATCCTGGGGCATCCATGTACCCCTCAGATGGACCTGTTTATTTAGCAATGCATGACCAGAGGGACACCGGGCTGGGCCCTCCTCCAGGGGCACAACCCACCCAAGGCCCAGCCCAGCTCTCCAGCCCTGCTCCCAGAACTGCCATGTGCGATACAGACGACTCATGACCGCCACCCACTTCCTCTGCCCCAGGGTTCATGCTGTGGCCCGTGTGTCTCATCCTCGAATACATGTCTTGAATAGAATGATCAGCTTAGCTACCCCTCCTTAAGACGTCGGCCCCTCCAGCATCAGCGTCCACACAGGACAGCTGTCTTGGCGGGGGCACCAGGCGTGGTCGGTAGCAGGAGCAGGTTCCCGGCTGGCAGCCACACTGGGGGCCGACGTGCACCAGATTAGGAGCTTCAGTTTACACCCTCCAACGCGAATGCTCACTTGCCTGCCTGGGCTGTTCCAAAGACCGGATTTCTCACTAGCACCCACTTTTGTCCCCACGCTCACAGCCACATTCTAGCTCTGTGAAAAATTCCTTGTCCTTTTTCCGTGCCTCAGTGTGCCGGTCTGTGAAAGAGCTACAAGCACACAGCGGCCCACTGCTCCCGGGCTTGGGGCTAAGACGACCTGACAGCAGACGGTGAATTTACAGCCCTCAGCCCAGCCTGGCCCACGGTGGCTGCTCCAGATATGTCTGTTTCTCCGCCACGTCGTTCCACCCGTCGGGCTGTGACAGCAACTCCGCAGGAAGGGGGGGGCACTGACAGCCAGTGGAGACCAGCGCTGGCGGGACCAGCTAGCTACTGGGGTGGGGGGCCTGGGCTGATGCCACCCTCACACTTGCACCTTCCAGCAGGTGGGCACCCAGGCTGCTCTGACCCATGGCACCCCGCCAGCGCCCCAGGTGAGGTGAGGTGCCACCAGCGCCCTCCGTCCTTGAGACAGGCTGGCTGAGCTGTCAGGAGGGCAGGACAGCGGGGAAGCACCGGGGCTCTGGAACCACAGCTGCCTGTGAAGGCTGAGCATCTGCTCCTCAGCCTCTTGCTTAACTTTCCCATCCTGAAGCCCCAAGGACTGGGGCCACCTCGCCCTCAGCTGGGAACTGAGAGCACACATGCCAGGGCTCACCTACCTGGACGCTGGTTACTGTCCCGTCTCCCTGAATGGGGACGCAGCGTCTACTCTGGGTGCCAGTGGGGCTGGCCCAGGAAGGGGCGGGGGGAGGGGGTGGGGTGGGAGGCAGCCCCTTCCCATCTCCACTCCTGTCTTATTAGCAGGGACATGTTAATGAAAATTCACACCCAGGTGCTAATCAACAGTGGGGGGAGGGCTCCAGCTCTGACAGGCAGGAGAGGCCCTCCCCAGGGGAGGGGGCTGGCAAGGAGCCCCACTTCTCTGTGAAAAGACTTGCTAATAACTTTAATTCCCCATCCTAAACCAGGGGGCCTTTGCCATGCAAATAGGCTTTCTGAACCGGGTAGGCTCCTGGAAAAGACTTCCTGCTCTGCTCCAGTTAGAGTCCTGGGAGGGGAGGGGAGATGGGGGTGGAGAGGCAGGACAGGGGGTGATCAGCAAAGCTGTGAGGTCCCGCTCCCCACCCCCAAGGCCTCTGCTTTTGGATCCCACCCTCTGCAGCCAAATGCTGGCCCGGGTGCGCCTGGACTCCTGAGTGACGCAGCAGTGACCCCCACCCCTCTCTGAACTGCTCCCCTCCTGGCCTGGGCCCAGCACTGGAAAGGCTCTCCCAGGTGGTTTCCCAACAAGCCGACCAACATCCATGGGTAAACACGTCGACTGTGGCCCATCCCTGCAGGGGAATACTGTCGGGCAATAAAAGAAAGGAAGCAGACACAGGAGACAACACGAGCGGATGAACCCTGAGAACGTCATGCTAAGTGAAAGAAGCCAGACTCCAAGGCCTCATGTTGTATGACTGCACTCATACGAAACATCCAGAACCAGCAAAGCTGTAGAGAAAGTGGACTAGTGGGCGGGGTAGGGGTGGGGAGTGGAATAATGAGGAGCGATGTCTAATACATACGCTGCATTAGAGTGATGCTATGTCCCTAAGCCACGTGGGAGAGAAACCAGAGTGAAGGGAGATGGAAAAATCCCAGGTCCAGGCCGTGATGCTCCAGCGCTAGGGGAATAGGGACGCCAGACACCGGAAACCAGCCTTTGGGGCTGGTGTCCCCCAGGCCAGAATGAACGAAGCTGGCACAATCCTGCCAGGGCTGCGGGCTCGGGTCCTCAAGTCCTATCAGGGCCTGAGTGCTGCTTCTTGGTTTCTTCTTCTGTACAATGGTTATTCGGGTATAAAATATGGAGAGGACGTGAGGCACAGTAAGTACCCGCTAATGGAAAGGTATTTTCTACAGATACTGTGCTTTTACCCAGCTTCCCACCAGGTTCAAAGAAAAGACGGACAGAGTCCACTTGCTGCCACATTCTCATCTGAAGCGCCTCCTGCTTCCAGGCCCACCCAGCTGGAAGAGGAGATGCTAAGCCAGGGTCGGGGACAAGGAGGAAGGGGTCTGAGGCTGCTTGCTTTGGGGGCTGAAATTGCAAGAAACCCTCCCAACTTTCCTCTGTTCTTTGGAGGAGGGGGAGGGAGCACTGTCTCCACCAGAGGAAGAAGAAATTGTCAACTGTCACCAGCACAAAGTTTATTCACAAATAAATAAAGACACACTAGGCAGAGCGTCCTGTCCGCCTCCGAGCCTGTAGCCCAGGGGTTCCTCCACCGCGACAGGGGCTGAGAGGGCCGGCCGGGGCGGGCACAGGCGGTCACTCGCAGGAAGGGCCATGGCAGGATCGCCGGGGCCCTCTCCCGGACAGAGTCTGAGGAGGGACCACTTCGAAGCTGAGGCCAAGAAAGCCTCGGCGCTCGCAGACGGGGCGCCAGCGGTGCGTCGTCGCTTCAACGACTCAGGCAGGCGGCCACTCCAGGGGCATCCAGGTCTCCAGCAGGGCCAGCACTTCGTCGGGAAAGAGCTGTGGGGACAGAGGGGACCCCGTGGCCCTCAGCGTTGGCCGCCGAGCACGCCTGTCGCGCTCGTGAGCTCCACTCTAGGAGACCTTAGGCGGGGAACGCGACCGTGTGCCCTGCGCGTCCTTCCCCTTCCCTCGCCGCTCCAGCGCCCGGGCACACGAGCTGTGCTGCTTTGGGGCGCGGGCCGGCGAGGCCGGGCTGCTAGGGGAATGCGGCAGGGCAGGTCCCCGCAGGGGGTGTGGCCGGGGGCGCCGACAGTAGGCAGCGCCATGCACGAGGTCCCGGGATGGGGTCCGCGCGGTCGAGGAGGTACCCACCAGAGACGAGGGGCCCGGCTCCATCGCCAGCGCCTGCGGGCCCGCCGCCTCGTTGTGGAGCTCGAGCGGGTCGCAGGGCTCGGACGCAGCACCCGGAGCCCCGGGGTCGGCGGGCGGAGACCCCCAGGACACCGCGGCGCCGGCTGCGGAGCCCAGGCCCAGGCCGCGCGTCTGCGTCTGCGTCTGCACCTGCGCGGGGCCGCCGTCGGGGCAGAGCGGGCAGCCCCGAGGGCGCGGCGAGGCGCTGGGCCGCGGGCGCCGGCGCCGCAGGCTGTCCTCGCTGAGGCCCAGCACGGCCGACAGGTGGCCGATGTAGCGGATGGCCAGGCGCAGCGTCTCGATCTTGGTGAGGCTCTGGCCCGCGGGCGCCACCGCTGGCGGCAGGAAGCGGCGCAGCTCGTGCAGCGCGCGGGCGAGGGTGCGCATGCGCAGCTTCTCGCGCTCGCTGGCGCTCTGCCGCTGCCCGCTGCCCAGGCGGCTGCCGCGGGCGCTGCGCCTCCCTGCCGTCGGGGCGCGGGCTGCCGGTGGCGCGGGCCGCCCGGGGCTCGGCACAGCGCTGCCGTTCGCGGCGCTGGCCCAGGAGTGCGAGGACGAGGCAGGGGAGCAGCTGCAGTCCCCGTCGGAGGGCCGCGGCGGCCGGGCAGGGCCCCAGCCCGCGGAGAGCATCCAGGCCTCGGGGCGCGGCGGGCACAGGGGCTGGGCCATGGCGGCGGCGGCGGGTCTGCGGGCCGGCGGCCGGGACCGCTTTATGCGGAGACCGAGGTGTGAAGGGGCCCTCTTCCAGGCTGCATCAGCACTTCAAAGCGGGCTCCGGGCGGGCGGGGGCGGGGCCGGAGCCTTGGAACCGACGGGGGTCGGGGGGAAGCGAAGATGCCAGCTTGTTGGCTGCGCCAGGTCGACCCCTCCTGGGCCCTCGAGTCGGCCCCAGACCTGGCCACTCGGACATCCTGCCTGCGCCCCGCGGCCGGCGGGGGTGTCCGGCCAGCTCAGCAGGTCTAAGGAAGAGAGGTCAGGGAGCTGGAAGTCCGGGAGCTGGAAGTCCAAGACCTGGGCGTGGGGCTGCCTTCACCTGTTGGGGACCTTAGGCAAATTCTTAAATTTTCTTGCATCTTCCTTTCCGATGGTATAATGGGAGCCTCCAAGCATGCTGCAGCCGGGCCTGTAAAATCAGGTCGGGACTGGGAGTGAGGCCCTGCTTCTGAAGCTGGCTGCTCCTTCCCTGGGGCGGGGGGCACTATGAGGAAGCTGCCCCGGGTGAATCAGGCAAGCTGGCCGGATCTGGTCAGGTTGCTGGACGGTATGAACGCCGGAGGGAAGCCTGCCGCCCTCCAGGACACCCTCAACCTGGTGGGTTAAGGGGCTGGGCCTCTTGCCACAGCTGCCACCACTGTCCTCTAGATCGTATTTTGCCACTTTGAAGCAGGTATAAAACGGGCTTTGCCAGTGAAATGTGAGTGGAAATGACACAAAAAGCATTTAACAAAATTCAACACTCTGTGATAAAAATTCTCAGGACACCAGGCATAGAGGGGAACTTTCTCAACCTGATAAAAGGCGTCTGCAAAGAACCTACAGCCCCGTCACACTGAAGAGTGAAAGACTGAACGCTCTCCCAGCACCCAGAGCAAGGTGAGGACGCCGGCTCTTACGGGGCCTACGCGACATTGTACGAGAGGGTCTAGCCTGTGCAATAAGGAAAGAGAAATAAACGGCCTACAAATCGGAAAGGAAACAAGACCGTCTCATTTCACACAACATGCTTGTCCACATGGGGAATCTCGGAGAATCTGCAGGGCCTGCCTGACCCCTCAGGGGTTGAGTTTGCACCTGGTCACCATCGCTGCTTCACGTGTGGATGTCTGTTCTCCAGCTAGACTGTGAAGTACCTGGTGTCTGGCAGCACGTCCTAAGAGAAGTGGTACCCAGGGTCTCTCTCAGTCCGGGGGTCCACTGTTTTGTGTCTGCCATGGCTTGCAGCCCTGTGAGAGTGACGGCTGAGCTGGTTTGTGGCAGAGAAGGCCAAGTGGCTTGGCACCTTCTCCCTGGGCATCTCTGCCTGCCCCCCTTGTCTATTTATCTTCCACTGCCCTGGGCCTCCCCTAACACCTTCCATACCCCTCCTCTGCAGTCGGCCCCAGCACCCCAGGACGCTTATGCCCACCCCTCACCCAGGAGGGGCAGTGCCAACCCGCCCTTGAGGAGAAGGGGAGGAGCCCACTCCCGGGCGCAGCCGCAGGACCCACGGACTCCCAGCAGAGCCGGGCCCAGGGCAGCCCTCCTCAGCCTGCCGCTGGCAGCAAGGTCTGCCCTTCCGGAGCCCAGCCAGCGGAGGCCTTCCTGGGGCTCCAGATCCAAGCCTGGAACCTGGCACTGGAGCCCCGTGATGGAGCCCTTTGAGCCCATGGACCCAAGGGAACAAGCGATGGGAATGGAGAGAGTGTTGTGCCCCCGAGAGGGAGGGGGTGCGGGGCGCAGGCTGGACAGGCAGGGGGCGCTCTGGGTGCTCGGGGCCAACCTTCTGCATGTCAAAAACCCCTCCAATGCCCACGTGACTCTGATTTCCACTTGGAGCTGATAGTTGAGAAAACTCAGAACGACCAAAACCTCCTAGGCCATCAGCCCCCCTTTTGTTTTATTGTCATATCTTTTATTTATTGACTATAATTCACGCACACGGTTAAAATAGCAAAACATCAACCAGTCCAGAAGGTGCAGCCAATCTCTTTCCTGTCCTGCCCCTGAGGCTTCCAGCTCCCCTGCAGAGGGAGCCCCCTCACTCATTTTTGTGGGTGACAACCCTCCGAGAGCAATTCTTACTTTATTAAGCACGAGATCAACTGCACATCTCCTGGACAAGAGGCCGGATGTGAGGGGGCTGACTGTTCAGCTCTCGTCTCCAAGGATTCTGGGGCCTGTGACCTGAGCATCAACATTCACTGGGTACTTCCACGGGAGCCCCTGAGCGACCTGGGGCAGGAGGGGACATGTGGGCCGGCATGACAGGAGGCTCTCTGGGATCAGGGCGGAGAGAGGGTTGAAAAGACCCGGGGGTGACTGTGGAGGCAAAGAGTCCCCAGAAATGGCAGGAGAGGCAGGCAGATGGGAGAGTTCACCCCAACCCCAATCTTGGGGTCTTCAGCCTAAAGGCTGACAAATTGGAGGTGCGACCTTGGAGTCCCTCCCCCTCCTGTGTCCCCTGGGGTCTCTGGGCCCAGTTTGTGCAAAGGCTCTGGTCAGAGGACCTGATGGAGCCAAGTGGGGGCAGAGGAGGAACCCCCAACCTGGAGCCCGGGCCCCACCCCCTCGGTCAGCCAGCCTCCCTTTCGTGATCTCCAGGCCCCCCGCCTTTGATCTCCTTATCACCAGCCTCTCTCGGTGGCTTCCTTTGGGAGCTGCCTGAGCTAATGAGTTCTCCAGGCGGCAGGGCCACATGCCCTCCTGCTGGGGCGAGGACTTCACACCTCTGGGGCCTGTGTTGTGACAAGTGCCTGGGCCAGGGCTCTGCTCCCCTGGCCTGAGCCGCCTCCGCCTGCCAGCGTGTAAGGCTGGGAAGGAGGCCTGGGGCAGCCCCGCCGGACAGAGGGGAGCGCTCAGGGGGTCCTTGGCCAGGGAGGGGGCAGGTGGGACACGGCAGCACCCTCTGAGGCTGGGCCGGCTCTCAGCCCTCCCGCTAGGAACCCACCGGGTTCCTCAGGCTGAGCCTGGTCCAGGGCGCTGCCCCCTCCCACCTCCTGGCCTTGATGCCGTCATTTCCCGGCAGCCCCCTGACACAGGAGTGCTAATTGAAGGTGCTATGTCAATAGTCCCCTTGCAGGCCCTAATCTCGTCCCCGCTGGAGCCAGAGGCCCCAGGAGAGGGAAACGGTTCCTCTCCTGCCAGCCGGCTGAGCATCTGCAGGCGCGTCTCCTGGGAAGCTCCCCTCCTGCCAGGGGCCTCCCTGCCACAGCTCGGCACCAGCCGAGAGGGAAGCCCTTTCAGGGGAACGACTGTTACCTGTGATGCCCCGACCTTTAGACAGTCGAGGACAGCCCTCTGGAGTGTGGCCAGTGGGTATTAGGATGGAATCCCTGTCCTGCCCCGTGCCACCTGTGTCCCGGGGTAACACGCTCCATTTCTGGGCCCCAGCTCCGCTTCTGGGTTGTGGGGTAAGTAACACCTGCTGTGCCTATGCTGCAAGGATGGACTCACACTGCGTGGATCCTGCTTCCCGAGGTGCTTTGGGCCTGGCTGGGGCACAGCTCGCAGCCACACTGTGATACGAGTCACTGTCACCTGTCGGTGAGGAAACGGAGGTGCAGAGAGCTGGTTCTCTGTCACGTGGCTGGTGGGGGCAGAGTTGGGGTCTGTGGGGCTCTGTCTGGGCCCAGGCCTGTGTTCCTCCTCCCCAGCCCCCTCCCCTGTCTCCACAGGAGGACCCGAGGGGCTGCTTTCCTCCTTGGGGGTGGCTCTGAGAGTGAGCGCGTGGGGCAGGGGCGATGCCCTGGAGTGCTCCAGCCCCCGTGAAACCTTGCCACAGTCACAGGGACCCGTGGAGACGTAAAAAGAAAGAGGTTTCCAGACCCGCCTGGACCTGCTGACCCGGAGCCTCTGGAGGATGGAGCCAGAGAAGCTGTCTACAGTAGAATCCCCCCGAATTGTGAAGCTCAGCCACTCCGGAAGCCACGCCCTACAGCGCACACTCCCCCTCTTATCCAGAGTGGAAAAGGCACAGGGACGGCGCAGCCCCACCCTGGATGCGAAGCCCCCTTGGGTCTCTGATAGATGGGGCCATGCTTGGGCTGGAGAGGGGGCTGCAGCCACCTGGAGCCCAGAGCAGTCAGAGGGCCCAGCAAGAAGCTCCCAGCCTGTCCCCCACCACCCTCCACCCCCTCCGCCCCCAGCAAAGGCCCCCAGGCTCCCAGGGAGCCCCTCCAATGGGCACCCCCTCTCCTCACACCTTTAGCTCCTGGAGCCACTGAGTTGGCAAGCCATATGGAATAGATTATTCTACACCCATGCTAATCTGATTATCCTGGTCATGGGTCAGCTGGATGCGCAGCCAGTGGAAGTCACAGAGGCAGAGGGCTGCTGAGGAGGGAGGGGTGGGAAGAAAGGAGGGAGGTTTAGCGGCTCCCGGAAAGGCGCAGGAGGAAGTGACAGGTCTCCCAGGTGCTGGGAGCCGGCCTGAGATGCTGGGGAGCAGACAGCGCCTCTCTCCTTAGGGGAGACACATTTATGCTCCTTCGCCTCATCAGGGTGCGTGTGGGAGGGTCGAGCCTTATAGTGAAACGTAGGGAAACTGAGGCACAGCGGGGTCAAGGGGCTGAACAAGCTCAAAGCAAAGATGCAGACATGTGAATGTGGGGACACTTGTCACATGGCACCTCAGTTTCCCCAGCTGTAGAATGCAGCAGGGGCTCTGACTGCCTGTGGGACATCTTGGGAAATGGCCTCCCTTGGTTAGAGCCTCAGGCCAGACAGAGCCTTGACCCCTGGCATCCAGTGTCCTTGAATCCCCAGCCACAGCCAGCAGATGGCGCTGCCAAGCCACCTGGGATCTCGGGATCTGAGCAGGGCAGACCACCTCCTACCAGTCAGAGGCCTTTTTTCCAGGCGAGGGCCAGTGTGGGGAGGCGGTGGTGGGCACCCGGAGCTAAGTAGATGTGTCAGAGATGCTGGGGCTGGCTTAAGAAGTGCGTGAAGTCGGCTCAGCGTCAGTGTGATGGGCTGTGTGACCCCAGACAGGCCACTGACCCTCTCTGGAACCCAGTCTGCTCACCTGTCCACTGGGAAAAACCTGCATCTGTGTGCAGAGAGGCAGAGCAAGATGGAGCCCGGAGGAGGGAAGAGAAGGGGCACAGGCTCAGGAGGGCAGGGGCCAAGCAGGGACCAGGCCCCCGCCTCCCTACACGCCCCTAGGAACAAAGGCTGAACAGGGTCAGACCACAAGCTGACCACAGCTCTCGGCGGGGCAGCCTGAGGCTCTGTGCCCTGGCTGACTCCCTGATAAGGATTTGCAGGCCCCGCTCAGCTGCCAACTTGGGGCCTGTCCACGCCAGCCCCCCAGGAAGCACCGGCGGGGGCTCTCTAGGCAGGAGGAACAGGTCAGGCCCCTTCTCAGCCCCCTGCCCTCACTGATGCTTGGAACCGCGCAGGGAGAGCCAGGACTGGGTGAGCCCCGCCAAGCCGCTGGGTGGCTCAGCCCTTGGCCCCTCCAGCTCCTTCCCAGGGCAGGGAGGGAGGGCGCCCCCACCTCCCCAGAGCTAGGTAGACCCAATAGAAAGCAGAGTCAGGGCTCCCAGGACTGAGCTGGGACTCCAGGCAGGACCTCGGGAAGTGGGGAGCCTCTGGGCACAGGATCATTTGCCAGAGGCTGGGGGACAGGGCATCCCTGGGCAGAGTGGAGAACCTCCAGGGGGAGGGGACAGAGCTTAAATGGACCGGATACAAAATCAAGCGGGAGAAGGGTTTTACATAGTCAGTACTGAGTATGTGCCAAAGCCTGAGGATGGGATGAGCTCAGTCCTCGCTCTGAAGGGAGCCCCAGGAGAAACCTAAGTCCAGCCCTCGGCCCGAGCCAAGGCATTTTCTTCACCCTTGGAGACTTGGGAGACTTCAGCCTTGGACCCCACAGGTGGCCAGGCTGGCTGAGCCCCAGGTTCCTGGCACAGCTGCTGGCTGCCCGTGACCGGGTCGGCCTCGACACCCTGCCTCCGGGCTCCCGAAGCTGGCCCAAGGCTTCAGAACAGCTCGCTGCCCTTCGCACAGGGGCTGCTGTCGGAATCATCCTGATTAGAAAAGACTCAAGGTGCGAGGGAAGCCACACTGCCGAGTAACAGCACCACGTTGCAGGAGACTCTTCCCCATCACACACACCACTGACACAAGCGAAACACGAGAAAAGGAAAATCTAAGACACAACCTCGACATCAAACGTCATCCAATGACACCACGCCCCGGGTAAGGGTCTGCCGTGTGCAGATGTGTGAACGCACGGACACAGGCTGGGGGCCGCCCCAGATCTGGAATCACAGCCAGGCCTCCGTGGTGGGTGGGCGGCAGGTCTGGGTCTGAGGGTCATCAGGGAGTCTTGCGTAATGTTTAAATTTTTCACAGGGACATCGCATTTGTATATTACATGTGCAATTTAAAAATAATTCTTGAAATATGGGTGTCAGGCTCACCGATGTGGCACCCTCTCAGAGCCCAGCACAGAACTTGTTACTCAGCCATCCCGCCCCCGGGGAGCACGAGGCAGGCCTCCGGAACCTCATTTCAGAAGTGCACCTGCTGACATGGAAAGTGTTCCACACGTCGGTGAGAACAGCAGCTACAAGACCACGCGCCCTCTGTGGGCCCAAAGGGACTGGAGGCAGGACCGGAGCAGACAGTCCTAACAGCGCTCACAGGAGCACCGGACACGGAGCCCAAAGGGGGGAACACCCCAAACGACCACGGACGGATGAATGGAGAAGCAGAATGGGGTGTATCCACACAATGGAAGGTCACTCAAGCATGAGGAGGAGCGAAAGGCGGACGCCTGCTACACCAGAGATGAACCCTGAGGGAGGACCTCAGGCTACGGGAGATAGCCAGACACCAAAAGATAAGTGTTGTACGGCTCCATTTATGTGGGGTTCCCAGAACAGACAACTTGTCAGAGGCAGGAAGCAGATTAGAGGTGACCCGCGCTGGGGGAGGGGGTAGAGGGGAGTGCTTGCTTTACAGGGACAGGGTTTCTGCTTGAGGTGGTGGGAAAGTTCTGGAAATGGAAGTGGTGATGGTTGCACGATGGTCATTAACGCCACTGAAGCTGCACACTTAAAAACGACCAAGATGGCAAATTTTATGTTATATACACTTTACCACAATTTTTAAAAGTTTAAAATGTAACACACAAAAACTTTTGAATTGTATACTTTAAACAGAATGTATGGTATGTGAAATATATCTCAATAAAGCTGTCTAAAGAAAAAGAAAATATATATACCAGAAGCCTGAAAAAATGGAAAAACAAAAGCCCCGACATGCCCTCTCGATGCCTCTGTCTCTGTTCATGTATCTGTAGGGACGCTAGACAGCTCAGGGGGCAGAGATGCGGGCCCACGTGTGCACGTGCTTCTCGCTGGGTGCAACAGGGGGCGTTTAAAATTCCCTTCTTTTTGATTGCGTATATTTTCCCACTTTTTTGTAAGAAGCATTCATGGCTTTGGTAATTAAAAAAAAAAGGAATGGGTGAGGGAGGGAGGGATGAGAGGAGAAAGCCTTTGCAGACCCCGCCCCCAAGCCTGTGCCCATTCCAGCAGGTGGGCCCAAGCCCCTGGTGGCTCTGGGAGCTGAGGCGGGGAGGCTGGGCCCTCCTCCCAGGGCTGGGGACCGCAGGCCTGGGCACCCTCACCCTCTCCCTTTGTCCTTCTCAAGAGCGGCAGGACCTCATTGGTCCCTCTCCAGCAGGGCAGGCAGGCAGTCTGTGTGGAGTCTCACGTGCTGAGCACATGGTGCTCCCCCATCCTCCCAGCAAGGCGACCCATTGCCCAGATGACGAGACTGAGGCTCAGATGGGCAGTGAGCTGGGCGTGACTGGCCCTAGGCCTGAGCTGCCTCTGCTGGGCCCCGGAGCTGGACCAGGCGGCCATGAGGCAGGCCCTTCCTCCCCAGCCTCCTTGGCTCAGCTTTCTTGTTGGAGGCAGAGCAGTGGGTCCACCTCCACGCCCCTAGCCTGCTGGGCAGCTCCCTGCATGCCTGTGGCCCCCAGCCCCTCCTGCACTTCCTCAGCCAAGAGTGGCTGCATCCTCCCTACCTTTCTCCACTTGCTCTCCTCGGAGCTCCTGGGCCCAATCCCCCTCCCCCTGCCCCCGCCCCAGGCGGCCCCAGCCCTCATGTGACGCCCCTCCTGGTGCGCCTGCCCTCATGTGACACCCCCTCCTGGTGCCCCTGCCTTCATGTGACACCCTCTCCTGGTGCCCTGGCCCTCATGTGACACCCCTCCTGGTGCCCCTGCCCTCATGTGACACCCCCTCCTGGTGCCCCCATCCTGATGTGACACCCCCTCTTGGTACCCTGCCCTCACGTGATGCCCCCTCCTGGTGCCCAGCCCTCATGTGACGCTTCTCCTGACTGGCATTCTGCCTCCTGCTCTTCACCTCCCAGCCCATCCCCTTCCTCAGAATGTCTGGGGACCTCGCCGCCTAACCCTAACCCTAACCCTAACCCTAACCCCGTCCAGGCCCCTGTCTTCCCCCACCGCCCCCCCATCCCAGGGACACAGGCCTGCTCTCCCCTGGGCCTCCCGGGTGGGGACCTGCAGCCCCCTCTCCCAGCCCAGAAGTGTGCTCCAGGCTCTGAGGGCCTGGCGTCCTGGAGGCCCCTGCACACCCACTTTCCCAAGTCGACACCTTCTGCCCTGGAGGTGGTGGCCTTGTGTCCACAGGCAGAGCAGAGGTGTGAAGGTGGCCACACACTCGCTGTGACGAGAAGAGCACATGCTCCTGCGGCCCACGGCCCCCCCAACTCTGGGTTCCCACGGCCTGGGCGCCCCCTGGGCCTGGGAGGGACCCAGGGGAAGGGAGGGCCAGGCCCAGCGGGCTCCCATCCCAACCTGCGCCGGCCTGCACTGCCCCCCCCAAGAGTGGAGCAGGCAGACCCCCGGGAACAGGGCTGTGCTGGCCCCATACGGGCTGACCCGAGCCCACCCAGCCCCCCACAGGCCCAAGCTAAGGGTTACCTTGTGGCCAGCCTGGCCTCGGCCTCTCCACTCGGCTGCTGGTCGGGGCCAGGGCTTGGGACACAACAGGGAACGAGGGGCAGAGGCCCCAGTTCCATCACCTGTGAGAGGGATGCTGACACAGACACTGCCCACCTCACAGCACCTGCTATGTGCCACACGGCAGGCCGAGCCGGGGGTCCCAGGGGCCTGGTGGCCCAGCTGAGAGCCACCCTAGCTGTGCCAGAGCTTCAGGTGCAGAGAAGGGTGTGTGTGGCGCTGCACACCTGCCAGTCCACACACTGTGCTCGTCCCCCTGGAGGCCCTGAGGCCCCTTGCCCTGACACTGCCCAGGACCCCAGGAGGTGGCCCCGTCCTCGCCCTGATTCTTGGCCTGGGCTCTGCAAGGACCTCGGGGACCCTCAGGCCCAAGCCCCTGGTCTCTGGAGCCTGCCAGTGTCGGCAGGGGTGGTGCCAGCCATCCACTCCAGCCCGGGGACGTGCCTCTCATGACTCGCCGACTGGCCTCTTCTTGATCATCTCTAGGAACAGGCCCCTCACTCCCTCACAGGAGGGCCCATCCAAGCCTAGAAAGTTCTTTGGACTCTCCCTGGAGTGTTCCCCTGGGCCATCAGGAGACAACTGTCACATCCCCTAGTGTTTTCCTTTTTGGACCAAACATCCCCAAGTCCCTCCACCATTTCTTTGGTGACCTGGCTTTACCAGCCTCTGCCCCCCTGAGCCTGGTATGTCCCCACCCCTCATCAACTGTGCCCCCAGCTGACCACTTACTGCGTGTGTGGCCTGCTCTGCCAGGGGAACAGGAGACCATCCCTCCTGGGGGTCAGGCCTCCTGATCCAGTGAGGGGGTACGGGGTCACCGTTGTTTCCACACCTTGATGCCTGGAGGCAATGACTTTCCACACGGCTGCTGGGCACGGGATGCCCCTGACCCTGAGCTGGGAGGGCACAGGGCCCTGCTGACCCCACCTTGCTAGAGCTGACGGGTTTTTCTGGTCTGTCAGGATCTCTTTATTTACTTTTATTGTTTCACGTGTACATGATGATATTCCAATTTCTGTGTGGACTGTAGCGTGTTCACCATCAAAAGTCTAGTTGCCATCGGTCACCCCACAAATGTGCCCTTCCCCCCTGCCCCCCCCCACTTTGTTAGGATCTCTTGGGATCCTGGCTGTTACCCTGTTTACTTCTTGGGTTTGGATCTTACCCCAAATTAGAATGGTTCACGTCTTCACTCAAGATCATAATGTTGCTCGTGATGAGGCTCAGAAGAGATCTGGTGGCACATCAGTAGGACCTTCTTCCAGGTGAATGTCCGTCCATCCATCTGCAGGAACATTGAGTCTGACGTGAATTCACTTAAGCGATCTGCCATCCAGCTCACGTGGCCCCACTGTCGACGATGACATCCTAGAAACTTCTCTCTCGTGGACAGGAATTGTCGTGTTGGGCTGCTCACAGCACACCCCCAACATGACAGCAACCTAAACCGGATGGTGATTTATTTTCTGTCACAATGAAGAAATTCCAGGGTACACATGCTGGGCCAGTGTGGCACTTCCACGTAGTCATCAAGGCCTCAGGCTTCTTTTTGCTCCACCATCCTTACTGTGTGATTCTGTCCTTGACGTTGCCTCAGGCTCACAAACTGGTTGCTCAAGTGTCTGTTGTTCAGGTAGGAAGAGAATGTAAGAGGGCAGAGCCACAGGACCGCACCTCTCTGCTTTAAGCAGCTTTCCCGGAAGCCCCGTCCAACACCTCCACCAACACCTCAGGGGCCGTTACACCTGCAAGCGAGGGAACTGAGGCTTTCCAGCTGGGCAGATCACCACCCACAATAACACAGGGTCTCGTCATTAAGGAAGAAAGAACAGAGGCTGAAACAGACCCCGGGTGGGCAACAAGAAGTGTCTGCCACACTCGTGAACAAGCCAGCGCCTCCTCCGATGACAGGAAGGAGGGGGTGAACCTGGTGTCACCGGCACACTGAGGCCCAGAGGTGATCACCTGACCCAGCAGCACATCGCCACAGACGTCCCCCCCGTCGACAGGTGAGTCACATGAGGAACAGAGAGCAGAGATGGCCCGAGTGGAAGCCCCGTGGGGCAGGGCTGGACCCAGCTCCTTGGCCCCGCACCTGGGACAAGTGCCAGCACAGGAGGATGGATGCTTGTGGGTGCCACGGCTGGAGGCCAGCTGGACGGACACCTGGGCTGGGACCCGGCCCAGCAGGACAAGCCGGTCCAGCCATCCATTCCTGGCCTTGGCTGGGCTGGCTGGCCCCGGCTCCGGCCCCACCACCTGAGCTCTCCCGGAGCCTCTGCCCCACAGTTCTGCTGACCCTATGCCACAGGCCAGGAGCCCCAGCGCCTGCTGAGCAGGACCCTCACGCTGGGTCCACGGAGGAGAAAGGCTGGCAATGGAGGTGGGGAACCGGAAGTCTCGGAGAAGGAAGGCATGCCCTTCTTCAGGGCCAAGGCTGAAGATGTGGGCCCCCTACTCAGAACCCAGCCTCGTCCTTCACCCGCTTCATTCTGCTGCCCCGAACTGGCTAACGCAGGGCCCACAAACAGGCTCTGTGCTCAGTGCCGTGCCACACATCATCTTCATTTACCCAGCAACTGAGGAGAAAAGTGAGGGTAAGCTAGCTGCCCAGGTTCTCACGGTCGGTGAGGGTGGAGCTGGGCCCCTAAGCCCAGGTCTGTCTGATCCCACAGCCCGGCCTCCTGACCATCAAACTCCACTGCCTCCCGGGCTGCAGGCCCCGTGAAGAGCTGGGGGCCACAGCAAACCAGGCCAAGGGCCCCCATTCCAGAACCCGTGCTCTGACATCCCACAGCCCTCAGGGCCTGGGCTCTGGGGCTGGCCCCAACCTGGGGGCCGGGCTGTCCTGGAGAGGAAAGGACAGCATGCAGGGCTCTGTGCTGGCGTGGATTCCCATTTTCCCTAGACCCTTTCCTGGGAAATCCCTCCAGGCTGCCTCTAATGGGTAGAGGGTGGGAGAGAGGAGTAATTGTGGATATTCAGAACCTTCCTGGAGATCACAAGGCCATCCCACCACTCCATCTCTAGCTGCCCGGGCACAAGGCAGTGCTATTTGGCAAAAATTAAAAAAATGCTAAAGATGCGTCAATAAGGGACTGACTGTGGTATGAGCACGCTATGGAATATTAAACAGCAGTTAAAAGGGTGAGTCAGAGAGCTCAGTGTCAACAGCACAACGATCAGAACCTTCAGAATCCAGATCAAGAAATATATACGAAACCTGATGAGTTCGTTCACAACTGTCAATTACACGTAAGTAAAGTCCAGGATAGTACAATATGTCAAAATTTTATAGTATTGTGCAGCCTTGGACGAATATGATGATTTATTACAAATGATTTCCCACTATTTCAACCTAAGAAGTGTAGAATTGCCTGGTTTCTAAGTCCCCGCTGCTCTTAGGAAAAGCAGTAGTATCTTTTCTCTGCGTTTACACCCTTTTAAGTCATGAAATGTTGCATGATAACTGCTTCTTTCCAAAGAAAGCCTGTTTGAAATCAAGGCCATGGTTAATCGATTCCTTCTTTGTGCGCCATGGACAAACTACAACTTTCCTCTCCCCAAACACAGCAGCTGGAATGAAGTAAACAACAGTTGTCGTGACCAACGTTGTTCACTGTCAATTCTTGCTCCATCATAACGTCAGAGTGGTAACTGGGGCGTACTTTCTCCAATATCGTAAAAAAAGTTCCTGAAGAAAGTGATGTAATTTCACCATTGACAGTTTATCTGCACCGCCTGCCATTGTATTTTTTTTTTACCACTTAAAATTACCCACTATGATGAAAATGGACATTTAAATCAACTATGACAACTACGACTGAGCTAACATGCGCTGGCCTGGAATGCTCTAAGATACACTGTTGAGTGAAAACAAGCAAGTTACAGGCAACGTGCCATAACGTCACCTCACTTAGACTGCGTGTTTTCTGAAGACACCGTGTTCCCGTGAACGCAGGGGCCAGGTCTGGAAGGACACACGACGACAGAACAGCAGCTGTGACATCTGGGGACAGGTTACAGCTAGTCCAGCTCCATCTGCAGTGTTTCCATTTCTGCAAAGAGAATGGATTAGTTATGTCATTGGAGTAACTAAAAGTTAATTTTTAAAAACAGCCATAAAAATACTACTGGGCACCTACTACTTCAGGCTGGCAAGGGCTAGTCTGTTCCTGAAACATCATCGTGTTGACCTTTACTTATTGATTACGGATTTTTTTTAATGTTACACCAGCTCAAAAGTCCACTTGGCTCCCCATGGCCTTGGGAGTATCATCCAGCTTCTTAGCCTGACCCCAGCCAAGGTGCACCCCAGCTCTCCACGCCGCCATCCTCGCACAGCTCCCGAAGCAGCTGGGGAAGGCCCACTGCCAGGCCTTTGGTTACGCGGTTCCCACACCCAGAATGTTCTCTCTCTACCCAAGTCCTCCTCACGGCTCGAGGCCCGGCCATGACCTCTCCACCTCTGTGGTCCAAGCTCTACAGTCCTGGGTCCCCATTTGGCCCTCAGCCCCGAGTTCAGCCTTTTCTCCCAAGATCACCGAGAACGCCGACGCCGCCTCTAACCTGGAATTACTGCTGAGGAGTGACGGCTTTTAGTCTAAAACTTCATATGTCACAGTTTGTACGAAGAGACTATATCAGCAGTTCTGTGAGTAGACACTCTAATTATGAGGCCTGTTTTATAGAGAAGCTCAGGCTTAGAGAGGTTCGGGGCCCCGCCCCAGGACACACAGCTAGTTGGTGCTGGAGCTGCTCACGAGATAGCAGCCTGACACCCGTCTCTCCCCCAAGGCTGAAACCTCACGAAAGCACAGACCACGACCAGCTTGTTCAGCCTGGTGAGCCTGACACTTACCACCGGCTAAGTATTTAAATATTAAACAAATAATAAAAAGAATAATGCCTACAAGCATCTGGAAACGAAAGTGCCTTCTTTATAAAACGACAGCAGCAAGCGTTTCGCCACTTGCCAGGCCACACGAGGCGGTTCCGTGGATGTGCCCTTAGTGCCAGCACCACCCCCGGTGGTCTGTTATGTCATTACTGCTATGAGGATGAGGAAGCCTGAGCCTCAGAGGAATCGAGTGACTTGCCCAAGGTCTCACAGCACACAAAGAGGGTCTGACTCAGCCCTGCTTGGGGGGTCCACCTTCCCCCATCATCACCCACTGCACCCCATTCCTCTTCTCCAGGATGCTCTGTTTTCCAGGGACTGTCATTAACTGTGTGCAGTGTGATGACTTTCTCAGTGTCACTCAGCAAATCAGCAAGTGCGGTTCCAGGGGACCCTGGAAGGTTCACGTGTGTCCCCTCCTCCCCGCGGCCAGCACTGTGGCCGGGTTCCCCGCGGCTGGCCTTGGAGGCCTCCCCAGCAAACGTGCAAGCCCTGGGTGGAAGTCACTGGGCACAGCCCCCCGGGGGTCGGGTGATGAGAGAGGCGGCCGCTCTTCGCAGGGGTCCATGAGTCACTTGAGGGACAGCCCACCTCCTCCAGACCATGCCACTGTCCACGGTCCTCTGGCTCCTGGGCACTCACCCTGAGCGGGCGGGGCAGGGGGTGGGACAGGGTGAGAAGCTCAGCAGCTCCATCCAGATGCGAATCGAATCGTCCTCACACACTTACCGAGGGGTCAGAATCCACACCTCCGCAAATGGGCCCCCTTTCCCAGGGCCCCCCAGCCCAGACCCTCCCTGGCTCTGTGGGTTTTGACACCTCTCCGTCACCTGGTGGGGGGCCCCCTTGCAACTCGGGCCCGATAAAAGCTCAGGCCGGAGCTGGCGGGCGGGCAGCCTCCCAGAGCCGCAGCCGGCCATGGCCCAGTCCCCTCCTCTGCAGACCCTCCTCGGCCACGACCGCTGGCTCTCGCCCCAGGGCTGGGGCTGGGCCGGCCACGCCGACTGCACGTCCCCGGCCTCCTCCTCCGACTCGTCGGGCTCGTGCCCTTGCGACGGCGCCAGCGGCCGCCCGCAGCCCGCGCCCCCGGCCCGCGCAGCCCGCGCCGCAGAGGCCGCCCGGACGGCACCCGCACGAGCACAACCCGGAGCCGCCGGCGGCCCGCGGCAGAGCGCCAGCGAGCGCGAGAAGCTGCGCATGCGCACCCTCGCCCGCGCGCTGCACGAGCTGCGCTGCTTCCTGCCGCCCGCAGTGGCGCCCGCGGGCCAGAGCCTCACCAAGATCGAGACGCTGCGCCTGGCCATCCGCTACATCGGCCACCTGTCGGCCGTGCTGGGCCTCAGCGAGGACAGCCTGCGGCGCCGGCGCCCGCGGCCCAGCGCCTCGCCGCGCCCTCGGGGCTGCCCGCTCTGCCCAGCCGGCGGCCCCGCGCAGGTGCAGACGCAGACGCAGACGCGCGGCCTGGGCCTGGGCTCCGCAGCCGGCGCCGCGGTGTCCTGGGGGTCTCCGCCCGCCGACCCCGGGGCTCCGGGTGCTGCGTCCGAGCCCTGCGACCCGCTCGAGCTCCACGACGAGGCAGCAGGCCCGGAGGCGCTGGCGATGGAGCCGGGCCCCTCGTCTCTGGTGGGTACCTCCTCGACCGCGCAGACCCCCTCCCAGGGCCTCGTGCATGGTGCTGCCTACTGTCGGCGCCCCCGGCCACACCCCCTGCGGGGACCTGCCCTGCCGCATCCCCCTAGCAGCGCGGCCTCGCCGGCCCGCGCCCCAAAGCAGCACAGCTCGTGTGCCCAGGAGGTCGGGCGGCGGGGGGTGGGGGAGGGGGAGAACGCGCAGGGGACATGGTCGCGTTCCCCGCCTAAGGTCCCCTAGAGTGGAGCCCACGAGCGCGACAGGTGTGCTTGGCGGCCAACGCTGAGGGCCACGGGGTCCCCTCTGTCCCCACAGCTCTTTCCCGACGAAGTGCTGGCCCTGCTGGAGACCTGGATGCCCCTGGAGTGGCCGCCCGTCTGAGTCGTTGAAGCGACGACGCACCGCTGGCGCCCCGTCTGCGAGCGCCGAGGCTTTCTTGGCCTCAGCTTCGAAGTGGTCCCTCCCTAGACTCTGTCCGGGGGAGGGTCCCAGCGATCCTGCCATGGCCCTTCCTGCGAGTGACCGCCTGTGCCCGCCCCGGCCGGCCCTCTCAGCCCCTGTCGCGGTGGAGGAACCCCTGGGCTACAGGCTCGGAGGCGGACAGGACGCTCTGCCTAGTGTGTCTTTATTTATTTGTGAATAAACTTTGTGCTGGTGACAGTTGACAATTTCTTCTTCCTCTGGTGGACACAGTGCTCCCTCCCCCTCCTCCAAAGAACAGAGGAAAGTTGGGAGGGTTTCTTGCAATTTCAGCCCCCAAAGCAAGCAGCCTCAGACCCCTTCCTCCTTGTCCCCGACCCTGGCTTAGCATCTCCTCTTCCAGCTGGGTGGGCCTGGAAGCAGGAGGCGCTTCAGATGAGAATGTGGCAGCAAGTGGACTCTGTCCGTCTTTTCTTTGAACCTGGTGGGAAGCTGGGTAAAAGCACAGTATCTGTAGAAAATACCTTTCCATTAGCGGGTACTTATTGTGCCTCACGTCCTCTCCATATTTTATACCCGAATAACCATTGTACAGAAGAAGAAACCAAGAAGCAGCACTCAGGCCCTGATAGGACTTGAGGACCCGAGCCCGCAGCCCTGGCAGGATTGTGCCAGCTTCGTTCATTCTGGCCTGGGGGACACCAGCCCCAAAGGCTGGTTTCCGGTGTCTGGCGTCCCTATTCCCCTAGCGCTGGAGCATCACGGCCTGGACCTGGGATTTTTCCATCTCCCTTCACTCTGGTTTCTCTCCCACGTGGCTTGGGGACATAGCATCACTCTAATGCAGCGTATGTATTAGACATCGCTCCTCATTATTCCACTCCCCACCCCTACCCCGCCCACTAGTCCACTTTCTCTACAGCTTTGCTGGTTCTGGATGTTTCGTATGAGTGCAGTCATACAACATGAGGCCTTGGAGTCTGGCTTCTTTCACTTAGCATGACGTTCTCAGGGTTCATCCGCTCGTGTTGTCTCCTGTGTCTGCTTCCTTTCTTTTATTGCCCAACAGTATTCCCCTGCAGGGATGGGCCACAGTCGACGTGTTTACCCATGGATGTTGGTCGGCTTGTTGGGAAACCACCTGGGAGAGCCTTTCCAGTGCTGGGCCCAGGCCAGGAGGGGAGCAGTTCAGAGAGGGGTGGGGGTCACTGCTGCGTCACTCAGGAGTCCAGGCGCACCCGGGCCAGCATTTGGCTGCAGAGGGTGGGATCCAAAAGCAGAGGCCTTGGGGGTGGGGAGCGGGACCTCACAGCTTTGCTGATCACCCCCTGTCCTGCCTCTCCACCCCCATCTCCCCTCCCCTCCCAGGACTCTAACTGGAGCAGAGCAGGAAGTCTTTTCCAGGAGCCTACCCGGTTCAGAAAGCCTATTTGCATGGCAAAGGCCCCCTGGTTTAGGATGGGGAATTAAAGTTATTAGCAAGTCTTTTCACAGAGAAGTGGGGCTCCTTGCCAGCCCCCTCCCCTGGGGAGGGCCTCTCCTGCCTGTCAGAGCTGGAGCCCTCCCCCCACTGTTGATTAGCACCTGGGTGTGAATTTTCATTAACATGTCCCTGCTAATAAGACAGGAGTGGAGATGGGAAGGGGCTGCCTCCCACCCCACCCCCTCCCCCCGCCCCTTCCTGGGCCAGCCCCACTGGCACCCAGAGTAGACGCTGCATCCCCATTCAGGGAGACGGGACAGTAACCAGCGTCCAGGTAGGTGAGCCCTGGCATGTGTGCTCTCAGTTCCCAGCTGAGGGCGAGGTGGCCCCAGTCCTTGGGGCTTCAGGATGGGAAAGTTAAGCAAGAGGCTGAGGAGCAGATGCTCAGCCTTCACAGGCAGCTGTGGTTCCAGAGCCCCGGTGCTTCCCCGCTGTCCTGCCCTCCTGACAGCTCAGCCAGCTTGTCTCAAGGACAGAGGACGCTGGTGGCACCTCACCTCACCCGGGACAGGTCCCAATCTTGCTCGGGACATTCATACAGCCTCAGGGAATGCGATTTGAAGGGTCTCAGTTAACTCATATGGACAGAAAAGAATAGTGGGCCCAGACTGGATGCCCAGTGGATCCAGTTATACAAGCAAGTACCTTCCTGGGAGGGAGGACGATGTGACAGCTTCCTAAGAAAGAAAAGGAAAGGAAGACAGATGTCCAGAGGTGTTGAGAGGAAAGAATAGAGGCTTGCTAGCAGGTTAGATTGCCTTCAGAGGAATAGGTGTTTCATTCAGGTAATCATTCCTACTTTTGACTGTTTTGAGTGGTTTAAAGAGAGAAATTTAAATAGCACAAAATTATAAACACCAACTTTCATTCTTTAAAGTGTGGCCATAAATGTATGTATCCTGGTCTTGAAAAGCATTGATTTACACCCAGCCGTTTCCCTGTTGAGATTTCAGATTCATCCAGCAAAGTATTTTCTCAGTTTCCTCCTTCTTACATCAAGATAACCTTTTGGTTTATTGGCGTTATCTTAATTCTTGTGTTCAAATGAAACTCTTCCTGGTTGCGATGTTCCCAGGTCAAATGACCATTAGATTTGCCAGGAGCTGAGAAATCAGTAGCACCTTTGTTTGAACTCTTTTAACAAACACTGCTGAATGAACTTTGCTATTTCATTATTTTAGATGGTTGGTGAGCTAGCAGAAAGCTGTGAATTATCATTACTTGATAATTCATATTTGTTCATTGCACGCTGTCTTAGGCTGGGTTTAGGGCTCTTGAGGAGCTTTATGTCTTTGCTTTCTTCTGTTCTCATGGTTTTTATTGGCACCGACATGACTCAGATTTCCTTTTCCCTGCCTCCATTTGGCGGTTTGGTTCTTTAACTCTCAGTGTTCTCTAAGGTATTTACCTACATTTCTGCTGCATCCTCAAGATCAGTCCATCGGGCAACTCCTGTCATTTAACAAAACCATTCTTTGTGATCTGGCTGTGTCTCTAGTATTTTAGGTACATGAGTTTAGTATTGATTCTTGGCTGCCCAACCTCCAGCTTTCTCAGGTACCCTCTGTCTCCACTGGGAAAATGATATGCATCTTTCATGGTCTACTTCATGTTCAGTGGAAGAGTCTTTGCTGACTTGTCAGCTTGACATGGCAGCTGGTAAGCTGATCCCTAGTTGCTCATCCTTTGCTCATTGACACCACATGAGTGACTATGCTGACCGAAGGTCAGTTGTGATGTGTTCAGACCTGTTGATGCCAGTTACTGGTATTATAATTGTGTAACTTAATTAATAATATACTGATGAACCGTGACTAAGAAAAGAGAACTGTTCTGTGAATACTTTGGAAAGGCAAGTTTACTGAAAAAAAGAAAATGAAATTGAATCAGGTTTGGGCAAGATACTATAGAAGACTAGAGGTGGAGGGAGCCTAAACTTCTAGAATGATTCTGTGCTTCCTGCTTCACAGGAGTCTGAGTTCTCCCTGTACCTTAGAGAAGCTGGAGATCGCAGAGGATGCTTTATGGGAGAATTTTATGCAAGAAAAGTTGACATAGAACTCCAGTCAGCAGGAAAGAGCTCTTTGGTCTTAAGTCAGAAGTTTGGTGGCTCTCGAAGTATTGCCTGTGGCAGATGATTGTGGGCTTGGACGTTGGCACAAAAGTCACAATGTAAGTCCTAATAACTGTGTCTTTATTCCATGAGTTGTTGGTTTTAGATGCTATCCATCGGCTCTCAGTTATGGCGGATGAGGAACTCGGTGTTCTTATTCTACCTCCCACCTTCTTCCTCCCTTTTCCTCCTTGTTGCCAGCTGCAGCTTTTCTACCTTGTCAAAGCACGCAGCACTGACTTTCTGTTGTCCCTTTAATCCCATTTTAGTCTTAGTCCTACCATCAAGTAGACTCCGTGCTCACCACCAGTCTTTCTGCCATAGTTTTTCCAGTCACTCCTTCGTTGGCAGAAGTGTTTCCTTTTGTAGATTCCTCAAGAAAGACTCATGGGAACAACATTTCCCGGTACTCTTGATTGACAGTTAACCGGGTATAAAATTCTTGGGTCACGCTCTCTCTCCTTGGGAATTTTGTGTGTGTTGCTCCTTTTTCTGCTAGCATTGAATTTTACTGTGGAAATTTTCGAGATTTCGTCCCTCTCTTGAGTGATTTGATCTTTTTGCCTGGTTGTGGAAATCCCGACATCTGCCTTCACATTTGTCTCGGCACTGACTCATCTGGGTGGGGTTTCTGTGAGCCGCAGAGTGCCCTTTCATAGCTAAATCCTGTTTTGTTTCAAGAAACATCTTGAGTTACATCTTTATGTAATCTTTATGGACTAATCTTTACATATTTGCTCCATTCCATGTTCGTTTTCTTTTATGTGTATGTTCCGTCTCCTTTGCTGTCTTCTGTACTCTCATTTTCTCTCTGTTCCTTTTAACTCTTTTTCATTTCATTTTACTTGCTTTTTCCGTTTCTCTCCTTTTTGTTCCTTACTGTGTTTTCAGCAGCGCCTCTTCTGCTTTTCGCTCCTTCCAGTTTCCTCTTCATTTCTCTCTCTTTTTTCCTGAGCTGTGCTGGTATGTGTCTTCCCTGCTTCTCTCGTAAGCTCTTGCACTTTTGCTTTGGCCTCTTGCTTCATAGTTTTCTTTTTCTGATTTTGCAAAATATTTAATTTTATATCACCTGCTCCCTGGCAGCGTTCTTCCAGTGTGTAGTCTTAGCCTACCGTTTGGTGTTCCTGTTTCTTTCCTAATTTTTCCTTGTTGTGTCTTTATATGGATCCTCAGCCGATTTCGTGTTTATAACTCAACTTTAAATAGGTAGGGTTTTTCAGGCACCAGCTGTTTGCAGGATGCTTGTTTAGGGGAGGGCCCGAGTCTGTGTTCCAGGCTGGCTGCAGTTCTCATGATTTGGGGTCCTACCCCAGGCCTGTGTGAGTGCATTTCCCCGTTATTTCTATCCAGCCATGAAGGGTAAGCATCTGTGAGCTTTTCCACAATGCAGAGGCGGCCACAGAGACCGACTGTGAGGCGCATACCCCTTGTTTGTGTGCTTTCTCATTTAGCCCCAGCTCCAGGTCCAAGGCAGTTCCTGCCTTCCCGAAACAAGCAGTCCCTTTGGTCCCAGAGGGTGTGTCCTTCACCCCCAGGAAGCATGTTCTTACAGGTCTGTCTGAGCTCTCCCGCCCCGGTGTGCTCTTTCCATAGTGTCCTTCTTTCCCTTCTCTAACAGGAAGAGCCCTTGCTTGGGCTCCCTGCTCTTGGCAGCTTTTCCACCTGTTTCGGGGCCTGGGATTCTGGTTATCTTCTAGTTTTGTTGAAAATGGAGTTTGTGCTTTTATTTATTTCTCCTTTTTGCACTTAGAGTACATTTAAATAGCATTTTAAAATTCTGACTTCCTGATGCAGTGTTCAAATCACAAGTCTTCACTGATGTTTTCTTTTAACCAACCGCTGGTCCCCGTGACGTCGTGTGTTAAGCCTTGCCTACACCTTCTCCATACAGCCTCCACCACCTCACTGTCATCCGGCTCCGAGCACCTGAAGCCCAAGGCATGTGCTCCGCAGACGTACGCAACGCCTTTCATTCATTGCGCATGCCCCCTCTGCACTGGGCGTTGTTCCAGGCCTTGGGGAGAAAGCGTGGGGGGATTCATACAAGATCTTCACACACAAAGGCGAGTCTGACACATGACTCCACAGGCCCGGGGGTGAGCGATGAACGGAGGGGAAGACAGTGTGGGATTTTGAGGCGGTTTGGTGGAAGGGGTGGAACGTGAGCTCTGGAGTCTGACCTCCAGCTTCAGTGCTCAGCTCTGCTGCTCATATACGTGACACTGGGATAGTCTGGTGACTTTGCCAAGTGTCGGTTTCTTTATGTATAAGGTGGAGATAGCATTACCTGCCTCAGATGGATGCTGTCAAATTAAAATAAGTTACGTCTCACGTGCTGATCACATAGTGGATGCTCAGCAAGTGCGTCTTCCCCCAGGAAGAAGGGCTTTGTTAAACAGAGGGAACGAATACTGACAGTACTGGTGTAGAGACCTAGGTTTTTAATTGTCGTAAAATTTACGTAACTTAAAGTTTGCCGTCTTCATTTTTAAGTTCACGACTCAGTAGTGTTAAGTACATTCACACTTTTTGGGCAACCTGTTCCCAGAACTCTTTTCATCTTGCAAAACTGAAACTCTATCCCCATTAAACAACCACTCCCGATTCCCCCTCCCCTCAGTCCTCGGCAACCGCCATTCTCCTTCTGCCTCTATGGTTTTGACCATAGGTGCCTCATAGAAGTGGAATCGTACCATATTTGTCCTTTGTGTCTGGCTCTGTCACTCAGCATAGTGTCCTCAAGGTTCATCCATAACTGGACCCACTTAGTGCCAGTCGGTGTTGATGGTGATGGTATTAGTAGTGAAGGACATCGGTGTTTCTTTAGAACCCACTGTGTGCCAGGCAGCAGGCTAGGTGCTCGACACCGCTCATCTCATTCCGTCCTCACCTCAGTCCTGATGGAAGCTGAAGCCCTGGACGGATCGTTTGCCCGAGGTCAGCCACCTGAGAGAGAGTTGAGCTGACATTTACACGAGGTCTGTCTGCCTCCGGAGGCTGTGCTCTCAGCCACCACCTCCCCTCCTGACTGTATAGCCAGGCGCCTCCAGTACTTCTCGGTGGGATTCATGTCATGATCCACGGGGACATGGGGGAGACCCCTGTGGTCTCACTTGAGCAGTTCACGTCCAGGGGGCTCAGGTGTGTGTTGTGAAGCAGGAGCTGTGCCCAGTCTGGCCACTCTGCCGCCACAGGACAGCCCACGAGGTTTCCTTTGGGGCCACCCCCTGCCTACCACCCAGTGCTCTAATCTCCTTGTTTTTGCGTCCTGTTTAGGTACACTACATCCTCCAGGAGGTGGTGATGGGTGGGATGGTGTTGGAAACCAACATGAATGAAATCGTGGCTCAGATGGAAGCTCAGAACAGGCTGGAGAAATCCGAGGTGAGTGCGCAGCTGCGCTGTTGCCCTGGCAGTTAGAGAAGACCTGGGGGAGGAGCAGTGGATCCGCATGTTGGTTTGTGTCTCTGTGGGGCCATAGGAGCGTTTCCTACTCATCTTCTGTCTTCCTTGAGTCCATCAAACCTCATCGATTGGAAGGCCCGTCCTGAGAATTAAACGGGGAAGAAGGAAGCTAAAGGTGTGAAAGGAAAGCCAGACGACACGGAAGGCAGACAGCTTCTGGCTTGGGGGTCATGGCCCATGTTTGTGGTTGTAATTCCTCCTCGCACAGCCACACGTTCCCTGGAGGGACCCAGAATCCTCCTCTCCGATTCCAGTGTGGTTGCCTTGTTTGTGTGCTGTGTGAGTCTGGTCTCCCAGCAGCCGTTTCTCGTGGTGTCTTTTAGACTCAGAGTTAGCAATTTCCTTATTTCCAGTTGGGCTTATAAAAAGCTACAGTAGAGTTTGGCTGGGTTTGAAAATAACGTGCCCCGATCCACCCCGACCTGGTGCGGGACTTGGTCCAGATGCTCACAGTAGGTTCTGTCCTGTCCCCCTGAGGGCTCTCCATTGCCTTGTCCGCCTGCTCGGGGAGCAGAGGTTACAGGATGCTCCTTCACATGTGGCAGAAACACCCGAGCAGATTACCTCTTTAATTACCTGGGTGTCTTAAAGAGCTGCCTTGCTTTGTGTAAAGGAACTTGATCTTGCAAAACCAGGAATTCTTGCTGTGAGGGCTGGCAGGCCTGCTGAAGAAGCTTGTCCAGACCACAGCTATTGTGGCAACTGTCGTTCCTTTAGAAATGCAGGCTGGGATGCTTCCAGGAATAGTGAATGAGTCAGAGGCAGGGGGTTTGGAAACCAGAAGGAGTGGGCGTTTGCTGGGTGAGGGGTAATTGGAGTGGTATCCCGAAAGCAGTCAGTGCAGAGGAAGTGGTTTTGAGAGCGTCCTGGTCAGCTTCTCCCCTTCTCTGCATACGGCTGGGCCTGGAGGGTGAGGGCTGACCAGAGTCCCGGTGGCTCTCTGCGCTTGTCTCCCGTCCTTCCGTGTCTGTGGGCTCCTCCACCTCCATGTGTTTCTTCCCATCTTGTGCCACGTGACATTTCCAAAGCCAGCTCTTTCCAGGCACATTATTAGTTGGCAAGCACTTGCCCTGAGCTGCGACATTCCTTTTCCTCTTAAGAATTTCCCTGTGACTGCGCTTGTCTGTGAGTCTTCAGTCTCTTGAGAAAGGGTTTCATTTTATTTTGTTTTGTAACCTGAAGAGTGCCCCAATAGTGGACAGGACTTGGTTAAACCATCTCAGATTATTTCAGCACCTACTGTGTGCCGGGCACTGTTAGGTGCTGGGGCGATAAAACTGCATGAGCTGCAACCCCACTTTTCGGAGCACAGAGTTTGGGTCCTACACCGTGGTCCCCATCTAACCTGAAGATCGTTTTGCTGGCTGCCCTTGAGGAATAGGGAGGAAAAATCAACACTCATGTTGTGTGTGCTCAATTTGGACATTTTCTAGACCCCTTCACTTGTTTTTTAAGCATTAAACAGATGACACAGGGTTGTCTCATGCCCACCTCTCATTTCTCCTCAGGGTGGCCTCTCGGCAGCCCCTGCCCGGGCCGTGTCTGCTGTGAAGAACATCAACCTGCCAGAGATCCCTCGGAACATCAACATCGGCGATCTCAACATCAAAGTCCCCAACCTGTCCCAGTTCGTCTGAGGGTCAAAGACTGGACTGAACTGGAGTCCTTGAAACCAGCAAAGCCAAGCCTGTCCTGCCATGGCACCCACTCCCAGCCTCAGAAGTCAGGCCTTGGGCTCAGACCCTGCTGTCACGGCATGGGGACCGGAGTCCTGTGTCCACTGCCAGCCGGTGTTCGGTTCTCACATGTGCAGCTTTGCCGGTCTCTGATGCACATGGCCGTTGCCGATGTGTGGGGTCCTTGGCTTCCTCAATGGGGGGTCCGCGTGCCCAAGCCACTCACACCCTTTACCTCCCGCCTGCAGCCACTCCCAGGGGCTGGGGACTATTGAGAGCCCATCTGCTTCCCAGAGCCCCCTCACGAGGACATTCTCTGACTGGAGGCTTCATCCTTAGCACCACGAGGCTTCTGAGCTCCTGTAGCATTTACTTTTGCTGGTGAGGTGCCATAGCTCAAAAAGGGCTGACGCTTCAGATTTGGGGGTGTGCTGAGTGGCACACCAGGCGGGATTTTAGGAGAACCAGAGTTGCCCCCTGGCTCTAGTAGGGTTATCATACCCAGAATCCTTCTGTGTTAGCCAAGCTTTCTGATCACCGCCTCCTGCAGAATACACGTGCCCACTGCCCTAGTCCTAGGTCTGCTCTCACAGGAGTTCTGTGCAGGACACTCCAAATTGTAACCCTGGGGCATGCGCACCACCTTTCTGCTAACGGGGAGAGAGCCCCTGCACGGCCACCTCTCCAGCACACCCCAGCCCTCCCAGGGAAGAGGCCCTGTGTCTGTAGAACACGTGGACCGTCTCCGAATTCCGACTCTCCAGGTTTGAAATACATTCTCCTCACGAGGAGCAGACGGGTCTGTGGCCATGTTCTGAATGATGAGTCTTGTCAGTGCGGGGAACCCACTGCCCCTGGAGCTGCTTCTGGAGCAGGACAGCCTGGGCTGGGCCACCTGTTCCAGACCTGGCTCAGGGGAAGGCTGGGGACCCAGGAAGCGTGCTGGTGAGACTGGTCACGCTGCAGCATCTTTTCCCTGCTGTGAGGGGGTCCCTCCCTGAGCTCTGCTCATGGGCATGGCCTGTTCCCCTGAGGGGACCTTCTCCCAGAGCTGGCTTTGGAAGCCTGTGAATGTTTTCGTGTGATAAGAGTCTTTCTTCTGGTGGTGAAGTTAGAGCTGAAACTGCTCCTGGAGTCAGACCTCCTGCTCCTGCGCTGCCTCGGAGGCCAGGTCTCAGCTCTGCTGTGGAGCTGCCTTGAGGTTAGGGAGCTCACTGCTCCTTCATGGTCAAGTCTCCCAGCCTGGGGACTTCTCATACCTGCTGGCCGGGGACCCAGACTGTTTCCTCAGGCCTCCTCATGCTGTCGCAGAGCCCATTGGAGATGGTGCCCAACAGGACCGTGTGTCAGGACCACGTATTTTCCCTCTTGGAACAGTGCTTCCTGTGCTTGGTGCCCATCGCTCCCTGCAGCCTCTTGTCCTCACTCTTTCAGGCGCCCTCTGATAACCTCAGAGATGGGCAGTGTTGGTCAGCAGGTGGGCCCTCTTATGTTGGAAGAGGGAAATGTGGGCGAATATATCTGATGTAAAAGCTTCTGATAGCATTCTGTTGAGGGTTTAACTTATTTTGTTTTAGTGAGGATGATTAGCCCTGAGCTAACATCTGTTGCCAATCTTCCTCTTTTTGCTTGAGGAAGATTAGCTCAGAACGAACATCCATGCCAGACTTTCTCTATTTTGTTTGTGGGTCACTGCCACAGCATGGCTTGAGGAGCAGTGTGTAGGTCTGCGCCCGGGATCTGAACACACGAACCCCAGGCCACCAAAGTGGAGCATGCCGAACCAACCACTATGCCACCAGGCCGGCCCCTAATTTTTTTTTTCCCCCACAAACATTTCAGTATGTTCACATCCTTCTCTCTCAGATTTGCTGAATGTGAAACAGGAACGAAGGAAGGAAGCCAATGTTTATTTTGCCCCTACTGAGAGGTGGCATGACCACAGTCCTTCCACAGCCCTTACGGCAGACATTCTCATCTGCATTTTGCAGGCGAAGGAAGTAAAACTCCGAGGTCAAGTAACCTGCTTTGAGTCACCCAGGGCTGAGATTTAAGACTGCCTGTCTGCCTGTCTCCAAAGTCTGTGTTTTTCCCTGCTCAAGATGGCTTCTCCCAATTTTATGTTCTTTCTTACAGATAAGGAAACTGAGTCTCAAAGAGGTGAAGTAGCTCCTCACAAGCTCTAGTGGAAACAGGCTCGGTTTCTAAGGTGGCGGGTGACACCACCACAGAGTGTGAGCAGGAGGTGCTCTGCTCGTCCCCAGGGTGCTGACGAGGAGGTGGCCGCCCAGAGTGTCTAGTGCTGTGTTGAGGGTTACAAAGCTAGAACCACGCCGTTTTTCTTGAGTTATTTGTTTTGTGGTTTAATGCAGGACTTCCGCATGTCCTGGCTTTCCTGGGATGGTCTTCACATGTTTTGCCTGCCAGAAAGTAATGGTTCCCAAAAACCATTGACTGGTCCTGGAGACTTCAACAGTGGGATCCCAACGACATCCCTCACACTGCCCCTGGAAACAGCCTACAACCTCAGTCTGCTTTGTTATTCAGAAAACTCAATCCCTTGGACAAGCCACAATACTTGTTCATTAACTGCTTGAGGTTGCCTCAAATCCAACTAGCTTTCTTGCTTGCAATCAGCAAAGCCATAAGATTTTTTGTGTTTTTTTTTTAAGTAAGAGTAAATCCTCATTGGCCTTTCTTTGGACGAGGATATAGATATTACTGCCGAGACATGTCAGTTATAAAAATTGGGGCCGGGCTTGAATTTGGGCATCCTTGGCCCAAATAGTTACACTGAGGATTTCCTGAAGTGGTACAGAATCCTGGGTCTTCAGTGCTCCCTGCCACTAAGGAAAATCTAAAGTTCTTCCATTGTGCCGTTTCTAGGTGCCTGGTGACTGCCGGGCTCAGTTCTAGGCGCTGAAGATTGAGAGAGAGAAACAAGGCTCTGCTTCCTGCTGTTGTCTGTGCTGAGATCTCTCAATGCTCAGACGGGGTCTGACTGGGAGCCTGAACTTGTGGAGACTGGAGTCAGTGCCTTTGTGTTACATGGGATGTTTACGGGACAATACCCCACTTCCCACCCTCAGCTGACGCCATCATGCCCTGCTGGGCCGTGCTCCAAACAGCCTGCCTCAGTTCAACCTGCTGCCCTAAAAATACCATAGACTGAGTGGCTTAAGCAGCCAGCATCTCTCACAGTTCTGCAGGCTGATCCAGATGTAGTGAGCACCTGCTTCCTGTGCCACAGAGGGCCATCTTCTTGCTGTGTCCTGAGAGCAGAGAGAAAGCTCTGGGCTCTTCCTGGCCTTCTCAGGCAGTGCAGGCTCCACCCCCATGGACTCATCCAAACCTAATCGTCTCCCAAAGGCCCACCTCCAAATAAGGTCACACTGGGTATTAGAGTCAACATAGAGATCTGGGGGGACACAAACATTCAGTCCATACGGTGCACCCAGTTACCACCTGCCTTCCAGGCCTGTTCATGGCCCTGTGCTTGTCACCTTGCAGATTAAGTCAATTGCGCTAGACTTCAACATAGAGATCTGGGGGGACACAAACATTCAGTCCACACGGTATACCTAATTACCCACCTGCCTTCCCGGCCTGTTCATGGCCCTGTGCTTGTCACGTTGAGGAGCAGGTCAGGATATCTCGAGTCTTCTGAAGTGCCTGTTATTCAGGCCTCTGCCACATACAGAGCCAGCCCTCCCTGCCCACCACCTCCACCTGCGTGGGGCCACCCTGGTGAAGTGCTCTCTGACCCCAGCTTCACCAGAAAAGAAACCGGGGGAGTTTGGAGAAAACCAGGCTGCTGGCTCAGTTCTGTCTTGTGGACCAGTCTTTAGTAGGGGGTCTCCTTAGTGTGGCCATCTGTCCGTGGCTTTCCAGATAGGATGCAGAGTGATGGATGCCTGAAGACAAAGATCAGGAGTGAGAGCGATGGCCAAGGTGGAGAGCCACTGAGGGAGGAGAGACCCCAGGGGCTGTGGGCTCCTCGCAGACGCCCTGCTCTTCAGCTCCCAAGTCGTGTCTCCCTCTCGCTCCCACCGCGAGGTGCCTCTCCCTTTGTGGCCCTTGTTAGCCTGGTCTCCTCGTACACTTGGACACCTGCGTGTCGTCAGTGCTCACAGGTTGCTGAATGGCTGTCCTCGAGGTTGAGGCTTTGCCCTCTCAAGCACTGGGGGTTCTGCATCTGCTGCGTTCTGGCCACAGCTGGCAGATATGCAGATAGGTCCCCTTTAGGGAAATAGTTCCATGAAAATGATTAATCATTTCCAAAAGACTTTAAATTCTTTCCTATTTCAATGAATTAATGTTTTAAAAAGGGAACACTTTCATGTAGTTCAAACTTGAAGATAACAAAAGGCTGTTCAGCCGAACTCCCACCCTGTTCCTGGAAACCACCGAGCTCCCCATGCCTGGTAGCAACAAGTGTTTCCATTTTAAAGGATTAAGAAACAGTCCCTGGATTTTTATTACTAAAACTGAAAGAGTGTATCTTCTTGGATGAGTTATGTTCCATTTGACCTTGGTGATTGACCTCAGCCCAGTGCACCCATGCCATTCTCTGTAGGGAGGAGGGGCCTCCGAGGCAACCTTGTATAAAATAGCACCCCTACTTCAGCATGACCTGTCCTTGCACTGCCTGTCCTTTTTGTGACGTACTGTGTGTTTGGGTTGTGGTTGCTGTTCCCTACTAGGATGCACGCCCCTCAAGGGCAGGGGTCTGTCCCTCTTGTTCACTGCTGTATCCCAGCTGCTATGAACAGTGTCTGGTTTGTACCGCACAATAAAGAAGGGCTGAAGGAGTGCAAGGTTAAGACAGACAGGGATTCTTTCTTTCTTTCTTTTTTTTTTTTTTTTGAGGAAGATCAGTCCTGAGCTAACGTCTCCCGCCAATCCTCCTCTTCTTGCTGAGGAAGGCCGGCCCTGAGCCAACATCCGTGCCCATCCTCCTCCACTTGATATGTGGGATGCCTGCCACAGCGTGGCTTGACAAGCGGTGCCATGTCCACACCTGAGATCCAAACCAGTGAACCCCAGGCTGCCAAAGTGGAACGTGCGCACTTAACCGCTGCACCCTTGGGCCGGCCCCAGGAATTCATTCTTGCAGTCACTCAGCTTGTGCTCTCCAGGGCTCTGTGCTCAGCACTTTGGGAAGGAGAACCAGGGTAATGGCGTTGGGAGCAGCAGGTGGGGAGGGACCAGGTGATGCCTGTGGCGGATGAGGGAGAGGAGAAAGGCAGAGCTGATGACTGGAGGACCAGTTGAGAAAGGAGGAGGTGGTCTGGGAGGGAGAAAAGTCCTGAGTTTGGATGTGGACATATTTGGGCGGAGTTCTTGGAGAGTATCTGGGGCAGGTGTCCACCAACCAGCTGGGAACCTGGGAGTGGGCAGAGAGGAAATGAGGGTCCTTCCCAGGGAGATGGTGGTTGGAGCCATGGGGACAAGCACCGTAGCCAAGAGATGAGAGGGTTGAGGGCGCAGCCTGTGGGCAGGGGAAGGGAGAGGGGACTGGAGGGACTGCAAGTCAAGGACTTTCAACAAGATGGGGCCCCTGCTGAGAGGCCAGGGACTGGCATGAGGAAGAGGTGGCCTCTCCTGGGTTTGCATTTGCTCCCCCGAGCCCCGCAGTGAGGCAGCGAAATGAGGGAACTTTGAAGGGGGGATTCTAGCCTAGGGATGGAGCAGAGCCAAACCTCAGGGCGGTCATGCAGCAGTGTGGGTCTCAATCCCGCTCTGACAGAGTGTCCTCATCCATAAAAGAGGCGCCCGTAACTCCTGCCTCAAGGGGCTGCGGTGAGGGTCAACTGGGAGAATTGGTGTAGAACACAAAGGGCTCCGGTGGTGGAGTCTCTGGAGGTGAAGCTTCCCTTACAGTGAGAAGGTGGAAGACAGCAGCAAACTTGTGATTGGTACAACCAGAAGCGCGGGAGACAGCCTGGAACTCCCTTTCCCCGGACCAGCAGGGAAGTCGAGAGGTCCCTCAGGCACAGTGAGGAATCACCGTGCAGTCAGGACCGTAATGAGGGCCTGTGGCCAAGCGGGACTGGCTGAGTGTTTGGGTTCTTTGGACTGCACAGTTCCCATGAGGAGTGGCATCGTTGGGCCTTCTTGAGAACAAACCCTATGTTCTTGATCACCTCTGCCCTCAGCCTGGGTCCTGAGAGCACTTGGCAACAGGGCTGCCCTCCACGGCCTCCTGGGGGTGGGCCACGCCTTCAAGAGGGCAGGTTGAAGGTGGTTTTCACATTGCTGGCAATGAATGGCCTTTGTAAACCCGGGAGATAAAGGCGCAGCTGGAATGATATAAAGGAAGTACAGGTACGTTTTTCAAGGACTGGGGTCCATTGGTCCCCCAGACAGGTGATATTCAAAATATTTACCAACCAGCATGGCTCAGGCCCTGAGCAGTCAGTGCAGGAGCTAGATGTGGGGTGGGGGTGTTACTGGTGCTCCGTGTTAGCTCTGCCACCAGGACCCCACACTCCTGCGGCAGCAGAGGAGAGAGCTCAGGAGGCTGCCATAGCTGGGCTGCTGCACTTGGCATCCTTTGCGAGTCTGGGAAGGCCAAAATAAGGCCCCACTGCTTACGTGTGTGGCCTGGGGAGTCAGCATGCCTCCTCCCACTGGGGCACTGCGGTGGAGGGACAAGGGGCCTTCTCGTACCGAAGTCTGGACCCTCCCAAGCTGGCAGCGAAACTGGGGAAGCCAAGAGACAGCCACAGGCTCAGGGCACTGCCTAGTGCAGAAGACGACGGCCTTTGCCCTGGGCAGCCTGGGAGTGACATTCTCCTCCAGCTTCTCGCTTCTGATCACTCGGCCCTGGACGCCCTTCCCTTGACCTGCCTCCGAGTGGCTCCCCAGCTGGCTGAAGCCCACACGAATCAAAAGTGGCAACATGTTCAGCTGGGGAAGTCACCCTTTCTTGCTAGGGGAGTGCTTTTCTAACTGAGGCGGGCTAGAGTCTCAACTGCCAACTGATAAGCCAGCTTTTCTGGGACCTCCTTTGTGTGGCTGGGAGATCTGGCTGGACCTGCCCCCTCAGCACCGGTCCCCGAGGAGGCAGCTCCCACTCAGAGGCTGGACTGGGCACTTTGGGGCATTTTCTACTCAAATTCCCCATCCTGAGTTTCCCGGCCTCTACCTGCCTCTTCTCCACCTGCTGGGCCTTAGGAAGTGCCAACCACCCCTTCAGCTGTGTAAAGTGCACGATGACGTTACAGGATTGGACGGAAATCCCTGGGTCCAAACTGCCAAACAGGCGAGTGAAACAGTGATGCTGCCTGGCACGGCGCTGTGCCTGGCACAGGGTGACAGCCTGAAGTGGGCCCTCCTGTCAGGCCCCTGCCTGAGCCTCAGGGCTCAGGGTTACAACCCTTTCCTGTCAGGTCACCCCACTGCTGGCCCCACCCCAGCCCTGTGAGCTGCTCTGGGCTCCTGTGGCCCCACAAAGGCCTCAGAGTCCAGGCTGGGCCCGCCCTCCACGGCCTCCGCGTGCCCTCTAGCTCCCACGTGTCCTCACAGGTGGCCCCTTTGCTCTGAGCCTGCAGTCCCCAATTCTGTCCCTGACTGGGGCCTCAGGCAACCCCAGCCCCTCTATTCTCAGCCCTTCATCACCCCAAGCTTAAGTCCTCTCCCTGGGAGCCCCCTGTCCACCAGCCCCGTGTCCTGCCTGGATACCACCACCGCCCTGAACTGTCTCTCCGCCTCCCCTTTGGCTGCCTTATGGCCCGTTTCATCACTCAGCAGCCAGAGTGGACCTTCTCAAGCATCCATCAGACCACAACACAGCCCTGCAGAGTTCAAAAGCTTCCCAGCAGCCGTGGAACAGAGCACAGGGCCCTGTGAGCTAGATGCTGCCTGCCTGTCTGTCCTCATCTCCTGCTGCCTGCCTCGCTCCTCCCTCCAGCCACACTGGCCTCGGGGCTATTTGACACGCCAGGCTCACAGCCACCATGGGGCCTTCGCCCTGGCTGTCCCCTTGGCCTGTCTTGAGGTCTTCCTCGCGCCCTTGCTTCACGCGAGTCCCTGCTCAAATGTCACCTTTGGAGGACTTCCCTGTCCTGCCTGCCTCTCCAGTCACTCTCGGCTCCTCTCTCTGCTTTATTCTCCATGGCACTGATCACCTGACACAATACCGTCTGTAATGTCACCTCTGTTTTCACGATCTTTTGCTGCTGTCTTGCTGGTGCCTGGCACAGTGCCTGGCCCACTTTAGCTATCATTTAGTAAACTACTTATTTGTAAATACTTAATATTTATATTAAATATTTAGTAAATAATAAATAGCCATTTAGTAAATACATAATTGTTCAACGAATGAATGAATGAATACACACTCCTCTTTCCCTCCCAAGGGGCATGAAGTTCCATGCTCACTCCATGCTCGAGGGCAGTAAGCATTGTGGGGTGGGAGTCATGGGGCCAGGCTTCTTGATTCACTGTGTGACCCTGAGTGAGTCATATAGCGGCTGATTTCTAGTTGTAGGAATAGTGAATGAGAAAGTATTTAACTATATAGACATAAAACTCTGAATGAGGTATAAACTGGGTTTGAATCCTGGCTCCACCACCTGCCAGCTGTGTGACCTTGGGCAATGTACCTAACCTCTCTGTGCTTCTGTTTCCTCATCTTTGAAATGGGACTAAAACAGCTCCGTTGAATCAGTCAGGTTCTTGGTCTCAATCCAGAATCCTAATGGGCTACGGGGGTGCTCTCACAGGCTCAAAAGGAAGGTGGAGAGCCCAAAACCAAGCTGAGCAGGCCACAGGAAAAAAAATCCTCTGGAACGTGCTCCTGGCACAGCCAGCTCTGGACCTTGGGGCCACAGACCCTGCCGGCCTTCCCTGAGGAGACAGACTCCCAGGTGGGTGCCTCTGACGGCTGAGGCTCAGGTCCCAGCCAGGCCAGGAAGCAGACGGAGGCTGGCCCCAGGTCCCATGGAGGGGAGCCCATCCCAGCGCAGGCCGGGGCGGCATGAGGGTTAAGGCTTCATGCAGAACTCTCGTGCCCCGCTGGTGGCAACCCTGGGAAGGTGTCTGGTGGAATCCACTGGAGTTAGCATATACTCTCCTACCACCCAGTGGTGCCAAATGGGTGCGTGTGTCCACCAGAAGGTGTGGGCGACAATGTCGATGGCAGCGCTATGCAGAATGGCCCCAACCGGAAAACACAAAGTGCCCTTCCACAGTGGATGCTCGAGAAAAGAAGCACCTGGAACTCTATACAGTCATGAGAAAGCAAACCACAGTCCCGGAGCCACCGCGGATAACTGACCAACACGCCACAGGGAGGAAGCCAGCGCGACACCAGGTCAGCCGTGTGAGGTTGCACCTCGCTCAAACCCAGGTACAAGGAGCGGGCACTGTCAGAAGCCAGGAGGGGGTCCCTCGAAGGATGGAGACAGAGCGTCGGGGGCTGTGAACGGTCACTCTCCTGATCTGGGCACCGGCGGGCCCTGCGTGTCCACTTTGTGAAGCGTCCTTGAGTTCTTCACTTACGAATCCGTATTTTCCTCTAGGCTGGTTACGCTTCAATAAAAGTAACAAAAGGGTTTAAGAAAGAAACTAATCCATGGGAAGCGTTTGGGGTTGTGCCCAGCCCGTGGTGGGAGCTGAATCAATGTTAGGTCCTTGTTGCCACCCGTGTCCTGTCGCTGGTGGGTCTCTCTCACCCTCCACTCCCCCTCCCCATCCCCCAGGCTGGAAGAGACCCCAGCGTTCGCGGCCCTCAGATCTGTGTGCAGACAGAGCAGGTGCCGCCAGCCCAGGGCTGCCGGCCCTTGTGGAGCTGGGGACAGACTCCTGGGTCAGCACTTCAGCTCGTTCATCAGGGAATCGGCCAGTTACCTTAGGGCCAGGAGGGGAGCAAGTCCTCAGATGAGGGGCTGGCGAGCAGCTGAGAGCAGGCGTGGACACAGGGCAGGTTATGGGAGCCAGGCCCCGTGAGCCGGGCATGGGCCGGAGTCCGTCCTGAGGATGGCAGGAAGCCAGTGTGCGTCTGGGGCGGGGGGGGCGTGGGGGGCACAAGGGAGGGTGGTCACGTGTCCAGTTGTGCCCCCTGGCTTTGGTGTGGAGAATGAGTGAAAAGGGAGAAAAACAAATTCCAGGAGCCCGATTAGGAGCTTTGGTGGCCGAGAGCAGGTCAGGGTGGGACGTGGAGATGAGGAGAAGTGGAGGACTGGTGGGACATTCTGGGGTTAGAAGGGCCAGGGCCTGGGGGTTGGCGTCCAGAGGGGACGGAGGCGTGGGAAGGGTGAGGCAGGCCCCGCCCAGGGTGGGGCAGCCTGTGGACACAGGGCCCTGCTCCGTGGGTCCAGGAGGAGCAGGATGGGGGCGGGCTGAGAGTCAGGTTTGGGAGCAGAGTAGGAAGATCCGAGAGCCGTGGGCAAAGCCTGTGGAGGTTGGTCAGGGAGGGAAGGGGAGCCGTGTGCAGAGAGCCGTGTGCAGGGAGGCCGCCAGGTTGGGGAGGGTGGGCCCTGCCCGGAGGGTTTCTGCAGCTCAGTGGAAGGTCGGGCAGGGGTGACAAGGGGTGGTACACAGAGTGGGCTGGGGCCAAGGATGACAGATGCGGGGCCTGGAGGGCTGAGCTAGTCCATAAATTTCCAAAACAGTGACCTGGGCAATGGTAAATGGGGGGACCCTGGCCTCTGGGGAGGAGGGACCGCAGCCCAGGGTGCTGTGCCTGAGACCACAGGGTGGGTCCTGTGTGGAGCCCTTGTGCGGTCTCCAACGCATCAAAGGGGCTGAGCAGCAATGACAATAACAACAGTGACAGCAGCTGTGCTAGACTCTACGACTGCTCAGATGTCTGTTGGCTCTCGGGGGGCCTGGCACTCCCCTCACCTTTGATGTCAGGCTTGGCTGCCTGCTTGCTTTGCTCAATGCCCTGAGCATGAGCGAGTTGCCCCACTTCTAAGAAGAAACTTCTAGAGTCACGGGAAGGTGCTGCTGTGTTTACTTCTCTCTGCTGGGAGACCAGCCGTGTCCCAGATGAGGGCGGTTCCTTCAACCTGGGTCACGGGGTGGAGCTGACTTGGTGCAGAGCTGCGTCCAACCCATGGCAGACACGTCGTGTGAACAAGAAAGAAACCTTGTTGTAGGCCGCTAGGATTCGGGAGCTGTTTCTCACTGCAGCATAACACAGCCTCAGCTGACCGCTACAGCGACGCCCGGACTTGCGTGTTACCTCTGCCCCAGGCACCGTGAGGTTAATCCTAAAACAACTCTGCGAGCAAAAGCAGCAAAGGGGCACACCGTGTTATTCCATGTATATAAAATTCTAGACAACGTAAGCTAGTCTATAGTGACAGGAAGCAGATCAGTGGCTGCCTAGGGACCGGGTAGGGAAGAGGGGGGCCAGAGGGAGGGACTGAAAGGGGCACAAGGACTCTTTTGGGGTGATGGATCTAATTGTGGAGACGGTTTGTCACAGCCAGGACACAGAGCCTGACACTTAACAGCCACTGACCACACCCCAAAATTATCCCCAAAATTACCAGTGATGGACATGGGGTCTGGCCTAACCCTTTCCTGAAACCTCCGGCCAGGTGCAGACCCAGGCCCCCCAGAAGCCTGGAATGGGCTTCGGTGACCACCAGGCCCATGGCCCCACTTCTCCCGTGGACAGCCAGTCTCGGGGGCCACGTCCTGTGCAGATCTGAGTGCCAGGGAGAGGACAGACCTGTCTCCTGTGACCTCAGCCAAGGCACGTGGGCCTCTTCTCAAAACAGCCTGGGGCCATGCTGGGCTGGTGGAGGCCTCAGCCTCCAGAGGGCTCCAAGGAGGCCAGTTCCAGGAATGCTGCAGCCTGAGGGTCCCCTAGGTCCCTGAGCTGGAAGGCGCCAGCCTGTCTGGTGTCTGGGGTTTCACAGAAGGGAATTCTAGAAATGGTCTCAGGCTGTCGGAGCTAGAGGAGGAAGCTCCGGGAGGCGAGAGGAGATGAAACAGGTCTCCAGGGCCCAGGAGGGTGAGGCCCCCAAGGCGGGTGGAAGGACGTCTTGATTTTCTCTCTGATGCTGGAGGTGGGGGAGGCTGTGATGCGGGTGTGGGGTGAGAGGTGGCCTGCTGTAGGTGAGCCAGGTGGGGAGGGGACGGAGGCTGGCCCGGGAGAGGCCTAGGGGCTGAGGAAGACTGCAGGGCCCTGCTGGGTGAGGCGGTTGAGTGGTGGCCCTGGAGAAGATATGTCCCCGTCCTAACCCCCAGAGCCAGCGAATGGGGACTCATTTGGGAAGAGGGTGTTTGTGTCATCAAGTTAAGGATCTGGGACGAGATCATCTTGGATTGCTCGGGCGAGCCCGAACGCCAGTACAAGCGTCTTTGTAAGAGACACACAGCGGAGAAGCCCACATCACCACGGAGGCAGAGGTGGGAGTGCTGCAGCCACAGGCCACGACGCCTGGCACCCCCAGGAGCTGGCAGAGGCACGGAAGGACCTGCCCCGCAGGCTCCGCGGGGAGCGTGGCCCTGATCGACCCTGGGTTTCAGACTTCTGGCCCCAGACGGTAAGAGGATGACTTTCTGTGTCTAAGCTGTTGGTTTGTGGTAATTTGTCATGGAAGCTCTGGAAACGATCCAGTGGGTGAAGATGGGCGCATTACAGACCTCTCTCCCTTGTTTGGGGCTGCGCCTCCGGCCAGGAGGCTCACAGGCTGGCAGCCCGGGCATTGAGGGGGAGCCAGGGACCGGGGCTGCCAGGTGGAGGGCCTCAGGCTGGGCGGGCAGAGGTGGGCCTGCAGAGGTGATGGGAGGAAAGACGGGGGCAGAGGCCGGGAGCTCAGAGGAGGGTGGGAGAGCTGGTCCAGGAGGGGCACCCAGCGAAGGGCATTTCAGGTGGGGCACTTTCCAAAGATGGCAGGGCCTGGGAAGGGACCCGGGAGGGATGGCAGAGGAGGCAAGGGGGGCTGCCCCAGAGCTGAGGATTTCTGGGGAGTGGGGCTGATGCCTCTAGGGAGGGGCACGGCCAGAGGGGCCATGCCAACTGGTTGAAGACAGACCCTTCTCAGAAGGCGTCCTGGAGTGCGTTGCTGTGGGCTTCCGTGGGCGGCCGTTGGTAACCCTGTGCACGTTTTCTCGTTTCATTCCCACAGCAGCTCTCTGAGGGACTGTCCCCGTTTGACAGTGAGGAGGTGAAGGCTTGGGGTCCGTCACCACCTGGGGTCAGTTGCCCAGCGTGTAAGTGTCAGACCCCGAGGGGAAGCCATGTGTCCGACTGCAAAGCCGGCCTCCTACTGAGCGCAGTGCGGGGGGCGGTCCATGCACGGGTTGGGGGCTGCTGAGGGAGCCGAGGATGGAGCCTGGCAAGGGGTGCAGGGTCACTCCGCCTTCCTGCCCAGCCTGGCCTGTCCCTCCTTCTCACCCTGCCTCAGGGCCCTCTGTCCCTCCTGCTGGGCTCCGGGTCCCTTCTGTCTCTTCCACGGCTGGGACCCCGCTGAGCCCAACGTCACATCAGCAGGCCCTTTCCCTCTTCCTGCCTGGCCAAGAGGGATTGCTCTAAAAGCTGCTCTTTGTCCTCCTTTTTTCGAAAAATGTGTTTTTAATTAATTTTATAATAAAACCCAAACTGAATTCTTGAAAACAACAGCCAGGAGAAATAATAAAAACATCTCAGCTCCAGGAAGCCCTGACCCAGCACCGCAGCCCCAGCAGCAGCTCTAGCTGCCTCCTGCTCTCCCTCCAGGAGCCTGCCCCCGCCCCAGTTCCCAGCCCCCGAGCCTAAACATCCCGGAACAGCCCCCTCCTCCAAGCCCTCGGTCCCCACCCTGCCCCCTCCCACCTGCCTTCCCTGCCTCCCATCTGACTCCCCTCCAAGCTGGTCCCCAAACCGTCCCCAGAGGCTGACTCTAAATGGCAACTGTGACTCCATCAGTGCTCTTTCCTCCACGTTCTCCACCCTTAACTCTGTATCTGGGCATCCCAGCTTCGGAGGTCCAGTCCTCATGCCCGGCCACGCCCCTGACCCCCTACCTTTGCGTGTGCTGCTCCATCCGCCTGGGACCCCCTTCCTCCACCTGCCCAGGAGACCTCCTGCTCACTGTCGTGACAGTCGTGTGGGGCTTGGTTTATCTGTTCACCTGATAAGTGCCAACTCCGGTGCTAGGCCCTGGGCATGGCAAAAACAGGGCAGACCCAGCCCTGGCACCCTCAAGTTTGTGATCCCTGCTGCCATTGCCCAGGTAGATCGTGAGTCCCCCAGGACTGGGACCGCCTGGCTCCCCAGAGCTGAGCTCGGTGCCACACGCAGTATGTGTTCCTTAAATGTTTCTTGACTGACTGACAGACCAAATGAGTGAATGAATAATCATAACCCTTTCCCTCTTCACTGTCTCCCTGCTCCTGGGCAGGGGCTGCGTTGGCCTGAGTTGAGTCACCTGCTCACAGGAGGTGCTCAGTCCTAGGACACACTGCTCCCCTGGGAGAGGGAGGAGCGCGTAGGGAAGGAGGCAGTGAGGGGTGAGGAAACTGAGGGCCCTGGGTCCTCAGGGCTGGGAGCCCAGGAGTCTGCAGCCCTCTCCCTTCTACTCCCAACTATTTCTGAACTCACGGGGAGAGGTGGCCTGTCCCCAAGGGCCTGCAGCTCAGAGGAGGGGGTTTCAGGGAGCCTGGCTGAGCTCCTCCAGCTGGTCCCTGCCCTTCCTGAGGTCCAGCCCTCTCCCCAGCTCTGCCCACGCCTCGAGCTCAGAGCAGGTGCAGGGGCACTGAGGGCCCCACGTGGTACAGGCAGGGCCCAGCCCCTACTGTCTCCCCCTTCCCAATGCTTTCTTGTCTGCTTTTCTTTTTTAAATAGTATTTTAATGGTTTGGTGGTCGCTGCAGAAATAGTATAAGTTTGTTCCATCAGTTTGAAGCAGACACCAGTGCCTAAGGATGAATGGTCGTCTCCGGAATCCCACCGCATCAAGTCGACCTGAGCCCCATCTGGGTAATCATTTGGCAGGTGCGTTCCCGCTCCATCCCAACACTTGTGACACGACACGGTGTGCGTGCACCGAGTCCTTGGGAAGGTGGGATACTAGGAAATGCGTTACTTTGACACTTGCTTTTTGCACTTAAAAATATACTATGGACATCACCCCAAGGTAACGCATCCAGAGTTAACTCCTTCTCTCTAACTGCTGTGTAGTGCTTCCTGGGGGCGTGTAATTGTTTAAATGGCACACTATGGACACCTCGGCCTTTTCCCCCGTGTGACAAGGACTGTTGCACTAAACGTCCTGCTACTCTTCCTTCAGTTCTGGTTGGGTTCCCCCTGGGCTTAGGACAAATTCCCCACCGCGGGGTCACGGGATCAAAGGGTATGCGCATTTCCATTTTTAACAGATCTTGCCATTTTACTGCCTCAAGTGCTCAGAGCATTCACAAGCGCTCCCGGCCCGTGTGTGCCGCTGCCCCTGCCCTGGCCGCCCTAGATGTTCGCTCTCACTTGTCTACACCTGTGCCAGTGTCGTGGGCAAAAGCTGGCGGCGCATTCTTCTGAAACTGTGTTTCCTAAATACGACTAAGGTTGAGCATCTCTTCATGTGTCAACTGGCCTCTTTTATTTCCTCTTATGTGACTTTTTTGTTGTTGTTTTTTTGAGGAAGAATAGCCCTGAGCTAACATCTGCCGCCAATCCTCCTCTTTTTGCTGAGGAAGACTGGCCCTGAGCTAACATTGTGCCCATCTTCCTCTACTTTATACGTGGGACGCCTGCCGCAGCACGGCTTGCCAGGTGGTGCCGTGTCTGCACCCGGGATCCAAACCGGCGAACCCTGGGCCACCAAAGCGGACCATGCGCACTTAACCACTGCGCCACCAGGCTGGTCCCCCTCTTCCGTGACTTTTTGAATCTAATCCTTTGCCCAGTTTTCAACTGTGGTGTCTTTGTTTTTAAAAATTACCTTATAGGACCAGTTTGAACATTATTGATATTGACAAATAAAAAGGGCAAGCAATAGGATATATTGGAGTATATGAGGAAGCCATTTGGTATAAACCTAATTTGGCCTGACTTTGTTTTTCCAAAACGGCCTGACTCTGGCCATTGAGCATGCATTGTATATCTGCTTAGACATTTTGAGATAAAGGTGCAACTCCCCTCCCCCTCCCAATGTTGGTATCTCCTTGGGGATTAAGCATCTTTCTTTAGGCTGGGAACTGATTGCAGCGCTCATCTGTGACCTCCCAGCTCGAGGCAACACACCTGCCACTCTGCGGCGTTCACTGAGACGGCAGACCTATCTGTCGTTTCCATCAATCGCTGTGCTGACAGAGCAGCCTCGTGACTATTGTGGGAGTGACATTTCAATCATATGTGAAACACCCTCTTTGAGGGTATGTAACCACACTGTGTACCCCCACTTCTTTGGAGTGCTCTGTTCCTTTGTGGAAAGACTCTCCCGGGTTATAATCCTCAGATTTAAGCTCAGAATAAACTCACCCACATTTTCATTTATAGATTGGTTATGGATTATTTTCATCGACAATATTAATCCTTTGTTATATGTGTTGCAAATATTATACTCCAGGGTAACAGTTGTCTTTTGCTATACGGAAGTTTCCATATACTTAAATAATTTTTTAACTTCTTATTGTGGAAATTTTAAAACATACTCAAAAGGAGTAGCAATAGCATGATGAACTGCCCCCTCGCCCACCTCCCAGCTCCAGCCGTGACGGAGATGAGGCAGCTTTGCGCCCACTGTGAAGCTCCCTGTCAGCCTTGCTTGTGGTGGCTTTTGCAATCCGGAGGTGGTTGCTGGTGCGTAGTCGAGTTTCTCAGTCTTTCCTTTTGTGGCTTCTGAGCTTCATATGCTACTCAGAGAGGTCTTTCCTCTCCACGATTATTAACCAAACCAAGCCAAACAGATTCTTCTAGTCCTCTTAAAACATGACTTCTTATTTTTGCAATGGTGGCGTGGCAGTCCTCCATGTGAAGGGCTGTCGTTTATTGACCCAGCCCTCATTCCTGAACATGAGCTGGCTTTGATTCCCCTCTGTTGTAAGTCACGCTGTACTGAGCAGCCAGGCTGACTTCTGCCTCCTCACCGGGATTATTTCAAAGCAAACCCCAGACATCAAATCATTTCATCCACAAACACAAGACCTTAAAACCTTTTCTATCATAAAATCTGTTAATCCTCTGGTCTTTTTGTCTTGCACTTTCAATCTTATTTATATTTTGAATAGACAGCCTATTCACAGGGTTCAACACTCAGAAGAACAAAAGAATACACTGAAGACTTCGTTCTCCAGCTGGCCAGGTCCTTCCCTGGGAAATGACCAGTGTTACCAGCGTCTTGTGTATCTTTAGGGTCATTATATACACATATAAAAGCGAATTATGTGCTTTCCCCCTTTCAAAATACAATAGCTAAGCTACTTGAACAATGATCTGCGCTCAGGTTTTATTACTTAACAACATGCCTTGGAGGTTGTTTCCTAGGGAGCATCCTAGTTCTTTTTTCTAGCTCCATCCCTCCCCTTGCGTGGATGTGGAGCGGAGTTCAGCTGCCCCATCTCAACGGGCACACATTTGGCTGCCTTCCAGCACGGACAGTGTTGCAGGGACGAGCCCTGTACACACACCGTTTCGCTCTTGTGTGTGAGGGTGTCTGCAGGGTCAGTTTCTGGGGGCGGAAGTGCTGGCTCAAGGCGGGCACGTGTTCACGATGGATGGACGGTGCCAACTGGCCTCTGGCGGCTGAGTCAGTTTACACACTGGCCGGTAGAGCAGGAGTGCTCCTCCTCCTGCTCTTGCAAATGGTGCGTGTCACCATGTTTTTAATCTCCACTGATCTGGTAAGTGAAGAACAGTATGTTAGGAGACATACTTTTCAATTGTCTTTTTAAGAGCGTTATTGTGCATCTTTTCACGTGTTTAAGGTCCCGTTTGAATTTCCCCTTTTCCAGTAACTGTTTCTTCATAGCCTTTGCCCATTCTCCTCCATTTGAGTCATAGTTGGTTCATTTTTAAATGACTTCTGGGAACTCTTTATATATTAGAGAAATCAGCCCTTTGCCTACGTTATGAGTTGCAGTTTCTCCCCAGTTTAAAGTTTTTCTTTTGACTTGGCTTGTGGTAGTTTTTGCGATGCAGAAATTTTTATTTTTTTATGTAGTCACATTTATCAATCGTTTCTTTTGAGGCTTCAGGTTTTGTGTGATACCTAGGAAGGCCTCCCCACTCCGGGATCTTTATTTTTTCATTCTCCGGGGTTTCACTGAGTATTATACAACGTGGTCTGCTTTTCACGTGGGATGGCCCTTCATCAGGTGGGAAGACCACCCTTCATTTAACCAGTCACGCACAGCTGAACATTTAGGCTATTTCTGATTTTCCTGAATTACAAATAACACAGCAGTGAAAAGCCTCGTCCATAAATATTCTGTTTTATTAGGTTACATTCCCAACAGTGACCCTCATTCCTTTCCCCAAATGGCCCTCCAGAAAGTCGGGCTGCACTTCCGCCTCGGGGCACATTTATGCCTCTTAAAATGCCCTTGGAGCCCAAGGCAGAGAGGCGAGAACCCAGGGGGAGACTACCTCCCGGCCTGCTTGCACCTTTCCTGGCTTGTGAGCCACAGAGGGGATTGTGTCCAAGATGCTGGCGGAGGGGGCCAGCAGGAGGAGCCTGGAGGGGAGCAGGGAAACCTGGAATAGCCGCTGGGGTCTCACTCAGAGCCTCCTTTCTCCTACTTTACTCGGAATTCTGTACTCCAGTCAGCTTGCGCCTGGCTTTGGGAGCAAGGCAACACATGCAGAAGGGGGTAAGGCTGCTCCTGAGAGGCCCCGGGGCCCCTGCAGTTTCCAAAGGAGGAGCCAGTACGAGCAGAGTAAAAGGCATCAGTCAGAAAACAGCCTGGACCACTCAGCGCAGGGCTGAGCCGTCCCACAGGTCCCAGCAATGACGAGGAGGAGCACATTCGACTGGGTCATCTCTGAATTTGCTTCTAAACCTGAGATTCTGAAGGCATCTTGAACGTTGTGGTAGGCGGAATAACACCCCCTCCCCAAAGAGGCCTCTCCCTGTGTCGACGAAAATAGTCCATAACCAATCTATAAATGAAAATTTGGGTGAGTTTATTCTGAGCTTAAATGTTAGGATTATAACCCGGGAGAGTCTTTCCATAAAGGAACAGAGCACTCCAAAGAAGTGGGGTATACAGGGTGGTTATATACCCTCAAAGAGTATGTTTCACATATGATTGAAATGTCCCTTTTACAATAGTCACGAGGCTGCTCCATCAGCACAGCGATTGATGGAAACAGCAGATAGGTCTGCCGTCTCAGTGAACGCCGCGGGGTGGCAGATGTGTTGCCTTGGGCTAGGGGGTCACAGATGAGCGCTGCAATCAGTTCCCAGCCTAAAGAAAGATGCTTAATCCCCAAGGAGATGCCAACGTTGGGAGGGGGAGAGACGTTGCACCTTTATCTCAAGGGCCTTTGCTCTTGCCATAGGGACTCTCTAAAGCAGATATACAATGCATGCTCAACGGCCTCCTTCAGGCCCTTTTGGAAAGACAAGGTCAGGCCGAATTAGGTCCACACAAAATGGCTTCCTCATATACTCCAATATATCCTATTACTTGCCATTTTTATTTGTCACCTGAATCCGCAGAATCTGAGTCTCTGTTAGGCTGTGTGGCAAAGGGGAATTAAAGTTGCCGATGGAACCAAAATTGTTCATTTTAAACCCTAAAATAGGGAGATTATCTTGGACTATCTGAATAGACACTATGTAATCAGAAAGATTCTTTAAAGCAGAAGCAGGAGGGCTGGCCCCGTGGCCGAGTGGTTAAGTTCGCGTGCTCCGCTGCAGGCGGCCCAGTGTTTCGTTGGTTCGAATCCTGGGCGCGGACATGGCACTGCTCATCAAACCACGCTGAGGCAGCGTCCCACATACCACAACTAGAAGAACCCACAACGAGAAATATACAACTATGTACCGGGGGGCTTTGGGGAGAAAAAGGAAAAAATAAAATCCTAAAAAAAAAAAAAAAATTCTAACAACAACAACAAAAAAAAGCAGAAGCAGGAGGCAGAAGAAGGGTTCCATCAGAGTGATACAAAGTCAGAGAGACTGCATGGGCCGTGCCGGCTTTGAAAACGGTGGGGCCACAAGCCCAGGAGTGTGGGCTGCCTCTGGAAGCTGGAAAAGGCAAAGAAAGGATGCTCCCCAGAGCCTCCAGCAGGAAGCCTGGGGACGCTCTTGACTTCAGCCCAGTGAGACCCGTTCTGGACCTGACTGACAAAGCTGCACGAGGATAAATGTGCACGGTTTCAATTTGTGTTAGCTCCTCACGGCAGCCTAGGAGAAGACCACAAACAGGATCCCGCACTGCGCAGAAAAGGGGCCCAGAGCGGAGGAGTCCTTATCCCGGGGTGCCACCTCTGGAAGCAGGATCCGCATGAGAGGCACAGACCTCTAGCTCGGGTCTGTTTTTCACTCGGTCCTGCCGCACGTCTACCTTTTTAATGCTGAGCCCCAGGTATCACGAAAGGTAAATTATGTCCCCTGGAGAGATTATTCAGTTAACCGGAGGATGCGTGGTTTCTTTTTCTGGGTGAACCGGGCTCTCCCCTCAACTCGAAGGGCGAGGTTCCGTGCGCCTCCCCCAGTGGCAGAAGCTGTCCAGATGTGGGGGACCGGAGCCCTGGGGCTGCAGCCACAGCGGGGCTCAGGGGCCACAGGGGAGCAGGATCCCAGGTACCCCCACCTCCACCCCCACCCCGGGGGGCTCCGGGGAGGCTGCGGGCGGGCAGGCGCGGGGCATCGGGCGGCGCTTTGGTCGGGCGGCCTAAGGAGTTAACCCCGGAGGAGCGGTGGTCGGGTCAGGTTACTTCCCTTTACACAGTCGGGGAAGGAGGAGTCAGGTCCTGGTGGGGCAGTGGCGGTGGTTGGCCGGCTCCTCGTCCCGGGAGGGGGCTCCGAGCGGCCGAGGTTGAGCACGCGGACGGCCGCAGGCAAGTGGAGCGCGGCTCCGGGGCGGCGGGGCGGGCGGGGGGCGCGGAGGCTGCGGGGCGGTCGGGCGGCGCCGGGGCTGCGGGGCGGTCGCGGGGCGCCGGGACTGCGGGGCAGTCGGGGGGCGCCGGGGCTGTGGGGCGGTCCGGGGGCGCCGCCGAGGTCGGGAAGGGACCTGGACGCGAGCGTGTGCGGAGCCCCGACGTCTGCTGCCGACGCCCCCTCCCGGGTGGGCGCACCGCGTCCCACTGGGTGCGGTGAACTCTTGTGGCCAAGATCCCGCTCCAATGTCGCGGCCCAGGCAGCCCCCAGTGGGCCTGTCAGCGGTCAGGGGCCTCCCACATGGAGAAGCGGCCCCAGGGGCGGGTGCGCAGACCCTCTGGGGAGGAAAGATGGAGAGACCCCGCGGATGCCGCGGACCCCGTCCCACTGGCATCTGAGGGGGTGGAGGACCGGTCGAGCCCGGGACCTCAGCGGCCGGGTTTTGTGGTTCGCGTGGTCAGAGCCCTGGTCCCAGGCCGACCTGAGCGCCCACTGAGGCTTAGTCCCCGGGTCTCTAGACGCCCCGGGCTTCTCTGGGCCTCGGTCTGTTCACCTGCAAAAGGTGAGGCTCAGCCAGGGCCCCTGGGTCATTTGGTTCTGAGCAGGGGCAGCAGACCTGGGCCAGTAGGGGAACAAGAACAAGGATGAGGCCGAGAGGAAGTGGGGTTCCAGTCCACCAGAGACTGGCCGTCAGCCAGGGCAGCAGGCTGGGCAAGCCAGGCAACGCCCCCTCTCGACTCCTCCCTCCCGGCAGCGCGCTGGCATCCTGGGCCATGTCAGACCTCGCCACCAACCCATGTCCTGAGGAGCCCTGGAATCTCGGGCTGGCCTATCGCAGGAAGGATGCTGGGAGAGCTGCTCTCATTTCACAGATCGGGTAACAGGCCCCCCAGTGGGAGGCAGCCCAGCGCCTCTCTCTGCTTCCCCGGGGGCCTTCTGGGCATGGGGCGCCAGCCCCTCATCACTCCCACAGCCCTTAAGCCAAGTCCTCCAGCCCCTTTGCTTCAAGAGTTTTCTGGCTAAGAATTCTGGGGAGCTGTGTGGGGGTCCACTCGTGGGAAGGGGCTGAGGGTCCTCCACAGGCCTGTGTCTGGCAGCCCCCAGCGCTCCCCTGCTGACGAGAAGCTCTACTTCCCAGAACCACCTGCAGCTCCTGGGCCTGGTCTGGGGGTGTGGAGTTCCTGGCCCGTTTGCAGAGGTCCCAAGCAGGCTTCCACCAGGTTCCAGTCTCCCAGCTGTTCCTCGCAGCAGCCACGCCCTCTCCATGCCCCTTAGTGTGCGCCTAGAACATTCCAAAGAAGGGACACCCAGTTCCTCTCAAAGATGGTCAGACCTTCCATCCTGCCCAGATCTGCTTCTGTGACTTGTTATCACATGTCGGCGTGCTGAAGGCGTGCGTCTCCTCCCGCGTCTCTAACCCCCTGAGCACTGTGCAGTAGACAGTGTGGGGGGCTTTGTGGAGGGTGCTTTCCGAGGCATGTGTAGTGAAGGCTATAGGACCTGCCATTAACTAGCTGTGTGACCTTGGGCACATCACTTACCCTCTGCCTTGGTTTCCTCAGTAGCCACATGGTGGTGATTATCTCGGGGGGGCACTTAGTGGGTGCTCAAATTACACAGATGGAAGTTGCCAGATAGGATTTGCAGCCCAGAATGGACCCTGCACGGCCGGTTGTCTTCGCCCTGCCCCACGAGGGCCCCTTTGCTGCTTCCCTCCTGAGCGCCCTGCCCTGGGCTCAGGAGGCTGAGGCCAGAGAGCAGCGGACTTCCCATCGGCGCCTCCTGAGGTTCCCACAGGAGGGACGAAGTTGGAGGCTCCCACAGGAAGCACCCTGGGGCCTGGCCCAGGCCCAGCCTCCTGAAGCTGTGGGTGGAGGCTTTAGAACAGAAGCCTGGGAGCAGGCCAGGGCCTGCGGGGCCAGAGTGTGGCCTGTGCTGGGACCCCAGGCTTGTCTTCGCCCCCACTCACTGCTCCTTCAGAGCAGACAGGTGGCTTCAGGGTGTCCCGAAGCTCCCAGCTGGCCCAGCCCTGCAGCCGATGGGGGAAGCTGCATGAGGTGACCAGCAGCATCTCCAGGCCCCGCGGTCTGCCAGGGGCCTGGATCACAGGGCGGTGGCCTGACTGCCCTCCTCTGGCCCTTGGCTCTCCCACCACAGCCCCACCCAGCTCCTGGCAGGTTCACGTTTGCACAGAAGGCAGCTAGTTCCCCACCTCTGAGACAAAGCTGCCTTTTTCTACTCGATCCATGTCTTCTACACGTGTGGCTATGACTTAAATGTTCTCTAGCATCATTGCTGTCAGCCTTAATTGTTTTCAAATTTAGGAGAACTTTTGTTCTCTGGACCGAAACACAGACAGGGCAGAAATGTGAACACCCGCGGAGAGGCTGCTTCAGCCGAGACGGGGTTGGAGGTGCTCAGCGTCTCCCCATCGCGGGCCCAACAGGAGGAGGAGCGCATACACTCTGCTGACCTGCAGAAAGCCCCTCCTGGGACAGTCTGCAGGTGACACCGTCCCAGAGACATAGAGGATGGAGAGTGAGTCCCAAAGTGGGGGCAGCTATTCAGGGTGATTTTAGGGGCCACCTAGAGGAATAGATTTAAACCGACAGTCATGAGTTGACATGTTTATTGGAGGAAATATAACAACATGCCCAACCATGATTTCCTGGTCACTATTGCTCAGAAGGAGAGTAGGCGGTGAATTGATTTAAAGAAAAGCACTCAGTGAATGATGTGCAGGAGGAGCACATGGGGCAGAGCTCTCAAAGGTGGTTCGTGTGCACAGTCTGGGGGCCCAGGGAGGCGTGTGTGTGTGGGGAAGCTGTCCTGGGAGCCGGGCTCGGAGTTACTGCGCCTCCCGCCTTTACCTGCCGTCTCTCATCTTCCTACTGATGCGTCCATCCCACGAGTGTGTGTGGCCCTCTGCTGTGTCCTATGTCCTTCCTGGTGTGGAGGATGCCACCCCCGTGGCACTCAGAGTCCTGGGGGCTGGGAGGGCTGTCCAGGGACGGCATCAGTGTAGTGAGCCTCCAGGATGAGTGGGCGGTAGGTGAGGCAAAGACAAAGGCTTTCCAGCAGCTTGGGTTGAGGGGGCAGAGGGAGGGAAGAGTGTGGTGGTCTTGAGGGCGGGGCAGGGGCACAGAGGGCGACAGGGGCAGAGGGCTTGAGATGAGACCAGAGAGTCACTGGGGGCTGGATCAGGCTGGACCTGTAAGCCATGGCGAGGATTGTGGATGCTGTCACGCATTTAGCCTACATTTATCTGGTTCCTGCCCTGGGCTAGGCCTGGAGGGGTGCACAAAGTCACAGAGCCTTCCCTTCAGGTGCCTCGGCCTGGTGGCAGGCTTCTGAACACCTAGATGTCCTTTTCATAAGTGCTGTGATAAAGGTGTGAACCGGAGGCCAGGGGAGCACAGAGGGGAGGGGGGCTGCCATGTATGAGAAGGCAGTGATATTTGAGCTGGGTTTTGAAGGATGAGTAGGATTTTCACAGGAGAGAGAGGAAAGGCATTCCTGGCCGCGGAACCAGGATGAGTAAAGACACAGAGCTATGCAAAAACCCAGAGGGTTTGGGGAAATGCCAGCGGCTGGAGCCATAGTAGGCACTAGGAAGAGGAGAGGCCAGGGGATCGAGTCCACGGAAGTCTTCTGGCTCTAGCCAGAGTTGAGGTTTCCCTCCACAGGCAGCGAGGACTGGAGACCAGGTTTGAGCAGGAGAGGAAGATGCCTCTGCCGAGGGGTGTGGTGAGCTTGGGTGATGGGCAGGACAGCACTGCCACCACTGCCCAGAGGGGTGTGAAGATGGCCAGGCCTGGGCCACGGCCAGGGCTGGAGGCGGGCCCTGTGCAGGAGCACAGAAGGTGGGGGCTGCGGAGCATGCCCTCTCTGCGTCCCAGCCAGGGCTGGCCTTGCACCCGGAGCAGGGACCTCTCATCACGGGGCGGTGGGCTGCATGCCACGCCAATTTTGAAGACCACAGGCCTTTTCCAAAAGGGTGAAGCTTCCAGGCAGCTGGGCCCGTGGTCTGAATCCAAGGCAAACAGGAAGCGCCCAGGGTGGGCGAGGCAGGGCCTCCTTCTTTGTTTGGAGAAGCGATCAGGCCAAGCGGCTTGGGGATCTTTCTATGCAGAGATGGGAGGGGCTGCGGGCCCAGTCAGGGACACGGGAGACTGGGGTTGGGGAGGCATGGCCCCTGGGTGCCAGCCCACAGGGGCACCATAAAGACAGCTCCCTTGGCAAATTCTGGCCTTGATAGAGTGGGACTGGGGGCACATGCTACGTCACCCTCGGGTGCTGCTGGTCCCTGTCACCATGCCAGAGTTGGATCCCTTTCCTGGGCACTTGGCTTCCCTCTGATGCCCCTTGACCAACAGTCTGGGCCTGACGGGGGTGGCTGCCAGTCACTGCAGTGGGAAGTCCACGCTGCCCCGGCTGGGACCCTGTGCGCAGGTCTCTAGAGAGAAGGAGGGAAATGCCGAGGGCTCAGAGCAGCCTCAGTCGGAAGGGTGGGCACCCAGGATCCCCCTGAAGACCCTGCACTCAGCCCCTGGCCTCCGCTGGCCGGATGACAGCTGGCAGTCATCCCTCTGCAGCTGTACCTGGATGAGTTCATCTGTGTGTGCGCTGCGTTCCTGCGTGCGGTCACTCACTGAGCCTTCCCTCAGGGTCAGGACGGCAGGCCCAAGCCAGGGCAGGGAGCGGTGGACGAGCTTGGTCCCTAGGACCTGATAAGCTGACGGGGCAGCCAGATGGGACCTGAGATGTGTGTGGCTCCAACAAGAGTGCGGCCTGTGTGCCGTGGTTGCAGGAGGCTTGAGAAGGGGGCAGAGGCTTCTCCTAGGGCAAGAGTGGTGGTGGGGACAGGAGTGGACAGGGGCTAGAGAGACTGGATAAGAAGCCACTCCTGACCCGACTCACTCATATATCATTCCCCATTCACACGCGTGTGCCTTCACGCAACAGATGTGTATTGAGCACCTGCTGCGTGCGAGCCAGGCACTGTGCCGAGTGCTGGTGGGCAGAAGCAGCCAAGGAGCTGCCTTCGCGGGGCCTCAGGTGGTGGGGGAGACAGTCAGGACTCAAGTCATCACCACACGGATCAAATGGGAAACTGCACTGCATTATGGGGCTTTGAAGAAGAGGTCTGTGGTGCTGATGGAGCTCATGGGGCTAGAGCAGGTCAGTGAGGTCGAGGCCTCTTCTCTGAGACGCACTTGAAAGATGAGTAGGAATTAACCAAGGCAACAAGGGAGAGAAGATGAGCCAGGTGGAGGGAACAGCACGTGCAAAGATTCTGTGGTGGAAGGGCTGGATGAAGGCCAGAGTGGCTGGAGTGCCATGACACAGGGGAACATGGTGAGAACGAGGCTGGGAAGTGGGCAGGCTCACAGCCGCTGAATTCTGGGTCCCTTTAGAGTATTTGGTCTGGATTCTACCGGCAAAAGGAAGGTTTTAAGCAGTGGTGGAAAATGACCCAATTGTGTGGCGAGCAGGTTTGCGGGGTCCCGAGTGGAAGTGGGGAGTGGACGAGGGTCCCGCAATGTCCACATAAACAGTGGAGTGGCTTTGCCCGAGGACATGGCCAGATCAGGGGACGGGGACTTGGATATGGGTGAGGATCAGGCCGGGTCAAGTCCTTGGAAACTGGGCTGCTGGATGGCAAGGGTGACGATGAGCATCGTTCTCCTGTGAGGACGTATTTTACTGACTACGTTACACGGTGTCTTCATTTCTACCACAATCGGAAAAGAGGCAAAGGCTGAGCTCTGAGAAAGAAGGGACCGATTGTTCGTTTCTGCTGTGTGGCATTTCATGTTTTCTCATTCGATCTTTTGAACACACGTGAGAGGGGAATACTGCTATTTATTGATGAGGAGAGAGGTCTCAGAAAGGTAAAGTTATCAGCCCGAGGTCTCGACTGGGAAGAGGTTAATCCTCCCCCAGCCTCCTCTGTGAAACAAAAAAAGGAGAAACAACTTGCTTTATTCGACTCAGTGAGCTGATAATTGAGGGAAAAGTTCTGGCAGGGAGGGAAAGGGAGGGGAAGCTGGAGGGGGACTCCTTCCTCTGGGAGATGCAAGGGAGGCTAGGACCGCATCGCTGAGCAGCCCGGGCATCCTTCCAGGCTCCCACCACGGGCTGCCCAGTGTGCTCCTGACCAAGCCACACGACGACTCTCCTGGTCATTGCATCTTTCCCCTTGAGCTCCTGGGAAGTGCTTCCCTGACTCTAACCTCGGTCCTCCTGCCTCTGTCCCCACTGTCTGGGCTTGCAGGCTGACCAACGCCACGTGGCCGCTCCCTCTATCTGCTGGGCCCGAAACCTGCTCCCTGCCCTTTTGCACTGGGGCTGGCCCCTGGACAGCCAGCAGCCTGTAACCTAACACTGTTTGCTCCCAGCAGGCAGCCCTGAGCCGCAGTCCACATGCTGCTCCCTGATCTCCACTCCTGAGCCTGGGCAGAGCGTGCCCCTGCCCAGTCCAGTGACCTTCGCCTGTCTGAGCCCTGGTTAATTTTTGCCCAGCCTTCAGGCAGTGGGGCTCCTCCCCCTTGGGGATATAAGCCTGGCCCAAGGTGGCTCTGGTCCCCACCTGCCCTCAGCCTCCCCGAGCTCCCTCTCCCAGCCATGGCCAAGGGCTTCTTCGTTCCTAAGACCCTGGGCATCCTGGGCATCGTCCTGTGCGTGGCGGCCGTGTGCACCATCGTTGCTCTGTCTGTGGTGTACACCCAGGAGAAGAACAAGAATGCTGCCAGCTCCACTGCGGCCAGCACCAGCCCCCCCACGAGCCCCAGCACCACCGCGGCCACCACCTTGGACCAAAGCCAGCCGTGGAACCGATACCGCCTACCCCAGACACTGGTGCCAGAGTCCTACAACGTCACCCTGAGGCCCTACCTCACCCCCAGTGAGCAGGGTCTGTACATCTTCACGGGCTCCAGCACTGTCCGCTTCACCTGCAAGGAGCCCACCGACGTCATCATCATCCACAGCAAGCAGCTCAACTACACCACCACCGAGGAGCACAGGGTGGTCCTGCGGGGTGTGGGTGGCGCCCAGCCCCCCGACATCGACAGAACTGAGCTGGTGGAGCTCACCCAGTACCTGGTGGTGCACCTCAAGGGCCCACTGGAGGCGGGCAGCCTGTACGAGATGGACACAAAGTTTCAGGGGGAGCTGGCTGATGACCTGGCAGGCTTCTACCGCAGCGAGTACATGGATGGCGATGTCAGGAAGTAAGTGGAGGGGCCGGCCTGGCGGGGGCAGATCCGAGATGTGGAGGCAGAGTCGGTGCCTGAGGGCCAAGGAAGGGCTTGGATTCCAGGCCTTTGAACCTTCTGGAGCCCTAGGCTGGCCCATCCCTCCCTCTGCAGGCTCAGAGGAGAGAAATTTGCCCAAGGTCTCCCAGCTAATACGGGGATGGAGCCTGCCAGGACCTTGACCCTGAGTCCAGAGGAGCTCTGATCCCCCATAGTCAGCGGGTGTGTCTGGCCAGTAGCTGTGGCAGGGGGGGCAGGGTTAGGCCGGAACAGCCTTCTGTGCACCCCTTCCTCTGCATGCCCAGCAATACCCTAAAGCCCCCCTTCTCCCATCTCCACCCCACTGGGTGCAGGCCTTCTGCCGGCACAGCCTCTAATACCCTTGTTTGGGCAGGGTGCTGGCCACGACACAGATGGCACCTTCAGATGCCCGGAAGTCTTTCCCATGCTTTGACGAGCCATCCATGAAGGCCAGCTTTAACATCACCCTCATCCACCCCAGAGACCTCACGGCCCTGTCCAACATGCAGCCCAGAGGTGAGCGGTGCTGTCCGGGGCCTCACGGCCTTGGGAAGCAGAGACCAGGGCTGGAGTGCCTGGTGGGGGCGGTGCGTCCCCACCTACTTGGATGATCCATGCCCAGGTCCCAGTGTCCCACTTCCAGAAGACGCCAACTGGAGCATCACCGAGTTTGAGAGCACGCCTGTTATGTCCACATACCTACTGGTCTTCATCGTGAGCGAGTTCACGTATGTGGAGTCGAAGTCGCCCAATGACGTCCTGGTACAGACCCGGGCCCACCCGTCTTCCCCTGGATGGCATGGTCCTGGCCTGAGGGGTAGTCCTGTTGATCCTCAGCCCTGTCCTAGCGCCTGAGGTGTTCAGTGCCAGGATGCAATGCCAGCTCTGAGGGTAGGGATCTCGGCAAAGTCTTAAGCTCTCTGACCCTCAGTCTCTGCCTCTGAAAAATGGGTCCCAACTCGTGACGGCTGTTCCCAGCTCACGGCCACCAGACGATGGTGGCTCTGACCCTTGTGACTCCCCAAAGGCTCCTCCCTAGGACTCAGAGCCCCTCAGAGGGCCCCAGCCTCTCCTCTGCTGACCAGGCCTCCCAGTTTAACCTAGTTGGTGCCCCCCGCCAGCCTGCCGGGCCCCGGGACTCGGGCCATCTGCACCAGGACTGTAGAGGGGCCCTGAGCCACGTCCATCCTCTTTGCAGATCCGGATCTGGGCTCGGCCGAGCGCCACTGCGGAGGGCCAGGGCAGCTATGCCCTGAATGTGACAGGCCCCATCCTAAGCTTCTTCGCTGGACATTATGACACACCCTACCCACTTGACAAATCCGGTGAGTGATGGGGCCTGTGCACCGGGGGGTGGTGGATGGGGCTCCAGACCCAGAGGCCACGCTGCCAACGGCCAGTCTCCCCAGACCAGATCGCCTTGCCTGACTTCAACGCCGGCGCCATGGAGAACTGGGGGCTGGTGACCTACCGGGAGACTTCTCTGCTGTTCGACCCGCTCTCCTCCTCCAGCAGCAACAAGGAGCGCGTGGTCACCGTGATTGCTCACGAGCTGGCCCACCAGGTAGCCGCCCCATCGTGCGGAGGGCAGAGGAGGACACCGAGGGGCTCTGGGAGGAGAGGGCGCAGTCCTGGCTCTGCCTTTGGCCGCTGAGAAGGGAGGAGGGCCCACTGGGCATCGGAGCACGGAGGAGTCACCCTGACGTCGGGGAAGTCCTGAGCCCGTGCCTGGCTCGTAGGGGCCCACAGTGAATGGCAGCTCTGGGCACTGTTAGTGACCACAAGGCCAGAGCGGCTGGCAGGCTGACCTCCCTCCCCTGCAGTGGTTTGGGAACCTGGTGACCGTGGCCTGGTGGAACGACCTGTGGCTGAACGAGGGCTTTGCCTCTTATGTGGAGTACCTGGGTGCTGACTACGCAGAGCCCACCTGGAATCTGGTGAGTCTGCGGGGTCTGGGGGTGTGGGTGAAGCCCGGGTCACCCCCTCCCGGCCTGTCTCCTGACGGCTGCAGCAATTTGCAGAAAGACCTCATCGTGGTGAACGACGTGTACCCTGTGATGGCCGTGGATGCGCTGGCCTCCTCCCACCCACTGACGACCCCCGCTGATGAGGTCAACACGCCGGCACAGATCAATGAGATGTTCGACTCCATCGCCTACAACAAGGTGCTGCCCAGCCTCGGTGCTGGTCCTGAGACAGTGGGGGTGTGGGGAGGGAGGAGGGACTCCCCCCGCGGAGGAGCATCTGTGCTGGCACGATGGGGGCACAGGGCTCTGCTCGCTCAGCACAGCCCTCTGAGCCGCCCCCTCCCCCAGGGAGCCTCGGTCCTCAGGATGCTGTCCGACTTCCTGACTGAGGAGCTGTTCAAGAAGGGCCTGGCGGTGAGTACTCCCGGCCAGCCCTGGAGGGGGGCTTCCTCCGGCCCCAACCCTTGTCCCCGAGCCCCTGCCATGGAGGTTGAGTGCAGCACCGAGGCGCAGCCAGCCCTCACCATGTCCCGTCTCCCCACAGTCCTACCTGCACGCCTTCTCCTACCAGAGCACCACCTACCTGGACCTGTGGGAGCACCTGCAGAAGGTGGGTACCGGCGCGCCCTGAGCTGCGTGCTGGGCCCTGAGACACTGAGGTCTCGGGGTGGCTGGTGCATCACAGCCCAGCTCCGCTGCTCACCAGCCGGGCCGGCGGTGGGAGCCTGGGTGCTTCTCTGTAAACTGGGTGCCGCGAGGGCTCCTTGAAGGGCTGTGGGAGGGCAGGGCTCAGGGCCTGGGCAGGCAGCCTGCCTCCCGCTGTGGGAGCTCAGGAGGGGCCACGGAGGCCCCAGCACAGAGGTGGGAACGGGCCGAGCCTTCCTCTGCCAGGACCCTGGGAGCCCGTCCATCCTCAGCAGCACTGCAGCTGCCCTGTGCCCGGACTGGCTCCTCCCGGGCACGACCTTGCACAGTCCAGCACCCTCGGCAAGCTCTGACCCTCCTCCAGGCCCACCTTGTATTCCTGTGCCCTGAGACCCCAGCGTTCCTTGTCGGTGGGCACACCCTCTGCCCGCCTCCAGCCTCCTGCCTTCCCTCCCCGCCTCTCCTGGGGCTGGGGTCTGCGCATCTGTCTCCCGGCATCTCTGCTCCCTCACAGCTGTCCCCGCCCCTTCTCTGTGGCCCTCCTCAGCCCCACTGACCCCCAGAACCCTGGGCCCCAGACCTCCTCCCCAGCTCTCCCCCACTGCTGCCATCGTCCCTCCAGTCCCAGATGCTCAGGCTCCACGGCCAGTCTGACCAGAGAGGGGGACCCAGGGCCTCGTCACAGAGTCACAGCTGGGCTCCAGGGCCCTCCTGGCCGGTCTCCAGCCCAGCTTGCATCTGCCCTGAGCCTGGTGCCCACGCCACCTGCCCCAGCCGGCTGACAGGGGGCACTCACTGCCTTGTGCTCCCTCCAGGGCCTCTGTCTTCCTTGCTCTGCCCTGGTTTCCTGCTCCCTCCTCCCCAGAGCTGAGCCCTCCTCCATGCCAGGTGCCCCTGCAGCACCCCCACCCTGCCTCTGTCCCTGAGCCCTGTCTCTGCAGCCCCGGAGCCCCCCACCCTCAGCGTGTCCCCCTGCCCTGCTCTGCTCCCTCTCTCTTGCCCTGTTCTGAGCGTTTCACTTTCTCAGTTACTGATAGATGTCCTTAGCTTTTTGTTGCTATTACGAAAGCAATGCACGTGCGTGGGAAAAGCTGAGAGAAGACAGTAACGCCCCCCCAGGCCTGTCCCCAGACCCTGCCTGGGAGCAATTTCCTCACACCACGGTGGCACCACCCCCCCCGCCGGCCTGTGACAAGGACACTGGTTTCCCTCCCCTCCGTCTCCTCTCCCCAGGGTTGTTGAGGCTGAACCTGGGCAGCCAGGGTGCCCCTCCCAACACGCACCCACCTCAGGTCGGGGCCCAGGATGGGCACCCATGGATTTTTTTCATCAGTATGGGATGAACCGGAGGCTGGGACGCTCTCGGCTCCTGCCCTCGGCCCCATGTTCCTCCACTGCCTCCCAGCAGAGGGCAGCAGTCGGGGGAGGCCAGGGGCTGCAGGGTGGCCCTGGGTGGGGCGGGGCGGGGGGCAGGCGGTCCACTGAGGGCCGCCCATCTCTTCTGCCCAGGCTGTGGACAACCAAACTGCCATCAGGCTGCCTGCCACTGTGCGCACCATCATGGACCGCTGGATCCTGCAGATGGGCTTCCCCCTCATCACCGTGGACACCAAGACAGGGGACATCTCCCAGCAGCACTTCCTCCTTGACCCTGACTCCAACGTCACCCGCCCCTCAGAGTTCAAGTGAGCAGATGGGGTCACTAAGCAGGTGTCCTAGCCACAGTTCGGAGGGGCAGTGGCTCTGGGCCCCCGACCCCGCCAGGGCCTGGCCTGCTGTGGTCCCAGCCCGGGGGCTGCAGGCGGGCTCTCCCTCTGGGGCCAGAAGGACTGCCACCTGGTGCTGGAGTAGGGCAGACTCTGGGAGCCTGGGCAGGGATGCCATCTGCTGGCGGTGGCCAGGAGCAGCCGTCTCCCACCAGCTGGCCTGTGGCTCTCTTGTTGCAGCTACCTGTGGATTGTTCCCATCTCATCCATCAGAAATGGTGCACAGCAGGAGGAATACTGGCTGCAGGGCGAAGCCCAAAGTAAGCCAGCCCCGCCCTAGTGCACAGCAGCCCCCACCCCCTCCCAGCTCCTTGCCCATGTTCTGGGCGTCGGGGCGGGCCTCAGCCAGGCCTTCCTTCATGGTTTCATTCAACAAATGGAGCCGACTTCTTTGGGTGTAACCTCTACTCTGCTGCTGCCCAGCTGTGTGACCCTGGGCAAGTTACCATCCCTTTCTGATGTCCATTTCCTCATCTATAAAATGGGGCTGAGAATAATATCTATCCCATGGAGTTGTGTGAGGATTAAAGTTGAGCATCCACGGGAACTGTTTAATCAGTGCCCAGCGCAGAGTGTGAGCAGCCCTGAGCCCAGGCACTGAGGAATCTGAGGTCAGAGCGGCTCGTCCTCTGTCAGGCCAAGGCTGCTGATGGAGGGAAGGGGCAGCTGAAACTTTCCAGAGCTGGGCGGAGTGCTTTCTGGAGCTCTGTGAGGCCTCTGGGCTATGGGGCGCCGTGGCAGCGAGCTGGAGTGGGGAGAGTCCACTCCACGGACAGGTCAAGGAAGGCTTCCTGGAGGAGGCGAGCTGAGTCTCAGGGGAAGAACCAGAGTCATCCAGACTAATGGTGGCAGAGAAAAGCACCCCAGGCAGAGGAAATGGCAACTGCAGGGGAATGAGGTGGGAGAGAGCGTGTGCCTGAGGGGGCCTGGGCAGAGGTGCACCCTCAAGGGGAAGCTGGCGCCTAACGTCCTGGAAGGCTACAGGCCACAGGGGCTGTGTCCTCAGGCCAGGGAAGTTGGCCAGGAGGGAGGTGGGCAAATGATTAGGTCTGACCTGCATGGGTGGCAGGCTCCCCTCTGGCAGCCAGGAGAAAGGAGGGAAGGGGGCCATGAGGGTGAGCGCTGAGGGCCGATGGAAGGGCGAGGGCTGACAGGACAGGGGGCTTTGCCTGGGCTTCCCGCTCGGCCACTGGGGTGTGATAGAGCTGATACAAGCTGAGAGAGGCAGAGAGAGTGAGAGAGGCAGAGACAGAGAGAAAGACAGAGAGACAGAGACAGAGAGAGAGACAGAGACAGAGACAGAGAGACAGAGACAGACAGAGTGAGAGGCAGTGGAGGGGAGGAGGAGGAGGAGGAGGGGCAGTGGGGAGGGGATTCTCAGGGGACCAGGCTGTGCCGATAGAGGTGTCCAGGCAGCTGTCACCTTCCGGCCCGTGGGAGGCGGGCGGGCACTGAGGTTCCGAGCCAGCCTGTGGTCTGTCTGAGGGCCCCGGCCAGCCAGAGGCAGGTGGGCCTGGCAGCCGAGCCCCACACCCTCCGCCCCTCTCCTCAGCATCACCGGGGCCGAGGGCCATTGGGCGCCAGGCTGCAGAGGAGGCTGCCTTGCCCAGGCCCAGAGAGAGGAGGCCCGAGGACCCACCTGGGCCTCCTGAGCAGCCGCTCCAGCTCTGACTCTCCCGCAGACCAGAGCGAGCTGTTCAGAACCACAGGGGACGAGTGGGTCCTGCTGAACCTCAACGTGACGGGCTATTACCAGGTGAACTACGACGAGGACAACTGGAGGAAGATTCAGACTCAGCTGCAGACAGACCTGTCGGTGGGTGTCACTACCAGACCCCGTCCCCTGCCTTGGCCCAACTCCAGGATGGCACCAGATGGCAGGGCCTGCCCCCACCGCCGCCCTGCCCCCACCGCCACCCTGCGGTCACATGCTCTCTTGCCCTCCTAGGCCATCCCCGTCATCAATCGTGCGCAGGTCATCTACGATGCCTTCAACCTGGCCAGGTGAGAGCCCTCTTCCTCCTGGGCGCCGCCTGGCTCAGCAGTGGAGGGCCTGGTGACATCAGCCAGAGTGAGGGCCCCCTCCTGTCGGTCTTCCCGTGGGCCAGGCACCACGCAGCGGCTCCCCGAGCTCCAGCCCCCTCGACCCTTCGCCCTGAGACTGTTAGTGTTCCAGCCCGCCTTCCTAGTAAGGAAGCTGAGTCCCAGAGTTCAAGTACTCGCCTGAGGTCCCGCGGCCCGTGACAGCCAGACACAGGCCTGTCTAGCTCCAAACCACATGTCCTCCAGGGCAGCAGGCTCTGCCTGAGGGCCGCTTGAGTGCCAGGCTGCCGTGCTAAGTCCTAACATTCTTGGTAGGACAGGACGGGGAGATGCAGAATGGATAAGCAAACATTATTGAGCAACTACTGTGTTCCTAAGAGGTGCTAAGTTCTTTGACAGGCGTGATGTCACCCATAGACGTGGCATTTGTGAACAAATGTGCACAGACGGCCTGAGGAGGGGGAGGAGGGAGGCCCAAGGCCTGAGCCCCTCGGAGGAGAGGCGGGCAGAGTAAAGAGCAGGGCCTTTGGGTCCTTTGGAATCTCAGCTCTGTCTCTTACGGGCGGTGTGGCATTAGGCAGTCTCTTCACCTCGCTGAGCCTCACTTTCCTTACTGAAGGTGACTGGCGGTGGGTGAGGGCAGGGCCTGGGCTGGCCTGGTTGGTGGTACCCACAGCATCCGCGGCACCCCCCAGGCCCCGCACCCCATGACCGCTGGAGCTGCTCGCTTGGGGCTCAGGGACTCAGCTCCAGGACGGGGCTGGCATTCCCGCGGTGGGGCTGGACAGGGCGGGGCTGGACTGGGCGGGGCTGCTGACTCTGTTTGTCCCCAGTGCCCAAAAGGTCCCTGTCACGCTGGCGCTGAACAACACTCTCTTCCTGAGCGGAGAGACAGAGTACATCCCCTGGCAGGCGGCCCTGAGCAGCCTGAGCTACTTCCAGCTCATGTTCGACCGCACCGAGGTCTACGGCCCCATGCAGGTCAGCGGTGGCCGCGGGGCAGCTCTGCAGTGGCAGCGAGGGAGCTGGTGCAAATCTCGCCCGGGGTGTGGAAGCCCTCGAGGGGCACCACACTCCGTCCTTTGTTGAGGGCGGCTTAGCCTGTCGTGGGGGGGCAAGAGGGACAGAGGGCTGGAGGGCTCAGGCTCCAGGAGGGGAGGAGGGGAGGAAGGAGGAGGAGAGGAGGACACAGACGTTCAGCTGGCAGATGGGGAATGAGCACTTTCAGGAGGCACAGGACATGGGCTGGGCTGGGGCGGTGGCCTGGCCTTCTCCAGCTGTGGCCTTGGGCTCCGTCTTCAGCCCAGAGCAGCCCCTGGGAGGTGAGGCCCAGGTGAGGGGGTGGAGGCGCCTTAACGCTGAGAGGCAGGGGTGAGCCCGTGCCAGGGGCCCAGGAAAACTCGCCTGCTCTGGATGGAGCCAGACCCACGAGGATGTCCACGGCAGCGCTGTTTATAAAAGACAAAGAAACAGAAACACACGAATGTCCAACAGCTGCTGTTGGTTAAGGACACTAGCACATCGGTCTGATGGAATATCCTGGAGATCACACTTGAGATCATGTTTTCTTAGACTATTTTCACATTACTTATTAACTTCCTAGTATGGTAGATGAAGTATGATGGGAGTGAGGTTTAACTCTTTCTAACTCATTTACCTGCCTTCCTCGCATCCACCCCATCCTCCTGATGCAGCTAAGTCACGACGTTTGTGAAAGCGGTAATCAGCCTTCATTCGTCGTGGTTGTTTACAGATCCTCCTCTGCTGAGCCTTATGAGGACTAGGGTCATGTTTCCTTCTTCACACATCTTGTGCGAAGGTATCAGATGTCGCATCCCTTTGCTTTTTCCTGGAGGCGTCCCTCCTGGAGCCCTCTGTCCCTAGCTCCCTTCTAGAACTTTCTAGAACTTTCTTTTCGGCTCCCATGCTGGGAGGCTCTCCCGGGTTGCCTCTCTTCTCTCCTGAATCTATGACATCTTCCTCGATTTTCCCCCTTCCTGGGGCGCACGTCCCCCAGGAGTTCCTGGGAAAGGCTCGTGAGAGGTGGGCTTGCTGAGGTCGCTTGTCTGAAACGTCTTCTTCTCCCTTCCCACTGGATTGACAGTGTCCTGGGTTTAGAAGGTTCCGGGTTGGAAATTATCCTCAGAAAGTTCAGGTCCTGCTCCACCCACGTCGAGCCTCTGGTGTTGCTGCTGAGAAGCCCGGAGACGTTCTCATTTCCGTTCCTTGAATGGGGCCGTCCCCTCCTGGAGGCAGCGGGCTCTGCTCCCACCTGGGCGGCCGATGTTGGGCGTTTCTCAGCCGCCTGCTCTTCAGTCATGACGTTTCCGTGGCTCCTTCACACTCTCTTCCCCTCCTTTGTCTCGGGTCTCTCTCTCTGGTCCTGGTCCTCCATCCTCCTGCTCTCACGCTGGTCCTCCAGGCTTCTTGTCCTTCCATTTCCAGCTTGTTGACGTTTTGTTCTGCCCTGGGGGACGCGCCCTCAGCCCAGCTCGCCACCCCTCCTGACAGACCGTTTGCACTTCTTGGATCCTCTTTTCAAATCCAGGTGCTGGCCCCGGCTCCCGCGTCCTCTGCAACATCTCTGAAGTCCCGGGGCGTTTACCCGGTTTTCCTTTTCTCCTGTGTGTTTGGTCTCCTTTCAAGTGGGAGGCTGAGCTGCCCCTTGGGATGTGAGCGTGAGGCAGGAAAGAGCAATTGGAAGCCCCGTGGGGAGGGGAGTTTCTCGATGGGGGTCTTGCTGTGGGGGGATGGGGTGGCCAAGTCCCTCCTCATGAGGACCCTCAAAATTAGTGTCTGTGAGAGTCAGCCCCATGGCCTAGTGGTTAAAGTTCAGTGCTCTCACTGCCTCAGGAGCCCAGGTTTGATTCCTGGTCACAGAACCACACCACCCATCTGTCAATAGCCTTGCTGTGGCGGTGGCTCACATAGAAAAACTAGAAGGACCTACAACTAGAATATACAGCTGTGTGCTGGGGCTTTTGGGGTGTGCTGCATGTGCCTTTGGGGAGGAAAAGAAAAATAAATGAATGGAAGGTTGGCAACAGATGTTAGCAGCGCCAATCTTCCCTAGCAAAAAAAAAAGGTATCTGTGATTGTGTTCCCTTGAGAGCACTGCATCTGCAGAGGGTGGGCCTCTGTCCTGTGATGGGGCTGGTGGTTCTCACACTCTGGGAGCAGAGTGGAGGAGGAAACCGGTCGCGCCTTTCCCGTGTGAGCTTTCCCCTCTGGCCCTCTCTGCAGCCCAATGACCCTCCCATGTGTTTGGCGACCCCAGTTCTCACCTCTCTCATCAGCCTGGCCCATGATGAGGGCAAGGAAGGGTGCTGCATGGAGGGAAGGGGGGCTCAGGGTTTAATTATTCTTTCTATGGACTGAGACTCCATCGCCCTGTGTGCAGCCCTGCATCGCTCCTGTCACTCCGACCCGTCCCTCTAATTCTGAGCTTGTCCCCACTAGTCTTGCTTCCATCCCATCCCCCGAGATGGGTGCTGGGCGCTGTGGCACAGACCCACCCGCTCCGCTGGTCCCTTCGTCTCCTGCTGTGTGCCCTCCGCTCCCACACTGTGCAGCCTCTCATCCGCTGTCCTTCCCTTTCTGTTCTCTTGGTTCTTGGGGGTTTGCTCCTTTGTCAAATGGAAGTGGCTTCCCGTTGGCACACGTGACCATCCACCACGTGGAAGCCATCCGCAAAGAATCTTAATAATGTGGGTGGGGCTTACCGTGCAACGCCAGGTAAAAAGAGCAGCGGGCAGCATTGTAGACGTGCCAGGTAGAGCAGGGAAACAAAGGGGTGGACTCCCTAATTCGGAAATCATCGTTTTGGTGAGCTCCGGGCGGTCTTATCCTCTGCCCATGCTTTTCTGTGTTTTGCGGAATATGTATGATGATGTGATCAGACGGCGGGGTGTGGGGAGGATGGGAGGGTGAGGGGGTGGGTAGGTCCCACACTACAGTAAGAATGGTGACACGTAGACGTGGGGTGTTAGAATGGACAGAGGCTTTGGGGAGAAAGAACCTCGGGGCAGTCATCCGAATCCTGGCCGAGGGCTGGCTCTTGCGGGCACACCTGGCCTTGTGAGGCCGGACTCTCTGGCCTCTTTGCTTCTGCAGCCATCAGCCGCAGCTCCATGGGCCCGACCACGTCAGAGGCTGTGTGGGGTGCAGGCAGGTCAGGCCCCCTTTGAAGCTGTTTATGTTTTCTTTTCCCCAGAAATACCTGCAGAAGCAGGTCAAACCCCTCTTCGAGTATTTCCAGACCACCACCAGCAACTGGACTCAGCGCCCAGAAACCCTGATGGACCAGTGAGTATGACCTCTCCTGGTCTGGAGGGCACGGGTGGCCCAGCCACCCTGGCAGGGTCCTCCCCTGGAGCTCCTGACTCCTGGCCAGACCAGGGCCACCTGCAGAGAGACACCCCCACCAGGGAGACACCCCAGACTGAGGCTCTGTGGGGCCTGTGAGCCCATTTGGCCTCTTTGTACAAAGGACCAGACTGGAAACTCCGAGGTCCCTTCACCAGCTTGGTCATTCAGACTGTAGGTGTTGAAGCTGGGGCTGGAGCCTGTGCAGGCCCCTCTGTGTCCCTGGGCTGCCTTCAGGACCAAGGAAGCTGGGGCCCAAGGCGCAAAGCAAATCGGGGCACCCCAGAAGGCCCAGTGGGCTGCAGTGTAGACAGACTGGCAGCCCCGCGCCCTGCTGGGAGCTGTGTCTGCAGGGGGCCCTTTGCCAGAGTCGGGGCCAGGCATGCTGACCACCTGTCACCTCTGGGCAGGTACAACGAGATTAACACCATCAACACCGCCTGCTCCAACGGGCTTTCTGCGTGTGAGGATCTGGTCTCAAACCTTTTCGCCCAGTGGATGGGAGACCCCGATAATAACCCGTGAGTGTGTCCCCTCGACCTTCCTCTGTGCCTCAAGCCCACACCCTGTCCTCCCCAGCCCCTCCCCACCCTCCCCACTGCTGCTCCAGCCCTGACGCCCCCACCCCCACGCCAGGATCCACCCCAACCTGCGCTCCACTGTCTACTGCAAAGCCATCGCCCGGGGTGGCGAGAGGGAGTGGGACTTCGCCTGGGAGCAGTTCCGAAATGCCACGCTGGTCAACGAGGCTGACAAGCTCCGCACAGGCCTGGCCTGCAGCACCGAGGTCTGGATCCTCAACAGGTGAGGACCGGGCGAGCGGGGGAGTCCCCTCGTCCCGGGATCAGGGGCCCGCTGTGGAGGAGCAGGCACCAGCCAGGCCTCCACACCTCGTTCCTGGGGTCCTACAAACCTGCGGGTGGGGCAGGACTTTCCCCATTAGAAAGACGCTGGGGCTCAGAGAAGCAAAGCAACTTGCCCAAGGTCCGCACGCTTCAGTCAGTGAGAGTGGAGACAGGAGCCAGGTCTGCATGCGCGTCCTGCGCTTTACCTCCTGCAGCCTCTCAGCCTTTACTTGACAGCAGCTCAGTCTCCCTGTCTGTCGAGGGCTCCGGTGCAGCTGGACCTGAGTCCTTCTGGACGTCCAGCTGGCTCCCCAAGCCCGTGGACGAGGGCTCCTGCTCCCACTGCGTGCCTCATGTGCCGTCAGCTGGGCCCCAGTACAGAGGAGCCACCCTCAGCGTCAGAGACAGGAGGGGCCGCCCAAACGGTGCAGGGCTCGAGGCCCAGTGCTCCTTCCTTCCTTCCTCGTCAGATATTTATCAGGCACCAGGTCGTGTCGGCCATGACACCTGGCGTAGCCAGTGACCCCGCTTAGGGAACTCAGTGTCCCATCCACAAGAGGGAGGTAGAACCAAGGAGTCCTCAGCTCTCCCCTCTGTGAAGGGACATTGAGAGGATGTGGGGAGGGCAGTGGGGAGGGCAGGGCCCTCGCCGTCCTGGGTTCTCTCCAGTAGTCCCATGGCAGCCCTTGGAAGTGGTCACTAACACGTCACCCTGCCCTCACAGGTACCTGAGTTACACCTTGAACCCCGACCTCATCCGGAAGCAGGACGCCACCTCCACCATTATCAGCATCGCCAACAACGTCGTGGGGCAAACTCTGGCCTGGGACTTTATCCAGAGCAACTGGAGGAAGCTCTTTCTGGAGTGAGTCTGTGGAAGCGTGCGGGAGACGTGTGTGCCAAGGCTGGGGGGCCCGGGGTCCTCTGTGTGCACGGGCCATCACAGGGCTGGGGGCAGTGGACACTGCCTAGGAGCGGTCAGAAGTTAGCAGAGCTGGAGGTCAGCTGGGGGGCAGGAACTGAAGACAGGGCGGGTCCAGGCCGTCCTTTTCCCACGTGGGGGAAAGAATCAGGCCGGTGGGATTGTTCTCTGCAGAGATGGGAGCGGGGACACTGCAGCCCGACCTGTGCTCAGGTCCCCGGTGGTGTCTCCTTGGGTGTGTCATCTCATCTCCTTGACAAGACGGGGACAGTCACAGCGTAGTTGTGTGGATTCAGTGTCGCCTGCCATCACTGAGCGTTGGTCCCTGGCCTCCTCACGGTCCCTCTCTCTCCCCGCCCTGCAGCTACGGTGGAGGGTCCTTCTCCTTCTCCAACCTCATCCGGGGAGTGACGCGACGCTTCTCCACCGAGTATGAGCTGAAGCAGGTACGAAGCCCTGGCCTCTGGGGCGCCACCCCAGTCTAGAGGGGCCGCCATTCAGCTCCCCCAAACCTGGTCACGGGGGAGCCTGGGCTCCGTGTTGCCAGGCCTTCCTCATTGACAGGGGCGGCTGGAGGTCCAGACGTTTTGCATGGTGACAATTCAATTAAAAAGATTCACGTTGGAATTTTTTGTAGGCAAAAAGTAAAGAGAATAATATAATGACCCTCCATGGATCCATTCCCAGACCGAACAATTATCAACATTTTCTAACACTTTTTTTGGGTGGACGATTTTCAAGCAAATTACTGATATCATGTAATTTTACCTGTAAATATTTCAGTCACATCTCAAACAAAGGAACTTTTTAAACGTAACCCCACTGTCATTAGCAAACCCAAGAAAATCAACAATTCCTTCCTCCCATCTTATACTCAGGCCATTTTCAAATTCTCTAAGTTGTTTTTCTAAAAAATTCTTTTTGCAGTTGACACGTATGTTTCAATCAGAAGCCAAACGAAGTTAACTTATTGCATTAGATTGATTTGTCATTTTCTTTTTTCTTTCTGCTTTTTCTCCCCAAATCCCCCAGTATATAGTTCTATATTTTAGTTGAGGGTCCTTCTAGTTGTAGTACGTGGGATGCTGCCTCAACATGGCCTGATGAGTGATGCCATGTCCCTCCCAGGATCCAAAACAGAGAAACCCTGGGCCACTGTAGCAGAGCATGAGAACTTAACCACTCGGCCATGGGGCCGGCCCCCTGTCATTTTCTTAAATTGAGATATATTTCATATATTATAACATTCACCATTTTAAGTGGCTTTTAGTATATTTTGAAGGTGTACAACCATCACAACTATCTAATTCTAGAATATTTTCATTACCCCAAAAAGAAACCCCATATCCATTAGTGATCACTCCCCTTTCCCCTGTCCCCGGCCCCTGGCAACCTCTACTCCACTTTCTGTCTCTGTGGACATGCCTCTACTGAATATCTCATGAAATGGAATCATATGCTATGTGGCCTTTTGTGTCTGGCTTCTTTCGCTTAGTACAGTGTTTTCAAGATTCCTCCACGTTGTGGCAGGTTAATGCCTTTTTACAGCTGAGTAATATTCCCCCGTATGGATGTACCACCTTTTGTTTATCCATTAATGAGTAGATAGATGTTAGCGTGTTTCTACTTTTTGACTATTATGAATAACGCTGCTATGAACATTCACATACAAATATTTGAGTGAACATATGTTTTGGTTTCTCTTGGGTATACACCTAGCAGTGGAATTTTGGGGTCATTTGGTAACTCTAAGTTTAACTTTTTGAAACATTGCCAAAATGTTTTCCAAAGTGACTGCACCAATTTACATTCCCACTGGCAATGTATGAGGGGTCCAATCAATTTCTTTGTTATTTTCATTTTCTTTCTTTTTGAATTATAGTCAACCCAGTGGGCAGGAGGTGGTATCTCATCGTGGTTATGCATTGCATTTCCCTAATGACTAATGATGTTAAGCATCTTTGCAGGTGCCTATTAGTCATTTGTGTATCTTGTTTGGAGAAATGTCTGTTCAAATCCTTCGCCCATTTCTTAATTGGGATATTTGTCTTTTTATTGTTGAGTTGTAAGAGATCTTTATATATTCTGAATACTCCGCCCTTATTAGATCCGTGATTTGCAAATATTTTCTCTCATTCTGTGCGCTCTGTTTTTACTCTCCTGATAGTATCTTTAGATACACGTAAGTTTTCAATTTTGAGGAGGTCCAGCTGGTGCTGGTGCTTTAGGTGTCATGTCTCAGAAACAGTTGCCTGATCCAAGGTCGTGGAGAGTCACACCCGTGCTTTTCCTGAGAGTCTTGTCAGTGTAGCTCTTGCATTCAGGACTTTGATCAGTTTTGACTTAGTTTTTGTGTGTGGAGAAGAGAGGGGTGCAGCCTCCTTCCCTTGCAGGTGGCATCCAGTTGTCCCAGCGCCGTTTTGAAGAGACTGTTCTCTCCCCCAGTGTATGGTCTTGGCGCCCTTGTTGAAAGTCAGTTGATTATAAAGGGGGGATTGGTTTCTGGGCCCACTTCTATGTCCTTGATCCCTCTGTTTATCCCGATGCCAGTGGACACTGTCTTCATTACTGTAGCTTTGTAGTGAGTTTTGAAATTGGGAGTGTGAGCCCTCCAGCTGTTTTTTTTCACAAGATTGTCTGGCTATTCTTGGTCCTTTCCATTTCTTTATGAATTTCAGGATCACATTCTGCAAATTTCTGCAGAAAAGGGATTTGGAATTTTTGATAGAGATTGCATTGAATCTGTAGATGGGTTTGGGGAGTATTGCCATGCTAATAATATTACATCTTCCAATCTATTAACACAGGTTTATTTGGGTCTTTTCTCCTTTTATTTGGGCCTTCCTAATTTTTTTCAGCAATGTTTTGTATTTTTCAGCATACCCATATAGCAGTTCTTTTGTCAAATTTATTCCTAAGTACTATATTGTTTTCATTGCTATGGAAACAGAACAGTTTTCTTAAATTCATTTTCAGATGTTTCATTGCTAGTGTATAGAAATACAACTGATTTTTGTATCTTGCTCTATGATCCTGCAATCTTGCCAAATACAGTAGTTTTAATAGTTTTTTTGTGGATCCCTTAGGGTTTTGTGTATACACAATCACGTCATCTGCAAATAGAGAGAGTTTTACTTCCTCCTTCCTGGGTTCCTTTTATTTCAGTTTCTTGCCTAATTGCCCTGAGGACAACCTCTGGTACTAATATATCTTTCAGTCTGTAACATCTCTTTTTTTAAAAAAAAACCATTTATTTGTTGAAGCCACTGTGCCATTTGTAGTCTGGAACGGGCCGCATTCTGAATGTGGCGGGTAGCGTCCTTGCAGTGTCTGTTTAATGTGTCCCCCTCTCCTACCTGGACGGGATCAAGATTGCAATTCAATTCAAAGTGAGGTCGACTCCGTGAAGAAGCATCAGTGAAGGGCAAACCCTTCGAGGAGCCAGATTTAGCCCCGGGGCTGTCATCTCCCACCGCTGCCCTAGATGAGGACTTGGCCGCAGGCTCCTGTCCTGGAGAACAGACCGTGGTCCCCGCTGGGACTGGGGAGGGGGCTGATGTGGAAGGGAGGACGCAGGCCGGGCGGCCCGCTCCTCCGGGCTGTGTGAAGACCCCGCCTGTGGCTAAGACTCTCCCTTTTCCTGGCAGTTGGAGAAGTTCCAGGCGGACAACAGTGACATAGGCTTTGGCTCCGGCACGCGGGCTCTGGAGCAAGCCCTGGAGAAGACCCAATCCAACATCAAGTGGGTGAACGAGAACAAGGACGAGGTGCTCCGGTGGTTCACCGAGCACAGCGACTAGTCCTCTCCCCACAGTCACCCGGCCCCGTGTGAGAGGCCCGTGTGCGTCTGTCCCAGGGGCCCGCAGCAGGGCCCCCAGTGCTGGAGCCTGAGGCACCTGCGTCCTGCCCTCAGGGACGACGGCTCTGGCCCACGTTCTCTCCACTTGTGGGACCAGTCCTGCTGGCCAGACTGTCCAAGCACCTCCCAGCCCTGCCCCTCATGCCAGCCCCACCCCAGCACCCTGGGGCTGATCTCAGGGAAGCCCCGCCCCAGGGCCAGATGAGCAGGAGTCCTCGATGGACGAGGACAGCTATGGGGCTGCCTGCCCCACCTCCCACCTTCCCGTAAAGACCCTGAGCCTGAGGAATCGACAGGGCAGCAGATCTGTATATTTTTGTCTAAGAGAAAATGTAAATAAAGGATTTCTGGATCAGCTTCAGACAAGTAACTAAAGTGGGGCAGGGTGGGTGTGCACCACAGCTGGGGAGAGCGGGATGGAGGGAGGCTGGAGTGTATGGGAACCACTGGGGGGCCTGGGACCCCCAGGGAGCCTAGGACAGGAGAAGCACCCAGCCCGCTGGTCCTTCCTACAGGACGCCGGTGTGGTGGGGTCTGCCTGTGGTGTTCATCTCCCCCAGATTCCACGGCGGGCTTGAGATGCTGATGCTGGGGAACCCTGGTGGGGGCAGGGGGGCTGGCTACTGGACACAGTGGTTCCCGTGTGGAGCAGGGAGAGCCAGGGCTGGATGCCAGGCAGAGAGCCAGTCCTGACAGCAGAGTGAGTGCTTTTCCAGAAAGCAGGAGTGTCCATAGTCCCAGAAGCTGCGGTTTGCAACCCCCTCAGGTGAGGCGAGCGAGCTGGGCTCTGGCTAGGCCCCTCTTCCTGCACCACAGCAGCACACCGGGGACACCGGGGGCAGTGAGAGAAGGGGGCTGGCAGGGGGGCAGCAGGCCCTGCGTCCCAGGCCTGGCATGACGGCTCACTGGCAGGGGCACGTCCCACCATGTCTCCAGAATCCCTGGTGGGTGGGGGAGATACCTATTTGACAACTGGTGGTTTTCAAGGCTGGTGTGCAGAAAAAGGCAGGTTCCCTCCAGGTCACCCAGGGCAGCCAGAGGCCAGGCCACTCTGAGAAGGCTGGGACCCACAGGCCTTGTGGTCCACACAGGTCTGGGTGGTAGTTTCCTGGCATTGGAGCCGGTTATAGAAAGCTCACCTCAGCCTCAGCTCCAGGAGGCCCAGCTGAGCCTCCGAGGCTGGTGGGAGGGAGAGAGAGCCAGAGAGACAACAGGGCGCCCGGGGGTCACCTCCAACTGACACCAAAATGACCTTTTGGGCTGGAGTCTTGGAGCCCAGGGGCCTCGTTACAGATCACAGCTCAGCCACCGTTTCAGGGCAAGTGACCCAAACCCCCGGGCTTCGGTTGAAGACCACTGACCACAGGGTTGGTGCATGAATCTCAGGATGCACAGCCCGAGGCATCAGGAGAGCTGGGTGCTGCCCTCCTCAGCCCTGTGTCCTGGCTCAAGGCCCTGCCTGCGCTCCTCCCTCACAGCCCCGCCCCCTGCGAGAAGCAGGGTATCTGGGGCCTGCAGGCTCCTCCCCTTTTACCCCTTCTGCGCATCAAAGGGGGGCGGGCCAGGGGGCGGGGTCAGCCATGCTTCAGGGGTGGAGCCCTCCCCAACCAGGATGCTCCCTCCAGCCCAGGCCCCTGGGCCAGCCCTTCCTGTCGCCAGTGCCCAGCGGCCTGTGGCTGGCACCTGACCTTATGGGGACCACAGGGCAGGCCCCCTCCGGTGGCCCCGGCTCAGGGAGGAGCCAGCCCGCCATCTAGGGTCTCTGGGGAAGGCTGCCTCCAGGGAGAAGAGTCGGCAGGGATCCCAGCCTCTGTGCCTGGCACCTGGCCAAGCGTTTATGCACATTATCACATTCTGTCTCAACAGTCCCTGGAGATAAGGGCAGTCTTCATCTCAGCAGATAAGGAAACTGAAGCTGGGGAGGTGAAGCCACAGCTCAGTGGAGCTGGGAGGAGACCCCAGCTCCAAAGCCCACATGTGAGTGGAAGCCTGTCCTCCACTGGGAGCCGGCCAGGCCTGTGACATCCACACTCGTGTTCACACCGCCTGAGAGCCCACAGCCGGGCCTTCATCACACCCTGCCCCGAGAAGCAGGAGAAAACCAGTCCCCAGGGATGCAGAGCCAGAGACCCACCTGTCTCCTTGCTCAGGGCACTCGCAGGGCAGGAGCCGACTAGAACCCAGGCTGCTGCCCCCTGCCCAGGGCTCTGCCTGCTGATGGGTTGACGGCTCAGGGCCAGCAGGGAAAGGCGAGCCCGGAAGACCAGAGAGAGGCTCTGTGGTGTCAGGCCCTCTCACCTCCCCAGCCTCTGGGAGGCTCCTCAGGAAGCACGACCTCTACACCACAGGGTCCAGGGAAGGCCTGGCTGAGGGACTCAGCCCATGTGCAGTCTCTTAGGGATAGTGACCGGGGTCCCCAGGAAGGTGTGGGCAGACCCGGCATCCCCAGCAGGGCACCAGCGTCAGCTCCTCTCCCTCTCCTGCCCGGCCCCCAGCAGGGAGGAGCAGCCAAGAGCAGGGGCCTGGGACAGAGCCATGCATGGAGGCGAGAGGCTATTGCTCCCCAGAGGCCTGGGTGGGCCTCCCTCCCGGAGGGGAGGACAGGGGGACAGAATAACCCAGCCCCGGGCCTGCCCCCTCACTCCAGCAGCATCTCAGATGTCCCCGGAAGCTCCAGCTGGGGGAGGGTGGCCTCTGGGCTCTGCCTTGGCACCTCCTGGGGAGGCCTCTGGAGGGAGCCGGGAGAACTAGGCGCCAAGTCCAAGAAGATGCTCAGCTCCGGCCGCTGCTGGGCAAGGCCAGGACTCTCCTGGTTCCACTCCAGCCCTTGCCGGGCTTCAGAGCTGGAGTGTGGCCGTCAGCGACTGGACCAGGCAGTGCCTCTCTCTGCCCCTGTAAGGACTCGCCGCAGACAGATAGGAGCCAGAGGAGGCAGACGGGCGGTTGTTCGGGTCTGCCTCTGCATAGATGCCGTGAGACGTGGAGCCGAGACCTCGGGTCTGCTCAGGAAGGAGAGAGCACTGGACAGGGAGTCAGGGGCCTGGTGTCCGCACCTAGCTGGGGGCGAGGGAAAGCTGCTCCCCTCCCTGGGCGTCTGTCCTCTCCTGTGAAATGAGGGGTGAAGAAGATGGTATATATTCTGAGGAATATGGGGTAACTGTTGGGGTTCAAACTGATGCAGCCTGAACTAAGGAAGCCTGGCTTATGGGGCTGTCATGGGGGCATAGTGGTTAAGTTTTGCTCCATTTTGGTGACCCAGGGTTCATAGGCACAGCCCTACACACCGCTCACCAGGCCATGCTGTGGCAGTGTCCCACATGCAACATAGATGTTAGCTCAGGGCCAATCTTCCTCAACAACAACAAAAAGAAGTCTATCAAACACACGTTGCACACCTGCGTAACCATCAGAGAGCACACCCTCTGAAGACAGCAGTGCACCCTCCCCTCCCTCGCCCCATTGGTAATGCTCCCCGTATTAATGCCTTTCCCTTCCCCACATCAGGTCACGTTGACCTGCTCATTTGCAAGTAAATACTTCTTTGAAACATTGAAAATGTCTCCTGGGTGTGTTGAACGTATGCTCTCCATTCTACAAGACACAACAGTGTCCTGAAAGCCACGCTTCCCTGGAACCCTTCCCTCTTCTCTGCAGAAGGCCTCGCGGCTCTAGTCCTCCCCCTGGCTCAAGTAAAACTCACCTTATTCCTCTCATTCATTGAACGGCTACTGGTCATTCTGTGTCCACACCCCAACCTGGTGGGGGCTCAGAGCCCTGGGGGATCCTGTTACACCCCCAAGGCCCAGAGGCACTGAATCACCCTCAGCAGGGCACCCTGGAGCCAGATGGCTCAACACACAGCCAGGCCAGGGAAGCACAGGCCTGCGTCCCCTCTCAGCTCGTGTGACTCTCTTTGGCTCCTGCGTGTTGGGCAGTGACCATGAGCGAAGGCTGAGAGCCCGGAGCCATAGGGCCCATTCCTGTCTCCACCTCAGAGCTGAGGACACTACACTGAGGCTCAGGGAGGCGTCACAGCATGCCCACGCTACACGGCAGGTGAGAGCGGAATGGAACATGTGCCCAGGGCAGTCGCTCCCTGGACCCGTCTCCTTGCTGTGTGTAACCTGGAGAGGGGGATGACAAACCCCCTGGCAGCCCGTGCGGACATGAGGGCCCTGGGGTAGGAACCAGAACCCACTCTTAGAAAGTTAGGGGAAGAAGGCACCACAGTGGTCACCTAAGCCTGCTCCTCTTTCAGAGATGGGGAAACTGAGGCACAGAGAGGGAATGCCCTGCCTGATGTTACAGAGCACCTCAGATGGAGGCCCTGCATGTGGCCTTGAGCTCAGGCAGCCCGTGCTCTGGTCTTCCTCCCCGTCCTCGCCCGGCACTGTCACAGGGCCTCCCTGCTCAGCTCCATCTCTGTGAAGCAGCCAGAGGGACCTAGAGCAGCTCCGACCAGCTCACCCCTCCCCAACCTCCGTCCCTCCCCATCACCTTGGAAACAGAGGCCCACACTCCACCATGCAGGGCGCCTCGCCACCCTGCCTCTGAGCTCCTTTTCCAACTCTATCCATTCTTCTCCCTCAACTCTAGACGTTTGCAGCTTGTTTCAACCTGGCTCAGGCCGTTTCCTCTGCCTGGGTCACTCCTCCCTCCCTCCTCCTGGCCAACTCCTGCACACCCCTCAACACCCGGCTCCAACACCTGCGACCCCCCCCCGACCCGTGTCAGCAGACACAGAAGGAAGTCCCCCACCGCGGGTCCTAAGCCCACGGCAGCCTTTGCTGGTGCATCCCAGCATCCTCCCCAGGCTCCTGGAGGGCCTCTTATTCTTACTCGAGACAGCAGGACTGATGGATCAGGGACTCAAGAATGAGACCAGCTTGTCAACCGTCTCCCTTCAGGATGTCACATCCTCTCTGGTCCCAAAGTACCTGGTATACCACTGCCCACTTGATCTGGGCTCTGATCGTTACTTCCCTGTAACTCACTGTTAGTTGGGCAATGCTGCTCTCTGGCACCTAATCCTGGGTGTTGTGGGCTGAACTGTGTTCCCCTCAGACTCAGGGTGAAGTGCTAACCCCCAGGACCTCAGCATGTGCATGTATTTGCAGATGGAGCCTGTGAAGAGGAAATTAAGGTAAAACGACGTCACACGGATGGGCCCTGATCCAGTGGGCCTGGTGTCCTCAAGAGAGGACATTAAGACGCACACACAGCCTTCAGGAGCCCATGTGAGCACGCAGTGAGAGGCGCCGTCTGCAGGCCAAGGAGGCCTCAGAAGAAACCAAGCTGCTGACACCTTATCTGGGCCTTCCAGCCTCCGGAACCGTGGGAAATACATTTCTGTGGTTTAAACCATCCACTTTGTGGTACTTTCTTGAGGCAGCCCTAGCAACCTAACACACTGGGCCTAGCATGCGGGAGCCACTCCCGAGCATCCTTTGGAAACGATTTCATATAGTCATGAGAGAGCCCTGCGGGTCAGCAGGAAAGCCCCAGAGGAACGGGAAGGGCAGTGGCCGTGGGTCTGAGGCAAGTGCACAGGCCCGAGTGTGAAGCCGCCTGGGCCACCTGCACAGCAGGCCAGATGCAATAAAGACCGTCAAACCACCAAGTGAGGCCCCCCTCCGCCCTGGCAGGCCTGGAGTCCAGGAGGGGAAGAGCAGCGTGACTTTTCCCCACAGGATGGGAACACTTCTTTTCCAGAGCCAACAAAAACCCAGGTTGGTAGAAGCAAAAGAGATCAAGCCAGATTTTTGGTGTTCTGTTTTCAAGTACAAAATCAAAGCATATCAGCGTCTGCCCTACCCCCACCCTGAACCCGCTCCCCTCCCAGTCCAGCCCGGCCACTTCTCGGTCAAGCAGCCACTATGTCACTGCAGCTCAGGCTGTGTTCTGCAGAGCATCCGTCGTTCTGGGGGAGTCTGGAGTGGAGGGCACTGCTCCAGCCCTGACTCCAGCCGGGAGGCCACCCACGACCTGTTTCAATCACTGCTTCCATCAGACATCACGTAGAAAAGGAGCCTTGGCCAAAGGCAAGCTGGAAAACCACTGAGGTAGGCAGTGAGGAGGGAGCCCCACACCTCAGGCCTGACTCCTGGCTGAGAAGGGGCAGGCCAGGCCGTTAGGAGAGGATGCCCAGGTGGGCCCCCTCCAGCTCTTCCTGCCAAAGTTCAGGGCAGCCACTGAGCTGCAGGCCTGAGCTCTGGGGAGGGCTGTCATCACTGAGGCAGAAGGCGGGGCCCAGGCCCGGGTCCTCCAAGCGAGCCAGCACCTCTGCACTGTGGCTCCAGCATCCGTGCTGGGTCTGTGGCTGGAGTCTCTGGCATGCTGGGCGGGGCAGAGTTTCTGGCAACAGACAGGCCTCCAGAGACAGAGAGATACCCTGCAAGAAAGACAAGAGCAGCTGGTTGTGGGCCACAGCCTGAGGCCCTGAGATCTGGAGTGGACGCTCCCCAGAGTGTGCCTGGCAGTTCCTGAACAGCCCGGACGCTATGGACGCCCTGGATGCGGGGAGGCAAAGTGATGCTCAGAATTGGCGCTGGAGATGCGCTGCCGGGGTTCACTCCCAGCCCTCCTCCTCTCTAGCTACGGGAACTCAGACGAGCTCTCAGTCTCTGTTTTCTCCTCTGTAAAACAGGGATCATGGAAGGCTGAATGAGTTAATACCTGTGAAGTGCCAAGAATGGTAAGCCTTCAGTAAACTTTCGTTATTAATAGGCTCTTTTATGCGGCCCATGAATGAACGAAGCTTGAAGAAAACATGGTCACCAGCTCCAAGCCCATCTACTCAGGAAGCCCCTACTCCCCGGGCCGGCTGGGTCCTCCTTCCCTCCACCCTCACTGGAGCACCTGGAGCCAATTTCCTGACAGTGGCCCCTGCGGCCTTCCATCCTGGCCTCTGCAGCAAGTCAGAGGACTCCCCCTTCTACACGTCTATAAAGACTTCTGGATACAAGTGAAGGGGCCTTAAATCCCCAGGGCCCCACCTCTTCTCCAAGGAGGCCAGGGTCCTCTCCGTTCTCCCTAGAGCTTCTCTCCACCCTAACCAGCGTCGGATTAGATAACCCCGGATCTAAAAACTGTTCTATTCTCTGCGGACAGAGCCTCCCCAGCCCCTCCATTTCAGGTGGAAGCCTGGGGACCACCCCGCGGGAAGCAGCGCTGGCCTTGGCGGCGCGTACCTGGTACCCCGCAGCCAGCTCCGGGGCCGCGGGGGGCGGCGTCCAGTACGTAGCCTGGCTCCTGGGCTCTGGGCCCGTCCGTGCTCCCGAGCAGACCTGGGGCGGCGTCCAAAGGGCCGCGTCGGGGCCTCTCCCTTGGGACAGTTGCGGGGGCGACTGCATCCCAGCGCAGTAAGGGGGTGTCACCCAGGGACCCATATCGGGGATCCTGTTCCCCAGGAGCTCGGGTGCCGCCGGGGCCCCGGGGCCGGCGGGCGGGGAGCCCCAGGACACCTCGGCACCAGCTGTGGAGCCCAGGCCCAGGCCGCACGTCTGCGTCTGCACCTGCGCGGGGCCGCCGGCTGGGCAGAGCGGGCAGCCCCGAGGGCGCGGCGAGGCGCTGGGCCGCGGGCGCCGGCGCCGCAGGCTGTCCTCGCTGAGGCCCAGCACGGCCGACAGGTGGCCGATGTAGCGGATGGCCAGGCGCAGCGTCTCGATCTTGGTGAGGCTCTGGCCCGCGGGCGCCACTGCGGGCGGCAGGAAGCGGCGCAGCTCGTGCAGCGCGCGGGCGAGGGTGCGCATGCGCAGCTTCTCGCGCTCGCTGGCGCTCTGCCGCGGGCCGCCGGCGGCTCCGGGTTGTGCTCGTGCGGGTGCCGTCCGGGCGGCCTCTGCGGCGCGGGCTGCGCGGGCCGGGGGCGCGGGCTGCGGGCGGCCGCGGGCGCCGTCGCAAGGGCACGAGCCCGACGAGTCGGAGGAGGAGGCCGGGGACGTGCAGTCGGCGTGGCCGGCCCAGCCCCAGCCCTGGGGCGAGAGCCAGCGGTCGTGGCCGAGGAGGGTCTGCAGAGGAGGGGACTGGGCCATGGCCGGCTGCGGCTCTGGGAGGCTGCCCGCCCGCAAGCTCCGGCCTGAGCTTTTATCGGGCCGAGGTGCAAGGGGGCCCCCCACCAGGTGACGGAGAGGTGTCAAAACCCACAGAGCCAGGGAGGGTCTGGGCTGGGGGGCCCTGGGAAAGGGGGCCCATTTGCGGAGGTGTGGATTCTGACCCCTCGGTAAGTGTGTGAGGACGATTCGATTCGCATCTGGATGGAGCTGCTGAGCTTCTCACCCTGTCCCACCCCCTGCTCCGCCCGCTCAGGGTGAGTGCCCAGGAGCCAGAGGACCGTGGACAGTGGCATGGTCTGGAGGAGCTGGGCTGTCCCTCAAGTGACTCATGGACCCCTGCGAAGAGCGGCCGCCTCTCTCATCACCCGACCCCCGGGGGGCTGTGCCCAGTGACTTCCACCCAGGGCTTGCACATTTGCTGGGGAGGCCTCCAAGGCCAGCCGCGGGGAACCCGGCCACAGTGCTGGCCGCGGGGAGGAGGGGACACACGTGAACCTTCCAGGGTCCCCTGGAACCGCACTTGCTGATTTGCTGAGTGACACTGAGAAAGTCATCACACTGCACACAGTTAATGACAGTCCCTGGAAAACAGAGCATCCTGGAGAAGAGGAATGGGGTGCAGTGGGTGATGATGGGGGAAGGTGGACCCCCCAAGCAGGGCTGAGTCAGACCCTCTTTGTGTGCTGTGAGACCTTGGGCAAGTCACTCGATTCCTCTGAGGCTCAGGCTTCCTCATCCTCATAGCAGTAATGACATAACAGACCACCGGGGGTGGTGCTGGCACTAAGGGCACATCCACGGAACCGCCTCGTGTGGCCTGGCAAGTGGCGAAACGCTTGCTGCTGTCGTTTTATAAAGAAGGCACTTTCGTTTCCAGATGCTTGTAGGCATTATTCTTTTTATTATTTGTTTAATATTTAAATACTTAGCCGGTGGTAAGTGTCAGGCTCACCAGGCTGAACAAGCTGGTCGTGGTCTGTGCTTTCGTGAGGTTTCAGCCTTGGGGGAGAGACGGGTGTCAGGCTGCTATCTCGTGAGCAGCTCCAGCACCAACTAGCTGTGTGTCCTGGGGCGGGGCCCCGAACCTCTCTAAGCCTGAGCTTCTCTATAAAACAGGCCTCATAATTAGAGTGTCTACTCACAGAACTGCTGATACAGTCTCCTCGTACAAACTGTGACATATGAAGTTTGAGAGTAAAAGCCGTCACTCCTCAGCAGTAATTCCAGGTTAGAGGCGGCGTCGGCGTTCTCGGTGATCTTGGGAGAAAGGCTGAACTCGGGGCTGAGGGCCAAACGGGGGCCCAGAACTGTAGAGCTTGGACCACAGAGGTGGAGAGGTCATGGCCGGGCCTCGAGCCGTGAGGAGGACTTGGGTAGAGAGAGAACATTCTGGGTGTGGGAACCGCGTAACCAAAGGCCTGGCAGTGGGCCTTCCCAAGGTGCTTCGGGAGCTGTGGGAGGATGGCGGCGTGGAGAGCTGGAGGGCCTTGGCTGGGGTCAGGCTAAGAAGCTGGATGATACTCCCAAGGCCATGGGGAGCCAAGTGGACTTTTGAGCAGATGTGACATAAAAAAATCCGTAATCAATAAGTAAAGGTCAACACGATGATGTTTCAGGAACAGACTAGCCCTTGCCAGCCTGAAGTAGTAGCTGCCCAGTAGTATTTTTATGGCTGTTTTTAAAAATTAACTTTTAGTTACTCCAATGACATAACTAATCCGTTCTCTTTGCAGAAATGGAAACACCGCAGATGGAGCTGGACTAGCTGTAACCTGTCCCCAGAGGTCACAGCTGCTGTTCTGTCGTCGTGTGTCCTTCCAGACCTGGCCCCTGCGTTCACGGGAACATGTGTGTCTTCAGAAAACACGCAGTCTAAGTGAGGTGACGTTATGGCACATTGCCTGTAACTTGCTTGTTTTCACTCAACAGTGTATCTTAGAGCATTCCAGGCCAGCGCATATTAGCTCAGTCGTAGTTGTCATAGTTGATTTAAATGTCCATTTTCATCATAGTGGGTAATTTTAAGTGGTAAGAAAAAAATAAAATGGCAGGCGGTGCAGATAAACTGTCAATGGTGAAATTACGTCACTTTCTTCAGGAACTTTTTTTACGATATTGGAGAAAGTACGCCCCAGTTACCACTCTGACGTTATGATGGAGCAAGAATTGACAGTGAACAACGTTGGTCACGACAACTGTTGTTTACTTCATTCCAGCTGCTGTGTTTGGGGAGAGGAAAGTTGTAGTTTGTCCATGGCGCACAAAGAAGTTGGAATCCATTAACCATGGCCTTGATTTCAAACAGGCTTTCTTTGGAAAGAAGCAGTTATCATGCAACATTTCATGACTTAAAAGGGTGTAAACCCAGAGAAAAGATACTACTGCTTTTCCTAAGAGCAGCGGGGACTTAGAAACCAGGCAATCCTACACTTCTTAGGTTGAAATAGTGGGAAATCATTTGTAATAAATCATCATATTCGTCCAAGGCTGCACAATACTATAAAATTTTGACATATTGTACTATCCTGGACTTTACTTACGTGTAATTGACAGTTGTGAACGAACTCATCAGGTTTCGTATATATTTCTTGATCTGGATTCTGAAGGTTCTGATCGTTGTGCTGTTGACACTGAGCTCTCTGACTCACCCTTTTAACTGCTGTGTAATATTCCATAGCGTGCTCATACCACAGTCAGTCCCTTATTGACACATCTTTAGCATTTTTTTAATTTTTGCCAAATAGCACTGCCTTGTGCCCAGGCAGCTAGAGATGGAGTGTTGGGATGGCCTTGTGATCTCCAGGAAGGTTCTGAATATCCACGATTACTCCTTTCTCCCACCCTCTACCCATTAGAGGCAGCCTGGAGGGATTTCCCAGGAAAGGGTCTAGGGAAAATGGGAATCCACGCCAGCACAGAGCCCTGCATGCTGTCCTTTCCTCTCCAGGACAGCCTGACCCCCAGGTTGGGGCCAGCCCCAGAGCCCAGGCCCTGAGGGCTGTGGGATGTCAGAGCACGGGTTCTGGAATGGGGGCCCTTGGCCTGGTTTGCTGTGGCCCCCAGCTCTTCACGGGGCCTGCAGCCCGGGAGGCAGTGGAGTTTGATGGTCAGGAGGCCGGGCTGTGGGATCAGACAGACCTGGGCTTAGGGGCCCAGCTCCACCCTCACCGACCGTGAGAACCTGGGCAGCTAGCTTACCCTCACTTTTCTCCTCAGTTGCTGGGTAAATGAAGATGATGTGTGGCACGGCACTGAGCACAGAGCCTGTTTGTGGGCCCTGCGTTAGCCAGTTCGGGGCAGCAGAATGAAGCGGGTGAAGGACGAGGCTGGGTTCTGAGTAGGGGGCCCACATCTTCAGCCTTGGCCCTGAAGAAGGGCATGCCTTCCTTCTCCGAGACTTCCGGTTCCCCGCCTCCATGCCCAGCCTTTCTCCTCCGTGGACCCAGCGTGAGGGTCCTGCTCAGCAGGCGCTGGGGCTCCTGGCCTGTGGCAAAGGGTCAGCAGAACTGTGGGGCAGAGGCTCCGGGAGAGCTCAGGTGGTGGGGCCGGAGCCGGGGCCAGCAAGCCCAGCCAAGGCCAGGAATGGATGGCTGGACCGGCTTGTCCTGCTGGGCCGGGTCCCAGCCCAGGTGTCCGTCCAGCTGGCCTCCAGCCGTGGCACCCACAAGCATCCATCCTCCTGTGCTGGCACTTGTCCCAGGTGCGGGGCCAAGGAGCTGGGTCCAGCCCTGCCCCACGGGGCTTCCACTCGGGCCACCTCTGCTCTCTGTTCCTCATGTGACTCACCTGTCAACAGGGGGGGACGTCTGTGGCGATGTGCTGCTGGGTCAGGTGATCACCTCTGGGCCTCAGTGTGCCGGTGACACCAGGTTCACCCCCTCCTTCCTGTCATCGGAGGAGGCGCTGGCTTGTTCACGAGTGTGGCAGACACTTCTTGTTGCCCACCCGGGGTCTGTTTCAGCCTCTGTTCTTTCTTCCTTAATGACGAGACCCTGTGTTATTGTGGGTGGTGATCTGCCGAGCTGAAAAGCCTCAGTTCCCAGCCTCGCTTGCAGGTGTAACGGCCCCTGAGGTGTTGGTGGAGGTGTTGGACGGGGCTTCCGGGAAAGCTGCTTAAAGCAGAGAGGTGTGGTCCTGTGGCTCTGCCCTCTTATATTCTCTTCCTACCTGGACAACAGACACTTGAGCAACCAGTTTGTGAGCCTGAGGCAACGTCAAGGACAGAATCACACAGTAAGGATGGTGGAGCAAAAAGAAGCCTGAGGCCTTGATGACCACGTGGAAGTGTCACACTGGCCCAGCATGTATACCCCGGAATTTCTTCATTGTGACAGAAAATAAAGCACCATCTGGTTTAGGTTGCTGTCATGTTGGGGGTGTGCTGTGAGCAGCCCAACACGGCAAGTCCTGTCCACGAGAGTGAAGTTCCTAGGGTGTCGTCGTCGACAGTGGGGCCACGTGAGCTGGATGGCAGATCGCTTAAATGAATTCACGTCAGACTCAATATTCCCGCAGATGGATGGACGGACGTTCACCTGGAAGAAGGTTCTAGTCATGTGCCACTAGCTCTCTTCCGAGCCTCGTGATGAGCAACATTATGATCTTGAGTGAAGACGTGAACCGATCTAATTTGAGGTAAGATCCAAACCCGAGAAGTAAACAGGGTAACAGCCGGGATCCAAAGAGATCCTGACAAAGTGGGCGGTGGGGGAAGGGCACATTTGTGTGGTGACCGATGGCAACTAGACTTTTGATGGTGAATACGGTGCAGTATACACACAAATTGGAATATAATGATGTACACGTGAAACAAAGAAAAAGTAAATAAAGAGATCCTGACAGACCGGAAAAAGCTGTCAGTTCTAACAAGGTGGGACCAGCAGGGCCCTGTGCCCTCCCAGCTCAGGGTCAGGGGCATCCCGTGCCCAGCAGCCGTGTAGAGATGGTGTGACAGTCATTGCCTCCAGGCGTCAAGGTGTGGAAACAGTGGTGACCCCATTCCCTCTCACTGGATCAGGAGGCCTGTCACCCAGGAGGGATGGGCTCCTGTTCCCTGCACACACACCCCCTTGTCTGCACACACACACACACCCTTCTCTGCACACACATACACACACACACCCCCTTTCCCTGCACACACACAAACCCTTCTCTGCAAACACACACACACCCTTCTCTGCATGCACACACGCATGCCCCTTTTCTGTGCCCAGAGCTCTGGCGCAGCTGGGTGCCCTCTGGGGGCTGGGCCACCAGGCCCCCGGGACCCTCAGCTCAGCTCCCGGGCTGGCAGTGCAGGCTGGGGCAGGGCCAGGACAGGAGCCCCCTCAGCCTGGCCCTTCCTTTCCGTGGGTCCCTCCCAGGCCCGGGGGTGGCCAGGCTGTGGGAACGCAGAGTGGGGGGTGGGGGCACGGGCCGCAGGAGCATGTGCTCTTCTCGTCACAGCGAGCGTGTGGCCACCTTCACACCTCCGCTCTGCCTGTTGACACAAGGCCACCACCTCCAGGGCAGAAGGTGTCGACTTGGGAAAGTGGGTGTGCAGGGGCCCCCAGGACGCCAGGCCCTCAGAGCCGGGAGTGCGCTTCTGGGCTGGGAGAAGGGGCTGCAGACCCTGCCCAGGAGGCCCAGGGGAGATCAGGCCTGTGTCCCTGGGATGGGGGGGCGGTGGGGGAAGACAGGAGCCTGGACCGGCCCCTCCCTCCAGGAGCCCGGAGTCAGCCTCCCCTGGCCCGGGGGCTGGTATGTGACTCTCAGCACAGCCAGGGAAGCCCAGGGACAAGGCCCTGCCAAGCAGAGCACCATCAGTGTCACTGGGAGGCCCAGAGACGGACAGCCACCAGGATAAGGTCACCGAGTGGCCCCTGGGACTGAAGGCCACCCTGGGCGAGCCTCAGCCTGGCCTTGTCTTCAGAGCCCTTCCACACGGTGCAGTGCCCGGCCCCAACCCCGTGTCGTCCAGCCACTGTTGTCCACTGGCTCAGAAGGGGAAATGGGGCCCAGAGAGGTCACACCATTGCTTCAGGTCCCCAGAGCCAGGATTTGAACCCCCAAGGCCGTGCCCACACCACTGGGCAACACTGCCCGGGCCCACTGAGGCTCCAGGGAGGGGTGAGCTGCACTGCCCTCGGGGAGCTGGGGGTTGGAAGAGGGAAGAGGAATGAGTTGGGCTCTGAGTCTGTGGTGGCCTGATGAGCTGGGACCACGAGCGAGCGAGAGGGGCTCCCTGGCCCGAGAGCAGGTGGAGGAAGGGAGGGACCTGCAGTTGTGGACGTTCTCCCAGTGCAGGTGGGGCCTTCCTGGAGAAGGGGACCGTGTGGCCCACGTCTGGCAGTGGCGAGCCCTGGGCTAGTTTGGGCAGTGCCAGGTGGGCTGGAGCCCGGGGTGCAGGCGGGGAGCAGGGGAAAGGGGGCGAGCAGCAGGGAGGAGTAGGGGTGGGCAAGTCTTGCTGAGAGAGGAGTTCGGACTCTTAGGGAGGCGGCGAGGTCCCCAGACATTCTGAGGAAGGAGAAGGGCTGGGAGCTGAAGAGCGGGAAGCAGAGTGCCAGTCAGGAGAAGCATCACATGAGGGCCGGGCACCAGAATGGGGGTCCCATGAGGGCGGGGGCTGCCTGGAGCTGGGGCAGGGGCCCTGGGATTGGGCCTAGGAGCCCTGAGGAGAGCACATGGAGAAAGGTGGGGAGGACGCGGCCACTCTTGGCTAGGGAAGTGCAGGAGGGGCTGGGGGCCACAGGCGTGCGGGGAGCTGCCCAGCAGGCTGGGGACATGGAGGTGGACCCACTGCTCTCCCTCCAACAAGAAAGCTGAGCCAAGGAGGCTGGGGAGGAAGGGCCTGTCTCATGGCCCTGGTCCAGCTCTGGGGCCCAGCAGAGGCAGCTCAGGCCTAGGGCCAATCACGCCCAGCTCAGTGCCCATTTGAGACTCAGTCTCCTCATCTGCACAATGGGTGACCTTGCTGGGAGGATCGGGGAGCACCATGTGCTCAGCACATCAGGCTCCACACGGCCTGCCTGCCTGCCCTGCTGGAGAGGGACCAATGAGGTCTTGCCGCTCTTGAGAAGGACAAAGGGAGAGGGTGAGGGTGCCCAGGCCTGCGGTCCCCAGCCCTGGGAGGAGGGCCCAGCCTCCCCGCCTCAGCTCCCAGAGCCACCAGGGGCTTGGGCCCACCTGCTGGAATGTGCACACGCTTGGGGGCGGGGTCTGCAAAGGCTTTCTCCCCTCCCACCCTTCCCTCCCTCTCTCCCTCCCTCCGTCCTTTCTTTTTTTAATTACCAAAGCCATGAATGCTTCTTACAAAAAAGTGGGAAAATATAGGCAATCAAAAAGAAGGGAATTTTAAACGCCCCCTGTTGCACCCAGCGAGAAGCACGTGCACACGTGGGCCCGCATCTCTGCCCCCTGAGCTGTCTAGCGTCCCTACAGATACATGAACAGAGACAGAGGCATCGAGAGGGCATGTCGGGGCTTTTGTTTTTCCATTTTTTCAGGCTTCTGGTATATATATTTTCTTTTTCTTTAGACAGCTTTATTGAGATATAATTCACATACCATACATTCTGTTTAAAGTATACAATTCAAAAGTTTTTGTATGTTACGTTTAAAATTTTTAAAAATTGTGGTAAAGTGTATATAACATAAAATTTGCCATGTTAGTCATTTTTAAGCGTCCATCTTCAGTGGCATTAATGACCATCGTGCAACCATCACCACTTCCATTTCCAGAACTTTCCCACCACCTCAAGCAGAAACCCTGTCCCTGTAAAGCAAGCACTCCCCTCTACCCCCTCCCCCAGCGCGGGTCACCTCTAATCTGCTTCCTGCCTCTGACAAGTTGTCTGTTCTGGGAACCCCACATAAATGGAGCCGTACAACACTTATCTTTTGGTGTCTGGCTATTTCCCGTAGCCTGAGGTCCTCCCTCAGGGTTCATCTCTGGTGTAGCAGGCGTCCGCCTTTCGCTCCTCCTCATGCTTGAGTGACCTTCCATTGTGTGGATACACCCCATTCTGCTTCTCCATTCATCCGTCCGTGGTCGTTTGGGGTGTTCCCCCCTTTGGGCTCCGTGTCCGGTGCTCCTGTGAGCGCTGTTAGGACTGTCTGCTCCGGTCCTGCCTCCAGTCCCTTTGGGCCCACAGAGGGCGCGTGGTCTTGTAGCCGCTGTTCTCACCGACGTGTGGAACACTTTCCATGTCAGCAGGTGCACTTCTGAAATGAGGTTCCGGAGGCCTGCCTCGTGCTCCCCGGGGGCGGGATGGCTGAGTAACAAGTTCTGTGCTGGGCTCTGAGAGGGTGCCACATCGGTGAGCCTGACACCCATATTTCAAGAATTATTTTTAAATTGCACATGTAATATACAAATGCGATGTCCCTGTGAAAAATTTAAACATTACGCAAGACTCCCTGATGACCCTCAGACCCAGACCTGCCGCCCACCCACCACGGAGGCCTGGCTGTGATTCCAGATCTGGGGCGGCCCCCAGCCTGTGTCCGTGCGTTCACACATCTGCACACGGCAGACCCTTACCCGGGGCGTGGTGTCATTGGATGACGTTTGATGTCGAGGTTGTGTCTTAGATTTTCCTTTTCTCGTGTTTCGCTTGTGTCAGTGGTGTGTGTGATGGGGAAGAGTCTCCTGCAACGTGGTGCTGTTACTCGGCAGTGTGGCTTCCCTCGCACCTTGAGTCTTTTCTAATCAGGATGATTCCGACAGCAGCCCCTGTGCGAAGGGCAGCGAGCTGTTCTGAAGCCTTGGGCCAGCTTCGGGAGCCCGGAGGCAGGGTGTCGAGGCCGACCCGGTCACGGGCAGCCAGCAGCTGTGCCAGGAACCTGGGGCTCAGCCAGCCTGGCCACCTGTGGGGTCCAAGGCTGAAGTCTCCCAAGTCTCCAAGGGTGAAGAAAATGCCTTGGCTCGGGCCGAGGGCTGGACTTAGGTTTCTCCTGGGGCTCCCTTCAGAGCGAGGACTGAGCTCATCCCATCCTCAGGCTTTGGCACATACTCAGTACTGACCATGTAAAACCCTTCTCCCGCTTGATTTTGTATCCGGTCCATTTAAGCTCTGTCCCCTCCCCCTGGAGGTTCTCCACTCTGCCCAGGGATGCCCTGTCCCCCAGCCTCTGGCAAATGATCCTGTGCCCAGAGGCTCCCCACTTCCCGAGGTCCTGCCTGGAGTCCCAGCTCAGTCCTGGGAGCCCTGACTCTGCTTTCTATTGGGTCTACCAAGCTCTGGGGAGGTGGGGGCGCCCTCCCTCCCTGCCCTGGGAAGGAGCTGGAGGGGCCAAGGGCTGAGCCACCCAGCGGCTTGGCGGGGCTCACCCAGTCCTGGCTCTCCCTGCGCGGTTCCAAGCATCAGTGAGGGCAGGGGGCTGAGAAGGGGCCTGACCTGTTCCTCCTGCCTAGAGAGCCCCCGCCGGTGCTTCCTGGGGGGCTGGCGTGGACAGGCCCCAAGTTGGCAGCTGAGCGGGGCCTGCAAATCCTTATCAGGGAGTCAGCCAGGGCACAGAGCCTCAGGCTGCCCCGCCGAGAGCTGTGGTCAGCTTGTGGTCTGACCCTGTTCAGCCTTTGTTCCTAGGGGCGTGTAGGGAGGCGGGGGCCTGGTCCCTGCTTGGCCCCTGCCCTCCTGAGCCTGTGCCCCTTCTCTTCCCTCCTCCGGGCTCCATCTTGCTCTGCCTCTCTGCACACAGATGCAGGTTTTTCCCAGTGGACAGGTGAGCAGACTGGGTTCCAGAGAGGGTCAGTGGCCTGTCTGGGGTCACACAGCCCATCACACTGACGCTGAGCCGACTTCACGCACTTCTTAAGCCAGCCCCAGCATCTCTGACACATCTACTTAGCTCCGGGTGCCCACCACCGCCTCCCCACACTGGCCCTCGCCTGGAAAAAAGGCCTCTGACTGGTAGGAGGTGGTCTGCCCTGCTCAGATCCCGAGATCCCAGGTGGCTTGGCAGCGCCATCTGCTGGCTGTGGCTGGGGATTCAAGGACACTGGATGCCAGGGGTCAAGGCTCTGGCCTGAGGCTCTAACCAAGGGAGGCCATTTCCCAAGATGTCCCACAGGCAGTCAGAGCCCCTGCTGCATTCTACAGCTGGGGAAACTGAGGTGCCATGTGACAAGTGTCCCCACATTCACATGTCTGCATCTTTGCTTTGAGCTTGTTCAGCCCCTTGACCCCGCTGTGCCTCAGTTTCCCTACGTTTCACTATAAGGCTCGACCCTCCCACACGCACCCTGATGAGGCGAAGGAGCATAAATGTGTCTCCCCTAAGGAGAGAGGCGCTGTCTGCTCCCCAGCATCTCAGGCCGGCTCCCAGCACCTGGGAGACCTGTCACTTCCTCCTGCGCCTTTCCGGGAGCCGCTAAACCTCCCTCCTTTCTTCCCACCCCTCCCTCCTCAGCAGCCCTCTGCCTCTGTGACTTCCACTGGCTGCGCATCCAGCTGACCCATGACCAGGATAATCAGATTAGCATGGGTGTAGAATAATCTATTCCATATGGCTTGCCAACTCAGTGGCTCCAGGAGCTAAAGGTGTGAGGAGAGGGGGTGCCCATTGGAGGGGCTCCCTGGGAGCCTGGGGGCCTTTGCTGGGGGCGGAGGGGGTGGAGGGTGGTGGGGGACGGGCTGGGAGCTTCTTGCTGGGCCCTCTGACTGCTCTGGGCTCCAGGTGGCTGCAGCCCCCTCTCCAGCCCAAGCATGGCCCCATCTATCAGAGACCCAAGGGGGCTTCGCATCCAGGGTGGGGCTGCGCCGTCCCTGTGCCTTTTCCACTCTGGATAAGAGGGGGAGTGTGCGCTGTAGGGCGTGGCTTCCGGAGTGGCCGAGCTTCACAATTCGGGGGGATTCTACTGTAGACAGCTTCTCTGGCTCCATCCTCCAGAGGCTCCGGGTCAGCAGGTCCAGGCGGGTCTGGAAACCTCTTTCTTTTTACGTCTCCACGGGTCCCTGTGACTGTGGCAAGGTTTCACGGGGGCTGGAGCACTCCAGGGCATCGCCCCTGCCCCACGCGCTCACTCTCAGAGCCACCCCCAAGGAGGAAAGCAGCCCCTCGGGTCCTCCTGTGGAGACAGGGGAGGGGGCTGGGGAGGAGGAACACAGGCCTGGGCCCAGACAGAGCCCCACAGACCCCAACTCTGCCCCCACCAGCCACGTGACAGAGAACCAGCTCTCTGCACCTCCGTTTCCTCATCGACAGGTGACAGTGACTCGCATCACAGTGTGGCTGCGAGCTGTGCCCCAGCCAGGCCCCAGCCCAGCGCCAGGCCCAAAGCACCTCGGGAAGCAGGGTCCACACAGTGTGAGTCCATCCTTGCAGCATCGGCACAGCAGGTTTTACTCACCCCACAACCCAGAAGCGGAGCTGGGGCCCAGAAATGGAGCGTGTTACCCCGGGGCACAGGGGGCACGGGGCAGGACAGGGATTCCATCCTAACCCCCACTGGCCACACTCCAGAGGGCTGTCCTCGACTGTCTAAAGGTCGGGGCGTCACAGGTAACAGTCGTTCCCCTGAAAGGGCTTCCCTCTCGGCTGGTGCTGAGCTGTGGCAGGGAGGCCCTTGGCAGGAGGGGACACCCCGATCGGGAGCTTCCCAGGAGACGTGCCTGCAGATGCTCAGCCGGCTGGCAGGAGAGGAGCCGTTTCCCTCTCCTGGGGCCTCTGGCTCCAGTGGGGATGAGATTAGGGCCTGCAAGGGGACTATTGACATAGCACCTTCGATTAGCACTCCTGTGTCAGGGGGCTGCTGGGAAATGAGGGCATCGAGGCCGGGAGGTGGGAGGGGGCAGCGCCCTGGACCAGGCTCGGCCTGAGGAACCCGGTGGGTTCCTAGCGGGAGGGCTGAGAGCCGGCCCAGCCTCAGAGGGTGCTGCTGTGTCCCACCTGCCCCCTCCCTGGCCAAGGACCCCCTGAGCGCTCCCCTCTGTCCGGCGGGGCTGCCCCAAGGCTTCGTTCCCAGCCTTACACGCTGGCAGGCGGAGGCGGCTCAGGCCAGGGGAGCGGAGCCCTGGCCCAGGCACTTGTCACAACACAGGCCCCAGAGGTGTGAAGTCCTCGTCCCAGCGGGAGGGCGTGCCTGGGGAACTCATTAGCTCAGGCAGCTCCCAAAGGAAGCCACCGAGAGGCTGAGAGGCTGGCGATAAAGAGATCAAAGGCGGGGGGCCTGGAGGTCACGAAAGGGGGGCTGGCTGACCGAGGGGGTGGGGCCCGGGCTCCAGGTTGGAGGTCCCTCCTCTGCACCCACTTGGCTCCATCAGGCCCTCTGACCAGAGCCTTTGCACAAACTGGGCCCAGAGACCCCACGGGACACAGGAGGGGGAGGGACTCCCAGGTCGCACCTCCAATTTGTTAGCCTTTAGGCCGAAGACCCCAAGATTGGGGTTGGGGGTGAACCCTCCCATCTGCCCGCCTCTCCTGCCGTTTTTGGGGACTCTTTGCCTCCACACTCGCCCCTGGGTCTTTTGAACCCTCTCTCCGCCCTGACCCCAGAGAGCTGCCTGTCATGCCGGCCCACATGTCCCCTCCTGCTCCAGCTCACTCCGGAGCTCCCGTGGAAGTACCCAGTGAATGTTGACGCTCAGGTCCCGGACCTGAGAATCCTCTCTCACATCCGGCCTCTTGTCCAAAACATGTGCAGTTGATTTCGTGCTTAATAAAGTAAGAATTCCTAAGGAGGGTTGTCACCCACAAACCAGTGGGGGGGCTCCCTCAGCAGGGGAGCTGGAAGCCTCAGAGGCAGGACAGGAAAGAGATTGGCTGCACCTTCTGGACTGGTTGATGTTTTGCCTTTTTAACCGTGTGTGTTAATCATATTCTCAATAAATAAAGATATGACAATGAAACAAAAGGGGGGCTGATGGCCTAGGAGGTTTTGGTCGTTCTGAGTTTTGTCAACTATCAGCTCCAAGGTGGAAATCAGAGTTACGTGGGTGTTGGAGGGGTTTTTGGCATGCAGAAGGTTGGCCCCAAGTGCCCGGAGCGCCCCCTGTCCGTCCAGCCTGCACCCCGCACCCCCTCCCGCTCAGGGGCACCACACTCTTTCCATTCCCATCGCTTGTTCCCTTGGGTCCATGGGCTCAAAGGGCTCCATCACAGGGCTCCAGTGCCAGGTTCCGGGCTTGGATCTGGAGCCCCGGGAAGGCCTCCACTGGCCAGACTCCGGAAGGGCAGACCCTGCTGCCAGCGGCAGGCTGAGGAGGGCCGCCCTGGGCCAGGCTCTGCTGGGAGTCCGTGGGTCCTGCGGCTGCGCCCGGGAGTGGGCTCCTCCCCTTGTCCTCAAGGGTGGGTTGGCACTGCCCCTCCTGGGTGAGGGGTGGGCATAAGCATCCTGGGGTGCTGGGGCCGACTGCAGAGGAGGGGTATGGAAGGTGTTAGGGGAGGCCCAGGGCAGTGGAAGATAAATAGACAAGGGGGGCAGGCAGAGATGCCCAGGGAGAAGGTGCCAAGCCACTTGGCCTTCTCTGCCACAAACCAGCTCAGCCGTCACTCTCACAGGGCTGCAAGCCATGGCAGACACAAAACAGTGGACCCCCGGACTGAGAGAGACCCTGGGTACCACTTCTCTTAGGACGTGCTGCCAGACACCAGGTACTTCACAGTCTAGCTGGAGAACAGACACCCACACGTGAAGCAGCGATGGTGACCAGGTGCAAACTCAACCCCTGAGGGGTCAGGCAGGCCCTGCAGATTCTCCGAGATTCCCCATGTGGACAAGCATGTTGTGTGAAATGAGACGGTCTTGTTTCCTTTCCGATTTGTAGGCCGTTTATTTCTCTTTCCTTATTGCACAGGCTAGACCCTCTCGTACAATGTCGCGTAGGCCCCGTAAGAGCCGGCGTCCTCACCTTGCTCTGGGTGCTGGGAGGGCGTTCAGTCTTTCACTCTTCAGTGTGACGGGGCTGTAGGTTCTTTGCAGACGCCTTTTATCAGGTTGAGAAAGTTCCCCTCTATGCCTGATGTCCTGAGAATTTTTATCACAGAGTGTTGAATTTTGTTAAATGCTTTTCTTTCTTTTTTTTTTTTTTGAGTTCATAGTAGTTTAGATCATTGTGAATTTCTGTTGTACATTACTTCTCATCCGTCACCATGTAAGTGCTCCCCTTCGCCCCCTGTCCCTACACCCTGGCCCCCTTCCCCTGGTAACCACTGAGCTGTTCTCTTTGTCTGGTGTTTGTTTATCCTCCACATATGAATGAAATCGTATGGTGTTTGTCTTTCTCTGTCTGGCTTATTTTGCTTAACATAATACCCTCCAGTTCCACCCATGTTGTTGCAAATGGGATTATTTTCTCTCTTTTATGGCTGAGTAATATTCTATTGTGTATATATACCACATCTTTTTAATCCATTCATCAGTCGATGGTCACTTGGGTTGCTTCCACGTCTTGGCTATTGTGAATAATGCTGCAGTGAACATAGGGGTGCATAAGTCTCTTTGAATTGCTGATTTCAAGTTCTTTGGGTAAATACCCAGTAGTGGGATGGCTGGGTCATATGGTATTTCTGCTTTTAGTTTTTGAGGAATCTCCATACTGTTTTCCATGTGGCTGCACCAGTTTGCATTCCCACCAGCAGTGTATGAGGGCTCCCTTCTCTCCACACCCTCTCCGACATTTGTTGTTTTTAGTCTTAGTGATTATAGCCATTTTCACAGGCGTAAGATGGTATCTTAGTGTAGTTTTGATTTGCATTTCCCTGATGATTAGTGATGTTGAACACATTTTCATGTGTTTATTGGCTATCTGGATATCTTCTTTGGAAAAATATCTGCTCATATCCTCTGCCCATTTTTTGATAGGCTGTTTGTTTTTGTGTTGTTCAGCTGAGTTCCTTATATATTATGGAAATTAACTCCTTGTCGGATATATGATTTGCAAATATTTTCTCCCAATTGGTGGGTTGTCATTTTGTTTCGATCCTAGTTTCTTTTGCCTTGCAGAAGCTTTTAGTTTGATGAAGTCCCACTTGTTTGTTTTTCTTTTGTTCCCCTTGTCTGAGAAGACGTGGTATTCGAAAAGCTCCTTTTAAGTTCGATGTCAAAGAGTGTACTACCTATATTATCTTCCAGGAGTTTTATGGTTTCAGGACTTGTCTTCAAGTCTTTGACCCATTTTGAGTTTACTTTTGTGTATGATGTGAGATAGTGACTACCTTCCTTCTTTTGCACGTGGCTGTCCAGTTTTCCCAACACCGTTTATAGAAGAGACTATCTTTTCTCCATTGTATGTTCTTGGCACCTTTGTCGAAGATTAGCTGTCTGTAGATGTGAGGTTTTATTTCCGGGCTTTCAATTCTGTTCCATGGGTCCGTGTGTCTGTTTTTGTAGCAGTACCATGCTGTTTTGGTCACTATGGCTTTGTAGTACATTTTGAAGTCAGGAATTGTGATGCCTCCAGCTTTGTTCTGTTTTCTCAGGAGTGCCTTAGCAATTCGGGGTCTTTGGTTGCCTCGTATGAATTTTTGGATTCTTTGTGCTGTTTCTGTGAGGAATGTCATTGGGATTCTGATTGGGGTTGCACTGAATCTGTAGATTGCTTTGGGGTGTATGGACATTTTAACTATGTTTATTCTTCTGATTCATGTGCATGGAATCTCTTTCCATTTCCTTGTGTCATTGCCTATTTCTTTCAATAATGTCTTATAGTTTTCTTTGGATAAGTCCTTCACCTCCTTGGTTAAATTTATTCCTAGATATTTTATTCTTTTTATTGCTATTGTAAATGGAATTGTGTTCTTGAGTTTTCTTTCTGTAAGTTCGTAATTAGAGTATAGAAATGCAACTGAGTTTGGTAAGTTGATTTTGTATCCTGCGACTTTACTGTAGTTGTTTATTATTTCTCATAGTTCTCTGATGTATTCTTTGGGGTTTTCTATTTATAAGATCAAGTCGTCTGCAAACAGTGAGAGTTTCACTTCTTCACTCCCTATTTGGATTCCTTTTATTCCTTTCTCTTGCCTAATTGCTCTGGCCAAAACCTCCAGTACTATGTTGAATAAGAGTGGTGATAGAGGGCACCCTTGTCTCGTTCCTGTTCTCAGAGGGATGGTGCTCAGTTTTTGCCCATTGAGTATGATGTTGGCTGTGGGTTTGTCATATATGGCCTTTATTATGTTGAGGTAGTTCCCTTCTATGCCCATTTTGTTCAGAGTTTTTATCATAAATGGATGTTGGATCTTGTCAAATGCTTTCTCTGCATCTATTGAGATGATCATATGGTTTTTATTCCTCATTTTGTTAATGTGGTGTATCACATTGATTGATTTGTAGACGCTGAACCATCCATGTATCCCTGGTGTAAATCCCACTTGATAATGGTGTATGATCCTTTTGATATATTGCTGTATTCGGGTTGCCAACATTTTGTACAGGATTTTTGCATCTATGTTCACCAGTGATATTGGCCTGTAGTTTTCCTTTTTTGTGTTGTCCTTGTCAGACTTTGGTATCAGAGTGATGCTGGCCTTGTAGAATGTGAATGTGTTAGGAAGCATTCCATCTTCCCTAACTTTTTGGAATAGCTTGAGAAGGATAGGTATTAAGTCCTCTTTGAAACTTTGATAGAATTCACTAGGGAAGCTAGTGGACTTTTATTTTTTGGAATGTTTTTGATTATTGTTTCAATCTCTTTATTGTGATTGGTCCATTCAGATTTTCTATTTCTTCTTGATTCAGCTTTAGGAGGTTGTAAGACTCTAAGAATGTATCCGTTTCCTCTAGATCGTCCATTTTGTTGGCATATAGCTTTTTGTAGTATTATCTTATAATCCTTTGTATTTCTCTGGTATCCATTGTTATTTCTCCTCTTTCATTCCTAATTTTATTTATCTGAGCTTTGTCTCTTTTTTTTCTTTGTAAGTTTGGCTAGGAGGTTGTCAATTTTGTTTATCTTCTCAAAGAACCAGCTCTTTGTTTCAATCCTTTGTACTGCCTTTTCTAATTTCAATTGCATTTATTTATGCTCTAATTTTTATTATTTCCCTCCTTCTGCTGACTTTGGGCTTTGTTCTTCTTTTTCTAATTCTGTTAGGTGTAGTTTGAGATTGTTTATTTGGGATTTTTCTTGTTTCTTAAGGTAAGCCTGTATTGCAATGAATTTCCCTCTCAGGACTGCTTTTGCTGCATCCCATATGAGTTGGTATGGTATGTTTTCATTTTCATTTGTCTCCAGGTATTTTTTTATTTCCACTTTAATTTCTTCAATGATCCATTGCTTGTTCAATAGCATGTTGTTTAGTCTCCACATCTCTGTCCTTTTCTCAGCTTTTTTCTTGTAATTGATTTCTAGCTTCATAGCATTGTGATTGGAAAAGATGCTTGTTATTATTTCAGTCGTCTTACGTTTCTTGAGGCTTACCTTGTTTCCCAACATATGGTCTGTCCTTGAGAATGTTCCATGTGCACTTGAGAAGAATGTGTATTCTGCTGTTTTTGGATGGAGTGTTCTATGTATGTCTATTAAGTCCAACTAGTCTAGCTGTTCATTTAATTCCACGGTTTCCTTGTTGACTTTCTGTCTGGATGATCTATCCATTGATGTGAATGGAGTGTTGACGTCCCCTACTATTACTGTCTTATTCTCACTATCTCCTTTTAGATTTGTTAATAGTTGCTTTATGTACTTTGGTGCTCCTACGTTGGGTGCATAGATATTTATAAGCGTTATTTCTTTGTGGTGGGGTGTCCCTTTGATCATTATATCTTGCCCCTCTTTGTCTCTCTTTACCTGTCTTATCTTGAAGTCTACTTTGTCTGATATAAGTATTGCAACACCTGCTTTCTTCTGTTTGCCATTAGCTTGTACTATCATCTTCCATCCCTTCACTCTGAGCTTGTGTTTGTCGTTGGAGCTGAGATGTGTTTCCTGGAGGCAGCATATTGTTGGGTCTTGTTCTTTAATCCATCTAGCCACTCTGTGTCTTTTTATTGGAGAATTCAATCCATTTATGTTTAGGGTGATTATCAATATATGAGGGCTTAATGCTGCCATTTTATCACTCATTTTCTGGTTCTCCTGAATTTCCTTTGCCTCTTGTCCCATGTGTTTTGGTCTACCAATTGAGTTGTGTGGTTTTTTATGCTAGATTTCTTAGTCTTCTCTTTATTTATTATTTGTGTCTCTGTTCTGCTTTTTTGTTTAGTGGTTACCATGAAGTTTGTATGCAAAATCTTATAGATAAAATAGTCTGTTTTCTGATGGCCTCTTATTTCCTTAGACTAAACTGATTCAGTTCCCTTCTTCTTCTTCTTATCTTTAATGTTATACTTGAGTATTTGCTAACCTTTTCTGATGTATAGCTACAATTTTCTGATTTTGTCTACTTATTTATCTCCTACTCTGGGCTTTCTCCTTTCTTCCTCTTTTTTCCAGGTATGAGGGCCTTCTTGAGGATTCCTTGTCAGGGGGAGTCTTGTGTCTATGAATTCCCGTAGCTTTTGTTTATCTGGGAAAGTTTTTATTTCTCCATCATATCTGAAGTGTATTTTCACTGGATAGAGTATTCTTGGCTGAAAGTTTTTGTCCTTCAAAGATTTGAATATGTCATTCCAGTCTCTCCTAGCCTGTAAGGTTTCTGCAGAGAAATCCACTGAAAGCCTGATAGGGGTTCCTTTGTAGGTTATTTTCTTCTGCCTTGCTTGCCCTTAGTATTTTTTCTTTGTTATTCACTTTTGCCAATTTCACCACTATGTGCCTTGCAGTAGGTCTTTTTACATTGACATATTTAGGAGATCTGATAGCTTCTTCCACATGAATTTCCATCTCCTTCCCTAGGTTTGGGAAGTTCTCTGCTGTTATTTCTTTGAACAAGCTTTCTACTCCATTCTCCTTTTCTTCTTCCTCTGGAATACCTATAATTCTTGTGTTGCATTTCCTAATTGAGTTGGACATTTCTCAGAGACTGCCTTCATTTCTTTTTAGTCTTAGTTCTCTCTCCTCCTCTATCTGGAGCATTTCAACATGTCTATCCTCAATTATGCTGATTCACTCCTCTATGATGTCTGCTCGAGAGTTCGGGGAATCCATATTTTGTTTTATCTCATTGATTGAGTTTCATCTCCAATATTTCTGATTGGTTCTTCTTCTTTATCATTTCAATCTCCTTTGTGAAGTAGCTCATTGAATTGTTTCTCTACATTCTCTTTTAACTCGTTTTTTGATGATAGCTATTTTGAACTCTCTGTCATTTAGATTATATATCTCTGTGTCTTCAGGACTGATTTCTGGCTGCCTGTCATTTTCTTTCTGGTTTGCTATTGGTAGAGGGCACAGCTTTGCCATTACCACCTATCACCACTGGGTGGGGTTGAAGAGCTGCATATTCTGAGCCCGCTATGTTCTGCCAGGATCCCATGCACTGGGGCTGGTGCGGGAGCGGAGACTGGGAGGGTAGGGGGCAGAGGTGCTTTCTTCTGCAAGCTCTTGGGGGCTTCTCGCTCTGCCCTCACTATCTGCTCTCCTGGGGTGTTGGCTTGATGAAGTCACCCCCATGATAACTAGTCAGCTCAGCAGGGGGCTTTCCCCTAGCCTCCGAGGGACCTCAGGGATCTATGATTTTCCAGCAAAGCGGTGCCCCTTCCGACCTTCGGCCCAATCCCTGAATTGTAGTCTTTTGGGGCAGGAGCGAAGCTTTCTCTTACCCAGTTCCACCTCCTCTGAGGGGGGCTCCAGCACCTCCACTTTCCAACGTGCGGCTGCCTGGGTCTCTCAGACGTCTTCTGTGTTGAGTGGATGTCCTCTGTTGGAATATGAATGTCCTTTTCCCTATATTGTGGAGCGGAGGGTTCACTGGGAGAACTCACTCCACCAAGATGCTGACGTCAGTCTTAAAGGCTTTTTCTGTGTCATTTCCACTCACCTTTCACTGGCAAAGCCCATTTTATTCCTGCCCCAAAGTGGTCGAATATGGGCTAGAGGCCAGTGGTGGCAGCTGTGGTGACAAGCCCAGCCCCTTATCCCGCTAGGCTGAGGGTGTCCTGGAGGGCGGCAGGCTTCCCTCCCTTGGCTCAGACGGTACAGCAACCAGACCAGATCCAGCCAGCTTGCCAGATTCGCTGGGGATAGCTTCCTCACAGTGCCCCTCGACCTCCCTCCACCGGCCTCACCCCCACTCTTCCCAGGAGGCCTGTCTGTGGCCAGAAACACCACCCCTCCTGCCCTGCCCAGCATGACAGAGACTCCAGCCTCAGACTCAGCACAGATGCTGGAGCCACAGTGCAGAGGTGCTGGCTCGCTTGGAGGACCCGGGCCTGGGCCCCGCCTTCTGCCTCAGTGATGACAGCCCTCCCCAGAGCTCAGGCCTGCAGCTCAGTGGCTGCCCTGAACTTTGGCAGGAAGAGCTGGAGGGGGCCCACCTGGGCATCCTCTCCTAACGGCCTGGCCTGCCCCTTCTCAGCCAGGAGTCAGGCCTGAGGTGTGGGGCTCCCTCCTCACTGCCTACCTCAGTGGTTTTCCAGCTTGCCTTTGGCCAAGGCTCCTTTTCTACGTGATGTCTGATGGAAGCAGTGATTGAAACAGGTCGTGGGTGGCCTCCCGGCTGGAGTCAGGGCTGGAGCAGTGCCCTCCACTCCAGACTCCCCCAGAACGACGGATGCTCTGCAGAACACAGCCTGAGCTGCAGTGACATAGTGGCTGCTTGACCGAGAAGTGGCCGGGCTGGACTGGGAGGGGAGCGGGTTCAGGGTGGGGGTAGGGCAGACGCTGATATGCTTTGATTTTGTACTTGAAAACAGAACACCAAAAATCTGGCTTGATCTCTTTTGCTTCTACCAACCTGGGTTTTTGTTGGCTCTGGAAAAGAAGTGTTCCCATCCTGTGGGGAAAAGTCACGCTGCTCTTCCCCTCCTGGACTCCAGGCCTGCCAGGGCGGAGGGGGGCCTCACTTGGTGGTTTGACGGTCTTTATTGCATCTGGCCTGCTGTGCAGGTGGCCCAGGCGGCTTCACACTCGGGCCTGTGCACTTGCCTCAGACCCACGGCCACTGCCCTTCCCGTTCCTCTGGGGCTTTCCTGCTGACCCGCAGGGCTCTCTCATGACTATATGAAATCGTTTCCAAAGGATGCTCGGGAGTGGCTCCCGCATGCTAGGCCCAGTGTGTTAGGTTGCTAGGGCTGCCTCAAGAAAGTACCACAAAATGGATGGTTTAAACCACAGAAATGTATTTCCCACGGTTCCGGAGGCTGGAAGGCCCAGATAAGGTGTCAGCAGCTTGGTTTCTTCTGAGGCCTCCTTGGCCTGCAGACGGCGCCTCTCACTGCGTGCTCACACGGGCTCCTGAAGGCTGTGTGTGCGTCTTAATGTCCTGTCCTGAGGACACCAGGCCCACTGGATCAGGGCCCATCCGTGTGACGTCGTTTTACCTTAATTTCCTCTTCACAGGCTCCATCTGCAAATACATGCACATGCTGAGGTCCTGGGGGTTAGCACTTCACCCTGAGTCTGAGGGGAACACAGTTCAGCCCACAACACCCAGGATTAGATGCCAGAGAGCAGCATTGCCCAACTAACAGTGAGTTACAGGGAAGTAACGATCAGAGCCCAGATCAAGTGGGCAGCGGTATACCAGGTACTTTGGGACCAGAGAGGATGTGACGTCCTGAAGGGAGACGGTTGACAAGCTGGTCTCATTCTTGAGTCCCTGATCCATCAGTCCTGCTGCCTCGAGTAAGAATAAGAGGCCCTCCAGGAGCCCGGGGAGGATGCTGGGATGCACCAGCAAAGGCTGCTGTGGGCTTAGGACCCGCGGTGGGGGACTTCCTTCTGTGTCTGCTGACACGGGTCGGGGGGGTCGCAGGTGTTGGAGCCGGGTGTTGAGGGGTGTGCAGGAGTTGGCCAGGAGGAGGGAGGGAGGAGTGACCCAGGCAGAGGAAACGGCCTGAGCCAGGTTGAAACAAGCGCAGACGTCTAGAGTTGAGGGAGAAGAACGGATAGAGTTGGAAAAGGAGCTCAGAGGCAGGGTGGCGAGGCGCCCTGCATGGTGGAGTGTGGGCCTCTGTTTCCAAGGTGATGGGGAGGGACGGAGGTTGGGGAGGGGTGAGCTGGTCGGAGCTGCTCTAGGTCCCTCTGGCTGCTTCACAGAGATGGAGCTGAGCAGGGAGGCCCTGTGACAGTGCCGGGCGAGGACGGGGAGGAAGACCAGAGCACGGGCTCCCTGAGCTCTAGGCCACATGCAGGGCCTCCATCTGAGGTGCTCTGTAACATCAGGCAGGGCATTCCCTCTCTGTGCCTCAGTTTCCCCATCTCCTCAAAGAGGAGCTGGCTTAGGTGACCACTGCAGTGCCTTCTTCCCCTAACTTTCTAGAAGTGGCTTCTTGTTCCTACCCCAGGGCCCTCATGTCCGCACGGGCTGCCAGGGCGTTTGTCATCCCCCTCGCCAGGTCACACACAGCAAGGAGATGGGTTCAGGCAGTGACTGCCCTGGGCGCACGTTCCATTCCGCTCTTACCCGCTGTGTAGCGTGGGTACGCTGGGACGCCTCCCTGAGCCTCAGTGTAGTGTCCTCAGCTCTGAAGTGGAGACAGGAACAGGCCCTATGGCTCGGGGCTGTCAGCCTTCGCTCATGGTCACTGCCCAACACGCAGGAGCCAAAGAGAGTCACACGAGCTGAGAGGGGACAGGGGCCCACGCTTCCCTGGCCTGGCTGCAGGTTGAGCCATCTGGCTCCAGGGTGCCCTGCTGAGGGTGATTCAGTGCCTCTGGGCCTTGGGGGTGTAACAGGATCCCCCAGGGCTCTGAGCCCCCACCAGGTTGGGGTGTGGACACAGAATGACCAGTAGCCGTTCAATGAATGAGAGGAATAAGGTGAGTTTTACTTGAGCCAGGGGGAGGACTAGAGCCGCGAGGCCTTCTGCAGAGAAGAGGGAAGGGTTCCAGGGAAGCGTGGCTTTCAGGACACTTGTGTCTCCTAGAACAGAGAGCATACGTTCAAGGCACCCAGGAGTCGTTTTCAGTTTTCAACGTTTCAAAGAAGTATTTAGTTGCAAATGAGCAGGTCAAGGTGACCTGATGTGGGGAAGGGAAAGGCATTAATACGGGGAGCATTACCAATGGGGCGAAGGAGGGGAGGGTGCACTGCTGTCTTCAGGGGGTGCGCTCTCTGATGGTTATGCAGGTGTGCAACGTGTGTTTGATAGACTTCTTTTTGTTGTTGTTGAGGAAGATTGGCCCTGAGCTAACATCTATGTTGCATGTGGGACACTGCCACAGCATGGCCTGGTGAGCGGTGTGTAGGGCTGTGCCTATGAACCCTGGGTCACTAAAATGGAGCAAAACTTAACCACTATGCCCCCATGACAGCCCCATAAGCCAGGCTTCCTTAGTTCAGGCTGCATCAGTTTGAACCCCAACAGTTACCCCATATTCCTCAGAATGTATACCATCTTCTTCACCCCTCATTTCACAGGAGAGGACAGACGCCCAGGGAGGGGAGCAGCTTTCCCTCACCCCCAGCTAGGTGCGGACACCAGGCCCCTGACTCCCTGTCCAGTGCTCTCTCCCTGAGCAGACCCGAGGTCTCGGCTCCACGTCTCATGGCATCTATGCAGAGGCAGACCCGAACAACCGCCCGTCTGCCTCCTCTGGCTCCTGTCTGTCTGCGGCAAGTCCTTACAGGGGCAGAGAGAGGCACTGCCTGGTCCAGTCGCTGACGGCCACACTCCAGCTCTGAAGCCCGGCAAGGGCTGGAGTGGAACCAGGAGAGTCCTGACCTTGCCCAGCAGCGGCCGGAGCTGAGCATCTTCTTGGACTTGGCGCCTAGTTCTCCCGGCTCCCTCCAGAGGCCTCCCCAGGAGGTGCCAAGGCAGAGCCCAGAGGCCACCCTCCCCCAGCTGGACCTTCCGGAGACATCCTAGATGCAGCTGGAGTGAGGGGCCAGGCCCAGGGCTGGGTTATTCTGTCCCCCTGTCCTCCCCTCCGGGAGGGAGGCCCACCCTGCCTCTGGGGAGCAGCAGCCCCTTGCCTCCATGTGTGGCTCCATCCCAGGCCCCTGCTCTTGGCTGCTCCTCCCTGCTGGGGGCCAGGCAGGAGAGGGAGAGGAGCTGACGCTGGTGCCCTGCTGGGGATGCCGGGTCTGCCCACACCTTCCTGGGGACCCCGGTCACCATCCCTAAGAGACTGCACATGGGCTGAGTCCCTCAGCCAGGCCTTCCAGGGACCCTGTGGTGTAGAGGTCGTGCTTCCTGAGGAGCCTCCCAGAGGCTGGGGAGGTGAGAGGGCCTGACACCCTGGGACTTCTCGCTGGTCCTCGGGGCTCGCCTTCCCTCGCTGGCCCTGAGCCATCAACCCATCAGCAGATGGAGCCCTGGACAGGGAGGAGCACCCTGGGTTCTAGTTGGCTCCTGCCCTGTAAGTGCGCTGAGCAAGGTCACAGGCAGGTCTCTGGTTCTGCACGTCCTCTCTGCATCCCTGGGGACTGGTTTCCTCCTGCCTCTTGGGGTACGGCGTGATGAGGGGCCGGCTGTTGGCTGTCAGGCAGTGTGAGCAAGAGTGTGGATGTCACAGGCCCCAGCCGGCACCCGGTGGAGGACGGGCTTCCATTCACACATGGGCTTTGGAGCTGGGGTCTCCTCCCAGCTCCACTGAGCTGTGGCTTCACCTCCCCAGCTTCAGTTTCCTTATCTGCTGAGATGAAGACTGCCCTTATCTCCAGGGACTGTTGAGACAGAATGTGATAATGTGCATAAACGCTTGGCCAGGTGCCAGGCACAGAGGCTGGGATCCCTGCCGACTCTTCTCCCTGGAGGCAGCCCTCCCCAGAGACCCTAGATGGCGGGCTGGCTCCTCCCTGAGCCGGGGCCACCGGAGGGGGCCTGCCCTGTGGTCCCCAGAAGGTCAGGTGCCAGCCACAGGCCGCTGGGCACTGGCGACAGGAAGTGCTGGCCCAGGGAGCTGGGCTGGAAGGAGCATCCTGGTTGGGGAGGGCTCCACCCCTGAAGCATGGCTGACCCCGCCCCCTGGCCCAACCCCCTTTGATGCGCAGAAGGGGTAAAAGGGGAGGAGCCTGAGGCCGCCTGCTTCTCCCAGGGGGCGGGGCTGTGAGGGAGGAGCGCAGGCAGGGCCTTGAGCCAGGACACAGGGCTGAGGAGGGCAGCACCCAGCTGTCCTGATGCCTCGGGCTGGGCATCCTGAGATTCATGCACCAACCCTGTGGTCAGTGGTCTTCAACCGAAGCCGGGGGTTTGGGTCACTTGCCCTGAAACGGTAGCTGAGCCGTGATCTGAAACCAGGCCCCTGGGCTCCAAGACTCCAGCCCAACAGGTTGCTGTGGTGTCAGTTGGAGGTGACCCCCGGGCACCCTGCTGTCTCTCTGGCTCTCTCTCCCTCCCACCAGCCTCGGAGGCTCAGCTGGCCTCCTGGAGCTGAGGCTGAGGTGAGCTTTCTATAACCGGCTCCATTGCTAGGAAACTACCACCCAGACCTGTGTGGACCACAAGGCCTGTGGGTCCCAGCCTTCTCAGAGTGGCCTGGCCTCTGGCTGCCCTGGGTGACCTGGAGTGCACCTGCCTTTTCTGCACACCAGCCTTGAAAACCACCAGTTGTCAAATAGGTATCCCCCCACCCACCAGGGATTCTGGAGACATGGTGGGACGTGCCCCTGCCAGTGAGCCGTCATGCCAGGCCTGGGACGCAGGGCCTGCTGCCCCCCTGCCAGCCCCCTTCTCTCACTGCCCCCGGTGTCCCCGGTGTGCTGCTGTGGTGCAGGAAGAGGGGCCTAGCCAGAGCCCAGCTCACTCGCCTCACGTGAGGGGGTTGCAAACCACAGCTTCTGGGACTATGGACACTCCTGCTTTCTGGAAAAGCACTCACTCTGCTGTCAGGACTGGCTCTCTGCCTGGCATCCAGCCCTGGCTCTCCCTGCTCCACACGGGAACCACTGTGTCCAGTAGCCTGCCGCCCCCCAATCAGGGTTTCCCAGCAGCAGCATCTCAAGCCCGCCGTGGAATCTGGGGGAGATGAGCACTGCAGGCAGACCCCACCACACCGGCGTCCTGTAGGAAGGACCAGCGGGCAGGGTGCTTCTCCCCTCCTAGGCTCCCTGGGGGTCCCAGGCCCCCCAGTGCTTCCCATACACTCCAGCCTCCCTCCATCCCGCTCTCCCCAGCTGTGGTGCACACCCACCCTGCCCCACTTTAGTTACTTGTCTGAAGCTGATCCAAAAACCCTTTATTTACATTTTCTCTTAGACAAAAATATACAGATCTGCTGCCCTGTCGATTCCTCAGGCTCAGGGTCTTTACGGGAAGGTGGGAGGTGGGGCAGGCAGCCCCATGGCTGTCCTCGTCCATCGAGGACTCCTGCTCATCTGGCCCTGGGGCGGGGCTTCCCTGAGATCAGCCCCAGGGTGCTGGGGTGGGGCTGGCATGAGGGGCAGGGGCTGGGAGGTGCTTGGACAGTCTGGCCAGCAGGACTGGTCCCACAAGTGGAGAGAACGTGGGCCAGAGCCGTCGTCCCTGAGGGCAGGACGCAGGTGCCTCAGGCTCCAGCACTGGGGGCCCTGCTGCGGGCCCCTGGGACAGACGCACACGGGCCTCTCACACGGGGCCGGGTGACTGTGGGGAGAGGACTAGTCGCTGTGCTCGGTGAACCACCGGAGCACCTTGTCCTTGTTCTCGTTCACCCACTTGATGTTGGATTGGGTCTTCTCCAGGGCTTGCTCCAGAGCCCGCGTGCCGGAGCCAAAGCCTATGTCACTGTTGTCCGCCTGGAACTTCTCCAACTGCCAGGAAAAGGGAGAGTCTTAGCCACAGGCGGGGTCTTCACACAGCCCGGAGGAGCGGGCCGCCCGGCCTGCGTCCTCCCTTCCACATCAGCCCCCTCCCCAGCCCCAGCGGGGACCACGGTCTGTTCTCCAGGACAGGAGCCTGCGGCCAAGTCCTCATCTAGGGCAGCGGTGGGAGATGACAGCCCCGGGGCTAAATCTGGCTCCTCGAAGGGTTTGCCCTTCACTGATGCTTCTTCACGGAGTCGACCTCACTTTGAATTGAATTGCAATCTTGATCCCGTCCAGGTAGGAGAGGGGGACACATTAAACAGACACTGCAAGGACGCTACCCGCCACATTCAGAATGCGGCCCGTTCCAGACTACAAATGGCACAGTGGCTTCAACAAATAAATGGTTTTTTTTTAAAAAAAGAGATGTTACAGACTGAAAGATATATTAGTACCAGAGGTTGTCCTCAGGGCAATTAGGCAAGAAACTGAAATAAAAGGAACCCAGGAAGGAGGAAGTAAAACTCTCTCTATTTGCAGATGACGTGATTGTGTATACACAAAACCCTAAGGGATCCACAAAAAAACTATTAAAACTACTGTATTTGGTAAGGTTGCAGGATCATAGAGCAAGATACAAAAATCAGTTGTATTTCTAAACACTAGCAATGAAACATCTGAAAATGAATTTAAGAAAACTGTTCTGTTTCCATAGCAACGAAAAGAATATAGTACTTAGGAATAAATTTGACAAAAGAAATGCTATACGGGTATGCTGAGACCTACAAAACATTGCTGAAAAAAATTAGGAAGGCTCAAATAAAAGGAGAAAAGACCCAAATAAACCTGTGTTAATAGATTGGAAGATTTATTAGCATGGCAATACTCCCCAAACCCATCTACAGATTCAATGCAATCTCTATCAAAATTCCCACTGCCTTTTTTGTGGAAATTTGCAAGCTGATCCTAAAATTCATAAAGAAATGCAAAGGACCCAGAATAGCCAGACAATCTTGAAAAAAAAACCCAAAGCTGGAGGGCTCACATTCCTGATTTCAAAACTCACTACAAAGCTACAGTAATGAAGACAGTGTCCACTGGCAACGGGATAAACAGAGGGATCAAGGACATAGAAGTGGGCCCAGAAACCAATCCCCCCTTTATAGTCAACTGACTTTCAACAAGGGCGCCAAGACCATTCACCGGGGGAGAGAACAGTCTCTTCAAAACGGCGCTGGGACAACTGGATGCCACCTGCAAGGGAAGGAGGCTGCACCCCTCTCTTCTCCACACACAAAAACTAAGTCAAAACTGATCAAAGTCCTGAATGCAAGAGCTACACTGACAAGACTCTCAGGAAAAGCACGGGTGTGACTCTCCACGACCTTGGATCAGGCAACTGTTTCTGAGACATGACACCTAAAGCACCAGCACCAGCTGGACCTCCTCAAAATTGAAGAATTCCGTGTATCTAAATATACTATCAGGAGAGTAAAAACATAGCGCACAGAATGAGAGAAAATATTTGCAAATCACGGATCTAATAAGGGCGGAGTATTCAGAATATATAAAGACCTCTCACAACTCAACAATAGAAAGACAAATATCCCAATTAAGAAGTGGGCGAAGGATTTGAACAGACATTTCTCCAAACAAGATACACAAATGACTAATAGGCACCTGCAAAGATGCTTAACATCATTAGTCATTAGGGAAATGCAACGCATAACCACGATGAGATACCACCTCCCGCCCACTGAGTTGACTGTAATTCAAAAAGAAAGAAAATGAAAATAACAAAGAAATTGATTGGACCCCTCATACATTGCCAGTGGGAATATAAGTGGTGCAGTCGCTTTGGTAAACATTTTGGCAATGTTTCAAAAAGTTAAACATAGAGTTACCAAATGACCCCAAAATTCCACTGCTAGGTGTATACCCAAGAGAAACCAAAACATATGTTCACTCAAATATTTGTACATGAATGTTCATAGCAGCGTTATTCATAATAGTCAAAAAGTGGAAACACGCTAATGTCTACCTACTGATCATGGATAAACAAAAGGTGGTACATCCACACAGGGGAATATTACTTAGCCATAAAAAGGCATGAACCTGCCACAACGTAGAAGAACCTTGAAAACGCTGTGCTAAGTGAAAGAAGCCAGACATGAAAGGCCACATAGCATATGATTCCATTTCACGAGATATTCAGTAGAAGCAGGTCCACAGAGACAGAAAGTGGAGTAGAAGTTGCTAGGGGCCGGGGACAGGGGAAAGGGCAGTGACCACTAATGGATATGGGATTTCTTTTTGGGGTAATGAAAATATTCTAGAATTAGATAGTTGTGATGGTCGTACGCCTTGAAAATATACTAAAAACCACTTAAAATGGTGAATGTTATAATACATGAAATATTTCTGAATTTAAAAAACAAATCAACGTAATGCAGTGATTTAACTTTGTTTGGCTTCTGATTCAAATATATATATCAATTGCAAAAATAATTTTTTTAAAAAACAACCTAGAGGAGCCAGCCACGTGGCTGAGTGGTTAAGTTTGTGCGCTCCACCTCGGCGGCCCAGGGTTTCACCGGTTCAGGTCCTGGGTGCGGACATGGCACTGCTCATCAAGCCGTGCTGGGGCAGCATCCCACATGCCACAACTAGAAGGACCCACAACTAAAATACACAACTATGTAGGGTGGCTTTCCAGAGAAAAAGGAAAATAAAATCTTAAAAAAACAACTTAGAGAATTTGAAAATGGCCTGGGTGTAAGATGGTGGGAAGGAATTGTTGATTTTCTTGGGTTTGCTAATGACAGTGGGGTTACGTTTAAAAAGTTCCTTAGTTTAAGATATGACTGAAGTATTTACAGGTAAAATTACATGATATCAGTGATTTGCTTGGAAATCGTCTACCCAAAAAAGGTGTTGCAAAATGTTGATAATTGTTCGATCTGGGAATGGATCCATGGAGGGTCATTATATTATTCTCTTTACTTTTTGCCTACACAAAAATTCCAACGTGATTCTTTTTAATTGAATTGTCACCATGCAAAACGTCTGGACCTCCAGCCGCCCCTGTCAATGAGGAAGGCCTGGCAACACGGAGCCCAGGCTCCCCCGTGACCAGGTTTGGGGGAGCTGAATGGCGGCCCCTCTAGACTGGGGTGGCGCCCCAGAGGCCAGGGCTTCGTACCTGCTTCAGCTCATACTCGGTGGAGAAGCGTCGCGTCACTCCCCGGATGAGGTTGGAGAAGGAGAAGGACCCTCCACCGTAGCTGCAGGGCGGGGAGAGAGAGGGACCGTGAGGAGGCCAGGGACCAACGCTCAGTGATGGCAGGCGACACTGAATCCACACAACTACGCTGTGACTGTCCCCGTCTTGTCAAGGAGATGAGATGACACGCCCAAGGAGACACCACCGGGGACCTGAATGCAGGTCGGGCTGCAGTGTCCCCGCTCCCATCTCTGCAGAGAACAATCCCACCGGCCTGATTCTTTCCCCCACGTGGGAAAAGGACGGCCTGGACCCGCCCTGTCTTCAGTTCCTGCCCCCCAGCTGACCTCCAGCTCTGCTAACTTCTGACCACTCCTAGGCAGTGTCCACTGCCCCTAGCCCTGTGATGGCCCGTGCACACAGAGCACCCCGGGCCCCCAGCCTGGGCACACACGTCTCCCGCACGCTTCCACAGACTCACTCCAGAAAGAGCTTCCTCCAGTTGCTCTGGATAAAGTCCCAGGCCAGAGTTTGCCCCACGACGTTGTTGGCGATGCTGATAATGGTGGAGGTGGCGTCCTGCTTCCGGATGAGGTCAGGGTTCAAGGTGTAACTCAGGTACCTGTGAGGGCAGGGTGACGTGTTAGTGACCACTTCCAAGGGCTGCCGTCGGACGACTGGAGAGAACCCAGGACGGCGAGGGCCCTGCCCTCCCCACTGCCCTCCCCACATCCTCTCAATGTCCCTTCACAGAGGGGAGGGCTGAGGACTCCTTGGTTCTACCTCCCTCTTGTGGATGGGACACTGAGTTCCCTAAGCTGGGTCACTGGCTACGCCAGGTGTCATGGCCAACACGACCTGGTGCCTGATAAATATCTGACAAGGAAGGAAGGAAGGAAGGAGCACTGGGCCTCGAGCCCTGCACCGTTTGGGCGGCCCCTCCTGTCTCTGACGCTGAGGGTGGCTCCTCTGTACTGGGGCCCAGCTGACGGCACATGAGGCACGCAGTGGGAGCAGGAGCCCTCATCCACGGGCTTGGGGAGCCAGCTGGACGTCCAGAAGGACTCAGGTCCAGCTGCACCGGAGCCCTCGACAGACAGGGAGACTGAGCTGCTGTCAAGTAAAGGCTGAGAGGCTGCAGGAGGTAAAGCGCAGGACACGCATGCAGACCTGGCTCCCGTCTCCACTCTCACTGACTGAAGCGTGCGGACCTTGGGCGAGTTGCTTTGCTTCTCTGAGCCCCAGCGTCTTTCTAATGGGGAAAGTCCTGCCCCACCCGCAGGTTTGTAGGACCCCAGGAACGAGGTGTGGAGGCCTGGCTGGTGCCTGCTCCTCCACAGCGGGCCCCTGATCCTGGGACGAGGGGACTCCCCCGCTCGCCCGGTCCTCACCTGTTGAGGATCCAGACCTCGGTGCTGCAGGCCAGGCCTGTGCGGAGCTTGTCAGCCTCGTTGACCAGCGTGGCATTTCGGAACTGCTCCCAGGCGAAGTCCCACTCCCTCTCACCACCCTGGGCGATGGCTTTGCAGTAGACAGTGGAGCGCAGGTTGGGGTGGATCCTGGCATGGGGGTGGGGGCGTCAGGGCTGGAGCAGCAGCGGGGAGGGTGGGGAGGGGCTGAGGAGGACAGGGTGTGGGCTTGAGGCACAGAGGAAGGTCGAGGGGACACACTCACGGGTTATTATCGGGGTCTCCCATCCACTGGGCGAAAAGGTTTGAGACCAGATCCTCACACGCAGAAAGCCCGTTGGAGCAGGCGGTGTTGATGGCATTAATCTCGTTGTACCTGCCCAGAGGCGACAGGTGGTCAGCATGCCTGGCCCCGACTCTGGCAAAGGGCCCCCTGCAGACACAGCTCCTGGCAGGGCGTGGGGCTGGGGCTCTGTCTACGCTGCAGCCCATCAGGCCCTCTGGGGTCCCCCGATTTGCTTTCGGCCCTGGGCCCCAGCTTCCTTGGTCCCAAAGGGAGCCCGGGGACACAGAGGGGCCCCGACAGGCTCCAGCCCCAGCTTCAACACCTACAGTCTGAATGACCAAGCCGGTGAGGGGACCTCGGAGTTTCCAGTCTGGTCCTTTGTACAAAGGGGCCAGATGGGCCCAGGGGCCCCACAGAGCCTCAGGCTGGGGAATCTCCCTGGTGGGGGTGTCTCCCTGCAGGTGGCCCTGGTCTGGCCAGGAGTCAGGAGCTCCAGGGGAGGACCCTGCCAGGATGGCTGGGCCACCCGTGTCCTCCAGACCAGGAGAGGTCATACTCACTGGTCCATCAGGGTTTCTGGGCGCTGAGTCCAGTTGCTGGTGGTGGTCTGGAAATACTCGAAGAGGGGTTTGACCTGCTTCTGCAGGTATTTCTGGGGAAAAGAAAACATAAACAGCTTCAAAGGGGGCCTGACCTGCCTGCACCCCACACAGCCTCTGACGTGGTCGGGCCCGTGGAGCTGCGGCTGATGGCTGCAGAAGCAAAGAGGCCAGAGATTCCGGCCTCACAAGGCCAGGCGTGCCCGCAGGAGGCAGCCCTCGGCCAGGATTCGGATGACTGCCCCGAGGTTCTTTCTCCCCAAAGCCTCTGTCCATTCTAACACCCCACGTCTACGTGTCACCATTCTTACTGTAGCGTGGGACCTACCCACCCCCTCACCCTCCCATCCTCCCCACACCCCGCCGTCTGATCACATCATCATACATATTCCGCAAAACACAGAAAAGCATGGGCAGAGGATAAGACCGCCCGGAGCTCACCAAAACGATGATTTCCGAATTAGGGAGTCCACCCCTTCGTTTCTCTGCTCTACCTGGCACGTCAATAACGCTGCCCGCTGCTCTTTTTACCTCGCGTTGTACCGTAAGCCCCACCCACGTTATTAAGATCCTTTGCGACGGGCTTCCACACGGTAGATGGTCACGTGTGCCAACGGGAAGCCACTTCCGTTTGACAAAGGAGCAAACCCCGAAGAACCAAGAGAACAGAAAGGGATGGACAGCGGATGAGAGGCTGCACAGTGTGGGAGCAGAGGGCGCAGAGCAGGAGACGAGGGGGAGGGCGGAGTGGGCCCATCCCGGGGATGGGACGGGAGCAAGACTCGTGGGGACAAGGTCAGAATTAGAGGGACGGGTCAGCAGGACAGGAGTGATGCAGGGCTGCAAACAGGGTGTTGGAGCCTCAGTCCGTAGAAGGATTAACTAAGCCCTGAGTCCCCCTTCTCTTCATGCAGCAGGCAGCCCCACCCCATCTCAGGTCAGGCTGAGCAGATGGCTAAGAACTGGGGTCCCCAGACACGTGGGAGGGTCATTGGGCTGCAGAGAGGGCCAGAGGGGAAAGCTCACATAGGAAAGGGGTGCCCAGTTTCCTTCCCCACTCCTCTCCCAGAGTGTGAGCACCACCAGCCCCATCACAGGACAGAGGCCCACCCTCTGCAGATGCAGTGCTCTCAAGGGAAAACACTGACAGATACGCTTTTTTTTTCTTTTGCTGGGGAAGATTGGCCCTGAGCTAACATCTGTTGCTAATCTTCCTTTCATTTGTTTTTTCATTTCCTCCCCAAAGGCCCAGCACATAGTTGTATATCTTAGTTGTAAGTCTTTCTAGATCTTCCTTGTGAGCCACCACCACAGCAAGGCTACTGACAGACGGGTGGTGTGGTTCTGTGACCAGGAATCAAACCTGGGCTCCTGAGGCAGTGAGAGCACCAAACTTTAACTGCTAGACCATGGGGCTGACTCTCACAGACACTAATTTTGAGGGTCCTCATGAGGAGGGACTTGGCCACCCCATCCCCCCACAGCAAGACCCCCATCGAGAAACTCCCCTCCCCACGGGGCTTCCAATTGCTCTTTCCTGCCTCACGCTCACATCCCAAGGGGCAGCTCAGCCTCCCACTTGAAAGGAGACCAAACACACAGGAGAAAAGGAAAACCGGGTAAACGCCCCGGGACTTCAGAGATGTTGCAGAGGACGCGGGAGCCAGGGCCAGCACCTGGATTTGAAAAGAGGATCCAAGAAGTGCAAACGGTCTGTCAGGAGGGGTGGCGAGCTGGGCTGAGGGCGCGTCCCCCAGGGCAGAACAAAACGTCAACAAGCTGGAAATGGAAGGACAAGAAGCCTGGAGGACCAGCGTGAGAGCAGGAGGATGGAGGACCAGGACCAGAGAGAGAGACCCGAGACAAAGGAGGGGAAGAGAGTGTGAAGGAGCCACGGAAACGTCGTGACTGAAGAGCAGGCGGCTGAGAAACGCCCAACATCGGCCGCCCAGGTGGGAGCAGAGCCCGCTGCCTCCAGGAGGGGACGGCCCCATTCAAGGAACGGAAATGAGAACGTCTCCGGGCTTCTCAGCAGCAACACCAGAGGCTCGACGTGGGTGGAGCAGGACCTGAACTTTCTGAGGATAATTTCCAACCCGGAACCTTCTAAACCCAGGACACTGTCAATCCAGTGGGAAGGGAGAAGAAGACATTTCAGACAAGCGACCTCAGCAAGCCCACCTCTCACGAACCTTTCCCAGGAACTCCTGGGGGACGTGCGCCCCAGGAAGGGGGAAAATCGAGGAAGAAGTCACGGATTCAGGAAAGAGGAGAGGCAACTCGGGAAAGCCTCCCAGCATGGAGCCGAATAGAAAGTTCTGGAAAGTTCTAGAAGGGAGCTAGGGACAGAGGGCTCCAGGAGGGACGCCTCCAGGAAAAAGCAAAGGGATGTGACATCTGATACCTTCGCACAAGATGTGTGAAGAAGGAAACATGACCCTAGTCCTCATAAGGCTCAGCAGAGGAGGATCTGTAAACAACCACGACGAATGAAGGCTGATTACCGCTTTCACAAACGTCGTGACTTAGCTGCATCAGGAGGGTGGGGTGGATGCGAGGAAGGCAGGTAAATGAGTTAGAAAGAGTTAAACCTCACTCCCATCATACTTCATCTACCATACTAGGAAGTTAATAAGTAATGTGAAAATAGTCTAAGAAAACATGATCTCAAGTGTGATCTCCAGGATATTCCATCAGACCGATGTGCTAGTGTCCTTAACCAACAGCAGCTGTTGGACATTCGTGTGTTTCTGTTTCTTTGTCTTTTATAAACAGCGCTGCCGTGGACATCCTCGTGGGTCTGGCTCCATCCAGAGCAGGCGAGATTTCCTGGGCCCCTGGCACGGGCTCACCCCTGCCTCTCAGCGTTAAGGCGCCTCCACCCCCTCACCTGGGCCTCACCTCCCAGGGGCTGCTCTGGGCTGAAGACGGAGCCCAAGGCCATGGCTGGAGAAGGCCAGGCCACCGCCCCAGCCCAGCCCATGTCCTGTGCCTCCAGAAAGTGCTCATTCCCCATCTGCCAGCTGAAAGTCTGTGTCCTCCTCGCCCCACCCCCCTACCCTCATCCCTTCCTCCCCTCCTCCCCTTCTGGAGCCCGCGCCCTCCAGCCCTCTGTCCCTCTTGCCCCTCCACCATGAGCCAAGCTGCCCTCAACAAAGGACTGAGTGTGGTGCCCCCACCCCGGCGAGATTTGCACCAGCTCCCTCGCCGCCACTGCAGAGCTGCCCCGCGGCCACCGCTGACCTGCATGGGGCCGTAGACCTCGGTGCGGTCGAACATGAGCTGGAAGTAGCTCAGGCTGCTCAGGGCCGCCTGCCAGGGGATGTACTCTGTCTCTCCGCTCAGGAAGAGGGTGTTGTTTAGCGCCAGGGTGACAGGGACCTTTTGGGCACTGGGGACAAACAGAGTCAGCAGCCCCGCCCAGTCCAGCCCCACCAAGGGAACCCCAGCCCCGTCCTGGAGCTGAGTCCCTGAGCCCCAAGCGAGCAGCTTCAGCGGTCATGGGGTGTGGGGCTTGGGGGGGGCCGCGGATGCTATGGGTACCACCAACCAGGCCAGCCCAGACCCTGCCCTCACCCACCGCCAGTCACCTTCAGTAAAGAAACTGAGGCTCAGAGAGGTGAAGAGACTGCCTAACGCCACACCGCCCGTAAGAGACAGAGCTGAGATTCCAAAGGACCCAAAGGCCCTGCTCTTTACTCTGTCCGCCTCTCCTCCGAGGGGCTCAGGCCTCGGGCCTCCCTCCTCCCGCTCCTCAGGCCGCCTGTGCACATTTGTTCACAAATGCCCACGTCTATGGGTGACATCACTCCTGTCAAAGAACTTAGCACCTCTTGGGAACACAGTAGGCACTCAATAAATGTTTCCATATCCATGCTGCATCTCTCCCGTCCTGTCCTACCCAGAGTGTTAGGACTTAGCACGGCGGCCTGGCACTCAGGTGGCCCTCAGGCAGAGCCTGCTGCCCTGGAGGACATGTGGTTTGGAACCAGACAGGCCGGTGTCCTGCTGTCATGGGCCCCAGGACCTCAGGTGAGTACTCGGACTCTGGGACTCAGCTTCCTTACTAGGAAGGCGGGCTGGAACACTAACAGTCTCGGGGCGAAGGGCCGAGGGGGCTGGAGCTCGGGGAGCCGCTGCGTGGTGCCTGGCCCACGGGAAGACCGACAGGAGGGGGCCCTCACTCTGGCTGATGTCACCAGGCCCTCCACTGCTGAACCAGGCGGCGCCCAGGAGGAAGGGGGCTCTCACCTGGCCAGGTTGAAGGCATCGTAGATGACCTGCGCACGATTGATGACGGGGATGGCCTAGGAGGGCAAGAGAGCATGTGACCGCAGGGTGGCAGTGGGGGCAGGGCGGCGGTGGGGGCAGGACCTGCCATCTGGTGCCATCCTGGAGCTGGGTTCAGGCAGGGGACAGGATGGGGTGGTGACACCCACCGAAGGGTTTGTCTGCAGCTGAGTCTGAATCTTCCTCCAGTTGTCCTCGTCGTAGTTCACCTGGTAATAGCCCGTCACGTTGAGGTTCAGCAGGACCCACTCGTCCCCTGTGGTTCTGAACAGCTTGCTCTGGTCTGCGGGAGAGTCAGAGCTGGGGCGGCTGCTCAGGAGGCCCAGGTGGGTCCTCGGGCCTCCTCTCTCTGGGCCTGGGCAAGGCAGCCTCCTCTGCAGCCTGGCGCCCAATGGCCCTCGGCCCCGGTGATGCTGAGGAGAGGGGCGGAGGGTGTGGGGCTCGGCTGCCAGGCCCACCTGCCTCTGGCTGGCCGGGGCCCTCAGACAGACCACAGGCTGGCTCGGAACCTCAGTGCCCGCCCGCCTCCCACGGGCCGGAAGGTGACAGCTGCCTGGACACCTCCATCCGCACAGCCTGGTCCCCTGAGAATCCCCTCCCCGCTGCCCCTCCTCCTCCTCCCTCTCTCTCTCTGTCTTTCTGTCTGTCTCTCTGTCTCTGCCTCTCTCAATCTCTCTCTGTCTCTATCTCTCTCTCTGTCTCTGACTCTCTCAATCTCTCTCTTCCTGTCTCTCTCTGTCTCTCCCTTCTTGTATCAGCTCTGTCACACCCCAGTGGCCGAGCGGGAAGCCCAGGCAAAGCCCCCTGTCCTGTCAGCCCTCGCCCGCTCGTCTCGTCCTTCCATCGGCCCTCAGCACTCACCCTCATGGCCCCCTTCCCTCCTTTCTCCTGGCTGCCAGAGGGGAGCCTGCCACCCCTGCAGGTCAGACCTAATCGTTTGCCCACCTCCCGCCTGGCCAGCTTCCCTGGCCTGAGGACACAGCCCCTGTGGCCTGCAGCCTGCAGGGACCTCGGGCGCCAGCTTCCCATGGAGGGTGCGCCTCTGCCCAGGCCCCCTCAGTCCATGCTCTCTCCCACCTCATTCCCCTGCAGTTGCCATTTCCTCTGCCTGGGGTGCTTTTCTCTGCCACCATTAGTCTGGATGACTCTGGTTCTTCCCCTGAGACTCAGCTCGCCTCCTCCAGGAAGCCTTCCTTGAACTCTCCGTGGAGTAGACTCTCCCCACTCCAGCTCCCTGCCACGGAGCCCATAGCCCAGAGGCCTCACAGAGCTCCGGAAAGCACTCTGCCCAGATCTGGAAAGTTTCAGCTGCCCCTTCCCTCCATCAGCAGCCTCGGCCTGACAGAGGACGAGCCGCTCTGACCTCGGGTTCCTCAGTGCCTGGGCTCAGGGCTGCTCACACTCTGCGCTGGGCACTGATTAAACAGTTCCCGTGGATGCTCACCTTTAATCCTCACACAACTCCATGGGGTAGATATTATTCTCAGCCCCATTTTATAGATGAGGAAATGGACATCAGAAAGGGATGGTAACTTGCCCAGGGTCACACAGCTGGGCAGCAGCAGAGTAGAGGTTACACCCAAAGAAGTCAGCTCCATTTGTTGAATGAAACCATGAAGGAAGGCCTGGCTGAGGCCCGCCCCGACGCCCAGAACATGGGCCAGGAGCTGGGAGGGGGTGGGGGCTGCTGTGCACTAGGGCGGGGCTGGCTTACTTTGGGCTTCGCCCTGCAGCCAGTATTCCTCCTGCTGTGTGCCATTTCTGATGGATGAGATGGGAACGATCCACAGGTAGCTGCAACGAGAGAGCCACAGGCCAGCTGGTGGGAGACGGCTGCTCCTGGCCACTGCCAGCAGATGGCATCCCTGCCCGGGCTCCCAGAGTCTGCCTGACTCCAGCACCGGGGGCCGGTCCTCTCGGCCCCAGAGGGAGAGCCCACCTGCAGCCCCCGGGCTGGGACCGCAGCAGGCCAGGCCCTGGCGTGGTCGGGGGCCCAGAGCCACTGCCCCTCCGAACACTGGCTAGGACACCTGCTCAGTGACCCCATCTGCTCACTTGAACTCTGAGGGGCGGGTGACGTTGGAGTCAGGGTCAAGGAGGAAGTGCTGCTGGGAGATGTCCCCTGTCTTGGTGTCCACGGTGATGAGGGGGAAGCCCATCTGCAGGATCCAGCGGTCCATGATGGTGCGCACAGTGGCAGGCAGCCTGATGGCGGTCTGGTTGTCCACAGCCTGGGCAGAAGAGATGGGCGGCCCTCAGTGGACCACCTGACCCCGCCCCGCCCCACCCAGGGCCACCCTGCAGCCCCTGGCCTCCCCCCCACTGCTGCCCTCTGCTGGGAGGCAGTGGACGAACATGGGACCGAGGGCAGGAGCTAGGGGCCAGTGCTGGGCGAGCCGAGAGCATCCCAGCCTCCGGTTCATCCCATACTGATGAAACAAATCCATGGATGCCCATCCTGGGCCCCGACCTGAGGTGGGTGCGTGTTGGGAGGGGCACCCTGGCTGCCCAGGTTCAGCCTCAACAACCCTGGGGAGAGGAGACGGAGGGGAGGGAAACCAGTGTCCTTGTCACAGGCGGGGGTGGTGCCACCGTGGTGTGAGGAAATTGCTCCCAGGCGGGGTCTGGGGACAGGCCTGGGGGGGCGTTACTGTCTTCTCTCAGCTTTTCCCACCCACGTGCATTGCTTTCGTAATAGCAACAAAAAGCCAAGGACATCTGTCAGTAACTGAGAAAGTGAAACGCTCAGAACAGGGCAAGAGAGAGGGAGCAGAGCAGGGCAGGGGGACACACTGAGGGTGGGGGGCTCCGGGGCTGCAGAGACAGGGCTCAGGGACAGAGGCAGGGCGGGGGTGCTGCAGGGGCGCCTGGCATGGAGGAGGGCTCAGCTCTGGGGAGGAGGGAGCAGGAAACCAGGGCAGAGCAAGGAAGACAGAGGCCCTGGAGGGAGCACAAGGCAGTGAGTGCCCCCTGTCAGCCGGCTGGGGGAGGTGGCGTGGGCACCAGGCTCAGGGCAGATGCAAGCTGGGCCGGAGACCGGCCAGGAGGGCCCTGGAGCCCAGCTGTGACTCTGTGATGAGGCCCTGGATCCCCCTCCCTGGTCAGACTGGCCGTGGAGCCTGAGCACCTGGGACTGGAGGGACTGTGGCAGCAGTGGGGGAGAGCTGGGGAGGAGGCCTGGGGCCCAGGGTTCTGGGGGTCAGTGGGGCTGAGGAGGGCCACAGAGAAGGGGCGGGGACAGCCGTGAGGGAGTGGAGATGCCAGGAGATGGAGGCGCAGACCCCAGCCCCAGGAGAGGCGGGGAGGGAAGGCAGGAGGCTGGAGGCGGGCAGAGGGTGTGCCCACCGACAAGGAACGCTGGGGTGTCAGGGCAGAGGAACACAAGGTGGGCCGGGAGGAGGGTCAGAGCTTGCTGAGGGTGCTGGACTGTGCAAGGTCTTGCCCGGGAGGAGCCAGTCTGGGCACAGGGCAGCCGCAGTGCTGCTGAGGATGGACGGGCTCCCAGGGTCCTGGCAGAGGAAGGCTCGGCACGTTCCCACCTCTGTGCTGGGGCCTCCGCGGCCCCTTCTGAGCTCCCGCAGCGGGAGGAGGCTGCCTGCCCAGGCCCTGAGCCCCAGCCTCCCACACCCCTTCAAGGAGCCCTCGCGGCACCCAGTTTACAGAGAAGCACCCAGGCTCCCACCGCCGGCCCGGCTGGTGAGCAGCGGAGCTGGGCTGTGATGCACCAGCCACCCCGAGACCTCAGTGTCTCAGGGCCCAGCACGCAGCTCAGGGCGCACTGGTACCCACCTTCTGCAGGTGCTCCCACAGGTCCAGGTAGGTGGTGCTCTGGTAGGAGAAGGCGTGCAGGTAGGACTGTGGGGAGACAGGACATGGTGAGGGCTGGCTGCGCCCCGGTGCTGCACTCAACCTCCATGGCAGGGGCTCGGGGACAAGGGTTGGGGCCGGAGGAAGCCCCCCTCCAGGGCTGGCCGGGGGTACTCACCGCCAGGCCCTTCTTGAACAGCTCCTCAGTCAGGAAGTCGGACAGCATCCTGAGGACCGAGGCTCCCTGGGGGAGGGGGCGGCTCAGAGGGCTGTGCTGAGCGAGCAGAGCCCTGTGCCCCCATCGTGCCAGCACAGATGCTCCTCCGCGGGGGGAGTCCCTCCTCCCTCCCCACACCCCCACTGTCTCAGGACCAGCACCGAGGCTGGGCAGCACCTTGTTGTAGGCGATGGAGTCGAACATCTCGCTGATCTGTGCCGGCGTGTTGACCTCATCAGCAGGGGTCGTCAGCGGGTGGGAGGAGGCCAGCGCATCCACGGCCATCACAGGGTACACGTCGTTCACCACGATGAGGTCTTTCTGCAGATCCCCGCACCCATCAGGGGACAGGCCGGGAAGGGGTGACCCGGGCTTCCCCCGCCCTCCCAGACCCCGCAGACTCACCAGATTCCAGGTGGGCTCTGCGTAGTCAGCACCCAGGTACTCCACATAAGAGGCAAAGCCCTCGTTCAGCCACAGGTCGTTCCACCAGGCCACGGTCACCAGGTTCCCAAACCACTGCAGGGGAGGGAGGTCAGCCGGCCAGCCGCTCTGGCCTTGTGGTCACTAACAGTGCCCAGAGCTGCCATTCACTGTGGGCCCCTACGAGCCAGGCACGGGCTCAGGACTTCCCCGACGTCAGGGTGACTCCTCCCTGCTCCGATGGCCAGTGGGCCCTCCTCCCTTCTCAGTGGCCAAAGGCAGAGCCAGGACTGCGCCCTCTCCTCCCAGAGCCCCTCGGTGTCCTCCTCTGCCCTCCGCACGATGGGGCGGCTACCTGATGGGCCAGCTCGTGAGCAATCACGGTGACCACGCGCTCCTTGTTGCTGCTGGAGGAGGAGAGCGGGTCGAACAGCAGAGAATTCTCCCGGTAGGTCACCAGCCCCCAGTTCTCCATGGCGCCGGCGTTGAAGTCAGGCAAGGCGATCTGGTCTGGGGAGACTGGCCGTTGGCAGCGTGGCCTCTGGGTCTGGAGCCCCATCCACCACCCCCCGGTGCACAGACACCTCACTCACCGGATTTGTCGAGTGGGTAGGGTGTGTCATAATGTCCAGCGAAGAAGCTTAGGATGGGGCCTGTCACATTCAGGGCATAGCTGCCGTGGCCCTCCGCAGTGGCGCTCGGCCGAGCCCAGATCCGGATCTGCAAAGAGGATGGACGTGGCTCAGGGCCCCTCTACAGTCCTGGTGCAGATGGCCCAAGTCCCGGGGCCCTGAAGGCTGGCGGGGGCACCAACTAGGTTAAACTGGGAGGCCTGGTCAGCAGAGGAGAGGCTGGGGCCCTCTGAGGGGCTCTGAGTCCTAGGGAGGAGCCTTTGGGGAGTCACAAGGGTCAGAGCCACCATCGTCTGGTGGCCGTGAGCTGGGAACAGCCGTCACGAGTTGGGACCCATTTTTCAGAGGCAGAGACTGAGGGTCAGAGAGCTTAAGACTTTGCCGAGATCCCTACCCTCAGAGCTGGCATTGCATCCTGGCATTGAACACCTCAGGTGCTAGGACAGGGCTGAGGATCAACAGGAATGCCCCTCAGGCCAGGACCATGCCATCCGGGGAAGGACGGGATGGCCCAGCTCCGTACCAGGACATCATCGGGTGACTTCGACTCCACATACGTGAACTCGCTCACGATGAAGGCCAGCAGGTATGTGGACATTACAGGTGTGCTCTCAAACTCGGTGATGCTCCAGTTGGGGTCTTCAGAAAGTGGGACACTGGGACCTGGGCATGGATCATCCAAATAGCTGAGGACGCACAGCCCCCGCCCAGCACTCCAGCCCAGGTCCCTGCTTCCCAAGGCCGTGAGGCCCCGGACAGCCCCGCTCACCTCTGGGCTGCATGTTGGACAGGGCCGTGAGGTCTCTGGGGTGGATGAGGGTGATGTTAAAGCTGGCCTTCATGGATGGCTCGTCAAAGCATGGGAAGGCTTTCCGGGCATCTGGAGCCTGCATCTGTGTTGTGGCCAGCACCCTGCCCAAACCACGGTGTTAGAGGCTGTGCTGGCAGAAGGCCTGCACCCCATGGGGGTGGGGGGGAGAAGGGGGGCTTTAGGGTGTTGCTGGGCATGCAGAGGAAGGGGTGCACAGAAGGCTGTTCCGGCCTAACCATGCCCCCGCTGCCACAGCTTCTGGCCAGACACACCCGCTGACTATGGGGGATCAGAGCTCCTCTGGACTCAGGGTCAAGGTCCTGGCAGGCTCCATCCCCGTATTAGCTGGGAGACCTTGGGCAAATTTCTCTCCTCTGAGCCTGCAGAGGGAGGGATGGGCCAGCCTAGGGCTCCAGAAGGTTCAAAGGCCTGGAATCCAAGCCATCCTTGGCCCTCAGGCGCCGGCTCTTCCTCCACATCTCGGATCTGCCCCCGCCAGGCCGGCCCCTCCACTTACTTCCTGACATCGCCATCCATGTACTCGCTGCGGTAGAAGCCTGCCAGGTCATCAGCCAGCTCCCCCTGAAACTTTGTGTCCATCTCGTACAGGCTGCCCGCCTCCAGTGGGCCCTTGAGGTGCACCACCAGGTACTGGGTGAGCTCCACCAGCTCGGTTCTGTCGATGTCGGGGGCCTGGGCGCCACCCACACCCCGCAGGACCACCCTGTGCTCCTCGGTGGTGGTGTAGTTGAGCTGCTTGCTGTGGATGATGATGACGTCGGTGGGCTCCTTGCAGGTGAAGCGGACAGTGCTGGAGCCCGTGAAGATGTACAGGCCCTGCTCATTGGGGGTGAGGTAGGGCCTCAGGGTGACGTTGTAGGACTCTGGCACCAGCGTCTGGGGTAGGCGGTATCGGTTCCACGGCTGGCTTTGGTCCAAGGTGGTGGCCGCGGTGGTGCTGGGGCTCGTGGGGGGGCTGGTGCTGGCCGCAGTGGAGCTGGCAGCATTCTTGTTCTTCTCCTGGGTGTACACCACAGACAGAGCAACGATGGTGCACACGGCCGCCACGCACAGGACGATGCCCAGGATGCCCAGGGTCTTGGAAATGTAGAAGCCCTTGGCCATGGCTGGGAGAGGGAGCTTGGGGAGGCTGAGGGCAGGTGGGGACCAGAGCCACCTTGGGCCAGGCTTATATCCCCAAGGGGGAGGAGCCCCACTGCCTGAAGGCTGGGCAAAAATTAACCAGGGCTCAGACAGGCGAAGGTCACTGGACTGGGCAGGGGCACGCTCTGCCCCGGCTCAGGAGCAGAGATCAGGGAACAGCTTGTAGACTGCGGCTCAGGGCTGCCTGCTGGGAGCAAATGGTGTCTGGTTACAGGCTGCTGGCTGCCCAGGGGTCTGCCCCAGTGCAGAAGGGCAGGGAGCAGGCTTCGGGTTCAGCAGGTAGAGGGAGTGGCCAGGTGGCTTTGGTCAGCCTGCCAGCCAAGGCAGTGGGGACAGAGGCAGGAAGACCTAGTTTAGAGTCCGGGAAGCACTTCCCAGGAGCTCGAGGGGAAAGATGCAATGACCAGGAGAGTCGGCGTGTGGCTTGGTCAGGAGCACACTGGGCAGCCCGTGGTGGGAGCCTGGAAGGATGCCCGGACTGCTCAGCGATGCGGGCCCTTGTATCTCCCGGAGGAGGGAGTCCCCCCTCCAGCTTCCCCTCCCTTTCCCTCCCTGCCAGAACTTTTCCCTCAATTATCAGCTCACTGAGTCGGAAAAAACAAGTTGTTTCTCCTTTTTTTGTTTCAGAGAGGAGGCTGGTGGAGGATTAACCTCTTCCCAGTCGAGACCTCGGGCTGATAACTTTACCTTTCTGAGACCTCTCTCCTCATCAATAAATAGTAGTATTCCCCTCTCACGTGTGTTCAAAAGATCGAATGAGAAAACATGAAATGCCACACAGCAGAAACGAACAATCGGTCCCTTCTTTCTCAGAGCTCAGCCTTTGCATCTTTTCCGATTGTGGTAGAAATGAAGACACTGTGTAACGTAGTCAGTAAAATACGTCCTCACAGGAGAACGATGCTCATCGTCACCCTTGCCATCCAGCAGCCCAGTTTCCCAGAACTTGACCCGGCCTGACCCTCACCCATATCCAAGTCCCCGTCCCCTGATCTGGCCGTGTCCTCGGGCAAAGCCACTCCACTGTTTATGTGGACACTGTGGGACCCTTGTCGATTCCCCACTTCCACTCGGGACCCCGCAAACCTGCTCGCCACACAATTGGGTCATTTTCCACCACTGCTTAAAACCTTCCTTTTGCCGGTAGAATCCAGACCAAATACTCTAAAGGGACCCAGAATTCAGCGGCTGTGAGCCTGCCCACTTCCCAGCCTCGTTCTCACCATGTTCCCCTGTGTCATGGCACTCCAGCCACTCTGGCCTTCATCCAGCCCTTCCACCACAGAATCTTTGCACGTGCTGTTCCCTCCACCTGGCTCATCTTCTCTCCCTTGTTGCCTTGGTTAATTCCTACTCATCTTTCAAGTGCGTCTCAGAGAAGAGGCCTCGACCTCACTGACCTGCTCTAGCCCCATGAGCTCCATCAGCACCACAGACCTCTTCTTCAAAGCCCCATAATGCAGTGCAGTTTCCCATTTGATCCGTGTGGTGATGACTTGAGTCCTGACTGTCTCCCGCACCACCTGCAGGCCCCGCGGAAGCAGGTCCTTGGCTGCTTCTGCTCTCCAGCACATGGCACGGTGCCTGGCTCGCACACAGCAGGTGCTCAATACACATCTGTTGCGTGAAGGCACACACGCGTGAATGGGGAATGATACTTGAGTGAGTCGGGTCAGGAGTGGCTTCTTATCCAGTCTCTCTAGCCCCTGTCCACTCCTGTCCCCGCCACCACTCTTGCCCTGGGAGAACCCTCTGCCCCCTTCTCAAGCCTCCTGCAACCACGGCACACAGGCAGCACTCTTGTTGGAGCCACACACATCTCAGGTCCCATCTGACTGCCCCGTCAGCTTATCAGCTCCTAGGGACCTCACTCGTCCGCCGCTCCCTGCCCTGGCTTGGGCCTGCCGTCCTGACCCTGCAGGAAGGCTCAGTGAGTGACCGCACGCAGGAACTCAGCGCACGCACAGATGAACTCATCCAGGTACAGCTGCAGAGGGATGATTGCCAGCCACCCCCGTCAGGCCCGGGCTGTTGGTCAAGGGGCATCAGAGGGAAGCCAAGTGCCCGGGAGAGGGCTCCAGCTCTGGCACGGTGACAGGGACCAGCAGCACCCGAGGGTGACGTAGCATGTGCCCCCAGTCCCACTCCATCAAGGCCAGAATTTGCCAAGGGAGCCGTCTTTACGGTGCCCCTGTGGGCTGGCACCCAGGGCCCTGCCTCCCCGACCCCAGTCTCCCGTGTCCCTGACTGGGCCCGCAGCCCCTCCCATCTCTGCAGAGAAAGATCCCCAAGCCACTTGGACTGATCGCTTCTCCAAACAAAGAAGGAGGCCCTGCCTCGCCCACCCTGGGCGCTTCCTGTTTGCCTTGGACTCAGACCACGGGCCCAGCTGCCTGGAAGCTTCACCCTTTTAGAAAAGGCCTGTGGTCTTCAAAGTTGGCGTGGCATGCAGCCCACCGCCCCGTGATGAGAGGTCCCTGCTCCAGGTGCCAGGCCAGCCCTGGCTGGGACGCAGAGAGGGCATGCTCCGCAGCCTCCACCTTCTGTGCTCCTGCACAGGGCCCACCTCCAGCCCTGGCCGTGGCCCAGGCCTGGCCATCTTCACACCCCTCTGGGCAGTGGTGGCAGTGCTGTCCTGCCCATCACCCAAGTTCACCACACCCCTCGACAGAGGCATCTTCCTCTCCTGCTCAAACCTGGTCTCCAGTCCTGGCTGCCTGTGGAGGGAAACCTCAACTCTGGCTGGAGCCAGAAGACTTCCATGGACTTGATCCCCTGGCCTCTCCTCTTCCTAGTGCCTACTATGGCTCCAGCTGCCGGCATTTCCCCAAACCCTCTGGGTTTTTTCATAGCTCTGTGCCTTTACTCATCCTGGTTCCGCTGCCAGGAATGCCTTTCCTCTCTCTCCTGTGAAACTCCTACTCATCCTTCAAAACCCAGCTCAAATATCACTGCCTTCTCATACATGGCAGCCCCCCTCCCCTCTGTCCTCCCGTGGCCTCCGGTTCACACCTTTATCACAGCACTTATGAAAAGGACATCTAGGTGTTCAGAAGCCTGCCACCAGGCCGAGGCACCTGAAGGGAAGGCTCTGTGACTTTGTGCACCCCTCCAGGCCTAGCCCACGGCAGGAACATGATAAATGTTGGCTAAATGCGTGACAGCATCCACAATCCTCGCCATGGCTTACAGGTCCAACCAGATCCAGCCCCCAGTGACTCTCTGGTCTCATCTCAAGCCCTCTGCCCCTGTCGCCCTCTGTGCCCCTGCCCCGCCCTCAAGACCACCACACTCTTCCCTCCCTCACCGCCCCACCCCAACCCAAGCTGCTGGAAAGCCTTTGTCTTTGCCTCACCTACCACCCACTCGTCCTGGAGGCTCACTACACTGATGCCATCCCTGGACAGCCCTCCCAGCCCCCAGGACTCTGAGTGCCACGGGGGTGGCATCCTCTACACCAGGAAGGACATAGGACACAGCAGGGGGCCACACACACTCGTGGGATGGACACATCAGTAGGAAGATGAGAGACGGCAGGTAAAGGCGGGAGGCGCAGTAACTCCGAGCCCGGCTCCCAGGACAGCTTCCCCACACACACACGCCTCCCTGGGCCCCCAGACTGTGCACACGAACCACCTTTGAGAGCTCTGCCCCATGTGCTCCTCCTGCACATCATTCACTGAGTGCTTTTCTTTAAATCAATTCACCGCCTACTCTCCTTCTGAGCAATAGTGACCAGGGAATCCTCGTTGGGCCTCTCGTTATATTTCCTCCAATAGACATGTCAACTCATGACTGTCGGTTTAAAGCTATTCCTCTAGGTGGCCCCTAAAATCACCCTGAATAGCTGCCCCCACTTTGGGACTCACTCTCCATCCTCTATGTCTCTGGGACGGTGTCACCTGCAGACTGTCCCAGGAGGGGCTTTCTGCAGGTCAGCAGAGTGTGTGCGCTCCTCCTCCTGTTGGGGCCGCGATGGGGAGACGCTGAGCACCTCCAACCCCGTCTCGGCGGAAGCAGCCTCTCCGCGGGTGTTCACATTTCTGCCCTGTCTGTGTTTCGGTCCAGAGAACAAAAGTTCTCCTAAATTTGAAAACAATTAAGGCTGACAGCAATGATGCTAGAGAACATTTAAGTCATAGCCACACGTGTAGAAGACATGGATCGAGTAGAAAAAGGCAGCTTTGTCTTAGAGGTGGGATACTAGCTGCCTTCTGCTCAAACGTGAACCTGCCAGGAGCTGGGCGGGGCTGTGGTGGGAGAGCCAAGGGCCAGAGGAGGGCAGTCAGGCAACCGCCCTGTGATCCAGGCCCCTGGCAGACCGCGGGGCCTGGAGATGCTGCTGGTCACCTCATGCAGCTTCCCCCATCGGCTGCAGGGCTGGACCAGCTGGGAGCTTCGGGACATCCTGAAGCCACCTGTCTGCTCTGAAGGAGCAGTGAGTGGGGGCGAAGACAAGCCTGGGGTCCCAGCACAGGCCACACTCTGGCCCCGCAGGCCCTGGCCTGCTCCCAGGCTTCTGTTCTAAAGCCTCCACCCACAGCTTCAGGAGGCTGGGCCTGGGCCAGGCCCCAGGGTGCTTCCTGTGGGAGCCTCCAACTTCGTCCCTCCTGTGGGAACCTCAGGAGGCGCCGATGGGAAGTCCGCTGCTCTCTGGCCTCAGCCTCCTGAGCCCAGGGCAGGGCGCTCAGGAGGGAAGCAGCAAAGGGGCCCTCGTGGGGCAGGGCGAAGACAACCGGCCGTGCAGGGTCCATTCTGGGCTGCAAATCCTATCTGGCAACTTCCATCTGTGTAATTTGAGCACCCACTAAGTGCCCCCCCGAGATAATCACCACCATGTGGCTACTGAGGAAACCAAGGCAGAGGGTAAGTGATGTGCCCAAGGTCACACAGCTAGTTAATGGCAGGTCCTATAGCCTTCACTACACATGCCTCGGAAAGCACCCTCCACAAAGCCCCCCACACTGTCTACTGCACAGTGCTCAGGGGGTTAGAGACGCGGGAGGAGACGCACGCCTTCAGCACGCCGACACGTGATAACAAGTCACAGAAGCAGATCTGGGCAGGATGGAAGGTCTGACCATCTTTGAGAGGAACTGGGTGTCCCTTCTTTGGAATGTTCTAGGCGCACACTAAGGGGCATGGAGAGGGCGTGGCTGCTGCGAGGAACAGCTGGGAGACTGGAACCTGGTGGAAGCCTGCTTGGGACCTCTGCAAACGGGCCAGGAACTCCACACCCCCAGACCAGGCCCAGGAGCTGGAGGTGATTTTGGGAAGTAGAACTTCTCATCAGCAGGGGAGCGCTGGGGGCTGCCAGACACAGGCCTGTGGAGGACCCTGGCCCTGCCTCCCGGGGGGTGGGGGGAAGCCAGAGCCACTGCAGGATCTCTGATGACAGCACCCTGGGTGGGGCCCAGGCTGGGTGATGGCTGTGGGCTGGTGTGAACGAAGGCACCCAGGGGCCTCAGTGTGAGCAGCTGGCCCACGGTCCTTGTCACCCGCTCCTGGACTCTCAAATAACCCCCAGCACAGGGTCGCGGATCTTCCTCCAGAGCCACAAGCCCAGGAACTAGGCCCAATTCCAACACCTCAGCCCCTTCCCACGAGGGGACCCCCACGCAGCTCCCCAGAATTCTTAGCCAGAAAACTCTTGAAGCAAAGGGGCTGGAGGACTTGGCTTAAGGGCTGTGGGAGTGATGAGGGGCTGGCGCCCCATGCCCAGAAGGCCCTGGGGAAGCAGAGAGAGGCGCTGGGCTGCCTCCCACTGGGGGGCCTGTTACCCCATCTGTGAAATGAGAGCAGCTCTCCCAGCATCCTTCCTGCGATAGGCCAGCCCGAGATTCCAGGGCTCCTCAGGACATGGGTTGGTGGCCGAGGTCTGACATGGCCCAGGATGCCAGCGCGCTGCCGGGAGGGAGGAGTCGAGAGGGGGCGTTGCCTGGCTTGCCCAGCCTGCTGCCCTGGCTGACGGCCAGTCTCTGGTGGACTGGAACCCCACTTCCTCTCGGCCTCATCCTTGTTCTTGTTCCCCTACTGGCCCAGGTCTGCTGCCCCTGCTCAGAACCAAATGACCCAGGGGCCCTGGCTGAGCCTCACCTTTTGCAGGTGAACAGACCGAGGCCCAGAGAAGCCCGGGGCGTCTAGAGACCCGGGGACTAAGCCTCAGTGGGCGCTCAGGTCGGCCTGGGACCAGGGCTCTGACCACGCGAACCACAAAACCCGGCCGCTGAGGTCCCGGGCTCGACCGGTCCTCCACCCCCTCAGATGCCAGTGGGACGGGGTCCGCGGCACCCGCGGGGTCTCTCCATCTTTCCTCCCCAGAGGGTCTGCGCACCCGCCCCTGGGGCCGCTTCTCCATGTGGGAGGCCCCTGACCGCTGACAGGCCCACTGGGGGCTGCCTGGGCCGCGACATTGGAGCGGGATCTTGGCCACAAGAGTTCACCGCACCCAGTGGGACTCGGTGCGCCCACCCGGGAGGGGGCGTCGGCAGCAGACGTCGGGGCTCCGCACACGCTCGCGTCCAGGTCCCTTCCCGACCTCGGCGGCGCCCCCGGACCGCTCCACAGCCCCGGCGCCCCCCGACTGCCCCGCAGTCCCGGCGCCCCGCGACCGCCCCGCAGCCCCGGCGCCGCCCGACCGCCCCGCAGCCTCCGCGCCCCCCGCCCGCCCCGCCGCCCCGGAGCCGCGCTCCACTTGCCTGCGGCCGTCCGGGTGCTCAACCTCGGCCGCTCGGAGCCCCCTCCCGGGACGAGGAGCCGGCCAACCACCGCCACTGCCCCACCAGGACCTGACTCCTCCTTCCCCGACTGTGTAAAGGGAAGTAACCTGACCCGACCACCGCTCCTCCGTGGTTAACTCCTTAGGCCGCCCGACCAAAGCGCCGCCCGATGCCCCGCGCCTGCCCGCCCGCAGCCTCCCCGGAGCCCCCCGGGGTGGGGGTGGAGGTGGGGGTACCTGGGATCCTGCTCCCCTGTGGCCCCTGAGCCCCGCTGTGGCTGCAGCCCCAGGGCTCCGGTCCCCCACATCTGGACAGCTTCTGCCACTGGGGGAGGCGCACGGAACCTCGCCCTTCGAGTTGAGGGGAGAGCCCGGTTCACCCAGAAAAAGAAACCACGCATCCTCCGGTTAACTGAATAATCTCTCCAGGGGACATAATTTACCTTTCGTGATACCTGGGGCTCAGCATTAAAAAGGTAGACGTGCGGCAGGACCGAGTGAAAAACAGACCCGAGCTAGAGGTCTGTGCCTCTCATGCGGATCCTGCTTCCAGAGGTGGCACCCCGGGATAAGGACTCCTCCGCTCTGGGCCCCTTTTCTGCGCAGTGCGGGATCCTGTTTGTGGTCTTCTCCTAGGCTGCCGTGAGGAGCTAACACAAATTGAAACCGTGCACATTTATCCTCGTGCAGCTTTGTCAGTCAGGTCCAGAACGGGTCTCACTGGGCTGAAGTCAAGAGCGTCCCCAGGCTTCCTGCTGGAGGCTCTGGGGAGCATCCTTTCTTTGCCTTTTCCAGCTTCCAGAGGCAGCCCACACTCCTGGGCTTGTGGCCCCACCGGTTTCAAAGCCGGCACAGCCCATGCAGTCTCTCTGACTTTGTATCACTCTGATGGAACCCTTCTTCTGCCTCCTGCTTCTGCTTTTTTTTGTTGTTGTTGTTAGAATTTTTTTTTTTTTTTTAGGATTTTATTTTTTCCTTTTTCTCCCCAAAGCCCCCCGGTACATAGTTGTATATTTCTCGTTGTGGGTTCTTCTAGTTGTGGTATGTGGGACGCTGCCTCAGCGTGGTTTGATGAGCAGTGCCATGTCCGCGCCCAGGATTCGAACCAACGAAACACTGGGCCGCCTGCAGCGGAGCACGCGAACTTAACCACTCGGCCACGGGGCCAGCCCTCCTGCTTCTGCTTTAAAGAATCTTTCTGATTACATAGTGTCTATTCAGATAGTCCAAGATAATCTCCCTATTTTAGGGTTTAAAATGAACAATTTTGGTTCCATCGGCAACTTTAATTCCCCTTTGCCACACAGCCTAACAGAGACTCAGATTCTGCGGATTCAGGTGACAAATAAAAATGGCAAGTAATAGGATATATTGGAGTATATGAGGAAGCCATTTTGTGTGGACCTAATTCGGCCTGACCTTGTCTTTCCAAAAGGGCCTGAAGGAGGCCGTTGAGCATGCATTGTATATCTGCTTTAGAGAGTCCCTATGGCAAGAGCAAAGGCCCTTGAGATAAAGGTGCAACGTCTCTCCCCCTCCCAACGTTGGCATCTCCTTGGGGATTAAGCATCTTTCTTTAGGCTGGGAACTGATTGCAGCGCTCATCTGTGACCCCCTAGCCCAAGGCAACACATCTGCCACCCCGCGGCGTTCACTGAGACGGCAGACCTATCTGCTGTTTCCATCAATCGCTGTGCTGATGGAGCAGCCTCGTGACTATTGTAAAAGGGACATTTCAATCATATGTGAAACATACTCTTTGAGGGTATATAACCACCCTGTATACCCCACTTCTTTGGAGTGCTCTGTTCCTTTATGGAAAGACTCTCCCGGGTTATAATCCTAAGATTTAAGCTCAGAATAAACTCACCCAAATTTTCATTTATAGATTGGTTATGGACTATTTTCATCGACACAGGGAGAGGCCTCTTTGGGGAGGGGGTGTTATTCCGCCTACCACAACGTTCAAGATGCCTTCAGAATCTCAGGTTTAGAAGCAAATTCAGAGATGACCCAGTCGAATGTGCTCCTCCTCGTCATTGCTGGGACCTGTGGGACGGCTCAGCCCTGCGCTGAGTGGTCCAGGCTGTTTTCTGACTGATGCCTTTTACTCTGCTCGTACTGGCTCCTCCTTTGGAAACTGCAGGGGCCCCGGGGCCTCTCAGGAGCAGCCTTACCCCCTTCTGCATGTGTTGCCTTGCTCCCAAAGCCAGGCGCAAGCTGACTGGAGTACAGAATTCCGAGTAAAGTAGGAGAAAGGAGGCTCTGAGTGAGACCCCAGCGGCTATTCCAGGTTTCCCTGCTCCCCTCCAGGCTCCTCCTGCTGGCCCCCTCCGCCAGCATCTTGGACACAATCCCCTCTGTGGCTCACAAGCCAGGAAAGGTGCAAGCAGGCCGGGAGGTAGTCTCCCCCTGGGTTCTCGCCTCTCTGCCTTGGGCTCCAAGGGCATTTTAAGAGGCATAAATGTGCCCCGAGGCGGAAGTGCAGCCCGACTTTCTGGAGGGCCATTTGGGGAAAGGAATGAGGGTCACTGTTGGGAATGTAACCTAATAAAACAGAATATTTATGGACGAGGCTTTTCACTGCTGTGTTATTTGTAATTCAGGAAAATCAGAAATAGCCTAAATGTTCAGCTGTGCGTGACTGGTTAAATGAAGGGTGGTCTTCCCACCTGATGAAGGGCCATCCCACGTGAAAAGCAGACCACGTTGTATAATACTCAGTGAAACCCCGGAGAATGAAAAAATAAAGATCCCGGAGTGGGGAGGCCTTCCTAGGTATCACACAAAACCTGAAGCCTCAAAAGAAACGATTGATAAATGTGACTACATAAAAAAATAAAAATTTCTGCATCGCAAAAACTACCACAAGCCAAGTCAAAAGAAAAACTTTAAACTGGGGAGAAACTGCAACTCATAACGTAGGCAAAGGGCTGATTTCTCTAATATATAAAGAGTTCCCAGAAGTCATTTAAAAATGAACCAACTATGACTCAAATGGAGGAGAATGGGCAAAGGCTATGAAGAAACAGTTACTGGAAAAGGGGAAATTCAAACGGGACCTTAAACACGTGAAAAGATGCACAATAACGCTCTTAAAAAGACAATTGAAAAGTATGTCTCCTAACATACTGTTCTTCACTTACCAGATCAGTGGAGATTAAAAACATGGTGACACGCACCATTTGCAAGAGCAGGAGGAGGAGCACTCCTGCTCTACCGGCCAGTGTGTAAACTGACTCAGCCGCCAGAGGCCAGTTGGCACCGTCCATCCATCGTGAACACGTGCCCGCCTTGAGCCAGCACTTCCGCCCCCAGAAACTGACCCTGCAGACACCCTCACACACAAGAGCGAAACGGTGTGTGTACAGGGCTCGTCCCTGCAACACTGTCCGTGCTGGAAGGCAGCCAAATGTGTGCCCGTTGAGATGGGGCAGCTGAACTCCGCTCCACATCCACGCAAGGGGAGGGATGGAGCTAGAAAAAAGAACTAGGATGCTCCCTAGGAAACAACCTCCAAGGCATGTTGTTAAGTAATAAAACCTGAGCGCAGATCATTGTTCAAGTAGCTTAGCTATTGTATTTTGAAAGGGGGAAAGCACATAATTCGCTTTTATATGTGTATATAATGACCCTAAAGATACACAAGACGCTGGTAACACTGGTCATTTCCCAGGGAAGGACCTGGCCAGCTGGAGAACGAAGTCTTCAGTGTATTCTTTTGTTCTTCTGAGTGTTGAACCCTGTGAATAGGCTGTCTATTCAAAATATAAATAAGATTGAAAGTGCAAGACAAAAAGACCAGAGGATTAACAGATTTTATGATAGAAAAGGTTTTAAGGTCTTGTGTTTGTGGATGAAATGATTTGATGTCTGGGGTTTGCTTTGAAATAATCCCGGTGAGGAGGCAGAAGTCAGCCTGGCTGCTCAGTACAGCGTGACTTACAACAGAGGGGAATCAAAGCCAGCTCATGTTCAGGAATGAGGGCTGGGTCAATAAACGACAGCCCTTCACATGGAGGACTGCCACGCCACCATTGCAAAAATAAGAAGTCATGTTTTAAGAGGACTAGAAGAATCTGTTTGGCTTGGTTTGGTTAATAATCGTGGAGAGGAAAGACCTCTCTGAGTAGCATATGAAGCTCAGAAGCCACAAAAGGAAAGACTGAGAAACTCGACTACGCACCAGCAACCACCTCCGGATTGCAAAAGCCACCACAAGCAAGGCTGACAGGGAGCTTCACAGTGGGCGCAAAGCTGCCTCATCTCCGTCACGGCTGGAGCTGGGAGGTGGGCGAGGGGGCAGTTCATCATGCTATTGCTACTCCTTTTGAGTATGTTTTAAAATTTCCACAATAAGAAGTTAAAAAATTATTTAAGTATATGGAAACTTCCGTATAGCAAAAGACAACTGTTACCCTGGAGTATAATATTTGCAACACATATAACAAAGGATTAATATTGTCGATGAAAATAATCCATAACCAATCTATAAATGAAAATGTGGGTGAGTTTATTCTGAGCTTAAATCTGAGGATTATAACCCGGGAGAGTCTTTCCACAAAGGAACAGAGCACTCCAAAGAAGTGGGGGTACACAGTGTGGTTACATACCCTCAAAGAGGATGTTTCACATATGATTGAAATGTCACTCCCACAATAGTCACGAGGCTGCTCTGTCAGCACAGCGATTGATGGAAACGACAGATAGGTCTGCCGTCTCAGTGAACGCCGCAGAGTGGCAGGTGTGTTGCCTCGAGCTGGGAGGTCACAGATGAGCGCTGCAATCAGTTCCCAGCCTAAAGAAAGATGCTTAATCCCCAAGGAGATACCAACGTTGGGAGGGGGAGGGGAGTTGCACCTTTATCTCAAAATGTCTAAGCAGATATACAATGCATGCTCAATGGCCAGAGTCAGGCCGTTTTGGAAAAACAAAGTCAGGCCAAATTAGGTTTATACCAAATGGCTTCCTCATATACTCCAATATATCCTATTGCTTGCCCTTTTTATTTGTCAATATCAATAATGTTCAAACTGGTCCTATAAGGTAATTTTTAAAAACAAAGACACCACAGTTGAAAACTGGGCAAAGGATTAGATTCAAAAAGTCACGGAAGAGGGGGACCAGCCTGGTGGCGCAGTGGTTAAGTGCGCATGGTCCGCTTTGGTGGCCCAGGGTTCGCCGGTTTGGATCCCGGGTGCAGACACGGCACCACCTGGCAAGCCGTGCTGCGGCAGGCGTCCCACGTATAAAGTAGAGGAAGATGGGCACAATGTTAGCTCAGGGCCAGTCTTCCTCAGCAAAAAGAGGAGGATTGGCGGCAGATGTTAGCTCAGGGCTATTCTTCCTCAAAAAAACAACAACAAAAAAGTCACATAAGAGGAAATAAAAGAGGCCAGTTGACACATGAAGAGATGCTCAACCTTAGTCGTATTTAGGAAACACAGTTTCAGAAGAATGCGCCGCCAGCTTTTGCCCACGACACTGGCACAGGTGTAGACAAGTGAGAGCGAACATCTAGGGCGGCCAGGGCAGGGGCAGCGGCACACACGGGCCGGGAGCGCTTGTGAATGCTCTGAGCACTTGAGGCAGTAAAATGGCAAGATCTGTTAAAAATGGAAATGCGCATACCCTTTGATCCCGTGACCCCGCGGTGGGGAATTTGTCCTAAGCCCAGGGGGAACCCAACCAGAACTGAAGGAAGAGTAGCAGGACGTTTAGTGCAACAGTCCTTGTCACACGGGGGAAAAGGCCGAGGTGTCCATAGTGTGCCATTTAAACAATTACACGCCCCCAGGAAGCACTACACAGCAGTTAGAGAGAAGGAGTTAACTCTGGATGCGTTACCTTGGGGTGATGTCCATAGTATATTTTTAAGTGCAAAAAGCAAGTGTCAAAGTAACGCATTTCCTAGTATCCCACCTTCCCAAGGACTCGGTGCACGCACACCGTGTCGTGTCACAAGTGTTGGGATGGAGCGGGAACGCACCTGCCAAATGATTACCCAGATGGGGCTCAGGTCGACTTGATGCGGTGGGATTCCGGAGACGACCATTCATCCTTAGGCACTGGTGTCTGCTTCAAACTGATGGAACAAACTTATACTATTTCTGCAGCGACCACCAAACCATTAAAATACTATTTAAAAAAGAAAAGCAGACAAGAAAGCATTGGGAAGGGGGAGACAGTAGGGGCTGGGCCCTGCCTGTACCACGTGGGGCCCTCAGTGCCCCTGCACCTGCTCTGAGCTCGAGGCGTGGGCAGAGCTGGGGAGAGGGCTGGACCTCAGGAAGGGCAGGGACCAGCTGGAGGAGCTCAGCCAGCCTCCCTGGAATCCCCTCCTCTGAGCTGCAGGCCCTTGGGGACAGGCCACCTCTCCCCGTGAGTTCAGAAATAGTTGGGAGTAGAAGGGAGAGGGCTGCAGACTCCTGGGCTCCCAGCCCTGAGGACCCAGGGCCCTCAGTTTCCTCACCCCTCACTGCCTCCTTCCCTACGCGCTCCTCCCTCTCCCAGGGGAGCAGTGTGTCCTAGGACTGAGCACCTCCTGTGAGCAGGTGACTCAACTCAGGCCAACGCAGCCCCTGCCCAGGAGCAGGGAGACAGTGAAGAGGGAAAGGGTTATGATTATTCATTCACTCATTTGGTCTGTCAGTCAGTCAAGAAACATTTAAGGAACACATACTGCGTGTGGCACCGAGCTCAGCTCTGGGGAGCCAGGCGGTCCCAGTCCTGGGGGACTCACGATCTACCTGGGCAATGGCAGCAGGGATCACAAACTTGAGGGTGCCAGGGCTGGGTCTGCCCTGTTTTTGCCATGCCCAGGGCCTAGCACCGGAGTTGGCACTTATCAGGTGAACAGATAAACCAAGCCCCACACGACTGTCACGACAGTGAGCAGGAGGTCTCCTGGGCAGGTGGAGGAAGGGGGTCCCAGGCGGATGGAGCAGCACACGCAAAGGCAGGGGGTCAGGGGCGTGGCCGGGCATGAGGACTGGACCTCCGAAGCTGGGATGCCCAGATACAGAGTTAAGGGTGGAGAACGTGGAGGAAAGGGCACTGATGGAGTCACAGTTGCCGTTTAGAGTCAGCCTCTGGGGACGGTTTGGGGACCGGCTTGGAGGGGAATCAGATGGGAGGCAGGGAGGGCAGGTGGGAGGGGGCAGGGTGGGGACCGAGGGCTTGGAGGAGGGGGCTGTTCCGGGATGTTTAGGCTCGGGGGCTGGGAACTGGGGCGGGGGCAGGCTCCTGGAGGGAGAGCAGGAGGCAGCTAGAGCTGCTGCTGGGGCTGCGGTGCTGGGTCAGGGCTTCCTGGAGCTGAGATGTTTTTATTATTTCTCCTGGCTGTTGTTTTCAAGAATTCAGTTTGGGTTTTATTATAAAATTAATTAAAAACACATTTTTCGAAAAAAGGAGGACAAAGAGCAGCTTTTAGAGCAATCCCTCTTGGCCAGGCAGGAAGAGGGAAAGGGCCTGCTGATGTGACGTTGGGCTCAGCGGGGTCCCAGCCGTGGAAGAGACAGAAGGGACCCGGAGCCCAGCAGGAGGGACAGAGGGCCCCGAGGCAGGGTGAGAAGGAGGGACAGGCCAGGCTGGGCAGGAAGGCGGAGTGACCCTGCACCCCTTGCCAGGCTCCATCCTCGGCTCCCTCAGCAGGCCCCACCCGTGCATGGACTGCCCCCCGCATGGCGCTCAGTAGGAGGCCGGCTTTGCAGTCGGACACATGGCTTCCCCTCGGGGTCTGACACTTACACGCTGGGCAACTGACCCCAGGTGGTGACGGACCCCAAGCCTTCACCTCCTCACTGTCAAACGGGGACAGTCCCTCAGAGAGCTGCTGTGGGAATGAAACGAGAAAACATGCACAGGGTTACCAACGGCCGCCCACGGAAGCCCACAGCAACGCACTCCAGGACGCCGTCTGAGAAGGGTCTGTCCTCAACCAGTTGGCATGGCCCCTCTGGCCGTGCCCCTCCCTAGAGGCATCAGCCCCACTCCCCAGGAATCCTCGGCTCTGGGGCAGCCCCCCTTGCCTCCTCTGCCATCCCTCCCGGGTCCCTTCCCAGGCCCTGCCATCTTTGGAAAGTGCCCCACCTGGACCAGCTCTCCCACCCTCCTCTGAGCTCCCGGCCTCTGCCCCCGTCTTTCCTCCCATCACCTCTGCAGGCCCACCTCTGCCCGCCCAGCCTGAGGCCCTCCACCTGGCAGCCCCGGTCCCTGGCTCCCCCTCAATGCCCGGGCTGCCAGCCTGTGAGCCTCCTGGCCGGAGGCGCAGCCCCAAGCAGGGGAGAGAGGTCTGTAATGCGCCCATCTTCACCCACTGGATCGTTTCCAGAGCTTCCATGACAAATTACCACAAACCAACAGCTTAGACACAGAAAGTCATCCTCTTACCGTCTGGGGCCAGAAGTCTGAAACCCAGGGTCGATCAGGGCCACGCTCCCCGCGGAGCCTGCGGGGCAGGTCGTTCCGTGCCTCTGCCAGCTCCTGGGGGTGCCAGGCGTCGTGGCCTGTGGCTGCAGCACTCCCACCTCTGCCTCCGTGGTGATGTGGGCTTCTCCGCTGTGTGTCTCTTACAAAGACGCTTGTACTGGCGTTCGGGCTCGCCCGAGCAATCCAAGATGATCTCGTCCCAGATCCTTAACTTGATGACACAAACACCCTCTTCCCAAATGAGTCCCCATTCGCTGGCTCTGGGGGTTAGGACGGGGACATATCTTCTCCAGGGCCACCACTCAACCGCCTCACCCAGCAGGGCCCTGCAGTCTTCCTCAGCCCCTAGGCCTCTCCCGGGCCAGCCTCCGTCCCCTCCCCACCTGGCTCACCTACAGCAGGCCACCTCTCACCCCACACCCGCATCACAGCCTCCCCCACCTCCAGCATCAGAGAGAAAATCAAGACGTCCTTCCACCCGCCTTGGGGGCCTCACCCTCCTGGGCCCTGGAGACCTGTTTCATCTCCTCTCGCCTCCCGGAGCTTCCTCCTCTAGCTCCGACAGCCTGAGACCATTTCTAGAATTCCCTTCTGTGAAACCCCAGACACCAGACAGGCTGGCGCCTTCCAGCTCAGGGACCTAGGGGACCCTCAGGCTGCAGCATTCCTGGAACTGGCCTCCTTGGAGCCCTCTGGAGGCTGAGGCCTCCACCAGCCCAGCATGGCCCCAGGCTGTTTTGAGAAGAGGCCCACGTGCCTTGGCTGAGGTCACAGGAGACAGGTCTGTCCTCTCCCTGGCACTCAGATCTGCACAGGATGTGGCCCCCGAGACTGGCTGTCCACGGGAGAAGTGGGGCCATGGGCCTGGTGGTCACCGAAGCCCATTCCAGGCTTCTGGGGGGCCTGGGTCTGCACCTGGCCGGAGGTTTCAGGAAAGGGTTAGGCCAGACCCCATGTCCATCACTGGTAATTTTGGGGATAATTTTGGGGTGTGGTCAGTGGCTGTTAAGTGTCAGGCTCTGTGTCCTGGCTGTGACAAACCGTCTCCACAATTAGATCCATCACCCCAAAAGAGTCCTTGTGCCCCTTTCAGTCCCTCCCTCTGGCCCCCCTCTTCCCTACCCGGTCCCTAGGCAGCCACTGATCTGCTTCCTGTCACTATAGACTAGCTTACGTTGTCTAGAATTTTATATACATGGAATAACACAGTGTGCCCCTTTGCTGCTTTTGCTCGCAGAGTTGTTTTAGGATTAACCTCACGGTGCCTGGGGCAGAGGTAACACGCAAGTCCGGGCGTCGCTGTAGCGGTCAGCTGAGGCTGTGTTATGCTGCAGTGAGAAACAGCTCCCGAATCCTAGCGGCCTACAACAAGGTTTCTTTCTTGTTCACAGGACGTGTCTGCCATGGGTTGGACGCAGCTCTGCACCAAGTCAGCTCCACCCCGTGACCCAGGTTGAAGGAACCGCCCTCATCTGGGACACGGCTGGTCTCCCAGCAGAGAGAAGTAAACACAGCAGCACCTTCCCGTGACTCTAGAAGTTTCTTCTTAGAAGTGGGGCAACTCGCTCATGCTCAGGGCATTGAGTAAAGCAAGCAGGCAGCCAAGCCTGACATCAAAGGTGAGGGGAGTGCCAGGCCCCCCGAGAGCCAACAGACATCTGAGCAGTCGTAGAGTCTAGCACAGCTGCTGTCACTGTTGTTATTGTCATTGCCGCTCAGCCCCTTCGATGCGTTGGAGACCGCACAAGGGCTCCACACAGGACCCACCCTGTGGTCTCAGGCACAGCACCCTGGGCTGCGGTCCCTCCTCCCCAGAGGCCAGGGTCCCCCCATTTACCATTGCCCAGGTCACTGTTTTGGAAATTTATGGACTAGCTCAGCCCTCCAGGCCCCGCATCTGTCATCCTTGGCCCCAGCCCACTCTGTGTACCACCCCTTGTCACCCCTGCCCGACCTTCCACTGAGCTGCAGAAACCCTCCGGGCAGGGCCCACCCTCCCCAACCTGGCGGCCTCCCTGCACACGGCTCTCTGCACACGGCTCCCCTTCCCTCCCTGACCAACCTCCACAGGCTTTGCCCACGGCTCTCGGATCTTCCTACTCTGCTCCCAAACCTGACTCTCAGCCCGCCCCCATCCTGCTCCTCCTGGACCCACGGAGCAGGGCCCTGTGTCCACAGGCTGCCCCACCCTGGGCGGGGCCTGCCTCACCCTTCCCACGCCTCCGTCCCCTCTGGACGCCAACCCCCAGGCCCTGGCCCTTCTAACCCCAGAATGTCCCACCAGTCCTCCACTTCTCCCCATCTCCACGTCCCACCCTGACCTGCTCTCGGCCACCAAAGCTCCTAATCGGGCTCCTGGAATTTGTTTTTCTCCCTTTTCACTCATTCTCCACACCAAAGCCAGGGGGCACAACTGGACACGTGACCACCCTCCCTCGTGCCCCCCCTCCCCCCCCCCACGCACACTGGCTTGCTGCCATCCTCAGGACTGACTCCGGCCCATGCCCGGCTCACGGGGCCTGGCTCCCATAACCTGCCCTGTGTCCACGCCTGCTCTCAGCTGCTCGCCAGCCCTTCATCTGAGGACTTGCTCCCCTCCTGGCCCTAAGGTAACTGGCCAATTCCCTGATGAATGAGCTGAAGTGCTGACCCAGGAGTCTGTCCCCAGCTCCACAAGGGCCGGGAGCCCTGGGCTGGCGGCACCTGCTCTGTCTGCACACAGATCTGAGGGCCGCGAACGCTGGGGTCTCTTCCAGCCTGGGGGATGGGGAGGGGGAGTGGAGGGTGAGAGAGACCCACCAGCGACAGGACACGGGTGGCAACAAGGACCTAACATTGATTCAGCTCCCACCACGGGCTGGGCACAACCCCAAACGCTTCCCATGGATTAGTTTTTTTCTTAAACCCTTTTGTTACTTTTATTGAAGCGTAACCAGCCTAGAGGAAAATACGGACTCGTAAGTGAAGAACTCAAGGACGCTTCACAAAGTGGACACGCAGGGCCCGCCGGTGCCCAGATCAGGAGAGTGACCGTTCACAGCCCCCGACGCTCTGTCTCCATCCTTCGAGGGACCCCCTCCTGGCTTCTGACAGTGCCCGCTCCTTGTACCCGGGTTTGAGCGGGGTGCAACCTCACACGGCCGACCTGGTGTCGCGCTGGCTTCCTCCCTGTGGCGTGTTGGTCAGTTATCCGCGGTGGCTCCGGGGCTGTGGTTTGCTTTCTCACGGCTGTATAGAGTTCCAGGTGCTTCTTTTCTCGAGCATCTACTGTGGACGGGCACTTTGTGTTTTCCGGTTGGGGCCATTCTGCATAGCGCTGCCATCGACATTGTTGCCCACACCTTCTGGTGGACACATGCACCCATTTGGCACCACTGGGTGGTAGGAGAGCATATGCTAACTCCAGTGGATTCCACCAGACACCTTCCCAGGGTTGCCACCAGCGGGGCACGAGAGTTCTGCATGAAGCCTTAACCCTCATGCCGCCCCGGCCTGCGCTGGGATGGGCTCCCCTCCATGGGACCTGGGGCCAGCCTCCGTCTGCTTCCTGGCCTGGCTGGGACCTGAGCCTCAGCCGTCAGAGGCACCCACCTGGGAGTCTGTCTCCTCAGGGAAGGCCGGCAGGGTCTGTGGCCCCAAGGTCCAGAGCTGGCTGTGCCAGGAGCACGTTCCAGAGGATTTTTTTTCCTGTGGCCTGCTCAGCTTGGTTTTGGGCTCTCCACCTTCCTTTTGAGCCTGTGAGAGCACCCCCGTAGCCCATTAGGATTCTGGATTGAGACCAAGAACCTGACTGATTCAACGGAGCTGTTTTAGTCCCATTTCAAAGATGAGGAAACAGAAGCACAGAGAGGTTAGGTACATTGCCCAAGGTCACACAGCTGGCAGGTGGTGGAGCCAGGATTCAAACCCAGTTTATACCTCATTCAGAGTTTTATGTCTATATAGTTAAATACTTTCTCATTCACTATTCCTACAACTAGAAATCAGCCGCTATATGACTCACTCAGGGTCACACAGTGAATCAAGAAGCCTGGCCCCATGACTCCCACCCCACAATGCTTACTGCCCTCGAGCATGGAGTGAGCATGGAACTTCATGCCCGTTGGGAGGGAAACAGGAGTGTGTATTCATTCATTCATTCGTTGAACAATTATGTATTTACTAAATGGCTATTTATTATTTACTAAATATTTAATATAAATATTAAGTATTTACAAATAAGTAGTTTACTAAATGATAGCTAAAGTGGGCCAGGCACTGTGCCAGGCACCAGCAAGACAGCAGCAAAAGATCGTGAAAACAGAGGTGACATTACAGACGGTATTGTGTCAGGTGATCAGTGCCATGGAGAATAAAGCAGAGAGAGGAGCCGAGAGTGACTGGAGAGGCAGGCAGGACAGGGAAGTCCTCCAAAGGTGACATTTGAGCAGGGACTCGCGTGAAGCAAGGGCGCGAGGAAGACCTCAAGACAGGCCAAGGGGACAGCCAGGGCGAAGGCCCCATGGTGGCTGTGAGCCTGGCGTGTCAAATAGCCCCGAGGCCAGTGTGGCTGGAGGGAGGAGCGAGGCAGGCAGCAGGAGATGAGGACAGACAGGCAGGCAGCATCTAGCTCACAGGGCCCTGTGCTCTGTTCCACGGCTGCTGGGAAGCTTTTGAACTCTGCAGGGCTGTGTTGTGGTCTGATGGATGCTTGAGAAGGTCCACTCTGGCTGCTGAGTGATGAAACGGGCCATAAGGCAGCCAAAGGGGAGGCGGAGAGACAGTTCAGGGCGGTGGTGGTATCCAGGCAGGACACGGGGCTGGTGGACAGGGGGCTCCCAGGGAGAGGACTTAAGCTTGGGGTGATGAAGGGCTGAGAATAGAGGGGCTGGGGTTGCCTGAGGCCCCAGTCAGGGACAGAATTGGGGACTGCAGGCTCAGAGCAAAGGGGCCACCTGTGAGGACACGTGGGAGCTAGAGGGCACGCGGAGGCCGTGGAGGGCGGGCCCAGCCTGGACTCTGAGGCCTTTGTGGGGCCACAGGAGCCCAGAGCAGCTCACAGGGCTGGGGTGGGGCCAGCAGTGGGGTGACCTGACAGGAAAGGGTTGTAACCCTGAGCCCTGAGGCTCAGGCAGGGGCCTGACAGGAGGGCCCACTTCAGGCTGTCGCCCTTTGCCAGGCACAGCGCCGTGCCAGGCAGCATCACTGTTTCACTCGCCTGTTTGGCAGTTTGGACCCAGGGATTTCCGTCCAATCCTGTAACGTCATCGTGCACTTTACACAGCTGAAGAGTTGGTTGGCACTTCCTAAGGCCCAGCAGGTGGAGAAGAGGCAGGTAGAGGCCGGGAAACTCAGGATGGGGAATTTGAGTAGAAAATGCCCCAAAGTGCCCAGTCCAGCCTCTGAGTGGGAGCTGCCTCCTCGGGGACCGGTGCTGAGGGGGCAGGTCCAGCCAGATCTCCCAGCCACACAAAGGAGGTCCCAGAAAAGCTGGCTTATCAGTTGGCAGTTGAGACTCTAGCCCGCCTCAGTTAGAAAAGCACTCCCCTAGCAAGAAAGGGTGACTTCCCCAGCTGAACATGTTGCCACTTTTGATTCGTGTGGGCTTCAGCCAGCTGGGGAGCCACTCGGAGGCAGGTCAAGGGAAGGGCGTCCAGGGCCGAGTGATCAGAAGCGAGAAGCTGGAGGAGAATGTCACTCCCAGGCTGCCCAGGGCAAAGGCCGTCGTCTTCTGCACTAGGCAGTGCCCTGAGCCTGTGGCTGTCTCTTGGCTTCCCCAGTTTCGCTGCCAGCTTGGGAGGGTCCAGACTTCGGTACGAGAAGGCCCCTTGTCCCTCCACCGCAGTGCCCCAGTGGGAGGAGGCATGCTGACTCCCCAGGCCACACACGTAAGCAGTGGGGCCTTATTTTGGCCTTCCCAGACTCGCAAAGGACGCCAAGTGCAGCAGCCCAGCTATGGCAGCCTCCTGAGCTCTCTCCTCTGCTGCCGCAGGAGTGTGGGGTCCTGGTGGCAGAGCTAACACGGAGCACCAGTAACACCCCCACCCCACATCTAGCTCCTGCACTGACTGCTCAGGGCCTGAGCCATGCTGGTTGGTAAATATTTTGAATATCACCTGTCTGGGGGACCAATGGACCCCAGTCCTTGAAAAACGTACCTGTACTTCCTTTATATCATTCCAGCTGCGCCTTTATCTCCCGAGTTTACAAAGGCCATTCATTGCCAGCAATGTGAAAACCACCTTCAACCTGCCCTCTTGAAGGCGTGGCCCACCCCCAGGAGGCCGAGGAGGGCAGCCCTGTTGCCAAGTGCTCTCAGGACCCAGGCTGAGGGCAGAGGTGAACAAGAACATAGGGTTTGTTCTCAAGAAGGCCCAACGATGCCACTCCTCATGGGAACTGTGCAGTCCAAAGAACCCCAACACTCAGCCAGTCCCGCTTGGCCACAGGCCCTCATTACGGTCCTGACTGCACGGTGATTCCTCACTGTGCCTGCGGGACCTCTAGACTTCCCTGCTGGTCCGGGGAAAGGGAGTTCCAGGCTGTCTCCCGCGCTTCTGGTTGTACCAATCACAAGTTTGCTGCTGTCTTCCACCTTCTCACTGTAAGGGAAGCTTCACCTCCAGAGACTCCACCACCGGAGCCCTTTGTGTTCTACACCAATTCTCCCAGTTGACCCTCACCGCAGCCCCTTGAGGCAGGAGTTACGGGCGCCTCTTTTATGGATGAGGACACTCTGTCAGAGCGGGATTGAGACCCACACTGCTGCATGACCGCCCTGAGGTTTGGCTCTGCTCCATCCCTAGGCTAGAATCCCCCCTTCAAAGTTCCCTCATTTCGCTGCCTCACTGCGGGGCTCGGGGGAGCAAATGCAAACCCAGGAGAGGCCACCTCTTCCTCATGCCAGTCCCTGGCCTCTCAGCAGGGGCCCCATCTTGTTGAAAGTCCTTGACTTGCAGTCCCTCCAGTCCCCTCTCCCTTCCCCTGCCCACAGGCTGCGCCCTCAACCCTCTCATCTCTTGGCTACGGTGCTTGTCCCCATGGCTCCAACCACCATCTCCCTGGGAAGGACCCTCATTTCCTCTCTGCCCACTCCCAGGTTCCCAGCTGGTTGGTGGACACCTGCCCCAGATACTCTCCAAGAACTCCGCCCAAATATGTCCACATCCAAACTCAGGACTTTTCTCCCTCCCAGACCACCTCCTCCTTTCTCAACTGGTCCTCCAGTCATCAGCTCTGCCTTTCTCCTCTCCCTCATCCGCCACAGGCATCACCTGGTCCCTCCCCACCTGCTGCTCCCAACGCCATTACCCTGGTTCTCCTTCCCAAAGTGCTGAGCACAGAGCCCTGGAGAGCACAAGCTGAGTGACTGCAAGAATGAATTCCTGGGGCCGGCCCAAGGGTGCAGCGGTTAAGTGCGCACGTTCCACTTTGGCAGCCTGGGGTTCACTGGTTTGGATCTCAGGTGTGGACATGGCACCGCTTGTCAAGCCACGCTGTGGCAGGCATCCCACATATCAAGTGGAGGAGGATGGGCACGGATGTTGGCTCAGGGCCGGCCTTCCTCAGCAAGAAGAGGAGGATTGGCGGGAGACGTTAGCTCAGGACTGATCTTCCTCAAAAAAAAAAAAAAAAGAAAGAAAGAAAGAATCCCTGTCTGTCTTAACCTTGCACTCCTTCAGCCCTTCTTTATTGTGCGGTACAAACCAGACACTGTTCATAGCAGCTGGGATACAGCAGTGAACAAGAGGGACAGACCCCTGCCCTTGAGGGGCGTGCATCCTAGTAGGGAACAGCAACCACAACCCAAACACACAGTACGTCACAAAAAGGACAGGCAGTGCAAGGACAGGTCATGCTGAAGTAGGGGTGCTATTTTATACAAGGTTGCCTCGGAGGCCCCTCCTCCCTACAGAGAATGGCATGGGTGCACTGGGCTGAGGTCAATCACCAAGGTCAAATGGAACATAACTCATCCAAGAAGATACACTCTTTCAGTTTTAGTAATAAAAATCCAGGGACTGTTTCTTAATCCTTTAAAATGGAAACACTTGTTGCTACCAGGCATGGGGAGCTCGGTGGTTTCCAGGAACAGGGTGGGAGTTCGGCTGAACAGCCTTTTGTTATCTTCAAGTTTGAACTACATGAAAGTGTTCCCTTTTTAAAACATTAATTCATTGAAATAGGAAAGAATTTAAAGTCTTTTGGAAATGATTAATCATTTTCATGGAACTATTTCCCTAAAGGGGACCTATCTGCATATCTGCCAGCTGTGGCCAGAACGCAGCAGATGCAGAACCCCCAGTGCTTGAGAGGGCAAAGCCTCAACCTCGAGGACAGCCATTCAGCAACCTGTGAGCACTGACGACACGCAGGTGTCCAAGTGTACGAGGAGACCAGGCTAACAAGGGCCACAAAGGGAGAGGCACCTCGCGGTGGGAGCGAGAGGGAGACACGACTTGGGAGCTGAAGAGCAGGGCGTCTGCGAGGAGCCCACAGCCCCTGGGGTCTCTCCTCCCTCAGTGGCTCTCCACCTTGGCCATCGCTCTCACTCCTGATCTTTGTCTTCAGGCATCCATCACTCTGCATCCTATCTGGAAAGCCACGGACAGATGGCCACACTAAGGAGACCCCCTACTAAAGACTGGTCCACAAGACAGAACTGAGCCAGCAGCCTGGTTTTCTCCAAACTCCCCCGGTTTCTTTTCTGGTGAAGCTGGGGTCAGAGAGCACTTCACCAGGGTGGCCCCACGCAGGTGGAGGTGGTGGGCAGGGAGGGCTGGCTCTGTATGTGGCAGAGGCCTGAATAACAGGCACTTCAGAAGACTCGAGATATCCTGACCTGCTCCTCAACGTGACAAGCACAGGGCCATGAACAGGCCGGGAAGGCAGGTGGGTAATTAGGTATACCGTGTGGACTGAATGTTTGTGTCCCCCCAGATCTCTATGTTGAAGTCTAGCGCAATTGACTTAATCTGCAAGGTGACAAGCACAGGGCCATGAACAGGCCTGGAAGGCAGGTGGTAACTGGGTGCACCGTATGGACTGAATGTTTGTGTCCCCCCAGATCTCTATGTTGACTCTAATACCCAGTGTGACCTTATTTGGAGGTGGGCCTTTGGGAGACGATTAGGTTTGGATGAGTCCATGGGGGTGGAGCCTGCACTGCCTGAGAAGGCCAGGAAGAGCCCAGAGCTTTCTCTCTGCTCTCAGGACACAGCAAGAAGATGGCCCTCTGTGGCACAGGAAGCAGGTGCTCACTACATCTGGATCAGCCTGCAGAACTGTGAGAGATGCTGGCTGCTTAAGCCACTCAGTCTATGGTATTTTTAGGGCAGCAGGTTGAACTGAGGCAGGCTGTTTGGAGCACGGCCCAGCAGGGCATGATGGCGTCAGCTGAGGGTGGGAAGTGGGGTATTGTCCCGTAAACATCCCATGTAACACAAAGGCACTGACTCCAGTCTCCACAAGTTCAGGCTCCCAGTCAGACCCCGTCTGAGCATTGAGAGATCTCAGCACAGACAACAGCAGGAAGCAGAGCCTTGTTTCTCTCTCTCAATCTTCAGCGCCTAGAACTGAGCCCGGCAGTCACCAGGCACCTAGAAACGGCACAATGGAAGAACTTTAGATTTTCCTTAGTGGCAGGGAGCACTGAAGACCCAGGATTCTGTACCACTTCAGGAAATCCTCAGTGTAACTATTTGGGCCAAGGATGCCCAAATTCAAGCCCGGCCCCAATTTTTATAACTGACATGTCTCGGCAGTAATATCTATATCCTCGTCCAAAGAAAGGCCAATGAGGATTTACTCTTACTTAAAAAAAAAACACAAAAAATCTTATGGCTTTGCTGATTGCAAGCAAGAAAGCTAGTTGGATTTGAGGCAACCTCAAGCAGTTAATGAACAAGTATTGTGGCTTGTCCAAGGGATTGAGTTTTCTGAATAACAAAGCAGACTGAGGTTGTAGGCTGTTTCCAGGGGCAGTGTGAGGGATGTCGTTGGGATCCCACTGTTGAAGTCTCCAGGACCAGTCAATGGTTTTTGGGAACCATTACTTTCTGGCAGGCAAAACATGTGAAGACCATCCCAGGAAAGCCAGGACATGCGGAAGTCCTGCATTAAACCACAAAACAAATAACTCAAGAAAAACGGCGTGGTTCTAGCTTTGTAACCCTCAACACAGCACTAGACACTCTGGGCGGCCACCTCCTCGTCAGCACCCTGGGGACGAGCAGAGCACCTCCTGCTCACACTCTGTGGTGGTGTCACCCGCCACCTTAGAAACCGAGCCTGTTTCCACTAGAGCTTGTGAGGAGCTACTTCACCTCTTTGAGACTCAGTTTCCTTATCTGTAAGAAAGAACATAAAATTGGGAGAAGCCATCTTGAGCAGGGAAAAACACAGACTTTGGAGACAGGCAGACAGGCAGTCTTAAATCTCAGCCCTGGGTGACCCAAAGCAGGTTACTTGACCTCGGAGTTTTACTTCCTTCGCCTGCAAAATGCAGATGAGAATGTCTGCCGTAAGGGCTGTGGAAGGACTGTGGTCATGCCACCTCTCAGTAGGGGCAAAATAAACATTGGCTTCCTTCCTTCGTTCCTGTTTCACATTCAGCAAATCTGAGAGAGAAGGATGTGAACATACTGAAATGTTTGTGGGGGAAAAAAAAAATTAGGGGCCAGCCTGGTGGCATAGTGGTTGGTTCGGAATGCTCCACTTTGGTGGCCTGGGGTTCGTGTGTTCAGATCCCAGGCGCAGACCTATACACTGCTCCTCAAGCCATGCTGTGGCAGTGACCCACAAACAAAATAGAGAAAGTCTGGCATGGATGTTCGTTCTGAGCTAATCTTCCTCAAGCAAAAAGAGGAAGATTGGCAACAGATGTTAGCTCAGGGCTAATCATCCTCACCAAAACAAAATAAGTTAAACCCTCAACAGAATGCTATCAGAAGCTTTTACATCAGATATATTCGCCCACATTTCCCTCTTCCAACATAAGAGGGCCCACCTGCTGACCAACACTGCCCATCTCTGAGGTTATCAGAGGGCGCCTGAAAGAGTGAGGACAAGAGGCTGCAGGGAGCGATGGGCACCAAGCACAGGAAGCACTGTTCCAAGAGGGAAAATACGTGGTCCTGACACACGGTCCTGTTGGGCACCATCTCCAATGGGCTCTGCGACAGCATGAGGAGGCCTGAGGAAACAGTCTGGGTCCCCGGCCAGCAGGTATGAGAAGTCCCCAGGCTGGGAGACTTGACCATGAAGGAGCAGTGAGCTCCCTAACCTCAAGGCAGCTCCACAGCAGAGCTGAGACCTGGCCTCCGAGGCAGCGCAGGAGCAGGAGGTCTGACTCTAGGAGCAGTTTCAGCTCTAACTTCACCACCAGAAGAAAGACTCTTATCACACGAAAACATTCACAGGCTTCCAAAGCCAGCTCTGGGAGAAGGTCCCCTCAGGGGAACAGGCCATGCCCGTGAGCAGAGCTCAGGGAGGGACCCCCTCACAGCAGGGAAAAGATGCTGCAGCGTGACCAGTCTCACCAGCACGCTTCCTGGGTCCCCAGCCTTCCCCTGAGCCAGGTCTGGAACAGGTGGCCCAGCCCAGGCTGTCCTGCTCCAGAAGCAGCTCCAGGGGCAGTGGGTTCCCCGCACTGACAAGACTCATCATTCAGAACATGGCCACAGACCCGTCTGCTCCTCGTGAGGAGAATGTATTTCAAACCTGGAGAGTCGGAATTCGGAGACGGTCCACGTGTTCTACAGACACAGGGCCTCTTCCCTGGGAGGGCTGGGGTGTGCTGGAGAGGTGGCCGTGCAGGGGCTCTCTCCCCGTTAGCAGAAAGGTGGTGCGCATGCCCCAGGGTTACAATTTGGAGTGTCCTGCACAGAACTCCTGTGAGAGCAGACCTAGGACTAGGGCAGTGGGCACGTGTATTCTGCAGGAGGCGGTGATCAGAAAGCTTGGCTAACACAGAAGGATTCTGGGTATGATAACCCTACTAGAGCCAGGGGGCAACTCTGGTTCTCCTAAAATCCCGCCTGGTGTGCCACTCAGCACACCCCCAAATCTGAAGCGTCAGCCCTTTTTGAGCTATGGCACCTCACCAGCAAAAGTAAATGCTACAGGAGCTCAGAAGCCTCGTGGTGCTAAGGATGAAGCCTCCAGTCAGAGAATGTCCTCGTGAGGGGGCTCTGGGAAGCAGATGGGCTCTCAATAGTCCCCAGCCCCTGGGAGTGGCTGCAGGCGGGAGGTAAAGGGTGTGAGTGGCTTGGGCACGCGGACCCCCCATTGAGGAAGCCAAGGACCCCACACATCGGCAACGGCCATGTGCATCAGAGACCGGCAAAGCTGCACATGTGAGAACCGAACTCCGGCTGGCAGTGGACACAGGACTCCGGTCCCCATGCTGTGACAGCAGGGTCTGAGCCCAAGGCCTGACTTCTGAGGCTGGGAGTGGGTGCCATGGCAGGACAGGCTTGGCTTTGCTGGTTTCAAGGACTCCAGTTCAGTCCAGTCTTTGACCCTCAGACGAACTGGGACAGGTTGGGGACTTTGATGTTGAGATCGCCGATGTTGATGTTCCGAGGGATCTCTGGCAGGTTGATGTTCTTCACAGCAGACACGGCCCGGGCGGGGGCTGCCGAGAGGCCACCCTGAGGAGAAATGAGAGGTGGGCATGAGACAACCCTGTGTCATCTGTTTAATGCTTAAAAAACAAGTGAAGGGGTCTAGAAAATGTCCAAATTGAGCACACACAACATGAGTGTTGATTTTTCCTCCCTATTCCTCAAGGGCAGCCAGCAAAATGATCTTCAGGTTAGATGGGGACCACGGTGTAGGACCCAAACTCTGTGCTCCGAAAAGTGGGGTTGCAGCTCATGCAGTTTTATCGCCCCAGCACCTAACAGTGCCCGGCACACAGTAGGTGCTGAAATAATCTGAGATGGTTTAACCAAGTCCTGTCCACTATTGGGGCACTCTTCAGGTTACAAAACAAAATAAAATGAAACCCTTTCTCAAGAGACTGAAGACTCACAGACAAGCGCAGTCACAGGGAAATTCTTAAGAGGAAAAGGAATGTCGCAGCTCAGGGCAAGTGCTTGCCAACTAATAATGTGCCTGGAAAGAGCTGGCTTTGGAAATGTCACGTGGCACAAGATGGGAAGAAACACATGGAGGTGGAGGAGCCCACAGACACGGAAGGACGGGAGACAAGCGCAGAGAGCCACTGGGACTCTGGTCAGCCCTCACCCTCCAGGCCCAGCCGTATGCAGAGAAGGGGAGAAGCTGACCAGGACGCTCTCAAAACCACTTCCTCTGCACTGACTGCTTTCGGGATACCACTCCAATTACCCCTCACCCAGCAAACGCCCACTCATTCTGGTTTCCAAACCCCCTGCCTCTGACTCATTCACTATTCCTGGAAGCATCCCAGCCTGCATTTCTAAAGGAACGACAGTTGCCACAATAGCTGTGGTCTGGACAAGCTTCTTCAGCAGGCCTGCCAGCCCTCACAGCAAGAATTCCTGGTTTTGCAAGATCAAGTTCCTTTACACAAAGCAAGGCAGCTCTTTAAGACACCCAGGTAATTAAAGAGGTAATCTGCTCGGGTGTTTCTGCCACATGTGAAGGAGCATCCTGTAACCTCTGCTCCCCGAGCAGGCGGACAAGGCAATGGAGAGCCCTCAGGGGGACAGGACAGAACCTACTGTGAGCATCTGGACCAAGCCCCGCACCAGGTCGGGGTGGATCGGGGCACGTTATTTTCAAACCCAGCCAAACTCTACTGTAGCTTTTTATAAGCCCAACTGGAAATAAGGAAATTGCTAACTCTGAGTCTAAAAGACACCACGAGAAACGGCTGCTGGGAGACCAGACTCACACAGCACACAAACAAGGCAACCACACTGGAATCGGAGAGGAGGATTCTGGGTCCCTCCAGGGAACGTGTGGCTGTGCGAGGAGGAATTACAACCACAAACATGGGCCATGACCCCCAAGCCAGAAGCTGTCTGCCTTCCGTGTCGTCTGGCTTTCCTTTCACACCTTTAGCTTCCTTCTTCCCCGTTTAATTCTCAGGACGGGCCTTCCAATCGATGAGGTTTGATGGACTCAAGGAAGACAGAAGATGAGTAGGAAACGCTCCTATGGCCCCACAGAGACACAAACCAACATGCGGATCCACTGCTCCTCCCCCAGGTCTTCTCTAACTGCCAGGGCAACAGCGCAGCTGCGCACTCACCTCGGATTTCTCCAGCCTGTTCTGAGCTTCCATCTGAGCCACGATTTCATTCATGTTGGTTTCCAACACCATCCCACCCATCACCACCTCCTGGAGGATGTAGTGTACCTAAACAGGACGCAAAAACAAGGAGATTAGAGCACTGGGTGGTAGGCAGGGGGTGGCCCCAAAGGAAACCTCGTGGGCTGTCCTGTGGCGGCAGAGTGGCCAGACTGGGCACAGCTCCTGCTTCACAACACACACCTGAGCCCCCTGGACGTGAACTGCTCAAGTGAGACCACAGGGGTCTCCCCCATGTCCCCGTGGATCATGACATGAATCCCACCGAGAAGTACTGGAGGCGCCTGGCTATACAGTCAGGAGGGGAGGTGGTGGCTGAGAGCACAGCCTCCAGAGGCAGACAGACCTCGTGTAAATGTCAGCTCAACTCTCTCTCAGGTGGCTGACCTCGGGCAAACGATCCGTCCAGGGCTTCAGCTTCCATCAGGACTGAGGTGAGGACGGAATGAGATGAGCGGTGTCGAGCACCTAGCCTGCTGCCTGGCACACAGTGGGTTCTAAAGAAACACCGATGTCCTTCACTACTAATACCATCACCATCAACACCGACTGGCACTAAGTGGGTCCAGTTATGGATGAACCTTGAGGACACTATGCTGAGTGACAGAGCCAGACACAAAGGACAAATATGGTACGATTCCACTTCTATGAGGCACCTATGGTCAAAACCATAGAGGCAGAAGGAGAATGGCGGTTGCCGAGGACTGAGGGGAGGGGGAATCGGGAGTGGTTGTTTAATGGGGATAGAGTTTCAGTTTTGCAAGATGAAAAGAGTTCTGGGAACAGGTTGCCCAAAAAGTGTGAATGTACTTAACACTACTGAGTCGTGAACTTAAAAATGAAGACGGCAAACTTTAAGTTACGTAAATTTTACGACAATTAAAAACCTAGGTCTCTACACCAGTACTGTCAGTATTCGTTCCCTCTGTTTAACAAAGCCCTTCTTCCTGGGGGAAGTCGCACTTGCTGAGCATCCACTATGTGCTCAGCACGTGAGACGTAACTTATTTTAATTTGACAGCATCCATCTGAGGCAGGTAATGCTATCTCCACCTTATACATAAAGAAACCGACACTTGGCAAAGTCACCAGACTATCCCAGTGTCACGTATATGAGCAGCAGAGCTGAGCACTGAAGCTGGAGGTCAGACTCCAGAGCTCACGTTCCACCCCTTCCACCAAACCGCCTCAAAATCCCACACTGTCTTCCCCTCCGTTCATCGCTCACCCCCGGGCCTGTGGAGTCATGTGTCAGACTCGCCTTTGTGTGTGAAGATCTTGTATGAATCCCCCCACGCTTTCTCCCCAAGGCCTGGAACAACGCCCAGTGCAGAGGGGGCATGCGCAATGAATGAAAGGCGTTGCGTACGTCTGCGGAGCACATGCCTTGGGCTTCAGGTGCTCGGAGCCGGATGACAGTGAGGTGGTGGAGGCTGTATGGAGAAGGTGTAGGCAAGGCTTAACACATGACATCACGGGGACCAGCGGTTGGTTAAAAGAAAACATCAGTGAAGACTTGTGATTTGAACACTGCATCAGGAAGTCAGAATTTTAAAATGCTATTTAAATGTACTCTAAGCGCAAAAAGGAGAAATTAATAAAAGCACAAACTCCATTTTCAACAAAACTAGAAGATAACCAGAATCCCAGGCCCCGAAACAGGTGGAAAAGCTGCCAAGAGCAGGGAACCCAAGCAAGGGCTCTTCCTGTTAGAGAAGGGAAAGAAGGACGCTATGGAAAGAGCACACAGGGGCGGGAGAGCTCAGACAGACCTGTAAGAACATGCTTCCTGGGGGTGAAGGACACACCCTCTGGGACCAAAGGGACTGCTTGTTTCGGGAAGGCAGGAACTGCCTTGGACCTGGAGCTGGGGCTAAATGAGAAAGCACACAAACAAGGGGTATGCGCCTCACAGTCGGTCTCTGTGGCCGCCTCTGCATTGTGGAAAAGCTCGCAGATGCTTACCCTTCACGGCCGGATAGAAATAACGGGGAAATGCACTCACCCAGGACCCCAAATCATGAGAACTGCAGCCAGCCTGGAACACAGACTCGGGCCCTCCCCTAAACAAGCATCCTGCAAACAGCTGGTGCCTGAAAAACCTATCTATTTAAAGTTGAGTTATAAACACGAAATCGGCTGAGGATCCATATAAAGACACAACAAGGAAAAATTAGGAAAGAAACAGGAACACCAAACGGTAGGCTAAGACTACACACTGGAAGAATGCTGCCAGGGAGCAGGTGAAATAAAATTAAATATTTTGCAAAATCAAAAAAAGAAAACTATGAAGCAAGAGGCCAAAGCAAAAGTGCAAGAGCTTACGAGAGAAGCAGGGAAGACACATACCAGCACAGCTCAGGAAAAAACAGAGAGAAATGAAGAGGAAACTGGAAGGAGCGAAAGGCAGAAGAGGCGCTGCTGAAAACACAGTAAGGAACAAAAAGGAGAGAAACGGAAAAAGCAAGTAAAATGAAATGAAAAAGAGTTAAAAGGAACAGAGAGAAAATGAGAGTATAGAAGACAGCAAAGGAGACGGAACATACGCATAAAAAAAACGAACATGGAATGGAGCAAATATGTAAAGATTAGTCCATAAAGATTACATAAAGATGTAACTCAAGATGTTTCTTGAAACAAAACAGGATTTAGCTATGAAAGGGCACTCTGCGGCTCACGGAACCCCTACCCAGATGAGTCAGTGCCGAGACAGATGTGAAGGCAGATGTCGGGATTTCTGCAACCAGGCAAAAAGATCAAGTCACTCAAGAGAGGGACGAAATCTCGAAAATTTCCACAGTAAAATTCATTGCTAGCAGAAAAAGGAGCAACACGCACAAAATTCCCAAGGAGAGAGAGCGTGACCCAAGAATTTTATACCCGGTTAACTGTCAATCAAGAGTACCGGGAAATATTGTTCCCATGAGTCTTTCTTGAGGAATCTACAAAAGGAAACACTTCTGCCAACGAAGGAGTGACTGGAAAAACTATGGCAGAAAGACTGGTGGTGAGCACGGAGTCTACTTGATGGTAGGACTAAGACTAAAATGGGATTAAAGGGACAACAGAAAGTCAGTGCTGTGTGCTTTGACAAGGTAGAAAAGCTGCAGCTGGCAACAAGGAGGAAAAGGGAGGAAGAAGGTGGGAGGTAGAATAAGAACACCGAGTTCCTCATCCGCCATAACTGAGAGCCGATGGATAGCATCTAAAACCAACAACTCACGGAATAAAGACACAGTTATTAGGACTTACATTGTGACTTTTGTGCCAACGTCCAAGCCCACAATCATCTGCCACAAGCAATACTTCGAGAGCCACCAAACTTCTGACTTAAGACCAAAGAGCTCTTTCCTGCTGACTGGAGTTCTATGTCAACTTTTCTTGCATAAAATTCTCCCATAAAGCATCCTCTGCGATCTCCAGCTTCTCTAAGGTACAGGGAGAACTCAGACTCCTGTGAAGCAGGAAGCACAGAATCATTCTAGAAGTTTAGGCTCCCTCCACCTCTAGTCTTCTATAGTATCTTGCCCAAACCTGATTCAATTTCATTTTCTTTTTTTCAGTAAACTTGCCTTTCCAAAGTATTCACAGAACAGTTCTCTTTTCTCACTCATGGTATATTATTAATTAAGTTACACAATTATAATACCAGTAACAACAGGTCTGAACACATCGCAACTGACCTTCGGTCAGCATAGTCACTCATGTGGTGTCAATGAGCAAAGGATGAGCAACTAGGGATCAGCTTACCAGCTGCCATGTCAAGCTGACAAGTCAGCAAAGACTCTTCCACTGAACATGAAGTAGACCATGGAAGATGCATATCATTTTCCCAATGGAGACAGAGGGTACCTGAGAAAGCTGGAGGTTGGGCAGCCAAGAATCAATACTAAACTCATGTACCTAAAATACTAGAGACACAGTCAGATCACAAAGAATGGTTTTGTTAAATGACAGGAGTTGCCTGATGGACTGATCTTGAGGATGCAGCAGAAATGTAGGTAAATACCTTAGAGAACACTGAGAGTTAAAGTACCAAACCGCCAAATGGAGGTGGGGGAAAGGAAATCTGAGTCATGTTGGTGCCAATAAAAACCACGAGAACAGAAGAAAGCAAAGACGTAAAGGTCCTCAAGAGCCCTAAACCCAGCCTAAGACAGCGTGCAATGAACAAATATGAATTATCAAGTAATGATAATTCACAGCTTTCTGCTAGGTCAGCAACCATCTAAAATAATGAAATAGCAAAATTCATTCAGCAGTGTTTGTTAAAAGAGTTCAAACAAAAGTGTTACTGATTTCTTAGCTCCTGGCAAATCTAATGGTGATTTGACCCAGGAATGATCACAACCAGGAAGAGTTTCATTTGAACATAAGAATTAAGATAACGCCAATAAACCTAAAGGTTATCTCGATGTAAGAAGGAGGAAACTGAGAAAATACTTTGCGTGATGAATCTGAAATCTCAACAGGGAAACGGCTGGGTGTAAATCAATGCTTTTCAAGACCAGGATACATATATTTATGGCCACACTTTAAAGAATGAAAGTTGGTGTTTATAATTTTGTGCTATTTAAATTTTTCTTTTAAAACCCCTCAAAACAGTCAAAAGTAGGAATGATTACCTAAAGCAAAACACCTATTCCTCTGAAGGCAACCTAACCTGCTAGCAAGCCTCTATTCTTTCCTCTCAACACCTCTGGACATCTGTCTTCCTTTCCTTTTCTTTCTTAGGAAGCTGTCACATCGTCCTCCCTCCCAGGAAGGTACTTGCTTGTATACCTGGATCCACTGGGCATCCAGTCTGGCCCCACTATTCTTTTCTGTCCATATAAGTTAACTGACACCCTTCAAATCTCATTCCCTGAGGCTGTATGAATGTCCTGATCAGGATGGGGACCTGTACGTTTGTGCCCTGGGCTGCCCCAGGTAGTTTCTCCCTGACCCAGTGTACTAACAGACGAACAGCAACAACAAATCTGGTGCACGCTGAGGATTCAACAGGGCTGAGGTACAGCTCCGGGACTCCTGGAAGGCGGGACTCTCCTGTTCTGAAGAGCTTGAATCAGGGGTTTGGTGCCAAGAAAAGCTTTGGCAGCAAGCCCACTGTGAAAATGCACAGAAAGGGAAAAATAATACTGGGAAGCATGAGGGGCGAGTTAAACGACTGTCTAGGCTGCTCGGACTTCCTGATGGAGAGAAAGCACTGCTCCACGTTGGAACAAGGGCTTGTAGTGCGGCCGATGCTCCTGGGATGTGTTAATCCTCATCCTCACTACCTTCTACCGTGCTCCATGCTGATCCTGGGGAGCAGTTCTGTAAACTCGGAGACATCCTTCCAGGACTCGAGGTGCTGAATACCCAAGGCTTGGGGGGAGCAAACTCAAGAAAGGCTAAGAGCCCTCTAGGCGGAGACACTCCCCTCTTCTCAGTGATACTTCTGAGCCCGGTACGCACTTCCACTGAGGTACTTCGTTCAGTGCACTGTCATATCTTCTGTCTCCTCTCCTCGACTGTGATTTTCCTTGAGGCAGGTTCTATGTCATATTCATCCCTGGGTCCCCAGTGCCGAGCACTGTGCTTGGTAACAGCCATACTTCATAAATGCAGGCTGAAGGGATGAGAGAGGCTCATCTGGTTCAAAAGTCTTCACTGTGAGGAGCCACAGGCCTTTCGAGGCAGCCCAGCTTCCCATTCGGGTACTGAGAAATATGCTCCACTGCCTGGGACATGGCCTGAGTTAGCCTCTGCAGAGAAAGTGGGTTAAAATGAGGTGGCCAGTCAGGATTGATAGAGTCTAAGTGGGAAAATAAAAGCGTCACTTCAAGGATGGAGGTGCTCCTGAGGGACACAGCTCTGGAATCGATGGAGACGGAGACAACTCGGTTCCCACAATCCTATCCAAGGACAGAGGAGTCCGGGATCCTCAAGAGTTCCATCCTAGGTTATGTTTCTCACTGAAGCCAAAAAGTTCTGAATCCAGTCCCCGGTCAACAGAGACCATCACGAAAAGCAAAGTGATCTGGAGCCTGAAGATAACAAACAAGACATGACAAGACATATAGTCTCCAGACCATAGACTGGCCGTGTTCCAAAAGTTTATTTTTAAACATTAAATGTACAGCATATTTCTCTATAGACATAAGTAAGGTTCTCCTACTAGCAGCTCAAGAAAGCTGACTTAAATCCATGATGCCATCTAGAATGTGGTACCATCTCTTGCAGCTATAGCTAAGTACCATAAATAATCCTGCAGTGAAATGCAGTTCTACACCGGGATGGCAGGAGCACATCTAGCGGACGTCCATGGGCAGAGAGGGTACGTAAGACCTTCTGAGACACGAGTGGCACACTAATCGCACCACACCCCAAGCTCTATCACATCCCTAGAAACCTCTAGCCTGGATCGATCCCTCCCCAGGTGTTTTGCTTTGGGGGACAATAGGCTGTTGCACCACCAAAGACAAGGGCTCAGACGCCCACTGCCTTCTCATACTCCCACATCTTTCTTAGAACAACTGGATGACCACAGAAGACAATCAAACACGGATCAAATACAAAAGAGCATGGTCACAGCTCCTACACCGGAACACGAGGATGCCAACATTGCAACACTCAAGTTTTAAAAAGGAATTGTTAGATAAGAGACCTCGTTTACCTTACAAAAAACTAAATGCTATTAACTTTTTCTTCCCCTTCTTGGCTTGGTTGGTTTCATTAATTCCCAGGAAAGGCCTCCAGAGTGCAAAGAGGGAAGAGATTCTGGGTAGGTGGGGTGCGCATCATCTTCTTGTCCATGCTAGAGGGCGTGGTGGCTCTTAATAGGCCAAGGGTAGGTGGACACTAAGCAGACTCGGCACGGACAGGGGAGGAGAAAATCATTTGAATCATCTTGGCCCAGAGTCAGTGTCTAGTTTCCAAATTATTTATTTTAGAAAGAAATGAAAAGCGGAAGAAGGCATAGAAACGCCTTCCAGAAACCTGGTGAAATGTGCCTTCTTCTCTCTTATCCCGACTTTCACTGGAAAGTCCGATGTTTTCTCAGTGTTTTAAGACATGGTAAGGATGGCCTGTCCTCACTCCCTGTGGCATGCCTTCATCTCACATGTCTACAAATGAACACAGGGTCACTGGATTCAACAACTGTTGGTTCAGTGTCTAAGTACATAGAACTGCAATGAACAATACGGAGACACAATGAAACACCAGTTCCACTGGGAAGCTGACTTTCTAGCCAGGGAGACAAAACGACGCATGGAAGAGTCAAACATGAAAACACCAGTCATCTGTCTTAATGGAAACCCTCCGTGTGTACACACTCCCATGACTTCTAAAACAGAGTATTCTGAACATAACTTAGCTGTTTCCTTGGCACTCGTTGCTAATGTCGATTAAGGAATCCCTCTATGCTGAGACACCCTCGGGGACTCTCAGTGGCACAGGGTTGCTTGTTCCCAAGCAGCTCTGCCGAAGTAAAGAAAGCAGGCAAAGAAAGCAACCTGCTTTGTAGACGTTTCTTTTTCTCCTTTCCTTGCTATTAGTGTCTCCTGAACCACTTTTATGACCTTCCTCAGTCTTCAGACAGGACATTTCCAAGGTTTTCCCCAGATGTCTTCTTGCCATGAAATTGCAAAAGACGTGATCCCTAGCCCTTGATTTGCTTTCTTTCTCTTTCACTCATATGACCATACATTCTTTCAATGGAAACAATGACTCTAGTGGAATCTCACTTTATATGAGGTTTAAGTTCCAAAGTCACCAAGTAAGACATAAACCATACATTGCTGAAAATTCTTTTTTTTAAAAAAAAAAAAAGACTTTTTTTCCTTTTTTTCCCAAAGCCCCCTGGTACACAGTTGTGTATTTTTAGTTGTGGGTCCTTCTAGTTGTGGCATGTGGGATGCCACCTCAGCATGGCTTGATGAGTGGTGCCATGTCTGTGCCCAGGATTTGAACGGGTGAGAAACCCTGGGCCACCGAAGTGGAATGTGTGAACTTAACCACTCAGCCTCAGGGCCAGCCCCGCTGAAAATTCTTTAAATCACCCATGCAGTCCAACCCGGCTTGTTTTTCCTCCACTGATGGAACTGATCACTCATTTTCTCCAGTTGAGCACTAGACGAAGGGGCTGGCTTGTTTAGGGAGCACAGAGACTGAAAATCTGTGTTGTATCTTTAAGGAGTAAAATCACAGTAAGGACCGAAAGATGCTTATGAGAGCACAGGCACGCGGTAGAGGCAGAGAAAGGCCAAGTCAAATCTTCCACCTCATGCTCACTCCAGGCATGCAGTGGAGTGCCTGTCCACGCTTTCTCTTTGCCCAACGGTTAGAGCTGAACCCATATAAGCTAAATATGTGTCTGTGAGTCCCCACTACACACGAGATAATGTGTTAGGTTCAAGGAATTCACTCATTTTCACCAAAAGAATGTGACCTGTTACAATGTCTATTTTCAAATATGCTTAACATCATAGAATGTTCAGAGCTGGAAGGAGGAAATGAAGATAAGATGTGGACCCTGTCCTCAAAGGGCTTAGAATCAAGTAAAGAAGATAAAACATGTACGGAATTACCTACAATAAAAGGAAGACCTTGATAAGTACCATGACCAAGCACAAAAAGCCATGGAAGTTCAGAGAAGGGCGGGCCTTACACTAACTGGTGTATGGGGAAGGCATCCAGAAAGAGGGAAGGGCAAATCGCCCAGCAACTCATTAACGACTGTTCATGCTCATCTAACAATAATTCTTCTTCTTTAATACAAGTGTCGCTCACTCTCCAGCTTCATCTTATGCTCTTTCAATGTGTATAGTTGACTGGAGCAAAGTATACTCATGGCATGTTATTCTGTCCTTTTTTAAAAAAAGAATTCCTATTATGACTCAGTTCTCTGTGAAGTAATTTTTTAAAAACGTTCCAGCAGGACTTTTTCTTTCTTGTCTACTGTTTCACCCTCTCTCATTTGCTGCCTGTCTGCAATCCTGGTCCCAGATGCTAAGCACAGCACTAGGTAAAGAAAACGACTGTGTCCTTGTCCTCTTGAATTCTATCTTCTCTCTGGCTGGTTATCTACTAACAAAACACGACCCAAATATGTCTCTTTCCACAAGGAGAATACTAAAGCAGGAGAGAACACGAAGGGCAGGGCAGCAGCGTGGAGAGTGGAGGCCCTGGAATCAGAGTCCAGAGTCTGAGTTCCGTCTCTGCCACTCACTAGTTGTGTGGCTGGAGAACCAGAGGCGTCCTAGCTCTACACCTCAGTTTCTTCCTATAGAAAATGTGGAGAACGAGACTTCTTACCTGACATGCCTAGTCTAAGGATAACAGAAGATGATGCAGGAAATAAATGAGACACTGTAATGAAAGCCCTTAACTATTATGAGCCTGATGCTTAAGTAAGTACTTAATGAGTACTAATTAATGTAGGAATTACAGTCAAAGTCATCTTGTCCAACCTCCTTCCCAATGCAGGAATTTATGCTCTGGCTGCTGAGACAGAATAGATGCTTCAGCCCCGTGAAGGGAGCTCACTGCTGTTCCTAAGCTGCCCAGTCTACTGTGGAGCAGCAGTAATCGTCACAAAGTTCTTCACTGTGTTGAGCCACAATGCGCATGGAACTGTTTCCATCCCCTGGCCCTATACGCGTCCCCTGGGGAAGTAAGGAATAAGTCCCTGCCCTCTACCCTGAGAGTCCATCCCTCTTCCTAATCTGACCAAAGGGCAAGCAGTTAGGTAAGTGAAGCACGATTTATTTGACGATCAAGAAAAAATTCCATGGGGCCAACCCCATGGCCAAGTGGTTAAGTGCGCAAGTTCCGCTTCAGCAGCCAAGGGTTTTGCCAGTTCGGATCCTGGGCGCAGACATGGCACCGCCCGTCAGGCCATGCTGAGGCAGCATCCCACATGCCACAACTAGAAGGACCCACAACTAAAAACATACACAACTATGTACTGGAGGGATTTGGGGAGAAAAAGAAAAAATAAAATCTTGAAAAAAAGAGAAAAATTTCCAAAAGCCATGCCTGGACCCACAAACATGCTTCTGAGATGATCTCCATCCCCACAGTTTCTGTTCCTTCTAAAGTGCTGCTCCTGGCATGGCCCTGGGCCCTGCTCCACCCACTCTAGCCCTCTGCATGCTGGGTCAAAACTTACAAAGCTAGAACATCCTTCAAGACAAGTGACACAAACAGCTCAGTCTTGCTGCAGCACAAAGCTCAAAGCAGGAAATGGCAAGAGGTGAGGCCAGAGATGCAGCAGGCTGGGAGAGATCTCGGAGGTCTTCATAAATGATGTTAACAGGCCTTAGCACCATTCTTTAGGCAGCGGTCCTCAACTTTTTTCTACAATCACAAGAATTCACTGGCATCACACACTTCCCTCGATCACTCGGTGTCATCAGGCATTCATAAGGGTTTGGAGGAAGGCAGGGGAAGGAGTGAAGCAGGTTCTCCTTCTCCTTACGAATTACTGCTATGGGGAATAGAGAGCCACTGAATAATTCCAACAGGGGAGGTGCACAGTCAAAAACATTCTCAATATGTCATTAGAAGGGTGTATCAAAGATAGATTAAAGGGGATAATACTGGAGGCAGAGAGAACAGTAGGGAAAAAAGTAAATATCAAGACAAAATCACCATTTATTGAGGTAAGCAATTATTTACTAACTCAAACCCTCAAAATAACGATGAATGGTGGATGGTACAGTATTTCATTAAAGCTAAGACTCCATGGATTATAAAACACACTACCATTTTATGTTCCACTAAAAAAGAACAATGTTGCTAATTAAACAATGTAATGCCACTGATTGTAAGACAAATCTTGACTTGAGATGTTAAAATCTCAAGCATTACCAAAAAAAAGGAATCTGAGAATTGATGAAATATGGTATCACCCCTGTGCAATGACTGGAGAAACAGAGGCACAAAGATGTCTTTAAGAGGCTGCCTACAGGACGGTGTCAAGATGGTGGTACAGGCAGACTCTGAACTCACCTCCTCCCATGGACATAATAAATTTAAATGCAGGAGGAAAGGAGTAAAAGAGTGGAGCTTTTAGCAAGAGGTTAAAACTAAAGAGACCATCAATTCAATACAGATTGCTAAGTACATAGGTTATTATACATGAACCTCATGGCAATCAAAAACCAGAAACCTATAATAAATATACAAAAACATTAAGAGAAAGGAACCCAATCATAATACTAAAGAACACCATCAAACCACAAGAGAAGAGAGCAAGAGAAGGAGAAAGGAACAGAGAAGAACTACTAAAAACCCAGAAAAAAAGTAACAAATTGGCAATAAGTACATTCTTATCAATAGCTACTTTAAATGTCAATTGACTAAATGCTCCAATCAAAAGGCAGACAGTGGCTGATTGGATAAAAAAAACAAGATCCATATATATGCCACATACAAGAGACACACTTCAGACCTAAAGACACTCACAAACTGAAAGTGAAGGGAAGGAGAAGCTGGGATAGCAATACTAATACCGAACAAAACAGATTTTAAAACAAAAACTGTAACAAGAGACAAAGAAGGGCACTACATAATGATAAAGGGAACAACCCAACAAGAAGATATAACACTTGTAAATATCTATGCACCCAACATAGGAGCACCTAAATATATAAAGCAATTACTAACAAACCTAAGAGGAGAAATAGACAGTAACACAATAATAGTAGGGGACTGTAACACTCCACTTACACCGATGGACAGATCATGTAAACAGAAGATCAATAAGGAAACATTGGCCTTAAATGACACATTAGACCAGAGGGACTCAGTACATATATACAGAGCATTCCACTCAAAAACTATAGAATACACATTCTTTTCAAATGCATGTGGAACATTCTCCAGGATAGATCACCTATTAGGCCACAAAAGTAGTTTCAATACATTTAAGAAGACTGAAATAATACCAAGCATCTTTTGTGACCACAGTGGTATGAAACCAAAAATCAACTACAGGAAGAAAATTGGAAAAGTCACACAAATGTGGAGATTAAACAAAATGCTCCTGAACAACGATTGGGTCAACAAAGAAATCAAAGGAGAAATCAAAAAATACCTGGAGACAAACAAAAATAAGATATGCCAAAATTTATGAGATACAGCAAAAGCACTTCTAAGAAGGAAGTTTATAGCAATACAGATCTACCTCAACAAACAAGAGAAATCTCAAATAAAGAATCTAACAGTGCACCTTAAGGAACTGGAAAAAGAAGAACAAACAAAGCCCAAAATCAACAGAAGGAAGGAAATAATAAAAATCAGAACAGGAATAAATGAAACAGCAACTAAAAAAAAATAGAAAAAAATCAATGGAACTAAGGGCTGGTTCTTGGAAAAGATAAACAAAATTGACAAACCTTTAGCTAGACTTACCAAGAAAAAAATAGAGAGAAAGCTCAAATAAATAAAATCAGAAATGAAGAGGACAAATTACAACAGACACCTCAGAAATACAAAAGATTATAAGAGAATACCATGAAAAGCTATACGTCAACAAATTGGATAATCTAGAAGAAATGGATAAATTCTTAGAATCATACAACCTTCCAAAACCGGATCAAGAGAAATAGAGAATCTGAATAGACCAATCACCAGTAAGGAGACTGAAACACTAATCAAAAACCTCCTCCAAAATAAAAGTCCAGGACCACATGGCTTTCCTGGTGAACTCCACCAATCATTCAAAGAAGACTTAATCCCTATCCTTCTTAAACTCTTCCAAAAGTTGAAGAGGAGGGGAAGCTTCCTCATTCTACAAAGCCAACATTACCCTGATACCAAAACCAGACAAGGACAACACAAAAAAAGAAAATTTCAGGGCAATATCGCTGATGAACATCAATGCTAAAGTCCTCAACAAAATACTAGAAAATCGAACAACAATACATTAAAAAGACCATACACCATGATCAAGTGGGATTTATTCCAGGTACGCAGGGATGGTTCAACATCCGCGAATCAACCAACATGATACACCACGTTAACAAAATGAAAAACAAAAATCACGCGATCATTTCAATAGATTCAGAGAAAGCATTTGACAAGACACAGCATCCACTTATAATAAAAACTCTGAATAAAATGGATATAGAAGGAAAGTACCTCAATACAATAAAGGCCACATATGACAAACCCACAGCTAATATCATTCTCAATGGAGAAAAACTGAAAACTATTCCTCTAAGAACAGGAACCAGACAAGGATGTCCACTTTTACCACTCTTATTTAACATAGTATTGGAAGTCCTAGCCAGAGCAATCAGGCAAGAAAAAGAAATAAAAGGAATCCAAAATGGAAAGGAAGAAGTGAAACCATCACTATTGCAGATGACATGATTTTATATATAGAAAACCGTAAAAAATCCAGCAAAAGACTTTTAGAAATAGTATTTGAATATAGTAAAGTTGCAGGATACAAAATCAACATACAAAAATCAGTTGCATTCTACCCACTGACAACAAAGTAGCAGAAAGAGAAATTAAGAATACAATCTCCTTTACAATTGCCACAAAAAGAATAAAACATCTAGGAATAAACTTAACCAAATAGGTGAAAGACCTGTTCACTGAAAACTATAAAATGTTGAAAGAAATTAAAGACACAAAGAAATGGAAAGATACTGTGTGCTCTGGGACTAGAAGAATTAACTTAGGTAAAATGTCCATACTTCCTAAAGCAATCTAGATTCAGTGCAATCTCTATCAAAGTTCCAATGACATTTTTCACAGAAATAGAACAAAGAATCCTAAAATTTATATGGAACAACAAAAGACCCCGAATAGCCAAAGGAATCGAGAAAAAAGAACAAAGCTGGAGGTATCACACCCCCTGATTTCAAAATATACTACAAAGCTAGAGTAATCAAAACAGCATAGTACTGGCACAGAAACAGACTACACAGACCAATGGAACAGAATTGAGAGCCCAGAAATAAACCCACACATCTATGGACAGCTAAATTTTGACAAGGGAGCCAAGAACATACAATAGAGAAAGGAAAGTCTCTTCAATAAATGGTGTTAGGAAAACTGGACAGCCACAAGAATGAAAGTAGACCATTATCTTACACCATACACAAAAATCAACTCAAAATGGATTAAAGACTTGAATGTAAGACCTGAAACCATGAAACTTCTAGAAGAAAACATAGGCAGTATGCTCTTCAACAGTGGTCTAAGCAGCATATTTTCAAGTACCATGTCTGACCAGGCAAGGGAAACAATAGAAAAAATAAACAAATGGGACTACATCAAACTAAAAAGCTTCTGCCCAGCAAAGGAAACCATCAACAAAACGAAAAGACAACCTAACAACTGGGAGAAGATATTTGCAAACCATATATCTGCTAAGAGGTTAATATCCAAAATATATAAAGAACTCATACATCTCAACAAGAAAAACCTAACAACCCAAGTAAAAAATGGGCAAAAGATCTGAAGAGACATTTGTCCAAAAAAATATACAGATGGCCAATAGGCACCTGAAAAGATGTTCAATATCACTAATTATCAGGGAAATGCAAATCAAAACTACAAAACAAACACTCACATAGAGACAGAGATTGGATTGGTGGTTACCAGAGGGGAAGGGGGGAGGGAGGAGGGTGAAAGGCCTGATCAGGCACATGTGTGTGGTGATGGATGGTAATTATCAGTCTTTGGGTGGTAAACATCATGTAATCTACACAGAAATCGAAATATAATGATATACACTCAAAATTTATATAATGTTATAAACCAATGTTACCCCAATAAAAAAAAGAAAAGAAAGAGGCTGCCTAAGTCACCCAGTTAGAACCTGGTAAAGCCAGAAGCTCACAAAGCCACTGCAGGCAGACTCCCACTTGAAGAACACATGGCTCCTCCTGAGCCCGTCCAGCAGTTCTCTCCCAAAGGAGCAGACGCAAAGCTGCCTGAGTCCCACCGAGACCCACGAGCATGCTTAGGTCATCACCTTGAAAGTCAAGGTCTAACTAGAATCTACTTTTTTAAAATAGGCCTCTAGCTGCACTAATCGACATTCATCTGAAAAGTACTTTGAAAATTTTTTTTAAAACCCACACAGAATTAGAACACGTATGTATTACACATCCACCAATCAACTATTTGAGCGCCTGCACTGTTCAGACAACCAAGCAAGTACCACATGCTGACACTATTCCAGGACTTTACAGTCTGCTGGAAACAGTTAGGACTGAACACTTCAGAGCACGAGCAAGAAGACGAATAGCTTGGAGAGCCACACACTGGAGCTCAGAGAGACTTCCTCAAACGTAAAACTTGCGCTGGGCCCTGAGCCTGGAGAGGCTGCTAGAGGAAGCTGAGGGTAATTCAGGGTGGGAAGTGGGCTGGACAAAGGCAAAGAGGTGGGAATGGGTATGCATGGGTGGAAGACACATCAGATGGGCATGAGGGATCTGTGTCCCTGAGCAGAGAGAGCCTGAGAGCCGAGAGAGTCCATAATCCAGAGATCCTCGGAGGCCACAGGGAAGAACACAGACTGAAGGGAAAATGGCAGAAATGTGTTCTATGGGAGATGAGACCAGTGAGGGATGTCAGGGGAAGACTGTACAGAGCTGCAGTAGTCACCTAGAGCTGATCTGTAAGTTTCTTGGATTCAAGGAAGGGGAAGAGAAAAGAGAGAAGAAAAGAAAAGAGAGGTGGATCTAAAGAAAATATTGGAAGAAGTCGTACATATCCAGTAATCACTACGAAACAGAAAGTAAAGTAGGCGTCCCTGAGTCCAGGCCTGGGAGAACGATGGCACTGCTGACACAACTAGGAAAGTTCAGAAGAGAAGAGAACGGTGATGGTTAAGTGGGTGGCGGGCAGGTAGGAAAGGAGGTGGAGCAGGGAGGAGAACAGGAGCGGGCTGGCGCACACTAAGTTGGAAGTGGTGACAGGTCATCCAGATGGAAAGGTGCTGGACACTCCTGGAAACACAAGCTTTGAGCCTGGGTCAGAAGGACATGGAGATGTGTCGCCCATCTATGTCAAAGCAGATGAGCACTCAAAGGGGAATGCATAAAGAGAACGGCAGCAGGGTGCCAGGGACAGAGCTGTGGGGAATGTGCCATTTCTCTCCCTCTCTGGGTGGGAAAAGGAGCAGCAGCCTTAAAGCCCAAGGGTCAGCCTGGTGAGCAGGGACTCTTCCCCTCCTTCCCTGAAATTTCCATAACCAACATCAAATGTGACACCTACGCGGTAAAGTCAGGTATATGGATTCTGAAAATCTAAAGGGACACACTCATGGAGTACTTGGGCAAAAAAACCGGAAGTGCTCAGCGCCAGGCTGTGACAGGATGGCTTCCCTCAGTGCTACCAGCAGTTAAACTACAGAGAGGATGGGCCCGGGCAGCCCCGTGCTATCAGCTGCTGGAAACGTCTCCTGGTACAGACCTGGCTGACTTCAGAAACAGGTACAACAATCTGTTCTCTACAGAAGGTGAACCGTACTTCTTGACGTCATAAGCAGATACGGCCACAAGGATTTAACAAGGACCGACATGTCAATGTCGTGTACGGTCTTCACTAAGCTCACAGATCATCTGCTTTCAGACTCTCATCATGTGTCCTAAGGCCACTCTGGGCCATTACCCTTGCTGTGCACACCCTCCCATGGGCCTCCCAACGTGTGCTCCAGGAGTTAATCACAGCTCCCAGGCTAGGGGGAAGGCATCATTTGCAGACCATCTATCAGCTTCTCTGGTTTCAAGCTCAGCCTTGGCCTCTAAGCAGCTGAGAGTGATTTAAGTGTTTACTGTGCCACGCAATAAAGCTTGTCTAGAGAAAGGACTCTCTGTAGTCTCCAGTGCATGGGCCTAAAAGATGCTGGGTGGCAACAGGTAATTCAGGCCGATGGTATGACATTTCTGAAAAGTCAGTCCCCACACTTACCTTGCTCCCTCCCCTCCCCGGAGTCAGTGACTCTTATCAATTTCCTCGGGAACAAGGACCTACAGTGACCCATCCGATCCTCTTGCCCACCCCTAGCTCATCTCCTGCTACTTCCCACTTGTCCCACTTCTATCCAGCCATACTGGAATCACGGTCTTTGTACTTGTTCTTCCAGCTCCCTGGAATGTTCTTTTCCAGAGAGCCAAATATTTCTCACTTCTCTTATTTCCTTCAGGTTTCTGCTCAAACACCATCTTATCAGAGATGCTTTCCCTAACCACCTTACATAAAATCTGAAGCCACATCTCCCATCCCTTAGCCTGCTTTATTTTCTCCCCCGCACTTATCACCACCTAACATTTCATTTGTCTCCCCTGGTAGATATAAGATTCACAAAGACAGGAACGTTATATTAACTATTTCCCCAGCACCTGGAATAGTGGACGGATAAATGAATTCAACGATAATTGAGCAACCAGTATGTGCCAAGTATTGGCTAACATCTGGAAATGCAGTGGTGAACAAGACCGTCTGATCCTTACCTTAATAATATCGGGAGGGTGGGGGCGGGGGGGTGGTGGGTGGGAACCAACCAAACAATGAAATACTTACCAGGCACAGGTACTGCTGCAGGTGCTTTCGACATATTTAACGCTTACATCCACCACAGAAGCCAGGTGCTATCATGATTCCCTGTCCAGATCAATTCCTAAGGCACAAGTCCTAGTTTCTAAGTGGCAGAGCCAGGATGCAGCCCAGCCAGGAAGGCTCTGGAGTTTGTGCTCCTAACCCCGTGAATGAGCCACAGCAACATACTGTGTTAAATGCAACAGCAAAAGTAGCCGAGGGTGCTGGGGGAACAAGACAAGTGTACCTAGTTCAGTCAACTGGCAAGGACAGGAACGTCAGGAAGGTTCTTCGCAGACTAACTTCCTTGAAGGGTGAGGCCGAATGTCAGCCTGGAGCTGCAGGGGCTGCAGATGCAGCTTTGGATTTAACTGAGTTTGAAGGGCACTGAGTTCAGATGGTAATTTAGGTTTCACAGCAGACACATAAACTGAACTCATGGGATTCTATGAGATTTCCTAAGACAGTGTCTAAAAGCAAAGAGACGCGGACCATTTAAGAGGCAAGAAGTGCAAAAGCCCAGATGCAATGGTCAGAAAGATAGACAAAATACCAGGTGAGTGGAAACTAGGACCAAAGAATGGTTTAACAATAAGAAAGTGTGAAAACTGCTTGGTGAGAAGGGCACTGGGAAATGTCCACTGACTCAGAAATGCAGAGGACAAGGTTCTCCACAGTCGGGTCGCCATCTACTTCTCTCTGACTAATCGCTTGCAAACATCTTGAACTCTAACCCAGTGCTCTTCATCTAGGACGGTACCACTCCCACCCCAGTGGGCATCTGAAAATGTACCAGCCAGCAGCCCAACTGGCATTTAGTAGAGGAGGTCAAGGATGCAGGGATTGCTAAACACTAGTAATTCCATGAAAAACGGTCCTGCCCAAAATGCCACTAATGCCTCCACTGGCTGACCCTTTGTCCGAATCTCCAGTGGCTCTCATCCCTAACGTTCACACATTCCTCCCTGCTCCTCGCCACACCTTGAGCCTCTGTCTCCTAGAATTCTGGTTTTGGAAACAGAAATCAACAAATTCTTTAAATTGTTACATATCACATCTATCATAACATTCATGCTTTACAATTCTCAAATTGTGGTTTAGTGAAAAGAACATGGATTCTTTAAGTTTCAGGCACTTTAGCCTAAGCCTCAACTTCCTGATGTGTTACATAGGGATATCACTCCTTTATAAAAGATTACTGGGCATATGGTACCTAGCCTGGCACTTGGCAGCTACTCAATCAACATTCATTTCCCTTTCTGTGACTACCTCTCCCCTTGATGACTGCTCTACTCAAAATTTATACAGTCTTCATTGCTCTTCTACCTAAATTACTAGTGTTTTTCCCCAGCTATCTGACTTGGGGCCATCACACCTGTGGGGCTCGCCCAGCCTTGCCTATGTTGGCACACACACAGCCCAGGGCACCGCATTCGGTCAGGAGGCTGCCTCACATGCTTCCATATCTAGGACCCCAGACCCTCAGCCAAAGGCCGCAGATGGGCCACTATCTACCATGTCCACCTCCACTTCAGAGCCTAGCCTCAGAAACAGCCACATCTTCCAAGTCCCACTCTTTTTTCTCTACCTCTAATCAAATATCATTAAATAGAAGAGCTCAGGATTAGATACTATATTATTCCATATAAATAACTTATACATACTTTAGTTTTATGAAGTGCAATATGCAGATATACCATATATATTTGACTAAATGCAGTGTCTGTGATCACTTCTATAAAAAGTAGTGCTAGGGGCTGGCCTGGTGGCTCAGCGGTTAAGTTCACATGCTCTGCTTTGGCAGCCTGGGGTTCACCAGTTTGGATTCCAGGCGCAGATCCATGCACTGCTTATCCAGCCATACTATAGCAGGCGTTCCACATATAAAGTAGAGGAAGATGGGCATAGATGTTAGCTCAGGGCCAATCTTCCTCAGCAAAAAGAGGAGGATTGGCAGTGGATGTTAGCTCAGGGCTAATCTTCCTAAAAGAACAAGTAGTGCAAGATGACAGTGCCCTCATATAACACCATGCCTACTGAAAAATTACATTCAACTTATGGTACCTTTTCCAAAAATGTTGCTTACTCCAAGATCAAGGAATGTCTCTCTGTGACCCATCTTTCTAGTTGGACTATGAGCTTCTTGAGGATAGGGCATTTGTCTTTTCCATCGTTGTATCACATCTTGCACAGTCATTTTCATTAATAATTGTTAATTTATTAGAAATAATTTACCATAAATAAATTGTGGTTAGTCTAATAATCAGAGAAAAAAAGACAAAAACACTGTCAACAGACACTAGTACTTTTCCAAGATCAGAAAGCCAAGGTAAGGACATGATTTGAGGAACGTCTCTGTAAGGAGGGAGGTACCTGCCTCCCAGATATGGAGGCAATTATTCTGCTAGGCAATTTTAATTTCTTAAGTCATCTTAAACTTATTTGGTAAGTATTTAAGACATGAACACCACAAAATTCTGTTAGAGAAATTGAAAAGCTGCTACATGAGATGTCTTTTTCTAAGATTCAACCATGTTTCCTTCTTATAAGAGCATTCCTCTATTTTTCTATACCAAAATTTCTAGGATCCCACCTATAGTGATAAGAAGCAAATGTCAGCTTTTTCTCTAAGAAAATAAATGAAAAAACGGTAGTAGTCATTAGTAATACTCAAAGCTATTTCAGGTTCTCCCCATCCTGGCCACACAATAGGACTACATGTCCCTTGCCCCTTAGGTGTGGCCATGAGACTTGCTTTGACCTATGAAATGTGAGTGGAATGGGATGTCCCAGGTGGAAGGACATGCTGAGAAGGATTTCCATCAGCCTGGACCCGAGTGACTAGTGAGCAGAGACACCACAATGGCCACATGAATGAGTGAGAAATAAACCTTGTTGCTATAAGCTATTTCAATTTTGGAGTTATACATTACCTAGTCTACCTAGACTAATAAAAACATGAAGCCTGGCAAAAGGTTCTCAATGAAGGATCAAGAAATTCTGCTTTTTACCTCAGAGTAGGCCAATCCACTTCTGCATCATAAAGGATAATAGTAAAAACAGTAGAACTGAATCTCAATTCCAGCCTTTTAGGGCACCTACGCATCAGCAATGAAAGCGATATACAATTTGTTTTATCTGCAACACATGCAAGTAATACCATTGGTAATAAGCTTTGCTATTGACTACAATCCTGATGAACACTAGGTTTCATTGAAAAGGCCAGATAACAAACAGCTCTAAAGCTCACGTTTTGCTTTTTTGTGTACACTGTCATCCTAATGCCTTTAACCAGTAATAAGGAACAATTAAACAAACCAAAAAGGTTCTCTGTAATTTCGATTGGCCGGCAATCAATGATATTGTGCACACAGGCAGTGCAAAGTTCAAGTAAGGAAAGTAAGAGTGTGTACTATAGCAGAGAGTAAGTGTAGCTTGGCACAATCTTAGCTTTTCTTTCTTTTTTAAAAACAACGTATACCGATATTGGAAATTTAAGAAATCATTATTGCTAGTCTCTGTCAGTTGTCCTGAGAGAATAAGATAGTGGCCAATGAAAAATATTCTGCCACAAATTCTTACCTATCAAGCATTAGCATAGAAGGGCTCAAGATGCCATGGGACAAAAGGCAGACCTCAGCTCCCCTCATCTCTCTTAGGCATGTCCAGAAAGTGAAACAGACGTCACCAGGGACAGTGAGACAGGCCAACTAGCACCTTTCACAAGAACTAAAACTCAAACAGAATGTCTTATTCTTCTAGGCCAAAGCAGCTCGTCCTTCATCACTAAAAACACACAAAACATGTGTCCCTCACTCTTTCCTCCACTCCTGGAGACTAGCAATCAGGATACCTGCTTCAACGTCATGAGGGTGTGGACGGCGTTAATAAGCTCTGTTATCACAAGCTCTTTTCCCAGATGGGGCATTTAACAAGCACCATCCATTATTACTGTTTATGATCCTTTCATCTTAAGGCTCACTACTTCATTTCGATTTTGAGCCTCAGCATTTTCCCATTTCTGTACCCTATACTTAGCAGAGATTTTAAATTCTATACTATGAGGTTTCTCGGGCTCAGATTCACCCAAAAGCATATGTTCCAACTCTCCTGAGATAGCCCATTGCAGACTGAAATCTATAAAGAGGCTGGATAAATTCCCTTGACATACCCACTGAATTGTGATTCTGATGACCAAATCTTGAAAGCCCAACTGAATTCCAAATTTTGCTTTGCTGTTGAAATATTTGTAGAGCAGAATATTAGGCTAGTCACATGGTTTTCTTTGAACAAAACTCAATTCACCATAATTCACATCAATACCCAACTCAGTCATGATGCTGAGCTGTGTCTGGGGATTTCTGAAAGCAAAAGGGAACCACCTGCCCCAGGCAAGATAAGCTCCAAATGGCACAGTCTGGAGAGCAGGCGACTACCCCTGAGAGGAAACCAGACTGCTCCCAGAGAGGAAACCAAACTGCTCCAGCCGGCAGCAGTTTCAATCCTGAACAACTTTAGAGGCTAGAGACCTGAGAAGTCTTTAGTGACACTCACCTGAAGACTACCTCACTCAGTACAAGGCACCATGCCAGAGCAAGTGAGGGGGACGAGGGCAAACACAGAGATAAGGATGGTCTAACCAAGTTGGGAAAATACACTTACAGAAACTAAGGTACAGAAGGACAGAAACAGCACTATATATGGTCCACAGAGATCACGATAGGCCAGGGTGATGAGGACAAGCTTTAGGGTAGCAGGATTTGAGCTCAGATTGAATGACAAGGCTGGATTCAGTTATAAAAAGGTGTAAAAAGACAATTCAGGCAGAGGTTCTGAGCAGGAATTACAAAGTGACTAAGACTGGTCCACTCTGGCTGGAGCAGAAGGTATCTGGGAAGAAGTAATGGTAAGTAAGGCCACGACACAATGTGGACAATTGTGCACAGCCTTCAATGCCTGGCCAGGGGTCAAGGCTTGATAATGGCAGACCAAAACAGGTCTGTGGCCAAGGGAAGCCTACGGGGTGCTTTAGGAAAACAAATCTAATTCTAGTGTGCAGGATCAATAAGAAGGAAAAGAAAATAAGGTTAGAAAACCTGATAGACACAACTGAAATCAAGAGGTACCGTAACTAAAGACAGTGTTTGACTCAGTCAGAACTAGGATTAAAAAAAAATCTATATAAAGGACATTACTGGGACAAGTGAGGAAATTTAAATATGAACTATATATTGAATAACAGTATTTATTAATGTTAACTTTCCAAAATATGCTAATTATGTTTTGGTTTAATTGTGTCGTAATTAAGTATGTTAATTAGAAAATTATGCACAAAATATTATATAAGACAATGCCCCTGTTCTTAGGGGATGTCTGCTGAAGTATTTAGGAATGAAAGTTATGATGTCTGCAACTAACTCAAATGGTTCAGGAAGTAAATACCCATATAGAGTGATATAAAAGCAACTGTATCAAGTATTACTAATTGGTGACTCTAAGAACAAGATATAAGGATTCTACAGGAAGGAGAAACAGGTTTTAGTTATTGAGCAGGGAAGAGGGAGGGAAGGTTTTGAGTGTATCTGACAGAAAATGGTGGTAGCACCACTGGAAAAGGGAAGCTGGGGGAAGAAACAGTTTTCAGGAGGCACATGCTGAATCTGGCTGTAGACAAGAAGTGGCAAGAGGAAATAAGATGCTAGAATGAAATGAAGAAATGTCTTCAGGCAGTTGGAAATACAGGAACAGGACTCAGGCCATACATCAGGACTAGAAATTACCTAGATAGATAACAGTTTCAGCATGAGAAATGAATGAGATCTACAGTAGAAACACAGGAGGGAGAAGAGCAAGGAAAGAGATGCTTGACAACATAATTTAGTGATAGAAGGTGGGAAGAAAGTAAGAGTAAAACCAGGAGGGTTCTATGTGACAGAAACAAAAGTGGAAAAAGCATTAAGAAGGCAGTGCTCCACAGAATGACGAATAGCATCAAATACTGCAGAAACACTGGAGAAGGTGACAAGTGGCAAAGGGGATTACAAAATCATCAGTGAATTTTGGGTGGGAGTGAAAACCAGGCTAAAGGGCTCCAGAAAGGGAACAGAGGAAGTAGAAATGCAAGGCTGGGTGTAAATCACTCACTCATTGAAGTTTACCTTAAATGAAACGATGGAAATGGAACTATAGGTAAAAGGGGCAGTAGAAACACAGGAAGAGCTGTATTCTGTGAGAGACTGGGGCCATCTGGAGAGATCTGTAGTTACAGAAGAAGGAACAAACAAGGACCCTTCAGAGACGAGTTGAAGAAGTGCGATTGTGCTGTACGTTGGGGAAGCATAGGAAGAACACTTAGCTCCAGAAACGGAATGCAGCAAATCGTCCTTTAAGACAGGAAGAAAGGAAGAGAGAAGAAGTAAAGAGAGCAGAAGTGATAAAAAGAGTATTAACAGAAACAATTTAAGAAGCCGAAAAAGAAATCTCAAGATTAGAGATAAACAAACTGCCAGGGCAGCCAGAATCCAGTCCTGCCTGGTCCTTACAGAGGCCTGCTACTCCAGCCACACCTGCTCAGGGCAATGGGGCAGCTCTCTGTGACAACCTAACGCAGAGTGCAACGGTCTAGGGACTGATGGGAGTTCTGCCTTCAGGTGGAGAGATTCCTCAATTAAGAAGGAGGGAGCTCAAGGTGATATTCCTATTGTCTTATCACAGGTCCTTGGCCTGAGTAAAAAGACTATTTTCTACTGTCAGTCGGAGGTATGTCTGAACTAGTAACTGCTCTATGTGAGGGCAAAGCTAAGCTGGAAATCCCACTAAAAGAAAATCACCTGCTGCAAGGTACCTTCGGACATTCTAAAGGTGAGCAGAGTGAGATTCTGACTCCTTACATGGTCACTTTTCAAAAACCTCAGCAGATACAGAGAGTAATTTCCTGATGTCATGTGAACTAAAAATAAACAGTTTTATAAACTGTAAAAAAAATTTGCAGCGGCAGCAAAATATTTTATGGAACTTATTTGAAGATAAGACGTATGAGAAAGAACATTTTTATGGCCTTTTATTTCCTTTTAAAGCCATGCCCAATAAAATAGTTAGGACTGGAATTACTTTACTGCGTTAGCAGGTATCCTTACAAATATTTAAAAAACAGTACTAGAATGATAAGGAAAAAACATCATGATTACCTCAGGAAATGGAGAAAAAGGTTTTGATACATTTTAACACACTTTCCTGACTCAAAACTCCTGGACACTAGGAAAAGAAGGGAAGCAACTTCCTTAATCTGATAAAGAATATTTACCAAAAACCTACTATACTTCAAATATCATATATATAACAAATATTATACTTCATGGTGACCGGAAGAAAGCTTCCCTTTGAAATCAGGAACAAAATGAGATGCCCACCAGCACCACTTCTATTTTCATTACACTAGAATTCCTAGTCCACAAAGTAAAACAAGACAAAGACCTGAAAGGTACAAGGATTGGAGATGGGCAAAACGTTTAAAGACAAAATATCAGAATTAATAAGCGTTTAACTCAATATCTGGATTCAACATCAACAAACAGAAATAAAGTGATTTCCATATAGCAAAAATAAACAAAAAATGAATATTTAAAATATCATATACAGGGGCTGGCCCCGTGGCCGAGTGGTTAAGTTCGCGCGCTCTGCTGCAGGCGGCCCAGTGTTTCGTTGGTTCGAATCCTGGGCGCGGACATGGCACTGCTCATCAGACCACGCTGAGGCAGCGCCCCATATGCCACAACTAGAAGGACCCACGACGAAGAATATACAACTATGTACCGGGGGGCTTTGGGGAGAAAAAGTAAAAAAAAATAAAATCTTTAAAAAAAAAATAAAATAAAATAAAATAAAATATCATATACATAAAAAACAGGTATCTAGGAATAAATTTAATAAAAGGTATGCCTCTGTGGGGAAAACTACAAAAGTTCATTGAGAAACCTCAAAGAAGACATAAAGAAACAGATATACCATAATACAGATAAAACTCAATATTGTAAATTCTCCTCAAATGTTCTATAGATTCAGTGCAATTCCAATCAAAATCCCAACAGGTGTGTGTGTACGTGTGTGTGTACGTGTGTTTGTGTGTAACTTATAAACTAACTCTAAATTGTATATTCAAATGCGAAGGACCCAGGCTCAATTTCCCACAGGACCTGCAACTGCTTCCCCCGGGTGTACCATCCCACAGGCCCCAAAGTTTTCAGGTGTTGGGCAGCCAGCACTCCCAGACAACTTCTATAAACAGCTAGCACCCAGATACAGACTGCCTGGTGTCCACACAGTCTGTGTATCTCCTCACTGGTAAGGTTACTCCCACAGTTGCCTGATAAAAACAGAGGGCACTGGGAGAGGGGGGCGGTGTGGGGAGTCACTCCAGCAGAGACTGGCTCTAACACCCCTCTCTGTGAGGACAATGGGAGGATGGGAGACCTGTGCCTTCTCTTCCCTTGCTTAGGAATTTCCCCTTTTTCTAGGGGAAAGCCTATCCCTTAATCCATGCTTTGAGATGTGGATTCATGTCTGGCCTGGTAAGCAACAGGTGGCATCTGCAAAGGAATCCACTTTCAAACTAGGTGGTAAGCCCAAAAGTAACATCTTGTATTTCACAATAAAAAAAAAATTGTTTTAAAACATTAACAATAAGGTCTATAAAAGACGTTCTTTTATTCCCCCCATATTCTCAAGTCTCTTTAACCTTAACCTTTTCTCCACACTAGTACAGAAAGGAACTAGATTTGAACTATGGCTCTCCTTAACAGAAATTACAAGATAGCAGCACCTTCAACAACTGACAAGCCTCAAGCAATTCTAAGTGCTTGCAAAGAGGGGGCTAGGAGGTCTCTGAAATTTCTCAAATCCTTTCATATGAAAAGGCAGCATGACCCCTCAAAAGCACAGTGAGCTCCGGAAGCCTTGTGAGGCTGTCAGGGAGCCCCAAGTCTGGTATCAACAGAAGGAATGGGGTTCTGTGATTCTCCCTCATCAGGCTGCTCATGGAGCCACAGAGCCGAGCCAAATGTTGAGAGAGAAAACGTCACTCCTTTCCCACATCCAACCTTAAGAACGCGCTCACTGCATAGGGCCAGAAAGTGCCATCTGAGAGCCCTGAGAGAGTTAACTGAGACTGAAGATCCTATTGGGAAATGACAACAAAGTCCTCTAGATGGATCTAGACACCTACCTCATCATGATGAAAACAAATTAATAAAAGATCACGGTTTAACAATGAGTAGTAGTCTCCTAAAAATCATTCTCTCCCTCCAAGGGCCATGAATCACAGTGACAACGATCAGTTGAAGAAAAACCAGGATCAAGCAAACCTACAATGCACCAGCCTCCACCAGGGGATAGCTCTGGGTACAGCATGTGCCTAGCTGAACAAAACAAACGTGGCAGTTCCTATCCCCTTGCTGGCTGTCTCCCATGTTTAATTTGGCACAAGAGGACACAGGTCATGTCAGTTATGCTACTAACACAAATCTGAGAACAGGTACTTTAGAACATTTCAATTCTGCATCTGACAGCTGGCATCCCCACAGAGTATCACCTGACCTCAAACTATGTTATCGATGTCTTAGTCACTCTATTGCTCTTTAGGAAAAATATAAATTTTACTAGCTAAGTTAAAGCCCCTGCGCCATGATTATCCCAAAGCTTCACTGTCATTGGACTATGCCCAGGAAACTCATTTTATAATCAACATAAAATCAACTATTTATCTCAACTTTGGCCTGGTAGCCAGTCATTCTAGTGACATCATTGCCCTATACCAAGAAGTCTGTCTGTGAAAACATGAACCATGATATAGGCCCAGTAATAATCTTGTGTGTGTTAGAACTGGTAACAGATCTTAGCAAAATACCCCCAAAACTATTACACTCAAGTTATTAAATAAAACCGGTTCTAGGACTATCCCCAGAGTAAAAACATCCAAAGAAAGAACAGGAAAGCAGAGAGGTGGCTAGAGGTGTCCTATGCTCTTAGTTTTCTAGTAACCTGGTTTGGGAGAGAAGGTACCTTATCCATATGGAAGATCAAATCCAATTCACAAACATTTTCGAAACACTTATCCAAGGTCTCCACAAAAACCTAGGAAACAAGGAGAAACAGATAAAGGAGAGCAACAGGGACATACTCACGTCTCCACAAATGTCACACGTCAAAGTAGAGGGGGCAGTCGTGATAGTACTTACCTCATGATAAATCTACAAACAACTGCCAGCATTAGCTGATCACTCTACTTATTCCAGTTCTGAGGGGAAAATCTAGCACAGGACAATCTTGTTTTGAGAACAGCAAGACAACCAGCAGACACATGTGGCTTTCTTTCCTTCTTTATAAGATGCTAATTTACATAAAATAATAAAATGAAATACCAATTACGTACAATACTATGTCCTTTCCCCAAGCCTCCATGTATACACGTACAAATATTTTTCACTATTACAGTGTTAACACAGTTTTGTCCTGCTAATTTCAATTAACACTAACATTAAAACACCTTTCCATGAATCAATTTATATGCTTACAATTTTAACTTTTTAATATAACATTTAAACAGAAAAGTGGACAAATGATAAGGGCAGCGCTTAAAGAATTTTCAGAATGTACTATCACGTCACCACCATCTATACACTGAAATGGAGTACCACTAGCTCCCGAGAAGCGCCCTTCCTGCCCCTCAGACACTACCCCCTCTCCAGGGGTAACCACCATCCTGACTGCTATCAGCATGCTTGAGTTTTGCCTGTCCTTGAATTTACACAGATGGAGTCATACAATATGGACTCTTTTTATCTGACTTCTTTTACTCAACAATGTTTGTGAATTCTTCCATATCACTGGCTGTCACAGAAGCTTGTTCATATTCATTGCTGTATGGTATTTCATACTAAAATTTATTTATCTATTCTCCTATAGATGGCACATTTGAGTTGTCTTCAGTTTTGGGGTATAAATTGATAGAAATGGACATTATATTTCCAAGCACTTGGAAAACTATTTGACATTATTTACTAATATTCTATGACCTAGCAATTCTATCCCTAGGTCCATACTCAACAGAAATGCATATATATATATATGCCAAAACCACATACAACAATTTCATAACAGTACTATTCATAACTTTAACATTTTCAACAGTGACGATAGTTCACTGTAAGGATTATATACTAAAAATGGGCTTATTCTCAATCACTGTGCTGGGCACTTGGTAAATCCTTATAATCCAGCAACTCAAGTCCTTCAGTGTGGGGAAAGTTTATCGAATAATTTTTTTGAGAATTTCCTCCCTTCCATGTTCCAATCTTTTTGGAGCTACTTATATTAGAATATTGGATCTCCTTATTTTATCTTTTGTCTCCCATTTTCCATCTCTGCCCATTCTAGGAGAGCTCCTTAACTTGACCCTCCGATACTTCAACTGAGGTGGGGGTTTTCCCCCCATTTCCCTTTCAGGTTTTTAATTTGTAAGAGACCACTTTGTTCTGTGTTTCTTATTTGTTTGGCAGCCAGTTTTTGATGATCTTCTTTTATTTCTCTGTGGCGTAAGGACAGGGTTTTATCCCTTTGTTTGTTTCACTGTTTTCCTTTCTCTGCACGGTCTCTAGCTCCTCTAAGTGGTTTTGTACTGTCTGTTAGTTTTAGACCCTATCTTCTACGTTAGAGGCTTTCCTCAGATGTCTGATTATCTGGGTTTTTTTATTCATAAGAAAAAAAGGCTGATTGGAATCTCTGGAATCATGGCTATTTGTTGGAAATCGTCCCCCCATCCTTATGGGTTTTTTTTTATCTCTTCCCCCTTAGATTGGTCAGATTTCCCAGAGAAATTTTCTAATCTCCTGCCTGAAGAGTAAAAGACTAGCTGCCAGAAATTTAGGAGCCGAGCAGCAGTAAAAGGGCATATATGCTCACCCATCCCCCTGATGTGCACCATCAACCATGTCTGCTGTCCCCCAAACCAGACGCTTGCTCTCACCCTCTGCAGAGAATCAACCTCTCGTCTTGTGCTGGAGGAGGGCAATTGCCCAGAGGACTGGAATGGGGGAACGGACTTAGGGACCTAACTGGCTCTCAGACAGCCTCCCCGTCCACTCTGCCCCCACACCATAGCGAGACTCTGTGATGCCAGCTCCGTGCCTGCCGAGGGTTCTGCAGTGTGGAGCAGCTGGGCCGTCGGCTTTCTCTACTGCTGGCCCAGCATGTGGCTTCCTCGGGTTTGCCAAGTCAATACCAGGCATTCCTACTCTTTCCTGCTTTCAAACAACTGCTTGCTATTGTCTCCTCTCCTGTTCTCTCTGTGCTTTTATGTATATATGTTCTTTCAAAATTCATGTTCTATGGTTTTAAAAGAAGAAAATAGAAGCATAGAAGTTCCCAAAAGGGCGTTTAAAAAACGAAACTGACAAAATCTAAAGTTCTTACAGAAAATAAAATGTGAAGATACTCTGCCAATAACATTTGGAAAAATAATGATAATAAAAAATGACTTGCCTTACTAGGTATCAAAATTCATTGCAAAGTTTTGGTAATTAAAATAGACTAATACTAAGATAGGAATAAAAGTATGGCTCAGTGGGACAGAATATAAAATACTGAAACATACACGTTTATAAAAAAATACATTTTTTTCCAGATGTGGTAAATCATTTTCAAAACTGTTAAAGGCAAAAACTAGATTTGGGAATTTGTTAAAAGGCTAAAAATTCATACAAAATCTGCTGCAAATTTAGACAAAAATAGATGAAAATACATCATTATCTGTCTCTTAAATAAAGTAATATTTTCCATAAAAAACAAAGGTGGACCTTTGCCTTAAGTCTGAACAATGCTGGCTCCAGAATTCTGTGCAATTCTGAACAAAAATACATTCTCTGAAAATTATTTTCCACTTATTGTGAACTTCAATATGACCATGTTCAAAGGCAAATCATGATAAAACTGCCATTGTCTTAAATTCTGCAGGCTAAGAGTTTCAGACAAGCTGCAGTAAAATGCCATGGTTGAGAAACCCAGTGAAGCCCAGGAACAGAGCATGAATACTTTGGGTTTTAAAGTTCAAGAAAATTGGAGAAAAAAATGTGACGTGTTTCTAGGGACACCCAAAATCATGACAGCCAGAGCAGTCTGTGAAAAAGTCACTGCAGCCTGCTGTCACTGAGTTGCCTCCATCCTGCAGCTCCCACACCCCAATACCCGCCGTGACACTCATGTACGCACCATGGTTGGCGCCACCAAAGCCTCTTCCCCGTCCTGGCAGGTTTGGGGGTGGGGGGACTTCATTGTGCATGCGGCCTCCCATGCCAAGAAAATACAACTTTTGATAAAGAGGGTATTTTAAATTGGTGGGGGAAAAGATGAACTAGTTGATACACTAGTTGTTGGGACAAACGGCTACCCTTTGGGGAAAAAATTAAGGTAGTTTACCTAGCTCGATGCAGGCATAAAAATGCGTTACAGATATTAACGAGCCAAATGTAAAAACAGCAATGGCAGATCCCCCTTGTGCCATCTGGGTCTCCTGTGGGAGCGAGTTAGCCAGTGTGTGGGAAGCTTCTGGGCGGTTGGTACTGTTAAAAGCAGAAATTGGAGGTGCTGCCCTAGCAGCCGGGACTCTGGACTGAGATGCTCAGAGCATATGTGAGGACAGGCAGACCATATTTCTCAGCAGCACTGTACTAAGGGGCTGTTTTCATTAAAAAGGGTAATGACATTAAGACTGGTGTATTAGTCTGCTTGGGCTGCCATAACAAAACACCACAGGCTGTGTGGCTTAAACAACAGAAATTTATGTTCTCACAGTTCTGGAGGCAAGAAGTCCTAGATCAAAGTCTGGCAGGACTGGTTTCTGGTGAGGACTCTCCTCCTGGATTGCAGACAGCCACCTTCTCGCTGTGTCCTTGACAGGGCTTTCCTTAGTCCATGAGTGTGGAAAGAGAGAGATCTCTGGTGTCTCTTCTTCTTCTTATAAGACCACCAGTTGTATGTGGTCAGGGCCCCACCCCATGACCTCATTTAACCTTAATAACTTCTTTAAAGGCCCCATCTCCAAATACAGTCACATCAGGGGGAATGTGAAATGAATTTGGGGAGACATAATATAGTCCATAACAACTGAGTTCTCAAATAGGCTAGTGATACAGAATAAGATGGACTAGCTCCAAAAAAGACATTTCCCCGAAAAGAGTAGTCAGATGTATCTGTTTCGCCTAGAGCCTCAAAACATCATTATTCATGGTCACAATCAAGGTCAAGAGAAAGAAAATAAAAGTCAGATAATGAAGGAAAAAACGCAGGAGCCAGAGTACAAGCAAAGAGCATGCTAATGCATGAAGAGACTCAACTGAAGATGCTGCAGACTCAGGTAGTGAAATAATACAACATGAATCCAAAAATAAATTCTCTAAGAAAAACAAATCTGAGGAATGTAATGCAAAGAATATTCTTCTCATACCGGAAGAGAGCAACTAAATTCATCTGAAAATGGTGAGGACAGACACAAATGCAAAGAAAGTCAGTCATCAAGAGGCAGAAGTCAGGGGTTGCCCAGTGGCCGAGTGGCGAAGTTCGTGTGCTCCGCTTCGGCGGCCCAGGGTTTCGCCAGTTCGGATCCTGGGCACGGACACGGCACTGCTCATCAAGCCATGCTGAGGTCTCATCCCACATGCCACAACTAGAAGGACCCACAACTAAAAATATACAACTACATACCAGGCAGCTATGTGAGGAGAAAAAGGAAAAATAAAATCTTTAAAAAAAAAAAGAGGCAGAAGTCACTCAGGATGTAGGTCTCATAAAAGGTGTCATCACAGTAGAAGCAGGGAATGGAAGAAGTCTCGATCCAGGAACAGAGAGCAGAAGAAGTCAGGATCTAGCAGCAGAGAGAAGAAATCATGATCCAGAAGCTGGGAAGGAAAACTGCAGACCAGATCTCGCTCCTGCTCAAGATCGAGGTACAGGCATAGGGGTAGAAGCAGGAGTGGTACGAGAAGTAGAAATCGAGACAGAAAGGAGAGAATGGAAAACCATGAAGATTTAACAAAAGTTGAAGCCGGACTCCTACTCTGCCTCTCTTCAGAGGAACAAACACAGCAGTGGATGCACAAGAAGCTTTAGCTAGGAGGTGGGAAAGGACAGAGAAATTACAACAACAGTGAGAAAAGGAAATGGCTGAAAAACAGAAACAATAAGAAATAGCTGCAGCTACTGGAGATTTAGTCGTCAGTATTGCCGCCCTCTTGGCATCAAGAACACAAGCAACTTCTCAGGGAGCTACGGCAGCTCAAACGGCAGCCCTGCAGGCTAGAGCTCAGGGACCAGCACAGCCGTTTCTAGCTATGATGGCCCAGCAGCTGTGAATCCAAGAAAATTTGCTGAACAAGGAAAACACTTTGGCAAGGTAAGAAAGAAGGGGACAAATCCTAGCTTGCTTAAATATGGGATAAATTGAGTTTTGAAAACCAGGACTAAAATGTCAAATTTAGAAAATGACTGGGTATCAAGAGTGAAGACAAAGCTGGATGTAGCTCAGCTGATGAAGAAAGTTCTGACTTTGAAGCAACAGGAAGAAGTCTTTGGAAATCCAGATGCTCAGTATGAAATGCCAAGATCATAAACCCATACCCAAAGAGGAATGGGATCGGGTCTCACATCTTCATTGTGAGGAATGGATCGAGTTTGAAAAGATCACACTTACAAAGCTTGGGACTTTACAGACTTCTTGTTCTGATGTCAGGTCCTTGTCCACCAAACAGCTAACATTCTAGCTTGCATGGATATCGCACTGACTTTACTGAAAAATATGATTCTCAACACAAAAAAGAAATGGTAATGATCTGACGTGACAAGAGGTGTCAGCTAGCGCTATGGAGGTGATCCCTTTGTAACATAGAAGTGCACCAAATGAACACATGGTCCACCTTAAACTTACATGCCACGTCTCAATTATATCTCAATAAAGTTGGAAAAAAAGGAAAAATATGATTTTTTGTAAATATCAAATCAGTGATATTGGAGTTAGTTTTGTAATCAGGTTAAATCCACTTCCATTAAACTTGACAGGACACTATTTTTCAGTTCATGAATTCTACTTTTCAAATATATAAAAGCTGCAGGTGTGACAAAATCTCATACATAGATTTTTTTTGTGTCCACTGTCTGGTGCACTCTTGTACTTCACATTTTAGTTATTTTCATCTCTTGAAACATGAAAGAAACATTATGGAGATGTTCTTTAGACAATCTGGCCATGTGCTACATAATCCAGTACAAATAAGCTGGGTGGTAAAGATAAAAATGGTTTTCTCAAAAGAAACTAAAAACAATGGCAATATTGGAGAACTTTTTTTTTTTTTTTTTTTTTGGTGAGGAAGATTGGCCCTGAGCTAACATCTGTTGCCAATCTTTCTCTTTTTGCTTGAGGAAGATTAGCCCTGAACTAATATCTGTGTGAATCTTTCCTTATTTTGTATGTGGGACACCACCACAGGATGGCTTGATGAGTGGTGCACAGGTCTGTGCCCGGGATCCAAATCCATGAACCCCAGGCAGCCAAAAAGGAGCACACGAACTTAACCACTATGCCACTAGGCCAGCCCCTTAGAGAACACTTCTATACCTTGGAGCTATAATTAAAAAGATCAGTAGCCCTCAGTACATAAAGTTAAAAGACCAATGGACTAGGAGAAAATATTTGCAATGAATAGAAAAAGGATTAATATCCATAAAGTTAGGAAAAAACTCAACACTGACAAATGAATAAAACAAATGAGCCAACAGAAAAGTGGACAAATCCTGTGGTCAGACACTTTCAAATACAAATGCCAGTAAACACTAAAAGATATGTAGTCTCACGAGTACTCAAGGAAGGCCTAGGGAAAACAATGAATTTCTATTTTTCACCCATCAGATTGGTAAACATTTGAAAATATTCTTAATATTTAAAGTTGGTGAAGTAATGAAGCAACAGGCCTTTTTTTCTAGGCAATCTGGCAATATCTATCAATTTAAAAAGCACATATCCTTTAATTAAAGCAGTATCTATCCTAAATAAACTAACAGGTGCATACAGATGCGTGTGCAAGGCTATCACTGCAGCATCACCTGCAATAGCGAGAAACTGGCAAAAGCCTAGATGCCCACAAGTAGAGTACTGAATAAAAGATTATGATACTTCCACTTTATGGAATACCACGCACCACTAAAAAGAATGCATGAAGTGGAAAAAGCTACAAAAAATTCAACTATTATTCAATTGAAAATTCAATTTACTATTAAGTGATAAAAAAGCAAGTTGCAGAATTATGTATATAGTGTGATTACTTGTTATTTAAAAAATTAAATAATGTAGATGACACGTGTGTGTGTGTGTGTATGTGTGTGCAGGCATTTAAAAGACTTAACAGCAGTCACCTATAGAAAGGAGACTAGGGCATGAGAGAAAGGGGATGATACTAAGGAGGAGGACCTCTCCATCCTACTTAATAAACTTATTGTTTGAATCTTTTATAAAAAGAATATATTCACGTACTACTTATATAGTTTAAAAAAACCCAAACAAAACAAAACAACATACTTGAAATTCCAGATACAGGCCTAAGTTTATACAGAAATGTAAGTTAAACTAGGAGTAGTAAAACAATGGGACACTGAATAATTTGGAGAAACTGGATAACAATATGAAGAAAACAGTTACTTGATTCCATATTGTAGCATATATTGAAATAAATCTTTGTGTTAAAAAGCTTATAATATATATTTTTAATTGGAAACAGTTTAGAATTTTGTCCCAATTGTGACAGGAAGATAAACTTATGACTAGCGAAGAAGTAGAGGAGATCAGCATAAAGCAAATAGTTTCAACTATGCTGAAGTGCAAATAACGAACATGGTAAATTAACAAATTAAGAATTAAAGTGGGGGCTGGCCCTGTGGCTGAGTAGTTAGGTTCGTGCACTCTGCTACGGTCGCCCGGGGTGTTGCTGGTTTGGATCCTGGGTGCAGACATGGCACCGCTCGTCAGGCCATGCTGAGGCAGCGTCCCACATGCCACAACCAGAAGGACCCACAACTAGAACATACAACTGTGCACTGGGGGGCTTTGGGGAGAAGAAAAAAGATGACGACTGGCAACAGATGTTAGCTCAGGCGCCAATCTTTAAGAAAAACAAAGAAAGGGAAGGTTGCATAACGGTAAAGAAATATTTATGAATATAACGATGAATGAAAGTTTAATATCCTAAACTCCAGAATAAATCATGAGATATTACGACCTTTTTTCAAAACAAAACTTTAACGTAAGATTCGAAAGAAGAAATGAATATGGAAGGAAATGCTACTTTTAATTCACTTCTAATTATAAATCCAACAGGGACTTGTGGGACTTTTATAAATTATTCAAGAATGTATATGGATGAACAAATGGTTATAAATATCAGAGAATATAACGAAAAAGAACCCAAGGGGAATAACCGGTCTTACTAGATACATGAACCTCTATTAACAACAATAAATAAAACAGTGTGAAACTAATACAGAGAGAGCAACATAACTCAGTGGAACCCAATGAAGAGTAAAAACTAAACCTAACTATCTATCAAACGTCTATTCAATCACCGCACAGTGAGTGATGACCATGCACTAGCACGTACCTTTCTACCCCAGGGACTCCAAGGTCAACAAGTCATGTCCTCATCTGGCATATATTCTGGGCGTGAAAGAACAGGAGGCAAAGAAACAAGATCTTTTCTACTGTCCTAAGTGCTCTGAAGGAGGTAAAAAGGATGATGCGACAGGGTTACTTCAGAGGGTGTCAGGAAAGTCTCTGAGGAACAGTATTTGAGCTGAGTCATGAAAGATGAAGAAGCCAGACATGTGAAGAGCTAAAGGGTGAAAGAACCTAGGCAAGAGCACTCTAGGGGACAGAACAAGTGCAAAGGCCCTGAGGCAAAAATGTACTTGTGTTTGAGGAACAGAAGGAAGGGTGGGACAGCTAGAGTACAGTGAAACTGAGTGTGTGTATGGTGAGGTCAGACGGAGAGAGATGAAGGAGCCAGATCACGTTGGGCCTGACAGGCTGTGAGAGGGAGTTTGGCTTTTACTGTAAATTTAATACATTATACATTGAGGTTTCTTCAACAAGGGGAGGTAAAAATGAATTATTTACATTTAATATAATTGTTTAGAAAAAATAAGTTAGTTTTGAAAAAATTAGTTTTACAATAAACTAAGAAATACATTGCAAATTACTTTTTCATTGATTATAAGACAGAGTATTATTTCTGTGTTAAGAAAAAAATCCTGTCAATTGTCATTGTAAGATGTCATCTATTGTAATACACATCCTGATTTTAGTTATTAAAGTGTGAAAAAATGCGCATCTTAGAATAGATGAAATATAGTATTATAAACCAGGATCCAGACTTCACTGGACAAGTGGTTCAATTATCTACAAAACATTTATGTGAAAAAGAACATTTCCGATTACACGTGGAAAAAATAGGCATGATTAATAAAATAAAAACTCAGCCATTTGAGAGGTACCACTCTACCTCTGCACAGAAATTTAAAATGACATATTTCAATGTTGGAGCCTGGAAGAAACATAAACTCCCAAGTCCTGGAGGTATTATAATTACTACAGCCTTCCTGAGTATCTACCAGCAACATGCATTAGAAATAGAAATATTAATTCCCTTTGACCCAAGAATTCTGCTTTCAGCAGAGTGTGAACAGGCACAACAGTTTGTGTAAAGACTTAGAGTAGTTTTATTCATGTTAATAAAAAAAAAAGGAAAATGGAAACAATCAAACTATCTAGTACTGTTCTGCTGCTCTACTGCCTGGATCAGCTGAGAACACTTGTTTTACCCCCACTGAAATGTTCTGCTTTGACCCACTCTTGAAACAGACAGGTAGGTCATGGCAAGCTGAGCAACAGAAAACGAGAGCAGTCCACGTTCCCGCTACACAGCCAGAGTCCAATGCCCGACTGTGGTGAGCAACGTTCCCCGGGATTCCCTCACATCACCCTGCCCTCAGACTTGCCCAGATGGGGCTCCTAGGGACTCTCAGCGACACTGAAGCCAGACCATGACCCAGAGTCTCTGTTCAGCTTATCTTCTCTTGGAAGCCTTCATCTAAAAGTGGCAAATTAACCCTTCCGTACACAGCTAAGTCTGTGCTTGCCACTCAGTTTTTCCAAACTAAGCAAAATCTCATTTAGGGAATATCCGTCACATGGTAAGACTACAAATAGAAGCAAAGGAATGATCAACTCAAACGTCTGAGGAGGGAAGCAGTGAAGGAGGGGGATGGAAGTGAGGTTGGACATAAGGTACTAGCAACGTACTGTTTCCTAATCTGGGTGATAGGTACATGGGTGTTCATTTTACTGGCATTCTTTAAACTGTACAGGCATGTTTTACATATTTTTTTGTATAACCAACGTGTTTCACAATAAAAATAATTTTAAAACAACAATAATCTTACTGGGATTCTGACTGGGTTTTCAGTCATTTATAATCCGGAAGTACTGACATTTTAATGAGTTTTCTCAAGAGGCAAAGGGTATGTTTTATTCACTTATTTTGCTCTTTTTTCATATTTTTAGTAGAGTTTGAAAGTTTTCTTCGTATAGATCTTGCACATTTTTATGTTTATTCCTGGGTATCTTATGGACCTTTTTGCTATTGTGAGTGGGCCCTTTTAAATACTATATTTTCTAACTTATTATTGTTAAAGGTAGGCTAATATTTATATGTTAAACGTGTATCCAGTCCCCTTACTGGGCTCTATTATTAGTTCTAATTGTTTTCCAGCTGATTGTTTTGGATTCTCCAGACAGACGATAAATTTACTGCAACCATTATATATTCTGAAGCCTAGTAAAGCCAATATCGCATTACTGCCCTTTTTCCCTCAGATCACATTTTGCCTTTCTTGGCCATTCATTCTTCCCGATAAATTTTCCCTTTACCAGGTTCTATGAGATCTCCTGATGGAATTATACTTGGTTTCCCATTTAATCTATTGATTACTACTGTTATCTTTGCTTGACTCTTCCCAACAAGAGGAGGGCTTATAGCTCTATCTTCAAGTATGCCTTTATGTTTTTCCTTTAAGATTTTACAATTTTATTGGAATCAATGTCACGCATTCCATACTAAATTAATTTCCAAACACTACATATCCTTTGTCACTACTGTAAGTGAAATTTCTTTAATTACAAATTTTCTAGCTGTTTTCATAGAAACAGGAAATTCAATTTTGATGGACTTACCTTGTATTCTGCCATTTTGTTGATATCATGCATTACTTATTACGATCTTTGCTATTTTTTTAGGTTTTCTAGGTACATAATTAGAACATCTTACAGTGATAACTTTCTCCTCCTTTATCATGTTACTTCATTTCTTTTTTTATCGCTCATTACAAATGTTTGTTCAAATTAGAGTAAACGAGACACCCTTGTACTCACGAAGGCCTGTAGACTTCTCCCCCAGGAAGGGGAAGAAAGATAGTTTCACTGTATACCAGACTTGATGTACTCTTTGAATTTTGAACCACATAAGTATTATTTCTTCAACAGTTTACACTAAATATACATGCACTAAATAAGCAAATAAAAATGCTTCCTATGCCAATTTAAGAGTATTTCAGGAATATAATTTGGATAATCATTTCTCTTGGCATCTACTGATGCAATTATATCAATTTCCACTATTTTTCTTGCATTAAAACCTTCTATTGAGTGTTTTTTACTTAAGTGGCTTATTCAAGTCACTTAAAAGAAGCCCACCTAGAATTTCATGAATAAAATTATGGAATTTTACTAAATTAATGGTTCCCAAGCTAGGGCCCCTACACAATTCAGTTTCCATGAAGGTAATGAAAAGAATCTGTACGGCATTTCTAATTTTCAAAAAGCCTGCCAAAATCATGTTTCACTATGTCAAGATTGCACAGACTAACTAAAACATCAAGTTTCTTTGCTTTAGCCTAGAACTACAAGTGAAAATATAAAGTAGAAATTATTAAATGTCATTTGGTTTGATACTTGAAAAAAATTTCAAAGCATGATGTGATACTGTAATTTATAATAAAAAGTATATATTTGATATTCACCTCCATTTGTAGCACAGAGCTCCTAAAAACCTTGGTATTTCCTAAGTGATAAAGGTGTCTTTTGCTTCACCTTATTAAGGTGACTTTTGGAAAGCAGCTAAGGATGAGGGCTGACTGCCAGGGAACCAGCCTCGTGATGAGAGGGCTGGAACTTTCAGTCCCATCCGCCCCTGACCTCCAGGGAGGGGAGAAGGCTGGGAGCAGAATCAATCATGCCTGTGTAATGAAGCCTCCACAAAATCCAGAAGGAGGGGGTTCAGAGAGCTTCTGGGTAATGAACATGTGGAGTTGTGGGGAGAGCGTCAGCACTCAGAAAGTACGGAAGCTCGGTGCCCCTTCCCACATACCTTGCCCTATGCACTTCTTCCATCTGGCTGTTCCTGAGTTACATTCTTTACAATAAGCTGATAATCTAGTAAGTAAAATGTTTCTTTGAGTTCTGTGAGCCACTCTAGCAAATTAATTGAACATGAGGACGAGGTCATGGGAACCTGCAACCTATAGCCAGTTGTGAGAAGCACAGGTGACAACCTGGACTCGTGACTGGCGTCCATCTATCTCTAGGTAGACGGTGTCAGAATTGAGTTAAATTTATGGGACACCTGGTATCCTAGGAGAATTGAGTTAATTTCTCGGTGGTAATGGGAAAAAAACACACACATTGGAATTTGTGTCAGAATCGTATAGGAAAACCAAGGGCAGTGAGAGGGCTGAGTATAAATGAATGAATCCAGAAGCTCTAAGAGTTTTTGAGGACTGCTCAGGAGCTTTCTCACAGCACCACCTGGTGGACATCTGGCAACTTTTACCAGAATCAATAAAGCGACTGACAAAAGGATCTACAGATCAGTTACTAAAAAATCCAGCACAAACTCTACAGTGGCTGCCATCATTAGCTGACTACACATACCTGGATGAGGTCCAAGATTCCAAGTTCACTCTCCGATGAATCCACACAAAATACAAAGTAGAGGGTAGCATAGTGCCGGTAAATCAGCTTGTAGTCAGAGCCGCCAATCAAACTGTGGAAGACAGAAAACATTTAAATGGCTGCATCTCTTTTTTATTTTTTTAAAGATTGGTACCTGAGCTAACAACTGTTGCCAATCTTTTTCTTTTTTTTCTGCTTTTTCTTCCTAAATCCCCCCAGTACATAGGTGTATATTTTAGTTATGGGTCCTTCTAGTTGTGGCATGCGGGATGCCGCCTCAGCGTGGCCTGATGAGTGGTGCCAAGTCCGCGCCCAGGATCCGAACCAGCGAAACCCCAGACAGCCATAGCAGAGCGCACAAACTTAACCACTCGGCCACGGGGCCGGCCCCAAATGCCTGTATCCTAATTAAACATATCAAAGAGAAACCCTGTGCCAAGGAATGAGAACAAGACCAAGAGAAAGGGGGAGGACAGGCCAAACAACAGCCCACGTCTCCCATGTGAACGGCAACCAAGTTTCGCAGAGCTGTCTAAAGGCACTGTACCTCCTCCATTCTTCCGCCCAGCCTCCCAAGAACCAAACACCTAAACAAGTAACAGCTGAAGCATAAGCATTCCACAGCTTCCAGAACTGGGTCTCCAGAATCGGGTCTCTCCCTGAGCAGACCATGCTAAAATCAGCGCAAGTTGCATCAGAACCCACCTGACACTTGAGTACTGACTAAAGATGCAATGATAAGGCCACCCAAAAGTGGACGCATGGGGAAAAGGCTGAAGCTGACTGTTTACCTTCCACCCTCCAAGAAGTTACAGATGTTGTCATCCCGCTTGAGAACTAGGTGGAAGGTCTCTCGAACAATCTGCTGCTGGATTTCTTCTGGCTATGGAATAAAAGGAAGAAAGAGAATCAGTGAGGAAGCCTGAAAAACTACATCCCCTTGACAGGGAGGGGCAGCAAGAGAAGTGCTTCCAAGCCAGGAACAATCTGAACATTTGGTATTGGTTTCCAGAGAAGATAAAAATGATGAGGAGAGAGAAAATAAAGAGTGAATCTATGGGAAAATGGACGACAAGGCTCTGTTACAGGAATTAAGACAAGGTATATTTACCTAGATAGACAGTCACTAGCCATTACTGTCATGATAGGTAAGCTGGTATTTCTTTATACTAGTTAATAAACAAGGAAAAGAGAACTGATAAACTCTCATGCAAGGTCAAAGAGTAAGTAGAAGGCCTGGTCCTGAAATGTTTTGTCTTCCCTTAGAAAACATCTATACCAGGTACACAACAAAGGTCAACAGGTCTAACACTTCAAGGAGGTCAAGATGCAATCGTGTACACGTTTTAAATAACTGAATTTGGACCTTTTGTGCTGGTAATATAGGTATTACATGTACGATGCTGTGCTGCTCACCAACAAAGGATTACTGAGAAAGACACAAAAAAAAGTTGCACTTACAGATTAGAACTTTGAACACTCACAGAGCTACAAATATTTTTTTTCACTTACTATTCACTTACTACACGTGAGAAAGCTCAACTGTGATGGAATCTCTTGATAATTCGCATTCAATTTCTATTTATACACATGAGGTTCATAGTAAGTATGGTTAAAAAAAGAACGATAGGACAGAGAGACCAGTCAAGACAAAAAACAATTACAAGCTCTAGACCAGTGCTTCTCAAATTCTAACGTGCAATGAATCACCAGGGACTGATATTAAAATGCAGATTCTGATTTAGCAGGTCTGGGGTAAGTCCTGAGACTGCAGCTCTAACAAGCTTCCAGGTGACACCAATGCTGCTGGTCTGGGCACCATGCTTTGAGCAGCAAGCTTAAGAGAAGCTTCCCCTAAGACTCAGAAAACAGACTCAAAAAATGTTAATCTCCTTCTTTCAACAGCACTGAACCTAGGTTTGAAATGGTTAGTTCTTTAAAAGAAATAGAGGGAAAAAAACAGGGGAAATGTCATTGTGGAGAAATTATTTTTCATAACTTTGACTCAACGTGGGTAAAGAGTGGCTCTATTATTTACTGAATGGACAAATGCGAACTTGCTGATCACTGGTCATTGTAATTCGGGTAAATCAATCACTATTTTCCTGGTTTCCATTTAAAAAACTTACAGAGCTCACGGATGCCAGGATGCTGTAAAGGATTAACTAACTCTATGTCTAAGCATCAGCACTTTTTTAAACTGACAAAAACATCTTTCAATGTAAGGCCTTTTAGACTCTAGGGGGAAGTGGCAGCAGTCAGTGGGAAAGTGGCATGAAATGACAAGGCTACCAAATTTCTAATTCAGCAAAAAGGTAAACTACCAATTGCTTACATGACTCACTTATTTTAATAATCCCTCATATCTTTTATTATTCTGTAGTTTTCAAGGTAATTTTCACTCATGAGCTAATTTGGTTCTTTCAAAAACCTTATGTTCTCCAAAGATGATATGCAAATAGTCAATAAGGACATGAAAAGACGCTCAACATCATCAGTCATTAGGGAAATGGAAATTAAAACCACAATGAGATACCACTTTATACTCACTAAAATGTCTTTAATCAAAAAGATAATCACAAATGTTGATGGGCAGGTGGAGTTGGAACTCTTATACATTGCTGACGGGCACGTAAAATGGTGCAGCCACTCTGAAAAACGGTCTGGCAGGTCCTCAAAATGTTCACCATAAAGTTACCATACGGACCAACAATTCTCCTGGGTATATAACCAAGAGAAATGAGGACATATGTCCACACAAAAACGTGTACGTGAATGTTCTTAACAGCGTGACACACAAGAGCCACAGGTGGAAACATCAACTGATGAAACGTGGTACAGCCACACAGCAGAATGTTACTGGGCAATAAAAAAGAATGAAGAAGCGATAAATGCTACAACACGGATGAAGTTTGAAAACATCATACGAAGTGAAGGAAGCCAGTCACAAAAGACCACATATTGCATGATTCCATTTATACGAAATGTCCCGAATAGGCAAATTTAGAGACAAAAAGTAGATTAATGGTTACCTAGGGCTGTGGGAATTCAGGGGGAAATACATAGTGGCTGCTAGTGGGTACGGGTTTCTTTTTGGGGTAATGAAAATATTCTAAAGTGGATCGTGGTGATGGTTGCATAACTTTGTGAACATACTAAAAACCATTGAATTGTACACTTTTAAATAGGCAAATTGTGGCTTATATCTCAATAACACTTAAAAAACGGAGGGGGGAAAAAAACACACACACCCAAAAATTGAAATACAAATTGAACAGCTATATTGAATGCTGATATTTTTACCTTGACATAATATTTAATAAAAGGTAACTAGCTAAAAATATTAAAGTCCTAGGAAAAAGGTAAAATTATTTTTTCATTTCTATTCGACAAAAGAGGAAATAATGCCTGAAAGAGTCTGTTAACGTGTCAACAGACACTAGGCTAAAAAAGGCGGAGCTGAGACCTAAACATCAGTTCTGCGACTCTTTCCCCTCCTGGGTTTCACCCGTCTCCCAGTTACGGGTGTGACATTGTGACACCTAGTCACAAGGAAAGAACACGTTGGGGGAGGAGGAGGGCAGGAGGCAAATAATGATGTTTGCGTTTTCCCAGAAGAGCGTTTTAGGAAAATTCACATTCGCTTTCTGATGTCTCGGGCCTCACGCGGCAGCATTTATCCTTTCTCATCACTTGCACTTTTAAACTGACTTTCACTCTGCAGAGCGCGGGGGTACGTCCCCGGGCAGCCCCAGGCCACACGGAAGCGAAGTAATTCCAAGAAAGCCCTTCTCCAGACCCTCCGGCTAAAGCAAGACTGTAAGAAGCTGCGTGTTTCTTCGTCCTCGGGAAACGGCCTTCAGCCACCCCCAGGACTACAAGAGCCCACCCCGCCGTCCCTCAGGGGGCCCGAGACCCACAGGAAGGGCCCCAGGGGGCCCAGAAGCGGGTCCGGGAGCACGGGGGCAGCGGGGACCGGTCCGGGAAGGAGGTCAAGGGGTCCGGGGGTCATGCAAGGCGCAGGAGCCCCGGCGGCCAGCTGGCGGTGCCCGGGAGCCGGAGGGGCAGGAGGGAGGGGGGAGCGCGGGCGCCCTGAAGGGACGTGCGAGGCTGGGCCGCACTCACGAAACGCTGGTAGAAGCGGACCAGCCGCGGCTTCCCGTGGTTGTTGAAAACCAGAATGGCCTGAATCATCTTCGCCCGCCACTCTTCTGTCAGCCGCCGCGGCTCCCAGAGAGCATCTCCTTCCGCCACAACACGAGCACTTCCGGCTGGTGCGCCGCTGAGAGGGGCCAGGGGAAACTTAGCCCGGTGCCCGGGGGCCCGACCGCGAAGGGTCCGGCCTCCCTGCACGCCTTGGACAAGGCTCCGGACACCGAGGCTGGGGAGGGTCGTCGGTCGGCCAGTGGTCATTGGACGCTCAGGCCTGGCCAGGGCGCAAAGTCCCCGCCTGGGCAGCATGCAGCTCATTTTTATTGTCCAGCGTTACGTACAATGCTGCAGTGAATTAGATAGATGTCTCCTCGTGCAAAAGGGCTATTTCTCCATGGGAGGTTGTGAATAATGGGAATTAAGGGATATTTAATGCGATTCCATTTAAAAGGTACCGGCGATCCCAAATTGGTAGTTTTTTTTCTTATAATGACTTAGAGGGCGTGAGATGAAACACGTCCCTATCCTGCAGATGGAGCTGGATATTGGAATCGCCTATCCAGAGGACTGTTTGGCAATATGTATCAAAAGCCTTTAAATATATAGAACATTAAACGCAGAATTCCCACTTTTAGAATGTATAATAAAATGATTGTAGATAGGTGAAAAGATTCAGGCTCAAGAACGTACATCCCAGCAGTGTTATTACAGGAGAAAATGGGAAGCAAACTAATTATGCTGAAATGAGAAATTAGTTAAATGCATTGTTTCACATGAGAAATATTCAAGTTATTAAAAATAATGTTGTGAAGATTTATGGTATAGGGAAATGTTCATGACATACGTGTAACCGAAAAGATTATACAAAGTATGTACAGGGACGTGCCGCTTGGTAAAAGATTGAATGTAGATACAGCAAAATATGGATAATAGTTGTGTCGGCTGGAATGGCAGCACCATGCCGCGCTCAGCACAGGCTCCTGGAACCGGGCTGCCCTGATTCAAATCCCCGGCCTGTTTATTTTTTGGAAAAAAATGTTTCTACTTTCCTCACTTGTTATAAGCAAAAGGAGTTAACATTCGTAAGTACTTGGAGCAGCGCACAGCGTATGATGGAGTCCTGCATAAGCGATTGGAAAAACACCTTTGGGTGGTGGAATCACATATTTTTCTTCTCTAAAATAAATATGTATTACTCTTGTAACCAGTGTTTTTTAATTTAAAAAAAGCCAAAGGCAATAAATGTGCACTGAAACCTGGCAAAATGTTTCAAATGTTGAGGAGGAATATTAGAGAAAATTCTAAAACAGAAGGATAATGAGGAGGACCTAGTTCTGTCAACTAAACCTACTATATTAGTTCAAATTGTCGTTATAGGGAGACTGATTGAAATATAATAGATAATTTAGGTATAAAATAATTTTAGTATGTGATTTAGCAGAAATCATAACTTGATAGTGGGAAGGATTTAGTAAATACGCCAGGATAACTGGTTGGCAATTTGAAAATAAGCAATTTAGTTATCTCACTTCATACTCTCCCACAAGTTAAAGGCAGAGTGAATTAAAGAGTTAAATATAAAACCAGATAATAGCCAAAATGGAAGAAAATGAAACTGAGTATCTAACATCTGAAAAGAGAGCATAAACTTAGAAGCAATAAAAATCACAAAAAGTCAACAGATACATCTATATAAAGATTTTGTTTGTAAAATCAGTTTTTAAAAATGGCAAAGAAGTTGTTAAAATATGGTAAATGGTTATATTTAAAATATAAATAACTCTGACAAACCAAAAAGACTTCTCCCCCTCAGTCAATAAATGGCCAAAGGAACTGGGTTAACAAAAAAGGAAAATATATTCAGGAAGTGAATATGAAAAAAATGTTTATGCTCACTATTAATGGGGGGAAAGGCTATATAAAGTATTAATTTTTTAAATTAAATGTAAAAAAAGTAATAAGACTACTCAAGAAGCCATAATCCCAGAAATAATCTTTTGGGGGTTTTTTGTGGGGTTTTTTTGCTGAGGAAAATTCTTCCTGAGCTAACATCTGTTGCCAATCTTCCTCTTTTTGCTTGAGGAAGACTCCCCCTGAGTTAATATCCATGTCAGTCTTCCTCTATTTTGTATGTGGGTTGCCACCACAACATGACCACTGATGAGTGGTGTAGGTCCGCACGCAGGGAACCAAACCCGGGCGGCTGAAGCAGAGCACACTGAAATTAACTAGGCCATGGGGCTGGCCCTCTCTAGAAATAACCTTTTATTTTCTAGAAGGTTCTGCAGTCATAGTACTTTGTACTTACACTATTATAGCACTCATTTTCTTTCGTTTTTTTTTTTAAAGATTTCACTTTTCTGTTTTCTCCCCAAAGCCCCCCAGTACATAGTTGTGTATTTTTAGTTGTGGGTCCTTCTAGTTGTGGCATGTGGGATGCTGCCTCAGCATGGCTTGATGAGCAGTGCCATGTCCATGCCCAGGATTTGAACTGGCGAAAACCTGGGCTGCTGAAGCAGAGCACGCGAACTTAACCACTCAGCCACGGGCCGGCCCCTCATTTTCTTTTTTTCCCCCCACTTTTAAAGAGTTAGAATGTGGCATTTTATTTTCATTATTTTAGAAATAATAGGTAGGCATCAGTGTTTTTATATATATTATATATACCTATGTCATATACATTAGCATATAAATATATATGTATATATATATGTAAAGTCAATATTTTGAATATGATTCAAAATTTGTTTTATTTTACATCAACTGCATTTTTTTCTTTTTACCTTTTGACCCCCTTCACCCATTTCTCCCACCCCTCACAGCCCCCATCCTCCTGGCCTCTGGCAACCAACAATCTGTTCTATCTATGAGCTTGGTTTCTTTTTCTTTTGCTGAGAAAGATTCTCCCTGAGCTAACGTCTGTGCCAGTCTTCCTCTCTTTTGTATGTGGGTCACCACCACAGCATAGCCACCAAGGAGTGGTGTAGGTCCACACCTGGGAACAAAACCCAGGCCACCAAAGCAGAGTGCACCAAACTTAACCACTAGACCATGGGGCCGGCCCATTGGTTCCTTTTTGTTTTATAAGATTCCACATATAAGTGAGGTCACACACCATTTCTCTTTCTCTGTCTGACTTATTTCACTTAGCATAATGCCCTTGAGGTCCATCCATTTTGTCACAAATGGCAAGATTTCATTGTTTTATGAGTGAATAATATTCCATTGTGTGTGTGTGTGTGTGTGTGTGTGTGTATACCACATTTTGCCAAGCGGTGCCATGTCCGCACCCGGGATCTGAACCAGCAAACCCCGGGCCACCAAGAAGCAGAACATGTGAACTTAACCGCTGCGCCACCAGGCTGGCCCTTTATTTCTTTTTCTGATAGTTCATTATTAGTGTACAGAACTACAACAGATTTGGGGGTATTGATTTTGTATCCTGAAAGCTTACTGAATTCATTTATTAGTTCTAACAGTTTTTTGATGGGAGTCTTTATGGTTTTCTATATATAATATCATGTCATCTGCAAATACTAACAGTTTTACTTATTCCTTTCTAATTTGGATGCTTTTTAGTTTTTCTTGCCTAATTGCTCTGGCTAAGACTTCCAATACTATGTTGAATAGAAGTGGCAAGAGTGGGCATCCTTGTCTTGTTCCTGATCTTAGAGGAGAGGCTATCAGCTTTTCATCATTGAGTGTGATGTTAGCTGTGGGCTTGTCATATATGGCCTTTATTATGTTGAGATATGTTCCCTCTATACTCACTTTGTTGTGGATTTTTACCATAAAACTTAGTTATTTACATTCCACAAATTTTAGTATATTTTCATTTTAGTTTGTCTCAAGATATTTTATTGTTTCTCTTTTGATTTCTTCTTTGACCCATTGGTTGTTCACTTAATCTCCAAATATCTGTAAATTTTCCAGTTTTTCCCCAGTATTAATGGGGGTAAAGGCTAATCAAATTTCAAATATTAATATTAAAATTAAAATATTAATCTCACCTTATGAAATATCACTTTAAAAATGTTATTGTACCCAATTTTGACAAGAGTGGCATGAAAATGGTCCTCTTGGGGGCCAGCCCGGTGGCCGAATGGTTAAGTTCGTGTGCTCTGCTCCAGCAGCCCAGGGTTTCGCTGGTTCAGATCCTGGGCACGGACATGGCACTGCTCACCAGGCCACATTGAGGTGGCGTCCCACATGCCACAACTAGAGGGACCCACAACTGAAAATATACAACTATGTGCTGGGGGGATTTGGGGAGAAAAAAGCAGAAAAAAAAAAGAAGACTGGCAACAGTTGTTAGCTTAGGTGCCAATCTTTAAAAAAAAAAAAAAAGGTCCTCTCTTACATTACTGGTGAAATTATAATTTAGAATAACCATTTTAGAAAGCAACTTGGCAATATAACAAGACTTTAAAAAAAATTCCTAGATTCCCAGTAATCTGACTCTTGGGAATCCCTCCCTAAAGAAATAACCCCAAAATATAGTGTGTGTGTGTGTGTCTGTGTGTTTGTATGTGTGTGTGTCTGTGTGTGTGTGTGCGTGTGGTGGGGGGGCGGTAGATGGGTGCGTGAGATTGAGGGAACTATATAATTTACAACAGTTTTTGACACATTATATTAGCTCCAAATAGGGAATCAATTATCCAAAAATTGGATAAATTGAGCTATTAAATGGTAGTCAATCTTAAGAACAATGTGGCAATATGGAAAGTGATTATATAACGTTAATGAAAAAGCATTATCAGATTCTATGTGTAGGCACAGTGTCACAACCAGCATGTAAATAAACTGCAGAGCTAGCCCTCATGGCCTAGTGGTTAAAAAGTCCAGCATTCGCTCTGCTTCAGTGGCCCAGGTTCGGTTCGCAGTCACAGAACCACACCACTGTCTGTCAGTAGCCATGCTGTGGCAGTGGCTCACGTGCAAGAACTAGAAGGACTTACAACTAGAATATACAAGGATGCACTGGGGCTTTGGGGACGGAAAAAAAGAGGAAGATTGGCAACAGATGTTAGCTCAGTGAGAATCTTCTCTAGCAAAAAAAAAAAAAAAAAGAAATAGCATATTCTGGAGCAGGCTCTTCCCTTACCTCCATGTTTTTTCCTGCTGGAAAGTCCCTTTCCTCCTCTCGTCTACCTGAATTTCTTCCCATCTCCACTGCCACCACTCTATGCCAAACCACTCTGGCTCTCACCCTGACCACTGCCACAGTCCCCTAGTCGAGCTCATTGCCTTCAGCTTCTCTGTAGTCAAGTGATCTTTGAAATATACAAATCAGATCTTATCACTCTCCCCCTGATCACTGGCTTCCAGGATGTTAAGGATAAAGTCCCCAAATACTTAAGATATTGAAGATGCCATGCCCCATCTCCAGCCTCACGTCTACCCCCACCCATTCTCTGAGCTCCAGCCACAATGGCCTTTTCCTTCCAGGGAGCCTCCCCAAGACACCAAGCCAGTTTGCTGCCCAGGGCTTCCCCCACTGGCACACTGGGCCTCCTTGTTTGGAATGGTGGCCCACCCCTAGGAGCTTGCCATACTCTTTGGCCATGGTGCTGTGGGCAATGAGATGCCCTCACTAGGAGCCTCTACCCCTACTCAGTGTCCCCAGTCCTCCTCCTGCATAACCACCTCCCTGGTCACCCCCATGATTGAGGTCCCAACAAGCTCACCAGTAAGCCAGCCCCCTTCAGACACAGCACCCCAGGGAGGCGGCTTCTACAAGAGTCACAAAGGGAGAGATCACAAGGAACTGAACTAAGAAAAGGGCGACAGGAACAGAAGAGACCTGCGAGCAGTCCAGTAACCATGACTTCCGGTGGCCTGACTGATGTGTGAACCCCAAGCCTCACAGCCATATTGTTGAGCCCAGACTCAAACAGGCAGGAAGGCAAATGAAAGTCAGAGCCATGATAACAAATGAAAGAAGTGCAGTATTACCTGCTCAACTGCTGATACCAGCAGGGCTGGCTTCAGCCTGGGCAGATCAGCAGTCAAGGGCTTAGGCAACGTCCCTAGCATCTGGGAATATAACCCCGCTCCACAGGGCCGGGCCCTCCTCTGGCCCTCGTGCAGGCCAAGGAAGCCGGGCACAGGGGAAGGAGCATAAGCTTTGCTTTTGACAGCTCTGGATTTGAATCCTGGCTCTGCCACTTAGCTGTGTGACTCTGGGTAAGTTGCTCACCTCTCTGAGGCCCCTTTTTCTCCTGTAGTATACACGTGGAAGCAGAATAATCCAGTAGTTAAGGATACGGACTTGGAAATCTGACAGCCTGGGCTTAAATTCCTCTCTCCTCTAGATGCTACTCCTGGAGGCTCTGAGCATCAGTCTCGTAGGAAAACCATGGGGAGAATATCACATGTACCTCATGGGATCGCTGTGACGATTAAGTAAGATATTGCAAGCGCTCAGCACAAGAACTAGCAGCAGGAAGGACTCCACAGTCAGTGGCTATAATTACTGTCAGGAAAGCATCCACTGCTGTGTTTAATACACGAGAGGACTCAGTAACTGGTGGTTTACCACCACCCCATCTGCTCCCCGAGGCAAGCAGGATCCGCATGCTGCCAAGCGCCTGCCATTCTTGGGACAGGCAGATTTCAACTCCAGATCTCGTCACAGATCGGAGTGGGCACCATACCCAGCAAGGCAGTGCTCACGACCAGAAAGAAGTGGCTTCCTCCTTACAGGGACGTTGCCCCGCTGGAAGACTGTTTACACCTGACGACAACTCAGTCACTGTAGAGGAATTCTTTTCTGAAGATTTACTCATTTATAAAAAGTTCTCAAGGTACAAAACAACAACGAAAAAGGTGTTATCAAAAACGTGGCCTGGAAGAGTGAGTCTGAGAGGCGGGGACCCAGCCACACCTGGGAAGGCTCTAGGCTCCCTGAGAACAGCATCCCCAGGAGAGCAGCCAAGGAGGTCAGGAGACAGGAGCCCCCAGGTGGCAGAGAAGCAGAGGAGGAATAAAGAACCAGCGGCCCTGGGGGAAGGAGGCTGGAGCAAGGGGGCAGAGGCCACAACGCGGAGCACGGGGCAGCAGGCGGAGGTGGAAGGAAACCAGGAAATACACCAAGAGCAGAGGAAGGAGACTGGGTAAGTTCTCCTCTGAGCCACTCTGCATGCAGATGAGGGATAGTCCCCGATTCTGCACCAAGACCAAGGCCAATTCCTCTGATTGCCTTGGGGAGTTGCCTGCCACCTGCCCCCAGAAACAAGGCTGCCACTCAGGGCAAGAGCCATCATGAAAGTGTCTAGGCAGGCTAGACTCACATCCAGGGAGGGACCCTCCACGAGCCACGGCATGGGGCCCACTGCCAACATCATGGGCTTGGATTCGATTTTAGCAGAGCTTGTTCAAAGGGTATTCCACGCGGCTGTAGGGAAGAACCAGCTGAGGCTTGGCGGACTGCCCCCTCCAGCTCCAGAGGGGAAGTTGATGGAAGAAATCCTCAATAGTGCTGGCGGGCCCCGGAGGCACTCCATCTCCCTAACCTCAGTCGTCCTAGGGGGAAAGTAAAGAGAGATGAACACAGCACTTTTCATGCAAGCCTTCTGCAAGTCATCAGACAAACAGGGATATGATCAAGAAGGACCAGCGGGGCCCTCGGCCACCTGCCTTGGCCTCACCTCATCAGAGCAGGCCCAGGGAGCAGCCTGGCAGCTCCAAGGATGGTTTTTCCATCCAAGACCCACGTTATTAAGACAAAAGGGGATCCAGACCCTCTACCCTACCTGCCCCCACTTTCTCTGGCAAATGTCATCTTCATCACCTACATAAATAGCCCATTTTTCTGTGACTTTATTTTAAATGTTCAATTCGGGGCCTTTTGACATCCATTCAAATCTTCAGGTGAAATACACTTCGGAAAAAGAAATCAACTGTGAGTAGGCTGAGGATCCACTAGCAAGCTGAGCCTTGGCAAAAAAAAACTATTAAGGACCAAGGTAGCCATTTTCCAGCCACTTTGGGCAGAAAGCCCAGAACAAAGGAGGAAAAACTGCTCATTCAGCTGCCCTACCACCTCGACACAGCTGACGTATTCACTTGAAGTGGAAATGTTTGGAGACCTGTGACATTAAGTCTCACTGGCTCCCCTCCGCCCTCCATTCCTTCCACCCCTCACTTTTATAAATCTTTGGGGTTTTCTTGTAATTGGCACAATTCACACCCACCAAAAAGAAAGGTCCCAGCTTGTCACCCTTTACACCTTAAAGGAATTTCCCTGATGCTAACACACTCTCGGGCATTCCCTGGAATTCCACCAAGGCTGGGGGCTAAAATTTATGCTTCTGTCTCTTTGTCCAACACCCAACCAGCACGGACAAAACTCCTGCTGAGAGAGAAACCACGCCAATGCCAAGGCCACAGTTGTCTTCCTTGACCTACCCACTCCTTGTCCTCCGCCCCGTCCCCCTGCTCTCGGCTCTCCACTGCAGCCCCCTCGGAAGACTTTCTGGCCATGATGTTGTCTGTCCAGGACGCCCCCGTCTTTCCATCACCCGCGAAATTACACTTGGTCACTGTTCCGGCCTCAAGTTTGGCTAATGAATCTGAAAGAAAGGAACAAGGTGAATGGCCCCCGTCCCTGTGGCAAAAACACAGTGGGGCCCGGTCCATTCTGCCAGCTTCCCCGAGGTCTGGGATAAGCCAGTGTTCTCTTCGGGCCTGGGTGTGCTCCGGGAGGCCCTGGGGGGGACCCTCAAAGCACTAGACAGGAAAGGTCACCCACAGGAACCACGGGATTGGGTGGTACCCCAGGATCCAGAGAGTCTCGGCTACTGGCCCCAGGGCACTTGTCCAGGGGCTTAGGAATAAATCAAGGGGCCATGTCGCCACAGAGGCCAGATGTGGCCCGCTCCCATGAGCTCTAAGCAGGAGGGCTGGGGGAGCCTCGGGCAGGAGGCCGGGACCCCCACAGGCCATATGGGAACATCAGGCCACAGTGAGGGCCGCTCTGCTCACCCAGGAAGGGGCCATCGCCTCGAGTTTTCAGCCGTACCCCGGCCCCCAGCTCCAGCTCCATCGCCTCCATCTCTGACTCAAGCATCCAGAAGGCCACTGTCTGCTCGGGGGTGAGGCTCTCTGTCAGCGCCAGCAGCTCCGGCTTATTCACCAGCCCCTTCAGCGCCTCGGGAGTGAGTCTGTCGGTGTCCCCCTTGGCTTCCTCCTCTGCAGGCACACAGCACAGGGGCTGTTACTGCTGTAATAAGCACTCTGGGAGGGCCTCCTAGGAGCCAGGCTGAGGGTTGTACACGCTCACAAGCACCTGAGGGCAGGCCTGAGGACTCGTCCTGCCAGCGCTCATCAAGGAGCTCATGGTAGAGGACCAATGGCATGGGCTCTGGAGCCAGGCTGCCTGGGGCAAATCTGCTTAGAAGCTGTGCGACCTTAGGCAGGTTACTTAACCCCTCTGTGCCTGACAAATAGGGATAAAATGGCACCCACCTGACAGGACTGACATGAGCTGTCAATGAATAATGCACATGAAGCATTCAGCACAGTGCTGGCACATGGTTGACCCTCAGTGAGCGTTAATGTTTTTTTATTCCTGTTTTACAGATGAGAAAACTAAGGCTTAGAGAGGTTAAGTAGTTTGCCCGAGGTAACACAGCTAGTCGGTGGAGGAGGCAGCATTCAAACTCTCCACACCCTTCTGCCTTCCCAGTGAGACCCCAGTGACCAGGCCGGGTTCTTCCAGGCTCTCGGGGTCTACCTGGCTGGCACAGGGTCTGCTGGACCCAGCAGCAAACTCTGGTGGTCCCCATGCTCTCTCTGGCCTGCTCGTCCTGGCCCAGCCAGAGCCCTGAGGCTCAGGGAGGGTTCCAACAGCCTCGCCTTCCTGCACTGAACGTCCCAAACCTGCAAGTCCTGGTAGGGGGCGGGGCGGTCCCAGGCTGAGAATCAAGGCCTCCCAGGCCCCACACAACAACCCAGAGCTGTCGGAAGGCTGCCTTCTCCACGCCAGCACCCCAGCGGCTGCTCTCTGGGGGAGAACTGCCCGCCAAGCCACCAAGACCACATCCCGCTCATGGTGTAAAACCGCTGCCAAGCTCCGTCAAGAAGCCTTCTGGGATCCCAGGACACCTCACTCACACAGAGGGCTTTCAAAGTGCTCCATCCTCCTCGAACCCTGCCCTGCCCTGCGTCCACCTCACCTCCTACTTCACAAGATACCAGAAGCCAGAAGTGAGGCCACTCACCTCCCTGCCACCACCTCCCCGTCAATTTACCTAAAACCACATGGAACCTCTCCTCCTTCCCTCTGTCTCAAAGGGCAAGGTGTGTCCCCTCCTGCCTCAAGCCAGTTCCTCCATCTGGGCTCCAGATCGCACCTCCTTGGGGACCCGTCCCTCTTTCTCCTCTCCCGGATCTTTCCCTAATGCCTTTTTGCATCCTGGCTTTGACACCCACGGCTCCAGGCTCTGCCCACCTCCCATCAGAGTCACTGGGGGGCTCCTCATTGTGATGCCCACTGGATGCTCTGCAGCCAGAGCCGCCCTGGGCTGTGGGCAGCACCTGACGCCATCGCTACCTCCTCACTCCTGTCCCCCTGGCCTTCCCCATCTCCCTCAGACCTCTCCCGGGGTTCCTGCTCCTTACGGACTCCTTCCCCGGCCACCTCCTGTTGTCGCTCTTCTCCAAAACAACCTCCCGGGTGCCTTCAACCACTTCCACAGCTTCGATACTACAATGTGTGACCACTCCTCCATACACTGCCAGCCCAGCCCTCTTCCTGGGTTCTAGAACTGTACCTCCAAGGCCCCAGTGGACACCTACTTGTCTTGGGAAGTGCCACCACGTGTCTAAGGCCACGTGTCCCAAACAGAACTCTTCTCCCCAAACCTGCTCCTCTCGCACCTCCACTCCCCCAAACCTGGCACCCAAGCCCAAACCCTGGGGTCCTCCCTGACTCCTCCCTCATTCTCTGCACATCCAAACACTGAGGCCACTGTCCCTCCTCTATCTTGGGTCTCTCCGCTCTCTCCATCCTCACTGACAGGTCCCTAATCCTGGCCCTCTTATCTCCCTCTGAGGTTGCCTCACAGTCTCTGACCAGGCCTCCTGGTCTCCAGTCTATTCACCTCCCCAGGGGTTTTTAAGAACAAATCTAATCTCATCACTCACCAACTTAAAGCCACTCACTACAGGGGTCCCTGTACCCTCGACTGAGTGCCCCTTCTGGGCCCTTCTCCCCGCCTGCCTCTCAGGCCGCCCTCCCCACCTGGCTTCTCTGCTCCTGCGTCAGGAGCCCTCAGGTCCCAAAGGTCTTTGGCACGCCCTCCCCTCTCTGAAACACCCCCTGGCCCAGGCACCCTGGCTGATTCCTGCTTATCTCTCAGGACTCTGTACTGGTGTTCCCTCCTCCAGGGCACCCCCGACCAAGCCTGCCTGGGCTCAGAGCCCCTCCGTAGGCTCCCGTCACAGGCTGCCCATCTCCTCCACCACACTGAGAACATCTCGAGCACATGTCTGAGTCCTGTGCGTCCCTGGACCCTCTGCGCGTGGCTCATGGCCTGGCACACGGCAGATGCTCATTAAACATTCCGAGAATTAATGAGCAACTGAAAGCAGGAATGAATAAAACAACAGAGGGATGCGTGGATTGCCACTCACCCTCAAACCCTTCTCACTCGGGGCAGACAGCAAAGAGGTCCTTTGGGAAAGCTGGGAAGAGGAACGGGATCGCGAAGGGCCCAAGAACCAAACAAGAATTTCGGCAGAAAAATGGAGGCCACCGGAGGCCTGGTCGAGGCTCTGCGCAAAGGCAGCTGGAGCCCAGAGCCAGGTTCACGGACAACTGCCTAGACTGCAGGAGACGGCAGGAGCTGGGAAGGCCAGCTAGGTCCTTGGGACTGCACTGGGGCACTGGGGATACCCTGAGTGAATGGGGTGCAGGACAGAGTCCAGCCAGGGGGCCCTCAGACCAGACATGGGCTTCAAGGCCAACCACGCGAAGAAGACACTTTCTGGGGGCCAAGAGGCCCCTAGAGACAAAGGAAGGCCAAGTACCCGAAGTCACACAAGGCATCTCACTAACATCAGGCCTCATCTTACTCACATGACAAAAACTAGTGTAAGAGGGCCCTGAGGGACGAGGGGCGGAGGATACCTACTGTAGGATGACATGAGGAAGCCTGTGTTCACCTTCCTGGTGGCGCTGAAGTTGGGCTCGATCTCATTTCCCTTGGGGTCGAACTTCCGGCGATGGATGCAACTGGGCCGGATATACAGCACGTAGTAGCGCTCCTGGGGCCAGGCAGAAAGAGGGTGAGGGGGCTACTTCACTCCCCCCACCCTGCAACACACACACTCCCCACAAGGCTCCGGCTGCAGCCCTCCCCGACTCACTCTCTACCCCGAAAGATATGCAAGCTGGGCAGATGCCCCACTTCAATATCCATTCATTCATTCATTCATTCATGTGTTCAGCAGAACACCTGCCACACATAATGAACCATGCTAGACGTCCATGAGAGGGCGGGCCCAGGGCCTGCCCCCAAGGCCTCCACAGTCCCCACACACAGCCAGAGACAGAAAGTATATACAGAACCCGAGAGTCCTAGCACCAAAGACCCCAAACACCATGAAGCAGGAGTGGAAGCAGCCAAGGTGCCATGGAAAGCGGACTGGCAGGGAGCGGGGAAGGAGGCAGCCACTGTGCCTCTTCCAGCAGATGTGGGCCAGGGGGAAATCACTCCCAGCCTCAGCTTCCCCTGTGGCACGGGGACAACGTGATGCCTGCTTTCAGGAGTGCTGTAAGGGTTCGAGGAGATGACGAAGGAGCAGACACAGTAGAAAGCATGAAGCGTGCTGCAAATGCTGCTTGCCAGCTACGCTAATCAAAGCAGGCAGACGAAACACTCCCAGAGACTGAAGAAGAGGAAACCACTCCTGGGAAAAACAGGGAGGCACAGTCTGGAAGGGTGGGGAGACCTGCCACCGCGGGAGCAAGGGTGTAGGAAGGGTATCAAAAGCCTGGGACAGGCATGTAAAATAAAAGTCAAGGTCCCGTGTGCATGTCTGAGCAAAGCGGGGCCCTTGGAGGCTGGGAGTGCCAGTGGGATAAGTCTGAGCCGGGCCTCGAGTCAGCACTTGGAGTTAGGATTTGATCAGTTAGACAAGAAGGAATCCTGAATGGTTTCGGAGCAGGAGCAAGACCCTCAGAGATGTCTTTCAGGAAACAAGCTGGCAGCAGGACAGGACTGAGCGCTGGAGGCAGCCAGACAGTAGGAGGGGCAGGTGTAAGGTTTACTCAGGACAGGCTGAGTCCCTGAGTGCCCATGGGAGGGAGTAGACCTGGAAAGACGAAGGGAGGGTGGGGCAGTCAAGGGAGGAGCCTGCCGGACCGGAGGTTGCTTACCTTGGGGCGGGGCAGGAAGAGACCTGGAGGTCTGCGGGTCATTAGGAAGGGGGAGCTCAGGGGGGTGAGCCTGGAGAGGGGCTGGGAGAACGCCCTGCCTGTCAAGGTAGCCCAGGCAAGTTAGCCTCACATCAGTGTGGCGCTGCTGCTGGGCGCCTGGGGCTGGCTGGCTGGGGGCTCCAGACTGGAGGGACCACCCTGCTAACTTCTGTGCTACCGTGCAGAAGATGCAGCATGAAATCAGTGCTGAGCTGGGAGCAGAGGTGTTCTCTAGGGGTGCGAGGGAGAGGCTCCAGCCTGCCTCCAGAGGGCATTCTAATGAGCTCAGTTGCAGAGACCAGGGAGATAAGTCAGCGGTCAGCACATCAGGGTGGGGCTATCTGAAAGGGGGGTGGAGACTCAGAACCAGTGCTCAAGAAGGAGATGCTGGCTAGCACAGGATGGTGAACGCCAGGTGTGTCCGCGGACACCTGAAATGGGGTGGTGATAAGGGGCAGGAGGCTGAGGGGACAAGGGCAGAAGGGCAGGGACGCGGGAACTGAAGCCCCGGGCAGTGTCAGCAACATAGACTCACATTCAGGCTGGAAACAAGCCCAAGAATTCAGCAACCCTCCTCCCTCCCCAAGGCACGCCCACCTGCACACACGCAGAGGCCCAGGTCCACATGGGTGACCTGATTTATAAAAACCCAACCTTCCAAAAGGCCCAGCCACAACACAGTGGCGTCCAAAGGTGAGCAAGCCCATGACAAGAGATTCACCACTTTGCAAATGGCGTCATTTCAAGGCTCCTTCCAACAGCAAACTCCACCTGTACCTTTAAAGTCATTCAATTCCAAAAACTCAAGCGCGCACACGACTTCCCAGGAACAGAGCAGGGGTCCAGAGCGGGGAAGGTCACTGCTGACCCCGCACCCACACAGGCCTTAACCTACTCTGACCTTGTCCATCAGGCCTTGGGTCAGTGCAACCCCCAGACCAGAGGACAGGAGTCCGGGCCCTTGGCTCTCCTGGGATAGAGCCACACATCCTGCCTAGCCCCGCAAAGCTCCCAGCCCTCTAACTCAGCTCCATGCGAAGGCAACAGGACCTCTTCAGAGGGCCTTCCAGCCCACTCAGCACCCCAGACTCAGTCCTGGACCACTCACCTCATCCACTCACCCTTCCTGCTTCAACCCTCCCAACCCCAGCCCCAGACACACACTTGGGTTTAAGGCCTGGTCTGTCTTCCCGGGGAGAACCCAGGCCCCCGCTTCCGCCCGCCGCCCAGCACACCCCTAACCGATCCCCTTCCACTCAGTGACCCTTTTGGCCGCTAATCTCCCGGCCCACCTCCCCCCTGCCCTGTGAGCCCTTCAAGGAAAGAGCTGGACCCTAAGTCTTGGCACTGGCAGGGCCAAGCACAGGGAGCTGCCTCGGTGGGTGTGGACCGTGAACCGAGGGTCCTGCGGGCACCCCGAGGAAACATCCTCACCTTCCTGCCATGAGCATCCGAGATGCTGTGCCGAGATACATCCACCAGGTCTCCCTCCAGCAGGACGCCGTTTCCCCTGGGGAGGAGAGGGAAGGAAGGGACCAGCTGGTCTGCCAGTCCTCAGGAAAGGACCACAGTTTGATGGCCCAGTCTGAGTTTGCACTGAGAAAGAAGCAACTCCCACGGGAGTCCCCGACTCACTCGCCCCTGAGCGGGCCCAGGACTCAGCAGCCCCTTTCTCTGTGCTTCCCACAGGGGCCCTCCCTTCCTCTGAGGGTCCCAAAGGCTGGGGCACTGCCCAGAGGGTGGGAAGGACCCGGCGAGGCTGAAGACCAAGCTATGGCCCTTCCGGCAGGGGGTTACTGTAACCAGAGCCTCAGTCTTCTTATCTGCAAAACGGGAGAGGACCAGCCGCCCCACTCTGCTTCTATGGTGATGACATTAGATCATGGCTATGAAAGTGTTTTGGAAACTATTAAGTGCTTACTAAATATAAAGGATTTTACATTTTTATTTAACCAAATTCTGGGAGGATGTCTAAGCTGCTATAAGGTATTTTTCCTTTTCAACCATTTGAAAGCACTTCCATATTCCGGTTTGCACACATCCACTTTAGAGAAGGAGAAATCAAGACTCAGAAGTTTGTGACTAGCCTAAGATGGGTCGCAGGGTCCCTGAGGAGAGCTGGACCCTGCTTCCCCATGCTAGTTTCCACTAACGCAGAACCTGTACACTTCCTTTTCTGGAACCACAGAAATGGGAGAGAGGAGGGGTGAGCTGAAGGGATGCGGACGAAAAGCGAAAACTGGCTGTACCTTACTAACCCTACCCAGCCCCTCACCCCCTACATTCTTTAGAGTTTCCAATTGCAAACGGAACGGTCCCTTTCTTCTCTTAACCTCCGTGCCCCCGTGATGGCAAGGCCAGGCCCTCCCGATGCCACACACTCCTGCAGGCAGACCACGCCCTCCCCCAGCCCAGCCAGGCCGACTCCACCCGCCATTCCGGTCACAGCCCCACCGGCCCTCCCGGAGCGGGGCGCAGCCTGGGCACAGGCCTGTGGGCAGGACAGGCTGGGTGTACAGCCCCGCGGCCCGGGCAGCGCCCGAGGTCGGGGAAGGAAGCCCCGCCTCCTGAGCCCCGTTCCGGAGTCGGGACCCCGATTCTTTCCCAAGGGTCTGGGGACAGGAGGGGAGACTGGCGCCACCTGCGTCTTAGGGGTGCGCTGCGGAGCGCGGCGCCGGGGGGCGCGGACTGGGGCCCGAGAGGCGGCCGCGGAGAGCCCTCCGCCATTGGGAGGCGAAGGGTCAGGGCGGCGGGGGCGGCGGGGACCTACCGCTGGTGGGCGGCTGGGGCCCAGGCGCCCGGCAGCCGCGCACTCCGCACCGGCTTGTTGCGGAGCGCGTCGTCACGGTAGATGCGGCTCATCCTCCCGCACCCGCGAGGCGCGCGCGGGGGCGGCGGCGGCGGCGGCGGCGGCGGCGGGAAGCGCGGAGGACTCGCCGAGACCGGCCACCGCCGCGGATCCCGGAACGCGGATCCTGGAACGCGGACCTGGGAACGCGGCCCGGCTCCGGGCGTGCCGGGCGGGACTTAAAGGGGCCGAGCCCCATTCCGGCCCGCGGGACCCTGCGTGGTGGGAGGTGGGCTTCCGGGGAGACCCGGGGCTGAGTGGGGCCTTAGCCCTGTGAGGGAGGAAAGGCCACGTCCTTCTCTTTTCTCTCCCTCTTCCTTGTAACTGGAGGGAGACCCCCACCCCAACGCAGGCACAAAGGGGAAATTGAGGCCCAGAGATCCTATTGAAGAAGCCCTGGAAAGATGGGATTCCAGGGAGCAGGAATGGAGAAAAGGGAACGGCCGCCATGGAGGGCGGGGTGGTCAGCACAGACGCTGCTCTTTGTGCCCCTCTCCAGGTCCCACAGCGGCTGAGGGAGGGGTTCCAGGGATCTGTGACGACGGACCCTGGGCTTGGGTGTCAGATCAACGACATACCGAGGTTTGAATCCCAGCTGTGTGAGCCTGGACAAGTTCCTCAACCTCTCTGAGCCCGTGCTTCCTCCTCCGTAAAATGGGGTCAGTATCAGAGGGGTTTTAAAGATTAATAAATTCACTCTAGAACATCGCCTCTCGCCTCTCCATCTTCCCGCACAGCTCTTGGAGCCCTCCCCAGTTCCTTACTGCTCTTTGTGCAAGTATGTAAAGTCTAGGGGTGCATTTTCCAAGCCTGGGTGCAGGGGTCTGTTCTGACCCAGGGATTGTTGGAGAATCTTGGTTCTCTTGTTTGACCCCTTTGTGCCAAGACCTGGGGCAGGTGGGCCCATTCGTGGAGTCCAGGTGTGGCCTATGGGGGAGCATTTAAAGGAGAGATGGCCAGGTAGATGCCTGGGAGTGCAAGATGAGCTGGGGGGGGTGGGGGGAGGCGGCCTGGAAGCAGCATCCTCTCCCCCCACACACATTAGGACTTGGCACTTTTGTTTTCAAGGGCTCCTTCCTCCACTAAAAAAATTTTTTTAATTATATTTTATGACTGAGTTGGCGTAAAGATGAATATATTAACATTATATTTTAAAACATTTTCTTTGCTCTAAACATTCTTTTTTTCTTGCGATTTTAAAAGAAATTAAAACATTTTTGTGAGTCCTAGGCATTGTGCCTAATGGATTAGTCAGCCCCACCCTCAGTCTGGCCTACCTGGCTGCTCCATAAATGTCAAAAGGAAGGACATAGAGGAGCCCTGGCAGGAAGTCCCTCTGGGCAGCACTGTCCTTTGGCTCTCTCTTCAGAACTCCCCGGGCTGCTATAAGGAACTCTTATAATTCAATAGCAAGAAAACAAATAACCTGATTGAAAAATGGGCAAAGAAACAGAGACATTTCTCCAAAGAAGACACATAAATGGCCAACAGGTATGTAAAAAGCAGCTCAGCATCACTAATCATCAGGGAAACGCAAATCTAAACCACAGTGAGATGTCACCTCACACCTGTTAGAATGGCCATTATCAAAAAGACAAAAGATAAGAGTTAGCTAGGATGTGGAGAAAAGGGAAGCCTTGTGCACGGTTGCTGTACAAGGGTACGTAAATTGGTGCAGCTGCTATGGGAAATACTATGGAGGTTGCTCAAGAAATTAAAAACAGAGCTCCCATATGATCCAGCAATCCCACTTCTGGGTATCTATGCAAAGGAATTGATATCAGGATCCCAAAGGGATATGTGCGCTCCCATGTTCACTGCAGCATTATTCACAATAGCCAAGACATGGAAGCAACCTACACGTCCGTCAGTGGATGAATGGGCAAAGAAAATGTGGTAGGTATACACATACAAGAGAATAGTTACTATTCAGCCTTAAAAAGAAGGAAACTGCATTTGCAACAGTGTGGATGAACCCAGAAGTGAAAGAAACCAGATCCAGAGAGACAAATGTGGCATGATCTCGTTTATGTGAGGAATCAGGCTCATAGAAGCAGCATAGAATGGCGGTTATCAGGGGCTGGGAGGAGGGGAACGGGGAGTTTCTAGTCAAAGGGTACCAAGTTTCAGGTGTATAAGATGAATGAGACCTAGAGATCTACTGCCCAGCACAGTGCCTATAGTTGACAATAGTGTAGTATACACTTAAAAGTTTACTAAGAGGGTAGATCTTATGTTAAGTGTTCTTATCACACACAAAAAATAATAATAAATAAAGTGGGCACGAGGAAACTTTTGGAGGTGATGCATATGTTTATGGCGTAGATTGTGGTGATGTTTTCACAGGTGTGTACTTATCTCCAAAATCATAGAGTTGTATACATTAAATATAGACAGCTTTTTGTAAGTCAATCACGCCTCCTTAAAATGGTTTAGAAAACAAACAAACTCTCCGGGCTGGTCCCAGCCACATGGCTGGCCGGCCCCTCTCCTCCTTCCCCTTTCTGTGTCATCTCCCCATCAATGGGCTCCAGATCTTCCCCGCCTTATATGGCAGCCACTAGCCACACATGGCTGTTTAAATTTTAATTAATTAAACCTAAATAAAATTTAAAATTCAATTCTTCAGTCTCACTAGCCACATTTCCAGTGCTCAGTAGCTGGCAACATATGGCTAGTGGCTACCATTTTGGACAGAGCGAACACAGAACGTTTCCATCATCACAGAAAGTTCTGTCCGACAGCACTGCTGTAGCTCCTTTCTTAGGAGACTAATCTCCTGCTTATTCGTCTCTGTGACTTCACCCTTTCAGCACAATTGGCAGACCAGGCACCAGCAAGGAGGAAGAACCTAAAAGAACAAGAAGACTTTTTTTTTTAAAGGTTTTGATATTTATTTCCTAAAAAGTATCAATCGTCATGGGAAAAAACTAGAACTTTCTTGGACTTTCTTACACCTATTTGGAGTTTATTAACATCTCTATATCAAATTATAAACCACGAGGTACAACGTGGAGACTGCTTAAGCTCTGGGCCCCTCAGTTCCATGGGCCCCTTTTAAGGACAGGCTTGGAAGGACCCAATGTGCTCATAGGGGCATATGCTTCTGTAAAATTTTTGTAGATAAGGCAGCTTTGGTGCAGTCAGTTAAGACTACTCTCTCTTTTTGCCCAAATGCTCCTTTGCCGCATTGTCAGATGATGTTGGAGTGGATCTGAGTGAGGGGAACTTGACGTGGGATACATTTCATTTGGGTTTTGGAATAGATTTATGTGTCTGTAGTCTCTCCCACCTGTAATTCGGTTTTTGCCAGCTGTCCTGGTGTAGGAGCGCCCCGCCACCCTCTGTGCTGACATCTGGTGTAGGGCACAGTATGTGACATGATGGAACAGGGCAACGCGTCATATCGCAGTGGAAACGTGCCCTGAAGAGGCTGCCACTGAGACTGTGTGGGGGGTGGAGAAGGAACAAGGCATGAAAGCTAAGGAGCCAGAAGCTGGTGTGTAGAAAATTCTTCCAGGCGTCAAACAGGTAAAATCGTAAGCAGAGGATTTGGTTGTCATTAACCCTAGTCAACATGGAAGTTCTTTCAGGAATGTTCTTGCTAAGGCTGTGCATGTAATTACAAACACCAACTGTTTTTTCTTTTTTGATGGACGGTGGGCAAAATGAAACTTATCAGGATTCTCATAGAGCACAAATATGTAACAGGAAGACAAACGAGGATGCATGTGTGAGTGGAGTCCTAGGTTTCATGCATCAGATCACATCGTAGCATATCTGACACGTCTTGTCTTGACAAAGTCTGATGGTTGCAGAAAAAATAAAATGCCACATTGCCACCAATGCAGTGAAACAGCCTGAAGAAAACACACATACACACCACAGAGCAAGGACGCAAAACAAAGGATGCACTCAAGAGAGAAAGCATGACATGAAATAAGATGCCAGAATGAGGACTAAACCTATCCATCATGCGCCATCAATAAATGCAAATGGGGTAAGCCTTGTTTGGAAAGGAAATCCATGGTGTGCCTTTGTATCAGACATCTCTTAATGCCACAGCAGAGCCCTCGTCCCCATAAGCCTCCAGGGCCTTTTACCTATCCTGTCCTAGCCTCTCAGCAGTCACCAGCTCTGCTTGGGCCCCGACTGACTTCATGCAGAGACAACCCCCCACACCTCACCTCATGGCCACCCTGTACCACGTGTCCCCAGAGACACTTGGTGCCAAGGGTGGTCTTTAAAAGAAGACTCTTAGGGCAGGATTGTGAAATTGGAGTACCGACTATTCTGAAGGCAATAGGGACACTATTGCTGGTGGTAAGTGGGTGGTGATAAGCCTCGGCATGAAGTGGCATCACTATTACTAAGGTTTTCATCTGTGGTTAATTGGGGTGAGGTGCGGGTTGAAGGTGAAATTGAGCTGGGAAATGGAATGCCTGTACCGTTTGACTGGACGGGGCAATAATAATTATAAGAAATGTAGAGTAAGCCGGCTTTTATTAACAGCATAAAAAACCTTGCGAAAAAGAAAGCGATAGGCTCAGGGTAGCTAACAGCCAACTTAAGGACGTGTAAAAGCCATGGGGAGCTTTATGGTGGGTTTTAAGGAGGCCCTCATCTCCTGCAGCTTCAGGGAAACTGCTAAAAGTCAGGCTCAGCAGCTGACCGTAAGGGTGACAGCTGCCAAAGGAGGCTGAACGTGCAGCTGTGACAGATCACCTGTCAGATTCAGGCTCTACCAGAAAAAGAGTGGGACCCTGGGATGGGAACATTGGGTAGACGAGCCAGAAAACCTTGAACCCTCTGATACCCTGGAACTCTCCAGGCCAGCAGAAGCGGCCAGCCCCTGCCCTAATGTGGAGATGGTGCAAAGACCTCCCTGGAAGCAGATGCCTTGCAAGATGTCATTTGCTTTTCGTAAGATCTGCGTCCATCACCACTCATTGCCTCCAGGCCAACAGTCAGAATCGGATCGGATCAGATCGCCACAACCTGAGCAGGAAGGTACAGTTCCTACTCCCAGAGGATCAGCTTACACACCCCAGGAATCGCAGGAGCTGGCCAGCACGTGCCTTGGGGAGCTAAGGAGAGCCATGTGGCAGTGGATCTGAGATGAGCGACCAGGGGGAGTGGAATCTAAGGCTGGATTAGAGAGAATTTATTGACGTGGGGCCTTCACCTGCGATGTGGCATTCAATACTCTAGCAAGGATACCTGGAGCTAGTCTTAATAGTATGTGCAGATGGCTACAAAACTTCCACATGACAATGAGGTGGGGATGCCAGAACTTTCTTCACACAGTATTGAGGAAGTGGTTACAAGGCTCAAAGAGAGGAGAATTTTAGAAGGGATTTACTAGGTAAGATCTGAGACCGCACCATCTGACTAGGCCCGGGAAGGCCCAGAGGCAACGAGGAAGGACTGGGCCACTGCTGTCTTTGAGATGCCCTGTGGGGTTGACGGGAATAGATACTACCATGGAACCAAACGCCCAAATAAAAGAGGATATGCGCACATATATCAAGAGTTGGTGAGTTAAAGGCTGATGTCATCCATTGCTATGGAAAGTGGCGGCCCCTTGTCAATCCCCAGGCCTGAGTCAGTTTTCAGACCCCAAGTCCATTGAAAGGGGGCCTGAGTCCCCTCAAGGAACACGGAGAGGTTTTTTCTCACACCAACCACTTCAATTCTCTGACACCATCCAGGTGTCCTACAATTCAATTCAATTAGGACACTTCTAGGATCTGGTGTCAGACTCCATAGGTTTAAGGGCTCCATCCCACATGGCTGCCCTCTGCTTCAGACGCTAGTCTCAAGCATCGGGTCCCCAGGTTATCCACACTTCTGTCTGACTTGACCACAAATTCTGGGGTTCCCACAGCTCCCCCCCTCAGGTTAGGTAATTTATTAGAACAACTCACAGAACTTAGGAAGATGCTATATTTACTATTATGTACAGCTGTTAGAAAGGATATGAATGAACAGCCAGAAGATGGGCAGAGGGCGAGGTCTGGAACGGTCCCAAGTGCAGGAGTTCTGTCCCGTTGGAGTTGGGGTGTGACCCGCTCCTGGCACGTGGATGCGTTCACCAACCCAGAAGCTCTCCAGGCCTCATCATTTAGGGGTTTTTATGGAGGTTTCATCACATAGGCCGCATTGATGAGATCGTTGGCCAGTGGTAATTCTCAATCTCCAGTCCGTGTGCCCTCCCTGGAGGTTGGGAGGTGGGGCTTAAAGTTCCAAGCTTCTAGTCAAGCCTTGGTCTTTCTGGCAACCAGCCGCTATCTTGAAGCTGTCTAGGGCCCCACCAAGACTCACCTCATTAGAACAAATGATGCTCCTATCACCCTTATCACTCAGAAAATTCCCAGGTTTTTAGAAGCTTTGTGCCAGGAACCAGGAGAAACACTAAATATTTTTCTTATTACACTACAAACGCCACCACAAGTATATATGTAAATAGTCTCCCAGTCCTTCTACCAAAGGGATCTGTGGCCATTTACTGGATAACTGTGCCCCGGGGTAAGGGGCTGTCCAGAATTTTAAAGAACTGTGAAACATGGGGATCTGCTGACGCGAATACCCAAGGACCCAGAACACCATTATGATTGTCCTATTAGAGTGGGCTTCTAGGAGTTAGGCAGCAAATGGAATTTTGACCCAGCTCTATCTTTCAGTTGGTCTAACGGGTCTGTGGAATGACCCTGTGATAATTCCCCTAGTTCCCAAATTTATAATCTGGGAAGATTTACTTGGAAGCTAGCAGGAAGCTCACATTGGTTCGCTGACCTGAGGACCAGGGGCCACTGTGGTGGGAAGAGCCGGGGGAAGCCTCTGATGCTGCCTTCTCATCCCCTAGACAAGGTGGTAAATCAGAAGTAATAGCCCACCCTGGGAGGAATTGCAGAGTAGTGCCACTCTCAAAGACTTAAAGGACGCAAGGGTGCTGGGCTCCATCATATTATTGTTCAGTTTAACCTTTTGTTCGACCTTGTAATGGTTGATTTTTGCTCTGATACTCCCATTGGGCTGGCCTGGACCTTGTCAGATATGCTTCACTCTCTGAGGCTCTCCCTGGCCCGTCCTGCTTCCTCTCCACCTTTCCATTCATAGGTGTTGGGTCTGCATTGTGGTCTGAAGGCTTTGCTTGCCCAATCCTGCTTCTCCCTCTTTTTAGCTTTCACAGGTGTTAGGTCACAATAAACCCCTTGCGTTCCAATCCCATCTCAGTGTGAGCTCCTGGAGGCCCCTCCTGGCAAGCCCCAATGTCAGTTGCCCTGCCTGGATCAGATCAACCCAGCCTCTGGCACTTTGTTGGCAGCCACAGAGTTGATGAGTGCATTCTTCTTGATCCTCATTAGTTGAGAGAATCAAAATCTGCTTGCTTTTATGTGGGAAGGACAGCAGTCCACAGTCACATTTTTTCTCCGGGGCTATGACATCTCTTTTGCTCTGTGTCACAAATCAGATCACAGACACCTCAATCATCTCATCCTACAGGACCTTGGCTTAGTCTGTTATGCTGATGACGTCATCCTAATTAGATGTGGTGAGCAGAAATTGGCAAGTACCCTAGACGCTTTAGTAAAACACATGTGACAGAGAGAGAAAGCCCGTAAAGAATTCGAAAGTCTGCTACATTGGTGAAATGTCTAGGAATCTAGTAGTCTTGCATACACTGAGACATTTCTATTAAAGCAAAGGACAAACTGTTGCACCTCGCACCTAAGAAAGAGCACCGGGCCTGGAGGGCCTCTTAGGGACTGGAGTCAGCGGACATCACCCTTGGCAACACTGCTGTGATCTGCATGTGGGGGGCGCTCAGAAGACTGCCAGTTTCAAGGTCCCAGAGCAAGAGAAGACTGACAAAGACAAGGCAGCAAAAACTCAGATCTCTTGGGGATGAAGGTGTGGGTCACTCTATCAGGCAAAGCAGCCAAAGCACGAGCTGAGGAGAAAGGAAACCCAGGATGGGTGGTGGGACATGCTGACTATAAATCACAGCCTCGGGGACAGCGGGGAGTGTAGCTGGTTTCATTGATCTTCTTGCCTTAAGTCTTTTCAGAGATGTGTGACTGGCCACTTCCTTGAAGGAAATTCTGAGACTAAGGGTCTCACAAAACCCAGCATAGGATAAAGGTGCCATTGCAAGTCAGCAGGGAAGAGAGACACAGATCAATAAATGGCATCAGGACAATTGAATCCCAAGAGATTGAAGATAAAAATTTTAAAGTACTGTAAAAATGCCAGAAGAAGCATGGTAAAAAGTTTATTAACCTCAGTGTGGGATGAATTTTCTAAACAAAATCTAAAGTCTCAGCTGTAAAAGAAGAGCCTGGTAAATTTGGCTCCCTAATCTTAGAATTTCTGCATGGATGTGCCAATGGCATGAAAAAGGGAGTACCATTGTTCTAGATTTATAAATGGCTTGTAAATAAATTAAAAGATGCTCAACCTTATTCCTAATTAGAGACAGGCAAATAAAACCATCGATGGGGTTGGGCATCTTTTAATATAGTTTATAAGCCATTTATATTTATATTCTCTGTGAAAGCCAATTTTTGCTTTCATCCGTATTTTCCCACAGTTTGGTAAAGATCAGAACATTTGATAATATAAATTTGGCTACAAGGTGGATAAATAGACACTCACATACGTTTCTGGGGAAAGTACATGCATTTATTGCTGTGACTTTTTTGAAAGGACACTTGACAATGTCTATTAAAACTACAAACACACATGCCTTTTGACCCAGCAATTCTATTTCTAGAAATAGAAATATTTCTAGGAATATATTCCTACATGTGTGGAATGTCATATATGTGAGCACTGTTTGGAATAGCAAAGTCCTAGAAACAACCTAAATGTCCATCCAGGGGGGACTGGCTAAACAAATGATGAAATATCAATTCAAAGAAATACTACGCAGCCATAAAAAAGAATGAGACGTATATATAGTACACAACATATGTGTGTTTGCATGTAATGTCAAGATATTTCACTCTTGTTAAGTAAAATCAGCAAGGTACAGTAAGTACAGTGTGCCCAACAAGTTGCTCATTCAACAAATGTTGGAGACTTTCTCTATGCCAGGAACTGTCCTAGGTACTGGAGAAATAGAGGTACAAGTGAGCTGAGCGGTAGGGTTTGGAATCTATGTTTTACTCTAAAACTTGTTCTCATTATGTTAAAAAAGGATATATATTTATATATATAAATGCATTTCTTTTTGCATGTGTGCTTGTACATAATCTTTCTGGAAGGAGAAACAAGAAACTGATACTAGCAACTGCCTCAGGGGGACTGGGGCTCCGGGGTGGGAAGCTGACTTATGTTTCACAGTGTATCTTTTTATGCTGTTTGATATTTTTACCATGTACATGAATTATTTTTTCAATTAAAAACTAGTTAATTTTTTAAACTGTGGAAACATCTTAATATTCAATCTCAGCTGTAATCAGAGAAATGCAAATTAAAAACATCAGGGAAATAAGATTTTTTAGGAAGGATTTAAAAACTCATAAAGCTCACAGTTGATGAGGATGTGAGAAAATGGACTTGTGTATTGTTTGCATGTTTCATTTGCGGGAATGAGCATTGGTAAACCTTTCCTGAGGATTGCTGGATGTTTTTTATATCAAAGGCCTTAACTTTTTTAGTATATCCTTGTTCCAACCATTCTGCATCCACAAATTTCCCCAGAGGAAAGAGTCAGGGACAGGTGCAAAGATGAAGCTATAAGGCTATTAGACTCAGCGTGTGAATAATAGGGAAATTATAGGAGCAATTTAAATTCTAATAAGAATCATTTATTTAAACTATGGTATATCCGTACCATGGAATTGTATGACTATACTTAAAATACTGTTAAAGCATATTTAATGACATGCAAAAATGGTATCAATTTATTGCTAGGTGAAAATGAAGTTATAAAAGAGAGTGTTCCCTATTCCAATTTCGGCACAAATATATATATATACACATACACATATATATATAAAGACAGAAAAAATATTAACAATAGTTAATAAATCATAAGTGATTTACAGTCTCTTCTTTTTGCTTAAAGTGCATTTTTAAAATAATTTGTAGGTGCTGGCCCAGTGGTTAAGTTCATATGCTCCGCTTTGCCGGCCTGGGGTTCGCCAGTTCAGATCCCAGGTGCAGACCTATGTATCGCTCATCAAGCCATGCTGTGGCAGGCGTCCCACATATAAAGTAGAGGAAGATGGGCACTGATGTTAGCTCAGGGCTAATGTTCCTCAAAAAAGAAAATAATAATTTTTACTTTTTGGACCTCAAGTGCATGTAATCAAATTACACGCACTTTTTTTTTTAGATTCTTTTTGTGTGTGTGTGTGAGGAAGATCAGCCCTGAGCTAACATCCGTGCCCATCTTCCTCTACCTTTTTTTTTTATATATATATGTGGGACGCCTGCCACAGCACGGCTTGATAAGTGATGTGTAGGTCCACATCTGGGATCTGAACCGGTAAATCTCGGGCCACCAAAGAGGAGTGTGTGAACTTAACCACTGCACCACTGGCCCTAGATTATGATTCTCAGAGAAGAGCACACCATCATTGTTTAGCCCATGCATGGTCACTTTCAGTATATTTACTTTGATTGTTTCTGTGTGCATTTCTCTAAGGAGCTCCCACGTATCCACCACCCAGCAAGAATATTGCCAATAACTGTCTACAGCTGCTCGCCTTTCCATCCCCATCTTCCCACAGCTCAAACTAACCACCATTCTGAATTTTGTTCTCATCATTCCCTTCTTTTTTTGATTTTTGATTTTTTAAAAATTGGGGTAAAATACACATAACATAAAACTTAACACCTTAACCATTCTAAGCGTGCAGCTCAGCAACATTAAAAACACTCAGATTGCTGTGCTGTCACTGCCATCCATCTTCCGAACGTATTTCATGTGGCAAAACGAAAACTCCGTACCTGTTAAACAAATAACTCCCCATTTTCCCCCTACCCCAGGCCCTGGCAACCACCATTCTACTTTCTGTCTCTGTGAATTTGACCACTTTAGACCCCTCCCGTAAGGGGAATCATACAGTATTTGTCCTTTTTGTGACTGGCTTACTTCACTTAGCACAGTGTCCTCGAGTTCATCCATGTTGTAGATGTGACTGAATGTCCTTCCTTTTTAAGGCTGAGTGATATTCCATTATATGTATACACCATCTTTTGCTCATTCATTCCAACATCAATGGACACTTGGGTTGTTTCTTTTCTTTTCTTTTTTTTTTTTTTGCTTGAGGAAGATTAGCCCTGAGCTAACATCTGTGCCAATCTTCCTCTATTTTATATGTGGGTTGCCTCCACAGTGTGGCTGATGAGTGGGGTAGGTCTGCACCTGGGATCCAAATCAGCAAACCCAGACCACCAAAGCAGAACACGCCAAACTTAACCACTACACCACAGGACCAGACTTGGGTTGCTTCTATCGCAATTTTGACTATCATAAAAAATGCAGGTATTACGGTGTTGGAAAGCATATATATAAACCATGGAGTCCACAGTTATTAACTATGAGCTAATTCTTATTAATCTATAATAGCTCCTCAATCTAAATACATCCCTAAAAGGTCATTTGAAACGCCATCTTTGTCATACCCTTTTTTAAAAAACATCTAATTCAAATATTTCTCGGCTTTTCATTCTGGTCCACTGATTCATCCGTGTGGTCCCACACTGTTTTAATGTTTGTAGTTCAATGAGGTATTCCAGTAACCAACAGAGCAAGTTCCTCTTTGTAACTCTTCTCAATTTGACCTTGAATTCCCCCCTGCGCCTATTTTTGTAGGTATATCTACCTATTCTAGACCAATCAGTGCTCCTGGAGTGACAGTCACCCCCCAGGGCTTAGGGCATTACGATGCTGGGCCTGGCAGGCAGGTCCTCCCTGCCCAGCAGGAACGTCCATGTAGGGCACAATCTGAGTGACAGCAAGTCCCACGGACTGTTTGAAGCCAGGTATCCCTAAGGAGATTCCCATTTATTGCCAGACACGTTCCAGAATATTCAAGAGTGTCTTTTTCTAATTGGTCGTCCACTGCTCCTCACCCTGGTGTGGTCGATTTGCCCAGAGCACTCAAAATTTCCGTTTCTAGGAAGAGAATAAAACTTCCCTGGACTGGAAGCCTCCACGCTGGGCGCAGGTTGGCCCGGGGCAGCGGCTGTGGCAGCAGTACCTGAGACTCCCGGCGTGGTGTTCGGTGTTTCTATCCGCGATGCTGTCTGCAAGACTCTTGAGTTTTAGAAAATAAACATTCTCATATGCAAAGTCGTAAATGTTGTCACGCTGACTGTGAGGGAAACCCCTGACAGAGCAGAGGGGGGACAGGCCCGTGTGATTTCCGTGAGCATCACTTCAGGGGCCTCCAGCCACGTTCCCCTGCCCTGACCACCGGACACCGTTCTGCCCGATCAGACAGGCTGTCTGCTTCACCTGGTCAGTTCTGAGTGGATTTAAACCTTCATTTGTCTTAAGTGCCTACAGACGAGTAAATTATCGCTGTAAAGAAATGGGTGGTGTTAAAAGGGAACGTTTGGGGCCGATCTTGGAGAAACTCTACCGCTTTATTTCTGCTTTGAGGGTAGTGTTATGGAGCTATCCTGTCGACTTTTCCCTGAAAACTGTCTGGACTGGATATGGGGGAACAAAGAAAAGTGATCACTTCTTGCACTCTGCCCCCTCTCCTCCGCAGTGGCCCACATCCTGTCCCAGTGGGTTATGTTGATCTGAGAAGAGTCAGGGGCCTCACAAATCCACTTGTGACATTTGCTACATAAGAGTTTGTCTTAAAAATTTGTTATTTATTATTTTTTAAGATCTACACACTCGTAGAAAATTTGGAAAACATAGAGACGTATGAAGAATTAAAATCACCCATACTCCTCCATTCAACATAATTTGTTAACATTTCAGTGAATTTCCTCCAGGCGATTTTTTATGTATAGCTGAGATCATTCAGTACATACACATTCACTTCCTGATTTCCACTTACTGTATAATTAAAATAGTCCCTAACATAATTTTAATAACTGTGCAAAATTGTATTTTATGCACGTGTAATTTGTGACACCATTCTTCTGTTGCAGGACATTTTAGTCATTTCCAAGCTTTCGTGTTTATAAACGTAGCAGGGTCTGGAAGTGCAATGCAGCTATATCTGGGGTGTGGGGAGAAAAATGTAGCTCTTTCATTTTTTCTCGTCTTCCCTGTCCTAGTCTCTGGCTGGTGTGGAAAAAAGCTACCTTTAAAATCTTAGTCTTATCCAATAATCTTTACATGCAAGGTCCATCCTTACAAAAAAACTGGTCAACCTTCCACTCCTGTCCAAAAGGCCTGTGGGGAAGGTGGAACACGGGGAGGGGTGTGGCTTCTGGGACCCAGGGGCAGGGGTGGGCGGGAGACTTGGGGTCTTCGGCCAGGGGTTTACTGAGGCCCCTTCTGAGTCAAGAGTGATGTGGCGTCACAGTGATGCCCTCTGGCAACTTCACAGCCCGTTCTCAGCGAGGTCAGGATGCGCCCACTCGGGGGGCACAGCGGAGGCTGGGGAGCCGCAACTGCAGGGCTCCCCGCCTGTCAAACTGCGTTTGGATTTGATGTGACCTGGCCGCGGGTAGTTACGGGGCTTCCTCGGACGCAGCCTCCCCCAGGGGCTCCACGCGGGAAGAGAGGCAGAGCCGCCTCCCCAGGCGGGCCACGGACTTCTGACTCATCTAACTCGGGTCTCCTTTCTGCCTGACTTGCGCCTCCTCCTCGCCTCCTCTGCTTTCATCTTCCCACTCTCCCCAGGGCCTGAGACAGGCGGGTCTCACCCTGCTCTGCCCCACGTCCCTCCGGTGTAGGGCAGCCGGCCTCTTGGTCTGCCTTCCAGAGCTAGAAGGATTACCTTCTCCGCTTCCGGAGGACCCCACAGGCTGAGGGTCTTGTGTGCTTGGCTGTTGAAATGCTTAAGAGAGGGCCTTGCACATGTGCCTTGGATCAAAAGGAAAGAATTGAGAAGAATTTCTCTTTAGACAAACACCTGTTTTGCAAGGCAAAAGTCTCGCTGCATAATTCTGTTTTGAATGTCAGAAGCTGGATATTAATTCCTTTTCTCACTCCTTGCTTTCTGTAATTTTGCATTTCACTGAAGTGAATGCCATCAATTGTAAGATGCGCTATTTCAGGTATTCCCAAGAAAGAAAAACAAGCTGCCGATTAAGTTGCAAATAATGCTTTCTTATCATTTAGAATTTTGGCTTATACTTATTGAAAAAACTCTTTTTAGACTTATCGAGACATAAATTTTTATGTAGGGAACAAGGAAAATAGAAGTGAAATAAGTTGGAAAGGATTTCTAAAACCTCTTTACAGAAGAGACGGATGGAGAGAATGATGCTTCTGAGTCCGTTTTCGACTCAGAGTTGGGTGATTGCGTCTTTCTCTGCGGTATTGCTGTCTGTGCGTTGAGTGTTGTTGACACAGACTGTCTTACCCCAGAGATGAAGAGACCTGCTACTGCCCCTGGCATCTTCTTCCAAACCGCTGACACCCATCCATCTGGCAAGTCTTTACGCTGCACCTGTCCAGCCTTTTAAAATCCTTATAGAAGGTGTTAACAGAAGGTTTTCAGACCAAGTTTGCACATGTGCAGACAATGACAGCCATATCATGACTGTCGCCTAGCCAACAGCTATTGTCAGCCAACACTGATTGTAGAGCAAACCCCAATTTCAAAGAAACGTAAGTCTTAGAAATGATGAATTATAGCAAATCTTAACATTTCTCCTTCCCCTCCCCACACCTCCACCTCCACTTCTAGGCAGGTGGATGCTTCAAGCCAAACGGAAAGAAAGTCGTGTACTTGAAAAGACTCTTTGATACTTTCTGAGATAGTAATCCTTTTACATAAATAATGCCGGAAAGGAAATCTTTGAATATAAAACTTTAACTACAATTCTGCTGTTTTTTTCAGATAGATCCCTAGAAGAGCATTAGATACTTAAAAATGAGGCTGACTGTTCTTTTCGTGAATATAAGTCGGAGTTATTGGGTCAGATGTGAGGTAGGCAGACGTGTGCACACACACGTGTTTGCATGCACACACACTCACACACACACTATGGCATGCTGGAAAACAAGGAGTGTTCTCAGTCAACCAGAAATGATCGGGAACCCTTAAAAGACAGAAGGAGAACGAGACTAGACGGAGGAGGAAACCACAGCGTAAACCACATGCGAGACAAGACCGCTACAGAAGTCAAGAGCAGCCTGGCTCTAAGCTCGGAAACGGTAGAGATGAGAAACGGAAGGAAGCTCGGGGGCTACACGAAGGTGGCTGAGGCATCACAGTGGGAACAGGAGACTTGCTCTCTGCTTCCCTCCACACTCTCCCGAGAGGAGGACAGCAGAGGCACCTGCCTGCAGTCATGGGGGGGAAGGCGGGCACTTGAGCTCAAAAAGCAGGGCAGTGCCCTGGAAGGCCGCCAACCCTTCAGAGCACGAGGGAGCTGCTCGGGCCAGCGACATAAGCTCCTGGGTCACCCCGCCCAGCAGAGTGTTCCATCCCTACACCGTAATCATTGGATCAGGATACAGCAAATAGTTACAGTGTTCACACACTAGCCACACTTGACAGGACTGTTTTACAAGTAATAAGATATCTGACTAGTAGTGGCTCAAGCAAAAAAGACATTGTCACGAGTTGTCTAGAAGTGGCTTCAGTGAAGCCACTGACTCAATGAAGCTCTCCAGAAAACAGATTTCCTACCTTTCCACATCACCATCCTTAGCGTATAGTTGCCTCATGGTCCCACAATGGCTACTGTATTCCAGACATCACATCTATGTCAAAGGAAAGAAGAAAGGGAAAAAGGCAGTATCATTGAATTTTCCTCAAAAAAGTGTCACTTTTATAATAAATGGAAAGATTTCCCAGAAATTTCTCAGTAGGTTCCCACTTATATCTCATTGACTAGAACTTTGTCACATGCCAGCCCTAGCTGCAAGGGAGGTTGGGAAAGAGAGGTGTGAGAATTACAGTTGATTTAGTACAATTGTGATTTGTCACCTGCATTGGCTGGGCACATGGCTGCCCAAACACGATCAGGGTTCTGCTAGGAAGCAAGAAATGAAGATTACATCTCAGTAGCTCATTGCCAGAGTCTTCTGTGAAAGCTAACAGGAATACTCAAACACGAAGACAATCACACATGCAAGAGTCGAAAAATACTTGAAGATTAACAGCACCTTGAAAGAGAGATATCAAACCCAACAAGCAGAAGAAACAGTAAGACTTTAATTATACATAATACCTTCAGATAGGTAAAAGAGAAGTTTGCATTCAAAGATAATAATTAATTTGAGATTTTGGCTAATGGATAATCAGTTGTTAATTTAAAAAACCACAAAGAAGAATGGACACAGTTGAAATGCAAACCACAGAGCAGAATGATAAACCAACCAAGAAGGGAGAAAAAAATGATCTACATCTAGAGAGAGTGTGCTGACATTTCACAACACTGACGATAAAAGAGAAATCCTTAAGAGAGGAAAAATAGATCAACTAAAAAGGGACGAAAAATTAGGTTGACATCAGCTTTTCTTTTGGCAACACTGGATGCAAGAAGATAATAGCAAAGTTCTGAGGGGAAAAAACATTATGAGCCTAGAATTCTATCCCCATCAATACTACCAGTCAAGTGGGAAGACAAGACAAATCCATTTTAGGCCTTTGAGATCTGAGACATTTGACCACCCAAAAACCACATAGGAAAGAATTATTAGAGGAGGTACTCCAACAAGAAAAAGTAGGAATCCGTGGCAGGCAGACACTAAGATGGTCCTCAATGGTCCCCACCTCCTGGTGTTCACTCTCTTGTGAAATCGCCTCCTCTTGAGCATGGGTGGGACCTGAGACTTGCTTCTAACCAAAGGAACACAGCAAAAGATTCTGCCTTCTGTTCTGCTAGCAGATTTTCTTCTTTGTTTGCACAAGGAAACCAGCTGACATGTTGTGAACTACCCTGTGGAGAGACCCACATGTCAAGGACCCAAAGGAGGCCTCCATCCAACATCCAGGTAGGAAGTGAGGCCCTTAGTCCAACAGCCAAAAGGAACTAACTCCTGGATCCTTCCCCAGTCAAATCTTCAGATGAGACCCCCGCCTGGGCCAACAGTTTGTTTGCAGCTTTGTGAGAGGTCCTGAAGCAGAGGACCAGGCTAAGCCCTGCTTGGATTCCTGACCCACAGAAACTGTGAGATAACACATGTATGTTGTTTTAAACCACTAGGTATGTGGTCACTTGTAACGCAGCAATAGATAATTAATACAGACTCCAAGAGAAAAATGTGGGACATGAGAAGTACTGGTGGGCAAAGAAGCCAGTACAATTTTGTGATAAATCCAAGAAGGGATTGATTAAAAGAAAACTCTGGAATGAGAATCTCTGATTATTTCAACATGAGAGGTGGGAAGAGGGGGAGAAACAAGGGAGGGGAAAAAAAGGGTAAAAGATTTGCTTTATTTGATGGTATAATACAAATTCTGATTAAACTCTAGAACTGATATATAAATATAGTTCTAAATATTTGTATTAAAATTTTAAGAGTAGAGAACTTCCTGAAAAAACAGTAAAAATTACAGCAAAATATTTTTTTTTTAAAGATTTTATTTTTTCCTTTTTCTCCCCAAAGCCCCCCGGTACATAGTTGTGTATTCTTCGTTGTGGGTTCTTCTAGTTGTGGCATGTGGGACGCTGCCTCAGCGTGGTCTGATGAGCAGTGCCATGTCCGCGCCCAGGATTCGAACTAACGAAACACTGGGCCGCCTGCAGCGGAGCGCGCGAACTTAACCACTCGGTCACGGGGCCAGCCCCTACAGCAAAATATTTTTTGAAAGGCATATATGCACAAAGAAGTGAAGAATGGTAGAGAGGACAATAGCAAGACAACAAACAGATGGACAAGTGATAAAGGACGCAGCAGACCCAAGAAAGCCGAATCCTGGAGCATCATTTGGAAGTGGATATACCGCAAAGGAACATTAGGAACATTCAGGGAATAAAAAAATGAGCTTTTTGGTAGTTAAAAACATGACAGTAGAAATAAAGAGTAAGAAAGTAAGGGCAGGAAATTTCCCAGAAAATACAGCAAGAGACAAAGAGATGGAAAATAGAAGAGAAAATAGAAAATAGAGGATCAATCCAGGAGGTACAATGGTCAAATAATTAGTCCAGAAAAGAAAACAGAGAACAGAGAGGAGAGGAAATTATTTACAAAAGAACTTAATTAGATACGATTTTCCAGAATTTTTGTCATGGTGCACAGTGCTGCCGTGAACACTTTTATATAGTTAAGACCACACTATTACTGTGTAGCCCTTGCATGTTCTCTCGTTTTATTTACTTTGATTTGCTCGTGTATGCATTTATTTCTATAATGAACTCCCATAAACCCATCACCCAACCAGCCAATAACTCTCTATGGGCTCCTTGCCTTTCCCATCTCCTAGCCTCCCCCAGCTAAAGGTCACCACCATCCTGAATCTTGTGTTTACCATTCCTTTGCTTTTTAAAAATAGTTTGTCACATATATGGGTGCCTGAACAATGTTTTGTTTTATTTGGTTTAGAATCTTATAAGAAGAGTGTCACTCGTGTGGTTGTCTGCAGCATGCTGTCTCACTCATCACTATACTGTCCAGAGTCTTGCCTGTTGTTGCCTAGAGCTCGTTCCTTTTCACAGCTGTATAATATTCCATTATGTGAACATACCCAATCTTATTCATTCATTCTCCTACCTCCTACCAGCTTGGGAGGATGGTGAAGTGTGTGCCTGCGTGTGTGTGTGTGTGTGTGTATGTACTGATAGCAAGAGTTCAATCTTCATCCTCTCCAGCAGAAAGTCAACAGATGATGACTAAAAGTGAAAAATCAAGAAATAGCAATCCAAGTATATTATTTAGAGATACAGAAGTAAGTATGAGAAGAATCAGCTAAAGGGGCGAAAGTGGTTTCCGCCAGGGAGGAGGAGCTGGAGGGGGAGGATGGAGGCACGGCTACTGTTCATAATAAGACTCACACAGTGGTCGGACTCGCACGCCAAGTGCACATAGAACATTGAGAAAAGGGGAAAACATTAACGGTAACCAGCAGAATAACGGAAATAGGATACAGAGCTTGCAAACCATCAGTGAGAAACAAAAGGGAATAAAGAAAACGTGATCCAACCAATAAATGGGAGGAAAAGAAACAAGAAAAACAATTTTTTAAAGTGTATTTGTTTTTAAAAAGTCTATTCATTTCCTATTTCTGCTATCACAAAGCACCACAAACTTAGTGGCTTAAAACAACACAAATTTATTTACAGTTCTCGAAATTAAAAGTCCAATATCGTCTCTCTGGGCTAAAATCGAGATGTGGGCAGAGCTGCATTCCCTTCTGGACGCACTAGGGGAGAACCCGTTTTCTTGGCTCTTGCAGCTTCAAGAGGCCGCCCGTGTTCCTGGACTCGTGGCCCCTTCCTCTGTCGGCAAAGCCAACATGGTTGAGTCTTGCTCACATCTCATCACTGTCACACAGCTCTTCTGCTTCTGTCTTCCACATTCAAGGGCCCCCGTTCAGACATTGGCCCCAGCTGGATAATTCAGGATGAGCTCCCTGCTTTACAGTCAGCTGATTAGCAACCTGACGTCCATCTGCAACCTTAATTTCCCTTTGCAGAGCAATTTAACATACTCACAGGTTCCAGGGATTAAAACGAGGATATTATTTTGCCTACCACAAAAAAGTATAGCCAATGGAAAACAGTTAAACAGAGGCCGGCCCCGGGGAGCAGCAGTTAAGTGCGCACGTTTGCTTCGGCGGCCCAGGGTTTGCCAGTTTGGATCCCGGGTGCGGACATGGCACCACCTGGCACGCCATGCTGTGGCAGGCGTCCCATATATAAAGTAGAGGAAGATGGGCACGGATGTTAGCTCAAGGCCAGTCTTCCTCAGCAAAAAAGAAGAAGATTGGCAGCAGATGTTAGCTCAGGGCTAATCTTCCTCAAAAAAAACAACGACAAAAAACAGTTAAACAGAAAAAAATAGATGAAACTCTAGAAAGAGGAAAAAATAGAAGAGGAAATAATTGAAAGAATAATGGAGACAAATTCACCAGAATTAAACTAAGATGAAAGATTTCAGATTGAAATGGGCCAGAAGGGCCAAAGGAGAGAGGTAAGGAAAACCCACACCTAGAGAAATAATAGCACAATTTAGGAATGTCAAAGATAAAGAGAAACTTTAAAGTTCACTTTAAAAAAATGAACAGATTTTTATCAAAGGAACAAAGACCAGATTTACATCAATTTTTCAACAGCAGTGCTGGATGCAAAAAGGCAAGGAAGCCTTCCTTTCAAACAATTGAAGGAAGAGAATTTAGAAACCTAACATTTTACATCCATCCAAACTTTTATACAAATATAAGGACATGATAAAAAATATCATCAGGTATACTAGGCCTGAGAAGGTTTGCCACAGAAATATCCACCCTAGAAATACTTTAAAGCATTTAAATAGGAGAGCCAAATCTAGTAGATGATACAAGGGATGTAGGAATTAAAAGTGATCAAACTTGTCTTTAAAAAATTTAAGGTGAAACTAGACGGTAAACATACTCATAATATCAACATTATGGAACTGTTCTCTCATTAGGAGGGAGATATAGATATTGATTTTTGAAAAAATAAAAAGAAACAGAAACATTTAAATAATAAGTTGGTAGGAACACTTCCAATAATATTAATAATTAAAATAACTTTAAAACTCTTTTTAAAGATAAACAGGGACATATTGGATTTTTTAAAATCCAGTTATGCACTATTTACATAAAATGCATCTAAAAATATAAGGACGTACAAATGTTGAAGTTAAAAGGGTGGAAAAAGACATATGAGGCAAGTATAAACTAAAAGAAAAGCAATGTAATCATGTTAATATTAGATACAATGGTCTTTCAGACAAAGCACTATTAGAGATGGAGAAAGTCGTTGTATTACAATAAACGACATAATTCTCTAAGAAGTTATAGCAACGTAAAACTTGTAGGCACCAAATAAGGTATATAAAGCAAAAACTGGTATTTTTTGTAATTTATCTCCCTAGAAGATGTAGGGAGAAATTCTTAAGTGTATCATCGAAGTAAGAGATTTCAGCCCATCTCTCTAGCGTACTGACAGGCCAAGCAGAAAAAAATTCAGCCAAGATAGAGAAGATCTGAACAACACAATTAACAAATTTGATCTAATGACTAGAGAGTTCTGCATCCAACAGGGAGAGAAAACAATTTCTTTTTTTCCAATCACACATGAAACATTAACAAAAGTTGATCAAGTAAACCTCAACACATTCGTCATTGCATGGTATCATGTAGATTGTAATCTCAGAGCAAAACAGATGAGAAAGAAGCTAATTACAAAAAGGTAAGAAAAAAATCCCTGCATATTTGGAAACTTTAAAACAACTGCTAAATAAGTCATGGGTAAAAGAAGTCATCGTGGAAACTTAAAATAACTAGAACAGAATGTTACGGAAACATAAATCTCCGACTGTGTGGGGTACAGCAGATCTTTGCTTCAAAATGCTTAGGTACTTAAGTTAGAATAGAGGAAGGCCTTAAAATTACTGAGTGTTCACGTCAAGAAGTTAGGAAAAGAATGACAGAATAGAAAGAAAAAGATAATATAAGCAGAAAACAATAAAATTGGAAACAAAGATTAAACAGAGTTGATCAAAAAGTGAACACTAGGGGCCGGCCCCATGGCCAAGTGGTTAAGTTCGCACGCTCTGCTTCGGCAGCCCAGGGTTTCGCTGGTTCAGATCCTGGGAGCAGACATGGCACCGCTCGTGAGGGCAGTGTCCCACATGCCACAACCAGAAGGACCCACAACTAAGATATACAATATCTACTGGGGAGATTTGGGGAGAAAAAGCAGAAAAGGAAAAAAATATATATTGGCAACAGTTGTTAGCTCAGGTGCCAATCTTTGAAAAAAAAAAAGTGAACATTGGTTCTTTGGAAAAGAACAAATAAAACTGACAAATTTCTAGCAATTTTGGCCAAAAGAAAAGACACAGACAAATACTATGAATGAAAATAGAGACATAACTACAGAGAAAGTACAGGTTAAAAGGATAAGAGAACAGGTTAAAAGGATAAGAGATTATGATTAACAACTCTATGCCAACAATTTTTAGAACTTGGAAAAAATATTCTTATATAACTAGTCATAACTAATATAATATATAACTAATCATATAACTAATATAACTAATCATATATAACATATAACTAATCATAACCGACTCAAGAAGAAATGAAAAGTTTGAATGGTCCTATAACTATTTTAAAAAACTAATCAGTGGTTGGAAATCTTTCCATAAAGGAAACATCAGGCCTAAAGATTTTAAGGAGAGTTCCACCAAACCTTTGAGGAACCGATCAACCCAGTTTAATACAGACTCTTTCACGTTCACTCTACAGGGCCAACAGAATCCTGATGCTAAAACCAGACAAAGAGTATGAGAAAGGACAATTACATAAATGTAGATGTAAAAATTCTAAACAAAATATTATCAAACCAAATCTGACGTGTATAAAAAAATATAATATACAACGGCTGAGATAGACTCATGCCAGGAATGAAAGGATGATCAGAAAATCTACAAACGTGATTTACCACATTAGAAGATGAGGAGAGAGGCCTCTACATAAACCCTCAATAGATGCAGAAGAAGTAATTGATAAAATTCAACACCCATACGTTATTTTCTTTAAAAACTCTTGGTAAATTAGAAATAAAAAGAAACCTCTTAAATCTGATAAAGTACATCTATATATATAAAAAAAAAAACTAGAGCAAACATGATTCCAAGAGGAGATGTTTTAAAAGAACTCCCTTTAAACTCAGAAATGAGATGGGATGCCCACTATCATCACTTCTAGTCAGCATTGTATGTGAGGTCTCAGCCAACACAATAATATGAGAAAAATAGAGGCATAATGATTGGAAAAAAGGAAATAAAGCTCTTATTATTTGTAGCTAATAAATCATTTACGTAGAAAACTCAAAAGAATCTACACATAGATTATTAGAAACAATAGAATAGTTTAACAAAATGGAAGGATGTATGATTAATATACAAAAATGAGTTGGATTTTTATACTCCAACAGCAAACAACTAGAAAACGTAATTAAAGGGAAAATATTCAAGACTTTAAAGGAAAATAATAAATCCTTATTAAGACATATTAAAGAAGACCTAAAAAGATGGAGAGATATCACACTTATGAATAGGAAGGTGTGTCATCATAAAGATGTTAATCTTCTGCAAATTGATCTATATATTCAATGAAATTTCGATCGATACCTCAATAGTTTTCCATAGAATGTGTTAACATCATACTAAAATGTACATGGAAAAAAAAAGGCCAGGACATTTCAAAAGACAGAGAGCAGAGAGTGTGAAGATGTTCCCTACCAGACATCAGGATTTCATATGAACTTCTTATAATTAAGATAGTTGAATATTGATGCAGAATACACAAATGACAGAACTAATATGTCAGATTAGTGGGAAAAGAGCTGAAAAGATGGTTATCTATGTAAGAAAAGATTGGATCCCTACCTCCCGTCATATACAAACGTCCACTCCAAAAGAATTAAGAATTTAGATTTCAAAACAAAACTGGAAAATTTTTAGCAGAGAACTTAGAGGCCCCTCCTCTAGAACATGAAGTAGGGAAAATTTTCTCAAATAAACTACAAAAAAAATTGACAATAAAATATAAGATTGACAATTCAACTATATTGAAATTAAGTAATTTTTTCTCAAAGGAAAACCTAAAGAAAGCAAAAGGCAAATACTGTCAAAGAATTCAGCTCAAAAATGAATTAAAAATTTTCATTAATTAATACAAAAAGGACAAACAACCCAACAGAAAAATAGGCAAAAGATGTGAACAGGTATTTTACAGAAAGGGAACGACATGGACCAATAAACATGTGAAGAGATATTTTTTAAATGATCAGGTAAATGCAAATCAAGATGGCAAAGAAGTTCTATTTTACATATATTTGATTGGCAAAAATTAAAAGTTTGATACCATCAAGCGATAGAAAGAATGTGAATCCATAATGTCGCTTAAACATTGCTGGTGAGAAGGTGAATGGATGCGACCAGTTTAGAAAACAATCAAATCATTCTGACGCGGCAAGTCTACTCTTAGATATATGTCCGAGAGAAACTCTTCCGTATGCACACACAGAGACACGGATGAGAACGTTCACGGCAGCATTATTCAAAATATCGAAAACCTGGAAATAATCACGATAGGGTCTGTAGACTGAAAAAAATAAAAAGAGTTAAATTTGAAAGAATCCCCCAGGTGCTCGGAAAATTTCTGAAAAAAAAACATTCACATGCGGTCACATCCCAAAGGAACTTCCAAATTCCAAGAAAGAGAGAAAAAGTTGTCAAATAATCTGACAAATGAACAAAAGCCTGGAAATAGCCTAAATGCCCATCAAGAGGGAAGTGGAGGAATTAACTATGGTAAATTTACACAATCAAATATACAGCAGTCAAAATGGATGAGCTATAGTGAGAGACAACCATGTGGATTAATCTTATAAATAAAACATAAAGAAAAACAGTAACGCCAAGATTACATACGACAAATACCCTTTTTAATAAAACGGAAAACAACTAAAACAAAAGATATACTTTCAGGTATACATATAAATGCAATAAAATTATACAAAAGAAATCAAGGAAATGATGAACACGGGATTCAGAATGAAACTTAGCTCGGGAGAGGTCTGGAAGAGAGATATGGGGGAGCACATGGTTAGACTAAATTATTGTCAGGATCCTTGCTCTTGCTTTAGGTGATGGGTTAATGTATACTCACTACATTATTAACACTAAGTAAATATATAAAAGCAGGTCTTGCTTGGAGGGTGTGTCATAAATCAAGGACAATGATTAATCCAAATATAAAGTTAGTATTAATTGGGAGTAACTAATTGGAAGATATAAGGGAATTAACATCTTATTTCCAGTGATATTAAACAATATAGAACAGACTTCCCCTTTCTGGAAAATTTAGGACGATGGCTTGGGTGGACAGAGCAAGGTCCTCATGGAAGGCAGCCTGGCTTGGAGCGTGAGAGCCCAAGTGGGGTGAGGAAGGTGTCCATGGGGAGGGAGGGGTCGTAGCAGCAATAAGAGACTGGCTCCATATGAGGGGATTAATCATATATTTAATATGTCAAAGACAATGGGAAGCAAGTCTCTCACTGTCAGAGACGGTAGTTACAAATACGGAAAGGGAGAACATTACAGTGTACCCTTCAACGCTGGACTGGAATTGGAGGTGTCATGTGAACTTACAGTTTTCAATATAGATTGATAAAGAAATAGATATAAGCATGCATGTAGACATACACTTACATATATTCCTTCACTCTGTCCACTGAGAGGGCCTGGGAGAAGGGACCCCCATAAAGCTATGCACACACCTAGTGTCCATATTTACAAGGCAGGCAAAGAACAACTACCAGAGAGCTGTAAACTGAACATTTCCGGTGGCTTGTTCAGGGCTCAGAGATGTACGAGTTCCAGCCAGCCTGAGTGCAGGGGACTCGCTGAAAACCAGGGCATTCCTTGAAAGGTCACGGACAAATGCAAATTACTGAAATTGGCATAAGAAGAAATAGACAATCCGAATATCCGTGTAGCTATGAAAGACGTCGAATTTGTAATTTAAAAAGAAAATCTTGACAAACACACACTCATACGCACACACGTTAGGCAACATTCCTGGAGGGAAATTTATAGCTGTGCAAATATTTGTATTAGAAAAGAAGAAATTTCTAAAATCAACCTTCCACCTTAAGTAACCAGAAAAAGAAGAATGAATTAAACTCAAAGTAGAAGGAAAGAAATCAGAGGGGAAATCTATAAAATAGGAAATGGGCAAACGTTACAGAAAGTCAATGAGGCTAAAGTCTGCTTCTCTGAAAAGATCAATAAAATTGATCAACCTTTAGATAGACTCATCAAGAAAAAAGAAAGGAAGACACAAATTGCCAATACATTTTAATTTAAGTTTGTTTTACTCTTATGTTACACATTCACGTAATTCTAGAGTCAAATCTATAAAACAAGGTATATTCAGAGAAGTATGGCTTCAACCCCTTTTCCCTCTGCCGTATCTCCTTCCTCCACTATAGGTAATCACTTTATTTATTCTGTGGTTTATCCATTTCATATTTTGGCAGGAGAAAATATATGTATAGTGAATATATTTATAGCGTTGTAGTCAGGAATGTTGTATTTCTCAGATGGGACTCTCATGGGAGAGTTTAAGATTCCTGTGAATCTAGTAATGTTCAAACATAATCAATACATTTAAACAAAAACCTTTTAATGTGTTCAAAAACACATGCAAGAGTGTGTTCAATAGATCAATGAGTGTGGCTACGTTCGATAAGCATCTGCAGAGAACATCTAAGCGGTTTATCCTGCCTCTGCAGAGGGAGAGTGCCATCTTTTTGTTGACTGTAGGATGACAAAGCAGCTGCCCATCTGAATCAGGATTCTGTGCAAAATTTGTCCAGTTTCTTTTTCGAAATCCTATTTTGTATTCCAAAGCTCTTTCTAAACCCAGGGGACACAGATTCCCTTTATAATTTGGCCAGTAAAATTCGTGGTCCTGATGCCATCGATGGACAAGGGCATCCTGACTGGGGGATGGGACCTTTCAAAAGTCTTTTGTTGTCAGTGTTTAAATTTGTTACCCTTTTCCTTTTCTTATGTGATTCGAGCCTTCACTAAAAATCTTGATTAAAGCTACAACTGCTTGTTTGTTTTGTCCTGAGATAAAATATGATATCAGCACTGACGATATAACTCGTGAATGCATAATAAGTTTAGCATCAGAGCTGTCCTCCGTAGCCATCTGGTGACTGTATCTATCTGGTGACGGGTATTGGTAATTACTCCTGATTCCGCTGCGAGTGTGTGAACACTTGCATAGCTTGATCCAATTGTTTACGTTTATTTTTAAATTAAAGGTAATAACATTCTAGTAACTTACAATTTACACTTTGTAGAGGCTGTTACTCGTCCTTGCTTGGCACATGTGTTTAGTTGCTAACATGAAAAGAAATCTCCTTTATAAGATGGGGGAAAATATGGGCTGCCATGTACAAGAATTTGCATCCGGCTCTCGCTGGTTCAGTGCTGGATTCGCGTGCGAAGTTCCTGTGTGAGAATTCTTGTTAGACACCCTCCATTTGTCTACTGTTCATTAGACTAAACATTACATTTTTCTACCCCAGTTCTCAGCTGTCAGGGCTTTCTGTTTGTTTGTTGTTTCTTTGTAGTCCTGATTCACATATATGTGTATACAGTGGCACAAATAAAACATAGGACATTAAACTTTGTAAAAGAATGTGGTTGGTGTCGGAAATTTTTTAAATGACTAGTTCAGCAAATGGGAAGCAACAAATGTAAAGTAAGTGTATTCTCTCTACAAAACACTCACACATATACATATGTACGAGAGAGATTGGTAGAGCAAACTATATTAAATTATTTTATTTAGAGCTATCAAAGCCTTAATTTTAAAAGATAATTAAATCTTACATGGGAAAATTGTAAGATCAAACCTATAACACATTAATTATCTCACTAGTACCTAATAATATTTTGCGTTTAGGAAGAACCAGTTTATTTTACAATTAGACAAAAACACAGAGTTACGGCTCACAAAGAGACTGCACTGTGACATGAATCCTTTTTCCTTTTCTTTTGGGCTCAAATATCTTGGAACGAATGTAGAGTGTATGGGTCTAGATGATTTTTGTTATTAACGTCACTGTAACAAAAACTAGTTATTTTAAAAAGGAAACGAGTCTTAATATACCCTTAAGGATATATTAGAAAGAATACCTATATGTTGTAGAGTTTTATATGAGTCATAAAGGTTGGAATATAGAGAAATACACACTTTTAAGGCTTAGACAAAATTCCCCTTTTGCTTTTTGGGTTGTATAGCTAGATACGGACTCATTTTAAAAATTTAATGTACATGTTTAATTTCTCTGTGACATTATTTATCTTTTATTGCAAGAATAGTCTATTGAACTCCAATTATTCACAAGTCTTTGGATAAATTAAGATGTTTTTAAAGTCAGTATTGTTTTTGTTTAAAATCCCCAAAGCATAAGATTGTCAAAAAATAAAATTAATATTAAAATATATGAATATTACTGTCAATAATAATTTAGAGAAATATTACACTTTAAAAATCTTACCCAGAAACTTTAAGTAGAAAATTTCTATAGGCCTGTAAATTTACAATACTATTTGAATTTTATAGGGACCCGTTTATTAAAGGCAAATTGGACTATAACAAAACTTAACTTTTATTTCACTAAAAAAATTTAAGCATAATTTAATTTTAAGCCTATGTTTACTTATAATATGCATGTGTTCCAAATTTTACATTCTGATGTAATTGCAAAATAATCTCACTTTTCAAAAAATTGTGGTAAAAAACACATAACATTAAGTTTACCATCTTAAGCGCTTTAAGTGTAAAGTTCGACGGTATTATAAACATTCACAGAATTGTGCAGCGATCACCACCATCCATCTCCAGAACTCTTTTCACCTTGTAAAAGTGAAACTCCTCACCCATTAAGCAGTAACTCCCATGTGCTTCTCCCCCAACCACTGGCAACCACCCGTCTACTTTCTGCCTCTACAAGTTTGACTACTCTACGTATGCATATAAGTGGAATCGTACAGTATTTGTCTTTTTGTGACGGGCTTGTTTCACTTAGCATAATGTGACAGAATTTCCTTCCTTTTTCAGGTTGAGTACTATTCCCTTATATGTATATATCACATTTTGTTTGTCTCCTCATCTATCGATGGACATTTTGTTGCTTCTGCCTTTTGGCTGTTGTGAATAATGCTGCCAGGAACACAGGTGTATAAATATCTCCTTGAGATCCTGCTTTCAATTCTTTTGAGTATATACCCAGAAATGGGATTTCTGCGTCACATGGTAATTCTATGTTTAATTTTTTAATTATCCACCATACTATTTTCCACAGCAATTGCACCATTTTACATTCCCAAAAATAGCACACCAGGATTTCCACTTCTCCATGTCCTCACCAGCATTTGTCATTTTCTGGGTTTTCGATAGTAGCCATCCTAAAGGGTGTGAGATGATATCTCCTTGTAGTTTTGATTTGCATTTCCCTGTTGATTAGTGACATTGAGCATCTTTTCATATGCTCATTGGCCATTTGTCTATCCTCTTTGGGGAAACGTGTTACTGTATTTTTATCTGAGCATCCCATTATATTATCTTATTTTCCAAAATGGCCTCAGTTCTTAGCAGTATAGAAGTTCATTTTTTCACGTTTTCAATTTTTTATTATTTACTATAGTGATATAACTGAATAGTTCCTTTTGAAGGCAAATAGAAGCCAAAGGCTCCTCGTGGAAGCCTGCCACCCCTCTCTCACTACGCCCTCCCCACCGCTGGGTCTCAGTGGTCAACAGCAACCGTGCTTAACTCCAGTATTTTTTCTTCCTGGCATTTACTTTGATGGGGTTCAGGACATGCTACCCCAAAATATGGCACCTTCACAAATTACATAGCTTAAGCTGAAGGAATTTTTTTTTTTAAAGGCAGAATCAGGAAGCCCACTCTGACCTCACCCCCTTGCCCTTCTTCCCTGAAATAAGCGATTAATCCCTCATGTGAACGCCACCCTCCCCACCAGGAGGAAAGAAGTCATTCTTATCAGCAGAGACAGGGGATTCAGGGCCGAGAAGGCTGTGTAAACAAGCCTGGTTAAACTCACCCTTATCATCCTAGTTACTTCTTCAACATTTACTACCCCTAGCCCAAACCCCTTTGTCTTGTCAATTCTTCACAAATTCATTGTTTCTTTGTTTAAAAGTTGTAAAAGCTTCTTGCTCTAGTCTTCTTGCTTCTTGGGGGGGGGGGGTCTTCATTCTCTTGTGAAGGCTCTCAGTACATGTGAAAATTCAATAAGATTTATAGGCTTTTCTCCTGTTGATCTGTCTTTGTCAATTTAATTTTCAGACCCAGCCAGGGACCCTAAGAAGGTTGAGGAGAACTCTTTCCTCCTCTACAACCTCTTCTGCTAAATAGTATGCGGAAACAACTATTTCTTGATTTTTCAGTTTAGGACATTATCATTTGACTTCCCACTGCAGAAGATTAGGTTAGCTACCATGCACACAGACAAAACCCACCCAGCTACCCACACGATCGCCACATGGAAACACCGTTCCTTCCTCCTCTCTCCCGACTCACCACTGAGCCAATATAGTTATGTCACAATTTTTGGTTAAATCACTATTCAATGCTTACCTTATTATGACTAAGTCAACATTCATAGCTGAGCCAGGTGGCGTTCTAGAATTACGTTTCATTTCTGGAAATAACTTTCTGTTTTCCTGGAATTAGTCATTGCTTTACTTTTAACTTTGTGTGCTTTTCTCTGTGCCTATCACTAATGCATACCCAAATTCTCTACCAGAACTCTAAAACACCTCTTAATACTATCAAACGTGTCAGGTAATATATCAATTTTTTTTTTTAATATTTTGAGGACATCCATCCAGCATCCTGATGCGGGGTCGGTGAGCCGAGGAGTCGAAAGAAAGATTTCTTAGACTCTTAAGATCTGGCAGTAGTGCTCTTTTATTTAGAGAATAGTGTGGAATAGCATGGGGACAGGACCCATGGGCAGTCAGAGCTTCTGCTGCCCCCGCTGGCATGGGGACAGAGCCCATGGGCAGGCAGAGCCGCTGCTGCTGCTGCCCCCGCTGGCATGGGGACAGGACCCATGGGCAGGCAGAGCTGGTGCGTGGGGACAGGACCCACGGGCAGTCAGAGCTCCTGCTGCTGCCCCGAGTTGAGGGTTAGAGCTAAATTTAAGGCATAGGTATGTGAGTTATCTCTTTACAAGACAAAGAATATGTAAAAAAGTTAAAATGGTATCAGTGCAGGTGGGGTCTGGTCATTGGGTGATCCCATGACTTTTAGACAAGAATCAAATCGGATTAAGTAAAGGTTAGAAAGGTTAGACGCCACCACCCTAAACCAGTTACATGAGATTGCCAGACAGCAACCAACTTAAGTTCTTGCCTTCCCCATTAAGAGCTTCTAGAGATAAGACCATTCCCCCTTCTTCCTGGCACAGAGAGGGAGGCATCTTCACAGATAGAGGTTTCCCTTAGAAATGTAAATGTTTCCCAACAAAGGGGCAGACAAAGTCCACTCCTTGGAGCCTGAATCTCATCTGTAGTTTTAAAACTAACCAGCCTAAAAATCCTCATCATAAGCCATTTTAAAATTAAGCAGCCTAAAAATCCTCATCAATCCCACCATCATTCATTTATTTCAAAAATATTTACTGAGTGCCTTCTATGTGCCAAGGCTATTTTAGGTGCTGGAGATACAGCATGGAACAGAATTGGCTAATAGTTTTCACCGAAGGAGCAGTAATAAGGACATTGAGATGTTTGGTCACAAATTAAAAGTGAGACGGTTCAGCATAATCATGAATTTTCAGCATTAATTCATGTGCAGCTATAGTTAGTGGGAGGTTAGAGGTAACGTGGGTTAGAGTTTTGCCAGGAGAGTTGAGGGTGCGAGGGAGGGGTTACAATGATGTGATAGTGGAAGCTAAATGGGGTAGTTGGGTGGGAGGGGGCCAGAGAGGGAAGGGTGGATGCACGCTGAGAAAGTGGAGATCAATGGACTGGAGGTTCCCACAGGTCGACGGAGCAGGAGCCACGGGAGGAGGTGGTCAGAGGGCACAGTGCTCAAGAATTGAGCTTTTTGGGGTACAAGATGACAAGGGCTAGGACAAAACCACACTTTGGCCAGGAATGTGCCGCGCACAGGGGTACCCAGGGAGAGGGCAACAGGAAGAGGAAATCCAGTCCACACTTCCCTCAGCATCCCTGTGCCTGAGGGCTCTGTTACCCAGAGGGGACACCTTTTTCTCATTTACCCTAAGGCACTCTAGAGTCTAATCAGTAGCCCTGGGCTCAGTGGCATTCCTGGGGAGAGCCAGGATTCACTAGGAGCAAGAAGGTGAATGTGAAGGGAACACTCAGATGCAGGGGAGTCTGCCGATGAGAGACTGAGTCCCAGAAGGCCAGCGGAGGCTCAGGGGGAAAAGCTATCAGAAGAAAACAGACAAGAGCTTTACGACCTTGGAGAGGGCAGTAGCTCTTAAACAAGAGTTTTTAAATTGCATAAAGGCAAAAAAAAAAAACCCTAAAGGATTTCACCATTTAAAGATTTTGAGTTCAACAGAGTGCCCCATAGACAAGCTGAGCAGACTAATGACAGTCTAGGAAAAATATTTGCAAAGCCAAGAACAGTCATAGCTAGAACGTTCAAGAACTGCAGATCAGCAAGAAGGAGACGGGAAACCCAATTTTTAAAATGGGCAAAGGATTTGATAGATAATTTGCTGAAGGGGAAACGCACTTGGCTAGTAAGCACATGAAGAGATGTTCTATCTCACAGAATGCGAAAAATGCAAATCAAAACAACCGATAACGCTTTGTAAAATCAGGAGGTTAGATGGTATCAAGTTCTGGAGAACATGGGGGAATAAAGAGCCCTGGGGTCTGGCTGGTGTGACTACAAAGCGGTGCAGCTGTCTGCAGAGGAGTCTGACGGTACCTAGTGAGATGAAGAACACACACTCCCTTTGACACAGCAATTTCTCTCTTGAGGACACACCCTCACACCTCCCCTCCCAAAAAACTATCTTGCAAAGGTTCACAAGGTTTACAACAACCACGTGTATCATAACCAGGAACTGTAGGCCAGCTAGGTCCAACAGCACTAGAATGGATGAGGAAGAGGTGGAATCTGCTTTCAATGAATGCTATGTAGCACTCCGGAAAAATGACCTAGATTCCAGGAAGCAACGTGAAGACATCTCAGGAACTTACAAATTGAGTGTAAAAAAAGTAAAAAATGGAACATGATTTATAGTACAATACCAATTATGTAACTTTAAAAGTATGTACAAAAAAATAGGACTTTATGTATTTTCAAGAATAGACATATATCTAAATAAACATAGATGGTTCATTGAAAGGGTATATACCTAAAGTAGGTGTCTATAAGGACAGAGAAATAGAAGAAAAAATAGGAAAACAAAAAAAAGAGACTTTGCACAGACCGATTGAAGAAGAAAATATAAATTTTGTGCAAGTGAAATAAAACAACTAAATAAATAGGATAAAAGTGTTTGACATGTATTCATACTATTCCAGCTAGCTATTGCTGCATAACAAACTACCCTGAAACTTAGTGACTTAAAAAAAAAAAACCTTTAAAATATCTGACAATATTTTGGGTCAAGAATTTGAGCAAGGCTGACTCTTCAGCTTCCACAGAGTATTGATGAGGGCCACTGGATGGTATTCAGCAGGCAGCTGGGCTAGGCTGGAAGGTCCAAGAAGGCTTCATTTTCATACCCAGTGCCTTGGGGAGAATAGCTGAAAGGTTGGGCTCGGTTTGGTCTTTCTCCCTCTGCATGTAATCTTCCCAGCAAGGTAGCCAGACTTCTTATATGGCACCTCAGGGCTCCAATAGAGTGTTTTAGGAGAACAAGGCAGAAACTGCAAAGCTTCTTCTGATCTAGCCTTGGAAATCCTACCGCTTCGCTGTTGCCACAATATATTGGTTACAAGGCTCCATAAGAATTTCTGAATTCTGGAGGGACGAGGTAGTGTCTTAATCTGTTCAGACAGCTGTAACAGAATACTATAAGCTAGGCGGCTTACAAACAACAGAAATGTATTTCTCACACTTCCGGGGGCTGGGAAGTCAAAGATCAAGTTGCCAGCAGATCTGGTGTCTGGTGAGAACCCACTTTCTAGTTCACAGACTGCTGTCTTCCCCTTGTGTTCCCACATAGTGGAAGGAGTGAGGGCGATCTCTGGGGTCTCTTTTTATAAGGGCACCAGTCTCACTCATGAAGGCTCCACCCTCATGATCTAATCATCTCCCAAAAACACCCCACCTCCAAATACCATCCCATTGGAAATTAGGTTTCAACCCAAGAATTTGGGGGGAACACAAATATTCAGTCTATAGCAGGTCAGGAGAAAAATAGATGTTTTATTTCTGTTTACAGTGGTATAATTTCCTGAACTGCTGTAAGTTATAAATAGCTTATAAGAAAAGAGAAAAAGTGTTCCTTGTGTCCAGAAAATAGAACATTAAAGAACCAGCAAAGTTTCAAACAAAAAGGCCATAAAGAATTTATAATCATCCTCATCAGTTTATTCAATCCTATGTAATTAATTCTTGTTCCGCTTGATCTTGTGGTAACAATTCTGTGAGTCCATTAGTTTCTTTATTAGAGTTCTGGAAATTTTTACCCAGTCCAGTGGTAAGATCTTAAAGTTACCAGAAACTTATACTTCAGAGTATTGTCAGAGTCTTTTCCACGGATCTCTGTGAGGATTAAGTACTTTGGGATTGTGGTTAATTGTAGAAGATTTCAGGAAAGCATCAGAGTAAAACAATAATTGTCTATGAATGACAAAAGACTTAAAATGCCATGGCTAAAGATCTGACGAGAGTTCATTATAACGCAATTGATAAGGAAATTTTGTTACTTCCGTGGGATACAATATTTTAAGATAGTAACTGGAATTATGACTGATTACATGGAAAATAAAGATATTGACAAATTTCTAGGAATTTCATAGAATTGCTGAAACGTTTATCTTACTAACACATATCCATACAAATATAACCTAAAGAAGGTTAAAGATTATTTTTTTACAATGATTCCCATGTAATTTAACATATAAAATAAATCTAATCAATTTAATATCTCTCTTTTTACCAAGTGAGTGAACAAATCCTTTGAGATTTTCCAGGGGCCCTCCAGAAAATCTCAAAGTTAGTTTGAAGTCAAAAAGACTTTATTTGGGGTTTGATTTTGTAAAGTTTGTCAAAAATGCCAAAAGGTTTGAACACTTGATTAAATAGGATCACAGATCACTATGAAACAATACTTATTAATTTACCAAAGTGACAGTGAAATATTTCAAAGGCAAACGTAGGAAGTAACATAGCTGAGGGGAAAAACCCAAACACCTGAGCCCTTTTAAACTTGAGAAGGCTTGGTTTTCATAACTAATCAAGGACCTGATAAAGACAACATGAAGCACAGGAAATTGTTTTGATAAGACAAAATAGACAGAATCTTTGTTTTATAGAAAAACTACTCAGCAGATTTTAAAAAACACACTTTTTGCAATCTCTTGTTAGGAATAGACCAATAATCCAAGAAAACTTTATCTTGTAATAGAGAAAGAAAATCAAACTTCCCTTTTGCATTGGTACACTATTGATATTAAAGCTCATTTAAACTCTCATAATAAATGCATTCAATTTTAGCCAGCTTAACCCCATGAGACAAAATTCTCTCTCTCGCTTTCTCTTTTTAACCTTCTATATGCATTTAGATTTTTGTCCTCTATTTTCCTCTTTCTCACTCTGAAACAACCCTTAAGCAATCTCTAAAATAAGACAAAATTGCTCGCCTTTTCCTTAACAAAAAATGCATCTTCGTACCTTATATCTTTCCTTAAAAACACACCTTACTTTCCTTGCACACTGCATATAAGATTTTTTCCTTTACCCGTGTTATTCTTGTAGCTCATTTAAATGTATTGATTAGAATTCTTAAATATTAGTAACCTTAATTTCCAGTGAAAACTAGGAAGTAAACAATTGTGAACTGTCTGTCATATATCAGCATTCTGTAGTAGATTAGTAAATTTATGAATATACCATTTCATAATTTCTACAGACATTTTTCCATAGTACAATTTTTCAATGTGGTAAAAAGAACATGCTTATTAACAGACCCACAAATCTTTTGTCTCTCTGTAAAAACTGAGATGCCAAAGTACATAAATTTAAATTGAAGTTGAGAAATTAATGTTTCAGTATTTCATTTTATTTGGAAATGATCTAGATATTCAATGAATATCTATCATTTAACTAAATTAGTATAACTTAAAGGTTTCAAGTTACCAAAAAGATTTTGGAAGCCATTTTTTAAGTAGATATATTATAAAAAATAATTATTGTTGAAAATTTCATTTATAAACTTTTATCCCACTTACATTTATTTAGTTCACTTGTTTTTAACAATTATGCTTGGATTACTCATGACATTTCATGAGACATTAAACAAAGCTAGCCATCATACTAAGTTTTTTTTGTTGACAAATCAGGCAAGTAATAAAAATCACAGAAACAAAGAACCTAAAATTTAAATATATAGCTCTCCTCCCCTCCGTTTTTTAATGCCATGTTTGGCATACACCAAGCAATTCATCTTTATTGCGCATTTTGTTCTTAGGTTGAACTTATGATTTTATAATCTTAACTCATAGAAATAACATAAGCATATTTGACTAATAAACCCAGGTAGAATAAAATTGTAAGTCTGCATTATATCTAGTGCTGACAACTCTGAAGACATACCTATTTTTATTTAATCAACAATCTTTATCTTTATTTACCAAAGATTATCCCACATTACATGAAACTGAAAAATATTCAGGTCAGTTTTTATTTTTTTAAAGTTTTAGGAAGACAATTTCTATAAACACTTATTTTTTAAAGTCAATTAATAGAGCTCTTCTACAAATTAAATTTTGACAATACCGTCCAACCATAGAAAAATACCATATGTACATAACATAAATACATAAACAAACAAATGCAAGTAGAGATTTTGTAGCTTTTATCCTAAATCTTAGCCACGTTTCTGGCAGAGGGAACAAGTTAAGATTACCTGCTCATGAGAGCTAAAGCTTTTTACCAACGTTTGTGGAGAAGAATTTTAGAATTTTTTATTGGCCTTGATATATAATATTTTGGAGAGTTTGGACTAAATTTTGGGCCAGGGACCCTTTGGAGACCCAAATTAGCAGTTTGTTTCCCCAAATCCTCCTTTTCCCTTCTTCATTTCTTTTAATCTCTGGTGGCTGTATTAGCCAAGAGTTATCTCCTTGGATGTTTACATTTCAAAGATATAGTAAGTTTTAATCTCAAAGGGACAGAGAAAGGATGTAAGTTTTCTGTAAGAAGGAATTCAAGGGGCCTACACGCCTATTATCAGAAATCTCAGGCAATTACTTTTTAATTCCCCCTCCCTTTTTTTCTTAAGTATAGGACAATTGTTTTTGCAATGTCCTGGCTTTGTACAGTATCTACAAGTGTCTTGAGGTAAATAAGAAAGGTACTGTGGTTGATGAGGAGGGTTGGAGTCATTAAAAAAAATTTTTTTAATGTGCTTTATTTTTTAGGGCAGTTTTAGATTCCCAGTAAAATTAAGCAGAAGGTATAGAGATTTCCTATATACTCCCTGTACCCGCACATGCATAGCTTCCCCGTTATGAACATCCCCCACTAGACTGGTACATTTGTTGCAGTTAATGAACCTACATTGACACATCATTATCACTCAAAGTCTGTGGTTTACATTAGACTTCACTTTGGTGGTGTACATTCCGTGAGTTTGTACAAACGGATAATGATGTGTATCCGCCATTACAGTATCATGCCGAATAGTTTCACTGCCCTAAAAGTCCATCATGCTCGCCTATTCAGCCCTCCCTCCAAACTCCTGGTACCCGTTTATCCTTTTACTGTCTCTAGAGTTTTGCCTTTTCCAGAAAGTCACATAGCAAGAATCATATAGCATATAGCCTTTTCAGATTGGCTTTCTTCACTTAGTAATACGCATTTGGAGGGGAGGAAAAAGCATTCCTTGACCTCCTTAGGATCCCTGGCTGAGCCTGAAAATCAAACTGACAAAGATTAACAGGAGAAAAGCATACAAACTTATTTACTGTAAGTCTTACATGACATAGGAGCCTTAATAAGGAAATGAAGACCTGTGTGTTTTTATCCAGATTTGATGAAATTGTGCACGAATATGCTAGGTTAAGGAGTACAAAGCAATTGTAATCAACTGGGGGAAACTGAGCAAAGTCTGTTTGTTAGGATTCTTCTTGGCATCTCTTTGTCTTCAGAGACAAGGATGCTCCTTTCCTCCAGGTGTAGGGAGAGCACCTCTCACATGAGGGTTTTATGATGTGTTTCAGGAAAGAAGAGCAAAGGGGAGAGGAGGTTGGAGTGACCTTCCTGTTTTTGCTGTTTTCTTGAATTCCTTCAGCTTGAAATATTCAATATGCCAAAGTATCATGTTTTGGAGTAGTGAGTCCTGAACTCCATCACATTTAAGTTTCTTCCATGTCCTTTTATGGCTCGATAGCTCATTTCTTCTTAATGCTGAATAATATTCCATTGTCTGGATATACCACAGCTTATCCATTCACCTAGTGAAGAACATCTTGATTGCTTCCAGGTTTGGGCAATTATGAATAAAGCTGCTATAAACATCCTTGTGCAAATTTTTGTGTGGAAATAAAATTTCAACTCCTTTGAGTAAATACCAAGGAATGCAATTATTGGGTTGTGTAAGAGTATGTTTATTTTTTTAAGAAACCACCCAACTGTCTTCCAAAATGGCTGTAGAATTTTTCATTCCCACCAGCAAAGAGTTCCTGTCGCTCCACATTCTCACCAGCATTTAGTGTTGTCAGTGTTACGGACTTTGGCCATTGTAATAGATGTGTGTGGTGTGTGTGTGTGAGGAAGATTGGCCCTGAGCTAATATCTGTGGCAATCTCCCTCTATTTTGTATGTGGGATGCTGCCACAGCATGGCTTGATGAGCAGTGTGTAGGTCCATGCCTGGGATCCAAGCCTGCAAACCCTGGGCAGCCAAAGTGGAGTACGCAAACTTAATCACTACAGCACCGGGCCAGCCCTCATTGTTGTTTTAATTTGCAATTCCTTGATGACATATGATGTGGAGAATCTTTTCACATGCTTATTTACCATCCGGTGAAGTGTCTGTTAAGGTTTTTGGCTTATTTTTAAGCTGGTTTGTTTGTTTCCTTGTTGAATTTTAAGAGTTCTTTATATATTTTGGAGAACAGTCCTTTTTCAGATGTGCTTTCGTAAGTATTTTCTCCCAGTCTACGGCTTCTCTTCTCATCCTCTTGACATTGTCTTTAACAGAGTATAAGTTTTAAATTTTAACAAAACCCAGCTTATCAATTTGTTCTTTCACGAATCATGCCTTGGAGCTTTATCTAGAAAGCCATCACCTTATCTAAGGTCTTGTAGTCTTTCCTCTATGTTATCTTCTAGGAGTTTTACACTTTTGCATTTTACATTTAGGTCCGTGATCCATTTTGAGTTAATTTTTATGAAAAGCATAAAGTCTATGTCTAGATTCATTTTTTTGCATGTGGATGTCACTTGTTCAGTATCATTTGTTGAAAAGATTATCTTTCTCCATTGTATAGCCTTTGCTCCTTTGTCAAAGATCAGTTAACCATATTTATGCAGGTCTATTTATGGGCTCTCTATTCTGTTTCATTGATGTATTTGTGTATTATTTGCCAAGATCACAGTGTCTTGGGTACTGAAATTTATGGCAGCTCCCTTGTATGCAACAAATAGCTTTCCACCTGTTGCTTTCCAAATTCTGTCTTTGACTTCTGATAATTTAATTACAGTGCGTCTCAGATTAGACCTCTTTGGAGTCAGACTAGTTGTGAACCATTAGACTTCATAACTCAAGATATCTATTTCCCACCCTAGATTTTAGAAGTTCTCAGCCATTACTTCTTTTTCTTTTTCTTTTTTTTCTGAGGAAGACTGGCCCTGAGCTAACATCTGTTGCCAATCTTCCTCTTTTTTTGCTTGAAGAAGATTAGCTCTGAGCTAACATCTATTCCAGTCTTCCTCTATTTTGTATATGGGTCACCACTACAGCATGATGACTGGTGTAGGTCAACCGGGGATCCGAACCCATAAATCTGGGCTGTCAAAGCAGAGTGCACGGAACTTTAACCACTATGCCAGTTAAGCTTTCTGCCCCTTTCTCAATCTCTCTTTTCCCCTGGGACTCCCAAATGCATGTATTATTTCACTTTACAGTGTCCTATAACTCCCAAATACTTTCGTCATTCTTTTTCAATCTTTTTCTTTTTGTTCCTCTGACAGGATAATTTCAAATGACCTGTTCCTTATCAAGCAGTTCATAGATCTCTGCTTCTTTAGGATCAGTTACTAGAACTTTATTAATTTCCTTTGGTGTTGTCATGAGTGCCTGAGTTTTTGTGATCTGTGTAGCCTTGCATTGGTGTCTGTTCATTTGGAGGAGCAGATATTTCTTCCAATCTCTGCAGACTGGTTTTAGTAGGTAAAGACCTTCTCTTGCCGGGTCCCAAGACTGACAGGACTGCCTCTGGGATGGTGGTAGAGCCAGATTGAAGCTAAGTCACATGGCTGCTGCCAGGTCTGCAGTTTGATCTGGTCAACAGGTTTATTACCAGAGGCACAGGCAGTCATGGTTTCCATTGGGTCCCTAGGCTGGTGGAAATGTCTCTAGGACCATGGTCAAGTGGAACTGAAGCCAGGTCACAGGGCCACTTCCAGGTCCACAGTTGGCTCCACAGATAACAGGCTTGTTACCAGGGTCATGAATGGGTTTAGCTCCTGCTGGGTCCCTGGATAAACTCTTGCTGGATCCCTGGGTGAGTCCCCAGGCTGGCAGGACTGCCTCTGGACCATGATAGAGTGAGGCTGGAGCTGTGTCATACGGCTGCCTCAAGGTCGACAATAGAGTCTATGGTTGACACGCCTGTTACTGGAGATGCCAATGGGCATGCCTCATCCTGGGTCCCTGTGCAATCAGGACTGCCTCCAGGATCATGGCTGAGCAGAGCCAAAGCCAGGCATAGGCTTGCTTCCAGATTTGCAGTTGGGTCTGCAATCAGCAGGTCAGGTGCCAGGGGCATGACAGGCGTGGCCCCTCCTAGTTCCCTTGCTAGCTGAGGCTGATGGCATTACCATGGATAAGCAGGCCTGGAGCCAAGTCCATAGGGGTTTGGGGCTGCTTCTGGGCCATGGTCAGTGGGCCGGCCACTGGGGTGCTGGGTCTGCTTTCTCAAAGCTGCCCTCTTCAGTCTACCAGGATCCCAAAGCTCCACAAAGGCACTTTTATTTGTGATGGCTGCCAAAGCATTGTTTCTGTTGGGGGATGAGGGTGGTAACCTTCTATTCTGCCATCTTGCTGACATCATCTTCTAGAGGTTTCTATTGAGATATCCTCAAGCTCAGAGATTCTTTCATCAGCCATGTCCAGTCTACTAATTAATACATCAAAAGCATTCTTCATTTCTGTTGTAGCGTTTTTGATCTCTGGCATTTCTTTTTGAGCCTTAGAATTTCCATTTCTCCGCTTACGTTGCTCATCTGTTCTTGCATGCTGTCTACTTTATCCATTAGAGCCCTTGGCATATTAATCATAGTTGTTTTAAACTCCTGGTGTGATAATTCCAATGTCCCTGCCATATCTGAGTCTGGTTCTGAAGTTTGCTCTGTTTCTTCTGATTGTGTTTTTTGCCTTTTAGTACGTCTTGTAATTTTTTCTTGACAGCTGGACATGATATACTGGTTAAAAATAACTTCTGTAAATAGGGCTTTAATAATGGGGTGTAAGGTTTGGGGAGAGGAAGAGCATTCTATAGTCTTTTGATTAGGTCTCAGTCTTTTAGCGAGCTCATGGCTCTGAACTGTGAACTTCATGCATGCGTCTTAGTCCCCTGCCCACTGAGGTGAGAGAGAATGGCTAGAGTGGGCTGGAGCTGGGCTTTTCCCTTCCTCCAGGTGGAACGCTAGAGCCTGCTAGAGTCAGATATTCTCTTTCCCCCGGGTCAATTAGGCTCTGATAAAACCCCAGCAGGTTAGGCTTTGGTTAATTAGTTTCTCCTGAGGGCAGATCTTATGAAGAACAGAATGCATTATTTCAAAATGATTCCTTTTTCCCTCCCCTTGCTGGAAGCAAGGGGATTTTTCTCTGATATTCACTGTGAGAATCAGGTAGGTATCCAGAAGGTAAAACTCACAAAATGACAGGGTCTCCCAATCACAGGGTCCTCCTGGAGTTTTAAACTCTGAGTCAGCCAAACTGAGCCCTCAGCCACTGCAATTCAGGTTTCCCTACCCTGGCACTAATCCCCACGCCCCCCTCCCCAGGTTGCAGCTGTGGTAAATTGTGATTCTCTCTATTTGACTGCTGGTCTCTCCAACTTTAAGGGCAGATGTTTGCCCTGTGACCTCACTTCTCTTATGGATCGAAGAAAAGTTGCTGATTTTTTCAGCTTTTTAGGATGGAGTGGTGACTTTCAAGCTTCTTACATGCTACACCAGAAACTGGAAGCCTTGAGTCATTTTTGTAAAGACTCCATTTGGAAGCCAAGGACTGTTGATTTTAATTCCTTCTTTTTCTCGCTTACCTGGCTATCAGTATTTACATATGTCTCATGCCTGCCCGAGTGCCTTTTGTAATCCTTAACTTTTGTTCAAAGTCTAATTTTTTGCTTTTTAATTTAAGGGAGTCCCTCAGGCTAATTGTAATGCCCTTTTTTGGGGGTCCTTTCTTTCTTTCTTTCTACCTTCCTTCCTTCCTTCCTTCCTTCTTTCCTTCCTTCCTTCATTTCCCTCCCTCCCTCCCTCCCTCCTTCCTTCCTTCCTTCCTACTTTCCTTCCTTCCTTCCTACCTTCCTTCCTTTCTTTCTTTCTTTCGTTCAAGATTGGCACCTGAGCTAACATCTGTTGCCAATCTTTATTTTTCTTCTTCTTCTCCCCAAAGCCCCCCAGTACGTAGTTGTATATTCTAGTTATAGGTCCTTCTGGTTCTGCCATGTGGGATGCCATCTCAGTGTAGTTTGATGAGCGGTGCTGGGTCTGCACCCAGGATCTGAACCAGCGAAACCAGGGCCTCCAAGGCAGAGAGCGTGAACTTAACCACTCAGCCACGGGGCCGGCCCCAGATGTCCTTCTTTTAATTTGAGCTTTCCATAGGTACCAGTATAACATTTATTTAGGATGAGAGCTCTCTAAAACTCTGCTTAGATATAAAATTTTTTCAAATCAAAAGATCTATCATCTGGCCATTAATAAATAGGATCTCCCAAGGACACCCATTCCAAATGCACCACAAACCAGAGAGCCTTTTTATGGAAAGACCCAGAGGCAACCTTCCAGACTTAGAGTAAATTTTTACCATGGATGCAGGAGGGGTCCCTGGAGCTGGTGCAGATGATGTATTCCCCATGATCCAAAAACGTCACTCCCAGGGATAGTCAAAGAAAGCAAAGACCTCTGTGTCATATGCGATAAGGAAACTCCAGCGTCCCACAAAAGTGAGAGGCCTTTAATTGCAAACCCACTAATCCGTGATATCAGATAGGCAATACAAGGATGGGATTTTCCCAGCACTGACAAGTAAGTGAAAGTAAAAGATGACAAAGTCTTCTTATGGGCTGTGACCCCTTAGATAAAGTCCCCTGAAAGATGGTGTCACCAGCTACCTGACCAGAGTTGCTTAAAGAGTTGCTTTGGCTTAAAGAGTTGCTTTTGGCTTGGGAGCTTAAAGAATTGCTTAGCAAGTGCAATCAGCATTCAATAGTTCCTCAAAGTTGCTTTTCAGGATGAACAGCTACCCACTAGCTTGAACCAGCTCAGACCAGTCCAAACCACACTGCAGTAATGATGCCTGTGCAGAAGAATGGAAAAGTGCACGAAAGTAACCTTGACCTCATTATAATATGAAAAACACTGCCCCGGGAGGAACTAAAGTCCTATTAACATAACATGCGACGTATGTGGAGGTGTGTATTTGAACTGCACATGTGCCAGCCCATGCCTGCCTCTACGTGGAATGATGAAACTTCCTTCTTGTTTATTCATCCCTTACCCCAAATAAAAAGCACCCACTCCCTGTGCTCAGGGAGCCATAGCTTTGTGAGATTCTTCCCTATGGTCACCATTTTATTTGCTGCATGCTATAAATAAAATTATGCTTTGTGTGACGATTACTTCTGGTGCAGTTTGATGAACTCGCCAAGGAGAAGACTCACGTTGTTCCAGTGACAATGGCACAGTCAGTAAGGCAGCGTCTCTGGTCCCCAGCCTGACAGCTGGCCACCCACAGCTGCAGGCCCCAACAACCTACACCCACCAGTTGGCAGAAAAACCAGGGAGAGTACATTCTCACTGGATCCAAGCCAAACTCTCAAGGCACAAAATAAGACGAAAGAATTTCACCCAGTTTTTTTTTATTGGTGACCCACAACAAAGTTTTCCAAAAAAGATGATAGACTGGTGAGAATTAAACCCACCAGTCTTTGAGGCCAGCTCAAACAACAGGCTTATAGGACCTATGCCTATGTTTTATCTTATAAGTCTCCCCATTATGGCAAATGACGCAAAAGACAAAGACAAAGAAAAATTATGTCTGGCCTTAGGAGAGAATCAGATCAAAAACAAATAGCCAAAGCTGCACAAACCCAAAGAACTAGTTCACAGAAATGTTTTCTCCTGTTAATCTAAATTTGGAGGGGAAAGGGGACAAAGAGAAATTCCTTCCTCGCTCTCTCAACCAGACACTACAGACAGACATTCAGAAGACTGGCATGGTAAGAATTCTTACCTTTTGACAGCTCTTATCTGTCCCAGGATCTCATCTGTAGGTTTCAGAGCGAGTAGGGTATCCCAGCCATTTGCTGTCCCTTTGTGATCACCAAAGTTGTAGGGGAGGAAAAAATGTTTCCGTGAAACGGACCATCATTAATTGACCAGGGCCCTGCAAATTAGACTGACAAAAAATTAACAAGAGAAAAATAAACAGAAGTTTATTAACATGTGCACAATGCATACACATAGGAGCACTCAACAGTAAGTAAATCAGAGGAGTGATTAGAATTTGGGCTTATATAGTATCTTAACAAAAGAACAATAAATTATAGAGAAGTGACAAGACAAAGAAAAGAGACTTTGAGCTTCTATGAGTGGCAAACTGTGGGAAGGTGAGTATACAGGGGAGGAGGTTTGTTATGTATCTCCTCTGGCACCGTCTCCAGACTGAAAAGAGTTTAGAGTTGTCTCTGTTGATGAAGAATCATCCCGTCCTACAAAGAGAACAGATTAGTGGCTACCAGGGGAAAGGGGGGCGTGGGGGGTGGGCACAAAGGGTGAAGGGGTGCACCTACAACACGACTGACAGACAATAATGTACAACTGAAATTTCACAAGATTGTAACCTATCATTAACTCAATAAAAATAATAATAATAATCTAGTTAAACAGGAAAAAGTCAGCGAGAGAGGGAGAAATTGGAACAAGAAGAAAGTATTGATTTATTTTGCAGAAATACAAATGTAAAGATCGAGAGAAAAAAAAAAAAGAATCGTCCTGTCCTTCCTGGTGGGGGCAGGTGGGGATAGTAGAGAGTTTTTCTTCTGTTTGCTTCTTTTCAATTGCCTTTAGCTCAAAACAATCCTTATGCCAGAGTGGCATATTTCTGGCTAGAATACTCTGCTATCCTTCACTTGTAACTGAAAGAGATGAAAAATCCATAAGAATTCAGAAGATTAGAACATTAGTAACACACTTGATTTAATTGATGTACATAGGACTCTGTATCTAACAATCACAGAATCCAAATTCTTTTCAAGTGCAATAGGAATATTGACTGAAATTGATGATATCCTGGGCCATAAAGCAAGTCTCAACACATTTCAAAGTATTAAAATCATACAATATATTCTATGACTGCAGTGGAATTAAGCTATAAATCAATTTCAAAAGGCAGCTAGAAAATCCACGAATGTATGGAAATTAAGCAATACACTTCTAAGTAACCCAAGAGTCAAAGAAGAAATCACAAAGAAAAATAAAAGATATTCTGAGCTGAAGGAGAATAAAAATGTGACATCAAAATTGTGAGATGCAGTAAAAACTGTGATTAAAGTGTAATTTATAGCTTTAAATACATATTAGAAAAGAAGATCAATTATCTAAGTATCTATCCTTAAAAAGCTAGAAAAGAACAAGAAAACCCAAAGAAAGGAGAGTTAAAGAACAAAGAGCAGAAATTAATAAAATAGAAAACAAACTTTGTTTTCTTTGGGAAAAAACTAATAAAATTTATAAGCTTTGTTCCAGAGAGAGAGAGAAAGAGGACACCAATTACCAGTATCAGGAATTGAAAAGAGAATATCATTATAAAATCTGCAGACTTTAAGAAGACAATAAGAGGAAACATGAAAAACTCTGCCAATAAATTTGAAAATGGACTAATTCCTAGAAAAAAAATAATTTACCGAAAATAGATATAAGAAGAAATAGAAAATCTGAATAGACTTACAACTAACTAGGAATTGAATCTTGTGTTAAATGCTTCCAAATATTTATTAAAGAAATAATTCTAATCTTAAGCAAACTCTTTCAAAGACTAGAAAAAGAAAGAATACTTTTATAACTCATTTTATGAGGTCTACATAACCTTTACACCGAAAGTACATTACCAGAAAGAAAAAGTACAGATAAATCTCTCTAATAATCATAGACACAAAATCCTAAATAAAATCTAAAATAAAATATTAGCAAATCTAATCAGCAATATGTAAAAAGGATAACACATCACAACCAATTTCAGAAACGCAAATTTGGTTTAAAATTTGAAAATCAGCATAATTCACATTAAGAGAATAATGGAGGGAAACAAATGATCATCTCAATAGATGAATTTGATAAAATTCATCACAAATTCATGATTTAAAACTTAACAAACTAGGAATAGAAGGTAATTTCTTTAATTGGATAAAACTCCAGCAACTTTTTAATAATAATATATTGAAAGCTTTCCTGAGACAAGGAACAATCACCTGTGATCACCACTCCTGTCCAGCTCGTACTAATGGTCCAAAAAGAAATAAAACAAGACAAAGAAATAAAGGTTATAAGGTTTGGAAAGAAAAAATAAAGTTGTCATTATTCACAGAAAATATGATTGTATATGTAGAAAATCCAGCAAAGTGTACAGAAAAATTATTAGAAATAAGTAAATTTACCAAGGTTGCTGGCTATAAGGTGAACATACAAAATCAGTTATTCTTTATGTACTGTAAGCAAAGAATTACAAAATGTCAATTCTCCCCAAATTGATCTACAGATTCAATGTAATGTCAATCAAACTCTTAATGGGATTTTTTTTTTTTAACAAGATGTGACAAGTGGATTCCAAATTTTATAGAGAAAATGGCAAAGTGTAAAGAATACCCAAGGCAATCATGAAGAAAAACAAAGTTGGAGCACTGATAATACCTAGTATCAAGACTTATTATGAAGCTATAGTAATAAGACATGTAGTATTGGCACAAGAAAAAACAAACAGACGAATGGAACAGAATAAAGAATCCAGAAACAGATAAACTGATGTATGGTGACTTGATTTATGATGCAGATGATACTGCAGACCAGTAGGGAAAAGAAGGTCTTCCTGATAAATGGTGTGAGGTCAACTGGATACCTATATAGAAAATGAAAGGAAGCTCAATTCCTACCTCATACAATATACAAAAATCTGTTCCAAGTGGGTAATAGATCTAAATAGGGAAGGCAAGACAAAAAAGCTTTTAGTTATAGTTACAGGTAACTAAAGCACTAGAAATGTGGCTAGTCTGAACTGAATGGGTTCTGTGTGTGAAATATACACCATATTTCAAAGACCTAGTACCAAAAAAGAATTTAAATATCTCATTAAACTTTTTATATTGATTACATGTTGAAATAATATTTTGATATGTTGGGTTAAATAAAGTATATTATTCAAATTAATTTCACCTGTCTCTTTTAATTTTTTTAAATGAGAATACCAGAAAATTTAAAGTTACATACATGACTTGCATTTGTGGCTCGTCTTATATTTCTAGCAGCTATGCACTGGAAGATAGCACAGGAAAAGATGTTTATAACCTTAGGATAGCAAAGATTTCTTTAAAAGGACACAAAGAGCACTAACTGTAAAAGAAAAGACTAATAAATTGGACTTTACAAATATGAATAACTTCTGTTCATCAAAAAATGATATTAAGAGAGTGAGAAGCATCAAAATTAAAAATATTTCTGCTTTTAAGGATACCATTGAGAAAGTAAAAAGATAATCCACAGAACGGAAGAAAATTTTTGCAAATCATATACCTGAGAAGGGTCTAGTATCCAGAATATATAAAGAACTCTTACAACTTAATAATAAAAACAAACAATCCAATATAAAAATGGGCAAAGAATCAGAATAAGCATTTCTTTAAAGAAGATATACAAGTGACCAATAAGTACATGAAAAGATGCTCAACATCATTAGCCGTCAGGGAAATGCAAATCAAAACAACAGTGAGATAACACTTCAAACCCAGCAGGATACCCATAACAAAAAAAAATAGATAGTAAAAAATGTCAGTGAGAACCTGGAGAAATTGGAGCCCTCAACACTGCTGATGGGAATGTAAAATGGTAGTCACTTTGCCACAGTCTTGAAGTTCCTCAAAAGGTTAAACACAGTTACTATATGACTCAGTAATTCCACCCCTAAATACATACAAATTTATATGTATATATCTCCAAGAGAAGTGAAAACATCTGTCCACATAAAAATTTATAAGCAAATGTTTGTAGCAGCATTATTCATAGTAGTCAAAAAGTAGAATAACTCAAATGTCCACCGACTGATGAGTGGATAGATAAAATGTGGTATATCCATAAGATCCATACAATGGAATGTTATTTGGCAATAAAAAGAAATGAAATACTGATAAATACTACAACATGGATGAACTCCGAAAACATTATGCTAAGAGAAACAAGCCAATCACAAAGGATCACATATTGTGTGATTCCATTTATATGAAATGTCCAGAACAGGCAAATCCATAGAGACATAAAGTAGATCAGTGGTTCCCTAGGACTAAGGTAATGGATAGATTGGGAGATGACAGCTAGGGGGTGTGGGGTTTCTTTTTGGAGTGATGAAAAATATTCTAAAATTTATTGCGGTGATGGTCACACAACTCTGTGAATATCCTAAAAGCCATTGAATTGTACACTCTAAATGGGTACATTGTATGGCATGTGAATTATATCTCAATAAAGCTGTTTTTAGAAAAGGGTATGATGGCAAATCACAGCATAAGAGAAGATATTCACAATACCTGTAATTGAAATAGAACTCATATCCAGAAAATATAAATAACTTCAGAAGTCAATAAGAAAAAAATAAAGACAACCCAATTGAAAAAAGAGCAAAAGACTCGAATAAGTATTTCACAAAAGAGAATATCTGAGTGGTCAATAAACATCACATCAATAGTCATGATGGAAATGTGTATTAAAACCATAATGAGATACCACTACTTACACATCAGAATAGCCAAAATTTAAAATTACTCATAATATCAAGAATTAGAGGATGGCCCATGGCCAAGTGTTTAAGTTTGTGCACTCCACTTTGACTGCCCAGGATCTCGCCGGTTGGGATCCTGGGTGCAGACATGACACCGTTCCTCAGGCCATGTAGAGGTGGCATCCCACATAGCACAACTAGAAGGACATACAACTAGAATATACAGCTATGTACTGGGGGGCTTTGGGGAGAAGAAAAAAATAAAAAGAAAGATTGGCAACAGATGTTAGCTCAGGTGTCAATCTTTAAAAACACAAAAAAAGAATTAACAAGGGAGTGACATCAGCAAGATAGTGGAATAGGTGGTCCCCAGCCCTCATTTCCCCACACAGAAACAATTAACAGCCATCTACAGACAAAAGTGCCTTTGTGGGAGCTTTGGAATCCAGGTCACAGTTTGCAAAACCCCAATGGAGCCCAAGACTAGGGAGGGCTGCTTTGAGAAAGGAGACCCACACTCTGGTGGCAGGCCTGCCAACCTTGGTTCTGACTGCAGACCTGGAAGCAGCCCTTTCCCCCTGTAGACTCAGCTCCAGCCCCACAGTCCTGCCGCCAAACCTATCCACCAAAAGACCTAGAAAGAACTATACCCGTTGGCACCCCTGGTAACAGGCCTGCTGACCTCAGACCTGATTGCAGACCCTGAAGCAGCCCTGTGACCCAGCTCCAGCCCCACTCTATCACGGTCCCAGAGGTGGTTCTGCCTGCCCAGGGACCCAGCAGAATCCATACCTGTCCATGCCTCTGGCAACAGACCCACTATCTGAGGACATGACTGTGGACCCAGCAGCATTATGACCTGGCTTCAGTCGTGCTTGATCATGGCCCCAGAGGCAGTACCACCAGACTGGGGAACTTGCAGAAGGTCCTTAGCTGCCAAAACTAGTCTGTAAAGACTGGAAGAGATGTCTTCTCCTTCAAATGCACAGGCACCAATGCAAGGCTACACGGGGCATGAAGAATCAGGCAAACATGACAAAACCAGGGGGAACTAATAAAGATCCAGTAACTGACCCTAAAGAAATGGAGATCCATGAACTACTTGACAAGGAATTCAAAATAATCATCATAAAGAGACTCAAAGGGCCAATGGGCTGTAAGAGAACACAAATAGACAACTAAACAAAATCAAGAAAACAATACATGAACAAAATGAGAAACTTAATAAAGAAGTAGAAACCATAAAAAAGAACCAAATAGAAATCCTGGACTGAAGAATACAATGACTGAACTGAAAAATTCAATAGAGAACTTGAACAGCAAACTCATTCATGCAGAAGAAAGAAGCAGTGAACTCAAAGACAAGTCTTTTGAAATTACCCAGCCAGAGGAACAAAAAGAAAAAGAATGAAAAAGAATGAAGAAAGCATTGGGGACCCCTTAGATACTATCAAGTGAAATAATATATGCATTATGGGAGTCCCAGAGGAAAACAGAGACAGAAACGGGCAGAAAGCTTATTTAAAGAAATAATGGCTAAGAATTTCCCAAATCTAGGGAGGAAAACGGACATCTTGATTTACGAAGCACCAAATAAATAAGGAACTCAAACAACTCAATAGCAAAAAACCCAAGTAACCTGATTTTAAAACACACAAAGGATCTGGATAGATAGTTCTCAAAAGAAGACATACAAAAGGCCAACAGATAAATTCAATTGTGTACCTTAAATATATACATTTTTTATTTGTCAATTATACCTCAATAAAGCTGAAAAAATTTTTGAAACTAAAAAAATTAATCAATTAACAAGGTCATGAAGCAACTAAAATTCCCCTATGCAGCTGGTGGGAGGGTACAATCATTTTGAAACATTGTTTCAGTGTCTATGAAACCTGAATATATGCACACCCTATGACCAGGTCTTCTACTCGTAGGTATACAACCAAAAGAAATACGTGCATATACACACCAAAAGGTATATACAAGAAAATTTATAGCAGCTCAATCCATAGTAGTTCAAAACTGGAAACAATCCAATGCGTATAGAAAGTAGAATTGATAAATAAATTGTGATATAGTCCTACAATGGAATATTATACAGCCAAAATAATGGATGAACTATTATTGCAACCATATGGAGGGCTATTATAAGTGTAACATTGAGTGAAAGAGCCAGGCACAAAAAAATTCATTGATTATGCAATTCCGTTTCCACAGAGTTTAAAAATTAGGCAAGACTAAAGTATATTCTTTAGGGAAAAAGCTCAGGTGGCACAATCCTAAAAAACAACCAAGAAATAACCAGAAAGGTATTTTTGTCAGGGAGGAAGCAGTGATTGAGAAGCACAAGACGGGCCTCCAGGCGCTGACGTGTATTTCTCAACTTGAGCAGTGGTTACATGGGTGTTCACTTTGTGATAAATTATTGAGCTAAACAGGTTAGTTTTGTATACTTTTCTGTATGCATGTTATATTTTACAATAAAAAAGTTTAAAAAGAAGAGTACTTACTAGCAAGGAAACATATTCCTGAAGTATCATAAGGTGAAAAAACTTACAAAACTGTTTATATGGCATGGTCTTAATTTTACTCGATGAATGTATTTTTACACGCTTAGGTAAATTAAATGATCTGGAGAGGCACACACCAAGGTGAAAAGGCAGTTACCCTGGGATGCAGTCACAGTGTTTTTGTTTGTTTGTCTGTGTCTACGTATTTCCTGGTCTTTCTGTAATAAGCCTTTATTGCTTTTCTAATAAGAAATAAAGTCATTTTGTAGTATTGGCCTGGGACTAAACTAACAGATCAATAGAACAGAGTAGAAAACTGAAAAAGAGACTCAATGGATATGAGAATTTGATGTGCGATAACGGGAGGATTGCGAATTAATGGGGAAAAGATGGGTAGTTGATTCATTTCATTGGTTCAACTGGCTAACAGTTGGGAAGATGAAGTTGAGCTCTACCACATACCATTTGCTAAATAAGCCCCTATGTTATTTAAATACAAACAAAAAACTTTTAACCATACTAAGTAAAAGCGTAAAATTTTAGAAGACAATATAAGCATGTCATCCCACAATCTTGGAGCAGAGAAGGCCTTTCTAAGCCTAGCATCAAAGTTGGCAAGCGCAAAGGAAATGGTTGACAGATTTGACAATATAAAACGATAAAAGTACAATAAATATATTTTTCACAGCACCATAGGTTCACAATTAGAACAGCTCTAAAATACTGAGGAATAAATTTAACAGGAAATGTGGAACGCCTATACGACAAAAACATGCAACTTCACTGGAAGTCATTAAAGAAGACAGAGAAATGGAGAGCTTGGCGGAGGGAGTGGAATTTACGCACCACAGCTTTGCTCAGATTTAGAAAGAGAGAGAGAGAGAACCTAAATGTTCACGAATGGATTGATCCTCCTGACTGAGTGAAGCGCGGTGGGACAAGAATGCGTCAGCTCTGCGCACCCCTTTATGTGCAGAGAAGGTTTCTCTGCCACTTCCTCTCACACACCCCGACTCTAGAGGAGGGGCAGTAGCTGAACTCTGATTGGCCCTGTTTAGCAGGGGTAAGGTCCCCGTGTTAAACGGACATGCCCATGCTTGGTCTTCCCTATGCTGCCCCTCCGTGCATGCCCTGGTGGTCTTGGAGCTCCCCAGCTGCCCTGGGGCTGACCTGGTTGTGCCTCACCTTCTGCCATCACCCTGGGGTCTGCTGACCTGCTCCAAACCCCCTTACCCTGGAGCTGGCCATATTCCCAGACTCTCCCAGGCTGTGCCCTGCGGTCCAGTTTCTACGCCCGAATCCCGTCAGAAGCTGTGGCAATCATGGCTAGGCCTGCTAGTTCAGATCAGCCTCCTGACCCAGAAGACACATGAGGACGCACGCCCACACAGTTGCAGTGTGCCTGCCAACAGGCAACGTCTAGTCATCGATTTATAACCAGAGAACACTGCAGCAATGTGGCATCACTCTGTAGGAAGAAGTTATCCCAGATGCTAGACCTGGATGATGTAAACAACCAAAAGCCATTAGAAACTCGCCAGGGAGGTAGAACAGCATATTGGTGAAGAACTCAGATTTCAGACGGCCTGGCTTCAAATCCGAGTTCTGCATCTAGCTATCTGTGTGACCTCTGGACACTTACTTAACCACTCTGTGCCTCACTTTTCTCTTCTGCAAAATATTATCCGAAAATACTATTACACTAGTATCCACCTTTCAGGGCTCTTAGGAGGAGTAAACAAGAGAGCATATGCAAAGAATCCTTAGAATCATGTTCATTGTTATCCTCATTCCAACGGTATCCAAGGGCCTCAGAGAAGCCCTGCTCAGGCGGGGCTCTCCCCCCGCAGCTGGCTGTCCTAGCACCTCTCCTGAGAGGCGCCCAGGAAACTGGAGAAGTCCCCTTCTGACACTCCTAAGCTGCTGTCACCTAGCAGTACTGGCTGAAACTCACTCCTGAGTGCTAATCGCAGTTGAATGGAACTGCTGGAAGATGGAGGCATCAGGGCACACACTTTGGGCTGGTTCTTAAGCCCAGGCCTCTCTGGTATAAGGCATTTGCTCAGCTAATAACAAAATGGATGTGCTTTGATCCTCCTCTGGCTGCTGATCCATGTCCATGAGCTCCTTTGGGAACTTTCTGGGTGACGGTAAGTGCAGCCTGGCTGTGGCTCCTTCTGAACCCCACCTCCACCCGCTTGGGGCTGACATCGACAGACGCCCAGCATGTGTTGCTGAGTGAAAAAGCAAAAGGCAGAACAGAGTGTCTAAGACAAGTATCGTTTAAGACATACATGCAAATGCATTTTCGAAATCTAGAAGGACGGATGCCAAACAGTTTGTGCTGGTTGTCTGGGGCGGGTTTTCCCAGAGACAGGGGCCAGGGTGTGGAGGCGGGGCCCTTGCACTGTTTGCTGTAGTCCCGTTCGTATTGTTTGGCGTTGCCACAGCAAGCATGTGAACTCTTGCTATTAAAAAATAAAGATTTTTTTTCGACAAACATCAGATCACGGGAAAATATTTACCACACATGTGGCAAAGGGTTAAAGCAATATCTATCAGTGTTTGCGGATAGAAAAAGTCGTCGGGAAGAATAGACTAAAACAACAGCGGCGAGCCCTAGAGGAGAGCTTAACGGGATATTTTCATTGTCTTCTTTACACCCTTTCCTACATTTTCCAAACATTTAGCAATAAAAATGCATTACACTTTTCGAGTCAGAAAAATAGGATTTTTAAATTGAAGGGAAATATAACAATAAAAACAGATAATTAAAGAGAAGATATGAAAGGAAACCAGAAGGCTTAAAAGGTTGGAAAAGATAGAAGGTACAATGCGACTGTTTAAAAAGGAACAATAATGGGAACGAGTCAGAGCGATAAAATGCATATGCTAAAATCAGACAAAAGAACAAGGTAAGATACTAAAAATCAATATGAAAAAATATTGAAAATCAACAGACAGAAAGGTTGTAAAGAAACCACTAGAAAGCAGACCAGTAGAGAGTCCTTGCAGGTTTTAGAGGCGGGGGACCCTGGTGAGGTCCAGAGCATCCTGATGAGAGCGGGGCTGTTCGTGGGGCTCCCTAAGAAGCAGAGGATGGGCTCTTTGGCAGCTCCGTCGCCACCCAGCAGCCAGGGCTCCAGCTTTAGGGCTCCTCCATGTTGTCTCAGAGTCCTGTGCACATCTGTCTAACCCACCCAGGCCTGCAAACTCTGCGAGGGCCGGTGCTGGGCTCCCAGATGCTTCGGCCCCTGCTAGATCTGTACCTTCCCCATCCCTTGCTCCAGACGACCCTGAGGCCTTCCAGCCTCCCCACCCTGGTGTTCTCAGGTCAGGCCTGCAGGGCAGCCTGCTGTGCAGCCTGGGTAAGTCCCCTGCCCAGTCTGAGCCTCCACTACCAGCCCACGTTACGGAGGTACTGTGGCACAGAGTCATCACACGATGTTTGCAAAGGGCCTGGCACACCGTAAGCGATCAGGAAATGCTTAGGGAATGAGTGCCTCTCAGTGGCATCCCCTTCCCCGGGTTGAAGCTCAGAAACCCAGAATTCCCCCGAGCCACGTCCCGCAGGCGCTGCTCTGCCTTCCCACGCAGCCCCTGAGAGCCCCAGCTCGCCCCCGCATCACAGAAAGCCCTAAGTTGCCCCACACTAACCCCAGGCCAGCCAGGAGGCTCACTGTGCAGAGGGAACACGGGGCTCCGTGGGCACGGAAGACGCCCTGAGAAGTGAGCCTGCAGCAGGCCCCTCCCCACCCAGACCCCAGACTTGCAGCCCCTGAGTGGCTGGCTCGCGATGCTTTTGTGGTTGTCAGTCAATATTTAGGGTGACCCTCCTCCCTAAATCACAAATAAGTCCTTCAACCTACAGCTGTGGTCAGCCCGGGACGGGCCGTTGCTGGTGAGAGCAGTGGAGCCTGTCGGGGGCAGGGGCAGTGCCTCTCACACCAGGATGAGTACACGAGTCACCTGGGAGCTCGTGCAAATGCACGTTCTGATGCAGTAGGTCATGGGCGGGCCAGAGCTTGGCATTTCTAACAGGCTCCGGGCTGGTGCCATTGGTCCAGGAATCCGCTTTGAGTGGCAGGCTGCTAGACAGTGCCTTCATGCCCGTGAAATCGTTACACCGGGAACAGACTCCAGACATCATGTTTGCCTGCTTCCCCTTAAGGCCAGGAATTCTTCCCGCAGCATTTCTGATGGCAGGACCGTGCCTGGCAAGTCCTAGGTGCTAAATTGATGTTAGTTGGCCTGAAATAAAATTATTTCCAGGAACAGGAAGCTCTTCTGGTGGAGGCAGGTCTCTCATGGTTAGCAAGCTCCTTCTGTCGAGCCAGCACAGGCTCCCTGAAACTGCCACCCACTGGCCCTGGCACGCCCCACGCCGCTTTGCCCGCCAGGCACCGTGGCGCAGTGCCGAGGCCCAGCGAAACGTCTGCAACCGAGAAAATGAACAATGAGCAAACAAAAAAGATTGACTCCAAAAGCGGAAAACAGCACGGTCACAGTTAATAAACGTTTGTCTGCAAAATGCAATATTTGTCAAACAGGCAGCTGCAATGTGACTTCTACGCGGTTAGATATAAATTATATTTCATTGTGGACACAGGTGCATTTTAATATGCTTCAGGCGACCTGGGGTGGGGCCTCCCAAAGTAAACGTGTTGCTGGCCCTCAGAGATCTTAGACGGCTGACTCTTTTCTCCCATCGGAAGTTGGCAATGGTGGCCTCCCCAGCTCACTCCTCCTCTAAGTTAAACCAGTTCCGCAGGTCTCCAGGCCGGGTGCGGAAGGGAACACGCCTCAAAAACAGCTCAGAATGCTTCCAATTTTTTTTCTTTCAAAAATAGCGGTGGAATCAGTATCTTTTTTTTGCAGAAAGCCTTTTTAATAGTTAGGCTTATTTCACTAGCATATGAGCTCAAAGAAGGTGAACATCACTCTTTCACCTTCTCATCGAATTGGTTACCAGGTCCCATGAATGCTTTCTTTTTACCATTTCTTGAACTCATCTACTCTTTCACATGTGCTGTTTAAGTTCGTGCCCAGATCTCGGTCACAGCCTCCTCCCTAGTCTCCTTTACACTTGTTTTGCCTTCTCCCATTTACCTTCTGTATTTCTGCTGGGATATTCTTTCTAAAATTAAATTTTAGGGAATCATCTCTCACACAAGATCGTCCATGGCTCCCCATTGCCCCCAGAGCAGAGCCCCGACTCCTTAGCCTGGTCCACAGCCCTCGATGCCTGGACCCTCCTACCTCTCCAGCCAGTTCCTGGGGCTCCCTCCCTCACCCCCTCCTAGTGATGTTGAACCCGTTGCAGTCCCTCTCCCCTCCAAGAAAAGGAGAGGCCATGCTATTTCTTGCCCGTATGTTTCCATGCACACGCTAATCTCTCTGCCTAGGACGGCCTTCCCAGGTGCTCCATCTAAAAAGCACAACCCTCCTTCAAGCTCAGTACATGTTTGAGGAGTGAGGGAGGGAACGACGAATATGTATGCAAACATTCCAAAACACACATGCCAAGCATTCGGTTGGGCTCTGGGAAAACAGAGGCTTAGAATCCCCTAATGTTAGAGCAGGAGGAAGGGGGCTCCAATCTCTCCACTTGGTGAGCAGGAAGCCTAGGACTGAGAAGGGCACTGACTGGTGTCCAACATCACATAGCAACTGGCGTCAAATCCGGGATGAGAACCCAGGCCTCCCAATGCCAGGCTGGACTTTCCTCCATTGCTCCACGCTGCCTTCCAACCACGGAGTGCTCTTCTGAGTGGCCTGTCATTCTTTGAAAATTTCCGTCACTCAGCTATCTACCCTGAGTACCCCATCCTATCAATGCCTTAGTTCTTTCCAATAAAATGCTGGAGTCATATGTCCACTTACTTGAGAGATGATTAGAGCAGTGATTCTCAAATCTGGAATATCTGAATCACCAGGAGAGGAGACTTATTAAAAATACAGTTTTCTGGAATCCAACCCAGGTCCGCTATATCAAAAACCAGGAAGGGCCCCAGACATATGTATTTTGTTTAAAGCTCCTCGAAAAGACCCAAGAAACTGGTAACACTGGTGCCCTCAGCAGAGGAGAACTGGAGGTTGGGAGACAGAAATGGAAGGACTTATTGTACTTTAAAAATTCTGAACCATGTGAATGTATTACCTTTTAATATATAGTATAATTTTTTTTTAAAGGAAAGAAATAGAATAACCAGACAGACGATCAATAAGTAAATATGGGACTTGAATGATAATATAGACCAACAGGACCTAACAGACCTATACAGAACACTCCACTCAACGACAGCAGAATGTACATTCTTCTCAAGTGCACATGGAACATTCTCCAGGATAGACCACATGTTAGGCCACAAAACAGGTCTTAACAAATTTTAAAAGATTAGAATCGTAGAAAGTATCTTTTCCAATAACAAGGGAATGAAACTAGAAATCAATAGCAGAAGGAAAACTGGAAAATCCACAAATTCATTAAAATTAAACAATCCACTTTTAAACAACCAGTGGCTCAAAGAATGAGTCACAAGGGAAATTAGAAAATACCTTGGGACAAATGAAAATGAAAACACAACATACCAAACCTTATGAGATGTGGTGAAAGCAGTGCTAAGGGAGAAATTTATAGCTATGGATGCTCACATTAAAAAGAAGAAAAATCTCAACTCAACAGCCTAAGTTTATACCTCAAGGAACTAGAAAAAGAAGAACAACCAAACCCAAGCCAGCAGGGGGAGGAAACAGTAAAATTAGAGCAGAGATAAATGAACTAAGGATAGAAAAACAATGGAAAAAATCAACAAAATTAGGAGCTGGTTTTTTAAAGCTCAGCAAAACTGACAAATCCTCAGTCAGGTTAACTAAGGGGGAAAAAAAAGATAGAAGACTCAAATAACTAAAACCAGAAATGAAAGAAGAGAGATTACAACTGATTCGACAGAAATAAAATGGATTATAAGAACATTATGAACAATAGTACACTAACGAATTGGATAACCTAGAAGAAACGGATAAATTCTTAAAAATACACACCTACCAAGACTGAATCATGTAGAAATAGAAAATCCAAACAGACCTATAACTAGTAAGGAGATTGAATTAGTAATCAAAAACCTCCCAAGAAAGAAAAGCCCAAGACCGGATGGCTACACTGGATAATTCTACCAAATATTTAAATAAGAATTATCACCAATCCTCTGTAAACTCTTCCCAAAAGTTGAAGAGGAGGGAACACTCTCAAACCCATTCTATGAGGCCAGCATTACCCTCTTACAAAAGCCAGACAAAGACATCACAAGAAAAGAAAACCATGGACCAATATCCCTGATGAACACTGACGCAAAAATCCTCAACAAGATCCTAGAAGAATGAGTTCAAGAGCACATTAAAAGGATTATATACCATGACCAAGTGCGACTGATTCTGGAATGCAAGGATAATCCAACATACAAAAATCAATCAATGTAATACACCACATTTACAGAATGAAGGACAAAAACCACATGGCCATGATCATCTCGATGCAGGGTAAGCTTTAAACAAAACTCAACCAACTTTTATGATAAAAACCCTCAACAAACCGGGAATAGAAGGAAACCACCTCAACATGATAAAAGCTACACATGACAGGCCGATGGCTAACATCATACTCAATGGTGAAAGACTAAAAACTTTCCCTCTAAGATCAGGAGCAAGACAAGAATGCCCGCTCTCATCACTTCTAGCCAACACAGTACTAGAAATTCCAGCTAGAGCAATTAGCTAAGAAAAAGAAACAAAATGTGTCCAGATTGGAAAGGGAGAAGTAGAATTATCTTTGTTCACAGATGACATAATCTTTTATGTAGAAAACCATAAAAAAGTGTTAGAATAAATAAATTCAGCAAAATTGCAGGATACAAAATTACCACATGAAAATTAGTTGTGTCTCTATACAGTGACACAGAACTATCCAAAAAGGAAATTAAGAAAACAACTCCATTTATAGTAGCGTCAAAAACAATAAAAATACTTGGGAATAACTTAACCAAGGAGGTGAAAGACTTGTACAAAGAAAAACTACAAAACATTGCTGGAAGAAATTAAAGGAGATACAAATAAACCAAAAGAGATCCTGTGTTCACAGATTGCAAGACTCAATATTGTTAAAATGGCATTAGCACCCAAAGTGACCCACAAATTCAGAGGAATCCCGATCAAATCCTCAATGACTTTTTTTGAAGAATTTTTTTTAAGAAAAATCTATCCTAAAATTCACATAGAATCTCAAAGGACCCCAAATAACCAAAACAACTTTGAAAAAGAAGAACAAAGTTGGAAGACTCACACTTCCTGATTTCAAAACGTATTACACAAGTAAAATAATATGGTACTGGCATAAACAGACAGACAGACCAATGGAACAGAATAAAGAGCCCAGAAATAAACCCACACATATATGATCGAATGATCTTCAACAAGGGTGCCATGATCACTCAATGGGGAAAGGACAATCTCTTCAACAAATGGTGCTGAGAAAACTGGACAGCCACATGTAAAAGAATATGGACACCATATACAAAAATTAATTCAAAGTGGATTAGGACCTAAACATAAGACCCAAAACTATAAAACTGCTTGAAGAAAACATAAGGGAAAAGCTTCATGACACTGGATTTTGCAATGATTTCATGGGTATGACATCAAAAGCACAGGCAGCAAAAGCAAAAACAGACAAATGAGATATCACCTCACATCCATTAAAAAACCAGAAAATCACAAGTATTGAGGAGGATGGGAAGAAATTGGAACCCTTGTGCACTGCTGGTAGGATTGTAAAATGGTGCAACTACTATGGAAAACATCATGGCAGTTCTTCAAAAATTTACATAGAAATACTGTATGATCCAGCAATCCCGCTCCTGGGTAGATACTCAAAATAATTGAAAGCAGGGACTCAAAGAGAATTTTGCACACTCATGTTCATAGCAGCATTATTCTCAATGGCCAGAGATGGAAGCAACCCAAATGGATGAATGGATAAGCAAAACGTGGTAAGTACATACAATGGAATATTATTCAGCCTTAAAAAGAAAGGAAATCCTGTCGCATGCTAACCATGGATGAACCTTAAGGACATTATGCTAAGTGAAATAAGCCAGGCACAAAAAGACAAATAGTGTAAGATTCCATTTATATGAGGCACCTAGGGCAGTGAAATTCATAGAGACAGAAAGGAGAACGGTGGTTGCCAGGGGCTGGGGGAGGGGAATGGGAGTTTTTGTTTAATGGGTACAGTTTCGGTTTTGCAAGATGAAAAAGTTCTGGAGATCTGTTACACAATAATGTGAATATAATTAACACTACTGAACTGTACACTTAAAAATGGGTAAGATAGTACATTTTGTTGTATGTTTTTTACCACTGAAAAAAATTTTTTTAACCATGCAAAAAACAAATGAGAAAAACAGGAAAGAAATTAAAAAAACTTTCTCAGATGATTCTGAAATGTAAGCCATTGGCCCAAAGCGATCCTGGATGGCTTCTGGGAGGAAGAGTAGCCTTGAGCTGGGCTATGAAAGGTGGAGACGTTTTGGTTGGGTGAAGAGAAGGGGAAGCTACAAAGGAAGAAACTAGTTCTTCTTCATCATCATCGTCTTAATCACCATCGCTGACACTTAGAAGTTCCTATCATGTGCGAGGCATGTGGTTCACATGTGTCTCTCATTTAATCGTCACAACAGCAACTCTATGACGTGGTCGCTACCAGCGCAATTTTACAGAAGAGAAAGCGGATAGCAGTTTAGGGGAGCCAGAGGGGTGACCCGTCTGCCTGAGGCAAGCAGTGCAGGTAGAGACGATAGAGACACGAAGGGAGGATGCAGATAGTCGAAGGCCTGACGCCAGGCAGAGACGTCCACGTGATGCCATGGAATGGGGAGGCATCACAGGTGCTTGAGCAGAAGCACGATAGGATTCCAGCCATGTCTTCAGCAGGTGCATCTGGAAGCAGCATGCAGGAAAGTCCTGGCTGAGCCTGTGTGCTCTGCACCAGAGTGGAAGCCAGATCAGTGCAAAATGGGTGACAAATAGATGTGCCAATTGGATGTCAAAGGAAATCAGCCCCTGAAGCAGGTGCCCGTTCTCCATCTCCCCTGCCACCGCCACTCCCAGGCCTCGCCTCTGAATGACTCGCGTCCACTGGGGCAGCAGGTGTCTTGGTGCCTGTCTTGCTCTGGCTGAACAGGGCCAGAGGGGGCGGGCTGCTGTCTCCTGCAGTTTGGTGCCTGGCACTGTGGGCATTGGTTGGCAGGGGTCTCCATCGGTCCCTGTGAGCACCCTCTGCTGGAAGCTTCTGGCCTGGCAAGTGTCTGTGGGCTCTGGGCGCTGGGCTTGGTTAGCTTTCATTTTTTGTTAGAATGATGGGATGTCTTTTGGAGCCCGGGGGATATAAATTACAGCCTGAGGTGTAATGACCTGAGGTTTCATAGAGGACAGAGTTCTCTGTCCCAGAGGCCTCTGGCCCCTCAGGAACCTCCCAAAATGATTGACTTCTCAAGGATTCTGGACTCCCTCCTGCTGCTGCTCAGCATGAGGCTTCAGCCCCCAAACCCATTCTCGGGTAGGGCCAATCAGGCAGAACCCTGGAACTCCTGGTGGCTTACTCGGGAAGCTGCTCCTTAAGAATGAAGACTGCTAGGGGCCAGCCCCATGGCCTAGTGGTTAAGTTCACTCACTCCCACATGCCGCAACTAGAAGGACCTGCAACTAGAATATACAACTATGTACTGGGGGGCTTTGGGGAGAAAAAGAAGAAAAAAAAAGATTGGCAACGGATATTAGCTCAGGTGCCAATCTTTAAGAAAAAAAGAATGGAGAATTCTAGAAATCCGATCTAAAAGCTGGAAACAGATGACCACGACAAGACAGCAGATTCCCGATCCAATAGAAAAAAGACAGTGGCGTCTGCTGTTACAGGATTCTTCCAAGAAGGGCCTCAGCCTCGCACCAGGAACACCTAATGGACTCATGCATTGAGCTGTGGGGTTTCCAATCTTCTTTCCACAGCAAAGCCCTGGAACGCTGCCTAGTGGGCCTTCCTGGCACTGAGACAGCCCTGCAGAGCCCAGGATTCTGGAGCCACAGCTGCAAGCCCGGGCTAATGTCCCTTCCAACCGTGAGAGTCCACTCTGCCAAGCTAAGCCAATCAAATAGCATTAACTGAAGGAAGCCAAGGACATCTGAAGAACAGACTTGCCCTTGGAGGGTGAAGAGTTCGTTTCTGCATTAACCCAGGCTGGATTCAGGGGGCCTTGAGTTTCTGATTTGTTTCTCCTCTTTTGGTAATAAAATAAAACTCATGGAAACTGAAAACGTGCCAGGGACCATCCTAAGTGCTTTAAACATGTTTCTCTTTCAACCCTCACAGTAATACTCCCATCCCCATGAATAAAGGGAAATTGGAAATTTCATAAGTGATCTGCCTGAGGTCTCCCAGCTGGAGGCCAGGATTCAGATTCAGGTCTGTCTGACACCTAAGTCGGCTAGTCTGCCTCCTTTCCTCCACCTGCACCCCTGCCCCATCTAACAGCCCCACCTCAACCACCTCCTCCCCAGGGAACCCAGCGGCCCCCCACCAATTCTGCATTGCTGCCCTCCCCATCCCGTACCCACCACGTCCATCCTCCAGGGAGTGAAACAAACATAGTGTTAAAAGTATTTAATGTGCATTGGAAAATGGCAGGACTCATACCGTAGAATATTTAGGTCATCGGGGCCAAAGAGGATTCTAGAGAGTTTTAAGTGTTTCCACATTCCACACTTCACTTAATCCCCACATCCATCCTGTGAAAGAGACAAGTGTTAATAGCCCCATTTCGCAGAAGGAACACAAGGCTCAGAGAAGCTGTGACCCATCCAAGGTCACACAGTTAAGGGAAGCATCTCAGCCACAACTAAAGGGATGTGAGCTTCCAGATGACGAGGTGCTGGCTAGAACCCAGCTCTTCTGACGCCTGGGCCTGCGCTCCTGCCATCAGCTCACAGAGAGCAGCAGCCTGCATAAAGATCTCCAGACAGCGTCACTCCACAGAGCTCTTCTCCGTAGCACATGCTGTTTTCTCATTATTCCTCCTCTTTTTTCTTCTCTTCCTCTTCTCTCACCATAAATTACATCCCTTGTCTAGGGAATAATTAATTCCACTTAAACAAAGATAACAGCAGCTTCCTTCCTGTGCTCACATAATTATGGACCATCACTTGTGTGGCCAGCGCATGGACACACCCAAGGTGTACCCACCCCTTGTTGAGCTTTGAACAAGGGACCAAGCAGGTCCACGTGTTAGCTCATTGCCTCCTCACGCAAGTCTCTGAGATAAGCTTCCATTTGCCCATTTTACAGATGGGGCAATGGAGGCTCAGAGAGGTCACTTGTGGCTTTTTCAAGGTCATACAACTCATAAGGGACAGAGCCAGACTGGAACCTAAGTAACCTGAAGCTAAAATCACGTTCTTCACCGCGTGGTTCCTACTGCAGAGTAGCCAAACCGTAGCTAGCTTTCGCCTTCTCCATCTTTAGAACCCTTCCAGTTAGCAGGATGCATTAGTGTGCTTATGGGTTAGGCCAGGCTGGGAGATATCTAAGGATAAGAATTATTATTTTTCCCCCCATATATGGAGTACTTACTTCAAGCGTTGTGCTTTACCCCATTTCATCATTCAGTCCCCACAGAGGCTTTGTGAGGTGGGTACTGCCATCCCCATCTTACAGATGGGATCACTGAGCCTCAGGGGGCTCAGTAACTTGCCACCGGCACACAGCTTGTGAGCAGTGAGCTGAGAATTGGACCCAGATCGGGCTGATGCCAAAGCCCTTGCCTTTAACCACCTTTCTCTTCAGCTTACTGCCAGGTTTACTATTCCTCCAAACATGGCATGAATTCTCTCTGCCGCCACAGATGGGCCAAGAGAGGCAGGTCTGGTCAGTCTGGCCATCAGGAGACTCAGAACACCCTGAATTCTCCGCCCCCTTGGTTCTGCCTGAGGCTGGCTGCCTCTCCCTGCAGGAGAACTGCTCCGGGATGCCAGATGACAGCTCGAGTGTCTGCTGGCGCCCTGGGAACATATGTGACTTGCCTATTTGGGGCTACAGAGGAGACTGAAGCTCAGACTGTTTAGAAACAGTTCCTTGTCTTTCAGCAAGACATGTGTGCAGTGTTCATCCTCCAAAGAGGGAGGAGAGGGGAGCATTCAGATCAGCGGTGGGGATCTGTGAGTCGGCCATGGGGCTCACCGATGCAGAAGCAAATGGATGTTAGAGAGAATGAGGGAACCAGTGAGTGCTCTTTTGGTTACTGAGGGACAGAAAACCCAACCCAACTGGTTTAAGCAAAGTGGATTTATTGACTCACAGAGCTGAAACCTCAGGGGTAGCTGGGGCCTCGAGTGCAACCTGATCCGAGGCTCAAAGGATGACTCCAAGTGCCAGCTTCTCAGCTCTCCTCCAAGTTGGCTTCACTTTCCTGTGATTGCAAGATGGCGGCCATAATTCCAAACCTTACACCCTCTCAGGAAAAGGAAAAAGGTAATCCAATAAGTCAAACAACTAATTGAGTTTCACTGACTCTAGCTGGCCTGACTTGGCTCCATAGTGACACGGGGAAAGGTGATGTGTTGATTGCCTGGTCCTAGGCGCATGCCACCCTTGGGAGTGGGTCAACATTCACCTGATTGCATGGACTTAGAGTGACAGAGTGGTAGTGCCCTCAAAGCAATATTGGGATGCATTATAAGAAGCAGGGTCAGTGGGTACTGGATGTCAGAAAGAAAGAGAGAAAGAGAGAGAAAGAGGAAGAGAGACAGACTCATAACAAATACAGACAAAAGAGAGACAGAGAAGAAGGAAGGAAGGAAGGAAAAGGAAGGGAGGGAGGGAGGAAGGGAGGGAGGGAGGGAGGGAAGAAGGAAGGGAAGAAGGAAAGGCAAAATTCCCTTTGGGGTGAACAAATTCACAGATACACAATTTTGTGGTTACGTATGCCCAATAGCTTCTAGACAGGTTATGCTCCAAACCCTCATTTGTAAATCAGTCTCAAACTCAGCACATTTTTACCCACTTGGGGAGAGGTGAGGAAGAATTTTTCATTGTAAAGTTCCCAAGCTAGCCTACAAAATTTTTGTTTAATCCATAATATAGTGGAAACGCTTGGATATTTGCAATGAAAAATAGAAAGCAAAACTTACAATCATGGATGATAGAGAAAAAAGATTTTGGATCTGAAACCTTATCTGTATTTGTTATAAGCGCTGATACTTGAGAGAAAGCAAGTTTAATTAATGAGAATGCGCTAGCAGATGGAGACTCCAGCGGAGGTCTGAAGGGGGCTTCCGCGCATTTCCAAGGGCTCAGGAGGTTGACGGTGGGGCTGCTCTCTGCTGTGCTGAATTTCCCGTCACATGTTACGGTTTTCCTCTCTCCTGATACAGGTGGATCAAGGGGAACACTCCTCTTACATCCTCTTTTTACAGGTGTAGGAGGAGGCTGTGAGTCTTTGCAACTCCACCAGGATTCAAGTCATCTTTGAGCCACAAATGGAATCCAAGGAATGGAGAGGAGGGCAGGAGACGGTCCCACAGCACCTGGGCAAGAAGTGGAAGGGGAGAAGCAGGAGAGGGGCTGGGATGGAGAAGACCTGCCTGACGTGAACGAGAGGCCCGAGGCCCGGCCTGCAGAGGAGTTACCTGCTGGGGGAGCAGGTGAGAGAACTGTCAGGCTCCCCTTATTTATCACAACCAGGAGATGCATGCAAACCCACATTTCTCCAGCAAGCAGCATTTCCCTTCTCAGACCACAAAGAAATATGAGGATAGCAACCAAGCCAAGCCTAGGCCAACCACCGCCCCCTCCATCCCCTCACCCTGTTGGCCAGGGAAGGCAATTCTCTGACATGCACGGTGCTGCTTCCGGTTCCCTGAAGCAGGCCGATTGCAGACACGCCTCCCTCTCCTTTGCCTAAAACACAAACCTGATCTCAGCACTTTGCACGCCTTCAAAACCATTCCAGGTTGCCCAGTGCCTACAGCAGCCTTTCTCCAAGTATACTCCTCAGAACCCTTATTCTTTCCTCCAACAAGTTGAAGAAATCCTCTATGCCATACCCGGTCTTAGAGAATCCCAACTCAAGATGACAAACTAAGGGCTCCAAGCAATCTTCCAGGGAAGGATTTGTTGCACTTTTTTACTCTGTTAATTCCTAACTTTACTTGACATAGAAACCCTTCCCGTGCATTGTCCTTTCACAAACACACTTTGGGAATCACAGGCCTACAAGATAAAGCCCACATACCTTCGCACGGCATCCAAGACCTTCCCCTCTGGCCACAAGCCCCCTTTCCAGCCTCACCCTCCAGGTTCTTCCACAGATGCACCTGCTCCCACTGTACTGACCACACACAAGTGCTTTGCACTTTTATTTCTCTAAATTTTTCTTCATATTATTCCTCTTTCCTTCCCTTTTCCTTTTTCCAAGTAAAATAGCCTTCCCCAGGAGCTCCATTCAGATTATTATTTTATTAACATGAATGACCAACATTTATTGAGCCTTCCAATATGCCGACCCCCACATTCAGCTTCCTCCACTGGGGCCCCCAAGCCTCAGAGCTTGCACAAGATGCCGACAATGAATCCATTGACGTCTACGCTTTGATGCCCCTTCCACTTGGCCCCCACAGCCCCCGTACCAATGAGGCTCCTCTCCCCTCGTGCTTATCCTACACCTCCTCTCCCTGGCTCGGGTCTCCAAATTCCCCCTCAGCACCTCCTTGACTCCTGGAAAAGAGCTTTACAGCATCTAGTTGACAAGAACCATTGAAACCCCCAGGTTCATTCATTCATTCATTCTCTAAATATTTATTGAGCCCTGGGACTCACAGGTTTTAAGGTAGACATGGGGGGCCGGCCCGGTGGCACAGTGGTTAAGTTCTCATGTTCTGCTTCAGCGGCCCAGGGTTCGCTGGTTCAGATCCCGGGTGCAGACATGGCACCGCTTGGCAAAGCCATGCTGTGGTAGGCGTCCCACATATAAAGTAGAGGAAGATGGGCACAGATGTTAGCTCAGGGCCAGTCTTCCTCAGCAAAAAGAGGAGGATTGGCAGCAGATGTTATCTCAGGGCTAATCTTCCTCAAAAAGAAAAAAAAAGGTAGACATGGTCCCCACCCTCCTGGAGCCACAGGCCAGGGAAGACAGACAGGAAACACAGTGAGTAATTGCTAATGCACGAAATGTTGCCAAGAAGTGAGGGGGAGGGGCCTATGGGAGAGACTTACCAGGGACTTAACCTGGTCTGGGGGTCCAGGGAGGGCTTCCTGGAGGAGACAAGGCCCCACAGGAGACGTGGGACAGCCCTGTGAAGGGCCGGGATGGGAGGACTGCGGAGCACTCAGGGACTGCAGTGAGCGCCGCGGGCGAGGGTGGCTCTGGAAGAAGCTGATGAGGAAGAGGCCAGGCCCAGGAGTCTCTTTGAAGACGCAGCTCAGTGCCGAGTCGACTGGCGAGGGTGTGGGTCCTGACTGGGCCACTCGCCTGCTTCGGGGCCTTGGGCCCATTTCTTAACCTCAATGTTTTCATTTCCCTATCTGCAAAATGGGGCATCTTCTCCAAAACCTGCCAAATTTAACAAATGCTTACTACACCCCAGGCATTTTTCTGAGCACTTTACATGATATAAGTAATTTAATTCCTACAGTAACCCTATGAGATAAGGTATTATCCCCATGTAGCAGATGATGAAACTGAGACACTGAATGACCCTGTGGAAGGCGACCCGGCCAGCTGGAAGCGACAGCATCTACTTACTGGGGCTGAGAGAGCTGAAGGCGAGAAAGCATGTAAGGCACTTCACACGGTGCCGGGCACCCAGCTGGGGCTCAACAACTCTTGCTGTGTATTTTGATTCACCCTAAGGGCAATGGGAAGCCATTAAAAGGTTTTAAGTCATTAAAAGGATATTGTTAAAAGAATGGGTCTGAGTGGTCCAGAGCAGATACAGAGAGTAGTTAGAAGGCTGTTACAGGGAGAGAGATGCTGGCAGCTGGACCAGGCCCGGGGAAGTGGGGAGGGCAATGACGACCTGAGAAATCTCTCCACGGTGGAACCAATGAGACTTGGGCGTTCACGGGCGTCGGGGGTGAAAGAGAGGGAGTGCCAGGCATCTGGTTGGCCCTGGATGGACAGTGATGCCATTGACAGGAGCCCAAGGTGGGGACAGGTTTGGCATGGAGACCAGAAGAGGATAAAGAGCTCTGTTTTGGACAAGTGGCATGTAAGGGGAACATACCAGTGGAGATGGCCAGCAGCCGCAGGACACACGAGTTCAAATCTCTGAGCTATTTCGCACTCATGAAAGGTTGTGCCTGACCCACGAGGAGGTCCTAACCCTCGCACAGCCCTTGGAGGGCAGCTCTGTTCTTGTCTTCAACTTAGAAAAGTGAAAACCGAGTTCCGGGAGGCTTTCCAGGGCCAGCAGGTAGCGGGTGGCGCTGGGACCTCAACCCCGGTTGTCCAGATCCAGAAGAAGAAAGCAGAGCCCTCTCCGTCCCACGGCAGCTCCACTGTGTGGGCCCCCACCATGTAAACTTGCATGGGCTCAGGTGCGAACACACACTGGGGGATCCAGGCAGCAAAAGAGAAGGTCCCTGTCCCCAAGGGCTTCCACTCTGTTCCAAGCACTTTCAAACCCCTTCGTGCTCATCAGCCCTGCCCACCTCACGGAAGCCCCAAAGCCAACCTTCCCGGGCTCTGGGGCTCAGTCCCCAGGAAAGGACGCCTGTGTGGGGCACTAGACAAAACACCCGCCCTTTTGTCTGCAGGCTGGGCCGTCCCAGCAGCTCTCTGCAAACTCTTTCTCCCCACCCGGCACCCTGGTGCAGAGAGGGCAGGGAGGTGACGTAGGGGCAGGACAGGACCACCAACCCCGTAGGATGGGATGGGCAGCCAACACCTGCAAAATCTCTAGTCAGGAGGATTCAGGCAAGGCCCCCTTCGGCCACCGCCCCCCACCCCTGCCGTGGGTTCCCCCAAGTTGTCTGTTTCCCCAGACTGAGCTGGTCCCGGGGCACAGAAGGGAGGGTGGAATCCTGACCCTCAGCGCAGCTTTCACTGTGGGATTTGTTTAAAAGGCTGTGAGCGTGGACATCGTCTTGCGGTCTCGCTTTCTAGCATCTTCTCTTCAATGACCTGACGCATGGTATCTTTTGACCATTTATCTATTAGGATTTTACAGTTTACAGAATCATTTATACCAGCCCTTTATATAATTTTTAAAAAGGGCTTTAAAAATATTTAACACAGTCTTTTTGTTTTTGTCGTGACTTTTTCTTTTAAAATTACACAAGTATTACATGAGTATATCCTTGTTGTGAGAAATTAAAATTCATACACTTCAAACAAAGCACATGTTCCCCGTTGCCCCCTCCAAATACTGTCAGTTTGCGTGTCTCCCTCCTGACCTCTTTTTAGGCATTTCCATATAAACACAGTCACACAAAAATATACAGTTTTGTTTTGTGTACATTTTTCTTCTTTATGTGGACATTATATTAACTGTGACTTCCTTTCTTTACTTAACAATATATCTTGAAGATAATTTTTGTTTTCTTAGCATGAAAATGTTTGACTTATTTGCATAATCAAAAATGTTTTCTTCCCTTGATTTCTTCTTTTGGATCTAAGCTTAGAAACTGCTTTCTTCTCCAGGTGTTTGAAAGTGTCTATTTTCTTTTCCTAACAACACTTCTATGGTTTGATATTTTATTATTATTATTATTTAGTTCAGATAGAATGTATTTGTTGCATTATGTGAGGTGAGAGTACAAATTTTTTTTCCTAACTTGCCAGCCACTCAAACCAAATTTTTTTTTTTTTCCTGAGGAAGATTCACCCTGAGCTAACATCTGTGCCCATCTTCCTCTATTTTGTATGTGGGCCGCTGCCAGAGCATGGCTGATGAGTGGTGCTAGGTCCGTGCCCGGGATCCAAACCCACAAACCCAGGCTTCCAAAGCAGAGTGCACCAAATTTAACCACTATGCCATGGGGCCAGCCCCCCAAAATAATTTTTAAATAACCCTTTCATTTCCTGATGATGGTACTTTATTACATGTTAAATTAGTGTGTGTATCGCTGTCTCATTTTGAACTATTTTAATCTATTAAAACACGTTCTAATGTGTTTTATGTCTAGAAGGACTATTCTCTCATCCTTATTCTTATTTTACAAAATTTTCTTTGAAATTTTACCTGTTTATTCTGCTAACTGAATTTTATAATCTTTTTGTAAATGTTTGGGAAAAAATCACGCAGATTTGCATTAATCCTGTAATGTGATTTGACCTCTCCATCTTTACAGCATTTAGCCTTTGCGTCAGGCATACGGTAGGTCTCTGCATATTCAAGTCTTCTCTCATACGCCTTAGGGAAAAAAATTGTAGTTTTCTTCAGGAAAGAAAATGCTATATTCTGGATTAATTTACATAACAGGGGGTTACTTAGGCCTCAAAACTTGAGAAGACACCCACCTCCTCCCCAGGAAAGCCACGTGGACTTGGAACTTTTGGGGACAGTGTTCCTGATATCTTTCTTAAATTCTTCTGCAACTCTTTTATTCATTAAAATCATATTTATTTTAAGTGCCTGCTATGTGCCAGGACCAACTCTGTGCAGCAGGGATGCGGCAGTGAGCAAAACCGTTTTCCAACAATTATCTCAAAAGAAAACGTTTAATTAAAAAAACACAATTATCACAAAATAAAAAGTTTCCTTAAAAAAACAAAACAAAGTTCTCTCTTCTCAGGAAGCTCACATTCTCGTGGGGAGAGAAGAGGGGAGACAAGTAATCGATCAGGTAGACGGCACATCGATGGTACCAAGTGCTGCCGAGGAGAAAGAAAGAGGGCAGGGCCAAGACGAGCGGCTCCGGAGAGCTGGGCAGGGGGCCTTGTCCAAGGGCCGTTTGAGCAGAAACTGAAGGAGGTGGTTTAGAGTTTCTGCTTCTGATTCTGTCAAAGAGAGAAACTTCTCTATTTTTTTTCCAGAAAATTATTTCCGTGAAGTTTTCGAATTTGTCAGCAATTTCACATAATATCCTTGTATACATTTAAAGTCTATTTCTCTTGTCATTTCCACCATTTCACCTTAAGTTCTGTTTGTTTCTGGGTTTTTGTTTTTTTTTTTTTACCATTCATTACATTTGTACATTGTATTATTTAGACTTTGTTTTTACAATGAGAACTACCTCAAGGACATATGTATTAATTCGATTGTTCTTATATTTTCTCATTTATTTTTTTCTGATTCTTTCTTTCCTCATCTTTATTAGGGTTTTTTTTTTAATATTTCTAAATTATTTAATGAATATTTTGTTTGCTTAAGTTTTTCTGGGTTTAATAATAAAATCATTTTAAAAGCTAAATAAATCTTTGAGTAAAGTTTTGCATGCATACTGTTGTTTTCCATAAATGCAGTTCTTTGAGTTATCTTCTAAATTAACATTTTATTCTTGATTTTCTCCTTTATCCTCCAAAGGCTGTTTTGGAGAATTCTAAATAGTTGATTTCTAACATTAATTTCTAGTTTTAGCATAATGTGAACATAAAATGTGGTCCATATGACATCTGTATTTCAAATTTATTGGGATTTTCTTTATGGTGGAAAACATGATCCATTTTTAAAATTATTTGCGGATCCTGGAAAATACGCTGAGTAACGTACAACCCATGCCAACAGCCAATACATCTCCAGGAACTGGGGAAAACAGCAAAATGCGAACAGGAAGTAAGTTTCAAAGAGGAAGTGATTTTGATACAGAAGGGACAAAGAACTGGCTTTTTTTAGAACCGACTGAAGGCCAGGCACTGTGGTGGGCACTTTGCATGTACTGTCCCATTCAATGTGAGGTGGGAGTCTTCAGAGCAGGAAACTGAGGCTGCGAGAGGTTAAGCAACTTCCTGCATTCTGTTCCCCTGCTCAACGCCCCATCCTCCGTGCTGCTGAGCAGGTTCCCACTTTTCTTTCAAGACTCGGTTTAAACATCACAGAAGGCTTCCCAAAGAGAAGACCTGTGTACCCCCTTCTGTTCTTGTATAAGGCATTGCTGGTCTGACATCTGTCACCCTTGGTTGCCTGGGAGACCCCTCAGGGTGGCCGGCACATTGTGGGCTCTCAATCTATGTTTGTTGATGAAGTGAGGAATAAAGGCAAAGGGGTAGGATCGAAAAGAGAATTCGCATCTGAAGATTCTACACGGCAAAGCCATCACCCCATGGCGCTCGGCCCCACCCCAGCCACGCAGGTGATGCCTGAGAGTTGACAAGTAATGCTACTAACATTGATAGCCTGTCCTCTTGCCAGAGTGCTTTCCTATCCACACGGCATTATCCTGCATGCATTATCTCATTTGATCTCCTTGGCCAACATAGGTCGCCCTAAGCCCATTTTCTGGGCGGTAAAGCATTCAGAGACTGAGTCTGGCCAAGGTCAAGAAGCCGGCAAGTCGCCACAGCCAAGAGTTCCTCAGACCCCAGTTAGTCCCGCATTCATACTCGAACCCAGGTCCTTCCTGACACTGAAGCAGACACACACACACACACCTTGCTGCCTTGGTGGAGAGGACTATAAATTCCCCTCCTGTCTTACTCATCATCACAGCTTCACAATGGAGTCTTTCTTTGTCAGACATGTTTAATTAATGCCTTAAAGGAAATTCATGAGTGATCCCTGATGTTACACACTCATTCATCCATCCACACTTATGGACAACAGACACATACTGAGCCCCTGTTCTGAATGCAGCACCAGGTACTGACTGGTCCTGGACACTGTGACCCAGGCAGGGGAGGACAAATTGGAGGGACCTTCAGAGCCACCCTGCCCACAGTCCACCCACTGCTTCCAGGCCCGCCTCCTCCTCCCCCATCCTCACAGTTCCCACCCCACACCTCTTTATCTCCCTTCACAAAAAGCCCCATTCTCTTTTTACACAATACACTGTCACAATAGATAGTCTATTCAGCCCGGAGCCCAAATCATCAGCAACCAGACGCTGGGTTCCTCTTTCCTTCTAGGTCTCTGAACATTTCCAGGGGATAAGAAGTCACTGCGTCCTGTCGCGTAACTTCCTGTCCGCCTGGCTGTTTGTCCTGAGGACTGGAAGCTCCATGCAGGCCTGGCCTGGGTCTTCGCACCACTGACTGTGGAGTGAATGAGAAGCCTGGATCTTGTTCTCTAAACTTAAAAGTTATTGTTTAAAAATAATATAATCATTACAGAAATTTGGCAAATACACCAAGAGACAGAGAGCAAAATAAAAATCACCTATAATTCCAACAAACAGCAATAACTCTTTAACTTGTTTGTATTTCTTTCCAAGTATTTTATATGTATTTTTTTGATAAATATATACGTGTATACAAAGTTAATCAAAAACATAATTCTGAAGCATATACAGTTTTGTATCTCGCTCAGTGTATTACATTTTCCAGGTCATTGAATATTCTTTAAAAACATGATTTTTAATAGTTGGATAGTATTACATCCAATATGCATGCTATAACTTCTTTAGACATTTCCTCATTGTTGAATACTTGGGTTATTTCCTTCCTTCCTCCTCCCGTCTTTTTTTGGTTTGTAATTTTTGCCAAAATAAGTAATACTTTGATCAACATCCTTAACACACATCTTCGTCCACATTGCTGATTCTTTCTCTCGAATAGATTTCCAGATCTAAAGTTATTGAATCAAAGGGTATAAACCTGTAAACTTCTCTTGATCTATTATATCAAATCACCTTCCAGGCTCTGCACTAATTAGACCCCTTCCCCACCACCACCATACCAATATGTGTCATCCTTGTGGCTTTTACGTATTCATTTGTTTTTAACTGTTTGGTGAAGCTGGCAGTTTCCTGTTTATGGTCAATGGCTCATGTTTTTTCAGCTTTTTCTTATTCTTATAATTATGCAAATAAGGCCAGTTAACTTATTGGTCCAAGTCATGATGGGAATAAAGCCGTGCAAATATGCACCCTTGGTGACAACAGAGGTGTGTGTGTTGGGGGGTGGTATTTGATGCACCCTGTCACTCATTACTCCTGGAAAAATAATTCACAAATATCATATGTTCACCCCATCAATCCATGCAGATTTTGCTTTCTTTCAGTTTTCCCCACAAACTGAGTATTCCTAAATTGTTGCCATACTTCTAAGGATTTTGAGCTGCTGCCCAACACTTCTCTGGGACTCCCATCATTAACTTAGTTCTCAGCGACTCTCTGCCAGTTCCAGGTCCCCCTCCCATCTCCCCCTGGGTCCACCTCTACTTTCTGCAGCCCCTTTCAATTCAACCCCAAGGTCCTACACCTTCCATTAGCTGGATTCCAGGTGGCAGGTTCAATACGGAAAATTGAATATTCGATATTGCCAATCCACCGATATTTTTAAAAATGGTTATTTGGTTCTGCCAACAAAAGAAACAGATTTTAATAATCACCTGCTAATCTCCTGGCAGTGACTCTGATGAATATGTCAACTGAAACAGTGAAGAGCTGTGTTTCCTCCCTTCTCTGAGTTTACAAGATTCGTCAGGTCTTCAGAGATGGCAATGAACATTCTGGAAGGTCTGTGGCATGCCTGCATCCTCCCTTAGGGAAATCATGAGGATTAATAAACCTTATAACAACAGACCTCCCTTCCCATCTCAGCTGTAGGGGAGCTCCCAAAACGCCTCCACCTACTGCTTCTGCATCCGAACAGCTGATTTCTCTCTAGTGTGAACCTGGAAATTTCCTTCCTGGGTTTGGGCACATCAGGCTAAATACTGGCCCTGAGTTTAGGCCCTTGCTGGTACCCCTGACATTCACACAGGCTTCGCAGTTTATGACGCACAGTATCACGCATTACACATACTATATTACCTACTTCATTGTTCCCAACAACCCCAGGAGGTGGACATTACTGAAGGTAAAAGGTGTCACAGAAGGAAGTGGGTCACCTGCCCAGACAGGTTCTCACAGGGAGGCAATCTGTGAGAGAAAAAGACAGTGGGGAGGTACGTGCAGGGCACAGTTGCTCTGAAGAAAAGTAGAAAACAGAGATGCAGACAGGAACTCCCAATTGGAAACTCTGGCTGCAAATTCTGGCTCAGTCACTCATAGCTGTGACCCTGGGAAGTTTTTCAACTTTTCTGTGACTCAGTCTCCTTATAGGTAAAATGGGCAGCATAGGACCCCTACCTGGCACAAAGGTAACTGAACACGTATGTCTCTCACAGCAGGTCCATAAAAGGGAACCACCGAAACCTCCCCTGGGTTCAACGATTTGTTTAAACAAATTAAGATACACGCATACCACAGAATAATATCATTCGCTAAGAATGATAATGGGGATGTTTGTAGACAGGGAAATGTATTTGTGACATATTACTGGGCAAAAATGGCTGCCATTCAGTAAGCATAGTGTTATGCCATTTTGTTAATTTGGTAAAAATAATGTATTTACATGTAAAGTCATTCATTTGCTTAACAACATTTACATAGTTTTATTACAATGTGCATTTACATGTAGATGCGTAGCTATAAAGTGTCCAGGGATATGCACCCAAATATAATGTCTCCACGGGGGTTCTTCTTCAGTTCTGCTTAGCTGATTTTCAAATTCTTTCACAATGAACTTGTGTCATAAAGAAATAACAGCAATGTGAAGTGTTTACAATGCAGAACTGGAACACTTGTGTCTACCTGGATCCAGGGGGCATCTCGCTGGTGCCCAGTTCCTCTGCAGGATGCTTGGGGAACGAGGAACCCAAGCAAAAGACTAAGAGCTTTTGACAGATTTAATTCGGGGGCTCTGGAGGAGTCAATAACCCCTTCGCCCCTTCTCTCCCCCACAGCGTGAACTTCTGTGTCTACTTCTCTCCACTGAGCAAACAGAGCCAGCTGCCTCCTCCTAGGGGCCCTCCTGGATTTTATGAGGCCCATTCTCTTCTGATTCCTTTGTTCTTCAGGCAGGCCATAACTCTGCTGATCAGGCCAGGCCTTCATCACCAGTCTCCATATTCCACTCATGTTCCTGAGACACCCTGGCCATCCTGATCAGACGCAGGTGTACCCCAAGCCCAGCCACCCGTTGGGACACAGGGCATCTTAGACGGAATGCTTCCTCCACAGCCAGCTCACTGCATTTCTGGCATGGTGAGTCATTCTGGTTCCAACCCAGAAGATAATCCCATTTCCAGGTGGTAAGGGCACCTCCCAGTCACTCCCCGATTTATAATAATAACAAAGGAAAGCTAAGATGTGTGGGCGCTTATGTACCAGACACTGTGCTGGACCTGCGCTCCTTAAGTCTCACAACAACACTGTGAGTCAGGTGTTTTCATTGCAGTGTTACAGATGAGAAAACTCAGGTCAACCGGCCCAGGGACACACAGCAAGTAAACCTGGACCCTGTCTCTACAGCCCTAGCTCTTCCTATCCCCATTTATCAGTGAGGAAACCAAGTCTAAGTCATCCACGAAGGCTCTCATTAAGGTCATGGGGTTAGCGAACAGGAGGGGCTACCATCTGAACATCTCCCTGATACCCACCCCTCCCCCACTCGTGCCCTGACACTGTCCTCACTCCCCACTCTCCTCCTCGTACTCCACACTGCAGCAAATACTTGTGGCAGTTCTAAGAATCTGTGAGAATGTGTTCTCCTGCCCTGGAGCCTCTAGACAGGCTGCACCTTCCCAGGCATTTGCCTGGCACGGGCTACTTGTCTAGATGTAACCTCCTCCAGGAAGCCATCCCTGACCACTCTAACCCAAGTACCCTCTTAGGTGCTTCCTTGGTCCATCCTTGCATGCATCACACAGCATTGTGGTTGCCTGTCTGCCAGTCTGCAAAGACCAAGCGAGGGCCGTGTATGCTATGGTTGCGTCCTGAGCACCCAGCACGGTGGCGGGCACAGAGCAGGTCCTCAGGAAGTGTGTGTTAAATGAATGCTTGACTATCTGAGCTGTGTTTTGCTTTGTTTGCAGATACAGCTTAGTTGTACTAAGTGGGAGGATATAAAATGACAGAAATGTGGCTTCCCGTATCTACAAAGCGGGGGTAGTGGGTCATCGGGGACTCAGTGCACTGATGTTAACATGGTGTCTTCCTTGCTAAGGCAAAGTTCCAGGCTACTGTTTTCTCACTCCCGGTCAGAAACAAATCACGTTCTGAGTGACTGGAGTCATTGCTCACAAGATCAGGAGCTGGTTGAGGTGGGGTGAGGGGCAGTGGCCTTGGGGCTCCAGTCTCTAAAGACCCAGGCCTCCGCGCTGGGGGGGAGGGGTGAAGAGTGGCAGGTCCCGTCCCGGGAGGCGGCAGTCACTGGGGGGGGGGGGCGGGGGGAGAGACAATGGGGCGCAGCATCTGCTCCTCGCTGGGAGAAGGGACCCTTCAGTGAAAAGCCGGGGAGAGCAGGGAAGTGTGGGAGGAATTGATGAGGAGAAGGGGTGGAGCCAAGGAGATGCAGCCGGGAGGAAGGAAGAGAAGGGGAAGGAAGAGAGGAGGGAGGGGAGAGCATCCAGCCTTTCCTTCCTCTCGATGACCTGGTCCCGAGCTGCGGCCTCCTCTGGCATTGTTTCCTGTGGAACCTCTCGGGGCCTATGACGACCCCACGTTTCTCCCCAGCCCCTGGCAGCAGCCCCAGCCCAAGGGCCAGGCATCCAGCAGGTGCTCAATACTCACTTGGGAAAATGAGAAATGTGGCCAACTTTGCTCTGGGAACTTTTCCCCTGTCTTCTCCCCACTTCTCCGGAGAGGGCAGAGCAGGGCTTGCGAGCACGCCCAGGCGCCCCACGAAGAAGTGACCCCTCGTGGCGGCTCTGCCCGGTTCTGTCCGAGGACTCGGGACGGGCCCAGCGTCGGAGCCGAGAGGCGGCTCGGAGTGGCGGGCGTTCTGGAGGATGGAGGCCGAGGGTCCGGCCTGCCAGGGGGCTGGAGGGCGGCCAGGCTGCGCCCAGCCCCGCGGCCCTGCAAGGAGGCGCCCCCAGCAGTGAGCCCGGGGGGCCAGGCGGGGACCGGGGCGCCCCCGAGGCGCCGAGCCCCTTCCTAGCCGGGCCGCACCCTCGAGCCTGCCGTCCAGGGCTCTGCAAACAGCTGTTGAAGGCTCTCCCGGTCCGGCGCTCTGCGGGGCTGAGCTCCGAGCCCATCTGCCTACTTGAGAAACCCGGCAGCGAGGAGCAGCCCGGCCTCCGGCGCCGGCCCGGGAGGGGCGACCGCGCGGCCCCGCCGCACTTCGGAGGGCCCGGCCCCCACTCGCCGCCGCGCTCGCCAGGGCGCCCGGCTGCCCACGGGCCCAGGCCCCGGGGCCCCTTTGTGCCGGGCCCCCCAGTGCCAGGCGAGGATCTGCCGCTCCCCCTCTCCCCCGCTTCAGTTAATCTTTGTTCCCCTTTTCTGCTGAGAGGAGAGAAAAAAAAAAAAAAACAGAAAGAAAGAAAAGGAGGAAAAAAGGCGTGACTTGATTTTCAAACGAAACTCTCCCAGCAAACAAAACCCTTTTAGAGAAATAAGAAAGGAGGAAGAAGGAAGAGAAAAAAAAAAAAGGAGAGAGAAAAGCCTGCAGGCTTTCCATTTGAGTGGGAGAGTTGAACCGAAAGAGAGAGAAAGAAAGGAAGAAAAATCCTCTCTGCGGTAGAAAGAGAAAAGAAAACTTGGGCTGACAAAAGGGGGGTGTTGGGGGGGTGGAAGGAAGTGAGAAAACAAAAGAGAGATAAAAGGGCTGCTTTTCTGTCTCTCTCTTCCTCTGCGAGCTGGCTTAGGAGGAGCTGTTTTGCATCCCTTCACGTCAGCCCTGCCTCATTCCCTTCTTCCAGGGAGGGAGAGAGAGGAGCGAGAGAGAGCGAGCGAGGGAGGAGAGGGAGCGAGAGGGGAAGAGAGAGAGAGAGAGAGAGAGAAAGAGAGGAGCCGGAGGGAGGGCGGCGGAGCAGGCGGCGGCGGCGGGCGCGCGTGGAGGCGGGCGGGCGGCGGGCGCGCAGCAGCAGCCCGGGCGGTGGGCAGCCAGCAGCCCCCGGCCCGCCCGGCCGGCCGGCCCGCCGAGGGCCCCAGCGCAGGAGCCGCGCCCGGACGCAGGGTGAGTGTCCCGGCGGCCCGCGGCCCCGGGCGGCGCGCCGGCGGGGGCGCGGGGGGCGCGGGGGTGGGTCGCGGCGGCCGCGGCCGACCCGCCCCCCGCCTCTCCCCGGGGACGGCGGCGCGCAGGCCCGCGCCGCGCTGCAAACATGTCGTCTTTCCCTTTCACTTCCACGTTCCCTCCTGCCGGCGCGCTGGAGGGAGCGAGGGAAAGCCGGGGAAAGAGGGAGAGAGAGAGATGGCGTCCGGGGGGCGGGGGGGGGGGAGGCGGCGAGGGGGAGGGGAGGGAGCGGGCGAGGGAGGGCGACAGCGAGGAGCGCGCGAATGCGAGAGAGGGAGGAAGAGAGGGGAGAGAAGCAAAAGGGAAGGGAAGCGCCGCGGTGGCGGCGGCGGCGGCGCGGAGGCCCGGCGGCCGCGGCGGCTCCGGCCCGCACGTGGGTGTCCGGCGCCCGGGGCGCTCCCCCCGCGCCGGTCGGGACTCTGTTTCCCCCCCTCGCGCCGCGCCGCCCCGCCCCGGCCGCTGCCCACAAACTTTCCTCTCCGCGCGGGGGACGCTGCGGCGCGTCCCCCCAGCCGGGCCCGGGGAGGGCTGCGCGCCGCCCCAGGGGGGTCGGGGCGCCCCCAGAGGGCAGCCAGCCGCCGCACGCAGGGCGCCGCGGGGCCCCCGGCCGGCCGGCGTCGGGGCGCCGCGGGCCGGGGACCTGTTGAAGGCGCTTGCCGCCGGGTGGGGTCCCCACGGCCTGTCTTTCGCCTCCCTGGCCTCAGTTCCCCTTCCTCGTCGCCCACTCTCTCCGTCTCCTCGCGGTCATTGTGCTAATTGGACGGAGCGGTGGGGTGTGATCGCCGGCGTCAAATGAGGGGCCCCGAGGCTGCCAGGCGGGCGCGGGGACCCGGGGACCGCCGGGGCAGCCCCTGCAGGCGCGCAGATCCCACAGATCCGGCCCTGGTGCCACCGCCCCCCTAACCGCGGACTTGCCAACTAGTGCGTATCGGGTTTTTTCCAACTTGCCTTTTAAGATGACTTTTATGGTCGCTGCAACTGCTTCCTTCCAGTCTGAGCTGTAGTTTGGAAAGATGTAAGAGGCCGGGGAGGTGCTTGCGTGGGTTTTCACTAACCCGAAACGGTCATTAATGTGCTTCTAAGCTCTGCGATGGTTCGAGCAAGGCGTCGCCGAAGCCTGGGTGCGTTTTCACAGGGACACTGCGAGATGCTTGTTCTTCCCGGGCTGAGCGGTCCGGTGAGGGACCATCCCGGTGGCCCACCCTTGACCTGCGGGCCGAGCGCCCAAACTGCTTAGGGCACCCCGAGCGCCTTTATTTCTGTGCAAAATGGAAACTCCCAGCCGGCGTCGATCTGGAGGGGACGGAACCAGTTCCCGTGGGCGCCTGGGAAATTCGCCAAATTCCCCCACAGGTGTGCGGAGAGGGACTTTGCACCCTTGGGGGTCACCCAGCCAACTTTGAAGCTGCTTTTTCAGTCCTGCCTTTGTACACATGTAAGTAAAAACAGTCAAAGTTCGTTTCTGCCAAATATGGGGTCCAGGGCCTGCATCCCTGTTGTGCCCTCACCGGGGGGCCTTCAAAGGACCCCGTCGGGCCAGGTGGGGGAGGGGAAGAAAGCCACCCCTAATTGTCATTAGACATTAGAAAATGTATTCTTAGTGTTTGTGATCAAAGCCATGCGTCTGATTTTGATTTTTGAGACTTCGTATGGCTGTCCCTTTCTCGTTTGTTTTAAAGCGAAGGTTATTTTCTAGAGCTTTCCTGGTGATTTTGTCTGCTGGCCCCTGGGCCACATGTCACCCCCTGCCAGTCACCTGCCAGTCTGGAAACGGGACCTCGAATTGATCACCTGTAGTTCCAACGGGCATTAGTGCTCCGATAACCCGCAGGACTCGGCTTTCCTGCGTGAGGGCAGTGGGGTAGAACTGCTTGCTTTTGGGTAGGGGGAGTTGGACATTTGGGTCACATGTTCTTCCCGCCAGGCTTGCCTGGTTGCCTGTGTGTCCATGGAGGGAGGTGCAGAGAGAAGAGGAGCAGAGGCTCCCTCTTCTCAGAGCAGATTCCTGGGTGAGTCCTTGTCCCGTGGTGTGTGGCCAGTGGGCTCTTGGTTCTGTCCTTGGGTCACTTCCATTCCAACCAGGCATTCCTACCAAGGAGACTTATTTTAGGCTCGCTGTCTGGGGACAAGAAGACAGACAAGGTCTGGAATGGTTTTCAGGTTGGAGGAAGGGAGTCTAATGGGACCACCAGAGATTTTGCGTGCCTTCTGTTTTAGGTTTGCCTTGTGGCCTAGAGATATTTCTATCAGAGTTGTTCTTGGAAAGCTGCAGTGTGAAGTTAGAAGGGAGTAAATAAAGAAAGGAGGAGCCAGGTGCATCTCAGAGGATGCTCCTCGTCTGGCTTGCTCACTCTCGGGTACCCAGGGCAGGGGCTCGTGTTTGTGGATTAAGGAATCTGACTCTGGGGACTCTCGTGTTAGTGGTGGTTGATCCCAGCCCTTAGACTTCAAAGCTGGAGGGGGACCTTAGAGGTTGTCTAAAAGAGACTGAGGCTCGAGAAAAACTCCATGCCAGAGACCACACAGTAAGTGGCAGAGCCGGCCCTGGAACAGGAGCTTTCAGAGCCCGCCCTCAGCGCTCTTAACAAGGCCACTGCTGCCTCTGCTCCTGCTGGGGAATCCCAATCAGGCTCCGTCCAGAGAATGTGGCTGTGAGAACGTGAAACCGTGGGTTGTGCTGCCCGCGTGAGACAGGTGGACGGAGCACCTTGTTTCCCAGGGGGGTTATACGTACTGTTCTGGAGGATATGGCGGGCCAGCGGGACTCCTGGGGGGATCCAGGGACTGCGCTGTACTAACACGCACTTCTTCAAAGTCCCCCGGTTCAGCAGGGCAGCAGTGTAGTTCTCGGGACGTTCCCAAGTCACACAGCACTTTTTGATCTGGTTGCTTTCTTCGTGCTTTGTACTTGTGTGTGGTTTACTTAGGATTGGTCCAGGGAGAAGGATGGGGATGTGAGGAAGGGCCAGAGACCTCCCACTGGAATGGCAGTTCCTGAGGGTGGGTGTCTTTCTTTGTTCATTGCTGAGCCCCTGGGCCTAGAACAGGGCCTGGCACATAGTGGGCCCTTGATAAATACTTGTTGAAAAGATGTCATTAGGCATTAGGAAGATTTCTCTCCTGAAGGAACCCGTGAGTGATGCACAGAGGCAGGGACCAGGGAGGTGATTGATGGGAGCTGCAGAGTTTTGCAGTGAGTCGTTGTTTCAGACACGTGCCAGGCAGGTAAGGCAGGAGGGGCTGGGAAGAGAAAATCCTGGATGGGGTGGAGCCACTGGGTGGAGACTTGTGCCAAACAATAGAGAGATCTTGAATTGGACTGGAGATGGGGAGAATAATAATAATCGTCTGTCTTGGGTCTGGCTTAGCTAAGCGCTTTGTGTGTCTCATCTCCCTTAGTCCTCACAGGTGCTAGCTACTGCACTGTTAGCCCCGTTTGGCAGAGTGGGAAACTGGAGCACAGAGGACTTGAGTAACTCATCCGAGGATGCACAGCTGGTATCTGAACCCAGGCAAACTGACTTCAAACTTCGCCTCCTAGAATGAGGATGAGGTCAGACATCTCTGCCTGCACCAAGGAGCCGGGCATTCAGAGCTCTGGGGTTCCTCAAAAGGATAGCAGAGAAAACCTGGAAGAGAAATTGCTGGTCTGCTGCAGAGAGAGGTGGTCAGGGCACATGCCTTCTGCCCCCTGTGCCAGAGCCTCGCAGCGCCCAAAGCCTATCAGGGAATGCTTATTGGGGGGCCTACCTATTCCCCCAGCAGGGCGGCTAGTACCAGATCAGGATTATTTTGCACTTGATAAAGATTTAGGAGGTTTTTTTTTTTTAAGATTGCTTTTCAACTTAAATTTTAGTTGGCACGTATTTGAAACCGGTAGGAATTTTAAAGGCAGAAATGTCCCTGTTAGCCTTGGAGACCTGCTGAAGGCGTTTTCCACGAGAATAAGCCCTACCCTCCTACTCCAGGATGCCCATCCAGGCTCTTCCCGACCACAGCAGCTTCCCTTTTATTGCTGGTCTGCTGGGCCCGTCCGCGTGGAGCATACAGGCTCCCTAGGAGACACACGTTAAATTAATAATTGCACAAATACTCTTTAATTACAGTTGTTATAAGTGCTTCAAAGGAAGAAGTACAGAGGCCGTGGGAGCTGATGATCAGAGAGGACAGGGATGGGAGGCTCCCTTGAAGAAAGGACGTTAACCAGCCACGGGAAGGGGGCGTGAAGAAGCTTTAACCAGGGTAAGGCAGTCCCTCCACCTCAATGTGTAATCTCTTGCTCCTCTGTATGTGGTTTGTGCACCAGCAATGTCAGCATCACCTGGGACCTTGTCAAAATGCAGAGGCTCGGGCCCACCCCGGACCTGCTAACGCTGCGTTTTGACAAGATTCCCTTGCATGGTAGAGTCTGAGAAGTGCTGATGCAATCGAAGTACTGAGCTGGAAGGTTCTCGGCTCTGCTGTGAATGTGTCGGGTGACCTCAGGCAAGTCACTTCTCTGGGTAACGAGGGAATTAGGTCGTCTCGCAGGTTCCTGTGGCTTCTCCGATCTCTGGCTTTTGTTGGTTTGTGCTGTCCCCAAGCTTATCGAGGGTAAGGACGCAGCACCGTCCTCTGTGGTGCCTTTGGTGGGGGCTGGTGGGCGCTGGTCCATGCTCTGGTCTGACTTCAGTAATCGCCGAAGAGGGGCCGGACCGTCAGAGCTTTGGGGAAGGATGGGAATAATTCACAAAAAGCATGTGGAGTTTTGTTGCACGAGAGAGTGTCTTAAGGTGACCCAGAGAGGATTTGACCTGAAGCGTGAGAAAAACTGGCAAATCAAAAGGGCTTTGGAGAAGAAAGGTGTAACGTTTCTGCCAAAAAGCAGAACCTAAACCGAGGGAAGGAGGAACCTGCCTGTGAACATGAGACTTGAAGAACGGGTACAGCGTTTTGTCTCTGAGATCCTCACATGGCTGTAGGGAGGTCCAGAGGGCTGAGCCCGGGGCTCCTTGACCCTCGCCGGCTGTGGGTGGGCTTCAGGTGCACCTGCAGCCATGCAGAGGGTTACTGTGGGTCCACTTTCCTGGGGAGAGGACCTGTAGCTTTCGCCAGCCTCCCAGGGGTTTTCGTCCTCCCAGAACGAAGGGCAAATGCCTTCCTTGACTGATGTCGCCTGGCTCTTTTATTATACAGCACTTATTCTGTGCCAGGCACTGTTCTAAGCACTTTCCGTTTCTTAGCTTGTTTAGGTTGAATAACTTTCCGGAAGTCACACACCTGGGAATTGTCAGAACCAGGACTGGCACCCAGGCAGTCAGGCCCCAGAGTCGCTGCTCGCAAAGCCTGCCTTAGTGACAGGGCAGCTGGTACTGAGGGAGTTCTTTTTGGTAGAACAGAAATTGAGATTACAGAGGCCCCCACTTTACAAGGAAGTGTCTCCCAATTGTTCACGCATAAAACAGAAAGCATTTTCCTCCGGAAACAGGTTACGAACAGCATCAGGTTGTCAGGCTAGCCCGTGAGAGCCTGTATGACTGTTGGGCCCAACTCGTGCCTGTTTGCAAAGATTGAGAAAACAAGACTGTGGGAGTACTCCATTAAACATTCTTGGATCAGACAGAAGGAGCTTGAAGAATTGCACCATCAAATAAGGGGAGTGAGATGGTAGCAGGAAATTGGGGTAGATTCTGACAGGACTTAAAGGGTCGTAGAGGCCAAAGCAGGGCCAAATGTATGTGGAATCAGCAGCTTCAAAAGGGAAAATAACTGGTTTTTATTACCTACTAATTAATGTGTGTAGACCTGCCCCTTCCCCCATCCCTAGTGCCTTGCCCCAAGGACAGAGGCCTTTTGTCTTTTATTCATTTCTGTGTGATTTGAATTTTTATCGGGGCGTATTATCTCTATAATCTATATATTTGTAAATGGAGAAGACGGTCTGTTAGAAGTGGGTCGGCCTCCAGGGGAGCGTTTGTTCTGTCTTCTACAACCATCATCGTAAAGGAGCTCCCGATATTAAATAAATGAGCTCTATTGTGTGTATATTTTGGGAGTACAGAGAGAACTGTTGGAAATATGTGGATTTTCAGCGCAGTCGGAAGCTGAGAATAAGAGACCACCGTGTGGCCCAGCTGCCCTCCCTTTCTGCCTCCCCCCACCCACCCCCCCAGTGTGGAGTAACTAGGGAACCAAGTCCGGTGAGCACGGTCACTGTGGGAGGCAGGCAAGTCCACCCTCCAGATCTCCGTGGCAAACAGCAACTTCTGTGATGACTCTTGGTTATGTGCGTTTTGTCTTCTGGGTGGTGCCTGAATGCCATCGCTGACCCATCCCATTCCCAGGCGGGCAGCAATGAAATGGGCTTCCCGATGGGGAAAGCTGTTCTGCATGTGTTTGGTAAAAAATAAAAGCCAAACGTTAGTAGCTGTTTTGTGCGGCACATCAGAATGTCCTCACAAGGACCACGTCCGAGCCGGCTGCTCAGTAAGCATCAGGGACCCTTTGGAGACTGGCGGTGCTGGTGGGTTAACCCCACCCTGTGATGTCCCATCCTGGGGCCTCCAGGCCCGCAGCCTCTCCTCCCATCTATTCACTATCCTCAGACCACTGTGGACTTGCCATTAGCCGCAAGCAGATCACCTCTGAAATTCTGAGCTCTTCCTGTCCCCTGACTGCACAGCCCTCCTTGGAGCAACCCTGCCTACGCTCGCCCCAAGCTGGGAAACCTGTGCCTACCCACCTGGGCCACGCGCCCACCGTCAGCCCCACCCCTCGCTCCCATGCCCTGCCCTGGCTGCCTCCCTAGGACCCAACACTGGGCCTCCTCCCTGCTTCCTCTCTCCCCACTCCTCTGCAGCTCCGAAACAGCAGAGTATCTCACCCCTACTCTGACCTACTCTCCAGAAGTCCTGGTCGCCTCCTAATTGGACCTGGTGGCCCATGTTGTGACCTCTGCTTACCTGACTTCTCCGGAGCAGGTCCTGTCCCAGAGAGTCTTGCCCCCGTGGGCTCTGAGCCCTCTTCCTACCTCTCTGATCCTACTTTTTCTGCCACCTCCCCCTCTCCTGGCCACCCTTTGGTGCCTCAGCCATGGTTCTCTGCTGCTTGCTTCCCTTCCGTGTCTGTGGTTTCAGCCTGCACGGCGAGGACTCTTGGCCTGTGTCCCTGTCCTCGTGTCTCCTGTAAACAGCTTAGAGCTGGGTGTACATTTGTTATGGTTTGGGACATATGTGGATTTCTTTCTACCTTCTTATTTTGGGCTTTCTGTTTCTTTTTCTGATTCTTCTCTGTTCATTCTTTCGTTTAAATTAATTGAAAGGGTTTTTTTTCTTTACCCCATTTTTTCTCTTTACTGCTTTGGAACTTATATGCTCTAGTTCTCTTCTTTTGATGCGTGCAGACTGCATAAGGCTTAAAGTTCATTGATGTCTGTATCTTTTTCCAAACAATACAGAGGCCTCGGGATGCTTTACATAAAGTGACTGTCATCCCTGCTCACATTCAGTGTCACACAGTGAGTTAGCTCCATCTCGTTTCACTCTTCAATACCACAGATTGGGCATTATTTTTAATGTTCTATATGCTTGGTTAACCTTTGCTTTGATTTTCCACATATTTACCATTTTGTTTACTCCTATTTCTCCTTGCATCTCAGGCCTTCTTTCTGGGACCAGAACATCATATGGTGAGGGTCTTCTAATCAGAAACTTTCAGTTCTTGTTTGGCTGACATTTCATTTCATGCTTATTGTTAAAAGATTGTTTTGCTGGGTATAAAACAGTTTGATGGTTGTTTTCTCTGAGTATTTAAAGATGGTATTCCCCTGTCTTCTGGCTTTTGTTGTTGATGTTGAGAAGTTGGTAGCCCAATTATTGTTCTTTTTAGGTAATTTCTTCTCTCTGGTTGTTGTTTTGGTGGTGGTAGTGGTGACGGTGGTGGTGTGTGCATGCACACACGTGTGTGTATGTGTGTTTTGCAGTTCACTGTAATATATTTAGGAGTGGGTTTTATTTTATTTGGCTAAAGATTCATTGGGCTTACTGAAACCAAAGTGGGTGCCTTTTATGAGTTCTAGAAAATCTTCAGCGTTTATCTCTTTGGATATTGTCTCTCCATCATCACCTCTTTCTAGGCTCTGCTGTGGAACTCCACGTGGGTGTATGTTAGACCTTATTCTATCCGTTATGTCCCTTAAGTTATTTTTTATTATTTTATTTATTATCTTTTGGGCTTTTTGTATTGTTTTCTGGGTAATTTCTTATTTCTCTTCCAGTTCGCTAGTTCTCCCTTCAGTTATCTCTAATTTTCCATTTAGCCCTTCCACTGAGGTATTTTTATTATCAATATTAACTCATGGGTTTTAATATATTTGATGGTGTTTTAATTCATTTCAGTTATTCTCTTTGGTTCTCATCTTTTAAGTTTGTAATCTGGATGGTCAGATTTTTTATTTCTGTGTTCCTGTTTTATCCTTTTTAAAATATGCATGATCTTTTTTTTTTTTTTAACAATCTCCTTCTCCTTACTTGTGTTTTTAAATCCCCATTTTATTCCCTTAATCATATTAAACATATGTATTTTGTATCCAGTAATTCCAGCCTCCGAAGTATTTGCAAGTATGGTTCTATTATTTAATGCTTCTGCTGATTGCCACTCATGAGGGCTTGTTTCCTTACGTGTTTCATGATTTTTGATTGTGAGCTTATGTTTGTTAGAATTCTATCTGTGATGGGGCTGGCCCCGTGGCCGAGTGGTTAGGTTCGCACGCTCTGCTGCAGGCGGCCCAGTGTTTCATTGGTTTGAATCCTGGGCGCGGACATGGCACTGCTCATCAAACCACACTGAGGCAGCGTCCCACATGCCACAATGAAGAATATAATACAACTATGTACGAGGGGGCTTTGGGGAGAAAAAGGAAAAAATAAAATCTTTAAAAAAAATAAAGAAGAATTCTATCTGTGAGAATTCTTCGAGGTGTGGGATGAGAGTACATTCTTCCAGGAAGGAAACATGTTACCTTCTGCGAGACACCTCAAGGCCCTCAGATGGGTCCATTGTTTTTAATAACTCTTAGCTTGCAGTTTTGAGGACCAGAGCCCAAACCCACACGAGGGCCACCAATGACCACAGATTCTCAAAGGAACCTTTTTTTTTGAAACTCCACCCACAGCTAACACTAAGCTAAATTACTTTCTTCCAGACACCCCGCTTGGTTCCACTGTTCTCTTATTGCCAAATTCCTTCTCTCCATATTCAGACAAAGTCCTAGTCCATGTCAGGGCCAATGAAAAACTCTGCATCTTCTGAGCCTTCCCCATGCCATCCCTTGCAGAATTAGCCAGTCCTTCCACATTCATTGGCTACTGTCACCTTACCTCTTAGTCTGTCAATATGTGTGGTCAGACCCCACACTGGCCTCTGAGCTTCTTGAAAGCTCAGAACTCTGTCATTTATTTCTGGAGCCCCAGTGCCTGGTTCACTGTTGGGCAGAGTAGTTGCTTAATAGGTATCTATTGATTGAACAGAATTTATAACAAAATCAATACTCCTCTTCCTGAATAGTAATTTTTTTTAAAGTCACAAGCACTAACCTACCCCAAGATCTTGGCTAAGTCCAGTTCACCTCTTTAGATCTCGGCGTCCTTAGCTGTCAAATGGAGCGGTGCTTCTGAGATCTCTGCGTGCTCTGAGATACTGAGATTCAACGTAACTGTTGGTCAGGGTGACATGGATCAACTCTGGCTCACAAATGGGCTGAAGGAACAGGAGGGCTGTGGAGAGAGAGATCACAATTCTGAGGTCACGGGGCATGAGTTGGAAGAGAAGAAAGAGAAGGGACTCAAAGGTAAATTAATATGAAAGAAAGATGGCATTTTAAACTTTGTGACTTGAGACAACTTGATGGCTGTCTAAAAAATGAACACATTATAACAAAATTAATTTCAGATGGATTAAAGATGGTAAATAGAAAAAATGAACTCAAGGAAAATACCTCCTAAAATTGACTTAAAACTCAGAAACCGTAGAAGAAAAGATTAATGTATTTGACTTTGTACAAGTAAAAAATTTCTGTGACGAAATCAACATAAAACAGTCAAAAAAGTCTCGTACTTCTCAAAACTGGGAAAACATTTGGCAACATATATCAGAGATAGAGCTAATACCCTTAATACCTAAAGAGCCCCTACAGATCTATAAGAAAAAGACCATTGACCCAATTTTTAAAATGGGCTAAAAATGTGAATGGTTCACAGAAAAGGCAGTATAAGTGGTTCTTAACCACATAAGAACGTGTTCAGCCCACTGGTAATAAGAGAAATGCAAGGCAACTCTGCTATGGAGAAGTGACACTGGGAACAGATACTTTCATAATTGTCGATAGAGTGTAAACTGATACAACCTGTATAGGGAAGATTTCGATGGTACTTATTAAAATTAAAAGTGCGCAAGCCATTGCACTTCTGGGAATTCCTCTCACAGATATGAGCGTACATGCGAAATGATGCATTTTTCAAGATACTTCATTGCATCATTGCTTGTAAAAGAAAAAAAAAGGAAACAACCTTAATGTCTGTCAGCGGAAAACTGGTAAATAAATTATCCTACAACCGTACAGTGCAGTTCTGTGCAGCTGGAGAAGACAATGGGAAAGCTCCCTAGGCATGGGTGTGGCTGCTCAGATCGTTTCTTAAATGAGCGAGTAAGGAACAGAATGCCTGGCTCGGCACTGGTTCTGCAAGGACACGTAGGAGTCTGGTAACAGGGTTTCCCACTGCAGGGGCTGACTTTTCATTGCGTGCCTTTTTCTACGTTTTGAATTTTATACCTTGAGCATATACTACCTAATTTGAAAAAATATTTTAAAGAAGGAAAGAAGGAGGTTAGGGTGGGAAAAAGGGAGGGAGGGAGGGAAGAAGGCTCTCACCTTTGCTCTGCATCTTCTCATTGGCTATTTTAGTTACTCTCCTCAGCAACCGTGACTGAGGCTACCTTTCTTTTTTTTTTTGAGGAAGATTAGCCCTGAGCTAACATGCGCTGCCACTCCTCCTCTTTTTACTAAGGAAGATGGGCCCTAAGCTAACATTTGTGCCCATCTTCCTCTATTTTATATGTTGGACGCCTACCGCAGCATGGCTTGAGGAGCAGTGCGTAGGTGCGTGCCTGGGATCCGAGCTCGCAAACCACAGGGCCACTGATATGGAGCGTGCAAACTTAACCATCATGCCACCAGGCCAGCCCCTAGGCTACCATTTTTATAGACCAAGAAGCTGAAGCTCAGACTTCTGAAGTGACTTGCCCCAGGTTCGTGGAGAGAGCCTGGGAACCTGGCATGGACTCCAGTTCTCACTCCAGAACCATTGGGCTCGTGTCTGTAGGTCAGTATTTTCTTTTCTTGTTTCCTTCCTTTATTTTTAACTGACATCTCATTGGTCTGGGACCAGTGGCTGTACACCATGGCCTAGGCTCCTCCGTCCCAGGGGACAGAGTGTGAGGTTCCATCCTGCCTCCTCCAGCTGTCTTGCTGGCTCACGAGTGCCTCCGGGGCAAAGCTCAGGCAGTAGGTAGTGGAGCCAGCCCAGAACCCAGCCAGCCACATCAGACACAGGGAGGAGGATCAGGAATGGGCTTTGAAGTTCCCAGCTTTTATCAGAGTGTCTGAACCTGAACATTATGTCAAGGGAGCTTTTATTACTGTCTGTGAACTGGCCTCAGGTAGGTACCAGCTGCTGCCAGGTGCCAAGGGAGCACTTCCTGCTGCCTCCACTTTGTTCCATGGCGGGGAAGTTTTCGGGGCTAAAGGCACTTGGTACTTGGAAGATTCTGGAAGAATAACTTTTTCTGTCTATTTTTCTATTGAGAGGTGCAGTTGGATGGCATCTCTTTAATTAAAGGGAGGGAGCGTGGTTTTTTGTCTCACAGAAACACCTGTGCCGTTTTCAAAGTAACGTATTGCCTGCTTCCTCTTTGCTGAAGGGCAGTGCTGTATGGAGAACAAAGCTAAAGGTGTTGGCCATATATAATAGAAGGCAGTAATTTATAGGATACAGCTTCACCTGGGGGGAGAATTTGATGTTTTTAAGAGATACAAAATCATCCAGCACCACCTGTCCTGGTGTGTGGTGTCGTATTTATTCTCTAAGTTGGAGTCATTTCTTAAGAAAGAGGAGAGTCCTTTGGGGCTGAGGAATGCTCGTGGGGGTAGGACATCTTCAGGATCCGTGGGCCTGAGCTGGCACATCCAACACCCCATCACCGTGCTCCTTGGCATCTCTAGGGAGCATGCATCCCAATGACCCACCCCGTGTGTGTGTGTTTGGCCAGGGGAAGTGGAAGTGCCTTGACCATCACAGAGCTGCGCCCGTCAAAAGTTTGCACCCAGCTATTGGCTGAATGCACGGATGGATAGGAGCACCCAATAAACATTTCCCAAGGGACTCATTTTGATATTTGAGATAGACTTTAAAGCTTCTGATGGTAAAGAGGACTGGAGAAATTTAGACATCTCCCGTTGCTCCTCAGGTTTTCCTGATGCTTGAATAATTAAGTCCGTGCCCTGTGGAATTTTTCCTTCCTGGGCTCTCGGTCCTCTCTCTCACGCGCAGAGGCCAGCTTCTGTAAGTGGTACACTCTAAATACTCTTAAGGCCCTCCGAAGTGTTCCCTTCCATTATCTTCTCACACTCTCACTCATTCTCTGTAAGGACTTCTGTGTGACATCAGCTGAGCTCTTTTGCGTCAGCTACACAGCTTATCAGAATTTCTCTTCCAGACCCCTGTTTTGGGGCTTTGATACCTTCGTGGTAAAAATTCGTTCCGTGTCTCCAGGTAGATGAACAAGTCTCACTCAGGACCTGCCTTTCCTTTTCTCCCCCTTGAATTCACGGTCTAGAGAGATGGCCGTTGTCCTCTCCTTGATCGAGGACACAAGGAACGCTTGTTCTGCCTTCTCCCACCTTGGCCCCTCTGCTGGCCCTCCTACCCTCCCCCAGCCTGGACGGAGGGTTGGGTCCAGGGTGTCCTGGGGCTCGGCTCCCCGCGTGGCCCTCGCCCCTCCTGCGCTCACCCGGGCCTTCCGGAGGATTTTGATTCCTGCTCACTGGAAACCACCTCTTAGTCCTTGAAAATATTCTTAGGTGGTTTTGAGATGTCTTTGGCCTGTTTTGTTTTCAATCCAGTTCAGATTTGAAGGTCCGAGAAATGAACAGCCCCTTGGATCTTAGATCTCTTCCTTTTGTTTTTCAGAAAATAGCTTTTATTGATTTTTTTTCTTGTTACAAAGAGATTTATAGTTGTTGTAGAAAATTTAGGAAATACAAACAATCGAAGAGAAAAAAATAAAAACCACCTATAATTATTATTTGAGTATATTCTATACCCTTCCAGCATCTTTTTTAATTAAAAAAATGAAATTATACTGTATGTACCATCATGTTAGTTTTTTCTCTTTTTTTTTGCTTTTACTTAACAATGCTATTAAAATTTCCATCGTGTTACACATTCTCCACCAGCTTCTTTAAAGGATTGCATGGTATTCTTTTGAACAGATGGACCATAACATATTTAAGCAGTCTCCTACACTGAGGTTGTGTCCTCTTTTTCTCTCTTATAAAGAATGCTGTGGTGAACATCTGTGGGTGTTTTTGCCCACAGCCTTGATTATTTTCTTTGGCTACATTTCTAGAAGGGAATCACCGGGCCAAGGACACATTCTAGAGACTCTGGATTTAGTCGGTTAAATTGGCCTCCAGAAACATAGTATAGTATTTTTGATTCCTTCAGGTGAATACTAAGTCTTATTCTTTTAAAACCTGGTCGTGCGTTTTTAAGACACCGCTTTCGAACTGTTTCACGCAGGTTCGTTCTTAAGAGTGGCTGGCCTGGGAAAGGCCCGAGGGACCCAGGGCACAGCTGATGTGAATGAGAACCTCCTGTTCTTGCCCCTCTGTTTGCAGTGGGACTTGAGGGCTGAGGCCAGAGGCCTTTCTTGTCTCCTCTGACCAGGCAGTTGGGCAGGCTTGTGGCTCCCCCGGGAGACCTCGGGGTGCCCATCCTTCCAGTGCCTGGGGCAGAGCTGGCTTTGAGGATTCCAGTCTCTCAGAGAACTTAGGTCTTTGTCCCAAAAGGATGCTCAAAAAACAAACATCCTGCCCTAACTCCATAGACCAAGGCTGGTCCCCCTTGGACCAGCTGGGTTGGTGTTTGCAGGCGGAGGTGGGACGGAAGATCTTCTGTGCAGGCCTCAGACCCTGCCCCACGGGCCCCGCCCGGGGAGTGCCTCTGCCCAGACCTGCAACCCTGGCAGCCCGGCTTCTCAGCCGTCGCCTTGTGGGGGCGGGAGGAGGTTTGATGGAATTACTGAGGAGGAACATTTGCTTAGGCTAAATCATTTGGGCCTTCCCTGTCCAGCTCCTTACTCGCTCTTCCTCCTTCTCTGCTCTCTTCCTCCTCCATACCAGCACATTCTCTCTGGTAGTTGGTGAGGCCTCGGAGGACCTTTCTTGCTTCTCAGCTTCCTTCTTGCCTTTTTGCTCCTGGTGACACCCAGGCTGGTGCCCACCTTATGGACCTGACACGTCCAAGCACATCCCCGAGCTTTCCGAAACTGCATCTGCTCTGCGCCGGGGCCCGGCCCCTCGTCACCCTCCTGTCCAGGCGGTGCTGTCCCAGCCGAGGCCTGGCGCCAGCCTGCCCTGCCTTCTTAGACCTAGTGGGAAGGCCACGGTGGGGGGACGAGCTGCCTCCCCCCGAGAGAGACACAGCGTGCCAGCTGCTGCCCGTTGGGCTACGAAAAACAGAAACAAAACCCCAGCCCCTTGAGATGGGGGACGATTCCGTTTCTATGAACCTGACAACTCCTGTGCTGGAGACGAGAGGCACGGTTGGGAGAGGGAGGCTGGAGGTTTCCCCTGGGGTGGGCTTTGTTTAAAATTTAATATGCTCTTCCTTTCTCTCACTGCGCGGGCTTCTAGCTCCTTTGTCATTTTAGCCCCGTTATCTGTCTGGTGGAGGAGATCTCTTATCTGCCCAGGACTGCCTCTCTTCCCGGAACGGCCCATCCCATCCCACACTCTACACACCCCCATTTGGGACAGTGGTACAGGTCCCATCTTGCAACCTTAGAATCCAGTGAAACTTGTCACTTGGCTTCTTAGCCAATTAAGATTTGGGGGAAATGAGTCTATTTTCAATGGTGTTGGACCCATTAAAGGCATAAAGAGTGGGCACCTTGGTGTCCTGTGGGAGAAGGTGTGGCACCCAGCCCTTAGCAGTGTGGCCAGCACTGGGTCCAAGGGTGGGGGTTTCGGCTCTGGGTGGCCCGAGATGAGTCGAATGTTTGCTCCCATGTGAGTTCCAGCTTCTGACCCGGCACATTCTGGGCCTTGGGGAGTTCTGCAGGACAGAAAGTGGAGCAAACGTAGAAACGCAGAGCTGCTCTCTTCCCCACAGGCAGGAGCAGATCTCAAAGATCGCTCCCCTCAGACGTGGGCTGGGAGGCAAGGGGAGCACCTCAAGCCACAGGTCTCAGGATCAGAGGAGACCTGGCTTTTCCTCTTGGCTCTCTGTCTCCTGGCTCCAGGGATCCAGAACCCCGCCGACCGAGCCTTGGTCTCGCAGCTGTGTAATGGGTCCAAGAGCCTGCTCTTCATGGCTGTGCTCTGTGCTGTGTAATCCATGGTTATCATTGTTGCCCGTGGACCGTGGGGCTGAGAAGTCAGGGAAAAGCCCCGCGCCATCCTCAACCCTCTTTTCTTTTACAGATTTCCCTTGGTTATCTCTCTATTCCTTCATTGAATCAGCACACATTTTACCAAGCAGCTACCATGTGCTAAACTCTGTGACCAAAAGGGGAACAGCATGGTCTCTGTCCCCAGGGATGTGTGCAGCAAGCCCGCCTGGTGGAGGTGGTGTTTCCCTGGGTCTCAGCAGGCAAGGGGAGCAGGGGCACTCTGTTGGGGCCCAAAACTTGCAAAGGCAGAAAGAGCAGGCGCATTTGGAGCATCAGTGTTGGTTTGGTGTGGATGGGAGGGAGGGTGTGTAGGTGAGATGGTAGAAGACGGAGCTGGAGGTATAGGTAGGGGCCAATCTGGGAATGTGTCCAAAGGCTTGGACTTCATCCCGAGGCCTGGGGCAGGCACCAGTGGGTGCTGAGCCAAGAAGCCACATGACTCAGGCACAGACCAGGGGACTTGGGGCTTGTGGTGGTGTTAAATCCATGTGGGGAGAGCCCCGTGGAAATGTTGATCTGAGAATTGAGAAACCTTTCAGAGGAGTAAGTATAGTCCTTCTGCTTGTATTCTTTCTCATTTCACCCAAAATTTCTGCTTTTCCCCGGCTGTTTACAGATAATTTACAAAAGCCTGTTTTCTATGCTTGATTGTGTTTCTTAAAACTAACCCCAAGAAATAACCCCAAGTAAAAATTTTCCACCGGAGTGTGTTCTTAATACATATTTATAGTTGCTGAGTTGATGTGAGAATGTAGCCAGTCTGTCAAAATGTTGCACAAGTGCGTGAGACCTTCAGGCTGGCTCCCCCGATCCCAGCCAGGGAAGGAGAAGGACAACGAGTGTTTGCTGAGCACCTGCTCCGGGCCAGGCACTGGCTGGACTTTGAATTCAGGGGACTCTGCAAGAAACCTCATTCCGGACCCATTTCAGAGACAGGGAAACTGAGGTTCATGCAGATGGCCACTTTTAAGGCCTTGCACCTGCAAAGGATGGTGGTGGGATTTGAACCCAGGTGCGACTGAGTCCAAAGTTCACACTGCATCTGTTGAACCACCCAACTCCTAGGACACACCAGAAAAGTAAAGCAGGAGATGCAGAGGTGGGTCGGATCAGCCACTGGAGAGCCTGTTGACTTCTTGATAAAAATGAAAGCTAAAACACTTGCCCTCTCCCATTCTCCCTAAGCAAGTTCTGCTGGCTGACACGCGGGGAGCACCCCTTCCCTGGGGAGCGTTCCTCCAAAGGGTAATGGCTGCAAGCCCTTGGCTGTGTTCTGATTCACGTGGTTCAACCCACTGTGTAGACACTGCATGGAGCATCGGCAGGAAGCTGGGGCCTGTAAGTGGCATCAGGCTTAAACATAGACATACTTGAAGGTCACTGCCAAGCAAACAGCCAGGGTGGTGGGCAGAGCTCTGCCTGGACGTAGGAAGCCACGGGCAAGGTGGGGGGAGGGGGAGAGGGGCAAGGTTTTTAGAGAAAGGATGTCTGTGGCTCTTTTCCCTGGTGGCATCATGAGACCCTCCTCAACTCCCCTTGCTGAACCCAGACCCAGGCAGTGAGCGTTCCCAGGAGACAGGACACTCCACTGGGGGGCTGGGCACATGCTAGCATCTCTTAGCCCATCACTGCACCTCCTTTAGGCCCTCCCACCTTTGCTTGGCCGTTGTAATTCATTCCCTGTGGGAAAGTGCACCTCCGTCCATATTCTCTTCCCTGACTTTCCAAGAGGGTCTTCCCCACTCTGACTCGGGTGACCCCGGACTCTCCACCAGAGTGGACAGGGCTCATTGGAAGCCGTCAAGACATCTGAAGGCCCCTTCCTCCTGGGCACACGTCTCTCCCTCCTCTCTGCCACTGTCTTCTCACACAGAGGATTTGGGTCAATGAGATGGAGGGCAGAGAAAAGGAGAAAGACCCCGGTGGGAGACGACTCCTGGTAATGGTAATAAACAGGGAGGGGAAGTCAGCCCGGTGGCCGGCAGGGCTCCTGTGCAGTCTTGCGCTCGTTGCGTGCTTGTCAAATGATGGGTCCGCCAGCACCACCTCGCCCCTGCCCTTAACACCTCTGGCCACACACACCTCTTCTCTCTCTCTCTCATCCTTTCTCGCTCCTGCTGCCTCTCCCTCCCATCCCCGCTTTCTTCTCAGGGTGAGCAGTCATGGAGCAGGCTGCTGGGTCTCTGGAGTGTCTGTCACACACACTGACCAGGCAGCTCTGTGGAAGTACGGCCACCCTCCCCTCTGTCCAGAGCTTCTGGGACCAGGGTGAGCAGCAGGACCTGGTGGAACATCTGAGGGGAACATCAGCCACCTTTTCCATTTCCGAGGGCCAGAGTTCCTCTGAATTCAGACGGGCTCTGGCTGTTCACCTTGGGTTGAAAATGCAGGTTTTGGGGTGGGGCCTCAGAGATCACGTTGAGGAAGAAAGAAAAATAAAAGCCCGCATGGATCAACTGTAATACTTGGATCTCGCTGTTTTTTCCCTTTGAGGGAAAACTCCGCCATCCCAGTTTTGGGGTGATGCTCATTTGAGAGTGAGGAGCGTGGAGAGATGAGGGTGGTTCTCCTGGGTGCCCCCCGGGAATGAATTTCCTTTTCCTCCAGAGCCAGAGTGACTGTGGGACCCTCACAGGGCCACCATCTTCAGGTGTCAATGCTGTTTGGGGTCCAAGTCCAATTATTTCTCAAATTCTTCCTGGTAATTTCTTACCTCTCTGGCCAGGGGGAGCTTTGCAAAGACAAAGCTCAGAGCAGATCATTTCTGCTACCAAACCTTAGGCAAATAAACATTTAAAGAAATCTTGTTATTAAAGTAGTAAGTCTTAGAGAGAAGGTTTGAGGGGGTTGGGCCAGTGGCATAGTGGTTAAGTTTGCACGCTCCGCTTCAGCGGCCTAGGGTTTCGCCAGTTCAGATCCTGGGCACAGATCTACACACTGCTCATCAAGCCATGCTGTGGCAGCATCCCACGTAGAAGAACTAGAAGGACTTACAACTATGTACTGGGGCTTTGGGGAGGGGAAAAAAAGAGAGGAAGATTGGCGACAGATGTTAGCTCAGGGCCAATCTTCCTCACCAAGAAAAGCATACCTTCAAAAAAAAAAAAAGAAAGTTTGAAAATACAGAAGAGTGTAAAGAAAGTAAAAATTCTCCATAATCTCAACAATGAGGAATGACCCACACTGTCTAGAACCTTTATATATTTCCTCACTGTCCTTTGGAATGCACATATGAAAATATACTGTATTTTAAACATGGTTACAAGCATGTTGAACTTTACAGCCTTTTTCCTTTGACATCACAAACATTATGGCAAGCAAAAATTTTTAAAAAGCACTTGAGCTTTGCGAGCGAGCATATGCTTTGCAAACATTTCTGTCAGCCACCAGTAAGCAACTTGTAAGAAACCACGTGCTACCCAAAACAGAAATTGTGCCAGTCTGGGAGTCCTTTGTTCACCATGCAGTAAACCTAGCCAAAATACTGTAAATTTAAACAGACTAAAACTAAAACCCAACCACTTGAAAAAATTTAAAACATTCTCCTAAATTGCTTTTGGGTCAAGGAAGAAATAAAGAATATAGTGACGAGTATTTAGAAAGCATTGAAACCCAGAATGCCATGTAACCAAACCTGTGGGAGATATTCTCATAGCCTTAAATGCTTTTATTATTAAAAAGAGAGAGAGAGAAAGAATAAACCAAGCATTCAGCCTGAGATCTTAGGGAAAAAAAGAATGAAAAACAGCCCCTGAGGAAAACGGGAAGGAAAAAAAGAGTAAAGATAAAAGCAGAAATAAATGAATTAGAAAACAGGAACAGTGAAATTAGCAAACATATCCAAGAGCTGGTTCTGTTTTTAAACAAACAATAAAGTAGACTAACCTCTGGCAAATCTACTGAGAAATAAAAGAGAGAAAAGAAAAAAATAATAAGAATGAGAAAAGGGGACATTGCAATAGATAGATTTTTAAAAATAGAAATGTATGCACAATAGGCTCAAATTTGAAAATCTCAAATGAATCCTTTTCTGAAAATGTATGTTGCCAATTGAGAAAAAATTTGTGATCGTATCAAAGCACTGCCCCCTCTACCCAAAGAAGACCCTGGTCCCAAGTGTTTTTGCTAGGTAATTATTTCCAATTTGATAATGCTGATAACGTTAAGCTCTTCCGTGGCTTAGCAAAAGATGGAGAGCTCTCCAATTCATTCTACAAAGCAAAATAAACCTGATATTAAACATGGCAAAGAGACCATATTCAAGAATGAAAATGCTGTGTCGGAAATAGAATTCAAGAATATATTAAACAAGTCTTCCACCGTAACCCAGTCAGGCAAGGAGAGGGGAACTGTCGATATTAGAAAAGCTTAATATAGTAACCACGTCATGCTAATGGGTGAAAGCAGTAAAACGGGATTGGGTCCAATGTATGTGGAGGAAAATTGATTAAAATCGAATAACCATTTCTACCTAATCAATACACCGAAAAAGGAATAGAAGGGTGCCTTCTTAGCATGATTAAGAATACCTATTTCAAACCAATAGCCAATGTGATCGTGAACAGTGAAAGACCAGAGGCATTCCTATTGGAACCAGTAACAAATTGCATCACGTCGCCATCACTAGTTAACATTGCCTTTAAAATTCTAGTCAACATGAGAACACTGAAACAGAAGCACGTTATAAAGGAGGAGGAAACGTAACAGCATGCGCAATTTATACCAAACTTTGGACTAGAGGTTGATTTCTAAAGTTTAGAAATCAAAAATCCTCAAAAAATTCAGCAGATTTGACTACATTTTAAAAAATCGTAACTCCTATGTGAAGTCTACAAGACAACTGAGAGCCTGGGGGAAAGAAAGATCTTATCAGAAGACACGGAAAGGGTTAGTATTTTAATTCTACCAAGATCCTATACATATGAGTTTTAAAAATCAAAATTTAAGCTTGAAGACAAAGTGAACACTATATAATTAGCAATAAATACCCAACCTAAATGCCAGATGATGGCCTCCTTGAGGTCAGGAACCAGGTCAATTCACTGCGTGACAGATACTGTATTGAATTTATATTTGTCGAGCAAATCCATGAAGGCAGTGCAAGTTTTAGAGTATGATACCATTTTTTACCTTTTAAATTAGAGGTTTTCTTCAAGCTTTTATGGTGAAAATTTTCAAATATATAGAAAAGTTGAAAGAATAGTCCAGTAAATACTCATACACCCACGCCTGGAGATAACAGATGCTAACATTGGCCATATTTGCTTCATCCATGCATGTATATATTTTTTTCCTGAACCTTTTTTTTTTTTTGAGGAAGATTAGCCCTGAGCTAACATCTGCCGCCAACCCTCCTCTTTCTGCTGAGGAAGACTGACCCTGAGCTAACACCTGTGCCCATCTTCCTCTACTTCATATGCGGGACGCCTGCCACAGCATGGCTTGCCACACGGTGCTATGTCCGCACCCGGGATCCAAACCGGCGAACCCCAGCACACCAAAGTGGAACGTGCGAACTTAAACCTCTGCACCACTGGGCTGGCCCCATCTGAACCATTTTTAAGTAATTTGCAGAACACATATCACTTTTTCCCTGAATACGTCAGCTCGTGAATCCTAAATCTCCCAAAATTTAGCACTCTGTGGGGAGGTTTTGGAAGCTGCTGCACCGTGCTCCAAGGGGGTCTGTGCACATCGCCCTAGTCCTTGAGAAAGTGTTCAGTGCGCACAGGCGTGACCGTCTGACATGTAAGAGCAAAGAAAGCACACATTCATTATCAGGCCCTGTGCTGGGTGTTTGACGGATGGTCTCCTGTTTGATCCTCTCCACGACGGTATGAAGGAGACGTTATGCCCATTTTGGAGGAAGTTGAAGTTCAGAGAGGTTAAGTAACTTGCTCAAGTGCACACAGTGGCATTCTTCACCCCAGGCCCATTTGACACCATGGGATTATACAACACTTACCTCTCCTCTGTATCTTCTTCTCTGCATGAATGCATGAAGGCATTTCGTGGGCAGTGTGGACAAATCGGAAGCCATCTGAATGTCCTGCAGTGCGGGAATGAGCGGGCAGACGGTGATCTGTGCACTCGTGTGAATGTTCTGTGTACAAATATTCTGATTATTGATCGTGAACATGCAACATGGAAATTGCATGTGTCGTCCAGGTGAGAGAAAACAAGCAGGACAAGAGCTTATACACACCGTGACCCAAACCATGTGAAAACCACGTGCTTGGAGAGGACCAAGAAGAGATACACAAAAGTGGTTGGGTTAGGATGAGAAGGAGTATTAATTTTTTTTTTCTCTTTCATCTTTTTCAAACTCTTTGCATTGGGTGATTTTGTTAATTTTATAATAGAAATTTTTAACCCAAAATAGCCATTTATACCCACTTTCAAGTGTGTAAGCTCCTGGCAAGGGAAGGCTCTGCTCTGTTGATGGCTATTCTTTCATTTTCCGATGACCAGCCCCATGCCTGACATGTTATGGACGTAATAAATGTGCTGGACGAGTGCCCACTGGGAAACCTCTCTGAGAGGCTTGGCCCAAGAGCGTGTTTGCAGAGAGCTTCCGCCAGCTGGCCTCCGCGAGAGCAAGCACAGGCCAGGTGTATGTCATGGGCTGGGGTGTTTGCTGGGTGGGGAGCTCTCCTGGTCCAAGCAGAAAGGGGCTGCCAGGGTGTAGGGACCCTTCTGGCCATTCAGCACCACCACGGGCATTTAGTGCTAATAAGAACCATGTGGGATAAACAAACTCCGGCTCATCCGGAAACAGATTTTATGTCATTCTCAGACTTTCAAAATTGATAATAATGTTGTATGAACAGCTGTTATTTATTGTGTGCCTACTAGAGGCCAGGCTAGATGCATTTACAAAACCATTCCCTCGTTTCATTGTCCCAACCACCCTAAGAATTTGCAACTGTTATCTCCCTTTTATCGATGAGGAGACTGAGGCATAGAGGGTTCCAGGGTAAGTCTCAGTTTTGCCAAGAACTTGACTTTCAGCAAACCATAAGCCTTCAGGGCTTTGATTTCCTTGTCTGTGAACAACGGCAGGTGACGCTAGTTGAGTGTCTACTATGTGCCAGGCCCGGCAGAGCGGAGAATGTGAGGCCACCTTCAACAAACAAGCAAACTGGATCAACTCCACTGGCCTGTCTATGCCAGAGCTTCACACAGCACGTTCCCTGGTGGGATAAACCCAGTTGGTTCTGTTTGTTTGGGTTTGTTTTACTTTCCCAAGACCAAATCTTTTGAGCCACTGGTCACACCCCGTCACTCCTGGTTCCTAGACAGCAGGGGCATCTTCAGTGGCCGTGCCATTTGTTATTCCCTGCTGGGGAGCTTGTTAAAATGCGGTTCCCTGTGTCCAGCCCCAAATTCACTGGATCTAGGCGGGACCCAGGAGTCTGCATCTTAAAAGACCTTCAGGTGGTTCCGAGCTGCCAGTCCTGTTATGGTCAACTTGGGCCAGCCGTGAACTGTTACAGTGGCCTTTATCCTCTGAGATTAAACCTGCAAATGCTTGGGCTGTTATCAACCGAAGCCCGTTTTCATCTGGAGGGACCCAGTGGCGTTATGAACGTGTGTAAGGATGGCAAATTTTGTACTCTGTACTGGGCACTTGTAAATTTCTCATTGACAGAACATTCTCTTCAAACCTTAGCTCCATGGAGCTCAGCAGGCCACGTGTGGTTGCGTGTAAATTCCAAGAACACTTAAGAAACTTAAATATATTATTTTCTGTCTTTAAGAGAGAAGAGAGGCAGGCGAGATGACCGTGGAAAATGAAACATCCCCAAAAAGTGGCAATCGAGAATGCATGTTTGAAATATTAAGAAAGGGCAGATTTGAGGCTCTCTTACCTATCAGGAGAATTTTCATCTAAGAGGAAAGAATACATCTGCATTTAAAGCTCTTAAGTTTAGAAACACTGTCGTGCATTCCTAGGCCAGTGCTACACAAAAGGACGGCCCGTGGACTGATACTGTTCTGCACAGTGTTAGCAAGCCAAGAGAAATCAGAATGAAGCTTAGAAACTCCTAGTTTGACGTTGCCATGACGACATCCAAGCAGGTGATGGCGGCTGCATCTTGAACAGGGTGTGGACCACTGTGAGCATCACTGACTTCGTCTGGCAGTTCACGGGACCTGGAGCTGCCTGTTAGTGTTAATTCTTCAAGGGATTCCAATAAAGCTGATCCTCCACTGCAGAGAGTTTGAGAAGCTCCGGGTATGGTGAAAAATGGTGAGAGTTTGCAGTGGGAGGTGTGCTCTTAAGCTTAAGAGTAGAAAGTAGGAGACGAGTTGGGGAAACGTGGAAGACTTCTCACTCCCATCCTCCAGATCCCAACAAGCAGTTCCTGCAGACGGGAGTCCGCTGCCACACCAGCTGGCCGCTCTATTTTGAGCCCTTCCGCTTGTCCCATAGGATTCGTTGAACCCTGGTCATGGAGCCCGTGGGAGAGATTTGCTGCTCCGGGCTGGAGCATGGTGGTTCAAGAGATGGCCTTCGGAGCTGTGACCTTGGTCCACTGACTCTGCTTCTCTACAATTCAGAGTTTAGAAAGGGGAATGACAGTCCCTCCTGGAAGGGTTCTCGTGGGAGACAGAAGTAAAATAACATGCCAGGGGCTCCGCACACTGTCTGCACTTGGGGAAGGGAGGGTCTTTCGTGTTGTTTTGTCTACATTATTTGAACGAGTGGATTGCATTGTGGGTCTCCAGGAAGTTGCCAGCCGCCCTCCCTGTTTCCGAGTTCCTGTGTGTGTGCGTGTGCATGTGTGTGTGTGTTCTGTGCCCTTGGTGGTGGTGGCGGTGGTGGTGGGGTTGTCAGGAAACAGCCATCAGTTTCCTGCTGATTAACTCAGTTCCTGGAGGGCCCTCCCTAGCAGCGAGGGAAGCCTGGCCTGCCTCACCGACCTGCTCTCCCGGCTCTTCTGGGAGGCCCACGTGCCCTCCTGCTGCCCAGGGCCCAGGACACCCTCGCAGGCCTGTGGAGCCTGCCTTTGTTCTGGTCCGGGTGCAGCTGCCTCCCGTTTTGCCTGCAGGTGTGTTTCCCTTGCACACCTGGCACCTGTGGGACTCGGGCCTCTTCCAAGTCACCCCCCCCCAAGTTGGGCCTAAGAGGTTTTGCTCTTCTGAACTGCGAGCCCTTGGAAATGGTGGTGTTAGGGTCCCCTCCCTCTGCAGAGAAGGAGGCCTGATGGCAGGGGTCCCAGGAGGGAGCCCAGGCCAGGGCAGCAGACCCCAGGATCTGCCTGCGGGTGGAAGGGGAGTCTGGGGGGCTCTGCCTTTGGTCTTCAGAAAGGAGGTTCTGGCAGCAGGGAGAGGCTAGGGTAGTGTTGGGATTTGGGGGTCCCTGGCCTGCATAAAGGATCAGCAGAGTAAGGGAGCCCAGTTGGGGGAGGGGCTGGGTCTGGTATGAGCCCGTGGTCATGTGCTGGGCTGCATCTCCTCTCCACTGCACTTGGAGACTTGGCGACACCATGCACAGTGGTCCCTAAAATGTGGGGGCCACAACATGAGGCCATGGTCCTGGTCCTAAACAGTTCAGCTATCTGCAGGGTACCAGTGCCGAGCAGAGGCTTCCTCCTGGGACCCCCAGCTCCCCCAGCAGCAGCATCCCCTCCCTGAGCAGAGGAGCCCAGCTGTCGGCCAACAGGGGAAAGCTGGTCTCCCGGCCGGCACTGGGTGTCAGGCTGCTGCTTGCACTGGGGCCGGGCCGGGACCACCTTGTGCCTGGTGTGTGTGGCAGACCCTCACAGCTTCTTGAATGACTGCACTTCCCAGCACACATGCCACTCCGTGCACACTCCCCGAGCCCGGCCGGCTCTGCGAGCTCTGCGGCTCCTCTGCAGCTCTGCGGCTGGGCCAGGAGCCCTGTGCTCGCTAATCCCCGGGCTGAGTCAACAGCGTCGGCCGCGTGTTTGGTTAGCAAACAGGGAGCTGTGCCGGGGCAGGGCGGCCCACCGCCTCTCTGCTCCCACCTTTCTAGCAAAATGTCCTCTGCAAAGGTCAGCCAGGACCAGCTATGTAATTTGCGGGGGAGGGCCTGGTGCAAAATGAAAATGAGGGCCCCTTCTTTGAAAATTAGAATTTCAAGACAGCAACAGCAGAGCGTGAGGAAGCCGGGCCCAGGCCGTCCTCGGCCTGGGGCCCGTGGGACTGCACCCTGAGGTCAGCAGGTCCCCTCCTTGTGAAGTTCTGGTCCTTCCGAGTGTGGCAAAATTGGGCTTCTCTTTGGTGGAAGAGGGACTTTACATCCAAACCAGCTGCCAGCCCTGAACACACTGTCCCCACCCTGTCCCACAACAGCTTTTCTCAAGGCTGGAGTGACTTCCCCCTCAACTTCTCCTTTCTGTGCTTCTCTACCCCGGTTCCCCCTTTCTTTGTAAACTCAGAAAGCTTTTGAGAGCCTTCCTCCCTCCCTCCCACTCCTCCTCCTTCTTTCTTTCTTCTCCATCCTCGCTGCCCTCCCCCCTCTCTCCCTCGCTTCTGTCTGGGGAAATCCTGTCCCGTGTTTGCTCTATAGCGTTTCCCATCCATTCATTTGGTGCTGTTTGATTTTAATGTCCCTTTGAACGCCATCAGCCTCCGGGAGCGCTCCTTGGGCTTCCGAAGCCTCTCTCTGAAGTGGCTCAAGCGAGCACCTTCCCCCACTGAGGGACATCCCTTCGGTGGCCTCTGGCTCTGTCCAGATGGTCTCTGCCCGTTGGGAGCCTGGAATGAATTCTCATTGTTCGCGTTCATCACTCACCACCTCCTCCCCACATTCAGCTGTCAGCCCTACTGGCCACAGGGGAAAGAAAGCCTGCTCCATTCTTCCTTATGACACCCTACAGGCCCTGGTGACAGACCTGGCCTCAGTTCCCAAAGACAGCGGCTTCCACAGCTCCCACCCAGGCCTAGAGCTGGGGGGCGGGCTGTGTGAAGGGGTTAAATAGATATGCCTAGTGGGACTGTGTCCCGGCCTTCCCTCGCACTCTCCACACAGTAGCCAGAAGGATTCTCAAAGCAACCATTGGTTCCTGACACTTCCTTGCCTAAGACCCTCTTCTGGTTCCACGATGCCTGAGAATGGCGTCCATATCCTGTGTGTGGCCTGCAAGGCCCCACCTTCCCGGAGAGGCTGGCAGCCCAGGGTTGCTGAAGAGACGTTGAGCCGCACCTTGAAGGATGAGAGAGGTTTGGGAAGATGGAAAGAAGGAGAAGGAACTTTACAAGGAAGGGATGGCTCAGAGGACAGGTGGAAGGTGGAAGTCGAGAATGGCTGGGGAGAAGGGGACAGCAGGACTGGGGAAAAGTCTGGCTCAGCTCTGAGGACCTGGTCTCTGGGAGATGGTACTCAACCTTGGTGCACATTCGAATCAAGGGAGGTGCTTTTAAAAATTACCAGAGACTCTGGGGGTGGGTACATCCAGGGTCTATGTGTCTGCTCAACCGGGGCCACAAGTCTGGGCATCCCCTACGGGCACTTCAGGAAACTGGCAGGAGTCAGCTACCACTCTTGCCCGCAGCTGGAATGCACTGGGACTTTTCTGTGTTGATGGGAAGGCCACCTTGCTCAATCATGATGGGAAGGCCGCCTTGCTCAATCAGCTCTGAGCCCCTGGCCAGAATGAACTAAGGGAGCACTAAGCAGAGATGGGACCCCTGGAGAGTCAGTTGGAAAGGACCCTGTTCAGAAGGGGAAACTGAGGCCTGATCACCAGTGAGTACCACGACCCGGTAGCAGAGCCTGGGGTTTCCAGCCTTCGCCACCGCCTGGCGAGGTGAGGGCTAGCTAGAACGGAACAGGGGCGGCATGCTTCCGACTGTTAGAGCATCCTCAGCACTCATAATCCCCACCATCTGGGTCCTTTTCTCTGACCTTCAAATGTGGGGTACCAGGATGCTTGCTTGAAGATGAGGGAGGAAGGGCTTCTGCCCTCAAAGAACTCAAGATCTGGGGGTGGTGATGGGCCCAGGAAGAAATCTGCATGCTGTCTCCAGACCTGTAAGAGACAGGCTTGAGGGAGAAGAGATGCGTTCCCCAGGGGAAGACTTGATGAGGGGGCAAAGATGCAAGTGAGAGTCTGAGTGTAGTGTCTACCTCCTTAACCCTTCAGGCCTGGCTTTCCTGCCAAGATGCTGAACTAAATGCAGGAGCCACTAGTCTGAGCCCCGGTATTGATTTTCCTCAGGCGGCAGGGCTGGGCGGGGCCGGGGCAGCTAGGGCCCGAGGCTGGTTTTGCACAGCCCTGACTGTGCACCCGAGTGCAGTTCAGACACTCTTTCCTGTGTGCGCCGTGCAGACTGGGAACACTGCGGTAGCCCATCTCTTCATCCCGGGCACGCCGCTTTCTGCGTTGGGCAGCTTGGGTAACAAACCAAAGATTGGCCCAACCGATGCAAAGAACAAGACACAGCTCCCCTGCGTGGTCTGTTTTCTCATACCTTTTTGTGCTGAAAATGTCCAGCCTAACAGAAAAGCTAAGCGCTTTCATCTAGATTCACCAGTCATTGCCATTTTGCCGTGTTTGTTTTCTCTTACTCTCTTTCACGTGGTTTTGCTGAATCATTTGAAAGTGGGTTACAGGCAGCACGATGCTTCACCCCTAAATACTTCAGTGGGGGTCTTTTAGGAGTGTGGATGTTCCCCTGCATGACTACGATAGCATCATCACACCTAAAAGATTGTTGTCATTCAGGGTGGATGGTCCCCGACTTAGGATGGTTCAGTTTAAGATTTTTTGACTTTACGAGGGTGCAAAGCCACATGCATGTAGTAGAAACCTTACTGTGAAGTTGAATTTTGATCTTTCTTGGGCTAGCAATATGCCTTACGAGCCTCTCTCGTGATGCTGGCCGTGGCCGTGAGCTGCAGCTTGCCGTGGGCCCTGTGATCACGAGGGTGGACAGCCGATACAGTTCCAGCCGTCTCTACCCCGACAGCCGTGCTGTTTTACACTGTCCGTACAGTAGTCAATAGATTACATGAGATATTCAATACTTTATCATAAAATAGGTTTGTGTTAGATGACTTTTCCCAACTGCAGGCTAATGTAAGTGTTCTGAGCACGTGTCAGGTGCACTGGACTAAGCGAGGATGTTCGGTCAGTTAGGTGTATTAAATGCATGTTCAACTTACAATACTTTCAACTTACGATGGGTTTTTTGGGCTGTAACCCCATCGTGAGTCAAGGAAGATCTGTAATATCATCTGATATGCAATCATACGCCACATAACATTTCAGTCAACCACAGACCGCATATGCAGCAGTGGTTCCATAAGATGAGTACCATAGAGCCCACGTGTGTAGCAGGCTATACCGCCTAGGTTTATGTCAGTGCAGTCTGTGATGTTCACACAATGACGAAAGCTCCTAAGGATGCATTTCTCAGAACATGTCCTCATCATTAAGCGACCCGTGACTGTGCAGTCCTATTCAAATTTCCCCAGTTGTCCTCCAAAAATATATTTTAGGCTCTTTTCCTGATCCAAAAAGCCTCATGTGTTGCATTTGGTTGTTACATTTCTTGAGCTTCTTTTAATCTAGAACAGTGCCCTGCTTTGTGTGAGTGTGACAGTGGCCTTGCAGAGTCCAGGCAGGCCAGTTGTCTTGCTGCATGGACTCCGGCTTTGTCTGATGGAGGACGCTCAAGTTAAGTTTGCATAGTTTTGAAACTCACCTGATGATTGCTTCATTGTGTCTAAAAAAGTCCTAAGGCAGAGGGTACAGTTGTCCCCTACCCCTGTGTGAATTATGGGATATCCTGTCCAGCCGCCCAGAAAAAGAGGTGGCTTTAGTAACATTACATTATATTTACAAAATGTGTCAGCTGACCGTAAAGGTCATTGCACCTGACCCGCAGCATCCTGGCCCGGTTGGGCAGGCATTCTCTTTATTTAGTGCATGGGATTCTGAGAGGTTGTGGCTGTGCCCAGGTCCACAGCATGAGGCGGAGCAGAGCCCGGCCCTTCTGACCCACCATTCTGGGTGGCAGCTGGGAGATGAGCAGAGTTGATGCCTTTGCTGTGCTTGTCCCAGGACTGGGTACGTTACCGACCTGTACCCAACATGTGCATCTCTGAGGCCTAGACTGAGAATGTTGAATGTACTCAAATATGGTCTAACGTGTCTTGATGACGCCGAGTCATGCTTCTGAGTCTAGTTACTGAACCATGGGCTGAGTGCTGGAGTTGCCTGCCCCCCCGAAATGGTCCCAGGCTGCCATGTGATGATTTTCATCCCGCACCATTGCTGTCAGCTGTCACAGTCTCCAGCAACAGTGTCCCCTCCACCTCCCTGCTCCTCCTCCTAATTCTCACCTCGCATCTGCTACAGTCTGGAAAGCCAGATAGACAGGCTTCTTAGAACTGAGTCCAAAGGCTGCAAGTGAGGGGCTCTGTCCCGTGGAGGGAGGAGTGACCGTGACACCAAAGACCCATCTGGGAGACACCCACATCGGGTTGACTTCTGAGCTTTCTGGTATACTCTACATTCTCTATTCTTGGGGGAATTCGAGTTTCCCAGAGAAGAGACCTCTGGACAAGTGGGGCATTGCTGTTCCATGATTCAAGTTTAAAAGGCTTAGAAAAGACCATAACGTACAGCAGAAGTGGCTGCTGGGAACGATGGGCACGTGTGTGTGAGTACCAGGGCACGAGGGCACCGTGGACGCAGTGACCATGATGCTGGGTGCCGTGCAAACTCAGGCTGGGGTTTGTGAGGGGTCCCAGGGCTCAGGCCGACGCGCTCTGACCACCCTGCTCCCCGTGCGTGAATCTGCTGCCGTCGCCCACGTCGGCTGCATTAATACACCCCCCGCTGTTCCTCAGGGTCTGGGCCCCTGCATGGCTCTAGGAGCACCCTGCTCTCTGGGTCTCCTGGCCTCCAGGAGAACGGTCTCTAGTGCTTCAGATCTTGTTGTTAAAGCCACTGGCCCATATTCTGCAGGTTTTTTCCCCAAGGTACTTTCTCTCCATTCTGTTCCCCCTAACCGTGTTCCCTGGGGCAGGCGCCCACTGGATTCTGTTCTTCCTTGAAGAAATTTCTATTCTCATAAACATATACGCATGGCGCCCTTTCTGCTTCTCGGCTGAGTACTCCAAGGAGATCAGAGTGATCCCAACTTGACTTAACGTTGGCTGCTTTACCAAGCCTCTTTTGTTTGTTTGCTTCCTTTTAATTTTGTTTTTTATCACAGTAATCCATATGCATCTTTTTTGATATCAGACAATACCGAGGGGCTTATGAGGATGGAGCAGCAAGCCCCGCGCCCCCCTCGCTCCCCCACTCAAGCCCTCCCGACGGTTAACCATTTTCGGTTCTTTTAGTTCCTCCTTTCTGATATTCACCTTCATGTTTTGAACGAATATGTTTATCCTACTACTTCTCAGTTTACCAATTTTAGATGTTATCTGTTGCCTCCGTATTCTTGCCTTTCCTGCTAATATCATTCTGTCACAATTTGGGAGTAAATCCACAATGTAAATATGTTCCCTGCTGAGTTGTTACCTCCTTAAAAAGAGTTAATTATTGTTCACCAGCTTGATTTTCTCTGTGTCTGGCTCCGATTCTTCCCAATACACCAAAAATTGAGAAAACACCCATCAGATATTTGATCTATTTGTTCACTAATGGATTCTGGGGTTTTTTTCTAGACACTGGGGTGTCTTGCCAGTGAAATTCCTTAAAGCTTTTTTCAAAACAAATGAAAATTTAGTTTGTTTAAACTTATTAAAATAACTCCGTGGTGCCTCTTTTGAGAAATCTTCCCTGATCCCCCGCCTCCCCAAGGCTGCCCTCCTCTGGGCCTCCACGGCCCCCCGTTCTTGTCCTCACACACCCTGTAGCACCCTGAATTGTCACTGCCTCTTTTCTTGCCCACTGCTCTCCCTACGCTCCCCCCACACTATGAGTCCTTGAGGGTCTTATCTCTGCTGTCTCCCTGGGAATACACAGGAGCTGGCTGGCACACAATAGGTGCTCAATAAATGCTTGTTGGATTGAAATGCAAGAGTGGTCTTATGGTCCTATGCTCTGGGGTTCCGTGACCTTGCCGACCCTGTGCTCCCTGGCATTTTCCACGTGGCCCTGCCCTCCTGGTAGGGTTTGGGGGCCCTTTGGGGTCTGTTCCAACTTAACAACAGCCTTTTCCTCCCAGGTCTGTGGTGCATGCCTCGCCCACCCTCCCGCTGCACTGGCCTCAAGCACCTCAGGGCCTTGGCTTGGTCCTCCTCGCTTTGTAATCCCAGCCCGCACCGCTGAGCTTGGCACAGACTGATTGCTCAATAGATGAGTGAGGTTGAGGCTCGCTCAGTCGATCAATCGATAAGCCAATCAGCCTTCCTCCACTCCGTCTCTGTCCCCAGACGTTTCTCATTATCCGGCATTCGGATGATCAGAAGGAGAAAGGAAAAAGAACGCTGTGCATAAAGGCGACCCCATTTCAGGTTTCTTCATGACTCATCCAGTGTGGAAAGACAGCAGGAGCAGGAGAAGGAAAGAGAAAGGAAGGGGGACCAGAGGGACATTCTGGGAGACGTCCGGTCACTAGATGAGCTGTGTGCAGGCAGGGACCAGCCCGGGCACTGCCCGCCTCTGGGCTCAGCCCCAGGCACAGCACGCCGTGGATACCCAGTCAGAACTGACGTCTGACTGCAGGAAGGAGGGAAGGGCAGAAGTCCGAATCCAGGCCTGTGTTGCAAAAGGGGCAACTGTCCGGACCCTTTTTCCTCTGGGGCACCTGTCCATCCTGCAGTCTCTGGGTCCTGGCTAACTCAGGAAAGTGCTGATCCGCGATGTGGTAATAAGCCTCAATATCCACAGAGGCCCCTCCCTTGTAAGGACACCGATTGACAGCTGGCACCCAGGGAAAAGGACGAATGTAACCTCTCCCTCCCGGCCCGAGGGCCTGGTGCTTCCTTGGAGCAGCCCCTGGAGAGGATACCCCATCCTCAGAAAGTCCTTCATTCCCCCTGTGCCCATGCCTGCTGTGTGCGCCCCGCAGCTGGAGATGGAGAACTGCGCAGACACAGCCCAGGCCAACCTCCAGGCTCACTCGCACCCTCCTCCCCTCCCTCCTTCCTGGCCCCCAGCTCTCAGCCAGAGCAGGAGATCCGAGAGGGCCAAGCCGCCTGCGGAGACCAGGCTTCTCCACCTTGGCTCACCCGGGACCCAATGGGAGGAGGCCACAGCCAGGCAGCCAGGGCCAGGGCAGGGGTGGCCCACCCTGCAATCAAGCTGATGGCCGCTGGCTTGTGCCCGCTGCTCCCAGAGAGCGAGCACTTCTCTGGTAGGAGCCGTGAGTTTGGGGGGAAGCCTTTAAAGCAACTCTTTGATGCATCCCCAGTGGAAGTGAATTTATTTTTTGTACTTTTCGGAATTAACTCGCCATTCTCAGCCTCTCCCTCCCTCCCTCTCTCCCCAGAAAGGAGAGAAGGAGAAAAGAAGAGAGGGTCTGCATTGTCGCCGTGATTGGCACCTTCTGTGAATGAGGGGTCACCGCGTCGACTGCTCCTTTTCAAGCGGCCCCTTTCTCCCCTGCACGCCGTATTCACGCCGGAACGTTCTTTCTCTCAAAGCTTCTGTCTTTCCCTCCCACTTTGAGTCTCTGCCTTCCTTCCCCACTTTCCTGCCTTTCATTCTGAGCTCTCGCCACCTCCCTCGGGGACCGGTCTCTTGTCGCTCTCTTTATTCCTCTTTTCTTCTTCTTCTATTCAGTTCCTTTTTTTTTTCCTTTTTGCCTCTCTCTTTTTTCTTTCATTTCTTTCTTCTTTTTCTTTTTGAATAGTGCTTCTGTTTTCCAGGGACGGGACGAGTAGAGAAGTCGGTTTGTTTGAGGAAGGGAGAATGTGAATGTTTTTACTTTTCTCCATTGCTCTAAATGTGTAAAAAAAAAAAAAAAAGCCACCATGCAGGAGACGGGGTTCCTGCCTGGAGAGGGCAGGGCCTTTGGGAAGGGACTCTGCCAGAGAGAGGGAGCTTTTCATCACAAGTCGGGCCGTTCTCTCCGAGAAACCCCGAATCAGTCACCAGGGCCGGCTGTCAAGGGCCTGGGGCTGCAGCCTGCAGGATTCAGACCTGGCCCTGGGGGCAGTCTCACTTTCTGCCTGGCCCCAGGGTGGGCCTCGATATGGGGGTGAGGATCAGAGGTGGATGTGGATGCCCCAAACCTCCCTCCTCTGCCGACGGGGGGCTGGCTTTCCCAGCGAGGGAGCACCCAGTGGGGGCCGTGGGAACATGGTGCAGGGGCTGAGTGTGAGCAGGAAGGCGGGCCACATGCAGCACCACCATGGTCTAGTGTGTCCCCGGCTGCAGGGGGACGTGGGCCCCATGGAAAACGACGTGGAGTCCTGGAGGGGAGCCTGGAACAGCAGAAAGGAGGCAGCTGGGACAGGTGGATGGCTCCAAGGAGGCAAGCGAGCCTTGGGGTTTATACAGGTGGCAAATGATGGAAGGTTTGACATCGAGGAAATGTTGTGGGGGCTGGGGGTAGAGGGACAGGTCTGTGACATCAGCACGGAGATGAGAGTCGGGGTAGAGGAGTAGGTCTGTGATATCAGCACGGAGGTGAGAGTTGGGGTAGAGGGACAGGTCTGTGACATCAGCACGGAGGTGAGAGTCGGGGTAGAGGGACAGGTCTGTGACATCAGCAGGGAGGTGAGAGTTGGGGTAGAGGGACAGGTCTGTGACATCAGCAGGGAGGTGAGAGTTGGGGTAGAGGGGTATGTCTGTGACATCAGCACAGAGGTGAGAGTCGAAGCCACGGGAAGAGGGTTTCTCCAGGGGAGCGCCTGTCAGGTAAGAAAGCCAAGGCTGAGGCCTGAGCCCCGGACCACTGGGATGGAAGGGGGAAGAAGTGGGCAGAGAGAGGGGCAGCTGTGAGTGGCCAGAGCCAATGGGGACAGCAGGGCGGCTGCCAGGTCAAGAGGAGGCCTGAACCAGAGCCTCTGCGTTTGGCAAAGGCTCACCTGTGACCTTCGAGAGGACAATTTAGGTTCAGTGGAGGCAACAGAGAGCAGGGGTTGAGGAGGCGATGGAGGCCGTAGGACTTGAGCTCCTGTTCAGGGAGTGGAGGGAAGGCGAGAGACCGGGCATCGGCAGGAGCTGCAGCCTGGCCGTGGTGCCTGCGAGGGAAGGGGTGTGAGTGGAACAGGCTTGACCGAAGGGGGATGGGGGGCAGGCCTAGAGGAGACAGGGGCTGGCTCTGAGGCCCATTTCTTTCCTGCATGGGGAGGGCCTCAGGCTGCAGGCCTGGAAGATGCTTCACCCCTCCTCAGAGCGTAGGAGAAAGGGGTAGGTTTGCAGCTCTAGGTTCCCGGGACCATGAGGACCTCAGTCTAGCCCAGAATTGCCCAGGGGCCCCAGGAATGGCCAGAACACTTGGGGAAACAGGGAACTCTGGGAAGGAGGCCTGGGCTGTGCGGCCTGGGCGACGTGGATCGAGGGCTGCAGGCTGGGGTGTGCCGGCTCAAGCCACTGGGCCTGGAGATCTGGGCCCTTGGGGCCTCCGCAAGCAAGCCCTCTGTCTCCTCCTCTGCCACACCCAGCACGGCGGACTCATAGTGGGCACCTCCTAAATGTTTGTCGGAGAGTGAATTGAGTTTGTCCTTAGCAGTGGAGTGGACACAGCACTGCACACGGCCAAGTGCTGTGTAAATCGGAGAGGCCCATACCAAGGGGGGAGGGGCAGCGAGGGAAGGGGCGACATCCTCCCCAAGGAAGACAGGCAGGGCCCATGCAGGAAGGTGGAGGGACGAGACGGTGCCAGGCAGGGAGGGTGGCACGAGCAGGAAGGGGTGGTGACCAGGCCAGACAGCAGGCCCAGGTCGAGGAAGAGTGTCCGGGAGTGAATCTGAACCCCCCGGAGAGTGGTTTCTTCAGGAGGCACATGGTGAGCACCCACTGTGTGCAAGTTTGGTGGGTGACACACGCTTCAGGGGAGGAGGGCCTGGGGCTCCAAAGGGCTGGGGAGAAGGCTGTGTCCTCCCTCTGCGTCCAGGTCACTGAGACAAGGTGACGTGGGAAAAGGTGGCATGAGTGTGGCTGTCTGGGGACCACAGGGGTTTCCACTCCAGGAAAGGGATCACGATGCCCGGGGAGCGGGGCACCATCCCTGCAGAGTCTCTGAGACCGGAGATCCGAGACTGAAGCCAGGTGGGGAAGGCCACCACGACCCTTCCTGGCCCCTTACCTGCTTCTCGAGACACCTGCTGGCAAACACCGAGCCTGCCAGAGAGCCTGCCAGGGCGGGCCGGCTGCCCATCAGGTTTTTCCAGTTCAGGCAAGAACATCTCCCCACACCCCATTGAGGCGCCCACACGCCCTGGCCTGGAGATGAAAGGGGACCCTGTCCTGTGAAGGCAGCTGGTGCCTGGCAGGGGCACGGGGCTCTGCATTTGGGAACAGCCTTTGGAGGCGGACATGGTTCCTGGGCCCCAGTTTCCAGGGTGACCGAGGACCGGGTGGTCAATCCCTCCTTCGAGAACTGGCATCAAGGAGCGTGGCTCCTCCAGGAACTGGCTTTGTGGCCCCAGGCAAGTTACCCAGTGCTAATAATAGGAGCCACCAGGCCTGGTGCGGGTTCTGCTGCCAGCACTTTGCATATTTCACTGGGAAGGCAGGTGCTCAGTACCACCCCTGTGTAGCCGGGAGAGAGTCACAGCCCTGGGAAGTCGCAGACCTGGGATCTGAACGCACGTCTTCAGGTCCCAGTGTGAGCTCCAAACCACTGCTTCTCAATCTTTTCTCTTAATTGTTATGATTTCTAATCCTCGCAGACTGGTGACTTATCAACCCTTCCTGGCTATCATGGCAATGTCAAATTGCTATGGAAGTTTCAAAATGCTACTGTCATTGCTGTGGAAGCTGTCACCAGGAGCACAGCTCTGAAGGCGTTCTTAACCTTTCTGTGCCTCAGTTTCCTTATCCGTAGGACGAGGGTGATGGTCAGCATTAAATTAGATAATGCACTTCGAGTTGGCACAGGCTGGCACTGTAACTCTTAGGACCACCAGCCAGTCCGCTGACATCTGGATTTTGCCATCTGTCGAATGAGAACAAGAGGGTTGCCCACACAGATGCTGCCCGTATGGATACCTGCTCAGAACCCAGCAGGGAGGACCCCGTGGCATCATGCCTGGGAAGCGCTTTGTAAACTGTAGAGGGCTGTGCCGGGGTGAGTGGACGTGCTCCTTCCCATGCCCAGCCTGTCTTTCTGAGTTCCAGGAGAACTTGTGTTTCATCCTGCGCTGTGGCACCCAGCAGGGACTCCACCCTGAGTGCTCCTGGCCCAGGACACTGCCCAGCCAGTCCTTGCCTCTCAGCAAGGTGAGTGTGTTGTGTGTGAGTGTGCTTGATTTTCACACAGGAAGCCTCCTGGGCATTTAGTGTCAAGGAACAGGGGCCAGCACAGGGGGGTCTCATTCTCGGAGTCTCCCCTCCACCCTGTGACCCACTGGGGCTGCTTTTGCTCAGGGGTGAGATGAGAAGGTGCCCAGGGATCCCAGAAGAAGACTCCACACTCTGGTGAGGAGAGCTGGGTTTTGTAGTTTGTTTAGGAGTTTGGTCTTTTGAGCTGCCTTAATGAGTTGTGAAATTTCGCCTAGTGTCTGTGACGAGGGCTTCTACAAGCCGCCGCAAAAGCCCTTCCCACCTCTCCAGGGCTCCACTCTGGCACTGGGGTCCGGAGCGCCTGTCCCTAGGCAACCCAGGGCTCTCGCGTGAGCCACAGACTTGAGCTGGAACCTCCCTTTGAGTCCAGGTTCTTCTCCAGCATCTCTTTCCTTGCATCTGATTTGGTTACTTTTTCTCCCCAAAAAGAGGAGCTGCTTTTCTCAAGTGGCCATGCTCCCGCCACCCCTTCGTGGAGTTTACTCCAGGTGTTTCCAGTGCTAAGAAGAACATGCCGGGTCTCTCAGGGCCCTGGGTGGGTCACACCGTGTGTGTACATAGAGTGCAGTGTAGAAGTAGGAAATTACCATTTACCAGACGCCAGCCCCCAGGCCTGGCGCTGTCACCCGCATAAGCTTATTTAACCTCTCTGTCATCCTGCAGGAAAGGCAGCTGTTATCCCATTGCACAGTTGAGGAAACTGAGGCTCTGAGAGATGAAGCAGCTTGTCCAGGGCCGTACGGGAAGTGGCCGAGCTGCCTCCAGAGCCTCCTGCTGCCCTTAGTCAAGGGCCTGCCCTGAGGGTCCCCAGACCCCACAGGCTGTCCGCACAGCAGGGTGAGTGGTGAGGACACCATCACCTCCACCACAGACACCTCTAGTGAAGGCCAGACCTTTGCTTGTTTCATAATAGTCACCTCCACTAAAATCATTTTGGCCTTTGGGTCACAACTCCACATGCGTTTCAGTTTTAGCGCCTGGGGACACGTGGCCCAGAGCCCACCGCTCTACAGATGAGGTCTTCTAAAGCCCCTAAGTGTCATCCTTTAGGATCCGGACTGAAAAGAAAATCAGTTTCCACTCTGTGCTGAGCTGGCCACTTGAGCACTTTCTCCTCTGCCATGCGTGGGCCGCCCCTCTATGGGGACCTGCCCTCCACTCTCCTTCCCAGGCCCCACTGCCCCTCCAGCCAGGCCTCCCCAGGGATTTTCTTGTCTCTACCCTCCATCCTCTTGCTCCCCTCTTCCAGCCTGCATCCCGAGGCCCACTTCAGCCCTCCCCATTAGCTCCTGGTAATAGACAGATGGACAGACCCACAGCGCAGCGCCCGGCTGGGGCACCCCATCCTGTGGCCCCAGCCTCCTCCTGCCTTCTCTGCCGGGTCTCTCCCCTGAATGTCTCAGATCACAAGTGCATTGTGGGCTCCCTCCTTCCTCATGGCATCTTCCCTCCCCAGCTAGACTTCGGGGGTCCTCAAGTGGGCATGTGCACGTGGGCTTCCCCCCATTTCATGGTCCTGCCCCTCAGCTCATCATGTGAAAGTATCGTCTGGTCGGGGACTGAGGGAAGCGTGCATTTGCACGTTGTTCCTGCTCGCCGCTGATGACAGCGTGTGTGGTCGGCCGTATGTGTGTGATGTCTGCGTGTGTACACTGTCAGCCTAAATGTTTCGCCAGCTATCCCTCCCCCAAGGAGATACATGGAGGCATTACGTGAATGAGAGAGGCATTCTGTGCTCATCTCCTGGCATAAATCTGTACTCAAGTTGGATGTGTGGGTGACTGCAAAATAAATGTTGATTACGGCATCGGCTTCAGGAGGCAGCCGCTGCCAGGGGCTCTGCCGGGGTGGAGGCCCTGGGATGAATCACGCAGCTGCTGTGGGAAAGAGGGAGAGGGCTCAGTGCCCAGGCCACGCTCCTCGCCCGTGCTCGTCCCTCGGCACCTTCCCTGCCATCTCTGTGCTCATCTTTCCTCTCTACCTTCCTTCTCCATCCTGTGCCTCCAGCCTGGGCAGGCTGTGTGCATCTCTCCCTGCATCTCTTCTCGCATCTCTAGGCCTCCCCAACCCCTCTGCCTGCCCTTTGTGCACCGAACACTCGGATCATGCTCCCAGGGCTAATGGGCTCAGTGAAGTCTCCTAACAACTCTGGGAAGTGGGCACCGTTACCCTGTGTCACCAGTGAGGGCACTGAGGCTCACACAGACTCACATGTAAGGGATGGGGCCAACTCCGCAGCCCATGCTCTGAGTCTCCGTTGCCTCCAAAGTGCCAGTTTACCTGGAAGAATGTTCCCGACCCCTTAGGTTTAAAAAAAAAAGCAAAGTTCCATTGTTCTTCTGTGGTACCCCACACATTTAGTGTGTCTTTCCTCTCTGATACTTTGCTCAGCTCTTCCGTGGTTTTTAGTCTTGTCTCACTAGCCAAATTGTGAGGTCGCTGAGGGTGGAATCTTCATGCCCCACCAGCCGCCGGCACAAGCCTGGCCCGTGGAGTAGATAATGAGAAATAACAATAATGGCCATAGCTCCTCGTGACTGAGTCCTCATGATGCACCAGCCTTGTCATCCAACACTTCATTCCCCTTAGCTCCCTTACCTGAAAAGCACAAACATTTAAGTTACACCTAATAATGGAACCCAAGCTCCACCTATTCTCTGGTGTGTCTGGTGACCTTGGGAGGGTCATTCAACTCCTCTGTGCCACTGTCCCTGCTTTACGTACATGACCTCCTCAGGTACAAGTCTGGCCTGAAGGAGGGGCTCAATACATGGTGGATCCTTCTCATGTCACTATCCCCATCTTACAGACAAGGAAACCGAGGCCCAGAGAGGCCTCTGGGACTGAGGAAACTGCCCAAGGCCACACAGCTCGGCAGTGGCAGAGCAGGTGGTGCCGGCCAGCCTGCCAGCCTGAGGGCCGGGTCCTTCTCCCTCGGTTCCTCTACAGAGCGAGGGGCTCTTCCCCATTCCCCCATCTCTGCTGCTTCCCCTCTCCTCCTCCCCAGGCCTGCTCCTGGGGCTCCTGAGGTGCTAAGCCAGCCTTTTAGGGGAGAGGCAGAGCTGTCATGTCATTGGCACCTCTGAGGGCTCGGCAGGCCCAGAGCATCTTGGGGCCAGGCCTTGCCAGCTGCACCCAACGGGGCCAGGCGGGAACTCCTCCAGCGGGGCCTTTGGGTCCCGGGACTTAGGGGCGGCCGGTACCTCCCCCTGGCCTAGCAGCACGTCACAACTCCAGCAGATGCTCACACGGCCTGCAGGGCTCCCGAAGGTGAGGGCCCCCTTCTTCTCCATGTGACTTTCGTTTCCTGGCGGACTTGCTCCCGTTTTCCACCAGCCCATCTCTTCTCTGTCACTGGGATGCTGGGCCCACAGCCATAATCGGCTTGCCTGGTTTTCTGTGGTAAATCTCTTTGTTTCTCCTGTCGCTTCTGATCACTCCAGATTAAACACAGAAACATAGAAAGCAGGGATTGAGAAGGCTGGCCCAGGGGTCCGTGTGACCCTCCCCTCCCCTGAACACAGGAAGAAGGAAGTAAAAGGGGAGAAACCTGATTCTAACCAGCTCAGATCCTGCCTTTACCTCCTACGTGTGATGGCCTTGCCAAGCCTCAGTTTGCTCATCTGTAAAATGAAAATTAAAATGCCCATCTCCCTGGGTGGCCTGGATCGTGCGCCTGGTCCATGACAGAAGCTCAGTAAGTGATGGCTGAAAGGAAATTGAAAGCTGCTGACAACCGTCACTTCTGCCTTACACTGTGGAGACACAGATGCAGTTAGCAGAGCCCACAAGCTTTGGAGTGTGGGGAGCTGGGTACACTGAGCATCCGCTGTGTGCCCGGGCCAGCGGCCAGGCACTGTGTCTTGTTCACGCCTTCCCGCAAGGCAAGGTGGGGCCTGGAGGAGGAGCACAGAGCCGTGGGTGGGTGGGCTCTCCCTGAACTGCGGGGGATTCCTGCTGGGCCAGCACTGGGAAGGATGCTGGGCCTGGCTTAGCCCACCCTCTAGGTCCTGCCTTGCTCTGTCCTCAGGGGGCCTCCAGGGTCTCCCCCAGCCCGGCCTCAGGGAAGCAGGGCCAAGTCCCGAGGGTGAGCCCTCACCCCCTGGACACCTGCCACCTGTGTGTTCTCTCCCTCCCTTCCATAGCTGTGGTCAATAGAGAGCCCGCATGGTGGCAGGCAGGGGGTCCATTCTGGGATTTGTCTGAGTCTGACCCTTGGAGATGACCTGAGAGAAAGAAGGCTGGGACTGATGAAATGGGTTTCTTTTTCCCTCCTTTCTTTCTTTCTTTTTTTTAAGCAAGAGATAAATAAATGTCGCCCTGAGATGACAAGAGAACCCTGAAGGAGATAAAAGGAGAGTAAAAGGGAGCGAGAGACCAGAAGCAGAGGACAGAGGGGGATCTGGACCATACACTGCGATGAGGGGAGAGATGAAAGAGGAAAGAGAGATGGGAACGCAGGACCGAGCGGCAGAGAGGAGGATGGGGTTGCCACGGAAACGGAAGGAGGGGAGGAATGGAGGGAGAGGAAGACGGGATGGAGAAGCAGAGGGCTCGGTGCGGGAGGGGCCTGAGACGAGGCTCCGTGAGGAGGAAGGGAAGCCAGAGGGGCTCCCAGAATCAGGCCCCCCTGTGGGGAAACTGAGGTCAGCAGGGGAAGATGACAGGAACCCGGAAAGCTCATCCCCACCCAGAGCTGGCAGCGTGCAGACAGCTGGGCCTGGGCCCTGGGCTGACCCAGCTGGGGTCTGCTCCACCCAGCCTCACCTTCCACAGCTGTGGGATGGAAATGGCGCTCCCTCCCCAGAGGGCTGCGTGGAAACCTGGAAACGTGTGTGCTCATCACAGGGCCTGACCGAGGTCAAGCCCAGTCCATGCTCCTGGTGTTTCTTCATCTGTGGTTCTTATCTTTGTCCCGTGAACTTGTGAGCCCTAGTTTTGTTTGTTTTCCCCTGTTACATTCAGCTGGTCATCTTTGGGTCCAGCAGAATGTACTTGTTTGGGGTACAAACGTGCTTTTTGCTTCTGGAATTGCAGGAAACACACAGAGCCTTCCAGAAACATGAGGCCTGCTGTCCCTTCCCCTGGGAACAGGCACTGGTCCTGAAGCTCAGAGACAGGAAGTCCAGGCTGGGGGCGGGGGTTCCCACCTGGGGCTCAGTGAGGGGCCTCTTTTTTTTCTTTGCACTCAAATATGGGTCTTCTCAAAAAGGGCGACGATTCCTTCTCTGTGTGCACTCTGCTAGGAACACAGCGGCAAGCATACTGACAGGTTCTCCGCCCTGGCCTTGTGGAGTCTCTGATCTAACTGTGATGCCAGAGATTGAGCGAGCAATTATACACTTGAATCTATCATTAAACATGTGACAAGGTCCGAGAAGGAAAAGTATTGAACTTATCACTGCTTAGAGCTTGAGGGACCAGACGTGGTTGGGGAGAAGGGAGTCAGGGAAGCCTGCCTGAGGCAGTGATGCCCGAGTTGAAAGCTGAAGGATGAGGGACGAGGAAGAGTATTCCAGGCACGGGGAACAGCATGTGAAAAGGGTGTGCGTACAGGAAAGTCTGTTAAAGAAAATGACAAAAGCCTGCGTGGATGGAGGGGTATGAGTAAGGGGCCATTGGTGTGCTGTGAAGATGCCACGTAGGCAGAGACCAATTGAGCAAGCTCTTATAGGTCCTTGGTGAGGTGTCTGGACTGGCTGCAGACTGGCAGCCTGGTGGGGATCCTGGGTGGGGTGGCCGCCTTGTTTGACATGGATGGAAGGAAACACACCGGGAATCAAGGGCTCTCGGGTTAGTCCCCGTCGTGGGGTGTGAGCCTTGTGGCCTCAGTTTCCACATCTGTAAAATGACATTTGGGGACAGGAGGGTCCCCAAAGTTCCTTGAAGCCCTGCTGATGAGGATTCCAAGACCCACCTTGAGGGTACAAGCCAAAGTGGCCAGGGCGAGGGGCCTTAGGGAGGCCACTGTCCTGCTGTGGGAGAGCCCCGCTTCCCTCCTTTGTGATAAAGAAACAGACATGTCTGCCCCGGGGGGCATGTGAGGCGTCAGCTGGAGAATGCCAGGCCCACAGCTCCTGGGGACCAGGTCAGAGGGCCCGCATGGCTCCGTCCCGCCCCGGGGGCAGCTGCCCGGGTGCTGTGTGTGGCTCTGCGGGTGGCTGGCATTTGCCTGGGGAATGTGCGCAGCGGATGCCTGGTGAGTTTGGGCAGGCTCGTTTTTGCAAGGATCAGGGACCCACCCAACTTCCTCAGGACGCGGGGACAGCGAGGGCCCCTGAAGGGTCCAGGGCTCCTGGGACCCCTGAGGGTGCCTCAATCCTCCCCTGGGGGCGCCCCCGCTCCCTCAGGGCCTCTGCCTCCGGGCTTGTGCCCGACCCCACCTCTGCGTGTTCCTTGGGCTCTGCTCCTATCGTCGAGGGTGTGATGTTCGATGCTTGGCTGTGTTTCCAGGAGGGGAAGCTGTTTGGCCTGAGACACTCAGGGGTGTGGGGAGGCGCCGGCCTTAGGTCTGGGCTCAGCTCCTGTATGAACCGCCTTGGGGAGGACACGGGGGGCTGCATTGGGCAGCCCTGGGCTGGGGGTCCGGCAGCTGCCTTAGGGGAGGGGGAGGAAGGAGCCCACCTGGGGACGGTTTTCACAGTGTGGGGGGGCACGCTTAATTCACCCTCAAGGCCAGGTCACTATGAGAGTGCTCATCAGCTCTTACTAATTAATTCGGAAACTCAGAACCCTTTGGGGAGCTTTGGGGAATGGGATGCTAGGCCCCACACCCAGAGATTCTGGTTTGACTGGCCCGGGACGAGGCTCGGGCACTGGTCCTCTAATCAGACAGTGCCATTCGGACCCTGTGGAGCCAGGGCCAGTGGCCACTCTAGGGTAGCCAAGCCCTCCCAGGATGGGTCTAGGAGCCCCCAGGCCGGGGAGATCAGCGGGGGAAGGGCTCTCCCAAGAGGCCTTGCTGTGGGAGGGACTGTCCTGCCTGCAAGGGTGTCAGGTGTGAAGAGCTCAGAGCTCCTGGGCCCAGCCCCTGGGGACTCTGCCAGAGCAAGGCCCTTCTCTGTGCAGCCTGGAGGCCACCCCTGGCAGGGAGGCAGCACTGTCCTGGAGGGGAGGCAGGTCAAGGGGCAGAGAAGAGCAAACCTTGTGTAGACCTCTCAGGCAAGGCTTTCCCCGTGGGTCTCATTTGTCCCTTCATTCTGGGTCCATTGGCTTTTTCTCTTCCCCTGTCCCTACTCTGGTATCTTTCTCTCCTCTGCTGGACCCACTCTGTCCCCCTATAGACCCTGTCCTCTGGAGGGGACCGTCTGGTGGGGGAGATGACCCACAGTCAGATACAGTCATGAATCAACGTGACTGTGTCAGGTTCTCCAGAGAAACAGAACCCGGAGGACGCATATGCAGAGAAAGAGATTTATTTTAAGGGATTGGCTCACACAGTTGTGGGTACTGGCAAGTCCGAAGTCTGCAGGGCAGGCTGGCACCTCAGGCAGGATTGCTGTGAGACGGTCTTGAGGCAGAATTCTCTCTTCTCTGGGAAACCTCAGTTTTCCTCTCAAGGTTTCAGCTGATTGGATGAGCCTGTCCACAAGAAGGAGGGTAACTCGCTCCACTTAAAGTCAGCTGATTATAGATGTTAATCACGTCAACAAAATGGCTCACAGCAACGTCTAGATCAGTGTTTGACTCAATAACGGCACCACAGCCTAGCCCAGTCTGCACATACAATTAACCCCATGTTCTCAGGCTGTGAAAGAGGCCCTCACCCCGCCCCCGAGGCTGAGGAAGGTTTCCCAGGAGGCACTGCCTGCACTGAGTCCTAAAGGATGAAGGGATGTTCACCCAGTGCAGGGAAGGGCAAGTCCTAGAAGAGGAGCCTGTGCAAAGGCCCCGTGGTAGGAGATAGCTGTGTGTGTGTGTTTGTGTGTGTGGTGCAAAGCGACAGGAAGCCTTGATGGAGGGTCAGGCAGAGCCTGTCTGGGGCAGCCTTGGGCAGCCAGCTAAGGCATGGGAACTCCACCGTCTAGGCCGTGTGGCTGAGTGTGGGCTTCTGAGCCAGCAACCTGCATTCTAGTCCTTACTTTGCCAATGTCTCTGTGTGTGACCTTGGACCAGTCCCTTCCCTCCCTGGGCCTCAGTTTCCTTATCTATAAAAAGAAGTGGCTATGCATGGTGAGCATCAGGCCCTCGTGTGGTTTGTGGGTTAGTAGCTGTGTGTCAGTGGCCCAGCCACTCTGGCTCTTGGTGGCGGGGCTCAGCAAATCTGTCCACAGAGAAAAGGGGAAGCTGAGGCAGAGAGAGAATCCTGTAAGGAAGAGACTCACACCGTCCCCCCGGCCGCCCTGCCCGCACCCCTGACGCCCCATCGCGTTGGCCTCGCGCTGCCGAGTCGAGTGAGGCCCTGTGGGCCGGGAGAAGTGAGACTGTGGCAAGGAGCCCTGAGGTTTGCACAGGCTCCAGCTTTTGCTTTCGCTTCCTCTTCCTTCCCGGGGGTTTCCCTTTAAGGCTGCCTCGAGGAGGGCACAGAGGAAACAAAGAGGGTGGTTCTGCCGCACGTTGAAGTCCCAGGAGTGTTTCACAGCCCTGTGCACCCCTAGGACTTCCTTTCCCCTCCCTGGGCCCAGCTACCTGTCCCGCCCCACTCCAGGCTCAGCTTCTCCCCAACCCAAGGCCTGGGGCTCCCAGGGACACAAGGCTCACACACACATGCATGCACACACACACACCCCCCGCAACAGTACAGCTGCTGATGGGCAGAAAGATTCAGTTGCAGGACTGGAGACCACAGCCTCTGAGCCGCCTGGTGATTCAAGGCCAGCATGAAGGGCCCAGGGGCAACCTGTCCTCCCAGCCTATGCCCGGGGCCCCGAGGAGTCAGTGCTGGGGAGCAGGCTCTCAAAAATCGCCATTAAAGCAAGTCGACCACAGGATGTTTGGTGACATCCCAAGGCTGGGCTGGCAGAAGCCACAGCGCATTGCCATGTCTTCAGTTGGTTTTTGAGATGTCCCTGGGGGTGGGAGTGAGTCAAAGAATAGCCAGGTGGTCACCAAGTCCTGTTGGTTCTTTCTTCAAAATGACTCCTGTCCCGCCAGCCTCAAGGCAGCCCAGGCCTCGAGTGCCACCCACCAGAGCTCTGTCCCACCGTCTGTGTTCCAGGGACACTGGCCGCCTGTAGCTCCCCGACCCTCCCCTGAGAGCAGGGGTGTGAAAAGGGGGTCTTAGGGAGGGACCCTGGATGACAGGCAGGTAGGCCAAGGGCCTTGAGGGTTAACCTAGAGGTTAACCCACCCTTGAGGTTCCAAGAAGCCTCTTGTGCCCATTTTACAGATGAAGAAACTGAGATCCTGAGGGGTCAGGTGGCTTGCCCATAACAGGTCACTCGTTAATTCATTTGACAAGCTTGTGTCACTGTTCACAGGAACCCCAGTGGAGCAGTAGATGAAGTAACAGGGGAGGCCTCTGGGGGGCCCAGGTCCCTGCGCGGGTGGCACAGGCCTCCTTCTGGACCTCAGAGGATGAGACTTGGGTCCCTCCCCATGGGGGCTGGCCTAGCCCTCAGGCCCTAGAGCGGGTGATGCTGAGCCCTGGGAAATAGGCCAGCCCTGGGCTTCTGGTGTCACCGCACAGTCCCTCCTCTCTCTCTGCTCTCCTCCTTCCCCTCCCCCTCCTCTGCTTTTGTTTCTTGGCCTCCTCAGCCTCTCTCTCTCCCTCCCTTCTTCCCTCCCCTGTCTCATGGACTCCCCCTCCCCCTTCCCTGTCTCTTCATTTTCCTCCTCCCTCCCTTCCTCTCCCTCCCTCCCTCGCTCCCTGTCTCTCTCTGCTGTGGCCTCCCTTCCCCCCTCCACTCCCAGCACAAGTCTTTAAACTACAATCAGGCAGCTACTCTATTTCCCTGCCTTTGCCATTTCCTTTCTCTCCCCCTTGGGGACCGAGGGGGCCTGGCAGGAGGCCCATGCGTCCCTGCTGGTGGACGCCCCTCCCGAGCCCTGGAGAGCCCTGGAGAGCCCCGGGCAGTCTGAGCTCCCCTTCCTCTTGGACATTGTGGAGAGCTTTTGTTCTGAGACCCAAGCTCCAGGAGTAGGGAGAGGCCTTACCCTGGGGAGGGAGGGGCCTCAAGGGCCCCCCCCCCAGCAGATGACAAAAAGGGGCCTTGTTGGGGGGCACCCCAGCACACAGGTGGTGCGCACCTGGCAGGCTCTCCTCCTGCCCTGGGCAGCTCCATGCCAGGGCATAAAACAGGAGGGTTGGAGCTTGTGAGAAGGATCCAGAGGGGGCAGTAGAGCAAAACGATGGCCCAGAGGAGGAATAGTGATGCCGGGGTTGCAGAGCCTGGCTCGCCACTGCTCATTTCTCTGTGTGATAGACAGACAGAGCACGCATGCGAAATGCAGGTAAATTAGATTCCCTCCCTCGTCTTTCTCTTGGCCTCTGTCTCCACAAACAGAGCCCCTCCCTCCTACACACACACACGCACATGCACACGCACGCACGGCCTGCCTGGCCACCCTGCCCCAGGAACCGGGCAGCATGGACATGAGGCCCAGCCCACCCCATAAGCCCCATTAAAGGTGTGCTTACAGGGCACTGTGTGTCCCGGTCGGGCAGGTGGCATCCACTGTAACAGGGAGCAGGGGCCTGCCTGGCCAGCTGGCAGATCTGGATGAAGCCTTCAGGAAGAAGTGCTGTCTGAGTGGAGACCCAGGGGGCCCTCTGGCTGCCCTCTGGGGGTTCCAGTTCCCCAGTCTGGGTGGGCCCCTGGACCAGCCAGACAGGAACAGGCCTGAGGCCTCACATCGCAGTCTGCCCAGGGCCTGCCCACGCGCTCCCACTGGCTCCTCGTAATCTTGGGTGGGCAGGGGCACCTGTGAGCCAGGAGGCCAGGCCCAGAGCCAGGACGTGACCTCCCAGGTAGCATAGCCGAAGGAGCAGAGCAGGGCGACAGGGCCAGACAGGTCCAGGGGCAGGCCCAGCTCTGCCCCTGACTGACAGAGCACTCTTGACATGTCACTTAGACCCGTTTCCTGGGCTGTGAAATGGGGTGCACACCACACCCACCTGCACCCCCAGTGGGGTTGTTGTTAGGATTAAATGTCTCGCCTGGGACCTGTGAGCACTCAGTAAGAGGAAGCTGGCCCTTCCACCTGTCTGTGGTTCCTTGTTGGCACTCCCACGTCCCCCCAATTTGGGCATGCATCACACAGGGGCACGGACTCTGGGCAGGTCCCCTTTCAGTCCTCAGCACCAGAGTCAAAACCGCCCGCCTGTCCCCATAGGGAGGGCTCGCCAGGTAGCGGGGGGCAGGCTCGGCTTGCACCAGGGGTCCTGGTGTGATTGTCAGGAGTGGTCCCTTTCACGCTCAGGAGCTCCCTCCTAACAGGGATGGTAAATGCCCCTCCCTGCAGGGGACCACACCAGCCCTGTGCCCAGCTCCCACTGGCAGGCGCTGCCTGACTTCTCGTGGACTCCTCCACCGATGGAGCCATGTTCATGGTTCTTCGCTCCCCTTCCCTTGAGGTTTTGAGGAGGAGGTGGTGCCGGGTGTTGGGGCTCGGTTGGAACAGACAGGGAAGGGAACTAACATCCACACTGACAGCCTGACCTCATCTCCTCACTACACGCACTCGGGCACTGCGTACCCCTTCATAGAGACGAGGAAACTGAGGCTTGGGACACGGCGGGGCATGCGCCGAACCACAAGAGAGCAAAGCCTGGATTTGGACTCGGAATCCAGGGCTGAGTCCCTGGCATGGGCCCCACTGTTGAAGGCCAGTTTCTCCCCTCTGCTGGGCCTGCCTTTGGGGAAGTCCAGAAAAAATGCGGAGTTTGTTGTTTGTTCAAACCTGCAGCCGACACGAGGGCTGCTGCCGGGGGCTGCCGGCGCCGTGTCAGACAGGCCGCTGCGGCCAAGGCAGTGCTGCTTCCCACCGGGTGGCTGTGGTGGGCACAGCGGCCTCCTCTATGGCCTCCAGGTGGCAGGGACCCTGCCTCCTCCGCCCTGCACCTCCCAGCACAGGGCCTTGCCCATGGCGGTGATTCAGCAGATACTTCTCGCACAAATGAATGAATGGATGGATGGATGGACGGACGGACGGATGAATGAATGAGCTCTTGGTCCCCGGAGGATGTCTGCTGAATCACCCAAACCTTTGCTGAATTTGGGACCCCAGAATGGAGAACTGCCTCCGCTCTGTGGCTCTCATCAGAAACGGCCTCTTCCAAGATCGGGGCAGACATAATAACAGTGATTCCTCACTTGCCGAGGGCTTTAGAATTATCGGAGCCCCTTCACCCACGTCCTGTCCTCCGGGCTCTCACAGCCCTTCCATGGGGAGGTGTCTTCATCCCCATGTATTAGATGGGGAAACTGAGGCTCAGAAGTGACTTTGCTTAGTCATTTGTTAATGACAGGGCTGAGACTTGTGGCCAAGCTGGCTGACTCCCAGTTGAGTGCTCTTTCCAGTGGGTGGGTGGGCGTGGTCTCTGAGTCAGGTTTAGCCCCTCCAGCCTGTTCCAGATGGACTGGTGTCAGAGGTTCCATTCCATCTCACCCCTCCCCGAGAGCCCCACTTTCAGCTTAATAGTTTAATCTTTAGTGTCCCTTTCAAGGAGGCTGAATTCCTGTCTAGGGTATTTTATTTTTAGTCGGCTTCAGGAAGGGGAAGCTCCGCTGGGCTGTGGGGGAAGGGAGACACCAGGCCGGGCGCCGGTTTCCTGAGGAAGGGCCGCCGCCGCCAGGCCATGTGCCTGACCCCGGTCCTGGGAGGAAAGCAGGCGAGGCGGGCAGGAGCCACCCCAGTAATGTCTTTCCTCTTCTCCGTGGAGCGCCTCTGACATGCGGGGCGCTGAGCTGGGGGCGGGGGTCCAATCACAAGGAGTGTCCGAGGCCAGGGAGGAGGCCCTCCCACATCCGGGATGCACTGCTCCCTGGGCCACCAAAGTCCTGGGGAGGCCCTGAACAGGTGGAGTTTGGGAGAAGCCTGGGAGGCTGGTGGGAGGAGCCAGGAGCTCAGTGGGGTGGGGGACCCGGCAGCATGTGAAGGCCAGGCTGCAGAGCTCACAGGCACAGCTGTAGCCCCGAGAAAGGCAGGAAACACCCGGGGTCTGGACCTGGGCAGGTGGGCACATTGGCTCTTTTAGAAGAAGTGGTTAGATCAGAGAGCGTGACCATGAACCTGGGATCCGGTTTTAGCATTCGTTTCCCAACAGTTGTCTCAGACATGTTAGCCATCACAGAGCCCTTCTTTCCAATCAGATCTTACCTAGAATTCCAGTACAAATCAGATAAAAGCTATGTTTTTCCCATCAGTATAAATTTAAATATTTAAATTATAACGTTTAGCTCATCAAGAACAATGACCTGTGGTGACCACCACAGACGTTTAGCATCAGGCTGACAGGTGGGGAGTGCCCTCTGAGATTGGCCTCACCACCTAGTTTATTTTTTTGCATTGCCTTGTTTTTGCCCGGTATATATATATATTTTTTTTTTTTTTTAAAACCAAACACCTCGTTTATATGGCTAAGCCGTCGCAGATGGTGACAGTTGGTTAACACCTCACCGTACAGTCTCAAGGTCTGTGCAAAATTAATTACCTTGGCAACAAAGCCAGCAGGGCAACTGAATGTGTAGGAATGCAGTCTATATTACATTTAAGTAGATGGGTTTTCTAAAATAGGTTTTTAAAAATAGAAGAATATTTTTTGCGACACTGAATCCGAATTTTGAGGCACTCCTGAAGGATGCGAGGAACATAGTTTGAGAACCACTGATGAGACCCACCCTCCCTGCCTTACAGATGGGAAGACTGAGGCCAGCCGCGGGGGGCCGGGGGGGGGGTGCCGGCAGGGCTTACTCCGGATCCCTAGGAGATAGAGATGGTCAGATTCACAGAGGGTGTCCTTGCTCCGCGTAATTAGCGTGTCCTGTTCCCAAGGCAGGAGTAGAAAGCGGTCAGGGACAGACACCGGAAGTCGCCGAGCCCTTGCTGAATGTGTGTCTGTCTGTGGTCTGTCTGTGCAGTGCCGAGCAGCCGTAGTGACGTTCCCTTCTGCTCCCACAGCGATGCCCTCCTAGCCAGCCGCCGAGGGATGGAGGGCTTCATGGACTCAGGGACACAGACGGATGCCGTGGTGGTGCTGTCCTTGGCTCAGGCTGCCGTGCTGGGCCTGGTCTCGGAAAATGAGCTCTTCGGAGCCACCATAAGCGCCGAAGCCTTCTACCCGGACCTGGGGCCTGAGCTGTCCGGGGCGGCTGTCGGGGAGCCCAGGACCCCGGGCCCCGACGTCTACCAGCTGGCCTGCAACGGGCGCGCCCTGGAGGAGCCGGCGGAGGAGGAGGTGCTGGAGGTGGAGGCAGCCTTCGAGAAGCACACCCGGCGGAAGACGCGGCCGCCCGTGCGCCTGGTGCCCAAGGTCAAGTTCGAGAAGGTGGAGGAGGAGGAGGAGCAGGAGGTGTACGAGGTGTCCGTGCCCGGCGATGACAAGGATGCGGGCCCCGCGGAGGCTCCCGCGCAGGCGGCCGGGGGCGGCTGCGAGGCCCTGGTGCAGAGCAGCGCAGTCAAGATGATCGACCTGAGCGCCTTCAGCCGCAAGCCCCGGCCGCCGCGGCCTCCCGCCCGAGCACCCCGGCCCGAACTAGCCGCCGCCGCCTACGAGCCCCACTTCCCCGAGCCGGCGCGCCACGGCTTCCCCGAGCCCGGCGTGGCGCTGCCCGGGCCCGAGGCCTTGCCGTCAGATTGCGGCTTCGAGCCGGCGCCCCTGGCCCCGCTGAGCGACCCCGAGGCTCCCGCCATGGAGTCCCCGGAGCCCGTGAAGCCGGAGCAGGGCTTCGTGTGGCAGGAACCGGCCGAGTTCGAGGCGGACGCGGCAGGCTCGACGGCCGAGCGCCACAAGAAGGCCCAGCTGGACCGGCTGGACATCAACGTGCAGATCGACGACTCCTACCTGGTGGAGGCGGGCGACCGCCAGAAGCGCTGGCAGTGCCGCATGTGCGAGAAGTCCTACACGTCCAAGTACAACCTAGTGACGCACATCCTGGGCCACAACGGCATCAAGCCGCACTCGTGCCCGCACTGCAGCAAGCTCTTCAAGCAGCCCAGCCACCTGCAGACGCACCTGCTCACGCACCAGGGCACGCGGCCCCACAAGTGCCAGGTGTGCCAGAAGGCCTTCACGCAGACCAGCCACCTCAAGCGCCACATGCTGCTGCACTCTGAGGTCAAGCCCTACAGCTGCCACTTCTGCGGCCGTGGCTTTGCCTACCCCAGCGAGCTGAAGGCCCACGAGGTGAAGCACGAGAGCGGCCGCTGCCACGTCTGCGTCGAGTGTGGCCTGGACTTCTCCACCCTGACCCAGCTCAAGCGCCACCTGGCCTCCCACCAGGGCCCCACCCTCTACCAGTGCCTCGAGTGCGACAAGTCCTTCCACTACCGCAGTCAGCTGCAGAACCACATGCTCAAGCACCAGAACGTGCGGCCCTTCGTGTGCACGGAGTGCGGCATGGAGTTCAGCCAGATCCACCACCTCAAGCAGCACTCACTCACCCACAAGGTAAGGCCTCCTCCCGCGGGGCCCTGGCCCGCAGGGGCTCCTCCATGGGGGCGCTGCCTTCTCCTCCTCCAGCCTTTCATCCAGTGCTTCCCGAAGGACCAGATGAGATCACTGAGGTGGTAACATACATGGTACACGGAGGAACATTTACTTTTACAGTTACGTATTTATTTTGATGAGCATTAGGAAAAAATATAATTGAAGGTAGCTTTTGAAATAGTAAAACCTTACTTGTTTAAGAAACCTTTTGAGGGAAATGTTTGCGGAATGCTGGCAGGCCCCAAGGAACACAGTTGGAGAACCACTGAAGTCACCTACCCTCCCTGCTTTATAGATGGGAGGACCGAGGCCGGGATGCCACGGGGAGACAGATGAGATGGTCAGAAGTCCAGAGGGCTTCCTTTGCTCCTCCTAACTATAAACGCCTCTCACAACCTGTGACTTCCCTTTAAGAAAAAGCTGAATATATTTCCTTTTTAAAGGGAATAAATGTAAGGAAAAATGTTTGTTATGGAAAAGTCCGATTCGGTCTGGAATATGGCTAAACCCGGCAAAACGGTCTGTGGTGATGGAAAATTGAACAACACTGTTCTGCTCGCTCTCGGGTCCCACAGTCGCCCTCTGGCGCTCGGCCTGGCTGTGGTTTCTACCCGAAATCCAACCCACTTCACGCTTTGAAGCCGAGTGTGCAGAGCCTCCTCTCTCCGTTATGGCAGCCTTAGAGATGCTCCAGGTCAAACTGTGTCCTTCCCTCTCCCGGTGGACCCTACAGTGAGCGGGGGAGTAGCAGCGTGCCAGGCCAAGCCTGCAGCCTTCCCCAGCCCTGGGAACTTTTTCCGCTAGAGCAGAGATGATGTGTAGGTTTCATTGCAGGTGCTCCTGCAGTCACCTGGTGTAGCTGCCTAGAGTGTGATGTTAAGAAGGATTCTGAGGCCGAACCTGGGGCTGGCTGGAAACCAGAGGATTGATTATTAATGCCTGCAGGGGTGAGCGTGGAGAGTGACAAGTACATGTGCTGTAGACCTGCCATCTTTCTTCTCTACTAGGGAACTTAAAAATCCCTGCAAGCCCACAAGCTGTTGAAAGATAAGTGAGACTGTGAAGAAAAGCTGAAAGCAAAAGTCAAAGGCTAATAAAATTGAAAACGTCCCTGCCCTCAGCCTAAATGTGTACAGTGTGCATAGCATGCGCTTACAGAGTAAGCTCCCAAAGGGCAGGGCCCCCTGGTGGTCATTCACATCCTCCATGTGTCCAGTGAGTGTACAAGACGTGTGGCCCGTCTGCTAAGAGAAACTGACGTGGAAACCATTAGGTTGTAATACGAGACTTTGCACCAAGAGAGCCATGGGGACAGCGGCTGTGACCACAGAAACGTGTCTGTCCCACTGGGGTTCTACTGAACTATCCAGCAAAGAGATGAGCCCGCAGCTTGTGCCCTAACTCTCCTCCCCAGACGATGAATTGGACCCTCTGTGCCCAGCACCTCTCCTGCTCGGGGCTCACCTCCATGGAGAAGCGTGCTGACAGTCCAAACCAGAGGGTTCTCCCCGGAGTCTTTGTCTCCGGGGGCGCTGTCCCAAACTTCATCGATGATAAGAATCACCTGGGGCCATGTTGGGATTGCAATTCCCTGGGCCCACTGAGTGGGAGTCTCCAGGGAGCGCCTGAGCGGCTATGCGGTCAAGAGCTGCAGGTGGTTCTTATCACCAGGGGGCTTGGAAAGTGCTCAGGGGTCAGTGGATGGGCTCTGGTGAATGAATGAATGACCTGTGTGGACACCTGCCCTGGTGGGCAGGAGACAGCAGGTATGTGGGTAGGACCAATAAGACCCAGCCAATCTCTACCTATTACTGGAAGGCTTCCTGGAGTAAGCGGTCCTGCCCCTAAGTGGACATGCTCCCAGTGCTTTTAATTAAGTGGTCCCTGTTCAGAACCCTCCAGGAAGTCATTTCCCAGAACTGCGCACACTCTGACGCTGCGGTCCCTACGCACACACTTCCAGAGGCCGTGCCCGTTGCGTGCCTCTGACCATCCTCCCCCCTCCCTCCCCCGCAGGGCGTGAAGGAGTTCAAGTGCGAGGTGTGCGGCCGGGAGTTCACCCTGCAGGCCAACATGAAGCGGCACATGCTGATCCACACCAGCGTCCGGCCATACCAGTGCCACATCTGCTTCAAGACCTTCGTGCAGAAGCAAACCCTCAAGACCCACATGATTGTCCACTCGCCCGTGAAGCCATTCAAATGCAAGGTACCAGGCCGCGGGGCCCGAGGCGGGACTTCCCCACGGGCGGCCTCCGGTCAGCTGGACTGCAGCGGCTGAGACCCACCGAGAGCCGGCCTGGGCTGAGTGAAACCGCCTGGGCTTTGGGGGCTGGAGTGGACAGTGGGGGATTCAGGTCCCACAAGCTGCTGAAGTTGTGTTTTTTCAGAGTTTCAGGGGTGGTGACGGTCGCAGTGCAGCCACAGGGAAAGAGCCCAGGCCTGGCACTCAGTGCAGTCAGAGAGCTGAGCCCTGGGTTTCTGATATCTCCAGCTCAGAGGGAGTGGGGCAGACCCAGAGGAATGGTGGCCAGCAAGGGGTGGTTTGGTTCTCAGCCTCTTGGGCCTCTGGTGTCACATAGGAAAGGACAAGGCGAGCGCCGTCCATAGCGAACGGGCCTCCAGCCCAGCCATGGAGTGGGAGTGGGCTGGGGTTTGGGGAGGCCGGGCTCCGCACAGGCTGAAGGTGCTGGCTGGTGTGTTCCAGGTGTGCGGGAAGTCCTTCAACCGCATGTACAACCTGCTGGGCCACATGCACCTGCACGCGGGCAGCAAGCCCTTCAAGTGCCCCTACTGCTCCAGCAAGTTTAACCTCAAGGGCAACCTGAGCCGGCACATGAAGGTCAAGCACGGCGTCATGGACATCGGCCTGGACAGCCAAGGTGGGTGGGCCATGCGCAGTGGATGGAGCAGGAGCAGTACCATCATGGGACACTCAGGAGCCTCCTGTCCGGTCAGGGGGGTGGGGAGGCTGGCCAGGCCTGACACCTCCTTGGGGTGGGCTCAGGTCTGGGGAGGGGGCACCTGGGAGGGCCGTCATGGTGATAATGAGAGGATACTTGTGTATCCTTCAAAGGACTTAAGTGAGTTCACATAAACAATAATAATAAAATAACTACTAACATTTATTGAGTGCTAACTGTGTGCCAGGCCTTTATTAACTCATAGGACCCTCACAGAGGTCGGCCCTTTCATTATCCCCACTCTACTGATGCAGAAACTGAAAGTCAGGAGTTAGGTAACTCACACTAGACTGCAACACACAGGAGGTGACGGACACTTCATCTCATTACTACGAGATGACATTTAAAATAAATGGATGGGAAAGAAAGTAACAAAAGGGAAAATGACAACTGGAAAGATAAGGGAGAGCCAGGTAAGGTCACAATTCCAAGTGTACCATGGGAGGTCCTATGGACATGCAGAGGGGAGCTGTGAGCTTCCCAGCAGCCAAGGCAAAGAGTGTAACACAGTCAGTCACACTCCTCATAGTGCCTGCCAAAGAGAACGTAATGCGCATACTCGAGAGGGTCCCCACCTCTACAGTCGGTCGGTTTCATGGGCTGTTATAACATCCCTAAGTGTCGGTGACAGCCTCTCCCCGCGACATTCATCAGTAGTGGAAGAACTTTAGCCTCTCTGGCCTTATTGTGAGGAGGAGCCCACGGCACTTCAGGAAGGCTCCTTGTACAGTCTGCTGCTCTTTGACTTTCTGATGCTCCTTCTCAGACAAACTAGCTGGGGATGGGCCTCACCAATAACCGGGGAGCTGACCTGCCCTTAGGAGATTACTCACTAACAGTCGATCAGTTGTCAGGGGCTGGCTGCAATCGCCCTGATTGGGTTCTGCAGCAGCTGACGAGTAATGGCCTGGGTTTTCTGGCAGAAACAGGTCTGCTCAGTTTTCTGTTCTCGTGGGTGAGGATGAAACCCTGTTGGCTGCTCATCCATGCTCTCTGTAGCCCCTTCCTATTCTAAATGCGGTACAAGAACCAGCAGCGTTGGCATCCCCTGGGATCTCGCTGGAACTGCAGACTCAGCCTCCCCTAGACCTGCTGAATCAGAGTCTGATTCCAGAAAGATCCCAGGTGACGTGTGTGCACAGTGACGTTTGAGAAGCGTGGAGCTAGAAGGCGGTTTGCAAACTTCAGTGTGCATCGGAATAATGAGGAGTCTTGTTAAATTGCTGGACCTCCCCCCCCAACCCCCCCTGCCCCCAGCTTCTGAGTCTGTGGGTCTGCGGTGGGGTGGGTAAGAATTTGCATTTCCGACAAGTTCCCAGATCGTCCGGAAGCTGCTGGTCAGCGGCCTCACTTTGAGACCCTTTGATCTAGACGCTGGAGGACTGGTTCTCAGACTTGGCAGCACATGGGGAATTTTTTAAAATGCTGACGCCTCAGTCTCGACCCCAGAGATCTGGATGTAACTGATTTGGCACGCAGCCCCGGATCAGGACTTTTCAGCGCTTTAGGTAATTCTATGTGCCGTAGAGTTGGCACACCTAGAGCCGCTCCTCTAGCGGACCCGCCATATCTCGAACCCCGCGGAGAGACCAGAGCAGAGCCCGTGCTCCTGGGGGTGGGTAAGGCGCAGGCTCTTTCCATCTCAGGGCAGGAGGGGGATGTCTTCTTCTCCTGAGCCAGATGACAGAGAGGAAAGCGGGGATGGTGCTGGAACAGCTGGGACCCGAGTCCGCCTGCCTCTTGCGTGTAAGCTTGATCTGAGAAGCCCAGGCTGACGCTTATGCAGGAGGAAGGCCGTGTACACTCTAGATGGAACCACCTAATAAACTCCGGGACTGTCACGTGGGAGGTGGGTCGATGTCCTTGTAAAAAATGGTACAGACTATTTCCTGGGGTCAGCTGGACAGGACCAATAGAGTCAATGAAGAAACAAAGCAGGGTAACAGAGATCCAGAAGTTTTCCCCAGGGTGCTCCATTTAGCTTGTTTTTAATCAGCTGCATGATATGAGGGTCTGGCACTTGGCTTGGAGGAAGAGGCGCCTAGGGTCTATAAGATTTGAGACCATTGGCCTTGTTTTCTTGTCAGGAAGACTCACAGTGTGTCAGATGCTCTGGGCACAAGTAATAGACACCCCATTCAGACTGCCTTAAATAATAAGGTAACAGACTTAAGAAATGACTTGAAGTCCAGGCCATTTTCTGGGTCTGATTCAGCCCCTCACCAGTGAGATCAGGTTGAGGCTCCCTCTGTCTCTCCACAGCATTAGCTGTGATCTTCCTCATGGTCACAAGATGGCTGCCAGTGGCCTGCAGAGCAATGTGCTTCCTTGTTCTCATCCAGTGGGAGAATAAGAGCCTATTCTTTGCTCTGTGAAACCAATGAGAGCATTCTGAGAACTCACCAGCAGGCCTTTCTTCATGGTTCATTGGCCAGAACTGGGTCCCATTCCTATTCCCGACCCACTTAGTGGCAAGAAGTGGGATTACCCTCAGACCAGTGGGTCTCAATTGCAGATGAGTTTGCCCCCCGCTGGGCTGAGTCTGCAGCTTGCCAGAACACATCGCATCTAGGTGGACCGGGGCAGAACGCATGTCGGGGCTCAGCCACAGCCCCTGCCAGCCAGCCTCCCAGGGTCCCCAGACAGGACCGGGCCCCCTCCCTCTGTGAGTCATTGGAAAACAGCCCTAGGCCACCTCCATGGCGTTTTCCCTCTGGCTTTGTTCTAACACTAAGAGCTTTACAACAGGATTTTTATTTGATAAAATCACAAGAAGCCTCTTAGAGTTCTTGCCTCGTGCATCTTTCTTAACCTACCTCAGTGTGCGTGCGTCCTTGGAGAGCGAGGCCCGAGGAGAGCACTGGGTAGGACCGGTTCAAAGCACTAATGCTGGCAGGAGGTCAGAGAACCAGCTCCCTCCGGCCATCGGAGGCAAAGCAGCACAGCGGATCAAAACGACAGCACTTGCTGGGTGCCCTTTGGCAAGCTGATTAACCTCTCTGAACTTCCTTTTGCTCTGCTCCGGGGGGTTGCTGCGAGCATGCAGGGATCCTGTGTGTGAAGGGCCTAGCACTCAGTAGGTACTCAATGAGTGGCATCACAGAGACATGACGTAGAGAGGCAGGCTTTCATGCGGCAAATGACTACGGGTCGTAGGACGAATGGGAGACATTGCAGAGAGGACAGAACTTGGGCTCAGTGACTTAGGAGGGCAATAGAAGCCTGACTCAAAGAAGAGTTCAAGGCTGGGCCTGTGCCCGCCCCGCGCCACACACAGCTTCAGGGTTCAGCTCTAGTGACCCATCCAAGGAACCACAGGAGCCTTGGGGCCTCCCCGAGCAGGAAGGCCAAGAGGCAGCTGAGAATCCTCTAGAAGCGATGCCCGGGAAGTCTTTTCTTCAGAAAGGCCATCTGCTTCCCATGTGGGAGTGGCTGGCTCTGCCCACTGGGCGGCTTCCGGGCCTGACTGCGCCCCTCTCTTGCAGACCCCATGATGGAGCTGACGGGCACCGACCCATCGGAGCTCGACAGCCAGCAGGAAATGGAGGACTTCGAGGAGAACGCCTACGCCTACGCGGGCGTGGACGGCGGCGCCGAGGCCAGCGTCCTCACCGAACAGGCCATGAAGGAGATGGCCTACTACAACGTGCTATAGCACAAGCTGGGCTGCCCGAAGCCGGCGAGGCGCGCCGGGGCGTGGGGGTGAGACCACGTGCTGCGGGCTGCCCCGCCCGCGGCGAGAAACAAGCTACTGCCCCACTGCCCTGAGCCCTGCCCGCCTGCCCAGCCGTTTGCACCACTAGGGACATCTAGACCAAATGGAGACTGTACTACTGGCCTCAGCTGTGAACCGGGCCTGGGCCCCAGGCGCTCCAGGGAAGGAAGAATGACACAGGAGGCCCGGTCTGGGTCTCCGTGGCCTGCTGCTGTGGGCAGATGGGAGAGATGCTGATGGGGGCCACTTGGGGACAAGTGACAAGGGCACAGGTTCTCAGGTCTCTCCGGGCCCAGCAGAGCTGGGGCAGCCAGTGTGGGCAGGGCCTTCCTGCCGGCTCCTCAGGGTCCCGACGCTGGGGCAAGAGATCGTTGAGCCATGCCTTGTTCCTCCTCTGCACCGATGCCTGCCTCTCAGGATGTCTGAGCCCCTGTGCTGGTCAGCACTGCCCCGCACCCCCACCGGCCCCTGGGCTCCGAAAAGCCCCGGCCCCAGAGCCCCCGCCCCCGTCCTCAGCCAGCCAGGTGGCGCCCTCTGCCTTCTACCTCCTGGTGCCTCCCGCACCCTCCTCGAGCCAGGTGTGCATGCACCCCAGTCCTGGCCTTAGGAGAGCGGGGTACAGCCCAGCCCCCAGCTAACACCCTCTCCAGTCAACTCCCAGAAGGCCCCCGTCTTACAGCCCTGTTTGGAAGTAGGTGTCCCTAATGTGGATTTCAACAAATGTCATCCAGTTCTGTCTTGAACTGGGGCACCACACCAGGGTCCCCCAAAGTGAACAAAGCCGGGATGCGCCTTGCATCAGGCACGCGCTAATAACACAGACAGAGGACCCTGAGTGAGGGGCCGGGCACAGTGAAGGGATCATGAGGGGCTATCCTCAGAGGAGGCCGAAGACCACCTGTATGCGGGGAGGGGGGCTGGAGTATTTTCTTAAAACAAGTATCCATTTTGAGGACGGGACAGCCAAGAGTCAGCAGGCTCCCCGGGAAGAGCAACATATATAAAAAGGAAAATGAAAACCATAGAGAAAACAATTTTTTTGAGCAATGGGGTTATTTTGAAGGTAATTTATTTTTTCTCCCTTCCAATTCTGTGTCACCTATTATCTTTTCTGACGGAGATCATTTTCTTTTCCCCAGCGGAAGCTTGCTTGTGTGCTGTGCGTGCTTTGTGCCTCCCCCACCCAGAGCGGCCTGGCCAGGCAGGACGCGGGCCTGGAGGGGCAGCTGCTAGCAGGAAGCCTCAGGCGGCCAGGGCGGGAGGCCAGAGAGGCAGGGCTGAGCGGGCCCTCCCCCTACCCTCCAAGCCCCTCTTGCTGATGACCCTCTGCATCACCCCTGCAGTGGCCAGGGCCGCTCCATCCTGCTCAGCCAGCGGCTCGCTCCCTCGCTTGCCCACTCATTGCCTCTGTCCCCACACCAGCTCCTGTCCCTGGAACCCCAGACAGGCCCAAGGCAGTGAAATAGCACATTCAGGAATGCCAGGGCACCCAGACTCCTGCCCGCTCACCTCCTGAGGCCTCAGAGGGGAGGGGCAGGCAGGGCCGTCCCCAAAGGCACAGAAGGAGGTGAAGCCACCAGCTTCAACCCAGAAACCAGGCAGCGGGGGCGGAACAGCCAGGGGTGGGATAACCAGTTTGAAATACAGCTACCCCCCCAGGCTGTGTCCTTAGTGAAGGACCAAGCTAGGCCTCAGGGTGGCCGGGATCAGGTCTGAGGGGGAGCACAAGGGGCCTCTTCCTTCTCTGCTGGAGTTGGTGTGAAGCAGCAAACAAGAGGGCTGGGGGCTCACGGGAGCCTCTTCCCAAGTGTGGCTCTCCAGACCCCGAGGCCCCCCGGCCTCCCAGGTGCCCGCCATGATGACCCTCAGGTGGCAGTGACGCCGTCACTGTAGAAAACATTTTCTCCTGCTGAGCAGAAGCATCGTCCCCTGCAAACTACCTCTTCCCACAACGTCTTTGTCCCCTGGTACCAAAAAGAACCCTGTACCTCCACCCCTTCCTCCTCCTCTTTCCTGCCAGCCCAGTGGCCTTGGTCTTGGCAACCCACGGGAGAAGGTCTGGCCCCCAGGGTGGGGCTTTCCTCCCCCCCCACACCCCGCCCCGCCAGCAGCGCGGCCCTCTGCGAGGTTCCATACTTGAACGCCCCCCTGCCCTGTGCCTTGGACCTGGGCAAAACTTCGAGAAGGAAGCAGCACAACTCACGACTTGAGCCGGGGGGTGGTCTCGGCAAGGCTCCCGTCCTCACTCCTGCCCGACCTTTTCGAGAGAGGCGCACGCGGCCTCTTGGGTGACTTGGAAACTCCTGGACGAATTCCATTCTAACTTATTTTGACATGTATACAAACCAACTGTTTAGAAATTCCACTTGTGCAAAGCCCTACTGTGTTTTTACGTTCCTGTTTAAAAAGAGAAGTTTACTTAGCAATAATTATAAATAAATGGATATTCTTTAGTGAGGTGACTGCGGGTGCTTCTTCCCATGGTTCTTGGGGACGAGATCCTCACCCCTCCCCCGGAATAAACTGTCGGTAAGGCTTCCCAGCCCCACACAGCGGGGCATCACTCTGCAAGGACCTGGAGGAGACCCAGACCAGCCTCGCACTGGAATGGCCACCTGCAGGGCCAGGCTGCCACGGCGACCTGCTCCAGGCGCAGGAGAGGGGGCATGGGCCAAGCCCCCCCAGAATTCCCACCACTTGCAGAGAAAAGCCACTGCCCCTCCTTACCCACCAACAGAGCACCAGGACAGACGCCAGCTCACAATGCCAGACCGGGCTTCTGAGGCTGTGCATTCTGGGGAGCTGCCAGCCCTTTGCAACTGATGAGCAAGAAGGGGCCAGAAACCTTGGACCTCCCCGCAGGAGCTGGGCCTAGCAGAGCCAGCACACCAGCTTTTCTTTCCACGGCGCTGGGAGCTGGGTGCGACTACTGAGGAAGAGCGGTTGTTGGAACGGAAGGGGGCCACCAGTGTGTGTGTGGGGGTGTTAGAGCCCATCTCAAAGCTACCCAGGTTCCCAAGTGTTGGGTTTCAGGAGCCGTGAGAGTTCCCCCAAAATCTGGGAAATGGACTGTGGGCTGCCAAGTATTTATTTCATCAAGTGAAGATGACACAACTCTTCCCCAGGACATTTTAACACCCAAAGTACATTACAGTCATGCGTCGCTTAACGATGGGGATCTGCTCTGAGAAACGCACCCTTAGGCGATTTTGTCATGCGAACATCACAGAGTGCACTTACACAACCCTAGTGGGTACAGCCCACTCCACGCCTCGACTCTATGGTACTGATCTTATGGGACCACCGGCCTGTATGCAGTCCGTCGTTCACCAAAGCGTTGTTATGCGGCACATGACTGTATGATCAACCCCTGCGTAAAAGATGACCCTTTAGTTGGATCTAGTCAGCTTTCCAGCATCTTTATAACCTAACTTTTCTAGTTTTGTCAAAGAATGGTGAAGATGAACCCAAGCCTGGGACCCACTTGCCTCGACTGCGTGGGGGCCCCCATTCACCCTCCCCACCCCCAGCCTCAGGCGGCTGTGGAGGAGAGCGGAGAGGCAGCTCCTGGCTGGGACCTGTTTTGAGGACCAAGAGAAGGGCAGATAAAGAGGCCTGGAGATATTTAAGAGGTTAAAAGCAACAAAGGAAAAAAATAAATAAAAAACGTAACCAGATTCTATCGGGAAATAACAACAATCCTAAAAGGGAGAACAGGATATAGGAACCGAATCGTGCCGGGAAATTCCAGGGAACCACAGGCCTGCGTCCCAAGAGCCCCGGCGGCAGCCCAGGCCACTCCTGTGGACTGCAGGGGGCTCACGCCGCTGCCCGGGCCTCCTGCCCCCGCCCTGGTGGCCCTCTGACTGGACAGAGGCCTAAGAAGGACACTACGGTGGCCTGAAGCGCTCGGGTCTGTCCCTGGCCGAATCTCGGAGCCCTCGGCCTTGTGCTGCGGCCGCCTCCTTCCCCTCAGGTACACACACAGCAGACGGTTTTGTGAAGAGCTCTTTAGTAGCTAAATATGGCACCATGTGCTCCAGGGGTGATATAAATTACAGTATGCGAAACATACTGACCGGCTGAGGTAAACAGGCTGCTGCGGCCTCACGTCACCGTGAGGGCAAACACAGACAGAGACTTCTAAAAACATCTCGCTTATAAAAAACGTCCCCCACAAAGGCCTCCTGCGAGGGGCTGGGAGCAGCCGCGGCCCGCCCGCCCGGCCCAGCTTGGCGTCCAAACGCGGCCCGCGGCGCCCCCGCCCGCTACTGCTGGCCCAGGGCTCTGTCCAGGCTGCTCTTGATGGCGTCCAGGAAGTCCGAGGTGTTCAGGAAGTGCTCGTTCAGCTTCACGCTGCCGAGAGAACATGCACATGAGGGGCCCCCCGGCCCGACCCTCCCAGGGCAGAGCCTCTCGTCCCCCCATGGGGAGGGGCACACCCAGGCCATAGGTCAGAGGTTACTTATAGCCCACGGCCAAAGGGCCACGGCAAACTCAGCAGGACCTTGCTAGGGTCTGTTTGCTTTTCTAGGTGACCAGGCAACTAGGCACAAGCCCTCCTGGGAGATGGGTGCGGGAGGGGTGGAAAGGCTCTGAGCCCCTGGCCTCAGGCATGAGGACCAACTCCTGGGCCTGGTCTGGGAAGGCTTGGCCTGAGGCATCCCTCAGGACCGTGGACCTGTCCTGCCCCAAGCCCCAGGCAGCTAAGCTGACTCAGGGGAGGGCCTCTAAGAGGGGTCCTCTGGCTTCTTCCCACCCAGCCCTGAGGTCCCGGAAGGCCAGCCCTGCCCTCTTCCCCAGGCCACACACTTGCTGAGGCCGTGAATGCAGCCTGCCAGGTCCTTGGTCATGGCTCCGCTCTCCACTGTCTCGACGCACACCTTCTCCAGCGTCTGGGCAAACCTGCAGGGGACAGAGTGAAACCCCAGCTGTGCAGAGCCAAGGTCCAGAACCTGCCATGGGCCAGCTCAGACCCCACTCTCTGCACTCACCTGATGAGGTCCTGGTTCCCGTCCAGCTTCCCCCGGTGCTCCAGGCCACGCGTCCAGGCAAAGATGCTGGCGATGGGGTTGGTGCTGGTAGGCCGGCCCTGGGGGTGGGGTCACAGGGGGATCAAGAGCTGAACCAGGCAACGAGGGGGCCACTTGGATGGAGCTGCCCATCCCTAAACTGACAGGGCCAGGCCCGTCTTGCCAGTTGGTTCTGGGCCCCTCAGGTAGATGGGCATGTGGCCACGGGCCCCACACTCACCTTTTGGTGCTCCCGATAGTGGCGGGTGACCGTCCCATGAGCAGCCTCAGCCTCGATGGTCTTCCCATCTGGGCAGACCAGCACGGACGTCATCAGGCCAAGAGAGCCAAAGCCTGAAGAGGGGGAGGACCCTCAGCTCAGTGCCAATGCCTTTCCTAGGACCCCCAGGGTGGAGCCCAGCAGCCCTCTTGCTGTCATAGCTGCCTCTCAGCGGCTGTTTCCACCCACCCCCAACTGTATGGGAGGACAGGACTGTCCACGCTTGTTGTGGTCTCCAGTTGATAGCCACTCAAAGGTGGCTATCATCAGCCCGTTGGCATACATCTGTGTCCCCACCGCCAGGCGTCCCAGAGCCTGTGGCCCCCAGGGCCCGAGACCCCACAGAGCTCTGCCCACCCAGCCTGGCTCGTGACCAAAAGGCTCATTTTCAAGCAGAAAGGATAAAGCCTGCTCCCGGCTAGGCCACCCCCATCACTTTATCTGCTGCTGTTTTAGGCTACTTTAAAGCTTTGTGACTTATTTCCAAATTTTTGCAAATCCAGATGTTGACCTTTTCTGTTGTCCAGGTCTCCCGGGCTTCGAAAGTACTCCATGGCACCAAAATAAGGAGGAAAATTACTTGTCTAAGAACTTCTGCTGTGGGGGCAGGGGAAGGGGGACGCCTTCTCCATCGTTACCTGCACCTTCCCACTCACCGACTACTTATGTACATAAGGGTAACTTTCATGCCTTGCTCTTGCCTGCTAGGGCTTTCCACCCTTCCATCTGAGATGGGAAGGGTTCTAGAGAGAGGATCACCACTGAACTTTTCAAAATAAAGCCAGAGGTTTTATAAAGCATTGAGACCCGCTGCCTTTCATCGCAGCCTGGTGTGGGCCTCCTTTCTCCTCCCAGGGGCTGGACCTCACCCCATCCCACGTGACCGTGCTTCTCCATCCCTATGTTTTACACATAGCTGACTCCCACCACCTTTCCTGCTCCTGCTCCTGTTCCCAACACGACTGGATGATTTCTCACAGTTCTTCTCTAACGGCCTCACCCACGCTTTCTGCTGCAATCCAATTCGTCCTTCAGAACACCCTAGGGCTTGGGGGTCTGCCATCTTCCCCACTATTCTCCTACATCCAAAAAGGCTTACTGTGCAAACCAAATTCTCTGTAATTTAAAGAACATCCAGTTCTGCTCGAGCCAAACCTAGTCCAAACCTGGAGCCAACACAGTCACGGGGCCCCTGCATAGACAGGAACAACCTGAGAGCGGACACACCCAGCCCTTTAGAACTTGAATTCCTGTGTCCTTTCTCTGTGTCAGCAGCCTTAGTAATACACCAGTCCAAACGTAATTTGTGTGGCCCTTCCTCACTCAGAGGCCAGGGAGCTCCTGCCCCCTGCTGTCCACAGGGGAGCCTGCAAAGGGCAGGCAAGCCGCAGTCCCGCTGCTACACTGGAGAAGTTTTCTACCAAAAGGGTCTGAAAAGCCCCCCAGCCAACAGAAGACCAACAGTCCATCCCCACAGGGAGCAGGTGTTCCCAGCATACCCTGGGCCAGGATATCCGACTGCACGTCTCCGTCGTAGTTCTTGCAGGCCCACACAAAGCCACCGGAAGACTTGAGGACCTGAGCCACCATGTCATCAATGAGCCGGTGCTCGTACCAGATTTTATTCTTGTCAAAGTCGGTCTTATAGTGCCTGCGAGCAGAAGGGCCTGTTGTGGGGAGAGGGCAGGAGGCTGACAGGTTGGGGATCCCTCCCTGAGCCTCAGAGCTGTGCCGAACGCCCTGGGACAGCGAGCGCCCCGGTAGGATGGGGCTGGAGGCACAGGGAGGAAGGGCTGTGGAGGCCCTGGGGAGCAGCAAAGGGAGAGGCTGTTACTTGTCAAAGATCTCCTGGAAGATGTCCTTGAAGCGCCCGTCATAGGCTTTCAGAATGGTGTTCTTGGTGCTCATGTAGAGGGGCCACTTCTTCTGGATGGCATACTGGAAGCAGCTGTGCGCGAAACCGGAGATGGACTGTGGGGACAGAGAGAGGTCCCTGGCATGGTCCCCCGGGGCGAGGCCCAGGTGCCAGGAATGGCCTCCCTTCCTCCCGTGCGACCCTCTCCGCAGTCTGGGTTAACCCAGCCCCCCTGGAGGGAGCATCTGTCGGTGCCAGCCCCGCATCCTCCTCCCAGCTTCCGAGAGGCAGCGGCCCCCAGCTTTGCTTTGGAAAGCATCTCCCCCTCCCCAATTCTTAGACCATATGGCTGGGGGGGGGGCTAACTCCCCCAGCCCCCCCGCCAGTCTCTAGAGTCCACAGTGTGTCCTGGTTTATCCAGTCAGGACCCTTCCTCTCCTGGGCCTCCGTGATCGGCTCAGAGATGGTCGTGCAACCTAGGCCTGGCACTTTTGCTGGAACCATGAGCAAAAAGGCTCTTTTCTGATGGGGTAGCGGAGCTGGCAGGGTGCCTAGAGCTACTGGTGGCCACTTCTTCACGGCCTAAGGAGGAGGCCAACGACAGAGGAAAGGAAAGCCAAGAGACGGGGGACAAGGAGGGCATAGGTGTTTAAAAGCCCAGCTTGTTCAAGCCAAGAGTCCTGACAACTAACAGGCCCCCAAAGGGGCATCAGTGATGAGCACGGGAACTTGGGGAGCAGGAGCATCTAGCTCAGCCGGGGTCTGACAGCACCCTCTACACGGGGCCCCCTGAACACGTCCAAGATGCACCTGCTCATGGGCCTCTGACCTTCCTCAAGCCACTGACGCAGGAACAGCCAGAATCACAAAGCCAACGTGGCCCAAGGACAGGCTGGGAGAGGAGGGAGCTTGGGAGCCAAGTGCCGGGGACCCACCTTGTCGGTGTTGTACATGCCCATGCCCACGCCACCGTCAGGGAAGTTGTACACCTCCCACTCCTTGGCACTGCTGCCGTCCTTCGGGGTGAATACTATCTTGAACGTGCCGGCCCGGTCGACGACAAAGTCTGTGGCCTTGTACTGCAGAGACAAGAGGGCGGCTCAGGCCAGGGGCTCCGGATGGGGGTCCCAGGCCAGCAGAGTCCACACCCGCCGCGGCCAACCTGGTCGCCATGGGCGTGCCTGCCAATGGTGATGGGCTTGCTCCAGCCAGGGACGAGGCGAGGGATGTTTTTGCAGATGATGGGCTCCCGGAAGACAGTCCCCCCGAGGATGTTCCGGATGGTTCCATTCGGACTCTTCCACATCTTCCTCAGCTTGAATTCTATGAGGACAGAGATGAAGTGGCGTCATTGGAGCCCCCACCTTCCAACCAGAATTTGAACCCCAAGCAAGGCTGCAGCCAGATGGGGGTCCTAAAAGTCATCCTGGGGAAGCAGCAGAGCCCAGAGGATGAACGTGTGAGCTCAGGAAATGGATCTCCTGGCTTCAGGGTTCAGCTCTGCCTCCCCTCACTGTGCACCTTGTGCAAGTGGCTTCGCCTGGGCTATCAAATGAACTTACTGATAAAATACCTAGCCTGTTGGGTTGCTGCAAGGACTGAATGGGCTCACATGGTAAGTGCCCTGTCCTTATTCCCACATCATGCTCGGACGGGGCAGGCAGCACACGGCCTCACGCCGGACGCCCTGGTTCTAGCCCCAGTCCTGCCACTACCCACGGTCCAGCCCACGTTACTAAGATTGTGGCCCTCTACTTCCTTGCCCATAAATGGGGATATATAAACTCGAGGCTTCAGGAGAAATAAAAGAAACCCTGTGACAAGAGCTTACACTAAAATGCTTCCTCTACGCTGAGGTCAGTACAACCCGAAAGACAGGAGGAAGCAGGCGAGTCTGGAGATGAGTGCTGAATGCTTTCTTCTAGCTCCCTCGTTGCAGGAAGTAGGGACGAGAACTCTGCAAACTCTAAACCACCCTCTTTTTTTTGTTTTTTTGGTGAGGAAGATTAGCCCTGAGCTAACATCTGTGCCAATCCTCCTCTACTTTGTACATGGGATGCCTCCATAGCAAGGCTGATGAGTGGAGTAGGCCCACACCTGGGATCAGAACCTGAGAACCTGGGCCACCGAAGTGGGGCACGCAGAACTTTAACTACTCAGCCACAGGGCCAGCCCCTAAACCACCCTTTCTTGAATGATCCACACCTGGCCCCTTTATCCACAAACTGGTGCCATTTCATGGAACCCTCGAGAGCAGCCCCCAGAACCAGGGATCAGCAACCAGTCCAAGCCTGGTGGGGGCACCTCCCTGAGACCCCTCCATGGCCACAGTGCAAGGGGGCCGACCTGCAATGCCAGGACAGTGGCAGGACACAAGCGACCCTTTCCAGAGTCCTCTGGGGCTCTGAAGGATGCAGCCTGATACACAGCACTCATCTGGACAGAGGCAGCCCAGTCTCTCTGAAAGCCTGCCTGCAGGACAGCCCAAGAGGCCAGAGGAGCGAGCTGCCCAGAGGCTATCCTTACTGAGACAGCGTCAGCACTAGCTTCCTCCTCCACCTCCTCCTCACTCAGAGCCACACGGCACAGCAGCAACACCACTGGCCTGGGAGCAGGGCACATGGATTCTGGTCTGAGCTCTGCCACACCCTAACTGTGGAACCTGAGGCCAGCCCCATAGCTGCCTCTCCCAAGCCTTGCAGAGGGACCGCTAAGGCTCCACTGTCTACCAGCCCTCCCCAGAGAGACTGGGGTCACGTCCCAGCCCCACCGCCCCAACCCACCCCCCTCCACGCCCTCGCACCTTCCACACGGGCCTCATCAGGGGTGATGGTGGCACACTTGACAGCCACACTGTACTTCTGGGTGGCCAACGCAGAGTCGATGGTGACCTGGTCGTTGGTCTGGTCACGATTTGGGAGCCCCAGGTCGAAATACTTGAGCTGGACGTCAACGTGGGGCAGGATGAGCTAGGGACAGGAGGCCAGGGCAAGGCATCAGCCCAGATGACGGTGACTCAGGGGCATGAGGAGAAGTCTGCGGGCCATGGCACGGACAGCCCATCAGGACAGGAAGCAGGGAAGGCTACGGAGGGAGGGGGCAGTGCAGCACAGGGCTGGGGTCAGCCATCCTCAGAGGGGCCAGACCAAAGCCAGCAGGAGGCCAGGGCTCTGGAGAGAGATTGGCAGACCAGGCTGTGGCCGTTGGAGGGCTTGTCTCCTAGCGTGGACCATCTGCCCCCGCGATGGCCCATTGACTCAGCTGAACCCCAACTCCAAGTGCACCCAGATTTTTCTAATACAGTGGGCTCCCTCTTCTTCCCCAAAGAGAAGTGGTGGTTCTTGACCTTCTTCTCGTGACGTACACACAATGCAGGGGTCTGCACATGGACGACACACTCTCCTCAACAGACTCACACCACAGCGACTTTGGAGAAGCTGAGCAGCCCCCCTGGGAACCACCTGCCGTGGTGGCTCAAACGTACCTATCACTATCCTACAACACCCACCACGGCCACGACTCCCGGTGACATCCTGGAACTGCTAAGAGAAGGTTAACCACGTGCACAGCTGCGGGCTGCGTCTTTGCCTGCACACGAGCCCAGTTCTCCGTTCCCTCCCTCGTGGAAGCACACTGGGATGCAGCAGATCAAAACGGTATGACAGAGGATCCGCCTTGCATCTGCACACGTTTATGGCAAAGCATGCAGGCCTTGGTACCAGCAGGAGACAGACTGCTGAGGACAAGCTGCCACACGTCATCAGAACCACAAGTGGGCTGGACACGAAAGAAGGGTGGATGGGGGAGACAGACAGGAACTGCTGCTGCCCACCGGGGTGACGGGTGAGTCCCGGGGACCCAGAGGGGGCCGAGGAAACGTATGCTGAGACTGAACACTGTGCCTGGCCAGCCGCCCAGAGAGCTGCCCACAGTGGGAGGGAAGTACCTTCTCTTTGATGAACTGCCAGATGATACGGGTCATCTCATCGCCATCCATCTCCACCACCGGCTTTGCCACCTTGATCCTCTTGTCGGCATCTAGAACCAGGCACACGCAGCGCATCACGCTCCTGGGGAGGTTGGTGGGGGAGCCCCTCTCCTCCCCGGCCAGACCCACCCTTCTCCAAGGAGGGGGCAGGGGTCAGCCAGGGTCCAGCCGCCCAGTATTCACTCTCCCTTCTGCAGGAGCAGCTCTCACATCACTGGGGGGACCTGGATCCCCCACTGAGTAGGGCCAGCCAGGACTAGCTAGAAAGATGCCAGCCTGGCTAGTCAGATCCCCTGCCCCTGAATTGGAAGGCAGAAGAGACCAACACAGAGGATGAGAGCCAGCCGGGGCCGCCGGGTCCAGTGGGAAGCCGGGGAGAGGCTGCCCACGGGCTCCTGCCTCCAGTGTCGAGGGGCAGCCCGGAATCCCCTCTTGTCCAGGACTCGGTTCTTTAGTTTCCCTGCAAGTCTATGAGCTACCCCATGTCCTTCCGGTAACTTCCTCTCAAAGTTAGCAAGTCATTAACTCTGTCCTTTGCTTGCAACCTGAGAACCCGACAAACTTGAAGTGAGAAAGGAAATTGTCCTGAGCACCTCCCAAGTCCCTGATGGTCCATCCCGCCCTCTAGATGATTCCATTAACCTCAAAACCAGTCCCAAACGGAGTGTCATTATCCCCACTTTAAATGTGGGGAAACTGAGGCTCAGAGAGGTTACCTGCTTACCTCCCAAGGTCACAGTTTGAAAACAGAGGACTCATACTTTGCACAGTGGGAAACACAGGCCTAGGACACCTGAGCATGCAACTCAGAACTCCTGACCCAAGCTGGCTCAGGCCGGCCAGTCCTGCCAGAGAAGCAGCCAAGGACTGGACGAGGGGCCGACCCAGGGCCAGGGAGATGGTGGAGAAGGAAACAGGAGCTGGGGGAGGTTCTTCAAGGAAAGTCTGACTCAGGAGAAAAAGCAACCGTCTGGGAAGTGAATTCCAAAGGAAACTCAAGGAAATGGCCCATTCAGTTCATCGAGGCAGTGCAGGCAGTGCTGACCCCGAGCCTGTGACAGACGGGGCACCGAGCGCCAGCAGGGTCCTCTGCCCACAGGCTCTGGAGAGGCAGCGACCGCAGAGCAGGGCAACAAGATCCATGCCAAACCTGCAGTCGGGCCTCAAGTCAGCAGAAGTCTCGCTCGCTGCTGAAACCCGGGTAGAAACAGGACCCCTGAGAGCTGGGCCCTCTCCCCAAAGGAGCCCTCCTCGGCCCTCACTCGGGGCCCATTTACCCTTATGTTCCCCACAATCCTTACAGATGTAGTTATGGGTCCTCCACCTCCCCGTAGATTAGACCCAGCAAGTCAGAAGAGGGGACAAGGATGTTCACTCGAAAACACCAACAGTCGAAGAAGTGACATTGGCCAGGCTGACAGCACGGGACAGGAGCCTATGAAAAACAGGTCTAGGAACTAAAAACGCACGGCCACTGAGGGACATCTAAAACAAAAGTGACAAAAGCCCAGTAGACCCCATGCATGTCACTGTCCTACAACACACACCACAGCCACGACTCACGATGACATCCCGACCCACGAAGAAAAAGGTGAATTAGGGCAGCAAAATAATTCGCTTTCCAAAGATATGCAAACAGATTTTTTTTTTAATCTAAAAAGAATCTTAGAGATCATTCCAGGAGAAAAATGAGACACAAGGAGCATGGCTTGTGTCGGAGACAGGCTAGAACAGACCCCTGGCTCAAGCGCAGCCTCTGGGTGCCCTTGTGGGTCAGCTGCAGAGAAGCAGAAAGCAAATAGACTGTAAATAGTTCAGTCCCCAGGGAACAAGGTGGATGCTGCTGGCACTGCTCTACCACCCTTCCCAAGATGCAATGGGCTTTGGACCCAAGCTGCAAAATTCCTTCACCTTTTCTGGTCTGAAGCTTCAGTAGAAAGGGCTTCAGGGCCTGCAGTCTACTGTGGTGTTGCCGAGCTAGCTGAGTTTTTAGGAGCATCTCCTATGAGTTAATCTGATGAGAGCTAACCAAATTTTTAAAAGTATATTGAACCTGCCATAATCAGGATCCCCAAGGAGATTCATTGAGGGGCCGGTCCTAAAGGTTTCTGCCTAAGCCTGGGCTCCACACAAGTTTTGGGCTTCAGGCACAGCAGCCAGTGGGGCTGTGGACACCACACCTCCTCCACAGAGGAGTTCGACGTCAAGATCACAGCAGGCAGCCCTCGGTGCTGTGCATGCAGCTGTCAAACCCTCAGAGACCTCGGAGCCCAATTATTTATCAGGTGCTAAGCACCTCTTCCTGAAACACGTAAACCACAACAGCTGGGCGGCTGTGGGAGCCCAAGCAGCAGACACTCATTTTGTTCAGCGCAGGTATTGCTTTGGGTTTGTTTTTTTTAATGTTAATTGATGACCTAGGTTTAAAAATCAGGAACGTTCAACAACAACAAAAATAACCCGATTAATAACTGGGCAAAGGACTTGAATAGACATTTCTCCAAAAATGATACATAAATGGCCAAGAAGCACATGATTCGACATCACTAGTCTTTAGGGAAATGTAAGTCAAAACTACACGATACCACTTTATACCCATTGGGATGGCTACAATTAAAAACACAGAAAATAACAAGCGTTGACAAGGACGTGGAGAAATTGGAACCCTCGTGCCCTGCTGGTGAGAATGTAAAATGGTGCAGCCATAATGGAAAACACCATGATGGTTCCTCAAAAAATTCAAAATAGAATTGCCATATGATCCAGGAATACCACTTCTGGATATAGACTCAAAATAATTAAAAGCAGGGTCTCAAAGAGATACTTGTGCAACCATGTTCATAGCAGCGTTACTCACAACAGCCAAGAGGGAGAAGCACCCCAGGTGCCTATGGGTGGATGAATAGATAAACAAAATGTGGTATGAACCTTCCAGAGAAGAACAGGATTCTAGAAGCTAATCCAGGAAGGTTAAGAAAAACTTTCCTCCAAAAGGTTATATGATGTTTGTGATTCCAAGTTTTTCCAAGACTGGGCTCCCCACCACTTACACATGGATGCACTTGCTTTGAAACTAAAAAAGGAAGCACTTGCATGTTTTAATGATCGATCTGGACCTACCCCAATCGCTTTTGCTGCTTGTTCTTTTGTTTCAAATTCCATGAAGGCAACTTCCCTTGGATCTCCACAGACTTGTGAAAACAACATTGCCACATTTCCCAAAGACACTTGCAATCCAGCTGTAAGTAACACTTCGGCCAACAAATTAGAAGCAGTCATAAATATGTAAGGATTTAATAACTATATTGTCTAAGCTTTTCACAATTTCTATACCTTACTCAGAAGGTCAACAAATATTAACTTGAAATTTTTTTTTTAACGTGGTATATTCAGTGATCCCTGGTATCTGCAGGGTACTATTGGTTCCGGGATCCCTCATGGAGACTAAAATCCACAGGTGCTCAAGTCTCTTATATAAATGGTGCAGTATTTGCATATAACCTACGCACATCCTCCCGGATACTTTAAATCATCTCTAAATTACCTGTAATACCTAAGACAATGTAAATGCTATGCAAATAGCTGTTGTATTGTTTAGGGAATAACATCAAGAAAGAAAGTCTGTATGTGTTCAGTTCCGTGTACACGTTCTGTGGACGCGGAACCATCAGATATGGAGGCTGACCGTACATACAATGGAATATTATTCAGCCTTAAAAAGGAAGGGAATTCTGCAGTATGCTACAGCATGGATGAACCTTGAGGACATTATGCTAAGTGAGACAAGTCAGACACAAAAAGACAAATACTGTAAGATTCCACTTATCTGAGGTACCTAGAAGACAAAATCATAGAAACAGAAAGTAGAACAGTGGTTGCCAGGGGCTGGGGGGAGGGGCGGATGGGGAGTTGTCTCCCAGACATACAGTTTCAGTTTTGCAACATGAAAAGCTCCGGAGGCTGGTTGCACAACTGTGTGAGTGTGCTTAACATTACTGAGCTGTATGCTTAAAAACGGTTAAGATGGAAATTTTTGTTATGTGCTTTTTACCACAATAAAAAAAATAAGAAATTAAAATTAAAATTTTTTTTTAAAAATTTAAACCAGTCCAAAAAACCCAGGAGATTTGACATAAAAAATCCAGCCTCTCTTGAAGGCTGAGTTGCTTCCGCCTCACCGAGCAGATGCTCGTCCCAGCCGAGCGGAGCACAGCCCCTCCCTTCAGTCCAGGCTGCCAACCGCCCTCCAGACTTTGCTCAGCCAGTACGGCAGAGACAGCCTCTGGGAGACACGTGGTGACAAGCGACCTGAAATCCCAGAAACAGCAGCTGGGGCTATCTGAAAGCCTGCAGGGGACAGTCACCAGGAAACCTTCCGACGACGCCTTGCACAAACACGGTCCTCGTGGCTAGAGTGTGGGATGGAATTACACCAGTCCCAAGAGGCCCATTAGGCCAACCCTCCTCCCCGTTTGGGCCTCCTAGCACCCAACACCATGTAAGGATTTCAAAACCTGTCCCTATTCAGATCTGCTTGCTGCTCCGCACCCAGGGCCCCTCCCAAGACGGCCGCCCCAAGAGTCACTGCTTTCACCACATTCCTACCCACGCTGCTCTCAGCAGAGACCGCTCAGCCAGCTCGGCCCAGCAGAAAGCGGGGGGAGGCCCCCAAGGCCCGGAGCTCAAGAAGGCAGCGCAGCAATTCCAGAAGAGACTCTACTGTTTTCCTCAGTGTCATCCTTCAGTGCTCCCTTTCTCTCACACCCACATCCGAACCATCAAAAAGTCCAGTTGGCTCTTCCTTCAAAAGACATCCAGAATCCAACTACTTCTCACTCCCTGCAGTGCCACCACCCAGGTCCAAGCCACCACCATCCTCTCTTGTCAGATGATGACTATGGCCGCCTACCAGATCCCGGAAGCCAGGTGCTCCTGTTAAACTGTAAATTAGGCATGACACACCTCTTAAAACCCTGTAAAGCCTCCCCTTTCACTCCGAGTAAAAGCCAAAGTCCTCAAAAATGGTGTGCGAGCTCCACATGGCCCCATGGTCCGACCTCATCTGCCATCACTCATCCTTGTGCACTCCGAGCCACCACGGGCACCGGGCACTCCTCCCTCACTGCTCCTCCCACAGGCAAAGGCGCACGCCTCCACCAGGGTTCTTCCCCTGATAACTAAGTGGGCTGCTCCCTCTGCGCCCTCACGGCTTCTTTCAGTGAGGTCTTTCCCGGCTGCCCCAGCCAAAGTTTCCTGCACACAGTCCTTGCTCATCTGTTCTCTTTAGTTCTTGTTACCATATATGATGCTAGTCAACCCCCACCGTGTTGACTGTCTGTCCCCGCACTAGAATTTAAGCTCCATAAGGGCCAAAATCTTTCCTCTCATTCCCAGCTCCATCCCCTTGCACAGGGCCTGACACACAGTCGAAGCACAATATTTGTTGAAGGCATGAATGAATGTCAGCTCGCAGTCAATTAGGCCGGTGGTAAGGGCTGCCCTGCCCTCAGCTTCTGTGAGGATGACATGTGCTCCGTCCCCTCCCGCCCTCCTGGCATGCAGTGCCGCACAGAGGCCAGGGAGTTCCCACCATCAGACGGTACCAGACCATCACAAACGGACACGGTGGCATCTCTGCCTGACAATGGGCTCCCAGCCCTGGAACGGCTCACAGTTTAGAGCATATTCATATTTGCAATCTGCTGGCATTTCAAACATGGGTTAACAGAAGTGGTAACCCCAGTGCAGGCCGCAGAGCCTGGCTTCCTGTATTTAGACAGCCGTTTCCAGCACCTCATACCCTGAATGCAATCAGCACGAGACGCCTCAACCTTACAGAGAAGATTTCGGAGCAGGCCCCAAGCTTTCTAGAAAGGCTCTCCCTCAAAACCTACTGGGCCTAAACATGACCACCCAAAACCGCTCTGGTGAGACGGCGGTGGTCTTCAAGGCTCAGCGAAGAACACATAAGAACTCTCCTGGTGGGTCTGCAAAACTTTGAACCATCATGAAATAATTTGCCCTGGGATCTACGAGTGCAGGCGAGTCACCAAGATCTGAAAAGTTAAGGGGCAGGGTGAGAAAAATAAGAAGCTCCTGGGCTAGGAGTGGAGCAAAGAAAGGCTGGATAAGTAATTCTTCCATTGAGCAGTTACGCAGAGCGCACCCTCATTTCCCCAAACTCTAACTTATCAGAACCACCACCAGCAGTCGCTGGCGGCCTAGGACTTGCAAAACTAGAGACGTGTGTGGGAATTGCCCGGCAGCAAAAACACCAGACCGTTTGGCCAAAAAATATTCTTTCCTTGTCATCAGGGGGAATGCCAAGTATTCTGTCTCCAGCAGTGTTGCCAGGTAACAAGCTAGCAGAGGTCACAATTTATAGCCTTGAGTCCAACTAAAATACCAGGCATTCAGCCCCTTAATAAGCAACCCACTTGGGGACTTCTGGAAGGACCTGCAACTGACTGCTCTTTTTATGTGTTACCAAAATTCAGGCCCCAAAAGGGGCTTTGTTTTCTTGTTTGTGTGATTTTTGTTTCCTTTTTTACCATCAATGCAGAAAAAAAAGGGGGAAAATGGAGAATGTATCTAACTTCCACCATACTTGGCTGAAGGTGGTGCCATATGGCAAACGTTGGGGCCTGAGGGCACTTGGAACCTTGGAGTTGCAGGGCTGACCCCTCACAGAGACAAAGCCCAGAAGGACAAACGCAGAAATGCCCCTTTCTCCTTGGCAGGGGACGTGGGGGCGCTGGGGCCCAAGTTCTTCCCCTCCCTTCCCCTCCCCTCCCCCACCTCCCAGCTCCGGTCAGCTGCTCGAACACTAGGTTAAAGATTACCTACACTACAGTGAAGCCAGGCCGCCGGGGCCCCACCCCCTCTTCCGCCCTCTCCTGGCTGACCCCAAGGGGCTCCCGGCCAGGTCGGGATAGGGGTTTCCGTGGCAACAGGCATCAGACAGGACCAAGGGACCTAGCCTGTTCCCTGCCTTTTGCAGCTGGCGATGGAGAGCCAGGGCGCAGACCGATGCCCACAGGCCAGACTGGGCAGCCCGTGTTGGTGACGGAGGCTCAGCCGAAGTCCTGCTTATGTCTTCTTGCCTAAGCAGGGAGCTAAGGGTACCACGGAGCTGTGACAGACGATCCGGGAAAGTGACATTTCGGCGCGCGGCTGCCAAGTCTCCCAGCCGGGTGAACGGAGCGGGGCCAAGAGCAGCGCAGAAGCCGGCGAGCGAGAAACGGGCAGGTCAACCCAAGGAGAGGCCCCACGATGGAGCCTCCAGTGCGGGGACAAGGAGAAGGGGGGCGTCCAAACAAAAGGGAAAATAAAAAGGACGCTCCTCCAGCTGTCTCCTAAGAGGCTCCAAAAATAGCTGACGAGGGCCTGGCAGCCAGGAGGGAACAGAGCGCGGCCGGCTGCAAAGGAAGGGGAAGTGGATGCCTCCTCCCTGGCCGCCTTTGTCTGAGCAGACTCGGCGCCGCGGCTCTCCCTCCCAGGGAGGCAGCGGGCCGGGCGCCCCAGCCCCACTCGGCCGCTCGTCTCCTCCAAGGGCGCACGGCGGGCAGGGGACCCTCCGGGCCCGGGACACCTCAGCACCCGCTACGGGAATATCCGGGGGCGCAGAGCAGCCTGGAGCCCCCGGCCGCCCGCGCAGGGCCGCAGGGCCAGTATCGCCCGGACCACCGGTTGCCACAACCCTTCCAGTCCCCGGCCCTGCGCCTGGCGCGGCCTGGAAGCTTGGGCAGGGGAGATCGTTCCCCTGCCCCGGCTCTTTGTGTGCCCAACCCCGCCGTCCCCGGTCCGCGAGCCGCCCGGGTCGCGCTCCCCGGTGCCCATCTGGGAGGCCGCCACGTCGCGGTGCCGGGCGCGCGCCCCGCCCGGACCCTCCTCGTGGCACTCACAGTGGCGCCGCGGCTGCTCCTGCAAGCTGGGGCCTGTCAGGGCTGCCGGCGCCCAGGCTGGCCCGGAGCCGGAGGCTCTACAGAGCGAGCGTACGACCCGCAGGTAGCCGGCCATCCCGAGCAGGCGGGCGGACGCACAGGTCAAGCGAGATGCTAGCGCCAGCTGCCCGGCGGCGGGCGGCTGGGACCCGGCCGGGCCGGAGCGCGGGCAGGACTGGGCGGGGCGGCCAGGGGCCACCACGCGATTGGGCCTCGCCGGCGGGTGGGCGGAGCCCTGGCCCGGCCGGACTCCTCCCCCGGCCCTGCACCAGCCGGGATCCCGCCCCCGCGCTCAGCCCGCGCTTCCACCTAGCGGCGGGAAGCCCAGCCGGCAAGGGCGAGGGGCGTGAGTGTGACCCACCCGGACGCGCGAGCGGGGATGGGAGCTGGAGGATGAGGGGAGCCGTTAGCGAGGCTGAACCCCTCCCTCCAGGAAGCCCCATTGGAACCAGGGTCTCATTGCTGACACATCAGCTTCAACCGAAAAAGGCAAATCTGAGCAAACTCCTGGGTCCTTCGTGTTTGCTGGGCTGAAACTCCAGGGCGCATTACCCGAGTGCGGGCTCCGCGTTCTTGAGCTAAGACCACGGCACCCCAATTCTCCTCCAGCTGGCTCTCAGATCCTCCTAGCCCCTCCACGGGTTGTGAGACTGACCAGAGTCTAAAGCTGAAACCCCTCCTGTGCTTCTCACCAGAAGGTCCCTCCTCGGAGTCACTCAGCATCGCCAGGGTCTGTTTTCTCTCGTCTGAAATGAGAATGATAACAGTCCTAGGGCTGCCAGGAGACCTGGGTGAAATAACGTATGTGGAAGGCCTGGGGCACACCCTGTGCTCCCCGGCCGTTGCACCAAAGCTTATCACGTTCCAGATGGGAGCTCATGCAGCCAGGCCTGAATAAACGCAGCATGTTCCGGGCAGACAGTCCCATTTCTGCCCGCTCTCGTGCAAAAGAATATTGACTGGTTCTGCAAGAAACAAGCAAAGTCTCTCTCTCTTGCTTCCCCCTTTTTCTTGAAGTGAGACACCAGCCGGGGGCTGGGTTTTATTTTAGACAAATCTGACCCCAGCCCCCTACTTTGCCAGTCACACCAACTCGTTCCAAATACTAACAACCTCTCTGCCCTGTGTTCCCAGCTCTCCCCCTCACTGCCTCCCGGTCAACACGGCCAGATGGAGCTGAGCCAGGAGAGCGACCTTGAATTACCGGCTTCAAAGCCCAGCCAGGCAGGGCTACTGCTTTGGCCCCGAGAGCCAGCAGACTGGCCCAAGGGGAGGCTGCTTTGGGCCCCCGCAAAGTCCGAGGCCTCAGTTGAGAGCCTGTTCTCGGGCCAGCGTGCCCCGGAATGACCCATTATGCCTTTCACTCTTTTCCCAGTTCTCTTGCTCGAAACACAAGCACAGCCCATGGAGCCTCTGGTATTTGGTTTTCATGCCATCCTGGTATTACCAGGCACCTGGGCCTCAGCCCATCCCTGAAACTGGGAGACTGGACGCCCTGAGGGTCCTTCCAACCCAGTCAGATTCAGCGCTGTATGTCAAGTACTTACACTCTCACTTCTGAGCTGGTTATAAAGAAATCACTGCCCATGCCAGGGGCTCATCTGTTCCTCTACGTGGTGGACCAGGGCGTCAGGCCTGAGAGGCAGTCCTGCAGGCTCCGAATGTTCCAGAATCTGGCCTCTGCCTGCAGCAGGATCAAGGTGGAGGCACATGTGTCCTTTGCAAGCAGAGCAGCAGCCCAGGCAGTTGAGGCAAAGTCTTCAGATTAAGCTGCCTCTCACTGTTCCCAGGGCTCAGCTCCATGCCCGCCTTCACCATACAGTGCCCATTTGGTGAGGCAGTCACTGTCAGCACCATCGACTCAGAGAGGTTAGGATACTCGCTTAAAGTCACACAGCTGGAAAGTAGCAGAACTCTAGTTCATATTCATACACCTGGCTCCCAGTTCATTGCTCTTTTAAGAAGAAAGAAGAGGACACCAGAGCCCCTAGTTATTGCACTTATTTGGAATTCCTGGTGGTGGTAACTAATGGCCCTAAAAGCCACTGCAGAGAAAGATGGGGTTTAAAGGAGAGGTGCTTAGATCCTCCAGTTTGGGGTCAACCCTTCCCTATTTTTAATCAAACCCCAATTAGCTATTGAGTCTAGGTGACATAGAAGTTCCCCGTGGAGGCAGAAAAACGCACATCACTCAGTCTCTACTCCGGGAGCCAAACACGCATCTATGCGATCATCACGAACCAGGCACAAGAGGAAGGAGTCCCAAGATGCCAGAGGCCTCGCAAGGAGAAAGTCATCACTGATGGGGGCACCCCTGTGAGCTCAGGGCACAAACACCCATCAAGTTGGCTCTCAAGGGTATTTAAGATCTGGGAGGAGGCTGGACAGGCAGGCTGGCAGAGGTGAGGGACTGGCGCTCCATCCAAGTGGACGCTCCAGGGCATTAGTTTTGCCGTACCTTTGCAGGCAGCGGGCAACATGTGGCAACAGCAGTGAGGGGATGTTGGGGAGTAGGGGCTCAGACCTGGGGAAGGGAGACCAGGGTCCCTGAACCAGGGGCAGGCCTGACACGGGGTCCTGGCAGCACCCTCCAGAAGGGCAAGACTCCAGAGATGATGTAGAAGTGGACGCAGCAGGAATGGCAGCTGGCTGGATTTCGGGCGGGGGAGGAGTCAGAGTGACTCAGACTCCCATCCCTGGAGCTGAAAGAATGGTGATGCCATTATTAGAAAATAGGAGGAGGAGAGGGTTGTGGGAGAGGTGTTGATAGCAGAGCTATTTGTGGTCATCTCTAAACTGATTCCCCTGCGGCAGTCTGTGCTCCCTCCTCCAATCCGCCCTCACGGCTGCTTCCACTGCTTCCAGCACGCCACCCTGAAGCACAGCCCTGAGCCGTTCCTCCACAGCTCAGAGACCTGCAGGAGCTCTCCACTGCCTGATACACTACAGTCTGACAGTCTGTAACATTTATGGCCTTCACCTCCCTCACCACCTTTCTCTTCTATTTCCTCTCCCCGAGAACCTGAAATTTAGCCATTCCCCTGAGTAGCCCGGGACTCTGAGCCTTTGCACCATCCCTTCCTTCCACCAAGTGGACTCTTTCCATTCCTCATGGCCAGACCCACTCATCCTTGGTGGCCAAGTCCAGGCGCACCTTCTCAAGCCTGTACTGGGGGCGGGGCGGGGGTTGGGGGACACACCGTTCCTTTACACCTGAGCTGTCACCCAAAGTGAACAGCTCCCCAGACCCCTCTCCCTCAATAAAAGAGCAGAGAATCCTACTCCGGTGTTCAACTTTGTAAAATAAATCTCTGGACAATTATAGGCAGAGTCCAGAAACAAATTTGGAAGATTTTAAAATTCTATTTAACTGCATGACATTTTCTTTCAGGTTGCTTAAGTTAACCCTAAAAATTCCTAATAAAACTAGAAATGCAAAGTTGGAGCAAGGGGAAATCATCGAAAGGCAATAGAAAGAACCAGAGGCGACATTACCGTTTAGCAGCAGTTTCCCTGTTTGCCGACATCATTTGTTATGACGTCTCATTGCCCGGGCAAGTCACTTACCTTCTCTGAGCCTCGGTTTCTTCATCTGCAGATGAGGATAATAACACCTACTTGTAGTAGTTGTTAGGATTAAATAAACTCATGCGGATCAAATGCTTAGCGTGGTGCCCGGCACACAGAGAAGAAACCTGTTGGTGGTGTTAATATTATCCATTCATTCACATCCACTCCACATCTTTTCACTGAGCTCCTGTGACATGCCAGGCATGACCAGGGATGGACAAGAGGGCACATTCCAGTCCGGAGAGGAGCTCGGTCCACAGGGGTGTCAGGGAGATGGATGTGTAAACAGGTCATTTCAAAATACAGTGGATGTGGCTGGAGGGAGGGTTGGTTAGTTCAGTCCCTTTGGAAGGCCATTCGCCAGCATCCATCCTTTTATAAAATGCTCATACTCTTTCTTCCAGCAGTTCCACTTTGGGGACTGACACCACAAAAACACTCACCAAATCGAGGAGAGACTATGTGTAATGTGTTCGCTGCAGCACGGTTTGTGACAGAAAAAAACTATGAAAAATATGTGTGAAATATTGAGGGCATCCAAACCAAAGTGGGGGGAGGATTATGGGAGATTCTCAATTTTCTACTTCAGTTCTGCAGGGTTTGAAATATTATATAACAAACATCTATTACCTTTGTAACCAGAGAAAGAACAATTAAGATATATATTTTTAAATTTTTTAAAACAAATCGTCACAGTAACTTAAGTGCTGTACAGAGTGGCTCACGTCCCAGCAGCTTCCTTTGGATTAAGGCTTCTCCCCTGGTCTTTCCGTCCTGGGGACACGGAAGGGTTACAGGGGCTGGAGGAGGGGAAGAGGAAGTGAGGTCGGAGGGGAGGGAGGGAGAGAGGGAGGGGCCCCGCGCGGAGACCGGGCTGCGGCGCCCGCGCCTGGAAGCTGGACGCTGGACGCTGGACGCTGGAAGCTGGAAGCAGCCACCGGCAGGTGCGCCGGAGGAGGCCGCTAGGCGGTTCTTGGGGACACAGAAGGACGAAAGGGCAGAACATAATGTGGAGTTAGGTGGAGATTAGGACAAGATGGTGGGACCTGGAACAACGGTTCTCAGATGTGGTCCGCGGATCCTGGAGGGGGAGGGGCGCGAGTATCCGCGAGCTCAAAACTATTTTCGTAATGATCCTAAGGCCGAACCATGAGCCTTTCTCACCGTATTGACATTTGCACGAGTGGTGCAAAAGCAACAGTGCGGGAAACAGCTGGCGGCTTAGCGTGAATGAGGACAGAGGCACCAACTAGACCGGTAGTGATTTTATTGCTCATTGCCATGCCCTCTCCGTCTTTTTTAAAAAAATGTCTATTAATAAGGTATCCTTGGGTATACATCTTTCTAATGTTCTATATAATAAAAATGGGAAGTGGGAATGAAGCCTTGTGCGGCAGACCTGAGTAAGATGGTGTCTCCCGGGAAAGCCCTGAAGCTTGCTGGAGCCGTGAGCTGAAGCAGCTGCTTTTTCCTTGTAGCTGGAAAGATTAACTGATAGAGAAACCATAGTGATTCAGACCTGCATGTTGGCAGATATTTTCTCAAAAAGAAATGAAAGGAGCTGGTCACTTCAAGAAAATAATTGACATTATTTTTTGTCAATGATACAATTGGAGCTTTCAAGGGAAAATTAGAATTTTGGAAAACTTGTCTATACCACCCTGAGCTGGAGAGCTTCCCAATTCTTAAAGATATTTCTAATGAGATTAGTGGTTTTATCAAATGTGATTTTTTTTCATATTGTATAATAAAATGTGTCAACTTTTGGAAGATCTCCATACCTCAGTGATGCGATATTTTCCAAATGAACAATGCATGAGTGCATGAGTAAAAGATCTATTCAAGAATGGATTTGAAAAAGGAAAAATAAAATCTTTTAAAAAAGGGGGCCAGCCCCGTGGCCAAGTGGTTAAGTTCACACACTCCACTTCAGAGGCCCAGGGTTTCGACGGTTTGGATCCTGGGCTTGGACATGGCACCATTCATCAGGCCATGCTGAGGCGGCATCCCACATGCCACAACTAGAAGGACCCACGACTAAAACTATATAACTATGTACCGGGGGACTTTGGGGAGAAAAAGGAAAAATAAAATCTTTAAAAGAGAATGTATTTAGGGGCCTGCCTGGTGGCGCAGCAGTTTAGCAAGCACATTCCGCTTCTATAGCCCGGGGCTCGCTGGTTCGGATCCCGGGTGCAGACATGGCACCGCTTGGCACGCCATGCTGTGGTAGGCATCCCACATATAAAGTAGAGGAAGATGGGCATGGATGTTAGCTCAGAGCCAGCCTTCCTCAGCAAAAAGAGGAGGATTGGCAGCAGTTAGCTCAGGGCTAATCTTCCTCAAAAGAAAAAAAAAGAATGTATTTGAATGTGACAAGAGTAGGAAAGGTGCATAGATGTTTCAGATTCCACGTTGCAATTAACCTTTGAGAAACTATCACTTGTACATTTTGTTATAGTAAAAGAATGCCCTGGATGGGGCCTCACCTTGTCCTGTGAGCAGCCCATGCAAGTCAGGGTACCCCTGGTGCTTAGGGTGCCCACCACGCCCACATACATCCCCTCAGGCCTGGACCATGGTGCAGCGCTGGTACATGAACCAGTCCCAGGACGACTTGACGTGGCCCCACAGCCTGGAGCCACTGCTGCCCGCTGTGCCTGGAGCAGCTGTGCCAGCTCAGAGTCCTTTACTGGAAGCTGACAAATATGAGAATGATCCAGAATTAGAACAGATCTGAAAAGAGGAACTACTCCTAGATGGACATAAGAGCCATATGCAAAGATAAACTGCCAAATTGTGAAAAAAAGATGGAGGTGTTTTATGAGGAAGGAGCATCTGCACTCGGATGTAAGATTTGCTGCATCCTGGAGGGCAGCGGACACTTTGATGTAAGAGGACTAGTGGATCCAGATTTTCATGGAGAAAGGAGACATGATAACTCTTCTTGCAGGAATTTATCACTGCTTCACGGTGGATGAGAAGAACTACATGACGCCATGTGGCTGTTTGTGGGAGGAGCAGTGTGGACCTCGTACAACTGGCCAGCTGACCATTTCTAGGCTCAAGCACGTGAAATTTTTGGCATAGACAACATATTGATGCTTCCTGGGAGCTAACACACCCTTTGTAAAGATCCCAAACGTGATAACTGAGCAGAAAATCAATCACTTTCTCTTTGCTTTTATATCGTAGGCTTAAAGCTAGATTATCTTTCTTTTGCAAGATTATTTGATCAGACTTTTTTTTTTTTTTTTGAGGAAGATTAGCCCTGAGCTAACTACTGCCAATCCCCCTCTTTTTGCTGAGGAGGACTGACCCTGAGCTAACATCCATGCCCATCTTCCTCTACTTTATATGTGGGACACCTACCACAGCATGACTCAAATGAAAGTTTTATCTCCTGAAATGTAACTGCTTAGATGCTCTATCTGGACATGATTCTTAGACTTTGAACCAGCTTATCAGTCAATGCCATGCCTGCCTTATAAGAAGCTTGTGGTATAAGAAATATATTGGGTCTTTGTCCCTGGTTCCTGGCACAGAGCTACTAAAACCCTCGGAATTTCCTAAGTGACAGGAGTGGCCTTTGTTATTCATAAGCAGCCCCTTTGAGCATCCCTGTTCCACTGAGACTGAAGCTCCTGTGCTCAGGACCCTTCTGGACCTCGCTCTGTGTCCTTCCTCATCTGGCTGTTCGTCTGTGTCCTTTATAATAAATGAGTAAATGTAAATCCAGGTTTCCCTGAGTTTTGTGACCTGTTCTAGCGAACTATGGGCCCCGATGAGGGGGTCATGGGAACCCCCAATTTATAGCCAGTCAGTCAGAAGTACAATTGTCCTGGATTTGCAATTGGCATCAGTCTTATGGGGCTGAGCCCTTAATTTGTAGGATCTGAGGCTAACTCCAGGTAGATGGTGTCAGAATTGAGTTAAATTGTAGGACATTCATTCCTCCTGAGAATTGGAGAATTACTTGGTGTGGGAAAACTAACTAGAAAGGTGTAATGGTAGATGATATTACTAACCAGATAGAAGACACTTTTTTCTCCCAAAATTATGCCTCGGAGTGAGGAGTAGTAAGGGGGAAGAGCTCTCCTATTAGGGCACACTCTCAGTGGCATATGCCACATGCCACTTGCAACTTGCCTGTTCAAAATAAAGAAACTGCCTTAATTTAAATTTGTAAAAAGGCCACCTGTGTCTGGCCCCCCTCCTGCTGCACTGAAACCTCAAATTCCACAGACTTTGCATGAGGGCTCTAATTCTGTACGCTGCGTGTGCTTGTTTTCTCATCTCTTATTCTTTTTAAATTCATGCTTAACTACTCTGGGAGAGAAGAGCTGTAAACAGTTTTAATTAAACCATACTTATAGAAACCGACTTTCTTATACTCTATGCGTTTGGCATTGCTGTTCTTGAAAAATTAAAAGGTCTTTGATAAATGGGGGGGGGGGGAGAATATCCTCAGTATCTGAAACAGCTGTAAAAATACTCCTTTCTTTTCCTTTCCCAACTACATGTCTCTGTGAGGCTGGATTTTCTTCATATACTTCAACCAAAACAAACTTCAGCAGCAAACTGAATGCAGAAGCGAGCGCGAGAATCCAGCTACTGCCAGTAAGTCAGACACAAAGAGATATGCAAAAACATAAACAAAGCAACGCTTCTCGGTAAGTTTTTTGTTTTGGAAAATGTAGTTATTTTTAAATGACTGAATAAATATTTTTTTTAATTTCTGCTTTAACTTTTACTTCTGTAAATATGGTTTTATATAACCCATATAAACAAAAGCTCTTTGGAATCTTCAACAACTTCTAAGAGTGCAAAGAGATCCTAACACCAAGAGCTTTGAGAATTATCCTGGCTCAACAAAAATGGGGACCATGTTATCAGACACGAGAAATTTACCATTTATGCAATAATACTATATCAAATATAACCTGCATTTTTTTTTTTAAAGATTGGCCCTGAGCTAACATCTGTTGCCAATCATTTTTTTTTTCCTTCTTCTCCCCAAAGCCCCCCAGTATGTAGTTGTATATTCTAGTTGTAGGTCCTTCTGGCTCTGCTATGTGGGATGCCGCCTCAGCATGGCCTGATGGGCAGCGCTAGGTCCAAGCCTAGCATCTGAACCGGCGAAACCCTGGGCCGCTGAAGCAGAGCATGAGAACTTAACCACTCGGCCATGGGGCCGGCCCCTGTAGTCATACTAAATTGTCCCAAAAATTCCTTTAAGTGTGGGGAGGGAGTCTGGGATCCAGAGTCTAATCAAGGATCATGCATTGCATTTGGTTGTCATGTCTCATTTGCTTTCTCTAGTCTAAAGCAATGCCCTGGTTTTTTGTGGGTGGATGGGTGGAAGGTGTCTATAACCTTGCTGTTTATTTTTGAAGAATCCAGGGCAGCTATTTTGTGGAATGTCCTAACAATTACATTGCTTCTTTTGTCTGATACTTTCCTTAACATTAGATTCAAGTGAAACATTTTTTACAGGAACATTACATAGATTGTGTCATTCCCATTGTGTCACATTAGGAAGCTCCCGGATGTCCGTTTGTCCTATTTTAGTTATGCCTGACTAGGTTCAGGAACTGTCTTCCTGATGGCCATTTCATATTTCATTGCTCTAGGGCTATATGCTCTGTCTTCTTTGGCACTTAGTGGCTCTTTGTGGTTCCATATGTGGCCAGATTTGTCAAATGTGGTCAAATGTGTACTTGAAAACAAAACATACAGCTCCCTAATTGTATGCAGACTTCTGCACCTGTCCTTTTAGAGCATGCTTGTCGGTTGTTCTTCAAATAACCGTAGGTTCCTCACATCTGTATTCTTACAAATTCTTATCAGCTTGATCTGTTAGTTTCCGGGAGAGGTGTGAACATCTCCCAGTGTGGCTGGGGATGTGTTCCTTTCTCTTTGCAGTTCCATCCACTGGTGCTGGATATATTTTGAAGCTGTGTTGTTAAGTGTTAGATTCATGTCTGTATATTTTTCTAGTGAATTATTCCTTTTATCATTAGTAGTAATGATCATCCTATACCTAATATTGCTTTTTGCTTTAGGATTTATCTTGGGTTATATTATATTGTGACACCAGCTTTATTTTGGTTGGTATTTGCCTGATATTTTTTTTCATGCCTTTTACTTTCCCTTTTTTTTGTCACGGTGTTTTATGTGTATCCACATGTAGCTGAAGTTTCTTTTTGTAACATACTTGAAAAGTCTCTGTCTGGGAGGGTGGGGGTCAAAAGGGGTGATTAGGCTCACATGGTGATAGACTATAATTAGTTTGTGGGGGGTAAACATGATGTGATCTACACAGAATTCAAAATATATTATGATGTACATCTGAAAGCTGTATAATGTTATAATCCAATGTTACTGCAATAAAACATAAATAAATATTTAATAAATAAATAAATATAAAAATTTAAAATTAAAAAAATTTTTTTTAAAAAAGGCTCTATCTTTTAGGGGCCGGCCCCGTGGCTGAGTGGTTAAGGTCACGCACTCCGCTTCGGCAGCCCAGGGTTTTGCTGGTTCGAATCCTGGGCGTGGACATGGCACCACTCATCAGGCCATGCTGAGGCAGCGTCCCACATGCCACAACTAGAAGGACCCACAACTAAAATATACAACTATGTACTAGGGGGCCTTGGGGAGAAAAAGGAAAAGTAAAATCTTTTTTAAAAAGTCTCTGTCTTTTAATAGATACATTTAAACTATTCACATTTATAAGGATTACTGAAAATTTTTACTTATTTCTATCACTTTATTTTGTGTTTTCTATTTGCCATATTTTTCTTTTACTTTTTTCCCTAAGTTTTATTAGCATATACTTGACATACAGCGCCGTATAGATTTAAGGTGCACGGCATAGTGATTTGAGTAACTCTTGCTTCTTTTCACATCCTTTTTAATTTTCTATTGCTCAATCAAGATTTCTTTAATGTCCTCCAGTCCCCTTACTGGTTTAGAAACTGTATATTTTATTTCTACTGGTTTAGAAATTAAATTCTTGACTTTACAAAGTTTAAAACTCACTATTTTCTCTTTTTTTGGGGGGGGGGAAGAGCAGCCCTGAGCTAACGTCTGTGCCCATCTTCCTCTATTTTATATGTGGGATGGCTTGATGAACACTGTGTAGGTCTGAGCCCAGGATCCAAACTGGTGAACCCTGGCCCACCGAAGCAGAGTGATGAACTTAACCACTAACCCACCAGGCCAGCCTCTCATTACTTTCTTTATCCTTCTTAAAAATATGAGAAACTTAGATGATTTCTCTCCAATTTCTCCTCTCCTATCTTCCATGTTATTATTCCATAGTATTTTAGTTCCACCGGGTCTTCTGACCCCCCTCTTTTGTTTCAAACAGATTGATCAACATGTTTGCTAGTTTCTTGGTTCAGCATTGTGACTTGCATTCCACTCCTACTTCCTGGGTTCAGTTTCCTAGTAACTGAGGAGCATGATTGAACAGGTCTTCCAATAAAGGTCTGTGCATAATTGACTTTTCTCTGTCTCAAATTTTAATTTTACCCTCACTTTTTTTTTTTACTTTTTAATGAAGTATAATATATATATATATATATATACACATATACAGAAAAGTACACAAATTATTAATGTACAGTTTACGAATGTTCACCCAATCACTAAAACATAACATCACCAGCACCCCCAAACCCCCCTCAAGCTGCCTCCTAGGCACTAACTTCCCCAAAAGCAACCACTATCCTAACTTCAACTAAAATGGACTGGCTTTGCCTGTTTTTGTTTTATGTAAATGGAAGCAATCATACAGTATGGACTCTGTTGTGTCTGTCTTCTTCTCAATGTTACATTTGTGAAACTCATCCATGTTTTTGCATGTAGCTGTAATTTAGTAATTCTGTTGCCATATAAAATTCCATTTTATGAATCTGCTGGAATATGTGTATCCATTCTACTATTGATGGGCATTTGGGTTGTTTCTAGTTTGGGGCTATTACTAATGATGCTTCTGTAAAGGTCCTGGCACTTGTCTTTTGCTGCACATTTGTATGAAATTCTGTTGCATGATACTTAAGAGTGGATTACTGGGTCACAGGGTACACACAGGAGCGTTCAGCTTTAACAGACACTGCCAAAGAATTTTCCAAGTGATTGTCTAATTTATATTCTACCAGCAATGGATCAGAGGTTCAGTTTCTCTACATCTTCACTCATACTTGGCATTGTCGTTCTTTTCAGCTTTAGTCATTCTCATGGGTATATAGTGGTATCTCACGGTGGTTTTAAATGGCATTTCCCTGGAGACTAATGAAATGGAGCTCCTTTTCAGATGCTTATTTCCATTTGAATGTTCTCTTTTGTGAAGTGCCTATTTCAAGTCCTCTGCCTGTTTTCCATTGGATTGTCTGTCTGTTTGTGATTTGCAGGAGTTCTATATACATTCTGATATGAGTCCCCTTTTTGGATGTATGTATTGCAAATGTCTTCTACTCAATGGCTTGCCTTCTCACTCTTATAATATATATATTTTTTTTTAAGATTTTTTTATTTTTCCTTTTTCTCCCAAAGCCCCCCAGTACATAATTGTGTATTTTTAGTTGTGGGTCCTTCTAGTTGTGGCATGTGGGATGCCGCCTCAGCATGGCCTGATGAGTGGTGCCATGTCCACGCCCAGGATCCAAACCAGCGAAACCCTGGGCTGCCAAAGCAGAGTGTGAGAACGTAACCACTCGGCCACGGGGCCAGTCCCTAAATATTCTTCTACAAGATTTTTTTTTTAATAGCTGCCAAATAGGCATCACGTGCCTCTCCCTAGAGCAGGGGCTCTGCAATCAGACAAGCCTGGTTAATCTCCTGCCTTCATCCTCTACAGGCTGTGTAACTTTTAACAAGTTATTTAAACACTCCGGGCTTTAGCCTTCCTGGGAGGTGCCCAGGTCTAGACCTGGGTGGATACATAATTGGATCTCAATCCCTAATAAATAGCTGATTGGTTTAGAAGCTTTGCATCAACTGAAACAGTGGATCATTAACTCAAGAACAGTTATTTATTCATTAAAGTCCCCTAAAGACCTGGGATAGGCCATATTTCATGAGTCCACAGTTTTATTGCATGTGACTAAGAACAAAAACACTGCATTAAAATGAATGCCCTGTGGTAGTTGAAAGGCAAAGTCAGCATTGGCAGCATGAAGGAGTGGCCACTGAACCGCTTAACCATATTCCCTTGTCAGATTGTCAGATTCTTCCCTTTCTCTAGAGGCTGTGGTTAAGAGAGGGTTCCAACCTTGTCTTAGCTGGTTGCCTTAGGAGAGAATTGGTTGATTTCTGTGTTTCACTTTATCATCTGTAAAATGGGTAGAGTAAAAGTTCAATACCAACCTCAAGGCGATGTTGTGAGGGTTAATGAGTATTACGTGAGGGAGGGTGTGACAAGTGTTAGGTGATCAGTGGTGGCCACCATTGTTGTCACCCTCGGTGGGGTACAGACCAGTAAGATGTGGACATGTGAAGCTGCTCACTTCATTACTGAAGTGGGGAAACCCAAAAGGCTGGAAGGGGACGTGAGTCCTGTTTATCTGGGACCGGGGCGGCCCAGTGGCACAGCAGTTAAGTGTGCACATTCTGCTTCAGCGGCCCAGGGTTCACCGGTTCAGATCCTGGGTGTGGACATGGCACCGCTTGGCAAGCCATGCTGTGGTAGGCGTCCCATGTATAAAGTAGAGGAAGATGGGCACGGATGTTAGCTCAGGGCCAGTCTTCCTCAGCAAAGAAGAAGAAAATTGGCAGCAGATGTTAGCTCTAATCTTCCTCAAAAAAAAAAAAAAAAAATCTAGGACAGATGAGGAACACTGAAATTCATGAGAAGTAGTGAAAGACAAAATTCCTGACATCAGTTTGTCCACTGAGGTGCTGGCAAATGTTTTTAACAACCAGCTCTATGTAGGGTGTGTGTGTGTGTGTGTGTGTGTGTATGCTGACTTCCTGATATAAACGCTTCCGCAATGGCTGATTTCAAACTACCAACATAACATCACTGAACACAGAGTCGTACAGATTCCCATTATATATATAGTATTTCCACCATATAGATACAATAGATATAAGTATACTCAAGAGAATAGATACTAGTCAAATAAATAAGAAGTGGTAAGTTTTGAGTCTTTTAATATAATTTACTTAATTGTAAGTTTATATAACAGTTTTTAATAATGGCTGTGTTTAACAACTGGCTTGTAAAATTCCTGAAAAATTAACATTTGGCTCTCATAAGTCTATACGAGCTGTCTCTAGCCACCACTGAATTAGTCCACTGGTCCTCATTTGGAGCCTTAATCGTGGACAAAGAGTAGTATTCATGTTTAGTTCAGGACCTGGCACCCCGGCAAGTGCTAAGTAAGGGCAGAGTCAATGTACTTCTAAAGACCAGTGCTCATTCCCTTGGTAACTGGGTCTCCTCCCCCAGGACACAGCCCAAAAGGTGACCTTTTCCTTCCCTGGCTCTTGGCTGTTTATCATTCTGATCTGCCAGCACCTCCCCCTGTTCAGGATAGACTATCACAGGACTGCCTGGGACGTGCACGGAGGGCATCCTGGCCAGCCGCTTGCCGGAACTCATGTCAGATGCCTGCAAGGTCATCCAGATGGCCGGAAGGTGAACAGCAGCCCTGGGAAGGAGCTGCCTGCTCCTTGCCTCTCAGCCCCATGACATCTGTATTTTGGAGTTTGGAGTGCCTTTGGCACACAGACCCCACCAGTCCACTGCCCTCATGAGTTTCAAAACCTGGATCCACGCTACCACTTCTCAGTTTAACCTCACGTCTCTCCATTGCTTCTCTGCGCCTGCCAATAGCAGAGAGAGTCCTAACAGACTACATGCACTGGGCGCTCGCTCTAGAATTATCCCCCTTAAGCCTCATAACAACCCTATGAAGTAGGTACTATCCTTATCCCGGGTCTGTGGATGAGAAAGCCAGGGCTCAGGGTGGTGTGCATGATTACCCACGGTCGTAGGGGGAGGACCCAGTATTTTTCCTCTCTCCCTCAACTGTCTTCCTTCACGTGGTAATCTCAGTTCCTGCATGATTATTTTGCGTTCTTTAGCTTGTTGCGTACTGCTGAATGTTCTCAGCACCAACGCGGTTGTGGAAGCCACGGGTCTGAAAAGATTGCTCCAGGAGACAGTGTGCTGTGAGGATGGAGGGGGGGAGAGGAGGAATCGCTGATGAGATCCTGGGGGACACTGACGCCTAAGGGGCCCTGAGGAAGAGGAGACCCAGAAGGGCTGGCACAGAAAGTGCCAGATGTCCAGGGGATGGTCTGCAGGGGGGAAGCTACAAAGTGGACGAGTAAGTGAGCACCTAAAGGTGTCCCCTGGACTTAGCACTCCAGAAGCCATCGGTGACCTTGGCAGGGGCCTTCTTTTATTTCTTTACCAAGTGGGGAGGAGACTGGAGCAGGCAAAGCAGGAACCTAATAGCAGTGGGTTGAAGAAAGGCTGGGAGGGAGCAAGGTGGGCTCAGCCAGTGTAGACTTCTCTTCCAGGAATGAGGAAGCAGCAGGGGGATGCTAGATGGAAGGATGGCTTTGGGGATTTGGGTTTAGGTTGTTGTTGTTATTGTTTTTTTAAACTGGGAATATCCTTAGCAAATTTATATGCTGAGGAAAAGGAGCCGGCAGAGGTAAGGCTGAAGATGTCAGTGAAAGAGGAGGGTGAAGGCAAGAGGTGGCCGAGGCCACACCCTGAGGGGTCCAAGCCGCAGACTGGAGAACATCCCTTCCTCTCGTGGGGAGGAGGGAGCTGTGACAGGTGCTGTCCGGTGGCCTCTATTTCCTCTGACAAATGGGAGACAGAGAGTGATGGGGACCAACAGAGAAGAGTGGTGGAATTTGTAACAACCTGTTTGGGAGAACAGGAGGAGGTTGCCAAGAGACACAGCTGAAGGGCAGTGGGCGGTCTCCACAGGTGTCGCGTTGTCCCAGCAGCGATAAACCTAGGCTTCTTTGTGAATGCTGGTTACGTCTGTAGCTCTTAAGCTCCTTAAGCTCATTCACCATCTCCTTTCTTATTGGTTTCACCAGCAGGAGGTGATGCTTTCTCCAGGTTCTAAGGACAGCGCATCATGGCCACCCAATAAAAGGTGCACGAGGTGTCTCTGGATTTCTTTCCACCATATAGGTTACAAGATGCAGTCAGCTGTCTGCAACCTGGAAGAAGGTTCTCACCAGGGCCAGCCCTGGTGGCCTAGTGGTTAAGTTCAGCGTGTTCTGCTTTGGCAGCCGGGGTTTGGTTCCCCACTGAAGACCTACACCACTTGTCGGTCAGCGGCCATGCTGTGGCGGCGACTCACATCGAAAAAGAGGAAGATTGGCAACAGATGTTAGCTGAGGGCAAATCTTCCTCAGGAAAAAAAAAAAAAAGAGGGCTCTCACTAATCAGTCAGTGCCTTGATCTTGGAATTCCCAGCCTCCAGAGCCATGAGAAATAAATGTTTGTTGTTTAAGCTGTTCATTCTACTGTAATTTGTGACAGCAGCCCGAGCTAACAGAAAAAACGCACCTAGTGACTCCACTCACAGAATGAGGAAGTTAGTTGTTTTGCCCAGAACAGAGCAGGACTTTCAGCTCTAGGTCAGTGATTTTTCCACTGCAGCACGGGACGTACCACAAGGTACCATGGCCTCCAGAGGTCTCCGTTTACTTGATCAAACAGAAAATACGTCCTTGGAATTGGACTCAGTGCAGGTGTGGGAATTCATCGCGAGCACTGGCCCTTTTCCTTTGATCCAGATTTTACCGCTTCCATAATTTAGATCTGAGTTTCTTTAGGAGGTGGACAGGCTTCCTCTCTGATCTGTGGGTACTGGGTACACACAGCCCACCTGGAAAGAACTCTGTGTTCAATTAGTCAGGTCTGCCAAGGGCAAGGCAGTAGGAGAGTTAAGACCTATGTGCTAAATATTTGCCCAAGCTAGTAAGGGAGGGGAGGGGAGGTGAGAGTCATAAGGATTAGTTTTGCAGAAAAGCTTGGAAAAGGATGAGATTAAAGATTCCACAGAAGTCTTGGTTTTTCAGTTTGCTCACTGGGCAGTTGAGAGTAATGGCTGCTGATTGAGAATGTTTATGTCTATTTGTGGGAGTCAAGGCAGCGCGTATCCAGAAGAAAGAAGGGAAAACAGTAGGTCTTGGGGTTTGTACACCCCGCAACCCGGTTAAATCCAGAGCACAGTGAGCAGGGCAGTTACCAAGATTCCTGGGCAAGGCTGCCTCTTGGCACCCAGACTTGAAAACACGGGAGGCCAAGGGCCTGTCGAAATAGCCTGGCAGGAAGAATGCTGAGTTTGTCTTCCCGCCAAAGGCAGGCACAGGACGTCCCAAATGCAGCCTGGTCCTTTACTCTAGGTGCAAATTCATTTAGATTCTGCGGGGCCTGCCACTTACACAGTTAGGCTGGCCAGCTGGCGGCTTCCTTTTTAAGAAAAGAATACAGAATTCGGCAGTAACCCTTGGAAGGGACCTCTCCAAGTGAGGAGCCCTGAGGCTTAAACTTCCGACAAGATCACGTGTGGAGAAGAAAATAGAACACGGTGAGGGGAGAGCACAGGAAGGAAAGAAGCTGGAGCAGTCAGAGAAGGTTGACTTTTGAGCTGCAAGCCAAGTGACAAGGAGCCAGCCATGGGGAGATCTGTGTGAAAAGCATTCTGAGCAGAAGGAAGAGCAGTGCAAAAGCCCTGGGGCTGAACCAGGCTTGGAGTGCCAGAGCTGGGAGAAGATCGAGAAGATCGGTGTGCCTGGAGTGTGCTGAGCCAGGGAGAGGCCTAGGCAGTGAGTTCAGAGGGCAGGGTTCACGCTGGGCCTCGAAGGCCTGGTAACCACATCCTTATTCCAGGATCTGTGGGAAGCCATCCAAGGCTTGTAAGTGAGGCTAGACGTGAAAAGATCATTATGCTGGTGTGCAGAGAATGGCTGGCACAAAATCCCTAAAAGAGGGTGGTGAGTGGAGGTGGGGTGTCAGCAGGACCTGGTCCTTCTAGGTCTGACTGTCAGGAGGACAGTCCCCGGGACAGAGGGTGTTTCCTCCCATTTCCCACAGAGGGTCCCTTGGAGAAGCCCCCTGTTTCTCGTGGTCACCCCACAGAGCACTTTGGGGACAAAAGGGTTCATCTTTCTCTGCGCTGCTGGACTTTCCAGGTCTGGGCAGCTTCGGAAGTCCTGGGTCAATCCGTGGGAGACAGACAACCTCAAGGTGACTTAGCAACCCCCAGGGACCCCAGGAGTGAGCACCCTTGTTTCCGGAATATCTGACAGCCACGTTTGCTGGGAAAGGAAGATGAGCCCTCTGAGCAGCCTCCAGGGTCCACTGGGGCCACATCCTCCTGGGCCCCGGGAAGACTGACCCCACTGGGAACCTCTGAGGGGCTCCCGCCTCCAGTGGGAAGTGTGTGGCACAGGGGGAAGAGGCCAGAGGGACTGAATTGCTTCTGGAGAGGGGAAAGGAACACAGAGGGGTTAGAGGGCCTTCCAGCCAGGGAAGGGGGTGGCCGGGGCCTGTGGAGGATGACCCGCGGGCGGGGATGTGGCCTTTCCACCAGGTCCCCCAACCTCCGGCTGAAGGGACCACGGGCCTCCCTCGGCAAGGCCAGGTCAACGCCTCTGCAGCCCCTGGAGTCGAAGGCAAGAAACCACTCAATGTGGTGGCTGAAGTGCGAGTCCCTGGCTGGGGCTTGGGAACGGGGTGATCTGCAGGGACGGGAGCTGGGTCTCCCCCGGTTCCGGCCCGTGGGGAAGATTTGGGTTTCAGCGTTGAGTTTGGGGCATCAGAACAAGGGATCTGGGCAGGTGAGAGTGGTTCCCAGGGGGCCAGGAGGAAGGCGTTTGTCCACAGTTCAGGTGATGAGAGAGAGGTAGCAAGCTGTACAAGGGGAGGGAGAAAACGGCCTTGAGAAACTCGAGGACCTGGGGAACTGGTTGGGGGGCCGCAGGCCTGCCTTGGAGGGAACAATAGCTGGGGAGGGGCCTGGGATTCCGGGCACAAAGCAGCCACCCAACCGTCCAACAAAGAGACAATGGAGAGGGACTGGAAACTGGTTCAGACCAGCGATGGTGGCAGTCCACAGCGAGGCTCTGCCCCTAGTCAACTGAAAATTGAGGCAAATAAAGCTATCTTCGGAGCGGTATAACAGCGAGGGTTGTGTGAAGCCATCAGTAGGAGGAGACCAAAAGAGTGAAACGGTTGGGAACAGCCAGACTCTAACGCAGTGACCTGGGTGGGGCCCCAAGGAGATAGGAGTGTAAGCAAGTAAAGGAAGTTTCATTCTATCTCCTGTTTCTTGGTCAGGAGAAAGCTCTTCTTGAGAAGAGGCAGGGCAGTTGGTCAACAACGAGCCAGAAGGTGGCAGTGTCTACCCAGGGAGAGGCATCGGGCAGAGCCCCTGGCTGAGGACATCTCCGTCACCCACCAAAGCCAGAGTCACCCAGGGGTGCAGCCTCGTACTGCCCCTCACCATGCTCCAAGCCTGCTGGGCCTTCTTCCCTTGACCTGGTGCCCGAGTTGGTCTGCCTACGAAGTAAGGCCAGGCAGGGAGAAAATGCCCAGGCAATGGCCTGCGTGCCAGCCAGGGTGGCCCTGGCCTTTGAGATCTAAATAGACTTCCATCCCACATGCAGGGGGACCCCCAGCATCCTCCTCACTGTTTTCAGGATTCAGGAGAGCTTGTTTTCCAGTCCCCTGGCTGGAGTCCTGCACTGCCGACCTCTTGAACCCCTCTCACTTCCTGGTCCCTTCTCGTCCCTCTGCTGCACCCATCCTAGACTCAGAGTCAGTCTCGTATCCATGATTTCTCCTGACACAAGATACAGCTTGGGGCAATAGAGGAGTATGCCTGGCAGGAAAATGAACAATTTAAAACAATATTATAGATCCTGGTCTTAAAAGTCCTATGGTATCAAAATCCCAATGAAATTTTTTGCAGAAATAGAAAAATCCACCCTAAAATTCCTATGGAATCTCAAGGGACCTGAATAGCCAAAATAATCTTGAAAAAGAACGAAGTTGGAGGTCTTGTACTTTCTGATTTCAAAACTTACTACAAAGCTACAGTAATCCAAACAGTGTGGTACGGGCATAAAGACAGACATAGAGATTAATAGAATAGAATAGAGAGCCCAGAAATAAACCCTCCCATATATGGTCAAATGATCTTTGACAATAGTGCCAAGACCACTCACTCAATAGAGGAAGAACAGTCTTTTCAACAAATGGTGCTGGGAAAACTGGATATCCATGTGCAAAAGAATGAACTTACACTGTATACAAAAATTAACTCAAAGTGGGTCAAAGACCTAAGCATAAGAGATAAAACTATAAAACTCTTACAACAAAACTTAGGGGAAAAGCCTCATGACGTTGGATTTGGTAATGATTTCTTGGATACGACAGGCAACAAAAGAAAAAATCGACAAATTGGACTTCATCAAAATTAAAAACTTCTGTGCATTAAAGGAAACAGTCAACAGAGTGAAGAGGCACACAGTGGAAGCAAATATTTAGAAATCATAGATCTGATATGGGGTTAATAACCAAAGAATATAAATAACTCCTACAGACAAACAACTGAATAAAAAATGAGCAAAGGGCTTGAACAGACATTTCTCTAAAGATCATATATAAATGGCCAGAAAGCACATAAAAAGTTGACCAACATAACTTATCTCTAGGGAAATGCTAATCAAAACCACAATGAGGGGCTGGCCCCATGGCCGAGTGGTTAGGTTCGTGCGCTCCACTGCAGGTGGCCCGGTGTTTCGTTGGTTTGAATCCTGGGCGCGGACATGGCACTGCTCATCAAGCCACGCTGAGGCGGCATCCCACATACCACAACTAGAAGGACCCACAACAAAGAATATACAACTATGTACCGGGGGTGCTTAGGAGAGAAAAAGGAAAAAATAAAATCTTTAAAAAAAAAAAAAAACCACAATGAGATACCACTTCACACACATGAAGATAACTACTATTAAAAAAAGAAAAAAGAACAGAAAACAACAAATGTTGATGAGGATGTGGAGAAGTTGGAACCCTTGTGCACTGTAGGTGAGAGTGTAAAATGGTGCAGCCACTGTGGAAAACAGTATGGCTGTTCCTCAAAAATTAAAAAGAGAACCACCATATTATCCAGCAATTCCACTTCTGGGGGGATACCTAAAAGAATTGAAAGCAGAGTTTCAAAGAGATATTTATACACCCATGTCATAGTAGCATTATTCACAATAGCCAAAATGTGGAAGCAACCCAAGTGTCTACCAATGGATGAATGGATAAACAAAATGTGGTATATACACACAGTGGAATACTATTCAGCCTTAAAAAAGAAAGAAATCCATGGGAGAGCATGGGACCTCTGCAGTGAGATGAGTGGGTCCGCTTCAGTGGGTCAGGTCTTGCACATGGGGCAGGATTGTGTTGACAGGGTATGTGGGCCTGTGGGTGGTGGGGCTTGTCAGCTGCAGCAGACTTGTACTTCTCAAACAGCCACATAGGGGATCAGCCCCACCTTCCAAAGCCTGAAACAATTGGGTGCTCCTGTGCCTGGGGCCAGCCCCACCTAGCTGCAATCCCGAGAGGGCTGACAACAGCCTTGCAGGGCAGAAGCCTACAGCAATTGTAAGCCCCTGAGCCTAGCAACCAGCCATGCTGGGGCCTGCTCACTTAACAGAAAAACTGCAGCAGGAATGTGCTATTAGACCTTGCAGCCAACTGTGCTGGGGCTCTGCATGCCTGATAAAGTGACTGTAGGGTCCATAGCAGCCACAGGCAGCTGGGTATTACAACCAGCCAGTCAGGGGGACAGCCTAGCCTCCCTAGGGACCTGCAGCAAGAGCAATCCGGCCACAAGAGAAGGACACATGTAGCCCACACAGGGGTCACTCCTGGAACATTTGGAACTGGTGATGAGAGGGAAGCACACTGCTAGGTTTCATAAGGCGTCTCATCCATCAGGCCGCTTCTCCAAGATTGCGAGACATAGCCGATCTACCTAAAACACAGATATAAGCACAGAGAAGTAGGCAAAGTGAGGAGACAAGGAATATGTTCCAAATAAGGGAAGAGGACAAATCCTCAGAAAAAGAACTAAATGAAACAGAGATAAACAATCTGCCTGATAAAGAGTTCAAATTAATAGTCATAAGGAAGCTCACTGACCTTGGGAGAAGAATGGATGAATTCAGTGAGAACTTCAACAAAGAATTGGAAAATATAAAAAAGAACCAATCAGAAATGAAGAATATAATAACGGGAAATGAAAAATTCGCTAGAGGGACTCAAGAGCAGAGTAGGTGATACAGAAGAACAGATCAGTGAGCTGGACGAAAGACTGGAGGAAATCACCCAAGGTGAACTGATGAAAGAGAAAAGAATTAGACAGAACGAGAACAGTCTAAGAGACCTCGGGGACAACATCAAGTGCACTGCCATCCGTATTATAGGTGCCCAAGAAGGAATAGAGAGAGATAAAGGGGCAGAGAATCTATTTGAAGAAATAACAGCTGGAAACTTTCCTAATCTAAGGAAGGAAACATATCCATGTACAGGAAGCACAGAGAGCACCAAACAAGATAAGCCCAAAGAGGCCCACACCAAGACACATTATAATTAAAATGTCAAGGATTAAAGATAAAGAGAGAATCCTAAAAGCTGCAAGAGAAAGGCAACAAGTGACAGGCAAAGGAAACCCCACCAGGCTATCAGCTGACTTCTTAGCAGAAACCTTACAGGCTAGAAGGGAGTGGCACGATATATTTAAAGTGCTGAAAGGAAAAAAACCTACAGCCAAGAATACTCTCCCAGGCAAGGTTATCATTCAGGATGGAAGGAGAGAGGAAGAGTTTCCGAGACAGGCAAAAACTAAAGGAGCTTATAACCAAGAAACCAGCCTTACAAGAAATGCTAAAGGGACTTATTTAAGTGGAAAAGAAAAGACCACAAATAGGAATAAGAAAATTATTTATTTTTAAAAAAACAAACAAACAACAAAATCACTGGAAAAGGCAAATATACAGTAAAGGTAGCAGATCAACCACCTAGGAAGCTAATGTGAGGGTCAAAAGAGAAAAGTGCTAAAAGTACCTATTTCCATGATAAAAGGGTAACGGATACACACGTGCAAAAAAGGCTAGATATGATATCAAAAACATAAAATGTGGGAGGAGGGGAGTCAAAGAGCAGAGCTTTTAGCAAAAGGTCAAACTTAAGAGACCATCAACTTAATATAGACTGCTGTGTATGTAGGTTCTTATACATGAACCTCATGGTAATCACAAACCAGAAACCTATAATAAATACACAAAAAAATTTTTTTGAAAGAGAAGGAAATTCTGTCACATGCTACAACATAGACGAAACTTCAGGACATTATGCTAAGTGAAGTAAGCCAGACACCAAAGGAAAAATACTGTAATGATTCCACTTACAGGAGTGGTCAAATTCATAGATTCAGAAAGCAGAATGGTGGTTGCCAGGGGCTGGAGGAATGGAGAGTTATTATTTAGTGGGTACACAGTTTCAGTTTGGGAAGACAAAGTTCTGGAGATGGAAGGTGATGATGGCTGCACAACAAGGAGAATGTACTTAAGGCCACTGAATTGCACACGTAGAAATGGTTAAGATGGCAAATTATGTTATCTGTATTTTTCCACAAATTTTTTTTAAGCCCTTTATCATCCCTGCCACTGGATTTTTCTCACTGGAATTTCTCCCAGGCTGTGTGCTTCCTGCTGTTTTCTTCTGCCCCCTCCCCTTTCATTTCCCCGAACTTCTCTATCTTCTCTCTTTTGGGGTCCTTTTCCCCAGGTTCCTGTTAAAGATCCCCGTAAAGCTGTTTAGTTCCTCGTGAGTTTAACCATCTCCCTTCACCCGAGTCCCTGGCCCCTCCCCTTCCTCAACCAAAGTGGCTGATGGAGATATTTGCCTAAGCAAAACTGTTCTCACCCTGCTAAATGCACTGAAAACTTGCCAGCTGGGGTATACACTGGCCTCTTGAGAAATCGGGGAGTCCAAGACCACAGCTGAGACCCGGATCTCCTCTCCACCAGCTGCCAGGCTGACGGGAGTCCCGGGGAGTCAGGAGCGAATTTGTCAGGGGAAAGGCTGCTGCGGGCAGCCTCTGGGCAGCCTGCCAACAGCCCCTTCTGGCAACACTCCATCTGTCTGAGAGTTGAAGATCAAGCCTCAGGTGAGCAGGGCCTGAGGAGAAGACAGAGAAGGATGATGGCACAGTGATCACCAAGCCCAGGGGAGGTGAACTCAGCATGGAACACAGAGGTCCAGAGCCACTGGGAAGATGGGAGGTGATGGAGGACTGGACATCGAGAAAGTCAGCACCTGCATGGAAACCCTGAGACGGGTGTGTGTGTGTGTCTGTGTAGACAGCCCTGGAGAGGTCTAGGGGGTGCGGAAGATTAATGCAAAGACCAGGAGCTCTTACTGTGGGTGAATAGAGGACTTCCAGGCATAGATCTCCAAAGCAGAGGTGAGCGGGCAGGGTGAGAAGTCTCCAGAACAGAAACTGCCACTTGACAAGCACTGACCACGGGCCGGGCACTAACACTCATGGTAGCTCCTTGCCAGGCATGGTTCAGCCAGTGCCATCTGATAAACGTACGACACAAGCCATATGTGTAATTTTAAATATTCCAGTAGCTGCACTTTATTCATTTTAAAAAACAAATGAATGGAAGTTTGTTAACCTGTACACCTAATACATACATGAGAGACACCCAGGGGAAATTGAAGACCTCGTCTGCATTTTAAAAAGTTTAAGGGGCTGGCTCCATGACCGAGTGGTTAAGTTCGCGCGCTCCGCTGCGGTGGCCCAGGGTTCAGATCCTGGGCGTGGACATGGCACCGCTCATCAGGCCACGTTGAGGCGGCGTCCCACATCCCACAACTAGAAGGACTGGCAACTAAGATATACAACTGTGTACAGGGGGCTTTGGGGAGATAAAGCAGGAAAAAAAAAAAAGATTGGCAACAGTTGTTAGCCCAGGTGCCAATCTGTAAAAAAAAAAGTTTAAAAGTGTGAAATTAATTGTAAAAATATATTCTATTTAATCCAATAGATAAAAAATATTATTTCAACATGTAATCAATATAAGAAATTATTAATGAGATAGTTTACATTCTCTTTTCATATTAAGTCTTCAAAATCCGATGTGAATCAGACCAGCCTCATTTCAAATGCTCAGTAGGTGCATGTGGCTGATGGCTACTCTAGAGACACAGTCGTTTAGATATATTAATTCTGAATGTAAGTGCTGTAGATATATGAATTCATTGAGTCGCCATAACCATGCTTTTGCTATCCTCACTTTACAGATGAGAACAGTTAACCATAGAGAGAAAATGGTTGAGCTGGCATCTGAACCGCCAACCTCAGCCAACTCGTGTCTGGAATCTGGGCTCCTAACCACTGTGCCGTCCGGTCACCCTTATATGGCTCAGCGCCCTTAGGACTTAAAGAAAAAGGCTGCCTGCTATTATTACCTCTGCTGTACAGAGGAGGAACTGAGGACTGGAGAGGCTAAAGGATCTTGCCCCTTAGGTGGCCCGGCTGGCATCTAAACTCGTCTCCTACTTGAATGAGGGCCAGGGAGGGAAAGGCTTGGCCTGGCCACCTGCATCCCCCACTTAAGCTTGAGTCCACTTCGGAAAGTTCAAAGGCAAAATGACCCCATGGCTTGAACTGGGAGCTAGAAAGATGTTCGCACCATCTTCCACGTCATCATTTTAGATGGCTGCCTAATAGTCTATCAAACAATGTCTCGTAATTTATTTCAGCAGTCCCTATTCGGAGGCAGTTTTTCACTGGTAGAAGTAGCCCTGCAGTGAACATTCTTGTAAATTATCTTTTCCAATAATCCAGTGTACAGCCGAGAAGTTTTTATTCTCCACTAGTTAATTGTGTGGTGTTCAGAGTATAGGAGAGAGCCAAGCAGACTCGTGGGGCCTGACATGAGACCCTGCCCTTGGCCACTTAGAACCCTGGTGCCATGTGTTCATAATTTCCCTTTCTCGTCCGCATCCAGCACTGGGTTCCATCTATCTTTCTGCTCTCTGATGAGCTTCAGCCCAAGAAGAAACCTTTCTGGGGCCGCAAGGTCAGCCACGGCTGCCTCTCCTACTGGCACATTATGCAAAAAATCCTTCTTCAGGGCCTCCACTGGGCCCCTGCTCTCCAGAGAGTGGCGTTTAGAGCCACGTGGAGCCTTCACCCCCCCTGCTGTCTGGAAATCCTTATGCAGGTTCCTGGCTTCCTTCGGTTTACCTGTCAGTCCGCACTTATCTCTTACTGGGTGGGCAGTTTTTGTGCTGGCAGGAGTCTGACACAGTTCCGCAAATTGCCCTTTTATGTTTTTAACTAGAGCCGAGGTTTTTAATTAGGGGACATGAATGTTGGAGGGGGCAGGACACAAACCCCTTGAACTAGTGTGCAAAGTCTATGTGTGTGCATCTTTCTAGCAAGAGTTGCTGATTTTCATTCCATTTCCAAAGGGGTCTGGGACCCACCGAAGGGTCCCCACCACGCCTGGAGCATGTGGGGAGCCTGAGTGGCCGCCAGACCAGACATTGCACTCTCTGCCCTTTTGAAGACTTTTCTGACCAAGAATGTCTGCTTCCCCACTCCTTTCTTTCTCTTCCTGCCCCAGCGGACCACTCATCAGACAGACTTGCTTTTAGAGCTCAGTGAGTGGCGGCTGATGGCAGCTTGTAGAAGAGACACGTCACCTTAGCTTGGTTGGATCCCCTGCTTGCTCCCCACCCACGGGCTGAGGTTCAAATCCTAGCCGCAAAAAAAAAAAAAAAAAAAAAAAAAAGTCACGAATTACTTCCTGAAGTCATGGGTTTCTCATGACCAGTGAAAACTTGAAATACCAAGAGCTTGCTGTATCGCTCACCTTCTCTCTTTTTAACTACATAGTGTATTTGCTGGCTAGGGCCGCCGTAACAAAGCACCATACACTGGGGGGCTTACACTGCAGAAATTTATTTTGCACAGTTCTGGAGGCTAGAAGTCCAAGATCAAGGTGTCAGCAGGGTTGCTTTCTTCTGAGGCTTCTCTCTGGGGCTCGTAGACAGCAGTCTTCTCCCTGTGTCCTCACATGGTCTCCCTCTGTGCAAATCTGTGTCCTACTCTCCTCTTATAAGGACACCAGTCAAACTAGATTAGGCCCCACCCGTGTGATCTTGTTTTACCTTAATTACCTCTTTAATGCAGTCACATTCTGAACTACTGGGGGTAGGTCTGCAACAGATGAATTTTGAGGGATGCGATTCCACCCATAACACGCTATGTTACATTTTTATGATTATAAAAGTAAGATATGTTCCCCAGAGAAAATTTGGAAACTACAGAAATAAAGAAACCAGGGTAAAGAATCTCTGCGAAAATCATTATTTTTCTTGTTTTTTTTTTTAAGTGTATAAAGTAAAAGTGAAAGCACACTCTTTTGTCTCCATTTCCGCCCCCCCGCCTCTGCAGAGAACACCTGTAATAACGTTCTGTAATAATGAGGGTCATGTCCTTTCAAACCTTTTCTTTTCTTTTCTTTTCTTTTTTTTTGGAGGACGATTAGCCCTAAGCTAACATCTGCTGCCAATCGTCCTCTTTTTGCTGAGGAAGACTGGCCCTGAGCTAACATCCATGCCATCTTCCTCTACTTTATATGTGGGATGCCTACCACAGCGCGGCGTGCCACGCAGTGCCATGTCCACACCCGGGATCCGAACTGGCGAACCCCGGGATGCAGAAGCAGAATGTATACACTTAACTGCTGCACCACCAGGCCAGCCCTTCCAAACCTTTTCTGTGCTTGCATGAGCTGCTTCCAGAAACATCCTTGTCCCTGCACGTCTGTCTGCTCACACTGGTGTCCCGGAGAACCTAACACCCCTTGTGTTAGGGTTGCTGTGGATTAAATCTATGTGCACATACACACTGACTCTGGAACTGATTTGTTGAAGGGTACACAAAATGTTAACAATTAGAGCTCAGATTTAAAAGGAAATTTTAAAAAGAAGGCACATAAAGACAAATGAGACCTGTCACAATCACTTCCATATGGCACTGAAACATGACCCGAGCTGGACTGTGGGCAATGGGGCAGTAAGTTGTTTTCCCTTGCTTCATCTCCCTACGTAGCTGGATTTTCTACATTTTCCTTAATGAGCTTATATTCCTTTTTATAATGCGGAAACAAACAACTGTAATAGAACACTGCCAGGAAGGACAATTAAAAGGAACTTTTAGTTCTTTTCAGAGCAGGAAGATGAAAGAAAGGACAGACCTGCTGCTAGCAGTGGAGGGAGCAATGCTGGAGGAGGCCACAAGGGAAGATGGGAGTCCATTGGGCCAGGGGACCTTCGCCTTTCGGACCTGGCAAGGAAGAGTGTGCATGAGCATTGCCATGAGGAACTAGCTCCTAGCTAGTTCAAGATGGGCCGAAGAGTTTGTAAATGAGCCCCTGGCTACTTGAAATAAGGGCCTTTGGCCTGGACTAATTATATCCTGGTTACGGAGACACGGGACGCTGAGTCACTGCCAGCGGTCTTTGAAAAATCACAGTGGAAAATGAACTGGAAGGTCGGCGAGGGTTGAAAGGTCATTCTCGTTTTTTTGAAAAGGAAGAAAGTGGAGACTTCAACCCTTGGGCCAGAGGGCTGAGCAAGATTAAAGGGGTGATTCGGGAAAGCCCCCGAAAAGGAAGTGATGATTCCCGGGAACCAGGACGGGTTCATGCGCCCAGCTCCGGACCCACCTCGGCTGGTGACGGTAGACGCCGATATGCTGGGCCCGGCAGGTCTCCTAACAAGTGTCTCCTTACAGTCTTGTGGTCGAGATGGGGAAATATGGCGCAGAGCCTGGCGCAAGTGGGTCGGATGGTGGCAGATTGAATGATCACAGCCCCCCAATGAGTGGATGGAGGTCAAGGTGAAGGAAGGGTCTGGGGCTGCATTGAAAAGCTCTTTCCTAGTCAAAGTCGTTATCAATTGATAGGGATTAGGGTACAACAGAAAACAAGAAAGATATACCCCTGCCCTCACAGAGTTTATAAACGAGTGTAATCTATTCAGTTACTAAGGAAAGTCTGTTTTTGTTTTAAGGAAATACAGCTATTTCTTTGACCTCGTTGAGAGAGGTACAGCTCACGGAACGAAATGTCCATCCGTGGTTTAAACGGCTGTTGTCCCACAGGTAGGATGTTGCAAGGCTCTGCCCACCGGCGGAGTCCCGCAGCGCCCTAGAGCAGGGTGACTGGGCCACTGGACCACGCGGCCGAGGCACAAATCTCTCCCCCAGACCAGAAGCTGAGCTGACGCCAGGCCCTCACTCCCTTGAGGCAGGAGTCCCCGCTGGCCCCTACCCAGCAGCTATTTCTCACGTCTTCCTTTCTCAAAGTGCCACAACCCTCACCCCTCCCCAGGTACGACCTCTCCTCCTTGCCTCAGGGAAAGTTGACTCCAGGAAAGTTGAGTCCCAGGAGTTGCCCCATTGGCCTAAGGGGAATCCTGTTCCCCCATGAGGCTGATTTGTTCAGGAAAGGGCGTGTGCCCAATGTGACCAATATCCTGAGAAGTCTAGGGAGAGGGGCAGGTGACTTCTGGGAAGTTTTCTCCCTCCTAAGCAAGCCACAGTCTATCAGTTAGAAATGCTTTTATCAGCAAGTAAGAGAACCCCTGCTCCCACACCTCACAGACAATGGTTTAAGAGTGAAGATATTTAATGAGCTCCGTACAAAAGTCTGGTGGTAGGTGGTTCCTGGTGTTGGCTTGGTGGCTCACACGATATTAGGATCAACATCTCTGTGATTCTCTTTTTCTTTCATTTTTGGTGTCCAGAAGGCTGCCACACCAGTCGTTCTGTCCATGTTAAGGCAGGAAGAAAGAGACTATACCAGTGACACCTGCCCCTTTTCTAACCAAGGCTCTCCCCGAAATTCCCTAGCACCCTCCCACTTTCATCTCAGTGGGCAGGACTGTGTCACGTGGCCACTCCCAGCTGCACGGCAGACTGGGAAAGTGAGGTTTCGGAACTTGTTGTCTGTAGAAGAAACAGTAAAGGAAGAAGGGGCCTGGGAACTGAAACTAGGTTAGCTACAGACGGGAAGCGACACTCCTAATTTCTGGACATCTCAGGGTCGGGGACTGTTGCTGCTATCTTGGTTCCAGCCTGAGCAGGCAGCAAGCGCTGAAAAGGTCCGAGGAGAAAGATGGAAAGAACCTGCCTCCAAGACCAAAGACCCAAGGAAAAGAGAGCGAAGTAGGCGACGACAAAGTTCACAGAAAAGGAAAAACAAGTAGCCCTTAAGCCTGTGAAAAAATGCTCAACGTCACTCCTAATAAGAGCAATTAAAATTGAAATAACACTGTGAGAGCACTTTTCACCTATCAGATTGGCAAAAACCCCAATGTTTGACGACACGCTCTGTTGGTAAGGCTGTGGGGCTGCAGACACTCTCATGCATGAAGGACAAAATGGCACAGTCTCCTACAAGGGGAAAGAGTAAACAAAGGAACATATGAACTAGGGTTTTATGTCCTTAATGAGACGCCATATCAACTGACCCGAAGCCCACTCTCCCTTGGGACATCCTACTAAATGACATAATGAATGTCCTCACTGATCAAGCCGATCTGAGTAGGGCTTCTCTTACCTAGAGCTAAAAATAGCCCAGATGATGTCCCTGCCCCCTACTCAAAACCCAGGAGCAAAGTTGTTCTGTCCAGAAGCCAGATCACGGAGTCTAACTGGGTCATCCAGTGACTAGCCAGATCCAAGCAGGTCCACGTCCAAAAGCTGAGATCATCGCTGACAGCAGGATCCCTCCCAGGGAATGGGCGGTGAGCCCATTCCAAAACCACTGGGTGGGCAATTGCCTAGGGTCATATTCAGTCCTCGTGGTCATGAGAGGGGCTACACGCTGAGTGGTTAGGAGGCCTGATGGAATCCGAATGTGGAGACGAGCCTAAGGAGTTAGAGCTCGGGGCGGTGAGAAGGCCACCTTGGTCTTTCTTGACCTGATGTCCTGATGTCTCTAGCTATTTGGTTCATCTGATAGTCTTTAGTTGAATTTCTTATTCGCTGAGCAACTTTCTGGTTCCTGAGTATTCCCAAACTGTGGCAATTGCATCCCCCAAGGTAAATGAGTCAATTGGTATTCTCTTTTTCTTCTGAAAAATTACTAGCAAAGAATGGACAGGCCCAGTGGAATTCCTGAGTCCCTGCACCCAACGTTCCTCACTAATGACCTTCCTGCTCTGAGATGTGGGTAAAGACAGTTGGCTCCTGCCCCCGAGCTACACTGCTTCGTGTACAGCATTTCATAATCCACGCCCTCTAGATGAACCCAGTGACTGGGACACACTTCCAGGCTATTCACAGTCAGGGTGGACGGCTGCCGCTGGCAGTGTCCTGCAGCCCCATCCATGTGTAGGCCTGCACCAATCCTGCCTGGGTGTTCTCTGCAGTGGGAGTGAGAATACCTGGCTTTGGCGGGTGGGAGCCTTCATGGCTCTGGAAATCCTAAGGACTTGGCTTGGTCCCTTCTAAGATGGAGGCAGGGCCAGGACAAAGGCATAACCAGGAGAACCTCACTGAGGTTGTACTCGAAAGTGGTACTCTGATGCCCCTGGTACAGCCTTAGGTCTGCTAGGGGCCATAAGAGGTGGTAATGGTTCACAGTTGATCATATAGTCATGCGGCAGCCCGATGGTGGGAGCAGAAAGGTGGGAAGGAGTGTGGGGTCTTTGGCCAGCATAGAACATTGAGAGGAGGTCCAGGTGGGCCACCATGCCTTGGGGGCTTAATGGTTGTATCTCCAAAGATGTGTAGATGCTGGCCTCCTCCTTCCCATCTATCCAGCCCCCAGAAGGCCTCAGTCTGTGGGCCTGACATTCTTCCAGACCCCTCTTGAACCATATTTCCAGCAAGTGTGCTGCCATCGGCCTTACACCCACTCTGATTACTGCTCTCAGCACATGTACCTTTAGTTTCTGCTCTGCTGTTAATTTGTGATTGTTTTGGTGGTGTCATGTGTGTACGTTGTGTCTAAGGTGGAAATAGGCCCCTGAGATCAGGATCTGTCTTCTAGTTTTTTTTTGACCCGTCCTCCTCCTCCTCCGCAAACACCTCCACCAACAATAACAACCAGCACCTGATACAGGGCGTTACGTAACACTGACAAAAATGCTCGTAAATGAGTTAACATCAGGGACGCGGCAGAGGTTTGCCCCCGCTGGAAACTAACACTATGTAGGTGAAAAGCTGAGTTTTCCGAGCTGAGGAAGGTTCAGAGTGGAGCTCTTTACTCTTACAGTTCATCGAACAGACCAGGTGTTTGCCCCGATAGGGATGTTGGAATTACAAAATAAGTAAGAGGCGTACCCCATAACCTCACGGAACATATTAACCTGGAAAGACTCTTCGTAGAGCTGGCAAATAACTACAACAACAACTTCCAGACATCATATCCTCCTGCCTGAGCAGAGAAATGTTAAATCAGAGTCAGAAAAATTTGCTTTGGCTGTGGAAAATCTAAAACAGATTTTTCCAAAAGTCTTTACTAATGAGATTCCTTGAGATATCAACCTGTCTAACTTAAACCATTTTTTTGTGTTCTCAGCTTTTCAGAAATGTATTTTCTTTTGAAAAACCAAAAAGTTAAAGTAAAGGTGTAAATTCTCCGTGTCCTGGAAGACTAAGGTGCTGGGTGGTTCCTGGCCACGAGGGGGCGTGGTCTCCCTGGTCCTGGGCTAAGGAGCCAGCTGGGCCCATTCTCAGCCTAGCAGGGACTTCAGCCCCGTCTCTGCCCAGGGGTTCGGTGGACATCAGACCTCTTCTCCTATTCGGGCAGCTCCTGCAGCGGGTGTATTTCTGGGGTGCAGAAGGCCACGAGTGGTGAGGCTGGGGAGGAGGTCATGTTTAAATTACAGACTGGGCAGGAGTGCTGTGCTGGCAGCTTCGCCCGGGAGCCAGGAGGGCGGTGGTGTCTGGGGCATGACCTTGGGTGGCTGTGGTGCTGGTTAGGTGCTGGGCGGAGCCTGGCTGGCAAGGCCAAGAAAGCGTGGGTGTGGCAACCACAACAGAGATGGGGGCCTGTGGGATCCACTCCGCTGCCCGGCCAGCTCCCCGCAGCCCTGCTAGAAGTGGGATTGTGTGGTGTGGCCCAGGCAAAGTCCACACTTTTCAGCAAGGTCCTCCGTGGTGTGGCTTCAATCTCCCTTCATAAACATTAATCTCTAAAAGTAGCTCTTCTCCCGCCCAGCTGAATGACCTGCTCTTCCCCCAAATGACTTGCAGTTTAGTTCATTCACTCATTCCTTCATTCACTTATTCATACATGCAATAAACACTATTGAGTGCCCACTGTAGCCAGGCACTATGGAGACACAAGACACTATCAGTGCCATCGTGGACACTACAGTCTTATGCCTCCAGATCTTTATTCATGCTTTCCTCCCCGCCCTTCTCTGCCTGGCCAGAGTTTACCATCCCTCAGTGCCTTCCTCAAGCCTCATCAGCTCTAGGAAGTCCCTTCTGATGACTCCAGAGCGAGGCCAGGGCCCTTGTCTGTCTCACTCACTTTTATATCCTGAGTGCTTAGTACTGTGCCTGGCACAGGTTGGGGCTCAGTAAATATTTGCTGACTTGAAGGACTGAGATGATCTTGTCTGTCTCTGACTTCACAGCCTGGATCGCCTGAAACTTTCACTCTGCAAATCATTAAGTCCTGCCTGGGACATCTCTCCTACTGAACTGTTGTGTTTATTACCACTCGAGACTTGGCGATTGGGTTAGGCAGGGCTCTTGAGCTGCAAAGGACGGAAAGGAATTTATGGGCTCATTGAGGCACACCACCAGGGGATGAGCAGGAAGGGCTGGGCCCGCCTAAGGGAGACCGGAATCAGGGATTATAATGTCAAGACACTTTGCCACCATCATGGTTTCTCTCCTTGATGTCTTCATCCAGGCTTCTGCAAGCAGGCTTTCTCCACCCAGAAAACGGCTGTCAGCCTGTCCGGACGCACATCCTTCGAGCTCAGCAATCCAAGAGGGATAGGACTTTCCTCTCCAGCTCCAATCTTAAACTCTTGGTAAAAGCTCTGATAGGCTTGGTTTTTCCGGATCACACGCTCTTTCCTTGGATCAATGGCTGTGGCCAGGGGCTGTGATGTAGGATGACTGGCAGCCCCTAATTGAATGGCAGAACTGGACTAGAGAAGGAGCGGTTGATCGCCAAAAGATGGATGAGAGAAACAGTCATGGCCAATGGGAAGAGCTGGGGCCACCCCCCTGATGTGTATCTACGACAGATGTAGCGTTTATGTTATTGGGGACAAGGACTATACATGCCCATGGTGCCTTGGCTGACAACAAGAGCTTGATAAATATCGGCTGATTTATAGGAAACAGACCTTTTTTTGGCTGAAATCCCTGGTGGATCTTCCCTACACTTTGCATCAGTCTCCAACTGTCCGTCCTGTCGCCACTGCTGTGGGTGGGGTCGTTGGTCTTGTCTCAGGGTGTGGAACTAGAGACAATCCTGGCCGCCATGTTATGACTTGACCTGTCACTTCTGGCTTTCCTTCTGAGAAAAATCTTCTGAGCCCAGCAGTATGAGTAATACTGGCTTTTTGTCTCAAATGGGGAATGGCTCTGAGACTGGTTTTTCTATTTGTGTTTCTTTGTCTATTTTGGTAGAAAGCAAAGAGGGCAATTTTGTAAAATGGCATCTTCCTTGGATGGTCTGCGGAGACATGCCCTTTTCAAAAGATGAGGCTTTCATTTCAGAAGAGCTTCAGGCTTTCAACAGCTTTATTAGGTAATATTCCTTGTGCCTATTTCTTTGATGAGGAAACTGAGGCTCAGCACGTGCCCAAGGCCACAGAGCTGTGGGAAGCGGGAAGCAGGACAGCAAGTCGCGCCCGGATTGGGAGCCATGCACCAGAGGCTTTTCACGGCTCTGGTCATTTAATCCGCACGGTGGTCCTCTGAGGTCAGAATCAGATGCCAGGCTTGGTAAAATTGAAATGCCTTGCCCAAGGTCATAGAGGCAAGGAGGGTTGGGATTTGCTGATTCCAAACACAGACTGTTTTCACTTCCTTATACTGGGTGACCTGCACGGCTCACCTTACCTCTGTGTGCCTCCATTTCCCAACCTGTAAAATGGGGATGATGATAGTACCCACCTCCTGGGTCTGTTGTGAGGGTTAAATGAAAGGACACCTGACACGTGGTAAGAGCTCCATAAGTGGCCCCTGTCGTTATTGTTGTTGTTATTATACCACGAGACCTCCCTCAGGGTCACGGGTCGGGCCACTCCCTGTGGCAGGAGAACCAGATCCCGTGGGAGCCCCTACCTGGCCCAGGTGCTCCTGAGGCCCCACTGCAGGTGCCTGGGAAAGTTCCCAATGGGAATAAAGGAAACAAAGGCTCCAGGCGGTTGGTTGATGCTTTATCTGGCTGTAGGCCCGTTTCCTGCTCGATCAGGTTGCTCTTGGCTGGCTGGGCCCCTGGAGCTCCCCCCTCCTCTCTGCCCCTACCGGCTGAGGGCTGAGTGCCCCGTGATGCAGGACAAGGCCCCGCTGGGCAGTGCACTTCCTCTCTGGAGCCTAGCCCTGGGGTCTCACTGGCTGAAGCAGGAAGCCTTGGGGCACTGGGCCCTCCTTCCAGCTCTGGGGCCTCAAGGAACCCCCTTCCATCCTCTTGTGGTGGGGTGGCCTTGGGGTAGAGGCTAGGGCTCAGGGGCCAGGATCAGAGACCAGGGCTTGATTGCCAGCCTGGGAATGGAGCAGCCGGGTGACCCTAGGCAAGCCGCCTTTCTCTCTGCACCTCAGTTTTGCTAGTACACATGTTCAGGTGGTTGGGCTGGTTCCTGAATAAAGCTCTGGCAAGCCCTAAAAATTCCCTGGGGCTCCCAACCCAGCCTGTAGGAGATGGAACTTCAAACCCAATGGAGGGTGGTCTTAGTACAACACAGACTAGAACCTGTCTCTCTCCTTAAAACCCGCTGTAACCCTGGCAGCCTCCCTGCCCGCCCTCCCCTGCGGGGGTTCCAAGCCACCAGCTTCTTGAAGTTCCTGGAACAGGAGCGTGTTCCTGCCTCGGGCTTTTGCATTTGCTGTCCCCGTGCGCTGGAACACTTTGTGCTCCAGGTCTCTGTAAGGCTGTCCTTGCCGCTCGGGTCTTAGTTCTCAGGGGTCACCCCTCAGAGAAGCCTTCTGTGGTCACCCTCTACACCAGCCCCTGCCTTGTCCCTCTCCACCAGCCTCATCCTGTCTCCTTTCACTCAGAGCACTCAGCTCTCGGAAGTTTTCTTGTTTTTATTTGCACCCCTTTTTATTGTCTGCCTCTCACTGAATCTAAGCTCTGGGAGGAAAGGGCCTTGTCTGTCGTTCCTTCCACCGTCTCCGCAGCTCGGAGCAGTCCCTGGTGCTCTCTCCTGTGTGAGACCCACCTTTGAACGAGGGTCCCCATGTCTGCTCCCATCATGCCTCTCTGCTCTGGGCAGGACTGGAGCTGTGACGAGGCCGCCCTGTGGATGGGAAAACACTTCAGATTTCCAAAACACTTTCACACTCTCTGCCTCCTTTGTGCCTCATGTCACACCCACCTGTAGGATGCTAGGCCCAGATCAGAAGCCCCGTTTTAGAGATGAGAAAACTGAGGCGCCCACAGGCTTAAGGAGCTTGCCCAAGGCCATACGCCTCACAGGTGCAGAACCAGCACTAGAACTTGAGTCTCAGGAAGCTCTTTCCAGGACTCAAAGCCAGACACGGGATTGCCTTAAAAGAGCAAATGCACATTTCAAATGCTTTTTTCCATTAGGTCATGTTATAGACATGCAGACGTTCAAAATTACCGCATGAGGAAATATTACTCTGATCGCTCAGGTTCTTTTCTGCTCTAAATTTTTCTAGGGCTCTATGATATATTTGCTTCCTTTACGTCTCATCCAGGGAAACTCTAAAATTCTTGCCCTCTCCCGTGGCTGAGAAATCCCAGTTGCTTCCCTGTTCTTCTGCCATGGAATTACAGTAGCGCCTCTACACAGTACTTAGTACTTAGTACTCTGCATAGTCATAATCACACCCAGTTTCACAGATGTTCAACTGCAGAAGAGATTCAGAGGGGCGAAGGGACTTGCCCACAGGGAAGGAGGCACAGGCAGGTCTGGCAGTCAGCTGTCGCCTGCCCACCATGCTCACCTGTGTGTGAATTCACTTCCAGCCGCACGGAAGGTGGAGTTCTTCGTGGCCTAAATTGTTAAAATCATAACACCATCTTTAGATGCCTGTATGAAGCTCATGAAGGGCTTATTAAGTCTTGCCTGGCCTCCTGCTAGATCCTGCAGCAGGAGGGGGAGGCTGTGAGAGGCTGCCAGCTGCACCCCTGTGACGGGATACATGGCGACTCCTGCAAAGGGGAGCGGAGATCTCTACCCCCCGGGAGCTTTATGGATCCGTGCCCATGTGAGTGTGCAGGCACACACAGAGACAGGCTAGAAGGAGGTGCTTCAAAACGCCAACAGCATGGCACCTCTGGGGATGGCCTTCGGGTAGTTTTCATTCTCTTCTTTATGATTTTTGGTATTGTCTGAATTTTTTTTTTACAAAGATCAAGCATTTCTTTTATAATCAGAAAAAAAATAATTAAAGCCATTTTCATCTTGAAAAGGAATTGAAAAAAGCCATTGAATAGAAACAAGGGAATGGGAAGAGGGCTTGACACGTGTGTGACGGATGTTTTCAGTCAAACGGCTTTGGGAACGTAACTCAGGTAGGGTCTGCGTTGGCCACTGACGGCCTCTGCTTGGGGGGCATTCAGAGTGTTAATGTGATAAGGACTAAGCCAATAGCTTCCTATAAAGGAGGCCAACAATTATAATCCTCTTGGCACTCTATTTGAGTTGACAGTTGTCAACTTTCTCAGGATCCTAATGATTAATGTCACTAGCCCTTCCCCAAAATCGTGTAGTGGCAACTGGAAGAAAAATGAAAGGTGAGACGACTTGTGTATGGGTGAGTGTCAGTGAGTCAGAACTCAGTCAGGGGCTCTGGAGTTTCCAGGCCGTTACCTTATCTGCCCGAACCTGTGAGTCAGGCTGGCGCAGCCCGAGGTGCATGTGTACGTGCTCCGCCACCCCGCTCTCCCGGCCCGGCCTCCTCATCCCCATATCCTGGGAAGGGCTGAGCTCGCTTAGCTTATTCATCTGTCCGCAGGAGGTACACACGGCCCTCCTGCGTGCTGAGCTCAGGCTGTAAATTGCCAGATGCGAATCAAAAGTGGGAAAACAAATATCGGTACTTCCTTTCCTGAAAATGTTGCAACAGCCTAGCCGTAGCTTAGAGCGTGCATTTTGTGAATAACCAGAAACAACCTACATGTCTGACGGCAGTGGTCAGTTATAGTACATTAGGGTGTATCCAGAGAATAGACAACTAGCTGCTGTTAAAAAGAACGAACTAGGGGGCTGGCCAGAAGCACTGCAAAGTGGGCATGTTCTGCTTTGGTGGCCCGGGGTTCGCTGGCCCGGATCCTGGGTGCAGACATGGCACCACTTGGCAAGCCATGCTGTGGTAGGCATCCCACATATAAAGTAGAGGGAGATGGGCATGGATGTTAGCTCAGGGCCAGTCTTCCTCAGCCAAAAGAGGGGGATTGGCGGCAGATGTTAGTTCAGGGCTGATCTTCCTCAAAAAAAAAAAAAAAAAAAAGAACAAAGTAGATCTACATAAGGTGACGTAAGAAATGAATTCTCTGTTTTAAGAGTAAGAGGGAAGTTGCACAGCAGTGTGTATATTCTGCTCCCATTTGTGGGAATGTGTATTATGACTCATTTTTTAAGATTTTATATTTTCCTTTTTCTCCCCACAGCCCCCTGGTACATAATTGCATATTTTTAGTTGTGGGTCCTTCTGGTTGTGGCATGTGGGACACCACCTCAACATGGCTTGATGAGCGGTGCCACGTCCACACCCAGGATCCAAACCGGCGAAACCCTGGGCTGCCGAAGCAGAGTGTGCTTAACCAGGGGGTCGGCCCCATGACTCAGTTTTTAAATTATAAATGGATATCGTCTCATTGTAAAAGGATAAGAACTACAGAAAAATTCAGGCTAAGATGTGAAACTTCCCCATCACAATGGGGGACATTGTGCACTCCCGTCAACGCTCTCCCATTGCATCACAGACCAGGTCATGCCGTGGTAACAACCACCTCTAAACATCTCAGTGGCTTAAAACAATAAAGAGTTTCAGTGGCTTACAACAACAGTTACTTCTCACCCATGCTGCTTTCCCAACGTGGCTCCCAGAGGCTCAGCTCACTGTAGTCAGAATAGTCAGCACTTCAGTCATCAGAGCCACTGTCATCGTCTGAGGCCACCATCCCAACACGAGGCTTCAGAGTTCCCTGCGGCAAGGGAAGACAGCAGGAGAACGCCACTCTGGCTCTCGAATGCCTCCCCCAGAAGGGACACATGCCACTTTCCCTCACATTTCACTGCCCAAAGCAAGTCACACAGCTACACCTAACTTCAGAGAGCGTGGAAGCTTAATCTTCCCACGTACCAGAAAGAGAGGAGAGCTGGAAATGTGCGAGCCCTGGTCATGTCTACACCCAACCCAAAGCAACCACATCCTCCCAGGCCTTTTTGTTTACATTGATATACGCAGTCGTTTCACAGTAATTTAAAAATATAGCACAGGTTTTGTAGTCAGACCTGGTTTTGATTTCCAAATAGTTCGTTTACCTGCTGTGTCCCCTTCGACAAGTGGCTCGATCTGCCACTCAGTTTTCTCATCTGTACCTGCTTCCTGGGCAGATGTAGCAATGAAATGTGATCGTGTAAATGAAACACTTAGTAAACAGCAGTAGCATCTATGTAGGAAACAGAGTGCTTGAGGGTGCTTGTCCAGAGAGCTCGAGGTGGGGTGTGCAAGGAAATACGAGAAAAGAGGAACAAAGTCCCCTTGCATCTAGCAGGGTTTTCGAGGGCAATTTCGGGACCAGGTTCCCTGTATCCCATGGCCTTGGTCGTGCTGTGGGCCAGGAGAAGGGGCGTGTTTATGCGCAGGCAGTAAGAGTAGCTGGTGAGATGGAGCGGTGGGTCAGGCACGAAGCAGCCGCCCTGCGTCTCTGGCACCCAGGCTGCCCAGCTGGGATCTGCTTCTTCACACCCTTCACACACCACACTTCTTCCCAAAGCTGAGTGTCCCATTGAAAAGAGCAGCTTTCAGTTAAAGGAGGAACCGTCTTCATATATAAGTACGTTGTTTTAAGAGATACAATAATCAGGGCGCTGGCCCTGTGGTCGAGTGGCTAAGTTGATGCGCTCCGGTTTGGCGGCCCAGGGTTTCACTGATTCAGATCCTGGGTGCGGACATGGCACCACATGGCAAGCTATCTACATATAAAGTAGAGGAGGATGGGCACGGATGTTAGCTCAGGGCCAGTCTTCCTCAGCAAAAAGAGGAGGATTGGCAGCAGTTAGCTCAGGGCTAATCTTCCTAAAAAAAAAAACACCAGACCCTTTGATTCGACAATCCACAGAGAGGAATTTACCCCAAGAAAATAAGAGAACAAGTGAATAAAGATGAATTTTTATTGCTTATAACGAAAAATTGAAAACAACCTAAATGCCTAACCATAGGAGATTAACCAAACTATAGAATGCTTTATTTAACTGTATCTAGACATGAAAGGATGTAAATTGTCCATTGAAATGTTATATAGAAAAGAAAAGAGCAATATGTATATAAAGTATATACATATATATATACATACCTCCTATAATCTCATTGTCGAAAAAAGTATATAAATATATACTTTATATATATTTTGAAAATATGAAAGGAAAAATGCCAGAATATTAGCAGTTATTAACTCCAGAGGATGGGAATATCAATTTTTTTCTTCATGCTTATCAGAATTTTCTAATTTTTCTACAAAGCACACAAGTAATAAAAGACTAACATTATTTAAATGTGTCTTCAGCTACTTTTTATTGTCTGCTGGTGCTCCAGGTAATCTGCTCATCTCTACAGGGGACTGGGGCGTAGCTGGGAGTCAGGAAACCGTGGTTTGTGCTGTGCGTGACCTTGGGCAAGCTGCCTGGGGTGGGAGGTATTTGTACCCACTTTTTACAGATGGATACTGATGCACAGGAAGGACCCACATGGTGCCTAAGATCCCATAGCTCATGGCACCAGAGCTGGATTTTGAACCCAAGTTTCCTGATTCTGGGTCCTGGATTTTCTATGCTACGTCACAGCCACCCCGCTCTGAGCCTCATCTCTAAAATGACAGCGTCAGAATACCGTCCCTTCCAGCTGAAAATATTCAATGTCCATAGGAAGTTGCCCCCTTGCCCTCATCGTTCCTGGTGCATCGCAGGCCCAAGCCGTTGCTGTGTGTGCCTGTGTGGGAGCCAGCCTTCCCCAGGCCCGTGGGAGTCTGGGCTGGGGTTCGGAGAACTCCGGCCTGCCCACAGCCATCAAGAGGGTGGTGGGTGCTCTTTGCCCCAGCATCTGGCTGGGTGCCCACAGAACCAGGCAAGAACTGCCCACGAGGGCTGGCTGGGGGCCCAGAACTCGTTGTCTTTCCCTTTAAACAGACACAGCCTGTCTGTTGAGATTCTGGAAACATTTGACCTTTTGCAGAGCATCTCAAGAGTCGTCAGGGAGGGTGGGAGGGAGGTCCCTTGCTTTCTGTAAATGCTTTAACCCTTCCCACACAGCCCTTAACCACCACAACAAAAAAAGAGATCAGTTTCTAAGGGACTAGAAAAATTTGTTGCACCTGTTTTCCTGCCTGGTGTCTGGGGAGGTGGATCACACCCGGGGGGCAGAGAAGAGACTGTTAGATACCTCCTGCGTCATTTTCTTAGTTCCTGGTCTCAGGGGCAGGATGCCTGGGCAACAGGACAGAGGGCCCAGCGGGAGGAGAGGGGCTGAACAGAGACAAAGGGACAGCTGGGCCAGCCCTGAGCAGAGGCCCTCCTGAAGGATCTGCTCCTTTGACTGACTAAGCAATCTATTCCTCGTTCATCCTGCAAACATTTAGAGGGCACCTACTATGTGCCAGGCCCTGTGAGGTGCTGGCAACACAATGGCAAGCAAACCCAGATGGGTATGTCCTACGTCTTCCAGAACACTCATTTCATGGGAGCGTAGATTGTGATCCAATAATCACAAGCACAAATGTCAAATACAATCGGGTCAAGAGCTGGGGAGGAGAGAACAGTGGTGCAGAGAGGGCCTGTTGGGGTGGAGGGTGATTTACGAAGGGCAGGGAGGTTTCCAGAGACATCTGAGCAGGGGTCTAAAGCTTTGCTGCTTGAAGATTGAGCACAACATCTGCCTCACATGGAAGCTTATTGAGATGCAGAATCGTCGTCCCCACTCCAGACCTGCAGGATCTGAATCCGCATTTTAACGAGATCCCCTCTGTGATCTGTATGCACATGAAGTTTGAGAAGCAGTGCTAAGGGTTGAACTAGGCATTTCCAGCCTAGGTACAGCTTGAAACCGGGGGAGGGTCTGCCAGCCAAGAGCCCTGGGTGGGAGCTGGCAGCAGGATGTGGAAGTCAGGGAGATTTGTGTGAGTATGCTAATTTTTTTTTTTTTTTTAAGTGGGAGACACTTGAGCATGTTTAAAAGCTTTTAGGAATAAACCAGCGGAGAGGGAGGGCGTGGGAGACGAAGTACAGTGGAGGGGTAGACGGGAGCAGGCGCAGTTCATACAGGGCAGGATTTTCAGCCCCTGCTGCAAGCTGGAAGCACCTAGGGAGCTAAAAACATACTGATAGCTGGGCCTCCCCCCAGGACTAGGATTTAAATGATCTGCAGGTGCAGCCAGCCCCACAAAGTCTTTCCAACGTGCAGCCCGAGCGGAGAACCACAACTTGGTGGAGAAAAGGCTAGGAGGAAAGGCGGAAGGATCGGAAGTGGATGGGGTCTGGGGGTGGGGGGGCCAGGAGGGCCTTGGGAGCTGGGTTTCACATTGGGGAAGGGGTTCAGATGGAGACTTTGGATGCTATTACTGGATGTATTTGTACCAACAGCTATTGTATTTGTGTGCATGTGTTAAAAAGCATTAATTTGTTGTGTCTAAACATTTCAAATAACTGCATTTTTTGTAGCCTGGTTTTGGCATGCTCTCTATCTCAAGACTACCACCCTTTTCATGGAAGTAGCTGGGTCTCTCTCAATGCAAATAGGAAAAAGATAAGGGAGACCCCCCCACCCCCCACCCCTGCCCCGCACCAGGCCGGCCAGGTGGAGCAGCGGTTAAGTGCGCACGTTCAGCTTCTCGGTGGCCTGAGGTTTGCCGGTTCGCATCCTGGGTGCACATATGGCACCGCTTTGCAAGACGTGCTGTGGCAGGCATCCCACATAGAAAGGAGAGGAAGATGGGCACAGATGTTAGCTCAGGGCCAGGCTTCCTCAGCAAAAAAGAGGAGGACTGGCAGTAGTTAGCTCAGGCTAATCTTCCTCAAAAAAAAAAAAAAAAGATAAGGGAGACCCCATCTGATGGCTTCTACGTTGTATGGTTGTATGTGAAATGAAGGGAGGGTGTTGGCAGCTTGGGGAGAAGGGAGAAGGTTTAGGGGAGTTGTTGCAGACAGTGGTATAGAGAAGCGACCAGAGAAATGAGTAGGACAGGCAGGTGACGTGAAGGGTCCATCTGAGACTGGTGACCTGGATTTGCAGTGGAACCTTCCATCCTGAGTGACTCTCCCCAGTCACCGCTCAGGAAGAGGTAGGAGAAGGTGGATCACAGAGCTCATCCAGAGCTTTTGACAGAGAAAATAGAGTGGCAAGAGTTTTCAGGGAATTGGGGCCATAAGGGTATTGGAACGGGGAACCATGGATTCCAAGGGAGGTTAGGAGGGCATGAAGACAGGGAAAAGCTAACGGATGGGGAGAAGGTGGAGATGCTGGGGAGGTTCAAGGAGGGTCAGAGGGAGCGTGTGAAACCAGAAAGTTGGAAGGAAAAGAGATTGTGGCCAGAGAGAGAGAGAGGCTTGAATTTGGGATCTTGGTGATGGAGCCTTTATTGGTGGTAAAATGGGAGTGGTGGTTGAGGTGGAGTGGGGGATGGCATTGGAGACCTGAGAAACCAGACACAGGATGTGTCTTCCACGTGGACGCTGAAGTCACCCAAGACAATGACAGGGCTTTAGGTGGAAAGGATTGGGAGCCACGTGCCAAAGTCTCCAGTGATTACAGGGGAGCGGCCAGGAGGTGGGTGGACAACCTCAGGGCTTTTCCCAGAGGATAGAAGAGTGTGGTTCAGGAGGGCTATGGGGGTGGAATCATAGAATGTGTAGATGGAGCCCCAGGTCCAGGGAGACCTGGGGAAGGTAGGGGAGGGGGCCGGATGGAGCATAGCCAGGAGGTGTAGGGTATTGCGGAGGATGCCAATGACGTAGAGAAATAAAATCAATGAGGTTAAAGGTTTTTAGTTTATGGCAGCTGTTCTTGAAGTGCGCTCTCTCCGCCTGCATCAGTGGCACCACCTCACCACCTGGGAACTTATTGGACATGCAGATTTTCAGGTCCCACCCCAGACCTACTGAATCAGCTGTGTGGGACCCAGCAATCTGAGCTTTTTTTTTCAAAGTGTGATGAAATTTTATTCCATAGTTTTGCTTTTTCTGAGGAAGATCAGCCCCGAGCTAACATCTGCTGCCAATCCCCCTCCTTTTTGCTGAGGAAGACTGGCCCTGAGCTAACATCTGTGCCCATCTTCCTCTACTTTATATGTGGGACGCCTACCACAGCATGGTTTGCTAAGTGATGCCATGTCCGCACCCGGGATCGGAACCGGCAAAACCCGGGCTGCCAAAGTAGAATGTGCGAACTTAACCACTGCGCCACGGGGCAGCCTCTGTTTTTTTTTTTTTACAGATTGGCACCTGAGTTAACAACTGTTGCCAATCTTTTTTTCTTTCTTTCTGCTTTTTCTCCCCAAATCCCCCCAGTACATAGTTGTATATTTTAGTTGTGGGTCCTTCCAGTTGTAGCGTGTGGGACTCTGCCTCAGCATGGCCTGATGAGCCGTGCCGTGTCCGCGCCCAGGATCCAAACCAGTGAAAACCTGGCCCGCCACAGCGCAGCGAGCAAACTTAACCACTCGCCCATGGGGTCGGCCCCAGCAATCTGAGCTTTAACAAGCTTGCTGGTGATTCTGATAGATGCTGAAGTTTGAGACCCACAGGAATATGGTACTGGGAAAAAAATAAAACTGAATCCCAAACTTATCATCACATGAAAAAATGGACTCCACATGGATTAAAAATCTAAATGTGTCCATAAAACTATGAAGTTAATAAGGTAAAATTTGAAGAATATCTTTGTGACCCTGGGGCAGGAGCTGACTTCTTAAAATTTCAAAAGCACGAACCATAAGGCAAAAAAATTGATCAGTTTGACTGATCAGAATTAAAGATTTCTGCCCAAGGAACATACACTGACAAGGTTAACAGATGACAAGATTGGGAGAATATATTTGTGACATCTAAAGCTGATGAAGGACTATATCTAGATTCAGAGTATACTAGAAACTTCTGCAAATCAATGAGAAAAAGATGGGACTCAAATGGGGGAAAAATGGTTAAAGATATAAATAGGTGATTTACAGAGGAGAAATTTTATTTTATTTTATTTTATTTATTTATTTATTTATTTTTTAAGATTGGCACCTGGGCTAACAACTGTTGCCAGAGGAGAAATTTTAAAGCTAATAAATAGAAGAGGCAATGTTAAGATGTACTAGAAATCAGAGAAATATAAATTAAAACAACAGTCGTCGGCAGCTTTAGTCCTCGTAGCCCCCAACTTCCCAAACTGGAAACAACCCAAACGTCCATCAGTAGGTGAAACAAATTGATATTCATACAATAAATTCTACTTAATGATAAAAAGAATGAACTATTGATACAACTCTTCAAAACATTATGCTTAGTGAAGGCAGCCAGACACTAAAGAGGATACACTGTATGGCTCCATTTGTACAGATTTCTAGAAGAGGCAGAAGTAACTGATAGTGATAGAGACAGCAGCAGTGACAGAAATCAGATCAGAGGTCGAGGTGGGCAGAGAGGGGAGACTGAGGGCAAAGGGCACAGGGAACTTTTTGGGGTGATGGAAATGTTTCATGTCTTGATTTAGGTTGTGTTGATAGGTGTACACATTTGTCAAAATGTGCACGTAAACTGTGTTATTGTATGTAAGTAATACCTTGGTAATGTTGATTAAAAAATAAAAATGTTTTAATTTTATATCATTTAAATTGGAAAAATTAGACAGCTAAATAATGCCAGGAGTTGGCAGGGTGCAGGGGTCCACGGCTGGTGCGTGTGTGGACAGGGCAGCCTGTGACCCGGAGAAGGCGTATCCTGCATACAATCTCCGAGACGTTCTCACAGGGCCCATAAGGGAGAGAGGCGAGAAGACATTCACTGCAGGGTTATTTATGGGCTCGGAGAGTTGTCTGGAATTGGGGTGTCCATTCCTGGGGGAGTAGATGGATAAAATGTGGATGCGCAGCTTGGAGTACCCTGTAGCAGCTAGAAGTAGCAGATTAGATGTACCCAGAGCAGCATGGATGGGTCTGCGGAGGAAAAAACTAAGAAACAGAATGAGGCGTATAACAAAATGCCATTTATGTAAATTAAAAATACAAAACAATCTAAGTAGAAAATGAGCCAAAGACAGGAACAGACATTTCACCGAAGAGGAGATATGGATGGCAGACAAACACATGAACAGACATTCAACATCATTAGCCATCAAGGAAATGCAAATTAAAACCATGTGATATCACTAAATACCTATTAGAACCACTAAACTATAAAACAGTGAAAACACCAAATGCTGGCGAGGCTGCGGAGAAACTGGGTCTTTTATGCCTTCCTGACGGGAATGTAAAGTGGAACGGCCACTCTGGAAAACAGTGTGGCAATTTCTTATAAGACTAAACATGCGCTAAGACCTGGCAATGGCACTCCTGGGGCATATATCCCAAAGAAATGGAAACTTAGCGTTCATACCAAAACCTGTGTGTGAATGTTCCTATCGGCTCTGTTTGTCATAGCCCAAAACTGGAAACAACCCAAATATCCTTCACTGAGTGAATAGTTCAACTCTGGGACATCCCACAGAATACTACTGAGCAACAAAAACACGTGACAACCCACACATATCTCAAGGACATTATGGTTGGTGAGAAAAGTCAATCTCCAAAGGTTCCATTTATGTAACATTCTCAAAATGACAAAACTATAGAGATGGGGAAGAGATTAGTGGTTGCCAGGGCACAGGGATCTGAGTGGAGGGACTGTAGCTATAAAAGGTGCCACAAAGGAGACCCCCTGGGGTGGATGGCACAGTTCTGGATTTCGATTGTGGTGGTGGTTACACAAATCTGTGGGATCAAATAGCATAGAACTGTGCACACACACAAACACGAATAAAGACATGTAAAAACTCAATGGTAAGGTCTGTAGCCTGTTTAACAGTATTACAGCAATATCCATTGCTTGGTTTCCCTCTTGTACTACAGATGTATAACGTCACCATTAGGGGAAGCTGGGTGAAAGTGGGACACTACGTACATTTTTGTAACTTTCTGGGTGTCTATAACTATTTCCAAAAAAAGTTTTAAAAAAAGTACGTGTATACAATTCTACAATGCACATTTTGCAAGAACGCATAGGAACAAAAGCATGCATATTAAACACCCTGGGATGGGGGAGGGAGTGGGAGGAGTGAAAGGATCACAGGAAATCCTCCCTTAACCAGGGGACTCTGTGCAGACCCATGGTGGCAACGTGCTGTGAACCGAGAAAGTGATTAACTCCAGCCTCTCTGCACCTGAGGTCCCACAGCCAGGAAAGGGGGTGGGGATGGGGGATCAATGACATTAAAGATAAGGCCTTTGTTCAATACAAGCCTTTTCCCCTTTTTCAATAGAAGGTTGGAGAAGGAGGAGAGGCAGGAAAAGGGGGTAGGGAGAAGGGGCGGAAAAGGAAGGAGGGACAGGAAAGAAGAGAGGATGAGGGGGAGAGAGAAGGAGGGGAGGGGAGGGTGTGGGTAGCATTCTTTCCCTGAGGGCTCCGGGCTGGTCGAGGGAAGAGGTCACGGTTGCCCGAGCCCTCTGGAGCTGTGAGGCCCAACAGAGGAGGCCTAAATTCCGGGAGCTCTGTGCTCAGCGGGACACAATGTGCTCTGTGTCCTGGGAATTTGGAAGTGCCGAATTTTAGCATGACCCCTGGCCCACCACCCAACCCCCCCCCAACCCCCCCCCCTCACCCCGCCAGCGCTGTTTGGAAGGCAGGGCCAATAAAATGACTGGAGGATTTTTAAAGCCATTTGCACAAGTGAAGGGCACTACCTTAGCTATAAACATAGTATGTTTTACTACTAATTGGATGACTATGAGGAGGAAGGAAGAATCCAAGGAGGGGCAGCCCCGTGGCCTAGTGGTTAAGTTCAGCAGCCGGTTCCATTCCCAGTGAGGGACCTATACCTCTTGTGGGCTCGTGGACATGCTGCGGCGGTGTCCCACATACAAAATAGAGGAAGATGGGCACAGATGTTAGCTCATGCGAATCTTCCTCTGCAAAAAAAAAAAAAAAAGAATACAAGGAACAAAAAGAAATAACTGAGGAAGTTTATTGATAAGGGTGCTCATCTGGACATTACTTATGATAAGGAACAATTAGAAACAAGTTAAATGTCCAATAGTAGAGACCTAGTGAAAAATGTATGCTACTTTCATATGATAGAACACATTAAAAAATGAAGGTATGAAAGAATTTTTAATGTTATGGAAAAAAGTCTGTGATCTATTCCTGTCCTAAGGAAAAGTTACAAAAGAGTGTGTACCAACTAATCCTGTTTCTAAAAGATATAAATGTGTAACTATGCATAGAAGAGACAGGAGGATATTTACCAAAGTATTAACATCCATGGGCTTAAGATTTATGCACTTTACTACCTGTAAATTACATCTCAAAAAAAAAGTTTTAGAGAATATTGACACTGGTGGTCTCTGGGTAAGGTGAAATTATGGGTGCTATTTTACATTTTTTTGTTGTTGTTTTCTTTTTTCTCGTAAATATGTATTCACTTTTGTAGTGAATAGCCACTTTTTTCGTTTCATGGGGGAGCTCTATCCGGGGGAGTCGGCAGGCCCCTTCCAGCTCTGCAGTAGGAGAACAGCATGCACTTAAGCCCAGCCCGGGAAGCGGCTGACGCTGGGCCTCTGCTTTCTCCAGGCCCTTGACCCGCCAGCTCTGGCCAGCTCAGCCCGACACGCCCGGAACTGGCTGTTTCAGGAACTGCCCTAAGAGCTTTTGCTTTCCTGGAAGATAGGAGAGCCGGGGCCCAAGGACCGGAGGGGACGAGCCAAGGTCACTGGGTAAATGCTAGATATTTATAACCATGTCTCTCAGCCCGCCCGCAGATGCCCGGGATTCGTCTCCCTCTCCCAGGGCGGTCCTTTACGGGTTCAGGAGCGCGGTGAGCGCAGACGGAGACGTGGGTGGCTTCTGGAGGGCGGCTCTGCGCCGGCTCTCACTTGCCTCCTACTGTAAACAATACTTCCATTAGGGAGCTGACCGTGCGCCAGGTGTGTGCCTGCATGATTCATTTCTCACCACGACCCTGTGAGGTCCCTAAGGTTCTGATGCCCACTTTGCAGGTGAAGAACTCGAGGCTCAGAGAGGCTAAGGAGCTCGTCCTAGGTAACACAGCCAGTTAGGTGGTAGTAGATCTAGGACCCCAGCCCAGGCCGGCTGGACTCCAGTTAGAGAGACTGTCCCCTGCGGGGCCCAGGGCAGGCGAGGCCGAGCTTCCTGAGGTCTGGCAGGGCACAGCCTCACAGTCCCCGCAGCCTCCAGGGGCCGTAGAGCCGTCGTGGTGGCAGGTCCCGACGCGGGGAGCGGGCAGAGCAGCGAGTCTAGACGGCCGTCAACGCTGGGGGCGGATGGTAGTGGCGCGAGCGCGCCTCGGGACAATCCCTTAACCGCGGGCGGGGCGGGGCGGGGCTTGGCCGCAGCCCCGCATTTCCGGGGACGTCGCGCCGGACCGAGGGTGTTCGCGGGGACACTCTGGGTCCCCAGGGAGGGCGTCGGGCAGGCCCGACAGCCGGGACGAGCCTCTGGACGCTCCGGGAAGACAGGCCGTGCCGCAGAGGTGGCCCTGCTGTGGGCAGTGGTCGCGCGTGGGCCGTGACACTCTCAGGTAGGCGCGGGGGGCAGGGCGGGCGGGAGACGCGGCCGGGGGAAGAGGCGGACCAGGGCGGGGCCAAGGGGGCAGCCCGCGTCCCCACCCCACCCCCGCCCCACCCCACCCCCGCCTCCTGCCGGGCTGGCTCCCGAGAGGGCGCCACCTGCGAGCTCTGATGGGCACCGGCGCCCGCCACGGGGGAGCCTGTTGCCATGGCAGCGCAGGAGGCTGGGCCCACGTTCCCATGGCAACCCGGGGCCCTACTCCGAATCCTTTTGGCGGTGTTCTGCAGCAGCCCCTACTCCCAAACCTGGAACCGAGAGGCGGGAATCCTTGCTCGGGAGGGAAATCATTTGGAATTTGGGAAAGTCCTGGGCCCCTCCTCAGAATGGTCATGGTCGTGACCTTTGAGTTCGGCTCTTTGTCATGGCTTCTTCTCTCTAAGTGACAGGGCGGATGCCAGGGTTAGCAGGGAAAGGACGTTCGGGACTGGAAATGAGGCTGCTCTAGTGGCCTCTCTGGAGCCATTCCGGTCTGGCCAAAGGACTCAGGAGCCCAGGGTCACCTGAGGAAGGTCGTCAACCTCTGTTCACATTTCCGCACCTGTGGTGTATGTCATTTGACTTATGAGTCACAAGATTCTCGTAAGGGTCGAATGCCGGAGGGACAGGGAAGCTCAGAATTGAAAAACATTTTTTGTTTTTCCATAGATGCTTTAGAACTGGAAGAGGTTTAGAAATCCACCTGGCCCCACCCCCTCGTTTTCATAGGAGAAACTGGACCCAGAGAGGTTAAATTACTTCCCGAGATGACACAGTGAGTTGGCGGGAGGGTCAGGATTTGAACCTAGTCCCCTGACCTCCAGGCCATGGCTGTTTCCTTTGCTGATTATTCTTAGTGAAGCTTAGGGAAATCTGGGATATGTCTCCTTGCAACTGGGGCTCAAACTTTTGGTGACACGTGATCTAAAGATGGGGACATTGGCAACAGGTGAACTAAAGATGGAGGATGAAGGCTGAAGCCTTGGGGAGAACGGAAAGAGCCTGCCTCCCTGGTGTGTGGGTCCCATGCCTTGGGGCCCTTGCTTTAGTGTAGTGTCTGACAGGATTGCCCGATAAATCCCCAGGAGCCCAGCATTCAGCAGCTCTCCTAAATACCATCTCTTTTGAAGCCAGTAAATCTGTTGAGACTGTCTGAGCAAGAAACCCTTTGGCTGCCCTAAAGCAAGGAAGTGGGACTTCCCATACCAGTGAGGCGCCTTTTCCTTTGAAAAGGATAAGAGGAAGGCAGGAAAGAAATCCAGGAAGGAACACTTGAATGAATCATTGGGAAATGATTTGAGACAGTCATCTAGAGCAGAAAACTCATGCATTCATTTAGTAAACATTTACTGGGGGCCTGCAGGCTCTGCAGTCGGGCTGGAGATGAAAAACCTGGGTTAGGCAGGCCTGGTCCTTGTAGACGGGAAAAGAGGGATGTGATGTGTACATGAGTATTTCACTACAGCACAGCGAGTGCCTTAATGGAAATCTGAGCGGGGTGCAGAGGGAGCCCAGAGGAGCAACTCCAGAAATTAGGTGAAAACGGCCCGATTCTAGCCTGTGCCATCTGGGAGCACTTCTGGAGCTCTGCCAGGTTGGTGCTGGAGACAAAGGAATGAGTGAGTGAAAGTGTCTAGAGAAATGTGGACTAGGATGGGTATTCTCTGGAAAGAAGAGTTTTAGGAATCCTGATGAACTGTGAGCTCTGTGAAGGCAGCAACCACTGTGTCAGTGACCTTCAATTTCAGCAATGCTAACAAGCAGCGAGTGCACAAGAAAGATTTGTTGAGTGAATAAAAGAAGGAAGGAAGGAAGGGGAGAAGGGAGGGAGGGAGGGAAGGAGAAAGGAGAGGAGAAGGGGAAGAGGAAGGGAGAGAGGAAGGGAAAGAAGGGGGAGGAGAAAGGATGGAAGGGGAGAGGAAATGGAAGCAGCTGATACTGTCAAGAGGAGGATGGCTATAGACAAACCCTGGGTGAAATTCTAACTCGAGATGCCTCTGTGGGCTCTGGAGTCGGATCCAGGTTCTGGTCCTAGCCCTGACTCACCACCGGCGTGACCTTAGCAAGTCCTTGAAGCTCTCTGTGCTGCAGTTTCTCATCTATGAAGTGGGAATACTGTAATTCCTATCGAGCTCTGTTGTGAGAAGTAAGCGAATGATTGACTGTAAAGAGCTCAGCACGGTGCCTCACTTAGAGTAAGTGCCCGATAAATGTTAGCCTCATAAATGTCAGCTTTGCTTTAGGTGGAATAGTTTGCCAAATAATTTATGTCAAGTTTACATAACTACCCCAAAATGAGGAATAATTTCTTTTTACCTGATAAAGGCTAATTTTGAAAGTTCCCCATGGTTGCAGATTAGCATACGTCAAAGAAATGGTTCTGCACCTTTTTTGGGGGTGGGGTGGGGGCAGTCTTTTTGAAATCAGATGAAAGCTCTGATCCCTCTCATCAGAAATGGCATATCATTCTTGGGGTTCACAGCTCCCTGAAGCCCACCCTGGGGGTTACGGGGCTCCCTGCTCTGCTCTGCTACTCACAGGCTCTAATGAAAGAACTAAGACAGCATTCACAGAAGCGTCTAGGAGGAGCGAGGTGGGTCTGCTGCCTTTCAAGGGGTTTGTGGGGTCCCTGTGGAAACCACAAGGTGGAGAAGCTGTAGACACGCCATGCAGCTGGGTGGGTCAGGCTCCAGTGGGTCAAAACCTGATGGCATCCTCCAGCCCGACACTCACTCCCAGTGCATAGACAGTGCTGCCAGGAGGCATAGGAGTCGCAGACCTGGGTGGCTGATGTGCAAAATCCTCATCCAAGCGTGGATCTTTGGTGCCACCCACACACCAGCTTTCTGCAAGTATTGTCTCCTGATGTCATTGCTTTAGGATGGCAAGTGGGCATACAGCCACAGGTAGTGCATTCCGCCCTCTACCCTGACAAAGCAGAGTGACAGTGCAGTCTTTGGAGCTGCAAGAAGTCAGTGGAACCCCCCCTGCCCCTCCCCCACCACCCGGATGGGCTCACCTGTCTCCCCCCACTCTCTGTGGACAGTGCTGGATTCAAGAGCAAGGCTCTCCATCTGGGGAAAAGAGTGGCAGCCACCAGGTGACCTGAGGTGACTGGGGAACTACAGGGGTCAGAGAGCCCCTCCTCTTTGGGAAAGGAGAGCCTTGGGCCTCTGGAAAGGAAAGTTAGTTGCTTGGGATGGAGGAAGGGCACCGGCCCAGGCCTTTCTCCCTTCATGGGGCAATGGCCAGGGGTCTGGGGCTCCGAGTGGGATTCAAGGAGGAAGAACTTGGTGGCAAATGGAGAGACAGAGTCCCCGATTTCTTGGGGTCTTGGAATGGAGGGCCTTCAGGTCTGATGAGCCAAACTGGAAACCAGAACTCTCTCTTAGACTGTCACACTTCTTGCTCCCCACCCTCACCTGGCTGGAACATCTACCTGCCACCTGTGAGTGGCTGCGGTGGTTTCAGAGGAAAGAGTCGCTGAGCAGTCATTGTGTGCCTCTGGGGTGACAGGTGCCAAGCATCAGCCAGGCCAGTTACCCATGCCCTCTAGGCCCCTAGGTGAGCAGGCCTGCAGGCACAGGCAGACAGCCCCTCCTAAACTTGTGTTGGGGCAGGGGAGTGACAGTGGCATCTTCATGTTCTACCGTGTCGGGGCGGGGAGAGGCTGAGCCCTGCTGGTTGCACCACAGCCCTGTGGGGCAGGGGGATCACCTCCCAGGGAGCGGCCAGCTCAAGCCCCAACAGGCCCCAGCGGGGGTGGCACTGGGGCGGGTGGCGGGCTTTCCGCCACAGCGGGCGCACCCGGGGCCTGGGCTGGGCAGGCCGGTTCCTTCTCCTTGTGAGAGTTGCAGCCTCAGCACTTGGTTTTCAGGAGGCAGCTTAACCTGAGCGAAGAGCCCAGAAGGGGGTCCTCAGGGTCAGGTACCTAAGATGGTTAAGTTATTGAGGTCACGGCAGCTTTCAGCCAGGGGAGGTGAAGTGAGAACATAACAAGCGTGGTTTTGTCCATGGAGCGTCACTACATACCAGCGCTGCCCGTCACTTTCTACGCCCCCTCTCGTCAGTTCTCCTAACGGCCCCAGGAAGCACCGTTGGTCTTCCCATCTCACGGACGAGGAAGCTGAGGTTGCGAGAGACGGTGTGGCTCGCTCACAGTCCACAAAATAATGGATAGGCCTGAGATTCCTCTTCTGACAGAAGAACTGGTGTGCCTGACCGCTGGACCCTGCCACTTCCCGGACCGAGAAACACAAGGGACCCACGGAGGGGAAGAGAGTTTGGGGAACAGAGATGAGACCGTTGACATTTATTGGCAGACCCTGGTTCAAAGCTGCCTGTGAGATTTGAAGGCAGTGTTCGTGCCAGCCCTGTGAGTGCCCTCTGCTGCAGAGCCCCAAAGAAGCTCCCAGCCCCCAGGATCTGGAAGTCATTGGCTGATTTAAAAGCACACACGGGGTGTGCCAGCTGGTGTGGCTTCCTCATCAAAATGTATTGATGCTGCAGCTGAGCTGCTGCCCAGCCCCTGGAGGAGATACCAGCAGCGTGCCCAGCCAGGACAGGGTGGGGAGCTGCAGCTGCAGGTTGGCATGAGAGGAGGGCTCAGGGCTACGAGGGGTGGTGGCAGGGGGCCAAGGCCTGGGGAGCTGGGTTGCAGCCAGTTCGTGTCTGTGAGGCCTTGCTGGGCAACCTGCCAGCCAGAACCCGGGAAGGGGAGGAGCTTGGGTGCTACTCCAGTGGGGGGTGGCGGGACCTTCGGGTTCAAGCTCCACTGGGCTTGGCAGGAGGCCCCTCCCCTACAGCCAGCAAACAAAGCAGCGACTCCCCGAGTAGAATTGTGGGAGTCAGGGAGCCAGGTCCCCCCGGGCGGGGGGGGAATGAGAGCAGGCAGCCAGGCTGGGGGCCACCTGGCAGGAGCCATGCATGCCCAAGGGCATGGCCAGCCGGCCTGGACCTGGGCAGGGGCCGGACCTATAGATGATTAATGAGTATTGATTGCTCAAGAGGCCGTCCGTGGCCCGGATGGAGCATTCCACTGCCCGCACTGCCCCGCGCCTGCGTTCACCGCCACCTTCCTTGAGAAGAGCAAGTTCGAGAGGCAGCAGGCACATGTGTTCATTTGCTCTGCATTTTTAGTCATGCTTCCCTTTATTTTCTCTTTCTCTTAGAGCCTTTCTTGTTTCTCGTCATCCTCTCCCTCTTCTGTAGCTCTTTTCATTTATTTCTTCTTCCACTTGACCCTACAGGTGAGTTTTTTTTTTTTTTTTTTTAACATTTTGGCCTCTGCTTTTTTCCCCCCTCATGATAACAGGTATAAGGTATAAATTGATCTACAGGAAAATGCACAAATCTTAAGTGTACAGCTCGAAACAGTTTAACATTTGTATACACTTGGGAAACCGACACCCAGACCAAGAGACAGAATATTCTCGTCATCCCTAAAGTTTCCTTGTCTGCCAACGGGCCATGTGACCCCTAGTCTGACATCTCTCACCAGAGGGAAGTTGGCTCTGGCCTCTTTGTGGGTCTCCCTATGCACATTTTGCCTCTCCTGGTTGCATCTTTGTCCTTCGTGTGTGTGTGTGTGTGTGTGTGTGTCTGTGTGTGTGTCTGTATGTATGTGTGTCTGTGTGCATGAGCGAGAGAACCTCAGAGGGAGGCGGCTGAGGATGGGAGGAAGGGCCGGGACTGCGTGAGTATGGATGGGGAGAGGGGGCCTGGCTTGATGATGACTTCATCTTGCTGGCTGGGGGCATGGAGGAAGCGCTGCTCTTCTCTTGTCTCTTTTTATACTCTCTTTCCAAGCCGCCCCCTGAGCTCTCTATAAACACCGATGTTCTGGCCAAGAAAGCCTTGCCTACGTCCAAGAGTGGCAGAAGGGAGTGGGACACACAGCGTTGGCTTGGGAACCACTCTTGAGCCCACAGGCAGTCAGCTCAAATGAGGTTTTTCTCTGTCAGTCGTCCTGTTTTCTCCAGTCAGGGGAGAACAAATGAGCACAGAACGGAAGAGAGTGGAGCCCACAAGGGCCGCCGTGCTGTGCTGGGGGTGTGGATCGAAGAGCTTTTTTCCAGGCCAACAGTTGGGTCCCTCGTTTTGTCAGCCCTCTGGAGTTCCTACTGGGGTGCCATGCCAGGCAGTGGGGGTTCCATAGAAAGACCTATCACTGTCTTCAAGGGACTTGCCACCCAGTTGGCATTAAGACGTACCTGAAGCATTTGAGCAGCCGTGAGCAGGATATAATTAACCACCAAGCGAGGCTGCACCAGCCCCTGCCTCCTCTCCTTAGGGAGGAGCACAGCAGTCAGACAACCCGTGTGTTGCCAAGACGCTAGGGCCAGCCAGCCTTCCTGCCACGGAGGTGCAGGCCCTCCACAGATACTAGCTGAGCACATGCCACTCATCAGGCCTGTTCTAAGCAAGAGCAGCAAGCAGCAGACAGAAGGAAACGCTGCAGCTAGCACCTTGATTTCAACAAGATTCCTTGTAATTTTTTTTCATAATATTCTTACGGATGATAGGGAGAAATGTGAGCCAAATAGCGCACGCAGTTAGGACGCTCAGCCAGCTGTTCAGCCTGCAAAGGAGACTGATCAGTTTCAACCCTGAGGGAAGTCTCTAGTGGCATCGGGCTCTGTTTTTGGCCCTGACTCACTCAATTTGTTCCCCCATAAATTTGCAAAACACTGATGCAAAAACACCCCAAACTTTTCTATATTAACCAGTTGTTAAAATTTTGCCACAGTCGCACCCACACTCTTTCTAATACACACACATTTGTTTTTGCTGAATCATTTGAAAGTAAGTTGCAGATGTCATGACCCCTCACCTCTGCAGCCCTCAGCAGGCATCTCTGAAGGACAATGACATTCTCCTGAGACCGTAATACAGTTATCACACCTAACAAAATGAACAATAATGCCATAATGTCATCTAATACACAGTGCATGTTACAATTTTCCTAGTTGCTTTTTTTTCCTGGATTCAATCAAGGTTCGTATATTGCATTTGATTATCTTGTCTTTTTAGTTTCTTAACCTAAAATAATTCCCCTGGCTTTTTTTGCCTTTCACCAGATTGACCTTTTTGAAGAGTCCGGGCTTGTTGTCTTGTAGAATGCTGGATGTCTCTGGTTGTGTCCTCATTATCAGATCTGGGTCAGACATTTCTGATAAGAATGCTACCAGGGCTGATGATGTTTGTGTATTTCTTATTGCGTCCTATCAGGAGGTAAACGATGTCAGGTGGTCCCAGAACTGGTGATGCTGCTTTTGACCACTTGCTTAAGATGGGGGCCGCCAGAGCTCCCCCTTAGAAATACGTTTTCCCTTTGGTGATTAGTGAGTCATCTGTGGGACCGCCTTTGAGACCTCGTTAATATGTAGTTTCCTGACAATCCTCCACCCAATGGTTTAGCATCCATTGATTATCTTTGCTTGAATCTAGATGTTCTAAATCTCCCATTTCTTCTACATTTACCAGCCAGCATTTTTCTATAAAGAAAAGCTTCCTTTCTACCCCTTCTCTTTCTCTCTCTGTGTTTCTCTGAGTTTCACTTTGGACTAATGGATTATTCTCTTTTGATGCATTAGAATCCATTACTTCATTTTTGATCGTCCCAAGTCCTTGGTCATCAAGCTGGCCCTATGTCCTTTTGACATGACCCCATTAGTTTTTAATCACTTCCTGTTTTCTGGCCTAACAAAATGTCCCGGCTGCACCTTGTACTTTCCCTTTCATTCTCCCCCCCACCCCCCGCCCCAGGACTCCTGGTACTTTTTATCGGACAGTGGCATTTAGAAACCAACAACTGGGTGCTAGGTCTGCTCACCCAATATTCTTATCAACGCCTTGAATAAAGGCTAAGGAATGCTTACAAATGTACAGATGACTCGAAACTGGGAAGGGAGCCTGCCAAGTGTATGATAATAGAATCAATATTCAAAATGACCTCAATAGGATGAAATCTGGACCAGAACCAATAGATTTAAAAGAGCTCAATACAAAGTCCTGTGGTTAGGTTGAAAAAGCGAATTGCATAACGTCAGGTTTGGGAGAAATCTTTTCTAGACCACAGTCAATAGCAGAAAGTAGCTCTGGTCATTAATTGACGTGAGCTAGCAGTATTCCGTGACTCTTAGGTTGCGTTTGTTCATTCATTCACTCAGCCAGTCCTTACTGAGGGCCTGTCACGTGTCAGACAGGTTCCAGAGGCTTGGGATATGTTCCTTAACAAGCCAAGTAAGCTAAAATCCCTGCCCTCCTCAGTCTGAATTCTTGGGGGTGTAGGGGTGGGTGGGGAGTTCAGACAGTAAAGCAAATCCACAGCAAATAAGCACATCACAAGTATGTTAGAAGGTCATAGGTGCTTTGAAGGAAATATCTCAGGGCAAGGGGAGTATTGGGCGAAGTTCAGGTTCTTCAAGAAGGTGATCTTTAAGCAAAGGTTTGAAGGCAGCAAGGGACTCAGTCATTTGGCTCTGGGGGAAGAGTGCTCCAGGCAGAGGGAGGAGCCGTGCCAAGGTCCTAACCCCGAGTGCTTGCAGGTGTGCCTGGGCGGGGAGAGGGCAGCCGTGGAGGATGCAGTGGTGCCGGGAGTGAGGATAACAGAGGGCCTTGCCGACCAGTGTAAGGTCTTTGGCTTCTGTTCTGAGTGAGACAGGGAACCGCTGGAGGGTTCTGAGCAGAGGGCTGCCATGACCTGACGTTTGTTTTGACTCTCTCTGGCTACTGAGTTGGGAACAGATTGCAGGGCAGCCAGCGTGGAGCAGGGAGACCAGTCAGAGGGCCCTTGCAGTAACCAGGAGGAAGAGGGTGCTGACTGGGAGGTGCTGAGTGGTCGGATTATGGATTTGCTACTGGATTGGACGTGAGCAGGGAGAGAAAAGAAAGGAGTTCAAGTTTTTAACCTGAGCAATTTAAGATGGACCAGCCATTAAAGGAGATGAGGGAGGCTCACACAGATGGAGCACATTTTGGGGAGTGAGCGGGGAGAGATCAGGAGCTTAGTTTGGGACATGTTGAATTTGAGATGCCTGTCAGACAAGACAGCCAAGTAGAAGTGTGAGCCCATTTGGAGTTCAGGACAGATGTCCTGGCTGCAGATAGACGCTTGGGCATCATTCGCTAAAGATGGATCAACACCATTAATAGAAGCGAAGTGTCCAAGGCCTGGCCAACGCTAGAACTATGGGTGGGTGGTGCTGCCCACGTCCCGTGTGGAATTCTGTGTCCAGTGCGGGAGCCCGTTTAAAAGGGGTGCTGCTAGCCTGAGCCACGCCCAGAGGAGGGTGTCGGGATGGTGGAGGTGCAGAAATCATGGAGTATGAGGAAACTTGGCTGCAAGAGAGCAGACCTGGGATGATGTGGGTACTGTGCCCACCCCCTGACAGCCACCCTATGGGAGAGGATGTGGCAGGCCCTAGGGGTGGGATGAGAGCAAAAGGTGGTGGGTCATTTTGGCTGGGGGTGAAGAGGAACTTTCCTGTGATTGCAGCCAGTTCCTAGAGAAGCTGCCCCCGCTGCCGTGGAAATGACTAGCAGAGGTTTTCCAGCTCCTTTTGCCTTCAACTACAGGAAGTACATTTCCCTATGATCCTGTGCACACTTAGGAAAAGTGGAAACAGGTTTCCCAAAGCTTATTTATCCTTTCTATGATCACTGCATTTTGGTATTTTCTATTCTGTTTCTGTTTCTTTTTTAATGCTGACAGGGTTCCACTAAATTGATTTCAGGACCCACTAAAGGGTCCAGTCTGCATTTTGAAACCCCTGGTCTCAGCAGAACTGAGCTCCACCCCTGAGGATGTGAGGAGCTAGAGGGGTTGGGGGTGAAGGATTCCACTCCAGCCTTAGGGAGCGCTTCCCCCGGGGCACGTGCAGGTTGTGGAGAAGGTCCCACCTCCTCGGCAGTACGTGAAATCCTATTATCCCACTTAAGCTAATCTTGCCCCACGTCCCCTACCCAAGGTTCGGGCTTCGTGTGGACAGAATTCTAGACGTGGACGACCCCTAGACTAAGGCCGAGCCTGCAAGGAACGCCGGCCAGGCCCTAAGGGGGACTGACCGGTGCAGAAATTAGACTTCGAAGCACCCAGCCCCGGCGTGGGCGCGAGCTCGGCCCAGTTCATCTGGTCATGGACAAGTGGGTGCCAGGAGCGTTAGCAGGGGAGGCGGCGGGAGACCGAGCCTGACCCTCACCGGGCGCACAGTGGAGACACCCCCACGTTCTCCCAAACAGACGCCTTAGAGGGTCGCGGAGGAGCCGGAAGGGGGCGGGGCGGCAGGGGGAGGGTCTGAGAAGTGGGGGCGGGGTACTGGGGGTCTGCTTTCCTCCGCGTCCCGGAGGCCTCGGCGGCTACTGATCCCGGGCTTGGCCCCCTCCACGCGCGCCCCAAGCTGGGTGCACCGAGCGGGCGCCCCTCGTACCTCCAGCGCCCGGGAAGCGGGAAGGGGGAAGGGGGAAGGGGCGGGTTGGGCAAGGAGTGGAGCAGGGAGAGGCAGGACGAACCGCCCAACTTCCTCCTTCGGCCCCTCCCTCCCCGCTCGCGGGCGAGCTCCGTCCGAGCTGGGCGGCGGGGCCAGCGCGCGGCAGCCCACGTGAGCCCGCTTCCCACCCCCAGGTCCGGAGGCGGGGACCCGCCGAGCGACTTCGGGGCGGAGCCGCGGCGCGCGAGTCCAGCTGAGCCACCTGAGCCGGAGCGCGGAGGCCGCCGTCCGAGTCCGGCGCCGCGATGGGCCGGGGGAGCCGGCCGCCTGCCCCGCAGGGCGCGCTGCTGCTGCTACTGCTGCTCCTGCCGCCGCCGCCGCTGACGCGGGCGCTCGCGCCTCGGATCAGTCTGCCGCTCGGTGAGTGCGGGCGACGCCGCGGGCGCGGGCTGCGGTCGGGGGAGGGGAGGGGAGGCGGCCGGACAGCGCCTCGAGCCGAGGTCGCGGTGACAAAGGAGGGCGGGAGGGAGCCTGTCGGAGGGCTGGGGTCCATTAGGACCCCTCCTCCTTTCCAAGCGCTGCAGGGAGGGAGGGCGAGGAGAAGGGAGCTGTGGCGCCGCGGGCCCCTTTCTTCCATTCTTTTAATGGTCGGGGAGGGGGTTTGTCGTCCCTGCTCGCCCCTTGGTCGGGCGCCCTTTCCGCAGTGGCAGCCCCCCCCCCCACGCCCCCGGTGCTGGCTCCCCGCCGGTCCGCCTGCCCATCTGCTTGTCTTTGATGCTGACCAGAGCCAGCCGCGGTGCCGCCCCCGAGGGCGGCGCGGGGTGGAGGGGCCGTGCCCGCCGTCCCGTAAACACTGGGGTTCTGGTATTCTAGCAAGTTGCAGCAGGACTCGGGAGCCGCGGCGGGCCCGGCGCCCCATCCGCCCTCCCCACCCCTTTACTCTGGCGGCCGGCGCAGTCCGCGGCCCGGACGCGGTGGGACTCCCCGACCCCGGGCACCTGGGAGCGACTGGATAGGGCTATGGATAGGGCAGCTCTGGGCGCCGAGACTCCCAGGCCCCGGGAGGGACTCCTTCTCGGAGTGACCCGGGAGTTTCGTCCTCATTGGCCGGGCCCCTCGCCTGGTGAGCACACCTGCTTCTGTGACCCCTCCCTTTCCGGCCCTCAGCTCGCCCCTCTCCTTGCCCCGTTTTATCTGGTTGCTTCTTCAACTCATTGAAATCAGAGGGACCTTGATTCTGAACCCATTTCTACTGCTGGGCAAGCCAGTCCCTTCTCCCTGTGCTGCAGTTTGTTCATTTGTAGAAGGGGTGCAGTCGGAGGTATACAAGGCTCTCCTGGAGATTTCATGAAACCGGGTGTAGTATTTGCACACTGTATGTAGGTACTCAATAGATGTTGTTTTCCCCAGCCCTTTAACTTGTTTGTCACGCTGTGTGCATTAGAATAAAGGATATCTAAATCAGAGGTTGCAGACTAAAACTGTACCAGACTTCCTTCTCTTTACAGCATCCCCACCCCTAAAAGCATTCTGTTTACAAAAGCAAAGAGTGGCAGAATCCGCACTTAAATTAATTCAGGGCCCTGAGTAACCCTACCTGAAACATTGCGGGATAGTACTGAGAAGATGGCTTGGGTTCAGATCCTGCCTCAGTCACTGGCTAGCCTGGTGACCTTGAACAAGCTGCTTAACCTCTCTGGGCCTCAATTTCCTCTTCTGTAAAATAGAGATAATAATAGCACCTATCTCAGGGTTGTGAGGATTAAATCAGGTTATGTTTGCAAAGTCTGCAGGACGGGGCTCGATGCATAGGCACTGCTCAGTGTTAACTATCACTGTTGTGTGTTGAGCACAGGCTCGTTCCAGCACATCCTGCACAGAACTGGGGTGATTCTGCCCCGGGGGAGGGGGGGCGGTGCTGGTTTTAGTTTGACCTCAGCCCCTTGGGTGCTCCAGCTGGTTAAGTGAGGATAAACAGGTGTATCCGGCCCCAGACCTGCTGCCTTGCTACTTTTTCTGTTGTGGCCACGACGCCTTTCGCCCTTAGACCCTCTCGGCTTTGGGAGAAGGTGAGATGAAGTGGGGACAGAAGCTCCGATGGACTCCACATGTGGCCCTGGGAAAGCTGGGCCAGCTCACGGGGCTGTGCCAAATGCACCAGGCCTTGTGTCCACCTCTGAAACTGGATGGGGACCTCTCATCGGGTGACTAAAAGGCAGAGCCAGGGAGCTGTGAGGAGGAACTGAGAGGACCTGTTTCGTGAGAGCTGCTGAAACACTTGGCTGTTGTTAGCCACCCGGCTGCAAGGCTCGGCCTGCTTCCACGAGTTCGTGACCCTCACCAGGCCATGGGACAGGCTCTGTCACACACCAGCACCCCCTGCACAGGTCACTCGGTGCTGTGGTCTGGATGTCTGTGTCCCCCCCAAATTCGTATGTTAAAATCCTAACCCCCGAAGGACTGAGACACTCGGGTTCTCCTGTTAGTCCTGCCGTGGACAGCACACATCCTGCACACTGTGCAAAGGGGCCCGGCTGAGGGACTGAGAGGCCCTGAAATGCCGTCCATCCTCTGCTCTCCAAGCTGTGTTCTCAAGGCTGGGTCTGCCCAGAGGGGACCCCTTTTTCCAGTCCCACTGAAGCCCCGGGATAGTTCAGCAGCACCTCGACACCCGGACTTGTGAGCACATAGCCATGCTTCGCTGAGCTGCACCACACCCTGCAGTGCTCGCCTCACTGGGCTTCCTCTTGGCCCTTCAGACCTACTGCCCCCCTCCCATCTACATGCAGGTCCTCCCGGCGGGCTGGGAGCCCCAGAGGGGAATGCCCTGGTGCCTGAACAGGCTCAGCCTCCGAGCGTGGCTTGAGGTGGTTTCCTGCCTCATCCCTGGGGGCTTGTTAGATGTTCCTGGCCGTGTGCCCATCCTGGGCAGGCCCGCGGTGACCGTGGGATGCTTGGCATGAGGCCCCAGGGCTGCTCCCTCACAGGAGACCACGCGCCCCCTTTCCTGTCACCTGCCCTCCCCTACTGAGTCCCCACCCACCCCCCTGAGGGTGTGGATGCCTAGGGACAGTGGGCTACGTCCGTGGTTTAAGACAAAGTCCCTGGACGTGGAGTGTCCAGTTTGCGCCTGGGTCCTTCCTGTAGAATCCTTGTTTCTGTTGATCAGCAGCAGATTCCTGGGGCCATCAGGAGGGGGTGTCCCACTTCTGGTCTCACTCAGTGGCCAGGAGGGGGCTCCAGGGTCAGGTGGACAAGCAGAAGCCTTAAGAGGAAGTTACTTGTCTCTGTGAAAGGAACGCTCCAAAGAAGTGTGTGGAGTTTTGGTTGGGTTGCGTGGGAAGCCGCGGTCTGGAGCTCCAGCACTGCACTGGTCAGGAGCAAGAGAGGTGCCGAGTGGAGGCGATGGCCCAGGTGGGTACGCTGTGCAGCTCAGTGCCTCCCAGCCTGGCCGGGTGGGAAGAAACGACACCAGCTCCCAGCTGGACAAAATCTCATTGAGTCCCCTCCCTTGGGCAATTAAAAGGCATCGCTCGTTTCTGCCGCCCCAGAAGTGCCTGGCTGGAGAGCTGTGGACACAGTGTTTCTAAACTGATTGGAAATCAATCCCTAGGCCTGCACACTGCAGTCAGCAAAACCCTGTTGAGCTGAGAGAACGGGACATTGGCCCAAATCAGCTGCTTGTCCTCGGACCCCACAGCAGGCACCCAGGGTCACGGCTGTCCTGAGAAGCCCCCGGTGCAGGCCGCTTTCCCAGTCTTTCCCTGGGTGGTACTGGCCTCCCTCGTCCATGTGGTCTCAGTTGCACGTGAGCATTTGTCTTCTGCTCTGTCCTGTGGTCCCGCATCTTCAGGGCCCTTCAGAACCCAGTGGAAAGAGCTGTGACTGTGGGTGCCAAGAGCCCGGCCTTGAAGACTAGCTGGCCTCCCTTCCCACCTGTACCACCTCCCTTCCGGCCGCCTCTAAGCCCATTCCTCACATTGGCAAGACTCACATAGGAATGACAGCAGGGCCATCTCTCGGGGGCCTGAGAGGATTACGTGGAATAACGTATGTAAAGCGTTTGGCACGGGGCCTGGCTCGTGCTGCGTCCCCAGTAAAAAGTAGCAGCTTCTGTTCTCTGCGGTGGAAGTTTCTGCCTGCCTTGCTCCGTGAGGTTATTTGCATCACTTTGGTAGACACTGAGCCAGGCTGTATGCAGGCCCTCTGCTAGGGGCCAAGACTCCCAGGCCAGGAACGAAGTGGGCAGCCCTCACCCCCTGTCCTGGGCTGGAAGACAAAGCAAGTCCCGCAAGGGCTATGGAGGTCGTCCCCAGGGGTCCTGCTTCATTTAGTCCGCTTTTCAAGTGCTCCTGGTTCAGCTCTTCCACAGTCCCCTGCCCCAGGAACCTCCTCTGCCTGGGGCTGGACGGCACCGCTTCCTCCTCCCTGCCCCTCGCCCGTTCCGCTCTGCCCTCTGCATAACCTACATTCAGCTGGGTGTCAAAACGCCTGCGTGCCGGCCTAGCAAAACTCTAAGCTTGCACAACTTTTGGGGCACATCTGGATATACCTGCACGTTCATCCTCCAGATAAGGGAGATGGAGAGGATGGCACCGGGCCTGGAGAAAGGGCTGGACACGGGCCATGTTGTCCATTACTCCTTCCTGTGGCCCCACCCTCCACCCCCATGGGTGCTCAGGATCGGTGGAGAGCGTCTTATGTGGACCTCCTGCGGGTGAGGGGGAAGAGGGGGAACAGAATGTGAGACTCCCGTGGTCTAGGCCGGCTTGCCCTCAGCAGCCCCTGCTGCTTTGCCCCCTGCCCCTTCTTGTTGCAAGCCCACCTCCCCGTCCTGGCAGTGCTCTCCTGCGTCCAGGAGGGAGAGTGGCTTACTCAGAGATAGCTATCTTGGGACAGATACCTGAGGTCCCATCAGGGCCCCACTCCATCTCCTGCCGTTCCCAAGCCTTTCCCCTGCTCCTCGCCCTGTGCAGTCTCCCTGGTCACTCTTTAACCGCCACTCCCATGCAACCATCTCCACTGCAGGGCAGGAGCCAGCCTTCCAGCCCTCAGGTGGCACAGCTGGCCTCCTTATGTTTGTGTTCTAGCGTTCAGTGCCTAGAAGAAGGTAGAAGGTGAGGTGACAGATACAGAGCTCCTGTGGGCACCAGGCATTTAGTTGTCATGTTTCCACTACGTGGTAGATAGAATTAGCCCCACTTTACAGATAAGATAGCTGAGGTTCAGAGAGGGGAAGTATTCTGTCCAAGTCATATAGCTCTGCCCCCCAAGCCTGTGACCTGCCCTGCTCTCCATGGGACCTCTCTGGTCTGCACTCGTGGGTCCGTGTGAGAAGCCCATCCTGGCAGCTTAGTGGGGTTCAGAGAGGGGGGAGGCTTGTGACGAGGAGGTTCCAGTGGGGACGGTAGATAGTCCACAGAAACCTGTTATTCTATTGTAACTCCTAAAGAGGGGCCAAGTGGATTGACTCTCTGCCCCTTTTTGGCCCCCCTTACCCGTCCTCTGAGAGATGCTATCAGGAGGAGAGATGCTATCAGAAAGCCGCTCAGGATGGAGCGCTGTGTGTGCCGGGCGCTGCCCTTGGCCGTGGAGGCAGTATTGTTCCATCTCGCACAGAGGCAGGAGTGAGGTTCAGAGAGCTAACTCATATTGTCGAGGTCACTCAGCTAGAAAGGTTTGGGGCCAAGCCTTGGACCACAAACTCTCTGACTCAAGAAGCACGTTCTTTCCGTTAGAACAGCTGCCTACTGCTTCACCTGTGAAATGTGCAAAAGCAGCAGAATGACCCAGCTCAGCCCTTGAGTAACTGACAGGTTATATATTTCCATCTGGTAAAGAAATCTACTGAGCTCACTCCCTGGATGGGGCGAGGGATGCAACGGAGGCTCCTGATGACATGGCCACGCTTGGAGGTAGGGCCGACTTGCTCAGGAATCGGGTGCGTGAGACTGGGGACCAATGTCTCGGAGATTCACCGACAGGAGAGCGGTCGCTGGAGCCAGCCTGGAGGTCTATTTTGTTTGGCCTCCAAGTGTTTTAGAAAAACTTTAATTAGTTGCTGATATTTAAAACTCAGGAACTTTCATATAAAAAGCCAGGTTTCCAGCTCTTCTGAAGAATGAAATGGCCCCCACTCCATTCAGCAGCCAGCATTTGGGGCTAAGGAGCAGCCACCCCTTCAGGGGGCTCCTGCCTCCCGGTGGCTGTACCCTCCTGCCCTGTCTCCTCTTCCCTGCACGGTGAGCTTCTGGTGTGGCCAGGGTGCTGGGTGTTTACTCAGAGCAAGGGTGGGGGGCATGGGTAGGGCCAATCCTGATTGTTGGTGATGCCCTAACCTGGGAGCGGGGCTTGACACTTCCACATGCTGCATTTTACTTGGTCTTCCCAGCAGCCCCACAAGGGCTCCCTCTCAGAGACAGCAGCTACTTTGTCCAGGGTTGCACAGCTGGTCAGTGACAAAAATCAGGGCTCACACACCAGCCTTGTGACTCCCCTTTCCGGTCCCTGTGGCCTCTGTCCTGTTTCCCTCAGCACTTTCAGCTGTCACACTTCTGTCTGGGCCCTGGGGCTCCAGCACTGAGCGGTCAGGGCTTTGGGGAGGGGTGGAGCAGGGAGGTGCTCAGACACATTCTTGCGTGCGAGCTTGAGGCTTCGGGACCTCCAGACTGCCCCCATTTGAATCTGGGGCCCCTCTCTGGACCAGAGCACCCCGAACTGGAGCTTAGGATTCTGTCTGTCATTCATTCAGTCAACAGATGTTTATTGAACAACTCCTTGGCACTCACCTGGCCAGGTGATACACATATAGATGAGACAGTCTTGATCCTCAAGGCACTTGGTGGAAGAGACAGGCACAGAAAGCCCATTGTCATCCAACAGTGTGGCCAGCGTACCGTGAGAGGTGTCGACAGGAAGTGCTGGGCGCACAGAGAAGGGCCCTCGCCCAGCTGGGGGTTTGGGAAGGGCTCCTGGAGGAGGTGAAACCAAGCTGAATCTCAGAGAATGAGTAGGAGTCAGTCAAAAGGAAGGGCATTCCGGGCAGGAGGGCTGTCTGAGCAAAACCTGGAGATGGGAGGTGGGACCTTGAGTGGCAGTTTGCTGTCCGGTGTCCCTCTGTTGAAACGGGAGGGCCTGTGGAGGGGCTGGTGGGTTTGGGGCTTGGACATTGGGACGCAGTTGAGGGTCACACAGGACAGTGAGTCCCCAGAGCCCTCTGCTGCAGCACAGCAGCTTGGGGGACCCCGGGGAGAGGGCGAACCAGGAGGTGGGTTCAGGACTGTGGTAGGGGGGATAGTGAGGGGAATGAGTTTGGGAAATATTGAGGAGGAAGATGGGCAGGATTTGGCGATGGATTAGATGTCCTCTGTGGTTGAGGGAGAGGGAGGGAGAAATGTGACATCCAGGTTTTTATCCAGGCCGGTGGCGCCACACAGAAAGGCAAGACCCCCAGGCAAGGAGTGAGTCTGGAAGGAGGCGGCGGTGGCAGGAGCCGTGGAGGGTCTCCGCAGAGGGGGCTCTGGTGTGCTGGAGCAAGATCGGCACTGGGAGAAGAGATCTGGGGTTGCCAGCATCAGGATCGTTGAAGCGACGAGCATGAATGTGTGGCCCAAGGGCAGACCCCAGGGAGCAAGAACATTCAGGAGCAAACCCTGGAGAGGCTGAAGGGTGGCTAATAACGGGACCCTAGAGCCGGCGGCCCCGGTTCAGATCCCAGCCCCACCACTCTTCCCAGCTGGGTGACCGAGGGCGAGCTGCTCGAGTGTGCCTCAGTTCTCTCGCCTGAAAGACACAGGTGGTGACACCTGCCTCACAGCAGCCTGGCTAGGATTCCCCGCGTGGACCCATTTGAAGTGCTTAGTGAGCGCTACAGCATGGTAGCTCTTGCAGGGGTGGAGGCCGAGAAGAACAGGAGGGAGACGTGAAGTGACCCTTGAGACCGGTGTGGCAGACACCTCGAGGACAGGGGACCTCCACAAGGCCGCATGCCACCGAGGCCGTGTCCCTCAGCATCCGGGCTTGGGCAGTGAGGCGATGCTTGGGCCCGGGCGAGCGTGGGCTGGTCGAGGCCTGACCCCCAGTGGAGGAGCGAGTGGGAGGTGAGGAGTGGAGACGGCACCGGGCAGCTCTTCTCTTCAGGAATTTGGCTGAGGATGGGAGGAGGGAGGCACACAAATTTCTAGGATGGACATTGAAGGAGAATAGTGCTTTCTGGGAGGCAGAGGTCAGTGACATAGGACTTGCTCTCTGAGGAGATGGGGGGCTGACAGGAAGTTGAGGTTGTTTATGCCCATGGCCCCAATTTCCTCAGACAAAGGAGGGACCCCTGTGAGACAAGGAGGTGGACCCCAGGGCCGAGACCTCGGAGAGAGAGAGTGGTCGCTGGGAACAGCCAGCCCCTGAGCCGAGGGCCAGGGGAGCTGACCTTGGTCCTGGGAGGTCTGGCTGGAGGTCAGGTTCCCAAGGTGATGGCAGCTCGTGACACGTCCCAGATTAAGGGTCTGCTGGCCAGATGGGCACAAGGGAGAGGTTCTGTGAGGGGCTGGGGGACACCTGGTGATTCTGGCAGGGCCTCCTGGCCTGCTCGGTTGGGGCTTGGGGCCGTGGCAGCGGCCAGCTGGGAGGCAGGCTTCCCTGAGGGTGCCTGCCCCAGGAACGCTGGATGCTTCTGTGCTGGGGTCCCTTGCCTTCTTGCCTTTCTTGGTTCCCTTAGTCCATGGGGAGGACTTCTGGCACACAGACCCTCATCCCCCACCATCCCCTGCCGTGAGTTCCTGGGGACTCTGGCCTGGCACTGGCCTGGTGGTGGCAGGATTTGGCCAGCCGCTTCCGGCCCTTCAGCCTGCCCCTCCCCAGTACTTGGGCGGCGAGGAGGGAGGGTGTGCGGCCAGGTCAGCTGCTGTGCCCTGGTTTGCTGCCGAGTCAGCACTCATCCTGGAAGTGGTGCTCCTGCTGGTACAAGTGGGTCCAAGGGTCCTGTGTGACTCCCTAGGGAAGAGGTGCCCCAACAGGGCCTCCTGGGGTGGCTCCCAGGGACTTGTCCCAGGCCCAGAGCCCTCTCTGGGGACTTTGTGATTTGAGCTGAGGGGCAGCTGGCTGCCTTCCCCAGTGGGGGCACCTTCCTGGCTCCGACTGCACGGGGAAGCTGCTGTTTTCTGGCCTAATCCTGCTGGGGCCTGTGGAGGGCGGGACGTCAGGGCCAGGTCAGCGTCTGCTGGAGCGCTGGCAGCCACGGTGAAGAAAGGTGGGGTGCGGCTCTGAGTCACAGCTGCTGCAGCTCTCTGGCTGGCCTGCCCTGGGTGGGGACTGCCCCGGGTGGGGACGGTGCTGAGCCGTATTCCTGTCTCACCTCAGAGAGCTCCAAGCTTCCTGCTGAGTCACAGGGAAGGGGCGAAGCTCTAGGTGAGGCTAGGGGCTGAGTTGTTGCCGCATCACTTCCTGCTGGGAGCCCCAGGCCCCGGGGTTGGGAGCGTGTGGCCCTGCAGTGGCTCCGACATGGCCAACCAAACATGCCCTCTCGGAGGAGGCTTGGCTCCTGACAGCCCCAAGCCAGCCCCTGCCCTGCCTTCTTGGAGACCTGTGGACGCCACCAGCTCAGGCCTGTCCAGGTGGACAGGTTTCATCGCTCCTGGGAGAAGCGGCCACAGCCTCGGGCAGCCTGGCTTTCTCCATCCTGCGCTCACCTGCCTGGCGGGTAGTGGATGCGCAGGATGTCTGAGCAGCACAGGCAGCCGGGGAGCCCCCACGAGACACCCTCTTTGCCACATGAGCCTCACAGAACAGCAAGAAGCTAAGACTGACCCTAAGGGGAGGCAGCACTCCCAGGAAACAGAGTGCACAAACATGCCCTCCCAGTCACTTCTGCACAAATAGCACCCCAGAGCAAACACACAAGCACGGGCAGGCCCTGCAGTAGGACACACACACACACACACACACGGGCAAGCTCAGGCAGGGCCCGCACAGACGTATGTGCAGTGACTGGAGACGACCCCAGGCACCTGGGTGCGCACGCAGGAGCGCCACTCGGAACACCACTGAGCAGGGACCAGCTCACGCACAGCGCACGTGCCTGACACCCGCCCCGCCTCTGAGCTGATGCCCTCTGGTTGGCCATGAGACCCTGCGTGACCCCCAGGCCTGAGTTCACATCGCCCAGAAGGGGCTTTTTAACCATGAGGACGAGGGGGGCCCGGTTCTTCCAGGCAGCCCTGTATGCTCCTTGGTGGCTCTCGCTGGCCTGGATTTCCTACAGGGCTTTTGGATTTTATTTTTGATCCACTTGAGTTTTGATCGCGTGCCAGACACCATGCCAACACTGTGCTAACGTGTGCACAGTTGTTTTGAGTAAGGCTCTCAGTAAATGTGAGTTATTATGTATATTATTATTTACATACGTAATCTCATTTCTCCTCCTAACAAGCCTGTGAGGCAAGGTGCCATTATCACCCTTTCACAGATAAGGAAAGTGAGGTTCCAAGATGTTAATTGGCTTGTCCTGATGACAAACAGCTAGGAAGTGGCAGACCCAGGATTTGAACCTGGGTCTCTGACTCTAGAGTCTGCACTCTGACTCTGTCTCGTTGAGACTGCTAGTTGGGAAGTCAGCCCCGCTGACTAGTGCCGGTGAGGTCCACAGGGCAAGGGGATCGTGGGGCGCAAGGCCTTCAGGACGCCACGGCTCTGGGTCTGAGCAGCTCAGGGTAGAGGGACGAAAGAGGGGACTCCCCAGAATGGGAATGTGTGGCGTAAGGGGCCCCTCACCCACTTCTGTGAGGCGTTTTCTATCCCTCTGCCGTTTCACTGACTGTACTCCCAATGTGACAGGAGGAGATGGGGGGGTTCTTGAGCAGCTCGCTTGTTTGGAGGGCTGGGCTGGACCAAGGATGGGCGGCTGGCACCCTGGCTGCCCCCCAGCCCGGCTGTGCTCTGTCCTCCCAGATTTCCACCCCCTCCCAGGCCTGAGTGGGCTGAGCTGCCTCCTGGACTTGGCTTATCTCTGACCTTTGGGCCTTTCTGTATCTGGACAGATTCCAACCTGTCCGGACTTACAGACCCGCCCACCTGGGGTGGCAACATCCCTCCTCTGCAGACAGATAAGCATTGGCAGATTTGAACCAGCCCCCGCTTTCAGAAAAATAAGGGGGGAACTGCAGTAGCAGTGGCCCTGGTCTCAGTGACTCCTCGGGAGACCCCTGTGGGTTTTATTTTTTCATTATCCCCATGATAAACGTATGAGGAAACTGCAGCTCAGTGAGATGACTGACGTCAACACGGCCCTACAGAAGGGTTTACACGGTTCTTCCCCACGTGTGGTTCTTGGACGTCCCCCTTCAGAACCCCCGGGAGCTTGTGACATCGCACCTCCCCAGGCCCCTTCCAGGTCAGCAGTGGCAAAACCCCCAGGGGCGGGCCAGCTCTGGGCTTTAGATCTTGCAGGCGGGCGACGCTGCTGCGTCCTGCCGTTGGCAGAGCACGGGCTCGGGGAGGAGAGCTCCTTTTCACCGTGGGCTGTGTGGACACTGCTTCGTCTCTCTGGGCGCTAACTTCTTCACTTGTAAACGGGGATCCCACAGTCCCAGCCTCAGAGGGTCATCTGGGCTGGTGGGGAGTTAAATCCACAACGTGTCTAGCTCAGCACCGTCTCAGGAGGTCCTGTGGGGGCCAGTGGGGGGTTCTTCCCAGGAACAGAGCACCAGAAGGTCAGGCTGCTTGTTCCAGAAGACTCATGAGCTCATCAGCACAAAGTACAAGCAACATAATTGGGCCCTAGTGTGCTGGGAAATTTCCTGGTTAGGAGAGGTCGGGGGTGAGTGCCGGAAACTTTCCTTGGGCCTCCCAGTGTGTTGAGTGCCAAAAGGAAGTGGTGAGGAGTCGGGAATTTGAGGCAGAAGACCTAGAGTCTAGTGTGATTCCGGACTATAGTTCAGAGAGGCCTTGGCTTCTCCAACCGCAGCTGCCCTGTGTGGTTTCAGGAGCAGAGTTTGGGCTCTAGACATGAGGCAGGACCTTCCCTGTGAATTCCCAGCACAGCCCCAGTTCTAACTCTGGTTCTAGAGTGATAAGCCTCCCAGCGCAGAGCCGCACACGTTCCCCCGTGGATTCCTGCACTGGTCACTTTATGGCACCACCTTCTCTCACCAGGAGACGTTGTGAGGAATGCCTTGCAAACTCCCTCATCCTGTTTGCTGGTGGGATGCTGGTCCATCCCATATCCCGGTACATTTGCCCGGAAGTCCCACCTGAGCATGAGTGGCTAGGTAAAAAGCTTAGCTTCCCCAGAAAGGCTGGTGTGTGTTCCTCCTCTTAGACAGTAAGGACAAGGTAACTTCTTTTCCCTTTTCTCTTTGGCCACTGGGAGGCTCAGCCCTAATCGTGCAGCCCATCTCTGCTAACTGTGTGAGGACCTTATCACCTGCTCGTGTGACTCTGCCCTTCCCTTCTGGTTTAGATGTTTTCTTCAGATTTGTTTTTTTCCTCTGCTCCTGACTTTGGTCTGTCTGTTTCACTACCTTCCTTTGCTTGTTTCCTCACCGTTTGTGGAACCAGGCCGGGGGTATGTAAACACACTCACGGTGTGAACACACATGGAGCCTCCTTCACGACTGCGTTGTTGGCATGTGGCACTTTCTGCTTCCTCAGCTTCATGAGCCTGTTTGTGTGCGTGGTGGTCACTCCCTGGTCAGTCAGAGGTGCCTGAGGTTGCAGCGTGCTGCTTTCTGCTTGTTTTTCTTTCTTTATCAGCTGCTTAGAATTTTTAAAATAATTTCTCTCCAAACCCATTAGTCACTCAAAGCACAAACAGTACCCTGGTGGATAGATCTGTGTGTGTTTATTTTTTTCTTCTTCCTCTCCACCTCTCTAATTTATTTCTTTAGCATTACATGAGTATAAACTGTAGAATCCAAAAATGATAACAAATGAAAAGGGAAAAAAACCACCTCAAATCCCTCCAGGGATACCACTTTTCAGCATTTTGTCATTCATCTTTCTGGATATTTTTTCTTTTATGTTTTTCGTGAGGAAGATTGGCCCTGAGCTAACATCTGTTGCCAATTTTCCTCTTTTTGCTTGAGGACGATTGTCGCTGAGCTAACACCTGTGCCCATCTTCCTCTATTTTATGTGGGATGCCACCACAGTGTGGCTTGACAAGTGGTGCTAGGTCCGCGCCTGGGATCCCAACCCACGAACTCTGGGCCGCCCAAGCAGAGTGCGCAAACTTAACCACTACACCACCAGGCTGGCCCCACGGCTTTTTTTTCTCTATGCTTGTATTTTTCCCACAAAAAAATAGACTCTAACTGTACATACTATTTTATAACCTTCATTTTCACTTAGCAGTAGATAATTAGTATCTTTCCTTGTTATTACAACAAGAAAGATATTTAAAATTTCTATCAATGATACATGCACATAATTTTTTTTTTTTTAAGTATAGAAGGACTTATTATGAAAAGCAACAACTGCCTCAGTTTCCCCAACCCAGGCCTGGTTAAAAGGGGCAACTTTTAATCATTTAGACTTCTTGCTAAATAGTAGTTTCCTCTGTATATTTAGGAAAAATGCTTATACCACTGTTTCTTGGATTATCTGACTTACTGATTTGCTACTGAGAAAAATAAGGCTTTCCCTCACATCCATCACCATTCCCCACCCCTCCTAACATTTTCAGCCACTATATTTGGTCACAGTTTAGTACACCAAAAGCTTAGTTTCTTGTTCCATTGACCATTGACAGTATCTTGTGGCCACCTGCTTTCAGAGGAAGTTAGAGAGAGTCCCCTGTTTCCTTAACTCCCCCACCCCCTGCATCACTGTGTCTGTCTTGTACATTCAAGGTTCTGAGGTCAAGGATGATAACATTTACATCCTGTTTAATACCCATCAGTCTTCCATGAGTGACTGTGTGGTGGTGTTAAGAGTTGAAGACTAGTGCCCTGTGTTTGCATTCTTCTGCCAGTGTAAATCGTGTCGGGCCAAGGAGTGGGCTGTCCTTGCAAGTCCCTCTCTGTGGGTCTAGTGCCACTCAAAGGAGAGTGATAAATGTACTTTCTAATATTCTGTTATGTGCTCAAACACCGTCTCTTCATATTTTAGCTCACTTCCTATTTTGACCATGCCTTTCTTATATAACTTTGTTTGCTTGTTTTTCTGGGGTTTCTGATACAACATCAGTTTTACCAGCTGCATAGTATTCCATCAAGTGAAGTATTAGGATTTATTTACACCCAGTCCCCTGTGGTTGGACATTTCGGTCGTTTCAATTTTTCATTAATATGAATGGTGCTCTAATTAATGTTTTTTCACATTCATCTTTGTGCATTTGTTTCCTACATAGTGTTTGAGAGTCCAGGAATGCTGCTCCCCATTAAGCCTGATTCCGTTGTCCCCAGCCCCTTGCCACCCACTGCCTTGCTGATCTGCGTTCAATCAGATTGGCCCATTCTAGAGGTTGCTGTAAGAGGGTTCTCGTGGGAGAGGTGGCCCCCAGGTAATGTCTATCTTCCTCTCCCCAGGCTCTGAAGAGCGGCCATTTCTCAGATTTGAAGCTGAAAACATTTCCAACTACACGGCCCTTCTGCTGAGCAAGGATGGTGAGACCCTGTATGTGGGTGCCCGAGAGGCCCTCTTTGCGCTCAATAGCAGCATCAGCTTCCTGCCAGACGGAGGGTACCAGGAGGTGAGAGATGATGCCCGGGGCTGGCTAGGCTGGGCAGAGGATGGCAGAGGGGAAGATGGACAGGAAGATGGGTCTTCTGGGTCTGAGGATGCTGCAGACAGGAGAGGGGAGAGGAGAGGCCCGGCGTGTCCTCCATCCTACTTGCGCACTGACCTTCCTCTTCTCCTCCCCAGCTCCTGTGGAGCGCAGATGCAGACAGGAAACAGCAGTGCAGCTTCAAGGGCAAGGACCCACAGGTGAGCCAGCACCTGGAGGCGACCTGGGCCAAAGGAGGGATGGAGGGTGGTAGACTGGGACCCGGGTCGGAGGCAGGAGGGTGGGGCAGCTGCAGCCAGCTGTGATGGAAAGAGCATAGGCTTTTGCGATGGCCACACTTGCGTCTGGATCTCAGCCCTATACTTATTATCTCTCTGACCTTGGACAAGTCGCTCTGCCTCTCTGAGCCTTAGTATCCCCACCTGTAAAGTGGGGAGCATGAGGCCTACCTCGATGGGCTTACCCTGAGGATTCACTGAGCTAACAGGATAAGGCACCTGGTACATGCTAAGAGCCACATGAAGGCCAGCACCCAGCATGACCAGCGACTGGTGGGGTGGGGTCGAATCCCGCTCGGGGCTGCCTGTCATGGCCAGTCTGACAGATTCTGGTTTGGTTTTGGCCAGACCACTCGGTGGGGTCTGGTCCAGCCTGGGGTTCTCTGGAGGACTCCCCACCATCCCCAGGGACCCCCTGGTCCTGTGTGCAGCAGGTGGTGGCTAAGGTGAGGGCAAAAGAGCACCAGACTTGGGGTCAGGACGCAGGTCGACTCCTGACTGCCCCTGACTTCTGAGACTCAGCGCACACTTATTGATCACCTGCTCTGTGCCCAGGTGCTTTTACACACTGGAGGTATAATTGTGAGAAAGAAGGAAGAACAACAGGCAAAGATCAGTCCGTTTAAAAGGTTGTCGGGTTACAGTTCATTAAAAAAGTGGCATCTGAGCGAAGACTGGAAGGCGGTGAGGGAGTTGACCCTGGGTTTCCTGGAGGAGCAGGGCTCTGGGTTTCACTCTGAGTGACGTACTTGGGGGTCCACTGGAGAGAGGGCTGAGCAGAGGGTGGCATGGTGTGGCGTGTGTTTTAAAAGGGTCCCTCTGGCCGCCGTGGTGGAGCGCAGCCTCTGGGGGGTGAGGACCGAGGGAGGGAGACCAGTGAGGGGCGGGAGGTGATGGTGGCTCACATCAGGGTGGGACCATAAAGGGGGAGAGAACTGGTTGGATTCTGGAGGTATTTTGAAGATAGGGCCACTGGGATTTCCTGATGGAAAATGGGGGAAGTGAGAGATGAGGAGTCGAGGCTGACTGTGAGGTTTGGGGCCCCAGCAACTGGGAAGATGGTGCTGTCATTAACGAAAAGGGAAAGATCTCGGAGGAGATTTTGGGGGACAGTCAGAAGCTCGGTTGGAGATGCCCGTGAGACACCCTCGCAGAGGTGATACAGGAGTGTGGGGCCCAGGGCTCAGGGCCCTGCATTCCCGCCTGCTCTGGGTGGGGCTTCCTCCCCAGCTGGGTTGGGAGGGACTTGTGGTCACCGAGGACCTGAAGAGGACCCTCATGGGGCCAGACAGCCCAAGGGGGAGGGATTCTGTGCCTTCACCCACAGACTGAAGAGAAGTTTGCCAACGACAGAGCTGGCTGAACCCCAAGGTCCTCCGTCCAGAGCACACGCTCTGTGGTCCCCCATCTACTCTGCCCCGGCAGGCTCCTGGCTTCTCATTTGTTCCTGGACTTAAGTGCCCAAGAGCAGAGGCCGCACGCCCAGGACTGGCCTTGGGTCGAGCTCAGCGGTGCCCCCGGTGGCGTGCTTGAGCTGACATCCTCCTCCCTCCCTCCCCAGCGTGACTGTCAAAACTACATCAAGATCCTCCTGCCACTCAACAGCAGCCACCTGTTCACCTGCGGCACAGCGGCCTTCAGTCCCGTGTGCACCTACATCGTGAGTGCCCGTCCTCGGCCTCGGGCTCCCTGCGACCAGCCTGGAGCTGCCCTGCTTTCTGCCCCAGGGCGCTGTTCTCTAGCCCCAAGCCCTGGTAAAGGGCGGGGCCCAGGAGGCTTCCTGGCAGCAGTGGGCTCTGAGGGCCCTGACCCGGCCCTGATGGCCAGGTTGCCCTGCAGGGGAAGGAGATCCTGACTGACCCAAGACTCGTGCTGCCTCCAGCTCCCTCCCCTGCTCTCACCAGTTCCCGCCAGCCCACCCCGCATACCCTCTCCTCAACATACACCACCCTGCCGTTATGCCCTACACGCACCGGAGCGAAGGGCCGCCTTCGGAGGCTGTGGGTTAGAGCACCAGCAATGGAGTCATGTCACTGCCCCTTTGTGGGCCACATCACCCTTCTAAGCCTCGTCTCTTCTCTGCGCACTGGGGCTAATAGTGCCCACGCCAGAGGGTGCCAGCACCGTGCCCTGGGTGCTGGGGTGAGACGGCCGGCCCAACACCTCCGCTCTCTCTGGCACGCCTCCCTCCTTTCCTGCTGAGCCCACTCATTGCCTGCTGTGGCCCTGAGCTCGCCTGTCTGCCCCCCTGCAGAACGTGGAGAACTTCACCCCAGCCCGGGACGAGGCGGGGAACATCCTCCTGGAAGATGGCAAGGGCCGTTGTCCCTTCGACCCCAATTTCAAGTCCACGGCCCTGGTGGTTGGTGAGTGCTGGGAGCAGGGTGGCAGGGTGGGCTCATTGAGGCTCCATGTTGGGTGGGCAGGGTGGGCCCCAGGCCTGAGCGGGTACACCCACGCTGCGCTGCTTCCCAGGGGCTGTGGAGTGACCCCGGGCTGCCCTTGGTTTTGGCTTTTCCCGGCTCCCACTTCCTTCTCTGCCCACTTCAAGTGAGATGGGCAGCACTGGGGTCACTCCGGGCCCTGAGCGGGGAGAGGGGCCATTCCCATGGGAATGTTGTCTTGGCAGATGGCGAGCTCTACACTGGAACAGTCAGCAGCTTCCAGGGGAATGACCCGGCCATCTCCCGGAGCCAAAGCCACCGCCCGACCAAGACCGAGAGCTCCCTCAACTGGCTACAAGGTGAAGTCCTCCCTCCACCCACCCAGTGACCGTCCTGGGAGCCCTAGGGAGGGGGCGCCCTCCCCCGCAGGGCCTGAGAGCAGAGTCTGCCTGTCCAGTTCCTGGGCTGACTCTGCGCTCCCCATGGGCCCCCACAGACCCAGCCTTTGTGGCCTCGGCCCATATTCCCGAGAGCCTGGGCAGCTCGCAAGGGGATGACGACAAGATCTACTTCTTCTTCAGCGAGACTGGCCAGGAGTTTGAGTTCTTTGAGAACACCATCGTGTCCCGCATCGCCCGCATCTGCAAGGTGAGGGGCCGGGTCACCCAGAGACCCCCCAGGGCTCCCCGGGTACTGGATCAGGAAATGCCAGGAGGGCCCCCCTTACCCCCAGCCCCATGGCCTTTTCCTGTCCTCCAGGGGATCAGCTTGGCTAACGGCTTCTCTTTCTCTCTTCTTAAGTTAAAATAGCTCATCCTTTTTTCTTATTTAAAAAATGTGAAAGTACAGAAAAGTACACAGAAAAATCTCTTGTAAGATAAAGAGGCATATAGCGTTGCGATTAAAGCATAGAGTCTGGAGCCCGGCTGGTTGTGTGATCTTAGGCAAGTCCTTTCCCCTCAGGTCCAGCTTCCTCATCTGTCTGGTGACAATAATAACAAACCTTCCCTCAGAGTTGTTACACGGATTAAATTAATCCACGTCAAGCTTCTAGAAACGTGGTAGACAACAACTAAATGTTACTATTAGTGTTATGATCCTGCCGCCCCACCACAAGAAGTGACGCTGTTAACGTTTTAGAATGTTCCTTGCTAGTCTTTTTTGTTGCGTATGTATAAATATATATGTGTTTATATTACTTAAAAACTATTTACAAACAAGAGTTGTACTGTAACGCAGTACTTTAGCCTCCCCTTCTGCTCACCAGCGAGTCGTGACGTCTTTCCGTGCTTGTAGACAGACTTCCCTCCTGCTTTTCTCTGGCCGTCCGCAGTAAGGAGAGCGCTCTCCTGGGGTGGCACCCCTATGCCACCTGCAAGGCTTCTGGATTCTACTTGGAACTCAGTCCTGACTTTGGCTTGCCCTTCCTTCCTGGTGTCTGTCTCAGCTGCCACTGGGGAGGGAACCGTGCGGGGCACCGAGCCTGCCACCCTGGCCCGACTTGAGCCCGGACCCAGCCTCTGTCTCCCTCCCCCAGGGTGACGAGGGCGGCGAGCGGGTCCTACAGCAGCGCTGGACATCCTTCCTGAAGGCCCAGCTGCTGTGCTCGCGGCCTGACGACGGCTTCCCGTTCAACGTGCTGCAGGACGTCTTCACGCTGAGCCCCAGCCCCAAGGAGTGGCATGACACCCTTTTCTACGGGGTCTTCACATCCCAGTGGTAGGGCCCCAGGACCTCGATGGGGATGGGAGGGTGAGGGGCGGCTGTGCCTGGGGCCCAGGAGCTGGCCTTTGCGCCCAGGAGGCCTCATCCTGAGCTCCAGGGCTCTTGAGTTAATGTAGCCATTTCCTTTGTAGGCACAGGGGGACCACAGAGGGCTCTGCCGTCTGTGTCTTCACTATGAAGGATGTGCAGAGGGCCTTCAACGGCCTCTACAAGGAGGTGAACCGTGAGACGCAGCAGTGGTACACGGTGACCCACGGAGTGCCCACGCCTCGGCCCGGAGCGGTGAGGACCACTGCCTGCTGCAGGGTGGAAGATACCACACGGGCATCACCTGGCTTCCCCAAGTCTGTTCTCTCATCTTGAACATGAGGGCAAAAGCTCAGGCCTGCATGTCCTGCTGGGTTAAGTGTGACCGTGAATGTGGGGACGCCTTCAGACCTGTCCCGCAGAGCAGCCATGTCCCCCTCCCGGCACTCACATGCCTTTGTAATTGTCTGTTGCCTCGTGCCTCTCCTCCACTTGGCTGTGAGCTCCTTATTTAGTTATCGAGTGACCAAATGGCCAGGCCATGGGGAAATAGTCCTTTATTCCTTCCAGCATAATGCTCCTCCCAAAACAGACCTTGAGGCAGGGATGTGAGTGCCAGCAGTTGATCTGGTGGGTGATCCCAGGAGGTGGCCTGAGGGAGTTGGAAAGAGAAAAGGAGGGAGCCAAGCCAGAAAGGGTGTGTCAGTGAGCTGGCCCTCCTGGGGCCCCTGGGGCCTTGAGAGGGGTGTGGAGCGCATCTTTGAGTTGTCCTGCTGGGATGTTTGTCACCACCCCTGTGCCTCCCTAGTGGTGGAGGGTCCCTCGGGGGCTTTAACGCTCAGGGCTCTTACAGAGGACACCCTCGGGCAGAGAGACTAGGAAGCCCCAGGCAATGTGGGCACTCACTGCAGGCCCCTTCCTGCCCCTCCACTCAGAACCTCACTCAGCCAGGGCTTCCTGGGAGCATGGGCGAAAGGATGCCAGAGGAGCAGGACGTGCGGTCATGCTTCTTGAGGCCTGGGTGAGGGCCAGGGCGTAGGCAGGGAGGAGGCACAGCGAGGAGACCCTGTCAACCAGGGACCTCGGTGCCCACATACCAGATTAGCAGTGTGGGCTCTCTCCAGAACGCACGTGATGTGCCATGGCTTCCGAGGGTGGGTAGATCTGCTGTCCGCTAAGGAGGCTGGCCAGCAGTCCTGGCAGGATCCTCGGGCTGCTGTCCTGCCTGCTGCCCTGAACTCGCTCGCCTCACACGCCGCCTTCCCCTTCAGTGCATCACCGACAGTGCCCGGGAGAGGAAGATCAGCTCATCCCTGCAGCTCCCCGACCGCGTGCTGAACTTCCTCAAGGACCACTTCCTGATGGATGGGCAGGTCCGCAGCCATCTGCTGCTACTGCAGCCCGAAGCCCGCTACCAGCGCGTGGCCGTACACCGCGTCCCTGGCCTGCACCGCACCTACGATGTCCTCTTCCTGGGCACCAGTGAGTACCTGCAGCAAGACAGGCTCGGAGTCGAGGGGGCGTGGCTGTTGGGTCATGGGCAGCGGCTCTTCCCAGGGCCTGAGTGGTGTCCCTGCTCCAGGTGATGGCCGGCTGCATAAGGCGGTGGGCGTGGGCCCCAGGATGCACATCATTGAGGAGCTGCAGATCTTCTCGCCAGGACAGCCCGTGCAGAACCTGCTCCTGGACACCAACGGGGTGAGCAGGCAGAGGAGGAGGCCAGGCAACGGGCTTGGGGCGCCCCTCTATCATTAACAAGCAGTCCCCACCCAGCTTTTCCTCCTCTGCCCCCTCAGGATAGAAAAATCCAGGCTCATGGTGTGAGCTGTCAGACAGTGGGGAGCCTGGGAGCATGAGAGGAGGCCTCCTGGGGAGTGGCTTTGTGGGCCCCTGAGCCAAGTGCAGCAATGGGTGGTGGCCCTGGCTGCCCACACCTGCCCCTCATCCCCCTGTGTCTGTGCAGGGCCTGCTGTATGCTGCCTCCCACTCGGGTGTAGTCCAGGTGCCCGTGGCCAACTGCAGCCTGTACCAGAGCTGTGGGGACTGCCTCCTCGCCCGGGACCCCTACTGCGCTTGGAGTGGCTCCAGCTGCAGGCTCGCCAGCCTCTACCAGCCCGAGGCGGCCTCCAGGTGAGAGCTCCTGCAGGCCCCTCCCTGTGCACTTGGCCTCAGCACCTTCCCTGAGAATCACCACACAGCCTGATTTGCATCCACTGTCTCAGCATAACTGCTAATTAGCTCCCTTTCTGATTCAAAAGTGCCGTAGTTCAGACAATAAATTATGTCCGGCCTAGCCGGCACAGCTGTGACAGGCCTTGAAGGAGAACATGTTTGATTCAAAATATGGTAACAAAAAACAAGGGCAGCATAGGTCCACTAACAAACCCATTAAAAATTGTTTTCAGAATAACCTATTTGGATTATAAAATGTTCTTATAGAAAACTTAGAAAACAGAGATAAGCACAAAATAAAAACTACCCCCAATCCTACCGCCAAGAGAGAATCTCAGTGAGGTTTGCTATATATATATCCTCCCAGATTTTCCTACCTATGTGTAAAACAAACAAATACGTATTTTAAGTAAAAGTAAGACCTGTCTCATTTGTAGTGTCCTTGCTTCACGTAGAGGGACACCTGGTGCTAGTTTTATATTTCAAAAAACCACGTGTGAGTACACCTGGACGGACACCCAAAAGTCTCCCCGTGCCAGTCGCTGGTGGCCCATTGTGCGTGGTTTCTGTAGTGTCTTCAGCCTTTGTGCTTGCTTGAGATTTTCAGGTGCTCTGAGTGCATCAAGAATTACTTTTCTTCTTTGTTATGTTTTATTAAACAAGTCAGTGCGTGTGCATTGCTTTAAAAGGGACGGAAATGTATAGATCCAGCTGTCCTTCCAGACTCTTTAAAGGCTCACACTCCTTTGTAATTCAGGGAAGTATTATAGTAGCTTTTCTTGAAATACATACTGTGTAGACAGAGGAGATGAGGCTCAGACCCTGCAGGGGGAGGACTCAGCCTTGGGGAGCTGTCTGCCTCTGCCTGCTTTGGGCCTGGTGGTCCCTGAGCCCCAGACCCTTCCCCTGGAAGGCCTGTGTCTACAGGGCTGCATGAGGGCCTGTGCAGTGCTGAGGGTTGGGGGATGCATGCTCACGGGGGGCTCCCGGCCTATCGCACACTCTGGTTGGTCCTCAGGCCGTGGATCCAGGACATCGAGGGGGCTAACACCAGGGACCTCTGCAACACTTCCTCGGCCAGGCCCAGGTCTTCTGCACCAACAGGTACGGTGCCCGTGGCGGAGAGGAAAGTGGGGCCAAGTCTGCTTAGAAGGCACTGCAGGTGCTGGTGGCTGTAAGTGCCCTTCCTCACATCCTCCTCATGCCTCCAGCCCTGCAAGCAGGGCCCTGGGAAGTGAGACTCAGGCCCTGAAGTCCCCAGGATTGCGTGTCATGGCATGAGGAGCACAGCCCCGAGGGAGGTGGGTGAGCCTGGGGCACACCAGGACTCCAGCCCCCCTTTACCCTGTGCCTCTTCTGCCCGTAGGCGAGGAGCCATGTGAGCAAGTCCTGTTCCAGCCCAACACGGTGAACACCCTGGCCTGCCCCCTCCTCTCCAACCTGGCGACCCGGCTCTGGCTTCACAATGGGGTCCCTATCAATGCCTCAGCCTCCTGCCGTGTGTTGCCCACTGGGGACCTGCTGCTGGTGGGCAGCCAGCAGGAGCTGGGGCATTTCCAGTGTTGGTCTCTGGAGGAGAGCTTCCAGCAGCTGGTAACCAGCTACTGCCCCAAGGTCATAGAGGACATGGGAGACCAAGGGGACCACAGCGGCAGCGTGCCTGTCATCATCAACACGTCGCGGGTGAGTGCGCCAGCCAGTGGCAAGGTCAGCTGGAGCGTGGACAAGTCCTACTGGACCGAGTTCCTGGTGATGTGCACGCTGTTCGTGTTCGCCGTGGTGCTCCTAATTTTATTCTTCCTCTACCGGCACCGGGGAGGCATGAAAGTCTTCCTGAAGCAGGGAGAGTGCGCCAGTGTGCACCCCAAGACCCGCCCTGTGGTGCTGCCACCTGAGACCCGGCCGCTCAATGGCGTGGGCCCCCCTAGCACCCCACTCGACCACCGAGGCTATCAGGCCCTGTCAGATAGCTCCCCAGTGCCCCGGGTCTTCACCGAATCAGAGAAGAGGCCACTCAGCATCCAGGACAGCTTCGTGGAGGTGTCCCCAGTGTGCCCCCGGCCCCGCGTCCGCCTGGGCTCTGAGATCCGGGACTCCGTGGTGTGAGAGCAGACTTCTAGAGGCCACCCTGGCTTCAGGGGCCAGGAGTGCTCCCCATGGAACACAACCATGGTGCCCAGTCCTTGGAAGCAACGGGGCCAGCCCGCTGCTCTTCAGCCAAATAGCGAGGCCCCCTCCGACCCAGCCAGCCACAGCCCCGGAGGTCCTGGCTGAAGATGGGGGCCTGCCTAGGTGGGCAGAACAGTGCTCCTTATGTAAACTGAGCCCTTTGTTTAAAAAACAAATGAAAATGTGAATTACGAGTGAGAAGAATGAGAGACGACACAGAATGCAACACGAACAGCCGCTCCGGTTCACAGCCCCTAGCCTTAAGGTCCTGCAGGGGCCTTGGGGCCACATCCAAAGTGGATGTTTCAGACAGCTGGAAATCCCTCCCCAGCTGGCCTCTTCCACCTTCGGCGTTGTCCTGCCGCCACAGCCTGCCCTCTCACTGCAGAGCCAGGGGCCAGCGGCGGCGCCAGCGCCATGGGTCCTGCCTTGCCGACTGGCCAAGTTGTTACCGCCATCATCCCGTCACCTCAGGGACCAGAGGGCTATGTCGGCGCTGCAGCCCTCACCAGGCCCCGGGGTTCAGACCCACCTCCTAGACATTTCCGGCCTGCATCAGGCCGTGGCCACATGAGAGAGGGGGCACCAGCCCAGAAGAGAGTTCATGACAATTAGACCTTTCCCTCTGAATTCAAGGAGGGAACCGTTGCCTGCCTTCCTCCAGCCCAGCCTGAGAGCCTGTGTGTCCCTTTCCCCACGTCCACCCGAGCCGCCTCTTCGAGCCCAGTTCCCAAGTCCCTCTGCACACTGCCTGCCTCCCGTCTAAGGGATGTTGATACTGCCCGGCACAGGGCCCTTGAGTTTATGTGGGTTTTATATTTTTTTTAATAAGATGCACTTTACTGTTTTTTTTTTTTTTTAATAAAATCTAAAGAATTGAAATTGAAGCCTGGCCCTTCCTCTTAAAGGACTATTGCGGGGCCTGCCTGGTGGCGCAGCGGTTAAGTGCGCACGTTCCACTTTGGTGGCCTGGGGTTCGCCGGTTTGGATCCCGGGTGCGGACAGGGCACCGCTTCGCAAGCCGTGCTGTGGCAGGAGTCCCACATATAAAGCAGAGGAAGATAGGCACGGATGTTAGCCCAGGGCTAATCTTCCTCAAAAAAAAAAAAAAACTTGCTCTTTGAGGTTGGTCTAGTTCTCTGACATCTGGGAGGTTCCAGGCCACCTCTCTCAGGGGCTAGTGGGCCAGAGCTGGCCTCGCCTGGCTGGCTGAGCACCTCTCTTGGGGCAGCATGGTTCTTAAGGTGGGGACTGACGCACTCATGGGGCAGGGGCAGGGGACGTTCGGGTTCCCTGACCCCCCTTACTTTGCATCTCCAGTTCAGCGGTGGCGGCACAGGCGACAGGCTTGTTTGTTTTTTTAACTCTCCAAAAAAATGTCTGTTTTGAAAATGATCACACAGTAAAGCTGGTTGTTTTCTTTTGGTATACAGTTCTGTAAAGTTTAACACCTGTAGAAACTCTTGTAACCACCATCACGACTGGGATACAGAAGGATTCCATCCCAACGCTGCCCTTCATCCTCACATCCCCACGAAGGGGCGGGAGGGGCGGGGTGCGGTTTGACTTCCTGCTGGCCCCTCCTTTTGCTCCTGTTTATTCCCAGTATGACCAAAGGCTCCTAGAAGTCCAGTCCTGCCTCATACCAGTGTTTCTAGTGTCACACACAGGGTCAAAACTTCTAAACCTTTATTATTGATTAGTAGAAACACAAACAGCCATGACAGTGGCAGGGAGAAGGGGAGAGGCCTTGATGTGCGGGCCCCTCCCCTGCCCGGGGCGAGACTGCGCGGTGCCAGCTCTAGGCCAGGCCAGCTTGGCCAGCCCTGGCAACACAGGCATGACCTTGGTCACAGCCCAGGAGTGGCAAGGTTCTTCAGCAGGGTGCTGGGGCACACGCTGTGCCTCCTGTCACAGGACAATCTTAAAGGAGCTGACAAGAGAAGAGAGGCTTGGGTTTTTTGCTGGAAGAGGAGAATAGAGACTAAACCCAAACTTACCCACCTCTCCCCTATGACCCCTGGGAATGGGCTGTGTCCCACCCCTGTTGGTCCCTTTGGAAGAAGAGCTACCCTGATACCTTCAGAGGAAGTGGGGGGGGCTTTCTCTCACCCTGGACACCACCTCCCATAATAACGTCCCAGACCCAGATGCAGCAGATGGGGATCACCGTCATACCTTGCAAAGTCTGGTGAACGGGAGATGACATGCTGGAACTCAGAGAGATTGATGGTCCCATCCCTATCAATGTCGGACTCTTCCAGGATCTGGGAAAGGGAGAGAGCTTCAGGCCAAAGCCCCACCCCTACCCTCCCACCCCCTGACCCGACCCGGCCCGGCCCAGCTGCTCACATTGTCTATGAGCTGCTTCATCTCGGAAGCACTGAGCCGTGTGTCCTCGCCCTCTCCCGTGAGGCAGTTCACGAGCTGGCTCAGGTCATCTCTGTTCAAGGTTCCATCATCATCAAAGTCTAGAGAGCAGTCACAGGAGGCCAAAAAGGATAGGGTCAAGATGAGCTCCAAGGATGACCCCCAGCTCCCCAGCAGGACCAGCACAAAGACCACGTGGGAAGGGGTGGTGTTACCAAAGATGCGGAAGGCATAGTGGGACTTGATGTCTGGGGTTGCTGTGTCACTGAACACACTGAGGAGGTCCAGAAAGTCCTCAAAGCTCAGGCTGTCTCTGGTTGGGGATGTGGAGAAGACCCTGCAGATTCGCTCCTTGAAGGGGTTGGCCTAGGCAAGAGAGCGCTCTGTGAACGCCATGGGACGCAGGCCAGGTCGCACACTCACCAAACCCTCCCAGGAACTGGAGGCGCAGCTCACGGTATTCACACCATGAGCTCAGGCTCAGGAGGGAGAACCACCAGCACTTTGGGGCTGGCAGGGAGGGCAGGGGGACCGATGACCCAGCTGGGGAAGGGACAGGATGGCTTCCTAGGAGTAGGGTTTAACCCAAAAGCAGGCCTTCTCTGCCCAAAAGGGGCAGAGAAGGAAGAGGAAGCCATCCTAAGCAAAGAGAACAAGATGGGCTGGTTATTTTAGAACACAAACATTTACTTGAGTATGTACTGTTACTGGCACGAGGCCAGGCCCTTTGCATAGAAATTTCCGCAGCAGCCCTACAGAGAAACAATCTGCCTCTGGAATAGGGTTTCTCAAATTTTAATAGGGTAAGTCCTCTTAAAGGACAAAACTTGGAGCCTCCAAGAATACGTCTGAGAACCCCAGTTTGAGAAACACCATTCTAGATAATTCCATTGGGTGATTTTGGTAAAGTCCTTGCCCCCGCGAGATTAGGGCTAAACAGAGAAAAGACCAGAATGGGGATGAGTGGGGGCAGCCCAGTGGCACAGCGGTTAAGTGTGCACGTTCCGATTCGGTGGCCCTGGGTCCACCAGTTCGGATCCCGCGTGCGCACATGGCACTGCTTGGCAAGCCATGCTGTGGCAGGCGTCCCACATATAAAGTAGAGGAAGATGGGCACAAATGTTAGCTCAGGGCCAGTCTTCCTCAGCAAAAAGAGGAGGATTGGCAGCAGATGTTAGCTCAGGGCTAATCCTCCTCAAAAAAAGAAAAAAGAATGGGGATGAGTGACCACACGATCTCAAGATGAGCAGCAGAGGGAGGGTGGGGCGCTAGCACCTTGAGCTCTGGAAGGCTGAGGATCTGCTCCAAGGACACTCGTATCTGCAGTGACTCCTCCACACTCCGGTGCTCCTGGGGAAGCAGCTCACAAAACCGCCTGTGGGCTCTGGCAGAAGGAGGGGAACCTGTTGGCGCGCCTTCCTGTGGGTATTGCATCCCCCAGTCCTTGCCTTGCTACCCACTGCAGACCAGGTGAGGGGCTGAGCCACATGCACAGAACTTCTCAGTCATCAGGCATAAGCCAAAGGGAGGTACGTCACAAGACAGTACAGGCTGGGAGTCCATTCTTGCAATGGGTATTTACTGACTGCCTACTGTGCACCAGGCACCGTGCTGGACTCTCATTCCAGAGCTCCCTGAGGGATGGAAAGATTGGGGAAGGAGCCAGAAATTGCCCCTGAAGAACAGGGAGAAAAGAGCAAAATCGAAACCTCATTCGCATTTCACTGCAGGGACTTCCTGCTCCTCAAAGCCCCCCTCTGGCTAGCAGCCCCCTGAACTACCCCCTCCTCAGCCCCCACCTCCTTCACTGGGATCGCTTTTGCCAAGGGAAGCCCAGGAACCTCCTTCCTCAAGTGCCCTGGCCACAGAGAGCTGGCACACGACTAGAGCGGGGCTCCAGCCCCAGTTCAAGGCCTCGTACCAGGCGTGTAGTCTTAGGCAGGCTACCAACCTTCTCTGAACCTGCTTCACTGTCCCCGTAGCTCTCCCGTGAGGATTAATCTAGGTAACGTAGGAATCACTTAGCACAGTTCCTGGGCAGGGTAGGTACTCAGTAAGCGTTAACGGTTACTGCATTACTCAGGTAGAGCGGGTAGCAGGAGCCAAGCTCCCCAAGGCATCTCCGGCTTTGCCAGTCGGCAAAGCCATCCAGGAGCCACAGCACTCTCTGCTGTACTGGGGCGGAAGTTCGGTTTTGCAGAAGCCCGCGGCGCAAGTGGCAAAGGGCGCCTAACTTGGGCTGGAGACTACGAGGCGGCCCCGCGGTGCAGAGCTGGGGCCCCTCTCGCGGGCGGGGAGGCGTGGCGGGAGCAGGGCACAGCCGAGCGCTCGGGGCCCGGGACCGCAGCTCCGGATCAGCGGCTGACCTCTGAGGGCAGGCCACCGCCCCTTCCGCTGGGGGGGCCTCGGTTTGCCCGTCTGTGAGACGGAGCCCCCCGAAGCCGCCCCTCGAGGATCGCAGAGGCGAGGACCGAGACGGCACTTACAGGAGAATCTCCTGCTTCGTAAGGAACGTCAAGTCCTGGAAGGCAAACGGAGGCGGGTTCAGCGGGCCGCCCGCCGGGGGACCCCGCTCCCGAGGGCAGGCCCGCGCGCCCGCTCCCTGGGGGCCGCCGTCCCGCGCACCTGGTACTCGGCCAGCAGCTCCTTGGACAGGCGACTGCCCGAGGCCCCCATCGCCGCGCCGCGCCGCGCGCACAGCTCCGCCGACTCGTCTCGGGACGCCGGCAACTTTCTCACTTCCGCCCTCGGGCCGCGTCCCCGCCCCGTCCAGTCCCCGCGGCAACCGCTCCTGGGGCCGCCGCCCCGGGGCCCGCCCCCTCCTTAAAGCGCCCAGGCGCTCCAGCCGGGCTCAGCCGGCCGGCTCCCAACTCCGGGAGGGCCCCGGCGAGCTGGAGGCGGGGCCGGACGCTCCGGGGCGGAGCCCAGGCCGCACGGCCCCGCCTCCGGGGTGGGCGGGCCGCGCCGCGCCCCGTGAGCAGGCTGCGCATGCGTGGAGGGCGCCGCGGGCTTGCTATGGGCCGGGTGGCAGCTTGGGCGGAGTCGCGCGGTGAGTCCTCCTCACCTGCCGCAGGCGGTGGCGGGGGCGACCTTGGGCGGGATCCGGTAAGGGGCATCAGGGAAGTCTCTGGAGCCGGGGCAACCGGGAAACTGGAGGCTGGCTGCGTGGCCAGAGGCGGTCGGCTGCCCTCTGCCCAGCGAGGGCTTCTCCATCCAGACGTTGCCAGCTGGCCCGCGCCGCACGTGTTGCAGCCCCCACGTGGCGAGTTGCCACCGCTCCAGAAATGACCATAACCCTGCTGCCGGCTGAGGCCGTCTCCTGATGGCCAGCTGGATGCCAAGCGCTGTGCATAGTTATGTCCGATCTTACGCAGGCCTGCAAGGTAGGTGCCCATCTTACAAGTGTGGAAATTTTACGGCTGTCGAGAGGGGTTCTGAGTTGTCTAGGCTCCGGCCTTTTGACAGCGGTCGCTGCCGTGTGAGGCTCCCCGCTGCTGTACTCCTCCCTCCTGCCTGCATGCTCTCCTCTGACCCTACCCTGCGCCCAGGCTGCGTGCTCCGGGGCGATAGCGGCTCAGGTAGAGCGGGGAGCAGGAGGCTGATAGGGGCTGAGGCTGACCTGTTTGCTAGGACCCTGCTTGGCACCTGGGAGGCTTTCGGTAAATATTTATTGGATGCATACATGAATGAATGAACCTGCGTTATTTCAAAAGGAGAGCATTCCAGGCTGCTGAGAGGGGAAGGAGGAGGTGAGACTCTTTTTGTTTGTTTTCAGCTTTATTGAAGTATAATTGACAAAATCAGAGGAATTAATTTAGGATTCTTCCATTTCATTCTTCCATTCTGATGTTTGTAAAGTCTAAATCTGAGCATGTTAGTCTTAACCATTTAACCATTAAGTGGTTAAAAACCCAAATCCTGGCCCTCTGTAGTCTGACTTCAGCATCTCTGCTGTTCCCTCAGGCTTTCTGTGTTTCAGCCACTCTGGGCTCTCAGTTCCTCTGCCATCTCATCCTCAGGGAAGCCTTTCCTGACTCCCTGGATTAGGAATCTGTCTCACACTTGCTGATTACCCAGTGCTGCTTCTTGAGAGCATGTATCATGTTTGCAGTTTATATTTACTTGGGTGATGATTGGGTTATTGTCTGTTTCCACCACCAGACTGTAAACCCCGTGAGCTATGAGAATCGTGATCTCGAGGACCTGATATGTGGCAGTTGTTGAGTAAATGTTTGCTGAGTGACTAGTTTTCCCAGCACCCCATAATAAGGGGATCGTCTGAGAGTGACGTTAGTCAGACTCAGTATATCAACATGTGAGCCCCACCGTTGTGGAAACACTCCATTCCGAGAAGGGGAGGCTGCACGGCAGTACGAACACCAAAACCAGTCAAAGTGACTGGAGTCTAGTCCTGTCCCAGCAGGATAATTTTTCTCTTGATAGTGGGCTCTTTCTGTCCAAGAAAAGGTTGTTCTTCAGTTAGTCAAAGGGTAGGCAAAGAGCAAGAAGGTGTTACTGTGTCTCCTGTGCTAGACTGCGCAGAGGGAGCGCTGGCCCTAAGGCGAATCCTTGGACTCATGGGGAGACTGTATCTCTTCATGGGGAAGAGGGGAAATCGGCCTTGTGCCATGGTGACCAGCTGTGATCTGGCACTCCCAGCCACCTCACAGGGCTCCGAACCCTTCTTCATTGGACAACCTTCTGATTATAATTTTGCTTCCTGGTAGATTTCTGTATAGAGGAAGGACGATAGTGACCAGCCAATAGGAACACTTTGTGCTGTGTGGCGTGCTTCTCATAAATTATTAAATAGGCCTTCTGAGTCATCCAGTAGTCCCTGGTGAGTCTGGTTAGCATATTGTCCTTCCTGTCCCTGATCATCTCTTGGTACAATGATAAACTGAGTTGTTGATATACTGTTAAAAATAGCTTCTAGTGCTGCTTGTTGTAAAATTTTGTTTTGTTTCTTAGGTTTTTCAAAGGCTTGTTCCTAGATCCCGTTTTTTGTCAATGTACCAACTCTTGGATTTATGTATTCCACTTTTTTTTGTTTTCCAAGACATTTTTCTCCCTGCTTGTAATATTATTTCCTTCTCCCTGTTTTCCTTGGGACTTTAGATAGGAGGGCCACAGAAGATTTCTCTGAGGCAATGACATTTGATCTGAGACCTCAAGGAGCCAGCCATGCGAAGAAAATCTGGGAAAAGGGTATTTTAGGCAGAAAGAACACTAAGTGCCAAGGCCATGAGCAGGAATTAGCTGAGTGAAAATGAGGAGGGGAGCGGGAAAGGGGAAGAGTGGTAGGAGATGAGGTGAGAGAGGGAGGCACAGCTAGGCCTCGAGAGCCCAGAGGCCGAGGCAAGGAAATGGACTTTCTTCTAGGGACTCAAGGTCACATCGCTAGTGAGTAGTCTAGCTAGAATTCAAACACTTGTCAGCCTCTAAAACTAATTTCTTACCCATGCCTGGCATGATATAGACATGCAACTAGTGTTCCCCTTCTCCAGGTTTTCCTGTAAATGTTGAATCCTGTCACGTGGTCACTAGTGATTTGTCACTCTAAAGTGACATTCCTAGGTATTCCTAGGTAATGCTTTTTGTGTACTAGTTCACTGTAACATATATATCACCATACCCACTTTTTATTGATGCTGTTGATTGATGTCTCTTTACTCATATTTTTAGCCTTTTGGTATCATCTTGGTCCTGGGTCCTTCGTCCTAGCCCCTGGCTTTAAGTGCTACTCCAAGTTTCTATCTTGCCCAGATCTTACCCTTGACCTCCAGGTTGAACTATCCGACTGCCTACAACACTTCTCTTCTTGGATGCCCAGGCTCATCTCAAACTCAACACAGTCATGTGCCGCATGACGATGTTTCCATCAACGACAGACCACATATACAATGGTGGTCCCACCAGATGAGTACCATAGAGCCTAGGCGTGTAGTGGGCTGTACCATCTAGGGTTGTGTAAGTACACACTATGATGTTTGCACAATGACGAATCGCCTAATGACACATTTCTCAGAACCTATCCCCATCATTGAACTAGGCATGACTCTAATCAAAATTGAACTCTTGATTCCCCCTTCCTCTAGTCAACCTGTTCCCACCCGCCTCCCCAGCCTTCTTCTTCTCTGTAAATGCCGCTGCAGTTTACCTAGTTCCTGAAGCCAAGTCACTCCCAGTTCTTCCCTTTCCTTCAGTCCCCATAGCCAGCATGTCAGCAGGCCCGGTTGGTTCAGCCTTCAAAACATGACCTGCATCCCCTGCTCCCCTCTATCTCTATTGCCAACTACACTGTCCAGTTGCCCTCGTCGCTCACCTGGTCACCAGAGTGGCCTCCAAAATGGTCTGCTTCCCCTTTGCTCCCCTACAGTCCATTTTCCACATAGCAGTTAGAAAAAGTTATGAAATATCAGATGGTCCTTCTGCTTAGAACCTGCCAGTGATTTCTTATTCCATTTAGAGTAAAATCCAAGCTCCTGACCATGATGTGTAAGGCCCTGCAGCTAATCTGGCTGCTGCCTTCCTCTCCGGCCTCATCTGGGGCCCTCTCCCCTTTGTCGGCCATGCTCCAATAATACTGGCCTCCTTTCTGTTTCTCGCACAGGCCAAGCATCTGCCTGGCTCAGGGCCTTGGACTGGCAGTTTCCTTTGCCCCGAACACACTTTCCTCAGCTCTTCATGGCAGGCTTCTTCTCATCCTGCATGTCTTCTCAGCTGTCATCTCAGAGAGCCCTGCCCTCTTACTGAAGTAGGATGCCCTGATCCCACTCTTAGTTACCCTCTATGGTGTCGCTTGTTTATTTCCCACAGGATGCTGTGAGCTTGGGTGGTTAACATGTTCATTTTGCTTGTCGTCTGACTCCCCCATGGGATGTAGGTTCCATGAGGATAGGGACCTTGTTTGCCTTATTCGCCACTGTGTCTTCATTGTCCCACACGCAGCAGTTACTCCATAAATACGTGGGTTTTGTACACAGCTGAACATGGAGCAGGGTGCACAGAAGAGCATCAGGAGTGGGCACGAGTAGGCACTGACCCTGAATGAATGAATGAGTAATGAATACTGTCTTAAATATGACTCAGGAAATTGTTGCATTTCTTAAATCTATTTTGAGACTCACTTAAAAAAATTTTCTTTAATTATGGTAAAATATACGTAACATAAAATTTACCATCTTGACTTTTTTTATTGTGGTAAACACATAACATAAAATTTAACATCTGAACCATTTCTAAGTGCACAGTTCAGTAGTGTTAAGTATATTCTCATTGTTGCGCAGCCAACCTCCAGACCTCTGTGATCTTGCGGAATTGAAACTCTATATCCATTAAACAACAAACAACTCCTCATTCCCTCCCCACTCCCAGCCTCTGGGAACCACCATTCTGTGAATTTGACCACTCTAAGTACCTTATTTAAGTGGAATCATACAATATTTGTCCTTTTGTGTCTGGCTTATTTCACTTAGCATAATGTCCTCATGGTTCATCCATGTTGTAGCATCTGTCAGCATTTCTTTCCTTCTGAATAATATTCCTGACTGAATAATATTCCCTTATATAGATAAACCACATTTTGTTTATCCACTCATCTATCGATGGGTACTTGGGTTGCATCCACCTTTTGAATGTTATGAATAATGCTGCTATGAACATGGGGGTGCACATATCTCTTTGAAACCCTGCTTTCTTTTGCTTCTATACTCAGAAGTGGAATTGCTGAATTGCATAGTGATTCCATTTTTACTCTTTTGAGGAATTGCTGTATTATTCTCCATAGTGGCTGCGTCATTTACATTCCTACCAACAGTGCACAAGGTTCCAGTTTCTCTGTACAGTCACATGTCACTTGATGACAGGGATACAATCTGAGGAATGCGTTGTTAGGCGACTTCGTAGTTGTGCGATCATCACAGAATGTACTTAACAAACCTGGATGGTACAGCCCACTACACACCTAGGCTCTATGGTACTGATCTTACTGGACCACTGTCATATATGCAGCCTGTCGTTGACTGAAATATTGTTATGTGGCACATGACTGTATCCTTGCCCACTCATTGTGTTCTGGTCTTTTCGTAGTAGCCATCCTAATAGGTGTGAAGAGATATCTCATTATGATTTTGATTTGTGTTTCCCTAATGATTAGTGATGTTAAACATCTGTTCATGTGCATATTGGCCATTTGTGTATCTTCTCTGGACAAATATCTGAGACTCACTTTCCATAGAATAATTTAAGATTTTACATTTTATTGTCAAAATTATGCCTAGCTTGACTTTAAAAAAATTATTTATTTTTATTTTTTAAAGATTGGCACCTGAGCTAACAATTGTTGCCAATCTTCTTTTTTTTTTTCTGCTTTTTCTCCCCAAGTTCCCCCAGTATATAGTTGTATATTTTACTTGTGGGTCCTTCTAGTTGTGGCATGTGGGATGCCGCCTCACCGTGGCCTGATGAGCGGTGCCATGTCCACGCCCAGGATCCTAGCCGGCGAAACCCCAGGCCACTGAAGCAGAGGGCATGAACTTAACCACTCGGCTACGGGGCTGGCCCCTAAAAAATTTTTTTATTGTAGTCAAAAACACATATAATTAATCATCTTAACCATTTCTAAGTGTCCAGTTTACTAGTGTTAAGTATATTCACATTGTTGTACAACCGATCTCTAAAATGTTTTCATCTCGCAAGACTGAAACTGTACTCATTAAACTCAGCTGGACTTGTGAAATGTCATTTTGTATGTCTTTGTTTACTCTATTTTTTGTCATTGTGAAGTTTCTGGACCAGCAGAGCTGAGGGAACCCAAACGTGGACTGCAGCACCTCCCCTGGGGTAAGCCTCCTTCAGAAGTCGTGTCTGGGCCAACAGCAAGCCCCTGGCCCTGGCCCTGTGGCTCCACAGGGCTCCAGGGCACAGTGGGAGGTGAAGATGGGTACTGACTTCCCCCTTGAAGGATTGGCCCTGAGCCCTGGTGCACACGTCGGGCCATCCTCACCCAAATGGCTGTCTGCATGGCTGTTTGGAATCACTACCAAACAGCAGGAAAGCTATTCCCACAAAAGGAGTGGTCACCTTTGAAACCCTGGCCATTCTCGTACACTGAACCCTGGTCCGGTTCTCCGGAGGGCAGTTTGGTAGAGTCTGTATCAAATGCCTGAGCTGTGAGCCTTCTCTGACCCAGTGGTCCACTGGCGTTCTATTTTAATGGAACATAAAAACATGTCTGCAAGAATAAATGCACAGGATGTTCATCAGAACATTGTGTATAATATGAAACTGGCAACAACCTCTATGTACAACAGTTAAAGACTGGCTGAAAAACTCAAGACCCATCTGTACAGTCATGTGCCACATAATGACATTTCAGTTAACCACGGACCATGTATATGACGGAGGTCCCATAAGATTAGTACCATAGAGCCTAGGTGTGTAGTGGGCTGTACCATCTAGGTTTGTGTAAGTGCACGCTATGATGTTTGCACAACAATAGAATTGCCTAACGACGCATTTCTCAGAATGTATTCCCGTCATTAAGTGACACATGACTATATATGAAAATAAGGCTAAATGTAAATTGTTTTTGTCCCCCAGGCATTGAAATAAGGATTGTATTTTATCTTTATTTTTTCCTCCATTAAGAAAGTTTACTCAATAGATATAATTTTTAGAAAGAAAAAAATTCGATATATATTTTTAATTCAGCAAAAATATACACTTGTCTTCAAGTGATGGAATTATGAGTGATTTCTGTGTTTTCAAAATGTTTTACCAAAGGCATACATTACTTTTGTAATCAGGAAAAAAAAGTAAGGGTTAATGCAAAATAAAAAAATCTCTGGAAATGGGGTGGCATCATGTATTTGTCACCTCTTATGATTGTTTCAGGTCCACCCTATGGCTCTTCCATGTGATTCAAATGAAACTTCCTATTTGCTGCCTGCAAACAGCGAGGACTGGGAAGGGCACGGCATTCCTGACTTTGTCTACCGGCAGGAGGAGCTTTTGCTGGAAGGGATTCAGTGGCCGAGGAGGGCACCGGGCCTCCCAGACGCGCCACCACCGCTGTCCCGCTTCGACTGTGTGCTCTGCTCTGCCTGGAGGCAGCGGATGGAGCTGGGGCTGTTCCGCTACCACCTGGGGGAGCTGCAGACCCAAACCCTCCCTGGTGCTGTGGGTTTTGTGGCTCAGCTGAATGTGGAGCGAGGCGTGCAGAGGAGGCGCCCCCAGAATATCAGGAGCGTGAGGCAGGCGTTCGACCCTGAACAGTTTAACTTCAACAAGATCCGGCCAGGAGAAGTCCTCTTCCGACTGCACCGGGAGCCCGGTCTCCCAGGTGCTCTCCAGCAAGAGGACATCCTCGTGATGATCAACGTCAGCCCTTTGGAGTGGGGCCACGTGCTGCTGGTGCCTGAGCCTGCCCGCGGGCTCCCCCAGCGCCTGCTGCCAGGGGCGCTGCAGGCCGGGGTTGAGGCTGTGCTGCTGAGCTCACACCCAGGCTTCCGTGTTGGCTTCAACAGCCTGGGTGGCTTGGCCTCGGTGAATCACCTGCACCTGCATGGCTACTACCTGGCCCACAGACTGCCCGTGGAGGGAGCCCCCAGCAAGCCCCTGGACCCTGGGGGTCGCCTGCATCTGCTCCAGGCCCTTCCAGCCCCCGGCTTCCTCTTTTACGCCAGCGGGCCGGGGCCTGAACTGGAAGCCTTGATAAGCAGGGTGTGTCGGGCCACTGACTACCTGACTGACCACGAGATTGCACACAACTTGTTTGTGACCAGGGGGGCCCCACCGGGAAAAACATCACCTTCCTCAGCCCTCACGGGGGTCCGAGTAATTCTGTGGGCCCGGAAGTCCAGCTTTGGGATAAAGGAAGGTGGGGCGTTCAATGTTGCCCTCTGTGAGCTGGCTGGGCACCTCCCTGTCAAAACGTCCCAAGACTTCAGCAGCCTGACAGAGGCAGCTGCCCTGGCCCTCATCCAAGACTGCCTGCTGCCCCCAGCCCAAGCAGAGGAGGTACAGGCAGCACTGGTCGCTTTGACAGCCCAGGAGGAGCAGGAATCCTTCCAGAAGTATTTATTTTCTTACTGATCTAAGTCCCTTTAGAGAGCTGTCCATAATGGTCATTTGGGCATTTTTCACGACTGCCTTCTCATCTGTTTCAGCCTAAGGGGAGGGATAAAGATCTGATAAGTGGTCTCTTTAAAGAGGAGAAACCTTGGAATAAATCGAATGAATGAGCCCTCGTGGATGTATCTGCTTCTTCTCTCCTGTCTTCTTGGACAAGCCCCAGGGATGTCAAACCTATTGTTAAGGGCGTGTGCATGAGAGTTACATACTCCTGACTTTAGATATGGAGTTTTGTCTTCCTTTCGTATCAAATCTTAGCAAAATGATAGTTTATGTGCCTCTGGCATCATGCCCCCACTTCCTCTGTTCTCGCCCCTGCTTTTTCTGCCTTTGCCCACTGGAGTTTTATTCCTTCATCCCTCCCCTACATTCAGCCCTCTCCAGATGCCCTTTTATAGCATGTTCTTCACCTACTTGGCCACCTTGAATTTTCCTCCAGCCCCCAACACTGAGCTGAGCGTTCTTCACGTCCGCCATCTCCTGTGTAAACAAGGGATCCTCACAGCGTTGAAGGTGCAGGTCCTCTGAAAACTCCACTTCACAGATGAAGAGACGAGACTGACAGAGATTTAATAGCTTGTCCAGGGTCAGACAGCTCCTGCGGAGTGGCATCAGGACCGTAGCCCAGGCAGGGAGATGCCAGGAGCCGAGCTGGGTCTGCACTTGGGACCACTCCTCCAGGCAGCGGCTCCCATAACCGTGGTGGTGCTGTCCTGACAGTTCTCAGGCCCCAAGCTGAGGCTCAGCTCTCCAGCTAGTTGGCTTTCTCTGCCCAGGCCCGTATGAAGCTTTTATACAGGATTTTAGAGGTTTTATACCTGAAAAGACGTTATAAAGTCTCCCTGGGATAAGGTAGAATATGCAGCACAACCCATCTCATAAGAAAACCAGTTTCACGTTTAAATGTTTACACTGATATGTTTGATATTGAAATTTCTCTCCAAAAAATCTGGTCACCCTCGTGTTTTTGGCACGTTGCAGTAATTTTAGCTTCATGCCTCTTTCTGCAAGCCTTTGCATGTACAAGTTCCAGTAACATCACTTTCTTTTGCTTGCTCACGCTCTGAAGGGAGTGCAGATGGCCATTACAGCAAAGTGGATTTTGTATCCAAGGTGACGAGCCCAAATATCAGGGTTTTCCTAGTTTTTCCCTAGGACTGATGTTCAGAGCAAAGCCTTCTCTGGCCCAAAAAAGCTTTCGTGAAAAAGAGGAAAAAAGTCAAATAGCTTTTTTTTATGTGGTACTTCTCGGCCATTTATATACTCTATGAATCACCAAGAAGAGAATTTAGATGGAAGCTTTTCTAAGCTTGAGTATGAAACACTTAGGGGACCCTTTGTTCTCAGAGCCCTGGGCTTTGAGCACGATGGGAAGGGCTGATGGGGTCCAGAGCCTCTCCACCTCTTTGCTTGCTTTTTGATGGAGTGTCTCATGTACTAAGGGGTTTTGGACTTGATCTAATGGAAAACCTTGAAGAGTTTTAAGTTGGGGAGTAACATTTGCATTTTAGGAAGAGTGTAAGCTGCAACAGATGGATGGATAGATGGGTGAAGAGAAGAACAGAATCAGGGAGTCCAATTAAGAGGTTGCTGAATGGTGGCAATGCAGGCAAAAAAAATGATGGTTCAGGTCCTAGAACAGTGCCTGGAACACTAAATATTTGTCAAAACAGTGAGGAAAAATGAGTGTCCTAGGAGCCAAGAGACTCCGAAGCATTTCAAGGAGGAGGTAATCGAGAGTGTCATGATGAAGAAAGATCAAGAAGTCTATGAATCAGAAAATGTCCATGTCTTTTTAAAGGAGGGAAAATTTTTAAGTGTCCCCTAGATTGAGCCACATGGTACTTTTAAGGTGACAGGTTGGGCTGAGTTTGGTGGAGGTGGCGATCAGAAGCCAGACAAAGTGGATGGACGTCAGGAAGAAGGGGAGAGCGCAGGAGCAGTCTGATGAGGCGCTCCTGTTGTTCCTCAGTCAATGGAGCCGCCGCGGCCCACCTGGGTGAGCGCCTCCAGGACACGCGTCCTAAGCACGGCTATTCCGAGGGCAGGGGCTGTGCTCAAGGTATGGTTGCTAAAAACAAAGGCAAGCAGATATTTGTCCGGAACACAGAGTTGGCCAAATTCCGGGCTTGATCTGCGGGTTCAAGGAAGGATGAGGGTAGGGCTTGTGCCCACCGGCGTCAGAGCGGGACTACAAGTCCCATCATGCACCCTGTCCGCTGCAGCCTGAACCCCGCCTCCGGGGCTGCGGGCCGCACGGGGCTCCCACCGCTGGCCCCATTGCGAAACGTTTCAGGGTCCCCCTCAAGATGGCCTTGGCCGGCGCCCAAGTGGGCGTGGCCCCTGGAGGCCCCGCCCCCAGAACGCTTCTCCAATGGGGGCCGCCCTCGTGTCCATGGCGACGGCGGCGGCGGCGGCTGCCGGCTTGCGAAAGGAGGCGCCGCCGCCGCCGGGATCGCCCAGCTAGGAGTGAACCCAGGGGGAGGCGCGGGGGGAGCGGGCTCCCCCTCGCGATCGGCGGGGACAGCCAGTCCTGTGGAACAAGGAGGCGGTCCCCGAGCCCCAACAACGCCCGAGAAGGAGCAGGAGGCGGGCGAAGGGCGGACATGAGCGGCCAGCTGAGTCGAGCCCCGGGCCGCTAGAGGCGAACCCAGCAGCCCCTCCGCGCTCCTCGGAACCTCGGGTGGGCAGTGTCCGCCGGAGACTCCTCCTCCGCCGTTAGAGCCCAAGGGGTCTTAGCCACCGGTGCCTGGCCCCAGTGTGTACACGTGGAGAAACTGAGTCATGGGACAGGGAAAAGGCCAGCCTAAGGGACTGTATCTGAAAAGCGAAGGTCCCCCCAGTGCTCCCAGCCATCCCCCATCCCATTCAAAAACAAAAAAGCTATGGTCATGGTCCCTGCCGGCTCTGTTCAGCTCCTGCATGCACCCCAGTGGGTTGTATGGAGTGATCTTGGATGACTGGGGCTTGTCAGAGAATCCATCATCTCATTGACATCCCACGGCCCCCATTACCTACTTGGAAACATCCCATTCTGCAGTGGGATTATCCTCCTCTGAAGGATAACACCGTGAAAGTCCCTTGGGTGGATTCCTGCAGGCCTGGAGGGAGGTCTGATATATATTTCACTCCCGTCCTCTTCCCTCAGAATCTAAGAGGATGGAGCCAAGGACCTGTAAGACCAGTGAGTCAGAGGAAGAGTATGCTGAAGAAGAGGAATCAGAGGAGGAAGGTGTTAAAGGGGAAGCTGCCATCCCTTCTAACCCTTCTCAGCGGGCACTCTCAAAGGCTGACTGCAAGCCATTTGGGAATGGAGTGCCCCTATCCATTGTAGCCAAGAAAATTCCCAAGAAAATCATTGCTCCAAATGACACAGATGACTTAGAAGTTGGAAAGAGAAAGAGAAGGCGGAAACGCAGGTAACCGTTCCCTGGACCCCCTCACTTGCCCATCTCCAGAGAGTCACCCCCTGGCTTCCCTGCAGCAGTTTGGGGTGCTGGGATCCAAGTCTTCCCTTTAGTCTGCAAAAGAGGACAGGGATTACGGGAGCATCACTAACCTTTTGGTAAGCCAAAAGCAAACAAAATTCAGAACCCTTTGGGTTGGGTTAATTTGGAATTTCAGCACATTTATATCATCCTGGTCTTTCCTTTAGTGGTTTCTAGAGAAAACGAGTTGTATTATGAATTTGTTGGGTATCTCTTCATTTGGGTGCCCCGCAGCTCAGGGTCTGTCCTCTCCCACTCTGCCTGATTTCTGCTATTCCTCCATTCCAGACCCCTGGCCATCAACCTGACCAACTGCAAGTATGACAGTGGTAAGTGCCTGGCTCATCACACACCACTGCATAAGAGGGCGCCTACAGCTGTTGTTTTTCCTCTGGGGATGGTCCTCCAATCGGGTTCCCATCCCCCTGGATCTGGTTAGGCTGGCCTGTCACCTGCACTGAGCCCCTTGGCTCAGCTACTGGCAATTGAGACATCACTGTTCCAGTTACCTTAGTGGGAGGGTAGGAGTTTGTCACAGATTTTGGAAGGGCCCCGACAGCCTCATGAACTTGGAATTGTCACGTGGTAATTAAACTGCAGAGCTAAGAACCGTCTCCCTCATCAAGCTGCTGTCCAGTCAGGTCCGTTCCTTACCTGACCCAGATCCAGTCCCAAGGCTTGTTGCGGGTGCCCAGGTTGGCATCACTGGCTTCCCTTTCTCCACAGTGCGTCGGGCAGCCCAAATGTGTGGCCTGAAGGAAGTGGGGGAGGACGAAGAGTGGACCGTGTACTGGACAGACTGCTCTGTCTCACTGGAACGAGTCATGGAGATGAAGAGGTTTCAGGTACAACCTCCTGGCCCAAGATCCTAAAGGGGCTGTGGCCTCAGAATGACTACTCCCACCCTTCTGCCCAGGCACCCGAGGCTGCTGCCCTGTGTGGCTATACCCCTGTGCAGAGCAGGAAACGCCATGGCCAGGGTCTTCTGCTCCGATGCAAATATTCTCCTCTTGGGTCTCTGGAACTTCTCTTATCTGAAGGAGTGTCTGCTGGGCACATCCTATCTCAATATTTGCTGTTTGTCTTGAGGCACCTGTGCCTAGCTGGACCCCTCCAGGGCATGTGAGTCCATCTTAGGGGAAAGGCTGAGAGGCAGCTTTGGAGCTAACAGCAGAGCCAGCTGAATGATCCAGCCTTCTAAGCTGCCTAGCCTAGCACCCCACACTCATGAGGAGTCAGTGTGGGGTCCTGCATGGCAGCAAGAAAGATGGACCAGGGTCCACAAGACAAACCAAACTTCTCCATGGTATTTTTGTTATTCTCTAATTGGGCCTTTGTGGTGGTTAGCAATAAAATAATTAAAAAGGGTCTGCAAGGTTATTTTGAGGGGAAGCTACGAAGGGAGTTGAGGAGACTATAACCTGTCCCACAACAAGTCATGAGACAACAGCCAGAAAGAGACAGAGAGAGAGAGCTAGAAGCACTCAAGAAGCCCCAAAGAAGGGGCATGCATGGAGCACTTGTAAGATGAGGGTAACAATAATTAACAGCATTGATTGAGGGCTTACTGTATGTCAGACACTGTGTTAAGTGCATTTACATTCTTACCTCATTAAATCCTCAAAAACAACCCTGAGTGGTGGATACTCCTTTGTTAAGAAGACACCAAGGCTCAGAAATACCAACTTCACAGAGCTAGCGAGTGAGAAAGCCAGTGAGAGAGCACTGACCCATCCTGAGATGCTGCCTCCCCGTGCTGAGGACAGAGCAGTGGGGGTTTCCAGCAGGCTGCAGGGCAATGCCATGCCCTTTGAGGGTGCCGTGGCCGTGCATTCCCTGGGGCTGGTTCCTTATTTTCTCTTCTCTTTTGGGAAAGGTTTTCTCATTTGCTTTGTGCTATCACGCACCAATTATTCTGATAGGACTAGCCCCTGGTGGTCTGAGGGATCTTACAAGGTGGCTAGAAGGCCCAAGGTCCTGGCTGGCCTTCTCACTGCCCCTAGCCTCGGTGCGCATGTGTGTTTTGGGGAAAGGCCAGGCAGGGGTCTCACCGGTCTTAGGTAACCTTCCTTTTCTCCCCTGGGGTGCTAGGTACAGTGTTTACCTCCACTGTGACTTCTACCTTGAGCTTCCCAGTCCTTCTCCACTGCTTCCTGGGAGTCCCAGGCCCCAGGAACTGCTGCTTGCTCTGTGGGGTAGTATAACCAACTGGCTGTGTTTCAGAAAATCAACCACTTCCCTGGCATGACAGAAATCTGCCGCAAAGATCTGCTGGCTCGGAACCTCAACCGCATGCAGAAACTCTATCCTACTGAGTACAACATCTTCCCCCGCACCTGGTGCCTCCCTGCAGAGTGAGTGAGCCTGGCTCCCCAGGCTGAGGTACTGGGGAAGGAAGGAGTTCCCTCCAGACTCCGGCCTCACGGCCTAGAACCTCTCAGGAGGACGGAAGGGGAAGGACCGTTTCAGCTGGGTCAAAGCAAAGTAGCTCTGAGACTGAGTGCTCCAGGAAGAGCACGGACTGGATGGCAGGGAACACCCGACAGGGCCGTGGGCCAGCCGTGATGCACAGAAACCTTCTGACCAGCCCCTCTCTACACACAGCTATGGGGACTTCCAGTCCTACGGTCGTCAGCGAAAAACTCGCGCTTATATCTGCAAGCCAGACAGTGGCTGTCAGGGACGTGGCATCTTCATCACCCGAAACCCCCGGGAGATCAAGCCAGGAGAGCACATGATCTGCCAGCAATACATCTCCAAGGTGAAGGGCGCCTCAGGACCGCCAGGCTGCTCAGCCAGCACCGGGGGCCTCGTCTCTCCCGAAGCCGGGGAGGAGGCCAGTGTTAGGTTTCTGCCCTTCCGATGTCCCGTTACCCTGCAGGCAGCATGGAGCCATGGGTCCAAGCCAGCCTGCCTGGGTTTGAATCTGAGTTTTTCCATTTCCTAGATGTGTGATTTTGAGCAAATTTCTTACCCTTTCTGTGCCTCAGTGTTCTCACTTGTTAATGGGAATAATAACAGTAACTACTTTATACGGTTATTGTGAAAATTAAATGAGTTATTATGTATTTGAAGCACATAGAATAGTGCGTGGTACATAGTAAGCACTTCAAAAGTGTCATTATTTCTCCCTGGCGGGTTTGCGTGCCCTCAGCCCTTCCTCATTGATGGCTTCAAGTTTGATATGCGAATATACGTCCTGATCACATCCTGTGACCCACTTCGGATCTTCATGTATGAGGAGGGCCTGGCCCGCTTTGCCACCATGCCCTATGTGGAGCCCAGCCACAGCAACCTGGTAAGGGCCCAGCCAGCGGCCCTGGGGGCAGGGTGGCACCCTCTTCTCCTCCACTGCCATGAGGCTGAGGGTCTATGGGGAAAGCAGGCAGAGAGGCTTGTCACACAGCTAGCCTGTCACCCGTGAATAGGGAATGAAGCCAGTAAGCGCCTCAGCCCCTGGCTGGGGGAACAGCATTGGTGGGTGGTGACTGCGGAAGGTCATCCCTGGAGGAATGGCACACCCTCTTCCCCAGGAGCTCACAGGACAGTCCTCCAGTGAAGAGGGACAGGAGACAAGCAGTCCTGGGGAGGGGCGGGTAATCCAAAGCCAGGGAAGTACTGGAGAGCTGCATGGAAGCAGTCTGAGACCACAGGGCCATCTCTTCCCAGGATGATGTCTGCATGCACCTGACCAACTATGCTATCAACAAACACAACGAGAATTTTGTCCGGGACGATGCTGTGGGCAGTAAGAGGTACTCTCTACTCTGTTTTCTCCTAATTCTTCTCCCCTTAGCCCCAGTCTCAGCAGCCCATGAAAGCGAGCTGGTTCTTGGGATGCTAATTGCTCAGGAAAACTCAAGCTTTACAGACCGACCCTTGTTCTGTGCCTGACCTCTAAGTGCAGCCCCACACCCCACCCTGATGACTAGGCCCTGCTCCACGCTGCTCGCAGCCCTTTAAAGCACAAGGAGCCCTGGCAGGGAATTGGGGTTAGTATTAGGGAGTCTCCTGCAGCCCGTCCCCACTGGCCCAGAAACTGGTCTTCCTCTGAGCACTGGGCCTCACAGGAAGCTATCGACACTCAATGCCTGGCTGCGAGAGCACAGCTACGACCCCCGAGAGCTGTGGGGTGACATCGAGGACATCATCATCAAAACCATCATCTCGGCCCATTCTGTTCTTCGCCACAACTACCGAACCTGTTTTCCCCAATACCTGAGTGGAGGTACATGTGCCTGTTTTGAGATCCTTGGTTTTGACATCTTGCTGGACCACAAGCTGAAGCCCTGGCTGCTGGAGGTGAGGATTATCTCCTGGGCTTTGCATAACCAAGGTCCAGAGGCCTTCCTGAACAGGACACCTGGGGTAGGAGTGCACTGAGGCAGAGAATGGGGGACGCAGCAGCACTGGGACGGGTGGGAACCGACAGAAGGCATATGATTTCTACACTTTTGACCTGCTGAGTCAAATCCTGGTGGTCTCTGGCCTCCACTACAGGAATCCAGGTTTTGGATCCCAAGTGCTCTTCACGTAAGCCTTGCCTTTAAGGACACTCTCTGTAGAGTCAGGCTGGCTGGTTTGCTCTCGCCAGCCTGTGCATGGGAGCGATCTCTGTGGCAGAGTCTGTGGCCTTGGATGTCAGAACATCCAGCCTCCTTGACTGAGGCCTCTGGAGGGGGATGTCTCTCCTAGACCCTCCAGGTACTCTGCTGAGACCACCACCTGCTCAGGTGTCCAGGAAGGGGGTGGATAATGACTCCTCCTGGCAGGTAAACCACTCTCCAAGCTTCACCACGGACTCACGGCTTGATCGAGAAGTGAAGGATGCACTTCTCTGTGATGCCATGACCCTTGTCAACCTCCGGGGCTGTGACAAAAGGAAGGTGATAGAGGAGGACAAGCGGCGAGTCAAGGAGCGGCTTTTTCAGTGCCATCAACAGCCACGAGAAGCCAGGTGCTCCAGGTGTCTGACGTGTGTTTAGTTGCGCAACTTGCCTTCTTTGTTATCACTTTCCTGAGAGTGAAAGTCCTCCTCTGGATGGAGAAGGCAGCCTGGGGCTGATGAGCTCTTAAAAACATCTTTTCTGCATAGATAAAATGTCACATATCATAGATAATATGTTCAAAATTCAAAAGATACAGTGAATAGCGTCTCTCCTACCCTTCTCCAGCTACTCAGTTTTCCTCTCTGGAGCCAGTCAATGTTCCTAGGGCCATGTGTATACGTTCACAAATAGTTAATACATGTGTACTCATACAAATTTTTTTCTCCTTTTATCTACCCAGACAGTAGCATAAATTTCATACTCTGTGCATCCCACTTAGCAATGTATCTTAGAGCTATTTCATATCAGCACATAAAGAGCTTTATGTGGTTTGATTAGCTGGTTTTTCTTTTAAACAAAGCTCCTCTAGAAACCATTTCCTAAGAAAGTTTATAAAATGAAACACGGAAAAAAGTTTAGTCATTCAATAATAGAGGATTGTTGAAATCAACATTGTTTACTTACTGTTGTTTTAATTGTAAGATGGGTCCCAAATATGGTCGTTTCTTGTGACACTAAATTACAATTTGTTAATGATACATAAAAATGAATTGGAGTAGATTTAGGATTATTCCTATAATCACATCCCTCTTCTCCATTTGCAATGCAATACACCAGGCCAGTGTGTATTTGATCCGCCATGATATCTTGAGGGCCTGGCACACAGTATGCACTCAAATGTTTGTGCAAATGGAGGTGAAGTAGAACTGTAAATACCCTGGAGATTCCCATGAGATAGGATCGTGCACGTGGCTGTTATGTATCATGTCTTTCAATGGGGAAGAAAGGTTGAAAACTACTGGACTTAATAAACAAAAGTACAGTCATACACTAGAATACTAGATACCCATTTAAAATGTTGTTGTATGACCTCATTTTCATCTAAAACAAGAAAGGCAGGAATAAAGAAAGAGTAAGGTAGTGAGTAGCAGAGCCAGGATCCCAACTCAGGAGGTCCCACCCAGGAGACCCTGCTCATAGCCACCGTGCTGACCGCATAGCAAGATTAGGGAAGGTTTCAGCTTTTTGCTCTTCTAAATTTTTCTGTAATTAACATATGTTACTTTATAATCAGAAACCTAACAGATTATGATAACTGGGAATGCTAGCTTACGAGTGGACCCCCCAGCCCTTAAGATGAAAACTAGGTTTCTGGAAGTCAAGCCTATTTTCATGTCTATGCACAGGTGGGACTGGCCACAGATGGGCTTGGAAGCTTTCACAAGGGCAGGGGCCCAAAAGGCCACAAAGCTGGTGGGAGGTTCTTAAAGCCTTAGCCAGCCCTCCTGTCCCTCCTCACAGTCCTCCCCTGACACACGCTGACCTCGGTTTCCATAGGCGAGAACAAACTGAATCGTCCCATGTAGCGATGCTGGACCAGGAACACTATGAGGATACCCACCTTGGGGGATACCGGCGGATCTACCCTGGGCCGGACACGGAGAAGTATGCACCCTTCTTCAAACACAATGGCTCCCTCTTCCAGGAGACTGCTGCTTCCAAGGCCAGAGAGGAGTGTGCCAGGTAGTTTGCCCTGCACTCTCCTCTGTCCATGCGGGTGGAGGCAACTCCTGAAGCTGAATTGCTCCCCAGTAGGGTGGAGAGGAAGCCCAACACTTGAGGAAAGTGCAGTGGAGTTATCAATTCTATCAGATTCTTAATGACTCAGTTTAGTAGGTTTCCCATCTTCCCCCTCCTTCCTCTCCCATCAGTCCCCAGAACAGATCATAATTTCCTACTCTTTCCCCAGCCCCATTTATTCTTTCTCCCCATTCTCCCCCAAACAATTTCTCGTGTCTGAAGCTGCTGTGTCTTGTCAGGCAACAACTGGAAGAGATCCGCCTGAAGCAGGAACAGCAGGAGACCTTGGGCAGTAAGAGGCGAAAGGAAAACAAAGACCAGAACCAGGGTGAATCAGCCGGTGAGAAGAGCCGGCCCAGGCCCAGGCTCCGGGGCGTTTCTACCCACTTGGCTTACAGCATCCGGAACCAGGAGAAAGAGGTGTCAGGGCTTTTGTGGCTTTTGCCTTTCTGCAGGAAAATGGGTTGGGACTACTAGAGAAGGGAATCTCTGCTGTCCTCTCCTCTTGCATGGCAGAGAGGAGTTCCTAATGAGTACCTTGAATCTGACCTTTTGGAAGAGGAGGTGAGAGAATGGATAGCAAAGGGACCCTTCCACTAGAGTCAGGGAAAGGATGGAGGTAGAGGGGGCAGGAGACCCGCAGTCATCCTTGTTGGTGGTTTGGGATTGATCCTAGGAGAGCTTCCATTCATCTCTCACATACCTTGTAGCTGCTACCAGTACACCTGGACACCATGCAGCCCCAAGATATTGTGGAAGAGGAGGAGCTGGAGCGGATGAAGGCCCTGCTACAAAGGGAGAATCTCATCCGTAGCCTGGGTATTGTAGAGCAGCTCACCCGCATGCTGCACCCTACCCAACGGGGCCAGAGAAAACTTCATGAGTATTGGGTGAGCGTCCCTACGCAGCCTCTCACAGAACAAGGGAACAAGGGCTGTACCAATACAAGGTGGTGGCCGCAGCACAGGAAGCTAATGTGATGGTATCTGGCAGTGGAGCCTGGGAAGGTGGTGTATGCTGGGCCTTGGGAAAAGGTCTGTTGGTTCCTTTTGCATCTGTTCCCAAGCTCCCTTGTTCTTAGTAATGACATCCAGCAAAGTGCAGCTCCCAGCCTTCTCACTTACAAGAGACTTGTTCTCTGTATTCCTGTCTTACAATAACTCCAAACTCGTGACTGACAAATAACAAGGCCACCACCCTCAATGGCCTCTGTGTAATCTCTCCCTAGCACTGCCAGTGCCGTGGCTCTAACAGGATATGAGTAAACAGTCTTGGGCCAACAAAACAGCTGCCGCATTCACTATTCCCTGGGCTAGGAGCAGACCTGTTGGGTCCCCTGTTTTTGTTGAGCCCCAACGGAGTAACAGTTAAATAGTGGCTATGGTCTAGATTTTTCCATTACCTATGTCTTACACCACTCCATCCAGCCTCACAAAAAATGTGGTAAGGGGCTGCTCTTCTCCTCTAGCCTAGATTTCACCAGGACGGGCTGGGCAGTCAAGAACTGCATTCTGTGAATCTGGTCCCATTGGTCCTCCTGAGAAGGGTCACCAAAGAGCAGGGCCCTCCTCATTTCCTGCATCCAGTTCGGCCCCACGAATTGATCCCCAGGATCTTAGGGCCACTGTCAAGCATGAATGCTGCAGTTCCACATCATTCCCAGTGCCATCTACAGCCCAAGAACTTCAACTGGATAAGAGATCCAGCAACCGTCGGCCCTTGTTCATTGTCAGTGAAGAAATCTGGAAGGCGCTATTTTCCCAGCGCCAGAGTCAGGCTAACTAGGCGTAAGTATGCAAAACTGGCTTTGGTCCCTCTGACTTGTGTAAATTCCCCCTGGCTAATATTACAGCTGGGATGCTCCCCGAATATAATATGGCACTTCCAGCAAGTGTGGGAAGGGGTGGGGGGATAGAGGACCCATTTATTTACCTCCTTCTATGTACTAGACCCTGGTGACAGAAATGGCAGAAATACAGTCCCAGCACTCAACACACGGTTAACAGGGAAAGGGACAAGTAAACACAGCAATCACAACAGTGTGGTAAACACGCTGGAGGGAAGCATGGCATGCCATTGCCCTGTGTTGGTAATTGGCAAAGGTTGGGAAAGAGGTGAGCAAATCTCTTCCGTGAGTACCAACTCGGGGGCACCCATGTTTCCACTGCAGAAGGCCAAGCCAGCAGAAGGCTAGAAGCCATAAACCGAGCCCTGGCGGGATCAGTGCCATCCTCTTTGACCCCGAAGCAGGGCTATCTTCTGCAACCAGAAAGAGTGGCAAGTGGCTCATGGCCTGAACGCACCTTGCCCTCCATGGCAGACTCTGAACCCAGAGCAGCCAAGGCCCGGGACCTGCCCCTCTGCCCTGCCTCCGCCCCCCTGCTGCAGCGCACCACTGCACTCCTCGACATCATCCACTACAGGTAAATGCAGGAAGCCAGCCCAGTGCTCAACCTGTCCTGGAGAAATCCCCGAGGATTCCAAAGGGGCAAAGGGCCTCCAATCTTTGCTAAATGAAAGACTGCCACCAAGCTGCAGTTTGAAGAGCTCTGGCCAGGAACCCTGTCTGCCTAAGGCAAAATGCAAAGACACCGACAATTCCTCAATACCCTAAGATTATTTTTGGATCGGTAAAGACTAAAAGATGAAGAGGAACTAGGGCCGGCCGGGCGCTCGTCTTCGCCCTTCAAACTTTGGCTTGGATTTCCCGCTGGGTGATGGGTCTGAACCCCGGGTGCGGCCCGGGGCTGGTCGCCACGCCGGCGGCCAGGAGCCCCTTTCCCGGAGGAGCCGAGTGCCCGAGGCACCGGGCTGTGGCCGTCGGAGGACCGCCGAGGGGACGTCCTTCCCGCCGCCGTGGCGGAGACAGGCCGGCCTGGGAGGCCGTTGGGACGGAGGGGCGGCTCTTGGCAGCTGAACCCGTCTTTTCATTAAAGTTTATGCCGTTTTGCAGGAGCGTCCTCTCCCTCATTGCGGTCCTCCCGTTTCAGGGAAGCCCCTTCACAGTGACATCCGGGAAGGGCGGGCGGCGGGGGCGGGTCAAGCCCGGATGTCCCGCCCTCGGCCGGAAGCGGGAAAAGACGTGCGACGTCTACTTCCATCGCGCCCCTCCCACTTCCGGCCCCCGCCCCCCAGCTTCCGGCGCCATCGCGCTTTGGCCTTCTGAGGGCTATTTGTCGACATGGCGTTGGCTCTTAGCTTGTTGCTGGGGGGACGTGTCCGTGCTGCCGTCGCTCGCTGTGGTTTCGCGACCCGGGAGGTGGCGGGCCCGGGCTCCGTGGGCCGCGAGCCGGACCCCGATTCCGACTGGGAGCCGGAGGAGCGGGAGCTGCAGGAGGTGGAGAGGTACCGGCTCCCTCCTGGGCCCTCGGCCTGAAGCAGGGCTTCGCGCCCCGGCGCTCCAGGCCGCGCCCCTTGGCGCCGGGCGTCCTGCCGCCGCACCAGCCGCGCGCGGCCCTTGTTTCTTAGCTGTTGTCAGGGGCGCAGGGGCAGGTGTGCGGGTCCCTTCACCAGTGACGTGTTTCATCCCCCGTTTAGAAAGTTCAGCGTGCTTACGGGCTGTCGCCGTTCAGGTGTTAGGATTCTGGGGCGGTGCAGCGAGCAGGTCAAAGAGCAGGGGGCTGGGCGCTCCGTGACTTAGCCTGAGGCTCTTCAGCCACCCGTCTGCCTCCCACGCATGGCTCCAGCCGTTGGTTCTCTCCTCCAGCACCCTGAAACGACAGAAGAAAGCCGCCCGGTTCCAGAAAATTCGGAGGCAAATGGAGGCACCGGGTGCCCCGCCCAGGACCCTGACCTGGGAAGCCATGGAGCAGATCAGGTAAGACCCGGGGTGGTTTGGTTCTGCTGTGATGAGAAGTATCCTGGGGTCTAGAGCGTTGTTTCTCCGTTTTGTTTTACTTTTTTTATCGCTTACGATTTCGAAAAGAAAAGTATAGTAATATAACGAACGTCTGTAAGGCCATCATCTAGATTTAATAGTTTTTAAGGTGACATAGTTGGTTCATTTTTGCTGAAATTTTAAAATAGTAAATTGCAGGTATCAGACGTTTAACCCGTAAAATATAGTGGATCGTGATCTTCTTTGGTTTTTTACGTTTTTATTTATCTTATTTTTTTTGGCATTTTTTTCCAAGTAATTTTATTGAGATCATAATGGTTTATAACATTGTGTGATTTCAAGTATACGTTATTGTTTTCAATTTCTGAATACACTTCATCGTGCTCACCCCTAGTAGTCTAATTTTTTTTTTTTTAAAGATTGGCACCTGAGCGAACATATGTTGCCAATCTTCTATTTTTCTTCTTCTTCTTATCCCCAAAGCCCCCTGGTACATAGCTGTATACTCTAGTTGTAGATCTTTCTGGTTGTGGTATGTGGGACTCCGCCTCAGCATGGCTTGATGAGCGGTGCCATGTTATCGTCCAGGATCCGAACCAGCAAAACGCTGGGGTGCGGAAGCCCTGCGAACTTAACCACTCAGCCATGGGGCCGGCCCCCCAGTAGTTTAATTTTTATCTATCACCATACATATGTGCCCCTTTATCGCTTTCGCCCACCCCAAACGCCCTTCCCGTCTGGTAACCGCTAATTTGTTCTCTTTATCCATGTATTTGTTATCTTCCACATATGAGTGAAATCATGCAGTATTTGTCTGGATCATGATATTCTTAATCTAAGGTCCAGGGATGGGGGCTTCCGTGGTTATGTACACTTCTCTGAAGAGAGGATCCGTATCTTAGAAAACCTTAAGGAGACCCTTTAAAAAAATTTTTTTGTTTTGATAATACATTACATATGGTTCAAAATTAGAACGGTATAAAGTGGTGTACACATTGAGAAGTATTAATCCCAGCCAGTCTCCTGTAGGTACTATTTTTAATAGTTTTTTGTGCCTTTTTCCAGGTTTCATTATGCAAAAAGGACCAAATATGAATATAGATTTTTGTTTTCACGTCCTTAATCACAAACGGTAGAATACTGTAAATGCTCTTGTACATTTTTCTTTTTTCACTTCATGTATTCTACAGGTCTTTCTACTTTAAAAGAGAAAGCATCTCATTCTTTTTTATAGAAGTTGTAGTAAATCCTAGTTTATCTTTTACGATGAGTACTTGGGTTGTTTCCATTGACTTGTTATCACAAATTGTGCTCTAGTGAATGGTTTTGTATACACATCATTCCACATATTTGCCAGGTGTATTTATTTGTTGTATACATTCCCTGAAGTAGTGTTGCTGGGTCTGAGGGCAAATGGATTTGCATTTGGATAAATATTGCTAAATAGCCCTCCATAGGTTATGCACCGTTTTCCATTCCCATCAGAATGACTCTGGAATTGAGACTTAGAATAAAGGGGATTTTGTCGAGCTGGTTTTGTGAGCCTGTAGCACCTCTCTCTTGTCACCGTCCTCTCCTGTCTTGAACAATAGCTTTTTCAAACCTTCCAGCTTCCTACCTGTCACCTCTCCTTTTGTGGTCAGTGAATATCCTTTTACTTCAAAGAGAAAACAGGCTGTTAGGTAAGAACCCTCTGAGGCTTCTCTGTCTTGCTCCTTGCCTTCATTCTCAATCTTTTACTCCGCATCTCAGGAACTGGCAGCCCTTCACTTGTCTAGGGCCAATCCTCTGTGTGCTCTAGGTCAAATCCCTGCCTAATTCCTGAGGGACCTGCATCTGTCAACTTAAGGTTCTCCCTCATCCTTTTGTTCCCAGCTGGCTCCCTGGCTGTCCACCCTCGTTTGTTTGTTTTTTGATCACTACGATGAAACTTCTCCACAAATCCATCTGCGACTTCCCCAGTGCTAGGCATAACTGACGCTCTAGTTTTTAGCCTCCCTAACATTCCTGCAGCATTTGACCTTATAGTCTCCTTTCTTGAAATTCTTCTCCCGTGACGCAGGGGACCACTCACGTCTGTTTCTAGGGCCCCTTTTCTCAGTTTTCTTCCTGGGCACCCCCGTCTTCCTTCTGTATCTTAAGTATTGCTGTTTTTTAGAGTAGTGTCCTTCGTCCTTCATTGTCTTATCTCCCTGCATATTTCCCTGCCTGATGCCAGCCGCTCACCTGGCTTTAACCACCCCTGCTGTTGGCTTACGACTTCCAGGTCTGTCATCTCCAGTCCGTGTTTTTCTTCTGAACTCTATATTCATCTGTGCTCTAGACGTCTCTCTTTTTGTTTGTTTGTTTTGTTTTGTTTTTTGAGGAAGATTAGCCCTGAGCTAACTGCTGCCAATCCTCCTCTTTTTGCTGAGGAAGACTGGCCCTGAGCTAACATCCATGCCTATCTTCCTCTACTTTATACGTGGCATGCCTGCCACAGCATGGCGTGCCAAGCGGTGCCATGTGCGCACCCGGGACCTGAACCGGCGAATCCCGGGCGTCCGAGAAGCGAAATGTGCGAACTTAACCACTGTGCCACCGGGCTGGCTCCTAGACGTCTCTGTTTGGATGTCACACAGGTTCCCCAAACTCAACGTGTACAAAATGGATTTCATCCTTGTTCCTGGATAACTTGATTCTGCTGCTATTTTTGCTATAACTCTGAATGGTCCCACCAATCACCAAACCAAAATCCAGAATCTTGACCTCCTTCATCCCCTAATATTAGTCTCTTACCAAGTTCTACCATCAGGCCTTCCTGAAATATTTCTCAAGTTTGTTCCCTCCTCTGCTCTCATTGCCGCTCATTTCAGACTGCCTGGATGACTATGACAGCCTCTTGCCCTGTCTTTCCACCTCTAGCCTTGCCACTGAAAACTACCATTGCATTGAACTTCAGAATGAAAATTTGCTGATGGCGTTCCACTGGTTAAAATCGTTCCTTGGTCCACTGTTGCTTTGGGATAAACTCCAGAATCCTAAGCTTGACGTGATCTTGCTCCTGTCCTCACTGTCAGAGAAGTACAGCTGTTCCCAGCAAAGGTGATGTGCTTCTGCACTGCACATGCTGCTCACTCTATTGTCAATACCTTTGATCTCTTCCTCTCCTCCTCTCTGCCAGCTTATTACTCCTTTTCATCCTTGCAGACCAGCTCTAGTGTGGACTTCTTGAACAGTTCCTGGGCCATGGTGCAAGTGTTGTGATAGCCTGTCCCTGGGTCTCCCTCCTGGGTACTGTCACAGCATCCTCTGCTGTAACTCTTGGCACAGTGTTATAATATGTTAATGTACCTGTCTCCGTCACCAGATTGTGGTGGGAAGGACAGTCTTCATGCATCCCAGGATCTAACTTGGGTGCAGTGTGCAGTGGGAGGAATTTCAATTGCTCTGAAATAAGTGACCTGATGAACAGTGGTTTGGTGTTGCTGACGGCACACAGGAATGGAACACAGCCATTTAGTGGCACGAGATAGAGACTATGTTTGCAGTTTTCCCAAGCCCTGTTCTTTTCACATATTCATCACTAGTATTATCATTTAGCTATTCTGATAGGAGACTTCTTCACAATTTGAAAACCTGCTCCTTTTTTCCACAGGTATTTACATAAGGAATTTGCAGAGTCCTGGTCAGTTCCCAGGTTGGCTGAAGGCTTTGATGTCAGCACTGATGTTATCCGAAGGGTTTTAAAAAGCAAGTTTGTACCCACATTGGAGCAGAAACTGAAGCAGGATCAAAAAGTCCTTAAGAAAGCTGGGCTTGCCCACTCCCTCCGGCAGCTCCCTGGCTCTGGGGAGACCTCAAAGCTGCTTTCTGCGGGCCACTCTGTGTCAGGCCCTTTGTTGATGCCAAGGGGCGAAGCCTCATCCAAAGGCCAGGGTGACAGCACCTCTTTGAAAGTGATAGAATCAAACACTCACAGTACAAATAGACCAAGGAAACAGAAAGGGAGGAATAAAGGAATCCAGGTCGTGGAGGAGGAGAGCTTTGTGCCTGTTGCTGCAGCCCTGGGTCATCGGAGAGAGCTGCAGAAGTACTCCACCAGTGATCGTGAGGGCACCAGAGGAGCTGACAGTGGCGGATTGCCAAGTGACAAGAAGCTAGGAGAGTTCCAGACAGGGGAGCCCAGTGACCAGAACTTCAGCAGCAAAGTAGTGCAGAGGGGGCGAGAGTTCTTTGACAGTAATGGGAACTTCTTGTACAGAATTTGAGCTGGAACTTGGCTTGTGGAGATGCCATGTGAAACAGCAGGAAAAGTGGATTTGGAGCTGCCTGGTTTCTGCATATGGATTATCTACCTTGGAATAGGAGGAAATGATGAGCCTGGAATGTGGGAGGCAAGAATTGCTTGGATTTGAATCTGACAAATGGCAGTGAACTTCACGGGGCAAATGCGTGTGGGGGCAGGGTGAGTGATGTGCTGGGTAGACCCCAGCTTCCTGGAGCGCTACTCCTCTCTGACCCATGTGGGTCTTTGGAGCTCCCCCTTCTTGCTTGGGCTCTCTGTAAGTTGAAACCAGCCTGTGTTGCATGTGTTGTTAGGAGTTTCTGTGATACCTGGAATATGTTTGGGAGGAAATGAAAAGTTTGCCTTCTGACCTCATTTACTTTTGGATTAATGAGTGCTAGCAGTTCTGGAACTGCTTAGTCAGTTGATTGTTTTCATTATGTGCAAAATAAAGTAAAATGTGGCAGTCTGTGTTGATTGGTGCTCTCTGGGATGGGAGGGTTTACCTGTGAACTTGGAGAGTGAGAAGGGAAGAGGCAAAGGGTCCCTTATCATTAAACGTTGGGAGAGAGATGGGGCCAGATCAATCCCCAACAAAGAGCTCTGTGCAGATCGCCCTGCTCAGTAATGGATTTTGACAGCTGAAAACTGGACATTAGGGCCAGCCCGGTGGCACAGTGGTTAAGTTCGCATGTTCCTCTTTGGCAGCCCGGGGTTCACCGGTTCAGATCCGGGCTGAGGACATGGCACCGCTTTGCAAGCCATGCTGTGGTAGGCGTCCCACATATAAAGTAGAGGAAGATGGGCACGGATGTTAGCTCAGGGCCAGTCTTCCTCAGCAAAAAGAGGAGGATTGGCAGCAGTTAGCTCAGGGCTAATCTTCCTTAAAAAATAAATAAAAAATAAAATAATTTAAAAATAAGTAAATAAAAACTGGACATCAGGCCATCATCACTCGATGTAATGCAGTTTCTTTTAGTTGCTAGGGTTCTGAAAAAGATTGGGGTATGGAGGTTTGACCCAACAAAACCAGGCAAAGACTTTAGGGCCCTCAACATAATCCCCAGCCACTTTCAAAAGCTTAAGTTGTATCTTATTTTACAGTTTTTACAAGGGTGTTGTAGGCAAGAACAGATAATAGGCTCCTTTTACAAATGAGGCAGTCTCAAAGGTTTTTGGATGTGCCCAAGACCACATGGCTGTTAGTGAGTGACAGTACTGCGACTTGAACCCAGGCTTGATCCTTAATCTAAAGCTTCTAAAATTCCAGGAATCTAGCATTTTAACAATTTACCAGCAAATATTGGTTGTTCAGAATTTAAATATCTGCAGGATGTTTAATGAAAACATTGATATTCCAAGCCTTGTCATTGATGTTCTGTTCATGAGTCTTGTTACTATTTCAAATGCCATGGGTAGCAATTACAGTATCATTGATTAATGGTTGTTTTTTTTTCCTGAGGAAGATTAGCCCTGAGCTAACATCAATGCCAATCTTCCTCCACTTTGTATGTGGGTTGCCGCTACAGCATGGCTGATGAATGGTTTAGGTCCGTACCTGGGACCCAAACCCATGAACCCAGGCCACTGAAGTGGAGCACACCAAACTTAACCACTGTGCCACACGGCCAGCCCCTGATTACTGTTAAATTGAGCATTTGTTCAGAATAGAGAGCAAGGCCCTGCCACATGCCAGTCAAAGTTAGGGAATCCAGATTCTGATAATACACCAGTGGGCAGATAAGGCCCTTGTCACTGCTCTGTTGCTATCATGTAGTTTATAATAAAAGCTAATCAGCACTTTTATGATTAAAAAATACGGTGATTTGTCATTAGAACATTTTAATCTTTTAAGAGGTGCAAGATGCTATTCGACTATTTAAATTTGCATTTCTTTTTTTTTTTTTTTTTAAGATTTTATTTTCCCTTTTTCTCCCAAAGCCCCCTGGTACATAGTTGTGTATTTCCAGCTGTAGGTTCCCCTACTTGTGGCATGTGGGATGATGCCTCAGCATGGCCTGATGAGTGGGGCCATGTCCGCACCCAGGATTGGAACCTGTGAAACCCTGGGCCACTGAAGGGCAGCACGTGAACCCAACCACTTGGCCACAGGGCTGGCGCCTAAATTTGCATTTCTAACTCCTGCAAATCATTTGACCATGCTCTTTCCCCAGTGAGCTAGGGAAAACTAGAAGCTGTTGACAAACTTGGTTGTGTTTTCCATTTGCCTCATCCTCTACCATCCTATTGCTCATTAAGCTTAAATCTTTTTTTATGCAAATACCAATCTAAGGCTTTTGCATTTACTGATTCTTTGTCCTCAGATTTTCACATGGCTAGCTACTTGTCATTCAGGTGTCAGATGTTATTTTCTCAGGCCTTCCTTAATCACCTGATGTAAAGCAGCTCTCTTCATGTTCCTACTATCACCACACCCTGTTTAATTTCCTCCAGTATTTGAAATATATTACTACTGGGGTTTTCTTTGTCATCATCTACCTTGTGCCCATTAGAATGTAGGCCCCGTGAGGGCAGGAGACCTGCCTTTTCATTGCTATAGTTCCAGCTCCCAAGGTAGATTTCAGTATTGGGTGAGTGAATGAAGAAATGGTTGGGGAACCTCATACCGGTCAGCTAGTCCACAATGGCAGAAAGGCCTGCCCTTTACCTTTGCCAGCCTACCCATCCAGACCTCAGCCAACAACAGGGCCTAAGCTTCCTCCAGATTGAGCTGTTCTTGCTCTGTCCCATCAGTGCGTCTTGGGTCCTAACCCACCGAAACTGGTGTTTCAGGAAACTGCTCTCCCCACTCAGCCCAAGCTAGGAGGCTGGAAAGGGGCATGAGGGACTCACCCAGCCTGTGTTCCATCGGGCTGGGGGTCAGAGGACTCCATAGTGCCCTATCCCCAGGGAGTCCTGTTTCAGGACACCATGAAGGACTTTGACATCACACTGCATAAGATGGAGCTGTGCTTTAGGGCACAGGTGCAGCAGCAGATGAGAGGGCTCTGCCCCAGCTAGAGAGAAAGTAGCTGTGGGTGGAAGGGGCACCTTACAGCAACCTTGGGGCCAAGCCCAAGGGGTTGGCATATTGTACAACAGAAGGGACTTAGGTCCCTGTACCCTGGAGGGTATGTGTTACTCATTTGCTCAGGGCAGCCTCCATCTCTCTGTGCAGCCGAGATTTGATCTAACTAAGGGGGGTGGGGGGGTGGAGGGGTGGGGGGGGGCGGAAGCTCACTATAAAATAGTGGATGAGCTCTTGAAGCCCAGTGTGAGCACAAAGTTTTTTGATTTGGGTTTTTTTTGTTTTTTGGGGTTTTTTTGCTTAATCCTGTATTATAGAATTTTTCAAACATGAAAATAGAATATTGTAATGCAATGAGCCCCTGTGTACCCATCACCCAGCTTTAACATTTAACAAATGGCCAATCTTTTTTCATTATCCTGCATACTTGCCCCACATCTCCCCCCAGCTTATTTTAAAGCAAATCCCAGACATTATATTATTTCATCTGTAAGTATTCAACTTTGTATCTCAAAGAGATAAGGACCCCTTTTTAACATAGACATATATAGTCCATTACTATACCCTAAAAGTTTTAGCAATTCCTTAATATCAGCTAATACTGATAGTATTCTGATTGTTTCATAAGTGACTTTCATGGTTGATTTCTTTGAATTAGGATCCAAAGAATGTCCACGTTTTGCAACATTGCGTTGTGTTATTTCCCAGAAGTCTCTTACTCTAAAATGGTTTCCCTTCCACTTTATTCTCCTTACTGTTTGACCCATATAATTTCCTGCGTTTTGGATTTGGTTGATTTCATCCTTATGATGTCTTTTATCAAGTTCCTGCTACCCTCTATATTTCCTTTGAACTGGTAGTTAGATCTTGAGGCTTGATCAGGTTCAGTGTTTGGTAATGGATGATGCTCTGTACTTCCTATGCATCTCACCAGGAGATGAAGATGTGATGTTACGAGTGATTCAGGTATTGTCAGCCAGATCTAACCATTGCAATGTCTCTCATAAGCTTTTTTAAAAAACAAAGTAGATCTAGATCATTACCATCACCCCTGAAAATTTCCTGATTTCTCTGCCCAGTTCTCATCCCCAAAGTCAATCACTTTTCTGAAATGTCACCATAGACTAGTTTTTCCTGTTCTAGAATCTTATGTAAATGGCATCACACAGATGCCACTCTCGTGTCTGGATTCTTTCACTTATTCAGTTTTTATTGTATGAATATGCCACAGTTTATCTATTCATTTCCCTACGAAGGGTACTAATAAGTCAAAACTCCAGTATCCAAAGGTCACAGCTGGCCGGTCTTAGCTCCCATTGGCTTCTAACGCGTTCCTCTTCCCTCACTACTAACCCCTCAGCCCGCCCCACAACACCTCCCCTCCGCCGCCCCCGGGACCCCATCTCGACGCGTCTCTCCTCGTGCATCTGGGAAGCCAGGGGGTCCCAGGCTCTCAGCTACATGGGAGGAGCAGATTTGATTGACAGCCAAGATCTCCAGTGATCAGTGTCCTCCGTACTCCGAGTTGGTTTCGCCCATTTTACAAAGTTCTGAAAATCGAGCAAGTGCCCAACCCTCGCTTGAGTGAGCTAGGAGATCTGGCTGTACCCTTAAAATTAGTTTAGGGTATAATCCTTTGATCAGAAGAACACCCGCTCTGGCCAGGAACGAGACAGGAACGTTGACGCGTTTCCATCCGTCTTCAAATGTCCCTTCCAAGACGCCGTCCCCTTCCCGGTGCGCTGAGCGCTGGACCAGTGAACGGCACTTCCGGGAGGTCCAGGAAGTCGCTTCATTCTCTGGCAGGAGATGGGGTTTTCCCGTACGCCGCGAAGTCTGCGGGTGTAGACCAGATCCTGCTGAGCCGCAGAGTGGAGCAGGGAGGGGAGGGGAGGGGAGGGGCGGGGCGGGACACGGCGGCTGCAGGCGTGAGGCGAGGGCCCCCCGAGGCTGCGGCTGTCTGGCCGGGAGGTGGCCATTCATCCGAGCGTAGAGCTGAGGACCGAGGGCCCCTTCGGGGGCTCTTTGGAAGTCCGTTCGGAGGCCTGCGGGAGAGCCACCCTGCGCTGACCCTGGGCTGCCACCGGCCTTCCCGGAGCGGGGAGCGTCCGCCTTCTTCCACCCCGCGGCTCAGGGGACCGCTGCCATGGCTTTTCCCCATCGGCCGGACGCCCCGGAGCTACCTGACTTCTCCATGCTCAAGAGGCTGGCCCGAGACCAGCTCATCTATCTGCTGGAGCAGGTCAGTGCCGCCGCGCCTGGGGCCGTTGGGGCGTCAGCAGTCAGCACTCACTGGACGCACAGTTCTTGTTTGCGGAGATCCCTTGATCTTGTTCCTGGCCCTTGATGTTGTCCTAGGAGCTTCGGCGGCAGGTCCGAAATGCAGCCCTCGGGGGAAAACCAGAGGGCAATAAGAGCTGCCCGGGACCCGGCCAGAGGGCTAGTGGAAATTACTTCTTTTCATACAGGCAAGGGAAGCACCACTGGTGCCAGGCATCACTGGGGATGGAAAGGTGCTTAAGACATCTTTGTGATTGTGGATCTTACCCTCCAGTAGGAGCCGTATGAAACACAGATCACCGCACACAGGGTATCGTGTGGTAAACGAGTGATAGCTAGGGTGCCTTAAGCAGTCAGAATAAGCCAGCATTTCTTGGTAGAGTTACTTAGGAATTTTGAGGAACTGGAGCGTGAAGAATAAGCATATTTTCTTTGGAGATGACAGAGCATGTTCGAGACAGATGGATTGATAGGAGCAAAGTTGAGGAATGAGGGAAGGACAAGATGTACAGGGAAGAGCAATCAGAAGTTACACGATAGGCGTTAGGCAGCCACTGAAGATTTTTTTCCCTGTTTGTGGCATGAAGCACTACTTGAAGGTGATTCTAATAGCCATGCGTGGAGTGGGGTAAAGGGGCAAAAAGAAGTCCAGTTGGGAGACCATAGATCAGACTAAGGTAAGAAAGGCCCACACAAAATTAGTGGCAGTGGGAATGAAGGGGAGGGATGGGTTTTTAAGTCATGGTGAAAGAAGACTCGAAGACTTATTGATTGCTTGTGAAGGTTGAGAGAGAAGCAAAGCTGAGTTTGAGATTTTTGACTTCGCTTAATAGGAAAATAATGCTGTTACAATAATTGTAGTGGGTTACATGTTCAGTTATTTATTTCACGTCCATGTTCCCCACTAGATTGGAAGGTCCTTAGGGACAAGGAATATGTCTATTTTGTTTAGTACTGTGTACCCAGTGAGTACCTAGCTTAGAGTCAGGCACATAGCACATGCTTAATAAATATTTGTTGCATGAACAATGAATGGCAATGAAAAAAGAATTAGAAAGAGGAACAGGTTTGGTGGGGGGAGTTGAATAGCTTGGGTTTGGATGGGGCGAGGTTAAGATGCTGGTAGGAAGTACTGCTGTAACATCCAGCACATAGAAATGTCGAGCTGCAGCTGGGATGAAGATGGGGTCTTGGGAGAACCTCAGGGGATCTGGGACCATTTTTGTTTCTCTTTTCTGTGCCCCATGCTGGTAGCACAGTGGTTTTCACATAAAAGACACTCAACAAATGTCTGAGGAATTGAAGAGAGACGATAGTTAAGGCCACTAGTTCAAGTTAGAGTCACATGAAAAAGAGTAAATGAGACCAAGGATAGAAACTTGTAAGTGGAGTGTAGGTGAGGAAGAGCTGCCCACAAGGATGACTCAACAGGGCCAAAGTGGATTTCTGTGTAATAATATCCTCTTCAAACTAATTTCTTTTGACTTAAATCTTGTTAATGCTATTCACTGCTATTCATGCTTAAAACCTCGGAATTATCTTTGGCTTTCCTTTCCCTCCTCATACTTACTGAACCAGTTGCTGCATCCTATGGATATTTCCTTACAGCTGACTTTTTAAGTAGTGGTTATAAAATAACACACATTATAGAAAACGTAGAAGGTAAAGGAAAGTATAAAGAAAAAAATCATTTATAATCCTACCATAAGATACAAGCACTAACACTGTTAATTTCTTTCTTTCTTTCTTTTTCTTTTTTTGGTGAGGAAGATTGGCCCTGAGCTAACATCTGTTGCCTATCTTCCTCTACTTGCTTGAGGAAGATTGTTGCTGAGTTAACATCAATGCCAGTCTTCCTCTATGTTGTATGTGGGATGCAGCCACAGCATGGCTTGATGAGTGGGAGGTCCGTGCCCAGGATCCGAACCTGCAAACCCCAGGCCACTGAAGCGGAGCGTGCAAACCTAACCACTGTGCCACCTGGCCGGCCCCAACACCATTAATTTCTTTCAAGTGTGTAAAAAATTCTGTTACACATTCCATGTATCACTTAAATAAGCTATTTTTGTTCACAGCACCACCAGTTTAATCAGGTCCTCGTTTCATTGCCACAGGCTTAGGCTGCTTGGACTGCTGCATTAGCCACAGAACCTTGCCTCCAGTTTCTCAGTCTCCAGTCTGTTTTGCCCACAGTTCCCGGGTTTACCTAACTAAAATGCCCAGCCAATTGGATGCTTCAGTGCACACAAGCTTTCTGGTTTTCCTTTTTCCGTAGAAGATCAACCCCAAACTCCCTGACTTGGCATTTGGGGCCTTTCGTGCTCCATTTCCAGTCACCTGTTTCAGTCTTCTTTCCCACCATTCCCCTACAGCAAGCTTTCTCAGCCTTGGTGCTACTGACATTTTGGGCTGGATAGTTCCTTGTTGTGAGACTGTCCTGCGTGTTGTGGGTTGGTTAGCAGCTTCCCTAACCTCTGCCTACTAGATGCCAGTAACACCCCCTGCCTAAGTCGGACAACCAAGAATGTCTCCAGACCTTGCCACACATCCCCTGTGGGGCAAAGTCATCCCTAGTTGAGAACCACTGTAAGCCTTATGCGTTAGCCAAACTGAATTGCTTGTTCTGCCCTTGCCATTCAGCTTGTTCTCTTTCCCTGGCCTTTGCTGGAATGCCATCTTAATATGTCCTTGCCAACACCCCACCCATCTGTCAAGGCCTAGTTGAGAGGAAACTTTCAACGACTTCCCCCTCTCTGCCGCTCAGCGTGACCTCTACTTCCTCTGGACAGGTGAGGGAGCAGCGTCAGGAGTGGTGATGCAGGAGTCAGATGACAGGGACGTGTGGTAGGAGAGTGGGTGGGTGGGCGAGGACTGTCCTGGGCTAAGTTTTCTGCATTGAACATGGGTTAGTTTTGTAATTAGAAGAAAAATGCTGCTTAAAAGGATATTTGGCAGTTAGGTACAGGGTTGCAGGAATGCACAGTGGGGTTTGGTTGGGTTTGGTTTGGTTCAGCAGGAGCTCGGGGTTATTGGGACGCAGCGTGGAGCAGGCGGTGGAGAAGAGGAGCAGTGTGCAGAACAAGGTCATGGGCGGGTAGGAGAGTTGAGTGACAAGGACTTAACCTTAGAAAGAAGGTGAAAAATCTTTCCACTGGTACAGAAAATCAGAAGAGACAAAAAGGTGAATAGATAGAGAAATGTCGACTGTGGAGATAAGCACCACCTACGGTGCTGGGATAGGTGATGTTGAGCATCTGGAGTTTCCACCACCTGAGCACATCATGGCCTGATAGAAGGAAATCGTGACCATGTTCTCCAGGGCAGAGGCTCGACTTCTGCTGAACGAATGGCTGGAGGAGCTCTCAGCCAAGGTGGGTTGTGTGACCTATGAGTGACCCAAGATACTGTGTCTCCTTCAGCTTCCAGGAAAAAAGGACCTGTTCATTGAGGCAGATCTCATGAGCCCTTTGGATCGAATTGCCAATGTCTCCATCCTAAAGGTACCTGCCTCTTGTCCCAGGTGGACACAGGCCCCTCTTTGCTCAGGAAGCAGTTTTTCTTTTGATGAACAGTAAAAATTACTAGAGTGACCACCCTTACAGGGTGAATATAGGGGGCCTTATTTGGGCGGCCAAAGGGGGATTGATGCTGTTGCTTGTATTGTTTTTGAATTGTTTTACTTTTGGGTTTTCTGTTGACAGTTTGAGGCAGGTTCAGTGGGGTGGTTGTTGGGGAGGCAGTTTGATTCCTAGAATTAGCATAACCAGGAGCCCTTGCAGAAGTCCCCTGTCTTTCTGTCATGCTTCGTGGTTTCCCAGCACTCTTATGTCCGTTGTCTTGTTGGCTTCTCTCTGTAGCAACACGAAGTAGACAAGCTTTACAAGGTGGAGAGCAAGCCGGCCGTGAGCTCCAGTGAACAGTGAGTGTCTGGGAGAGCCGGTCCCGGCTCCAGGCTGGAGGGGTCCCGCACGTTTGCCTTTGCTCCGTCCATGGCTCAGATCTGGCACCCTGTTGACGATGTACTCACCGCCCTGCACTTTCACATCAGGCCTGCCTTGTGCTTTTGCCTTTTCGTTGGTCTCCTTTCTGCCGTTTCTCCCTCCCTTGCCCTCTTTTCTCTCTACTCCAATCTGCCATCTCTAACCAGATTGCTTAATCTTGCAAAAATATTTCATTGTGCTCTTCTCAAGAACCTTCAAGGTTTCCCATCACTTAGCAGTAGCAGTAAAGCCCAGATCGCTCATCGTCGATTCCAGGCTCTCTCCAGTGAGGCCTCACTCTGCCTTTCTGCCCGGTCTCACGTGTCCCCTCAAGCCTCTTTTGACACACGCTTCCGCGCACTTCCCACCTATGTGTGTGTGCCTCTGCCCTTCTAAGCACTCCATTCACTCTTCCTGAAATTCTCTTCTGTCCTTGCTGCCCTTGTAAAAAACTACCCAGTCTTCAGAGCCTAGCCCCACCCTCTCTGTGAAGCTCTCTGTTGCCATTCCGGTTCAGGCAGATTCTCTGCTCCTCTGGATTCCCATGGGGTTCAGTATTTGTCCTGTTCACTTGGCACACAGTCACATACTGCCTGGGGATTTGTGTTGTTTTGTTTTAATATTTCTCAAACTTGAGTAATGTACACCTTCCCTTAGAGAAAAAAATTCTCCTGGATATGTGAAGAATACATCCATAGACCCCAATTTGACAATTTTTTTTTTTTTTTTTTTTTTTTTTGCTGAGGGAGATTTGCCCTGAGCTAACATCCATGCCAATCTTCCTCTGTTTTTTAGTATGTGGGCTGCCAGCTCAGCATGGCTGCTAACAGACTGGTGTAGGTCTGTGCCTGGGAACTGACGCTGGGCCGCCAAAGTGGAGCACATTGAACTTAACCATTAGGCCACCAGGGCTGGCCTGACGTTTTTTTTTCTTTAAAAATATTATATAAGTTTATTTCTATTTACAGTATACACTTTGAGTTGATAGGTTTCATGTTCATTGTGATGGGGTGTCGCTGCTTAAATGCCTTCACAAACCTCCATGCGTTCCTCGCTCTTCAGCCACCAACCATAGACTGCAGGCTTGGGAATGGATGAAAAACACTATTTTAGATTATTACTTTCTTGTATTGTCTTTTAGCACTTGACTATTAATATACTCCATACACATGTGCATCTCATTTTGCCCAATAGACTATAAATTATTGGAGAGCAGTGGCTCCTGGGTCCACCATAGGGCCAATGAGTGCCCCCAGCTCACTGCAGTTACCTGTTGTACCGAGGGAGTCTGCTGTGGTCAGCGTGTGGTAGGCTAAGAGAGCTGGCATAGCTTTGGCTAGGATGCGAACAGTAGGCCTGTCAACAGGGGCAAATGGAGAAAAAGTTAGTGTTGTTTCAGTTTCTTCTAAGCTGCTATCACCAACTTCATGATTTTTCTTCAGAGTTGTTTTTTCCCCCTTCTCTCCCGTAGATTGTGTTTCTTGGTCAGACCACGCATCAAGAATATGCGATACATTGCCAGTGAGTATGCTGCGGTGCTGCGTGTAACTAAGACCTGGGAAAGGGAGGGCAAGGTCAAGGGCCTTGGCCCTAAGGACCCGTTAACAAGAAAAGAGTTGTTGGAGTTGCCATACCACTCCTAGGGGATATCTCCTTCCCAGCTTCTGGTCTAACAGATGGCCCGGGGCTTTCTGGGCTGCATTCCTTCTGTCTGTAGATCTCGTCAATGCTGACAAATTGGCTGGCCGAACTCGAAAATACAAAGTGATCTTCAGCCCTCAGAAGGTGAGTTTGGATCCTGGTGGGATAAGGTAGAATGGGATTGAGGACTAGGAAAGGGTAAGGAGTCAGCGTTTATATCTCCCTCTAACAAATTATATCTAACTGAACAAAATGCCTGTCACTGTCTTTTCACTAATGCAGCCCTGATTGTTTAGCAGAGGGTCTCGCCTCAAACTGTCCCAGATAAAGACTGTAGAATCGTGAGAGGCAGCCTCGACATAGATTTCTTTAAATGGAAAGGTTCTCACACTTCTGAAGTAGAATCTGCTCTGTATCCCTTCTAACACTAATTGCTACACAGTAATGGCGCAGGATATTATGGCTTTTCAGTGACCGTCTCCCTATATCTCTTTAATAATAAACACAATAAGTCATCACCTCCCCGGCTCATACCAGCATACTTCGAAAAGCCTTTTCTTGCACAGAAGAGGAACCGTAGAGCCCATTTTACTCGACCTCAGCTTTGAGCAGACAAGGGAGTTGAATCTCACAGTCACACGGTGAGTGAGCCTAGCCAGGCCAGGTCTCCTCCGTGTCTGCCTCAATAATTGCGGGAAGTACTTGGTGATCTGTTATAGTATCCGCTTCTTGATTCCATCAGGCTCCTCTCTCACCTCCGCATCAGTGAGGTGTGTCGTAGGTGCGTCCTCAATCTCATTGATTGGAAGAATGACACACCAGGCCTCGACATTGCCAGCTGCAGGCCTGTCAAGCTGTACCAAGGAGTGTGTGCCACACTTAGAGCAGGCAGGAATTAAAATCGAAAGGACAGGGGTTTATTCTTTCTTAATTTTTCTAAGAAAATCCTAGAGAAAATAGAAGCACTAGCTAAAACTAAAGACGCTGATGTCAAACTGTCTGGATGTGAATCCTTGCTTTAGCACTTGTTACCTGTGTGATCTCGGTAAGTTACTTGACTGCTCTGTGTCTCAACTTTCTAATCTGTAAAATGGAGTCGATAATAGTATTTATCTCTTTTAATTTAAATGAGATAACTTTCAGTCTCTTTTAAGAAATCTAGTGGAGGGGCCAGCCTGGTGGCACAGCAGTTAAGTTCACACGTTCCTCTTTGGTGGCCCAGGATTCGCTGGTTCGGATCCTGGGTGCGGACCTATGCACTGTTTGTCAAGCCATGCTGTGGCAGGCGTCCCACATATAAAGTAGAGGAAGATGTGCACGAATGTTAGCGCAGGGCCAGTCTTCCTCAGCAAAAAGAGGAGGATTGGCAGCAGATGTTAGCTCAGGGCTAATCTTCCTCAAAAAAAAAAAAACAAAAAAGAAATCTAGTGGAATCATAGGCTAAAATTGTTTTCTCATCATGTAAAAGGAATAAGGGGAAGGAGCCAGGGACCTTCCTTTGAAGATCGTTTGAAGATTGATAGCACAGTCTTATAGCTATTTATCCTTTTTAGGAATACAAAGATGTCAAGTCTAAGATTATTACTAGGACAAGAAATTATTGAGTAAGACAATCAATCAGAATTATAGGTTACTTTTATTTTTTATTCAAGTATTATTGACATACAATATCCTATTCATTTCAGTAAAGGTTACTTTTGAGTGTTACTAAAGGAGCTATGGCAAGAATTTTTAGTTTTTAGAGGCTCTAGTCTTTTCTTCAAGATACGCTTTCAAGGACAGATTTGTTTAAACAGGGATTAGAACAAGTTGGTAACAGTTTCAAATAATCCTACAAGCCTCCATATTACACACAAAACCAAAATTGTTACTTTTATGAATTTTCTTGATATAACACCCCATCTAATAAAATTCTTTGGCCTATTTCATGTCATAGGAAGCTCTCTCCCTTGGTAGCCGTAGGGAAGGGAAAATCACTCTCTCTGCCTGAGACTCTTTGTTGACTGTGAAGATGGGCAGTTTTTAAACTGGACTCCAGAATTCCGTTAGTTGGCATTAAAGTTAAAAGTAGGCCTATACTAGGGGCCGGCACATGGCTGAGTGGTTAAGTTCATGCACTCTGCTTCAGCAGCCCAGGGTTCGCCAGCTCAGATCCTGGGCGCAAACCCACACACTGCTTATCAAGCCATGCTGTGGCAGCGTCCCACATAGAAGAACTAGAATGACCTACAACCAGGATATACAACTATGTGCTGGGACTTTGGGGAGAAAAAAAAACAAAAGAGGAAGATTGGCAACAGATGTTAGCCCAGGGCCAATCTTCTTCACCAAAAAGTGTACCTTAAAAAAAAGTAGGCCTATAGATTTCAGTTTCACTGGCAGAAATGAGTGAGGGATAAATCGGACTCTTCTGTGTAATAGTGAAATAAGGAACATATAGCATTTATGAGGATTAAGACACTTAATCCTTGTAAAACACTAAGAACGATGCCTAGTGCATGTTAAATGCTTAATGTACATCCACTGTTATTGTCGTCATCATTATCCAATGGGATGCCCTCAGCTTTCTTCCTCATTACCTCCTCTCCCCTCTTGTCTTGGAGGAGGAAGAGACGTGACCTTGTCCCATCTAAGATCAGCCAGTTCACCCTTGTTCTTGGCACCGTCCTTGTATTCCTTCTCTACTCTTGCTTCGTCGGGTAGACTTTCTCTTGTCTCCAACCATGTCCCTCCCTTCTAAACCGTTCTCCCCCTTTCTTCTCTCTGTCAGGGCTCCCTTCTTTCATGGCCAGACTTCTGTGAAGAATTATCTGCTGCCGCTGCTTCTGCTTCCTCACCTCCACCTTCATCATCTTTTAATCTGGTCCCCTAACACTTCTCTTGTCAAATCCAAGAATGTCTGTTTCATGCTCGTCCTGCTTTACTTCTCTGGCATTTGACACGTTGTTCATTCTTCTTTGAATCTCTGACCTTCCCTCCCTTTAGAGCTGCTGTTTTCTCCTGTTCCTTCCTCTCTCTATTATTTCTCAGTCTTCTCTGCCAGCTCTCACACTGTGCATCCCTTTAATTTTGGGGATCCCTAGAGTCCTGTCCTTAGCTCTCTTCTCCCTTTGTGTTCTTTTCTCTTGGACAAACCAACCACTTTAAATACAACACATGTGCCACTGACCCCCAAGGTTGTGTCTCCAGACCTCCCTCAGTGTCTCCAGAGGTCCCATGGACATGTCCTAACCAGGACGCCCTCTCCACACCACTGCTTTCCACCTCCCGCCTGCTCCTCCTCCACTGTTTCTATAGCATTGTCAGGCTGTTCCTGCCATCTCTGCCTGTGGGACTCAGCCCTCGGTGACAGCTGAATACCTTCTCCTTTGTAAAGCTTTCCCACTCCCTCAGGGAGAAAAAAGCAATTGACTTAATACATAAATAAAATGGATGAAAGGGAAACAAAGGGATTCCAGTGGGAACTGAGTTCTCTTGTTTTTGTCGCTGGGTTCAATAAGTGTTGTCCTCTTCCGTGAGTATAGAGAAACGCCAGAGAAATAGAAGGAATGGAGAAGAGGGTGGCTACTCATGAGCTTCCTTTTCTCTTTCAGTTTTATGCGTGTGAGATGGTGCTTGAGGAAGAAGGAATCTATGGAGGTGAGAGGAGGTGAATGTGTGTTGGAAGGGGGAGAACATATAGAAGAAGGATAGAATTGTTGCTCCCCTGCCCCCTCTCCTCCTTTGCCTTGTCTCAGACCTGCTGGCCTAGTGGGAGGACAGGTTCCTGAGAAGGGCATGGGAGTAGGACCCCACTTAGAGCACTAGTGGGGTAGGGTGAAGGGGACGCCAGGCTTAGAGCTGGAATTCACCAACTGCTCTAGTCTGACCTTCCAAGACACCAACACGGACAAACCACCTTCCCTCCCCTGTGTATTCCTCACTCCGTTCACCGTGCAGCACAAACCTGATCATGGCTCCCCCTGCCGAAAATCCTGCAGTGGCTCAATCTGAAGCCCAGAAACCTCAGCATGGCCTCTTGCGCCTCCTGCAGTCTGGCCCCTTAGCTTCATCATGTGCTACTCCTTCCTCCTAACTCACTACCTTCCAGCCTGCGTGACCTTGCACATGCTTTTCCTGCTGTGTAGAATATCCTCTACCCTACAAATCTTTGTCTACCCAAATCTTACTCAAATTCTAAGCCGAAGTGTCACTTGTTTAGGGAAGTTGTTCCTGTACCCCTGGTTGAGGTTGATCCCTGAAATATTTGTGCTCATGGACGGCTGTTTGACTTCTTTGGAGCACAACTATAATTGAATTTGTCTCCCACTAGATTGTAAGCTCCGGAAGGTTGGGAGTGTGTCCATTTTGTTCACCACCATCACCTAATGCTTCCCCTAGTGCCTGCCAGTGTGCAGCTTCCGTCAGTGTTTATGTAACAATGAAGGTTCATTTCCTGGGCATTTTTGGTCGGCGCTCTGATGGAAAAACACCCCTTATCACACTGTATTACAGGTTGTAGTTCAGGTCTCCTTTTGTTGCCAGACTGAGCTCCTCCAGGCACAAACTGTGTCTTCATTGAGTGTCCCATGCTTAGCGCGGTACCTGGCATGTGGCAGGCACTTGGAGCTTTTTGCATGACTGTGGTGGACCTTCCCTCTTAATGTGGAAGCAGTCTCTGCAGGGAGGCTGATGCTCTCTGTCCCCACAGATGTGAGCTGTGACGAATGGGCCTTCTCTTTGCTGCCTCTTGATGTGGATCTGCTGAGCATGGAACTACCAGAATTTTTCAGGGACTACTTCCTGGTAAATGCGGGGTCCTTAGGTCTTGGCATCAGTGGGTGGGGATGCACTTGGAGTCCAGTGGGCTAGACATGTAGATGTAACCTTCATCCAACTTAAATAATTTATTATGAGTGATAGTGATTTAGAGACTGAGTGCTACTGATTGATGTCCATGGACTTCCTTTGGGGCCAATCAAAATGAACTCTTTCAAGCACTCCCCAGACCCTGCCTTCCTCCTCCAGGGCTTCTAGGGCTCAGCACTTTCTAGATGGGTTGATTAGGTTGATCCGTATCTTTGTGGCCCATGTGGTCCCCGCAGGAAGGAGATCAGCGTTGGATCAACACGGTGGCACAGGCCTTGCATCTTCTCAGCACTCTCTATGGACCCTTTCCGAACTGCTATGGGATTGGCAGATGTGCCAAGGTGAGCACGAGCAGTGCTGTTGTCCCGCTAGCCCCTCTTTCACCTGTTCTCACCCCACCAAGGCTTGTCCACGGGCATCTGTGATATGAGGTATATTCTCTACTTTGCTTTTATTGCCCCAGAATAGTTCCTCAGAGAGGAGGATTTGTGCAGCTAACAGAAAGGCAAGAGCCAGGGCCTCCTGGGTAGCGTTCCTGAACCTCTTTTGATCTCTGGGTACGGAGATGCTCCTTCACTGGTATGGGGGGGCAGGGAGGGATAGCAACAGACAGGAGTAGAATAGGCAGTAATTGTTACTAATTAGCTCCCCTTGTGGGGTCAAGGAGAAGTGTCACATGGAAAGGGGTTGGCTTCTGTAGGTGTGGGGCTGCAGTAGGGACCTGGACATGAGACTGAGAATGTCTTGGGTCCTGGCAGATGTCATATGAATTGTGGAGGAAACTGGAGGATGAGGAGGATGGTGAAACCAAGGGCCGAAGGCCAGAAATTGGACATATCTTTTTGCTGGATAGAGGTAAATTATGCTCTGCACTCCCTTCATCTTTGGACCCTAGAAGACATGGGAATATGGAAAATGGGGTGGCACAGTTAGGATCCTCAAGTTGGGGCTGTGAATGCCGGCGTTATTTGGAGCATGGGCCTTGGACCCTTTAGAAGGCCTTTGAACTGATACTGAGCAAATTGGGTAGAAGGCTGCATCGGGGAGGACCCTCATGGTCGGGGATCTTGGTTTCAGACATGGACTTTGTGACGGCACTTTGCTCCCAGGTGGTTTACGAGGGCCTGGTGGATGACACCTTTCGCATCAAGTGTGGTAAGTGGCATCTTGCAAGATGGAGGTGGTCATCAGCCCCTGGGCCTCCCGCAGTGGGCCCCTGCTTGTGGGAGAGACCCAGACTCTGAGCAACCTCCTGGCTTCCAAATAGTTTAGGGGACCTTTAATGGCAGTTCAGGAGAGTGTTGGAGAAGGAAGGCCTCATTGGAGATCCTCATAGCTGTCCCCTCTGCTCTCAAAGGGAGTGTCGACTTTGGCCCAGAAGTCACATCTTCTGACAAGAGCCTGAAGGTGCTACTCAATGCTGAGGACAAGGTGAGGGTGTGGGTGCTGGCAGTGGATTTCCCCAGGGCCACTGCTCCCGTGAGGCTGGGAGGGGAGGCTGAGTCCACAGGAGAGAGGGATGCCGGTGGGTGAAGAGCGCGTCCCAGAGCACGCGGCAGGGATTTGACGTAGACTTATCAGTACCCGCTCAGCGTTCTTTGTACTTTTGTTAGAATGGCCGAGCGCTCCTCCTGTGCTGTCGTTACACTGGTGAGGCAGGAAGGTACAAGTTACAGTTCTGTGTAGTAAGTTGTTCCTGTCTTATTCCCCTCACAGGTGTTTAATGAGATTCGTAACGAGCACTTCTCCAATGTCTTCGGCTTTTTGAGCCAGAAGGCCCGGAACTTGCAGGCCCAGTATGATGTGAGGCTCCAAGCCTGGGCTCCTCTGTTTTGTTTCCTCAGTGGCTTCCCAAGGCTGCTGCCCTTTGACTCCCCTTCTGTTCTACAGCAGGCCCCCTGTCTTTTCTCTTGGATGGGTGGCAACTGAGGGAGTGTAGTGGTTTCTCCTGTCTGAGGGCAGGGAGAGGCTGACGTTGTGGGGACTTCCCCACAGCGCCGGAGGGGCATGGACATCAAACAGATGAAGAACTTCGTGTCCCAGGAGCTCAAGGGACTGAAACAGGAGCACCGCCTGCTGAGTCTCCGTAAGTTTCAGCTTAGGGGAGGGTGAGGGGAAAGCCACAGAGGAGCATTGCCTCCTGAGAGGAGATCCCTGTTCATCTGCCAAATGATGATCTTATTTGGTCTAAAATGGGAAGAAGAGCTTCTGTGTTTTGCTTTCAGAGGTTTTTATGCTTCTGAATGATGAAAGGATATCCTTCTAGAACCAGGAATATGTCAGCTCCCTTTTCACCCTGTCTGCAGATATTGGGGCCTGTGAATCCATCATGAAGAAGAAAACCAAGCAGGACTTCCAGGAGCTCATCAAGACCGAGCACGGTACTGCAGCAGCCTTGCTCCGTTACTTCTTGTGCTTCTGCTTCCCTGCCCCCCGGCCCCCTCCCATCCTGAACAGATGCTCTCTGGCTCTTTCCAGCTGAGGCTGGCTGTGTGGAATGCTGGTTCCTGCCAGAAGTCCTGGGGTTCCCTTAACCCACCCTAAGGATGGAGAAAGAGATGGGGAGACAGACGCCTATTAGCATAGATGGCAACAGCTGAGCTGCTGCCCAGTAACAGACTGTCCTCTGATTACTCACAGCACTGCTGGAGGGCTTCAACATCCGGGAGAGCACCAGCTACATTGAAGAGCACATAGACCGGCAGGTGAGCAGGAGAGCGGGGTGTTGGGAAGGTGTTTAGAGGTGGGGCCGGCCTCCAGCAGGAGGAAGGGAAGAGAAGAATGTGCGTTATGAAACTCGAATTCTCCTTGGCTTTTTCTTCCTGTGCAGGTGTCACCTATAGAAAGCCTTCGCCTCATGTGCCTTTTGTCCATCACTGAGAATGGTGAGTCTCAGGATCAGAGATTCAGACTGAAGCCTCTCCCTCAGGGATAGAAGTCATTTTGAAAGGCAGACATAAATATCTTAGCAGACAGAACGTTTCCCTGTAATTTTGTGAATTCTTTCCCCTGTAAAATAAAGGAGTTTTTTGGCGGACAAAATATCCCCAGGTCGTGGGGTAATTTACTGTCCCAGCCCTAAGCAGGAGCACATCCAGGCACCCCAAACAGGGCCTGCCACATCTTAGGACTGCAGAGGGGTAAGCTGAGTGGCCTTTCTCTCATCATTCTATCTGGCTTCCTACTGTCAACAAGATTTCATAATAAAGATAGAGTCCAGGAAAATGGGACTGCTAACCAATTTCATAACCATTTTTTAAAATTTATTTTCTTTTCCCCCAAAGATTTTATTTTTCCTTTTTCTCCCCAAAGTCCCCCAGTACATACTTGTACATTTTTAGTTGTGGGTCCTTCTAGTTGTGGCATGTGGGATGCCGCCTCAGCATGGCTTGATGAGTGGTGCTGTGTCTGCACCCAGGACCTGAACCAGGGAAGCCGTGGGCTGTGGAAGCGGAGCACAAGAACTTAACCACTGGGCCATGGGGCCAGCCCTGCATAAACGTTTTAAAAACCCAGATTCTGCAACCTTTTATGGGAACTTGTTTTTACTGTTGAAGTCTTGCAGTTGGTGAATATTCTTTAAGGTTGCTTTCTACCCAGAGAAGTAGTTTGCTTATTCTAAATCTCCTTTATTGTAGTTGGAAGCCCATTTCTTCTTACCTCTGTGGAGAAAAACATCCCAGACTGCACTTTTGGAACTCATATGAACACTATTTCTATTCCTCAAGAGCCATAAAGCAGTTCCCAGTAGACCCGGCACATAGGCAGGAAGAAAGGCACAGGAAGTCCCTTCTCCTCCTCCTGCTGCGTGCCACCCCAGCCCCACTGCAGATCAGCAGTCGTTGCAGGGTCCCTTCCTCAGCACCCTTGTGGTTCAGGGCTCTTCCTTGGAACTTGCAGAACCAGGCTTTCCCTTTCCATAGGCAAGCTTGAATTTAGGAGTCAGTCCAGAGTCAACTGTGTAGGAGGCAGGGTTAACATCATTTACTGAATCCTTCCATCTCATTAAGGTTTTGTTGGAGGGAGAAGAGGGTTGGTTGGTTTGGCCATTTTAGGACACCACAACTGGCTCGTCAACCAGTTCCCATGAACCTATATCTTCCTTACCCTCAGGATTGATCCCTAAGGATTACCGATCCCTGAAAACTCAGTACCTGCAGGTAAGGCCAGGAGAGTGTATTCTTGAAGGATCTTGGTAGAGGGAGGTCACTGGACATTTTTGAAAGAGGGAAGGGAAGAAACGGCCCCTTTCCTGTCCCCGTCATCATCCTGTTCCCATCTGGTCTCCCTCTTAGAGGTCCGAGGGAGAGTCAGCTTTCAGCATTGCAGAGACCCTTCCCACAGCCCTATTTCACTCTGCTCCCCTCCCATGTGGGTGGCCGGTGCTGAGAAAGTTTGAACAATTTAGATGTTGGACCCAGATGGTGACCCTGGGACTCTCCCTCACTTTAGCTCCTTGCGAGGCAGTGATACAGCTTTCCTTCCAGGTCCTTCCTCATCTGTGAAGCCTTCCCCACCATCCTCATGTCAGTAGCTTTCTCTGTTCTGTAGTAGTTTCGTACTGCTTTTATTCTTTGTTTGGTGTTTGGTTATTTCTGACATGAAAGTCCTTCACACAGACAGTGTGAGCTCTTTGGGCGCAGACTGCATAATCCCCCTCTCCCTCCCTCTCTGTTACTTCACAGTGCAGGATCCTTGGGGGGCACTCAGTTAATAGCCAAATTGCCTTTTCTTCAGAGCTACGGCCCTGAGCACCTGCTGACCTTCTCCAACCTGCGGCGCGCTGGGCTCCTGACAGAGCAGGCCCCGGGGGACACCCTCACAGCTGTAGAGAGCAAAGTGAGCAAGCTGGTGACGGACAAGGCTGCAGGTGAGCAGGGAGCACAGGTAACCCCTCCCCTCCTCGGCTGTTGTTCCCGCTTCTCTCAACAGGCAGAGCACCCTGGGGGAGAGAGAGAGAGCTGGGAAGGAGAATGGGGTTCCTTCCTGTTACTACCCTTACTACTGCTACTCCGGCTAGTAAGAGCAGTTTCCATTTACTGAACACTTAAGCATGTGCTAGCCCTTTAGATACAGTTTTTCTCTTAATCCTCGCAAAGGTAAGTTTTATTATCTCCATTTTACAGATGAGGAAACTGAGGCTTAGAGGGTTAGTGACTTGTTCAAGGTCCCTCAGTTAGTAAGTTAGAATTGAACCTAGGTCACATGGACTCCAGAGCCCACACACTTAACCAGTAAACGAGGGTCATCCTGTAGATCACATTTTGTGAATAGTTGGTACCCTGAAGGCGGGGAAGACTTGGGGTGGGTAGAAGGGTGGTGAATGTCTTGATCAGTTCCAGGGAATTGTAGGTGAACAGCTTTGCGGGGGGTCTTCAGATGTGATAGGTCCTGCTATTTGAGAAGAGGCGGTCCTGTCATTTCATGAATGGTGTCGCCTCTGGCAGTGTCATGAATCCCTAGACCTTAGATGAAACCTAGCACAGATTTCTTCCCCAGGAAAGATTACTGATGCTTTCAGTTCTCTGGCCAAGAGGAGCAATTTTCGTGCCATCAGCAAGAAGCTGAATTTGGTATGTGGAACCGAGATGGCTAGGGGAGGCAGCGGGTTCAGCCCTTTGTGGAGCACTTTGAATCCACAAAACCTTTTTGTCGTTTTTTTTTTATAAAGATCCTTTCATTTGGTAGCGTTATAGCATGAGCTTAATTTAATAATGAGATGACACAAAGACTCATTCATTTAATAAACATGTTACAAGCACTTACCAATGCCAGAGAGTAGGCTGAGTGCTGCTTCAGTGACATACGTGTCCCGTGTCGCTGAGGGGCCAGCCAAGGGCCACCCTTCCCTCCAGCCCTTCAATAGGGAGCATGGGGACTCATTCAAGAGAGTTGGCGGGTACTGAACAGAAGCCTTCATCTTTGGTTCTGGAGTCGTTTTTTTTCAGGGCTCTTGCTAGTTCTCCCTTCAGTTGAAATAAGAAATGTTCTTTGGGATATAGAGTAAAGCACAGGAGAGATGAGTTGTTACTTGCCTCATGTAGGCCCCTTTGCCCTCTAGATCCCACGTGTGGATGGCGAGTATGATCTGAAAGTGCCGCGGGACATGGCATATGTCTTCAGTGGTGCTTACGTGCCCCTTAGCTGCCGAATCATTGAGCAGGTGAGAACAGGTGACTCCCATCGCTCCCATTCTTACATCACTCTCTCTGCTTTCTCTTGGTCCCTGGCCTATCCCAATTTTTAACTACCCTAGTAACTAGCAAGAAACGTGACAGCCTGGCTGCTGCGACCTCCCTTTCCTAAGCCGGATACAGTCTTAGACTTGAAACCAGTGCTTTCGCCTTCCCAGGTGCTGGAGCGGCGAAGCTGGCAGGGTCTGGACGAAGTGGTGCGGCTGCTCAACTGCAGTGAGCTGGCATTCACAGGTGCGTGGCATTGACAGGTGGGGGCACGGTGGAACGACAGGAGGGCTGGGTGCATCGCCCAGTACTCCCATGCCAGTGAAGAGCTGAGTCTGGTCTCGTCTTCGCAGACATGACCAAGGAAGACAAGGCCTCCAGCGAGTCCCTGCGCCTCATCTTGGTGGTGTTCTTAGGTGGCTGCACGTTCTCTGAGATCTCAGCCCTCCGGTTCCTGGGTAGAGAAAAAGGTAAGAGAGAGCAGAAAGCTGAGAACAGGCCTCATGGGATCCAGGGGACACAGGCCAGCACTCACGAAGGCTTCTCTGCTGGCCTCTGGGTACCACTGGCTGTAGTCTTGCTGTGAGCTGAATAGCAGGGAGCCCAGTTTCACCAAGCTTGTCAAGTCGTTGTGCCCAACAGCATGGTATGGCTACATGTATGTCTGTAAACTGGTGCTCTGATCCAGCCAGGGCTGTGGGACTGGAGGGGCTTGATATGCTAGTGTTGGGGGCCTGTGATCTACTCTTAGTCACGTACGCTGGTGCTTTTGACTCCTTAGGGTACCGGTTCATTTTTCTGACGACAGCAGTCACAAACAGCGCTCGCCTTATGGAGGCCATGAGTGAGGTGAAAGCCTGAAGGTTTCCCTGCCAATGTTGAAGTCTTCCCAGGACACGTTCCCCAGTGGGATGCAGGAGTCTGGCTCCCAGCTGCTAACAAAGTCTCTGCCAGCTACTCTACTAAGAGCTGGGCAGCACGGAACTTATTTGGGACTTAGAGAACATATCTGAGGAGAGTTCACTTGCTGCCCCCAGGATATTTCTCTTTTTTGTTTATGAAGGACAGCCCATGCTGATAAGACAAGGAAGAAGAGGCATCTTTTGCTAAATCCTGTTTGAGTATCATTGTAAATAAAGCCTCTACTCTCAAATGTGGGATGTTTACTTCTGGACGCGCACGTCCAGCTTTGAAGCACAGGGGCTTTACACAGGTCTCCGTGTGTGCTGTGGCCTGCACTCTGGTGGCTCTGCGCCTGGTCTGGTTCCTCCTTGAAACCTGCCCTGTACCAGAGATTCCCCAGCCATAAAAGGAGGGGATGGATTAGGTAGAGGATCAGTGAGCACCCTTCCAATTCTAAAATTCTTGACTCATTCTACTTTAGAAAAATGAGTTTTATTGTTTTAACTTAAGGAGACACATTAATTTTAAGCGTTTGTTTCTTATTGCAGAGTGAAAGACCGTCCCCACTGTTAGGGCAATTTCAGGCATCAGCAAACGGTGCTCTTGTAAGGGTCACCAGTGCCCCCCTAATTGCTGATGCTAGTGGCCTCTCTCTCTTGCTTTACCTTTTAAAAATTGTGAACTATAACCACATCTACTAGTGGTCTCTTTTCAGTCTTCTTCTAACTTCATCTCACTGATAACCACCTTTCCTTCTTGAAATTCTCGTATTCAGCTACCATGACACTTTTTTTTGTCCTCCTACAGGATCCTAGGTTGTACTTCTGTCCCCTGTGATTACTCCTCTCTGCCTCTCCACATTTGTTGACACCTCCCCTCTCTCTGTCCTTGTCATCTACTTCCAGATCCCAAGCTTTTGTCTCACTGCCGAGCTTCACACTAGCATTTCCAACCTGGGTGTTCCACAGGCACTTCAGACTCCACGTCTAAAATAAACTCTCAACTCAAACCTCCTGTCCCCACTTTGAATCCCTAAACCTACTCCTCTTCCTTTATTCCCTTAATTGACATTCTCATCATCTACTCAAGTTTTGTTCTTGCAAGAAATTATATCCTTGACCTCAGGTTTTTTCTTTTTATGCCCCACGTTCAGCTGGTCCCCCTACCCATTATTTCTAAATGCTTCTGGTTCATCCTCTCCTCACCATCCCCATGGCAGAGGTACTTACCGGTTTTTGCAATACTGACCCTCCCAGTTGCTCTGCCTCCCATCTCTTCCTCAATCCACAGTGCTGAGAGTTATCAAAAGAAAGATCCAAACCTTTGTTGTCTGATCATCAAGAGTATTCTTTCCATAGAAGAATGATAATGCTGTATCAGTGCATATTCCAAAGAAAATGCATACTTCAAGTATCTAGCTAGAATTTTGACAGTGCTATGTCAAGCTAGAGTGTAAGATCAAAGACACTACTGACAGGGCTCTCAGTTTGTATTAAGAATATGTGGCAGTCAGAAAAAGATTCTATGGCCAAGTGAATAAACGGTGGCAATGCATTGCATTTACATTCTAGAACAACGCTGTCCAATAGAAATACAACATGACCCTGTAAAAGGGTCATATACACACATTACGCAGTGTTTGACATGCTGAGTACCTGCTCTGAATGGTTATCTTCCAATGATGCTATGACTGTGTCAGCTTCAGAACTACAGCGTAAAGGACACGAGAGCAAAATTGTTTTATCTCTGGATACTTGCAATGCTGGCCCTGGGGACATGTGTGAAGATCACAAATGTCTGAAGCTTTCTGAAAAACTCTCAAGTTAATCAACAAAGAATGCAATTCAATTTAAAAAGTGGTGCCTGCGGTCCACCATATTAGTGGTGGAAATGTTTGGCACACTGCTGACAAGCTAGAGGATGCTGCAAGCACAATGAAGTTCTTCTAAAAATGGAAAAAAACATGGTCCTGAAGGTGAAGCAAACAAGCATCCTTCACTTTTTCTTCATGGAAAAGACAAGAGAATTCACCGAAGTTACAGGTGGCCAATACAACTGCGGAAAATGTGCTATTTCAGTTGTAATCAAGCAAGTGCGAATCAAACACGGAAATGCCACTTTTTGCATGTGAAACTAGCAAAGGGGTTTAAAAGGCCAGTAGTCTTCTGCCTGCTGAGGGTAAGAGGGGGTTCTCTTCAGTGGGGTTCTTGGTGGGGAAAGCCCCTGGAAAAGGAGCATTCAGTAAGTGCACTTCTAGGAATCAACTATAGGAAAATAATGCAAGACCCAAAGATTTATGTATGAAGACATTTATTTGTAAAAATTACGATCTATATCTGCATCAATAGCAAAATAGTTGCATTATTGAGATATCTACACACTCAGGACATTACGCAACCATGAATCACTGAAAAAAAAGTATATAAGCATTTAGAGATGTAGAATATGTTCGGTGAAAAAAGGGTACAAAATTATTTTGATGTCGATTTTGAATTCTAAACTTTTAGGGGCTAGCGGGGGTGTAGTGGTTAAGTTTGGGCACTCCCTTCTGTGGCCCAGGATTTATGGGTTCAGATCCCCAGTGTGGACCGAGGCCCCGCTCATAAGGGCAAGCTGTGGCAGCGTGTCCCATATCCAAAATAGAGGACGGGTACAGATGTTAGCTCGGCAACAATCTTCTTCACACACACACGCACAAATTTTCATATAACAATTACATAAACCCATGTAATTTACAGGAAAACCACGCCCAGGTGATCTCCATTTATTTACCAACCGTGCCCCTCGGGCAAGTCACTCAAGCATTTTTGAGAGAGGTCTCTCCTCTGTAAAATGGCGCTAATACTCGGCTAACAGGATTGTGGTCGAGATTAAATGGGATCACTGTCCGGAAAGGCACCAGGCCGCAAGCAGGGTTCCGTTCCTTCCCTTCCCCTGGAGGGGATGGTCTCCTACATCTGGGAAGACAGCCACGAAGATCAGTCCCAGGCTCGCGACCTGATGAGCGAGGAGACAAGTTAAGGCGCCAGGCTTTCCTACTAAGCCCGCGCCTGCCGCCCGGGGCTGCGGCAGCGACGCGGCTTTCGCGCCGGGGAGGTCGGGCAGTCCCGGACGGCGGCGAGCGCTTCGAACCAAGTCGCGCCCAGGCGGGGCGGGGCGGGGTAACGTCCCTCCGGGCTGCAGGAAAGAGCCGCCCAACAGCATCGCTCGGGCGCGGCCCGGCGCACGCACAGACGGCGCCCACAGCCCCCGCCCGCGCACGAGCCCCGCCCCGCCCCCGGGCGCTCTGGGACCTGAGTGCGCACTCGCGACGCGACGCGCCGCCGGGGGCGGGGTGGGGCGGGGCCTGGCGAGGAGCGACGGGGCGGTCCACCAATCGAGCAGCGGCTCCGCCTGCGGGCTCCGTTTGAAATTCCGCGGGGGCCTAACGGCTCGCGGAGCTGCGACCCGGAGTGAGGTCGCCGGTGTCTGTGGCTGGTTGTCGCGCTCGGGCCCGCGTGGAGCAGGTCGGGGGCCTCGACGCAGGCTGCTCGGAGCGTCCGCCATGAGGAGAAGGTGCGGGGAGCGGCGGGACGCGGGAGGGAGCGACGCCCGTCAGCGGTGCGGGGTCCGAGAGGCCCCCGGCCGGGGCTGGGGTGTCCTGTCAGCCCGCGTCGGAGCGAGGCCGGGGAGCGGGGCGGAGGCCGGGCCGGGCTCCCGCAGGCCCCGACTCCCGGACGTGGAGGCCAGGCGGCCAGGCGGCCTCGGGGCCCGCGCTGAGCCTCAGGTGCTGCTGCTTGGCCCCGCCGGCCTCCTCTAAGTGCGGAGGCTTCATGTCGGGGCTTCTCGTTTCTCTAAATACAGCCGTGAGCCTTTATTATTATCGTTGTTTTTCGACGTATCCGGGCTGCAGTGGTAACGTTTCCCTTGACTGGGAAAGAGCCTGGTCTCCTTGCAAGTTAAGAAAGTCCTAATAAGGCGTTTTAACAGCTCCCCGGGTGGCGCTGGGGGAGTGTCTGACTTGATATCGCGACCGGACTGTCACTCACCAGCACGGTGACTTTGGGCAAGATGTTGAACGTCAGTCTCCTCGCCTCTGAAATAAGAATATCGGTGCAGAGGACTTGTGTGTTAAGAGTGATACACACGTTAACCTTATTTTCTGAAAGTGGTGGGTGAAGACTTGTGATGATTCATTACTGAAGAATTTGTAGTTATTGGCCAAACCGACTGCCTTATGGTTTTGTAAGGGTCATCGTCTCTCATGATTAGGGATTCAGACCGTTCTTCTCCAAATGCTCACCTTCGGGAGGATGGGAATTGGGTAGAAGATGGCTGGTACCGTTGGAAAAACAACGGTATCAGGTTGTGGGTTACAATATCTTATTATCTAAAGGACAGCGTATTTAAGCTGCCGTGCGTTTAAGGTAATGATGCGTTCTGAGGACGAGTAAAACCTTAGACGACATCTTACAGGAAACTCTTAGTCCAAATTCAAGTTCATTAACAGTTTTAGGATTGTTCAGGCATCTTCTACTTTCAAGACAGTGAATGAATGGGGAGAAAGGGTTACCAGTAGATCAACAGATATAATTAGGCTTTAAAACAGCCACTGGGATTACTCTACGAACAAAACCAGACTTTTGGGTAATCTGGATTTCAGGTGTTTATATTTAGAAAGGACTATAAGGAGCCAGCCCCGTGGCTGAGTGGTTAAGTTCACGCGCGCTGCTTCAGCGGCCCAGGGTTTCGCCAGTTCGAATCCTGGGTGTGGACCCAGCACCACTCATCAGGCCATGCTGAGGCAGCATCCCACATGCCACAACTAGAAGGACCCACAACTAAAAATACACAAGTCTGTACCAGGGCACTTTGGGTGAAAAAGGAAAAATAAAATCGTTAAAAAAAAAAAAGAAAGGACTATGAGAAATAGACCTGAGAAATATCATGGTTATCAGATTGGTCGCTGAATTAACTATTGGTTATTGATTCTTCAGACAGATTGCACACATGAGGCTTAACAAAGCTCCTTCTCTGGAGGGCTGTTTAGGAGAAAATAGGACAGTGGATCAGTGAATGCTGCACGAAGGTTGGAAATCATTTAGAGGACCATTTGAGAGCTTTTCCAGCCCAGTGACAGGTTCAAGAGACTGGGAAAATTGGTCCTTTTTACAACCTTTGTGTCTTGGGCAGTATTGTAAGCACCCTCAGTTTTCCAGTGATGTATTATAAGAAAAAAGTCTCAAATTTGCACCTTTTTGGGAACTACCTGAAACCATTTAGCAAGACAGTATATGTACCATGGTAATTATTCACCGTGATTGTGCTGACGCATCTTATGATCATACAACTTTTTTGAATTGTCAAGTTATTTTACTCAAAAAAAGTTCTTGAATGTTTAATGTATATAAGGTGCCATGCCAAGTATAGGGAGGGGATTCAGCAGTGAACGAAACTGACATCCTTGCCCTTTTGGAGTTTACATTCTAATAGCGGAAGAAAGGTAATAAATAAGCAAATCTTACATTAATGGTAATAAGTGCTGTGGAGAGAAATCAAGCAGAGAGAGGGGATAAAGAGTACTGAAGGTGTAGGAAAGGGGAATGGCAGTTTCAAAGGCCTCCCTGAGAAGGTGATCTTAGCAAAGACATAAAGGAGGTGAGGGGATGAGTGTGGACGTGGGGAAGAGGGTTCTAGGTAGAGCAAACACCAAATGCCAGCGCCTGAGGTAGGAGAGTGCCTCGTAGGTTCCAAAAAGAGCAAAGGAGTCCGTTGTGACTGGAGTACTGAAACAGGGCTCCAGAGGCCTCTGTACAGGCAGACGGGCAATCACCGGAGGATTCTCAAGAAGATAGGGTGTCAACTCCTCTGTTGACAGCAAGCTCAAGGAGGCCAAGGCAGAAGTAGCGAGACCAGTGAAAGGCCACTGCAGTACAGGCAAGAGGTGATGGCGATGACCTGGACCAGGGCGGCTACCGCCAGGTGCGGGGAGGAGTGAGATTCTGGCTGTCATTTGAGAGTAGGCTAATGGTGGGAATGTAAGAAAGAGGTGTTAGGATGATATAGGAATTAAGTTCATACAGTTTGAATGTTGTGAAGAGTGGAACATTTTAGTTTTTAATTCTTTGAAAATGGTACTCATGAGAACTGTCTCTAACTAGAAGATTGGTAATTCCAAACACCTATCCTCCAACAGGCCAAATAAGATTTGTTAAAGTAATCAGCTCCAAGGGATGGTTAACTTTTTCTTTGTAACAAATTATGTGCATACTGCTTTTTGTTAGTGGCCCATCTACTGGAGTTCAGAGGACCCTTTAAATGTGTAGCAGTCCATTCGCTATGCAGATACTTGTCTTGATTTTAATTGGATTTGAGGTCTATACATTTGTCCCAATCATATCATTTTAGTTTGTAGAAGTAATTTGTTTGATTAAATTAATTAGTAAATATATCTAAGTTTTTCAACAAAGTCACAGATTTAGAAAACTTCAAATTATGTGTCAGATTTTAAAAAATAATGCTTTATGGGGTCGGCCCCATGGCTGAGTGATTAAGTTCACGTGTTCCACTTTGCCGGCCCAGGGTTTCACTGGTTCAGATCCTGGGCACGGACACAGCACCACTCATCAGGCCACGCTGAGGCAGCATCCCACATGGCACGACTAGAAGGACCCACAACTAAAATATACAACTATGTACCGGGGGCTTTTGGGGAGAAAAAGGAAAAATAAAATCTTTAAAAAATTATAATAATAATAACAGCTTTATTAAGATAGAATCGCCAAACCATACAATTCGCCTACTTAAAGTGTACAATTTAATGATTTTTAGTATATTCACAGAGTTGTGTAACTATCACTGCAATTAGTTTTAGAACATTTTCATCATCCCTTCAGAAAACCTATACCTATTAGCAGTCAGTCCCCTTTTCACACCCTCCCCCCTGCCCCTACCCCACCCCCAGGCAACAACTAATCTCCCTGTCTATAGATTTGCCTATTCTGGATATTTCACATACGTGGAATCATACCATATGTTGTCTTTTGTGACTGGCTTCTTTCACCTGGCATAATGTTTTTGAGGTTTATTGCCAAATACTATTCCATTGTATAGATAAATCACATTTTATTTGCTTGTTCATTAGTTGATGGCCATTTGGGTTGTTTGCACTTTTTGGCTATTATAAATAATGCTGCTGTAAACATTTGTATACAAGCTTTGTGTGGACATAAGTTTTCATTTCTTTGAGTAAATACCTAGGAATGGAGTTGCTGGGTTGTACGGTAATTCTGTGTCTAACTGAGAACTGCCAGACTGTCTTCCAAAGTAGCTGTAGCAGTTTACCTTTGCACCAGCGGTAGTTGGCAGGAATTCAAGGCCATTCATTTTACATTTATTGAACAGTTCCTGTGTGTTAGGGTCTGGTAAAATGAAGATGGACAAGATGTGGTGGTCCCTGTGCTTAAGTTTATGGTCTACTGGGCTGGGGGTGGGGGAACAACTGAGAAATCCACAGCTGTCCAGGGAGGTGGTGGCAAGTGGAAGGTAATGTGCAGAAGCATGTTGGCATCAAAAACTGAGAGCTACACATGGCTGAGTGCAGGCACTGTGGAGGCAATGCTTAGGAAGTTCACTTGGCTGGAGTCTTGGGGAGTGCAGGGTGGGAGAGATGAAGAGACAAACCTGGAGAGATGTTTTAGAGGGCCTTTTCCTTTGAAGGTGATTGAGTCTCTGCTTCCTGAGGGGAGTGGTTCAGCAGGGACCTGACTGGACAGACAGCCTAGTTGTCTTGTGGAGACTGGCCAGGATGGGCTGGGCCAGTCAAACTGGAGCAGACTGGAGAGCACTCTCTGCAGTAGTGACCCTTGGACCAGAGCCCAGGCTGGTCTGGCTCAACACCAGGGTTCTGTATTCAGATTGAACACTGACCACAGATTAGATTCTGTAGGTTATTTTTAATGAAATGCAAAATTTAGGATTTTGATTTGTGCATTCTGTCTTAAAATTGAAGTGCAAAGGGATTACTCACCTGGGGAAGCTCTTTGGTTGAACTTTAGTTAATTGAGATTATATTAAATAAATGCCTTAATAACCTGTTAATATTTCTAAAATGAATGGAGTACAGTAAATTCTTTTAAAGACTATTCATTATCTGGGTATTGATATTAGCCATCTGGTATAGGCAACTGGTATTTGTGCAAAAGCTTTTCTTCAACTAGGACAGGCAACCTTTAAATTGGGATTTTTTGGCTAGAGAAATGTCTCGGATGTGAATATATTAAAACCTCTGGAGAAACTGATGTTCTTGGAGATCTAGGCTGGCTGGTGACTGACAGAACCAGTGAATACACTGGGAGAGAGAGGGGGCCAGTGAGAGTCTCTAGCCCCATCCTTTGTAGACAGCACACAAAGAGCTTATGTGACTTATTCCAGTCCTCACGGCTGACTAGTGGCAAAAAACATCTAGACTCTAGTTTCTCTGGCATCAGAGCAGTCTCTTTGTTATCCAGTTGTACCAGAGAAAGGAGAGAAAATCTCTAATCTTTAAATGTTATGTGAAGCAGACTAATGGTTATCATTTTTAAACATTTTTTAAGATAAAAAACAAGGTGCCCAGTTAAATTTGTATTTCAGATAAACAATGAATAATTTTTTTAAATAAACTTTTTGTAATTGAAGAATAACATACATACAGAAACATGCACATATCAAGTGTGAATTCAGTGGATTTTCACAAGTCAGCACTCATCAGTGTAAAGAGCCCTCCTGTGCCCTCTCCCAGTCACCACCTCCCAGGACAATGGCAGCTACTATCCTGACTGCTGAAACTATGGCTTAGTTTTGCCTGTTTTTGAACTTTATATAAATGGAATCACATAGTAATATATGCTTGCTTGCCTGGCTTCTTTTGCTCTGTTTTTTCCTCCTCTTCCCCAACTATTTTTTTCCCCCCAAGATTTTATTTTTCCTTTTTCTCCCCAAAGTCCCCTGGTACATAGTTGTGTATCTTTAGTCATGCGTTCTTCCAGTTGTGGCATGTGGGACACCACCTCAGCATGGCCCGGTGAGTGGTGCCGTGTCTGCGCCCAGGATTCGAACCGGCGAAACCCTGGGCCGCCGAAGTGGAGTGCGAGAACTTAACCACTCGACCATGGGGCCGGCCCCTCTCCCAACTTTTTTTGTTGTTTTTCCACATTAGTTATTTCTTTTACTTCCCTTTTTTTTTTCTTTTAGATTTGAGGTGTAATTTATATACAGTAAAATCGACTCATTTTACATATACAGTTTGAATTTTCGTCATTGCATACACTTATGTAATCACCATCACCATCAAGATCTAGAACCATTTGATCACCCTAAAAAAGTTTCCTTGTGCTCTTTTTTTTTTCCATTTTTTAAAATTTTTTATTAAGATTATGATAGTTTACAACCTGGTGAAATTTCTGTTGTACATTATTGTTAGTCATGTTGTAGGTACACGACTTCACCCTTTGTGCCCCGCCCCCCTTCCTCTGGTAACCACTGATCAGTTCTCTTTGTCTATATGTTAACTTCCACCTATGAGTGGAGTCATAGAGTTCGTCTTTCTCTGCCTGGCTTATTTCACTTAAGATAACACCCTCAAGGTCCATCCATGTTGTTGTGAATGGGATGATTTTGTCTTTTTTCATGGCTGAGTAGTATTCCATTGTATAAATATACCATATCTTCTTTATCCAATCATCAGTTGCTGGGCGCTTAGGTTGGTTCCACATCTTGGCTATTGTAAATAATGCTGCGATGAACATAGGGGTGCATGGGACTTTTGGAATTGCTAATTTCAGGTTCTTAGGATAGATACCCAGTAGTGGGATGGCTGGGTCATAAGGTATTTCTATTTTTAACTTTTTGAGAAATCTCCTTACTGTTTTCCATAGTGGCTGCACCAGTTTGCATTCCCACCAACAGTGTATGAGGGTTCCTTTGTCTCCACAGGCTCTCCAACATTTGTCACTCTTGGTTTTGGATATTTTTGCCATTCTAACAGGCGTAAGGTGATATCTTAGTGTAGTTTTGATTCGCATTTCCCTGATGATTAGTGATGATGAGTACCTTTTCATGTGTCTCTTGGCCATCCTTATATCTTCTTTGGAGAAATGTCTGTTCATGTCCCCTGCCCATTTTTTGATCAGGTTGTTTGATTTTTTTGTTCTTGAGCTGTGAGAGTTCTTTATATATTATGGAGATTAACCCTTTGTCAGATAAATAACTTGTGAATATTTTTTCCCAATTAGTGGGCTGTTTTTTTGTTTCAATCCTGTTTTCCCTTGCCTTAAAGAAGCTCTTTAGTCTGATGAAGTCCCATTTGTTTATTCTTTCTATTGTTTCCCTCGTCTGGGGAATTATGGTATCTGAAAAGATTCTTTTGAAACTGATGTCAAAGAGTGTACTGCCTATATTCTCTTTTAGAAGACTTATTGTTTCAGGCCTAATCTTTAGGTCTTTGATCCATTTTGAGTCTATTTTGGTGAATGGTGAAAAAGAATGGTCAATTTTCATTCTTTTACATGTGGCTGTCCAGTTTTCTCAGCACCACTTGTTGAAGAGACTTTCTTTTCTCCATTGTAGGCCCTCAGCTCCTTTGTCAAAGATAAGCTGTCCATAGATGTGTGGTTTTATTTCTGGGCTTTCAATTCTGTTCCATTGATCTGTGCACCTGTTTTTGTACCAGTACCATGCTGTTTTGATTACTGTAGCTTTGTAGTATGTTTTGAAGTCAGGGATTGTAATGCCTCCAGCTGTGTTCTTCTTTCTCAGGATTGCTTTAGCAATTCGGGGTCTTTTGTTGCCCCATATGAATTTTAGGATTCTTTGTTGTATTTCTATAAAGAATGTCATTGGGATTCTGATTGGGATAGCGTTGAATCTGTAGATTGCTTTAGGTAGTATGGACATTTTAACTATGTTTATTCTTCCAATCCATGTGCATGGAATGTCTTTCCATGTCTTTATGTCGTCATCAATTTCTTTCAAGAAAGTCTTGTAGTTTGCGTTGTATAGATCTTTCACTTCCTTGGTTAAATTTACCCCAAGGTATTTTATTCTTTTTGTTGCAATTGTGAATGGGATTGAGTTCTTGAGTTCTTTTTCTGTTAGTTCATTGTTAGCGTATAGAAATGCTACTGATTTATGTATGTTGATTTTATACCCTGCAACTTTGCTGTAGCTGTTGATCGTTTCTAATAGCTGTTGATCGTTTCTAATAGTTTTCCTATGGATTCTTTGAGGGTTTCTATATATAAGATCATGTCATCTGCAAACAGCAAGAGTTTTACATCTTCATTGCCTATTTGGATTCCTTTTATTTCTTTTTCCTGCCGAATTGCTCTGGCCAACACCTCCAGTACTATGTTGAATAAGAGTGGTGAAAGTGGACACCCTTGTCTTGTTCCTGTTCTCAGAGGGATGGCTTTCAGTTTTTGTCCATTGAGTATGATGTTGGCTGTGGGTTTGTCATATATGGCCTTTATTACGTTGAGGTATACTTTCCTTCTATACCCATTTTATTGAGGGTTTTTATCATAAATGGATGTTGGATCTTGTCGAATGCTTTCTCTGCATCTATTGAGATGATCATGTGGTTTTGGTTTCTCATTTTGTTAATGTAGTGTATCACATTGATTGACTTGCGGGTGTTGAACCATCCCTGTGTCCCTGGTATAAATCCCACTTGATCATGGTGTATAATCTTTCTGATGTATTGCTATATTCGGTTTGCCAGAATTTTGTTGAGGATTTTTGCATCTATGTTCATCAGTGATATTGGCCTGTAGTTTTCCTTCTTTGTGTTGTCCTTGTCAGGTTTGGGGATCAGGGTGATGTTGGCTTCATAGAATGTGTTAGTGAGTGCTCCATCTTCCTCAATTTTCTAGAATAGTTTGAGAAGTATAGGTATTAAATCTTCTTTGGATGTTTGGTAGAATTCTCCAGAGAAGCTGTCTGCTCCTGGACTCTTGTTTTTGGGGAGGTTTTTGATTACTGTTTCTATTTCTTTATTTGTGATTGGTCTATTCAGATTCTCTCTTTCTTCCTGATTCAGTTTGGGGAGGTTGTAAGAGTCTAGGCATTTATCCATTTCTTCTAGGTTGTTCAATTTGTTGGCATATAGTTTTTCATAGTATTCTGTTATGATCCCTTGTATTTCTTTGGTATCCATTGTGATTTCTCCTCTCTCATTTCTAATTTTATTTATTTGAGACTTCTCTCCTTTTTCCTTAGTGAGTCTGGCTCAGGGTTTGTCGATTTTGTTAATTTTTTTCAAAGAACCAACTCTTTGTTTCATTGATCCTTTCTACTGTCTTTTTTGTTTCAATATCGTTTATTTCTGCTCTAATTTTTATTATTTCCTTCCTTCTACTGATTTTGGGCTTTGTTTGTTCTTCTTTTTCTAATTCTGTTAGTTGTTGTTTGAGGTTGCTTATGTGAGATTTTTCTTGTTTATTGAGGTGAGCCTGTATTGCAATGAATTTCCCTCTTAGGACTGCTTTTGCTGCGTCCCAAATGAGTTGGTATGGCGTGTTTTCATCTTCATTTGTCTCCAGGTAATATTTGATTTATTCTTTAATTTCTTCAGTAATCCATTATTTGTTCAGTAGCATGTTGTTTAGTCTCTACATTTTTGCCCCTTTCCCAGCTTTATTCTTGTAGTTGATTTCTAGTTTCATAGCATTATGATCAGAAAAGATGCTCGATATTATTTCAACCCTCTTGGATTGATTGATGCTTGCTTTGTTTCCCAAGATATGATCTATCCTTGAGAATGTTCCATGCGCACTTGAGAAGAATGTGTAACCTGCTGTTTTTGGATGAAGTGTTCTATATAAATCTATTAAGTCCATCTGGTCTAATTTTTCATTTAATTCTATAATTTCCTTGTTGACTTTCTATCTGGATGATCTATCCATTGGTGTTAATGGGGTGTTGAGGTCCCCTACTATTATTGTATTGTTGTTGATGTCTCCTTTCAGTTTTGTTAAGAGTTGCTTTATAAATTTTGGTGCTCCTGTGTTGGGTGCGTATATATATATATATATATATATATATATATAAAGTGTTATGTCATCTTGGTGGAGTGTCCCTTTTATCATTATATACTGCCCCTCTTTGTCTTTCTTTATCTGTTTTACTTTGAAGTCTACTTTGTCTGATTATAAGTATGGTGACACCAGCTTTCTTTTGTTCATTATTAGCTTGGAGTATTGTCTTCCATCCCTTCACTCTGAGTCTGTGTTTGTCTTTGGGGCTGAGGTGTGTTTCCTGGAGGCAGCATATTGTTGGGTCTTGTTCTTTGATCCATCCTGCCACTCTGTGTCTTTTGATTGGAGAGTTCAATCCATTTACATTCAGAGTGATTATTGAAATGTGGGGGCCTCCCGCTGCCATTTTATCACTTGTTTTCAGGTTCTCTTGCATTTCCTTTGTTTCTTCTCCCATGATTTTTGGATTACTAATTCAGGTAGGTAAATTTCTGTATTGGCTTTCTTCTTATTTGTAATTTGTGTCTTTATTCTTGTTATTTGTTTAGTGGTTACCAGGTGGTTTGTATAAAACATCTCATAGATGAGATAGTCCATTTTCTGATAGCCTCTTATTTCCTTAAATTAAAACGTTCCATCCCTTTTCTTTTCCCCTTCTAGGTTGTTATTGTCAGATTTTTTTTTTCCTCTTCCTTCTTGTGTTGTGAGTTTGTGGTTAAAATGACAAGATTTTATTCTTGGTGTTTCCTTTCCTTTTATCTTTAATGTTTTATTTAACTTTTGCTAACCTGTTCTGATGGAGAGCTGCTACTTTCTGTTATTCTCCTTCTACTTATCTCCTTTGCTCTGGGTTTTGTAACCCTTTTCCTTTTTTTGATTTTTCAGGTATGAGGGTCTTCCTGAGCATTTCTTGAAGAGGAGGTCTTGTGGCAATGAACTCCCTTAACTTTTGTTTATCTGGGAAAGTTTTTATTTCTCCATCGTATTTGAAGGATATTTTCGCTGGGTAGAGTATTCTTGGCTGCAGGTTTTTGTCCTTCAGAGTTTTGAATATATCATTCCAGTCTCTTCTAGCCTGTAAGGTATCTGCTGAGAAATCTGCTGACGGCTTTATGGGGGTTCCTTTGTAGGTTATTTTCTTCTGCCTGGCTGCCCTTAGTATTTTCTTTTTGTCGTTGACTTTTGCTAGCTTCACTACTGTATGCCTTGGGGTTGGTCTTCTTACGTTGATAAAGTTTGGAGATCTATTGGCTTCTGTCACATGAGGTTCCATCTCTCTCTCCAGGTTTGGAAAATTCTCAGCCATTATTTCTTTGAACAGGCTTTCTGCCCCCTTCTCCTTCTCTTCTCCCTCTGGTATACCTATAATCCTTATGTTGCATCTCCTAATTAAGTCGGATAATTCTTGGAGAGTTTCTTCATTTCTTTTTAGTCTTAGTTCTCTCTCCTCCTCTGTCTGCAGCATTTCTATATTCCTATCCTCCAAGTTACTAATTCTGTCCTCCATATTATCGACACTACTGTTCAGAGAGTCCAGATTTTTCTTAATCTCCTCCATTGTGTTCTTCATCTCCAGTATTTCTGCTTGGTTCTTCTTTATAGTATCAAGCTCTTTTGTGACATAGCTCCTGAATTCGTTGAGTTGTTTATCTGTATTCTCTTTTAACTCATTGAGTTTTTAAATAATGGCTGTTTTGAATTCATCGTCATTTAGGTTATAGATTTCATGGTCTTTGGGATTGTTTTCTAGGTACTTGTCATTTTCCTTCTGGTTTGGAGATTTAATATATTTTTTCATACTGCTTGATGGCGTGGATTTGTGCCTCCACATAGAGAGTTTAGTTACTGCTTCCACTTGTTTCTAGTGGTATGTGGGGGGGAGCAGCTGTTTAGATTGCACCAACCAGGAACCCTGTCAGCTGTTGCTGACTGGACCTGGGCTCCTCCTCGTAGTCACAGTGGTCCTGTGGGGTCCCTCTTCAGCTGTGGGGGCAGTCGCAAGGGGGCTTTGGGCTGCTGGTGCCTACTGTTGCAGACCACCTAGACGTGCTCCCTCCTTGGGGTCTGCAGTGGTGTTATGGGCTTTCCCAGCAGCCGGGAGCAGGATCACCTATATTCACAGCTCTGTCACTGTCAGAGCCCACAAAATCTCACTTGTCCACTATAGGTCACAGCAGAGCTATAGGTATCTTCTGCAGTCTGTGATTAGCTCACCTAGCTGTGCTACTTTTGCCCCAGGGCCTTCCAGCCTTGTGATTGCCGGTTGGGGCCTCTCCACTAGTGCTGTGCAGAGGCTTTCGCTGAGGCTGCTGTGGGACCCTGGAGTTTCCCCCTGGGGCATGGAGCCAGGCCACTGGAGCTCCACCCAGCCCCCAACCACACCCACAGGATCTCTGGGTAGAGCCTCTTGCCTCCTCTGAGACACAGCCAGAGTCTGTGAGTCCAGAGGTGGCTGGCGGGCTGCTGCCCTGCCTGGGATCCTCCTCTTTGGGAGCCTCCTGGCATTCTGAATGCTGGGCAGGGCCTCTCTGCTAATGGCGAGTGAAGGCTTTCCCTTCCGCCGGTGCGGGACCCTGGAGTTTCCCCCTGGGTTGCAGAAACTGGCAGCTGGAACTCCACCCAGCCCCAGAGCACTCCCACGGGATCTCCAGGAGGCCCTTTTCCCGTCTGGGAGACAGCCGGAGTCTGTGAGTCTGGCTGCGGCTGGCGGGCTGCTGCCCTGCTCAGAATCCTCCTCTTCAGAAGCCTCCCGGTGTTCTGAATGCCAGGCAGAGCCTCTCCGCTAATGGTGAGTAGAGGCTTTCCCTGCCGCCGGTGCAGGACCCTTGAGTTTCCCCCTGGGCTTAGGTGTAATAGCGAGGGGCTTAGGTAGGGCTATAGTCACCTGTTTCCACCGTCGCTCCGCCGGCGTGCAAACACTCCTGCCCTTGGTGCGTGGTGATGCTATGGGGGAGTCCACTGGAAGAAAGTCACTTGCAGGTACTAGGCTGTCCGTGGGTCACCTATCTCCACCTCCTCCCGGGGGGAAGTCCATCAGCCTTCCGATGTATAGCAGCACAGGTCTCTCAGGCGTCCTGAGGTGCTATATGGATAGCCTTTGTTAACCAATGAATGTCCAATTAGTTGTAGATTCGAAGGGGGAGAGACAAAGAAGACTACTCACTCCGCCATCTTGGTGACGTCTCCTTGTGCTCTTTTACTCTTGATCCCCTGCCCTGATCCCAGGCAGCTAATTTGCTTCCTTTCACTGTAGTTTTGCCATCTTCTTCTTCTTTTGTTTTTTTTTTTTTTGAGGAAGATTAGCCCTGAGCTAACTGCTGCCAGTCCTCCTCTTTTTGCTAAGGAAGACTGGCCCTGAGCTAACATCCAAGCCCATCTTCCTCTACTTTATAAGTGGGATGCCTACCACAGCATGGCTTGATGAGTGGTGTGTGTGTCTGCGCCTGGGATCTGAAACAGTGAACCCTGGGCCTCTGAAGTGGAGTCCTCGGACTTAACCACTACACCACCGGCAAGCTCCTGTTTTTTTGGTTTTTTTTTTTTTTTAAAGATTGGCACCTGAACTAACATCTGTTGCCAATCTTCTTTTTTTTTCTTCTTCTTCTTCTCCCAAAGCCCCCCAGCACACAGTTGCATATTCTAGTTATAGATCCTTCTAGTTGTGGCATGTGGGACACTGCCTCAGCATGGCTTGATGAGCAGTGCCATGTCTGCGCCCAGGATCCAAACCTGTGAAACCCTAGGCTACCGAAGTGAAGCAGGCAAACTTAACCACTTGGTCACGGGGCCGGCCCGTTTTTTTTTTTTTTTTTTTAAAGATTTCATTTTTTCCTTTTTCTCCCCAAAGCCCCCCAGTACATAGTTGTATATTTCTCGTTGTGGGTTCTTCTAGTTGTGGTATGTGGGATGCTGCCTCAGCGTGGTTTGATGAGCAGTGCCATGTCCGTGCCCAGGATTCGAACCAACGAAACACTGGGACGCCTGCAGTGGAGAGCGCAAACTTAACCACTCGGCCACGGGGCCAGCCCCCGGCCCGTTTTTTTTTTAACAAAAGGATTTATAGGGGCTGGCTGGTGGTGCAGTGGTTATGTTCTGCTTCAGCAGCTCAGGGTTCGCCAGTTTGGATCCCAGGTGCGGACATGGCACCACTTGTGGTAGGTGTCCCACATATAAAGTAGAGGGAGATGGGCATGGATGTTAGCTCAGGGCAAGTCTTCCTCAGCAAAAAGAGGAGGATTGGCGGCAGACGTTAGCTCAGGGCTAATCTTCCTCAAAAAAAAGGATTTATAATTCTCTCTTATACTGCTTAGGTAGAGTCATTGATGAAAGTCCAGATTCTGAGTATTATTAGGAAGATTGAATTTTCACAATATAATATGATACTCAATTTTGCTGTGCCAGTGTTGTCGTGTTTTAAGAGAGAAGTGGAGGGGAGTGGTTAAAGATAAATTAAGCTGAATGCTTGTTTTCAATTTGTTTTATCCTTGAGGCCATTGAGAAACTAGTTTATTTAGTTCCTTTAAATACTTCTTTTAGTCTGGAGTCACTGGCTCATGTAACTGACTTCTCTTTTGCTTTTCAGTGAGGTGCTGGCAGAGGAGTCCATAGTATGTCTCCAGAAAGCCCTGAATCACCTTCGGGAAATATGGGAATTAATTGGGATTCCAGAGGACCAGCGGTTACAAAGAACCGAGGTTGTGAAGAAACATATCAAGGTGAGTTGAGAAATACTGGGCTCTTTGCAGTGGGACGGGGTAAGATCGCTGAGATAGCATATAGAAGTGACACTAGGATGTCACATGCTCTTCTGGTTTTGTTTGTTTTTAATTCCTTTCTTAAAAATTTGTATTTATGAAGGTTTTGGTGTTATTTATTGGTTTGGGTTTTTTTTTCCCATTGGCCTTAAATTTTTATAGGACTGTTTTTTCTCTTGTAGGACCTCCTGGATATGATGATTGCTGAAGAGGAAAGCCTGAAGGAAAGGCTCATCAAAAGCATCTCCATCTGTCAAAAAGAGCTGAACACCCTGTGCAGCGAGTTACATGTCGAGCCATTTCAGGTACCTGGTCGGGTCTCCGGGGATCCTGCTTGAGTCTGAGATTTAGCAAGGAGCTTTGACTTAGGGCTGCAAGTGGAAAGTTTCTTTGTAGGGTAGGGTGGTACTGGACATGAGAAGTGAGGAAACACGCTGCCTGGTTAATTAGTTCCAGCAAAGTAATGTTCACTTATGTAAAGGGTTGCCCACCCTGTTGAGAGGTGAAGAAGCTAATAAGTGTTGCAATGGTTTGATCAAAAACAAGCTTTCTTTGGCTATCAACTTGTAGGGCATATAAAAATTTTTTAACCCTGAGGAGAAGCCAGGCAAGATGGTACTATACTATTCTTTCTTTGAACGAAAATGAAAAGAACCACCTAGGAAGCAAAAGTAACTAGTGATGCAAGGGAAAGTTACCCAAAAACCTGCCTTTGTGGGTTTTTTCATATCCAGAAGCTGCATACCACTGAGCCAGCCAAAATGGCTACTTGAGAAGAAATGTCTCCATAGCTGGATATCAGGAGGGCATGGGCAAGTTCAGAGCATGCCACAGTTACCGTGGACCTAGCTGAGAGGTTGCTGTATTATGGCCCAGCACAAGTCAGGGGCTTAAATGAGGACACCAACAAGGATGAAATGAATAACAGATGGGGCCCCAAAACATATCCCTGGGGAGAACCAGTAAAAATAGTGTTGGAATCCTAAAAATGAAAACATACGTGGAGTGTGGGAAGGTGATCAGAGCAGATGTGGGTGCAGGGACAGCACACTTTGGCTGGTGTGGCACCCATAAGGTTCTTGGGTCCCTCCCCCTGTTACAGGAAGAACTGCCTAGATATCTAGATGGAGTCAGCCTAGGAGGGAGACTGCTTTTAAAGCGTTAAGGACACTTCATACCTGGCAGCCAAGAGCAATCAGGCAGACCATGACATCAGTGGGGTTTCCTGGAATTAACAGAAATGGCATAAATATCATTGATTTTGGACAAATAGTTTCATTTGGACTTTTTTTTTAAATTTAAATTTCGATGTGAAATTTAATGAGAGGTTAGGTGTACAGTAGCCCCTCTCCCTTAAATTACATGAGAGCTCTTAATTCACCGGTGTTGAATAGGACATAGAACTGCCACTTTTTTTTTCTGTTCATCAGTTAGGAGTAGAGCAAGGACTACTAAATTTTTACTCGTTAGGTGATGTTCTTAGGATTATTAGGTTGAGCGTTTAGTTACGAGCTAAATATAATACCCTATAGCCGACTCAAAGCAAGCTTTCCAACCAATTTTCACCTCTTGCAAAGTGCCCTGGTACCTTTCTTTATTAGATGCTTTCCTTAGGGGATCCTCTTTGTGCCATATTCTGTTGGCCATGAGTTGACTTATTTGTAAGTTTAACTAAAAGTCCATCATCCTAGCCTTCTTCCGTTGTCCTTCTCTTCCTTGGAAGAAATCCACCTGGAACCTTAGAACAGTGGTACATTGTCTTATATTCCAGGAAGAAGGAGAGACAACCATCCTGCAACTAGAAAAGGATTTGCGCACTCAGGTAGAACTCATGCGAAAACAGAAAAAGGAGAGAAAACAGGAACTGAAACTACTTCAAGAACAAGATCAGGAACTGTGTGAAATTCTTTGCATGCCCCACTATGATGTTGGCAGCACCTCGGTTCCCAGCTTAGAAGAGCTGAGCCAGTTCAGACAGCATGTGGCAACACTGAGGCAGGCAAAGGTATACTGCTGCATTCGCACTTCCTCAAAGGTCGCCTCACTTTCCTCTGCGTAGCTCCTAATCATCTTATTTTATAGGCGTCCAGGCATGAGGAGTTTGTCAACCTAAAGAGACAGATCATACTGTGTATGGAAGAATTAGATCACACCCCAGACACCAGCTTTGAAAGAGATGTGGTGTGTGAAGATGAAGATGCCTTTTGCCTGTCTTTGGAGAACATTACAACACTACAGAAGTTGCTGCGGCAGGTAAGGTCTATTCAGATTACGGCCTGGGATCTCCAGCATCTCCAGCAATTTGAAAAAATCGAGTTTTTTTTCCTTGAGTCTTAAATAAGGAGCCAGTCTAACTGAAGAGAATGAGAGACGATAAAATAGTATTATATGATATACAAACTTGACTTTCTTTTTTTTTAACAAAAAATGTGTATGTACCTCTAAGAATGTGAAATTGAAATTTTGGATGAAATAATAGTCATGTGAATTAGCTTAGTGTTTAATTGAAAAAAATCTTTTTTAATTCAAAATTTTAATCCAAGTCTTGGGGTTTGAGATCCTACTATAATGACAGCCTTACAGTTGGTGTTCAGAAGTCATCAAAACACGGCTCTTCACAATCTTGTAAAAGTGCTTCTTCTCCATGTGGGTCCAGACTGTCTTTGTGGGAGGCCAGAGGGCTAGCATTTTCTGTGCTGCTGCCTTTGCTATAACCACGGCTCTCTTTGCTACAGCTAGAAATGCGAAAGTCACAAAATGAAGCAGTGTGTGAGGGTCTGCGAGCTCAGATCCGAGAGCTCTGGGACAGATTGCAGATACCCGCAGAAGAGAGAGAAGCTGTGGCCACGGTTATGACTGGGTCAAAGGCCAAGGTCAAGAAAGCGGTAAGAAACCCAACAGGCGCTGGGTCCACAGTCTGTATGAGCAGAGCTTCTGTGTCAAGTCTGATGTCTTTACCGCTTCTGCCTTGAGTGAGTTTGTTTTTAATACAAGCATCAGAGAAAGTTGGCAATAGCTTGTTCATCTTCTATCTTTTGTGTACATTTCTTAGATTTCTGGCTCCTATAATGTTATAGAGTGTTGATTTACCCCGGTGGCTTTGTGTTGTAATTTTATTTGAAAAGGGGGAACTTTTAGAGCCAGCCCTGCTGGCCTAGTGGTTAAAGTTCAGTGTGGTCTGCGTCGGCGGCCTGAGTTTGGTTCCTAGCCACAGAGCCACACCACTGTCTGTCAGTAGCCATGCTGTAGCAGCGATTCACATAGAAGAACTAGAAGGACTTACAACTAGAATATACAACTGTGTACTGGGGCTTTGGGGAGAAAAAAAAAAGAGAGAGAGGAACTGATGTTCCTCTGGCAACAGATGTTAGTTGAGGGCGAATCTTTCCCAGCACAAAAAAAAAGGTGAGGGGGAAACTTTTGCAAATCTCCATGAATATAAAAGCATGACAGGCACCTTTAACAGGTCTCTTTGTTTCAGCTGCAATTAGAAGTGGATCGGTTGGAAGAACTCAAGATGCAAAACATGAAGAAAGTGATTGAGGCCATTCGAGTGGAGCTGGCTCAATACTGGGACCAGTGTTTTTACAGCCAGGAGCAGAGAAACGCTTTTGCCCCTTACTATTCTGGTTAGTATAGAAGCGGTGGTCTTCAGCTGGCCTGCTCACTTGTCTTTTACAAGTGCATACATTCACCAGGAAGTATTTCCTCTGCTGAACAGATATAGCCACCTTTTCAAGCCATTCAGCATAAACTGCCATTCCTGTACAAAGAACCATTTGCACATGCTATTAGGAAACAAGGGCTCTCTTGATTTCTGAAGTAGTATATCACTGTAACCTGTACTTGTGAAGCTTAAGTTTACCAGGTGCTTACTCTATGCCAGATGCAGTGTCAAACCCTTAACAATAGGATCTCACTTAATCCTCATATCAACAGATGAGGACACTGAGGCACATAAATGTTGAGCAACTTAGCCCAGAGGCACACAGCAAGCAGGTCAATGGCAGAGCCCACATTTGAGCCCACAGAGTTGGAGCCCAGCGCCCAGTGGAATTCTGGTCTGACCTGAACTGAATATAAATGTAAGGCTGTCTTTACTAAATTCAACAAGTGTTTTTGGACATTATCTGTGACCTAACCCTCTACTGGGCAGGGTAGAAAGGGACAATATGAAAGAAACTAAGACAAGGCAAGAGATGACAGAGGTTTGAGAATCTGAATCATTTTAGTCCACACTCCAGTCCTTTAGTCCCTAGTACTCCCAGGCTGATCGTGACAAACCTGGCTTTTACTATCCATAATATAGACTTATTTATTGTACCATTTTTACTATAAGGAAGAAAAATATTTCCATCTTAGGGGGACAAAGGATTAGTAAAGTGGGATACTAAACACTAGAAGAATTTTTTAAAATTACTGGGCCTATATCTTGCAGAGGACTACACAGAAAATCTGCTCCAACTCCATGATGCCGAGATTGTGCGGTTAAGAAACTACTATGAGGTTCACAAAGAACTCTTTGAAGGTGTCCAGAAATGGGAAGAAAGCTGGAAGCTCTTCTTAGAGTTTGAGGTAGTGTCCTAGTTTTTGTTTTCCTTAGAGTACAATAAAGTGTTCAGAAACCATGCCCTGGTTAGGGTCTGAGTCCAGTTTCCTTTGCTCCTTACCAGTTTCTAATACCATATTGGTATTAAATCTCTGAATTACTGCTAACTTATCTGTATTTGTTAAGCTTGTATATGCAGGAACATATAAGAGAAAAACCCAAAATTAATGGCTTAAATAAAGTAGAAGTTTCTTACATAAAGTCCAGAGGTAAGTAGTGCAGGGGAGGTATGGCAGTTCCACAGTCAGTAGGGGCCCAGGCTTCTCCCTCTCATGGCTCCCCTCCCACTAATGTGTGGGCCTTATCCTCAGGGCCAGGGTGGCTCCCAAGCTCCCACCTTAGCACTTCAGGCAGCGTGGTAGAGGAAAGAACACAGAAGGCGTGGCCCCTCCAGCCCCACTAAGGGCTCCTCCCAGGCTCTCCTCACAGCACCTCTGCTTACATGCACACCAGCTGCTGGTGAGGCTGGGAGAATTGCTGCCACAGGTAAATGTGGGTTCTGTTACTAAGAAAGGAGAAAGAATGGGTGTTGGGGCACACAACTAATATTCTCTACCATTCCAACTTTGGCTATTTTCATAGAACATTGTCTGGGTATTGGGGTACTATTTTTTTTTTTTTTTTAAGATTTTATTTTTCCTTTTTCTCCCCAAAGCCCCCCGGTACATAGTTGTGTATTTTTAGTTGTGGGTCCTTCCAGTTGTGGCATGTGGGACACTGCATCAGCATGGCCTGATGAGCAGTGCCATGTCCGCACCCAGGATCCAAACCAGCAAAACGCTGGGCCGCCGAAGCACAGCGCACAAACTTAACCACTAGGCCACTGGACTGGCCCTGGGGGCACATGTTTTTACTCTGAATTCCTTTTCTTCTGATAGACTTTGCATATACTGGTTCCCAAGGCATTTTAGAGCTCAGGGCTGGGACTAGAATGAAGCAAATGAGGCATGTAGGGCACACAATTCAAGGAGACTCATTCTCTGTTAGAGCTCAAAGGGGCCTTCTTAGAATCCTGAGTTCAACTCCCACAAGTTTACAGGCAGGACACTAGGACTCAGAAGTGGAGAGAATTGTCTGAAATCTTATAGCTGTTTAAGAACAGGTGTCCTAGTCTTCAGTGACTCTTTACTTTGGTTGAAAGCAAGCAGCAGGAGTAGTAAATGTCAATAAAGAGCCAAATAAGGAACCTTTGTAGACATGCCAGTATTTAAGAAAAAAGAAACTACCATCCCCTTTAGTGAGCATTTATAAGCAGTCACCAAACAAGCAGTCTGGAAGGGAAATAGAATTTCTTTACAAGCTTGGCCCTCAAATTGTCAAGATTGTTTCTAAACTTTTCTGATTATCTGACCCTATTTTTGAGTGTAGAGACCTAATTTATATTTACAAGTTATATACTCATGTTCTGATATACTGTATATATGATAGAATAGAAACAAAAGAAGAATAAGAAACCTACCACTTTACATTTTTTACTTGTCCATTTTGAGGGTTAATTTCATAAATATCAGATTATCTATAAACCCCTTAACTGGGCAAACCCCTTAATTTAAGCTGCGTTGTCTCAATATGCCAGAAGTAAGGGGGCAAGTAGGGGTGCCACCACCAAGCTCTCCGAGTGTAGAACCCCCTCTTGTCCCTCTGCGTACCTCATTTCCTTTTGACAGCCAAACCAAGGAAGGGACCAGCGACACTGTGCATTAAATAGGGAAGCCTGTCTTAGACTTTTTAGACTGAAAAGGAAACAGCAGTTTTCCTGCACGCCAGTGGATGATCTTGCCTATTCCCGGGAGTGCTCACCCTCCGCTCCCCCGCTTCAGAACGCCACCATTTCTCACTGCTGAGAGTGGATGGGATGCAAGACTCCTGGAAAGTCTACTTAATAATATTTATCAGTTGATGAGAGCAAGGCATCATAGCAGAAGTAATTGTTCTGTCTAGGGGTTTATGCTAATTAAAATGTATTTTTCAGGGGCGGGCCAGTGGCGCAGTGGTTAAGTGCGCGCATTCCGCTTCGGTGGCCCCAGGTTCGCCGGTTCGGATCCTGGGTGCAGACGTGGCACTGCTTGGCAAGCCATGCTGTGATAGGCGTCACACAAATAAAGCAGAGGAAGATGGGCATGGATGTTAGCTCAGGGCCAGGCTTCCTCAGCAAAAAGAGGAGGACTGGCAGTAGTTAGCTCAGGGCTAATCTTCCTCAAAAAAAAAAAAATGTATTTTTCACAGAGAAAAGCTTCAGATCCAAGTCGATTTACGAATCGTGGAGGAAATCTTTTAAAAGAAGAAAAGCAACGAGCGAAGCTCCAAAAAACACTCCCTAAGGTAATATTGTTGCTTGGCTCCAAAATACTTCACTTTTTGTATATTTGCAGCTTTGACTCATTTTGCCACAAAACTCTTCTCTTCCAAAGCTTAGGCAAAGATAGGAAGCTTATACTAGGCCTTCCTAGTATAAGCAACTGAATATGAAGGTTCATTAGCTTTCCAGGGCTGCCATGACCAAGCACCACAGACTGGGTGGCTTAAACCACAGAAATTTACTTTCTCACAGTTCTGGAGGCTGGAAGGCTGAGATCAAGGTTGGCAAGGAGGCATTCTTCCGAGGCCTCTCTCCTTGGCTTGGAGGTAGTTATCTCTTCCCTGTGTCTTCACATGGTCTTCCTTCTCTATGTGTCTGGGTCCAAATTTTCTCTTATAAGGCCACCAGTAGTCATGTGAATTAGGACCCACCCTAATGACTTCATTTTAACTTAATTACTTCTGTGTTCAAATAAAGGACCACTTTCTGAGGTACTGGGGCTAGGACTTCAACATATGACTTTTGGGGCACACAGTTCAGCCTGTAACCCAAGGCAAGCTTTTTAAAGTGCTGTGGGCTTCGTTCCTATTCTCTATTTTGGTAATAACAGCATTTATTAAATTAAGTGCCACGTACTATTTCAAAGTGCTTTCCATTTATTCATTTAATCGTTATAACGTCCTTGTGAGGTTGGTATTATTTCCATTTTTACAGATGAGAAAACTGAGGCACTGAGAACTTAAGTACCTTGCCCCCTTTTCATAGCCAGTGAGAGGTAGCTTCCAGGTTGGAACCCAGGTAGTGCTGCTCCTAATGTCCACTGCCTGTTTCATGTCACCCATCTTCCCCAGTGCCGCCTCCAGCTTTAGGCCCCAGAACCTTAGTGGGCAGAGTCTGGGTTCTTGCCTTTTCCCACCTTCATGTGTACTGTGAAAGAACCATCCCTAGGCTTTGATCTCTGGCCACTCTGACCTGTACCTCCATGGGTCCAGCTACCTGAAGTTAGGCTAATGATGCTCTTGGGAGGAAGGAGCCATTCTTTGGGAGAATCATTTGGGCTTCATACCAAAGATTGGAAGTAATTAACGTGTCCTTGTGTCTGGGCTCAGCTGGAAGAGGAGTTGAAGGCACGGATCGACATGTGGGAACAGGAGCATTCAAAAGCGTTTGTGGTGAATGGGCAGAAATTCATGGAGTATGTGACAGAACAGTGGGAGATGCATCGACTAGAGAAAGAGCGAGCCAAGCAGGAAAGAGTAAGTGAACACAATTTGCGAAGAGGAGAAGATAATAATGTGAGCAGCCCAGCATCTGCCAGGGATCTGGGCTGGGGAAGCAGCAGCCCACCGCAGCTCTTTTTAGCTCTGGTTGCAGAGACTTGGCACCAGATTTCTGGCCTTGCTTTTGTTCCCATCTCAGACCTGTTCTCTTATTGGGATTTATCACTATTGCTTCTGATTTTCACACAGCAACTAAAGAACAAGAAGCAGACAGAGACAGAGATGCTGTATGGCAGTGCTCCTCGAACACCCAACAAGCGGCGAGGCCTGGCACCCAACACGCCAGGCAAAGTGCGCAAGGTAAGCGTGAGGCTTTGTGGACCACTACTGACGAGGGATTGCTGAGGACAGGGCTCTGGGCTGTCTCTTGCCTTCTGTCCTGCAGAGATGGGGAAGGGCTATCCTGGCCTCCCAGGCCGAGTCCACATGAGAGAGTGAATGGAGGAGTGCAGTTTAGTCCTGAGAAGACTGGACAGTGACTGTCAGGCATGGCCAGCTTTGATGTGTCCAGTTGTTGAGTCCTCAGATTAAACTTAGGGGGGCCAGTACCTGCCAACATTCTGCAATGATAAACCTTCAGAATTCCGACAAGTGACCATGGTACTATGTGAAAGAAGACTTTCATGTTTTGTAAGTAGAATACTTAATACTCCTGAATCTCCAGAACAGGAAATCGGGAGTTTCTCCTTTTTTAACTTTTTCTTTGATAAAGGAAGTGGAGCATCATTTCCTTTTTCCCTCTTCAACTCATATTTTGTAACATATGAAATGTTTAAAAAAATCATCTAAGAGAACCACTGAGAGTATTTTTCTTGCTTTTTAAAAAGGTTTTTAAAAATAATGTGTTTTTACAAAATAGAGATCATATTATATAATTTTGATTTCTGCCTTTTTGGTATTGGTTGTGATTTTTTTTATAGCATCAAACTTTCTTCAAATGTATGCTCGTTATTAGCTGTATATTCTATCCTCTTGACACACTTTTATTAAACTAGTTCCATATTGTTTGATATTAGGTAGTTTAACACATAATTTTTTATTATGAAAATAAACTTTTAAAAACACTAAAATTCAATTCTAGAAAGGTGTGTTTTAATTAAAAGTTTGAGAACGTCTGTGCTGGATGCTGAGAATACAGAGATAAGTGAGCCAGCCCTTGCTCTCAAGAGGGCTGTATCCACACACTTCTCAAGTCCTGGCAGCACTAACCCTCCCATCAGTGATGCAAAGGGGTTGTACCCATCCATGCTCCCAGTGGTAGTACCTTGGTGTCGAGGTGGCTCCAGTCCCTGCCAACACGTGATGAAAATCTTGACTTTTAAATTTTTGTCTATTTGATGGGTATCAAGTAATGTCTCATGATTTTGGTTTTTATTTCCCTAATTACTAATGAAGTTGAACCTTTTGCCATGCTCATTGGCAGTACTTGTGTGTGTCTTGTGTAGCTTGTCTCTTTACTCTTTATGGTGTCTTGCTGGTGAACAGAAAGTTCTTAATTTTAATATAATAAAAATGTTTTTAGTCTGTTTTCTTTATGATTTGTACTTCTTGTACCTTGTAAGTAAGCTACCCATGACCTGAAGCCATACAAATATTTTTCTACATTGTTATTTCCTAGTTTGTCTCTTCGATTTTAATAGTTTTGCTATTCCATTTTAAGGTTTTTAATCCACCTAGAGTTAACTAAAAAAATTTTACAGCTTTATTAAAATTGACACAACATTTAATAACTTCTGACATATGTATACACCATGAAACTGTCACCACAATCAAGGCAATGATCACATATCCGTCACACCTGAAGTTTCCTCATGCCTGTGTTCCCTTCCGCCTCCCCCTCCTCTCCTCCTTCCCCCTCAGCCTCTGGCAATCACAAATTCGCTCTGTCACTATTTATTAGTTTGCATTTTCTAACATTTTACATAAATAGAATCATATGTTACATATTTTTTTTTTTTAAGATTTTTTTTTTTCCTTCTCCCCAAAGCCCCAGTGCATGATTGTATATCCTAGTTGTATGTCCCTCTAGTTCTTCTGTGTGAGCTGCTGCCACAGCATGGCAATCGACAGCCAGGTGGGGTGGTTCCATGACTAGCAAATGATCGTGGGCCACCAAGGTGGAGAGCACGGAACTTTAAGCACTAGGCCACCAGGGCTGGCTCTATTACATGTCCTTTTTTGTCTGGCTTCTGTCCTTTAGCATAATTGTTTTTGAGATTCATCCCTGTTGCTGCATGTATCAATAGGTCACCACTTTTTCTTGCTGAACAGTGTTCCAATGCGTGACTGCACCACAGTTTGCTTATCCATTTGCCTGTTGATGGATATTTGGCTTGTTTCTAGTTTTGTGGTTATTACAGATAAAGCTGCTATAAATATTTATGTGTAAGTCTTTGTATGGATATGTGCTTTCATTTCTCTTGGGTAAATACCTAAGAGTGATATGGCTGGGTCATATGCTAAGTGTTTAACTTTGAAAAACAAAATGGTTGTGTCACTTTATAGTTCCGTCTGCTAGATATAAATAGGCTGTGAACACTTTTCACAGATTTCCTCAAAGCGATTCCCCATGGAAACCCATCTTTCTTAGACTGCTTCCCATACTCGTTTTTCTGTAGTGTAGGGATGGGTTGCTGAGCATGTAACTCACATCAGTAATCTCTATTCTTCTCCTTAGCTGAACACTACCACCATGTCCAATGCTACGGCCAACAGTAGCATTCGGCCCATCTTTGGGGGGACGATCTACCGCTCTCCTGTGTCTCGACTTCCACCTTCTGGCAGCAAGGTTAGTGTGCTCTGTACAAACACATCCCCAGCACTGTCCCACCCTGTTTACCCAGGGGCCCCACCTATCTGTTCCAGTTTCTAAGATTCAGTTATCATTGAGATGCTGAGATGACAGATGTAAGCTAGCAAATCTGTCAAAAAACTAAATCAGAAAAAGAATGGTCCTTTTGAGCCCCACCAGCATCAGGGAAGCACGGGGTGTAACTGGGACACTCAAGAGCAGGTGATGGTGCCCCTAGGCTCAGTTTAAAGTCTAGTCTTCAGTTGCTGCTGAGCGGAGTCCCTGCATGTGGGTTCCAGCCCAGTGACACTGGATCACTAGACACAGTCCGGTACTCTCGCATATGGTGGGGAGTATGTGCTAAAACGCGTCCAGTCTTTCAAGTATTTTACAGACTGTGCTCAAGACAGGTGTTCTGCAGATCGTTTAGAATTTGTATTTCTTTAAACCAGAAGTACAGGATTCCAGACACATGAATAATATAAAGATGGTATCAGCCTTTGACAATTTGCATTTATGTGTGTGTGTTGTAGTCATTATAAGGATGATACATTGATCTGTCTTTCCTTTCTCTGCAGCCAGTTGTCACTTCCAGCTGTTCAGGAAAAAAAACACCCCATGCCAGTAGGCATGGAGCCAACAAGGAGAACCTGGAGCTCAATGGCAGCATCCTGAGTGGTGGGTACCCCAACTCGGCCCCTCTCCAGCGCAACTTCAGCATTAATTCTGTTGCCAGCACCTATTCTGAGTTTGCGGTAATTCACCTTTTCTAATATCTACCAGTCTCTGGGGAGCACACAGTTGGGGCAGAGTCGGTATCTTCCCCAGGGCACCCAGCTTTTTAGTTAGGCCGGTTCTTTGGAGGCTGAGAATCCCTTTCCTGCCTTGACCATGGCGTGGGGTGGGGGTGGTTTAAGGGGAGTATATAGGACAGAAGGCAGCAGCAACTAGACATTTACCTTGGATCCTTCTGCTTAAGAAATACCATTCCCTGGCTGCAGGAGGTGACCCTGCTGATCAGCTGCCCTGTGCTCTCTTGGTGGAGTTCTTGGTAATTGTCTTAATTCTTTGTTCTTAGAAGGATCCATCCCTCTCTGACAGCTCCACTGTTGGGCTTCAGGTCTGTATGGCAACCCCTGCATGTCCCATGTCCCTTTTCCAAACTGATCTGTCATCTGCTGGCTTCATTTCCATCTGGGCACAGGGCTACACTAACCAATAATCTCAGCTGTACTATCACAGACCCTTTTTTTTTTTTTTTTTTTTTTACAAAGGAAGCAGAAAATCCTAATACAGACTTCAAAAATAATAAATATCTGGCTTAAGTTCCAACAGACTGACTAACCTGCTGATTAACAGGAAAATTTGTTCAGACTTGAATTGGATTCTCAGCCCCACCTAAAGTCAGGCAAAGCTTTTTTATCATGTTATTTCATAACAGAAAACCTTCACCCTCCCCAATTGTGACATCAGAGGCCTCCAATGTGCTGGAAAGAACAGAGGTCCATCACGTGGGGAGGGGAGCCCCAGCTGTGTGCTGCCTATGAGGTCCTTGACCTGTGTGCTGATTATTTCCTGGAGTATATGCCTTACTAACCCCTCGGGGCTAATCACCAACTTTCCGTCTACTCTGAGCTAGCCATCACTCATTTCCTTGCCTTTGCCTATTTCTACCACATTGAGCTGCAAAAGCATATGAGAGACACTGGAAGAAAGAAATTCCAGAATGTTCTTCAGCTCCTAGTAACCTAGTCCATATTTACTAACACTTAACTGCAGTGCTCTTTACTTAACAATGTGTGTTCCCTCTTCCCTCGTATCTTTCTGTTGAGAGGTAAGCTGCTCCTTACCCTTGCGGGGATACTGAGTAAAGCCTAGGGCGCCAGCTCTCCTGTTGCTGCAGTGATGGAGAATGGGACAGTTGCCCATGGTGATAGCTCATTTTGAGCATTGAAGCTAGCTTCACATGCTGGCACTTTTCTCAAATTACAGGACTGATGTGCTTCTACCTATAGAAGTGGGTGTGTGACACTCTGGCGAGCTGACTGCTGGACAGAGGGTCCAGCTTCCTCTTTTTCACTTGCTCAGCCAAGCCCCATTTCATCCACTTGGGGCTTAAATGTACCTGCTTGCCTCTGGCTAGGCCTAGACAGGTTCATCTGGTTTTGGTTGCTATGACTGGTAGACGCCACCAGGCAGCACGAAAGCCAGTAGACTAACCGCTACTAACATCAGTTTTTCTCAAAGGTCATTCATGCTTTATCTTCTGCTTCTATACCATGTGCTCCAGCATGAGATCAAATCACCAGCAGGTTACAAGGCCCTCAGCCCCAGGGATTGGTAGATATATGGTCTGGCCCATTGTTTTAGAAAGGGCTCAGAAGACCAAAGCTTGTTGCCCACCTAGCTTGACAACAGAGTATTTTGTGAAGTATAAGGGATTGCTTGTCTGTGAGGGTTTAACAGGATGGACCGGCTGAGGAAACGGTCAAGGGCATATGTGCACACGCTTAATCCGTGACTAAGAATGGTCAGAGTCCCTCACCTTTTGTTCCTAACACAGCTTGTGCTGGGCTAGGGACCTCTGTCTCAGGGAAGCAGCCCTCAGGGACCTCATGCTGACACTCACCCATGCTTACAAGGGCAGGGCGTGCATGAGAGGGGCAGTACTGCCACTGATGTTATTTATTTCTCAACAGCGAGAACTCTCAAAGGCTTCCAAATCTGATGCTACTTCTCGAATCCTCAATTCGACCAACATCCAGTCCTGAGAAGCCCTGATCAGTCAGCCAGCTGTGGCTTCCTGTGCCAAGACTGGACCTAATTAGAGAGGGGTGGTTTTCATTTTTCTTAAATTTAGGTGTCCTTGAAAGCCTCGAGAGGTTCCATTACCATGGGCCTAACTTACAGAAGTAAATGAGTGTTACAGATGAAACTCCATAATAGGCTTAGTGGGTCCTTAGAGACTTGGTTTTATTTTGATTCAACAAACACATTAAAACTTAGTTCATAGCATTAAGTGCAAATTTTAGCATATTGAATCTAATTTCTTTTTCTGCCCCATAATTCCTCTTGCTAAAGCACGATCAAGGGCTTGTTTTATTTCACCATTGTGTAGGAAAATGATTGACTATGCCCATCCTTGGGGTATGGGACATGAAGTAATTTTGGCTTGTACACTTATAATTAGCAATTAATATCTTTTTTGTTTAGAGATATTCAGTTAATGCTATAGCTATGATAGCTTTGCTCTCACCTAAAGGCCTGTCCCTACCACACGACAGCCTTCCACCTGATGAGGATGTCTGCATGTCAGAAGCTGAGACAGCCAAAGAGGTGATGGGGCGGCTGGGAGCTCCTTTGTTAAACTGTGTACAGTTCTGTTATATAGTGCAGTGCCCTTGGTGGGGGCATGTGTATGTGAACACACGTGCTTGTCTGAACTCGAGTTCTTCAGTTTTTCTCTGGGTCCTGTCCCCCATCCCTGTGCCCGTTATGCCTGAGTTCATCTGTCCCCTGCAGTTGCCAGCCAAGTTGGGACACTGTTTGGATGGGTTGGGCCATTTCTGTCGTGGAGATCTGGAATTTTGCACATGTCAGTACTGGGGAGTTGTTCCTGCTGTGGCGTCCACGAAGAGGCTCCTTCTTGACCTATCCTGTCGATCACTACTGCTCTCCCCAAAGCACTATTTATTATCCTGTCTGCGCCACTACTTCTGTCAGCACATTAAATGGTTCTCAAAAGCTTACCAGTGTGGACTTGATCTTTGTCAGCCATGCTGTTTAGTCATACGTATACAGGTCCTGTTTTTAAAATATAAATATATTCTTAAGAATAAATTAAAATGTGTATACTTACATTTCAGAAAGATATATTGTGGTGTTTGGTTTTTTTCCCAAATCACTTTTTGGTTGGTTTGGTCTGCGGAAAACAGAAAAGGCTAAAAGAACATATAAGAAATTTTCAGTCGGGAGTGTGATTTTTATATTCTTTTGTGCATTTCTTCGTTTAAGAACATCTTATATTCTGAGAGAAGTTTTTTTTGAGAAATAAAAAACCTAATTCCTGATGTATAAAGAGGCTGAGGCAGTGTTAAGGAAACCTCTGGTTTCACTACTCTTTATCATTAACAGGACTAACTTCTATAGGGTAAGGCTTGCCTGGCTTCTTAATAACCTTTATTTTTAGTATTAAAAAAACACATATTTAAAGTGTATACTTTGATACATTTTGACATAGTATATACATCTGTGAAACCATCACCACAGTCAAGTTACTTAACATCCATCACCCCTAAAAGTTTCCTCCTGCTCCTTTATAAGTCTTCCCTCCCTGCCCCACCCCCACCCCCCACTGATCTGCTTTCTGTCACTATAGAGGAGTTTGCATTTTCTAGTTTTATCATATAATAGGTATTAGTTTTGGGTCTGACTCTTTGACTATTTCATCATTTTGAGATTCATCTGCATTGTTGCTTGTATCCTTAGTTATTTCTTTTTTTTGTTGAGTTGTATTCCATGGTATGGATATACTACAGTTTATTCAATTATGTATATTCACATTTGGGTTATTTCCAGTTTTTGGCTATTAAAAATACAGCTGCTGGGCCGGCCCTGTGGCTTAGTGGTTAAGTTTGGCGCACACTGCTTCGGCAGCATGGCTTTGTAGGTTTGGATCCTGGGCACAGACCTATACCACTTGTCGGCCATGCTGTGGCAGCAACAGCCCACATATAAAGCAGAGGAAGATTGGCACAGATGTTAGCCCAAGGCTAATCTTCCTCAGCAAAAAAAAAAAAAAATAGAGCTGCTATGAACATTCAAGTACAAGTCTTTGTATGGATATATATTTTCTTTTTCTTTTGAATAAATACCTAGGAGTGCAATGGCTAGATCATACGTATGGTAAGTGTATGTTTAACTTTTTAAAAAACTGCTAAACTGTTCTGCAAAGTGGTTGGACTATTTTACGTTTGCATCAGTAATGTATGAAAGTTCCAGTTTCTCCATCTCCAACACTTGGTATGGTCAGTCTGTACAATTTTAGCCATTTTAGGAAATCTGAAGTGGTATCTCGTGGTTTTATTTTGCACTTCTCTAATGACTGTTCATGTTGAACATCTTTTCACATGCTTATTTGCCATCCTTCTCCTTTGGTGAAGCACCTATTCACTATTTTTCCCATTTTAAAAATTAGGTTGTGTTCTTACTGTTGAGTTTTGAGAGCTCTCTATTCTGCATACAAGTCCTTTTATCAGACATGTTTTGGAAAGATCTAGTCGGTGGTTTTTCCTCTCATTCTTTTAACAGTGTGCTTGAAGAGCAGAGGTCTACTTTTGATAATGTCCATTTGTTCTTTGAATCGTGCTTTTCTAAGAAAAAGAAAATTCTAAGAAATTTTTCTAAGAAAATCTTTACCTAATCCAAACTGGTAAAGGTTTTTCTCCTAGAAGTTTACAGTTTTAAGTTTTAGGTTCTACGTTTATGCCTGTGATGCACTGTGGCTCTGTGTGTATCTGTCTCTGTATGGTTCCACGTATGGCTTTAAGCCCATTCTTTTTGCACACAGCCGTCCAGGTGTCCAGCACCATTAGTTGGAAAGGGTGTCCTATCGCCACTGCCTTGCCTTTGCACCTTTGTCAAAAATCAGTCATCCGTAGATGTGTTTCTGCTCCCTTGATGCATTTGTCTTAATGCCAATACTACACTGTCTTGATTACTGTAGGTTTATACTAATTCTTGAAATCAAGTGGTATTAGTTTTCAACTTGGTACTTTTAAAAGTTATTTTGGCTGTTCTAGATTCTTTCCATTTTCATATGAATTTTAGAACCAGCTTTTCAATTTCTAGAGAAAAATCTTCAAGGATTTTCATTGGGATTACATTGGATCTGTAGATTAATTTGGGGAGATCTAACATGACAAACCCACAGACAAGGCATATCACTATTTATTTAGGTTTTTCTTAGCAAGGTTTTATAGGTCCTGTGTACAGATCTTTCACATCTTTATCAGATTTATCCCTAAGTATTTCATATTTCCTGATGCTATCATAAACGGTATTTTTAAATTATAATTTCCAATGTTTTTTGCCTGCATATAGAAATACAATTGATTTTTGTATATTGCTCATGTATCTTGCAACCTTGCTAAACTCACTTATTAACAGAAAAATGAAAAAGAAAAAAATACTCAGATGTTTACAGATTGGCTCTGTGTTGGAGCACGCCATCAGGGCTCAGCCAGGCTCTTTACAACTCTGCCTTAGTCTTCACTTCTTGCTCCTGTGGAGCCTGAAGGCTAGCCAAAAGTGAAGCTTAGTGTTTACTCAGGCACTTCTGAGCATATATCCAGCCCTGGGCATGTGTTATGCATTCTCAATTCCCCAGTATATTGTGGGAGCTTTAAAACGCCTCTCCTCCTACATCTCTCCTTTCCCAACCTCTTTCTTCCCGGGTTCTCTGTATGTCTGTTGCTTGTCTCAGCTGTAGTCCCTTGCCCAGGCTGCTGCAGCCAGTACTTGTGCCTTTAAATACTTTCGGCAAAAGCTGCCCAGCCCTGGGAACACTGAGTCTGGAGAAACAAAGGCCAGCTCTTGTGATGATCCTTCAGGGAGCTGCCAGATACACTGAAACCCACAACCACAGGTCTTTAAGGACCATATTCCTCCCTCTAGTACTAGTGACCTGCACCAGAAATGTGAGCTCTCATCTTCATAGCACCCCCCTGCCAGTATGGAGTGTAGGAGATGGTAGGCGGGCCATTTAAAATACCATGGCATTCTTACCGCTAAGCAGCAGCTGCTTTCTTCACCAAGACTTCCCCTGGTGGTTGTAACTTTTTGACTAGATTTCTAGAGTTCTACAAAAGTTGATTCTGAGTTTTTGCCAGCTCCTTACAGTAGTCCCCCCCTTACCTGCGATTTCACTTTCCACGGTTTCAGTTATCCATGGTCAGCTGTGTTCCAAAAATATTAGATGGGAAGCAATTCATAAGCTTTAAATTGCATGCTGTCCTGAGTAGTGTGATGAAATCTCACTCTGTCCTGCCCGGGAGGTGAGGCATCCTTTCATCCAGCTGTATATGCTACCCTTCCATTAGTCACTTAGTAGCCATCTGTTATCAGGTTGACTGTCGCAGTATCCCAGTGCTTGTGTTCAAGTAACCCTTAATAATGGCCCCAAAGCACTAGAGTAGTGATGCTGGTAATTTGGATACGCCAGAGAAGTCTGTCCTTTAAGTGAAAAGGTGAAAGTTCTCGACTTAATTAGGAAAGGAAAAAAATCATATACTGAGGCTGCTAACATCTATGGTAACTTTTATTATGGTATAGTGTTATAATTGTTCTATTTTATTATTAGTTATTGTTAATCTTACTGTCCCTGATTTGTAAACTTAACTTTATTGTAGGTATGTATGTATAGGAAAAAACATAGTATATATAGTTGGCCCTTTGTACCTGTGGATGTGGAACCCATGGATACAGAGGGCTAAGGCACTTGAGCATCTGCAGATTTTGGTATCTGGTTGGGGGCGGGGAGGGGTGGTCCTGGAACCAACCCCCTGCAGATACCAAGGGACAACTAACTATCTAGGGTTCAGTACTAGCCCCAGTTTCTGGCATCCACTGGGGGTCCTGGAACGTATCCCTCGTGGATAAGGGGGACTACTGTGGGTGCTTTTGTGGAGACACGGTGTCCTGGAGTTCCCTACACCATTTTCAGTGATGTCCCAATTCTAAATGTTTATGCACCTAAAAACAGAACTGAAAGGAGAAATGGACAAATCCACAATTAGGGTTGGAGACTTCACTCTCAGTAACTGATAGAACAACTAGGCAAAAAATAATCAATGTAATCCCATCATTAATCAGCTGGACCTAGTTGTAGAACAATCCATCCAGTGACAGCAGAATACACGTTCTTTGCAAGTGCACATGGAATAGTCACCTAAACAGACCATATTCTGGGTCATAAAACAAACCTTAAATTCTTTAAAAATTGAAATGATCAGGGGCCAGCCCAGTGGTGTAGTGGTTAACTTCACATGCTTCACTTTGGTGGCCCAGGGTTCACAGGTTTGGATCCCAGGCACAGACCTAGGCACCACTCATCAAGCCATGCTGTGGTGGAGTCCCACATACAAAACAGAGGAAGATTGGCACCGATGTTAGCTCAGCAACAATCTTCCTCAACAAAACAAAACTCAGAAGTGATCAAACTATGTTCTCTGACCATGATATATATATAATAACAAAAGCTCTCAGAAGATAGATACCCAAATACTTGGAAATTACATAACACTTCTAAATAGCACATAAGTCAAAGAGGAAGTCTCAAGGGAAATTAGAAGATATTTTGAACTGAATGAATGACAATAAAATTTGAGAGATGCAGCTAAAGCAATGGTTAGAGGAAAATTTATAATAGTAAATGCTTATATTAAAAAAAGTCTCACCTCAACAATCTAAGCTTCCACATTGCAAAAAGACAAGCAAAATAACCTGACAAGACAGGAAGTAAACTAAGAGCAGAAAGCAATGAAATTGAAAAGACAAAACAATATAGAGGGAAGTAATGAAACCAAAAACTACTTAAAAGAAAAATAAATCAGTAAATCTCCAGCCAGACAAAGAGAAAAAAAGAAAACTGATTGATTAATAATATCAGGAGTGAAAGAAGGGATATCACCATAGACTCCACCAACTTGAAAAGGATAATGAGTGAAAACTACCAACTCTATGCACAGAAACTTGACAAATGAAATGGGCAAATTCCTTGAAAGACACAAATTACCAAAACTCACACAAAAAGAAATCATCTGAATAGTCCTATAGCAATCAAAGAAATTGAATCCATCATTGCAAACCTTCTGAAAATGAAATCTCCAGGCCTAGATGGTGTTACTGGTGGATTGTACTAAACATTTAAAAAATAACACCGATTCTATACAATTTCTTTCAGAAGACAGTAGTTGGAGCACTTTTCAACTCTTTGAGGCCAAAATGACCCTGATACCAAAACCACAGAAACACAAAAGAAGAAAACTATAGACTAATATCCTTCATGAACATAGACACAAAAATCCTTAACAAAATATTAGCAAATTAAATCCAAAAATATATAACAATATAAGATGACGAAGTGGGGTTTCTCCTGGCCATCAAGGCTACATGGCTGGTGGGAATGTGAGATGTTGCAGTTGTTTTGGAAAACGGCCTGGCATTTCCTCAAAAAGTTAAATTACCATAGGACCCAGCAGTTCTACTGCTAGGTATTAATACCCAATTGAAAACATGTTCACACAAAAATACGTACATGCATGTTTACAATATTAGTCATAATAACCAAAATGTGGAAATAACTCGTGTCCGTCAGTTGACAAATGGATAACCAAAATGAGGTATCATATCCATACAGTAGAATGTTATGCAGCCAAAAAAGGGCTGAAGTACTAATATTACATGCCACAACATGGATGAGCCTTGAAAACACACTAAGTAAAAGAGCCCAGACACAAAAGGCCACATGTGGTATGACTCCATTTATGAGACGTCCAGAATAGGCACATCCATAGAAATAGAAAGCAGATTAGTGGCTGCCAGGGGTTGGGGGTAAATAAATAGTGACTACTAACTGGTACAGGGTTTCTTCTTGGGGTTATGAAAATATTCTGAAATTAGATCATGGTGATGGTTGCACAACATTGTGAATTTACTAAAAGCCACTGAATTATGTACTTTAAAAGAATGAATTTTATGGTATGTGAATTAAATATAATTTTAAAAAATCAGTCTAATCCACCATATTAACAAACCAAAGGAGAAAAACCACACAATCATATCAACTGATGCAGAGAAAGCATTTGACAAAATTCAACATCGCATGATAAAAACTTCTAGAAAACTAGGAACAAAAGGGAATTTCCTTAACCTGACAGAGGCCATCTACCAAAGCAAACTTAGAGGTAACATCATCCACAACAGAGAAGGGCCACAAACAAGGCAATGAGGTCCACTCTCACCACTTCTATTGAGCATTGTTCTGGAATTCCTAACCAGAGCGGAAGACAAGAAGAAAGAGAAACGACACGCAGACTGGAAAGAAGAAACTAAACTGTCTTTATGTATAGACAATGTGACAGTAGATGCCAAGGAACCTACAAAAAAGCTCCAACTAATAGTTTAGCGAGGTCATCGAATATAAGGTTAACATACAAAATCATCCTTATTTCTACATACTAGCAATCAATAAGTGAAAACTAAAATTTGTAAAACAGTAACATTTACAATAACTCCAAAACAATGAAATCCTAGGTATAAATCAAACAAAACACGTATAGTATCTATATGCTGAAAGCTACAAAATACTGATGAAAGAAAGATCTAAATATACAGACATACTGTGTTCTTGGATTGGAAAACTCAACATACTAAAATGTCAGTTCTTCCCCCAAATGATCCATAGATGTAATGCAATTCCAATCCAAATACCAGGAAGAGATTTTCTTTTATAGATCAAGATTAATTTACGGTAAAACTCATTTGGAAACTCAAACTAGAATAGCCAAACAATTTTTAAAAGAACCAACTTGGAGGACTCGGCCTACCAATTTTGAGACTGGCTGTAGAGCTATAGCAATCACGACAGTGTGGTATTTCTCTGTGGAAGGATGAAAACAGATCAATGAACAGATTAGCGAGTCCAAGAAGACCTACACAAGAATGGTCACTTGGTTTCTGACAACGGTGCAAAGGCAAGACAGGGTAGTTATTTTTAACAAATGGTGTTGGAATAATTGGATATTCAAGTGCAACAGGAAAAGTACTTTGGCCTATGTCTCACTCCTCATGCAAAAATTAATTCAAAATAGATCAAAGATCTAAATGTAAAATGTAAAACTAGACAGCTTTTAGAAGAAAACATAAAAAATACTCAGTGGCATTAGGTTAGGCAAAGAGTTCTTAGTTAAGACATCAAAAGCATGATCCATAAAAGAAAAAAATTGGTAAGTTGAACTTTAACGAGTTTTAAAACTTGCTCTGCAAAAGATACCATAAAGAGAATGAAAAGACAAACTACCAACTGGGAGAAAATATTTGCAAATCACATATTTGATAAAGGACTTGTATTTAAAATATATAACAACTCCCAAAACTTAGTAAGAAACAACTGGGCTACAGAAGGGGGAGGGGGACAAGCCCTATCAGGATAAAACATACTATAAAGCTTCCCTACCTAACACAGTGTGTACAGCCAGTAGGTGAGAAGGTCTAGAAGTAGACCCAAACACATACGGAACTTACACATGTGATAACGGTGGTATCTCCAATCACTGAGGGTGAGAATACTGGCTAGCCATTTGAAAAAAGATAAAAATTAGAAGGTAGAATGGTGGTTGCTGGGGGTGGGAAATACGAGGAGTTAATGTTTAATGTGTATAGAATTTCAGTAAAGAATGAAAAGTCCTGGAGATGGATGGTAATGATGATTATGCAACAGTGTGTACCTACTTAATAGCACCGAACCGTACAGTTAAAAATGCTTAAGATGGTAACTGTAAAGTATATTTTACTAAAATCAAAAAAAATTGGGGGGCTGGCCCTGTGGCCGAGTGATTAAGTTCACGCGCTCTGCTGTAGGCGGCCCAGTGTTTCGTTGGTTGGAATCCTGGGCGCGGACATGGCACTGCTCATCAAACCACGCTGAGGCAGCGTCCCACATGCCACAACTAGAAGGACCCACAACGAAGAATATACAACTATGTACTGGGGGGCTTTGGGGAGAAAAAGGAAAAAAAAATAAAATCTTTAAAAAAAACAAATTTTTAAGTATCTTAAAGACCCCATGGTCAGGAAAAATTTCTTAAATCACACATACACACACACACACACACACACACACAAATTAACTGTAAGGAGAAATGATAAACTTGACTACATTTAAAGGGGCACACGTATGTGGTGACAGATAAAAACTAGACTATTGGGGCCAGCCCAGTGGCACAGCGGTTAAGTTCACATGTTCTGCTTTGGTGGCCCAGGATTCACTGGTTTGGATCCTAGGTGCAGACCTACACACAACTTATCAAGCCATGCTGTGGAAGGCATTCCACATGTAAAGTAGAGGAAGATGGGCACCGATGTTAGCTCAGGGCCAGTCTCCCTCAGCAAAAAGAGGAGGATTGGCAGCAGATCTTAGCTCAGGGCTAATCTTCCTCAAAAAATGAAATAAAAAATAAAAAGGCCAAAGAAGTATCCCCAGTACCCTGTGCCATGTCTGCCACCTGCTAACTGTGCAATATCTGTTGAGTGATGAATGAATACAGAACATAATGCCAGAGGGAAGAAGAATGAGAACAGACAATATAAAGGCCCTTAGAGGATACAGGAATACATTAAATGACACAATGCGGAGAATCAGGGAAATCCAGAATGCCAGACTTTCTTTAAGATCAATCACCTGGTTTTTTTAAGAAATAAGTAAGTGGCAAGGAAAAAAAATTAAGAGTGTAACTACTACAGAGTTAAAACATTTAAGAGACATATCTCACAAATGTAACATGTAGAACTTGTTTAGGTCCTGATTTGAATAAACCAAGTGCAAAGAGAACATTTATGAGACACTTGAGGAAACTGGAACACTGACTGAATATTTGATGATATTGAGGAATTAGTGTTAGTGATTTTTAGCTATGATAATGATTTTATGTTTTTTTAAGCCCTTATATTTTAAAGATACATATTGAAGTATATACAGATGAAATGATGGTATGATTTGGATTTGCTTTAAAAATAATCCAGTGGGGGTACAAGTGAGGCTGAAGGGATGGAGGCATCTGAGCTGGTGAAACAAGATTGGCCATGTGTTGAAAATAGCTAAAGCTGAATAGTCCACGGTGTATTATTCTCTCTACTTGTATATAGATTTGTATATATGTTTGAAACTTTTCATCATTCAATGTTTAAAATGTTGGTAATAAAGGGCCTTACAGATTAAAAAAAAAAAAAAACCTGACTACGTTAAGAGCTTAAGTTCATCAAAATAAGTTGATATTTTTAAAGCACTTTGACCATTACCTGGCACAAAGTACCACACAAATTTTAAATAAAAATTGGTAGCACCAAAAGATACCATAAAAGAGACAAAAAAACTACAAAATGGCAGAAGACATTTTGAACCCATAACTATTAAAAGACTTGTATCTAACGTATATAAAGAAGACAACTCACGAAGAAAAATACAGAAAATTTTAAAAGGACAGAAAATTTAAACAGGGACTTTCCAACAGAAATACTCCAAATGGCCAATAAACAAATGAAAAGCTGCTCAACCTCATTAGTATTGGGGGAAATGCAAATTAAAACCGCTGCACATACACCTGATGTTTGAGCCACAGCAAACCCTACATTGCTGGTGGGACTATATAGTTATCTCGTAAAGTTGAAGATAGCCTGACCCACCAGTTCTATTCTGAATATTCCACAGATGAACTTGTACACATGACCAAAAATCAGAAACAATGAAAATGACCACTGGAGAGGACTGTGGGAAGATGGTGTAGTGGGAAGCACCAGGAATCTGTCTCCCCACCTGGACAACAGTTGTACTGGCAGAATCTCATGTAGTTATTTTGGGACTCTGGAGTCTGCTGAAGGCTTGCAACTTCTAGGGGAAGGCCTGGATGGTAAATTATGGTCAATGTGGGGCAATTTCAGCTCTTTGCATAGTAGTGACTACCCATCCTCTATCCCCTAACCCAGCCACATGGCAGGCAGCTGTACACATGTTCCTGGAACAGCTTGGAGCCAGGGTGGGGAAAAAAGGAACCTGTCTTCCAAATATCAGGAAACTGTGCTGCTTCTGATCACAGAGGTGTAGACAAAGAGGTAGCCATCGTTGTCATACCTCCCTCCATTGTTACAAGTCTCTCCCCTCTCAAGTAACTTCCAGGAGATTTAAAGGACTGGCACCCTTTTGTTCCCCCTTCATTTTTTACTTTTCTACTTTCAGTAGCCAGACATTAAAGACTAGGACATTCAAGAACATCTACATATATGGGGAAAATTAGAAAGTGACCGTGTATGCCCAAGGAAAGGCTCAGAAAAGACATAAGACATTGAGTTTACACTTCAGGCTGACCTCAGTACAGAGACAGCTTACACCAATAAAAACAATAATAAAAAACAGCAAGTCCTGGGGAAAGGGGAGAAGTGATTTCCAGAGTTACCACATTACTAGATTCAAACGTCTGGTATTCAACTAAAAATCACGAGGCATATGAAGAAACGTGAGAGTATACCCCATTGAAAGGAAAAAGTAACTCAACAGAATTTGTCCCTGAAAAAAGACTTAATGGCAGATATACTAGACAAAAACTTTAAAACAATGGTCCTTAACGTGCTAAAAGAACTTAAGGAAGATGTGGAGAAAATCAAAACAATGTGTGAACAAAATGGAAGTATCATTAAAGGGACAGAAAACCCAAAAAGGGGCCAGCCCCGTGGCTGAGTGGTTAAGTTCACATGCTCTGCTTCAGCAGCCCAGGGATTCACCGGTTCAGATCCTAGGCACAGACATGCCACTGCTCATTAGGCCATGCTGAGACGGCATACCACATAGCATAGCCAGAAGGCCCCACAACCAGAATATACAACTATGTCTGGGAGGGGGTTTAGGGAGAAGAAAAAAAAAGATTGACAACAGATGTTAGGTCAGGTGCCAATCTTAAAAAAGAAAAAAAAATTCATTAGAGGAATTCAAAGGCAGATTTGAGCAGGCAGGGGAAAGAACTGGCGACTTGAAGATAGGACAATGGAAATTATTGAGATTGAGGAACAGAATGAAAAAAGATTGAAGAAAAGTGAACAGAGCCCAACAGACCTATAGGACACCATCAAGCAAACCAACATACACATTGTGGGAGTCCCAGGAGAAGAGAGAAAGGGGCAAAGAGAATATTTGAAGAAATGGCTGAAAACTGCCCAAATCTGAAGAAAGACATGAATATAAACATCTAAGAAGCTCAATAAGCCCCAAGTAAGATGAACTCAGAGACCCACACCAAGACACATTGCAATCAGCAAGAGAGAAGCGAATCATCAGACACAAGGGTCCTCAATAAGACATGTAGATTTCTCATCAGAAACTTGGAGGCTAGGAGACAGTGGACTCACGCAGGAGTTCCCTCTTATCTGTGGTTTTGCTTCCCACAGTTTCAGTAACCTGTGGTCAATGATGGTCTGAAAACATCAAATGGAAAATTCCAGAAATACACCTACGTTTTAAACCGCATGCCGATCTGAGCAGTGTGATGAACTCTCATTACATCTTGCCCAGGACATGAATCATCTCTTTGTCCAGGATATCCACACTGTATATGCTACCTGCCTGTTAGTCACTTAGTAGCTGTCTCAGCTATAACATCAACTGTTGCAGTACCACAGTGCCTGTGTTCAAGTAACCCTTATTTTATTTAATAATGGCCCCAAAGCACAATAGTAGTGCTGCTCGCAATTAAGACATGCAAAAGAGGAGCTGTAAAATGCTTCCTTTAAGGGAAAAAGTGAAAGTTCTCAACTTTATAAGGAAAGAAAAAAAATCCTGCGCTAAGGTTGCTAACATCTACAGTAAGTTTTATTACAATATGTTGTTATAATTGTTCTATTTTATTATTAGTTATTGTTGTTAATCTCTTACTGTGCCCAATTTGTAAATTAAACTTTATCATAGGTATGTGTGTATAGAAAAAAGACAGTATCTGTAGGGTTTGGTTCTCTCCATGGTTTCAGGCATCTACTGGGGGTCTTGGAACATATCTCGTGCGGATAAGGGGGAACTACTGTAATATTCAGAGTGCTAAAGGAAAACTGCCAACCAAGAATCCTGTATGTGGCAAAACTGTCCTTCAAAAGTGAGGGAGAGATCAGGGGCTGGCCCCGTGGCCGAGTGGTTAAGTTCGCGCACTCCGCTGCAGGCGGCCCAGTGTTTCGTTGGTTCAAATCCTGGGCGCGGACATGGCACTGCTCATCAAACCACGCTGAGGCAGCGTCCCACATACCACAACTAGAAGAATCCACAATGAAGAATATACAACTATGTACCGGGGGTGTTGGGGAGAAAAAGGAAATAATAAAATCTTAAAAAAAAAAAAAAAAGTGAGGGAGAGATCCACACATTTCTAGATAAATAAAAGCTGAAGGAGTTCGTGACCACTAATTTTCCCTGCAAGAAATGTTCAAGGGAGTCCTGCTGCACGGTGAAATGAAAGGATGCTAGACAGTAACTCAAAGCTGTATGGAAAAGTAAATATCTCAATAAAGGTAAGTACATGTGCAATTATAAAAGCTAATATTATTGTAACAATGGCTTGTAACTGTAGTTTTCATTTTCTACATGATTTAAGAGACTAATACACTTAAAGAAAAGAGTTATTACTGTAAAAGCTAGTATTACTGTAACATTGGTTTGTAACTCCAAATCTTGTCTTCTGCATAATTTAGGAGACTAATGCATTTAAAAGAATCATTAGGGGCCGGCCCCATGGCCAAGTGGTTAAGTTCGAGTGCTCCACTTCAGTGGCCCAGGGTTTCGCTGGTTCAGATCCTGGGCGCAGACATGGTACCGCTCATCAGGCCATGCTGAGGCAGTGTCCCACACAGCACAACCAGAGGCACTCACAACTATATCATACGACTATGTACTGGGGGGCTTCAGGGAGAAGAGGAGGGATAAAAAAAAGAGGAAGATTGGCAACAGTTGTTAGCTCAGGTGCCAATCTTTAAGAAAAAAAAAAGAATCATTACTTTATGTTTGGGGGCACACACTGTATAAAAATATAATTTTATGACATCAACAACTGAAAAGGGTGGGGACAGAGCTATAAAGGAGCAGAGTTTTTCTATGTTACTGAAGTTAAGCTGCTATAAATTCAAATTAGAATTTTATAGCTGTATGATATTGTGTAATCCCCATAGCAACCACAAAGAAAATAGCCATAGAATTTACACAACAGGAAATTAAGAAAGAATTAAACATTTTACTACAAAAAAAATCAACTAAACACTAAAGAAAGAATGCAGGAAATGAGAGACAAAAAAGCTCTAAGGCATATAGAAAACAAACAGTACAATGACAGAAGTAAGGCCCTCCTTATCAGTAATTACTTTAAGTGTAAATGGACTAATGTCACCAATCAAATGACAGAGATTGGCAGAATGGATAAAAATCACATGATCCAACAATATTCTGTCTACAAAAGACTCACTTGAGATCCAAAGACACAGGATAAAAGTGAAAAGATGGAGAAAGATATTATTTACAAATAATAACCAAAAGAGAGCAGAAGTAACTATACTAATATCAGACAAAATAGACTTTAACAAAAAAAGTTACAAGAGTCAAAAAACAAGGACATTATATATTAATAAAAGTTCAATACAGCAAGAAATATAAAAATTATAAACATTTATGCTCCTAATGACAGACCATCAAAATATATGAAACAAAAACTGACAGAACTGAAAGGAGAAATAGTTCTACAATAAGACTTGGAGACGTCAATAACCCACTCACAATAATGGATACAACAATCAAACAGAAGATGAGTAAGGAAACAGAGGACTTGAACAACACAATAAACCAACTAGATCTAAACAGACATATACAGCACAATCCACCCAACAACAACAGAATATACACAGGGGACGTTTTCCAGGATAGACCACGTTAGGCCACAAATTAAGTCTCAATAGTTTTAAAAAGAGAGAGAGAGAGCATACCAAGTATCTTCTCTGACCACAGTAGAATGAAGTTAGAAATTAATAACAAAGAAAACTGAAAATTCACAATATTGTAGAAATTAACACACTTTTAAACAACCAATGAATCAAAGAAGAAATCAGAGTGGAAATTAGAAACTACTTAGAGACAAATGAAAACAAAAACAACATACCAAAACTTACAGGATGCAGCAAAATTGGTGCTAAGGGGGAAATTTATAGCTTTAAATACTCACATTAAAAAGCAAGAAATGGGGTCGGCCCTGTGGCCCAGTGGTTGAGTCCACGTGCTCCGCTTCAGTGGCCCGGGGTTTCACTGGGTTCAGATCCTGGGCGCAGACATGGCAGCGCTCGTCAGGCCATGTTGAGAGGCAGCGTCCCACATACCACAACTAGAAGGACCCACAACTAAAATATACAACTATGTACTGGGGGGATTGGGGGAGAAAAAGCAACAACGAAAAAAGAAGACTGGCAACAGTTGTTAGCTCAAGTGTCAATCTTTAAAAAGAAAAAAAGCAAGAAAGGTCTCAAGTGAACAACCTAACTTTCAACTTAAGGAACTGGAAAACAGCAGACTAAATCAAAGCTAGCAGAAGGAAGGAAATAATAAAGGTTACAGCAGAGATAAATGAAATTGAGAATAGAAAAACAATACAGAAGAATCAATGAAACCAAAAGTTGGATCTTTGAAAAGATCAACAGAATTGACAAACTTTTAGCTGGATGGACTAAAAATAAAGAAAGAAGACTCAAATTACTAAAATCAGAAATGAAACAACATAATACCACAAGTTCTAGTCAGAGCCATTAGGAAATAAAAGGCATCCATGGGGCCAGCCCAGAGGCACACTGGTTAAATTCACACATTCCGCTTCAGCGGCCCGGGGTTCACCCGTTTGGATCCTGGGTGTGGACATGGCACTGCTTGTCAAGCCATGCTGTGGGAGGTGTCCCACATATAAAGTAGAGGAAGATGGGCACAGATGTTAGCTCAGGGACAATCTTCCTCAAAAAAAAAAAGAAAGAAAGAAAAGGCATCTAAATTGGAAAGGAAGAGGTAAAATTATCTGTTTGCAGATGATAGGATCTTCTATGTAGAAACTAAACAATCTGAAAAGGAAATTACAAAACCAATTCCACTTACAATAGCATCAAAAATAAAATACTCAGGAATAAACCAAGAAAGTGAAAGATATGTACAAGGAAAACTATAAAACACTGCTGAAAGAAATTTTAAAAATATAAATAAATGGAAACATATCCCATGTCCATAGATTAGAAGACTTATTATTGTTAAAAATGTCAGCAGTACCCAAAGCAGTCTACAGATTCAATGCAATCCCTATCAAAATCCCAATGGCGTTTTCTGCAGAAATAGAAAACACCCATCCTTAAATTCATATGGAATCTCAGGGCACCCTGGGCAGCCAAGACAATCTTGACAAAGAAAAACAAAACTGGAGGACTTACGCTGCCTGATGTCAAAACCTACTACACAACCACAGGAGTCAACAGTGTGGCATTGGCATGAAGACAGACAGAGAGATCAACAGAACAGAGAGCCCAGAAATAAACCCTCACATACACGGGCAAATAATTTTTGACAAGGGTACCAAGCCCATTCACTGAGAAAGGACAGTCTTTGCAACAAATGGTGCTGGGAATACTGGATAGCCACATGCAAAAGAATAAAGTTAGATCCCTACCATATACAAAATTAACTCGAAATAGATCAAGACCTAAATGTGAGACCTAAAATAAGAAAATGGGACAAAAGCTTCACAACACTGGATTTGGTAATGATTTCTTGGATATGACACCAAAGGCACAGGCAACAAAAAAAAAATAGACAAATTGGACTTAATGAAAATTAAAACATTTTTTACATTAAGAGTCACTATCAGGGGCCAGCCCCATGGCATAGTGGGTAAATTCTGCACACTCTGCTTCAGCAGCCCAGATTCACAGGTTCAGCTCCAAGGTGTGGACCTATACCACTTGTCAGTCACGCTGTGGCAGTGACCCAAATATAAAGCAGAGGAAGACTGGCACCCACGTTAGCTCAGGGCTAACCTTCCTCAGAAAAAAAGAAAAAGAGTCACTATCAACAGAATAAAAAGGCAATCCACAGAAGGGGAGAAAATATTTCCAAGTCACATATCTTGTAAGGGATTAATATCTAGAATATACAGAGAACTCCTGGAACTCAACAACAACAAAAACCTTATTCAAAAATGGGCAAAGGACTTGAAAAGACATTTCTCTAAAGAACAAATACGAATGTCCTATTGGAACTCATTAGGATAGCTACTATGAAAAAAACAGAAAACAAGTGTCAGGTGAGGATGTGGAAAAATCACAACCCCGTGCACTGTTCGCAGAAATGTAAAATGGTAACAGCCACTGTGGAAAACAACATGTAGGCCCCTCAAAAAATTAAAAATAACACTAAGATATCACCTTACACCTGTTAGAATGGCAAAAATATCCAAAACCAAGAGTGACAAATGTTGGAGAGGTTGTGGAGAAAAAGGAACCCTCATACACCACTGGTGGGAATGGAAACTGGTGCAGCCACTATGGAAAACAGTATGGAGATTCCTCAAAAAATTAAAAATAGAACTACCATATGATCCGGCTATTCCACTACTGGGTATCTATCTAGAGAGCTAGAAGTCAGCAATTCCAAAATTCCTATGCACCCCAATGTTTATTGCAGCATTATTTACAATAGCCAAGACGTGGAAGCAATCTAAGTGCCCATCAACAGATTACTGGATAAAGAAGATGTGGTATATATATATGTGATGGAATACTACTCAGCCGTAAAAAAGAACAAAATCGTCCCATTTACAACAACATGGATGGACCTTGAGGAAATTATGTTAAGTGAAATAAGCCAGATAGAGAAGGACAATCTCTGTGTGACTCCACTCATATGAGGAATTTAAACCTGTGGACAAAGAGAACAGATTAGTGGCTACCAGGGGAAAGGGGGGGTGGGGGGTGGGCACAAAGGGTGAAGGGTTGCACCTACAACACGACTGACAGACAATAATAATAAATTTCACAAGATTGTAACCTATCATTAATGCAATAAAAAATTTAAAAAAAAAAGAAAAAGAAAAAATCACCATATGACCATCAACAAAAGAATATATAACAAGGTATATTCATACAGCGGGATACCGTATAACAATAAAAAGGAATGAACCGCAGGACACAACACAGATGGCTCATACAGCACCGAATGAAAAAACAACACACAAAAGAACACACAGGATGACTCCATTTACCTAGTGTTCAAGAGCAGACAAACTAAACTACATTTATAAGGATGGCTAGAAGGGGGTACAATTCTAAATGGAAAGAGGTGAGTGGATCACGGAAGGTGACTTCTAATGGTTCCCAATCGTGGGTACCTCAAAATCACCTGGGGGATGTGGAGGGAGCTTTAAAGTCTGCCCATGTCTGGGCCCCACACACAGGGGTTCTGATTTCACCACGATGCTGGCCTTGGGCATCCGTTTGTAAGGCTCTCCAGGTGTTTCTAATGTGAGGACAAAGTTGAGGACACTGCTCTAAGGTGAAGCGAGAGGGCTGGGGGAGGGGATGCGGGGCCTCTAGGTGCTGGCGATGGCTTCCCTTGGCCTGGGGGGAGTCTCACAGGTGTGAGCTTTATCATTTTCTACTATCCTGTACGTTTGTTTCATGCCTTATCTACACACGTCAGCTCTTCTCTTGCTCCACAGCATACGCGTAGGTGTTCCAGGGCCCGCAGCTCACAGCCCTTACTTGGAGTTGCTTCTCTACAAAGTATTCCACGCGGCAGGGCCGATCCCAGCTGCTTGTGTCCTTGTGGCCAAGCTGTCCGTATTTACCTAAAGTGAAACGAGCCTCGTGCCATCCTCTCTGTGGCCAGGAGGCCTTTCCCTCCAGGAAGGAGCACCAGCCCATTGCCCCAAGTGCTGGGTTTAAGCCCCCACCCTGCTGGAGTCTGCTCTGTGAATGCAGGAGACCAACGCCATGGCGCCTCCAGGGCCAGGCAAGCCCGCAGGTCCCCAAGAGGCAATGGCCACCAGCCATGCCAGGCAAGATGCTCCTCCAGCTTCCTTGCTCCTAGGCCCGAAGGCTCAGAGCAAAGAGTTTTGTTTTATCTTTTTCTCTACCCAGTGCTAGACGAAAAGATGCTTCATAAACACGGGCCAAACATTCCTTAGGACAAATACTTCCTCAGAAAGGCAGAGGGGAAGCACTGGTCTCGTCTCCTCTTTCCCTCCTGTCTGGTCTCTGACCTGAGTTTGCCTAGGTCTGCTCTACAGTTGGGAAGACACAGCTTCTCAGTCCTCGTCTTCCAAGGGGCCAGGCCAAGGCCCCGGCCGCCACTGGTCTGCATGGCTGCTGTCACCCGCTCTCTGCTCCCAGGCTTTCCTCCCACTGGTTTAAGCTTCACAAAAGCAAACCCCTTACTTACCCCAACCCCAGGTGTAGAGCTCTCCTGTTCCTGCAACCAGAAAGACAGTAGGGGCTGTCAGCACTGGTCCCTACCGAGGCACTTATCCAGCTTGGGCTGCCATGCCCCACAGCCAGCACATTACAGAAAGGTGTCGCTTAACAACGGTTATGTCCTGAGAAAGTTGTCACTGTGCAAACATCACAGTGTGCACTTACACAAACCTAGATGGTACAGCCTGCTACACGCCTGGGCTCTGTGGTACTAATCTGATGGGACCACCATCATATACGTGGTCTGTCATTGGCTGAAACATGGCACATGACTGAGTAACCGCCAGATTCGCTTGGCATTGCACAACATATTCTCTCCCCAACAACTGTCTAATCACATTTAGGGTGGTAAAGGATCCAGATTGGAAAAGTTCACCCTCCTCTTTGCCAACTGATTGGCAGGCATCTCACAGCTACTGAACTGAGGAGTCTTAGAAGCTGGGCTGGGAAGGCGCTGCCTTGGGATGGAGACGCTGCAAACATCAGCCCCGTCCAGAAGGAAGGACCTCCGCGGCCTGACCAGCCGGGGAGCCACTATTAAAGCCAGTGGGGGTTAGGGCTCTATTCGCTGAGGCAGCTACTTAGTTCATGTCAAAGATGCTTAAAATAGTAGTTTTTTAGGTGACCGCACCCTTTTCTGCAGCCAGCAGCCAGAGAGCGGTTTGGAGTAACTTCTTGCTCCATCCTGAACCAGCCCCCCCGGCCCCACTCACTTGTCACCACTGCTGTGTGTCGAGATCCACAGCTGGCCTTCACGGCCTCTGAGCCCCGCGGGAGATCCAGTAAAGCTGGGAACGGCTGCACAGCTATGAAGGGGGTAGGGGCGCCATCCTCTCTGCCAGCTGTGCTCTTCACGTCAGGACCACCTTCATGCAGTCCAGCGGCTTCAGAGAAGCAGTAAGAGTGATGATGATAACGACGGTTAGTGAGCAGTGGCCTAAACTTTATTCACACATTCACTCACTTAACACAACAGCTCCAAAGCTGATGCTCCCAACCCCCACATTCCCCAGAAGTGCTGGAGTTCACAAGTTTGTGGGGAGTGTTGACACTGGCATCAGCCTGGCCACGCTTTCTCCCATAAGGGGCTCAGAGTGCTGTGGTGTGTCCTGGGGGTCCCATGATGTCACATGTCCCTTCTGAGCACTGTAAGCTCTCAGGCAAGCATATGGCCAGGAGTCAGGAATGACAGAAACGTGTGAAAGTCAAGAGTTAACCCTCACCTTCCCCGGCGACTGTCTTTCCATCCTCCGCCAGGCTCCTGGTGGGCAGGGCCAGCTGCCCTGACTCGTTCCAGCCCCAGATATAAACATCCCCAGTCTCTGAAAGAAAGTTAAGGGGGCCCATTAAACAGATGGGAGCCCACTCTGCCTCCATCCCAACTCCCCTCCACCCCACTAGCTCCCAGGGGACGGCTAGCCCCGCCCTGCCGAGCTGGCGCTCCAGGCAGAGTGCCCCCCTCAGGCCCAGCAGCATCCTGGGCATCACGATTCACTTCCCCACAAGGGCCTTCCGGTCACCCTTTTCTTTAAAGGAACTCTCTTGCTGGACCTTCCACTCCATTTTCACCTTTTTTCCTTCGTTGGTAAATTGCCCCACCCCACCTCCCACCACACACACAGACACACGCTTTGGAAATGTATCCCTGGACGTTCCCAGTGGCCTCCCTTTCAAACCCACGGAGCCCACGCCCTTTATTCAGTCCGGTCTATCCTGTCCCCTTCCCCCTCCCCCCGTCCTGCTGAAGCCTCCGGAAGCTCGCACCTCTGTCGCCCCCCACAGCCTACAGTTTCTTGGTTAGAACAGCCCTAATGCTAAAAGTTCACTGACAGTAGTAGCTCATTTTTATCAAGTGGTTAATCTGTGCCAAGGTTTTAAGCACTTTCCAAACATAATCATTAGTAATAACAGCCCTACAGAGGGTTATATGACAATATCCCCATCTTATTCACAAGAAAACTTGAGGCACGGAGAGGTCAAGTGCTCCGCCTGAGGTCACAAGGAGCAGAGTGATGATCAGAACCTACGAAGCCTGGTTTGCAGCCTCCGTGCTCAACCACTACATCAAACTCAAGGCCTGCAGCCCCGCCGGGCACGCAGGGCAACACTTCCCGCTGGGCTCTGTTTCCAGCCCTCTCTCCTCTTCCCTCCAGCCCAGCAGCTCTCGGGCCTGGCTGCCAACCCAGGCCCATTACCTGAGAATGGGGGGGGGGGGGGTGCGCAGGATCGGGTCATTTTTCGAGCCCCTGGGGATGTCAGTGCAGCCAAAGCTGCAGGTGCAGATCCTTGCAGGTCTTCTGCTCCCAGCCCCACCCAGCAGCCCAGGGATCAGCCGTCCCTGGATCGCCTGCCAGGGTGGTAGCCTCAACACAGCTCAGAGTGAAGCTCCTCATTCGGGGCTCACCACAAGGGCTCACCCTCACCACCATCATCCTCTGTGGGCATCTGAGCGCCCGATGTGTGCCACACATCATGGCCACGTGGGCAAATGCAGCCTCTCTCCATTTTCCTTGGCATGGCTGCCCCCTCACCCCTTCATGCTCCCTTGGGGAATATTTCAGAAAGACAGCCCTGGCTGGAGGCAGGTGGCCAGGAGGGGCGGTGAGACCAGTAACAAGATAGGAACACCTGCAGGTGGTGTGAGTGGGTGAGGGGTGCAGAGGGGCGGGATGTGAGCAGCTTAGGAGCCATGAATGACTGGGCTGATGACCTGGGAGGACCTGGGGAGAAGGCCTGGCCGGGCGGCTCAGAAAACTGGAAGAGGAGGAAGGAACGGGAAGGTCTGGAGCCTACAAGACCCTGAGCTGGTGTAGAGAAGCCCTAGGTCACTCACCACTCACACTCACAGAGTGCCAGCCACCTGCGGCCACCTCAGCCATGGGCAGGCCCTGCAGCGCCTCCAACGGCCTCGGCTCCAGCTCTGCCTCCAGAGTCCCGTGGCCCAGCTGGCCATGCCTGAGCAAGGGAGACTCCAGTCAGCCACAGGCTCAGCAAGGGGTCTCCCTCCCCCACCCTCCCCAATCACACTCACCTGCCCTATATGCTCATCTTCCACTCCAGCCATGTTTACCTCCCACCCCCCGCCTGTCACCCGCAGAAAGCCCAGCTGGCCTGCACCTGCCCCCGCCCCCACTCACCTGCCCCCGCCCCAGGAGAACACCTGGCCCGCCTCGTCCAGCAGCAACGCGTGCTCAGCGCCCAGCTCCAGGCGGCGCGCCCGCAGCCCCGGGGCCAGAGGCCGGTAGAAGGGCGGCCGCGGGCTCACGTAGGCGCGGGCGCAGGGCAGCAGGGGCAGCGGCCCGGCCTGGGGCTTGCCGCCCGGCCCGTCATCCCCCTCGGCCCCTGCCTCCACGGTGTGGACCCAGAGGGGTTCCCCGCGCAGCTCCGACCCGGGCGCCCAGGCCTGCAGCTCCGCCCCAGTCTCGGGGCCCGGCCCCGCGCGCAACAGCACAAGCAGCGCCTCCGAGGCCCACGCGTCCCTGCAACCGCCCGCTGCGCCGCCCGCCGCGCCCGCCAGTTCCAGCCGGCCGCCACCTGCAGGGGCGGAGAGCGCACTGCAGAGGCCGGGGGTGGCGCGCAGGGGGCTGGGGGCCGCGCGCGCGGGGCACCGGGGGGGCGCTCACGGCTCACGAAGGCGGTGTAGCTCCAGCTGGCGCTCACGCGGTACACGTCGAGGCCCGCGCCCGGCGCACGCAGCGGCTCGGGGCTCAGCACCCGGCGCTCGCGCCCCGAGCCCAGCGCCTGCCCGAAGCCGCAGAAACCGAAGCCGAACCAGGCCCCCGGGCGCTCCTCGGCCATGTCCTGACAGCGCCCTCAGCTGCGCTGGGCGGTGGGACTACAGCCCGAGGCGATTCTTGGAGACGAGCCCCTTGCGGGCCACTGCAGCTGCCTTATCTGTAAAATGGGAAAAATACCATCCTCCTAACCACGGAGGCACACGTAGCCATTCCACAAACGTTCGGGGCCGGAGCCTTGGCTAAAGTCCTACCAGACTTAGGAAGATGCGGAGCTGCCTAGAGTGACAAGGCCCTTTCTTGTCCTCCCTTTTGACTCAAGCAAGCTCAGGGTCCCACAAGTGTCAGGCGCGTTATCCCATGTAACCTTGGGAACCAGAACTGCCCCCATTTGACAGAGGAGACTCCCAGAGAAGGTAACTCTGGGGCAGTCACACAGCTTAGGGCTGAGAGGGGCAGAGGGCCAAACTCAAGGCCCACCGACTCCACATCCAATGCTCCTCCCACAAGTGGAAAGCAGAGCGTTGGGAGACTACCCTGTATGGGTCACGACCAGCTCCAGGGTTCACGCCTGCCTCTGCAGCTTTGTGTCCTTAGGCCAATTCACCGAAGCTGAGTCCAACTCAAGTTTCTTAAGTTTTACAAGGGTGGGAGGAGGGGAGGGTGAGGTTTGTACCTACCTGGTAGAATTGTTCGGAATAGACGCAAATAAAGGGTTCAAGGGCTGGCACACACCCTCATAAGCACACCGTAAGCACTAGCTTACTAAATCCACTACTTAGAGTTGATAAAAATGCCCAGTGCCACCTTCTGGTTTTCAGGCACCTGTTTAAACAGTTTCAACTTGACCTCATCTCGGCATTTATTCGTTCTAAAAGCATGCACTGATCCCTCACTCTGGGCCGTTGAGGACAGCCGTCTGCCCCTAAGGAGCTCACGCACAAATGGAGAGGAAGACGCACAGTCCAGCGCTTACAACAGCAGCGCCACTTTCTCCCTACCGCACGTGCGGCTTGCTCAGGATTCCACAGGCATTTTCAAGCCTTTGAAGTCACAGCCTGGGTCTCCTCCTAGACCGAAGCTCCTTGACCCGGGCTTGGCCTCCTACCCCCTTCCGTGTGCAAATCCAACCCAAGGGGGCCTCTGCCCTTGATCTTGACCCTGTGCCTTCCACCCATTCAGGCAGCTCCTTCCGATGGGCAATCTGGACGGAGGAAAGGCGGGCGCGCAGAGCGGCCGCGCGGGTGTGGGTCGCCCGCCCAGTACCTGGCCGCCAGGCGCCCTGGAGGCCAGGTTTGAAGAGCCGCGCCCGGGGCGAGGCGCCCATTGGCTGCCGCAGCCTCCCCGGGGCCAATCGCGGGCGAGGGGGGGTGACGTCGCCGCTGGGCGGTCGGCCGCAGGGCAGCGCTCACCTGGTGCTGCAGCGGCCGCGCGGTCCCCGCTCCGTCGAGCCGGCCCTCCAGCCGACGCTGGGCCGCTGCGGGCGTGAAGCGGGGAAGCGCCCCGTGGGCGTGGGCTAGGCAGATGTCAGACCCGGCGGCCCCGCCCCCGCAGGCACCGCGGGGCAGCGAGGCTCGATTAGAAGCGCTCGGGGACGCTCATCAAGCGCCGCGCTAAAGGGCGCTGGGTCACCGGCCCGGGTCTGGGACGGCGGCAGCCCGCTACTGCACACGCGCGGGACGGCCGCCCGACAGGAAGCAGCCTCGGGAGCCGGCGCCTCGCGGGCTTTACCTTCCATTGGCTCGGGACCTGCCACTTACCTCCGTTGAGCCAGTGAGCTTCAAGCTGGGCGGAGCCCGCAGAGCGGAAGCAGCTCTCCGGAGGCCCAGCGCCGGCACGTGGGGACATGGGCCCCGCTCCAGCCGGCTCGGCTGCGGGGACTTCCCGCACGTTTTTCCGTGAGGGAGCAGCATGCCCAGGGCGACACACCGACCCCAAATCCAGAGCACCGCCCGAGTGGGGGCCACTGAGAACTCTCAACACAAAGTCCTGAAGGGCCGGCATCTAGAGCCTGTACCCTAAACGCATCTTTTCTCCTGATTGGATAGGTTTTATTGATTAGCTTCCTAGTGAAACTGAGGATGAAGGAGTTAAAATTTCCCTGGATTAGGGTGAAACTGCACCTTGTACCCACAAGGTTAAGGTGGGAAACAAAATAACCAGTTTCTGAGCTTGCCTTGCAGAAGAGGAGCACCGCTGATAAGAGAATAGCTTGCTGATGGGACCCACCCCCACCCCAGGCATCTCGCAGGAGCCTTGAGAAGCTACCGTGACTCATTGTAAACTTCAGCTACATGCTCCCTCTCCCCTGTCTAAAATCCCAAATAAAAACCCTTGCAAGTAGCTTTCGGCGAGTTCAGGATCACAGCGTTAGCTGCCTGTTCTTGCTCAGCGCTTTGCAATGCTTTGCAATAAACTCCTACTTCCTTCACTACTCCCGCTGTCAGAGTGGCTTGCTGGGCAACGGGTGAGCAAACTCACTTCAGGTTCATAACACTAGGCTTATCCCTTGACCCTCCAATAGGATTAGGAAGCAACTCAGCAGGCTCTAGAGTGGGGAATCCACCAGATCCCTTCGGTAAAGGCAGCTCTGCTGCTGCTGTGGAGCTCCACTGTGCACCACCACCCCCAGCTCCTGTTCCAGACTCGGGCCCACCACCAGCCTTCCCTGCCCACAGGCGGCACGCATTCGATTTCACACACTTTTATTAGTGGGTCAGCAGCAGGCCTGCTAGCTGGCTCAGGTGGTGCTCAAGGTGGTGAGGCTGCTCAACATGCCCTTCCCAGTGCAGGAATCCACAGGCTGAGTTCGGAGTCACCTTCCCCACCCTCAGCTGTCTACAGTAGTACAGGAGAGGGCCCTGCAGTGTGAGGCTGGAGGCAGTGCTGGCAGAGCAGGGCTGTGACTGATGTGGCCCCTGACTCAGAGCAGAGGACATCAAAGGGCAGCTGCAGAGGAGAGGCCAGAGTGTTTGGGACCCAGCCCCCACCAGCAAGGCCGTGTCTGTCCTGGCCCCCTGTGCTGTGGTAGGTAGCGTGTGCATTAGCAGCCCCTCACTCTCCATCCTGGTTGGGCTTGATAAGCCCATAGTCCACCGCTTTGCCCAGGCAAGCTGCAGCCACCCTGGTGACGGGGCTCTCTTTGCCCTTAGCCAGCACCGACAGGATCTCCAGCACCTCGCTCTCCATCAAGGTGCTAGCAATCTCTCTCGAGGCCTCCACCATGTTCAACACCACCACGGCGCCCCGGTGCTGCAGCTCCTGGTTGGGGCTCAGAAGCAGGGCCTGCAGGATCTCCAGCCAGTGCGTGGTCTGCAGGGAACACAGTGGTGTGACCACTGAGCAACAGGCTAAACCCTGGCAGGGGACACACCCGCACACCTTGGGACTTCCCCCACCAACCGCCACCATGCTGGGGGTTCCTGGCCCACCTCCCCTTCCCACTGAGCAGAGGCACTGACCACTTGGGGGATGCGGCTGCAGAGCGAGGGCCGCATGGAAGTGAGCATGGCCAGGCCCCCAGCAGCCGCGCGCTGGAGCAGCTCGTCGTCCTCGCCACTGTACAGCACCAGCAGTTTCAGCCGGTCATTGCCCTCGGCTTCAAAGAGGTCCTGCACCTGCGGCCAGATGAGGGGTGTGCGCGGAGTCAGCTTGGGCAAAGCCCAGCCAGGGCCCAGGTATTTCTGCACAGCTGCCGGCCACGACCGCCAGGACCGACCCTCACCTCCTTGCTCATGGCCAGGTTACACATGCACTCCGTGGCCGCCCGTCGGATCATCTCGTGCTCCTCAAACATGTAGCCCTCAATCATGGGCACGGCCTTCTCCTTCAGGATCTTCTGCCTGCCGGGCCAGGGGTGGAAGGGTCAGCATCGTCAGAGCCTCGGCATCCCCTGCCCCCAGCCCCGTAGCCCCACAGAATCGAGCCCGAGCTGAGGATCTCCCTGGGCAATGTCCAAACGCCCTCCTCCACCAGGGATGAACTGCACTGGGGTCCAGCCTTCTGCCCAGGCCTAGGAGACGGCAGGGGACCGTGGACAATGCTCTCAGCTCAGAGTAGGAGACCAGACTGGGGGTGATGGTGACACTAACACGGAATATTCAAGCACTCTCCTGGCCTGGCACTTGGACTACCTCAGTAATCCTCACACGGCCCTAGGGTGATGGTGCAGGTGTGATGAGCATGACTATTGTGCAGAGGAGGAAACCAAGGCTAAGCAGTGAGTAATGTCCCCAAGGTCACGATTAGCAGTAATAGCGAATACGTATCGACTGGGCATCTTGCTAGGAGCCAGACTTATGTACCAAGTGCTGGTACGTGTATTTTCTCGTTTAATTCTCCTCACTATGACTCCATGAGATAGGCACTATCACCATCCCATTTCAGAGGGGGAAACTGAGGCACAGTGTGGTTTACATTACTTGTTTCAGGTTACACACTAGTACCCAGTGAAGCCGGGATCTGAACCCAGGCGGTCTGACTCCAGAGCCGGCACGGTTACTGCTTGGTGACTCGCCTCTCATGGAGCACTGTCCACGTCACACCTCTTGGCCTGTCTCCTCAGCTGGATGTGACAGAGGGGTTACTGCGAGGCTCGAACAAAGCTGTGACCACAGAGTACTTTCCAAACTGTAAAGTGCTTCCCTGGGGATAATCTAAACCCTGATGCCGCCCCCTGCCCAGGCCGCCTGTCCCAAGGGCACTGACCGGAGCCTCTCACTGATGCCCGCCAGGTTTGTCAGAGCCATGAGTGCCTCGAAGTTCTGCAGGCCCGAGCAGTGGAGGTGCAGCAAGGAGACAAGGGGCCGGACCACCTCGTAGACCTGTGGTGTGCACGTGCCTGTCAGGGCTACTCGCCCCAGCCCCACCGACCCACGGACCCCGCAGGTGGGAGTCCACCCCGAGAGAAGGCTGCCCTCCCCGCCCCGGGGGCTCAGCAAAGCTGCCACTTCCTCTTGGTCCCAAGGAGGAGCCACAGCCCAGGTCAGAGGCCATCGGGGCCCAGGGAGGGGTAGAGACCAGGGCTGGGGCAGGAAGACACGCACCCGCTCGCCAGGAAAGGTCATCTCTGGGTTGGAGGTGATGGTGAGCTTGGCGAGAGCCTGGGCCGCCTTCGTCTGCCCCACGTCAGTGCCCTCCAGGGCCAGCGGGAGCAAAGCCTGTGGGGACAAGCCCGTCAGTGTCCAGACACGCCCAGGAGTGGACGGCTGGAACCAGCAGGCCCTGAGCCCTGACTGACTGCCCTCACCTTTCTCCTCCTCTCTGCCCAGCTTGACGCGGCTCCCTGCTCAGACCCTCTCCACCTCCCTCAGGCCTCTCATTAAGCTGCCCAAGTGCTTCCTGAAACACCTATGAAGGGCGAGCCATGGACGGGGGTGGGGCGGTGGGGGAGGTGGGGGCCAACGACACACGCAAAGGAGAGCTCAGGACCTAAAGAGACACAAAGTGCCGGGGCCTCTGATGAACCCTCCCTGCCAGCATCTCTCTCTCACAGGAAGACATTCCTGCCAGTCACCAACAATGTTCCCATCCCACATCTAAAACTACTCTTGGGTGTGGCAGCTGTTGCTGGGGTTTTATGGACCATCAGGAAAGCGTCTGTAAGCCAGCTCACCTTGCCCCCTCCCTGAGCGACCACGGTGCCGCGGTCCTCAGCCTCCTCCACCAAAGCCAGGAAGACCCTGCGGGGAGAGGGCAGCGTGGGTGCGGGGCTGGGCGGAGGAGGCAGCCCGGAGTCCCGCCCAGAGGCCCCAGCACCGGGACTGCCCCCTCGGGGGTCCGCGGGCAGCCTCGAGGCTTCCGAGCTGGAGGGGCTCCACCGGGCAGCCTCACCTGGAGAGCAGCTCGCGGCAGGAACTCGTCAGCACCGGGCTCTCGGTCTTCACCATGCACGTCAAGGCCGACACCACGCCCGCTGCCAGCAGCTTCTTCACCCGAGCCCGCACGAAGCTCGGTTTGTCCTGGGGAAGGAGGTGGCTTAGCAGAGGGGCCCCGGCCGACTAGAAGGGAAAGGGGGACCCTCTTCACAGCACAGAGTGATGGATGTGAAAACAAAGGGAAAGAAGCCCGCGTAAACGGAAGGCTCGTCTGCTATGGAAGCCCCAGGTGAACCGGTCCCCATGATGCAGAGACCCCCCCCCCCCAGCCCCTTTCAGTGGCCCCCTCACCTTGGGGTGCTGCTCGGGCACGTGCTGCTTGGCATACTTGGCCAGCTCCACCATCTTGGGGTCGGGTTCCTCGTAGTCGTAGCTGTTGGTGCAGTTCACCAGCGCTGAGGCCACCGCGAAGAGCACCGACCTCTCCTCGGACTGCCAGGAGCAGAGGGCCAGTCAGTCGGCCACCCCAGGGGGCAGAGCGGCACTGGGATAAATGCTGCCCACGCCCTGGCCCCCAATTCTACCCTCGCTGGACCCCTTGGGCGCCAGGATGAAGCTGGGAGCCCCCCCAGGGCCCTGCCTGGCGCTAGCCTTTGGGAGCTCACATACTTGACCTCCCCAACTCCACCAGAGACCGTCCTTTCCGACACTGCTGTTGCAGGCCAGTATGCCCACGCCACCCAGAGCAGCCACTCGGGCTACCAGCCCTCTCTCCCAGGCCACCAAAGCTATTGGCCAAGACCTGTCAAGAAAGCCTGGGAAGCTCTAACTCTAGACAGGGTCCCCGGATGGCTGCAGGGACCCCCGGAGCTACCCTGCTGAGCTGGAACAGGGCCTTGAGGGCAGCCTCGTCCTCCACAAACTCTTCCTTCACGTCGGCATCAAAGGTGAGGTAGGCCAGGCCCTCCACTGCCCAGCGCCGAGTGCCTGCGTCAATCTGGTCATTGCACAGCCACCTGGGGACACGCAGGGCGGTGGATGACCATCAGAACTGGGGGGGCTGGAAGGGGCACACCAGGACCAGGGGGTCAAAGCCAGGGGCCTGGGCATCGCCCCACATACGGAAGCAGATCACGTGGCAGGACCCAGGAGGTCTGCCTGGGGGATAGCCAGGGACCCTCACCCAGACCCTCCTCTCTTGACGTCTAGCTGACGGGGCATGGTGGGGCACGGCAACACCAAATGACTCACTTTCGACACTGCTTGGCCAGTTTGAGAGTGGAGCCTTCAGCAAACTGCTTCATGCTAAAGTCAGTGCCACCGGCCGAGCCCAGCTTACAAAGTCCCTGCGGGAAGAGGCGAGAAGCAGCTGCTGGCCTCTAGGGATGGAGGCAGAGCTGGGCTCCTCCACACCTGGCAGGGGCTCCCTCCCTGGCACTCTGCCAGGCTCGCAGGAGGCCACGCACACCCCCACCAGGCTACCACCTAGAGCATTCAGCAGCAAAAGCAGCTACTGGCACAGACTGACACATGGGCCGCTGTGCTGTCCTGGGCTCCAACCCCTCCCAATCTGCACCGGGATTTGCTCTGTTCCTTTCCATGTCATACAAAAAACCTCTTTACAGGTGGAGCAAAGGCGGAGAGAAGACAGGTGCCTCAGCCAAGGCCAAGATCCTTAGGGGACAGAGAAACCCAGAACTAAGGGCCCCAAGGAGGACCAGCTTCCCCCAAGGTGCCTGGCTGAAATGGGCTCACGGAGGCCACACAGGCCCCAGACCACCAGCTCCTGGGGCGGCCTGCAGGCCCAACCTTTCCACACAGACCCCCTCTGACCAGCATGGCCCACTGTGTCCTCCAAACTCCTTCAGCATCTCCTCCAGAGCTTCTCCCACCACCCTTAGCGGGCAGCACGTGCCACCCTGCATTCTCGGGTGTTCCGTCTGTATAAGGCTCATCTCCCTGACTTGACCATGAGCCCTGTGGGAAAGGAGCCAGGGCCCATGCTTCTGGCTTTGACAAGGCCCTGCATCCTCCCATATTTCCACCAAGAGTGGGCAGGACCGCACCCTGAGACACCAGCCAGCCCGACCCCCTGCCTGGCGGTCCCCCTGCCTGCCCCGCCCAGGCCTGCCCGTCTCACCACCAGCGCCCGGATGCGGATGCTGTCCTTCTCGCTGCGCTTGTACAGGTCCTTCAGCAGCGAGACGCCATTGGCGGTGATGAACGAGGCCCGCTTGGCCTTGCCGGCCGCGTGGATCAGGGCCTCCACAGCCACCAGCTGCTCCTCCTCCTGCTCAGAGGCACACAGAGCGATCACGCTCTCCATGACGCCGCTCAGCTCCAGGGCCCGGTTGCCGGCGTCACATGGGCCCTGCAGGAGGCAGGACACCGTCTGGATGGCCCGCAGCTTCCCGGCCAGCCCGTGGCCCTCAAACCAGCTCCTGAGGGGCACAGGTGACAGCTGTCACCCCAAGGCCAGCATAAAGGGACTCTTCTTCCCTGCCTTCCCCTCCACGGGCCAGGCACCTGTGCTGCCCAGGCAGGAACAGCGAGGAACTGCCGACGGGAAGCCCAGCACATTCCCCTGACAGCGGGCGCCGGCCTTCTCGCTCTCAGCTTTCAGGGAGCCGTCCCTGATGACACCCCACCCAACAGAGGTCACTCTCACTCACACCCTGTCTATCTCCTTCCTGTACTTAGGATCTGAAACTGCTCTGCTGGTTTCGTAATTTGTCACCAGTCTTCTCCAGCTGAGGCTCCATAAGGGTAAGGGCTGTGGTGTTACTGCTGTGTCGGAACAGACACACACTAAGTGCTCCATAAACATAGTGCGTGCTCGATGGCATGTGCCGCATTACAGGAGAAACGATCTGAGAACCAGCGTCCCTGGGGACATCACTTTGGAATAAGAAGTAGGCCCCAGGACCGCTATGCTAGCCCCTGCTAGACCTCCCCAAGGCTGCTCTTGCAGAAAACCTCTGCCTGCTGTTCCTCCCCAAAGAGTCGCGGCTTTTGCTGGAACCCCCGGCGGTGGGAGGCGGGCCGACTCCCTTACTTGATGTAGTTTTCGCAGAGTCGGTGGAAATTCTCCCTCTCGGCATCGCACTTCAGGTCATCGAAGAGCTTGCTGAGGAGGATGGAGGCGCTCATGCGGCTGTTGGCCGTCACCGTGAGCTCCCCGGGAGCGTCCTGCACAGAGCCCCCCACCTCCAGAATCTTCTTCAGACCTGAAAAGACACCCTGTGTAGATAGAACACTAGTTCCAACCCCTACAGGCAAAGGGGAGATGTTTCCTTGGACAGAAAAGCAGGACCCCTCTTGGACGAGGTAACAGAGGGCACACGGCTGCCTGGAGGGCAGGCGCAAAGAATCTGGTTGGCTGACTCGCTACCTGTGGAGGCAGCTGTGGGGTCAGGGAGGGACCTTAGAAGTGAGGTCTGCATGCCGGCCCTGCCCATGGGGCCCAATGTCCTGGGGCTTTGAGGTTCCTCATCTGTAAATCTAAAGGGGAAAATAGCATCCACACCTCACAGGACTATGGGGCTAACAAGGGGAGAGGAGCACCCAGAAGGTGTGCTCGTGCAGCGACTTCTGCCAAGCTTTCCTCACTTATCTTTTAGGGGAAAAGAGAAGTGTGAATTTTTATATTAGACATATGTTCTTTCCTGAATATAGAAGCAACACACGTTCACTGAAAAAAAGCTTCAGATACAGAAAGCTGATCCCTCCTCCCCGTTAACCAGCTCTCAGGCCTGCTCAACGTGCGTGCAGCACACATGGTCACGGCTGAGGGTCTAACTCTGCGTTCCCCGAGGGGGCAGCACAGGCCACAGGGTGCACTTCAGTGCAGACCCCGGGCTCACTGCAATCACTGCTGGGGATACACAGGCCCAGCAACCCAAGCAAGATGCCACCCGTGCTCAGGCTCTTTCTTGCTCTTTTTCAAACGGCATCACCTACCTTGGTCAATGACCCAGAGGGCGAGGCTGTTGTTGGGGTCCTTGGGAGACTTTCGGGGTACCACTTTGATGAGGAGGGTCAGGGCATTGTCTCGGCCTTGGCCCGAGACCCCCACCTCAGTCAGTAGCTCCAAGAGGTTACTGATGAGGACCTTCAGCTCCCGGGCGGGATCTGGCAACAAGACAACATCGGTGGGCTACATGGTGGCCCAGCCCCATCTGACCCTGAACTTCCCCAGTAGGCCAGGAAGATACGGGGTAGGGGAACCTGCATCCTGGGCTCTGGGCTGGGTTCCAGCCTTGCCCACAGGTGCCCTGGCTACTTGGAACACCAAGCCATATTCCTGAACAACCTGCAGCTGCAAGTCTGGTCCCCAACGAGCTGGCCTGGCTGGCTCAGCCCCTTTCCCTCCACGACAGCAACCCCCAAAGGACCACAGACCTGCTGCCACTCACCCACGATGATGGCGCCTTCTTTGCCTCGGAATCCTTTCTTGACACCTTCCTTGAGGGCATCAAACATAACGTGCAGCAGGTGGCAGGCAGCCAGGGACACAGCCTGGTTCTCCACGCCCAGGATGGAGACCACGCGCCGCGTTCCCAGCACACTCAAGGTCGCCACTGTCTGGGTGGGAGAGAGGTGGACAGAGCCTCAAGCTGGTGAAGGGCAGCCACAGAGACCCCTAACTGGGGGCCAGGGAAGGGCGCCCGAGGGGAGAAAACATTTAGAGGAAGGAGCAGCTCCAACGAAAACCAAGTGGGCCTGCCTGGGGGTGTGGCCGGGGGGCCCAGCATGACCTCGTTGAAAAGGCTTCCTAAAGAAAGCATTCCAGAGGAATTCTCCACCCTCTCTCCTCTCCTTGGCTCCAGACAAGACAAGGAATAAATACTGTGGTCCTGAAAGCAGCTGCTTTGGCCTCTGTCCCCCCAGGAAGGAGAAACAGCCTGGACAAAGCTACCTGCCTACCAGGCCCAAGGCCACCTAGTTCCTCCCCAATATCAACGCTGAGGCTCTGTCTACACCCTGGGGATTCTGCAGACAGAATTCACAGGCTCTTACCATTCTTAGTCCTGGGAGACCCAGAAATATAGCCGAACTTGGCCTAAAGAGCTTTCGCAGAGCATTGCACATTTCCACTCTCATGTAGGAAGTGTGGGCTCCTCTAAAAGTAACCAAGGGCCACGTCCCTGTCCCCTGGGTCAAGCCAGCTCCGGCAAGAGCTGGGGCATGGCCTCCGTGACACTGGCCCAGGGCAGGACTCTTCCTGCTGAACTGTCTGTGCTGGACACCCTCAGTCTATGCTGAGAATCATTTCAGGGTCAAGCCCTTCACATCTGGTCACTGTCTCGATGGTAAAGATGCTGTGTGTGACATCACTGACCACATCACTCACTGTGAGGACCCCCTCCAGGGGAACCCAGTTTGGTTTGTGGGGAAGGACAGGTGCCTTTTTCTTTGCAACAAGCTTGCTTTTACCACATGGACAATGAATGAGTCAGTGACAGGCACCTCTGTGAGCCGGCTCAGGGAAGCCAGCTCACGCCTGTGAGCCCACCCAAAGCAAGCACCCACTTCAGCCCAAATTATGTTGGCCTTTGTCGTGCCATTTTAATTTTTCCTCTCTTATTACATGTCTCCTTGTACTCTGCCTTACATTTTGGGGGGGAATAAGATGAAGAATAGAAGGGTGGAAGGGTGGGTGAGTGGATGGATGGATGGATGGACAAACAGATGGACGGACGGATGGAGGTAATAACTAGACCCTCTGGCACACGTACCCGTGACTGGTGCTCAGAGCAAATGCCGACCAGGGTGCGCAGAGCTGCCAGCATCAGGTCGCTCTCTCCCGTGTCAAGCAGGCGTTGCAAGAGCTGAACCCCGTTACTCCGGAAGATCTTCTCAGCTCCGGCATCCTCCCGGGCCAGCACCACCAGGTTCTGAGAAGCCTGCATCAGAGGAAGCACATCACCACGGGGACCCTGCACACAGCAGGGGCAGGGCAAGCAAAGGCCCTGAGCTCGGGACCTCATGGCTTCCACTGAGCAGCTGAGCGTCCGTGGCCACAAATTTAACCTCTCTGAACTTCAATTTCCTTCTCTGTAAGTAGAGGGAAGAGCGTGCTCTCAGGGTCGATGGTTAGAGTAAATGGGTCCCAAATCTCTGGCAGAGCCTGAAGGGCAGGGACAGTGCCTCAGTCACCTCTGTGCCCCTAGCTCCTGGCACAGGCCCTGGCCCACAGGGCGCTCAGTGAACACTGTTCCCTCTGCATGGCTCACACTCAGGGGCAGGCCCTCTGAGCTCCCACCCAGGGTCTGTGGGCCCAGCGGCACGATCTCAGGAGTGACATCCAGCAGACCAGGCCAACAGGGGCTTTGGGGGCAACGTCAGCACACAGGGAGGGTGCTATGGAAGGGCAGCTCTCGTGGGAGTTCAGCCCCACTCACGCAGTCCGGGCCCTATACCTTCTGCTTCTTCTCAGTGCCTTTCTCCTGCGGGTCCAGTAGTATCTGAAACATCTGCTCCACTTTGGCATCCGTCGAGGACATGTATCGCACCTATGACAAACCAACAAAGCATGAACAACATCACCTCTCCTGGCCAGAGACAACAAGTTGCCCGTTTGTTCTCTCTGGCTCCTCCCAGGCCTAGAGCCTGTCTCTGGGAGGCCCAGCAAGGATGCCTGGGCTTCAAGCTAGCACCAAGCAACCCTGGGCAGGAAGAGACTCGCCAGCCAGCTTCTCCTGAACTTCCCGAGGCTGTTTACTTCTCTGATTGCTTCCCTCTCGGGCAGCAGGGGCAGCACCGATGCTGAAGGCAGTGCCACTCAGAAGGGGAGGCATCCTGCCAGCCACGAGGCAACCCACCGCCAGTGGTGCCATCTCTGTTGTGGCAGCACGGTGCTCCGCCCCTGGCACCGAACTCAACATTTATGCCTCCTGTGAAGGCAGGCCATGAGGCAGCTGCTAGCATTCCCCCCAGCTCCAGAATTCTCTTTTTGACAGCTTCTAAAAATACTCTCAATGAGTACTCTTTCTCCCCAGGGTCCCAGACGTGGACAGCTGCCTAGTATGCATGCTGCCCCCCTTCCCTCGTGCATCTGTGCAGACATGACTAACCCGTCACAGCACAGTCTCCTGCCAGGCCCAGGCGACCTGCTTGCCAGGTTCTTCCTCTTAAATTAATTTTTAAATATATGTACCACATAAGTGATGTCTCTTTATTAAAAAAAAAATTAATGGCCGAAGCAAGCTCTCTTTTGAAAATCCCCCTCAATCCCATTCCTTTCCCCAGAGGTCACACAAACATACCATTTTGATGTATGTTTTTTGTTTGTTTGTTTGTTTGTTTGAGGAAGATTAGCCCTCAGCTAATATCTGTGCCCATCTTCCTCTATTTTATGTGGGACGCCTGCCACAGCGTGGCTTGAGAGCCGTGCTAGGTCCACACCCAGGATCCAAACCTGCAAAGCCTGGGCTACCAAAGTGCAGCACGTGAACTTAACTGCTAGGCAACCGGGCCGGCCCCAGATGTATGTCTTTGTTGTTATTTTTTAAAGATTTTATTTTTTCCTTTTTCTCCCCAATGCTCCCCCCTCCCCCGTACATAGTTGTATATTCTTCGTTGTGGGTCCTTCTAGTTGTGGCATGGGGGACGCTGCCTCAGCGTGGTTTGATGAGCAGTGCCATGTCGGCGCCCAGGATTCAAACCATCGAAACACTGGGCCGCCTGCAGCGGAGCGCGCGAACTTAACCACTCGGCCACGGGGCCAGCCCCAGATGTATGTCTTTTAAAATACTTTTCTCTGCGGGCCGGCCCAGTGGCGCAGAGGTTAAGTGCACATGTTCCGCTTTGGCGGCCCAGGGTTCACTGGTTCAGATCCCGGATGCGGACATGGCATCGCTTGGCAAGCCATGCTATGGTAGGCGTCCCACATAGAAAGTAGAGGAAGATGGGCACAGATGTTAGCTCAGGGCCAGTCTTCCTCAGCAAAAAGAAGAGGATTGGTGGCAGATGTTAGCTCAGGGCTAATCTTCCTCAAAAAACCAAAAAAATACTTTTCTCTGTGTTTACCTACCCAAGCAGACCCACAGAAAACATGGCATATTTTGGGTGTATACATGCGGGATTGTTTTAACATAAATGGTATTGTACTATACATGTTATTGTATATTTTGCTTTTTTCCATTTGACGAGTATCTGCCTTCCATGTCCACACTTGTGGGTCTACCTGTTCTCAGCAACTACAACACAGGGTCTGTAGGAAGGACATCACCCAGGCTATTTAGCCATTCCCCTACTGCTGGTCATTTAGGCAAGTTTTGACTTTATTACTACAAACAAAGCCAAAATAAACATACCCAGCCTGCTTGTGCACACAGCAAGGCTTCTCTAGAGCAGACAGCAAGAAGTAAACATACTGGATCACAAGATCCGCTCTTTTACAATTTTAAGAGACATGCTAACGTGCTCTCTAAAGGAGCTGTACTAAATCAGCTGTGCTAACTCATATCCCCTCCAGGAGTCATGCGTGAGCCATGTCCCCCTAACCTCACCACTTCTGTGTCTGCCTCCCTCCTTCTAGCAAAGTACACAAACTTTAAATGTTTAGACCACCAAAACTACAGCCCCTTGCTATTTTAATTTGCTTTTCCGTAACTGCTGGCAACGTTGAGCATCATTCTACAAGTTCACTGGCCATAGGTACCTCCTCTCTGGAGAACTTTCTTTACACCCTTGACCCAGGCCCGTGGACCAGTGCCCCTCTACCACCAGTCAGTGCCTTGCTCTCTCCTGGTCACTCACGTACCTTCTCCTGAATCTGGCCCCCGATGTTCCGCAGGGCCTCCTGGAAAACTTTGTTCTTGGGCTCCAGGCTCACACATCTCTGCAGGTCGAGGACAGCCTGGTCCAGGCGGCCCAGCTTCTCTAGGGCTTGGCTGCGTCGGTAAAGCGCTTTGACATCCCTGCCGTCCTTTTCAATGGCTGAGCAGAAACGGGAGCTCTGTCAGCACCCATGAGGCCTCCGTCTCCAGGCAAGAGCAAGAGGGAAAGATCTCGAGGGCCAGAGGAAGGTGGGGGGACGAATGTGGGGCCCAGCACTCCAGCCTCAGAAAGGGTGAGAGTAGCTGCAGAAAAGGAGACACCCGAGGAAGTGGGAAAGAAAGAAGGCAGATGTGTTTCAGGGGCGAAAGGAAAGGTGACTGTGAAGGTGCGGTGGTCCCAGGGTCCTTGCCCACCACAGAAGCCCCACAGCTCCCCACAAGGGCCGGCAGCACCCTACCTTTGGATGCCTCCGTTTCGGCCTTGTGGTAATCTTCCTGAAAGAGAAGGCACAGAGGCCTGAGGGGCTGGCCATCTCCTTTCCAGGGCACTAATGGGAGCGGAGGGCTGTTCTCTACGGTCACCTGATCGACGCCCCCGCCCCCCAGACCAAGAAGCCCAAAGATTTCTGACAAGTGTGGGTGGCCTGGGGAGGTGAATGCCCAGCCGGGGCCCGAGGAGCAGCGAGATGGGCAAATCGGGGCCGGCAGGCCAGGGGAAGAGCAGCCGCTCCCTCACCAGCTTGAGGTGGCAGGCGGCCCGGTTCCGGTACAGAATGGCCTGGTCCTGGGGCGTCGCGCCCAGATCCAGGGCCTGGGTGTAGGCCGTCAGGGCTCCCTGGTAGTCCCCGCATTTGAACAGCTCGTTGCCCTCCTTCCGCAGCTGCTCCACTGAGCTGGCCTGTGGGGGGAAGGGGTGGAGGCGTCGGAGATGGGCTCAGGGTAGAGCCGGGGAGTACGGAGGAGAGGAGGCTGCGTGTCGCGGACGAGTCCCATTGAGGGCCAAGATGGAGGGAGGAGGAGGCCGGGGAATGCTCCGAGTTGGAGCGAAGAGGTGATGGTGCGGGGGGATGGGTACGCACCCCGGGGGCGGCGGGCTGGGGCTCGGGGGTCCCTGGACCACTCACAGTCATCACGATGCAGATGTCCCGGGCCCGCGCAGCCGCAGTCTCTGGGGCGGGGGTGGGTCAGGGCTCAGGAATCTGCCGTCACTGCCCCGCCCCAGTCCGGCGTCCAAGGCGGTGAACGAGAAGGGGCGGGGCCACGGAGGGGCGCCTCGGGGGCGGGGCCAAGGCGGGGCGCTCGGCCTGGGTGCGCAGGCGCAGAGAAGCCCCGGGCTTGCCTAGTGTGTTCCCGCCGGGACCTGCAGGGGGCGCGCGGCGGAGGACCGAGGGGCTGGCCGGCTGCGGCTCCGACCCCGACCGCGGCAGAAGTGCGCGAGGTCTGCGCTGATCAGGACCACCAGCAGCAGGCTGTAGAGGCCCAGCGCGAGGAGCGGGCCCGGGCCCCTGCGGGAAAGGCGAGAGCATCAGGGTGCTGGCCCGCCGCACTCTCGCCGCTGCATCCTGTGGGTTACAGAGCCCCCGAGAGTCGGGAGGAAGCTCGGGACCCCCTCCTCTGATAAAAGTAGCGTTTGTGAAATACAAATTTAGGAGGCTCACAGGTACCCTGAAGCCCTCCATGCACAGATTCAGGATTGAAAACCTCGACTAGAACGTGTGCAATCCACAGACTACGAGATCCTCTGTCTTGACACCCGCCCCGCCCACCCCGCCCCGGTCCCACGACACATGCAATGGCTCCCTGTTACCGGCTTTCACAGCCCCTCAACTTTTCCTTCGCGGAATCGTTTGTAATCACGTATTTACGTGATTTTCTGTTTGAGGTCTGTCCCTCCACTAGTCTACACGCTACAAGCCCCCCACCCCAGCATTTAGGAGCAGAGCCCCAGATCCTGGACCACACTGCCCCTGCTCCGGCGGCTCTGGGGCTGGAGGTCGCACCTGAGCGTGGGCGGAGGCGGAAGGGAGGACAGGTTGACTCGGTACAGGGCCTCGAATTCAGCCCGGGTGCAGCAGGAGCCCCCTGCCGCCTGCAGGTGGCAGCAGTAGGCTTCCTCGCGAGTGTCAGAGAGCCGAGGACAGAAGAAACCAGGGTAGTGGCGGCCGCCTGCCTCCCGGGTGGTCTGGCACAAGTGAGGGTGGCGGGCCAATGCTGAAGGGAGGAGTAAGGGGGCTGGAGACAAGCCGGAAGGGTCCGCCCACACCCCGCTCCACCCCTGGGGGAGAGTGAAAGGGATCAGCCATTCTCAGGTGGACCGGCTCCCTTCCGCCCCATCAGCTTCCCAGCTGGGAGAATAGGGGACCTGAAGCGGGGCATGGGGCAGAGGAGAGTGCTGTACCTGAGAGAGAGGTCTGCTGGGAAAGGGTCATCCAGCTGAAGACCAGCAGTAGCCCCCCAGACAGGCCCCTGAGCGAAAGGCCCTGCGTCCTCTGGAAGTCCATGAGAGTCACTTCCGCCTCAGCCCGGGTCCTGGGAGCCCCGATCTCTGTCTTTCTAAGCCATGGCTGCAGACGGCACGGAAATGAAAATCAAGGCCCGCGGACACCATTAACACAAACTCGAAGCTTTCCTGTCACAGACTTCTAGAGAGGGATGAAAGTGACTGTTCCTATCTTCTGTTGGAAAATGGGGGCTGCGGCTCCCAGCGGCCCAGGATTTTCTGAGCTGAAGGGAAAAAGGCTCAGAAGACTAGAGGACAGGATGAGGGATGAGAGAGAAGTTCAGCCATTAGCCAGAAGAACAGATAAGCATTTAGAGCCACATATGTTTCTCTCCACCCACTCTCAACTTTCCGGCTGTGTGGAAGCCCTGGGAATTCTGATTGTTCCATGTCAGGCCCCGGAGACCTGAGCTCCAGCGTCTGGATGTTCCCTCCCTAACCTCTGCATCATGGCAACCACCAACACTAGCTGAAGACCAGAGGCAGGCCCTTTCGTTAGCTCTTTCCCTCAGCCCTCATCTGCCCCAGCTACCAGCCAGAGCGCAGAGGCTACCTGTCTGCCTGGAGTATACTTCCCAACTAACGAGCCCCATTTCACAGGGAATGCTCTTCTGGGGCCTCTGGGGCCCTGTGACCCCTCCTACCTCATGGCTGCCACCCACGGGGACAGAGAATTAATCCAGAAGGCCGGAGGCCACCAGCCAGCAGTGTTCAGTGTTGTTCTAGTGCCTACTGAGGCCTGACAACACCATGCTCCCAGAACAGCAGTGTCAACACTCATCACCCCACGGGCCCACAGCAGGTGCCTGGGGACTGAAGCAGGAACCTTTGTGGCACAAGAAAGAAATTTTGTCCCAGCACCTGAGAGCAAAGAAGACGGTTCTTGCAGAGACATCACTGCAGCCTGGGAGCTGAAATCTAAATTAGGTAGGGCTGTGTAGGCTCCAATTTCCAGAAGTTCTGGGCCCCAAAATGAGGCTCCCATGCCCAGAGCAACCAGGCACATCCCTGCAGGGAGAACTACTTTTTAAAGCTCTTTGAGAATTTTCAGAGCACTGACAGGTTGAAGATTGACTTTTCATGAAGGGAGGGACCCCTCCTGAGACAAGCTGCCTCTGACTAAGAGGCTAAGTGAATGGCCCTTCCTCCACCGTAACCCAGTCCCCGGTGCGCACACCATGAGCCCACTGTCTTATTTCTTGTCGGTCTTCCTCCTCCCTCCAGACTACGGGCTCCTAGAGAGCCAGCCCATGTTCTTCCTGCACCCCCAGCAGAGCGCACTGAACCAGGGCTGCGATGCTGAGGACAGCTGCCCAGCACCCCGCGCTGTCTGCCGGGAGGTTCAGCCCCGGAGGAACGCGTCCGGGCCACACTCCGCCATCCCCGGGCCTCCGCGGCGCCAGGGGGCGCTGTGGACGCTCCGTCCGGGCTCCCCGGGCTCCCGGGACTGCAGTCGTCCGCCGGACCCGTGCGATGGGCTCCGAGGCGGCGCGGCTGCTGGAAGCTGCAGACTTCGCGGCTCGCAAGCACCGATGGCAACGGCGGAAGGACCCCGAAGGGACCCCCTACATCAACCACCCTATCGGTGGGCGCGCCGCCCGGGGAGCAACCGCAGCGGCGTCTAGGGGGTGGGGACCGGGAAGGGCAGGCGGAGGGCTCGCTCCTTCCTGAGCACCGACTGTGTATCCAGCTTTGCGCCAGACGCTATTCGTGTTTAAGCCTCACAACAACCCTAGGCGGCAGGCATGATTGTCCCCTTTGTACACTTCGCATCCAAAGAGAGCAAAGGACTTGTCCAAGGTCACCCAGTTAGTGATGGGCCACATCTGGCTCTACAAAACCCACAACGCGCCGCCCTGGGGCTCCCTCTGGTCTGACTTCTTGCTTTGCCCCGTCAGGTGTGGCTCGGATCCTGACCCATGAGGCGGGAATCACTGACATTGTGGTGTTGCAGGTAACTTCCTCCTTCTCGTCCAGGAGGCTGGGGTGGGGATCACGGGCGCCATTCAGCTCCGGGCACCCCTTGGCTGGCGGCGTCCCAGGGCTGAGTGGAAGCCTGTCCCCAGGCAGCCCTGCTCCATGACACCGTGGAGGACACGGACACCACCCTGGATGAGGTGGAGCTGCACTTCGGGGCGCAAGTGCGCCGTCTGGTGGAGGAGGTGACGGATGACAAGACTCTGCCCAAGCTGGAGAGAAAGCGGCTGCAGGTGGAGCAGGCGCCCCACAGCAGCCCGGGGGCGAAACTGGTGAAGCTGGCAGACAAACTGTACAATCTGAGGGACCTGAATCGCTGCACCCCAGAGGGTACGCGCCCCAACCTGATCTCAGGGAAAGGGGAGGGGTGTCCACCTTCTGGAGGCACAGGTTGGTCAGTTCCCCTGGGAAAAAAAAAGCTTGGGCGTTCCCCAAACGAATCCTACCAGACCACTCTGATCTTCCTTCATACAGTAGAAATACGATGGCTGGGCCAAGGGGAAGTTTTCAGGACAGATCAGGAACCCTTCCCAAGGCCCTGCCCCAAGTCCTCCGGGACAAGCACCATCCGCGGCTGTCCTGGAGGCTACATGAGAGCAGCGTTCTGTCCGTTCTTCTGCAGGATGGTCCGAACAGAGAGTCCAGGAATACTTCGAGTGGGCAGCACAGGTGGTGAAGGGGCTTCAGGGAACAAACCGGCAGCTGGAAGAGGCTCTCAAGCAGCTGCTTAAGGAGCGGGGGCTGACACTCTGAGCGGTGCTTGGAGCCACCAGGTGGCACAGGCTCCAGCCTTACTCAGGCAGGAGAGGATTCATACTCCAGCCCTTCCGTGCCGCCCCTGCTCCCTTCCTGGTTCACTCAGCCCAGATATTAGGGGCCAAAACACTTGTTTTTTTTCCGCCTGCCGAAGATTTCCTGCCAACTAAGCTGAACCCTGGATTGTGGGAATCAGATGCACCCCACCCATTTCTAGTGCATTCACTGCCTTTCTCCCTTGGGTCTGTTTGCGATTTTGCATGGTGGAGTCTCTGGCCCCTCAGGGATTTGGGCTTATATAAGCCCTAGTTCATAAGTCATTATGGAAAATAAAGTATTTGAGGTGAAGATTTAAGTTGCTGCTGCTCCTTCTCCAGCCTCCCGAGTGGGGAACCGGTAGGCGGGATACCTGCCCTTCATCAGGGCAGGGTTCCAGTTGTGTGCGTCCTGGGACTGGTCCCTCAAGTTGAGGTCTCAACCCCTCTGAGCCTGGCTTCCTGATCAGTGAGATAGCTTGTGTTATTTCCAGGGTTAGATTATGTGACGTGCCTGGTGGAGACTGACACGTAGGTGCTCAAAAAACGGTAGTGGTCTTCCTCATTAAGAAAGTTGGACGGGATGACAGATGTGGGAAAGGAGCGCCACCTGCTTACTGGCAGCGCTTGCTGAGCAAGGCAGATTGTAGCGGACACTGGCCGCAGTCGGTAGCCCCCCCCAACCCCGAGGTCTCAGCCCCATCACATGGCAGGGTCCTTTGGTTGCTAAGCGACAGGAACTTCCGGGCGCCTCCGGAAGTGGCTCCGGGGCAGCCCCGCCCATGGAGTCCGGCGCTGGGCGGGGCCTGGGCGAGGGGCGGAGCTGTTTGTGGCGGCCGCACGGCGGGACCACCGCGTGCGGATCGTGGTCGCTGCCGAGCACCTGATGCGCATCAAGTCCCTTTGAAAAGGGTGCAACTGGGGGATGGGGAAATTGTGAGGTCAAAGGCCACTTCGTTTTGGACCATGATGGTTATTTACCCAAAAAAGGCCCCAGTGCAGTTGCTTTGGGGAAAAAAAGATGAAGGGCAACAAAAAGGTGATTTTAAAAGAAAACGAGTTTCAAGACGGTCCCAGATAAACGAATAAACAAAGTTCAAAAGTTTAATCCCCTTAAAGGCAGGCCAGCGTTTGGTACGTTTTGGAGAATTCTGGTTTTAATTTTTTTTTTAATTAGTTTTGACGGGCATGCTTACAGGATTTTTAAAAGTACTTCCTTACACTTTTAAAAACAATATTTACCGAAGTTTTAAAATTAGTCTTCAGTTCTTAAGTGGCTTAAAATTAGAGTTTCAGGACATTTAACAAACATTAATCCCTTTTGTACCTTTAGAAAATGCAAAGATCAAGAGATCGTCACAGGGCCTCATGTTTTACAAAACCTTTTGGCATGTGTTACCTCGTCTGTTCTTTATAATAACCAGAGGAGAGATGCAGGGTAGAATTTTTGTCTCATTTTAGAGAAGAAATATGAAGCTTGGAGAGGTGAAGAAAACTGGTTCGTGACAGGATTGGGACCAGAACCTCTCTCTCTTTTTGCCACACTCCTGAGTCTTTTTAGCCAGACAAGAATGACCACAGTTGAGGTCAGCCCCGATTGCTGGGAATAGGAAAGATCAGGTCTGAAGCAGCTAGTGGATCTGGATTCAGTCTGAGGCCTCCGTAGGTAACCTGTTTGATCTGAGCCAATATGGGAGATATTTTTTTAATTCAATAGTTTTTTTTTTAAACAGACAAATGGGATAAGTAACTTTTTTCCCTGAACCGTTTGAGGTTAATTTGCTGACCTGGTGCGCTCTCCCCCCTAAATACCTTCATATTTAAACAAAAACATTCTCCTATGTAATTCAACTACAATCGTCAACATCAGGAAATGAGCATTAATACATTACGACCTTAAGTCTGGAGCACCTCACAGGTTACATGTGTATTTACTTTGGCTTTTGCTGGGCTGGGACCTGGAAGGTTTACTTCTGGCCTAGAATTAGAATGAAGACAGAGAGATTCCTGGCCACCCTGGGGATCTGACCGTCCCTTCGAACAGCTCTTATATTAGAAGTGAGAGCTAAGAACCTGCTAGATTTCCAGGTTTTCTTTTTCCCTCCTGCCCTCCCTCATTCACTGTCTTTCTCTTGTTTCTTAATACTATAATTGCATTTATTCTTTTCTGGAGATTTGCTAAAATTACATTTCTATATTTACATAAGGATACAGAGATTAATGGTGGTCTAGTGGTTCATTTCCCGGTCAGGGAACCAAGACTGTTGCGTGTCGTCTGTCGGTTGCCATACTGTGGCGGCTGTGTGTTGCTGTGATGCTGAAAGCTGTGCCACTGGTATTTCACGTACCAGCAGCGTCCCCCGTAGTGGACAGGTTTTAGCTGAGCTTCCTGATTAGACAGACTAGGAAGAAGGACCTGGCCACCCACTGCCGGAAAAATGGGCCATGAAAACTCCATGAACAGCAGTGCTGAAAGGTGAGAGGATGGTGCAAAAAGACCAGGCTGGGTTCAGCTCTGCTGTCCACAGGGGCCCCAGGAGTGGGAATTGACCCCACAGTACTCACAACAACAGAGAATAATGTGACAAACATCTGCCTTCCCACTCAGAACTTATCCCTTTGTCATAGGTGCATCAAATCATTTTATAAAATATATACACGAAAGATAATCCTTTGATCCCCATCCCCATTTGTCAGTGCCCCCTTCCACAATGTTAACATTATTACAAATGTGAGGTGTCCATTTCCAGTCAATTTTTATACTTTTGTAAATTCATAGGTTTTTGTGAATACATAGTATTTGTTTCTTAAAAATGTTTTAAATTGTGGTAAAATAGATCATTAAACAAAATGTATCATTTTAACCATTTTTAAGTGTAGTTCAGTGGCAAGCAGCATAGCAACACTGATATACAACCATCACCACCATCCATCTCCAGAACACTTTCATCTTGCAAAACTCAACTCGATACCTATTAAACACTAACGCCCCACTCCCCTCCCCCCAGCCCCTGGCAACCTCCTTCTACTTTGCCTCTATGAATTTGACCACTCTAGATACCTCATATAAGTAGAATCATATCGTATTTGTTCTTTTGTGACTGACTGATTTCATTGAGCATACTGTCTTCAAGGTTCATTCATGCAGCATATGTCAAAATTTTCTTTTTTTGGGGCCGGCCCCGTGGCTGAGTGGTTAAGTTCGTGCGCTCCGCTGCGGCGGCCCAGGGTTCAGTTCCTGGGCGCGGACATGGCGCTGCTCATCAGGTCACGCTGAGGCGGCGTCCCACATGCCACAACTACAAGGACCCACAACTAAGATATACAACTATGTACGGTGCGGGGGGGGGGGGGGGGGGGGTTGGGGAGATAAAGCAGAAAAAAAAAAGATTGGCAACAGTTGTTAGCTCAGGTGCCAATCTTTAAAAAAAAAATTTTCTTTTTAAACTTGAGTAATATTCCATTGTGTATATATATCCCACATTTTGTTTATTCATTCAAAAGTTGGTATAGACATTTGGGTTGTTTACACCTTTTGGTGATTGTACATGGATGCTACGAACATGGATATACCAGTATCTCAAGTCCTTGCTTTCATTTCTTTATGTACCCAGAAGTGGAATTCCTGAGTCACATGGTAATTCTACTTTTAATTTTTTGAGGAAGTGCCATACCGTTTTCCACAGTAGCTGTACCATTATTCATTTCCACCTGCAAGGCATAAGGGTTCCAATTTCTTCTCATCCTCACCGACACTTGCTATTTCCTGTTGTTTTGACATAGCCAGCCCAGCGGGTGTGAGGTGGTATCTCACTGTGGTTTTGATTTGCATTTCTCTAATGATTAGTGATGCTGAACATCTTTTCCTGTGCTCATAATGGCCATTTGTATATCTTTGGGGAAATGTCCATTCAAGTCCTTTGCCCATTTTTTAGTTTTTGTTGTTGTTGAGTTGTAGGAGTTCTTTATAAACTCTGGATTAACCTCATATTAGATATGTGACTTGTAAATATTTTCTTCCGTTATGTGGGTTGCCTTTTCACTCTGTGTCCTTTTATACACAGTTGTTTAAAATTTTGATGTTGTCCAGTTTGTTTTGTTCTTTTATTGCCTGTGCTTTTGGTGTCATATATAAGAAACCATTGCCAAATTCAATATCATGATTTCCTCCTGTTTTCTTCTCAGAGTTTTGTTTTAGCTCTTACATTTGGGTCTTTGATCCATTTTGAGTTAGTTTTTGTATACAGTCTAAGGCCGGGGTCCAGCTTCATTCTTCTGCACGTGGATATCCAGTTTTCCCGACACTGTTTGTTGAAAAGACTGTCCTCATAGTACTTGTTTTTGAGTATTTTAATGTCATAAGGACGGATCACTTTGCAACTTCCTTTTCCCTCACCGGTGTTTTTGAGATTTATCCATATTGATACATGTAAATGTCTGGATTATTTTAAAAAATTACTTTCTATCTATTATGTGAATGGACAGTATTTCATTCCCTTTTTGATAGACAATTAGGTTTGTTTTCAATTTTCCACCACAGCAGATAGCGCTCCAGTGAACATCCTCCTGAGGTGTGCTTCTATTTCTTCTGAAAAAGAACTCCTGGAATAATACTTTTAAACCATAAAATGGGCGAAAACCTCAGTCTTTCCTCCACCACTGAGAGAGCTTCTCAAGGCTTCCACACTGATGCTTTGTCTTAAATCATCAACCCTGTCACCTTCCAAATGCTGAGATGTCCAGGTCCCCAACCCCACTTATGCTCCCCATTAGCCCAGGCTACCTAATGACATAGGGTTCGCTTTCTGTTCAGGTTTATTCTCAACTAGGGAGGTCCAGAGTCAGAAGCCAAAATGGATGGAGGCTCTTTGCAGACCTGCTGGTCCTGGCAGCTGTTATGATCTGAATTTATTTCCCACTGACCCTAAGTGAAACTAAAGTTCGTTGTGAAGGATCAGATCTTTCCTCTGTCATCTCTTCTCACTAGAGAATTGCCCCTTCAAGTGTTTGTTCCTTGTACACATTTTTGTTAGGGAAAAACAAAGATGTTGATCAGAGATCTCTATCTTGGATGATAAGCCTCGTTCCTACCACCCAGACTGACTTCCCCCGCTGTGAGTGCACGGGTGTCACCAGCTCACCACAGTGACAGGGAGTGGTAAGCAGGTCAGTTTCAGGTTAAAGTTATGCCCACCCGCTGGACAAGCCAAATCAGAGCGCTGTCTGGGCCCGGCTCACCCTACATGGGAGGACCCAATTCTTAAACAGTTTGAGTCCACCTTTCTCTCCATGGTTTGAACTGGCCACAGAGCCCTCCCCAGAGCCGGGATGGTTCTAGGTGGATGGAGGGGTACAGGGGGGAGCACAATTCTATCCATTTGCAGGGGTTAAGGTTACTTCTGTGTCACGTCTTGGTTCCAATTACGATTGTAACTCTCAGAACTATGAGGCCTCAGGGCCAGAGCTCTGTGCTAGGGGGCTGCTGCTTGCCTTAAAATCCTAGGCCCACTTCTAAATTATGTTTGCAGAAGAGTCACCTGGGAGCTTGTTAAAAATGCAGGTTCTCTGGCCCCTCATCCAGGAGACTGGTTTGACAGGTTGTGCCCAGGAACCTGCTCGCCCCCTACATAACTCAAGGCAGGTCTTGTTTCTTGCTCTTGTTACGTGTCAGTCTCAGGGAGCTGTGGCTCGGCTCACAGATCCGCGTTCCAGCATCCAGGCTCAAGGAGCAGCCCTAGTCAGGACCGGCCAGAAAGCTGGAATTTCAACAAGTAATTCCGGTGATTCTGGACCACACCTTGAGCAACGCTGCCCTAAGTCGTTTTTGTTTTTTTTTTTTTCTAAGATTTTATTTTTTTCCTTTTCTCCCCAAAGCCCCCCAATACATAGTTGTATATTCTTCGTTGTGGGTCCTTCTAGTTGTGGCATGTGGGACGCTGCCTCAGCATGGCTTGATGAGCGGTGCCATGTCCGCACCCAGGATTCGAACCAACGAAACACTGGGCCTCCTGCAGCAGAACGCGCAAACTTAACCACTCTGCCACGGGGCCAGCCCCTGCCCTAAGTTGTTTTAAAAGGCCAAGGTGTAGAATTAAACATGAGAGTTTCTGGCAGACAAATAATTTCATTGCACATCTAAGACCTCCAGAGATAAGAGCCTTTATTCTGCTAATTTTCTAGGAGGCTCACAGATTCCTCCTTACCATTTGATTACAAATTATACTAGCAAATAACACCTGCTATCATGTAATTGCTTAGCATCCTTTACTAAAATGATTCTGGCTCATATTTATTGAGCTCTCATATGTACCAGGCACTAAGCACTTCACACTGATCAGCTTGTTTCTTCCACTATGATACAGACGGGATTCCATGTGCCCTGGCCTGATGCCGGCAGCGACGACCCTGAATGATCTGCAAGAACTCAGCCGTGTCACTCTTGAGTCTTTAGGTAGCTGCTTAGAAGGCCCCAGTGACTTTCTCTAAGGACCCAAAGCAAGCTTTTCTCCTAGTCATTATACTCACCAATTTTTTAAGTGCTGCAGATAATTTCTCCCAAGTCTATCATTTGTGTTTTAACCTTGATGTTTTCCATCACACAGAAACTCTCAGTATTTTTTTGTGGTGAAATCTGTTTATCTTTTCCCTTACTATGTATCTTTTAGGTTTCATGTTATGTTTTAGAACAGAACTTCCCACCCCAGAGGTATAAAAATATCCTATATTTCTTCAGTAATTTTGTATTTAACTTTGTGTTTTTCCCTCAGGAACTAATTTTTGTGGAAACGGTGAGGTAGAAATCTCTTAGTTTAATAGAGAGCCAATGGTCTTAAAGTACTATTTATTAAAAATAACCCATCTTCCCCCCCTACTTAAAATACTCCTTTATCCTGTACTAAATTCCCGGATACCTGGGCTCTCCCTCTGGCCCTCAGGCTTTTGTCTGATTCTGCTCCAGGTCACATGACTGAACGTGGGATGGCCCGAGAGTCCTTCGGGAAACCCTGCAGGACAAGTCGGCACCACCCCCGGCCCATGGCCACTCGGAATTCTCTTAGTGTTCCCCTTCCAGATGAACCTCAGAACCTGTCAGATTCCAAAAAGCATCCGACCTCACTGGAGTTACACTGAGTTTATGGGCTGATCTGGGGAGGGTCAAAATCTTTAGAGCAACACGATATTGGATCATTTGGGTCAACTGACAGAATGTTCTTAACAGGTTTTATAAGTTCATTCTCTTAGATTTTATAGGTTGGCCGTTCCTCCGTCTACTCTTCCTCCTCTTCCTCATCTGTCACACTGCAGGGGTCAGTGGGGCCAGGACATCACTAAATTATAAGGGTATGTCCTTGGCTAGCTTCTGACTTCAGTGGGAACGCCTGTGGTGTCTGGCTCTTTAAAATGCCATTAACTGCTGGTTTAATAGAGACCTTTATGTAGATTAGGATGTTTCCTTCTAACCTTAATTTAGGAAGAGTTTTAATAAGGGATAGATTTTAAATTTTACCAAGTATTGTTTCAGCATCTAAAGGATTATCATAAATTCTTCTCTATTAAGTGAAGCTGAAATGAAGGCTGAGGAGCAGCCACACGGCCCCCTAACTTACTCTGCACACCCCTAGTCCTGGGCGAGGAATCGAATGCTTCCGTAGAAGGACGTCCCGAAGGTGAAGCTTCAGGGCTGGACTGCAGGGCGGTGGCGAGAGCTCTCGGGTTGCCTGTGCCAGACCCAACGCCCCACGATAGGAAGCAGCTTCCAGGGGCAGTGGTGCAGAGTGCAGGAACCAAAGGGGAGTCGGTAGGGTGGAGGACCCCCCAGGCCCCTGCCATCATCCCACAAATCAACACACAGACCAAATGCCCAGTTTGAGATGGGGGTTTTGGTACCTGAAGTGTCATATGACCTCTGGCCATGACAGAGTCTCTGAGGAGTCCTTCCTGCCACACTTCCTGAGCCCCCAGTCAGGGCGTGCAGGCCAGGGAGCACTTAAGAGTGGAGCCATCACAGAAAGCAGCAACTCCTTCTCCTCCACCCCACTGCTAACTCTGGGTCCCGTTCCCGCCTCCCAACCGTCACTCTGCTCCTGCTCATCACAGCGAGAGACGCAGTCCCTACATAACCAGAGGACCCCTGGAGCCAGCTCTCGCCCACAGTGCCCCCGATGCTGGGCTCTCATGCAGTCAGCCCCTCCTGCCTCTTCTGCCCCTGCTTCTCCTCCATGCCACTTTGGGAAAAGGATGGGTGCCTGAGCCTGTGCCCAACTGGGCGGCCGCTCACAACCCACGGCAGAGGCCGGCCCTGCCCACTCTGACCAAGGGCCTCCTCTCCTGCATCTCACCAGCATCTGCCCTGTCTACCCAGCGCCGGGCTGGTGGGTTGCCCCCGAGCACAGAAGCAACAATAAACAGAAGATGAGAGCAGGGCCCAGGCTGTCACAGTTCTGAGAGGTAGATGGGGACGGGATACCCAGTATGGCTCATCCAACCCGACCTTGTGTCAAGAAGCAGTCTCTGTGGATGAACTCTCTCTGCAGGCCACGAGAAGCCCTAGCCCAAGCGCAGGCGAAAGGTGGCGATCTCCATGGGCTCCAGATAGATGTCAGTGCTGTTGGAGGGCGAGGCCAGAGGGTACAGTAATGTCAAGGAGGTTGGCTGCAGGAAACCCACGTCCAGGCCATGGAAAAGGCTCCCCAGGGCCACCTGTGGAGAGGAGAGAAGGGCAGGGCTGTGCCGGGGGGGACGTAGCTCCTCCACGTAACCTGGGGTGTGAACCGCTGCCCTGAGCTGGGAGCTCTCTGAGGACAGGGACCACGTCCTCGTTCACTCCTGAGTCGCTGGCGCCCACAGAGGACCCGGTGTGTGGAGGCATTTATCAGTGCTGGCTTCAACGACAACTAGAGCTTACAAAACCACAGCGTAGGGGCTTTGGGTTTTCATTTCTGGCATTTTCTACTTTGTTTGATGGAGGTCCCTACTCATGGAACAGAGGTTCTCCAGTTGTACGCCCAGTAGCTCTGAAAACACGTCAACAGCCTCCCCCTTTCTCTCTAAACAGCCCCAGAGTGACCCCCTCGATGTCCCGCCTCACTGCAGTCTCACCAAGCCCTCCCACCGGCCATCCTGGGGCACCCCTTCCCTACCCTGCTCTCAGCAGGGGCTCCCTGCACCGACTGGGCTGCTCACCTTGCCTTGGCTTGTGGTACAGTTGAAGCCCAGGTTCTTGGCCTCAAGACCACAGTCAAACCCCTTGCGGTGTAAGATGAGGGCAGTCTCTGCCGAGGGCAAAGCATCCTCCTGGAGCACAGACAGAACAAAGGGCAGGGTGGTGGGGGTGCCCCTCAGAGCCCGCAGGGCAGCAGCACCTCTGCCCAGAAGGCAGGACTGGGACAGGGAGGCGACTGGGTGAGGAAAGGCGAGAATTTGGTCCTGGAGATGCAGAGCAGAGCGGGACACTCACCTCAGCCTGGAGCGTACGCAGGTTGACCAGGTGGAAGTCACAGGGCAGCGAGGAAGCCAGAGGATGGAAGGAGCGCAGGCCAGGGGCCGGGAGCTGCCTCTTGGCCACGGGCAGGGCCAGCGCTGGGGTGTTCAGGTACATGGAGGTCAGGTGGCTGAGGAGGGATGGGTAGCTGGTGGAGTGGCTATCTGGGACCTGCAAGATGGGCGGAGATGTGGGTGAGGGAGCGGAGCCGGGGTGAGGGGCGAGCAGGGAAGCACGGCTGTGTCAGTTCCTTTGGAAAGTGCTTCACTGAGGAGTCTGGACTCGGGGGGGCTGGCTCCAGGACCCTTCCCATCTCACACAACCTGGAAAGGGCGATTTCACCAGGCCCTCCCTCCTCTACTTCTGGTGGGTTTTTGCTTCCCTAACACTATCCTGAGCAACACACTCCCATCAGCAACCTCTCCCGTCACAGAGGGCGATCTCAGTGCGGGGATGAGAGGACGACAGACGTGTGCTTCACGTGGAGAATGTGCTCTGACGGAGAAAGTACTTGGAGGAATCCTGTGGTTTCAAGTGTGATCCCTCATCCACGGGGCCAGCTCTGATTCTCGGGCCCAGTGGTCCCTACAGCTGTGCCGACTGAGGACCACTCCTTGGATGACTGTCCTGGACGTCGGGCTCACAGGCCTAGCTGAACCGTCCTCCAAGGCAGCTACTTGTCCATATTCAGGATTTCTGTCCTTAGCGCCACCCTTCTGGAATTCCAATTGCCCCAAATCTCTCAATTCCCTCTGCTGTGATCTCCAGTCTCACCTCGGCAGTGCCCTCACCTCTGCACCTTCTCCCTCCCAGGGCTTGGAGCAAGCCACCAACACTTCCTGCTTGAACAGCCTTTAGACTGTCGCCCCTGCCCGCAGTGCCCCTTCCTGACGGTCCAGCCCACTCCCTGCAGTCAGCACGACATGCTTAGGGCAGAGTCCCAACACTGTCCCTCCCTGCTCAGGTCCGTCACTGGCCTCCAGGATGGAGTCCGGACTCCGCAGCCAGGCATTCAGGGCCACGACAGTCTGCCCCATCCCACCCTCCATGCTAGCCCAGCAATGGCCAAGAGAACTCTCTGCAATCATGGAAATACGCTATATCTGCACTCATACAGTAGCTACTAGCTACTTGTGGTCACCGACACTGGAAATGTGGCTGGTATGAATGAAGAATTGAATTTGTTCTCATATTTAGTTTTAATTAATTTAAACAGCCACGTGTGGCGAGTGGCTGCCACATGGACAGGCAGCTCTAGCGTAGCCGAGCGAAGTCACTGCCATCCCCACTCACGCTGTCTTTCCTGCCTCGCACCCTGTGCCTTGGGTCACGTGTGTGGATCAGACCCCACTCATCAAAGCCACGCTTGGCCGGCACCTCCTCCAGGACGCTGTCCTTGATCCCCTTGGCCCAGTGTCCTCTCACTCCTCAGGGCCAGTGGACAGAACATTTTCTACCTTGTATTTTTACACACGTAGCATGTCCCCACCCCCACTCACAGGTAACTTCCTAGAGAGCAGAGCCAGTATCTTAAGCGTCTGTGTCCCTCTGGGTCCTTACAGCACAGCGGGGGCTTGGGGTCTACTTGTGAGTGAAGGAGCTACAGACACAGGATCGAGTGGCAGGCTCTGGCCTCCGCAGGCGCCAGCTGCGGTTACAACTCGCTAATAGCAGATTGCCCCCTAGCTGCTGGACCTCACCCCCCTCACCTCTCACTATTGCTCCTGCTGCTGTGAAAGATCAAGGCCCTAAACATGGCTGCCAGGCTGGTGGGGGCAAAGAAAGCCAGGAGCTGAGAAGGGCTTGAGGAGAGAGGGTGAGGGAACACAGGGGCTGAGGGGAAGGGGGCGGCAAAGAAGACGGGAGATGAGCCCGAGGGGCACAGGCGACAGGCTGCGTGAGATGGAGCAGCATAGTGTCAGACTCATGCCCCAACCCAGGAGTCCAGCCCGACTCTAGCCATCCTGTGCCCACCTTCAGTGTGCTCCTCAAGCCTGAGGCTGGGAACCTGGGGCCCCCCACAGGGACTGCCTGCCTGGCTCCCTGGGAGGGAGGCGTGGATCTTACCTCACTGCCCAGGGTTCGCCGTTCCAACAGGAGGCGGAAATGGTTGCGGGTTCTCTTGTTGTCCTTGAGCCCTTGGCCGAGGCCCCGGTTGTCATCCTGCATTAGCCGCCGGTCCAAGATCACCTCCAGCTGGCCTGGGGAAGGTAACTGTGAGCCCCCGGCCTGCCACTCCAGCCCCAAGCAGACAGCATTGTTTGAGGAAGAAGCCACCACAGGCCCTGAGGGAGAAGCCCGTGAGTTGGGGCGGGAGAGCAGCTGTGCAAGCCAGAGCTGGAGGGGCTGAGTGCGGGCTGACCCCACAGAGGAGGACGCAGAGATCAGACGGGGCAGGCAGACCCTGGCAGGAACCACACGCAGGAGAGGGGCTGGTGGGCACCCAGGCAGGACAGCACCCAGCCTGGCTGCAGGGGACAGTGCCTGGCTCCTAGGGAACGGTGCCCAGGTCCCAGGGGACGGCACCCAGCCTGGCCACGGGGGACAGCACCTGGCTCCCAGCAGTGGGGTCAGAGCTACTGTGGGCTCGGTAGTGACTAGGACACACGTGCTCCTGCCCTCATTCCACAGATGGGATGATGGGGACAGACGCCAGCTCCGTGCCTCGTTTGTCACAAGGAGGCTGTGGTGGGCATGGCCAGTGGCTCCGTGAGGCGTCACTTGGGGGTGCCCTGGGGGAAGTGACGGCAGCTGACCGCCATGGCTTCCTTGTTACAGCAGCTGGGGCAGGGCTCGCTGCAGAGCCAGCATCTGCTGGGATGCAGCTCTTCCCAGCACGTTTGCCAGCATCTCCTGATGAGGGCCACCCAGACAGCCCCAGCTGCCCGTCCACAGCCCCAGCCCTGATCCTGACTTCCCCAGTGCCTCAGTCTTTTGACCCTGAGAAGTCACAGAAAGCTGAAAATCCTAACAGAGCCCTTGCATATGAAACAATCACTTCTTAGCACACTGATCCACAGAAAAGCAGAGAGAATCACGTGGGGTCACTGGGCTCAGTCAGGAGTTGATGATGTAGACAAACCTGTGGGCAAGTTTCACAGCCAGGGGGATCCTGGGCGAAGGGGCAGCAGAGCCACCCCTTCCAGTCGGGAGTCAGGTACCCCCTGCACTTGCCACCGGCCCCCCATAGAATGTGGGCCTGAACTGGGCACTCTGGGCCCAGCCCTGTGCAAAAGGCTCCGTCCCAAAGAGGGAAGAGCTGAAGGCCTCAGAGGCCACAAGTGCAAACTGTCCCCTTTACCCTGAGGATATGGGAGCCACCTGGGCTTTTGCCCGAGTGACCAGTCCCAGGCCAGTGTTACTCATGCACTTGTTTTTTTTGGGGGGGGGGGGTGGTGAGGAAGATTGGCCCTGAGCTAACATCCGTTGCCAATTCTTCTCTTTGCTTGCAGAAGACTGTCACTGAGCTAACATCTGTGTCAAGGCTGGCCCCATGGTCAAGTGGTTAAGTTTGCATGCTCTGCTTCAGCAGCCCAGGGTTTCACTGGTTCAGATCCTGGGCGCAGACATAGCACCACTCATCAAGCGATGCTGAGGTGGTGTCCCACACAGTAAAGCAGGACCTACAACTAGAATATACAGCTATGTATGGTGGTGGGGTGCTTTCAGGAAAAGAAGAAAAAGAAAGAGGATTGGCAACAGACGTTAGCTCAGGTACCAATCTTTAAAAAAAAGAGAAAAAAATCTGTGTCAATCTTCCTCCGCTTGACATGTAGGACGCTGCATCAAGCCTGGCTTGATGAGTGGTGCCATGTCCATGCTCAGGACCCACCCCACGAACCCTGGGCTGCTGAAGCAGAGTGTGCGAACTTAATCACTACACCACAGGGCCGGCCCCCTCATGCCTTTGTTTTGATTCTTAAGAATGTCATTCTCTCTTTTAATGACCATTAATAGGAAAACAGTATGTATCTTTCTCCTTTGCTAAGTACTTCATTATAACATCGAATGTACTTTTCCAACTGTCTCTACTCCATTCCTGGCCAGGAGAAGGAGGGTTGCACTCCTCAGCTGAGAATCACCATTCCATCCCCCAACGCTTCTTGAAGGGGTCCAACAGGGCACCCAGCCCCGCAGTCACCTCCACGAGGACCAGGGAGCGGGGAGGGCAAGCAGCGCCTTCCCCCAGCGTCCGACCGGGATAGACGGGAACGGCTAATGCCTCGCCCCTTCTCTCAGCATGGACATGATGCGGACCAGAAGGAGGGGAGGCCTGCAGAGCAGAGAGGCCTCGGGGCAGGGATGGGCTTCTCTTTCCCTTCCTTTATCCTCACACAGCTCCTGTCCTCCACTCACCATCGTGGAGGCTGGAGACGCCCAGTGCCTGGGCGGTGTGCAGTGTGAGGCGGTTCTGTGCATCCTGGATGTAGGCCATGACGGGCATGGGGTAGAAGTTGGCCTGCAGGGGCAGCTTCTTCAGATACCGCCGGGGCTGCACCTGTGGGGGCAAGGCCAGCAGATGAAGGGCATCCGGGCACCATCTGGGCCCAAGGGGTCCCCAGTCTGAAGGAGTCCCTGATCACTCTCGCCTCTGCTTCCCCCTTCTGCATCAGGACAGACCACCCTGGTGCCTATGATGGTGGCAAAAAGCACAGTGCAAGCCCGCTCCACGGGGTCTCCAGGGCCACAGGCCCCAGGAGTCACCTGAAAGCCATTGAGGTCCGTGAAGAAGGTGCCCTGGCTGTCAATGTCTGTGCGGATGCGCAGGGCCAGCTCCTTGTTGACATAGTCCCGGATGTCCACCAGAGACGACATGTCCAGAGACAGCCCCTCCACCCCTGGGCATAGGGACAAAGAGAGAGGGTCAAGAGGTGTGAGGATGAGCCACCATCTGAGAAACTGGGCTGGGAGAAGGCTGAGCCGAGCTGAGCCGGCAGCGGCTGTACCCAACCCCCCAGGCCATTCCCGGGCATTTCTCGACCATCTTTACTCCAAGAGAATTAATGTCTCGAATGATACATTTGTTGGGAACAGATGTACAAACAGAGAATGGGCAGAAGGAAGAGCATGTCGCAGCCTGTGAGCCCACACGTCCTCCCTGGCTGTCCTCATCTGCAGGGCGCACCTGGCAGATTATAGAGCCGGACCACCTGGTGGACGTGCTCGTAGTAGGCGACCACCTCCGAGAAGAAAGGGCCTTCGGTGACACGCAGCACGGGATGATCCTTGGGGACATAGGGCTGGGGAAAGAGCAGGTGGCAGCTCAACCCTCAGCACAGAGAGCAAAGCGAGGGGGCAGCAGCCTGGGCTCGGGCAGGAGAAGGGCCCGTCCCAGCAGGCTCCGGCCTGACACCCCCCGGGAAGCCGGGCCCAAGCCCCCAGGCGCAGTTTCTCAGCCCTCCCCTCTTCCCAGGGGCAGCATGGGCCAGGAGCCCTGGCAGCAGGGGTCTCCCTGGAGGAAGGCCTGTGCCCCTCGTTGCCTCTGGAATGTCTCCTCGTAGCCTCCCTGCGAGTGGGGACCCAGGGGCTGCTGGGGCTGGCGAGGTGCCTTTCGGTACCTGGGCCTCGCCGTCAGGCAGGAAGAGGTAGGCTCCACTCTTGTCTTTGGACGTGCGCGTGCCGTAGACGAGGAACTCCATGTCCACCCGGCGCTCCCGCTCCTCGTCCAGCCTTCGGATGCTCTGCCAAAAAACACAGCCCTGACCACTGGCCCCACACCAGCATGTCAGGCCTGTCCCCAGGAGGGCACGGACAAACTTCCCCGAGGAGCCCAGACGGCCCACTCCCGGGTCCACCGTCAGCCAGGGGGCAGCACGCTCACAGGCCAGGAAGCAGCTCGGCACAGCCCCAACAACCCACGCCCCACTCCGGCCCCCAGTCCCTGGCTCTTTACCTTGAGGAGCCCAGTGAGGCCTGAAAACCAGACCTGCATGTAGCGGTTGCTGAGCGCGAAGTCACTGGTGCCAGAGTCAATGACGTGGAGAGGGAATGCCTCATGCCTGCTGACGGACAGCGGCCGGCCATGCAGGTAGACGCGCACAGAGGAGGGCAGGGTGCGGTGCCCATCCAGGCCCAGCTGCAGCTGCAACACGCCGAGGCCCAGGGCCAGCAGGCGCACGGGCACAGATACCTGCAGGCACAGCAGGGGTGGGGAAGTGTGGGCCATGGCCTGGAGCAGGCCCGGACACAGGTCCGGGATCCCAGGCCTGGGGCATTCGCTTACCAAGAGTCAGCAAGTGCCTGCCCCACCGGGGCCTCTGTGCCCTGCTCTGAAAGCAGGCGTGATACTACTTGGCCCTCATCAGACTTTCATGAGCCTCAAATGATACTTGAAGAACGATGAAGTGGTGACCACACGTTAAGCTTTCAGTAAATACTTGTTGAGTGAACAACGGGGAAACATAACCGCCATTTTTACCATTATCACTGCCATACCACACTTCGCCTTCCTTTCAAGGAGAGACTCAAATCCCAGGAGTGACTGTCCTCTGGGCAACCCCTCTCCCCAAGACTCCTGTCCCCAACCTGGGGAGGAAGCAGGGCCACGAGCAGGAGGGTGGGAAGTGGGTGTGGGTGGGCAGAGGCCAAAGATTAGCACGCAGGGCTGGGGCCCACCTGCCGAGCCCCCAGCTCACCTGGTAGACGTCGGGGACCATGTCAGTGGCAGAGCTCCAATGGGCGCTGATCTGCACAGCCAGGGGCTGACCCTCCTCTGAAAGGACACGCACCCGGGGCGAGCTGACCAGCAGGGACACCACGCTGAGCCGCTCCTGTTCCAGCGGGTTGAACAGCACAACATACCTGTGGGCAGAAGGTGGGCTCACCCAAGAGGCCACTGCTCCCGGTTGGTGGAAGCCGGAACGGCAGCCAGGTTCTGCGGCGGGTCAGCAGGGTGGGGTGGGAGGAGGCTGAGAGCCAAGGAGCAGCTCTGCCTCTGCATCCGGCCTGGTCCGGCTCACCTGGGTGAGGAATCCAGCTGGATCACCGTGCGCTCTGGCAGGGCGTCGTGATTCAAGCGGGTGTCATCCTGGAAGTAAGCAGGCAGGAAGGAAAGAACCATCGCCAGGCTCAGCCTAGCTCCAATGGAGACTTACCTCTTCCCCCCTGCCCCGCCCGTCCTGGATGTGGACCACCAGATGCACTGGGCACATATCTTTCACCCCAGGACGGGGAAGGAAAAGAGGAGCAACACCCTCATACCACAGCTCTTAGGATGGGACCTGCATGCACCAGGGGGCGCCCCTGTGCAGACCCAGGAACGGGGCTCACCATTTGGAGGAAGGGCGCCTCAGGGTCAAAGTGGTAGGTCTCCTTGTCCCCCAGCACCAGATAGTGAGCTGCATTAATGATTACCTGCTTCAGGCTGACAAGGGAGCGCAGAAGCCTGGGGGGTGGGGAACAGGAGAGGGACCATGGGGAAGATGACTGCAGATGGGCTGTCCACCTCGCGGCAGGACGAGCCCTCGGCAGGCCTGCCCACTGACCGCCCAGCACATCCTTTCTTTGGGACAGTGGGCAGGGGTGTGGAATGGATGGGGGAGAAAGAAGGGCTCCCACCTGACCCCATAGTCCACCACAACCGCCTCCTTGGCAGTGCCGGTGATGGCGTCGTGGTGCTGGAAGAGCCCCAGAGTGCGCCGAGCCTCCGTCAGAAGGGCGAAGTTCGAGAGCGGGTACTGGCTGGCCAGTCCAGAGCGGCGAGCGTGAGCCACAGCCAGGCTATACAGAATCTCTGCCCCCCTGCCCAGAGAGAGAAGTCAGCCGCCTGCCTGCACAGCTCCCCAGGGTACCGTGCTTGCTCTGCAAGGCCCACCAGCCTCCTTTCCACCACTGCTCCACCTGCCTTGGTCCCTGTGCCCTCGAGTCCTGTCTGAGCCAATCCAGCCCCTCCTTAAACCGAGAGGCTTCCTCTACTCCCTTTGGCCTGGAAGGAGGCGGGCCTCACCGCAGATGTGCTTCGAGGACGCGGTCCAGGCTCTTGTAGAAAGGCCGGGAAGTGTAATAGCCCGTCCAGTAGTGGTCCTCCCGGTCCGCGTAGGAGAAGAAGTCCCCGCTCAGCACAGGAAACCCCGGAGGCCGGGCCCCCGGCTCCACCCCCGTCCTCTTGTACAGAGCGTCAAAATAGTCAGAGACGGTGCCAAACTGGGCCTGTGGGGAGCCCAAAACCCCGCTTCCATCAGTTCCAGAGTCTTTGGGCATCGTGGCCCTCAGAGCTGCAGCTGGGGCTAGGGGCAGGGATTCTGCCCACACAGAGGGCAGTCCCTGTGCGCCCTGCCCCTCTGGACCTCACACAGAAGCTGGGGAGCCGGGAAAGAATCTGACACAAAAGGGAAACCGTGCCCACACCCCTGCTCTGGAGCGGGTAGCGGGGAGCAGGGGACCTCACGGGGCGGGCTGGGCAGTGGCACGCACGCAGGGCCCCTCCCCAGCTCAGCGCTCGCTCACACCTGCACGTGGAGGTCAGGCTTGCTGTTGAGGAAGTCAAAGAGCCGCTGGTAGTTGAAGAACTGGGCATCCCACTCCTGGGGCTTGTCGTACCGGAAGTCGTCGCCCAGCGGCACCAGGAGGACGTTGCTTCGGAACAGCCTGGACTTCTTGCGGTACTGGTCCAGGAGCAGGGCTGCCCTGCGGGCGGGAAAGCGCATGGGCCCGGCTGAAGCCTCGGTGTGGCAGGATGCTAAGCAGAGCCGGCCCGAGGGAGGCCCCTCTGGAACACGCCCATCAAGGAGTCATTCAGCTGCAGGTGGACACCTCCTGGGGTGGGACCCCTGGTGCCAGGAGCCCAGTGTTCTCTGGACGGTTCTGGCAACTGGAGAGTTCTTCCTGTGCTGGGCTGCGATTTACGGCTTCAGTTCCCTGACTCCAGGTCTGCCCTTGGACACCACGCAGAACAAATCACTCCTCCTTCCCCAGGATTATCCTTCAGACATATCGAAGATGTGCTCGCACTGCTCTGAGCTTCCCTTCAGGATCCACAGTCCCGGTTCCTCCTTCTCTTTGGTCCCCACATTTAACAGTCTCGGATCTGCTCACCAGCAGCTCTCTGAGCATCTGCCAGTGTCCCTCAGAGGAAGGGGCCCAGCGCTAAATATGGGGTCCAGGGTAGGCTGACCCACAAAGGGAAGAGAGAACCACATGCCTCCCAGTCTGGCCCGGGGCATCCACAGGTCACCGTCACCCCACCGACCTAATGTCCATGTTCTCCATGCATGTGGCTCAGCAAGGTCTTCTCTCCTCATCCTGAACTCTCCTATTCTGTCTTCTAAAGCTAAGGGTGGAAGCTTACATGTACATCTAATAAATCCTATCTGGTCAGATTCAACCCACATCGCAACCTGTTGAGACATTTTGGGATGCTGATTCTGACACTCCAGCTTCATTTTGCCTGACAGGTAGCAATGCAGCACAGCACCAGAGTGAAGAGCTGGACTTGGGAGCCAGACTACGCCAACGCCAGCTCCACATGCACTAGCTGAGCGACCTTGGGCAAGTTACTTAACCTCTCTGGGCCTCAGCTTCTATAAAATTAGGATAACATCAGTACCTACCAGCATAACATCATGAGAATTTAAGTGAACTGAATGAATTAATATTTGTCTAAACACTTAGAATGGTGCCTGGCATACAGTAGGAATTATATACAAATATTTGACATTGTCTTTTTCATCCAAGCTACTGGTAAAATCAATACAAAAACAGAGCCTTGTAGCATATCATTAAAGCCCCTTTCTCTTTTTAGACCAATCTAGTAATTGGCATGTTATGGGTGTCACAGTTCAACTAGCCACTAATCTACTTAACTGTACTGGTCCAGCCTATATTTCTCTGCTTTGTTCTCAAGAGAGGACTCCTTAGAATAGCATTTTCCCCTAATTTATCAGGCTAGTCAGCCTTTCAAAGGAGAAAATGAAGTTATCGCAGACTTGCTCTCTGCAGACCGGGGCTGGCATCTGTGGACCACAGCTGCTGCTCTGAGAAAAATCAAGCTGTAATTGCCCTCGATTCTTGCCTGAAACCAGCATTTAGATTTCTGGATTCTGGAAACAAAAGACCACTTTCTTTCCCTTTCGGTCACGTTTCACCTCTTGGACATGATGGAAATTGGAGTATTGAAACATGAAAACCAGTTCAACTTGTTGTATTCTTAAGGCCAGTCCGGTTCTGGCTAAATCGCGGTTTTAGATAGCTCTTAAGCTGCACCTTCCCAGGGGGCTGATTTCAGCAACGGGGACACCCTCAGGGTCCCTAACGATTCTCAGAGGGAACAGGTCTGTTTTCTTGGAGCTGGAGGCCATTGGGAGGGACTGAAGGTGCATCTGAATGGGATTCTGGTGCACGGACACCTAGGATCCTGGGGGACTCGGAGCCCCGGTGGGATACCCGAGCTAAATGGAGGCATCGTAAGCTAAGGGTTGTGAGGGACTGTCCCTAACTTGAGAATTAGTCACCTCTGAGTCAGTCAACCGGCTCTTGACAGTTTGTTAGGGCACTGGAAAACATACTTATTTGGGAAAATAAAACCATTCTGGAAAGGGTGGCTCCTTAGCACCACTCGAGTTTTCCAGGGAGACTCCTGGTACAGCTGCCACCGCAGCTGCCATGGGCCTGAACTCGCCACCGAACCCACTCCGTTTTACAGATGTGGAACCCAAAGCCCCCCATGCAGCAGAGCCCAGATCAGAGGCCAGATCTCCCAACTCCTCTGCGGAGTGAAAACAGCCCCCACGCCCAGCCGGGGCTGGAGCCAATACCTCTCGGCCACGTTTGCCTCCGTGATGGCCCGGGGCGGCACCTTCCAGGGGCAGTTGATGCGCCCGCCAGGCAGACGTTTGAAATCAAACTGGCAGCAGATCTTGGGATCCGGGCCACAGGTATGGGGAATGTCATAGCTGTAGAAGGGCATCATGTGGCAGAAGATGTCTGTGCTGGAGTCTGAGTCTGTGGGAGACACCCCGGGCAGTCAGCCACCAGCAGGCAGCCTCTGGAGCTGGGCACAGGGATGCCAGGAGGGAGGGATCTGCTGCAGGCAAGGCAGCCCTGAGAAAAGGGGAGGCTCGAACTGGACTTGAGGATGTGCAGGCCAAGGGTCAGGACACAGGGAGCTCTGGAGCCCACAGCTCCTCTAGGGGACAGTATGCTCAGACCCTTAGGACAGACAGCAGGCCCCACAGAGGCCAGAGGTCAGCGTGATCCCCACCTAACCTGAAGGAGAAAGCACTTCTGGCAGTCCGCACCAGTGCTTACTGGTCTGCTCTGAAGGACACTGAGACCCCTGCCCTTCCCCAGTAAGGACCACTGCTGGGACCCCATCCACCCTACCTGGCCTTACCCCAGGTCTGCCTCCACATGAACTCCAGGCTGTGGGTGGCAGCAAAGTGCTTCTTGATGGCATAATGCACCCTCTGAATCAGCATGCTGGTCAGGTTGGCGCGGCGAAGCAGGTAAGGCATGGTGGGGCTGTATCCAAAGGGGTCCACGGCCCAGCCCGAACGTGGGGTCACACCTGGGCAGAGGCATGGAAGCCAGGGACACTGAACACCTCAGGGCCTAGCCTCTGGGTATGGGCGCCCAGCTTCCTTCGTGTCATCACACCAGGTCCACACTGGTGGAATCAGCCTAGAAAGAACAGCCCCTGCCATCCCTGTGCATCGTGGCCCCCTGCTGTCCTCAGACTTCCATTCCTGAGCCCGGACTCACCAAGGTTTCTCTCCAGCCACTGGTGGCCCTCGATGAGCTGATCGATCAGCGCAAAGTAATGGGAGTTGGCCTCATCCGGCATGACCCAGCCTCCCGTTGCAATCTCCAGCTGCCCATTTCCCACCAGCCTGGAGATAAGGACTCAACACTCAGCCTGGGGCGAGGACCCGGGCCTGCCAACAGAAGATGCCGAGACCTGTGCACACTGGCCTCACCGAGCTAGCTCACCCGAACCCAGGACCAAGAGAACAGACATGTGCCCTCCTTTCCTTCCAACCAACCTCCGCGCTGACCTGGCCCTGCTGAGTTCTGGACCTCGGTCTGTGCTGCCAGGGCCAGGCCCCAGGCTTTCTCTTCGCTTGTGCTCACATGACTTTGATTTCTCCTAACACAAGTGACCCTCAAACCACTTCCTGCCTTCTCATTATCGGCCCCTCTACCGTCACCCTCAGCTCTGCCACAGTTCCCGTTGCCTCTCCCCTGGCACCTTGGCACCCCCAACTTCAGGTGAGACCTTCAAACCCACCCCAGGGCCCAGAGCGTAGCCCTCCCACATCTCCCCAACCGGCACTGGCCTTCGCACTGCCGCTCTCTTTTGGGCATTGATGTTGTCCCACCACTTGGCAAAGAAGGAGACTTCTGCCCAGAGAAAGCGCCGCCGGGGGTCCTCCTGCAGCTTGGACACCATGCTGTTGAGAATGTGCTGGGTCTGCTCTGTGTAGTACTTGTCAAAGGTCTTGATCCAGCCTGGGGAGCCAATACAGGGCCCCCTGAGGATGGCACCATCTTCTTCAACTGTCCCTCCCCTACCTTAGTCATCAGAAAGCCCACTCCACACCCCAGCTCCCAGGGGTCACTACCTGGGTCATTGTGAGAGTGGGGCACCACAAACACCTGCAGGTCTTCAGCATCCCAGTCACGTGGGCTGTAGGAGATGTCGAAGCCTTGCTTCCACACGCCACCGTCCACATTGTCAAACGGCAACTCCTCCGATATAGTCAGCATCTGCCGGGCAGGAGAGCAGCTCAGAGCCCCATCCACGGCCACCGTAGGTCCCTGCCAGCTCTAACTCTTACCTGCAGCTCTGGCTTCTGGCCCCGGCCCCCCAAAGCAAACTGGCAGTCCTGAGGGGAGATAGAGAAGAAGCTGGGCCGGGGTTCTGGCGGCACCACCCAGGAGCCATTGGCTGTGTAGTAGGGCAGCAGGGCGGGCGGGCCCTCGGCGTTGGCTGTCAGCTCCAGCACAGAGTCCTTGATGTGGCTGATGATCTCATGGTTCTCCTCTAACAGCTGCTCCAGCTGCTCAATGCGGTTCTGCAGCACAGAAATTTGGCTCTGCCAAAAAACCAGAAAGCAATCACCCGCAGCTCCTAGGCTACAGGGAGAATCTCTGCACGGGGTCCCCCACCTGAGGCCTGACTGTGATCTCTCCATCCCCAACCAAAGGCAGAACCACAAGCCTGGGGGCTGGCTCTGGTCAGAGAAGGGAAGAGGTGCGAACCACTACTGAGGACCACAGTCCACCTGGGCTGGGAACATCCTCACTCTCCAGCTCATGGATGGGAAAGATTTCATCTCACAGGCCTATTGTCAACAACCCACGTTGCCTGTTGCCTGTCGGGAGCACTGAGCTGACAAGGATCGCATCATGCTCAGGGGAAAGAAGGCTGCAATCCATCAGCAATGCCCACCAAGAACTCAGGAGGACAGAGCGGCAGTACAGATTGCCATTTTGTCTTCCTTCTTGCTTTGGCCATCATTGTTTTTAGCTCTGAGTTTCTAGAAAATTTGCCTGTTGGGAAGGAATGTTCCTGCCCTGGGCTGACACGGCTCTCCAGCTGGGGTGATAACCTGAGCGCAGACGACTTGTATATGAAGGGGTTAGCAACCAGGCCTGACTCACCCGGGGGAAGTTGCCACCGTTCTGGTGTCGAGCAGGATCATGCTGCACTCGGTCCAGCATGAGATAGAGCGAGAAGACAGCCACACAGAAGATAGCAGCCCCACACACTGTCACCTGCTTTTTCAGCTTCATACTGGCAGCCACACACACCTGGCAGGAGGAACGCCACCATATGTAGCTCCAGCAGGCAAAATCCCTTTGGTGGTCTTTCCACCCAACGCCCCAATGAGTTCCTGAGGCCTGCTCCCAGGGAACACCTATTTGCCTGACTGCAAAGATCATCAAGCTCCTAAACATGACATCCCAACACCGGCTGTGAATCCAGACCCAACCTGGCTCTTATTCCCGTTGCCGAGACAAAGAAAGGTCACATAAATAGCACATCTGAGGCTGGTCCTGCCTGTTCCCAGTAGCAGCTATGCCCCTAGGGCGGAGACGATGCTCTCTCTCCCAGGCTGATGCTATAAAAACACGACTGGATGACAAATTTCTCAGCTCTGATTCCAGAGTTCCCCACACAACCTCTGCCCACAGAGCTTGCCTACAAGAAAGACACAGCCAGTCAAAGGAGGTGGGTGTCCAGCCTCCACTGCCACAAGCTTCTAGTTTCAGAGGAACAAACTGGTATCTATTTTGATTTTAAAAGTATAAATCAAAGAGACTGACAGGGAAGCCTCTCTTCCCGCCCTCTTGGATCAGACTGGTACTCAGCAGAGACAGTGCCTGGCACGGCTCCTCTCTCATTAAGAAACAGAATGAATTACAGAAGCAGCAGCGGCAGCTCATGTTTCCAACATTGAGCGAATCCTACATCTTTTCCCTGTTAATTCTGACTCCTGCCGTGGGTAACTTTCAGCCTCTGCTTGTAGAGCATTTAGGGGACCCCCTAGGAAGCCGGCAGCGACTGATGGTGAAGATCCTCTAGGTAGGCACAGCGACTCCGTTCTGGGGCAACTTCAGAGGACCAGCGCCCACTGCCATCGCCCGCGGGCCCCACTGGCCTCGTCGGCGGCAGAGTGAGGCCGCCCGCTGCTGGGCCGAGCGTGGGAGGGAGCCGCCGCTCCCAGCCTTCCCGGGCCCTGGGGCCGATGAGCTCTGTCGCCTCCGCGCGCGTCGTGCCCTACTTAGCGCGATCTGATTCTGCCCCGGGAGCCTCCGGGCAATATTTTTAGCCCTTGGAGGCAGGGTCCCGGCCAAAGCGGGTGGAGCTGGGGAGAGAGAGGGGTCGCAGGGAGGGCAGGCACCTGCCGCCGGGTCTGCCGCAGCCTGTCCGCCCGCCGGCCCAGCCCCCTCCCCGATGCTGCCGGCCCCGGCGACCAAGCGACAACTGCCGGGTGCGGGAGCTCGGGCCGCCTCCGACCCCGCGGCGCCGCCCGCGCTCCTGCCGCCCAGGCCCGAACGCGGCCGGGCCCCTGGGCTCCCCCGCGCCTTACCGTCTGCGGCAGGCTTCCGCGCCGCCCCGGGCCCCGCTGGCCGAGCTGCGCCCGTCACATGCCCGGGCCGGCGGCCTGCGCGGAGGCAGCGACGCAGGCGACGGCAGGCGCCCGCCCCCGGCTCGGCGCGCCGCAGCCGCGGTCCCGCGGGGCCTGGCCGCCCGCGTGCTCCTCTGCGCCCCGCTCGCCGTTGCCGGCCTCTCGCGGCCGCCGGGCCGAGCAGCGCGCGGGGCGGGGACAGGCGCGCCGCCCCGGCCCCGCCCGCGGGGCGTCCCGCCAAGCAGGCGCGAGGAGCTGGGCCCGCCGCCCCGCCCGGCTCCACTCCCGCGGGCAGGCCTCCCGCGCCTCCCGCGTCCGGCCCCGGGCGCCCACCCCCGTCCGCAGTGCGCAGCCGCAGCCCGGGCCCCGGCCTCCGCGAGCTGTGGAGCCTCGGCGAGCGGCGTGCAACTTTCTCTCTCCTGAATCTTACGAGAGTAAGCGCCTTATCCAGCAGCAGTAGCGGCGTCCCCGCTCCATTTCCCCAGCTGCACGGAGGAGCGCGCTTCCCGGGCCCCGCCCGGTTCTGCTCTGGGTATCCTCCGTTGGATGCAGTCGCGCTCCCTAGGCGAAGGGGTGCTGCCCCCTGTCGGTCCGGTGTGTTAACCGCTTCCCCTTCCGTGCCTGCCACCCAGTGAGTGACATATCTTAAATTTCCTGGTGGTTCTCCTTTTACTGGGCATCTGGATTGTTTATAATTTTGCAGCATAATAAGCCGTCCCGCAGTGAACATCTCCGTGAATCCCACATTCGTCTTCTTTTTAAATTATTACCTTAGGACAATGCGCAGCCGCGAGGTTTCCCTTCCTTCCTTCCTTTTCCTTCTTCCCTTCTTTCTCCTCCTTCTCCCCAAAACCCCCAGTACATAGTTGTATATTTTAGTTGTGTATCCTTCTAGTTGTGGCATGTGGGACACCACCTCAGAGGGCTTGATGAGCAGTGCCATGTCTGCACCCAGGATCCAAATTGGCGGAACTCTGGGCCGCCAGAGCGGAGCCAGCGAACTTAACCACTGGCCACTGGCCGGCCCCTCTTCCGACCCTTCTGTTGGATTTTTCATTTTGGCAATCATAATCTTAATTTTCAAGAGCTCTTGTTGATTCTCTGGTAGTTCTTTTTCCTTTTTTAATTGAGCTATAACTTATAGTACGTGGCACGTGTAGTGTACAGTTTGATGAGTTTTAGTAAATGTATATGCAATTATAACCACCACTCACATCAAAACATAGAACATTCATTCCTGTCACCCCAGAATGTCCCCCTCTGTCAAGAGGCACAGCGTGCTGGTTAACAGGGCCACAAGGATCGCTGTGCAGCCGCTAGCAGGCCTGCCACTCTTCCCCAGACTTGGCCAGGGAGGAGACAACAACCCTCAATGGGTTCAGACAGCTTATGACTCATACAGATAGGAAAAACAAGACCAGCTTGGTGTCAGCTTTCCCTAGTCACAGGAGAGCACTGAACAGGAAGGACCAGATGACAGGCGGCATGGTGATAGGTGTCTCTGTGGGGAGGGAGCCAACTCCCAATTGCAGTGACACTTTGACGGCCAGCAGCTGCACTCTAAGTGCGGGGTGGGGCAAGGCAGAAAGCCTACACTCGACTGAAATCAGGAAGATGGACGGGAAATGGCTTCTCAGCCATCTCCCACAAGACAGGGCGGCTCCTCACCAGGCTGCCTGTCCCCTCTTGTCCCAGTGGGAATCCTGGGGCACATGTTGCAGGAGGAATGGTAGTGCGTTCTGCTGAGACTTGGGCTGGACTGTGGGCAAGCCTTGCCTACGTGGCCTACAGGGAGCCGTGCAAGGGTGTCAGGGCGTTGTGCCCGCTTCCTAGGACTTCATCTCCCGCCGCTCCAACATTTCATGTATCTAGCTAAGAACTATTTTCAGGAGCATAAGCCACCCTATCAGATAGCTCAATTAATTGTCCTGATGGGAGCTTGGACTAAATCCTTTCTGTTTGTCTTAAGCAACATTAGACAACAATGACTGCAATTATGCCTTCCAGCAGGATGGTCAGACTTGGCTCCCCACCCAGAACCAAACCATTATGTCCCAGATGCCCCTGGAGATCGGCCGTAGAGCCAGCCTGATTATGAGTCGAGAGGGATCACTCCGCTTGTCCTGATTTGTCACTCCAAGCGCAGCAAGAGGTGTTGGCTGCCGCGTACGTGCTGCTCTGAGTGGCCAGCACAAGCCCGGGGCAATACAATCGTCTGTCCCCACTTACACTAGGGTTTAGACTGACTGGTGTCTGGCAGGCAAGTATAGCCTGATCTGCACAGGCCTAAGCAGGGTGGAAGCAGCATCCGGTTAGACTCTCCCACCCCCAGCTCTTCTTTGCTCTTCCATTAGCCTGATTTCCTGGAGGCAGGCAAGAGAGGAAAAAATGAAGGGCAGGAAGGACTAAATATGTGGTTTGAGTCTCTTATAGCCAGTTGGGGCCTCTTCTCTCCCTCCCAACCTTATAGTTGAACACTCTGTCCAGGTGAGAACCACCCTTCCGCGGAACCGTCACCTTTAGAATACCCGCTGCCTTGCCTCGAGTGTGCGCTCCACCGGCAGCTGAGTTGGGTTGTCTACTTATGTATTTTAGCTTCTCCTTTAAGAGCGCATTCCATCTTTTGCTGGCACCTGCCGCCTGTGGGTGATACAGGGCAGGAAATGTCCGGGGAATGCCCCAGTGTGGAGTACTCTTGGCTATAAAGGCGGCACCATTCTCTGATGGGATGTGTTTGGAGAACCCAAATATGCAACATAGCCCCTTTGGGAGTTCTTGAGTAGTACGGCCCACATCCACTGTGCAGTTGGGAACTACTGTGCCACACCCGGAAAACTGCAGTCAATGCCCAGTGGTACCCCTGAGGGGAAAGCAGAAGGCCCGTATAATCCATTTGTCAGGACCAGGCAGGTTCAGTGCCCCAGAGTTCTCTCTGCCACTCCACTGAGTGGCTAGTAGTGCAGGCACATCAGCCAGGCCCTGGACTACAGATGGCCTGCCAGGTACTGTGGATAGTGTTGCAGGCGGCTGTGGTTCTTACCTGGGCTCTACAGTTCTGACCAGCTTGATGGTTCCACTGATGTTCACAGTCACAGGATCATTTTCCATGGGCATCCTTCTATTAGTCAGGATTCTCCAAAGAAGAATCAATAGGATGTGTATATATCCGGAAAGATTTATTTTAAGGAATGGGCTCATGCGATTATGGAGACTGGCAAGTCCAAAATCTGGAGGGTAGGCCAGGATGCTGGAGACCAGAGAAGAGCCGATGCTCCAGTTGGTCTGAAGGGCATCTGCTGCGGAATCTCTCTCGCTTGGGGGAGGTCAGTCTTTGTTCTATTTAGGCCGTTAGCTGGTGGGATGAGGCCCACCCACGTTATGGAGAGCAATCTGCCTTACTCAAAGTCCACTGATTTAAATGTTAATTTCAACCAAAAACACCGTCACAGAAACATCCAGAATAATATTTGACTATATATCTGGGCACCGTGGCTCAGCCTAGTTGGCATATAAAGTAACCATCACAATCCCCATGGGTTGTGAACAGGGGACGTGTGTCCCACACAGTCTGTTGCCATAACGCTCTTCCTACGGGGGTTAGGACTTAATGATCCAGTTGTCCTGCTGCCAGATGCCAGACTGCCAGTCCACTGGCTGCTGCCCGGGGGTCAGTGAAATGTAGCAAGGCGCATTATGAGCAGTGTTTTCCAGGGCGAGCACCATAGCCAGCAACTCTGCATATTGTGTGGAGCACCCTTTTCCATGCAAAATTTTAACCTGTGCTCTCTGTGGTTGCACAGCCTCAGCAGTTCAGTGCCCTGCATTGGCCGTTAACTTGGTCCTGAGGGACATCAGTGTACTGAGGACCCCAAGAAATCCAAGGTGCTGACACAGACTCTGCCTCTGGGATAGCCGCGCCTCATACCCGGGCATCCTTTCGTGCAGGAAGGAGATTCCATTAATGCCTTACTCCATTCTTGGATGTACCATTCCCCTTTAATGATAAATGCTTGTTGGCCAACCCCCACTTCACTGGTGTTTTCACTCCAGCCTCATCCCCAAACGAGGACGTCATGATAAAAAAACACCGTAGTCTCTCAGTCACTAATTGCCACTCAAACAGGGTCTACAGAGCAGAGACGTCTCCCAGAGACATCCCCAGAGAGCAAGAGAAGATTCAGTTTCGCCCATAGCCTGGTGGTGTCGAGCAAATGTTTAATCTGACTCTGGGTGACTTTTTCTTCATCGGGGCACTCATGATCTCTGATATGAATCCAGGCTGAGGTCACAGCAGACTAAAAGGAAGTGACAGCCTCTCCCGATACTGTCCAAGGGTGCTTATCAGATGACAGAACTTCATCTTGGATTAGGCCACTGTTTCCCCCTAGTTGTAAAGACCCACTGCAATGAGCCCTGATTTATCTCTGTATCTTCCTCCTCCATATCCCTCTCACTGGCCAGAGTGGTTGTGGCCAAAGTGGCTTGGAGCATAGGATCAGTTGTTAAGCACCCTAATGACTTCCATTCCTTGTCATCCAGCAGAACTGACACAGCACCCTCATTTGCTAGTTGGATGAGCCATGCTTCTGTGGTTTCATTGGACTTTTGTCCAAATCTATCTCTGATTTCCCTTCTCTCTCACTCATTTTAAGAGTGGATCTCAGTACATTTCTGAGTGGTGGACTGCCCCTGATCACCTGGTAGTGTTCTATTTGTAGTCACCTGCTGTGAGCAATACCACTGTATGCTTTCTTTAGCTCTGCAAGACCCTCCCTCTTTGATTTCTTACTCTAAACACCAATGGAGCTCACTGGGGACCAGAGACTTGTCTCTCATGTCACCAAACACCTCAGCACTGAGTGGGCACTTAGTGGACACTCAGTCCACCAGAATGCTATCCCATACTTAACCTGACAGTCCAGAGCCCTGTCTCTTCTCTAAAAGGGGATTATGACCTTATCAGCCCATCATTAAGTGCCAAATTGGTCAAGTGGTCAAGCAGTCCCTAAGCGCAGTATGGCAGCTAACAGGGCCACAAGAATCACTATGCAGCCGCTAGGTGCGCCTGCCACACTTCCACAGCCTCAGCCAGACAGACGACAAGCCCTAGTGGATCCAGGCAGAAAAAGCAAGACCAGCATGGTGTCAACCTCTCACATACCTCATCCCATAGGATGGCACTGATCTGGAGGGACCAGATGACAGGAGGCACGGTGGTAGGTCACTCTGTGGTTAGGAGCCAACTCTCACTACAGCCAAGCAGTTGTATGGCCTTGGCTGCACTCTCCAAGGGGAGGGGCCAGATGGAAAGCCCTTCGCTGGGCTGAAACTATGAAGATGAATGAGAAATGGCCTTGTGGTAGACTCCTCCAAGATAGGGGGGCTCCTCCCTAGGCTGTGTACGTCCCCTGACTCTATAAATAATGGTAGCACGTTCTCTCAAGACAAGCCACACTGCTCTATCCTTGTCCCATGGCCTATGTAGAGACACACAAGGTGGCAAGGACACCAGGGCAGGAGTCTTGCCCCGTGCTCTCACACTTTTGCCATCAGTACCCCCAGACATAACCACTATTTTGACTTCTCTATAGCTTACTTTTGCCTGTTCTTCAGCTTCATAAAATGGAATCATAAGTACGCACTCTTTCATGTCTGGTTTCTTCAGCACGCCCTTGAGATTTATCAGTGTTCATGCATGCATCAGTGGTTTGTCTTTTTTATTGCTGTATAGACATTTGGGTCATTTCCAGTTTATTCTGATGCTAACTTCTCTTTCTTCTTTCAGATTTTCAATTACTCATATATTGGACTTCCACGTTTCTTAGGCTCTGTTCTTTCCATTCTTTTTTTGTTCTCTCTATACTTCAGTTTAGATATCGTCTATTAATCTATGTTCATGTTCAGCAGCCCTTCTTCTGCTGTGTCTGGTCTCTTAACTATGATTGTGACTTTATCCTTTAGTTCTATGAATTTTTATGAAACCTATCCAATGAGTTTGTAACTTCAGAAATTTTTTTTTGTAAGGAAGATTGGCCTTGAGATAACATCTGTTGCCAATCTTCCTCTTTTCTCTCCCCAAAGCCCCCGTACATAGTTGTATATCCTAGTTGCAAGTCCTTCTAGTTCTTTTATGTGGGATGCCACCACAGCATGGCGTGATGAGTGGTGTGTAGGTCCGCACCCAGGATCTGAACTGGCAAACCCTGGGCTGTCAAAGCAGAGTGCATAAACTTAATCACTACATCACTGGGCCAGCCCTAAGAAATGGTATTTTTCAGTTCTACCTCCTCCTTTGATTCTTTTTCTTTTGCTTTTTTTTTAAAGATTTTATTATTTTTTTCCTTTTTCTCTCCAAAGCCCCCCAGTACATAGTTGTATATTCTTCGTTGTGGTTCCTTCTAGTTGTGGCATGTGGGACGCTGCCTCAGCGTGGTTTGATGAGCAGCGCCATGTCCACGCCCAGGATTCAAACCAATGAAACACTGAGCCGCCTGCAGCAGAGCGCGTGAACTTAACCATTCGGCCACGGGGCCAGCCCCTGATTCTTTTTAAATAGCTTCCAGTCCTGTTGAAATTCTCTATTTGCATCTATTTTGTCCACCTTTTTCTTCATTTAACATATTAAGCATAGTTATTATTTTATTTTATTTTCTAATAAAGAGGTCCTTATCTATTTTTTTCTTTCTGCTTTTTCTTTCCAAATACCCCCAGTACATGGTTGTATATTTTAATTGTGGGTCCTTCTAGTTGTGGCATGTGGGATACCGCATCAGTATGGCCTGACGAGCAGTGCCATGTCTGCGCCCAGGATCCAAACCAGCAAAACCCTGGGCCGCCGAAGTGGAGCGCACAAACTTAACCACTTGGCCATGGGGCCAGACTCAAGCATAGTTATTTTCAAATCTTTTTCTGCCAACTCCACTATCTGGATCATCTGTGGGTCTGCTTCTGTTGTTTATTTTTTTCTCTTGTGTATTAGCCCCATTATTCTCCCTTTTTTGCATGTTTTAGAATATTTGTGTACTGCATATTGGTTATAAAAGAAGGGTAAAAGATTATTCTTCTCCATACCTCCCTGTAGGCTCCCAGAGGAGCTGGTCATCTCAATGTAATCAAGTACTGAACTGAGTTATAGTTTTGCTGAAACTCAGTCCTCCTCTGGATCGTCTCTGTTCCCTCGGAGCAGATTTGGGGTTGAGAGCCTGGCCAGTCTCTGTCTGAGCTCTTCAAATTCTTCTCTTCAGAGACTCTGAGGTTAGCTCTTTAGCCTCCCAATCCACAGGGTTCAAATCTGGCCAATATCTCGCAGGGTGAACTAGCTATTTGTCTGTTTCAGGCCCCCTCTCTCCAGACACTGCACGCCCGGGCCTTGCCTCTCCAGCCCAGCCCCGTCCCAGTTGCCTGCACTGCTCCAGAACTCAGCAAACGCTCCGTGGGGAACACTCCCTTCACATTCCAGCCTCCTCTGGCTCCCTGCCTGCACCAGAAACTTCATTTCTCTTTTCCCCAGTCGTCTCTCGATTTGGGGAAATCCTGATCGTCAGAGCCGTCCCAAATCAGCACATCTCTCAGAAGAAAAGAGCCACCCAGCATCAGTTCACCTGGGAGAGGCTTTTTCCTCCCTGGAATCTTAGTTCGTCCGGTCCTTATTTCTTCCGCCACTCTCCATTCTCTTTAAAAATGATGGCTTTCGTCTTCTTGGTTTCCTCCTAGCTGTTGCAATGGGAGCGGTGGCCTGCAGAGACCTACCACCTCCACCCAGAATGGAGACACTTTACCACTTTGAATGGAGACACCCTTTGACTTCTTAGTATTTCCATTTAGTCACACTCGAACTTGATTGCCTCTTGTTTAAACATTATAGGGCTTTTCTCTCTTTGAGAACAGATGTCAACTGTTTCCTAAACTTCCTTGAGGAGAAGGCCATTTCACCTCGAAGTTCTTCCTGCCTTGTTCTTTGGTGCCGTCAATCTCCCTGTTTCTGTTTTTCGGTTTGCTTGTACTTCTTCATCTTCTGGATCTTCACCACGGCTGCTGGAAAAGTTTCAGATAATCTCAGGGGGACTCGGGAGGAGCCACGGGCTCCCGGCTCTGCCACCCCATTGCTCAGTAAGCTTGTCTTGAGAGAGAAACGTCCTGGGAAGCATTTCTTTTCTCTTCAGCCACTCCGATCTCCTTCGAGTGGAACTCTAAGTTTCCCTGGTCCCCTTCTCACCTCTCCTGACTCTCATGTGATTGCCGTACACATCCACAGGGTCAGCTACTCTCTAACGTTTGTAAACTAATGACTTTCCGACCACAACTGTCAGTCTTTACTTCCCTCTGGGCTTCCAGTCACACTTACGTCTCCACAGGCCTCTCAAACGCAACACCTCCAAACTCATCGCCCTCCCCACAGCCCTGCTCCTCTGCCTGCGATCCTATTTCAGGAACGACACCGCCATCTGGTCAGAAGCCTGTACACCATCCTGATCTCCTTCCCTCTTCCCCGTGTCTCAGCTCCGGGGGCTACCAAACCGTGTCAGTTCTGCCCGTGAACACTGCCCGTTCTCCACCCTCCCCACGGCCGCAGTGCCGGCCCTCTGCTCCTCCTGGGTCCTGCCTCCAGAGGACTGCGCATGCTGAGAGCACCTGATGGGCACAAGTGGTTTTATTATTTCTGCCTGGAACAGGAAGCCCTGGTGGGAGCAGGGATGCACAGCAGACACGGAGCTGCATCCCTGCCAGCAGTGTGGACGCCGCTGGCTGCAGTCCAGGGCTGCAAATGGTGTCCAACGGTGCAAGCAGGAGCTGGTGAGGAGACACAGGCTCGCCTCCAGAGGGCAGTGGCTTGAGAAGCGGCTCCCCACCTCACCGATGCCGCTTTCGAATGTTCTGCAACTCCTGGTAGATGATGCTGAAGCTAGGCCGCTGTCCAGGCTCGTAGGCCCAGCACTGCTCCATGAGCCTGAACACAGCGTCGGGGCACAGCTCGGGGCAGGGCAGACGGCCCCCTGTGAGGACAGGCACAGCACAGCAGGCATGAGGAGGACTCTGAGGGCCCCTAGCAGCCCTTGGGGCATATTGTAAGCAAGGGGAGCTGCTTAAGATGCACTGTTCTTAACCAGCCGCTCTTCTGCACCAAGGACACAGGGGTTCTAACCTCAATCCCGTCACATGTTAGCTGTGCACACCTTAGTTTTTCCATCTGTAAAAGGGACATTTTAATCCCCACCTCACAGGCTGTGAGGAATAAATGAGATCTCGTATGGCCTAGCACACAGCAGGCGCTCAGTCAACGGTAGGTACAGGATCTTTCTCATTCCGCCCCAGGGGGAAGGCTGGAAGGTGAGGGGGCCTGGGCGAGTCCAGCTGGAACACCGGGAAGCGCGCCAGGCTCAGAGGCTGCTGTCACGCAGCCCAGCTGCCTTACCCTTTTCCACGAACTCCCGCGTCTGCTGATTGCTGAGGTTGGGGTAGGGCGAGGCCCCCAGACTGAAGGCCTCCCAGAGGAGGATGCCAAAGCTCCACACGTCGCTCTCGGAGGAGTAGCGGCCTGTGAGGCAGTGAGCATTGTGAATGGGCTGTCCGCATGCATTGGCCAGAGGGAGGCGGGCAGCAAGACGCACGGCCAGCCTCGGGCCCTGCAGCCTGGAGACGATGGGGCCCACGTACCGTAGTTAAGAGCCTCGGGTGCAGTCCACTTCACAGGGACTTGTCTGAGGCCCCCCGAGGCTGCGTAGATCCCGTCAGCTTCCTCCCGGGACATGCCGAAGTCGCTGATCTTCAGGACATTCTTCTCCGTCACCAGGCAGTTGCGCGCAGCCAGGTCCCTGGGCGAGGCAGGGCAGGGCTCATTCAGCCAGAGTCCATGCTGCAGCTGTCACCTGCCTGGCCCGGGGGCTCTAGATTCAGCTGCGAACAAAGCTGCCCCCTGCCCCTGGGCCCATCGGGAGAGGTGAAATCCACTCTGGAGCTGGTGCCAGCACCGCCTGTGGCTGGGCCAGGTGTCGGGGCCAGGTGCCGCTGCACGGGCCTCCGCACCCACCACTCACCGGTGTATGCAGCACTTGCTCTCCAGGTACTCCATGCCCGCTGCGGCGTCCCCAACCATCTGCAGCAGAGTCTTCATCCGCAGGCGGGCTCCCTCCGTCCGAAGGAAGGTCAGGAAGTCGCCCCCTGGGGGCGGGTGAGGGAAGGCTCGTTGAGCCTCCTGTGGGGGCCGAGCTGGCCCGGCTGAGCGCCCCAGCCCTCAAGACCAGCTCCCCCCCACCCCGCTCACCCTGCACCAGCTCCATGACGATGTAGATGGGCTGCTTCTGGGTGCAGACGCCAATGAGACGCACGATGTTGGGGTGGCTGTACTGCTTCAGGATCCTGGAGGGGACTGCTGCTTAGGATTCACCTCGGGGGCTGGCCTCCCCAGGCCCAGGAGCCCCAGGGTACCCAGGGAACCCGAGGGAGGGTGGGGGAGGGCAGGAGAAAAGAAGAGCTCGGTCCCTGAGGCCAGCCGACCTGATGTGTGACCTCGGGTGGGTCACAGAGACTCTACCCCTCTGTGCTATGTGGGGGGTACCGGCATGGGGGGCCATGAGGATTAACGACCCCACAGAGGTCAAGCACTTTACGTGGTGCCCTGCACAGAGGATCCTTAGCATACCATGATGGTTATTTTGTCACCCACCTTGCCTCCTGTAGAAACTTGGCCTTGAGGTCCGGGGGGAGCGTCTCTCGGCAAGATTTCACCGCCACCAGGGTGTTGTCAGCTCGCAAGCGTCCGCTGAACACTTCGCCAAAGTTCCCCTGAAATGGTCATGGGCTCCCACCAGTCTTGCCTGGATCGTGGTCCTCTTCTCCGTTCAGGGGACAGCCCACCTCGTCCCCACCCACCTTCACTCAGTGACCCCGCTCATCCATCCCGGCTCTCTAGGAGCTCCCCTCCTGGTTGGGGAACCGAGAAGGTCCACGTGGGACCAGCAGAGAATGTTCCCTCTGACTTGCCCTGTTCACTGAGAAGTGACATGGAGAAGCCATAAATCACTCTCATCTGGGGTGGAGAGCATTCTGACTTTTAGGAAAGTGACTTCTCTCCTAAGCAAGTATTTCACAGCTCACGGGAACAGTGAGTCTCCCCTCCCTGAGGAGGCAGGGGTGGGGCTGGGGGTGAGGGCCGTGTGGGGAGGAGTGGAGTGGGGGTGTTGGCCGCAGGGCTGTCTCCCGGGACATTTTTGGGAGCAGGTGCTTTCCCCTCAGCTTCCTGCAGCGGCTGCACGGGGGTCCGGGTACACGATGGGAATCAGACTGAGGCAGGGAGCAGGGAGGCAGAAGAGCTTGTGGCGGGGGGGCCTTGGGGACCCAGCTGTGGGCTGGAAGGAAGCGGTGCTGGCGGAGGGCAAGGGCAGGCAGCCACACACAACTCACCCGTCCGATCTGCTCGCCCAACACCAGGTCCTCATGGTTTAGTGCCCACTTGTCCTGGGGAAGGGAGGGGACAGGGTCAGAAGTCAGTGAAGGGCAGGCGTGCTGGGCCCTGTGCGGGACTGAGCAACCCCACCAACGCTCTGCCTTTCATTTCTTGGCACCTCAGCTTGTTGATCTGTAAAACAGGGGTTGGACCCTATCAGGATCACACTCAGATGACTTCAGGGACCAAGCAGGGACACTAAGTGGATGAGCGCCAGTCTGGTATGTGTGGCCCATGGAGTGGGAGTGACCTTGACATTCCAATCCTAGAAGGAGGCTGCCCCCTGGGGAGCGAGGAGTCGCCTCATACCCTGTCTGTAGACGGGGGCCTCGGAAGCCCTTCCTGCTCTGACTCCGTGTGCGCCCGAACCCATGCTCCCCAAGCCCTGCCATGGTGGCGTGGCCGGGCTGGGCACAGGCTCACCTTGGGCACGGCCCTGTTCAGGATGACACCACTCTTCTTGGTGAGGGGCTGCTGGGAGCGCAGCATGTGGTCGATGAGCAAGGGGATGCTGGGAAAGCCATCGCCTTCCAGTCGGTACACGTTCTGCAGGGCAGGGGAACCTGGGGTCAACAGCCTCCGGTGCGGAGGGGGCCTGAGCCCTGGGAGAGGAGAGGAAGAGCAGCAGGGAGAAAGGGCCTGCCTGGGACAGGGGGCACAGGGACCTGCAGGAAAGGCACGACCTGATGGTGCAGGACCAGTCTGCTGGCCCAGCCTTAGGGGAGGACTCATGCCAAAGGCTTAAGCCTCTGCTCTGTTACAGAGACTGGGTGGTCTCTGTGGCCCCTTTCAGCTCTGCCAGGGAGGCATCTAAGACACAGCAGCTCCTTCCTACCCTCTCAAGGTCATTCTCTGGTGAAGGGGAGGGGAGGGATGGAGTCCAGCCCCCACTCACGTCAGCAGACTGGATGATGAAGTGCCGGGGCTGGCCATCCCACAGCACCGACAGTACATACTCCTGCTTGCCCTGGCTCTCCCGAACCAGGAAGTCCCCAGAGTGTGTCAGCAGCTCAGCCACCTCTGCCCGAGGGATGGCCCCATGGTACCACAGCTGCTCATGCAGGGGCTTCTGCACCTCCGGAACAAGCTGCAGCGGTGGGGGGAGCTGGGCAGGGGCAGGGGAGGAGCAGGGAGGGGTCACTCAGCCAGCTTGTCAGGACAGGCCACTAGGCTAGCCAGGGGTCGGTTGGGGGGAGGGTCTCTCTCTCTCATATGCCCCTCAGTCCTCATAAACCAACCGAGTGGCATGTCGAGCGGTCCGCAGGCCCCTGGAGCAGACACTAGACTCGCCCAGGCCCACTCTAGGCAGAGCTGGGATGGGAAGCCCAGGCTGGCTGATCCCAAGCCAAGCTTTTGCCTTTTCTCCCAGGCTGCAGCCCCTCAGCCGCTCCCGGAGCAGGGGGAGCCAGGCGGTAACAAGGCTGCAGGTGGCTTCACACAGGTGGCAGAGAGAAAGGGGGTGCAGGGGCGGCAGGGTCTGGGGACATCTGCAGCCTGGAATCCAGGGAAGAGAGGGGCTCCCCAGTAAAAGCAGCCGGGCAGAGCCTCCTCTCTAGGGCCACCCAGTGACTAACCCAAAATGCCCTGGTGTGAGGGGCTTATGGGGGTCTTCTCTGAGGCCCCGGCCTGACCCACCCCTTAGAGAAGGGCAGAGGGGCAGGCCCAGGCCAGGCTCCACTCACCGAAAACTTGGGGCGGAAGATTCCTGAGATGTGGCTCTTAAGGATCTCCAGGGTAGGCGTCCTTCCCCCTTCTCGCTCCTGCTCCTGAGGCCAGGGACAGACGTCAGCGGGTGGCCAGGCTTGGGGAGGGCGAGGGCGAAAATGAGGAGCGCAGCCCCGGGCAGGCAGGCGTGGCTGGCGGCGGTGGGCCGTGGGTAGGCGCTCACCGAGGACGACGTGGAGTGGCGGTCATCCTGCAGGAGCAGCACGGGTGGGGGCTCGCCAGGGCCCAGCTGCTCCAGCTTGGCCTGCAGCAGATCCTGCTGGGCCTGCAGCTTGGCCTGGCTGCACAGCGCTACCTGCAGCCCCTGCAGTGCCTCATGCAACACCTGCTTCTTGCCCAGCAGCTGCACCCTGCAGGCAGGGGCAGGTGGGAGGCGGGGGAGAGAGAAGGGCTCAGCCTGTGGCTGGCAGCCATCAGGGGGTCGGGTAGGCAGGAGGGAGGAGGGAGAGCCAGCAGGCTGTGGTGGGTGGACTCACTCACCGTTCCCGGGGGTGGGTGTTCTGCTCCTCGTTCCTGAGCTCACGCTGCAGCTGAGTGACCATCTCCTGCCGGCCAAGCACCGTTTCGGTGGCCACAGTCAGTTCATCGGTCACAGAGGTCAGCCTGTGCCCAAAGGAAGGGCAATGTTAGAACCGTGCCCTTCAGATGCATCCCTGAAGAGCCAAGCAAGCCCAGCCACCTGGCCACAGCTCTGTCTGGACAGTATCCACCCCCCGGGCCCCAGACCCTGTGCCAAGCCACCACACACGTGTGTTGCACGCTCTCCACCGTCAGCTCGTTCAGCTGCAGCTCCCCGGGCTCCAGAGGTTCACCCTCCTCAAGCAGTGACTCGTCAAAGGTGACGCAGGGTGGGATGTCAGGTGTGGACCTGCAGGGGGACAGTGCCCCGTCAGTGAACAGGCCAGCAGCCCTGGTGGCCAGCAGGAGCAAGGAGGGGCTTACCCATACTGTCGCAGGAAGCCTTGGTATTCAGCCTCGGGCTGGATGCGGGCGGCAGCTGCAGCCATCTCCCGGTGAATGGCCACCACCTCGTCCTGCACCAGGCTGCTAATCTCCAGGTATTCCTGCAGGATCTCCTTCCTGCCCCCAGACAGGACCTTTGGTCAGCGGGGCCTCAGGCTGGGCAAGGCTCAGGGAAGCCCGGGGTCCATGACAATGGGCTTGGAGTCAGCCCTGGGGTTGACACCCCACCTCATCCTTTGCCAGCCAAATGACCACAGGCAAATTACTCCCTGATATTCGCTTCCTAATCTATGATGGGGAAGCTGGGAGTCTTAACAAGGACCCAGTGAGATCCTGTGTGCAGAGCACGTGATACGTACGAAGTGCTCACTGAACGTGAGCTGCAGTCGTGCCTGCCCTGGGCAGCCAGCCCAACAGCTGGGGCTCCAGGGCTCCAACACACGCGTGCCACTGAGGAGCTGCTGACCCTGTATTCATATCACCAGTGCCAGCACCTCCCCAGAGCTCCAGTCTCATGTATCCGTTTGCCTACGCAAAACATCCCGTTGGCCATCTCTTAGACACCCAAACTCCAACACTGGAAAAATGAACTCCTACTCTTCTCTCCCGAACCCGTTTCTCCCATAGCTTCCTCTGCATAAGTTAATGGCAAGTCCATCTTCTGGTGCTCGGGGGCCAAATCCTTGGAGGCATGCTTGACTCCTCTATCTCACCTCCCACTTCCTTCCAGCCCATAAGGAAATCCCACTGGCTCCACCTTCACAACACATCCAGGACCCGACCACCTCTCCCCTCCATTCCCGCTGTCCTGGTCCAAGTGGCCATGGTCTGTGGACTGGATTACTGCAACATCCTCTTGTCCAGTCTCCCTGCCCCAGCCTCGCGTCCTGAGATCTATTCTCAACACAGCCAAAGTCCACACAATGGCCTGCTGGACCCTCTATCGCCCAGGAGCCCCCCAAGATCTGCCCTCCACTCCCTGGGCATGGGCCACACTGGCTTCCTGGGTATAGCTGGATTTCAGGCACTCTCCCACCTCCAGGCCTGTCCACCTGCTGTCCCCTCCTGGAATGGCCTTTCTCAAAACATCCCCCCCCCCCGCCCTGGCTCTCCCAGACCACTCTGTTTAAAACTGTAACCTCCTCCCCTGCATCCGCTGCCTCCGAATCCCCTTTTCTTATCTTATTTTTCTCCTCAGCTCTTATCGCCTCTAACATGCTATTTTACTTATTGACTTTCTTTTCTCTCTCCACTGACATGAACGATCCTAGACAGATGTTTTTATCTATGTGGTTCTCTGCTGTGTCCCAGAGCCTAGAACAGCACTCAATAAATATAACAAAATTCTGCAATAATGGGCCCTGGAATAATGCAACTCAGAGGTAAGTTGCCTGTTCCAGTCCTTGGCCCCGGGCCCGTTCTCATGTGATTATGTGAGCATCCTTTTACACGACTGGATTTTCTGGACCCTGCCTCTGGGCGTGTGGCAGGGCTTGAGGGCTGTGATGGGGGTGGGGTGGGGCTGTGGTCTTACAGGATGCTCGCCATCTCCTGGTGCAGGTCCTGCAGCGACTGGAGCAGGCTGGGCAGCATGAGCTGGTGGTGGTGCTGGTGGTGCAGCTGTGCAGCCCGCACGCCCAGCACGTAGCGGTTGTGGTGTGCAAAGAGCTTCCACAGGCTGCGCACATACTTGTCCTTGGCCCTGTCACGGTCCTTGTCTGCCGGGGGAGGGGAGGGTGGGGGCTGTTGTGACAGCAGAGGCCTGGGCAGCCCCCACTCCCTGGGCACCTGTGGACAGGTCAGAGCTGGCTTCCAATTCCCTCCCTGCCAGTGAGGGAAGTCACACACCTTTGCTGGCCTCCTGGTACTTGCGCCTGGCCTGGGCGCTGTCCCGTGCCAGGGCTCGGTACTGGCTCTTCAGCTTCTCAATGTCCTGGCTGTGGGTCTGGGAAGAGAGGAGAGGCCAGTGTGGGGCAGCAGGTCCACAGGACACGGGAGATTCTTTCCCGAGGTGAAGCCCTGGACAGGTGCTACAGTCCAGGCAGACCACACATCAAAGTCCATCCTCCAGGAAGGGCCTGGAGACCTCTGGGGCCTAACCTCTGCTGCTGAGGTTAGGGTCAGAGGAGCTGAGTTAAGGCTAGGCCCCCAGGGAGGCAGAGAGGTGGACCAGGCTGGCCACAGCTGTCCCTCCTAGGCCTAGAGTGCTCTCCGGTGGCAGGCAGGGCCCAGCTGCAGGTGAGTGCAGCCTGTGCTGTGGTCACACAGAACTCCACAATTAGAAGGGCCCTGTGCTTGGTTTAATGCCATCTTGAAATTCTTGATAATTTTTTGACAAGGAGCCCTATGTTATCATTTTGCACTGATTTCTGCAAATTATGTTCCCAGTGGGAGAAGCAATGGATAATGGAGACCAGTGTTCTTATCCCAGTTCCCCTGCTGATGCACTGGGATACTTTGGGCAATTTCCATCCCTCTCCTCTGAGCCTCAGATTCTCCGTCTGTAACTGAGCCGAAAGTATAGACCGGATGAGCCTTCTCCTTAAAGGGCCAGATGGTAAATGTTCTAGGCTTGTAGGCCATATAGCCTCTATTGAAATGACTCAGCTGTGCGACTGTAGCTCTAGAGTAGCCATGAGTAATATGAAAACAAATGGGCGTGGCTGTGTTCCAGTCAGAGTACCTATAAAAACAGGCAGACCCCTGAGTTAGATGAGCTTCTGGGGAGAGAGGTGTGGGTGGAGACTGGCCACCAGGGGCCGCTGTGAGTCCGTGGCAAGGCTGGGTTTGCACTGATGGAAGGGGTGTGGTGCGGGGGCTGGCTGACCAGCACATTGAGTTAGGAGGCTGAAGCCCCCGGATAAATAGCTCAGATCACACAACCTCTAGACCGAGGGGCAGGGCAGGATTCAAATGCAGGCAGGCTGACTTCACAGCCCCAATCCTTAACCTCTGTGTCAGGGGGCCACACTGCTGCCTTGTGGTGTCTCCTAGGCCAAAGGCAGACGATGAGCCCTCATTCCTCTCTGTCTCTCAGCCCCCAGAGCCAGTAGGTACAGTTCGGGAGGTGGGTCACAGATCTTGTGCTCCCCCTAGGCGATGGCTGGATCCCTCATTCTTTGCCCAGGCACATGGTAAGGTGACAGAAAGTGCAGAGGCCCTGCTGCAGGCCAGCCCAAGGCTGGGGGAGGGAGGAAGCTGTGGCAAGGCCGGAGTAGGCCCTGGGAACAGACCTTGTGGTCAGAACTTCCACTTCCCCAGTGAATGCAGGGGCTCTTGTGCAAAGCCAGCCCTTTTAGTTTCAAAATTCAGGCAGAAATGACCAGGTGACGGCCCAGAGCTGTACCCACCTTGGTGAGCTCCTGCTGCAGCTGCTGCCACTGCTCACTGTAGGTCTTCCGCAGCTGCTGTCGCTCCCGGATCAGCACGCTCAGCTTGCTCAGTGGCCCCGAGTTCAGATCTTCCGCGTGCTGCCTCAGCAACCGGCTCAGGCCCTCCGTCTGGCTGGTGATCTCGGCCCAGGACTGCAGCACGGATTGGGCGAGACAGGGGAGTGGGGGACAATGGCTCCCACGCCTGGGCCTGCCAAATCTCCACCCTCCCCAGTGTGCTCCAGGGAAGGAAGGGGGCAGGCACATAGACCTGCCCCCAGAGGAATTCCTCAGGCGAAGGCGGGAAGGGGGTGAGGAGGCCTAGTGCCCCATGGAACCCCACCTGGCTGATAGGGCTCTCAAGGCCGATGCCCCGGCTCTGGCCCCCACTGTCCTGCACAGACATGTGGTGCAGCAGCCCCGCATATTCCCTGTCACTCTTGACTCGCTGGGCCATCCACTTCCTCATGCCCTCCAGCAGCCGGAGCTCCGAATCCTGCAGCTGCTGCAGTGCCCCGTGGCCCTGGGGGCCGCACAGCTCCGAAGAGAAGCCCATAGTGCCGTCCTGGGAACAGACAGAGGAGAGGCCACCACTGGGGACAAGGCAGCAGCTGGAGATGGAGGAGTGGGACAGGGAGGCTGGGGGCTGCCGGACCAAGAGGAGCTGCAGACAGGCAGAAGGTGGGGTCCCATCCTGCTGAAATGCAGCTACAGGTACAAGGCCGCGGCCTGGCCAGGAACTGGCCCTCCTTGCTTCCTGCGGCCCAGGCCAAGGCCTGGCGCCAGGGGTCTCCTTCCCTGTCCTGGAATAGGGGCCGCCCAGTGCCTCCCTCCCAGGCCCTTTCCACCCAGCACCCGTCGCCAGGGCCTGTGCCCAGGGCCCCGCCGGTCCGAGCAGCGCCAGCCGAGCCGTGCCCGGGGGCCGCGCCTGCCCCTGCGCGGCCCCTGCCCCGCGCGCCCGCTGTCCGGCTCTCAGGCCGCCCCCGTCCCCGCCCCCCGCCTCCCGGCCGGGCCGCAGTTACCCGCGTGGGCAGCTGCTGCTGGGCCGCCGAGCGCCGACTCCGGGCCGCGCCGACCCCTGGCCAGTTCCTGCTTCGGCGCTTCCTCCTCCTGCGGTCGCGGTCGGCCCAGGCCCCGGGGCGGGCCCGCCAGGGGAAGGGGCGGGCGGGAGCGCCGGGCGGCCCCCCTGCCCCGCGCCGGCCGCTGCCTCGGGCCGCCCGCCGCCGGCCGGCCGCGGAAACGGAAGGGAGGAGGGGGCCGGGGAAGAATGGCCGGCCGAGCGGCCTGCGCCCAGGAACGCGGGGAGGCCGCCCGGGCGCAGCGAGGGGCCTGGCCCGGTGAGGTGGCAGGCGCCCTGGGGCCGGGGTCCTGCAGGCCCAGAGGCTGGGGGCAGGTGGGCAGTGCCAGCAGCAGGCTGGGCGGCCTGGTCTGGGCCCTCCCCACCCCGCTGGATTCCCCAAGGAGAGCTCAGGCGCCAGTCTCTATTTGAATAAAATTTCCAAGTAAATATCCCAAGGAGAGGCCTGGTGGGGCCAGCACCACTCCCCTGGCCCCAGGCAAGGCTCCCGTCCCCAGGGAAACCTGGGGCTGATGACGGGCGGTCCGGAGGGAAGAGGTATGAAGTTTCCCTGAGGGAGACTGGCTCTCGCCAGCAAAAGCCATCTTGGTTCAGTTGGGTCCCTCCAGAGGCCTCGGGCTCACAGCTGGTGGCCGAGCCACTTCAGCCAAAGAAGACCCTGAGCGAGCAGGGCACAGGCTATTACTCTCCACCCTGCTGGAGACCGGGCCTGTGGGGGTGCCATGCTCAGCTTGTCCCACCTCCTGGGGCTCATCTCCAGCTGCTGTCTCCTTCCACTCCCCGCTGCTCCCTGAAGGAGGCCCCAGAACCCCTCAAGAGACAGACTTTGGAGTCCTGACTTGGGCCCACCTAGAGGCAGGCAGGACACCACCGGGCACCTAACCCGCCCTACCCCCACACCCACCCTGGACCGAGTCCCAGGGTCCTGGGAAGGACGATTATCACCACACTGGAGACCAGGCCTGGTTTGCATAGTCTGCACGTTTAATCACTTTAAAATCTCTAACATTATCTCGTGTCCATTAAATAGAACCAACAATGCTGGGCCTGTTTAAATTACAAGAAAAAAAAAAATCACTGTGCACCAACCCAGTATCTTACAAAACCAGCTGGGCTGGCCACAAGGGTGGGTAGGTGGGAGAGGCGGGGGCACCCCTGGGCAGGTGGCTGGGTGCCAGGAGAGGCTGGGGAGAGAAAGAAAAGGGGGCTCCCAAACGGGAGGGGACTGATTGTCCTAATGGGAGGGGTGCAAAAGGCACGTCAGAAGAGGGAGACTTGGCGGCAGGACGGGTCAGTGCTTTCTCCACCAGGGCACAGTGTTGGAGGGGGCTCGGTGCCACTGCCTGCCCACCCCTGGCACTTGGAGAAGCAGTGACCCGTGAGCTCCTGGCACGACGAGCCCATGTAAAACACGACGACAGCCTGCCCCTCCCCCAGTGACCCCCCTTTCCTAGGCCTGGCCTGCCTGCCTCTTCAGGACTTGGGGCTCAGCTACTCCTCATTCCTCAGGAACACGCTGCAGCCCCTTGCCCCTCAGGGCCAGGGCAGCCGGGGGAACAGCAGGATGAACAGTGGGTGTGGGAAGGTGGGTGGTCCAGCTGCTACCCCCGTTAAAAATACAAAAAAAAAACAAAAACAAAACTCAGCATCTAAAGTGAAATAATCACAAAGTGAAAATATATCCTCAAACAGCCCCTGAGATCCCCACAGGGGAAAGCAGCATCGGGTGGGAGGCGGGAGGGGCCGGCTGGGCCACCGTCCCTCCCCACCACCCACCCAGGGGCTCCGGGACTGTGAATGCCAACAGCCCAGGCAGCCCCGGGCTCAGAAAACAGGGACTTGGGCCCCGGCAGGAGGGGGGGTGCCAGAGAGGGGCGGGTGGTCAGGACGCCAGCACGGGGCTCGGCCTGGGGCAGCCTCACTCCGCGGGCAGCCAGCTGTGGTGGAAGTGGGCACAGGGACAGATACACACGTGCGCCCCTGGAAGCACCTGCCTTGCCTTGGTCCCTTCCTTCAATCACCGCTTCCGCCCGAGGCTCACCAGAGGTGGGGGACAGGGTCAGGGACGCAAAAGCCCTTGGCGAGGCGGCCTCCTCCTTCAAATACCCCCTGGGCCAGCCTCCCTGCTGCCTGATGGGGACCATTATTGCTTCAGAGGGACAGGGAAGGGGAAGAGGGCGGCCCAGGGCAGGAACCCCGGAAGAGAAGGGCTGCCCCTCTTCACTCTGCAGGAGCTCTGGCTGGGGCCTGGGCCTCAGAAAGCTGCCCAAGAGGTCTCACTCCTTTCTCCACACGCTGGGGTGCTGGGGGGCGAGGCCCTCCCTGCCCCTCCTCTGGTCCTGGGGCCCCACCTCAGGCAACCAGGTGGCCCAAGGGTAGGGTGGGAGGCGGTCTCTGCCCCTTTTGCCTCCCAGCTGGGGTCCAAACCCAGTCCCAAGATAAAAAAATACTTTGGTGAATTAAAAAGTGCCCAAGGAGGGGACGGGCTCGAAGGGGCGGGCAGCAGGCGCTCGTCAAAGGGCGCTCTGATCTTTGATGAAGGCGGTCCTCTCGCCCCGGCCCTCGTCCTCTTCTGAGTCAGATGGGCACTCCTCCTGCCAGGCCTCGGGGGGCAGCCCCTTGTAGGAGATGAGGCCACGGTCCATGGTGTACACCTTCACCCCCCGGAAGCTGAAGCCAGAGCGCAGCTGCAGGACCAGGAAGACAGTGACGAAGACCAGCACGATGAAGGCGCAGCTGAGGCCGGCCACCACCTCGGGCAGGTGCGAGGGCAGCAGCCCTGCCCGCAGCCGCGGCTCGGCCTGCACCTCTGGGGACGGCCCCGGCCGCTGCTGCTGTGGGGACTCACGGCTGCTCTGGCTTTGCCGGGAGCACGTCAGCTCCACAGGGTCCAGGGAGGCATGGCTGGGGCAGGTGAGGCAGTCTGTGGGGGCTGGCCCCTGGCATGTGGCACACGAGACGTGGCAGGGGGCACAGACGCTGGCCCGGATGGTCTCCACGTCATTCTCGGTGCTATAGTGAGTATTGAGGACTTGGGGAGTGAAGCCTGGTGGGCAGTGCTGGACACAGCTCTTCTGGTGCAGGGAGAAGCCCTCCTCACACACTGCCGGCATGGGAGAGAAGGCAGGGGTCAGCTAAGCTGCCCACGGCCATGTGAGCCCCAGGACGACGGGAGCCCTGTGGCCTGCAGCTGCAAGCATAGTTGTCACAGTCCCCAGGAGCTCCCAGCCCCAGAACTGTGACCACCCCAAGGGCCCCAGGGGCTCTTCAGACCCTTTTTTCTCCCAGAGCTGGGTTTCAGGACAAACCACCTCTGTCCACCCCCGTCTCAGGCCCCCACACCCCAACAGCACCCACTACTGACCCACACAGGCCTGGCTGGATGTAAGGGTCTTGCAGCCGCTGCTCTCAGGAGGCGTGGGCAGCCCCTCGGGGGCCGTGCCATACAGCACAAGGGTGAACTTGGTCAGCGTCCCTATTCCGGGGTGGAGAGGAAGCAAGAGTTAGAGGGCCCTGGGACCCCTCCTGGCAGCGCACACCCCTCCAGCTCTCCTCCTTGCCCTGCCAGCCCTCAAGTGCCCCAATACCATAGTTGTTGGCTTCGCTGGTGTTTTCAATCTCCAGGACCCACTCGCCGGAGGGGTCCTCGTCCCAGGAATGGGTCGTCATGAAAGCCCAGTCATTAAACCCATCTGCAGAGTAGTCATGTGGCCTGGACGAAGAGGGTGGACACAGCTGTCTGAGGCTTCTGGGGGGACCCGAGCCAGGGGGCACCAAGCCCACAACACATGGACCAGACACCCTCCCCCAGTGCAGCACCAACCCCATGGGCTGGGAATGCCTGTTGGCTCTGTTTCCCAGGAGGCCAAATCTCATCAACCAGAAGATTCTGGAAACGTGCAAGGGTGCTACACATGGGAAGGCACACAGATGTGGCATGTAATGGCAGAATCAGGGATTCCTATAATATGAGACAGTCCCATATGCAAAACCATCCCTCCCTAAATGCCCACAGTGCCCCCTTGAGAAGTATTTGGTGACGATCAGGGCCTGAGAGTGAATGAATGATGCATGTGGGTGGGAGGGAGAGGATGAGCCGGACAGGGCAAGCACCTGGCAGCCAGCAGGGTGGAGCGGGTGCCCATGGGGCTGACCAGGTGGATGGCCAGGTCGCCGCGGCGATTGTAGGACAGCGTGAGCCGCGCCTGAGCGTGCTCCAGCCGTGTGATGTGGCTGGGCTCCCCCAGGCAGGCGGTCACAGTCTTCCGCACCTCTAGCCGCTTCCCGATGTCCCTGTGCAGACAGCACCATGAAGGTCCACCAGCCTGGCCCAGAGGGACCAGCAGGGACCCCCTGCGACCCTCGGGTCCCACCCGCCCCCTCCCAGCCAGGGTCCAGCCCTCACTTGGGTTCAGTGAGGATGTCGATGATGCACTTCCGCTGGGGGGCCACCGTTGTCCAGTTCTGGGCCAGGGCTACCATGGCACCTGCATCCAACAACCCATAGCCATACGAATGGCTCACTGTGGGGCAGGGAAAGCAGGGTGAGCCAGGAGGCATAGAGTGCCCCCACCGACCCCCAGTCCAGCCCACTGGGCCACCCTGTCTTCACCTTTCCGGCCCACACCATTGGTGGCCCAATCGTTAGCATTGAGGTGTGCTGGCTTTGAGGTCTGTACCACCAGGTGCTGCATGTCCCGCCAGGTGAGGTTCTTACTGCAAAGGTGGGAGGGAGAGGCTGGGAGCTCAGTCTCTTAGGAGAGAGGTTGGAGACCAAGGACTGCCCTGCAGAGAGCACTGGTGGGGACAGGCCTGCCCCTAAGTCCCCACCACTTACTTGGCCTCCAGGGTGAGAGCGATGATGCCGGCTGCCAAGGGGGCAGAGGCTGAGGTGCCTGTGTGAGACTCCGTGCACTTCTGCCGCAGGTCAGTGGTCACCTACCAGAGGACACAGTGTTGGGCCTGTGATGGGGACCAGAGAGGCCCTGCCCGCCTGCCCGCCCTCCCTCTGCCTACAGGCCCTGAGCACCACAGTGGGTGCAGCAAGCCAGGGCCAAGACCCCTTGCTCCCGGGGGCTGCCTCGCTAGCTTGCAGTGGACAGGCCAATGCCTGGCCCTTTCTGGGCCTCCATTTCCCAAGGAACAAGGGGCTTGAAGTAGAGATTGGAGGTCATTAAGAGCGATGCATGTTTCTAGGGAGAGTTCACATGTCTCAGGGCTTCACAGACAGCTCTACGGCCCCCAGGAGTCTGAGAGAGCCCCCAGCTCCCACTCCAGGATGCCTAAGCCACTATCACCCAGCCACGTGTAGGTGGGAGGCAGATGGAGTCAGAAAGGGGGCCCTGGGGAGAGCTAGCCACAGCCCATTTCCCCACCCGGGGCAGGACTCACAATCTGCTTCTCGTTCTGGTTGCCGCTGCTGTAGGTGGTGGCCAGGGTGGAGGAGCAGGCCTCGCTGTACCAGGGCACGTTGCCGAGCTGCGTGGCGCTGCTGATGGACAGCGTGTAGATGCTGTTGGTGTAGCCATCACAATTGCAGCTGTCATGCTCCCGGCCTCCATTGCCTGAGGCCCAGACGAAGATGGAGCCTAGCCCCCCACGGCCCTGTGGACACAGCAGGCTGGGGTCACTCACGAACAGGACTTGGGGGAGGCCTCGTTCTTGGGGGACCCTCTACCCACCCCCCGGTTCCCCTGTGAGATCCCTGCTGGATCAGGTATATACCCAAATAAGTCTATGCACAAAAAAATAGACCCGGAACACCACCAAAATGCTCAGAGTGGTGATCCCAGGGGTGGAATTATGGGTGATTTGTATTTACTTTTCTCTTTTTCTGTCTTTCTGGTCCCTTAATGTCTTAATAAACATGCTTTGTGTAAAATTAAAAATTAAACACAACAAGAAACAAACAGGAACAGAAAAACACAAGGAAGAAAGCTCTGGAAAAGACAGCGCCCAGTATGCCCCCAGAGGCAGGGCCTGGATCCCAGGGCTGGGCCAGGACCCCCACCTCACCTGGCTAACCCCCCGGAAGAAGGCCTCCTCGGCGAGGCGGGCTGGCCCATCCACCGTCTTGCCGTCATCCTCGGGGCCCCAGCTGGCGCTGTAGATGTGGATGTGGTTGGGGTTCAAGCCCAGCGAGCGTGCCTCCACCGCATCTGTCACTTCGCCATCTAGCATGCGCACCCCTGGCCACGGGGTGGGGGGGAGAGGGATCTGCGTGGGTCCAGCTGCCAGGGGCAGCCCCTAGAGCACAGCTGGCCCTGCACCTGGAGCACGGGCAGGGGCAGGTGGAGGCTGGTGCTGAGCCCCTAATGGCCTGCCTCTGCTTTCCAAAGAGAATATCCGGGGAGGGGAAAAGACAAGAACGTCACCTGCCCTCAACCACACATTCTGGACTAGGACGAGGCTCTGGGCTCCCAAAGGAGGGCGGTGATCAAGGCCTGCCACGTAAGGACGCAGAATGAGCCAGGAGGATCTGGGGAGACTCCTGCTAAGAAACTCTTACCCCGCTCCACAGCACAGGGCCACCAGCACTGGTGGTTCAGCAACCTGAGTTGCTAAGAACCCTCTAAGGAATGGCCATGTGGTCAAAAGGATCCACAGTGGGAAAGTGACAGGCATTGGCTGGATGGGAACGAGGTAGAGAAAAATCCCACCCCCAGGATCCTCCCAAAGACAGAATGACCAAGACCCACACCCACCTCCAATACGGGCATTGTAGGCCACGCCTACACCACAGACACCGTTGTTGGCCACCGCAGCCACCTCGCCCGCGCACCGCGTGCCATGCCTGCCAGGGCAAGAGCACAGCATTAGCGGTGGACAGAGTGTGGCAGGTGCAGCCTGAGGAGCAGGAGGGTCGGCAGGACTCTCCACTAGGACCACTGTCCCACGTGTGCGCACAGTCCCTCCACACATCCCACCTGGCCTAGGGCCACCTCCCATCTGACCAGACTCTCCCTCAGAGCCCCAGTTGGACCAGGACTTCGGAAGAGACTTCAGCCTCTCGGGCAGGGCACGTCTTAACCAGTCTTGGCCCTGCTTCCCAGTGAACGAGAAGAGAAGGCAGGTGGAGGCCAAGGGCCTGCTGGTTCTTACCTGTTGTCATTCATCTGGGTGTACCGAGGCTGGGGGTCAGGGTCCTGGTCATTGACATCGAAGCTGGCCCCAGGATCCTGGAAAGAACATGGCCATCATCAGGAGCAGCCTGACTACACTGGCAGAACAGGACTGCCGCTAGACACCCCTTAGCAGGGACAGCTGCCTCCCTGCCCCACCTCCTCACATAATTGCCTGCCAAGTCCGGGTGGTTCTTCTCAATGCCATCATCCAGAATGGAGACCACAATGCCGCGCCCCGTGTAGCCCTGGGCCCAGGCATCCTTCACGTTCAGGTCCCGCTGGGTGATGCCAGACTGCAGAGACACCCACCCCAGTTGCCCCGCCACTGATGAGATGTGGTTGGCAGCATGAGATTAGGAGGAACCCCTTCACCACCCCAAAACCTCCTTCTCCATCCAGCTCTGGTTGTCTGGGCTCCTAGAAGCCTAAAGAACTCTGGGAGGGAAATCCCCAGGCTCCACACGATGGGCTAGGGAAAGACTGCTCAGCAGACAGAAAGAGGAAGAATGAGAGGAAGCCTCAAAGTCAGTCTCATCCACCCACAGGATCCCTCAGTGGAGGGGTAGGTACAGCTGGGGAGGAGGACCCAGGACCCAAGGAGGCAGCATACCAGGTACCACTGCTGGGGAAACTTGGGGTCCGTGGGCTCCTGGTACACGTCCCGTTTGGTCCGTCGCTTTGCCACCTGTTGCTCCAGCCACTGTACCTGGGAGGGAGTGAGGGAGAGATGCTGTGGGCGGAGAAGAGGGGGGAGAGAGGCACTCCTGAGAGCAGGAAGGGAAGGGTGGCTGTAGGAGAGGCTGCGGCTGCACTCACTTGAGGCTCCCTCTGCAGCCGGCTGTGCCGCGGGCGGTGAGGTGACAGGGACCGCTTTGTCACTGCTCGATGCCAGAAGTGGTAATAGTCGCTGAAGATCTATAACAGAGCAGGGAGACTGAGCTGGGCTTCCCATCTGTCAGTCCCCCGGGAGGCGGGGGACGGGGGTGGACAACCGGCTGCAAGGGGAGGCACACAGCAGCAGGGGATGGAGGAGCATCTGCTCTCTGCCCAGGACCCAGCGGGAAGGTGCAGCAGATCTAGGGGGACTCGCTCCCGCCCCCTGGTCCATCTGAGTAACCTATGCTAGAAGCCCAAGGGCAGGAGAAGCCGCTGCTCCCATCCCCCGGCCTCCCAGAACATGCCTACCATCCAGATACCCCCAGGAAGACAAGCCCCACACTTCCTGCTCCCAGTGCCCAAACCCCTGCCCGCACGGCCCCACCACCAGCAATGTCCTATGCTTCGGCGAGCAGGCAGTAGGAACCCCTACCTGTCCCAGATTGAGGAAGCCATGCTTGCGGGCCACACTGTCAGCCACAGCCGGGCCTCCAGCAATGCGCACGGCCCAGGTGTTGGTGAAGACCTTCTGACCACGGGCATCGGCCGCCAGCAGGACCAAGGCTATGGCTGCTGCTACCACCCATAGCAACCAGGGCCTCAGCTCCATGGAGGGGACAGGTGGCCGGGACCCCGGAGCCCCCGTCTCCTTGGCCTGTTCACAGGGCCTTGGCTCTGGCGTGCCTGTTCACTGCCTGTGGCCCGGGGCTGACTGGCGGGGGCATGGGGCCGAGACAGGCAGGGCTGTGAGGGGAGGATGAGAGCTGCCGGCTCTGAGAGGAAAAAGGAAAAAAAGGGGGAGCGAGTCAGTCCGTCTGCAGCCATGCGCCGATGTTGCCTGCCCACCCCACTGGTCACTCCAGGCCTAAAGGGGCTCTGGGGGAGACGGGTGAAAATCCAGCCCCCAGGGTCAGCCGGATAGATGGACAGATGGACCCCTGGACACACAGCTCCCAAGCCTCTCTCCACACAAGAAGTAGGATAAAGAGTAGCAAAGCTTGAGTTACTAAAATCAGAAACAACCACTGAACACACGCTCACCAGAATCCATAAAACGGGTATAAAGCAGTATGTGCACATGAGCCCCTTTTGTTTTTAAAAAACTATTTATACACGTATATTTACATATAACCCCAAAACAAAATCTGGAAGGACACACGCCACAATGTTAACAACGCTTCTCTCAAGATGGTGAGAATTACGAGTAATTATTTCCTTCTTTGTGTCACTGTATATTTTCCAAATTACTTAGGTAGATTTTACAAAGGAATGAAATGTTGGCTTTTTAATATTTCTTAATAGGCAGCATCTACACAGCACACTAGGGTTTCTTGGTTCAGCAAGCAAACCCGGCCACAGGGAGTTATTTGCAAAGACCCACAGCCCCTGGGAAGAAAGTGGGTGACCCCGGTGGGATGGGGGCTTTGGGCCCCAGCAAGGGGTTTGCAGTGGCTTCACCTCCCTCTATGGCCCAGACTGGCAGACAAAAGCAAAGTCCAGGCTCTTTTGACGCTATTTCCTGGGGAACACTGGGGCCGCCCAGGCAGCAGCCCCTTCTCACTCCACACCCACCAGCCTTGCGTAACCCGAGCCAGGCGGCTGGGGCAAACACCGGCTGCTGAGCCAGGAGTACCAAGGTGAGGCTGAATCAATAGTCCACGTGTTGTTTTTCCTCCTTCAGCAAACAGACAGCGGAACCTCTCTGCCCAGGGCCACATAACTGTCCCCACATAGGGCCCCTGACGAGCCAGAAGCCAAGCCCCTGGGGTGGGGAGAAGCGAGGAGAGGTCCCAGGGAGTTAGCCTGTCCAGCGCCCAGCTCAATGAGCAGAGCGCCTGCCCACAGGACCCTGGATGCCCCACCACTCCCAGGGCCCAGCCCCAAAGGAAGCCACTTTACTGGACGGCAAAATGAAGCTCCCCAGCTCAGCAAGCCCTGGGAGCTGGGCAGGCAGGCCCACCCCTGGGGAACCTTTGCTTCTCCAAGGGCTGCCCTCAGCCACAACCAGTCTCCCCGGCTGCTCCGGCTACAGTCCCACCCTGCAGGCTGGGGGGACTCAACACACAATGCCTGGAGTATTTTCAGTTTACACCAAAATAACCTGACAGCTGATGGCAGGAGGCATCCGCACGGCAGGTCCTCCTCACCCCACAGGGGCAGAGTCCACAGAACTCCCGAACAGGCCTGGAAGCCACAGCCCCATGACGCCTTGGGCAGCCCAGTTTCAGAAAGCTGGTCTGAGCAATGACCTCAAGAGTCCGGCAGCCAGAACATCCAGCCCGAGAGGATGAAGGGACCCCCAAGCCCCTTATTTAACAGATGATTGGAGCCCTGGGGGCAAGGCCGGATAGGAACAAGGCCTCTTGTCCTCTTTTTGCCACCACAACAGCTGCCTCTTGGTTCCAGATGCCAAGCAAAGCCGCCCCCTAACTACAGTGCCGTGAGCCCTGCTGGCATCCCCAAATCAAGATGGGGTTTGTCTGGGTCGAGCCCAGGTTCCAGCACACAGTGGCTCAAGCTGCAGCTGCTTGGTGTTAAAGGTGATTGACCAACTGCTTAATTACCTTGCAGCCCCCCGGAAAGCAAGCATCCTCTCTCCGCCCAGCACCCCCAGCCACGGTGAGCAGTGTCTACGGCTTCCACCGCGCCCCGAAGCCCTTCAGCAGCCCCGCCTCAGGATCCTGGAGGGAGGATCCCCCTTCCAGAAGAGCAGGCGCTAAGAACGAGGAATGAATGAGCTTCCCCCCCCTGCGCCCCCACCCCAGACTCTGACTCACCCTCTGAGTCCAAGTTCGGCGCAAACCCGGAGGCTTGCTGTACCCCTAGCCTCCCGTGATGCCCTCTCACGGGGGACTCAGCTCCGGGTTGTGGCCATAGACAGAGCTGTGGGTGCTCTTCCTGGCTGTGTGCTTGGTCAAAGCCCTTTTCTCCAGCCTCAGGAACATCCCGACGGAGGGGGTCACTCCAAGGAACCCAAACTGAACCTACCCCTAGGTCCGGCCGCTGCTTCCCAGGCACTCCGGGCCTGGCGTGGACAGGGCTCCTCGGGAAACCCGGTCTGGTCTCTCTTTTCAGCAAAGGGACACCAAGCCTGGTCCTGTTCCAAGCAGGGACAGGCTCCTCTGAAACTCTGACTTCCAGCTCCTCCTCAACTACTCATCTGCTGTGTGATCTTAGATAAGTCACTTCCTCTCTGGGCCTCAGTTTCCTTGGTGGTAAAAACTGCTAGACCAGAGGTTTTCAAACTTTTTTAAAAGCCACAGAATCCTTCTTAAAAAATCAGATCTGGTGCGGAAGCCCATTATAGGTCATAGGAAAACTTGAGCCGCTCTGGGTTGAGACAGGTCAGTCAGCCTTGACTATTCTCCTACGTGGTGTCCACACCTGGCAGGCCCTCCCCAGGCCACATCACCTGGGTTCCCCGGGCCCTTCCCAAGTCGGAAAGCGAATTCCAACGCCCTGAGGTTGATGCCGGTCTGCACGGTCTGCACGCCCAGGGCCGAGGGTCAGGGGGTGGCGGGAAAGCAGGTACTGACCTGGCAAGTGACTGCTGTCAGACCTGTCCGGCGAGCAGGCCGCCCCTCCGTCCGGCCAGCCCGCGGGGGCAGCGGGGGCCTCGGCCAGGCCAGAGCGGGGAGCAGCCCGGCGGCGCCCGCGGACCCGGGACCCGCCCCGGCGCCTCGGCCGCCCAGGTGTGCGGGGGCCCGGCCGGGACGACGCCCCCGCCCCGCGCGCCTCCTCCCTCCCCGGCGCGGGCCGGGCGAGCCGCCGGCGCCCCGAAGGCCGGCGGGGAGGCGGGAGCGCCCGCGCCTCTGGAATGCTCTCCCCATCCCGCCCCGGCGGGCCCGCGGGCGCTTCCCGGGGTCAGAGGGCTCGCCCGGGCCCGAGCGGAAAAGTCCCGGCCCGGGGCGCGCTCAGGTGGGCTGCGGGCGCCCCGCCTGCGCCCCGCGGGCCCGAGAGCCGGCGGCCCGCGCCTCCCGCGGCGCCGGGCCCGCGCCCCCTGCTTACCCTGGGGAGCCGGCCGGGGAAAGTTTTCCGGCGAGCGCCGCGCGGCTCGGAGCCCTCGGCCCGGGAGAGCCGGCGGCGGCCTGGCCCGGCAGCCCCGGCCCTGCAGCAGCGTCACCGCGCGGGGGCGGGCGGCGCGGCCCGGCCGCCGGCGACCAGGGCGGGCTCGGCGTCGGCGCGGTCGGCCTCGGCGCGGGCTCCGGCTCCGCGCGGGCGGGCGGCGGGCGGCGGGCGGCGGGCGGGGGCAGCGGCCGGGCCGCGGCGGCGCGGCTTGTTTACTCGGCCGCTGACAGCGGCTGCGGCGGCCCGGCTCCTCCTCCGCCGCCGCCGCCGCCGCCGCGCCCCTCCCCCTGGCGGCGCCACCTCCGCGCGCCCGGCCGCCGCCGCCGCCCAGGCCGCCCGGCCGCGTGCGGAGCGCCCCGGAGCGCCTGGCCCGACCCCGGCCCTGCGGCCTGCTGGGGCGCCGCTGCCGCCGGCTCCCGGGGGGCGCGCGGGACGTGGGGCCGGCGGTCCCGGAACCCCCCCGCCCCCCGGCCGCCGGCGCGTCCCCAGGCCCCGCTGCCCGCGCCGCGGCCCCGCGGAGATCCGAACTCGAACTCGGAGCCCTGCGCTTGGGCCCGGGCGCCTCGAGGGGTGCCTGCAAGCTCAGCCCCGGCCTCGTTCTCGGGGAGCTGGCCCTCTGCTCCCCGCTTCCCCACTCGCTAGCCGGCGTTTGGGCACGACCGGGTTAAGTGGCCTGGGATGACGGACCTGGGGTACCCCGCCTGAGGCCGGACTTCACAGCAGCCGGGCAAACCTTCCCGTGGCCTAGTCTCAGAGGACTCAGGATTTTATCTGCCTCTGTAGAGACAGGTGGATACGCAGAACAAGTAGCCCATGACCTTTGATTTTTTTTTAATTCTTTTTTTCTTTTTTTTTTTTGTTTTGCACCAGCCACCTGCCAGGCACCAGGCCAGCCGCTTTACATTATCTCCTCCCTATGTACTTTTTTTAATCCGCATAATCCTTTCAGGCTGACATTATTAATCCCATTTTGCAGATAAGGAAACTGAGGCGCGCAAAGTTTAAATAATTTGCCGAAGGTCCCATGAATAGCAGGCCACAGAGCCCGGAAGAGATCTGGGGCGTTGGCAGAGCCCGAGTCCAAGCTACTTGCAATATACCAGCCGGCTCCTCTCCGTCCCTGGGTCCCTGCCCTAGAAAACGTCTGTGCTACTTGGCTGAGGCCCCCATGAAGACCGCCACTGCTTGGGCTGGGAAAGAAAAGAGGAGAAATGTGGCCAAGAGCTTCCCCAGGCTGGGTTATGCCAAGGTCGCAGAGCAGTCTCTGCTGGTCCCTTCCTGCTCGATGTGAGGTAACCTGGCAGCACCGTCTTATCCTGTGGCCTCCTGAACACAGGTTTGGGGATAATGACAAAAACGCACACCGCCAAGTGCTTCCTGTGAGCCGGGCACCATTCTCAGCTCCGTCTCTGTGTTAACTTGTTTCTTCCTCACCCCTAACCCCGTGAGGCAGGTGCAATACGTTTTCCTTTAGGCACCTTTCATGTATCACTATCTGCATTTTATGGAGGAGGAAACTGAGGCCCAGAGAGGTTAAGTAATATTCCAAAGGTAACTCACTATGTGACGAGTCAACAAGCAAACCTGGGTTCAGATCCCTGTGGTACGATCTTATGTTATGCCACCTTAGACAAGTTGCTGAATTCTCAGAGCCTCCATTTACCGCTCTGAAAATGGAGATAATATTCCATTAACGGGATAAGGTCCCATTGAGGCACCCTTACAAATGCTGCAAAAACCCAGAAGCTCAGGGAAGAACGAGGGATCTTGAAAGTTGAGCTGGGACGTAAGTCCAGTTGGGCCCCATCTCGGAGTGAGAACTTCCCCCAACAAGGAGCTAAGACCCTGGGGTAGCCCCCCCCACCCCCAGCACAGCCACAGTTGGGAGAACAATACTGCAGTCAGACTGAGGCAGGAAGTGAGTCACGGTTCTTCCTCAGTCTGTGAGCAAGAGAACCCCATTGAGGGGAAATCGGGACAGGACTGGCTCCACCTAGACTTGGAGTCCCCCAGTGCCTTTCCCACTTGTCCTCTGGCCTAGAAGAAAGGTCAACCCGGAAAGAAAGCAATGCTGGCTGCCTCTAGGTGCCCCACCCATCCTGGCGGCTGGCCCTAGGGGAGCCACAGTGGGTTTTAGGAGGAGGAGGGACGAGCCCTGTCTCAGATGGCTGCCACCCAGCAGAGACACTGGAACTTCCCAGTCTCGTCCCACCGGCCTGCCCCTTGGACCCTGCCTTTGGCATCAGGCAGAATTCTTTGCCGTGTTGCTCAGAGGCCCATCACTGAGGGGAGGAGAGGGGAGGGAATTGAGCAAGTGAGCACCTGTCCTTGCTTTGCCTGGAGCATCTCCAGCTTTGTCCCTCTCCTACTTCAGAGTGTCACATGATTGTATCTTACGAGGACTATGCTGTCGCTAAAAAGAATTTGGAAGCCACCCTCCTCGAGATCCTTCTGGAGAGAATTCCAGGTTGCCCCAGTGGGTGCCTGCTAGCCACCTTCTTCCTTTATCTCATTGAGCAGGGTCCAGCGGGCAGGTATTGTTCCCTTATCACTGCCTGAGGGGGCTAAACTCCCCAGGGCCCCTGACTTGGGGCCTTAGGAGCCTCAGGGCCTGTGGATCACAGTTCATCAGTTTTACACTGGGCACCCTGTGACAGAAGCCTGGCTAGGAGAGGGGACGACCTGTGGGGGGAGCAGGGCCTGATGGGTAAGGCCAGGGGAGGATGGGGCTGTGAGGAGGTTCCCACCTTCCCAGCAGGGGTCAGGGGAGAGGCAGCCAGCCAGCCAAGCCTCTCTTTATCCTTGGATTTGGGGATTTGGGGCTAATCTGGGAGGCTCCGGAGAGCAACCATACTCCCATGTCACCCTCACCCCGGCGCTCCCATTGTCCCTTTAGAGTGCTTTCTAAACCCTTCTCTCCAAACCTCTTCCCGACTCTCAGGCACCTCCCACAAAGCCTTGGGCAGCAGCACCCACACCTGGTTTTAGTCGAAATGTCCATACTACGTACGTCCCTGTGTGCGTAGAAGGGCACACAGCAAAATGGGGCTGGGGTTTTCTCTGAAAGCGTGGGATTTGAGAACTTTTTGTTCTCTTCTTTTGGCTTCCCTGCACTTTCATAAATATCTACAGTAACTTTTATAGTAAAATAATGAAACCTTTAACATGCAGAATTGCATAAAGTATGCCCACACTTCGCCTTCTTGTCCAGAACATCCGGCGTCCATCGTGAACACTGCCGGGCAGATGGGGCTCCTGCTGCCCCATCCCACGGCAGGGCCCGTCCATTCCTGGCTAGGCCGATTGGGGAAATCCTCCTTTATATGACAGGCAAACGGAGTCTGTGGGCGAGAGGAGGAGCTCGAAGCGATTTGGTGGTGACATATTGGGTCACGCTGGGACAGGATCCCAGCATGGCCAGCCCTTCTCATTTTCCCAGTTATTGGGGTGGCTCTGCTGCCTGCCAGCCACTGGTCGGTTTATTGACTCCTTTCTGCCACCTCTGTGTCTTCTGCCCGCCTCCAGTGCCCAGCCAGTGCTACCCACACTCGGGCACCAGATAGGTGCTTTGGGTGCAATCTGATCTGCTAGACATTCATTGAGCACCTGCTGCATACTGGGCCCTGGGGCCTCCAGCTGAGTCCCTTGGAGCTTGTCCTCAGGAAGCGGGCGACCACCTCTGATAGAGTGGAAGGAGGTACCTGACCTGAGACATGCCAGAATCTTCTGGATCTGTGCCGTCCCATGTGGCCTTGCAGCTCCAGCAGGCTCCTGCCTTCCTTCTCCCTCTTGATCCAGAAAAGTACAACAATCACTTATCATGACTTCTTATTGAGTTTTCCAGTCAGTTTTGTCATCCAGAAGAGGGTTTCTCAACCTCGGCACTATCGACATCTTGGGCCGGATCATTCTTCGCTGTGCATCGTAGGATGTTTAGCAACGCTAGGAGCCAGTAGCACCCCCACCCCCATTAGGACAAACAAAAATGTCCCCAGACGTTGCCAAATATCCCCTGGGGGGGCAAAATTGCCCCCAGCCGAGACCCACTGATCAGGAATGAGGAATGGGAAGGGAGGGAGCCGGTGGGTGTGCCAGGGGGCGAGGCAGCAGGAGTTGTCTGCTGGGAACTGTGCGGGGAGACAGCTGGCAATGACAGAGAAAACGCCCAAACCCCAAACCACCTGGCAGGGCAGTGCAACAATGAGGCCATTTAGCGTTCGGTGCAAAGCATCTTAAATGTCTCCTCGACGTCTGAGGACGTGGCTGGATCAAGGCAGGGAGCAATCTTGTTGATCTCTCCGTTTGCTAAGGTGGGGAAGCGGGTGAGACAGCTTCACATTAAATATGTATTTAGAAAGCAGGTTGGTGGTTGCTTGGGGAAGGGGCCAGGTGGCGGAGGGAAGAAACGTGGAGTGAAGGATATGTTCATTTTCTTGATTGTGGTGATGGTTTCATGGGTGTAGACAAATGTCAAGACAGCTCAAATTACATACTGTAACTACGTACAGTTTCTAGTGTGTCAATTAGACCTCAATAAAGCTGTTTTTAAAATGTATTTGTATGAAGTTTTAGTGCTTGAAAGGTATCATTTTGAAAATTTATTAAGGTGAAGTAGCCCATTTCTTGACTGTGGCAGATAAATGGGGAGGTCACTGTCGTGCTTAAAAAGAAAACAGGAAAAAAGGAGAACAGGATCATGGGCCTCCAGGCCGAAGGAAGAGAAGAGGGCAGGGGCTGCCGAGAACATTCTGCTCAGGTGCCCGTCCCTCTGTGAGGCCGGCGAGAGTCCATCTGCGGCTTGGGGGAAGCGCTGGCGAGTTTTTCCGGCAGATGATGCTATCAAACCAATGTGTCTGGAGTGGTATTATCAGGGGCTTGGGAAAATACAATAAACGGAGTGCTGGCTGCCAGGCAAGGAACAGATGAGTCTGGAAATTACAGGCTCCTCCACTAACTTTAATCCCTAAAGCAAACCTTGCTGGGGAAGGAGTCAGTTAAGACATGGAGGAGGGCGGTGCTGTCCCTCCTCTGGGCCTGGCGCGCCTGGGGAGCAGAGGCCGGCTCGGGAGCCGCCTGCACTGGAAAGGCTCCAGCACCACTCGTGCCCGACGGGGTACACTGGGCGCGGAGGGGGGTGCCGAGATGCCGGGAGGGAGCACTGGGGGTGGCAAGCAGTGACAGGCCTCTCTCCCATGGTCCGAGTGTTTGTAGCTGAGGGAGACCTCCCCGAGGTTCTCAGGAGCCCCTGGGTGAGGCAGGGGAGCGAGGAGAGGACTCGTGATGGCGATAAGCGATGTGTGACAATAAAAACCTCGTGGAGTGTGCACGGGGCATTTCATTCCTTCATTCCTCGGCTGTTGACGGAACACCCGCTGAGTGCAGGCCCTCCTCCAGTGCTCCAGCTGTGGCGAGGGGGGCAGACAGCAGGTAAATAAGCCAGTTTATAGGAGAAGGTCGGATCGTCGTAAGTGCTCTGGAAGAAAAATGATAAGGAGGGAAATGTGGTCGTGCCTGGGGAGGCGAGAGCTACTGTCCCCCTGGTGGTCAGAGAGGGCCTCTTGGAGGAGGTTATGTTTGAACCGAGGCTCAAGAAAGAGGCAAGGAAATGCATAAATGCATCAAATCAACCCAATGTACGCTTGAAACTTACACATTGTTATATGGTAATTATATCTCAATTTAAAAAGACTCGGATTATACTATTTAAAAAAGAAAGAAAGAAGTAAAGATGTGGAGAGAGGGCGTCCCGGGCAGGGGAGACCGGGAGGACCCAGGCCTCGGGTGTGCGCTCACGACCTTGGAGAGCAGACCCTCTGGGAGCGGAGCGAGGTGGGAGCTGAGGAGGTGGGGTAGGCGAGGGCTGGGTCGTGGAGACTGTGGCAGGCCCATGGGGATGTTGAGCTGAATCTCAGAGCAGTGGACAGTTTTTGGAGAATTTTACTAGTTTGCACTTTTAAAGGGCCCCTCGGACTCTCATGGGGAGAAGACACACAGGGGCTCAGAGGGGGCGCCCACAACAGCCCTACATTAGAGACCCTCCCATGTGACGTGTGGGTGGTGGACCGGCTAGGGGAAGTCAAGTGACTTTCATAACCCAGCAAGCAGGTTTCTGGGCTCCTGAGCAGGCCTGGGAAGGATGGGGTACCACCCACTGCTCTGGGATGCTGGAGCCTCTGCAGGCTGTGAGCTGACCGGGGCCGCCAGGCCTGGGGTCCCACTGCCCAACCGCGTGGCTGGGCTCAGGGGCTTCTCCGCCAGCCACGCCTACGTGGACAGCGTTCACAGAGGACTTGCTGACAAGGGACGCTTCGAGCCAACAGTGGGAACTCACAGAGTGCCCATTCGCTCGTTCTGTGACTCTGCTGAGCGCTTTATGCTGATGGCCTCGTTTTGTGCTCATAACAATCCCAAAGCCGGTACTATTGTTATCCCCATTTTACAGATGGGGAAACTGAGGCCTCGAGAGCCTGCTGGGAGTCACAGTGAGGAAGAAGAAGATCCAGGGTTTGAACCTGGGGAGCGAGAACAGAAAGCCCGCTCACTCAGTGTTCTGCCTCCGGAAGAGGGGGCGCCATGGCTAACTCAGACACCCATTCCCCCAGGCTCTGGGACGGCGCGGCTCAGATGGAATTCACATCCGACTTTTTCTTGGACAAGCCTCGTTCCCCTGCGTTCTCCCAGGAGCACGTGCTGGTGTTTCTATAACGGGTGTGCCACAGAGCCACTGAGCTGCCCCTCCCCACACAGACGTTACAGGAGGCCGTCTAGTGTGCTGGTTACCAGCCCAGCCCCAGGGTCAAATCCAGCTCTGAAACTCACTGGAATGACTTAACCTCCTGGGGCCTCAGTTTCCTTGTCTGTAAAGTGGGGTAAAGGCTCCTCAGCTCATCAGGTGACACCTGTAAAGCACGCAGCACAGCGCCTGGCCAGCAACGATGGCCACCGTGATTAAATCACATCCTCCTTCCTTCTGAGGCAGGAAGGCTGTTCCGGTGGGCTGACCTTGGAGGTTTTTCTAACTTTTCCACTTTGGCCTAACCCCAAGCTTTCATGGGTGAAATCTCTGCCCTCACTGTGGCTCTCCTTCTGGTGGTGATAGGTTGTTTTTTTCCCAGGCAGGAGAGCTGCCAGCCTCCTTGCACTGCTGTCTGCGCTCAGAGCAGCCTTTGGTGTGGCCTGGTCCCTGGGTGGCCCACGAGGTGCCTTGTACCCATTTGCAAGCTGCCTGCTCCTTTCACCTCTCGCCTCTGAGGATGGAGGTGAGCAGACAGTCTGCCGAGGGAGCCCTTCCCAACTTGTTCACATTGGGATGCAGAGAAGAGATGGGCAGCCCTCCGGGACAATAGGACCAGGCTGATGGGGGCTGGCGGGGCCTTGTGGGCAGCTGCCACCCCAAATCCTGATGCCTGCTTGGTGCCTAGAGGCTCTGGAACCCATTTCAGGCACACTAGTGGGCTGTGCTCTCTAAGGGGCGTCTGGGGATCTGGCCACATGGGGGACATGTAGCTATGCTGTGTCCCAACGCTGGCCCCATCATTGTGCTCGCTAAGTTCCCTCCTCATAGGGTCCTGTAGGGCTGATCGTTCTGACCTGCTCGTTTTTAGAGAGAAGAAATAATTTCCAGATAGTGTTCTAGGAAGACTGCTCTCCTGGGAACGGACCGGGCTCTCCGTCACTGACACAGGTCTCTGCTCTGAACCTTGTACATGCCCTTTACTGAAAGAGAACTTCTGCGGCCTCCCCAATGCTGACTAAGGCCAATTATTTTTGTTATAGTAGGTATACATTCCTTCTGACAGCTCTCACGCAAGCATTAATCCAAAATGACTCAAACGTCAAAACTAGATAGAGGGGCCGGCCCCGTGGCCAAGTGGTTAAGTTCGCGCACTCTGCTTCGGTGGCCCAGGGTTTTGCCGGTTTGAATCCTGGGGGCGGATAGGGCACCGCTCATCAGGCCACGCTGAGGTGGCGTCCCACATGCCACAACTACAAGGACCCACAACTAAAAATACACAACTATGTACTGAGGGGCTTTGGGGAGAAAAAGGAAAAATAAAATCTTTAAAAAAGATAAAAACTAAATAGAAAAATACATAGGGAGCAATCTTGCTCCTCCCTTGGCCCCTTCCACGTGGTTCCCCTCCACACTCCAGTACGAATTTTTATTAGATCTGATTTATCCTTCTGGCAAGAGGAAAAAAGTTACACACACACACACACACACCTCTATTCTCCTACTTCCCTTTTTTTTATTTTTTATTTTTCCTACTTCCCTTTTTATCAAAAGGAAGCATATTACAATTTGGTTTTTTACTTGGCAATACATGCTGGAGATATTTACACAATAAATATAAACAAAACTACAAACCCAACACAACTCAAAGTGACAGCATTGGTTCAATGGGAAGGATGACGTTTTTTGGCTGAAACCAAATCGCCCCTCGTGCCGATACGGGACTGACCAATGGGAGCAGACTCCCTGAGCGGGACAGGTCTGTGGATGCTGCCATGTGCTGGGCGATGACTCAGTTCTCCCACTACTTTTCTCTATTTGAATTGCTGCAAGACTTCTGTTTGCACAGTGGGCTCTTACATCATTTGGCCTTCCTTGGCTTCAACGCATCATTTACGCGTTAAATCTGCCTCTGCTCTTTTCTCGTTAGCCAGCAGCAATTAAAAAGGGCCGCTTGGTGCCAACACAATCATAAACACAAACGCAAACTTGGGCAGTGAAATCCTGTGTCAACAGTAGAGTGTAAGGTGGTCACACCGACAGTAACGATGATGAAAATAATCGTAATGGTTAACATTTCCTGAGTCCTTGCTATGAGCCGGCACCGTGCTAAGATCTGTAAAGGCAGGGTCTTTTATAATCCTCCAAACCACCCTGTGAAGTAAGTGCTACCCATTTTACAGAGGAGAACATTTAGTCTTAGACGGATTAAATAACTTGCTCAAGGTCACATGTACCGGAAGTGGTACAGTCAGAATTTGAACCCGTGTCAGGCCAACTGACCTCAGTGACCACTGCAAGGGCTAGTGGATGGGGCAGGAAGCTTACTGTGTTCTTTGTCATCAGCTCCTGGCCGTAATTGCTCACCTTGGCTGGGCCCTGCTGGACCGGGCTAGGCGGTATATACGGGGGCTGGGGCAGAGGGCGGAAAGGGAGTGCGGGGGTCACAGTCCCTCGTGGGGCCCGGACACTCTGGGGAGCCTCTCCTGGAGTCCTGGGTGAAAGTGTGCCAAGCCTGGCAGGTGACCCTGCCTCCTCTCTCTCCATATCAAAGCGAGTAAACACGCACACGCCAAAAATACCATTTAGAAGATAATGATCTATGTCCATGACTGTAACAATGACACGTTGTCAGGCTCTGGTAAAGGACAGAGAGTTCTGAATGTTCCTGTACCGTCCGTGGCCATCTGCGCTGGGCTCGGGCTGGCCAGGGCTCAAGACGAAGTGCAGACTCTGTGACCATCACTCCCCTCTGGCCTTCCACCTCCCTCTCTCCTGCCCTGCCTCACTTCATCTCCCACCCACTCTCCTGTCACCACCCGTTAGCTCATTGACTGACCCAGGCCTGTCTTATTCCCTGTTGCAGCCTCAGCCCGTAGCTCCAAGTTCAGCAAAGACCAGGTGGGCAGGTAGGCCTGGAGCTGGAGGCCCAGCCCAAGCATAGTTAGCACGTCGTGGAGGTATCTGAGCTTCATATGCTTCCTGGGCAACAGGCTTATTAATAGATCGACAACCCAGTGGAGTCCTATAGGCGGCTGGCTGCCATCCTCCTGAACGGCCGCCCAAGGGTGGGTTTGGCCCTCCAGGACCAGAACCCCCAGGGCTGCCCAGGCTGCTCACACGAAGGTTTCCATAGCAAGTGCCTGGGTCCGGAGACCCCCTCCTGGTGAGGGTCCTGGGAGGCACCCACCATTCCAGTGTCCGCCTCACCTGCCTCTGCTCCAGGTCTGAGAACACTAACACCTCCCCCCTTACCACCACTAGGCCCCAGGAAGCCCAGCCCTTTTGGTTAAACCTCTTACCCCACATAGCAATTTGGTTTCTGTTTTCCTGGATCAGTACAATCGATTGTAAAAACTAAGTCAGCCTGTCCCTTTGGCTCCAGTGACGCCAGGCACTGTTGGAGCTGCAGAAATGCTGGTCCCACTGTGCACTTCCCAGTGCGGTCTTTACTTGGCTCACCGTGATTAGATTTGCGTGTTCTTTTTATCTGGATTCGACTTCCAGAGAATCCAACCCCTTCCTATTTAAAAATGTGGTTTCTTGCATTACAGAAGCCATATTTATATAAGCACCATGCACCCTACCCCTGAGCCTTGCTAACCTCATCTCATCTCCCACAGTCCTCTGCCAGCTCACTTGGTTCCAGCGCACTGGCCTGCCTGTTGTTTCTCTATCTCTCTACCACAGGGCCTTTGCACAGACTGTTCCCCGTATTTGGCTTTTTTTTTTTTTTTGAGGAAGATTAGCCCTGAGCTAAAATCTGCCACCAGTCCTCCTCTTTTTGCTGAGGAAGGCTGGCCCTGAGCTAACATCCATGCCCATCTTCCTCTACTTTATATGTGGGATGCCTGCCACAGCATGGCTTGCCAAGCAGTGCCATGTCCGCACCCGGGATCGGAACAAGCTGACCCCAGGCCACCAAAGCAAAACGTGTGAACTTAACCACTGTGCCACCAGGCTGGCCCATGGCTGCTTTTTTTTAAAGGACTATTTCGGTGGTTCTTACCCTTGGAAACACATTTGAATCGCCTAGAGATTTTTTGTTTTTTTTGAGGAAGATTAGCCCTGAGCTAACATCAGTGCCCATCTTCCTCTACTTTGTATGTGGGACACCTGCCGCAGCACAGCTTGATGAGCAGTGTGTAGATCTGCGCCCAGGATCTGAACCAGAGAACCCTGGGCCGCCAAAGCAGAGCATGTGAACTTAACCACTGCACCACCGAGCCAGCCCCCTGTTCTCTCTATTTGGACCTCTCTTCCATGACACCGACGTGCTTTAGCTGGCTCATCTCTCAGGACATTGCTCAAATGAATGTTGCCTTCACTGCCGACAGTCTGCTAAAATGAAGACGTTGCAACCCCCACCCCCCTTCCTTGTTTCCTTTTCCTCTACAGCATGTGCACCATCGGACACAGTCTATATACTCCTTCTTTGTTTGCCTGTTGCCTTTCTCCCCTCATAAGACTATCAGCTCCACGTGGGCAAGGAGTTTTGTCTGTTTTGCTCACTGCCGTATCTGCCGGGGCTACAACGGTGCCCAGTGTGTAGTAGGCTCCATAAATACTTGTTGAATGAATCATTTCATTGCAGAAAACTTGAATCTACATGAAAACACAAAGAGGAAATAAAAGATGCCTAGAATTGCCAACCCCTCCACTGAGCTCCCCGCCTCTGGAGGCATTCAAGTGGAAGCTGAGCGTCCATTTGGTGAGGGGTTGTGGAAAGGATGTATGCCCTGGGTGGAGGTGGAATTCCCGCTCTCGGGAAAATTCTGGGATCCTGCAAAATGTTCCCCACCGCCACAAGTCATTCTCTGCCATTTAGAGCCACTGAGCAGCACAGGGTCTTTTCTTGGCCCTCGGGACTGGGCCAGGAGTCCTACAACCCAGAAGGCCAGGGAAACTGGGTGGAGTGAAGTCACCTATCGCAGTCAAACAAGACTGTGCCAGGAAGGAACACGGCAGAGACCTTCGCAGCGTTCAGCCGACTGTGACCAAGGTGGGTGGCATGAAGCTGGACCCTCACTGGCCGGCTGATCTGAGGAATGAGGCCGTCCCCACATCCTTGGATGTGTCCCCCTCTACCTGCCTCCATGTCTGGCATTCCATGCTTAGAGAGACTTAGGTTTCTGCTCTGAGAGTGCCCCTGGGAGGGTGGGGCATTCTGCCATCTCAGCCACATAAACCGGGTCTGAGTTTGCACATCAGCCAAGAACGGGGCCCGAGGGGAGCCTGCAGCAGAGGGGCGCTGCCAGGAAAGCAGGCAGCCTGAGGGGCTGTTCTCTAGAGGGGAGCCCTCGGATGGGAGCGCTCAGGACGCAGCTGTGACCTCCCAGGTAAACCCCAGCGCAGGCCCTGGAGCCGGTTATCTGGGACAGGAAGTGCCTGTGAGAAGTACAAACCGAAGCAAAATCCCCTCTCAATAGCTGCGTGATTTCTCCAAGGGCTCGGTGTTCGCAGAAATGGGGTTACTAGGGCACCGCAGCTCCGGGGCGCACTTGGGGAACTCCTTGAGGGTTCACTTGGGACGGGTCGCCTGGGGGATCACAGTTACGGCAAACACGCAGCACACGAACCAAGACTCGCTTGTCCCAGCCCACGGCAGACGTCGATAACCCGTCCCCACACGGCCGTGGATTCCTTCTCCCCATGGGGTTCCAGACTGTCACTGCCAGCCCCTCCGAATTCACATGCCACATGAATGTCATGGTGGGGGATGAACCGTCCTCGAGGGGTTTCATCATCCCTGCCCTTCGGGAATCATAAGGTTAGGATTCCTCAGATGAGGGGACCAAGGCGCAGGGAGGGTGTGAGACCTGGTCAAGGTCACACGAGGTGTTAGTGGGGAAAGGCCGGTCTGGAGCTCTGGTCTGCCCAGTCCAGGCCCAGAAGCTGTCATCTGTGACTGGACAGTTGGTCCAGGAGACAGAACGGGCATATGTGTCCCCACGCCCACACACCCAGCGGAAGAAGACATTCTAGCCCCACATGTCAACAAGTGCAAATGTGAAGTCCCAGGGTACCTGGGTCGGCCCTATAACATCTGTGCCTTCTGTGCTCCGTGAGTCAGTGGGCAGATGTGGGGGAGGCCTGGTTCCTGGAACATGGCTGCTGGCCTGACACGTCCATTTGAGCCTTGTCCATGGTATGTGGTCAAGGCAAACTCCCCAGTCCCCTCAGACAGAGGCAGCCAGCTCAGTCCAGGGGGACAAGGCTTGCTTTAGGACGGTCCCCACTCTGGGCGGCGTCATCTTCTCTCTCTTAGCTGCAGATGTCCGCTCCATCGATGGGGAAGCTGACCTGGGGCTTAACTTTGCTGAGCCTCAGTCTCGTCATCCATAAACGGGGATAGCGATGCCGCCCCTGCTGAGATGTCCTAAGAATGGGATGGGCTAATTCTGCAGAACACTCGGCACGATGCCCTGCACACAGCAGGTGCCCAGGGAGGGCAACTGGGATCACCTGAGGACTTTTCCAGACCTGAGAGCCCAGCCTGTGACCCACACCTTCCCCTGGGAGACCGTCTGTCTCACGCCAGCTCTGTAGTCGCCGGAACCGAAGCACCTTGGCCAGGTCTGGAGGATGAGAAAATTGGTTTCTCCTGAATCTGAGGAAGGGCGAGAGAGGTGAGAGGACTCTGTGAGGAGCAACCAAAAAGTTCCCAAACAGCTGCTCCCGGTGCCCACGTTCCGGGGCCTCCCTTGCCTGTGTGTCAGTGGGGGGAGCTGCAGATAGAGGCCCCTCCCGCTCATGGAGGGAATTCCTCGGAGGACTGGCCGGGGACTGGGCTGGTAAACCTGTGAATCTTTGCTTGGAAACTGGTTCTGGGGAGGAGATGCATGGACCTCTGCCCACCTCTGGTTTCCCAAGGGCCCATCCCCAGGGGTTTCAGCTCCTGTGTGCCCACCCACGTCACACAGGTGACACTGGGGAAGGGGACGTCTGTGGCACTAGTGGCAGGAGGAAGAGTTGGCTTTGACTGGTCCATAGTGTTTTGAGACAAAAATGGCCTATAATGTAGCTTTAAAAGAAAAATAGGAGTTGGTAATAAAATAGTTGTATGAATGAAGTTTATATACACACTCTGGAAAATGACTAGAAGGAAATGGACCAACAGGTGGAGAGTGGTTGTCCCAGACGATGGGCCTGGGGATGGATTTTTATTTTCTTCTCTGTGCCTTTCAAACTTTTCCAGTGTGAACCCAATTTACTTTTAACACTGGAATAGCACGAGCAGAAACCGTTGTCTTTCAACAATGCGCGCGAAGCCCATAGTCTGGGCTCCAGCTGCGAGCAGAGGGCAGGCTTCCTCACTTGCTCCCCAGTGGGTGTGGACCCCAAGGCTAGGGTGGGGCCAGGTCCACCCCTTGGGAACGATGAGATCTGATTCTCGGATCCTCAGGCTGGGGGGACACCTCCTCCCTCTTGCCTGGGGGTCAGACGCAGACCTCTCCTGTCCCCGAGTCCTGAAGGCAGCAGAGGTTCTGCTGGCCATCTTGCTGGCCCACTGGTGGAACAGTGGCTTTGGTCCACGCCCACCGGGGGCCGACTCCCTGCCTGCCGGGAACTGGGCCAGGCAGACGGACGTGGTGGTGACAAGCAACAGTGACGTTTCCCCCACTTCCTTTGACCTGCCCTGCTGCGTCTGCTGCTGAGTCAGGGTCCCTTTGGGGACTGAAGGCGGGATGTGGCCGTTATGGCGGGATGTGGCGGGACACCCGGGAAGCCCCCAGGGCGGGCAAGTTTCAGAGAAAGGCAAGAAGCTCCGAGGGAAATCAGCACAGGCAGAGACGGTCTGTGTCCCCGCCTGCGTGCGTCCATTCCCTGGTCCTGTGGTTGGTTCTTTGCAGTGTCTCCTCTCAGACCTCGGCCACAAGATCTGGTAGGGCTCCCACGTGTGCCTCACGTGCAGTCTCTTGACCCTTAGGGGACCCCAACATTTGCTTGTGCATTGACCTGAGCACTTCCCCATGCTCCTCGCAGCAGCCCAGGATGTGGTGGCGGCACGTGCCACGGGCTGGCTGACCGGACCGCATGCAGCCCTTCCTTCTTCCTTGCCTCCGCTGTAGGGACCAGGACAGCTTCGGAGTTTTTCTTTTTTTTAAAGATTTTATTTTTTCCTTTTTCTCCCCAAAGCCCCCCGGTTCATAGTTGTGTATTCTTTGTTGTGCGTTCCTCTAGTTGTGGCATGTGGGACGCTGCCTCAGCGTGGTCTGACGAGCAGTGCCATGTCCGCGCCCAGGATTCGAACCGACGAAACACTGGGCCGCCTGCAGCGGAGCGCGCGAACTTAAGCACTCGGCCACGGGGCCAGCCCCAGGAGTTTTTCAATGGAGGACACGCTTGGCCTTTTTTGGGGGACAATTCTCCATGGAAAACTGTTGCGTGCACTGGAGTGGCCCCCTCCCACTGCATGCCCCATCATTGTGATGTCCTGAAATGTCCTCGCACATCTCCAAGTGTCCCGTGGAGCTGCGATGCTGGCTCTGGTTAAGAACCACTGAGCTACAGCTCCATTCCTCATCCTTGCCCGCAGGGGGCTAGTCCCATGACTCCACTGTGGGCAATGAGATTAAGGGAGGTCCTCCGGGTGAAGAGGTTTTTCTAAGAGAAGGGACCCAGCTCCTGAACCAGCATCAGCAACCACACACATATGGGCTTTTCCACAAGAAAGAAACCGAGCTGCCATTTTGCCGAAGGCACTGAATATTGAGGTCCTCAGTTACCTGCAGCCAAATGCAGCCCTAACTGCTACAGGTGGGGAAACAGAGGCACGGACAGGTTGAGTCCCTCACCCAAGGTCTCTTCCCTGGTAAGGAGTGGAGGCAGGATTCACACCCAGACATTCCGGGTCCAGAGCCCCAACCTTCACCACCAAGCCAGGCTGGTCCTGGGCACCCCCGGAACTTTCAGCCCGGTTTTACAGATGTGCCCGAGTTCGTCTTCCTTCCCCTGCGTGGAGGATTCATTCCTTTCACCAGTTTCTCAAAGGGTCCACACTGTGAATAAGAAACCTCTTCCGTTTGTGTGTGTGACTCATTTTACAGGTGACACAGAGAAGCTCCAAGGAGGAAAACGACTTACCACGTTGGTGACCATGCTGAGACGATCACTGAGCCTCACCTGCAATTCTGTGCCCTTTCTATTGTCTCTTCTCCTCTGTTGCATGCTCCCTGCCCGATGGCCCCTCCTCACAAAGACCCGGACTAGTGCGGTTGCCTCCTCACTGGCCTCCCTGCCTCCCCTCTGCTCTGCCCACGGCCTGACAGGCTCCCCTTCAGGGCCTGCGTGATGCCTCCCCGACTCATCCCAGCTCTGAATACTAATGTTTTCCTATGTCTATCTGTTTAAAAGTGGCCACAGAAAATTTCCAGTCCCGCATGGTCTTCTAAAACTTTGCTGCTCCCCCACAGCAGGTGGGGTCCATTTCCTCTCTCCTTGAAGGTGAGCGGCTGCCTTGATGAGTAAAATGTGGTAGAAGTGATGCTGTGGGGCTTCAAGACTCGGTCATAAAAGGTATAAGGCTTCGGCCTCCCTCTTGACTCTGAACCCATCCACCACGCTGTGAGGAAGCCCAGGACACAGGGCAGGGCCACATGGAGATGTTCCAGCCAATGCCCAGCTAAGATCTCTGCTGATCAATCCACCAGCATCAACCATCCTATTCAGAGAACCAGATCAGCTGTGTCTCTGGATAAATCTTTGTTGTCAACAATAACTTTTGAGAATATCCTTTTGACCACATTCAGTCGTCGATTTCCTTATGTAACTTAAATTCAGGAGGATGTGCTTCAGCGGCCATGAATTCCAGGAGTCTTCTAAATTCTCCTCTCTTTTGGGAATCTACAAGAGTGAAGGGATGTGAGCAAAGGGGCCTTCAAGATTCCAGCCCCTAGCTTGCGAGTCTTCCAGCTGAGGCCCCAGATGTGGTGAAGCAGACACAAGCCGTCCCCTCTGCGCCCTGTCCAAATTCTTGGCCCACAGAATCTGTGAGGCCAGTACCTGTTTTATCCCTCAAATGGGAGCCCACTATGAGGCTGGACTTAGACTCGGGCGCTGTGGGGAGCTGCGGGATGCTTTTGAGTCGGGGAGCTGCGTGACGACAGGTCTGCCTAAGAAAGTCTCTCAGGTCGTGGGCAGAGTGGAGGACGAGAGGCCAGGAGGCTGACGAGGAGGCTGCTGCACCAGTCCAGGCCTTTGTGAGGAGGGGCCATTGGGCAGGGAGCATGCAACAGAGCACAGGGGACAATAGAAAGGGCGCAGAATTGCAGGTCAGGCCCAGTGACCATCTCAGCTTGGTCGCCAACGTGGCAAGTCGTTTTTCTTCTTGGAGCTTATCTGTATCGCCTGTAAAATGAGGGAGACAAAAAAAAGGTTGTGGTTTCTCCCACTTCTTTGTGCATAAGTTCTCCCCGGGGCTCAAGCCCAGCGTGGGCCCCACCTCCCCAGGGTCAGCCCCTGCAGGGGGGGTCTCTCTCCTCCCAAAGGCTCTGGTCTTGCGCCCACCTCTCCTGTCCTGCCTTGCACACATGTCCTGCTTGCTGTGTCTAATAGATAATTCAGTTCTATTTTGTTGATTTTAATTGCCAGGCCATCTCCGTTGCATGGCTGTATCATAATTTGGTGATGTTTTCAATTTCCCTCCCTGTGCACTCATGTGAGCGCTCCTGCAGAGTCTGTACCAGGGGAAGAAGCACCAGGTCACCGATGTGCTCGCCTTCAACCTGGCAAGATGCCGCAAGGTGCCCTGCCAAGTGGCCTTGCCAACCCACTCCTCCACCAGCCGTATTCAAGGCTGGGGTCCGTATTTGGCAACATGAGCTTTTTAAAAAGATTTTGCCAATCCAATGACTGAGACATAATATCTCATTGCTGTTTTAACTTATCTTTCTCTGCTACCAGCAAGGGAAAGCCTCTTTTCTCGTACGATTGTTTGCCATATGGGGTTCTTTCTCTATGAAGTATTCGTTCACAACTTAGGATGAATTTTCTGTTGCATTGGTTGTCTTTCTTCTTGATTTGGAGAAGCCCTTTACATATTCTGGAAACTAATCTCCTGCTGGTTGTATGTATTGTTAAGTATCTCCTCCCAGACTGTGGCATATCTTTTAATCTTGCTTATAGTATTTTTTGTTGACTTGAATGTTAATGTCACCAGACTCATTAATATTTTCCTTTGCAGCTGATGTTTTTCCCACCTAAGAGACTCTTCCCCATCGAGAGGCAGGAAGAGACTTCCTGAGTTGCTGGTTGCATCTTATTTCTTGGTCTGGGTGCTGGGTACAAAGCTGGGTTCACTTTGTGAAATTTTATTCAGCTGCACACTTACGACACGCACTTTTCTTTATGCATATTGTAATTAACAAAAAGTTTATTTAAAAAAAATCATTCCTTATTCTGAGCTCATAAAAAGATTCCCTCAGATTTTCTTCTAAATGTGTTAAACTTTCGTGGTTCACACTTAAGCCTTGAATCCACCTGGGGTTGTGCGTGCAGTGTCAGGTAGGAATCTAATTTTACTTTTTCCATATGGATCACCATTTGTCCCAACACAGTTTTTAAAAGAGTCTGTCTTTCCCTCACTGGTTGGGGAGGCCTCTGAGTCGTATAACAAGTTCTCATTTATGCACAGTTCTGCCTCTGGGCCCTTCTGCTGTTCATTCCACCCCTTTATAGCATGATGCCATAGCTGGTCTCCTTAATTTCTTTAAAAATGTTTACCGTTTGGTAGGACCCAATGGAGGATTGGAGACAGGAAATGGTGTAGTCAGAACGATGCTGGGACAAGGTCACTCTGATGAGTCGGAGAATGGATTTTAGAGGCCAAGGTCAAAGGGTCGGGAGTCCAGTTGGTGGCCGCTGCTCTGTGCAAGCAAGAGGTGAGCAGCTTGGCCCCGGGAGGTGGCAGAGAAGTGGGCTGACGTGGGATGCCTAGTGGCGGTCAAGCGGAGAGGATCTGTAGACGGATCAGAGAAACTGGGATCAAAGACGACTCCCTTGGTTTTTGGCCCAAGTAGCTGGGAGGATGGTGGTGCCATGTGCTAAGATGGGAAAGCCCGGGGTGAAGGGGACGGGGGGCCCTTAGAAAGTGCCTGATAAATGGCTGTCTGAATGAATGAGAGGGGGTGCGTGGGAGTGAGTGAGCCGGTGGTGCTGGCCTCGCCTCCTGCGGCCCTTAGGTCTGAGTCCTCAGGGACGCGCCACCCTCTTTGTTTCACACTGTTACTTGCTTCAGTGTGTCAGTGTCCTGTCCCCCAGGGAGCTCTGTCATTGCTAGAGGGAGAGTCACCCTCTCTGCCTGTGTGGTGGTACTTCCCTCCTACCCTCCAGCCTGGCTCAGTGCCAGGCCCCCCAGATTCCTGGTGCCAGGACACCAGCTGGTGGAAGGCTTTCCACAGGGGGCCCTAGGCATCTGGGGAGGAGAGCAGCAGGCCCCTTGGGCTGCAGGTCTGGCTCTGTCACTCACCTCCCTCCCTGGTTAAGGAAGTGGCCTGGCCTGGGTGAGTCATTTTGGGGGTCTGTGCTATTTGCGGGATGAAGCAAGGAGCCCTTGGCCTCACATGGGCATGAAGGAGGCCCCGATGGGGAGAAGCTTACAGCCTCCGGGGCCCTGCTTGTGGGTGGGGTCTCCGAATGGGGCATTTCTGACCAGATCTTTGCTCTGTTTACAGTCTGCTGCTGGCTCATGCACCCCAGTTGTTATGAAAACACCTTTAGTCCATAAGACATGGAAAATTGCATCTGAGCACTCAAGGTGAGTCATTTCTCTGAGCAAGCCTTCAGCTGGGGCAGCATTTGTGGCCAAGGCCTGGGGTGGGGCTCTGTGTGGGTCTGTGTTTATCCTGTGGACGGCCCAAGGTGGCCTGGCAGGCCCACTCACGCCCCAGGGCACAGGCTGCATTCATTTATTCATGGAATCAAGACCGATTTTAAGTCCCTCCTATGTGTTGAAAGTGGAGCCTCTCACTGGGATGGCTGGAGAAAACGGAGGAACCCCTGTGTTCTCAAATCCCCAAGTAGCTGAGGAGCATGCGGAGGGGCGGGGCATGGGGAAGAGGAGGAGGAGGAAGGGGAGGCAGGACCTCAGCTCTGGGGGCAAAAGGGGAGGGCAGGCTCAGCTGGGTCCTGCCCTGCCCACGCTCCTGGGAGCCCTTGGCCTCAAGAACTGTCTACCCGGCCATGACCTTGGCCAGAGGTGACCTTCAGACTGGGACTGAGTGCGACTCTTGGCTGGCAGAGAAGGAGGGAGGAGGGTGGTAAGAAAGAAACCAGTCTTTATTAAGCACCTACTTCATGCCAAGCCCTCAACTAGCTTGTTCATAGGGCCGCGCCTGGTCCGAGAACCCTGGCCACGTGCTGGCTGCCAGTGACCTCACCTCCTAGGCGTTCTGCCTTCCTCTGCCTCCTCTTCCTCATCCGGCCTCAGGGTGGTTGTGGGAGTCTTGCGAGATGATGCAAAGACACACAGTCAATAAATGGTACCCCGTGTTTTCATAAATAATAATGACATGGCTAACATTTATGGAGTACACGCTGTACCAGACTCGATGCTAGGTGTTTTCCTCACAGTAACTCATTTAATCCTCCCAGCAACTTTGGGGCAAGTTCTGTTTTTAGTCCCATTTTATGGACGAGGAAATCGATGTGCAGAGTGATTAAGGAACTTGTCCAAGGCCACAGGAACACTAGTGGCTGAGCCAGAATTCTGATCCAGGCAATAATAATTTATGTATTATTCCATAAATCAGGCTGGCTGAATTAAACTGGTATTTTTCAATGTGAATTCTCCAGAATCCTTGTCTTTGCTCCATTAAAAAAGAAATGCTTCCGGGGCTGGCCCCGTGGCCGAGTGGTTAAGTTCACGCACTCCGCTGCAGGCAGCCCAGTGTTTCGTCAGTTCGAATCCTGGGCGCGGACATGGCACTGCTCATCAGACCACGCTGAGGCAGCGTCCCACATGCCACAACTAGAAGAACCCACAACGAAGAATACACAACTATGTACCGGGGGGCTTTGGGGAGAAAAAGGAAAAAAATAAAATCTTAAAAAAAAAAAAAAAAAAAAAGAAATGCTTCCCCTCCAGATAAGCGTGGAAAACACTGGCGCGTTGCATTCTCCTTCTGAGAGAGTCACAGGGCACTTTGGCATATTAAAGGCTCTGAGAAGTGCTGTGGTTAAAAGGAAGAAGGCAGACAGCTTCCTGGGCGAGACATGGGCTAAGTCAGCCAGGTGAAGGCCTTTGGGTGGTGAGGGTTGTAGGAAAATCGTACATCTGTGGAAAAGCTATGCATCATCTTGACTCTGCAGGACCCCCCTGGGATGATCTGATTCCATTCTATGAGGCTATTTTACAACTCTGCAAATTGTAGGTAACTGACAATAACGCAAGTTAATTCTTGTCTACAGACCTGCGGATTCTGAACCATCCTGTAGAACGCTGCTGACTTTCCTCCCCCAGCTCTGCCTCCATTTGCACATTCATGTCAATATTCCTGATCAATAAATGTGTCTGGTCTTCATATTCTCTTTTGAACCAGTGATAACATCTTCCTGGTTCCCTCACTGATTCAGGAGTATAATAAACTTTTTGGGGTTTTTTTCCCCCTTCTTCTCCCCAAAGCCCCCCAGCACACAGTTGTAGATTCTACTTGTAGTTCCTCTGGTTGTGGCATGTGGGATGCCGCCTCAGTGTGGCCTCACGAGCACTGCGATGTCTGAGCCCAGGATCCGAACCAGCGAAAACCTGGGCTGCCGAAAGGAGCGCGCGAACTTAACCACTCGGCCACAGGGCGGCCCCTATAATAAACTCTTTAACACGTGTTCATTTCTATGTATGTGTGATGGTCATGATTAAAAAGAGGTAACTCTTTTAAAAAGGATGCTAGTGAGAGGCGCTCAGGCAGAGGGATGGGTATACAAAGGCCCGGGGGCCAGCTCTCGGCACCCGGCTTTGAGCAGCAGGTTGCCTGCCCCGGATCCAGGTCGGAGCAGACCATCCAGAGCTGCTGAAACGGGCTGATCGTTCAGTCCCACTGATGAAGGGGGCGGCAGCTGGGGTAAAATGAAATCATGCCAGTGATCAATTGCCAGGCGTTGACGTGCATGTAAGCTGGGGATGGCACAACTCGGTGTCACCTTCTGATTGGAGCATCTGCTGGGGAGCTAAAGGCACTTCAGCAGTGGCCCCCATCGCATCTTCTTCCTTTTTTTTTTTTTTTTTTTGAGGAAGATCAGCCCTGAACTAACTGCTGCCAATCCTCCTCTTTTTGTTAAGGAAGACTGGCCCTGAGCTAACATCCGTGCCCATCTTCCTCTACTTTATATGTGGGATGCCTGCCACAGTGTGACTTGATAATCGGTGCCATATCTGCACCTGGGATCCGAACCGGCAAACCCCTGGCCACCAAAGTGGAACGTGTGAACTTAACTGCTGTGCAGCTGGGCTAGCCCCCATTGAATCTTCTGATACTGCAATTGGACCGGTCACTCCTCACCAGTCAGGGAGCGGGCACTGGGCACGGGCCGCTTCGTGTGATGAGCTCTCTCTGCACACAAATGAAGGCAAATCTCACCAGGAACGAAGGTGAGTGGGGACACGAGAAGCCTCATGTCTGAAACCCGGAGATGCCACAAATGCTTATCAGAATTGCCAATCCTAGGCATGAGAGCCCTTATGCCAATTAGCCAAAAGGTTCCTGAAACACTCAAAAGAAGGCAGAAGAAACCGGACTTTCCGTCTAGGAGCGTCATATGATGCGTGCAGCCTTTGCGGGAAGCCAGCGCGGGCTCCTCCAGCCTCACCCAGAGCGGCCTGCAGCTCCGGTTAGCCTCCAGCTGTGCGGGGAGGACCTTTCCTTTCTCTCCCTTCTCTCTCTTGTCCACTTCTCCTGACAACTCCAGCTGGAGTGCGAATGGTTGTTCCCAAGGACAGCCCCTGCTTGGGGGCCCCTCAGCCCGGCACCGCTTTGTCCCCAGCTCCAGCCAGTGTGGCACAATCGGTGTGTCCAGTTGTGCACAGCACTGGGCATCTATGCGGTGCCAGGCTCTCTGCCCGGCGCAGGGCAGGCGACAGTGACCCAGACCCACTCTGCCGTCACAGAGCTGACCACCATGCCGAGGGGTCAGGGCTGGATGGACTGTGGGCACAGAGGGCGCCCCGCTGGACATTCCTGCATCACCAGGGGATGCTGTATTGGCAGCTCAGGGGCCAGAGCTGGCGAAGGGGAAGGAGAGAGTCCAGACTGGATTCTGAGCCCCCACAGATGCTCCGGAGGGATCCCCGGGAGGCAGGGGATAGAGCCAAGGGGCTGGGGCAATGGCTGGACCCATTTCCCTGGGACTGAGTGGTCCCTGAGCCCCTCCCTGACCCTCTCAGGCCTCCTGTGGAGGTGGGGCTCCTCCATCAGCATCTCCCAAGGCCAGGAGCCAGCAGGAAACCCTCTGATCTCTAAGCTCTGCTTCCTCGTTTGATTTGCATAACAATCTGCCCAGACCAGCTTTGTACCTTTCGAGCTGGCAGGCAGCACTGCCCTCTGACAAAAAACCCAACCAGCCAGCAAACAAAGCCCTGACGAAAGGAGGGCCTGGTGGGGTGCCTGGGTGGTCTTGCCGGGGAGCTGGCTCTTGGGGACTGGCTGCCTCTGGAATGAGCTTGGGTCAGTCCCAGGTGAGGGGCCCTCCTTGAAACGGCACCCTCCTGGCATGAGGCCCAGCATCCCATCAGGAGGGGCCTGTCGGAGCCCTTGGAGAATTTATCCTACATACCCACCCAAAGGGACGTAGGGCAGGGGCGGTCATCACAGCACTGCTTGTCTTAGCAAAGGCTAGAAGTAACTGGGATGTCCAACAGTGGGGGATCACGGATTCTGGACATCCTGGGCGTTGTCCAGCAGAGCGCTACAAGCCCTTAAAACGAGCCAGGTCCCCTGGCGTGTGCTCATATGTCAGGGGCACCTCCTGTACCCCGACGTGGCACTTCGCCCACCCCCCAGAGGCGGCCACAAGCCCTCCGCAAGGAGCTCTGTGGCCCTCAGAGCCCCTCCCCGCAGCTGCTTTGCATGGCTCTGTTCCTTGCCTGGCACCGGGGCTGGGGCAGAGGAGTGAGGCGGGAGACAAAGACTTCAGAGCCCGGGGCCCTGCCAGTCCCAGCCGTGCGGCCTGGAGCCACCCGCCTGGCTCTGGGTCTCGGGCTCCTCATCGGGAAACTGAGGACAGTTTACGTACCTCACAGCATCCCCTGGCACCTGGGACACAGGGTAGGTGTTCAGCGACGGTGGGTGGGATGGAGGTGCTACCCGGTGGGAACCAGGGGGTGCAGACTGGAGGCGGGGCTGGTTCCTCCTTTCACTTCCTCCCTCCTCCTTTAAGCTCACATCTCATAGTCATGCGTTTAACAAACCTTAAAATAAAAATACGCATTATCTTCTTTATTCCTCTTGAGGCCTCCATGAGGAGGACTTCCCCTGTCTCTATTTTTCAGATGAGGAAACAGTCAGTGAGAACAAGGGATCTGGCTGAGGTCACCAGCTGGTGATGAGGTCAAGGCCCAGTCATCCACTTGCCTTTCTGCCTCCCCAACGCCAGGCCCTGGCTGGGCACTGGGCCACAGGGATGAGCAGAGCCAGGCTGGCCCATGGGGGGCTCACAGTGGGGGCAGAGGCCTGACCTCTGGGGTTGGGAGGTATGTCAGGGACGGCTTCCAGAGGAGGAGCCTGGGGATCTGGGGGTGAGGGAAGGTGGGTGGGAAGGGATTCTCGTGGAGGATAAAGCATGTGCAAAGGCCCCATGGTGTGGGAAAGGGGAAGTTAGGCCAATGTGGCTAGAGCAAGGGTGCAAATGGAGGAGGGCAGGAGTCAGGGTTCTGATCAAGAGGTGGGCATTGGATATGAGGGCAGTGGGTCAGATGGAGCTCAGGAGCCCCCACAATGCTGCAGGGAGGAGAACCCTGTCCCAGACACTTATCAAGGCTGGGCCAGGCCCCCAGCTTCTGGGTCCAGTACCAGCTAGAATAGGCATCTGTCTCACAGGCTTAGAATTCCAGGACAGGGACCTGTGGGAAGAGGGGCTTGCTTGACAAGCTCCACGGTTCTTTCAGCCAAGAGGGGCTGAGGACCTCGGGACCAGCTGCCCTCTTCAGCTCTTCCCAGGATTCAGCTGCCCAGGTCGGGACCTGCAGAAACTCCAGGTCTTCACACTGTCTTCCTGAAAACCTTATTTACACTAAAGTGTCAATGACTCACACAGCTTAAAATGAAGTGGTTCTGCACTCCGGCTGTTCAGAAGAATGCCGCTAGATGTGTGCAAAGAACTTCTGGTACAGAGGCGAAGACGCTTAATGCAGCCTACCGGCGAGTGGTAACATTTGGTGAATGGCCTCTGCACACAGAGGCCCTTGGAGAGAAAGAGGCAAAGGGAGACAGAAAGGTCAAAAGGTCCAAATCATTTTCAAAAATGGGATTGTACCACACCTGCTATATTTTAAACTAAAAGTATTTAGTTTTTCTTGAGTTCCACAGAAAGTCTTAGATAAATCTTTACTTTCCACAGAGATATTAGTTCATAGCGAATTTCTCTAACGTTAAGAAAAAAGATTATGAAACTCATTAAAGATTGGAGTCCTGGAGAAAAAGAATCAATGTTTCATTTTGGGCAGGCTCCGTCATTTCTTGGAATGAGAAAGGTGATCAGTTCCCTTACACAACCTCTCCCTGCCTCCAGCTCCTGATTTTTTTTTTTTTTCCCTGAGGAAGATTGGCCCTGAGCTAACATCTGTGCCAGTCTTCCTCTATTTTTTTGGATGTGGGATGCCGCCACAGGATGGCTTGATGTGCGGGATGTAGGTCTGTGCCCGGGATCTGAATCTGCAAATTCTGGGCCACCAGATCGGGCGTGTGAACTTAATCACCACACCACTGGGCCGGCCCCCCAGCTCCCGATTTTGATTCTGATGTTTTCACTGTGTCAAGGTTTATAATACTTACAATCTGTTCTACAACCATAATTCTCCCAGTATTTCATTTTAGTCTTGTATTCAAACAGATTCCATTCCATTTTTAAAGCACATTTTGTCCCTGAGTTTTGCACTTGGAGTCATCTCTTGGTTGTAGCAGGAAAAACTGTGAAAGATTTTGAAATGGACCAAAAAAGCCAAAAAGACTACTGGTGTCCTGTATTAAGGAACCTGTGCCTTTCATCACCTTTGCACAAATCTAAGTTGTAGAAAAATGACAGCAGTGCAAATGATTCTTATGCATGGAAATGCAAATGAATTGCATCCAGTGGACCGCAATTGATCGTCGCCCTGTGGGTATTGATCGGCTTTGCATGCATATGTAAGTTCATCTCATATTCCTTATCTGTCTATACGTGTGTGTTGTTCCAATTTCCCCTGGAACCACTTGGAACCTATTTCTTGTTCGCTAATTATTTAATCAGTTAAACCAAGTTTTTGACATGTGTTCATTTTCTATTGTATGAGAGTCATGATTTTACCTTAAAAAACATTGCCCCTTTCAATGGTTAGCTAGTTTCATTGCTGAGTAATTTTCTTTTTCAAAAAAGGCTGAGGGTGCTATTCCCCTGCCTCTTTCCATGTTGTCTGTAAATCTGAACTCCCTCACCGGGTGTCATGTTCTTGGTTTCCCCTTTTCCACCCAACTCAGTTTCCTTTCCTTCTGGTATTGAATGTTGCCGCGGAAAAATTTGAGGCCAGACTGATTTTTTTCTCCTCTTGGTGACTTGCTTTTTCCCCCTGGGTGTCTGAAGAAGTGTCTTGTTTGTCCTTCAAAGTTCAGTAACTCAGCTGGATTCAGCATGTCCTGACGCTGATCTCGGGAACCCCCCTGGGTCCTCTCACAAGTACAGCTGGCTGCTTCTTCCTCCCTTTTGGGGAGAGCTTCTCCAAATATTTTTTCTGCATTAGCTGTTGGATAATCAACTTCAGAGACCCCGGTTCCTCTTACAGGAGGTCTAGGTTCCAGAATGATCATCTTTTCTCTAATTGTTTGAGTTACTTTGTCCTTTTTCTCTGAATTCATTGTGATTATTTCGAGTTTCTCTCCGTGCTCTTAGTCCGCTCTTCAGACGTGTGCAACTCAGTTCGCAGAAGTGCAGTGGTCCTGTCTGGGTCCTCAGCGTGCGTCTTCCCCTCTGCACGCTCTTTGCCCCTCCTGATGTATTTTAATCATCTCGCCTCTGTGCTCTCTTTCAAGCTGATTCATGTTCTCATTAACTTTCCCCTGGCCTGCAGCTATCCGTTTCAAGGAAGCCACCTTCCATCCTCAGATCCTCTTCCCTTTCAGCTGTGCCCTCATGTGACTTCCTTCCCCTTCCTGGCGGTCGCAAGGCAGCCTTGCAAGTCCTTTTCATCTTGCGCAGTCCGCTGGAGCGACTCCTGCAGACATTTGACTCCTAACACGGGCACCGCTCTGCCTTCCCCTCAGGACCCTTCTCAGGGTTGTGCTGTTTTCGGCCTGCGTCTCGGCGGCTCCAAGGTGCCAGGGGATCTTCCCTTTCCTGCCGCCCTGTCCCCAGCCTGCTGCCCGGGCCCTGCTGTCCAGCCAGGTGTGTGTCCTGCTCCCATGCCCAGTGCAGCCCCGGATGCGTGAGGACGGAGGGCCCAGGAGGCCATTGCTGGGGAGACTGTCTTCCTGGTCGGTTGGCTCCTTCTTTTCATAAGCCATTTGTCACTGTTACTCATTTTGTCAGGCGTCGGGGTGGGAAGACTCTGCTCTCCCTCCCCTCCGCCCTCTGCAGTCTGAACTCCTGTCCCGGCAGGCTCTTATAAATGCAAATCTGCAGGTCCTGCCCACCCTGAGGCCCAGAGAGACTGATTCTGTGGGTCTGGGTGGGTCCTCCCTCCCCAGTCAATGTGATGTGGGCTTACAGGCCTGGGGTTGAGGACTACTGAGTCATCTATCAGGATGATTTGCATTTTTGTCAAATTAAAGGAATGCAGCTCTGATTATGCAAAACCACATGGCTCTGAATGTTTCACCATTTTGGAATGTCCGAGTGGGTGGGCAAATTGGATCATTCATTCTATTGGTGACACTCCGAGGCCCAGAGAGGGGAAGTGACTTGCCCAAGGTCTCACAGCAAATCAGCAACAGACAGATTTGAAGAGCTGGAAATGGCAACCCCAGATCTGGGGCCCGAGGATCAGGGTAGCCTACCTCTGAGGGCAGGGAGGCCTTTGTCCGCGGCATGAGGAGCCTCCTTCCCCTCTCTGGGACTCACAGAGAGGAAATGGTTGTGGCCGTGCCCCTGGGGAACTTTGGTGGTGAGCTTCCCTGGGGGAAGTGGCCAGGACAGGAGGTACTCCACCAATCCGAGTCCTCCAGGAGGAGCGACCCCACATCCCCTCATGCCCGCCCCCTCCATCCCGCCACTGCCCAGGACCCCGCTCTCCACACAAGCGAGGGCCTGTGATGACCCAGGCCCGGGGTCGGGCAGGGGGGCGCCGAGCATCCTTGAGATGAGAGGAAGCGGCATCAGAAAAGGCGGGAATCCGGGATTAGTGCTGGAGTTGGGGGGTCAGCCCTTTCCAGGAGGGTCCCCTGTCTGCCCCAGGAAGAGGCTGCCAGAGCAGTTTCGGCCACGACTGGGCAGCGGGCTTGACCCCCCAACCGGAGGACTGGGACTCTCAGGGCAGCCCGAGGAGAACCCTGGGCCCACCCTCGCTCGGTCCGGCCGTCAGGTCTCAGTGTCTGGGGCAGCCTCCCCACGGCTGCAGTGGGGCCGAATACTTGGGAAGACAAGGCTGTTCAGGTTCCCGGTCCCTGGGCTGTGGAGCTGGAACAGACGCGACCTGAGCGTCCTGGAAACGTCCCCAGAGCCGCTGTGCGAGGAGGTGGGAAAGGCCTGTCACTCACCACCGAGCTATGACTTAACCTCTCCCTGGGACCTCTCTGATCTTTCCCTGTACAGTGCCCCCTCCCCGCCCCCACCCACCCTGGAGTCCCTTCCACTGCCCAGTCCCAGCCCTCTGCGCCCCTTACCCGAAGAGGGGGCCAGCTAGCGGCCCCCTGCGCGTCCTGGGGAGTGGGGGGCTGCTGCCCACGGCCACAGCCTGGGAGGCTCCCGCAGCCGGGACGATCAAGGCCCAGAAGCCCCAGGACCACCGAGCGGCCGCCCAGGCCCTGCCGCTGCCCGAGACCTTGAGCGCCGCACCCACGTTCAGGGCTCCTCGGCTCTTCAGCAACCCAGGGGGAGGCAGGCCAGGCGCCCCGCTGTCCCCAGACCCACTGTCCAGATGGGGACGGAGGCTGGGATGCGAAGGGCCCTGCGCTGTCCCCGTGCCCCACCAGCGCTGCATTTGCTGGGTCTGCGAGGGGCGGTCCGCTCACGGCTTCACTGGCCGGTCTCCCTGAAAGTTTGCAGGCAGCTTGTTATCACGGCTAATTGTCGGCACACATTTTGCCCAGGGCTGTAACTCGCCGATTTGCTCTCACCGTTTGATCTGTTGAGTCTTCTCCTCCCTTTGGAGAAGGCCTGGCTGTCATGGAAGGGGATGCAGAGCTGAGCTGCTCCCTTCTTTGTCCCAAGGTCTTGGTTTCCGGGAGGCCCTGTGTGCTCCTGGGAGCAGCCTGGGAGCCGCCGTGCCGTCCAGGGAGACTGCTGAGACCTTCTTCAGCCCCTGACTGATCCAGGGTCCCTTAACCTTTCAGGGATGCTGGCCCCTCTCAGAGTCTGATGAACCTCGTGGCCTCTTTCCTGGAAATCTGCACAGATACACAAAAACAGTATACACAATTTAGGGGTTTACACACCTTCTCAGTCCATTCCTGGATCTTCCAGGGGTTCCTTGAGTCTGGATTGAGATCACCTATGTTATGGAGTGCTGTCTACCAATTTCCAGAACCCCAGGATCTGGAGGCTTATGGTGATTGGATAGCTGGTTGTGGCCATGCCTGAAGGAGGATTCTTTTTTTGAGAAAGCGATTTTATTAAAGGATTAGGTTGAGAATAGCTGAGCCCACTGAGAACAGAATCCAGTTTATCTGCCAGTCAACTTCTGCACAAATATATGCAACAAACAACAAATACATAGAGTGAGTCTATGCTATAAGGACAAGAGCCCACGTCCAGTGAGTGCCAGGCATTGCACTACATGCTGATCATGCGTTATCTTGTTAAATACTCATAACCATCAATCCCATAGGGTTACGTTGTTATGATCTCTCTGAGGCACAGAGAGGTTAAGCAACTTACTCAAGGTCGCACAATAAATTGACCCAATTGGCCCTTGACCTCAGGCACTCTGACTCCACAGCCCTCTGATAGTCCCGCTTCCTAGAGTTGGTGAAACTCACACTCGGGGGAGGCTGGCCCCATCCTGTTCTCCCGGCTCCGCAGTCGCATCCTCTGGGGCTCGGCAGAGAGCAGGCTCCACGTAAAGCCTGACATGGTGTTTTTCTGGAAAGCGTCCGTCACACACTGGTGCCCCAGGCCCCCTGCCCAGCAGTCCCCAATGGGCTGTGTCATGAAGTGACATTGGCCTGGCCTGGCCCAGCAGGGAGAGACCTCTGCTCTCAGGCAGATTCGGGTGGTAACGTGACCCCATTTGACCCCGCAGGCTGGCAAGGCCTGGGAAATGTCAGCTCACACCCTTTTCCACTGTTTTTGAGGTTTCCTTTGCCTCCAGGAGACTCTGCAAAGCACCCGCTGGGAAAGGCGGCCCTGTTCTGTTTGCCTGTCTCTCTCCAAGATGCGCTGTCCCGCAGGCAGGGGCTTTAGAGCCCTGGCTGTGTCATGACCCCAGAACCCCTCCTGCAAACGGTGCCCGCCAGGCAAGGCTGTTCCGCTTCCCCATTCCGAAACACCCTCTGGAGCATTCCGACCCACCCACAGGCTCATCCCACCTTGTGGATGGAGAGAGGTCAGTCGTCCTGAGAAATCAGGGATGAAAGAGGCAAGGAGGCCTTGCCTAAGGCCCCAGGCCAACTCCCCAGCAGCTGAGGTTTGTATTCGCCCTGAGGGCTGACCCCAGGTGCATTTCCTCTGCCTGAGGCCAGCGGTTCTCAAAATGTGGGCCGGGTGGCTGGCAGCTGCAGCATCACCAGGGAGCTTGTTAGAAGCTCAGACCCTGGGACCCCGGCCCAGATCTTCCGAGTCAGAAGCTGAGCTTTAACCAGCCCTGCAGCCGTGCAGAAGCTGTTGGAAACCGCTGCCCAAGGGCTCCGCCTCCTCAGCCAGGATTGGAAGCCCTGCAAGGTAAGATGGACTGGAGCTTGAATTCTCCCCCTCCCTGCATCTTGGTCCTCCCCAAAGCCTTCCCCACACGTGAGCGGACTCCAGATTCGCAGGATAGAACAGGGAGCTGGAGACACACACGGGTGATTGTACAAATCTTAGCACATGGTAAACAGTGCATCTCCGAATCAATAATGGGGAAATTGGCTAGCTTTCCGAGAACAAATAAGACACTAATAATCAAAACCATCAATACACACACACACAAAAGGAGATCTAAGTGAATACTGAGGCCAACTGGAAGCAATTTTCACTTGTCTTGGGGAAGCCAGCAGAAGTGATGAGGGAGGAAGCCTTCAGTGACCCATCTGTCACCGTGTTCCATGGCCTGGCACTGTCAACTGGGCTGTGAGATTCTAAGGCCCAGCAGGCCCCTGTCCCCATCCTCCTATCCTACCCTCCCATGAGGAGGCCAGTGTAGGTAGATGCCTTCACAGCAGCCACCTTTACCCACCCATCCATCCACCCACCCATCCACCCATCCACTCATCCATCCACCCACCCACCTACCCACCCACCCACGCATCCACCCATCCATCCATCCATCCACTCACCCATTCACCCACCCGTCCATCCACCCATCCACTCATCCAACAAATGTTATTAGGCGCCTGCTGTGTGCCAGGTCCTCCCAGCCAGAACCCCAGTCTGGGGCAAAGCGCAGACCTCAGCTGAGGCCTGTGGAGGAGTGGCAGGACTTGTGGGCTAGAGGTCCTTGCAGGCCAGCTGGGCATCCTTTCCCTGTGCAGGTGACCTAGCCTAGGGCACTCGGCCCCTTGAAGTGAGGAGGGTGGCCAGGTGGGGAAGTGTCACTTTCTGCTCAGAAATGGGGTCCTGGGATGGCTTTGCCCTCATCCTCCCCTTCCCAGAAGGTGAGGAAAAGAGAGAAGAGGGTGTAGGGTGGCCCCAGTGGGGATGGCCAGACCCCAGGACCCCCGGACTGGAGGCCATGTGGCCACCCCTGCCTGCTGTGCCCCATGCAAGTCAAACTCCACTGACACCCACTGGCCTTGCTTGGTCCTGGTCCTGGGCTGGCCCTGGGAGGGGGCAGTCACTCGTGGCCCCACAGCCTATCCCTCATCCACTGGGGGTTCCAATCCCTCAGCACTTCCGGAGCAAAGGTGAGCTCCAAGATGGCCGAATGGCTGTCCCTTTGCTTTATGCTGATTATAAAAATGATCCCAAGCTTGTTGGGGGCCAGCCCTGTGGCATCATGGTTAAGGTCGCGTGCTCCGCTTCAGCAGCCTGGGTTTGAGGGTTCAGATCCTGGGTGTGGACCTACACCACTCATCAGGCCACACGCTGTGGTAGCAACCCACATACAAAATAGAGCAAGATTGGCAGTTGTTGGCTCAGGGTGAATCTTCCTCAAAAAAAAAAAAAAAGATACAGAGCTTGTTGTAAAAAGTTAAGCAATTCAAAAAAGTGAAAATCACCTCAATCCCACCACCATGTATCCATATTTTGGTGAGCAACCTCTCTGTCTCTGGCCACACACATAGGCAAACAGTAAAGTGAGAAATAAAATCTTTACTAGCCATGTTGTTCTGTAGCCGGCTTTAAAACAAACAAACTAAGCTGCCGTTTATGAGACATACAACCGCCGGGCACCCTGTGTGTGTGTCACAGTGCAACCCTCCCTGGGGACCGGGTGGGACCCGGGTCACAGGCTGGGCAGCCTGGTGGCAGGGACTCACAGGGAGGCAGGGGGCCACTGTTCTACCCCTCAACCACATCCTGCAGATGACTTTCTAGGTCAATATTAGCAGAGCGTTCGTCACATGCTCTTAAATAAAAAATACATTAGCACAAAGTTGCCCTTTTTTGTTGGGGCGGACTTTGAGGAATGACTTGCCAAGCTCGGAGGAGGTGGTGTGGGCTGGAGAGGACAGCGCACACGCGTGCACATCCTATATGTTGTGGGAGATCCTGAGCCCCAAGGGCTGTTGCGGGGCCTAGCCCAGGGGTCCCCACATTGATCCCTCAGGAAACAGAGCATCCTCCTGCCTGGGAGGCCTAGGGACTGTTGGCGTCACTGGTGCAGCCACGCCATGTCTCCAGATGTCTTCACAGCATGCAGACAGCCCCCGCCCTACCCCATGTCCCCTCCTTGGTCAGTGGGACCTGTCCACGCCTGTCACCTGTTACCCTGAAAGCTCTACTCTCTCGCTGGACAAGCAGGGGTCTCCTGCCTGTCTGCGGCATCCACGCTCACCCCCTCCAGGCCTTTCCCCACCCTGCGCTCTGAGCCATTTTTAAACACTCAGATGGGTTCCTGTCTTTCTCCTGCTCCAGTCACTCTCTGGGGACCATCAGGCTGGCTTGTCTACCTCCCTCCTCGGCCTGGGCAGGGCCCCTCCCAGACCTTGCCCTGCCACACCTCCTGCCCTTTCCCTCTGCGGTTTTCTCCCACTTGGGGTCTCCCCTTGTTCTGCCCCTACTCGTTCTTCAAGCCTCGAACGTCACTTCCTGGGCCTCCAGACTGGATTAGGTCTCACCTGGGGGCTCCCACAGCACCCCAGCACCCCACTCCTGCTTCTGTTCTGACCGTGACCTCGCCAGGGCAGGGCCATGACCGAGACGCTGTGTTTTGGCCAGCAAACGTTTGGTTTGTGCAATCGCTGACCAAGGGAGCCTGCAGCCCCGTGGGAGGCAGCCCCGGGTGCTGTGGTTCTCTTGCCGAAGGGAAAGTGATGCCGCCGGCGGCGGGTGGCGCAGGTGGCCGGGCGGGGGCTGGGCCGGTGGCGCTGGGAGCGCAGGTGGCCAGGTGGGTCCCCCTACCCCGGCACAGGCTGTTAACCACTGCCACCGCAGGGCCCGCTTCTGCCTGCACATTCACGGGGTCACAGGGGCTCAGGGTCCCCCAGGGAGGAGAGGCCCGAGGGGGCAGCCGCACTTCCCTCGGCAGGGCTTTCAGTCTGGTCGCGGTGCGCGGCAGACCCTTCCTGGATGCAGGGGCGGTCCCCCAGCTCAGCATCCCCAGCGCTCCGGCCGCACCTTCCACCCTGTTCACTGCTCTGGCCTCTGCCCCACGGAGGGGGTCCCGCCAAGGGAGGCAGGGGCTTGGGGCTCCGCTCCACTCAGAACTGGCAAAGGCCAGGACCCGACCTTCTGGGGCCCCGAGGCTCCTAGCAGGGATGAGCACACAGGGCCAGGACACACGGCCAGGCCCTTTGTTGGGGACCCACAGGGACAGAAGCCGCTGGAATGAACTGCGTCCTGAGCAGGCCTAGGCCTGGGGGCCATCTGAGTCACCAGTGGTCAGCAATGGTCCCTGAACCCTTTGTGAGATAGTGGAACATGCAGTTGAGTTATGATGATGCCAAAACCCTATCCTCCACCACTGCGGGCACAGGCACCCCGGCTCAGGCCCTCCCCTTGGGGGTGCCTCCCCTCCCCAAGGCTCTGTGGACTCAAGTCCATACTTCTGTTTACCCTCTTGCCTTGTCCTCTGTCCCTTCAGTAACCAGAACAGGGGCCCAGCAGCCCACTCCAAGCCCTGTGGGATTTTGTTCCCTCCCTCCTTCCTCTCCTGCCGACAGGGAACACGGCTCTGGCTGAAGAAAGCTGTTCTGGGGGCGAAGAACAGGAGAATGAGTGCTGTTTGGAACCAGCAGGAGCTTTCTAAAGGCGGAGGGTGCTTGTGAAGCTCTGGGGACACTCCGCACAGAAACAGCATTGAGTGCTGAGTGCGGGGGCTGGAGCGCCTAGCAGGGTCCTGTCAGGGCTTGGGTCCCCTGAGCGTGTCCCACCATGCTGCTGAAGGCTGTGGCTGCTGGAGCCTCTTGGGGACTCCGTCTCAGCCTCCACAAAGGGCCCGTGGGCCATGGTCCCTCTGCCCGGTCGGAGCCCAGGGTGGGGTGAGACCCACAGCAGCCGCCAACCCAGGCAGCTGCTGGGCCCAGGAGAGCTGGGGGCTCGCGGCCGCTCTAGGCCGTGGGAGGAGCAGCAGCAATTTCTTAAGAGCAAGGGGGCCTGGACCACAGCCTCCATTTCCTTTCTGGAGAAAAACTGCAGCTCAGCTGTGCTGGCTGCTAATTCTGCAGCTTCTGTCCCTGGAGCCTGCCCCAGGGGCCTCAAGTGTAGAGCAGGTGCCAGCAGGTGGCCCTTGGGACTTTGGATGAAAAAATGAGGTTGGGAGATGAGAGGGGATTGTCCGGGGAAAGAGCACACACCTGGATTCCTTGTAATTTATTGCCCAAACTAAGCACTTTTGAGAATGAAAGGGAGCTGTCTTCATTATTACACCAGGGCAGCAGAGGTAAGCTGGGACTCTCCAGGGCCCACCGGAGATGTGTGTCACCCTACTCATTACCACTTCCTAGCTGTGTGGATTCGGGCAATTACATAACCTCCCCGAATTCTGGTTTCTGCATAAAAAAGGCTAAAGTCACGGGCCTACCTCCCAAGGCTGTTGGAGGGATTAAAGGAGTGAATTAAATTATGTGAAAATTCCTGGAACAGGCCTTGGCATCGAGTGGGCTCTCCATGGTCGTTCTCTTCCTGTGACGTAGTGGGTTGCCTCTCCCCAGAGGTAAGCAAGGGCCTGTCAGCTCTCTGCAGTGAGTTCTCATGGCTGGAGGGCCCAGCTGGAGAGTCAGATTCCAGTCCTTTCTGCACCCTCCAGAGGGAGATGGTGAGGGTGGGAGAGCCCTGCCCCTGCCCTCGGGCTGGCCTGTAGTGAAGGGGGCTCGGCTGGACCTCCCTGGTGGACTTACCCCTCCCACGCCTCCCAGGCGGTGGTGATTTCTGTGCCCACTGAGGGGGCCCAGCCTGCAGCTGCTTTGCTGTCACCATCTCTCACTGGCTGCCAGAGCCCTGGTTTGGCTCAAGGAAAGTCCATGGGCTTCTGTCCCCGAGGCTGCCCGTGTGGACGCAGTCGCATCCTCCGCGGGCTCTGGGAAGGCTGGAGGTTGAATTCAAGAGGCCGCTTGCATCTTCTGTGCCTGTTCCCAGAGTTTTTTAAAAGAGCTGGGTGCGGGGCCTGGCTCTGCCACTCGATCCCAAGTAGGTCAAAGGTCTCCAGGCCGCCAGTTCCTGCCAGGAGGTGGGGAGGGTCAGCCGTCAGCCTTGGTGCTCCCGTGACAGGTGCTGATGACAGGGCTGGGGGTTCCTGCAGCGCTGCCTTCGTCTCTTCTCCCCATTGCCCTGGGGGCCCCTGGAGGCAGAGTCCTGAGGGGACAGCTCTGTCTCCACTGTCTGTGCGGAAGAGGCACTCCGTGAGGGGATGGCTGAGGTCAGAGCCAGGAAGTGACCCAGCGTCTGTGGCACCAGCTGTGTGCAGGGCCTGCCCCAACCCCCACAGCCAGAGCTGCTGCAGGTGGAAGGGTGGGACCTCCAGGCAGAGGCCCCCGTGCACCGCCAACTCCCCAAGGTGACCTGGTGCTGGGGACATTACCCCACCAGCTTCAACTACCGGCTACTTTGTCCTCCACTTCCTCTCCTCACCCCGAGAAGGTTCTTCAGGCCACTCACATCAGGGTTGCTGGAAAGGCAGCCTCTCTGGAAACGCCAGTGCTGGAAGGCACGTTGAGGTAACAGCACAGTCCTTAGCAGCCTCCTTAGCAGCCTCCCGTCTGGCCAGGCGCCTCTGGCAAACGTGGAGCCCGAGGTCCCAGGGGGCAGGCGGGAGGTGTGCAGCTTCGAGGGGGCCCCTCAGGGTGCGCGCAGGGCCACCTCAGTGCTGAGTCTCTGGGCAGAAGCCACGAGGCCTCCAGCCAATGCCAGCCTCGGCAGCCTCTGCCTGGGCAGGGTCTCCTCAGCTCTGCCCTCGTGACCGGGGTCAAGGAGAGAAGTGGGACACCAAACAGGTCAGCGAGCTACAGATGTCTCCAAAAATGAGGTACTGGAGCGCCAAAGAGAAGTCCGAAATCCCACTTTAGGACTTTCTGGCCAATCGGCCTATTAATGGAGGGTCTTGAAGTTACAGCCTCCCTAAACACAAGGGCCACACCAACGTTTATACAGCCTCACCAACAGAATGTCTGACCATTCTCTCGTCGAACCCAGATTTTGGGATATTATCCAACGCTGACAATTCGACAGGCAAAAGAATGGCACCTCATTGTTTTAATTTACATTTTTAACTAGGGAGACGGGCATTTTCCACATATTTGTGGGTCATTTGTATTTCTTCTTCTGAGAAGAGCTTACTCATATCCTTTTTTCATTTTTCTACTGGGCTTTTTTCCTTAATGATTTATAGCAACTCTTTGTATATCATTGATATTAATCCTCTGTCATATTTTTTTTTTCCTATTTTCTCTGTCCTTTGTCTTTTAATTTTATGTCATCTTACACAAAAATTTTAGTTTCCCAATGTCCCATGCCTGTCTTTTCCTTCAGCTTTTGTTTCATAACGTGATTAGAATTTTTCTCACTGAGATGATTCAGCTGCTGCTTCAGGAGTTCTGAGAAACAACAACCACAACATTTGCAGTGGCAGCAAATCACACTTATTCAAAAGAAATGTTTATTTTAAAAATAAGAACTGTCACCCTAAGCATTTATTTAAATTTTAATAGATATGGGTAAAAATTACAAATGGTATAACAAAAGCAACAGTTCTATATTCACAGATGGCCAGAGGCTGATGGAGGTAGCGTCTCCGCACACCGAGGAATGGCTGTCAGGAAAGCGCATACGAAGGCTTGAGGAACGGTCTGTTTACAGGCTTCGGGGGAGCCATAATCCCCAATTTCCTAGTGGCTCCTGATGCTGCTTGAGAGCCATGCAAACTGGGTCCAGTGATGCTGGAGGATTTAGTTTTAGAAGATAGCTTTCTGGACGCGGTGGACCCCCTAAAATGTGACAAAGAAAAGAAAACGTTAAATAAAACCAAAGGGGAACAGTCTTCGTTCTCTTAAGCTGCACGCAGCTCCGCGAGCCACGACGTTCCTTGGTCTGATGTGTCTCTGTGCACCTTCTGCCTATAAGCCCCCGCGTGAGGTACATTTCCTTTACAATTCAAGGAACACAGGCCTGCTGTCCTTCAGACAAATCTGTCCTCAATTTGTTCCTAAAATGTCAAGGATTGTTTCTTAATTCTGTGCCTTGAGACCAAGCCCGCGTCTTCTCTCCACCCACACCTTCCCAGCTGACACTTGGGCCTCTCCCTCTGGACAACAGAGCTGAGATGCACATTCCTGGACCTATTCTGACCAAATAAAGGAAGTGAGAATTCCCTGTTTTAAGGCCCCAAATGCCCAGACAATAGACATTCTGGAATTACTGTGCTTGTACGGCCCAGAGAAAGGTAGCTATGTGGCGAGTGGAGCTGGGACTGAGCTGGGCGGGCGGAGCCTCTACTTGGCCGGCCGGGCGCGGAGAAGGCTGCAGACGTGGTTCCCTGGGGAGGCCCGCCAGTGGCTGGGTCTTGGCACGCCTCTGTCAGGGCCACGTTGCCAGCAGTTTGCTCTCTTGCCTACCCTCCAAGATCTGCCTGCTGTCACCTCCCACTCGGGGAAGCGGTCTTGCCACAGCCCATCACAAAGTCCGTCCAGCATCTCACTTCTGTCACTGACCTGAAGGCAACAGCTTTTTCTTCTCCCCCAAATAAAATGGAAAGAAAGCCACCCCAGGGCCAGCACGTTTACAAGGGTAACAGCAGGCAGCATTCACCATGGAAGCCTTTCCCTACAGGAGTATGTCCCGCTGCTTTGTAATCAGCTGAATTCACGCCCAACATTAACCCCAGAGCATCAGGGCATGCCCGTGGCCCCCATCTCTGAATTTATGGGCCAGGGAGTTGGGGCCACTAGTCTGTGGTAATGACATTTTGGTGGGGCTGGGTGAAGTGTGGTTTTTCAACATTTTTAAACTCTTGCTTGAGGGCAGTTTTACTGCAGAACCGGCAAAGATCCCCTCAATACGCAGAGAAGCAGCCTTAAATTTCCCTATGCTGATTTCCTGCTGAGAAATTAAGCCCCGGGCGAAAACCTGCTGTTCATGTTGATTTACAGAATGAATCTGCCAACAGCAGCCTCCCTCTCACTGGGGCCATCCATTCTACTCCCACTCAGAGCCCAGAACACACCTGGCTCATTGTGTATCACTGAGAAGACGGAAAACTCTGAGGGTAGGGTGGGGAGCCACGGTCTGGCAAAGACATTTCTGTCTGCGCAGGCTCCCCACCAGGTGAGCAGACTGGGAACTGTGGGAACGATCTTTCCGGGTGGGTCAGTGACTACACGGAGGAAGCACAGACACAGAGGGGCTGCCACAGGGGTGAAATGAAGTCACACAACATCCTGGTTTTAGCGGCAGGGATCAGAAGAGAACCCCACTGCAAACACACAGGCTGGCTGAACACCAGCATCAGAACTGGTCCTGGCTTCCGGGCGAGTGTGAGTCTTGCTCTCTATTAGATTACGTCCTAGACCACAGGGCACAGTGCTCCTCTCTCATAAACAAAAGTTGTGAAAAGTTAATGAGGGAGCTGATGGCAATGAACACTACAATATGGTTTGTTCTAACAAGTAAACATGAGAAGATGGTGATCGTATTGAAGGAACTCCAAGGATGTTGTGCAGAAATGAACGTGCGTGGGCAGGTGTGGGCGAGTGGGTGTCCAGTCCTCAGCTCCCTGTCAGAAGCCCCAGGGGACTGGACCAGATGCCTTTTAAGGTCTCCTGCTCTGTGTGAGCTTCTGAGCAAATGAGTATTTCCCAAAACGGAGGAATAAGTGGAGAAAATAAGAAAAATGTCCCCACAGAAGAACATCTGCTGGTCACTTGTGCACTAAAAACCACAAAATTAAACTAACATTTACTAATGCCTTTAATTCCTGTACCCTGGCAGAAGGATTAGCACATACAAGATGTTTGTTTATGGACTTAACAAGAAAATGCCAATTTGGTAACATTTGCCTTCCTTTTTCTTCCCCCACTCAATTTTTGTTTTTACTACTCAGAAGGAAAAGAGGTAGAAAAACTGCAAAAGAAAACCACAACAGCTTGCAAAGTTTCCTGCGGCCTTGTTTCCTAGTTCTGTAAGCATTTCTGTTCTAATACGTAGTTATTGGGGGCCACATTCTCCAGACTCACGGGACGGTCATGATCCTGCCCATTACCTACAAGGTGAGGGCAGAGGACGTCCTTGCGGAGAAGTGGGCGGTCAGAGACAGTGCAATTATGAAGAAATAAGAATGCTGCCCCCACCGCCCCCCTCCCCATGATGCTCTCTCTGTCCCCCGTCCCCCCGCCCTCCCCGGCCTCGTGTGCAGAGAGCACCCCAAAGCAGCCACGTCCCAGCCCAGGGGCCAGGGAAATGTGGGGGAGGGAGATGGAAGCCATTCACCTCCCGCCTAGAGACCTGGCTGGACTGACCTTTGGTCTTCCTGCCCCGGCCTCCTCTCGCCACCCTGCCCAGGTCGCTACCCTTCCCAGGTCGGGAGGTTGGTTCTCCCAGTCGTTAATGAAGGGCAGGGGTGTGCAGGGCAGCGTGGCCTGCAGATTCGGCAGCAGTAAAGGCAGGGTGGCAAGTCCTGATGGAATCATAAAAGCAACAAGGAAACAAAACCTTTTGCTCATTCAGCTATACACGGTTTATAGTATTTTAGGCAGAAAAGTCTCTCAAGAAGAACAATCATCAAATTCTTTTTCTAAGGTAAGGTCAAAATCGGCAAAGATTTTGAAACTATAAGCCTTTAGTGATAATCAGCTTAGTCAGGACTAGATATCTAAAAAATCTGAAACAAATGTTTTTGTTGAGGGCACATTTCACAGCGGCTCACAGTAACAGATGCTTCACGGCGACCCTGAGCGCTCTACTTTTGTCCCTCCCTCCCTTATACCCCACACTGCAGAGCACGTCGCACAACATACCCTTTCGTCTTGGAGCCACTGAAACCAGTTTTTCTCCTCTTAGACCTTTGGGAGGCTGAGATCCTTTTCCTCTTCCTTTCATTTTTGGTTTTATTTGCAAAGTAGTGAGAAGATATGGGTGTTTCCTCATCGAACTCCTCAGGGGCATTTCTTCCGGTGCCTCTGCTGCTGGATGGGCTTATCCGTGGGGAATTGTCCTCAGCTACAAATGGACAACGCAGACGTCACCAGGGATGCTGCGCTGGTCCAGGTGTGGTTACAGTCCACACAGAGACACACACCGCGAGCACATGCAGCTGACACCTGGCTGCCCCCCCAACCCCCTCCTGCCACACGGATTCAACCATTCCACAAGAACCATTCACAAAGCCCCAAAGTGCTCAATGCCAACTTGTTTTTAAAGAAAAGGGATCAGAAGTCATTGAAAAATTTGTGATACTCTTTAACTTAACTAGAGACACACTCAGTTGTGTAAGGCCTGCGTCCCTGTTATTACTGGAGCAGGTAGTCCCATTAAGCTCTTTGGAAAGTATAGAGTGCTAAATAAAAGACAATTTTATCATTTTACACATGCTGAAAAAATAAGCCCAATATAAGAGAAACACAGCTATGTCCTGCATTTCGTCTCTGCACAAGTTTCTCAGTAAATGAGTACCAGAAAAGTCTACACCATATTTTACTCTTCAAAGATAAAACATACTTCTTTGCATAACAGTGGTGAATATTTCACATACTACACAGGAAATGGGTCTGTAGAAAAGTACATATTTGCAAAGAAGATGGTAATTTCCATAGGTATTTACATCCCAAGGCACCCAAAAGGCATGGACTCTCTCCATAGGTCTAGAGAGCCTGCTCCACGCTCTGCCGGAACACACTTCCTGGCTGGACTCACTAGCTCACACGGGGTGCAGTGTGGCTCGAGCGAAGAGTGTCACCCTAGCTGTGGGACTTTGGGGAAATGAAAAGGCCTCACTCACTTTCGCCTGTAAAATGGGTGTTGAGGGGATTCAACGACACAAACCAGGCAAAGCTCTTGGCTCAGTGTCTGTCCCTCAGGACGTGGGAGGGAGTGTCGCCAGCCTGCAGGTTGTTTCCGCAGAGCAGCCCTGTCTAGCGCAGGTAAAACCCCCTATGGAGCAAGTCAGTATACTAAACAAGTGTTAAGTTCCTACCAAGAGACTGTCAATGTATTCAAAGCAAGGCTTTTAATGGAATAATTACCATACAGAGGAATTTACAAAAATCCTACTTTTCAGCATTGTGTTAATGGATAAAAAAAAAACGACTGTGGAGGGAGACTTAAAATGCCCGCACACTCATTTCTCATACTGCTTCCATTCCCGTCATCGAGAAAAAAGCCCTCCTGTGGGCAACACTGAGCTCAGCTTGTCTGTGGCGCCTCACTGCTGGGCACTAAGTCAGAGGGGAGCGTTAGACTTCTGCACCCATCCTCTCTCCCACAAGAGCTCTCTCTGTTCTCGACTTCCCCTTAGCCGAGGCTTTCTCCAGCTCACTGACGAGGCTCGGGCTTAGAGGTGCTGCATGACAGGCCTAATGGAAGCTCTGGGACATGTGCTGCTGATGCACTCACTCGGGCAGATTCTTTCAATGGCTAATAAGATTATCTAGCATTCCAATTACATGTTAACATTTTTCCAAAACATTTAAACTCCACTCTTAAATTTTATCTTTAGACATGCTTGTCAGATAACACGTTCCTTCCTAGATAAGGAAAGGGAAGCACAAAGAGGTTATTCCTGGCCTGCCAAGGATCACAGAGTGAGATAGTGGCAGATCTGGAATCTGCACCCAGGGCTCCTGATTCCTCAGGCACTTGCCTTACCAGAACCAGTAAGTCCTGGGCCCAAAGGTTCCCCTTTGGGTCCTATTAGCAGGTTCAGCAACTGGCATCCCCCGGGGCACTTATGTACCAGTGCTGTCTAAAAGGTGCCCAGCACACCACTGGGGCTGCTCTGAGCACCCGGACGCCAGCGTGACCAGGTGTAGAAGTATTAATACAACCCGGAAACCACATAATTCTAATCCAGTAAGACACATCACTTAACATTAAAACAGACTTTTAGAAAACACATATTTGGCTGTATACTGAACCTGGCAAAGTCCACTCCGAGTATTTCTGTAATATTGGAATCACTTCTGCACCATATTTTTCCAGTTTGTCTTCAGTAACACCATCAATTTGAAGTAAAATCTCAGGATCAGAAGACAAAGATTCTGTGCATGGGCATAAAATTAGGAATTTAAATTACCACCTATAGAAAACCCACTGAATTCATGCTCATTCACCCATTCAGCAAGTTTGTTTAGCGCCAAATAACCACAGAGCACCCAGGCATGGGCCAGTTTCTAAAAGGCACTCAGAGGCGGCAGACAGGCCCAGAGGGAAGGGGCCCATCATCCAATCCCAGTCCGAAGGTGCAGAAGTCAGGGCAGAGGATGGGAGAGCAAAGGGCATAGGGAACCGCTCGGGGGACCTGCGCAACGTGCCTCCGAGTTTAACCAGACCTTGCTCTCACAGCAAAGACTCGTCTAGCTAAAAGACTGACGTTCCTGCCATTTTTGGAGAACACCCACATTTATGTCTCCAGCTCTGACCTTCCCCCTGCACTCCGGACTTGTATTTCTTACTCAGTAAGGGAACAACCGAATTCTTACTTTCCCCAACCCAAGCCTGTTCTCTCTCCAGCCTTTCCACATGTGAGGTGCAGCAGGCATTGTGACTTTAACAAGCAGGCTGTTAAGAGTCCTCTGCATCCAGATAGCACATCAGTCTTGTGACTAGGCAAGCATGTCATTTTAAACACCACTCTGGCTGCTGTATGGAAAACGGACTGTGAGAGAAAGAGTGGACTGGGAGCCTGGCGGAAGCCCCTGCAGGGGCAAGCAAGGATGCTGTGAGCTAGAACACAGTGTGAAGACGGAGAGGAGAGAGATGTGGATCCTTTTGGGAGTCTGGGTCTGCAGGATTTGATGCACTGGCTATGGGAAGTGAGGGAGTAATAACGCCTACGTGTTTGACTTGAAAAAAGGGTGGATTTCAAGTCTGTGATTTTCACATCATTTCTGTGTTTAGAGGAAAAGGAACAGACCTGTGGGACAGACCAGAAGGTTTTTGGAGGGGGTTAGTGGAAGATAAAGTGGGAGAGGCAAGTAGAAATGCATATCCTTGACAGAATTTCTAATTTATCTGGAGAGCTGTTGGAGTTTTAGAAAGATTAAAATGTACATCGTGTTCATCTCTGGAGTTAAGGAGACCAGCTAGGAAATTACACTAATAGCCTTGGAACAAAACACTGTATTTCTTCCATTCAAAGACACACGCTCTTTCCCATTTTGGCATTGTGAGGTTGAGATGTGTCCTACAGTGCTGACGGCCAGACAGCAGTGGCACTGTGGGGCTGCCACCCGTGCACGTGGGAACCCAGCCACAGCCATTGCACTGTTGACAGTGTCACTGCGGCACTGGTTCCTCGCAGGCTGAGTTTAGCTGCCACACAAAATGTCTACAGAAGCCTTGACTGTGGTTAGCACAGAAAAAGCGACTGAATGCAGAAAAACTCAGAACACAGTAAGGGGGAATAAATTTGGCATTAATAAAGTAAATATCTGTCTTTGAGGAAATGAGCATAATTCCACAGTTTCCTGCAAGCAACAACCAAGTGCTCTACATGACCTAAAAAAGAGGATGCCTAAAGTAGAGGAAGCTGTGTCACATCTGTGTTCCTGAGAGATGCGCAACCATCGGTGACGCTTTCTGGTATCAAGAACACACCATCAAATCAGAATGGGTGACAAGGTTCTGATTAAAATCCTGGGGAAAACAGTGGAACACGCTGAAAAGGCTGTATCACGAACATTCTTGATGACACCAGGAAAAACGAAGACAGGGACAACTGAGTCAAAAAACGATTCAGGAGAGTCAGGCTTTGAATGTGAATTTTCACAAGTACCTAAATCAACTTACTTTGATTTTATGCATTTTTAATATATGTACAGAGTTATATATGATAAAAATCTCTACCTAAATAAATAAGTCAAAACCAGTTCTTTCAATAAAAGCATTGTATCACAGTTTAATTAGTAGAATTTTTTCTTTCTTAATAGTCCAGAAAATAACAGAGTCTTAAGATAGGCGGCATGTTAGAGTTGATGAGATGCCCTAAGGACCCGTGGTGGGGGAGTGGAATGGAAAGAAGGTGACAGTGAGACGGTAGGAAGGAAGAAGACGGAAGGGAATGCACACAGTCAGCTCTGTGAACAATGCATTTTCCAGGGACTTTTACTGTCAGAATTCTGGGTTGAGCTCTCTGAAGCTAAGGAAATAACTCAGGCCAGCAAGTAAACTTACTAACTAAAGACACAGCAGTTTGCTAGCTCCAGATTCAAAGAAGGATAAAACAATCTCTTTTTGTGAGGAACTTAGCTCTTCATCGCCAAGGCATTTGTACGTAACACAGCTAAACATCACATGGCAGGCAGCTACAGACACAAAATCATTAAGTGACATCTAGTGTTAGAGATTACAATTATCCATATTTTAATACCCAGAATTAGAAGAAAGTATGAAATTAAAATTATACCATATGTCTGAATAATAAAGTACTGCATATATCTTAAAAAATATATTTTCCCTCAAGAATAAGTTTAAATTGATTTTCTGAGCTTTCAATTTAGAGATTAAATAAAAATAATAAAAAAGACTGAGATATGTTTATGCACTTAAAAAATGTCCTTCGTAAGATTCCCTTCTGGCCTGTTAACGTACACCATGCGACAGAAGAGGCGCGCACTCACCTGCAAGCTTCTTGAGAGTGACGGTGTTGAAAATATTAAAGTAATGGACGCCAAACACCTTCCCCAGAGCCTTGCAGACCTCTGTAAGCTCTCCCAGACACTTCTTAACCATCTCTTCCCTCTGAGACACCTTGGCCACTAATGCTTTTTGCTTTTTCACACTGCTGTAATTTTCTGTTTCCATGAAATCTACCTGTGTGAGAGAGAAAGGGAGCACAAGAATGGGTGTGTGCATGCTTACAGCCAAAGAGAGGCTTACTAGCATCTTCTTTTGGTGTTTCTGTTATGCCGGGTAGACGGTAAGTCCCTTGGGAGCAGGGGCTGGGCATTCTCCGTCTTTATATCTCCAGGGCCTAGCACTGACAAGCTTCTCAATCAATGTTTCTTTAATGAACGGATGATGATTTAGTGATCTGATAACCCATTAAATTCATTTGGACAGGTATTACATTACTTGGGTTCAATTTTAAGATCTCTTTCCAAATCAGGAGGAACAGAGTATTGTTCATATAGGATAGTATATACAAATTCAGTATCCATAAGCTTTGGGAAAGACTCTTTAATTTGCAGTAATATATTTCTGTCCATTCATTGCGAGATAATAAAATAAAATAAACATTTAAAATACCGTACCTTTAAATGCCCATTTAGGACAGTTTGGGCTTTATTTCCAGGCATCACATAGGCAATCGGTTGGTCATTGGCATTGATATACAAATCTTCATCCAAGATCTTGTCCAGTATCAGCTTTTTGAAAAGTCTTTCGGCGTTGTGTCGGGAATAAGCAGACCCCTTTGCAAATATCCCCGACTGGATTTTCGCACTCTTGCTCCCTGGTCAGAAGGCACAAGAAGGTAGATTAGTAAATGCAGGTGCATCATAACTGTCGTACAGTAGAGGCTGAAAGTCGTTTACGGACAGGTCTGGATAAATGGAATAGACAATCTATTCCGCAGGAAGACCCCTGGCACCAAGAGATACTCATTTCCATAAAATGAGAACATTTTAGTAGAACTGTAAAATTTTGATGGTTGTACGCACTTTCCCTCATCTTTTTATAACACACATTGACCAAAAATAGCAGCAAAATAAAGTTTATCATTTTAGGTTGTTGCATTTACAACGTATAAAATTATATTACAGCAAAGAAATCACAGAAAAAGTTCATACAAACCTTAACAGCTTCATATCAATGTGCTACATTAGGATAACTGTGTATTACTGATCTAGCTACAAAAAATTTTTGACAATCAATTTTATAAATACTATCTCTGGTCCTGTATTGAAATTGCTACCTATTTACAATCCAAGTATTTAGCGCAATACTTCCTGTCGCCCTTACAAATGAAGCCTATACAGACGCCGAGGCAAAAGCATGATACTCCACAAGCCTGCGCACACCGCCCCCCTCCTCCTGCCGACTGAGGGCCCCACAGCGCACTGCATCCTGGACTCACATCCAGGCCACTGTGATTACGAATCGTAATACATCTTCATTGTAAACACGATTTTATTGTAACAATCTACTTCAGAAGCCTTGTGACACTGATTATAATCAATTAACAGTTACTTGGTAAAGCTTTAGCTCTATTTTAAGAGTTCCAAATAATGACGTTATTGTAAATTCCACATGGCTTCTGGTCAGATATGCTGAACGATTCAAGGTTTTCTTTCTTCAAGTGATTTGTGTCCCTGAAACGTGACATTACAGGATCAGGACCACTGCTTCAGTAAGGTGGGCTGGGTGACGTGGACCAGGCTGAGGGCTGAGGGCAACTAAGAAAACTGGGTGAGACATAAACGATTTTCTTAAAAACATATAAGAGCTAACGAGAAACTGAAGAATGTGTCAGACAATGTTTGATTCAGTCATCTTTCTAGGAATCTACAGGAAAGGTGCAATGAGAGATGTAGTCGAAGGTGTATTTAAAAGGTGGTTAGCATACCATTATTTACAATAGAAAAATGTTCTAAAATAAGACTCCGTAAATACATTTCATCAATACGATAAGATATAAATTATTCAAAACTACTTTAGAAGAATAAAAGATTAAGAAAATGCTTTTATCTTGTTATATAAAAATGATATAAATTATATATACAATAGGATAAATATGTGACTGAGCAAACACATTAAAATATTAGCAGTTTTTTCTGGAGGTATTTATATTTTCAGTTTTCTACATATTGCAATGCAGATTGATCATGTATCACTCTTATAATAAATTATCGGCAATGCCACGCTCCCTTCACCCCTAAAAGTCCAAACTGGGAGAAGGCAAGAATCCAGACAGGGAACACCAGCACTAAAAGCTGCTTTTGTCCTGAGGAACGAGCAGATCCTGAAGGAACAGTGAGAAACTGAGCAAACCATCTTCCCACTCCAATCTAGGCTATTCACTTTTAAAAAAATGAATTGCTTTATATATTTTTAAAATTTTTTTAAAGATTTTAAAATTTTTCCTTTTTCTCCCAAAGCCCTCCGGTACATAGTTGTATAGTTTAGTTGTAGGTCCTTCTAGTTGTGGGATGTGGGACGCCGCCTCAGCACGGCCTGATGAGCGGTGCCATGTCCGAGCCCAGGATCCGAACCAGCGAAACCCTGGGCCACCGGAACGGGGTATGCGAACTTAACCACTTAACCACGGGGCTGATCCCCTGCTTTATATATCCTTTTTCTTTTTTGTTTTGAGGAAGATCAGCCCTGAGCTAACATCCGTGCCCACCTTCCTCCACTTTATACGTGGGACGCCTACCACAGCATGGCTTGCCAAGCGGTGCCATGTCCGCACCCGGGATCCGAAGCAGGTGAACCCTGGACCCCAAAGTGGAACGTGCGCACTTAACTGCTGCGCCACCCGGCTGGTCCCTATATATTCTTAATGAAAGTAATACATGCACATTCCCATGGACAACATTCCTCTGTCCCGCCCTTCCCCTCCATAGCCTCTCTCTTCTCCAGCAACCATGTTTCAAACCCTGCTGCTTGCAGCTCTCCTGGTGGCGCCTCCACAAGGAACCCAACTCTTGGTGTCATTCTACTAGCCAGAGTCACCACCTGACATTTATCTATTGACCTCCCACCATGAAAGACGAGGCTTTATCTCATTTATACCACCCCCTTCACCTTACCCTGCCCCAAATTTTGCTAATTATATGACAATATAGGTTCACCTATTAATTATTTTTGCAACTTTAGATAGAACTTTTGACCACCCTCTCTCCCCTCTATGTAGGAGGTTATTCTTTGATTTTTATTTATTGTACTTTTAATTTTACATCATCAAGATTAACACGCACATCCTGTCCTGTCCTCTAACCATGTTTAAGTCTAGACGTGGACTCTGTTGGAGCAAAGCAACAGTGCTTATACTATGACCAGTGTCCTTTCCTACTGGGAGCGTCAGGACTCTTGTGCAACCCTGAGGATGTCTACTGCAGCCAGATAAACGGATTGTTTGTATACATTCTATCAATTACTCAAAATCGTGTAACAATTTCCTTTGCTTTATATTTGGCTTTGGTTTTCTTGTATAATCTTTCCCCTGGAGTTTCTAAGTGCCTTTCTCCTTTTTATGTTGAGAAGCAACAATGTGTGTTCTTCACTGTCATCAATAAAAAATTTCGTTTCTTACTCTTTCTCTATATTGCTCAAGACCTATTTTTCCTGACTTTCTGTTATAATGTGCACAGCCTGCTTCTTGGACCTGCTGCACAGCTATGATGGTGGCATTTCCTCTCACTGGACCCATGGATTAGTTCCTCTGTTTATTCGTATCATATGACGGACACTCACTCTCTTTGCCTCCTAGTCTCAGTGTTGCTGACATTAATCTGATGCCAGTTTGGCTTTGGTTTGTTTTTTCTTTCTAAAGATTTCAGGATAATCTCTCAAGGGGTCCAGAATACGCCACTGTGGCATAAAAACTATTTCGAGCAGAAGGTACATGAGTTCCTGAAATCTTTTATCTGCCAAAAGCAGAGGCGTCTAAAAGAACTCTGTCATAAATCCCCTCCCCGGAGCCTGGGAGGACGGACTCTACCATCAGAGATGAGGCGTCTCCAGCCACGCCTAAACAGACGCCATCCCCAAACGACCATACCTCCCTCCCACTTACTCTCCTAAGGGCCCATTTATCTTTACAAAAAATCACTTGTTTTCCCGTTAAGTGCCCTTTCCCCCACTCTCCTTCCCCCATTAAGATGGCATATTAGCCACAAACTCTAACTGCCCCTTTGAGTCACATTTTTCTGTGAACTCCCATACAGATGTGATTAAATCTGTCTATTCTCTTGTTAATTTGTCTTTTTTCAGTTTAATTCACAGGCCCCTAACTAATAAACCTAACAGGGCAGAGGAAAAGCCTCTCCTCCCCAGCATCTCTTTAATATTGGTATTTTGCTTTTTTTTAAACTTTTTATTAAGATTATGATGGTTTACAACCTTGTGAAATTTCAGTTGTATATTATTGTCAGTCGTGTTGTAGGTGCACCACTTCACCCTTTGTGCCCTCCCCCACCCACCTCCCCTTTCCCCTGGTAACCACCAATCAGCTCTCTTTGTCTATATGTTAACTTCCACCTATGAGTGGAGTCATACAGAGTTCGTCTTTCTCTGTCTGGCTTATTTCACTTAACATAATTCCTTCAAGGTCCATCCACGTTGTTGTGAATGGGACGATTTGTCTTTTTTTATGGCTGAGTAGTATTCCATTGTATATATATATACACACACCATATCTTCTTTATCCATTCATCAGTTGATGGGCATTTAGGCTGCTTCCATGTCTTGGCTGTTGTAAATAATGCTGCAATGAACACAGGGGCGCATGGGACTTTTGGAATTGTTGATTTCAAGTTCTTTGGATAGATACCCAGTAGTGGGATGGCTGGGTCATAAGGTATTTCTATTTTTAACTTTTTGAGAAATCTCCATACTGTTTTCCATAGTGGCTGCACCAGTTTGCATTCCCACCAATAGTGCATGAGGGTTCCTTTTTCTCCATAACCTCTCCGACATCCGTCACTTTTTGTTTTGGTTATTTTTGCCACTCTAACAGATGTAAGGTGATATCTCAGTGTAGTACTGATTTGCATTTCCCTGATGATTAGTGATGGTGAGCATCTTTTCATGTGCCTATTGGCCATCAGTATATCTTCTTTGGAGAAATGTCTGTTCATGTCCCCTGCCCATTTTTTGATCGGGTTGTTTGATTTTTTCTTGTTGAGCTGTGTGAGTTCTTTATATATTATGGAGATTAACCCTTTGTCGGATAAATAACTTGTAAATATTTTTTCCCAATTAGTGGGTTGTTTTTTTGTTTCAATCCTGTTTTCCCTTGCATTAAAGAAGCTCTTTAGTCTGATGAAGTCCCATTTGTTTATTCTTTCTATCGCTTCCCTCTCTGAGAAGTTATGGTGTCCGAAAAGATCCTTTTGAAACTGATGTCAAAGAGTGTACTGCCTGTATTCTCTTCTAGAAGACTTATTGTTTCAGGCCTAATCTTTAGGTCTTTGATCCATTTTGAGTTTATCTTGGTGAATGGTGAAAAAGAATGGTCAATTTTCATTCTTTTACATGTGGCTGTCCAGTTTTCTCAGCACCATTTGTTGAAGAGACTTTCTCTTCTCCATTGTAGGCCCTCAGCTCCTTTGTCAAAGATTAGCTGTCCATAGATGTGTGGTTTTATTTCTGGGCTTTCAATTCTGTTCCATTGATCTGTGCACCTGTTTTTGTACCAGTACCATGCTGTTTTGATTACTGTAGCTTTGTAGTATGTTTTGAAGTCAGGGATTGTAATGCCTCCAGCTGTGTTCTTCTTTCTCAGGATTGATTTAGCAATTCGGGGTCTTGTGTTGCCCCATATGAATTTTAGGATTCTTTGTTCAATTTCTATAAAGAATGTCACTGGGATTCTGATTGGGATAGCGTTGAATCTGTAGATTGCTTTAGGTAGTATGGACATTTTAACTGTGTTTATTCTTTCAATCCATGTGCATGGAATGTCTTTCCATGTCTTTATGTTGTCATCAATTTCTTCCAGGAAAGTCTTGTAGTTTTCGTTGTATAGATCTTCCACTTCCTTGCTTAAATTTATCCCAAGGTATTTTATTCTTTTTGTTGCGATTGTGAATGGGATTGAGTTCTTAAGTTCTTTTTCTGCTGGTTCATTCTTAGCGTATAGAAATGCTCCTGATTTATGTATGTTGATTGCTCTTGGTATTCTTTTATCTCATTTTATAAAGCATCTTACTTGGCATTCACTGGGCATTTTAATCTGAAGGCTTTTTACTCTTCCACTCTGGAAAATTTTCTTCTATCATTGGTTTGATAAAACCCTCTATTTTCTATTTCAAAAATTTTGTCAGATTTTACAGCTCCTAAGAATTGATCTTCTATATTTTTCTCTCATATTTTCCATATATCTTTTTACTCAGGTCTTAGATTTACTTGACTTTATCCTCCAACCTTTCCACTAAATTTACTTTGCCAATCATTTAAAATTTTTAACAGCTCCTTCTCATTGTTTCTTTTCCATAACACTCCATTATTAAGTCTCTCTGAAAATACTAACTAGGAATCTCTGCTTACTTCTCCCCACAGCTGTTGGCTATTTTCTAAATTATTTCTATCCCTAGGGTTAAATACTCTACTTATTCTCTCTTTCTCTTGATTGTCCATTTATATTTAACCTTCAGAGACGAGGGTACACTTTTTAGGTGGATTTCCTCTGTTGTGTTATATCTAGGTCTATTTCCCCCAAATTCCTCCCCTGAAGAGGGATATTCAGTTATCAGGTGTGCTTTAGGGTAAGTGGGTAGGACCAGACTTCAAGTGGGCTGGGTGGTCCCCAAATGCCACTTAGGGGCTCTGGCCCCTAACTCAGTTGCCTTTCTATTCCTCAGGCAGTTTCCTTATTTTTGTTCTGGAATCAATTCCGGCTGGTATTTGACGCAGTTCTTTTGTGGGCAGGCTTTCTTTTAACTGCTCCCTCCTTTTGGCTCCCCTGCTTTCACTCCCATGCCCTGGACCTCTAGACTTCCAGTCTGAGGCCTAGTGATAATGGGGTTCTGCCTGGTTGATAGTCCCTCCTCTGCTATCAGTCTCTCCTACATTTATTTTGCATTGTGGTTTATTGAATTTTATTCCATTTGTCAACATGCTTCCATTCATTTCCTAAAAGATTTTTAAAACCTCTATTCTGATGATGGTCTCTCTCTGGTTCCCTACGCTGTTATGGAATGAATCCCCATTTAATTTCCTTATCATTATCCAAAAAAAGAAGACAGATACTTATGCTCAAGCTGCCATCTTGAACTGGAAGTCAGTCAATGGGTAATTCTCTAAGCAAGTTACATTCCACTCAATCAGATGAAATAGATAAGCTTTATTCTTTTCTTTTCGCTTGAGGAAGATTAGCCCTGAGCTAACATCTGTGCCAACCTTCCTCCACTTTATATGTAGGTGGCTGCCACAGCATGGCTGACAAGTGGTGTAGGTCCATGCCTGGGATCTGAACCTGTGAACCCAGGCTGCCGAAGTGGAGCATGCCAAACTTAACCACTATGCCATGGGGCCAGCCCCTATTATTTTCTTTTTTGTATGTGAAAACTCCTCATCTAAGTGACTTATGTAAATTCTATAAAAATAATTGGTATAAATCATAAAAACTGATTTTCTTTTGTTACTCAAAAAGGTTTTATTCTGAAACCCTTAAGTTCTATAAAAAAAATAGACAAGAGAGGTTTTTTTCCACGTACTTATAAGAATTCTTTAGATGTTCGATTTCAACTGATGTAACTCAAACAACAAAACAACTTACCCAAGAAAATGTCGACCAGCATATTCATAGTAAATCTCCCAGAAGGACCTAAATGTTTTATATTTCTCATTCCTTGTGATGAACTATGTTCCTGAACAAATCTCACAATATTTTTTACGTCCTCAGTCACATCTCTTGTCTTATAATCCTGTGGATAAAAAGAGATTACCTTGTGCTATAATTAAGATAATGATACCTAAATTGCTAGGGTTTAACAGTCTCCTAATAACCATTTCCATACCAAAGCCAAGACCAAAAACCAAGGAAATTTCAAATGTTCATTCTTTTCTAAGTTCTTACATTAACCTTGTGTCTAGAACAACTGGCACTCTACTCGATCTATTTCATTCCCGTTTCACAGACATACTTACATGTTGTCTTTCAATTACCTGATAGCACCTGCAGGTAGGAGTATCTGTCTTTTCTCCTGGAATAGTGCTGTCACTTAATGGATGGAAAACACTGTCCAACCATGCAACTTTATGAGTTCTAATCTCTTTTGGGTCTTTGGTGCCAGTCAATTCTTCTTATGGTCTGCTGTCAGTTCCCTTTCTCATTCTCCTCAGTTGTCTCCAAACTTGTACTTTTTAAAGCCCCCATTGCTCTATGATCTTTGTGCTTTCATCTATCCTATTCTCTAAACAAGCAATACCAACCACCTGCAGTTCTCAAAAGCTGCATGCTTCTATGCCTCCATCTATGCAGTTCCTCCTACCTTCTAGTCCTGGTTCATCTACCACATTCCAACAACCTGAAGACAAATAGGTTTTCTTGTTTTATACTAATAATTGGTAGTGATTCCTAGACTCTATCTGGAATCATCATGAAAGAGTGCCACGTCACTCTCCAACACAGTTCCTGCTTTAATTGTTGCTGACTTAGGACACAGAGATGATCCTCCCACACCTTGGCCTTTGGCATCTTGATCTTCTCTGCTCCAATGGCCCTGTTGTCCACACACGTCGGCCACTCACTCCCATGGTCACACTTACTACACCTTAGCCTTATGGCAACCCCTTCGTTCTCTGATCACCATCTCCTACCTTTCCAACTTATTTCATGTAGTATTCTGACTCCAACAACTCACTGGGACTACCTATCCATTGACCCTCATCCTCAGATGTTCTCTAACTCAGCTTAAACCCCACAGCCAATTATTATATATACCTTCAACTCCCTTGCCCAGAGGTTACGTCCTCACATTGCTTGATAAAACACATTAGATCCAGCTCTCCACCACTCCACGCCTGTACTTTTGTAGCTGAACTTGGCTGGAGAAACATACACAACCATGTTGAATGCTTTCACTCAATACACGGCCACAAACCTCCAGTGGACCTTTAACGCTGCCAGGTAGTCACCACACGTCCTTAGTCTATCACTCCCCCATTCTCTCAGAATAGGAGCCAGAAACTGTGGCCCATGAACTGTATGCCTATTCTTGTAAATCCAATTTTATTGGAATACAGCCATGGAAAAATCAATGTATTTATTGTTTATGTCTGCTTTTGGGCTAAAATAGCAGAGTTGAGTAGTTGTGGCAGAGACCGTGATTCTAAGGCCTGAAAGCCTAAAATATTTACTTTCTGGTCCTTTAAGATAAAGTTTGCTGTCCCCTGTCCTAGATGACCTTCACAGGGTCTCCTTTCTCTTAATCCCCTTTTATCCTGACTGTCAGCCGACGATGACCTTGCGTCGTACTTCATTGAGAAAACTGAAGCAATCAGAAGAGAGCTTTCACAAACTCCTCCACTACAGCTCTCACTAGCATCCGCCCCACAGTTTCTTGTCTTTCCTCCTGTTGTTAAAATGAACCATCTAAGCTCCCGTCTAAAGCCACTCTCTCAGCCTGTACACGAGAGCCCCCGCCTACTCAAGAACACTGCTTCAGCGGTTCTCCCCTCTCTACACAGCCATGCTCCACCCTCTACAGGTACATGTCTAACAGCATACAACAATGTGATTTCTTCTGTGTTTTCTTAACTCCCCTGCCAGCTACTGTTTCATTTCTCTGTTCATCTGTGAAGCAAAACTTGAAAGAGTTCTCGGTATTCACTGCCTCCAGTTTTGCCCCACGCTACTGAAACTGGTCAAGTGAAAGTCATTGTGAATCCTCCAGTGCTAAATCTGTCCTTATCAGACGCGGCTCAGCAGCAGCCTTTGACTACTTACCACTCCCTCCTCCCTGAAACACCTTCTGCACTTAGTTTCCTTGGTTTTCTTACTTCACTAGTTCTCTGTCTTGGTCTCCTTTCCTAGTTCCTCCTCTTTTCCTCAACCTCTTGATGTCCCAGGGCTCAGTCTTTGGTTTTCTCCTCTTTTGTCTAAACTTATACCCCTGAAGATTTCATCTGCTCTCATGGCTTTAAATACCATCTGTATGCCAACCACTCCCAAATGTATACGTACCACCAGTCTCTTCAGAATTCCTGACTCAAACAGACATATCTAACTCAATGCATCCCAAATTTTATTCCTGATCTTCCCTGCCAAACAGCCTTCCCCAAACATCTTGGCTGAGGATCACGCCATTCCTCCAGTTACTCAGCCCTTCAGTTATGGCTGTGGCTGGCCACTACCTTTACCCCTAGCTGACTCTCAGCCTTGCTCAGCCACATGGTTCCCTTACTATCCTTCAAATGCACAAACATGCCCCCCACCGTAGGACCTTTGTTCTTAGCTTTGGACAAGAATGCCCATATCCACAGAGCTGCTCAGCTAACCTCCTTCTTTAAGTCTTTGCTCAGGTCTCAGCTTTGCAGTAAGACTTCCCTGGGCCACCTTGTTTAGGACCGCATCTTGCATCCCACCCACTACTCCTGACCCCTCATGCTGCTGTACGTTTTCCCACAGTTTTTCTCCTTTAACATGAACTTACTATGTATACTGTTTGTATGCAGCCTCCTTTTGCTAGAATGCAAGCTCCACAAGACAAGGATCTTTGTCTTTTGTTCAGTGATGTACCCCAGACTCCTAGACCAGTGTCTGCCACAGAGCAGGCACTCAACAAATATTTGTCAAATGAATGAACTGATTAGCAACGTCTACAGGTGGGGTGTGGTGGGTGGAGATGGCCATGAATCTGCAGACCGCGCCCCACGAGAGAGTAAATCACCCTCTGCTCTGGCCGGTGTTGCATATCTCTGTACCTGCACCCATTACATGGTACCACAATTAAGTGAAGACATATTCATTTGTGAATTCCCAACACCTCGCAGAGACATTTCATATATCAATATAAACACAAATACTTTATCAAATGTGAAAATACTCTGTAAATTACCAATAAGACATAGAATTACCATGACAGGTACAATAAAGTACCTAATGATCGCATTTAACATCCTCCCAAGGTTATTTTTAGGACAGATGAAAGCAAAGTCATCCAGAAGCTCTTGCCATTATTTCTCATAGTTTTTAAAAAACCAGTTTATAGAGTACTCTAATTGATCTGAACCAAACACACAGTACACTAGTTGTTATAACTCTTTTGAAAATGAGATCTTTAAATATAATTAGAGTTGAATTTAAAATATTCTACCTGCCCATGTTGGATCTTTTGGATATTTACAGATTAATGAGATTTCTAAAATATCCTGTAATCATCAGTGCACGTATATAACCTCAGTATTTTGGAGAGATCCAGTGTATTCTTTTATAGGCTTCTAATTCTAAAGATATTCCACAGAATTACCATTAAAATGTTTCTATTCAAATTAGTATGGGGAGGCAGTCATCTTTCCCTGGTTTAATCCCTTAGGGCCCACTTACTGTAATCTAATTTGTATCTAACTTTTCTACATTGAGAAGAAAAATAATCTTTGCAATTTCCTTAATTATGTATGAAGAATTAAAAACTTCCTTATTTTACCTTTGTTTTACAGCAGTTATCACAAGAAACATCTGGGTATTTCTTACAAAAATCAGGATTAAATCCATGTTCACCAAAGTAAGCCAAAAGCTGTATTCTCCTGCATTCTGCTATATTTTCACAGTAATGTACCATACTATATAAATTATTGAAGTGAGTCTCTTTTGTATGATGGTTTCCATCTTTTTCCACTAAAAGAGATGAAGAGCACAGTAAAACATACTTATTAGAGTAGAAAGACTGAAGAGAATATCACAGAAATATTTAGAATAGATTCAGATAACTTTATATATTAAATGAAATAAAATTATTAATAGCATTATATATCAATATGACATCATTCTATATTATAATTAACTGAATATTTATGTTCATCTCTCAAGATTTTAGTTTTATAAGAACAAATGTAGATTGTCAGGAACAGGTGAAAATTTTCTGCAAATCTTCATTATTCCCAATGATGAAGAGTTGAATTATATTTACTATATTGATCAGACAAGTATGTACTGAACTGAACATCCAAAGCAAGCAGAGCACGGAACGACGGCAGTGGGCTGTGCACCTCCCTGAGAATCTAGGGTCCAGGTGGTTAAGCTGGTGGTCCTGAGGCTGTGCAAGCAGCCCCGGGTGCTGCAGTGGGCTCACAGCGGTGCGGCAGGGTATTTTACATTTAAGGGAAACACGGCAATACCTGACATCTGTTGAACACCACACAAACTACTAGTTCGAGGTAGTTCATGGTGTGCTACATTCCTTCCAATGACATCTTTGCAAGGCTGAATTTTTGGCAGTTGCTGGATGAAAACAAGGACCTCCAGAAAATCAATGTGAAAGAGGAAAGGAGGCAGGCAGTGTCTAATCTGATTGGGAGGGTTTTGTTTGTTTGTTTGATAAGATATTTGTAATTTCTCCTTTTTCTCCCAAATCCCCCCGGGTACATAGTTGCGTATTTTTAGTTGTGGGTCCTTCTAGTCGTGGCATGTGGGACGCTGCCTCAGCATGGCCTGACGAGTGGTACCATGTCTGCACCAGGATTCGAACTGATGGAACCCTGGGCCGCCGAAGCACAGTGCGAGAACTTAACTGCTCGGCCATGGAGCCGGCTCCTGATTGTGAGGTTTGAGAACAACATGTACATACCTTCCATTTGTAAGCAACTGCAGTTAGTTAAGAATGAAATAAAAAATTTTTTTTTCCAGTTTATAAGTATAATCTTTTTCAAACAGCTGCTGAGTTATTAGGACTTAAATACATACTTATTAAATTGTTTGGACCTAACTTAATATAGGTTCTGTTTAAACACACAAATGGACACTAAATTTGAAAGTCTCATTTTTTCACTGAGAATCACATTGGTATAGTGTGCAAGGGACATGGACTCAGGAGTCAGAGGGCCTGGGCTCCCTGGGGCTCTGACACCAGCTCTGTATCTCATTTTCCTTCTCTGCAAAAAGACGAGAGAAATGGTAGGAGTTTTAGGGTTGTCGTGAAGATGAAATGAAGTGATCTGCGTGAAGCACTGAAGACAGCAGCACAGAGATGGTACTGGAAATGTCGCCTGTCACTGCCACCACTACCCTTCCAGCGCGGTGGTGGCCACTGCCACATCCGTGCTCCTGGGGGCAAGTACCAAACCGTTCTGAAGCTCGCTTTTCTCATGGGACTAACTCCACCTCAAAAGCTAGTGGTTAGGAGCAAATCAGGTGATACATTATTTGGCACAGAGCTTGCTAAGTGCCATTTCCCATGCTCAGTATCTCTGCCAGAGTTCATTCAAAAGTGGTCTCAAAATAGGCAAATCTATTTAGGAAACATATTTAACTATCACAACCCAGCAGGAAAACAGGCAAAGGACATAATAAATTTCTAAAATGTATTCAGTTTGAGCTACTGGTCTAAGTCTAGAAATTTACCCTACAAAGACGATTGCACAAACACCCAAAGATATCTGTACAAGGATGTTCAACACTGCACTGTTGATAACAGTGAAAAACAATAAGCAATCTAAATATCTACTGAAACGTGACTGATTAAACAAACATGGAGTAACCGTACTATGTGATTCTAGGCAGTCAAGCTATGCGTATTAATTGGAGTCATAATTATGTCCCAGCATTGACCAAAAAAAATCAGGTCACTATATATATTTAAAAAGCACATATAACATAATCCCATTTACATAGTAAAATGCATGTTTGGAAAAGGTAAACACCAAATACAAGATATTGTCTGTCTCTCATGGGGGAACAGAGGGATGAAACAGGAGAGAGCCACAGAGGGGGTTTTACTTCTTAGCCTGGATGGTGGTACATGAGAGTTCATTATTTTTTCTGTTCTACCTTTCTGCATATTTGAAACGTGTGTTACATGCAAGGATGCACACAAAAATTGGGTCTGGAAGGATACAAAGGAAATCAACCACTGGAGTTATTTCTTAGGGGAGGACTGTATACAAGGCTTGGTTTGGAAATTTTCTGCTATGTACACGTCAGTACCATTTTGAGTTTTACATAACAAGCATGTAATACTTTTACAATAAAAATGAACTAAAATAAAATTTCCGTATCTATATAAGCACCTCTATTTTTCTGATACTATTTAAAGAAAACTAGACCAAAAGTCCTACAATAGCAGGAGTAGATTACTATCCTGAGACAGAAGAGGAGAGCACGTCCCCACAGTGGAGCTCAGCTTACTCAGTATAAGTCTCTTCAGCCTGGTCACATCATGGTAGGTATAGAAAAGCAGGCAGTGAGATATCTCTCCATCTCTTCCAGCTCTGCCAGATTCTTGGTAGTAACCCTCCACGGATTTAGGGAGAGATGCGTGGATCACAAATCGCACATCGGGTTTGTCAATCCCCATTCCGAAGGCAATTGTTGCACAGATAACCTGATGTAAAAGCAAAAGCCTGTTAGACTCATAATGCACTTAAAGGAACATTTTAATAATAGTGCCTCTAAAAGCTTTATTCTCTATTTTACTTTAAAATGTACTCTATACAACAATCTAATATCTTAACTTGGTCCCATTATTTAGCATGACTAACATGAGATTTTTATATCAATAATTTGCAATTCTATTAAGACTCAAGAAGGTAGAGAGCAGCTCGCTGTGCAGACACTTTCTGGTGTGGTTTGGTATGATGACGTAAGGGAGCCAGAATCAACAGCAGGCACCTCTCGATGTGTTGTCACCGGTTGTTCTCTTATGTTTTTTTGTTTTGAGGAAGATTAGCCCTGAGTTAACTGCTGCCACTCCTCCTCTTTTTGCTGAGGAAGACTGGCTGAGCTAAGATCCGTGCCCATCTTCCTCTACTTTTTATATGTGAGACGCCTACCACAGCATGGCTTGCCAAGCAGTGCCATGTCCGCATCTGGGATCCGAACCGGCAAATCCCGGGCCGCCGAAGCAGAACGTGTGCACTTAACCGCTGCGCAACCGGGCCGGCCCCTCTCCTATGTTTTTGACATGGAGGTGTGAGGGGTGTCGCTCACACAGCCATGATATCCAGGTCAGTGTCACAAACCTGTTGCTCAGGAGCTCTGGGGCGTTCCCAGGGCTTGAGCTTTCAGAAGATTCAGGAACAACGGCACGTTCACCTGCTCTAGTGCTTTCCACCTATCTTCCCAGTAGCAGCAGCTGATCAAACACCAGCTCCTTTTATTCACCAGCTGATTTCAAAGTCAAAACTTGTGAAATTTTTACTGGAACTCATGTGGGTCAAAGTCTGAGACTTGCTTATATTAGAAAACAAAGGCTGGAGACCGTGGATCTCGGCCTATGCAAATTACTTAGTGGAAGCAAGGTGACGGTTAAACTTCAGGAGCTGGATAAATCAGTTTTTAGTAAAAAATCATTTTCATGAATATCCATTTCAGCTGTAAATTTAGGACCTATCTAACCCAAACACATTATATCTCTAGGCAAAATTACTTTATACAAACAAAGCTGGAAGTCTTTTTTTAGCACTTCAAAAAATGAATTGCTACTGCAAGAACAGTATTTCAAAAGCAACCGAACGATTTGGCCGCCGGACCGAGGCTACTGACATGATTTCAGAAACTGTGAGTACCAGAGAAAAGAACTGCAAGCCATAAGTATGTGGACAGCAAATGGGTACACTCATCAATGTTGTGAACAGCAGCAGCCCGCACTCTAGGTGAGGCATCCTTCTGAATTTATGGCACCGTGATCAAAGGCAAATCTCCTTGGAAAGAAAAAGCCCACTGGAGCCTCTGGTGGTGGAGAACAGCTGGAGGCTGCGGAGCGAGATGTGCCAGCCCACAGGCCCACAGGGTTCCGAGAAGCCCAGGTGCATCTCCCAAGGTCGCGTAGGCACATGGCTTCGAGGCAGTCTGCAGGCTCCAAATGAGGTGACACACACGCCAACTCCTTCTGAAAGCCTTTATTTCTTGTAACTGGGAAAACTGGCTTTGTTGCTACTTTCTTCTTTATTTCTGTGTTGCTTTTAAACTTCCAGCTACAATCATTTCTTTGTGATGAAAAACAATCAAGTTTTATTCTATCTCACAAACCTAACAAGATTAAGGCCACTTGGTTATATTATCATACCTTCTGTAAGGATTAGTTGGTCTGAGAGCAGAAACAATTAGATTTAAAAAGAAACAAAAACCCACCATTTTTTAAAATCATATTTTTGATAAAAGTTTTATATATATAAAAATATGTATATATATGCATGTATATTGTAAATATTTATACTATATATAAAGATGTAAAGAACTTGAAAAAAATTGGCTTTTTCCCTTGTCTATATTTCTATTCAATTTTGTTTTTTATGGCAGAGATTATATATTTTTGGTTACACACCTATTTTTCATTACCTTTCTCCATCATTAGCATTTGAACATTTTCATATCATTAAAAAACTCTTCACAAACCATTTCTTTTTTTTTGAGGAAGATTAGCCCTGAGCTAACTGCTGCCAATCCTCCTCTTTTTGCAGACTGGCCCTGAGCTAACATTAGTGCCCATCTGCCTCTATTTTATACATGGGACGCCTACCACAGCATGGCTTTTGCCAAGTGGTGCCATGTCTGCACCCAGGATCCAAACCCGAGAACCCTGCGCCACCGAGAAGCGGAACGTGTGAACTTAACTGCTGCGCCCCTGGGCCGGCCCCCACAAACCATTTCTAATGGCAGGGATGTACACAGTGTATCCAATCATCCTCTCAGCACATTCAGACTATTTACACTTAGACTCCTTAGCCGTGTTACACATAACACTGGTGTAAAGTTCCACGTCCACGTTTCAGATTCGAGGCTCTTGATACAGTCTGCCGTATTGTTCTCGAGAAAGGCTCTTGTGAGCACTGCAGGAAATCATCTCTTACAGCACTGTCCCCAACACTTCATGAAAGTTTGCTAATACAAGAGGTGAAAATGGTCTCTCACTGTTTTACATTCCTTTGATTATTAGCAAAACTGCACTTTAAAAAATCGGTCTTTAGCCTCTTGTGCGTCCTCCTTTCCAACAGTCTCTTGATAGCCTAGGCTAATCTACTCTTTGAGACTCATGTTTTTCTTCAAATTTTCACAAGCTCTTCACCATGTTTTATTTGCTAGAGATGCATTTCCTAGTTTGCTGTTGTCTTTTAATTTTATTTATCAAAATAGAAGTGTTTAGTTGTTTTGGTTTTTAGTCATTTCTAGCAATTACTTCCTTTTGGGCTGTTTTTAAGCTTCAGTTCTCTTCCACTCAGAGTTCATACCTTTTAAAACACCAATAGCTTTGTATACCTGTAATTAATTTTGATATGAGGATCCAAAATGATTTCCCCCATTAGGCAACCAGTACCACTGGCTGAATAACCTCCCCTTCCTAATTTTTTTTGTTCTTCTTTTTCTCCCCAAAGCCCCCCAGTACATAGTTGTATACTCTAGCTGTGGGTCCTTCTAGTCATGCCACGTGGGACACCGCCTCAGCATGGCTTGATGAGCGGTGCTAGATCCTCGCCCAGGATTCGAACTGGTGAAACCCTGGGCCACCGAAGCAGAGCCAGTGAACTTAACCACTCGGCCAGAGGGCTGGCTCCATAATTTTTAATGCCTTCCTTTTCATAGATTGTTTTTACATGTTTTCTAGTCTATTTCTGGAGTTCTGTTTCATTGATCTTTTATAATGTATTGCAAAGCCAGTGTTCATGTGTTATTTTCTTGCCAAATTCTTTTGGTTATTTTCACTTGAATATTCTTCTGGGTGAACTTTAGAAAAAGTTTATTAAAGGAAAAAAAACAGCTGAATTTTGATTAAACATATAAATTAATTTGGGAAGACTGACATCTGTAATTATTTCATGGATGATAAATCAGTGATACATTCTCTGAATTTTTACACATCTGAGAATGCCTTTCTGTTTTCAACACACAGGACAACAAGCTGGGTACACAATTCTTCAGTCCCAGTCTCCCCTCTTCCGATTCTTAGGACAGTCTGCTCCTCTTTTTCAGGTTAGTGAAATAGCCTCAGACAGGCCTATTTTTGTTCTTTGCAGAGTGACTTATTTCTTTATCTTATTCCTTTTAGCTTCGTAAATCAAACAAAGTGCTAACTACATCTACACGTAAGTTTCCCCCAGTGATTCTAAGATGATGCTTCTAAATTTCCTATACATTTGTTATGTATTTATTTATAATACATGTGACTACTGCATCTACTTTATTTTTTATTGCAGTAACATTGGATTATAACATAATATAACTTTCAGGTGTATATCCTAATACTGTAGCTACATAATCCTGATTTCTTTCTTGGGGACATTTATTATTCTTAGGCTGACTCCCTATTCCCTGTCCCCAACAAATATTTTCGCTTTTCCCCTCCATTTTCATGTTTTTTTCCCCTTGCATTCTCAAGTTATTCACTACGTCTGATTCAATGTCTGCATTGAGTTGGACCATTTGTATCTTGATACATAATTCTGCTATTTGTTTTACTTTTCTTGCATTTTCTTATTTGCATAAACTGCATTTATATTTCTTTCTTCATCTCAGCCTGTGATCTTCTTATGGCAAATGTTTTTAGTTCACATAAGTCCTCTTCCATCCTTCTGAGGATATCAGGCTGATATCTTCTAAGATTTTCTTTCATTTTCCATTTTTAGAAAATAACTTTGAGAGACATTTTTCCTCTGAATCTTCAGGGTAATAATTTCTTTTTTCACGAGCTGAGAACTTCATAGGCTATAAAAAAAAAATTAGTCATTTTCCTCAAGTTCATCCTTGCGTTTAGAGGGATCTATCCAAGTCCAGCGTCTGCCACAGTATGGGACGCCTAGAGCGTTCTCAGCTTCCCTCTTGATCCACTCTAAAATTTGTCATCTCAGAAATAGATGCTCAACATCATTAGTTATCAGGAAAATGCAAATCGAAATCACATGAGATACTCTATATCCACTAGGATGGATACAGTAAAAAGGTAGACAATAACAAGTGTTGATGAGGAGGCAGAAACATTGGAAGCATATACGTTGTTGGTGGGAATATAAAATTCTATAGCTCCTTTGAAAAACAGTTTGGCAGTTCCTCAAAAAGTTAAACAGAGTCGCCATATGACTCAGCAGTTTCACTCCTAGCTATCTACCCATGAGAAGTAAAAACTCCTGTCCACACAAAAACTTGTACACAAATGTTCACAGAAGCATTATTCACAATAACCAAAAAATGGATACAACCCAAATGTCTACCAGCTGATGACTGGCTAACAAACTGGTACATCCATATAGTGAAATATTATTTGGCCACAGGAAGGGATGAAGTACTGATACATGCTACAACGTGGATAAACCTTGAGAACATCATGCTAAGTAAAAGAAATCAGTGGTAAAGAGCACATCTTGTATGATTCCATTTATATGAAATGTTCAGAACAGGAAAATCTGAGACAGATTAGTAGTGGTTAGTGGATTAGTGGTTGCCAGGGACTAGGGGGTTTGAATGACTGCTGATGGGTATGGGGTTTCTTTTTGGGATGATGCAATATTCTGGAATTAGTGGTAATGGCTGCACAATCTTGTGAATATACTAAAAACCACTGACCTGTAAACACTGAAAGAGTGAATTTTATGCTACGTGAATTATATCTCAATAAAACTTTTTTTTGATTTAAGAAATAAAAAGCAACTTTAGAAGTCTCAAAAACGATTTTTTTAAATTTCAGTCTTATTTTGATGTTTACTACCTTTAAAGTAAAAACAATTTGCACTCCACATGTGCAAGTTTGCATATATACTATAACAGATTGTTTCCTTCGTTTATTTTTAAAAGTGTTACCTATTATAAACTATTATGACCTCAATAAAAAAAAATTTTAAAAAAGTGTTACCTGGCATCCATCCTGATTAATCCACTTGTGCTGTACTGCGTCTCTGGCAGAGTCACTGAGGCCAGCATGATAAGCAAGAGCAGCGAGACCATCCTTCTGTAATGTGTCAGCCATTGTGTCACATTCTCGCCTGGAGAGGCAGTAAATTATCCCTGAGTCATCTGCCAAGAAACCAAAACAGTATTGAGAAATGAAGACTTTCAAAATAACAACACAATTTATATTATGTTGTTAGAAGTATATGAACCATAAACAGATCTCCATCGTTTTCTTATAGTAGAGGGAGATCACAAAGACAGAGTAATTCAAGCAAGGAATTCACGTGTACTGGAAATGACGAGATTTGACCTTTAAACCTGTCACTCCGAACGACTTCTTAGATGGACCTGGATGAACCCTGGGCTCTATTTCACACTGGTTATAAAATGGAAAGGCACCCTTACACCAACTTTGTAGAAAGCATGTGGCAATAGGTATCAAGAGTCTTAGAAATGCTTATATCTTTTGACTCACTTTTCTTCTAGGAAATTAATCTAAGAATTAAAGTGATACAGGACTTACACAAAAAGCTTTATAATTTTAAAAATTAAGATTTTTTTTTTTTGCTGAGGAAGATTTGCCCTGAGCCAATATCCATTTCCAATCCTCCTCTTTTTTCATTTGAGGAAGATTAGCCCTGAGCTAACATCTGTGCCAATCCTGCTTTTTTTTTTTTTTTTTTATGTGGGACACCACTACAGCATGGCTGGTAAGTGAAGCAGGTCTGCACCCAGAACCCGAACCCATGAACCCAGGTCACTGAAGTGGAGTGTGAGGAATTTTAACCACTTGGTCATGGGGGAGGTCTCCCTACCGCCACAAAAAATTAGAAAAATTTTGATGGCCAACATTAGAATATTTAAGAAAGGAAATTATGAAATAAGATATACTGTAACAATTAAGTGTTTTCTAAGTTTTTAAACAGACAAGGGAAAATACTCAAGATATAAAACAGGTTGAAGGTAGAAACACTGTATGTATAGTATGATCACAGAAAGAAAAATGCATACAGGGGCCAGCCCCGTGGCTGAGTGGTTAAGTTTGTGCTCTGCTTCGGCAGCCCAGGGTTTTGCCCATTTGGATCCTGGGAGCAGACACGGCACTGCTCATCAAGCAATGCTGAAGTGGTATCTCACACAGCACAACCAGAAGGACCCATAACTAGAATATACAACTAAGTGCTGGGGAGTTTGGGGGAGATGGAGGGGAAAAAAAAAAAAAGACTGGCAACAGATGTTAGCTCAGGTGCTAATCTTTAGGGGGAAAAAAAAAGAAAAATGCATACAAAAATTATTGGAAGGAAATAAACCAAAATGCTAACAGTGACTTGTGTTGGAACGGGTTTTGATTTTTGCTTCTTTATTCATTTTGTTGCTTTCTAAATTTCTTCAATGAGCATGCATTATATTTATTGTTGTTTTTAAAATCAGAAAATAAAAGGTATTAAAGGAAAAGTCATCTCTCTGTGGCCACAGGTATAGATATGCAGACTAAACTATTTCTATTAGCCTAGGAGAGCAGGGGCTGGAAAGGGAAATCACTGACCTTTTCTCAGTCTATCTCTGTACTGTTTGATTTGTTCAAATAAATATGTATACTAATTTTTAAAAAATGAAATAGAGATATTTACAAAAAAATTCTCTGTGGAAAGGTGGAAAAGGGGTTACATGGAAAACTGCTATGAATTTCAGAATCTCGTTTCAGTTAATATAACAAAAGCAGACACACTTGGGACAAAGCACTAAAACAAAGAGCTGTATAATTCAAAAACTGACAGAAGGCAAAGGAAAGACATTGAAACCATGAATTATAATGCAGGTGTGTAGGAAGGAGTATTTAACACATTTTCTGTTAGGTTTACTGTTATCAAACCAAATGAGGTTTTACAATTTCCAGAATTGAGATAGTTGCAATATTCTGCTCTATAAATAGCAAGTTAGTGCTATCATAATGAGAAAAGAAATGTTTAATATGCAATTACATGTATATCATATTGTGGTACTAAAAAGACATTTATTTATTACTTCTAGACATAATTTACCACATGGCTGTACTCACGTGGGTGATGCTTTCTGATCCATTCTAAGCAATCAAATGCCACCTTTTTAGGCTTTTTCGGTAATACATAGTACTTCAGGTTATGTCTGTTAAAGCTCATGCTAAACCTAAAAGAAGTCCCAAACATAAAATTTTGTTATTGTGAGAAAATATAGTTTTAGACATCTTCAAAAATTAAATACTGATTTTCCACAATGCAAACCTACATATCAATTTGTCTTAAATTGAGTACTGTTAGTGGCAGCTTACATAACACAACACTGAAATGGAACTTAGGTTAAGGATTAAAGAAAAGAGTGGTCAGGGGCTGGCCTGGTGGTGCAGCGGTTAAGTTTGCACATTCCGCTTCTCGGCAGCCCAGAGTTCGCTGGTTCGAATGCCGGGTGTGGACAGGGCACTGCTTGGCACACCGTGCTGTGGTAGGCATCCCACATATAAAGTAGAGGAAGATGGGCACGGATGTTAGCTCAGGGCCAGTCTTCCTCAGCAAAAAAGAGGAGGACTGGCAGTAGTTAGCTCAGGGCTAATCTTCCTCAAAAAAAAAAAAAAAAGGTCATAAGGAGGAAATATCGGTGGGACTAGATGACAAAAATTTTGAAGGACTGTAGAGAACATGTTAAAATGACAGGTAAGTCAGGAGCCCAGTCTCCAAGAGGAGGTTGATTAAAAGCAGAGATGGCTGGGGCTGGCCCGGCGGCTGAGCGGTTAAGTTCTCACGCTCTGCTTCGGTGGCTCAGGGTTTCGCTGCTTCGGATCCTGGGTGAGGACATGGCACCGCTTGTCAGGCCATGCTGAGGCGGTGTCCCACATGCCACAACAGAAGGACCCACAACTAAAATATACAACTATATACTGGAGGGGATTTGGGGAGAAAAAGCAGGAAAAAACAAAGCAGAGATGGCTAAAACATTATTTAAAAGATTAAGAGAATCATAGAGGAAACATACACACTTTTAGGCCACCAATGTTCTCAAATTTTGATGTGCACATAGAGAGCTGACTGCAGGGCAGCAGAAGGAGCTAAAGCACATCAGATCAAGGACCATCATGAACCTCTTGCTCTGAGCCGCAAAGGGAACGTGGCTGGCTCTGGGATGACACGCCCTTCCCTTCTCTGGCCTTCTGCTCTAGGCATCCCACCTCCTCCTTCCCACTTCCCTAGCAGGGTCTTCCTCTCCCTTATCTCCTCTCCTGTATTTCACTCTCTTCTGTGAATTCGTCCCTTTTGCCTCCGAATACATTCTAGGACCGCCAATCCTAAGGATAATAAAAGCTTCTTCTGACCCTACACTCCACTGAAGCTGGCATCCTGCCTCTGTCCCTCCAATGCGAAGCTTCTCAGAAGACACACTCCTAACCAACTAACCATACATCCAATTTCAATTCTCATCACTTCCATTCTAGCTTGTGCCATTATTATTCTACCAAAATTATTTTTTCAAAGCTTTTAAAACTAAAGAAAGGTGAGGGAATTATTATAGGTCCTTGGCCCTGCAGGGACCCTCCATGGCCCCAGGTTCCAATGTCTCCAAAGGGAGGAGAGAGAACACTGTAGAACAAATGAGAGCACAAAGACATCTCAGTACCTGGGCTGATGGAAGGAAAGAGAGACACCATAAACTGCAAAAAGCTGTGGTGAGGAGGTCACCAGCACATGGGGGGTGGGGGTGGGGGATCAGAGGGAAGAAACAAGGGGAATAAAACCACTGGATTTCTGTCTTTGCACCTAGACCCAAGCTAGATGGGCTCAGGTTTTGTTGCCAGCGGTAGGATAACGTTGTTTAGTTTTAGGACTAGAGGACGCCTCACATCCTCCACATGACTCACGTGTGGAGCGAGGGCAGCTGTGTTGCTGAAGGGACTGCTACAGATAAGGCCTCCTTAGAGGCAGTGGCAACCTCCCACCTATGTTTGGCACTCGCTGGTCTTTTTCAGACCTCCCTCTCTCCGCCCTCTCTGCCACCCACCCCACCGTGCCAGCTGTCCGTCCCGAAGGCCTATCGGCTCTCACAAGTTTATATCCCCCTGGGGCTTCTCCCCTTGCCTCTCTGCTTTCTTCATCTCCTCCTCATCTTCCTTTGCTTACTCCTTAAGTGAGAATCACCCCGGAAGTGCTCGGCTCTTCTCTTCTTCCCCTATGTTATCTTCTCCAGGGACCTCACTCTCATTGCTTTGAACAGCACCCAAATATCATCCCACGAGTCCCAACTTTGACCCCAGTTTAGACTCTTCAGAGCTCTCAGCCACAGTCCAACTTCTTTTTAGATCGGTGGTCTAAAATTGGGGTATGCATACCTCTAGGATTCACAAAGACCTTCTAAGGGGACGTGAGCAAAGACAATTTTAAAGAAATTTCTAGATCCTCCATTTCCACATGTACGTCTTCCTCAGACTGATCTGAAAATGTGCCTGCAGTCAAGACATCCTGCTGGTTACTCCTGCCCCACTTTTACTTTCTACAATCGTCCTCTCACCTTCTACAAACAAAGAAACCAACCCCGCTTTTCACCCATTCTGAACTCTACTACTGTGCATTGTCCCAGATGTAAAGACCACCAGGACACCAAATAAAACAAACTGAAATACGGGATGGGTGTCGGTGAACTTTCTTTAATCAAAGTATCAGAAACCCTTGGTAGGACTTCATGTCTTCAAGTGTTTTACATATTTCCGTTAGGAGTAAAGTGTAACAGCAGGACTGAAGCATTTGAGCCCTTAGTGAGATGTTCTGATTTCAGTATGCGGAGAGTAAGGTGGTGGGAGTGAAGATGGCTTTCACCCTATGGTGTCACTTCTTTCATCACTGACGACCGGCACAGATCACACTACTCTAGAGTCTTGTGTGACTCCTGTTAGAGCACTTGGAAATTATCCCTCTTCTGATGTCATTTATATGCACAAAACACTCAGAGTTCTTTCTTAGTACATGAAATGGCAGAAGAATGTATAGCAGATTTTGGCAAAAGGCAGTAGATAAAAGACTGATATATCCAAGGACTATTTTGGTCATTCTCAATTAATTATTTACAATCACAGCCACAGCAAAGGAAAACTTGAGTTCTGACAAAAATTATGGCATAAAAAGAATCGCCCACAAACACAAATGATGCAGACAATCTCAAAGCTGATTTGAGTGATTTGGGCTTAAGTCGGGTATGGTGCATGGGTCTCCCCACCAAGAGGAATGCTGAAATGACTATAAACAAGAATGGCCTTAGTGCTTTCTCACACATTCTACACTACACTTTAATTTCAGAACAATGGTTTATGCATCTAAAAAAAAGCTTTGGGTCAAAAAAGAGAAACAACAGTAAGTGCTAGTGGAATCAGAACCCACCACACTGCTGGTGGGAATGTAAAATGGTGTAGCACTTTGAAAAACAGCCTGGCAGTTTTTCAAAAGGTTAAACACAGAGTTACTGTACGATCCAGCAACTCCACTCCTGGGTATATACCCAAGAGAGATGAGAACATAGGCCCACACAACAACTTTTATATGAATGTTCACAGCGGCATTATTCATAGCCCCTAATGGAAACATCCCCAATATTCATCAATGGGTAAATAAAATGTGGTATACCCATACAATGAAACATTATGCAGCAATAAACCCTGAAAATAATATGCTAAGTGAAAGAAGCAGGTCACAGAAGACCAGATATCAGATTACTTCGTTAATACGGGGTACCCAGAATAGGCACATCTATAGACAGAAGGTAGATTAGTGGTTGCCTAGGGCTGGGGGGGGATTGTGAGGGGACAGGGTGACTGAATACTAATGGGTATGGGTTTTTTTGGGAGAGTGATGAAAATGTTCTAAAATTGATTGTGGTGATGTTCGGATAACTCTATACTAAAAACCACTGAATTGTGTACTTTAAATAGGGGAATTGTATGGTATGTGGACTGTATCTCAAAAAGCTGTTATTAAAAACATCTGGCATATAATCTGAGTCATTTTTTGATTTGTGACTTAATTGAGAAAACTTAGAGGGGCTGGCCCTGTGGCCGAGTGGTTAAAGTTTTCGTGCTCCACTTCGGTGGCCTGGGGTTTCGCTGGTTCAGATCCCAGGCATTGACACGGCACTGCTCATCAGGCCACGCTGAGGTGGTGTCCCACATAGCACAACCAGAGGCACTCACAACTAGAATCTACAACTATGTACTGGGGGGCTTTCGGGAGAAGAAGAAGGGGAGAAAAAAAAAAAAAAGATTGGCAACAGATGTTAGCTCAGGTGCCAATCTTTTTTTTTTTTCCTGCTTTTTCTCCCCAAATCCCCCCAGTACATAGTTGCAATATTTTTTTTTTAGCTGTGGGTCCTTCTAGTTGTGGCATGTGGGATGCCACCTCAGCACGGCCTGATGAGTGGTACCATGTCCGTGCCCAGGATCTGAACCAGCAAAACCCCGGGCTGATGAAGCAGAGCACATGAACTTAACCACTTGGCCACAGGGCCAGCCCTACCAGGTGCCAATCTTTAAAAACAACAACAACAACAACAAAAACCTTAGAAATGTTTACTAATTTAGTCAAATTATTATTACTTTAGATTTTATTTTTCCTTCTTATCCCCAAAGCCCCCAGTACAAAGTTGTATATTTTAGTTTTGGGTCCTTCTAATTGTGGTATTTGGGATGTTGCCTCAGCATGGCTTGATGAGTGGTGCAAGGTCTGTGCCCAGGATCTGAACTGGTGAAACCCTGGGCCATCGAAGTGGAACACACAAACTTAACCACTCTGCCATGGGGCAGCCCCTCAAGCAAATTACTTTTACTAAAAATATTAAAATGACATGAGATTAGCACATAAAGTTGTAGATCTCAAATCCAATTAAAACCATCTCTACCACAAACGGACTGACAAACACCAGCAGATAGGTCACTAACTAAAAGCAATATTCACACAATTTATCATGAAAAAGTTAATAGTCCCTTTTAGTTTATTACATACAACAAATCTTACGTGGCCTGCTAGAAGACGGGATGTTTGGAATTACCAAATATTCTAGTTGGAGACAGTTCCCATCAACTGATGAATGGATAAATAAAATGTGGAATGCCCATGCAATAGAAGGTTATTCAGCCATAAAAAGGAACGAAGTACTGATATATGCTAAACATGGATGACCCATGAAAATCAGCTAAGTGAAAGAATATGGGCTCAAATGAGAGGGGGAGAATGGGGAGGGAGTGCTAATGAGCACCAGGTTTCTTTGAGTGTAATGAAAATGTTCTAAACTTAGATTTGGGGGATGGCTGCATAACTCTGTGAAAATACTAAAAAATCACTAAATTCTAACCTTTAAATGGGTGAATTTTATGGTGTGTCAATTATATCTCAATAAAGATTTTAGTGTTTAAAAAAAGCTTTGGATCCCATTGTATCTTCACTAAGAGAGTAGATGTGGTCATTAACATGGTAAATATTATTAGGTCCAGAGTGTCAAACTCATGTCATTTTAAGTGATGTGTCAGGAAATGGAATCAGTTTGTGCTCAGCTCTTGTTGCTTTTGGAACTGAGATAGTTGCCATGGGGATATGTACTAAATAGTTTATGTGAATTGAAAAATGAAGTCAGAAATTTTTTATATAAGAAAATTAATCTAATTTGGCTGATTGGTTTGGCAGTGAAAACTGGCTTTGCCAATTGGGATATATGGTAGTCATTTTCCATTATCTGAAAGAGCTAATCTGCAGCCACAAAGTTTTGACAAAATTATTATTTAAAAGCATATCACACAATAAAAACATATGCCCAAAATACCTTAGGAAAAGGATAGTGAAACTAATAGTATTTTGATTTCCCCAACTCTTCCAAATATGTTGGATATAAGATTCATTCAACTGAAAAAGTAACACGAATATTTAATAGTCACTAGATAAATTTTGGTAAAGCTTTTTTTAGGGCATATTTCCCAGAAAAAGTAAAGCGAATAACTAATGATCTGACTTATTTTGCCAGTTAAACGGTTTCCAATTCTTTGCTTTCCACAAAATTTGGAGGACCTACCTGAGTTGTCAGCTGACAGATCATTAAAAATAATTTTTGATGACAGATCACTATGTTATTTTGGGATACGCGTCAGAAGAAATTCAAATAACTGAGTGTTCCTGCTACAATAAAATGCCTTCCATCCTCACCTATGTGTTTAGGTGAGTGATGCTTCTCAGTGACTACATCTGTAAAAATAAGAAACACGAGCCAACTCAATTTATCCAGAGATGTGTGAACCAAATGAAAAAAAGTCCGATCTCATTACGTTTCACATTCCCACTCAAAATTTATGCTTAAGAATTATTTGTAAAATATATTTAAGCTATTCTAATCAGTTATGTACTACTGACTATAATGAGTCAATCTAGAAAAAAATATAGGAAATTAAAAAACAATTTTTAATTTATACACATATTTTCCTTGTAGATAAGTATGATAGAGTAAGAAACAAGACTTCAAGCATAAAAATATATTACTTTAGGATAAAATTCCACTGAGAAACTAAAAGAGAAATATGAGCTCAAAGAGAGAAAGAGAAAATGCAATATATCTGTTAAAGAGTTTACATTTTTTAATGTGTTTTCTAAGTAGATGATAGTAGGTACAGAATTCCTGTTATATTATATTCTACTAGATATGTTTAAAATGGTTAGGTAACAATTTTGTTTTAAAATGTTGATATTTACAACAGACCACATTCTCTTTATTTAAACTCATGCTGAAAAATTTTAGGTGTCAGGTTAAAAATGTATAAGTGGTACAGTTTTCCAAAATTCTTTTAGAAGGCACATGCGACCAAAGAAAGGGTAAAGATCCCTCTCTTGGCTATCTCCATTCATCCCTCAACGTCCCGAACATGACAGATATAAAACCAAATTCATTACCCATCCCCACCCCATCCCACCCTTCTTCGCCCCTGCATTTCCAGTCATGGTCCACGGTCCCAGTCACCTGTGCCAGAGCTAGAATAAACTTCCCCTCCGTCCACCTGTAGCAGCCTGTCACAGCTGCCGGTCTTGCTGATTCACTCTGCCCTCTCTCTTGACTCTGTCCCCTCCTTCCTCTTCTGCTACTGCCACCACCACCATCTCTCTCCTTGATGACTGCACCAGGGTCCCTAAAGGGCTAGCCTGCCTCTACTCTCTTGTTCCTCGCCCCACCTTCTATCCCACTGCCAGGGTTATCACTCTAGCAAACAGTCCAGATCTAGCCACTTCCCAGGGCAACATGCCCACAGCACCAAGTCCAAACACTTTACCATCACAATATGCAAGACCTTCCAGGATCTGGCCTCAAGCCACCTTCCAAGGGTCCTCCCTTCTCTGTTTCTCCACTTATCCTACAGATTGTTCACTATTCCCTGGGCCTGACCTGTACCATCATGCCAGAAACTTCAGACCTGAACTCTCACTCTGCCTGTTAAAATTCCCTTCATCTACCACTTCACCCCCATTAGGATGGGTATAACCAAAACACAGGCAGTAACAAGTTTTGGTGTGGATGTGTAGAGAGTGCCACCCTCATACACGGCTAAGGTACTATGAAATGGTGCAGCTGCTTTGGAAAACAATCTGGCAGTTCTTCGCAAGGTTAGACACAGAGTTACCATATGACTGCCCATCCTAGGTATAGGCCTAAGAAAAACGAACACACATGTCCACACGACAACTTGCACACAGATGCTCACAGCTGCATTATTCACAATCGCCAAAAAATAGAAATAATTCGAATATCCACCACATGATGAATGGATAACTAAAATGTAGAGTATCCACACAATGGATTACTACTGGGCAATAAAAAAGAATGAAGTAGTGATGCACGCTACAACACAAACTTGAAAATATTAGGCTAAGTGAAAGAGGCCAGTCACAAAAGGCCACATGTTGTATGGTTCTATTTATATGAAATGTCCAGAATAGGCAAAAATCTAGAGAGACAGAAAGTGGACTAATGGTTGCCTAGGGCTGGGAGTATGGGGGATAGTGGGAACTGACTGCTGATAGGAACAGAGTTTCTTTCTTTCTTCTTCTTTTTTTTTTTGGCTGAGGAAGATTAGCCCTGAGCTAACATCTGTGCCCAACTTCTTCCACTTTATATGTGGGTTGCTGCCACAGCATGGCTGACAAGTGGTGTAGGTCCACAGCTGGGATGCAAATACATGAACCCAGGCCACCAAAGCAGAGTGTGTCGAACTTAACCACTACCTCACAGGGCCGGCCCCTGGAGTTTCTTTTTAAGGGAGATAAAAATGTTTTAAAATTAGATAGTGGTGGGGTTGCAAAACCCTGTGAATAAACTAAAAAGAAAAATCATAGAATTGTATACTTTAGATAGGTGAATTTTATGGTATGTAAATTATATTTCAGTACAGCTATATTTCAGTTACAGGTGACCATCCATTCTACAAAGCCAGCTTCCTTTATAAAACCCCATCTGACCCCTCCTCATGCAGCGAGTTGTTACTTTGGGTTACAGTGAATCCTGCTTTCCTGAGTTTCGGCAGTCATAATCTACGCCTCTGATCACCACTCACTTCATTCTGAAATTTGGTGTAGTATTTAAAGGCTTCTGAAACCAGACTGTTTGGGTTTAAGTTCTTACTCCAACACCTGCTAGATATATGACCTTGTGCGTGTTATTTGTCTGTGCTTCAATTTCCTCATCTATAAAGTGAGGGAAATAGGAGTACCTACCTCATAAGACTTGTGTGTGGATAAATAACACACACAAACGCCAGGAATGGTGCCTGGCACACTGTGTAGGTAGATATGTAAGTGCTAGCTACTTTTATTGTTGTGTTATAGTTAACTGTCTATGTATCTGTTTCTTTTCTTTTTCTCCGTTCATATTTTAAGGTCCTGAGGAAAAGGAATGAAGTCTATTTTGTTATCCATCCTTGTATTTCTCAAAGAGGAAGAAGGTTATCACAGACGGGCAGGAGGAGAGGAACACGGGTCACGGCTCCTACCCAGGGACACCTGCCTTCATGGGGCCACGAGACAGAGCAGCCGGGTGCCTTTAACCCAAACGAGGGGTCTACTGGCAGAAAAGACCAAGAAACAATGTAGCAGAAAGTGTTCATTAAAATCTTTTACTCTCAGTAAGGTATTTAAATCCTCCCAGGTAAAGGACCAAATATACCAAAGAGCCAACAGACTTGCCCACATTTTCTTTTTTTTTTTTTTTTTTAAAGATTTTAGTTTTTTCCTTTTTCTCCCCAAAGCCCCCCAGTACATAGTTGTATATTCTTAGTTGTGGGTCCTTCTAGTTGTGGCATGTGGGACACCGACTCAGCATGGCTTGATAAGTGGTGCAATGTCCACGCCCAGGATTTGAACCGATGAAACCCTGGGCTGCTGCAGTGGAGCGTGAGAACTTAACCACTCGGCCACGGGGCTGGCCCCAACCAAATTTTCATATTTTATCCTCATTTACCAAAATTCCTCCATATGTTTCATTCGTTCATTTTTTTCTTTTTAGTTTTTTTAAATGGGAATTAAAAGAAATTTTTTTCTTTATCTTTTAAAGATTGGCACCTGAGCTAACAACTGTTGCCATCTTTTACTTTTCTTTTCTTCTTCTTCTTTCTCTTCTCCCTAAAGCCCCCCAGTGCATAGTTGTATATTCTAGCTCTGAGCGCCTCTGGTGTGCTATGTGGGACGCTGCCCTAGCATGGCCTGATGAGCGGTGCCATGTCTGTGCCTGGGATCCGAACCAGTGAAACCCCAGGCTGCTGAAGTGGAGTGCGAGACCCTAACCACTCGGATACAGGGCCAGCCCCACATTTATTCATTCTTACTGAGCACCAGTTCTGCACAGGGTACCACATGCTAGACTCAGGAAACGTACAATCTATTGATTTTCCAGGCAGAGCTCCTCCAACTACTAGGAAAAGATATTATAGGCGTCTGTCTCTAAATATACATGTGCAGTGTTTACTCAAACAAAAATCACCAATTCTATACTGACAAAAAGTTATTCAAAAGCTGAATTGAATTTATATCATTTCTTTTAACTATGAGCATTTGGTAATTAATATTATTGATCTAAAAGAACAGCGGGGGCCAGCCTGGTGGCACAGCGGTTAAGTGCCTAGTAAAGAAAAAAAAAAGAAAACCTTTCGTAGATCAATGTAGTACTTGTAGAAGCAAATTTCTAGCAGATAGGCTATTCACTAGAACCTAAAGTATAATATGACATCTTTTTTTTTCTTTTAAAGATTGGCACCTGAGCTAACATCTGTTGCCAATCTATTTTTTTCTTTTCTTCTTCTTCTCCCCAAAGCCCTCCTGGTACATAGTTGTGTATTTTCAGTTGTGGGTCCTTCTGGTTGTGCTATGTGGGATGCCGCCTCAGCATGGCCTGATGGGTGGTACCAAGTCCGTGCCCAGGATCCGAACCGCAAAGACCGGGGCCACCGAAGCAGTGCCTTCGAACTTAACCACTCGGCCCTGGGGCCGCCCCTGATATGACATCTTAAATGTAATGTTTTAATGTATATCAATTATGGAAGCCACATATCTTTTTTCCCCCAAATTTTATACAAACACCCCTCTGAAAGTGAGATTAAATTAAAATATCCCCTTCCAGATTTTGTCATCACACACAAAATTCTGAGGACTCTCAAATTCTTGTGCTCAAGAATGCCAGTCTAATCTGCAGAGGTCTTTGTAGCTATCTTAATCTCATGACCCCTCATGTCCTTCAGGCGGAACTTTCAGTTCTCCTCATAACCCGCTGAGATGCCGTTGTTGTTTTTACTGATTATCGTATTTATAGAGCCAGCTTATGGTCTTTATTTCCAAATGAATAAAAGCTGTGCTTTAAAAATCCATCCTCAACTATCAGTCATCACTCCTTCAGACAATCCACAAACTCAAAGCACACACTAATAAATTAGAAGAAAAAAGTATTTTAACCTTGGTACACAACAGATGCTAAATAAACATTTGCGGAGTGAATGAACCTTTCAGAGAACGCACCTTTCTCTGCAAACTGAGAGGTACAAAATAATCCAGTACAACCTATATAGGTGGGGATATTTTTAACAGTAGTTTTTGTTACTGAGTAATTATGGATTTGGTGGCAACAAGAAAGCTGCTTGCTGTTGAGATGAACACAAAGTAAAAAAGCTGTTAGTTTCTGGACTGTGTTCAATAGTGCAGATATAATTGAGACTTTAAAGGAAAATGACAAAGTAGGGTAATCTGTTCATTTTATGAAGTATACTCTAGGATACATGGAAGCCAAATGAGATAAATAAAAGCTGATTCAGTACTGGGACTACACCAGGTCAACAGGCACAGCACGCAATTTATCCCTACTTCCAAAAATAGGTGCTGGGGTAGAGTTTTGAGATCAGTAAGTGGAGAAAAGCCCTAGGGCTCTGGTTCCCAAACTTTGCTGCATATTGGAACCACTCCAGATTCTTTAAAACACACTGGCTCCCAGCCCCCCAAATTGATCTAACTGGCCTCGGGCGTACCTGGGCATTGGGGTTTTTAAAGCTCTGTACAATTCTAATATGCAGCAACTTAGAACCTCCGCGCTAGCATTTTAAAATTCATGATTTTCAAGAACTTACACCTGAGGACTGAGAATCTTCAGCTGAGTGAGGATGTCCTTCTGTACCCTGGGATTAGCTGTGGCAGTAAGAGCCATCACCGGAACAGAGGGAAACTTCTGGCGAAGCATATTCATCCTTTTGTAATCTTGACGAAAATCATGTCCCCACTAGTTGGAAAAAAAATATTGCTTTTCAGACTGTTTGGATCTTCCTTATGTAAAAAGCAAATACTGCTCAATATATTAAGAACCACCTTATTCTTCAGTGAAATAGCAGAATAACTCACTAATTTTTTTTTCTCTTCAGTTCAGAAAATACATATACTGCTGGTAGTATATATTTCTTGGTATTTCAAGACATAAAAACAGCATTTACCTGGCTGACACAATGTGCCTCATCAATAACAAAACGTGCCAAGAGCTTCCTCTCATACAGATTCTCCAAAGTAGTAATCAGTCTGTTACTTGCACAGACCTAGACCAGAAATGTATTAATTAGACATTTAAAAACATTTAAACACCATGTTACCTTAAGGATTTTGTCTCTTAAGTTCCATTGCAACTTAAGCCGTATTAAAAGCTCCACATAAAACTGGTTCTTATTTCAATCTATGAAAAGAATTAGCAGAAGTAATAGAAAATAGCAAATCAGACATTTTAGAATGCTCACCCACACTCAGCAAACAGTTTAGGTAGTAGGTCAGTGGTTCTAAAACTTTTTTCTGCCACAGTCTATCTGAGGGCCACCACATGTTTACAGTGGTAAAAGGGTTACAGATGTGTGTTACACGTGTGCATGTTGTTTGGAGGAAAAATATATACATACCTACATACATGTATATTTGTATTTTTATTAATATATTTTGTATCTCTGTCTATGACAGGGACTAGAAGCAATGACCCTCAAGTAGCAATGACCACGTGTGGCACCCATATCTTGACAGAGACATGTCAAAAGGACACAGAAGCCAGTTTGATGGAGCTCTCCCACTGGCCAAATCTAGGACAATTAGAACATTAAAATACATAATGATCATTGATTATAACCCACTGAATAAATTAAGAACCATGATTTCACATTGATATAAATAAACACGTGGGTGAAAGGGAAAGCACTTTCTTACAGCTAAATTGGAAGAATCCTCATTTGACATTTGTTATAGTATTAACTGATTTGGAGAATCATCAATGGATAATGAAACTCATGGGTAAAAGTCTGATGAGTAACAGGATATTTACAGTCTCAGCGTATCCTACAATAGGATACCTACTAATCACAAAGGCCAAAACAAGTAATTTGACAGTGGAGAAATCTGGCTGACACCATCTTAACCAAGTGATCCAAGTTAACTAACAGGGCAGCAATGGGACATATCAACACTAAATGTCTCCCAACAGGACGCAGTGAGAACCTAGCACCACTTCTGTGACAGTCCTGCCAAAATGAACAACACGAATTGAATCATGAGGAAACATAAAATAAACTCGAATTGAGAGACAGTCCTCAACACAACTGGCCTTTGCTCTTCAAAAATGTCAAAACCATGAAAGACAAAGAGAGAGAAACTGTTTAAAGGACATTAAAGATACATGACAATAAGTGCAACGCAAAATCTAAGATTTTCTTTTGCTATGAAGGACATTATTGGCACAACTAGCAGATTTGGAACAAGATTTATAGATTAAGTAACAGTATTTTTCAATGAACATTTTCCGATGTTGATCATCATACTGAGGTTATATGACAATTCCTTCTTTTTAAGAAATGCACAGCCAAGTATTTAGGATTAAAAGGATATCATCTCTGCAATTTACTCTAAAATGTTCCAGAAAAATATAAAAAAAATCATAGTAATATGTTACCATTTGGAGTTTCTGGGTGAAAGTTATACAGGAATTCTTTGCACTATCCTGTACAATTATGTCAAATTTTAACGTCAAAATTTAAAAACTATATGTATTCTAGTGGGCTTTACTATCACATTTTAAAATAATGATATAAATACAAACCTTCTCTGGAGTAACATATAGAAGTTTTATAATTGGGTCTTTTTTTGATAATTGAAGGTAAATACTTGTAGCTTCTGAGTCGGTCTTATCACCTGTTAGATACGTAGCTGGAATCTAAGTATAAAAGTAGTGAACAATTTAAATTTTACACATTAATCTGATTTAAGCTTATATTTATCCTTAGATTTTATAAATTTTTTATAAGCCTCTCATCAAATCTGTCACAGGAAATATAATCTCAATATAATAAAAATAACAAATAATCAGTACATATTTTTAAAAAACCCTTATTAGGCTTAACTCAAAACACTCTTCCCATTATTACTTCCTTTTCTTTTTTCCTCCTTACTTCCTTTACTTTTCACATTTGTAAGTAAAATAAATATAAATTCAGCATCTAAGTGACTCCAATCCTAATGTATGGCTACATTTATTTTTAGATAAATACATCTTCAGGGTTTTAATGTGTAATAACAATGAGAGGGGCGTAACAGCACAGATGGTGGAACAGCGGCTACCATCACTGCACTAAGACGTTCTTTGTAAGAAAAATCAAACCAGTGGTCTTGTTGAGCAATGGTGGCTCCTAACTCTGAAATCAGTTCTGTAAGATCACAATCAGCAGGATTGAGTAGACTGCTTTCATCTAGTTCCTTAACCTCAGCCAGGAGGAAGAAGGACATATGTGTGTGGGCACACTCATGTGTATGCATTTTAAAATATAAAGGAGTGAGAACTATGTTGATCTGGCAAGAGTAAAAAAAAGAAATCCTTCCATATTATTAAAAAAAATTTGGGGCTGGCCCTGTGGCTGAGTGGTTAAGTTCGCGCGCTCCGCTGCAGGCAGCCCAGTGTTTTGCTGGTTCGAATCCTGGGCGCAGACATGGCACCGCTCATCGAGCCACGCTGAGGCAGCGTCCCACATGCCACAACTAGAAGGACCCACAACGAAGAATATACAACTATGTACCGGGGGGCTTTGGGGAGAAAAAGGAATAAAATAAAAAATCTTTAAAAAAAATTTACATCAGTAAAATACCGCTTAAAAGTTTTTACTAAAGTACATTCTTTTAGAATAAGAGTGAATTACAGAAGGTAATCTGTATCAGAATTTTCAGACATGTGCTTAAATGTACAACTTAATGTTGTGCTTTATTCTTAGGACTCATGAATAAAGAAGGTTATCCAGAGTACTGAAATAGAAGTGCTTTCGAGTCTTTTTTTTTTTTTTTTTTTTACTATTTTTATTATAATTAGTAGTGTTTCAATTTAACTTACATCCAAGGAAGTCAGCTTTTGGACTTGATCTACTATAAGTGATCTCAAGGGAGAGATGACAATAGTGACCCCAGGAGAAACACAGGCGGGGAGCTGGTAACACAAACTCTTACCACCTCCTAAAAGAGAGATGACAAAAAATATCCATCAGGTTCTGTCTTGAGAACATAAAGGTAAAAGTTATAAAGTAAATAACATATAATGTTTAAAACGATTAACTAAGAGGATACCATGTGATATTCCCCACAGTGCCAACAATTTGCCATATTTGAATGAGCCAAAATATTTAGGCAATTTAAATGTGTAAAAATTATCATTAAGACATCTTATATAGGTACAAACGATAGTGAAAGCAACACTCAAGGCAGGAGACTTAAACGGAATGGAAATGTTTTAAAAGTCTACTTGGGAAGTCCAAATACAGCAAACTTTTTATTTCTGGCAGTACAAGGGGTGCTAGGATACTAGGATTAAAATAATTATATTATATAGTATTTAACTTTTAGAGTTAAACTGTGATAAAATATACAAAATTAAAAACCATAGTAAACATGGTTTAATATTTCTTTGACGATCCAAAAGGCACTTTTAGGATCTCAATTTTTTTAAACCACTAGTATGAACCTTTCAACACTGAATATCAGAGCTTTTACTCCCAGAACTTTCTTTTTTAAAGATTTTATTTTTTTTCCTTTTTTTCTCCCCAAAGCCCCCCTGGTACACAGTTGTATATTCTTAGCTGTGGGTCCTTCTAGTTGTGCTATGTGGGATCCTGCCTCAGCATGGCTTGATGAGTGTCTGTGCCCAGGACTCGAATTGGTGAAACCTGGACCACTGCAGCGGAGCGCGTGAACTTAACCACTCGGCCACGGGGCCAGCCCTCCCAGAACTCTTATCAATAAGGTAATATTGAGGTCAGCCCCGTGGCCAAGGGGTTAAGTTCGCGCACTCTGCTTCCGTGGCCCAGGGTTTTGCCAGTTCGGATCCTGGGCGCAGGCCTAGCACCACTCATCAGGCCATGCTGAGGCGGCATCCCACATAGCAGAGCCAGAAGGACCTAAAACTAGAATATACAGCTATGTACTGGGGGGTTTTGGGAAGAAGAAGGAAAAAAAAACCCCAACAGCTTGGCAACAGATATTAGCTCAGGTGCCAATCTTTAAAAAAATAAAATAAAATAAAATAAGGTAATATCCTCAATCTTCCTTTAAAATAAAAGAAGGGTAGAGCCCAGCCCGGTGGCGCAGTGGTTGAGTTCACACGTTCCGCTTCGTCAGCCCGGGGTTCGCAGATTTGGATCCTGGGTGCAGATATGGCACTGCTTGGCGAGCCATGCTGTGACAAGCGTCCCACATATAAAGTAGAGGAAGATGGGCAAAGGTATTAGCTCAGGGCTAATCTTCCTCAAAATAAATAAATAACTTTAAAAAATCCTAAAAAATAAATAAATAAAAGGGTAGAATTACCTTAGCATGTACCAACAGAAGATACAGAGAAAATTTCGAGATCAAAAAAACACCTCTCTCCATGTAACTCCACTTCAAAATGGCCAGACAGTGAGTACACGTCTAATGATACCAAAACGCTCAGTCCCTCATTTCCAACGTCACCCATCTGCTCACGGTAGAAGCTAGGCCAGGCAGATTCTAGGACTTCTATTTGTTTTTTATTTTTATTTATTTTTTTAAAGATTTAATTTTTTTCCTTTTTCTCCCCAAAGCCCCCTGGTACATAGTTGTATGTTCTTCATTGTGGGTCCTTCTAGTTGTGGCATGTGGGACGCTGCCTCAGTGTGGTTTGATGAGCAGTGCCATGTCCGCGCCCAGGATTCGAACCAACGAAACACTGGGCCACCTGCAGTGGAGCGCGCGAACTTAACCACCCGGCCACGGGGCCAGCCCCTATTTGTTTTTTAAAACTATATATCGCTTTCCTTCTTTTTCGCAGGTGTGGCAAGTAAATTTTGTTTTGGCACATATGTGTGAATGTCAAGGAAAGAGCAGGATGCTAAGAATAGAGACCTGAGTTCTAGTTTCTGCTCCACCACTCAATAGGCTATATGAATTTAGACATGCCACTTAATCTTACCGCGCCTCAACTTTATGACCTGCAATGCATACTACATCCGTGGTTTTCAAAAAATTTTCTTGTCTAAAAGAAACCTTATTTGGAATCTTTATATATATATAAACCAAGAGGTTGAAATTGGAGTGGATGGACCCTCAAAATGCCCCCTTGAAACCCTAAAGGACCATGGAAAGCCCTGAAAAATCACTGGACTAGATCACTGTCAGGATCCTCTCCAGCTTTACCTTTGGATTGGGGTAGAAATGGAAGACACAGAGTGACCAACAAGTTAACAAAATTTGAAATCCTTATTATTAAACCAAACTCTTCTAAATTTTAAAATCAGTTTGAAAAAATTCAGGCATCTAGTCAACATTATTTAATAATGATGGCAATAACTAATTGCCAAAGGTCACAACACAAGGCAAGTAAAAGGCAAGGGAGGACTACACACAGGTACTGCAGTTCCAAAGCCCTCATGTTTCCTATCCTAACTGCGTATTTAATATTCTTGGATGAATATAAATCACTGAACAGCTGGTATAAACTTTAATAGCACAATGAAAAAAAAGTCCCGGATCTCCGCAAAACTGAGGCCAAGAAAGAACTATGCTAAATGCTTTCATTTAATCCTCATGACGCACGGTGAAGCAGGGCCCTCGTCCTACCCCCCTGCACACACGAGGGAACTCAGGTTCGGGGAGAGGAGTGCCTCGTTCAAGGCCATACCACTAACCAGAGTAAGAGCTGCGCTTTAAGCTCAGGCCACCACCCCAGAGCTGATGATTTTAACCCTCATGTGACACCAGACTGGACCTAATAAACTGCCAGAAAAGGTCACTGTCTCTGATAGTAATTTTTTTGTTCATGTTCCAGACTAAGTTAGGACTGGAAAAAAGAAAAATTCCCAAAGAGAACTGCTAGATCAACTCAACACGATGAGCTGTGAGATGAAAATCATCAAGGGCTATAAACGTTATCATGTCAACAATGAGAACAGAGGGTTCTCACTGCTGCACGGGAGGCTTGGAGGTCCCTAAGTGACAGAGATACTGTGTAGGTGTGCTTTTTATTTCTATTAAACGGCTCTCATTTCACATCTGCCAATGGATTCCTGCCAATTCGTATCTAAAAATACATACCAGTGGGCATTAAGATAAAACAGTCTTCACCAAGCAGTGCAGCGTTGATGGCCTCTAGCTGATTAGTTCTAAAATGATGCAGGCCAAATTTTTTATGAAAAATCTTCATCATTTCTTTTGTATGAGGAAAACTAAGACTTTGGAAACGCTCATGTTTCAGATTTCCGGATGCTAAATTTTGCGCCGACTTGACTAAGAAAATGAATGTTAAGAAAAAGCAGAGCATTAATGTAACAAGTCAGTTTTAGCATTTACCCTTTGCCCTGAGAATTGCTGGCCTACGTTTCCCTGCAGCAAATTCCTTCTTTAACCATTTACTGGGGTTTCCTCCCCAACTGTCAGAGTCCCCGGAGGAGACTTCCTAATTCACATTTTCCTTGATTTTTCTGCAGCACTCCCACTATTATCCCTCCTTCCTCCTCGCTCTTGACTTGAGACGATGGTGAGATTTCCACGCGATTTAAACTCCCTTCCTTAGCTGCGCTTCGTCCACCGCCTCTGAAACTTCGGAGTCTTGCAGACACTTGGGACCGGGCTCTTGGGACATGTTTTTTTGGCATTTTCCTAGTCCCCTAATTTTAAACATCACCTCTGTTCACAGAACGTCTAGATCTCTTTCTTAAGACCTGGCCGACACCCTCCTCAGTTCCAGTCCCGCATGTATCTCCAACTGTCTGCAAGACATTTCTACCTGAAGGACTTAGCAACACTTTAAGCTCAAAAATCTTAAAACAGCCCTCCTCAGCGCTTCTCCAAATCTGTCTCTGCCTCCTGACTCCCCCGTCTCTGTTGATGGTGCCGCAGTTTTCCCAGGCACCGCGTCTGGACGCTCGGTCGCCTTGGCTTCCTCTGATTCTTCCTCCATAGTGTCTCACACCCACCCGGAGCTCTGCAGCCTCACTGTCGCAACTGTGTTCAGCTTGGAGAACAAGAGGTGCTCACGCCAGCCCTGGCAGCTACTCTAACCCCAACACTCACAGCCTCAAGGATGATTGTGAACATCAAGTGTGACACACTCTAACATGATACAAAAATAAATCCACTAATGGTTGTCTTAAAGGTCAACAGCATAACTGTAAGAACAACCTCTGTGGCATTAAGTCATCAACGGTAAAAATAGGGAGGGCTGTACTTTATAAAACTTTTACGCACATAAACTTGTTCAGTTAAAAAACACTTTGTGATAACTTTATAAGGTTGATGTAAGGTTTTAAAATTGATTTTGGCTTTTCTCTGCAGCCTTTATAGTGCCTAATTTCACTCCTCCCAAACTCCTCTCACTGGACTGTGAGCTCTAATAGGGCAGAAGTGCTCATCATGCATCTGTCCACCACCAGAACCTGGCACAGGACATGGCACATGGTGGGCACTCAATAGTATTTGCTGAATGAGTTAAAGGGATTCTAGGCCAAAAGAAATAATTTGATTCATTTAAGAAATTTCTGACTTCATCTTTCTTAAACTGCCCTATATTTAATATTTTAAGACATAACACACGCTTCTCTACTTTATAAATTGATCAGTTCTCATCAATCCAGAATTCTAAAAATACACACCATTACATTTTTAACATATAAATTCAGCTTTGCTTTTTACCTATCCCCTAAACCATTAAAAACTTGGTCCTCGTGAGTTTTATTGTTTTAGGAACTAAAAATGTTAGTTTAAAGGCAAAGCACATTTGTGATGACTTTAGAGCTTTACTATAATAGGTTATAATTACACATTTTAGAAAACTACAGCTGCTACAGAGACAAAAGAGCAACTTGCTTTTGAAATTGTGATTTGTAATTCATATTATCAGCAGAAATCTGCATAGAAACAATGTAGTTTTTAGGCAATGATGATTTGCTATGGTTGTTCTTATACAATTCCTATTTTGGACAGTTTTGTTTTCATATGAAATAGAAGCATTCAATTTATTTTAAACTTACCAGTGCAATTCTGAATTGACTCTGAGAAGTTTTTATTTTGAGCAGTAGATGCCACTGGAAGACAGTTTGTCTTGGCTGAAGAAATTCTTTCTGATACTGATTTAACTGGCCCACCTTCCTTAACAGGTTGATAGGCAGCTGTGGAAGATTTGCTGGCTGCTAAATTATGCACTATATTTTCCCAGTCATCATCATCATCAAAGTCATCTATGTCAAAATTATCGATTTCACGGGAGGCCTGGATTTCTCTTTCTAAGTCATTTACTGAAGCAGTGTGTTTATTCTGATCTTTCACAGCAGTGCTTGTGAGAACATTTCCTGGAAAATAGGAGCTTTCATTTCTTTTTTCTATCCTTGGTGTTTCAGCCCAGTTGCTGCTTACAAAAGACTTCTGTAAATGGGAATTGAATAATGGTCTTTCAAAGAGATTCTTCGTGGTGGCTGAGAATCCTGTCTTTCCTGGGGTAGTAGTCAGTAAACATTCTCCAGCAGAAATGGAATTTGAGGGAAGGTGTGGAAAATTGAACTCAACAGAATTCTCTGTGGGACAGGAACCAGCCTTTGGCAACGCATAAGGCGAGGAGGCAGATGCCACATCCTCCACAGGGCTACCGAGGGAATCAGGCCTGCCTCTCCACGTCGAGCCAAGAACACCGGCATCACTTGTGTTAAAATCCACTTCAGCTAGGAGTTTCCTTCTGAAGAGAGAACACAGAGAAGCACATTAAAGAAGAGCAGTCTACAATGTAGGCCACACAAGTACATCTTTAGTTTTCATCCCAAATTGTGACAAAATATATCCTCTTTTTCCCAATCTCAAAAATCTGAATATAAGTACTAAAGGAACAGTTTGGAAAAGTAAATAAATTTAAAACATAGTGACAATTATCCTGTTCAATTTCCTGGCCAGAATGCCTGGAAATTTTGCCCTGCACATTTCTGACTTGGAGTGGTAGAAATGCAATCAGATATATTCCAGAAGTAGAAAAATCAAAATACCTTATGTTGCGCTGCTGAAGCAGTTCGTTCCCACAATTCAAAGCTTTCAGTTCAGCATCAGGAATCGTATCAACCAATTTACAGATATGGTCCATCACGTGAATAAGCTGCTGCTGTAAACTTATCTGTCTAACTATAAAGTAATTACGTTAATATTTTTCTTTGAAAACAAAAAAGGTAAAAATTTGAAAGTCATGCATGTAAAATTTGAAGTAGTTTAAAAACAAGGTAAAAAACATCGAGATATTGTCCTATTATCTGCTTGTGAAATAACTTGAAATCAGATTTCCTCTATTCTATATGATGAGAGCTCATAACTATGTTAACATTTAATTTCAGGTTAATTCTTAATATTTCTCTCAGGGTAACCAAGGTCCTTGCAAGATACAAAAGTTTATCAATTTACTATCATTTTTCTTTTTTACTAATTTCAGGGGTAAATCTCACCATGCCCACACCAAGCATATCATAAGGGCTTGGAATGGTAAGAGCCCCAGTTGTTCTGGTCTGCCTGGCATCCAGGCTCCCTTTCAGTGATGACAGCAGAGCACTTGACTTCTTTTTGGAGACCACCCCTCCCCGACTCCCTCACTGGGTATCCGCGTAAGAAGAGCACCCCTCCCCAACTCCCTCACTGGCTATCTGACGTAAGGCAGCTCAATGAGAATTAGGTCTGGGAGTTTTTTGACTGATTGGAAAAGAGGATCTCTCTTTTCAACGAGCTAGACAGTCTACTGGTGGCCATCTCTGCCACCAGACAGGAAAACACAGCTTGAAAATAAGACCAAGACAAGGGAAAGCAGAAAACAGAGACAGAAAGAAATGGGGGACTGAGAGGGAGAGATGGGATGAAGAGAGGAGAGAGAAGGCAGGTGTGAGAGAAATTCCTGATGACAACATATGGACATCTGAATCCAGCCAGCCCACTCCACACTGTTTTGTTTAAACTATATAACTAGGAAACGTCAAAGGAGGTGAGGCTTTAGATGAAGAAAAGAAAAAAAACGGACTAGGGTAGCAGTGGGAAGCAAGGAAGATGCCTACTCCAGCCCCAGGGCCTAAGGAGAAATAAACAGTTGAGGGAGGCTGCAGAGGAAAGAGTCCTCTCAGGAGACAGTCAGAAATCTGGGGAAGAAAACGTTCAGAGACGAGAATGAAGTTACTGGGAAGATGCAGACTGAGGGCAGTCAGCTGAAGGGTGCACAGAGCACGAAGGGGGGAAGACAGCACAGACCAGGGGTGCAGAGGGCAGTGCGGGGACAAGCATCCGTGTGACAAAGACTCGGGAAATGTGGACTCTTACTAGTGACTGATGTAAACAGGGATGTGCGGGATGAGATGGTAAAGTGGGACTGCTTAATGCCTATTTTACATCTGTTTTCTCTCCAAGGAGAAGGAGCATCAGATTGGAAAGAGGAGAGTAAATAATTGTCTGAAGGAAATAAAAGCCAAGAGGGGCTCAGAGAGTGACACAGCAGTTGGAAAGGAGCTCAGGTCTCCTTGTCTAGACAGACCACACCTCAGAATACAAAGGAAATGCGCAAATAAGATCTCGCTGATCCGTGAGGCACCTGGTGAACAGGACAGCTGATGGAAGAGTGAAGACAGGCAAACATTGTTCTAACTTTCAAAGAAATTCTAAAGTGATGGCCAAAAGCTACAGGCTGGTGATCTTGATGTTAATTCAGAGTAAAATTCTAGAATATGCTCTCAAATGGCTGCTTTGTGTGCTCTAAGAAGGAGAGGAAACAATTACAGAGTTAGCAAGAGTTCATAAAAATAAACCAGCCCTCTTAACATCTTTCCTTCTTTGAAAGGATTACTAGACTGTCAGATAATAACTATCATTTATTTTTTTTATTTTTATTTTTTAAAGATTTTATTTTTCCTTTTTCTCCCCAAAGTCCCCAGGTACATAGTTGTGTATTTTTAGTTGTGGGTCCTTCTAGTTGCGGTATGTGGGACGCCACCTCAGCAGGGCCTGATGAGTGGTGCCACATCCGCACACAGGATTCAAACTGGCGAAACCCTGGGCTGCCGAAGTGGAGCGTGTGAACTTAACTACTTGGCCATGGGGCCAGGCCCAAATAACTACCATTTATTAAAGGCCGACAGCACCCTGGGTACTTCACCTCGAACCCTGACAACTCCCCAGCAAGGCAGATATTACTCTCCTTGTTTTACAGAAGCAGCAACTGAGGTCTAGAGAAGCTTAACTAATCTGTCATGGTCACACAGCCAGGAGGAAGAGGAGACAGGTTTGTGTCCCAGGTCTGCACCACTTGAGAGCCAATGTCCCACCCATTGCCTCTTGCTGCCTCACACCCTGAACTTCTGGAGTCCATGTCCATGGACAAGGGAGAGAAACATGGTCTGAAGACATATCTGTAATTAGTTAAACAAGAAGTGGTGCTGAATGAATTGACGTCAGCCAGGAGGGAGGCCTCTAATGCCATTCTGCAGGACTCTGTCCTTGCCACTGTCCTAGTGGACCATTTTATCAGTGAAACTTACTGATGTAGAAACAGCATGGTGCAGCGGCTGGAGCCTCAAGTCTGCCGGGTTCAAAGCCTCACCCTAACGCTGCCTAAGTCACAACTCTGTGTAACTACTTAACCATTCGTATCTCAGTTTCCTTATCTGTAAAAACTGGATAACGGAAACTACCTAAAAGGGCCACTGTGAGGATTAAATTTGTTAATATTGTAAGGCACTTAAAAGAGTGCTTAGGACATGAGACATTTCAGCAACATCCCTGACAATAAATTCAGAGACCAAAATAAACAAAAAGAAATTTGGAGAAAACAGAAGCAACGCACAGAGACCACTACATGTGTGTGTGCATGCACACACACACACAATCAGTACAGCACCCATCAAACAAGAATAGAATGCACTACAAAAATATTCAGAGGATAAAAAAGAGCTCTTGGAAACTGATTTTATAAAAATGAAAAATTCCATAGAAGAGTTAAAGATACAATTGAGGAAATCTCCCAGAAAAGCAAGAGATGGAAAATAGAAAAGATAATCGATGGAGGCCCAATATCCAAATCGAAGTTCCAGGAAGAGTGAAACAAAACAAATAGAAGAAAATAAAAAGAAATAACACTAGAAAAATTTCCAGACTAGACAGACACAAAACTCTAGGCTGAAAGAGCCCCTGGGAAGTAGAAAGCAAGAGCGGGAAAGGAGGCTACTATTTTTCAAAGTCTTGTAGAGCTACTGGATTATTTATAGTTGATATTTAATAGAAAATTTTAAAATGAATTAGAAACAAATCAAACAAATCAAAAGTATCAAACTTTAAGTGAACATCAAGACCCAAACCCAGACTACACACAAGGGTGAACAGGAGGATGAAAGTCTAGAAACCAGTATCTACAGGAAGAGTTTAAAGACCTAATGAGATTTAGCTTAAAAAAAAAAAAAGGAGAACAAACTCCTAGGAGCTTTAGACTTATCTCACAAGGATTAAAGTTACAGGAAAGCAAATTCTGGCTCAATATGTGAAATAATTTTCTAAAAAACACTTGTTCTAACAAGTAGCTGTTCAAAATAGAGAATGAATTATGTTGTGAGAACATGAGTTTCTGAGTTGTTCGAGCAAATGCTGGCTGACGAATGAACAGGGATGATTCTATTTAGAGCAAAAGGAACTACAAACTTGCCATCTTACACTTTACAGCCACAGGGTAAAGATACAATCTTTGCTTTCAAAAGTAAGCAGTTAAAATATGTGATCTGTTGAAAATACTTTTGAAAAAAAAAAAAAAGAAAAAAAAAAAAAGAAAATACTTTTGTACCGTCACAGTCTGTGCTCGTTTCTTGATGAGGCTGCTGTACAGTCATTTTCTCAGCTTTTGACAAGTCCTCTGATGTGCTAAGACCATCTTTTCTGTCAGGGGTGTCAAGGTCCTTTAACACACTACAAATTAAAAAATATAAAACCAATCATAGTCTAGACTGGACCAAATGCATAATTTTTCCTCTAATATTTTTCCAACTCTGGTCAGACGATATATAACAGAAAAGAAAACAATGTATTTGTCTCTCGTCTATTCTAAAACCTCTTTCGCTGGCCCTAAAGTCTGCTGTCTTCTGGCCCCAAGAGACCTTTTCACCTGCATCTCCGGTGATGCCCTTTCGACAACGCCACACTCCAAGCACAGGGCATCACTTACCCTCCTCACATGAGCCCCGCGTTGTCTGCCTCAGGGGTTTTGCTTCTGCTCTTCTCTTGACTGGGAAAACCCACCATTCCAAGCTCTTCTTACCCAAATCACACTTGTTCTTCTAGGCCCAGCCTAAGTGTTACTTCTCCTATTTCTTCAGCAGGTGGTTATTAACATCTCTCTCTTCTGAAACTCCAAAGCATTTTATCCAGACTTTTCTTATTATGCCAATGTGTATATATGTGTATCTGTACATATAATTAACTCATGCAGATTATAAAAAAATATTAACACATATAAACATGGTCAGTCTGACTGGATATAACAAATATCTTAAAAGTAACAAAATAAATTAGTACTAAATGAGTGTCAAAGAGAGGGTAAGGGTACTGGGGCTGGCCCCATGGCCGAGCGCTTAAGTTCGCGCGCTTGGCTTCGGCGGCCCAGGGTTTCGTCAGTTCGGATCCTGGGAGTGGACATGGCACCGCTCATCAGGCCATGCTGAGGCAGCATCCTACATGCCACAACTAGAAGGACTCACAACTAAAAACATACAACTATGCACTGGGGTGCTTTGGGGAAAAAAAGGAAAAATAAAAATCTTTTTTTTTTTTTTTTAAAAAAAGGGAGAGTACTGTGGAAACCCAAAGATAGAGAACACTTTCTGGAACCTGAGGAGGCTTCACCGAGGAGGTAGCATTTGAGGAACGATGGGTATGGGAAAAGTAACAGATCATGAAGGACAGACAAAAAGGGCAATCTATTTATTGATACCCAGGAATCAATGGTACTTTTCTAAAGCAGGATTTTGGAATGCAATCTTCTAACTAAATCAAACAGTGATGATTAACTATATTCTATACATTTTTAAAAATGATAATATATTGTAATTAAAGAAAGGGCTTTATTGTTTAGAAATGTTTTCCAGATTGTTGGTTTGTCTCATAGGTTCACTGGAGCTTAGGTTACTGTAAGGGCATAATTGGAGCTAAAACTGTAAATGTAACTTGGGGCCTGAAGACAAAGGATTTTGAGGGCCATCTAAAGAGGTTTAGGAGTAGAAGAGACACAAAAACATGTTTCTATTTTCTGCTACATATTATCTGAACATTACGCCTCTGAAAGTAATTCAGAAGTCACAAGCAGTATTTTAAAATGAAATAAAACATAGGCTGGCCCCGGGACCAAGTGGTTAAGTTCACACTCTCTGCTTTGGCGGCCCAGGGTTTTGCTGGTTTGGATCCTGGGCGCGAACCTAGCAGTTCTCATCAAGCCATGCTGAGGCAGCGTCCCACATGGCACAACTATAGGAGGACTTAGAACTACAATATACAGCTATGTACTAGGGGCTTTGGGGAGAAGAAGGGGAAAAAGATTAGCAACAGATGTTAGCGCAGGTGCCAATCTTTAAAATAAATAAATAAATAAATAAAACGTAACAAAATTTAAGCATGCACTGCACACAAAGTATCACTTGTGAAAATTCTATTTCAGTTTTATTATACAAATATGTATATGAGGTTGTAATATTAAAAACAGAATCTACCTTAGGAAAAACCTTGGAAATAACCATTTTCCAATTGCTGAAGATCTAGGTAAAGTTAATTATGGTATGACAACTCAATAAATTATGTAGCCATTAAAAGGAATAAAAATAAAGACTATGTAACACTACGGAAAATGTTTTTAAAATAATGTTAAAAGAAGCATAATAAGTTATAGTTACATGTTGATTACAGTAACGCAAAAATCATACACACATGTAGGGAAGGATCAAAACTTAACAGGATAAAGAATCTATTTTGTTTGTTGGAATTGTGAGACTACAAGTATCCTGTTAAAATGGTTACAATGTTATCTGTGCAATACACACTCTTTTTATAAACAAAGAAAAAGGCCAGGCATTCAATAAGGGAACAGGTATGGCCCAGGAAACAGTGCTACACTGGATGTTAGTCCCTTTGTTGTTAACTGCATCATCCTGGGCCTCAGGGCTTCACCTGTTCAATAAGAATGCTGATTTAGAATCTAGACTCTATATGAACTTCTGCTCAGTTTTTCACTTTCTACAGTTCTAGCTGAATTTCTATCAGAAGGGAGCAGGGGAGAGGGGAGCTCTTACAGGTTTTTAGTTTTGTCATCAAACAGTAATCACCAGTCAGCCTTCTCAACCTCTTTAAACATCCCAACCCACCTGTTAAAACATAAACCCAGATAAGCTAGGTTATGCAGGCAAACCCCTCTTCCTGCCTGTCTTCCTTAATTAAGGGGATATACTAGAGGGATCTGTTTCTCATCAAAATATTGGTTAGAAGTGTAGTATATGCACCACCACTCAATGGACTGGGGGTGAGGACAGAGGTCACACTGACTTTTAGTACTTTAAGCTACTGATAAGCTATGTGGATATCTCTTTTTCTCATAATATTACCAATTAACCACAATCTTGTCACTAATTTACTACAATTCAGTGAAGACAGACGCAATGACCAATTCTATCCTGCAGGGTTTTTTAAAAAAAGGACTTATTACTTACTAAGTCATTTCCTAAATAAGGAGTTAGTTTTGTGCCATTTCAGGTCTAGGAGTTTGGAAACATAATATTTTTAGGAATATATTCCACATGTCAAAATCAACTACAGAAAATTGTTTTGAGGTCCCACGTAATTAATCATAATGGAACTTTATAGCTTTAGAATACCACCAACTAAATAAAATGTATAAATGGGGATTGTTTGATGTTCTCATTTAAATATAAAATGAACTGTGCAGAGGCATGAAATTTATCTATGTAGAAATGACACTACAGAACTAAATTATTTCAGATATTCCAGAAACAAACAATATCTATTAATTAGTTAGCTGTTTTACCTAAGGCATTTTAAAGAGGAAGAAGAGCCAGAAATCATTCCTTCTTCTGGAGAAGGTGGAACAAAATCCATGTCATAATCATCTTCATCAAACTCAACACATGGAGATTTCTCAATTGAATGTAATTCCTTTTCTTCCAAGTTTTTCTTCTTTTCACCACTATCTATGTTGATAAACATAAGTTATTTCAATAATCAACGACACAGCAAGAATAAGGTGTGAGCACTTAGCACTTCAGGCAAGTCACAAACAGCAACACCACTGGGTATACAGCCCTCTCCTTTCACGTGTTAATGCTGGCTTGTTTCCTCATAAATGATTATCGAGTCAACTGGATCGATTCCGGTGAATGCTGGATTGAGGCTGAAGATTTGCGTAAGGATTTTCAAGACTGTCTCATGAAGTTAATTACGGAACGCATACTAAGGATCAGCACTTTTGCTTTTCTGTTTTTTCACTCATATTTAAGGGTAAAGTGCAACAAATAAGTCTGGTAACTGTACAAATGCTGTTGTGTGTACACATAACTCTCACTACCACAAAGGCTTCACAGCCATTTAAGTCTACCAGATTCAGTGTCTCTCTTGACTACTTGGGAAAACACAATGCCAAATTGTTGCTCTCTAGTTTACTTTTACCAAATCTTCTCTTCATAAACAGCAACACATTTGATTAGACTACAGTTTTGCTTATTAATCACTTTTCAGTCCTCTTTCACTCTACAGTAACCTTGATTCTGGTGTTTAAAAACGTTAGTCTCATATTTCCAAGTATCTGATAAGGTAGGTACTTCCACATATGGCTAATCTCAGCTATTAAGTTCTGCACATCTAATAACTATGAAAACTAAAGAGAAAATAATTAGAATGTAATTTATAATACTTTAACAGCATGATTAGATTGTATTATACATCAATATTAGGTGGCAGCAAGCCATAAAGGAATTATAATAGAAAGGCTTAGTTTCACGTCCCAATTCTACCACTAACCAGCCAGTAGACCCTTAAGAAGCCATTTTAACCTCTAGGGGCTTTATTTTCTTCACATGTAAAATCACAGAGCTATCTTTGGTGTTAATCTAAAAACTATATTAGCAGAATTGGGGCTGGCCCCGTGGCCAAGTGGTTAAGTTCGTGCTCTCTGCTGCAGGCGGTCCAGTGTTTCGTTGGTTTGAATCCTGGGCGCGGACATGGCACTGCTCATCAAACCACGCTGAGGCAGCGTCCCACATGCCACAACTAGAAGGACCCACAACGAAGAATATACAACTATGTACCGGAGGGGCTTTGGGGAGAAAAAGGAAAAAATAAAATCTTAAAAAAAAAAAATTTATATTAGCAGAATAAAATCTTTCATCAGTAGGCCCTGCCTCAAGAATGCGGCCAACAGACTGCTCAGTAAGCACTTCCATAGATCCTAAAGACAAAAGCAGTATCATATTTGTTGCTGTTCCTAATGCCTAGCTTTGAATAAACTAATACAATCAACATATTGAAATGAGATAAAATAATGATTTTTACCTCTTTCCTCTCCCAAAGAATGACTTTCCTGCATATCTTCATTTATAAGCTCTTTGGAATTGGGGCCATCATCAATGCAAATCACATCACTACTTAACCATTCTGAGTCATCCTGTTTCTTAGTCAAATCTACTTGCTCGATTTCAGAGGAGGAAGGAGTCAAATCAGCCTTTACTGAATTTGCTTTAGGAAGCTGCGCTTTCAAAAAGGTTCTCTTGGACTTTTTACATTTCTGAGCAGTGCTCACTCTTACAGAGTGATTTCTGGATGGTGTAACAAATGCTTTTGAACTTCCAGAAGTATCAAAGTCATCCGTATCATCCCAGTCATTGATGGTAATAAAAGAATCTGATGAAGAACTAAATTCTAATTTCTTGAAAGTAGCATCACGAGATTTCTTTACAACTGGTGTCTTCTGGGTAGTACATAAAACTTCCTGAGGAAACTGCAACAAATCTGGCAGTAATGGTTTTGAACCAATTCTCTTGGTTTGCTGTCCTCCTGGAGCTTTTTTAAAGTCACTGATACTTGTCTGCTGATTTGGGGGAGGCGGTAAAGGTTCAGTGAAGGAACGGGCCTCAGTAACATTAACATCTTTATCACTCAACACCGGTGTTTTTGCTACTGACACACTAGTTACAGACACATCATTGGCTGAAGATATTTTCTTTTTAAAAGTGAAACCTCTGAAAAACAATTGAAAAATGAATTAGATGGATTAATTTTAACAAACCCACCAACTGTACAAAACTCTAAATTTCTTTTACTAATTTATATAACAACTTTTCTTCATTGTATCACAAATGAGCAAAGCATCCATCGCCTTCTTTGAATTTAAAATTTATAAGGTAACTTAAATTATACTTATTATGGGCTGATCTTTCCTATTCAGAAGCTAATTAATCAATTTTGAGAGGATCCAGGCCATTCCCACTACTTTATTTCTCAGGCGAGCAGTCTTTAATTAACAGCTACTCCAGAGGGCGGGGACAGCATAAGTAAAAAAGAGAAGAGGCTCAAATGTGGCTACGTGTTGCTACTCTGATAAAAGTTTTACGGGAAGAGTTAAACACTGTTAGCCATGCTGAAATCAGGACAAGCAAAAGAGACAAGAGTCCTCGACTCTGCTGGATTTAGTGACATGAGGGTCAACGGTGACTTCAAAGTCAAGCACCCAGAACAGTGTCCAGAACCTGGTGAAAGCACAATAAAGGATATGAATTATTATTAGATGGCATTAGGAGTTTGGAAGATAGCTTGGAGGAAAGATCAGAACTGGAGAGCTACAGATTCCTTATAAACTGTTTTTGGAAAGGATATAAAACTATATTAAAATATCAAAAATACCTATTTGCCCAAATTTACAAGAAGATTCATTATTCATTCATTCAACAAATATTTACTGAGCAAGTATTATGTGCCAGGAAGCACGGAAAGGTGCTGAACAATTTATTACCTGGTGCTGCTAAAACATGCTCTACCATTAATTTACAAAGTGGGGAAATCACTGACCCTCTCAGGTTTGTTTCCTCGTCTGTACAAGGAAAGGGTTGAAGGGAAAGAGCTCTCATCTCTAAGACACTGTTAGTGCCTGTATGACAGCAAACCAACCAAAATACTTACGAAGATTTTGGTTTTGAAAGACTTAATTTATTATTAAGTTTTCTGGCTGAATGACGCTCCAGTTGCTCCTGTAGATTATTTAGAGGAACAGCAGCCATGATCCTAAAAAGTGAAGGAAAAAAATCTCAGTGGAGTTACATACTTTGCATTAATCATAATATTTGTTGGGGGGTGGAGTACTATTCCAACTGTGCCCAGAGTAATGAGGCCTCTTTTGGGGGGTCAATAAATTGTTTTGACATTTACAATTGGTGACATTTGACATATATAATCTTTAATAACAGAAGGCTCACTTAAATAGCAAAATGACCTGGTTTTCCCCCAATGCTAAAATAAGCACAAAAGACATTAAGGAAAGGATTATTAGGAAAGGCCTTGCAGAAAAATGGGACCTGGCCTGGCCTTGAAGAATAAATGGGAGCTGGACAGAAAGTAAGGTGGGAGAAAATGATCAAAGCATACTGAAAATCCAAAGAACAAATGAACAACTAAATTCTCTACCCAAGAGGAAAACTGGGAAAAGAAGAAAGAGCACCATCAATGAGAGGAATGGTTTACCAGCAAGACATCGTGTTTCATAATATCTGGTTTCAACCTGAAAGAATACTTTTACAAAGCACATTTATACCCCTTGCGTAACAAATTGTGCTATTGCTGACCTACTGCCTGGGATAACGTACAGCTTAAGCCACGTTAAAATTACTGGGGCTGAAGGAAGACAGAATAGCCGAAATCTATGAATGGTAAAAAATCCTCATTTTAGCTGATAGTTACAACTCCCTTTCCCATTCTATCTTTACCAGAGATCTACTTTTATTTTAGGTCACCTATCTTAGGAGGAAGGGTTAACAACACTAGATGATATTCACGGAAATAGGAAGCTTTAGATAAATCATATTCCACTCACTATTAAAATAACCTGTTTAACAATTGTTTTACTTTAAATATTAGTGAAAAGAAAAACTTGGGAGAAACTGAATTACATTCAATTGAGAAATATCATTGTGTTGAGCTTGTTGAAGGTGATTAAGATACAGATTTTGTTCCGCCTTCTCCAGAAGAAGGAACGATTTCTGGCTCTTCTTACTCTTTAAAATGCTTTAGTAAAACAGTTAACTAATTAATAAACACGGAATAATTCACATGGATATGCAAATTATATCTTAATAAAGTTGTTACCAAAATATTAACATTAAAAAGTAGACAGAAGAGTATAATGAACTCCTACCACCCATCACCCAGAGTCACAATTCTCAACTCATCCAAAACTGTTTCATCTCTACACACATCCCAGGGTTCTCACTTCACCAGTCTGGAAGCTGACCTCTCAAAATGGTGATATTTTAAATGTCATTCTTTATTCATTAGCTGAAATATTTCTATCAAAAGAAATCTCCTTTGGAAGACGTTAAAAACAACACAATAATAGTAGGGGACCTCAACACCCCACTCACATCAATGGACAGATCATCCAGACAGAAAATCAACAAGGAAATAGTGGAGTTAAATGAAAAACTAAAACAATTGGACTTAATAGACATATATAGATCACTCCACCCTGAAAGAGCTGAATATACATTCTTCTCAAGTGCACATGGAACATTCTCTAGGATAGACCATATGTTGGGAAACAAGGCAAGCCTCTACAAATTTAAAAAAATTGAAATAACAACAAGCATCTTCTCAGATCATAGTGCTATAAGGCTAGAAATTAATTACAAGAAAAAAGCTGAGAAAGGCACAAAGATGTGGAGACTAAACAACACACTACTGAACAAGCAATGGATCATTGAAGAAATTAAAGAACAAATAAAAAAATACTTGGAAACAAATGAAAATGATAGCATGCCATACCAACTCATATGGGATACAGCAAAAGCTGTATTAAGAGGAAAATTCATCGCAATACAGGCACATCTTAACAAACAAGAAGAATCCCAAATAAGCAACCTTAAAGCACACCTAACTGAACTAGAGAAAAAAGAACAAATGAAGCCCAAAGTCAGCAGAAGGAGAGAAATAATAAAAATCAGAGCAGAAATAAATACTATTGAAACGAAAAAGGCAGTAGAAAGGATCAATGAGACAAAGAGCTGGTTTTTTGAGAAGATAAATAAAATTGACAAACCACTAGCCAGACTTACAAAGAAAAAAAGGGAGAAAGTTCAAATAAACAAAATCAGAAATGAGCGAGGAGAAATAACAACAAACTCTGCAAAAATACAACAGATTATAAGAGAATACTACAAAAAACTATGCCAACAGAATGGATAACCTAGAGGAAATGGATAAATTCTTGGACTCCTACAATCTCCCAAAGCTCACTCAAGAAGAGGCAGACAATTTGAACAGACCAATCACAAGGAAAGAGATTGAAACAGCAATCAAAAACATCCCAAAGAATAAAACCCCAGGACCAGATGGCTTTCCTGGGGAATTCTACCAAACTTTCAGAGAGGATTTAATACCTATCCTTTTCAAGCTATTCCAAAAAATTAGGGAAGATGGAACACTTCCTAACACATTCTATGAGGCCAACATCACGCTGATCCCAAAACCTGACAAGGACACCACGAAAAAAGAGAACTACAGGCCAATATCACTGATGAACATAGATGCAAAAATTTTAAACAAAATTTTGGCAACCAGAATTCAGCAATTCATCAAAAGAATCATACATCAGGATCAGATGGGATTCATACCAGGGACACGGGGATGGTTCAACATCCGCAAATCAATCAACGTGATACACCACATCAACAAACTGAGGAATAAAAACCACATGATCATCTCAATAGATGCAGAGAAGGCATTTGACAAGATCCAACAGCCATTTATGATAAAAACTCTGAACAAAATGGGCATAGAAGGAAACTACCTCAACATAATAAAGGCCATATATGACAAACCCATAGCCAACATCATACTCAATGGGCAAAAACTGAACCCCATCCCCCTGAAAACAGGAATGAGACAAGGATGCCCTCTATCACCACTCTTATTTAACATAGTACTGGAGGTCCTGGCCAGAGCAATCAGGCAAGAAAAAGGAATAAAAGGAATCCAAATAGGGAGGGAAGAAGTGAAACTCTCGCTGTTTGCAGACGACATGATCTTATATATAGAAAACCCCAAAGAATCCATTGGAAAACTGTTAGAAGTAATCAACAACTACAGAAAAGTTGCAGGGTATAAAATCAATTTGCATAAATCAGTAGCATTCCTATACTCCAGTAATGAACCAACAGAAAAAGAACTCAAGAATACAATACCATTCACAATCGCAACAAAAAGAATAAAATACCTTGGGGTAAACTTAACTAAGGAAGTGAAGGACCTATATAATGAAAATTACAAGGCCTTTCTGAGAGAATTGGATGATGACATAAGGAGATGGAAAGACACTCCATGTACATGGATTGGAAGAATAAACATAGTTAAAATGTCCATTCTACCTAAAGCAATCTACAGATTCAACGCCATCCCAATCAGAATCCCAATGACATTCTTTACAGAATTAGAACAAAGAATCCTAAAATTCATACGGGGCAACAAAAGACCCCGAATTTCTAAAGCAATCCTGAGAAAAAAGAACAAAAAGGGAGGCATCACAATCCCTGACTTCAAAACATACTACAAAGCTACAGTAATCAAAACAGCATGGTACTGGTACAAAAACAGGTGCACAGATCAATGGAACAGAATTGAAAGCCCAGAAATAAAACCACACATCTATGGACAGCTTATCTTTGACAAAGGAGCCGAGGGCATACAATGGAGAAAAGAAAGTCTTTTCAACAAATGATGCTGGGAAAACTGGAAAGCCACATGTAAAAGAATGAAAATTGACCATTCTTTTTCACCATTCACCAAAATAAACTCAAAATGGATTAAAGACCTAAAGGTGAGACCTGAAACCATAAGGCTTCTGGAAGAAAACGTAGGCAGTACACTCTTTGACATCAGTATTAAAAGGATCTTTTCGGACACCATGCCTTCTCAGAGAAGGGAAACAATAGAAAGAATAAACAAATGGGACTTCTTCAGATTAAAGAGCTTCTTCAAGGCAAATGAAAACAGGATTGAAACAAAAAAACAACCCACTAACTGGGAAAAAATATTTGCAAGTCATATATCTGACAAAGGCTTAATATCCATAATATACAAAGAACTCTCGCAACTCAACCACAAAACATCAAACAACCCAATCAAAAAATGGGCTGGAGACATGAACAGACATTTCTCTAAAGAAGATATACTGATGGCCAATAGGCACATGAAAAGATGCTCATCATCGCTGATCATCAGGGAAATGCAAATCAAAACTACACTAAGATATCACCTTACACCCGTTAGAATGACAAAAATATCTAAACTTAATAGCAACAAATGTTGGAGAGGTTGCGGAGAAAACGGAACCCTCATACACTGCTGGTGGGAATGCAAACTGGTGCAGCCACTATGGAAAACAGTATGGAGATTCCTCAAAAAATTAAAAATAGAACTACCATACGATCCAGCCATCCCACTACTGGGTATTTATCCAAAGAGCTTGAAGTCAGCAATCCCAAAAGTCCTGTGCACCCCAATGTTTATTGCAGCACTGTTTACAATAGCCAAGACGTGGAAGCAACCTAAGTGTCCAGCAACAGACGAATGGATAAAGAAGATGTGGTACATATATACAATGGAATACTACTCAGCTGCAAAACAGAACAAAATCATTCCATTTGCAATAACATGGATGGACCTTGAGAGAATTATGTTAAGTGAAATAAGCCAGCGAGAGAAAGATAATCTGTGTATGACTCCATTCATATGAGGAATTTAAAACTATGGACTAAGAACAGTTTAGTGGATACCGGGGAAAGGTGGGGTGGGGGGTGGGCACAAAGAGTGAAGTGGTGCACCTACAACATGACTGACAAACATTAATGTACAACTGAAATTTCACAAGATTGTAACCTATCAATAACTCAATAAAAAAAAAAAAAGAGAAATCTCCTTTGATCTACTATTTTGTCACCCAGTAGTACAGTTCACATCGGAAAGACAGGATAAACTTTAGATTCTTTTCCTTTATTTATTAGTTTTTAAAATAATGATTTCATTCTCTGACAACCTCCAGCGGTGGTCAATTTTTTTTCAGTATCATTATAAACTCATGGGTTAAACTATCACGTAAGTTTCAATCCAGTACAGTTATCATCCTGACTGATTTTCAAATGGTTTCACATTCGGCCAGTGGGAGCCTTTTCAGGTGGACTCTTCAACCCGTGTGACATAACTTTAGAAGTCTTTAAGAGCTTCCATACTATCTGGAATGAGGAGATGTCGCAGATTTATCTTGTGCATGTTTTGTCCCAGACTCAGAATCAGCCATTTCCCCAAGGAGCCCTGACGTTTTTTAATGGAGAATACTTTAAGACCACAGTCCCTACATGTCCAAAGGCACCTGCCCATTTTGTACTCAGTTTAAAAGCACTGGCCTTTAAGTGAAGTATGCTTTCTCCAAGGCTCTGTCTAACGGGGCAGTCTTTCAACAGTGTAAATGATAAGGAGTGAAGTCACTACTGACCTCTCAGAACGTCAGCCTCAACCAATTAGACTGCAGACACAGAGGCGGAGGCACATAGACCTTCAGCCTGAAGACAATAAGCAGAACAAAAAGGTCCAGGGCATCATTACTTAACCTTTTCCATATTCCTTCTAAGTTTGTTTTTCTTTTAAAGATTTTATTTATTTATTTATTTATCCTTCTCCCCAAAGCCCCCCAGTACATAGTTGTATATTTTAGTTGTGGGTCCTTCTAGTTGTGGCATGTAGGAGGCCACCACACCATGGCTTAATGAGTGGCACTAGGTCTGAGCCCAGGGTTCGAACCAGTGAAACCCTGGGCAGCTGAAGCAGAGTGTGTGAACTTAATCACTCGGCCACAGGGCTGGCCCCTCCTTCTAAGTTTTTATTGTTCTTATTGCATCCTTCTAATTTTCCATATCTCATTTATTTTCAGATCAAAACCAGCCATAGTACTCTAACAGTTTTCCAACATTATTCCACAGCATGATTTTATTTGTATATTTAGCCCGCCAACAGTACAAATGTTTGATTAAATATTTCATAAACGTAGTGATACATTATGAATTCATAGTTAGCATGCAGTCAACCATGACCCTGGGGCACCTTTCCCTACTTTTAAGCTACACTGCTCTTTGGTTACTCCTCACTGGGTAGCATCCTCTAGCCAGAGTCATAGTCCAGAGCACGGAAGTAAGTACACAACGTTCCTATTCAATATCTTTCAGTGGGAACGCCTTTAAGAAGTTGCTACGTACTGACAAACAAAAAGGTGTCTCCTCTGTGCACACTCTGTTAAAATATCAATAAAATTGTTTGACACAAATGTTGTTCACCGCCAAGGACCAGTGACACAAAATTAAAGGAGGAAAATAAACTGAAAATAAGTAAATTGAGACCAGTGAAAAGTTTCACAATACTAAAGAACAAAGCAATGAGAGCCAACAAAACTTAAAATAAACCTCTGATTAGACTCACCACAAGAATCATGAGTATAATTTAGAAAATGATTAAATTTCCTCTCACATACATGAAGGAAGTTATAATGCCGTTGTACTATAAATAGGCAAAAAGCTGATTCAACAGCGCAAAAAAATTTATCAGATGAAACAAAATAAACCAGAAAACCATATCCATACATAGAAAGAATAGTAAATCAGTGAAAAGAAGGAATGAGAGAATGATAACAATCCAGAGCTGGAAGAGAAAAAATATACCCAGGGGCTGGCCCCATGGCTGAGTGGTTAAGTTTGCGCGCTCCGCTGCAGGCGGCCCAGTGTTTTGTTGGTTCGAATCCTGGGCGAGGACATGACACTGCTCATCAAACCACACTGAGGCAGCGTCCCACATGCCACAACTAGAAGGACCTAAAACAAAGAATATACAACTATGTACCGGGGGGCTTTGGGGAGAAAAAAGGAAAAAAGAAAAAATATATCCAGCAAATGAGACTCCTTGAAGTAGTAAAAGAAACCAATGGCAAAGAACAAATGATGAAAGGAGTCCTATCTAAACAGCCTCTTGAACGAATAAAAATAATTTAGGCCAGAAGTTGAGAGGACCTTTTGTTGTTGTTGTTGTTTTGGTGGGTTTTTCTTTTTCTTTTTTTTTTCTGAGGAAGAGTAGCCCTGAGCTAACAGCTGCTGCCAATCTTCCTCTTTTTGCTGAGGAAGACTGGCCCTGAGCTAACATCCATGCCCATCTTCCTCTACTTTCTATGTGGGACGCCTACCACAGCATGGCTTGCCAAGCAGTGCCATGTCCACACCCGGGATCCGAACCAGCAAACCCCAGGCCACCGAAGCAGAACGTGCGCACTTAACCGCTGTGCCACTGGGTCGGCCCCAAGAGGGCCTTTTTTTAACAACCAGACTATGACACTAAGAGGTAGTCTTATGAAATTAAACTAAAAGGAAACATTTTTTTCTTTTCTTTTCGAGGAAGATTAGCCCTGAGCTAACTACTGCCACTCCTCCTTTTTTTGCTGAGGAAGCCTGGCCCTGAGATAACATCGTGCCCATCTTCCTCTACTTTATATGTGGGATGCCTACCACAGCATGGCATGCCAAGCAGTGCCATGTCCACACACGGGATCCGAACTGGCAAACCCCAGGCCACCGAGAAGTGGAACATGCGCACTTAACCCCCGTGCCACCGGGCCGGCCCCTAAAAGGAAACATTTTTAAAAATCTTACAAGTGACTAAGCGAAAAAAAAAAATCACACTTACAGTAACAAACAAAATTACTTCTGAGGGACACAGAGAACATTTGTAGGATCCTCAGGATAAAAGACCCAAGCAATTGTCATTCACATATGAAAAGAACAGAAATACTTTTTGTAGTTTTAAAGTCTTCGAAAATGTAACATTCAAGCCTTATCTCTAAAATTGATAAGAATTGTTTGAATAACGACACTGACTTTAAAAACTAAAAAAGTTATGGGGCTGGCCCGCTAGTGTAGTGGTTAGGTTTGTGTGCTCTGCTTCAGTGGCCCAGGGTGCGCAGGTTTTGATCCCAGGTACAGACCTACACGCTGCTCATTAAGCCATGCTGGGGCGGCATCTCACATACAAAATAGGCACAGGTGTTAGCTCGGGGACAATCTTAAGCAAAAAGAGGAAGACTGGCAACAGATGTTAGCTCAGGGCCAATCTTCCTCACACACACACACACACAGTCACTGCAGAATGACTAAAAAGCCCAAACTATATCTAATCTATATGATCCAAACAACACAGCAAGAAAATGCATAAAGCTAAAACTGTTAAAAATGCAAGGAGAAATCAAAGAAACAGAAATGTAAGGGGATCAGTATCTCTTTACCACAAAAAGCAAAGAATGAGAACTGTACTAAGAACCCAAGTTTTTTGTCAATTCTGCCACAAACCATTGTGTGTGGCTTTGAGGAATTAATTTATTCTCTCTAGTGTTCTTGTTTGTAAAATTGGGTTAGAGAATCTCTACATTTCCTTCTAAAATTAGCTTTCCATGACTCCAGAACTAATAGGTATTTGGCAGAGATAAAATGAGAATATAATTCCTTAACAAATGTTGATGAGGGGCTGGCCCTGTAGCATAGTGGTTCAGTTCATGCACTCTGTTTTGGCAGCCCAAGGTTTATGGATTCGGATTCTGGGCGCAGACCTACACACTGCTCATCAGGTCATGGTGTGGCAGCATCCCACACGGAGGAACTAGAGAGACTTACAACCAGGATTTAAATTATGTACCAGGGCTTTGGGTAGAAAAAACAAAAAAAGAGGATGATTGGCAACAGATGTTAGCTCAGGGCCAATCTTCCTCACCAAAAAAATGTTGACGAGCAATTAAAAAACTGTCATAAAGGAAAATATAATATACACAAAACAGAGATTACATAGTTTCAAACTGGAGGCACAAGTCAATAAAAACAAATTAACAAGAAAAACAGAAGCAAAATTTAGAAAGTTTAAAATATGGTCTCAATAAAACAACTGGAGCAGAGAAAAAAAATACCCAAATTATAAAATGATACATTTTAAAGAGTGACAATGAAAATACCACATGCTGAACTCTTGGTTAGCAATGGTTCTCAGCATTTTGGGTCATGGCTTCTGGTAAAAATCTGATAAAAGTAATGGACCTTCTGTCCAGAAAAATGAACACAATTGTACAATCAGTTTCAGGGGGTTCTAAGTAACAACAGGAGTCCATAACCTTTGGTAAGAATTTACTTTATTTGGATATGGCCAAAGGAAAGGAAAACAACAAACTAGTTATATATACATTAATGTCTTAGAAAAAGCATAGAATAACAATTTTAAAAAGTTTCTTTAAATGGTGAGAAAGCCAATAAAGAAAAATGAGGAGTTGATAACATCAAGAGGTAGTTTTTGGAAAGGATGATAAAGGAACAAATAGTAAAACAAAATATGAAAGGAAAAGGTAAAATATAGAGAAAAGAAATAGAATATAAGAGAAACATATGTAGAAACGTTAAGTACCACAGCATGACAGTTGATTTGAAAAGCTAAATTAAATACTTTTTTGATAAAAATATAAACAGGTCAATGTTGATACAAGAAAGAAATAGGAAACCAATATGAACAGACAAAATAGAAAGAACTTCCAAACTTTTTTTTAAAGCACCAAAATTCATTCTACAAAACAAGCATGGTCCTGATCCTAAAACATCATAAGAACAAAATAAGAAACGTACGTTCATGCTCACCAAGCTCAAGTGGGCCTGCAACACTGCGCAGCAAAACTACATTTCTCTGGCCAACTCACTTCACATAATCACTTTCTCAAAACTTCTACTCCACTCTCAGCAGAGGACTTCCCTTCCACTTTCCAGAGAAAGCAGAAACCAGCACAGAAAACTCCTTCAGTTCTCTGCTGTCGAACACGCAAGCCCCTCTTTATGTGGACCCAGCCCACCCTCCTTGACAAGCTCAAGTTCCCCACCTGAAACGTTAGATTCCCTATATCCTCCATCTTCTCAAAAACCTTAGTCTATTTATTACTGATCCTTCTCTTTCTTGTATAATTAGTCCCTCCTTCTCAACTAGCTCCCCTTTAGCTTTCAAATGTGACAGCCTCTCTCTCTGAGGAAACAGCCCCCCCCCAAACATGACACTACATGACTTCATTTCTCCAATGTAGATACTGTCCTTTCTCTCCCTCGCTGCAGAGCCAAACTTCTTGAAACACTTACCTTCACTCTCCCTTTCCCCTCTCCCAATCACTCTTCTCACAGAGGCTTCTGTTCCGATCACAATGCTAAAAGCCTTAATAGGATCGCTAATGATCTTCATGTTACTTAATCCAATAGCCTTTTCCAACCCTTCTCGTTCCTGATCTCCTAGTACATGACACAGCTGACTACATGCTCCTTCTGGAAACACAAGCCTTCTAGCAGACCCTCTTGACACGGCTGACTCCTATTCATCCTTCATATGTCAATCAAATCATTACTTCCTTAAGGAAAACTCCACATTTAGGTAGTAGCATAAGAGTGGTTAAGAACATGGGCTCAGAACTAAAGTACATGGGTTTGTATCCTGGCTCTGTCACTTATTAGCTAAGTGCCCCTGGACACATCATTTAACCTCTCTGTACCTCAGATTCCTCATCTATATAATGCCTACCCAGCTCATATGGTTGTTACGTGTATCTAAATTAATTAATATTTGTGAAGTGCTTAGAATGGTGTCTGGCAGGTAATAAGCAATATACAAGTGCTTGATAAAGAAAAATTCCCCTATGATACACTCTTATAATAACAAATACCTCTCAATTGCCATCCTTATCATAGTTGCAATTGTACATTCACTTTTGTAATTATTTGATTGGCTATTTCTTCTACTAGAAGGTAAGCATGATGCAATTATGGGTCATTATTGGTTTCATAACCCACAGCATCTCTAAGCATCTAGCACTTAATATTTACTGAATGAAAGAATAAACAATGTTAAAGAATATAGAAAGAATGTCTCAAAAGGATTATAAGTGTGAGGGGCTGGCCCCATGGCTGAGTGGTTAAGTTAGTGCACTCCGCTGCAGGCGGCCCAGTGTTTCATTGGTTTGAATCCTGGGTGTAGACACGGCACTGCTCATCAAACCACGCTGAGGCAGCATCCCACATGCCACAACTAGAAGGACCTACAACAAAGAATATACAACTATGTACCGGGGGGCTTTGGGGAGAAAAAGGAAAAAAAAAAAAAAAAAACAAGGATCCTAAGTGTGATCAACTATGGCTTATTGCAGAAATGTAAAGCTGCCTTAACATTAAGTGAAACCACTAATACGACATATCATCTTAACAGTTTCACCAACAAAAATGAATATGATCAGATGAATAGATTTTTAAAATACATTTCTATTGGGGTAAAACATACATCCAGTAAAGTGCACTGATTTTAAGTATATGTCTCAAAATAGTTTTACTTATATATATAACTGTACAAGCAACACTCAAATCAAGGTATAGAACATTTCTAGCACCTTGATATGCTTTCTTGTGCCCTCTCCCAGTTAACATACCCTAGACATAACTACTATGTGACTTTATCACCATGGATTAGTTTTGCCTATTCTTGAACTTCTTGATTCATATATGGAATCATATAGTACGTATTATCCATGCATTTTTGAAAAGACATCTGATAAAACAAACCATTTCTAATAGATATATTAAAACACAGAATTAGAAGTACTTAAAATCAAGACCCAATACAATATCTTATATGTTATAATAGGGGTGAATCATTAAAAACAGGGGCAACACCAAGATTGATCTCTTATTTTCACTCTCATATTGAACATTCTTGCCAATGCAAAAATATTTAAAAAGGGAAATACTAGAAAAGAATAGACAAGAATATTATTACAGGGGCCAGCGCTGTGGCCGAGTGGTTAAGTTCACACACTCCGCTGCAGGCGGCTCAGTGTTTTGCTGGTTCGAATCCTGGGTGCAGACATGGTACCGCTCATCAAGCTACGCTGAGGTGGCATCCCACATGCCACAACTAGAAGGACCCACAACTAAGAATATACAACTATGTACCAGGGGGTTTTGGGGAGAAAAAGGAAAAAAATAAAATCTTTAAAAAAAAAAAAAAGAATATCATTACATGTAGACAATTTGATTATATACCAACATGAGCCAAAGAAAATCAGTTATAACAATAGATAACTAAAATTTCAGTAAAGTAGTTAAATAAAAGAGAACTATAAATCCACAAGAGTCAAATGCATTCTCATGTAGTAGTAATAACTAGAAAATAAAAATTTTAGGGGCCATCCCGGTGGCGCAGCAGTTAAGTGCACACGTTCTGCTTTGGCAGTCCAGGGTTCACCAATTCGGATCCTGGGTGCAGACATGGCACCATTTGGCAGGCCATGCTGTGGTAGGCGTCCCATGTATAAAGTGGAGGAAGATGGGCATGGATGTTAGCTCAGGGCCAGTCTTCCTCAGCAAAAAGAGGAGGACTGGCAGCAGTTAGCTCAGGACTAATCTTCCTAAAACAAAAACAAAAACAAAACAAAACAAAAATTTTAAAAGGCATTCAATTAACAATAGCAATGAAAAATATTAAATGACTACCAATTAAATTAACAAAAGACATACATCTTCATGATATAAAGAAAATGACCACGGGCTGGCGCCGTGGCTGCGTGGTTAAGTTCACGTGCTCCACTTTGGCGGCCCAGGGTTTCGCCAGTTTGGATCCTGGGTGTGGACATGGCACCACTCATCAGGCCGTGCTGAGGCGGCATCCCACATGCCACAACTAGAAGGACCCACAACTAAAAGTATACAACCATGTACTGGGGGGCTTTGGGGAGAAAAAGGAAAAATAAAATCTTTAAAAAAAAAAGGAAAGAAAATGACCAAATATTACTAGGAGAAGTAAAGATGTGAATAAATAGAGAAATATTTTATGTTCTTAAATGAAAGGTTTAAATATCATAAAGACAACAGTTGCTCATAAATTAATTTATGATTTTAACAAAATTCCAATTAAAACACCACAAGAATATTTCACAAAACTCAACAAAAATGTTTCTAAAATTCATTTGACAAAAGCATGAGACAAGAATACTAAATAACACTGGAGAGGGAGCTAGCATTAGAAATATAATCATATTAAATGTAACAACAGTTTATTTTATTTTATTTTTTTTTGAGGAAGATTAGCCATGAGCTAACTACTGCCAGTCCTCCTCTTTTTGCTGAGGAAGACTGGCCCTGAGCTAATGTCCATGCCCATCTTCCTCTACTTTATACGGGGGATGCCTACCACAGCATGACGTGCCAAGCAGTGCCATGTCCACACCCGGGATCCGAACCAGCGCACCCCGGGCCGCTGAGATGTGGAACATTCGAACTTAACTGCTGCGCCACCGGGCCAGCCCCAATGTAACAACAGTTTAAATGGCATAGTATCTATCTTTAAAAAACGAAAACCTAGTCTCCAAAATATAATTTTTAATGTGTAATCAAAGAAACATAACAAAATAGGGCAAGTAATCAATATTTAACAAATGCTACTGGGATAATCAGGAAGCAATATCCTCTGGATTAGAAGCTGGCCAACTATGACTCAGGCCAAAGCTGGCCTGAAGCCTGTTTCCATAAATCAAGTTTTATTGAGGGGCCGGCCCAGTGGCGCAGCGGTTAAGTATGTGCATACCGCTTCTGAGTGGCCTGGGGTTCGCCGGTTCGGATCCCAGGTGCGGACATGGCACTGCTTGGCAAGCCATGCTGTGGTAGGTGTCCCACATATAAAGTAGAGGAAGATAGGCATGGATGTTAGCTCAGGGCCAGTCTTCCTCAGCGAAAAGAGGAGGATTAGCAGTAGTTAGCTCAGGGCTAATCTTCCTCAAAAAATAAATAAATAAAATAAAGTTTTACTGAAACACAACCAGGCCCATTTGTTCACCTACTGCCTATGGCTGCTTTGGCACCATAGTTGGGTAGTTATGACAGAGCACGGCTGGTCTGCAAAGCCTAAAATATTTACTATCTGGCCATTTACAGAAAAGACTTGTTGGCAGTTTCTCTAGACTATTGTTGGATAAAATAAGAAACTATTAAATACATCTAATCTCTGACGAGAAGTTGAAAAAATAATCAGACCAAAATCTAAACGAAAGTGGGAACCCAGAGAGTTAAGGAGAACACTGACGTTGCTTCGCCCTGAGGGCAGCTATTCAATCCTGCAATCTGAACATCAGTTTTGATAGCCTTGGAGGAAAAGGATGGACAGAATCAAAGCCAGGGCCCACTCAAGGTGGGAAGTGTTCCCCTATAAAGCCAGCGCCCCAAAGGCCTGTATCATTTGGAAAAAGGTAAACCAAAATTAAACCTGACTTCCATCCCCAGGTGTCCATAAGTAAAGGGAAGTTACCAATCACTGAGGGACTGAGTGGGAGAGGTCCTGAAATCACAAGCCCAAGAATCTTTTCAACCCAATTTTCATCACTTGCATAACCAAAAAAAAGAAATTCAAGTCATGAATTTAGATTAAAGTGATCCTAACTCCAAGGCACCTGGCAGAAGCAAATGCAAAAATGTCTCTGGAGAAATACACCCTTATCTTAGGTCTTAAATAATTCCTACAAATAATTTTTCAAGACAATGTGTATCAAACAGTGAAAAATAGCAAAGCACACAAGGAAACAAGGCACCAAGAATGAGAACTAGGTGTAACAGAATCAGTCAAACAGTATCAGGCATTAGAGAATAAAGCAATTAAACTCCTTGTGTTTAGAAAAATAAAAGACAAGCTTGGAAGTACCTGCAGTAAACAGAAAACTATAAAAATAACCTCACCAATAGAATTTCAAGGAATGAAGAATACAATAACCAAAATTAAGAATTCAACGATGGATTTACCAGTAGGTTATATACAGCCAAAGAGACAATTAGTAAACTGGAGAGAGAGTCAGAAGGAAGTGTCTGGGATCTGTCTCCAAGGGTTTCTCACACTCCTGCACAGTCCAAGCCTTCTGAGCAAAGGCCATGTCAAGCAGCAAATGGTCCTGGCAGCTGGAGAAAGGGTATCCGTCTGGAGAGATCTGGAGCCAGAGCTCCCCAGAGACATCCCACAGTCATAAAAATAAAGCCCTCCTCTTGCTCTCTCTGGAGATAGTTCCCTACATTTCAGGGTAATAAACCTTAAGGCCTCTTCCCCCTCCTACCCAGGGAAGACCTGCCCGCATTCTAGGGTAATGAGTAGTCTCTGGAGGGGAGAATGTGCAGATATGCCAGGACCTCTTAAATGCTTAGAGTCTCTGAATTTTGGGGCTCTTCTCCTGTGATGCACTCAACCGTATGCACACGTACCGTCCAGCCCTCCTCAAGTCACTCTCTGGGAACTGGGATGTGGGGAACTGATGGCTGTTTTTGCTGTAAAACCATGTAGATCTCTGACCCAGGGGTCTTGTACCTTGTCAGTACATGTGTAAATGTGTGTGTGTAAATAAAAAACTGTGGCAGGCTAACTTGCTAGCTTAAAAGTAGGGTGCAATCGGGGCTGGCCTGGTGACGTAGTGGTTAAGTTCACGCACTTTGCTTTGGCAGCCCAGGGCTCACAGCTTCGGATCCCAGGCATGGACCCACACACCACTCAACAGCCGTGCTGCAGCAGGAGTCCCACATACAAAAGAGAGGAAGACTGGCACGGATGTTAGCTCAGGGCCAATCTTCCTCACCAAAAAACGCAGAAAAGTCTAAAAAAAAAAAAGTAGGGTAAATCTAAGCTCCTTCATAGTTTCTGACTTAGAGGCATAGACAGAGAAAGAAAATGGATGGAAAATATGAGAAGTTAAAAGACAGGAAAGATAGTGTAACAAAGTCTAACATAAACCTATCATCTAATTCCAGAAAGAGAGAAGAAACTGGGGCAGAATTAACATTTGAAAAGATAGTAGCTGGGACTTTTTCAGAACTAATGAAAGATACAAATCCTCAGATTCAAGAAAGCAAACAAATTCTGAGTAGAATAGATAAAAAGAAATCCATTGTGCAACATTTGGATAGAAAACTCATTTCTCTTCAGCAAAAATGGAAATAAGAAGACAGTAAAGTGATATCTTCAATGCGCTGATAAAAAAATAACCTAGAACTCTTCCCAATAAAAATATCCTTCAAAACTCATGGAGAGTAGGGCTGGCCCAGTGGCGTAGTAGTTAAGTTTGCACACTCCGTTTCAGTGGCCTGGGGTTCATAGGTTTGGATCCTGGGCACGGATCTACACACTGCTCATCAAACCATGCTGTGGCAGGAGTCCCACATACAAAATGGAGTAAGACTGGCATAGATATTAGCTCAGGGCCAATCTTTCTCACCAAAAGAAAAATCAAGGAGAGAGAATTGTATACCTTAAAAGGCTGAATTTTATGATACATAAATTACATTTCAAAAAAGCTGCTATTTTTAAAACTGGCTATAATAAAGCAAGATAATAAGTGTTGGTGAGGATGTAGAGAAATTAGAACCCTCACACACTGCTGGTGGGAATGTAAAATGGTGCAGCTGCTTTGGAAAACAGTCTGGTGGTACTTCAAAGGGATAAATTCAGAGTTACCATATGACCTAGCAATTTCACTCTTAAGCATATAGTACTCAAAAGAATTGAAAACAGGTACTGAACAAATACTTGAACATGAATTTTCATAGGGGCATTGTTCATAACAGCCAAAAAGTAGAAAGAACCCAAATGTCCATCAACTGATAAACAGATAAGTAAAATGTGTATATGCATACAATGGAATATTATTTGGTCATACAAAGGAACATAGAACTGATAAATGCTACAATGATGAATCCTTGAGACATTACGCTAAGAGAAATAAGCCAGTTACAAAGAACCACATACAGCATGATTCCATTTATATGACATGTTCAGAACAAGCAAATCTACAGAGATAGAGAGTAGACTAGTGATTGCCTTGCAGTGGGGAGGTGAGCAGATTGGGGGATGATGGCTAGGGGTGTGGAGCTTCTCTTTGGGCTGAGGAAAATATTCCAAAATTGATTGTGATGATGGCTGCACAACTTTATACATATACTGAAAGCCACTGAATTGTATACTTTACTTATTTTATTTTATTTATTTTTTAATATGAATTCAGACACTCTTTATGTTTACTTTTTTTTTAACCAGTTTAAAGATTTTATTTTTCCTTCTTCTCCCCAAAGCCCCCCAGTACATAGTTGTATATTTTAGTTGTAGGTCCTTCTAGTTGTGGCATGTGGGATGCCATCTCAGTGTGGCCTGATGAGTGATGCTATGTCCGTGCCCAGGATCCAAATCAGTGAAACCCTGGGCTGCCAAAGCAGAGCACACAAACTTAACCACTCAACCACAGGGGCAGCCCCCTCAATTGTATACTTTAAATGAATGAATTTTATGGTATGTGAATTAAATCTCAATAAAGTTGTTACCAAAAAATATGTCATCATCATGGCAGTATGAAAGGATCCCTTTGTCTCTCCCCTTTAATCCCCTTCACTAAAACATCCATAACCCAGCAAAGGCTACACTGCCTAACACACCATGATACTGGAGAGATCCACACATTGGCACATAAGAAGGTGGGTGGACTGGAGCAGAGAGAGGAGACAAAATGGGGAAATAGCAGAGGCAGTGTCCAGGACCCTGGACCCCCAGCTATGGTGGCTGAGCCAGCCATTCCCAGCCCCAGAAAAACTGGTGGGCAGCAGTAGAGGCAGAGCCCAGTGATTCCAGGCTACTGGCCATGGACCAAAGCCTGGTAGCAGCTGTGGAGGTGAACACATGATTCTGACATCACAACTGCGGCGGCGCCTGCGACCACAAGATAACAGGCAACAGCAGACATGGTACCCTGCTAATACAGCTCCCTCCCCACTCTCCCCTCCCCTTGCCATGGCAGAGGGGATTCCAACCCAGGTGATCTTTGATGCAGCAGAGGCATCAGCCACCCTGCAACCCTTGTGGCAAAGCCAGTGACTGCAGCAACACCAGCAATAGCAAGGCAACAACAACCCTCAGGGGTATAGGCAGCAACGACGAGAGCATCAGTCACATCCTGCAGAGAGGTGGTAGAGGGTGGAATGCACCAACCCTCAATATACAGTCAGAGGCAGCTCAGGTAAGGGAAACCAAAACAATAGCACTAGAGTGCCACCTACTGAGAAAACAAAGGCCTCTAATCTCCAACTGGTAGAAAGGTTTGAATCAAAACAAAGATAGATAAGTGTTTGCTACAACAAGTGCAGTAACTTGGTAAGCACCATGAAAAGTCACGGTAACACAGCATCACAAAAAGAAAATAACAATTCTCCAGAAACCAAACATGAAGTCACAAAAGATTGTGATGTAACTGATAAAGAATTCAAAACAGCTATTATGAACAAACTCCATGAGCTACAAGAAAACTCAGAAAGGCAGTTCAATGAGCTCAGGAATAAAATCAACAAACAGAAGGAATACTTTACCAAAGAGATTGAAACTCTAAAAAAAGAGCCAAACAGAAATTCTGGAGCTGAAGACTCAATAAACGAGGGTGAAGAATGCGTTAGACAGCACTGGAGACAGAGCAGACCATATGGAAGAGAGAATCAGTGAGCTCAAAGATAGAAACCTAGAAATGATGCAGGTAGAAAAGCAGAGAGAAGTAAGATTTTTCTTTTCTTTTTTTTTTAAGGAAGATTAGCCCTGAGCTAACATCTGCTGCCAATCCTCCTCTTTTTACTGAGGAAGACTGGCCCTGAGCTAACATCCATGCCCATCTTCCTCTACTTTATATGTGGGATGCCTACCACAGCATGGCCTGCCAAGTGGTGCCATGTCCACACCTGGGATCCAAACCGGCGAACCCCGGGCGCCGAAGCTGAACATGCGAACTTAACCACCATGCCAGGCCAGAATTTTTTTAAATGTAGAAATCCTATGAGAATTATCCAACTCCATTAGAAAGGGCAACAGAAGGATAATGGGTACCCCAAAGGAGAAGAGAGAGAAAAGGGAACAGAGAGCTTATTTAAAGAAATAATAGCTGAGAACTTCCCAAACCTGGGGAAGGAACTGAATATACAAGTCCATGAAGCCAAGAGAACACCCAATTATCTCAATGCAAAAAGACCTTCTCCAAGACACATCATAATAAAACTGTCAAAAGTCAATGACAAAAAAAGAATACTAAAGGCAGCCATGGGGAATAACCCACAAGGACACTCCCATTACACTCTCAGCAGGTTTCTCAGCAGAAACTTTAGAGGTCAGGAGAGAGGGGAATGATATAGTCAAAATATTAAAGGATAAAAACTGCCAGTCAAGAATACTCCACCCACCAAAGTTCTCTCTCACATATGAAGGAGAAATAAAGGCTTTCTCAGACAAACAAAGCTGAAGGAGTGCATGGCCACTACCTACCTTACCAGAAATGTTGAAAGGAGCCCTCCCACCTGAAACAAAAAGGTAAAAGTATACAAAGCTTTGAGCAAGGTGACAAATAAACAGACAGAATCAGAAAGTTGCAATTCTCTATCGGAATAGGTTAATAAACAATTATAATATAAAGGTTAAAGGGAAAGGAAGCATTAAAAATAACTATAACCACTTCAGTTTGGTAACAAATTCACAACACAAAAAGGTATAATTTGTGACAACAAAAACATGGAAAGGGAAGAGAAAAAGGACAGCACCTGCAAAGGCAAATGAAGTTACGATGCCACCAGAGGAAAAAGGACTATCTCATCTATGAGATCTTTTGTACAAACCTCATGGTAACCAGAAAACAAAAATTCAGAGCAAAGCCACAAAAAGTGAAAAAAGAAGAAACTGAGAAAAACATCACAGAAAACCACTACACTGAAATGGCAGGCAGAAACACAAGGAAAAGAAACAATGGAAATATAGAGCAACCAGAAAACAAAACATAAAATGGCAGTATTAAATTCTCATATATCAAAAATCACCCTAAATGCAAATGGATTGAATTCATCAACCAACGGACACAGAGTTGCTGGATGGATTAAAAAACAAGACCCAACAATTTGCTGCCTTCAGGAAACACATCTGAGCTCCAAAGACAAACATAGGCTCAAAGCGAAGGAACAGAAGATGATACTCAAAGCAAATGGCAAACAAGAAAATGGGAGTTTCCATACCTATATCAGACAAAGCAGACTTCAAGATAAAAAAGGTAACAAGATGGGGCTGGCCCCATGGCGTAGTAAAGTTCACACACTTCACTTTGGCAGCCCAGGGTCTTGCTGATTCAGATCCTGGGCAGAGACCCAGCATTGCTCATCAGGTCATGCAGAGGTGGCATCCTACAGAGCAGAACTAGAAGGACATACAACTACAATATACAACTATGTACTGGGGGGCTTTGGGGAGGAGGAGGAGAAGAAGAAGAAGAAAAAGATGAGCAACAGATGTTAGCTCAGGGCCAATCTTAAAAAAAAAAGTAACAAGGGAAAAAGATGGACATTATATAATGACAAAGGGGACAACCCATCAAGAAGACATAACATTTATTAATATATATGCACCTAACACAGGAGCACAAAGTATATAAAGCAATTATTAACAGACCTAAAGGGAGAAACTGACAGCAACACAATGGTAGGCGACTTTAATACCCTGCTTACTTCAATGGATAGATCATCCAGACAGAAAGTCAACAAGGAAGCACTGGCCTTAAATGAAATGTTAGACTAGATGGACTTATAGAACATGCCATCCCAAAGCAGCAGACTATACATTTTTCTCAAGCGCACATGAAACATTCTCAAAGATAGACCATACATTGGGAAACAAAACACCTCTCAATAAATTTAGGAAGACTGAAATCCTATCAAGCATCTTTTTCAACCACAATGGTATGAAATTAGAAATCAACTACAAGAAGAAAGCTGGAAAAGTCACAAACATGTGGAGACTTAACAATATGCTACTGAACAACTACTGGATCAAGGAAGAAATCAAAGAATACCTAGAGGGGCCAGCCCCGTGGCTGAGTGGTTAAGTTCATCTGCTCTGTTTTGGCAGGCCAGGGTTTTGCTGGTTCAGATCCTGGGCGCAGCCATGGCACTGCTCATCAAGCCGTGCTGAGGTGGCATCCCACATGCCACAAGTAGAAGGACCCACAACTAAAAATATACAACTATGTACCGGGGAGCTTTGGGGAGAAAAAGGAAAAATAACATCTTAAAAAAAAAAAAACCTAGAGATGGGAAAAATGAAAATACAACATACCAAAATCTATAGTATTCAGCAAAAGTGGTACTAACATGGAAGTTTATAGCAATACAGGCCTGCCTCAACGAACAAGAAAAATCTCAAATAAACAATCTAACATTACACCCAAAGGAACTAGAAAAAGAAGAACAAAACCCCAACTCAGCAGAAGGAATGAAATAACAAAAATCAGAACAGAGGGGCCAGCCCTGTGGCCAAGTGGTTAAGTTCACACACTCTGCTCCTGCAGCCCAGGGATTCACCAGTTTGAGTCTTGGGTGCAGACATGGCACTGCTCATCAAGCCATGTTGAGGCAGCATCCCACATGCCACAACTGGAAGGACCCACAAGTACAAATACACAACTATGTACTGGGGGGCTTTGTGGAGAAAAATAAAATCTTGGGAAAAAAATCAGAATGGAAATAAATGAAATAGATACTAAAAAGAAAAGCAGAAAAGATCAATGAAACTAAGACCCGGTTCTCTGAAAAAGATAAGCAAAACTGATAAAACTTTAGTTAGACTCACTAAGAAAAAAAGAGAGAAGGCTCAAATAAATAAAATCAGAAATAAAACAGGAAAATTACAATAGATACCACAGAAATACAAAGGATTTTAAGAGAATACTATGAAAATCTATACACCAACAAATTGGATAATCTACAGAAATAGATAAATTCTTAGAATCATACAGCTTTCCAAAACTGAATCACAAAAAAACAGAATCTGAAGAAACTGATCACTGGTAAGAAGATTGAAAGAGTAATCAAAAACCTCCCCAAAACCAAAAGTCCAGGACAAGACAGCTTCTCCAGTGAATTCTACCAAACATTCAAAGAAAACTTAACACCTACCTTTCTTAAACTCCTTCAACAAACTGAAGAGGAGGGGATACTTCCTAACTCATTTTATGACACCAGCATTACTCTGATACCAAAACCAGACGAGGATAACACAAAAAAAGAATATTACAGGCCAATATTGCTCATGAACATAGACGTCAAAATCCTCAATGAAATATCAGCAACAGTATATTAAAAAGATCATACACTACTATTAAGTGTGATTTATTCCTGGGACGCAAGGATGGTTCAACATCTGCAAATCAGTCAACGTGATACATCACATTAACAAAACAAAGAATAAAACTCACACGATCATCTAAATAGATGCAGAGAAAGCATATGAGAAGATTCAACATCCATTTATGACAAAAACTCTCAATAACATGGGTATAGAAAGAAAGTACCTCAACATAATAAAGGCCATATATGACAAACCCACAGCTAATATCATGCTCAATGGTAAAAACTGAAAGCTATCCCTCTAAGAACAGGAACAAGACAGGGATGCCCATTCTCATCACTCTTATTCAATACAGTATCAGAAGTCCTAGTCAGAGAAATTAGCCAAGAAAAAGAAAGAAAAGGGATTCAAATTGGAAAGAAAGAAGTAAAACTATCACTATTTGCAGATGATATGATTTTATATATAGAAAATGTTAACGAATCCACCAAAAATATTAGAAATAATAAACAAATACAGTAAAGTTGCAGGGTACAAAATCAACATACAAAAATCAGTTGTGTTTCTATACACTAACAGGGAACTAGCAGAAAAAGAAATTAAGAATACAATCCCATTTACAATCATAACAAAAAGAATAAAATACCTAGTAATAAATTTAACCAAGGGGGTGAAAGATCTGAAATCTATAAGACATTGTTGAAAGAAATCAAAGACACAAAGAAATGGAAAGATATTCCATGCTCATAAATTGAAAGAATTAACACAGTTAAAATGTCCATATCGCCTAAAGCAATCTACAGATTCAATGCAATCCCTACCAAAATCCCAATATTTTTCATGGAGATAGAACAAAGAGTCCTGTAATCTATATGCAACAATGGAAGACCCCGAATGGCCAGAGCAAGCCTGAGAAAAAAGAACACAGCTGGAGGATCACACTTCCTGATTTCAAAGTATACTAGCAAGCTATAGTAACCAAAACAGCATGAGACTGGCAGAAAAACAGACACACAGATCAAAGGAACAGAACTGGGGGCCCAGATATAAACTCACACACTTATGGACAACTAATTTTTGACAAAGGAGCCACGGACATACAACCAAGAACGGGAAGTCTCTTCAATAAGTTTTCCAGTTGGGAAAACTGGATAGACACATGCAAGAGAATGAAAGTAGACCACTATCTTACACCATATACAAAATTAACTCAAATTAAAGGCTTGAATGTAAGACCTGAAATCTAAAACTCACAGGCAGTTGCTCTTTGACTTCAGTCTTAGCAATATCTTTCTAAATATACCGCTTTAAGCAAGGGAAACAAAAACAAAAATAAACAAGCAGACTACATCAAACTAAAAAGCTTCTGTATGGCAAAGGAAACCAAAGACAATCTACTGATTGGGAGAAGATATTTGCAAATCATATATCTGATAAGGGGTTAATATCCAAAATACATAAAAAAACTCATACAACTCAACAACAACAAAAAACAATTGGATTAAAAAATGGACAGAGGATCTGAACATTTTTCCAAAGAAGATATACAGATGGCCAACAGGCACACGAAAAGATGTTCAGTGTCACTAATTATGAGGGAAATACAAATCAAAACTACAATGAGATATCATCACCTTATGTCTGTCAGAATGGCTATTAAAAAAGACAAGTAATAAGAGTTGGAGAAGATAAGGAGAAAAAGGAACCCTCATACACTGCTGAGGGAATGTAAACTGATGCAGACACTATGGAAAATAGCACAGAGATTCCTCAAAAAATTAAAAATAAAACTACCATATGATCCAGCTATTCCACTTCTGGGTATTCATCCAAAGAACACAAAAACACTAATTTGAAAGATATATGCACCTCTATGTTCACTGCAGTATTATTTACAATAGCCAAGACTTGGAAACAATCTAAGCGCCCATCAATGGATGAATGGATAAAGATGTGATTTATATATACAATAGAATACTATAGCCATAAAAAAGGATGAAATCTTGCCATTTGCAACAACATGGATGGACCCTGAGGGCATTATGCTAAGGAAAATAAGTCAGATGGAGAAAGACAAATACTGTATGATGTCACTCATATGTGGAAGAGAAAACAACCACAGACACATAGATAGAGAACAGATTGGTGGTTACCAGAGGAAAGGGGAGTTGGGGGAGGGCAAAAGAGGGACATTTGTATGGTGACGAATGGAAACTAGACTTTTGGTGGTAAACATGATGTAGTGTGTAAAGAAGTTGAAATATGATGATGTACACCTGAAATGTATGTAATGTTATAAACCAATGTTACCTCAATTTTAAGAACAGCATGCTAGCTCATGAAACAGGGTGTTGAAGGGACTCTTTCCCTTTGTCCTGAAACAGCTAACAGCAGGTGACACGGATTCCCACGTTCTAAAAACTATGCTGGACTATCCACACGGGACTTGTTTTAAGAGCCAGCCCAACTGTCCTGAGACCCCACCCATCACCTAATTCCAGCCAGTGTATAAAAGGGGACAAAAGTCAAGCAGAGAGATAAGCCCCCTGGGGGACTCACTGCTGTGTAAATTGTCACTGACGGAAAAGATAACGCAAGCAAAGACTGGAGCCAAAGGGATGTTGTATGAAGTCAGCCATGATAAGGAGGTTCCTCTGTCACCTTCCCTGATATCAATTGAATGGAGCTGGTTCTGGAGTCCTGGACCTCTCTGATCACTGAAGACATACCTTGAGATAGGGCACCAGAAGAAATCATATGCCCAGGACTAAATGTAATGAATGATGTGCAAGATCTGTATACTGTACCCCACCCACAGAGATTGAGAACACAGTTTTTAGACCAGGAACCAAGTCTCCTCAAGTCAGCATTGATGTCTGGGTACTGGGCAGGCTGGAGAGGTGTCTCTGACTACAAGGGAGGTATCAGGCACATCCTCCAGGGGCTTCGTCACAGTCCATGGTAGCAGCCCAAGAGGACAAGGTCTGGATTGGTGCACACACGAATAGGGAAGGCAAATATTCTCCTTGGAAGAACGAACTGGGGAAATCCTGCTTGTCTGGGTGGGAGGGGCGGCTATGAAGCAACTAATGAGCACAGTGCCAGTGCTTCTGACTGCCTAGTAGGAATATCCTCCACATACGGAAGAGGTGGAATCTTGAGTGTCTGGCACGTGTGGGGCTGAACTCAACCCACCCCAAAGCTCCTCTGCGGAGCAGAAAGCACACAACATAGAATGAGCAAGCTTGAGTGTGGACACAGCATACACAGCCAGGGCCTCAAAGAGGACAAGCAAGCCCTACAAGGACATTACAATCATTTCCACCTTCAAGTTAAGGATCAAAGAAACCGAGAGGTTGAGAGACAACCAGAGCCCCACCACCAGCAGAGCTCAGAGCTGGGATTCGAGGCCTGTAGTCAATCCAGTGATTTCTCCCTCAGCAGCTCGAGAGAAAAGGGACTTCCAGAGTCAGAGTTGGGCTCTGAATGTTCCCGCTGGCAGTGCAGGAAATGCTGAGTCTGGCTGAAATGCTCCTCGCAGCCCACAGCAGGACGCTCTTCTGCACAGACTGTCCTTGCCCGGGAAAACGTCCTATGCACAAGGGCCTCACTGTCACCCCTAACATCTAAACAGTGTGAGGAGCTGGCAGGACTTAAATGATCTCCGGCCTGTACCCCACCCTCACAGGAATGGGGCCCCCGCAGAGAAGCAGCAGACAGCACAGTGCGGAGCCCTGCATTCCCAAGAACAGCAAGCAAAGCCCAGCTTCTGGAGGCTCCTCTCCAGGAAGCAAGAGCAACAGGCACCACAGCCACAGGTTCTGTATGCGTGCAACATCACGAGGGAGGGGAGGACACAGGAGCCCAGGCAGGAGGCTTCCTGGTGACTCCTGAAAGGTCACCTCGACAAGACCCCAGGCTCTAGGCCAGGCAGAATCTGAACTCAGAGTCAGAGAACCAAGCCTGAGTCCTGGGCAAATGACACTCACAGCCCCTGTTACCCCTGCACAGACCCGGCTCTAAGGGAGTGAGGTCTAATAAACAATCTATCTGGTCTTTGTCCCTGGTTCCAGGCACAGAGCTTCAAAAACCCTTGGAATGTCCTGGATGATAGGAGTTGTCTTTGTTTTATTAATGAAGTGATTGCTGGTGCGTTCCCAGACAGCTTCAGGTCGGGAGCTAGTCACCAGAAAGACCAAGCACATAAACAGGGGTTGGGACTTTGGACCAGCTGGACCTCTGCAGAGGTGAATGGGGCTGGGGACTGAAACCAATCAAGTGGCCAAATCACTTATGTCTACATAATGAAAGGCCAATCAAAACCCTGGACAACAAGGCTCAGCAGGGCTTCCTGGTTGATGAATGCATTGATGTTCTGGGAGGGCGATATGCCTGACTCCATGGGGAGAGGCATGGAAGCTGTGCACTCCCTCCCAGACCTCATCTTACGTGTATCCTTTTTAATAAAATTGTAAGTAGTAAAAAGAAAAAATCAAGGTGAAATAAAGATATTTTCAGATAATCAAAAACCAACTGTTTGCACCAACAGACCCTCATTAAGAGAAATTCTAAAAGGTGCACTTTAAGGCAGTAGAAAAATGAGCCTGGATAGAAGTTCTCAGATAATATATGGACTGAAACACAAAGAAAGTGGCAAATATGTAGTTAAATCTATGCAAACCTTGACTGTGTTAAACAACAATAATAATGTCTTGTGGAGTTAAAAAAATAGTTGCAATACCCAACACTAAGGACACACAAGTGAGGAGGGAGGTAAGAGTGAATGTGCTCCAAGGCCTCTGCATTGCCTGCAAGGAGTGTAAGGTGTTGATTAGCTTTAGACATTGAGAGGATGAAAATGAAGTAATAATAATAGAAAGAAATCTCACCTAGAAGAGAGCTATACAAAAGGAGAGAAAAGAAAAAATATAATACAAAGTACAAAATACAGCAGTAAATATATATTAATAATACTCGACTGCATATTTGAAAGTTGCTAAGAGAGTAGATCTTAAAAGTTCTCATCACAAGAAAGAGAATTTTGTAACTATGTATGGTGACAAATGTAGACATTGTGGCGATCATGTCACAATATATACAAATATTGAATCATTATTTTGTACACCTGAAACAAATATAATGTTATATGCCAATTATACCTCAGAAAAGGGTAGATTTAAATCCAAATATTTATTAGTTATAATAAATATAAATTGACTAATTGCCTTGGTTAAAAAGATTATCAATCTGAATTTTTTTTTTCAGATTTTATTTTTTCCTTTTTTGCCCCAAAGCCCCCCAGTACACAGTTGTATGTTTTTAGTTGTGGGTCCTTCTGGTTGTGGCATGTGGGATGCCGCCTCAGCACAACTTGATGAGTGGTGCCATGTCCGCACCCAGGATCCGAACCAGCAAAACCCTGTGACACCAAAAGCGGAGTGTGCGAACTTAACCACTCAGCCATGGGGCCGGCCCCTATCAATCTGAATTAAAAAAATGATTTCTAACTACATACTCTATTTGCTGTTTATTAGAGACACACCTAAAACATTAGGTGTACAGAAAGTTGAAAGTAAGAAAATGGAAAAATTCACCAAAAGAAAGCTGAGAAAGCTATATTAGTATTAAAAAAAATAGATTTTAAGACAGAAAGCCTTACCAGAGATAAAGAAGAATTCAATTCACCAGGACAGTATAACAACTTTAAATTTGTATGGCCCATAAAATAACTGCAAAATACATGAAGCAAAACTGACAGAGTTACAAGAATCAGAAGAAAACTATAATTACAGAAGACACAAATTAGCTTTCTCAGTAATTGATAGAACAAGTAAATAAAAAATCAGTAACAACCCAGAAGATCTGAATAACACAAACTTGATGAAAGAAAATGCACACATTCTTTTCATGAACAGACATCTACAAAAGCTGGCGATAAAGCAAGTCTCAACAAATGGCAAAGGAGTGAAATCACAATGACATGTTCTCCAACCAAATGTAATTGTGCCAGAAATCAATGATAAAAAGATAACTAAGAAAAAAATAACTGTTTTAGTATTCATTGATGATTCATGCCTGAAGAAACAATAGTAGGCTGGTAAATAGTATCACTGTATAATGATGGTTTTTCTAACCCCATCAGCCTTTAGCAGCTGGCATCATCATTCAGTCGCTGGCATTCTAAAGAACTTTCTCTTCTCTCCTTTTTCTTCGTAAGGATTCCTAATTTATTCAGTGGGTTGTAATCCATTACTGTCACTATTTATTTTGATGCTCAAATTGTTTCATATTTGGCCCGTGAGAGTGCAGCTCCTTCACGCTGGCTCCTGTGTCCTTTCATATTTTTAATTGTGCTAAAATGCACACAAGATAAAATTTAACATCTTAATCATTTTTAAGCACATAGTTTAGTGGTGTAAAGTATATTCACGTTCTTGTGCAAACAATCTCCAGAACTTTGTCATCTTGCAAAACGGAAACTATACCTGTTAAACACTTCCCTCTCCGCCTGCCCCTGGCCATCACCATTCTACTTTCTGTTCCTATGAACTGACTACGTTAGCAGAATCATACAGCGTTTGTCTTTTTGTGACTGGCTTATTGCACTTAGCACAATGTCCTCAAGCTTTATCCATGTTGTAGCATGTGTCAGAATTTCCCTCCTTTTTAAGGCCAAGCAACACTCCGTTGTATGTATAGGCACACCTAGGAGACACTGCGGGTTTGGTTCCAGACAACGGCAATAAGGTGAATATTGCAATAAAGCGAGTCACACTAATTTTTGGGTTTCCCAGTGCATATAAAGTTATGTCTACATCATACCATAGTCTATTATAAAGTGTGCAAGAGCATTATGTCTAAAAAAACAATGTACAAGCCTTAATTAAAAAATACCTTACTGCTAAAAAATGCTAACCATCATGTGAGCCTTTGGCAAATTTAACCCTTTTGCTGGCGGAAGGTCTTGTGAAAAAACGCACTATCTCCAAGGTACAATAAAACGACGTATGCCTGTATACACCACACACTAGTATTCATTCAAACACACACTGTTTATTCACTCTTCTATCGACGGACATTTGGGTTGCTTCCACCTTTTGGCTATCCTGAATAACACTGCTATGAACATGGGTATACAAATATCTCTTTGAAATCCTGCTTTCAATTCTTTTGGGTATACACCCAGAAATGGGATTCCTAGATCATATGGTAAGTCTATTCTTAATTTTTTGAGGAAATGCCATACTGTTTTCCACAGTAGCTGCACCATCCTACATTCCCACCAACAATGCCCAAGTGTTCCCATTTCTCCATATCCTCATTTCTTCACATCCTCACCAACACTTACTTCCTGATTTTCGATAGCAGTCATCTTAATGAGTGGTAGGTGATATCTCATTGTTTTTGATTTGCATTTCTGTAATGATTAGTGATTATGAGCATCTTTTCATGTGCCTCTTGGCCATTTGTGTATCTCCTTTGAAGAAATGTCTATTCAAATCCTTCGGCCACTTTTTAATTGGGTTGTTATGTGTTTCAAAGAACTGTAGGAGTTCTTTATATATTCTGGACTGGGGGAAAGGGAGCAAGAGGAAGGCATTACAAAGAGGCATAAGGAACCTTGGGGAGAGAGGGACACGCTCATTAACCTGACTGTGGTGGCGAGATCTCACAAATATCAACACTGATCAAACTGTCCACCTGAAATACATGCAGCTTATTGGAGATCAATACAGCTACTTTATTTATTTATTTTTTTTAAAGATTTTATTTTTTTCCTTTTTCTCCCCAAAGCCCCCCAGTACATAGTTGTATGTTCTTTGTTGTGGGTCCTTCTAGTTGTGGGATGTGGGACGCTGCCTCAGCGTGGTTTGATGAGCAGTGCCATGTCGGCGCCCAGGATTCGAACCAACGAAACACTGGGCCGCCTGCAGGGGAGCGCGCGAACTTAACCACTCGGCCACTGGGCCCGCCCCTACAGCTACTTTAAAAACAAAACCCAAAGAGCGTCCAGAGGACTGAAAGGTATTTTGGAATTTTATTTCACTTTAGCCCTTCAACAACTAGAGACAGATGACTAAAACAACAATTATAATAATACAAAGTAACTACTAAAAACAGAAATTTGCGGGGTTGGGCCAGCGGCGCAGTGGTTAAGTGCGCATGTTCCACTTCGGCGGCCCAGGGTTTGCCGGTTCGGATCCCGGGTGCAGACATGGCACTGCTTGTCAAGCCATACTGTGGCAGGCGTCCCATGAATAAAGTAGAGGAAGATGGGCACGGATGTTAGCTCAGAGCCAGTCTTCCTCAGCAAAAAGAGGAGGATTGGCAGCAGTTAGCTCAAGTCTAATCTTCCTCAAAAAAAAAAGAAAAAAGCCAAAGTAGAAGATATTTGCAATATATCTGACAAATAACTAGTACGTGGAACATAAAAATCACCCCTACAAAATAGTAAGATAATGACAGACAAGTCCCTAGAAAAAACAGAAAAGTTGAACAGGCAATTTATTTTTATTTATTTATTTATTTTTAAAGATTGGCACCTGAGCTAACATCTGCTGCCAATCTTTTTTATTTTTTTTCTTCTTCTCCCCAAAGCCCTCCAGTACATAGTTGAATACTCTAGTTGTGGGTCCTTCTTGTTGTGCTATGTGGGATGCCACCTCTGCATGGGCTAACAAATAGTGCTAGGTCTGTGCCCAGGATCCAAATTGGCAAAACCCAGGGCTGCCAAAGCAGAGTGCACAAACTTAACCACTTGGCCATGGGGCTGGCCCCTAACAGGCACTTTAAAAAGGAAGAAATAGTCCTTAAACACAAAGTGCTCAACTTCACTAATAATCCAGGGAATCAAAACCACAAGAAAATATTACTATACATACACCTACCAGATAGGTAAAAATTAAAAACACCACATCAAATATCAGCAAGGATATAGAGCAATGGAAAGTCTAACAAACTGGTGGGCGTGCAACCACTTTTGCGAACAATTTGGCATTATATACGAAAGTAAAACATACACACGCCCTTTGACCCAACAGTTCTACTCTTAGTTATATACAAACTTGGGAACATGTGCTCCAGGACAGATGTTCAAGAACATTCACAGCAACATTAACAGCTCAAAACTGAAAGCAGAGCCAGCCCTGATGGCCTAGTGGTTCCGCTTCAGTGGCCTGGGTTCACTTCCTGGGCGTGGAACCACACCACTCATCTGTCGGTAGCCATGCTGTGGCAGCAGCTCACATAGAAGAATCAGAAGAACTTACAGCTATACATAACTATTTGGGGGGATGGGGGGAGGAAGAAAAAGGAGTCAGATTGGCAACAGATGTTAGCTTAGGACAAATCTCCTCCCGCAAAAAAAAATAAAACTGAAACCAACCCAAATGCCATCAAATGTAGGATGGATAAACTGGGGCACAATCATAATATTCTATGACAATAAAGTAAATTTTTATTAAAAATTATTTAAAAATTTTTTAAAACCTGTATCTATAATATAGAAGAATCTCACAAACATAATGTTGAACCAAACAAGTAAGATAAAGTAGATTATATAAACTATCATCCCATTTATAGAGTTCAAAACCAGGCAAAACTGAACTACTCTATTTGTGGATGCAGACCTGGGGCAAATATGAAGACAAGAAAATCATCACCTCAAAAATCAGGAGAACAGTCATCTCTAGGGTGGGGAGGAGGTTACAAGGAGGGAAGCGCACTTCTGGGTACTAGTAATATCCTATTTCTTGATCTGGATGACAGTATGTGTAATTGCAATTTTACAAATTGTTCTTTACATTTATACAATTTTAATGTATCTTACACTTTATAATTATTCTTTAAGTTATATATATATACTATGTACTTTTAAAAATATATCTTCTTTCTCACAAAAAAATTTTTTAAAAGAAAAATTAGCAACAAATAACAGAGGATCAATATTAAAAACACATAAAGAACATCCAAGTTCCCAAAAACAAATGATCAGGGAATATAAACACACTGTTCAGCAGATTTTACACACACTAAATAATCTTATGGAAAAATGTCCAACTTTTCTAATAAGAGCATAGAGCAACATTTCATACTTATTAAACAAAGAAGGACAGTGGAATACTGTGATAATTTACAAGATAGATGACAACCATGAAGACTGACTAGCTACCTGGAATAATTTAATATTGAATTCAATATTGAAAACACTAAATTATGAGTACATTGTGGTTACAGATTATGTATGAAATCTGTATAGCTAAAATTTGGAAAGGACTCGAAAAATGAAAATAGGTGAAGTGACTGAAAGATAGGATTATGACTACAATATTTTTCTTGACATTGAGAATATATTTCATTAAGATATAGGAACTTATGGGGCTGGGCCCATGGCCAAGTGGTTAAGTTCCCACACTCTGCTTCTGCGGCCCAGGGTTTCGCCAGTTCCATTCCTGGGCATAGACCTGGCACCACTCGTCAGGCCATGCTGAGGTGGTGTCCCACATGCCACAACTAGAAGGATGCACAACTAGAATATACAACTATGTACTGGGAGGCTTTGAGGAGAAGAAAAAAATGGCAACAGATGTTAGCTCAGGGCCAATCTTTAAAAAATAAAAAAAAGATATAGGAATTTTTAAGCAAAGGAAATGAAATAGTTCCTTCCCATTCTAGAGAACAAAGTGGGTATCTCTAAGAACTTTCACTGGCTGACTTCGACTTGTATTTTTCACTCTGTGCTGGGCATCAGGTGAAGTACAGAGATGAGCAAGACATAATTACTCCTCTCAATGACCTTCCGGGTTGAGAGGAAACAGACGTATCAACAAACTTAGAACGCAATGGGATAAGTCCTACAAGTAAGTCTTTTCTTAAAAAGTCTTATGGGGGCCGGCCCGGTGGCTGAGTGCTGAAGTTCGCATGCTTCGCTTCCAGGGGCCCAGGGTTTCGCTAGTTCAGATCCTGGGCGCGGACATGGCACCACTTGTCAGGCCACGTTGAGGCGGCGTCCCACATGCCACAACTAGAAGGACCCACAACTAAAAATACACAACTATGTGCTGGGGGGATTTGGGGAGAAAAAAGCAGGGAAAAAAAAAAAGTCTTATGCCTTCCCATATGAAGGAAAAATTCAAGAAAATTATGGAGAAACTTTCCAAAGAACAATGAATTGGATCTTGAAGGACAGTGGAACATTCCAGAAAGAGTGGAGGTTGTGAGGGGTAGTCTATGCACTATTTGTGCAAAGACAGGTAGAATAGTAGGTAGGTAGACAAGGAAACAGTTCAAAGGCCTCAGATCATACTCCAGGCCATGGAGACCCACAGGGCTTTCAGCCTTTAGTTCCCAGGATTATTTCTGCAATTACCTTGGACCTCTTAGTTCTATCCTTTCTTCCCTTAAAATAAATACATATAAACATATATAAAAAATATATATATCAAAATAGTTAATATTAATATTACACTTAATATATAAACATTTATATTTGTTACATATATTTAATTTTAAATATTTCAAACATACAGAAAATAGAATGATACCCACGTACTCACCAACCAGATTTAAAATGTTAAATTCTGTCCTATTTCTCTCTCTTTAAAAGGCACAAAACACTTCAAATATATTTGAAATTCCACTCACTCCCCTTACCTCCTTCCCTCCACCCCCCCACCCCCACCTTGGGTAATACTCACTATCCTAGAGTGGATGTATATGTTTTCCCTGCAGACTGTTCTTTTACTACACATCTCACACTGTGGTATTCACCCAACGTTTAAACTCTGGGTCTCCTCAACAGTAAATTGAAGCCAATAGCTACCTCTCCCGATTCCCAGAAGGATTAGAATGTTTATAAGGTGCTACCACGGTGAGTGGCATTGAAAAGAACTCATGACCCAGAAATTTTGTAGACTACATGCCACTTTCTGACAGCGGCCCGGCTAACAAAATGCTGGTACACTTCAATTCTATTTATTATCCCCATCCAGAATACCTCTGCCTCTCTCCAACTTCGGATCTCTCAACCAGTCTCTCCCATTACTGCTCCTTAATCCTGACATGGGCACAGGAATGCTATCTACCTACACTGGTGGCACCAGGACCTGCCAGGCAGCTGCGCCATCTCGGGCCATCAGGCATGCAAGGTTCTGAGCAACTCAAGGGCAGGTGAGGGGTGTGGGAGAAAGCCTGGAGCTGTGGACGGTGCTTTGGAGTCAGGCAGCTCTTAGTTCAAATCCTACCGCTAGCACTCAATCGCTAAATGCCCTCTCAGCACAGAGATAACTTCCCTGTGCTTCAGGTCTCCTTGTCAAGAACGAGGACAATTTTACCTACTTCTCTGTATAATGATGGGAACAGAACTCGCCCTATGTACCAAGTACTCTTTGAAGCGTTTACTGCGTATATTAAGTCGTTCAATCCTAACAAAAACTCCGGAATGTAGCAGAGATCACTTCCTCCACAGGACAGAACGGAACCGAGGCACTCAGTCTACGCAACGGGTGGATGGTCACAGGGCTAGTACATGGACGAGACTGCCGGCCAGGCCATCCGATGCAGTGTGTCCTCCATCACTCCCCTCTGCTGGGGTCCTGTGTAACCTACGACTGTAAGATGACGGGTGCCGAGCACGTGGCACACAGCACACACTCAAACGAGACAGCGGCCCGATTGTCACCGCGGAAGGCCATGGAAAAAGCACAGAGTCGTGGTTTACCCTCAGGGGGAAATGGAGGTGGGGCCCGAGGTCCGGGCTGGGATCACGCAGGGACCACTGTGCCCGGCGCCGTGGTGGGCAGGGGACACATGAACGAGAACATCACGGGGGTCACGCTGGCTCTTCCCCGACGCCCCGGGCGACCCCGGCGAAGCTCGCCGGCCTCTGCGTCTCCATCAGAGCACATCTGTGCGGCTAGACTCCCCTCCCAGGCTGCCCGCCCAAGCAAGACTCAGCGGGCCTAGGCGACCCGGGGCGCGCAACGAGGCCGGTAAGCCTCCCCTCCCCGGGCGGCCGGGAACGGGGCAGGGCCAGCGCCGGCCGCCCGTAAGGCCGCGCGCCGCACTCACCTCGCCCGCAGGCCCGCAGCTGGCGGCACCAACGACCACAGCCCCGCGCAGCCGCCGCTGCCTTCGCGCCAGGAGCCGGCGGACTCCGATTGGCTGCGGCCTGAGGAAGCCGACCAGTCCCGTCGCCCCGTCGCCCCTGTCTCCGCCCCGTGGGCTGCTGGGACGGGGCGCCCGGCGGGCGCTGGGTGGGGCACGTGCTCCCAGAGCCCAATCAGAGCCCAGAATTCAGGTCAGGTGACTACCGGTAACCGCCCGACTTCCGGCGCGGCGTGGGGAGCTCTGTGTTTTGGGGGTGTGTCTTGGTGCCGGCGAAGGATTTGAGTAGAACGGGCTCCTGGAATCTCGATGGCGGTGGGATTGAGATCCTCGGAGGGTGAGGACCCTGAGACTGGCCGGCTTCCGCAGGCCAGGCCGCGGCACCGGCTCCTCGTGAGGCTTCGCGTGGTCCCCTCCGCTCCGTAGTCACGCTGGCCTCTGCCACCCGCGCTCCTGTGAGATGTCCTGGACGGGGCGGGGGTCGCAAACTCAGACGCCCCGGGGCGCGGGCGGTGCCCGAGTGAGAAGCCGGGCGGCGGGTCCAGCCGAGGGCCTCCACGCGGGACTGTGGGCTCTGGGGTGCCGCATCTCTTTTTTTCTTTCCTTCATTTGTTTCTAAGAAAAGCGGAAAATCTGTTTCTCCTTTCTGTTTGTAATCTGCCGATTTTTAAATGTGACAAAAATAAAACGCTGCAGCCAAACAAAACGTATTGTTAAAGTACTCTTTAGGAAAAAGCAAAAGCAGAGTAAATTAAGCAGATTTTTTTAAGATTGGCACCTGAACTAACGTCTGTTGCCGATCTTTTCCTTTTTTAATTCTTTTTTTCCTTCTCCCCAAAGCCCCCCACCCCCCACATAGTTGTATTTTCTAGTTGTGGGTCCTTCTAGTTGTGGCATGTGGGACACCGCCTCAGCATGGCCAGATGAGTGGTGCCATGTCCTGGCCCAGGATCCAACTGCGAAACCCTGGGCCCCCGAGCCCACGAACTTAGCCCCTCCGCCTCGGGGCTGGCCCATGAGCAGATTTTTAATAGCAAAATGGCTAATAGGGAGCAGGATAGCAACAAAGTATGGGAAATCTGCCCAAAAAATGAAGCTGCCAATGTTTAAGACTGAAAGGGTACTATCCAGAATAAGTAGGAACCTCTCAGAACTCAGTGTAGAGGACACAGCTGAAAGTGCCTGACCACACCCCGCCTGACTGAATCTCCTTTTGCTTTTTCCTTCATTGTCCGTCAACTTCGGGGTCTTCCCTAGTGCCAGGCATTGTGCTGGGCCCTAGAGAACTGCCTCGTGGAGCCCACAGTCTGTTATTAGAAGGATGTCTGTGGAGGAGGCTGACACTTGTATGCTGATGTGACAACACAGGAAGTAAGAGTGCTGAGCAGTGTTATGGGAGCACCTTGATGTGGGCTCGGTGAGTCAAGGAGTCAAAGATTTCTTGGACTCTGGAGGACTGGCAGTAGTGCTCTTTTATTCAGAGAATAGCATGGAGTAGCATGGGGACAGGACCCATGGGCAGTGAAGAGCTGCAGCATGGGGACAGGACCCACGGGCAGTGAAGAGCTGCAGGCGTGGGGACAGGACCCACGGGCAGTGAAGAGCTGCAGGCGTGGGGACAGGACCCATGGGCAGTGAAGAGCTGCAGGCGTGGGGACAGGATCCATGGACAGTAAGAGCTGCAATGTGTTAAGGGTTAGAGCTAAACTTATAAGGCATAGGTATGTGAGTTATTTCTTTACAAAACAAAGGAAAGATCATGAAAAAAGTCGTTAAAATGGTATCAGTGCAGGTGGGGTCTGGTTATTGGGTGGTCCTATAACTTTGGATCGGAATCAGACCGGATTAAGTCAGGACGCCCTACCCTTCCCGGAGGATGATATAGATCAGTATGTAGGCAGGACCCTTGGGCTTCTCTCCCTGGGGCAGCCTGGATCCTCATCAACCTGGGAGGGACGCATACTCAGGGAGGCAGGATTAGATAATGTTACTGCCTAAGAGTGGGGTTCTCTGCCCGATGTGCATAAACAAGCCAATTAATTATGGCATCAGCCTTTGTGGGAAAATCAGCTCTTATTCTTCGAGATCCATCTGCAGGGAGACAGGGCGTGTGTCCTCACATCTGTCTCCCCAGTTCAGGATTTGGGGCGAGATTTAAGAGGTTGGGAGAATAGACTGGCACGTGGAAACACTGGCTTTGATTGGTGGGCTTCAAGTATTTCTGGTGAGGTTTTAAACATGACAGGGTTCTGAATGTTTGCGATGGAGTTCTAAACATTTTTGAGGAGATGGGGAAGGAATTTTAACGCCAGACCTTCCTGAATGAGGGATTCCTCGCTTTGGATGAGAGCCGGACTTTCAGGTTCCAGTCACATCCCTGTCCTTGGGTTCCGTAAGATGGAGGATCTTTAGTTCCAAGCTCATTTCAGGTCAAGATTTCTTCTTTTACGCATGCTCTGGCTTCATGACTTTGCAGTTTTTCTGAAAGACTATCTTTAGTCGCTTTGTTGATAAGAGATGGAGTCTGTTCGAGCTGGCTCTAAATGGGCCTGTGGTTACAGTAGATGTCCTTACACCTGAGAGATGAAGAAGACGTATGATTTGGAGGCAAAGGCCAGGAAAATGGAAGGACTACGGTAAAGTAGCTTTGAGGAAATGTCAGGAAAATGGGGAATAGAGATGACACATGAGAGGAAATAGGGACCAGACCTCCGTATGGACTTCACCCTGAAGGCAAATGGCACTTGTTGGAAGGATTTGGGGGCAAGTGGGACAGGGAGAGGCTTGTGCACTAACTTTAAGTAAAATCAATGAGTTCACATATATGTTTATACCTATGTATCTCCACCACCCAGATCAAGATATATACCGTTTCCAGCACCCCATCAGATTCCCTTGTGGGGCTTCCCAGTCTGTTGGTGCCCCCAGCAGGAAATTGGTATCATACAGTAATACTCTTTTGTGTCTACCTTTATTTGCTCAGCATAATATCTGTGAGCTTCATCCATATTGTGTGTACCAGTAGTTCATTCTCTTTTATTACTGTATAATGTAGAGAAAAATCATGAAAACTTTGAAATGGTTCAAAAAGCATTTCTGAGTCTACAGTGTAAATGAGGTGTTGTCTAGCATACCCTTCTGGGATATCTGATTCTATGAGGGCTCTCCACCTTTCATCATCTTTGAGATAAAGAACTCTGTAAGTTTTTTAAAAATTGGTTCTTGTCAGGGGCCAGCGTGGTGGTGCAGCAGTTAAGTTCGTACATTCTGCTTTGGCAGCCTGGGGTTTGCAGGTTCAGATCCTGGGTGCAGACCTATGCACTGCTTGACAAGCCATGCTGTGGCAGGCATCCCACATATAAAGTAGAGGAAGATGGGCATGGATGTTGGCTCAGGGCCAATCTTCCTCAGCAAAGAGAGGAGGATTGGCAGCAAATGTTAGCTCAGGGATAATCTTCCTCAAAAAAAAAAAATTGAATGCTTGTCTACAGAAATGCAAATTGTAGCCACTGCAATGTATTTAATTATTGTGGATTTGATCAGTTCTGCCAATTTTTGCATCTATTTGTAAAGCATTTCATTATTCTTCATTTGACTATGTATGTGTAGTACTTTGAATTTTCCTTTGGATCAGTTGTAAGATCTTTCTGGATATCTCATTAATTAGTAAGTTAAATAAAGCCTTTGACACGTGTTTATTTTATGTCTGTATGAAAGTCATGATTATACGTAATTTTAAAAATTATTCTTTAACAGTAGTATGCAATCGTGTGAACACATCACAATTTATTTATCCATTCATCTACTGAAGGACATTTGAGTTTTTTTCCTTAGGCTATTATAAATAAAGCTGCTATGGACATTTTTGTATAAGTCTTTTTGTGAACACATGCACTAATTTTTCCTGGGTAAATATCTAGGAATGAGATATCTGGGTCATAGGATAAGCGTATATTTAACTGTAGTAGAAACTGACATGTTTCCAAAATGGTGGTACCATTTTACACTCCCACCAGCACTGTATGAGTGTCCCATTTGTTGCATCCTTGCCAACACTGAAGTTGTCAATCTTTTTCATTGTAGCTATTCTGCAGGATGTTTCATGGTATTTCATTGTGGTTTAATTTGCCATAGAAGGTTTTCAGGAGGGAAGTAACTTAACAGATTTGTGTTTTAGAAAGCTCTTTCTGGCTGTTATGTGGGGAATGTTTGTACACCAATGCTCCTGGCAGCGTTATTCACTATAGCCAAAAGGTGAAAACAAACCAAGTGTCCATCAGCAGTTGATGGATAAACAAATGTAGTCTATACATGCAATAGAATATTATTTAGTCTTAAAAATGAAGGAAATTCTGACACAGGCTACAACATGAACCTTGAAGACATGATGCTAAATGAAATAAGCCAGTCACAAAAGGACAAATATTGTATACGACTCCACTTCTATGAGGCACCTAGAATTCAGAGACAGAAAGTAGGATAGTGGTTACTAGGTTTGAGGTTGGGGGTATAGTGAGGAGTTACTGTTTAATAGGTAGAGTTTCCATTTGGGATGATGAAAAAGTTCTAGAGAAGGATAATGGTGATGGTTGCACAACAATGTGCGTATAATTGTCATGGCAGTGTACACTTAAAAATAGTTAAAATGGTAAATTTTGTGTCATGTACACTTTAACACACACAGGCTGGTGTTCCACGTCTGAGAACTCCACAGTGGCAGCTCCTCTCTCAGTTGTACCTGCAGAATTTTCATTTATGGAAGTGCCTGACTAAGGACACAGACAGGCTAATGCCATTGAAAGAAGAGTTTATTACTTACGTTGCCCGAGAGGAGGAGGCACACTGCACAGGCCTCTGGGAAAGCAACAGGTTTGGTCAGGAAGCAGAAAGGAGCAAGGGGAAGACTGCGCCAGAGCCTTGATTGGGGTTTCTGCAGGAAAAGCAAGCATGGCAGGGAAATTAGCTTAGGATGGCTAGTTTAAGGAATTCCAGTGGGCTTTGGAGCATGGCTGTTCTAGGATGTCAGGTACCTGGTCCTAGGTTGATTTAGGTCAGGGGAAATATTGGTGTGGTGTGTGAGGGTTAGAGAAAGGAGCTGGTTGTGGGTGCGGACTTGAGATTGATTGGAGGGTTTGTAAAATGACTTTCCGTGCTTGCAAAGCAGGGCTGCAGGGGAGCTGTCAACAACCATGGCTATTAATTTGGCCCTGTGGTTAATAGATGTCAAAAGGACAAATACAGAATCTAAGGAAACACAGAACAGTTGGCCCTGTGGCTATCTGGCATCATTTCAAGGAAACTTTGGGGTGGATGATAATGGAGACTTATCCAGAGTAAGGCGTAAGTTGTCCTAAACAACATAGGAAACATTTTATTGTGAGAGTAGAAAGGAGGAACACAGGGACAAATATAAGGAGTCCTGCTAAGTCAGCCCGTATTAGGTTTTCCATTTATATGGCATTAGCCAAGAAAAGAGACCTGAAGTTTTGGGGGTCTCTAACAATAATTTGGTGGAGTTTTAAAGTGTGTTAAAAATGTGTTTGACAATAATGTCTTGGTATATTTCTCAGGTCACGGCAGTTATGTTGTGGGAGGGTATGAGCTGATAGTTTAGGAAAGGATATGTATGTAAAGATGCGTGGTATTGTGTGTAACCCGGGGGAAGGACCGGTCATGATGGGAGATGCAGGGAAAGGGCAGGAGAAGGCTCCGGGGAGTGAGAGGTCCTCGCCGCAAGGGGGCAGGGGTTGACTGATATGAGGCAGGCGGCTTCTGGGGAAAATAATAATCTCCATGGGTTTTTTTTTTTTTTTTTTTTTTTTTTTTTTTTTTTTTTTTTTTTTTTTTTTTCAATTAAGGTACATTTTATTTAATAAAACCAATGGCATTTTTACAGTTATTGGAGAACCAAAGACATTTGAATTTTTTTTTTTTTTTTTTTTTTTTTTTTTTTTTTTTTTTTTTTTATTAATGTTATGATGGATTACAGGCTTGTGAAATTTCAGTTGTACATTTTTGTTAGTCATGTTGTGGGTACACCACTACCCCCTCCGTGCCCTCCCCCCACCCCCCCTTTTCCCTGGTAACCACCGATCAGATCTCCTTCTCAATATACTAATTTCCACCTATGAGTGGAGTCATATAGAGTTCGTCTTTCTCTGACTGACTTATTTCGCTTAACATAATGCCCTCGAGGTCCATCCACATTGTTGTGAATGGGCCAATTTCGTCTTTTTTTATGGCTGAGTAGTATTCCATTGTGTATATATACCACATCTTCTTTATCCAATCATCAGTTTCTGGGCATGTAGGCTGGTTCCACGTCTTGGCTATTGTAAATAATGCTGCGATGAACATAGGGGTGCAACGGACTCTTGAGATATCTGATATCAGGTTCTTAGGATAGACACCCAGTAATGGGATGGCTGGGTCATAGGGTATTTCTATTTTTAACTTTTTGAGAAATCTCCATACTGTTTTCCATAGTGGCTGTACCAGTTTGCATTCCCACCAACAGTGTATGAGGGTTCCTCTTTCTCCACAACCTCTCCAACATTTGTCGTTCTTGGTTTTGGATGTTTTTGCCAATCTAACGGGGGTAAGGTGATATCTTAGTGTAGTTTTGATTTGCATTTCCCTGATGATTAGCGATGATGAACATCTTTTCATGTGTCTATTGGCCATATTCATATCTTCTTTTGAGAAATGTCTGTTCATGTCCTCTGCCCATTTTTTGATCGGGTTGTTTGTTTTTTTGTTGTTAAGCAGTGTGAGTTCTTTGTATATTATGGAGATTAACCCTTTGTCGGATAAGTGGCTTGTAAATATTTTTTCCCAATTAGTGAGCTGTTTTTTTGTTTCAATTCTGTTTTCCCTTGCCTTGAAGAAGCTCTTTAGTCTGATGAAGTCCCATTTGTTTATTCTTTCTATTGTTTCCCTCAACTGAGGAGTTACAGTGTCCGAAAAGATTCTTTTGAAACTGATGTCAAAGAGTGTACTACCTATATTCTCTTCCAAAAGACTTATTGTCTCAGGCCTAATCTTTAGGTCTTTGATCCATTTTGAGTTTATTTTGGTGTGTGGTGAAAAAGAATGGTCGATTTTCAATCTTTTGCATGTGGCTGTCCAGTTTTCCCAGCACCATTTGTTGAAGAGACTTTCTTTTCTCCATTGTAGGCCCTCTGCTCCTTTGTCGAAGATTAGCTGTCCATAGATGTGTGGTTTTATCTCTGGGCTTTCAATTCTGTTCCATTGATCTGTGGACCTGTTTTTGTACCAGTACCATGCTGTTTTGATCACTGTAGCTTTGTAGTATGTTTTGAAATCAGGGATTGTGATTCCGCCGGCTTTGTTTTTCTTGCTCAAGATTGCTTTAGCAATTCGTGGTCTTTTGTTCCCCCATATGAATTTTAGGATTGTTTGTTGAATTTCTGTGAAGAATGTTCTTGGGATTCTGATTGGGATAGCATTGAATCTGTATATTGCTTTGGGTAGTATGGACATTTTAACTATGTTTATTCTTCCAATCCATGTGCAAGGAATGTCTTTCCATCTCTTTATGTCATCGTCAATTTCTTTCAAGAAAGTCTTGTAGTTTTCATTGTATAGATCCTTCACTTCCTTGGTTAAGTTTATCCCAAGGTATTTTATTCTTTTCGTTGCGATTGTGAATGGGATAGAGTTCTTGAGTTCTTTTTCTGTTAGTTTATTGTTAGTGTATAGAAATGCTACTGATTTATGCACGTTAATTTTATACCCTGCTACTTTGCTGTAGTTGTTGATTATTTCTAATAGTTTTTCTGTGGATTCTTTGGGGTTTTCTATGTATAAGATCATGTCGTCTGCAAACAACGCGAGTTTTACTTCTTCGTTACCTATTTGGATTCCTTTTATTTTTTTTTCCTGCCGAATTGCTCTGGCCAGCACCTCCAGTACTATGTTGAATAGGAGTGGTGAAAGTGGGCACCCTTGTCTTGTTCCTGTCCTCAGAGGGATGGCTTTCAGCTTTTGTCCATTGAGTATGATGTTGGCTGTGGGTCTATCATATATGGCCTTTATTATGTTGAGGTACTTTCCTTCTATACCCATTTTACTGAGGGTTTTTATCATAAATGGGTGTTGGATCTTGTCGAATGCTTTCTCTGCGTCTATTGAGATGATCATGTGGTTTTTGTTTTTCATTTTGTTGATGTAGTGTATCACGTTGATTGACTTGCGGATGTTGAACCATCCCTGTGTCCCTGGTATAAATCCCACTTGATCATGGTGTATAATCTTTTTGATGTATTGCTGTAATCGGTTTGCCAAAATTTTGTTGAGGATTTTTGCATCTATGTTCATCAGTGATATCGGCCTGTAGTTCTCCTTCTTTGTGTTGTCCTTGTCAGGTTTGGGGATCAGAGTGATGTTGGCTTCATAGAATGTGTTAGGGAGTTCTCCATCTTTCTCAATTTTCTGGAACAGTTTGAGGAGAATAGGTATTAAGTCTTCTTTGAATGTTTGGTAGAATTCTCCAGAGAAGCCGTCTGGTCCTGGACTCTTGTTTTTGGGAAGGTTTTTGATTACCGTTTCTATTTCCTTTCTTGTGATTGGTCTATTCAGATTCTCCATTTCTTCCTGATTCAGTTTGGGGAGATTGTAGGAGTCTAGGAATTTGTCCATTTCTTCCAGGTTGTTCAATTTGTTGGCATATAGTTTTTCATAGTATTCTCTTATGATCTCTTGTATTTCATTGGTATCTGTTGTGATTTCTCCTCTCTCATTCCTGATTTTATTAATTTGCGCTTTCTCTCTTCTTTTCTTGGTGAGTCTGGCTAGGGGTTTGTCAATTTTGTTAATTCTTTCGAAGAACCAACTCTTTGTTTCATTGATCCTTTCTATTGTCTTTTTTGTTTCAATATCGTTTATTTCTGCTCTTATTTTCATTATTTCCCTCCTTCTACTGACTCTGGGCTTTGTTTGTTCTTCTTTTTCTAGTTCTGTTAGGTGTCGTTTGAGGTTGCTTACGTGAGCTTTTTCTTGTTTAGTGAGGTGAGCCTGTATTGCGATGAATTTCCCTCTTAGGACTGCTTTTGCTGCATCCCAAATGATTTGGTATGTCGTGTTCTCATTTTCATTTGTCTCCAGATAATATTTGATTTCTTCTTTAATTTCTTCAATGATCCATTGTTTGTTGAGAAGCGTGTTGTTTAGTCTCCACATTTTTGCACCTTTCTCTGCTTTTTTCTTGTAGTTGATTTCTAGTTTAATAGCGTTATGATCAGAAAAGATGCTTGATATTATTTCAACTCTCTTGTATTTATTGATGTTTGCTTTGGTTCCCAAAATATGGTCAATCCTTGAGAATGTTCCATGTGCACTTGAGAAGAATGTGTAACCTGCTGTTTTTGGATGAAGTGTTCTATATATATCTATTAAGTCCATCTGGTCTAATTTTTCATTTAATTCTATTATTTCCTTGTTGATTTTCTGTCTGGATGTTCTGTCCATTGGTGTTAATGGTGTGTTGAGGTCCCCTACTATTATTGTATTGTTGTTGATGTCTTCTTTTAGTTCTATTAAGAGTTGCTTTACAAATTTTGGTGCTCCTGTGTTGGGTGCATATATATTTATAAGTGTTATGTCTTCTTGGTGGAGAGTCCCTTTTATCATTATATACTGTCCCTCTTTATCTTTCTTTATCTGTTTTGCTTTGAAATCTACCTTGTCTGATATTAGTATAGCGACACCTGCTTTCTTTTGTTCATTATTAGCTTGGAGTATTGTTCTCCATCCCTTCACTCTGAGTCTGTGTTTGTCTTTGGGGCTGAGGTGTGTTTCCTGGAGGCAGCATATTGTTGGATCTTGTTCTTTGATCCATCCTGCCACTCTGTGTCTTTTGATTGGGGAGTTCAATCCATTTACATTTAGAGTGATTATTGAGACGTGGGGGCCTACCACTCCCATTTTGTGTCTTGTTTTCCGGTTTTCTTCAGTTTCCTTTGTTTCTCGTCCCATGGTTTAATCTGTTCTGATGTAGAGCTACTACTCTCTGTTGTTGTCCTTCTACTTATCTCCTCTGCTCTTGGTTTTGTAGCCCCTTTCCTTTTTTGGATTTTTCAGGAAAGAGGGTTTTCCTGAGGATTTCCTGAAGAGGAGGTTTTGTGGCAATGAACTCCCTTAATTTTTGTTTGTCTGGGAAAGTTTTTATTTCTCCATCGTATTTGAAGGATATTTTCGCTGGGTAGAGAATTCTCGGCTGTAGATTTTTGTCCTTCAGATTTTTGAATATATCATTCCACTCTCTTCTAGCCTGTAAAGTTTCTGCTGAGAAATCTGCTGATAGCCTGATGGGGGTTCCTTTGTAGGTTAGTTTCTTTTGCCTGGCTGTCCTTAATATTTTCTCCTTGTCGTTGACTCTTGCTAGCTTCACTACTATATGCCGTGGAGTTGGTCTTCTTGCATTGATAAAGTTTGGAGATCTATTGGCTTCTGTCACCTGAGGATCCATCTCCCTCACCAGATTTGGGAAGTTCTCAGCCATTATTTCTTTGAATAGGTTTTCTGCCCCTTTCTCCTTCTCTTCTCCCTCTGGTATACCTATAATCCTTACGTTGCATCTCCTAATTGTGTCTGATAATTCTCGGAGAGTTTCTTCATTTCTTTTAAGTCTTGCTTCTCTCTCCTCCTCTGCCTGCAACAATTCTATATTGCCATCTTCCAAATTGCTAATTCTTTCCTCCATATTATCGGCCCTACTGTTCAGAGCATCTAGATTTTTCTTAATCTCCTCTATTGTGTTCTTCATTTCCAATATTTCTGTTTGGTTCTTCTTTATCGTATCAAACTCTTTTGTGACATAGCTCCTGAACTCGTTGAGTTGTCGGTCAGAATTCTCTCTTAACTCATTGAGAATCTTAATGATGGCTGTTTTGAAGTCATCGTCATTTAGGTTATACATCTCATTTTCTTTGGGATTGTTTTCTGTGTATTTGTTGCTTTCTTTCTGTTCTGGAGATTTGATGTATTTTTTCATATTGCTTGATGTTGTTGATTTGTGCCTCCGCATGGAGATAGAGTTTAGTTGCTCCTTTCACTTGTTTCAGCTGCTGCGGTGGGAGGAGCAGCTGTTTATATTTCACCAACCAGGAACCCTGTCCGTAGTTGCTAACTGGGCCTGGGCCCCTCTTCGTAGCCACAGTGGCCCTTTGGATTCCCTCCTCTGCTGTGGGGGCCGTCACAGGGGGGCTTCAGGCTGCGGGTGCCTACTGTTGCAGCCCACCTAGATGTGCTCTCTCCTTGGGGTCTGCAACGGTGTTATGGGCTTTTCCAGCAGCCAGGGGTGGGATCACTTATATTTGTCGCTCCGTTGCTGTCGGCCCCCACCAAATCTCACTTGTCCTCTATAGGTCGCAGGAGAGCTATTGGCATCTTCTACAGTCTGTGGTTAGTACACCTAGTTATGCTGCTTTTGCCCTGGGGTCTTCCAGCCTTGTGGCTGGCGGCTGGGTGCCTTCTACTGGTGCTGTGCAGAGGCTTTCCCTAAGGCTGCTGTGAGCCTGTAGGGTTTCCCCCTAGGCTACTAAGCTGGGTCTCTGGAACTCTCTCCAGCCCCAGTCCTCTCCGAGATCTCCGGCAATCCCTAGACCCACGGGGCGGGCAATGGCAGCTGGGGGTCGCCCCGCCCTCAGGGCTTCTCTCCGGGCCTCTCCCGGAGCCGTGAATGCTGGGCGTGGCCCCTCTGCCAATGACAGACAGGGAGTTTTGTCTGCTGCCCAGCGGAGCTCCAGCGCTTCCCCTCCGGGTCGCAGAACCAGCCTTTGAAAATTCCCCCGGCCCCGGTCCTCTCCGAGATCTCCGGCAATCCCTAGCCTCACGGGGTGGGCAACGGCAGCTGGGGGTCGCCCCGCCCTCAGGGCTTCTCTCCGGGCCTCTGCCGGAGCCGTGAATGCTCAGCGTGGCCCCTCTGCTAATAGCAAACAGAGAGTTTTGTCTGCTGCCTGGGCGGAGCTCCAGCGCTTCCCCTCCGGGTCGCAGGACCGGCCTTTTGAAAGTTCCCCCCGCCCCGGTCTTCTCCGAGATCTCCGGCAATCCCTAGCCCCCCGGGGCGGGCAACGGCAGCTGGGGGTCGCCCCGCCCTCAGGGCTTCTCTCCGGGCCTCTGCCGGAGCGTGAATGCTGGGCGTGGCCCCTCTGCTAACCGCAGGCAGAGGGTTTTGTCTGCTGCCCGGGCGGAGCTCCGGCGCTTCCCCTCCGGGTCGCAGGACCGGCCTTTGAAAATTCCCCCGGCCCCGGTCCTCTCCGAGATCTCCGGCAATCCCTAGCCTCACGGGGTGGGCAACGGCAGCTGGGGGTCGCCCCGCCCTCAGGGCTTCTCTCCGGGCCTCTGCCGGAGCCGTGAATGCTCAGCGTGGCCCCTCTGCTAATAGCAAACAGAGAGTTTTGTCTGCTGCCTGGGCGGAGCTCCAGCGCTTCCCCTCCGGGTCGCAGGACCGGCCTTTTGAAAGTTCCCCCCGCCCCGGTCTTCTCCGAGATCTCCGGCAATCCCTAGCCCCACGGGGCGGGCAACGGCAGCTGGGGGTCGCCCCGCCCTCAGGGCTTCTCTCCGGGCCTCTGCCGGAGCGTGAATGCTGGGCGTGGCCCCTCTGCTAACCGCAGGCAGAGGGTTTTGTCTGCTGCCCGGGCGGAGCTCCGGCGCTTCCCCTCCGGGTCGCAGGACCGGCCTTTGAAAATTCCCCCGGCCCCGGTCCTCTCCGAGATCTCCGGCAATCCCTAGCCTCACGGGGTGGGCAACGGCAGCTGGGGGTCGCCCCGCCCTCAGGGCTTCTCTCCGGGCCTTTCCCGGAGCCGTGAATGCTCAGCGTGGCCCCTCTGCTAATGGCAGACAGAGAGTTTTGTCTGCTGACCGGGCGGAGCTCCGGTACTTCCCCTCCGGGTCGCAGGACCGGCCTTTGAAAATTCCCCCCGCCCCGGTCCTCTCCGAGATCTCCGGCAATCCCTAGCCCCACGGGGCGGGCAACGGCAGCTGGGGGTCGCCCCGCCCTCAGGGCTTCTCTCCGGGCCTCTCCCGGAGCCGTGAATGCTCAGCGTGGCCCCTCTGCTAATGGCAGACAGAGAGTTTTGTCTGCTGACCGGGCGGAGCTCCGGCGCTTCCCCTCCGGGTCGCAGGACCGGCCTTTGAAAATTCCCCCCGCCCCGGTCCTCTCCGAGATCTCCGGCAATCCCTAGTCCCACGGGGCGGGCAACGGCAGCTGGGAGATCTCCGTGCCCTCCGTGTCTCTCTCTGGGACCCTCCGGGCGCCCCGAGCACCAGGCTGGATCCCCCCGCCAATGGCGGGGAGAGACTCTCCCCGCGGGCTCAGGTGTGCAACTCCAAAGTTTCCCTCTGCGTTTAGGAGTAATTGCAGGGGGTTTAGGTAGGGTTCTGGTCACCTGTTTCCACCGTCGCTCCTCTGTTGTGTTCTCGCTCCTGCCCTAGACGTGCGTGGATCCTCTGGGGGCGTCCGTTGGAAGAAAGCCGCTTGCGGGTACCAGGCTGCCCGTCGGGGTCGGAGAGCCCTCACCTATTTCCACATCCTCCCGGAGGAAAGTCCATCCGCCTTCCGATGTATAGTCGCGTGGGTGTCTCAGACGTCCTGAGATGCTGTCTGGATATCCTTTGTCAAGCGATAAGTGTCCAAATAATTGTAGACTCGAAGGGCGAGAGACAAAGAGGACTACTCACGGCGCCATCTTGGCGACTCTCTCCATGGGTTTTTGGAATGGCACAGATAGTGGTTACCTCTATGAGATTTCTCTTGAGGCGTGGGAGTGTAGGAGTGTACATTTTGTCAGAGAGCAAGGAATATACTAGGACCCTGGGCTAGCAGTCAGCAAGCTCAGAAACATAAGAGAATCTCTAATATCAAAGGAGGAAAAGTAAGACTATCCTGTGTCCAATTTATGCCTTGGGGTGGGCTGTCCGTGGGCATCGCTAAGTGGAGGTTCAGTGTCTGAGTGACGTCATCTGCAGCACAGGGGCAAAGACTTTTCCAATGGTGAGGTCTTGGGCTGGGGCGATGGCATCTCCAGTGGTGAGCCCCTGGGCCAGGGCAGTGTTGTCTTGGTGTGGCACTTGGGGTACCCACTCAGGTTAATGTGGGTCTTAGCATTTGCCGTACTTTGCTGGAACCATGGGTTACTCAGAGGCTTTGGGCTCCAGGGTTGCAAACCAATGAAAGCACCCCAGCCAGTAATCAACAGAAGGGGGCACACCTCCACTTGTCAGGGTCTTTGTTTTTGTTTTTGGTGAAAGTTTAGGTTCAAATGGGTCGAAAATTTGTAAAGATAGATTAAGGCCTGGGGCAACATAGAGCCTCATTCAGGGGTTTATGTGCTGGTCTTGGATTTTAAAAGGAGTTGTTTGAGGAGACCATTCTGTCGCTCAGTTAAACTGGCTATTTGGGGCCCATTGGGAACGTGAAGGTTCTATTGAATGCCTTTTCCAAAAGCCCAGCATTGTGTATTTTGAAAAGTGAATGTCTTGGTTTCTACCAGTAATATCTGTAACCCCGAAGGGAATAAGGAGTCCTGGCAAGGCCTTGTATTGTGGCCTTTGTACACGTAGAGACATGTGTGATTCTGATTTATATTCTGGGTATCTGTGAGGCAGGATTCCCAGAGTCCTTTACCTTGAAGAGGACAGTTTTTGGGTAATGGCCCAATAGTTTGTAATAAATGTGAAGATAGAACCATTTGTTGGCCAGAACATCCAGTGTTAAGATGACTGCCTGAACTTGACCAGGTGTGTTGATTTTGGGGTCCTGTCCTTTATCAGGGGCATCCTGGTTAAGGGATGGGAGGCAGCAACATTCCACTGAACTCCATCACATATGATGGTTAGCAGTGCCATTCGTGTAGTCTCCCATTGCCCGTCATTCAGTTAACCCCAAGCATTTTCTCAAGTAGCCAAGAGGTCTGGGGAAGGGTGACTCCTTTAGCCCTATGGCATCTGGCAAGGGTCTGAGGACAGGGCGAGCCACCCCCTCCTACAGGTGGAATACGCCAGAGGGTCCAGGCTTGGTTCCCTCCTGTCTTAGGGAGAACTCAGTAGCTATGCCAAGCTTGCGGGATGCACTTGTCATGATGCAAAGCATAATGGGCAGCTGGGTGTGGAGGGTCACAGGCTCAGGGTCTGTGAGAACCTCTATTTCCAGGACAGTCCGGTATGTGGCCTGTTATTTGTTGTTTTAGTGGTGTAGAGCATGAGCCTGGAAGAGGGAGTTTCTTGTGTCACAAGTTCTTGGCCAACTTATGGCCATCATAAGACTCCAGGAAGCATGAGAAGGGTTGACAAAGACGCTATGGTGAAGGAGCTTTGGAGGGCACCAATGGGAGTGCCTGTTGATTTTAATTTGGAAGTAAAATTTATAGATGAGAAATATGTTGCCACCAGACCCAAAAAGGACTAAAAGATGTTGTTGAACTTATGTGTCCATAACAAGTATATCAAATGAGTCTCCTTGGAGGAGGATGTCATCACTATAACGTCATACCTGTGCTCCTGGGGAAAGGTAGGTGCAGTGAAGATCCTGTCTGCAAAGATTGTGAGGGCAGAGCTGTTTAGGTACCCCACACCTGGAAAAGGCTTATTGTGTCAAGTCAGAGGTGAAGGCAAACTAGGGCTGAGAGGTGTTGAAATAGGCACTCAGCAGAACATATTAGCCAAATGTATAAGAGCAAGATATTTACCGGATGTTGATTGGGTAGAGGCAGTAATTCAATAACGTGGGATATTGGGTGTGGGGGCCCTAGTGGATGGGACCAGAGCATTAATGTTGTAGTAATCCGCCTAGGGGCGCCTGTTAGGGACTGAATGTTTGTGTCCTCCCAAAGTTTATACATTGAAGCCCCAACCCCTAATGTGACTGTATTTGGAGACAGGGCCTTTATGAAGGTGACTAAGGGGAAATGAGGTCATAAGGGTGGGGCTCCGATCCAATAGGACTGGGAGCCCTATAAGAAGAGGAAGAGAGAGACCTCCTTCTGCACATGACCAGAGAGAAGTCATGGGAGGGTCCACTGAGAAGGCTGCTGGAAGAGAGGCCTCCCCGGACCCTGAGTCAGCCAGTACTTTGACCTTTTGCTTCCAGCCACCAGAACTGGGCGAAAATAAACTTCTGTTGTTTAAGTCACCCAGTCTGTGGTATTTTGTCTGATGATCTGAGCTAAGTAATACAGCACCCTTTATCTTTTCCAGGTTTAAGAATAGGCAAAATTGGGCAGTCAAGTGGAGAAGCAGTGGGCATAATGACCGCTTTATTAGTTAGGTTTTATATAATAAATTTTAATCCTTGAAGGCCCTGTTCTAACTTACATTAGGCCATATTAACTATTTTAACTGGGGAGTCCACGGGGTCCCATCGTATCAAGCTAATTTGTAAGCGCCAAAGATTTAATTTTATTATTCATCGTGTTAGAATGCGTGTGCCCAATATGGGATGTTTATAGGGCAGCGGCTCCTAGGACCAGAGGCGAGGCGTTCCTATTTTTTTCTCTATTTTGTATTTAGTTACTTTCTTAAGATTATAGGGGGCACGATGTTTAAATTTAGTGAGATCCCCAGGTAAACTATAATTTGAGCCCCGATAGTGATTATTGTCAATTGGTGCATTTTAGCAAATGGCTGAAGTCGATTTAGAACCTGGGTTGTAGAAGCACAAAAACCAATCAACACCCTTTTTATCTTTTTATTATATGAATTCTTTCAGTATTGAATTTTTGTATATACATTTTGGATTTCCAACTGGGTTAAATTAAGGACCTTTGTTTTAACTTAGATATCAAATATACATATATAATGTATCTACTGTATATTTATGTTAAACTATCATATATATATAATTTAGTTACCTGTTATTTTCTCCCCCTGTATCTAGAATTTGGTTGGTTTTTCTCTTTTCTTCTCCCCACCCCCTCCCCAGCTTTTTCTTCTGTTTTAGGCTTTTAGCCGCCTGAAGCAATGGTTTTTAGTTTCTGCCTCTGGCTGATAAGGGAGGGGACGGCCCGAGCTTCTAGCAGCAGCCTCTCCACGTCCGTCCGCAGCCCGATCTGTCTCCCTCACTCCCCTCCTTTTTTCCTCTTGAACGAAATCTTTTAGAGCAGTCACACAGCTGTATCTCTAGGTGGGTTACGTTTTTCCTCTTGTTTTTCTTTCTGTCACTTGTCTGTCCCTGACCATTACCCCCACCCCGCCCCACGTTTTTTCCTTTTGAGTGTTTACCTGATAAGCTCCTAGTTCGAATAATTGCAGCGGGCCTGGGGCACAGGGGCTGTCCCCGGATGTCTGGTACCTGGCCCTGGGCTGATTTAGGGCGGGGGAGTACTGGCAGTGTGTGATAAAGGAGGAGGCTGTGGGTATGGACCCGGGATTGACTGGAGGGTTTGTAATAGGACTTTCTGTGCTCACAAGAGCAGGATCGCGGGAAATGTAAACAACTTGGGCTGTTAGTTTGGCCCTGTGGTTAATAGCTGCCAAACAGAAAATACAGCATCTAAGAAAACACAGAGCGGCCCTCTCCACCTGGGGCATTTTCCAACAGCCAGTGCTAGGGCCCCAGCCACACGTGTATTTGGCATTAAATGGCAGCTTCCAGGCATGAAAGAGCCAAAAACCTAAAGGCAACAAAACAGCACCTTTCACAGTAAACGTGCGTTGTTTTCACTTGTGGAGGAGCTTCTGCTCACAGCACCTCGACATCCCTTTGGAAAGCGCCCCCTCCCACCTCCCAGCCCGTGACTCAAGCGATGTGGGCCTGACTTCTCAAGCCTGCGCTCCAGAGGGCGACATGTGACTCAGGCTGGGCCAATCAGCGTATCCCACCAACTTGGCCTTGGCAGTTGGTTCAGGGATGGGCCTGTGACTCCAGCTGGTCCCAAGAGATCTCTCTCCAGGACTTCACTAGAATTTATTGGGCATATGGCAGGCTGTGCCCTTTCTGGTGGGGTTGCCACACTGTCAGGATATCATCCTGAAACTGAGACTGAGAGGGGAACACCATGTGGGAGAGGGTGGGAGCAGGCCTGAGGATGAAACCACCACAGAGGAGAGTGCAGGCAAGAGAGAGAAAGAATTGGGGTTCTGGCATGATTGTCCAAGACCCTGGATCCTGCCGTGCTGTCAGCCATGCCATGGACTTTTCAGTAACATGAGTCAATAATAAAGACAAGTACTTTTGTTGTATTTAAAAAAAGAAGTACACAACAGTAGGCATAGTATACTACTGTTTGTGTTGAAAAGGAGGAGAAAAATAGTGTTTATATGTATCTGCTTGCAAATGCAGTTAAACTTTTCTGATAAGTAAGAAACTAATATTCATGGGTACCTGTTGGGGAGAGGGAACTGGGTACGTGGCAGAAGGAGTCAGAGAAAGACTTCACTGTATATCCTTTTATATCTTTTGACATTTGAACATTTGAAGATGTTACCTACTCATAATATTAAATACAGAATTTTAAAAATGCAAAAAACTAGAAGTTGCAATGGTATTTTATAAGCCTTAGGAAGAACAAATCCTATTATATCAAATACATTGAATTTTCAAAGTACTATGCTAGTAAGCTAAGTATATTTGCACTCCTAACCACTCAGGAGCAAAGTGAACAAAGAACACAGTTAAGAGACCAGGTAGATGGAAAAAGATCTTAATTAAATTTGACGTTATGCATAGTCTGTCTTTTGTTATGTTTGCTAAGAAGATGCAAGAAGCTTTCTGACAGATCAGGGTTAACTAGAAAGTTCTTCCCAGAATATTCAATGTTATTCACAAGGAACTTCTGCTTCAGAGTAGGATGTAGTAGGTGTCACTAAGTCACCATTCCTGCTGCAACAATCAGGAAAAAAAAAGATAAGTTACAAAAATCATATTTTTAAAGACGTTAGAGAGCAATGGAAGCAGAGAGAGAAGAGCCCATTTTAGGCGAGCTAAGATTGTTGGTCCTTTTTTTCCGGGGTGCATTTGTGAAGTCTGGGCATAGGCTAAAGAGTGGGCTTGGTTTACACTGAACTGTTGAGGTCACTCAGGCACCCTTACAGACTAGAATCTAGAAATCTAGAAGGTTCCTGGAGATGAGGCTTTTTTTTTCCCATGGGCTGAGTGCTGGGGTAGACTAGGGTGGGAAGGGCAGCGAGGGAAGGGCCCAGGTAGGGGTCTGGGCTGGAAAGGCCTGAATAAGATCTGCAGTTGGTACCGCCCAAGGCTGGGGGCAGGATGGTGGGGTGGGGCAGGGATCGTCTGCCCACCTCAAGACATGCCAGTAGTCAACGGGCAAGTTGGTAGGAGAGAAAGGGTTTTATTACAGCTTGCTAGCAAGGGGGAAGATGGCTCACTAATGTCCAAAGGAACTGTCTTACAGAACAAAGACTACAGGCCAGTTATATAGGGGGCTGGCCTCTGGGTGGGGGAGGCATCTGGTCTCAGTTCCTGATAGTCTTTTGTTTTACTGGACATACATCAGAGACCGGAGCAACAACCCATATCCAGATCTTTCAGTTCTCATTGATGATGGCTATCACATAGACTCTCTGCCTGGGAGTCACCACATTCCTAAAGAACTCAAAAGAATAAAGTCATCAATTTATCACAGCTGGGAGGGGTCATCAAATCTAGAGGGCATGTCTGGGGTTAGTTAATCAGAGGTCATTCAAAGTTACAATATGGCTTCTTTTCTACAACATGGCTCCCCTTATGTCAACCTTGTGTTGAGCTGGTATCACAGTCTCTTGGTGTTGGGCAGACGGAGTTCCACTGAGGGAAGGGCCTTCAGCAAACACAAGACAGGTCTCAGTCTCAAGATAATTGAAAACAGAGGTGGAGTCTAACTAACACGGCACCTCACCCCAACTCAGCTCAGTTCCTCATTGGATAGAGGCATCATCCTCTTCAACTACATTGTCTGATTAAGGATAAGTGACCTGTCTGGGAGAAAGTACGATTGGCTTCACCCTCTGAGAGTCTGTTATACACAATATTGGCATATACTAAAAACTTACAAGTCATAGAAAAAGAGGTGCGGTAGACTGAACAACAGCCTCCCACAGGTGTCTCTGTCCTACTCCGGGAACCTGTGAATGTGTTACTTTACAAGGTAAAAGGACTTTGCAGATGTGATAAAGGTAAGGATCTTGAGATGAGGAGATTGTCCTGGCTTGTCCAGGTGGGTCCAGTATAATCACAAGGTCCTTATGAGAGGGGAGCAGAAGGGTTAGAGTCAGCATTAGGAGGTGTGAGAATGGAAGCAAGAGGTTGGAGTTATGCTAGGGAAGGGTCACAAGCCAAGGAATGCAGGTGGCCTCTAGAAACTGCAAAGACAGGGAAATGGCTTCTCCCCTGGAGCCTCTAGGAGGAACCAGCCCTGCTCACACCTTGACTTTAGCCCAGGGAGACTGATCTTGGACCTTTGACCTCCAGATCTGTAAGACAATAAGTAAGTGTTGTCTTAGACCACTAAATCTGTGGTAATTTATTATAGCAGCAATGGAAAACTAATACAGTAGGGCGATGTGACTGATAATCAAGAGAAAAAAATGAGACAATAGCAGACCCACATCTGATCTGGATGTCAAGGACTTTAAAATGACTATGTAAACAAATGTTAGAGGTGATTTGGGAAAAGGGAGCCCTTGTACACTGCTGGTGGGAATGCAAACTGGTGCAGCCACTATGGAAAACAGTATGGAGATGTCTCAAAAAATTAAAAATAAGAATACCATACAATCCAGCTATCCCACTACTGGGTATCTATCCAAAGAACTGGAAATCAACAATTCAAAGAGACTTATGCACCCCTATGTTCACTGCAGCATTATTCACAATAGCCAAGACGTGGAAGCTACCCATGTGCCCATGGACTGATGACTGGGTAGAGAAGATGTGGTGTATATACACAATGGAATACTACTCAGCCATAAAAAAGACAAAAGCACATCATTCACAGCAACATGGATGGACTTTGAGGGTATTATCTTAAGCAAAATAAGTGAGACAGAGAAAGACAAACACTGCGTGATTTCACTCATATGTGGAAGATGAACAAACACACGGATAAAGAGAACAGATTAGTGGTTACCAGAGGGGAAGGGGGTTGGGAGTGGGAGAAAGGGGTAAAGGGGCACATATTGGTGATGGATAAAAATGAGACTATTGGTGATGAGCACGATGCAGCCTACAGAAACTGATCTATAATAATATATACCTGAAATTACACAATGTTATAAACCATTACAACCTCAATAAAATAATTAAATGCTCTGCTAAAAAAATGACTATTTAAATATGTTAAAGAAAATAGCGGGAACAATGGACAAAATGGTGACAAGGTGGAGAATTTCAACAGAGAATTGGAATTTATAAAAACCAAATGAACACTCAAGAATTGACAGATAGAATATCTGAAATAAAGAATTCAGATGGTCTGAGCAGCAGACTGGACACAGCAGAGGCAAGAGATAGTAAAGTTGAAGACAAGCCAATAGAAAATATCCCAACTAAAGTACAGAAAGATAAAAAAACAGAACAATGTTGACTACAAAGTTCTTATTTAATGTCTTCCCAGAATACAATATTTAGCCAAGAAGATTATTCATTGAATCTTAGAATATTTGTTGTAGGGAATAAAAGGGAGTTTATTTAAACTGGAAATAAATTCACTTTATAAGTCATATTGTAGATGCTCGCTATTAGACTCCTGGATCTAGTTTTCCCCACACAAGTTGTAAGTAACATACAGTAAAGCTTCTAGTGGGTTTGAATCTAGAAACCACACTCAGGGCCAGCCTGGTGGCATAGTGGTTAAGTTCATGCACTCTGCTTCGGCGGCCCAGGGTTAGCAGGTTCACATCCCAGCATGGACCTATGCACCACTCATCAAGCCACGCTGTGGTAGCATTCCACATACCAAACAGAGGAAGATTGGCACAGATGTTAGCTCAGGGACAGTCTTCCTCAAGCAAAAAGAGGAAGATTGGCAACAGATGTTAGCTCAGGGCCAATCTTCCTCACAAAAAAATTAATTAATTAAAACCATACTCATTTTACAATTCTGAATTTCAGTTTCCACAATTGCAAAACGGAGGCAGTACTCCATGTCTCATAGTTAGAGTATGAGGATAAGTGACATAAAGCCTTTAGCATCAAGCCTGGCACAGAGGAAATGTACATCTTTATTGTTAATTTTTCCTCAGGCAGGTATATCTGCCATTTCAGAAGACTCATCAGAGGGCGTATGAGGTAATGGACTCCCAATAAATGAGATGAACTTAAATGAGATCATGGATGTGAAGCTCTCAGTCAAGTCCTTATAAATGGTGGCCTTGAGGGTACAGCATGAATCTCAGCTCACCAATTTAGGTTTGCAACAAATAGTATTTTCTTTATTTCTATATAACAATTTATCTTTTGATCTCCCAATCTGCTAGAGCGACAGCAAATTAACCTCAGGAATTTGGGGTTTTCCTTCCTTTCTGCTATATGATGTCTGAGTTCTAGAGGCTCACGTTGTGCCAAGGAGTGGTTTGGACAGTGGTTGGTCCTTATTATCCTTCCTCATTGGTCACAAAGAAGTACCTTGTTCCTGTGTATCCGCCTTCTTCAGGTCTGTAGACTCTCCTCAACTTCTATTCCTACTTTGGGGGCCCTGGGAATCTTTCTGCTGCTTCAGTGAGAAACAAGGGCATGGAAATCTGGGAGAGGCTGCCTGTGGCATGGCTTGCCTATGCACCCTAGACAGTAGTGCCCTCTCTCTTCCTTGGGATGCTGCCCATGGAGCAGGGCTCTGAGCCTTTCGTTCCTGAACCCACCTCCTCACTGCTGTCACACATCAATTTCTCCTTTCTCTTTCCCCTGCTTAAAAGGCTTTTATCAAGTCTCGTGAGAGAACTCTATCTTCTTAATAGGCTTAGGTTTTTGGAAACTACTGTTTTTGGACTATTGTTTTCTGCTTTTATTATTATTTCATCTCTGAGCCAAAAAACACAGAACTTGCTTAAATGGGTGAAGAGGAGGGGAAGGAAGGATGCCAGAAGGAAATAGAAATATATCAGGTAAGGGTTCCAGCTATAATGTAATTCCTGGTACCCGATTAGCCTTCCCGCCATAAAAAACCATAAAACTGGACAAAAGGTATGAGTAATCATTCCCAGGCATTGGACAACAGCCAGTGCATGAGAGTGTTCCCTAAAAGAAGAAGGAGCATGTGATGTGCCCCAAATCGCTTTGGCTTTCTGCTGGGGAAGGGTTTTCCAATCACAGCCCAGCAAGCTGGAGTCCTAGCAGAGTAGGGACGCCCTGCTGTGTTGAAGAGGCAGAGATCAGAGTTCAGGGCTGCTGAAGCAACTGCAGTCTACAGGTCCTGGCACTGGAGAGGATGCTGCTGTGTGTGTGTGAGACAGAAATCTATGTGGCAGGTCCCCCATGAGTCCTTGACCACGGGCTGGGATGCACATGTGCAGGGGAAGACTACATGAGGTATCCCAGAGAGAGGCTGCTGCAGAGTTGAGAGTAAAACATATACTAGAGGTAAAGCAGGTAACAGAATCTGGAGCCTCTGCAGTGTATTACTCACAGCCTCCATTAAACAACCTAAAATTCTTACACATGTAAGAAAACGGGAAAATGTGACCCATAATAAAAACAATGACAACCAAGAGTCAATAGAAACTGACCCCAAGATGGTCCTGATGTTGGATTTAGCAAAGACTTTAAGAAAATGAAAAGTACGTTCAAAAATCTAAAAGAAAATATGTTCAAAGAATTAAAAGAAGGGGTCGGCCCAGTGGCACAGTGGTCAAGTTCACACGTTCTGCTTCAGCAGCCTGGGGTTCACCAGTTTGGATCTCTGGTGTGGACATGGCACTGCTTGGCAGGCCATGCTGTGGTAGGCATCCCACATATAAAGTAGAGGAAGATGGGCACGATGTTAACTCAGAGCCAGTCTTCCTCAGCAAAAAGAAGAATTAAAAGTAAACATGGTCACAATGAGTGAACTAATGGGAAACCAAGTCCAAAGGTTTGCGGTGGGTAAGAGGATCAAGGGATCCAACTGCTTTCAAACTGCTTTCATCCAATCCTTGTTATTTGAGACCCTCCTTTCGCTCCCAATTCCAGAGATACCTGGTTCTGTCAGTTGCTGTGCCTTTTTAGGATTCTGTGGTATAAACTGGGTTGATTTTCACCTTTGCCCACTACTGGCCCAGGAATTGGCCCTTCTTAGATCTGCTAAAACAGTCAGCACTCTTTTTTTTTTTTAGATTAGCACCTGAGCCAACATTTGTTGCCAATCTTTCATTTTGTTTTCTTCTTCTTCTCCCCAAAGCCCCCAGTACGTGGTTGTATATTCTGGCTCTGCTATGTGGGATGCCACCCCAGCATGGCTTGATGAGCAGTGCCAAACTGGATCCAAACTGGTGAACCCTGGGTGCGTGCGAACTTAACCACTCGGCCATGGGGCCGACCCTTCAGCATTCTTTTTCTGCTATCTGGCTTCCAAAATTTTGTTACTGTTGTCTCTTATGTTCTCCTCATCCTTGTAGATTTATTGTAGTTTAAAAAAAAACCACTTTACTATGTTTTTTTTAGGGTTTTTAGAGTGAGTGAATCTAGGTGTGCACATTTAATCTGCAGTTTCAGCTCGGAACTCCTGTACTAATTCTTAAAAGTGATTTAAGTATCATAACATTTCCTGAAAACTGTGTTCTCATCCAGTACGGTAACAGCCGTCTGCTGGCCTCCTCCTCACTAAAAGGCCTCAAATGAGATTTCTTAATCTCCCTTTTCTCTTGTGCCCTCAAGGGCCACAGAGCCTCTAAAACAAATTACAGTTATGCCTGTCCCAAGCCTACTGCTTGGATGCTACAAATCAGTAAAAGAGAGACACGCATTTTCTTCTGGGGAATTAGCCATGCTCGAGCGACCTGGGCTCACCACAATCGCACAGATGCATACCTTCTTGGACACGTCTGGCTTTTGCTGACAGTAAATATTAAATCGCGCTTCAAATATAAAACCTCTACTGCATCTGACTCAAGAAGCTAACAACATTAGATGATTAGATTAAATGATTATCTAGGCCTTCAATTCTAAAAGGCTTTTTCTTCCTTTAAACAAGTCCTCTTGGCCCCAGCATTAGGTATCCTCGATTCTGGTAAGTACTTCACTCTTTTCTGCCATTGAAAAAAGTTTACCTCTGTTGTACAAAGACTCATGGAGGCAACTCCCTATCGCCTGTTATAATTCTCCTTGCAATCGGTAGACCCGGGTATGCCTCCAGCCTGTGTTCTGTGGCTCGGACATCTTTCCTGTTGGAGAATTCTATTTTTGCCTTGGTGCTCCTCTAAATGGGGGACAGGGGAAGTCTGCTCCCCTTCAGGTACAGGGCTCCTTCTAAAAACCAAAATATAATTCCAACATACTAAAAAACTCATAATTTTTTGCACACATCTGTTTGCCTTCACACAACCCCTCTCTCCTCTTTTTCATTAACAGAATCTTGATTTTGTGCAGACATCTATGCACATCCTTCTTCCCCTAGAGACTGACACTCTGTGTAGCTCAAGGGCAAATCTGGATGAGTCAGGTACCGTTCCCTAGGATGGGGATTGGTCCAGAAGGGATATGTGATACATACATATCCATTCTGAGACACAAACAGAAATCTCCTGGGGAGGCTTCTGAGGAAAGTTTCCTCATTCCTAAAAGAAGATGCCCCAGGGGGCCTGGCCCTGTGGCACAGCGGTTAAGTGTGCAAGTTCCGCTTCGGCCGCCCAGGGTTCGCCGGTTCAGATCCCTGGTGCAGACATGGCACCGCTTGGCAAGCCATGCTGTGGTAGGCGTCCCACATATAAAGTAGTGAAAGATGGGCATGGATGTTAGCTCAGGGCCAGTCTTCCTCAGCAAAAAGAGGAGGATTGGCCGCAGATGTTAGCACAGGGCTAATCTTCCTATAAATAAATAAATAAATAAATAAATAAATAAATAAGGACCCTCTTCCCTCCCCAGGAAGTCATTGTTGGGCCTGAGTGTGGCACCTGGAGCTGCAGTGGCAACAACCTTCTTGTGACCAGGACAGAAGCTAGCCTGGGGAGGGCAGAGTAGAAAGATGGAAGGACTTTGGGTCTTCCATGACATCACTGATATACCAACCATGGAGCTGCCCCACCTCAGAAAATCTTGTTAAATAAAATACTCTAACTTTTCTTTTCTGCTTTTTCTCCCCAAGTCCCCCCAGTACATAGTTGTATATTTTAGTTGTGGGTTCTTCTAGTTGTGGCATGTGGGACGCCACCTCAGCATGGTTTGATGAGCGGTGCCACATCCCCGCCCAGGATTCGAACTGGCGAAACCCTGGGCTGCTGAAGCGGAGCGCGTGAACTTAACCATGTGGCCACGGGCCGGCCCCAAAGTACTCTAATTTTTTAACCCAATTGATTGTGTTGGGTTTCTTCTGTTTGGCCCTTCAGAACCACTCTCTGCTCCTCTCCGTGAATCAGGAGGTTGGGTCTGCCCAATGGCACGCAGAGGGTGGGAGTAGAGGCCAGGCCGTGGTTCAATAGTGGTACATCCTTTTACCAAGGCCATATTACTGAGGCTCCAGGAACTGCTCCTTCCCTTTGCCTTCTCGAGTCTGGCCGTAGCTTCCGTCTGTTGTTAGTTCCATCCCTTGCTGGTTCCCCCAACCTGCCCATATTTTTGTAAATAATCCCTTAATTAGCCTCTCTTAAATGCCCCCTTTTGAGTGCACCATCTCTTTTCTGCCAGGACCCTGACTAATACGTTGGGTTTTCAACCGATACACAGTTACTGTCCAACTGACTGAACCTATATTGGCCTCAAAGGCATCTTACTATTATCTTTTACATGGGCAGATCTGTTCATCGGTTCCAGGGCACGAGGTGGGGTAACGTTCCCCTTTGATGTTGGACATCTGCACAGTCATGAACTGTCTGAATATTTTATTTGTTTTTGTTTTTTTTTTGTGAGGAAGATTAGCCCTGAGCTAACATCTGTTGCCAATCTTCCTCTTTTTGCTGAGGAAGATGATCCAAACTCACAAACCCTGAGCTGCCGAAGCAGAGCGTGTGAACTTAACCACTGCGCCACCTGGCCAGCTCCTGAACTAACTTTTTTAATCAAAACATGTACCCTTCTAATCAATCTGTCAATATTTTTATTGATTCTGGCTATGACTTTTGGGTTGTTCATATCTATGGAGAACTGGAAAAACAATGAAGAGCAATAAATCTCCAAAAGTCTTTAGATTAGTGACTTCTCATGCCTTACCAGCTATCTTCTAAAGAAGCCTTATGAGATGAAGATGCTTTGGCTACTGCAACCGTTTTCTCTCTTCTCATCCATGGCTTTGTTGTCCTTACCCACCGACTAGGCTCCTCTGGCAACTTTCTTAAATGTTGCTCTTCTCCAAAACCAGGCCCCAAACTCAGAGGGAAAGTATGTAGAGGCTGGTGGTCTTCATCCAGATCACCTTACAGGTATTCCCCCAGATGGCCACTTGAGGGCGCCCAAGAGTCTTCCCCTTGGCTTCACTCACATGATCCGTGGCACAGCTCACGTGAATGAAGTGGGCAGGATGAAGGAAGTCTGATGGAAGCTTTTGATGTGTTCGAACGTGTTCCATTGTGGACCATAGTACTGTCATTTTTTAAGCATATAATGGAAAGGCACAATCCACAAAACAATTACTTCTGTTTAATTTCATCCAGATGAAGAAATATTTATCACATAAATATAAATCTATGTTCACAAGACATATAGAAATATCGCTATATGCAAAATATAATATACTATTGTCATCAAAGAGCTGTTAGGGGCCAGCCACGTGGCCAAGTGGTTAAGTTTGAGAGCTCTGCTTCTGCAGCCCAGGGTTTCACTGGTTTGGATCCTGGGCAGAGACATGGCCCTGCTCATCAGGCCACGCTGAGGCGACGTCCCACATGCCACAACTAGAGGCACTCACAACTAGAATATACAACTATGTACTGGGGGGCTTTGGGGAGAAGAAGAAGAAGGAAAAAAAAAAAGATTGGCAACAGATGTTAGCTCAGGTGCCAATCTTTAAAAAAAAAAAAAGCTGTTAAAAGCTTTCACACTCAGATTTGAAATACCCCTGTCCTTTAATATAATGTGAAGTACATTTTATAGGACAAACTGGAAAGGAAGTCTGTGAGGCCTCTCAAAAGCAGCAAAAATTTACTGTTGACTTTCCCCGTAGATTCAGCAGGGAGGGTAAAATGTCAAAATAGGATTTTGAAAACGAAATTGGCCAAGACATGTGCAGAAACCTGAACCAAATGGCTTAGATCTTGCCCTTAGTTCTTGCAAGTATAAGATGCACAGCTATCAAAGAGACAAGATGTTCTCACTTTGAAATATTAACGGGTTTGCCCATGAAACTTTCCACTATACTCCTAGGGGCACCCACTTAAAAAAAATTATATATTAAGTGATGCTCTACTAAAGTCGTGCAAAGCGTTTTTTTAAGTGTGTCAAGGCCTTCCATTCCTAAGTGCCCTTCCACAGCCAATGCTGTCGGTGCCTCACCCATGTCCCCTTGAATCCCTCTAGTGCTGATTCCAGTCCTGATATGTGGGGTTACTTCCCCACACCAAACAATTTCCAATACCAGCTGAGTGTCCTACAATTCAACTCAATTCTAACACTATCCACCTGGAGATAGTGTCAGATCCCACAGGCCGAGGGCTCAGTCCTACAAGACTGCTCCCACCCCACTTCAGATGCCAATCGCAAGTCCAGATTGTCACCTGGGCTTCTGACAGACCGGCTATAGGTTGGAGGTTCCCACCATCCCTTCCTTGGGTTTGATGAATTTGCTGGCGTGGCTCACAGAACTCAGAGAAACATTCTACGTACTAAATTACCGGTTTATTATAAAAGGATATAACTCAGGAACAGCCACATGGAAGAGACGCATAGGGCAAGGTATGTGGGAAGGGGTGAGGAGCTTCCATGCTCTCTCCCAGCTCGCCACTCTCCCCGAATCTCCACGTGTCACCAACCTGGGAGCTCTCCAAACCTCGTCCTTTTGGGGTTTTGTGGAGGCTTCATTACATAGGCATGATTGATTATATCATTGGCCACTGGGACTGAACGCAATCTCCAGGCCTTTTCCCTTCCCTGGAGGTGGGGGGATGGGACTGAAAGTTCCAACCCTAGAATCATGTGGTTGGTTCCTCTGGCAACCAGCCCAACCTGAGGTCACCTAGGGACTTCCCAAGTCACCTGATTAACATAATTTAAAAAATGCCTTTATTGCTCTCATCACAAAAAATTCCAAGGATTTTTGGAGCTCTGTGCCAGGAATTGGGACGAAGACCAAATATACACATTTCTTCTTATTAATCACAATATCACAATCCTTTTCACCGTTTCTGTTTGGTCATCCTGCAGCTTCTGTGCCCTTTGTTTCCAAGGGCTTGTGCCTGTGACCTTGTTGAGAGGATCACCCTTGGCTATTGGGGCTACTCTGCACACCAGCACACAAAGAGAGCAGGAAGTGCCCAGGAGTTTATGTGCCCCTCCTCCCCACGGCCGTGGCTGCTGACAGGTGCAGGAGTACAAAGCCGGGCTCCTTTGTTTGAGGAGGGACAAACTCCGAGGGGTAACTTACCCTTCAGAGCTCCCTGTGGATCAGGCTGAGGGTGGGGCGTGGCCGACATCCTAGTCTTGCTGGCTTCTTCCCCTTCCTTTACTTCTTTTCCTCCGCTGTTTTTCCCTGGAGCGCTTCCTTAAAAAATTATTTGCACATGATTCCTGTCTCAGTATTTGCTTGGGGGAACCCAACCCAAGAAACTAACCATTCCTGATAAACCATGCTGCCATGCAAGCCTAGGGTGAGGATACACATCAAAGTTCGCCAAAGAAACTTCACTGAAACATGCTGAAGGGAATCTTTGGTCTTGAATCTACAATGCAGAGAGACTTCTGCTCCACTGTAGGCAGAGAGGGGCTTGCAGAGGAGAGTAATGGTGCTTACAGCTTTGCTCCTGACGAAGAAACAGGAGCAGCCAGAGAAATGCCCACTGCACTCATTTGTGCTTCACGAGGAGCAGTCACAGGGGCTGTTGGTTGTGACTTTGTTCTTCCTGGTTGCTATGGAATGGTCCTGGGTCTCTGTTTTAACTTGAAGTGGAAGATTTGCAACCACAAAATAAAGATATTCTGCTGATCCAAACACGTTTTTAAAAAACCCAGTGTCTCCTGTATTGGGCACTCACTTGGCTGTAACTATAATTTTCTCACTCATCCTCTCACCAGAAAGAAAAAACAGTGCTTTTCTTTGACTGACATATCACCGTGCTGCGTGCATTTTTTCTTGTTGGTCTGCTCGCAGGGGACCCACAGTTCCTGGAAGCAATGATATGAAATATAGACATTTTCAGACAAGCGAAACAGAAAATTCTTTCTCAGGAGACCTGCGCTACAAGTGCTAGAGGTTGTTTATCAGGCTGAAGGGCAAGGGTATCAGATAAACACCTGAATCCAGAAAGGAATGAAAAGCATCATATATGGGTAGCTATAAAAGACTATATTTCTCCGCTATTTCGTGGACGCCGGGGTAGCGTGAGCATCTGCGGGGTCCGGGCGGGAGGGGAGCGGGAAGAGCCGTCCGAGGGTGTGTGGATTTGAGCCTCCGCATTTCTATCCCAAGATCTCGAAATGCATCGTGATTCCTGTCCATTGGACTGTAAGGTTTATGTAGGTAATCTTGGAAACAATGGTAACAAGACTGAATTGGAACGAGCTTTTGGTTATTATGGACCACTCCGAAGCGTGTGGGTTGCTAGAAACCCTCCCGGCTTTGCTTTTGTTGAATTTGAAGATCCCCGAGATGCAGCTGATGCTGTCCGAGAGCTAGATGGGAGAACACTATGTGGCTGCCGAGTAAGAGTGGAACTGTCTAATGGTGAAAAGAGAAGTCGAAATCGTGGTCCACCTCCCTCTTGGGGTCGCCGCCCTCGAGATGATTATCGGAGAAGGAGTCCTCCACCTCGACGCAGATCTCCAAGACGGAGAAGCTTCTCCCGCAGCCGGAGCAGGTCCCTTTCGAGAGATAGGAGAAGAGAGAGATCACTGTCCCGGGAGAGAAATCATAAGCCGTCTCGATCCTTCTCTAGGTCTCGTATCCGATCTAGGTCAAATGAAAGGAGATAGAAGACCAGTTTGCAAGAGGAGGGGTGTACAGGAAATAACTTCATTTGACAGGAGTATGTACAGAAAATTCAAGTTTTGTTTGAGACTTCATAAGCTTGGTGCATTTTTAAGATGTTTTAGCTGTTCACATTTTTTGTCTCTTGGAACAGTGACACATAAAGTTGTAATTCTCTATGGTTTGAAATGGATCGTATGAGGCATGTAATACCAGTTGTTACTTTACAATGTTCCCTTAAGCAAAATTGAATTTGCTTTGAACTTTATTTAGTCTTGCGTAGACTGATAATAAACCTCTAACTCCTGCCCAGCTAAAGTGTGATGTTTAATATGAGGGAGACAAAACTGGCAGAAATTGAACTAAGACTGACTTTTTCCATAGCTGGGATATGGTGTACAACTGTAGTTGAAAAATCAGTCGTTAGAAGTTGCTGTGAACACAAGGCATCAGGTAAAAATTAAAGTTGTACCATTAAACTAAATTGGTGGGGGTTTGGTTTTGTTTTAAAGAATCCAACTAGTCTTCGCACTGGGCAGAGGTTGTCTAGTTGGTGTAGAATCTAAGGAGTTTCAAGAAAGTTAGTTTACCTTTGCTTTAGGTCATAAGGTCCTTACGTGATTGCTATATATGAATATATAACTCTTTGTAACATTCTTTATTTGGAAATTTGAGACTATTCAAGATACCAGTGTCCTGCCAGTTTAAGGGTACATTGTAGAGCTGAACTTTTGAGTTAACTGTGCGAGATTTTTTTTCATGCTGTCATTTGTAATATGTTTTGTGAGAATCCTTGGGATTAAAGTTTTGGTTACAAAAAAAAAAAAAAGACTATATTTCTTATTACAATTCTTTTAAAAGACAACTATTTAAAGCAATAATAATAGCAATTTATTATAGGTTGTGAAACAGGTGAAAGTAAAACATATGATTATAATATAACAAAGACAGGGAGGGTAAATGAAATTATTCTCTTTTTAGGTAATAAATTTTATGGAAATTGGTATAAATTAATTCTAAGCAAAATGTGATAAATTAAGAATATATATTGCAATCCCTGAGAGCTAAGCCAATAATATTATACAAAGAGGTGGAGCTAAAAAGCTAATGGAGGAAATAAAATGAACTGCTAAAAATCTTTGATTAATTGAAGGCAGAAAAGGAGGAACAGAAGAACCAAATAAAAAAACACCAAGTGAAACTAATATAAAACAAATAGCAGGATAGTAGATTTAAACCAAATCATATCAATAATTGCACTAAATGTAGATGGACTATGCACTTCAAATAAAGGGCAGAGACCATCAAATTGGATAAAAATGACCCAAATCTATGTTGTCTTAAGAGACACACCTGAAATATATAGACACAGATAAAGCAAAAGTAAAAAGATGGGAAAATCTATTATGTAGATATAATATAGATAGTAAGAAGAAATACAAACAAAAATAACATAAGAAAGCTGGCAGGGTCATATTAATATCAGACAAGTATGCTGCAAGACGTGGAGTACTACAAGATATAGAGAGAGATATTTCATATTGATAAAAGGGTTAATTAATCAAGAAAATGTAACAATTCCAAATACGTGCACTTAGTAACTGTATTAGTTTGCTAGGGCTGTCATAACAAAGCACCACAGACTGGGTGGCTTAAAAAACAGAAATTTATTTTCTCACGGTTCTGGAGGCTGGGTATGTGATCTGATGATGCTGGCAGGGTTGGTTCCTTCTGAGGGCCATCTTCTCCCTGTGCCTTCACATTGTCTTCCCTCTATTCATGTCTGTGTCTACAACTCTATGCCCGATAACTACAGAATGCACATGTTTTTTCAAGGACACATGGAACATTCTCCAAGATAGACCATGTGCCAGATCTTAAAATAAATAAACAAATATTAAGGGATTGACATCTTACAGAGTATGTTCTCTGATAACAATGGAATTATATTAGAAACAATAAAAAAAGAAGTCTAGAAAAGCCCCAACTGTTTGGAAATTAGCACACTAGTAAACAACTCATGAGTCAAAGAAGAAATCACAGGGGAAATCACAAAGGGAAATTCAGTTTATCTTAAACTGAAAGATTATGATAACACAACATATCAAAATATGTGGGATGCAGGTAAAGCTATGTTTAGAGAGAAATTTATAGCTTTAAATGCTTATATTACAGAAGGAGAAAAGTTTTGAATCAATGATCTAACTTTCTACCTTAAGTAGCTAGAAAAAGAAGGACAAATTAAGTCCATAGTAACAGGAAGAAAGAAAATAATAAAAACAAGAGCAGAAATCAATGAAATAGAAAACTAACAAAAAATAGAGAACACTAGAAGTTGGTTCTTTGAAAAGATTAATAAAATTGATAAACTCCAGCAAGACTTAGCAAGAAAGAAAGAGAGAAAGTAAAAGTGGGGCCAGGGTAAAGGCTATATGGTGGTTCTTTATACTGTTCTTACCAGTTTTTCTGTATGTTTGAAATTATATCAAAACAGGGGCCGGCCCCGTGGCCAAGTGGTTAAGTTCGTGCTCCACTTCGGTGGCCCAGGGTTTCGCTAGTTCGGATCCTCAGCACAGACACAGCACCACTCATCAAGCCATGCTGAGGCAGCATCCCACATGCCATGACTAGAAGGACCCACAACTAAAAATATACAACTATGTACTGGGGGGCTTTGGGGAGAAAAAGTAAAAGTAAAATCTTAAAAAAAAATTATATCAAAATAAAAATTTAAACAAAGCAGGTGAAATGTGCAAACTGATAATATTGAACGACTTAAATTTTGTGTCTATTTTTGCTGAAATGAAGATGGGAGTGGGAGAAATGTGGGAAGGAATAAAAATTATGGTTGAAGAAATGAGAGGGCCGAGTCCTTAGATGCGCCACGAAGATGCCCTTAACTGATCAGGCGCCAGTGCACGGCTTCTCTAACCCAGATGCCTACACAGCTGTGCGGTGTCATTGTCATCTGGAGTCTCCTGAGCTGCACCAGGTTTCCACGCCAGTTTGCATTCTCTCCTGGATGTTTCTTGCACCCAACACTTAAACTCCTCTTGCAGCTCTAACCTAAACGCCATGTGAGGCCAAGTTTTTTCTACAATGTTATGGGAAAGAGGATTAACTTTTACAGGGGGAGAGGACAGGCATTTAAATTTAGATGTGATGGATGAAAGCAAGTCTCATATTGCATCTGAATCAGAAACGAGGCAGAGCCATTTCTTTATTCTAGAAGGCAACAGCTGCTCAGAGACTAGCAGACTGAACCACTTCCTCCCTGCTCAGAATTTCTGAGCACACACACACACACAGGCATTCATATACATATATAGTTAGAAGAACAAAGAAAAGGAGCACAAAGATAAATAATTCATTGATAACGTCATTTACAACTTCAGCGCACCGTTATATGTTTCATATCATGTGATTTCCTGCAAGAAGCACGTTCATGAGTCCAGGCAATTCTCTCAAACCCAGAGGTTAAGGATTACCTTGCAGATAAGCACTAACCAACCAATTAAGATAGACTAGTTATTTTTTTAAAAGAGAGAGATATTTCCTTTTTAGACTTTTATTTTTTTTCTCCCCAAAGCTCCCTGGTACATAGTTGTATATATTTTTAGTTGTGGGTCCTTCTAGTTGTGGCGTGTGGGAAGCCACCTCAGCATGGCTTGATAGCGGTGCCGTGTTGGGGCCCAGGATCTGAACCTGAGAAACCCTGGGCCCCTGATGCAGAGCATGCGGACTTAACCACTCAACCACGGGGCCAGCCCCTAGATTTTTATTAGGAAAAATTTCAAACATCACCCAGACTGAACAACCCAATTACACTGAGTTGGAAGAAGTCATAAAAGAGGAAGTCTGCAGACTGGGATCAGAGCAGAGCACAGTGAAATTCAGCTTCCCTGGGAGCTCGCTCCGATTTGATTAGTCAGCGGATCAAAGCTCTTTGTTTAATTTAGTTTCCTTATGGATGTAAAGAAAGGCTGTTCCCAACAGCCCCGTCTGCACCAAGTTTCTTTGGGTCGAGGTCAAATGCTCACGTTCTGTTCAAGATTCTTTTTCTTAGTTGATTCCTTTTCAATCAAGGTTGGGGGAAAAGACGGTTTTATGTTATTTTCTACATTTCTTTCAACAAATGTGAGGCTTATATTTTCTCACTACAATCTGCCGTGTTTGAGATGGTGACAGGGTATCTGTGTGGAGATGATCGTCGGGCAAATAGACCTATAGATCTGGATCTCAGGAGAGCGTTCTGGGGCTGGAGACCTGTTAGAAGTGGCAGTCCATAAAATTGGGAGACGATGTCAAGAAAAAAGGGTGTGGAAGGAGAGTAAGGCCTGGGTGGAACTCTGGAACACTCCCACTCGGTTACAGGAGGGACGTGCAAGAGCTAGGTCATGAAGCACGTGGCCCTGGGAGAAAAGAGGAAGTAAAAGGGTTACCCACCGACGAGAACTAAGGGTGCTGGAGCCCGTCAGAAGGAGGCAGGAGACGGGCACGGCCAAAGCCTACAGACAGAGATAATCTAATTTCTATCCAGCGCATCTTACTTGTCCTGCCTCCTGCTGGAATCCCTGGTCTCTTGGGGAAACGGCCCTTACTCCTTCCCCCCACCCTCTTGTCATCTCTTCCTCCCCATTCCTCCTGGACTGGGTAATTTCTACTCGTCAGTCAGATCTCAGCCTAAAAATCTCTTTTCTGACCTTCCTGTGAGATCAGATCCCACCATTATCTACTCTGTACTTTCCCTCTACAAAATGTGTAGGTTGTCATTGTGTGTTTTCATGACTCTTTGACTAACACCTACCTCGCTGAGTAGACGGTTAGCTCCATGAGGGTAGAGACCAAGTCTGTTTCATTCGCAAAGTGTACGCCACGTGCCTACCTCAGTGCCTGGGCCAAGCTGCGCTCAATAAAGATGGAATGAATGAGTGAACGAATGAAGGCAAGGAGGTGTTGGCACATTCCCAGGACTCAAGGCCAGATATTCTTTCTGGAACTTCTCAGAAGTTCCACTCTATCATCTGCAGTTCCCGCTCAGGATCCTGAGCAACGCTGACTGTTGCTGTCCCCTGCTGCGGCTCATGTGGCCAGGGTCCCGCCTGGGGTCAGGCCAGCCTCTCCCCTGCCCTCCAGCCTCAGTGCAGCTCTGTAGAGATCACTGGCCATCTCAGTGAGAGGGGTTTCAGGGGACTGATGCAGTGGAAGCCAGCCCGAAACAAGTGGGAGGTGAGGAAAGGAGACAGTGGATGTAGACAGCTTTTTCTCACGTTTAGCTTTGAAAGAGAGGAGAGAATTAGGGTGGGAGCTGCAACAAGCTTTTGGGCCAAAGCAGTTGTTGGTTTTTGTTTTTTTTTTTTAAATTCTGAGAGAGATTTGTTTAAATCTCTTGCTTAAATGTCAGTGGTAAGTTTCCAGTTAGGAGGGAGAGGTTGAATAAATAGGAGCGAGACAGAATCCTGAGAGGAGGAGCAGAGGCACCTCCAGTGGGCACATGGATGTTCATACAGCTCTTTCTGGGGCTGGCCTGGTGGCCCAGTGGTTAAGTTCATGCGCTCCACTTTGGTGGCCCACAGTTCGCAGGTTCGGATCCCAGGTGTAGACATGGCACCGCTTGTCAAGCCATGCTGTGGTAGGCGTCCCATATATAAAGCAGAGGAAGATGGGCATGGATGTTAGCTCAGGGCCAGTCTTCCTCAGCAAAAAGAGGAGGATTGGCGGCAGATGTTAGCTCAGGGCTAATCTTCCTCAAAAAAAACACAAAAAAAACCCCCAGCTCTTTCTGCCTCACAGTGGGCTGAGGCCCCCGACAAGTGGGGCAGCTGCTCCCCTGTTTCAGCGTGGGATGCTAGACTGCCTAAGCAGGACTGGGAAGGGAGATGTCCAAAGACTAGTTCTGAGTCACTATATTGACCACCCACCTCCAGCTTATAAAGAGCTTGGATAGACAGAGAGATTTCTGTAGGAGAGGCTGGTACTGTGGAGCCCAGCCCCAGCCATCCCCATGGAAGACGGGAGATGTGCTTCCCCTTTTCTCAAGTCAACCGAGGGGGACCGCTTGGAGAACTGGAAGGGCAGTCCCTGGAGCCACAGAGACAGAGGACCCAGACCACAAAAAAAACTCCACTGGAAGGATATGGAGTCCCTCACAAAATAGAGAGGAAAATTGAAGAACCTAGTCTGTAAAGGACAGGAACCAGGGAGTCGTTGGGGATCCAGAAGCAGGAACTGATTGATGGTCTCATCCGGCTACTACAAGGATGTGTCAGCCCCCACTTCTCTGCTTTTGCTACCCTCCATCCAAGAGTCAGAGTCCAGGAGAGAGTGCCCGGTGGGCCTAGTGTGCTCCCACCCCAGGGAGGAAGACACCGTCTCTGATTCCTGTGGGTAATCAGAGTACCGTTCCCAGAACCCGGGGAAGCAGAGGCAAGACTGAGAAAACAAGATTCGTGGATCTCCTGGGCTTTGTCGGGAGAAGAGTTCTGGACGCTCATATCTGGAAGACACTCCACAGTCCCCAAGCGCTCCTTCCCCCATGATAGAGATTCCCAAACTCTGAGTCTCAGGCCCCCTTGCAACTCAGGTGGAAACACAGGACTGCATGACAGTTTCAGGCATTGCTGGGCCTGCAGTCCAGACCCTTCTCTAGAAGTCTCTCGGCCTCTCTAGCCGGCGTCTGCCTGGCTCAGCTGCACGTCTCTCTGGGGACCTGCAGTTTAACCATTTCACGCCCACCGGCACGTGGGTCATACAGGCTTGGCCCTGAGCCTTGTCTTAACCTCGTAAATTTTTTTCTAAAAGGGCGAGACACTATTTCAGTCGCTGTTTTGCAGGGAGAAAAAGTCCCGTTTGTCCTTATGATTCATTTTGGTGGTTTTTGGATGATGTTGTATTGATTCATGACGACTCACTCGGCATCTGGTATGAATTAAACCGGACTTTCTCTTGGTGACAGTAAAACGAAAGATCTTAAACAAGGCTCACATTAAAAAGAGGCCTGGTGGGAATACGAGGGTTTGAGCAATCTTTAGGACTTGAGTCAGCTCAGTGAGATGCTGTACCATCTCAGCAAGTTGAGCAGAAATCGACACTCGGCCTCAGTGTGGTGCTGCCCATGACGTGATGTCTGCTCCTGGTTTCCACCCCGCTGACTCCTCGCAGGTCAGTCGGCTTCCCATAATGTGTGGTTTTACCCTGTAGCCCTTGCCCCAGTTAGACACACGGGGAAACAGACAGAGGAAGCTGCCATGGACATTGCATCAGGGGCCAGATTTTCTTTCTTTCTTTTTTTTTTTGGAGGAAGATTAGCCCTGAGCTAACATCCGTGCCCAACTTCCTCTGCTTTCTATGTGGGACGCCTCACAGCATGACTTGCCAAGCGGTGGGTAGGTCCACACTTGGGATCTGAACCAGCGAACCCCAGGGCATTGAAGCACAATGTTCAAACTTAACCACTGCACCACCAGGCTTCCCCAGGGGCCAGATTTTTCTCCGGTTTGTTCCAGGAAGTTTTCTGCGGAGTCCTAGAGGCCATCCAATAGTCCTCAATGGGGGATGGTTTTGCCACCCCAAGGGGCATTTGGCAAAGTCTGGAGACATTTTTGGTTGTCACTGCCGGAAGGGTGCTACTGCTCTCCAGTGTGCAGAGGCCAGGGATGCTGTTAAACATCCTGCAGTGCTCCAGACAGTCTCCACAACAGAGAAGTTTCCAGCCCCAAATGTCAATAGTGCTGAGCTTGGGAAACTGCTCTAATCCAAACTGACCCCAAATCCCAGGTGACGTGATGGTTTCAGGTCATTAACCAACTTCACGAAAAGGCCTCCAGCTACGTAAAAGTAGATCTTCTGAAAAACCACGTAATTTCTGCATTTAAAAAGTGTATATGTCAGGGACCGGCCCTGTGGCCGAGTGGTTAAGTTTGCATGCTCCCCTTCAGCAGCCCAGGATTTGCCGGTTCGGATCCTGGGAGCGGACCTACACACCACTCATCAAGCCATGCTGTGGGGGCATCCAAAATGGAGGAACTAGAATGACTTGCAACAAGGATATACAACTATGTGCTGGCACTTTGGGGCGAAAAACAAAAAGAGGAAGATTGGCAACAGATTTTAGCTCAGGGCCAACCTTCTTCACCAAAAAAAAGAAGAAAGAAAGAAAAAAAAAGTGTATATGTCTTACTTAGATCTTAGTCTCTAAATACCATTCTCCACTAAAAGGAACCACAGCTGCTGAGAAATGGCCGATCCAGGGCTGAGACAGACGAGTGAGGAAGATATCAGAGACTATGGGGCCAGAAAAAAAGGACACAGGAGCCAACCTGAAGGAGCTCTCTCTGGCCAAATATGGAATGATTTGAGCACCAAAAAAAAATAACGCAAATATGTTAAAATCCATATCTGCAAATTGGAAGAGGAACTTGTGATCAAAAGATGAAAAGCTAGCTCAAAACCATGTGGCTTCTAGAGGTTTCCTTTATTTAAAAAAAATGGTGCTTCCATTGTCTCTTAAACCTGGATGTTTTCATTTTTCTTTAGTGTTACCAACAATGGGGGAAAGGAAGTTTGCATCATCTTTGCTGAGCTCCTATATTAAAGCTGTCCCAGATAGACAGCCAGAACGAGGGTACACAGTGAACACACAGTCATCATCAAACAAACCGTGACGGTACACGAGAGCTGGGACGGCTGCAGCTCTCACATGGGAAAGAGAGAAGGAGAGAGCAACGTGTGAACAAGCGGAACAGACAGATCCATCCAAGGTAGGGCGCTTCAGCTGGATTCTTCTTATAATCGAAAACTCAACTCAAATGAGTTTAAAAAGTGAAAAGAAGTTATTGCATCATATAATCAAGAATTCTAGATGGTGCTACTCAGAGCATGGTCCGTGGAGTGGGATGGCTCACAAGCTGATTGTTCCTGGTCCATAATGAGATAGCACCCCGTGCATGAAATAACCCTGTGCATGATCATCTTTCTGCAGACTTCCTTTCCTCCATTGTTGATAATGCTGAAGAATAATGAGAACACCTGGGTTTAAGAGGCAGTGGAAGTACTACTATTTATAAGGGAAACCTCTAGAAACCATATGGTTCTTTTTTTTTTTTTTCCTGAGGAAGATTAGCCCAGAGCTAACATCTGTGTCAACCTTCCTCTACATTTTATATGTGGGACACCACCACAGCGTGGCTGGTGACTGGTGAGTGGAGTAGGTCCATGCCCGGGATCTGAACCTGGGAACCCAGGCCTCTGAAGTGGAGCATACGGAACTTTAACCACACGGCCACAGGGCCAGGCCCACTATTCGTTTTTATTGTATGTTACAAAAATATCGGTCAGTAAGATATAAAATATAAAAACTGGAAACGAAAAACAAAACTGCTTTTGTCATGGACAGTGTGAGAAACACTGGCCTGACATGGTGATTAGCAATCCTGGCTGCTCGTTACAGTCACCTGTGAGTTCTGACAACGCCTCATACTGGAGCCCATTCCCAGAAATGTTGATTTAACCGGTCTTGGGCAGGGCCCAGGCAGGGGTACCTTTAGAGACTCACCAGGTGGTTCTTATGTGTCGGCAGAGCTGAGAAGTGGCCGTCTGGATTTCAGCTGGCCTCAGATGAGGCTCGATGCGGACGTCCAGAATGTCACCAAGGACCTGTGTTCTCATAGCACTCAATGCTTATATTCAAAAAGAAGAAAGAGCTCAATCAGTGACCTCAGCTTCTGCCTTAAGAAACTAGAAAAAGGTGAGTAAGTTAAGTCCCAAGTAAGCAAGTGAAAGGAACTGACAAAGACCAAAGAGGAAATCAGTGAACTGGAAAACAGAAGAACAATAGGGGAAATCAATGAAACCAAAAGCTGGTTCTTTGAGAAAATCAATAAAACTGATAAACATCTAGCCAGACTGACTAGGGAAAAAATAGAGAAAACATAAATTACCAACATCAAGATTAAGAGAGGGGACATTACTACAGATTCTATAGACATTAAAAGGATAATAAGGGAATATTATAAACAACTTTATGTCACTAAATTCCATAACTTAGATAATACGGACTTTCAGTTTCCTTTTAAGTCTCAAACTCCCAAAGCTCACCCAGAAGATGCAGGTGACTTGAATAGCCCTATATTTATTAAAGAAATCAAATTTGTAGCTAAAAAAACCTTCTCACCAAGGAAACTCCAGGCCCAGATGGTTTTACTGGTGAGTTCTACCAAACATTTAAGGAAAAAATAATGCCACTTCTACACAAAGGCTTCCAGAAGAACGAAGAGGAGAGAACACTTGCCAGCTCATTGAGTCCAGCATTACCCTGACACCAAAACCAAAAGCATTACAAGAAAATACACAGAAATCCTTAAAATCCCGACACCCACCAAATTGGCACCCTTTCTGGAGACAGTCGTCACTTGCCGCCTGCCCCTCCACAGCTCTTGTGAAAAGAAGTTACCCCAACCCAGGACGGGCCCTGAGATGGCCTTGAAATGTGCTACATGATTTTCTCCCCCTGGGTCCAGATGTTTGGACCCAAGGGCAGCCATTTAACTTACATCTGGAGGCTGGCTTGCAAAAGCGTGCTGGAACCCAATCAGATGCCCTTCTCAGGAGGCTGATCCAAGAGACTCAAAGGGAAAGAACACTTGACCGTGGGAGCTGAGGATGGAGACTCATTTTGACTCAGCAGCTCTGGCAGCTATATTGGAACCATGAGGCAAAGCAGAGGAAAGGTGGGTCCAAAGAGGAGAATGGGGCAGATGCATAGGCACCGGCAGAAATTGCCCGAGAGAAGGAGCAGGCAAGCGAGCGAGCAACGAGGGAATACCTCACGCTTCTGTCCCTTGTGAGGCCTAGCTCATCAGATTCTTTTAGATTCATGTAAGATCCTTTATACTTGAGTGACACTGAGAGGGACTTCTGTTTCTTAAAGCCAAAACCACCCTAAGTAAACAAAATGCTCCACGAAACCCCCAATGTGGCTATCTTTGGAGATAAGATCTTAGGAGGTAATTAAGATTAAACAAAGTCATAAGGATGCGGCCCTAATCTGATAGAATTGGTGTTTTTGTAAGAAAAAAAGAGACCAGAGCTCTCCCTTCCCAGCCCATCCCCAACCCCCACACAAAGAAGAGGTCACATGAGCACACAGTAAGATGGCGGCCACTTATAAGCCAAGAGAAGAAGCCTCAGCATGAAAGTTGCCTTGCTGGCACCCAGATTCCAGCCTTTGAAACTGTGAGGAAATAAGTTTCTGTTGTTCAAGGCACCCAGTCTATGGGATTTCGTTATGGCGGCTCAAGCAGACTAACATACCGTGTGACCCACACCTACCCTTGGTGGGAGCCGGGGCAACTGGCCACAGTACAAGCAGGTGGCCTGTGCCCAGCGTGGGGCGGGAGGAGAGTGCCAGCAGCACAGCCCGGAGGGAGGCTGTCCCTGTGGCCACCAAGTCCAGGCCACTTCCAAGCTGACGTGGACATATTGCAAGGAGACGACTGATAAATTTGGAACTATAGTTAAATGTCAACCAGCCTCTCACTCATCTGTCCCCTAGGAAGTGCTCCAAGATGTGCCAACGATCCAAGAGGGCTTTCCTTCCATTTTCCTGGTCCAAACATGAGCCTGGAGGGTAGACCCATCTGAGCACTGACTTGTTAGGAAAAGCTAACCCCTCCCGGGAGGATGGACTCAGCGCCATTCACCAGCCAGGTTACACTGGAGCACTTCCGGAAAGAGCGTGCCGTCTTGCCATTGCTTCACTCGGGTACTGAACGGCAGGCCCTGCTCGCCGGGATACTGCAGACACCTCGGCCCAGAGTAGCTGGGAGGGGTCAGTCCTGATCCAGCCCCCTTCCTCTGTCACTGCCCTATGGGTTGTCCACTCACAGACTTCTGTGTTCTATGGTGGCCACTCACTAACCTTGTCCTCCTTGTGTCAGAGCTAACGGATCAGCGACCGAGAGCTCCTGGTCTCCGTCTCTGCAGTTGGGTGTTTCCATCTCTAAGGGAGAGTTTTCATGCCTTGTTGGTTGCTTCCATGATTTCTCCTTCTATTTGCTTCTGCAATGCTGCGAGGCAGCCCCTTCACCTGCCCGCCGTGACCCACCCAGAGGCCTGCCCTCCTGGGGCTGCCATGGTGGGAGGGGGACAGGGAGTGGGTGCCTCCAGGCAGGGGGAGGGGACTCAATCAGAGAGGGACCCGCGGGGGCTTCAACTCTCTTAGTAACGTCTGCTTCGTTTACTCACACTGGGTGATGGGGACGTGGGCGTTCTGTATTATTCTTTATGCCTTTTTGTATATCATGATTCATAAAAGCCTTGTAAAAAAAGGTTAATACAAAGGAAAGTGGGTATATATGAGTGTTATAAAGATAGCAGAGCAAAATTCACACGGCGCTGTGGTGCAGAGACAACCATCTCCCTAATGCAGCTGAGCACCACCTCCCCAGCAGAGCCCCGAGACCGACAGCAACACCTCACAGGCTGAGCTGGAGAAGGTGCTGGAACTGCTGTGCAGTGGGTCCAGAGTCCTGGGAAATGCTGCCCTCAGCGCAGAGAACGAAGCTCGGCAGTTTGCATGCACCGCAGACGCTGCAGTCTCCATCAGGAAGTTTGGGGCTTCTCGTTGATCTGAAAAGGAGGCGCCTGGTGGACATGATTGGGCTGGGAAAAAACCAGCAAGCATACAAACAAAAAAAAACCCACCCCTGTTTCTGGTCCTTGGGCGACCATTAAATGTTCTACCACCATGGAGGAAGGGACAACGGATGTCGGGGCCCCCACACTAGGGAAAAGGTGTGTTTGTGTGGGAGTGTGTAGGGGAGAGGTGCGAGATAGACAGCTTAATCTTCATTTTCCCTAGTAAGGGGTAGAAATCAGTAGATCATGGTTCAAACTGAAAAATCAGTCAAGAGTCATAAAAGCATGTTATTGAGAATGATGGAGGTAATTATCAAAAGAACTAACCAAAGAGTCTGGACTTTGCGGGGCTAGCCTAGGACACTGTTGCTGTTTAACCGATGTTTATTGTACAACTGACCAAATACAAATTAAATTAGGAAAATAAATAAAACAGATCAAATCAGAGCGGCTCTGTCTGGGCTGGGAGGGCAAACCCCGGCCCCAGCCCACCCCTGGGACTTTCACAGCTTAATTTGAAACTAGACAAACCACCGTTTCAAGATATTCCCAGGAAACAAGAGGGAACCGCCAAACGCCTTGGAGGAGAAACAGACCCTTGAACAACAATTAGTCTCTGTGATTCAGGACGGGAGAACTTTGCTGCGTTCCGTTTCTACAAAGAAGCTGGGCAGACATCTCCCTTTTGTAGTTTATTCAGCTTTCAGAATCTAGAAGCAGCTGGAGTCTCCCTCCATAGCTGTAGTCCCTGAAACCTAAGAATTGTCATTGGCCCCACGTTTAAGCAGCTGTGTCTTTCTGAGATGTCTTCTCCTGGCTGAAGATGTGCCTTCCTGGTCCTTCACAGGGATGTGAGGAGGGGGTCTTGAGAAAGAGCACAGCAAAAAGCTTCTTGCCCAGAGCCGTCTCTGACAGTGTGTAGAATTTTTCAGACACAGTCTTGGCTAATTTAAATAAAAGAAACTGCACATTTTGGTTAGGTCCTTCCTGGGCCAAGTTTTTACATAGATTTCCAGCAATGTCAATGCATCGTATACAATGATAGTCTCTTTAAATTAGGAAGAGGCTGCATGAAGATGTGAATGCAGTTGGAAAAGCTTTCAGCCTGAATCATGTAGAACAGGGACGTATTTTTACTACATTATTTCAGAGTCATGTGTGAACAGTCACACGTGACTATGTCCTTTTTAAGCCTTAGGAATTTATATATTTATAAAATCTGCAAAAGGGAGCATTACATGTGGGGTCTGCCCAGGGATTTCCAGGAACACCTTTTTGGGGGGTTTGTAATGTAGAAGAATTTTTTGAGGTGTGTCCCAAAGGTTGCCTCTTTATCTGAGAACTCTCACACCCACTGCCAACCCCAAGGGTGGGCCCTGCCCGCTCCCCCACATGTTCATGCTCACTAAGTTGAGCCGTATGACAGTCGGGGGGTCTGACCCAGAGGAAGCACTCCAGCAGCTGAGCCAGTCGCCTTCTCTACCCTGGGGATTTGGGTCAGTTAGTATAGGCACCAAATTCATTAGGGTTATGAAAAGACCAGCCATGTTTCAACAGAGAGGAAAAAGCCGGTCTGCAGAGAGACCAAGCGAGGAAAAAGCAGGTGTACCGGGAAGCAGAGATGAGAGATGCTGGGTCTTGAGTCAGATCATCAGGCAGAGACCGACAGAGGCCAGGAGACAGCAAGACCAAGCGACAGGCAAATGGAAGGACAAAGAGACAGAAACGCAGTAAGGGAAAAGAGAGGACAGAGAGACACAGGCGCATAGACTGAGAAAGACGAAGCGGGTGGGAGACTGTGCCTGGGCTCCCCACACGTGCCCCCACCCCCAGGCGGGCTGCTCCTCGTTCCAGGATCCTAGAGCCGGCCCTGCCATCATCAGGTAAATCGTTACTCTTTCTTAACCTGGTGGACGAAACTCTGTCCCTTTTGGCACAATTCCTGGGTGAGTCAGTCATCAGACAGTTCTCGGGAGTGAAAGAAGCTAGGGCTGCTGTTTTGTGTCTGTTCCGATCATTTATTTTTATCTTTTTTAGGAGGAGGGGGCATCCAGTGCTTTTTTCTTCTTTTTTCCCAAAGGGAAGGGAATTAAGCATGTCAGTCAGTATTATAAAATTCACGAAGTACATCTCTTTGTTCAGACAATGGTATTTTTTTCCTATCTCCAGTCATTAAGTCATTGCTGCTGTAGGAATGACACTTAAGTGACTGGGTTTTTATTTTTGTCCCCAAGGGACAAAAAGTACTGCCTACTTTCTCACTGTGCACAGGGTGGGTGATGTGTCCAAGGCGATTGTTCCAGAGCTTCAGAGAGCTGGGAACGGTTGACCTGTGTAGAGACCAGCGTTGGCCATCTCTGTAGAGTGAAACCCCACCAGCTTCTAGCGCACAGTAGGTACACAATAAATACAACTGAAAGAATGGACAAGGGACGCACATGAGTGCTCGTGGATAAACTGGCCACAGTAGCCCAAGCGGGAGGAAAGGAGCGGTGTGGGGACCTGGGCTTCAGGAGTCTCCTCCGTTTCCTTTCCTGCCATGTGGCAGGCTGAGTCACCTGCCCACCTGGACAGAGCTGGGGAGGGTCCTGGGCTGTGCCTGCCCTGGGACCCTGAGGCTCAGGAGGAAGGGGAGAGAGTAGGCTTCTGTTCACTGCTGGTGTGGCTGACATCAAAGCACAAAAGACTGCTCCAGGTTCAGAGGGGTCCAGCTCACTAGGGTGGGGGCCCCTGGGGATCTGCGGGAGGGACCTGGGCTGCCATTCCCTCATCACAATGAACGCCGTAGGCTGGGCTCTGATGGTGTCATCATAGTCATCATGCTGTGTCCACTGTCCCTGCCCCAATTCTGCAGGGGGAGGGGTGCCCAGTCCCAGCCCCCGTCCTACCCCACCGCGCAGAGTGATCACAGGGTCACAGCCCAGGGTCAAGGAGTCTGCAATGTCACAGCTGGAGTTGCCAGTGGCAGGCTGGGCTGCAACCTGCGCAGCTGCCCTATGGGGCAGATGGAGGCTGCCCTGCCAGCCCTGCTGCTGCCAACGTAAGGCAGCAGGCCAGCCCTGCCCTCTGAGGGTTGATTCAATCGTTCTTTCACTTATTCGTTGACTGACTGCCTCCTCCCCCTGGAACCCAGAACCCAAGGCCCAGGAGAAGGGGACAGGCGGCCCACAGACGGCAGTCCATCAGCGTCAGCAGACTGACGAGAGCTCTCGCTTTCCAGGTCCTTTAGTCTGCTTTCACTCAAGGCCCCTGAGGCCATTTTCCTGAGGTTCTGGGTCTGAGGTTGCCTTTGACTGTCTTCCGGGCTTCGGGTTTTGGGCACCTGGGAGGCACATGTCCCCTCAGTGATTCTCCAGTTTTCACTCTGTTGTCTCAGGTGATGACTGTTGCAGTGTGAAGTTCAAAGCTGTTCCAATTATCAAGATTTTTGAAAGTCATCCAACTGTTTTTTGTTTGAAATTTGGGAGAAGTCTTTATTTTTCCATCGGGTTTAGGGATTTCACCAGGCTAGATCTTCGAGTCGGGGTGGCTTCTCATTTTCATTGGTATGAGATGACCCATCCCAGTCCATTAGAAAGTCTTTCATTCATTTATCTAACAGATATTAAGGGCTTACTCTGAGGGAGGGAGGGAGAAGGAGTGAGAGAGAGAAAATAAGCTTTGATTATTGACTGTGTTCTACTTGATTTATTCAGAAAGACTAGGAATTTTTCCCCATATTTTATCTTCACACTTTATCCTAAAAGTCTGGTCTTTTCCCTAGCTTTCCTTTCATCTCTCCATTAATCCTCCCCATTTGCCACATACGTTTCTCTTGTCTGTCTTCTGTTTAATCACCCAGTCTCCTGTAATCCTATTAATCACAGCTTCCAGTGACAAGCTAAAGCAATGGGGCCCCCGGTTCCCCCACACTGTCCTTGTCTAATGGCCCTGAGAAGAGGGAACAGTTGTTCTCTAAAATCTTCTCTCACTTGGTGTGAGAGATCCTTTTCAGAGAACAGGGTTATCCATACAATTTCACTGCTTTCTTCTTTTACTTCTGAGCTGGGGGCTTTCTGACTGGGATCAGATTAATTTTCTTCCTCTCATATTCAGACTCCCTTGCCATTCATGTGTAAATCCAATAAGAGTAAGTGGACTTTTTTTTTAAAACAATCACTAAACCTTGTAGTATATGTGTGTTCAAAAGGGAGGAAAGAGAGGAAAGAGAAAATGAGCGGAGGGGAGAGAGGATCCTGTTTACCACTCTACTCGAAGAGTGCAGGCCCCACACGAGCAGAGACAGAAGATGTGATGGCAATCTGTGCTTCTCTTAGTGGGTCTGGGGTCCCATGTGCCTCTTGTACTGTGAGCATCTCAACGTGAGAATGTGATTCCGATGTCTAAAGATGTGTATTTTTCATATGACAAGACCCATAAGGCAAACCAACTACTTCATCTGGTGCTCAAGCAAAGAAACAGCCATCCATCCCCACTTGGAAGGGAAAACTGGCTGAAGTGGATATTTGATAGGTGATACTGTACAGTAGAGATGTTTGGGTAATTTAAGGAGTTTTCGTGAGTAACTGACTATATGGGATAAAGTCTTACCTGGAGATTTTAGAATCCAATCCTCAGATAAGATGTGACCCCATTGTACAAGATACGTCAACCATGGTGTCGGGGATGCCACAGCTCCTTCTGGTTGAATAAAGTGGACAGGCACCTCTCCTCATAGCCTCTAATTTACAGGTCCCCTGACAACCTATGACTTGGTCCAAATAGACAATATGAGCCAGTCAGATTCCTCATCTCTGAAATTGGGGACAAAGAATGAGGCAGTTAGCCATGGGAGCTGAGACTTGAATGTCACACACTGCCATTTCTGCAGTGTCCCATCAGTTGCACAGGTCAGCCCTATTCAGTGTGGGAGAGGACTTCACAGACACAATTCATTAACACTTGTGGGCACCTGTGACATTGCAGGCACTGTTCTGGGGACTGAGGAGGCAGGGATGAAGAAGATTCCTGTTCTCATAGTGCTTACCCAGAGGGGTGCTCTCGGCAAGGCATAAATAAATACGTGAGCAAGAGGGTCAGAGAATAGCAGAAAACCCTAAGTTCTGGAATGAAGCCATGAATTCTTTTTGCAAGTAACTATTTCCTTTTTGAGAAACCTCTTGGCTTGCTTTTGGGTTCTGTTGTTATCTGTAAGTTTAAGCATGGAGGAAGGGCTGATGATGAGGTTAAGTAACCAATGGGGTAGACTAAAGAGGATGTATGTCAACAACTGACTTTGGCTTCCCCAAACCAGGGAATACTCTGCCTCTATTTTGAGAATTCCTCACCTTATGGACTCACCCCTCCATACGGTGGAAGCCAGATGCTTTCCCAGCCTTGCTTACAGAATGGGCCGAGCATGCAACTTAAGAAACCACCACTCAGATGCGCCTGCATGAGGCTAAGTGACACTGAGAAGCAGGTGCCAAGGAATCCTTCCTGGCGAGGACGGCAGCAGACCCATCCAGCTCTGAGAGGCAGCAGCAGCAGGCATCCCAATGGGGGAACCGTCTTCAAGTGCCCACCAGGGCAAATGGCAGTGTGTGTGCACTGGGGGCTATCTGAGGACCGGTCCATGTAAACAGCTTCCAAGCCTAGTTTTCTGCTTTCACAAGGATTTTATAAGGCACCTAATATCCTTTAATAAATTCCTCTTCAGCTTCCACCAGCTAGAGAGGAGTCTGTTGCTTGTAAGCAAGGTCTCTTACTGGTATGTGGAGGGAGAAGGGCAATAATCCAATGAGTGAGATACTTTCCGACAGAGGTCCTGCTAGGAAGATGTTAACACAAGATGTGAATGGAAACGGAGCATCCCTTTGGAACTGACTGCACTTGTAAATACATCACACGGCAAGTCAGAACATGTAAATTGAGTATTAGCTACAAATTTGTGACAGTGGAAACACATACACACACAAGGTGATGTGAGAGAAAGTGACAGGCAGGGGTGGGGGCAACTTTTGATAAGGTGGTTGAGATACCTGTCTGAAGGGGTGACATTTGAGCTGAGACCTGAAAGATGAGAAGGAACCAGCCATGCAAAGATATGGGTAAGCAGACTTCCAGGCAGAAGGCACAGAAAATATAAAGGACAAGCTGATGATGTTGAGGGACAGATGGAAAGTTGGAGTGTTTGAAGTTTAGTGCAGGTGGGTGAACAAGGACACGCTGAGATGGAAAGCGGGTAGGAGCCAGTTCATGCCAGGCATTGCCGACCACGGCCAGGCATTTGTATTTTATTCTAAGAGTGCTGGGAAGCCATTAGAGGGTTTTAAACAGGGAGTGATATGGTACCCATGGTCCCCCGAGGATCCTGACCTCCTGGTATTTACAACTTTGTGTAGCCCCTCCCACACAGAATACAGCTGATCTGTGTATGTACTAAGATATTGCAGAAGTGACAACATGTGACCTTCCAGGTTAGGTCATGAAAGACATTGTGACTCTGCCTTCCTATGTTGGATCACTCTCTCTGGGGAAGCCAGCCACCATGTTGTGAGGACACTCAAGCAGCCCTATGGAGAGGCCCACTGCTGTGGCACTGAGGCCTCATGCCAACAGTCTTGCAAGTAAGACATCTTGGAAGTGGATCCTCCAGGCCCATCAAGCCTTCAAATGATTGCAACTCCAACCAACATCTTGCCTACAACTTCAGGGGAGGCCCTGAGCCAGAACCACTCAGCTAAGCAGCTCCGAATTCCAGATCCGTAAGTGCATGAGATCATAAATATTTGTTGTTCTAAACCACTGAGTTTTGGGGTAATTTGCTACCTCTTTCCATTGTTCACAGCTGGTGTCTGTTTGTTTGGCGGGTGCCCATGCTTTAGAAGTTGTTAGGTATTTTGACTATCAGCCCTGAGTAGGAGTGATGACACAGAGAAGAGTCACGAGTGAGATGAGACCAAATGGTGGAGGCAGAGAGAAAAGCATCTCCCTGGGGAGGGATGACTCACTGGTGCTATTTGCAGGAGGACAGAGCAAAGATCTGCAGCCCAGCTTGACTGCAGTCTTGGCTCTTCCTGCATCCGAGTTGTTTTCCTGGGTTCCCAAGTTTCCGTGTCCTCATCATAGATGCCCCACGACTTGGGGTGAGACAGGTAATTTTCTTCCTTGTTCCATTCAGAGCAATTGTGAACCTGATCTTGGAGGCCTGGGCAGTTGTCCTGGTTCCCTTTCCTGGGCTGGGTGCTCAGCCCAGATAAGAGCACTGGGCGAGGGCCAGCGGCAGGAGCTGCCTTCCTTCTCCCTCCTCCGTGCAGTTGTGGCCACTCCAGCCAGGTGTGATGGAGGTTGTGTGAAGGGAATCCACTCCTTCGTCTCTTCCCATTGGAGGGGCTGGACCATGTGGATTCAGGATTCAGAGCTACGCTCCTCCATTTTTGCTCTGGCTGTGCCTGAGAGTTTGTTTGGGCTGATTTCAAGGACTTTTTACTGGGATTTAGGGAGAGGAGATGCTGGAATTTCAGCTCACTCTCATAATTTCCCGAAAATCAGACACAGCATTTCCCCCCTTTTTGGCATTTAATTTAAAAAGTATTAAATAGAAAAAATTCAAACAATATAAAAATAAAAGGTGAACTCCCCTTTCTCTTCCCACTCTCTGATTGTTCAGATTATCTCCAGCTTTTCTCTAATACAAACAGTTTGGTGAGGAGCATACTTCACTTATCCATGTACTACTGAGCAGGTGTCTCCAAAGAACAGATGTCTGGAAGTTTATCTGCACATTTTACATCTTGACAGGTTCTTCCAATGGCCTTCAAAAGGCTGTCCTGGCACAGAACGCCCCCAGCACACAGGAGCATTCCTTTCTTTTCGCCAATGCTAGATATTACCAAATTTCAAATTTGCATTTCTCTGATCTCTAGTGAGCATAAATGTCATTTCTCAATGCGATGCCATTTGAATTTCTTCTCCTGTGAATTGCTTGTTCTTGTCCTTTGACCATTTATATACTGACATATAAAGCTTTAGCCTTTGATATGAAGGGACTCTACATTTTAGGGTTATTATGCATGTTGCGCCTACTGTCTGTCATTTGTCTTCTATCTTTGATATGGTCTCTAGCCCTACAAAAGTTTTAAATTTTTATGAGGTCAAATCTGTCCATCTTTTCCTTTAGGGCTTCTAGATTTTGTCTTTCTTACGAAGGTTTTCCCCACTCCAAGAATATAAAAAATATTTTATCATATTCTCTTCCAGTACCTTAATAATTCTGTTTGATAGCTAAAGTCAAATTGTCCTCCAGAAAGGTCGTACCAATTTACACCCCACCAGCACTGTGTGAGAGGCCTCTTTCTCATACCCCCACCAGCCCTGAGCACCCGCGGGCTTTCCAAATCTTTGCTAATAGTGAACAATATGTATCTCGTTGTTTTAATCAGGATTTCTTTAATTATGAGTGAGATCCAGCATCTTCTCATATGGGTATTAGTTATTTGCATTTCCTTCTCTGTGAACTGCCTGATCGCATCTTCGCCCTGGATTTTCTGTTGGCTGCTGGTCTTTATCTTATCGATAGATGGCTCATTGTTTATGAAGGAAATGAGCCCTGTGTCCGGCCCCTTTGTGGTGAATAATTTCCCCTAGTTTGTCCTTATCTCTCTGCTGTCTGCTAGCAGCATCTGTCGCCAGCTGCTTGGTGCAGCAGGATAGGGAGGAGCAAACCCTTGCCACACCCCATCAGTCACCTTGTCACCTCTCCTGCTCCCCGGACCTGCCTCCCCTGTGCTCGGCACGCCCCGAGGACCAGCCCCACTTTACAGGCATCCTCTTCTGAACATTTATGGCTAGATTTTTACCTTCAACTCAATCCCATCTATCTGCCTTTCACTTCCCAGCATCCTTTATTCCTCATAATTTCTGATAATGAGGATATCCCTTTGTAGTTTCTAGCCCAGTTATAGATTTTTAAAATACATATTTTTCCAGTCACGTTTAGAGGTTGGGTTGGGCTGGGGCAGTTGGAACAAGTGCTCAAGTTGCCCTCTTTTTTTTTTTTTGAAGATGTTATTTTTCCTTTTTTCTCCCCAAAGCCCCCTGGTACATAGTTGTGTATTTTTAGTTGTGGGTCCTTCTAGTTGTGGCATGTGGGACGCCACCTCAGCATGGCTTGATGAGCGGTGCCATGTCTGCAATCAGGATCCGAACCGGTGAAACCCTGGGCCACCGAAGTGGAGCACGTGAGCTTAACCACTTGGCCACGGGGCCGGCCCCCTCAAGTTGCCATTTTGATTCAAGCTTTCCACCGTTAATTCTTATATAATCATGTAACTGATTTCTCTTACTGTTTCTTCTGGTCTTAAATTTGATTTTCTCCAAGATTTCAGGTCTAGCATCATGTCATCTGCAAATAATGATCATTTTACCAAACACATTTTAGCAAGCTTGCGTTGGCGAGCCACACTCTCAGTCATGCAAACTAGATGACCAGGAAGACATTTAGAATTGAAAGAAAAAAACAAACCCAACTTCTAGACCAGAGGCTGTTGGTCAGCACATCCCGGGCGGGGTGCCCCCTAACGGTTATTACAAGGCAGTGGGAGAACGCCAGGGGGCGCTCTGTAGGCAACAGTTCCCTCTCCAGTGAGTATTAAAGTCTCCGCAGGTGAGGCTCCTTGGCGGGTCCCTTATTCATATTAATACTGGTAATCAACAGATGTAATAATCATATTCATGGATTGGTCAGAGGCATCGATCAGACTTCCATGAGCCTGGGACCGCTGGGTCCTCCATGTTGGAAACTCTGGGTGCCCCCTCCTCCTTTCTGTGGGCTCTTTCTCCGTTTTTGCTCCATCCTTTCCTCCTCCTTATTTGGTCCTTTCAAAGTCTTTGATTCTCTCCCGTATCCTGCCCTCACCCATCCCTACATGTCTCCATGCCTTTCCCAGTGTGTCCCACAGAACATCAGACTCACAACGTGGTCCCGACAGAAAGGACTGAGAGGTCAACACGTTTGAAAAATGCTGACCACCACGTCAGCCCCGTGGGGCTGGGCTGGCATTTTACAGCCTGTGGGAAGTCTTTTGGTGGAGATAGCTCTTCGCCGTGTTTACCGGGGCAGCAAGTACCCCGCGCCTGCAGAAGCACTGACCCGAGCACCCCTCATTGGCACTCTGCAGATCCAGAGCTGGCCAGGCCTCGCTGTGGGGAGCGCTGGCTCTCAGGCCCCTGGGCGGGAAGTGATTAAACACACTGTTCGCAGTGGCTAGAGGTGTGTGCTGGTGTAACACTGGAAGTTCCCCAGAGCTAGGCCAGCAAGATCCACCGGGGAGACGCAGAGCTGCAGCAATTCCTCGGAAAGTTCAGTCTTTGCAAGCTGGCGGGCTGAAGCAACTCTTCGCTCCAGGGGACTTCTGAGAAAGTCAGTGGGGCAGCACACACACTCGGAGGAACTGCTGAACAGCCAGGGCAGAATAACGGCTGCTCAGGGGCCTCACGGGAACCTTCTCTCCAGGGCACTGCCATTAATGTGGCTCAGTTTCAGTGACCCCAGACTCTGTCTCTCCCATTCAAGCTTCAAATCCCTGGGAGAGAAGATCTGGTTGGCCAAGAGGATCAAACAAGCATGGCCAGGGGAGCAGGTCTGTGAAGGCCTGGCTTCTGGGAGCCAAGGGCCCGAGCAGCCTCCAGTTTGCATGGCTCCCCCTGCAACCAGTAAAACCAGCCCCTGGCAGCTTGGTGGAGGGAAACATGGGCCCTGCCGAAACCAGTTATGGAAGATTTGGTGCCTATAAGGCCAGGCTTTGAGTAGGTGAAGAATAAGCACCATTTGAGGTTAGACTGGAAAGCTGGTGCCTTGAGAAGATCTGAGCGCGGCCACTGGTGCCCTGGTCACACTGGTTAGCAACGCCAGCTCCTTAGAGAGGAGTGGGGAGGCTCGGACAGGAACCCTGGGTGTGTTGAGAAAACGATGTCCAGTGCTCCTTTCAGAGTATGGGCTTGGTCTTCTCAGTAAACCCTTTTGTTGTGTTTCTGAGGTCTGGCAATAAAGGACTCGTTTAATAAAAAGAGTAACAGGGAAAACGATAGCTAACATTTAGGGAGTACTTACCAGGGCAGGCCCAACCCCCATTTTGTAGATCAGGAAACTGGAGCACCCAGAGACCACTGCCTCACTCAGGCTTCACTGCCAGTAAGGGTAGAGACCAGATTTGAACCCGGGTCCCTATCACTCCAGAGCCCATGCACTTGGCCCCTAAGCAACACTAGGTCTTGTCCCTACATATACGTCCTGGTCATGTCTGCTGTCCTAGCACAGGTATCAACACCTTTCACTCTCAAAGTGTCCTGGTTTGGATGATAAATTCTAAGGAATCCAGGCTAGATGGAACCGACATTATCATAGCAAGATGCTGGTGGGCAGAGTTTGGAAATCCTAGGCTGCAGCTGCCCCTCACTGTCCCAGAACGCTGGCTCCCACTGCTCCTTCTCCCAGGGTGGGTCTGTGTTATGCTGGGGAGATGGCCTCATTGCCCCGATACCTGGGCACTTTGCAAAGCAGCCTTCCGAGATTTCCACGACTCCAAGGTTCTTTCTCTGTATTCTCCCTGCTCCCACCCGCTCCATGGACTTACCAAGCTCTGCTCCCTGTTTTCATGCCTTAGCCTGGCTAGGAAAGCAGTTGCTGTGGTCCCTCTGTTCCCAGGAAGGGAGTCACGCTCTGAGTGTTTTCCCCAGCCATGGGTACGGAAGCTTAGGGCTTTTAACCTTCTTGTCCAAACCTGCAGGTGAGTCCTGGAAGCACAGGTGTTGGGCTCTCCACTCAGATGGGGCGGTCCTGGAGAGGGCGTTGATGGCAAGGATGGGAAGGAGGATACTGGGTGCCATTTAGTTGGGCACTGGGGAGCCACGATTGAGTCAGACACAGTCCTTGTTTCAAGTCGTTCATAGACCAGGGAGAAGGCACAAAAGAGGAAACGAACAGAGAAGGTGCATCGGTTAACTATTGCTGCAACAATGCTACATAGCAAATGACCCCATCATTCAGTGGCTTACTGTTACAAGTATTTATTTCTGGCACATGTATCTGCAGATTGACTGGGGCGGCCCTGCCAATTTCAGCTGGACCTGGCCAGATTGGCTCTTAGGCATGGGTTTGGTTGAGGTCTGCCCTGTCTCTCATTCTTCTGGAACCAGTGGGCTACGCAGGGGGAAGCTGTGCTCATGACAATGGCAGATGCCCAAGGAGGGCAAGCTCAGCCACCCGCTTCCTGCCCCATCCCCCCCATGAATGCTTTGCTCCAGGTTTTGTCTCCAAACATCTTATTGGCCAAAGCAAGTCCTACAGCTGAGCACAAGGGCAAAGGGGCCTCGAGGGGTACCATTCCCACAGTGGGAGGAGAGGGAAGGAAATACTTGCCAAACAATAACCCAAATCTCACAGAAGGCTTCACACAGGAGGATTTTTCCAAGTGAAGATGGGATAGGGCACTGCTGTCAGCGAGATGAAATGCGTGTGTCTGGGGAGTTGTTAGGAGGCCTGGTCATGGGGGTCCCCTGAGCCGGAAGCCTGGCATGTCCTTTCTTTGAACACAATACTACCCGCGACGCCCCCCCCCCCAGTCATTTTCATTATTTCCAAACTCTAAAACTTCAACTCTATGTCACCAAACACAAGTTCAAGACTCAGTTTTCAGCAAGGAGTCATATTGGAAAGTGTAGCGCTTGGCCCTGCACTGGGGATTTATGCCAGTTTCACTGGTAATAAACCAGACAATGTTAGCCCACTCACCCCCATTTCAGGGTTCAGGTCTCCAACCTTGCAGCCCGGCAGCCACCCCGGCGTGGCTGTGACCAACGCAGCCCTTCCTGAACAGACTCCTTGACGACCAAGTCAAGGCAGCCATGAAGTGAACCCAAATAGCTCAGTAATGGAGGACTGGGAAACCCATTTTACAAGGACTGGCAGCAAGCGGGCGGCCCATGTGCACCAGGAACTGGGGCCAAACAATAGTGGGAAGGATGGTTACAGGACAGGACGCTCGTAGCGCAAACGTTGACAATGTAGAAATAAGAACTCACAGCATTAGGGAGGGGAAGGAGATAGGAAGTGGGTGAGCTCATTTCCTCATCCTAAATCGCAGGCTGTCAAGAGATACCATTGACAGTTGAAACATGTTTAAAGAATGAGTCCGGCCCCTTCATACTTTCCTTTTAGAGAAATAGTTTAGAAACAGAAGAGGCACAACTATTTACAGCTTGGCAACTTCTTTAGTTACATTTAGGTTTCCTTTTGTTCTGTTAAATTTAAAGACTTTTTCCAAAAAGAGCATGTAATGTGTGAGTCCTTTTTTGTAAACATTTCCATCCATCTCCTGTCCTTTTCTCTGAATGGGTGTGTAGAGAGATGTCTCCATTGAGGCTCCTGGGGGTGCTGGCTTTCCAGACCACTCGAACGTGTTTTTTGTACTCTTTAGTGTTACATGAATTTCTTATAAGGAGCATGCACCACTATTATAAAAGCAAAGGCTTTTTAAAAAAGTTGAAATACATTCTGGAAAAGAGAAAATTCTGCACTCCTTGGTTAGGCCTCTCTCACTTGTGCATCCTCCTGGCCAGGGTGGCCACATGGTGGACACTCTGTGACGGGCCTGGGATGGTTCCTTGGTGGCTCCAGGCCATCCGCTGCCGGGAGGGGTGTGGTTCATCCCACTGGTGGCCCGGCTGGGGGCAGAGTGGGGGACCACTCAGAAGTCAGCGACACTTGCAGTCCTGAGTGGGGAGGCACCTGGCCTTGGAGTTGGCCACCTGGGGTCAGAGCCTGTGCTCCGTATTCTGCGGGCTGACCTGGAGCCTCTCTGGGCCTGTCTCCTAGTCTGTAGACCCAGAAGCCATCCTCGCCCTGCCTTCCTTTCAGGCTGCAGTGAGGGCATGTGATGCGCAGAGTCTGATCGCCCACAGTCGTGTGGTCACTCAAGAGACTTGTTACTACACTGTGCCATCACAGGATTCAATTCTAACCAACACCGCTGCCAACGCAGTCTGAAGGCTAAATCTGAGGGTCAGGTGGCTCTATCCGGCTGTTTTCAGGTCTTGACAGCCACTCTTATGGTCTCAGCTCCATCTAGTGTCCACATGGAGACACAGGCACATATAATAGGCTTATTGTAAAACTTCTAATTTTTCTTCTACTAATTTCTATGCTAACTTCTACTAATTTCCATACTTGCAAAGAGTACAACACTCATCAGGCAAGGAGGACGCAAATAAGATCTGTATCGAGTATTCCTCCCCAGACTAAAATTTGGTCCTTCAAAGCAAGCGTTCTACAAATCCAGTACTTCTAAAGATTTGTGCACCCTGTCTTTGAAGGGATAGCATATTCATGCAACAAATAACACTTAACAATAACTGACATTCATTGAGTGTTCACTGTGTGCTGGGTGCAATTCTAAGTGCTTTAATTGTGTGAGTTCACCTCACCCTCCACGACGCTATGAAGCAGGGGTGGGGGGTGCTCCTTGTCCCGATTTATAGATATGAACACTGAGGCACCCAAAGATAGTAAATCTGTCACTTTGCTAATTTCTGAGGGGAGGCAGAGGCTGCCTACTGGGGCTGGGGACGAGGAGAGAACCAAATGGGAAGCTACTGCAAGGCTAGGGAGACAGGGATTGGTGGCCGAGACAGTCCTTGGGGACTCTGGCTGGAGTGAAAGGTGAAGGAGGAGGAGGGTGCAGAAAGGCCTGCTTTCTGGCCTAAGCATCAGGGCAGAGGCTGTGATCCAAGAGAGTGTATACAGTAGTCAGTAGTTTAAAACTATTTGTTGAGCACCTACCACGTGGCAGGCACGGGAGATGGAGAATTCCAGTACACAGGCGTGGCCCCCGTCCTCGCAGAGCTTAGAGCTCCACGGGGAAGGTGGGTGTCACAGGGTGACAAGGCACGCTTGCTGGCGTACACAGGTCTACACAGGACAGGTGCAGGTGGGGTGCAGCGTAGATGAACCTGAGCTGACAGGTGGGTGGGGGTGGGGGCCGAATGTGGGGTCATTGACTTGAGGACTGGACAAGGTGGCCCAGGGACAGTTGAACTGAAGAAACAAAGATGGAAGGAGGATACACACAGGAGATGGATGTGTGACCTGAGAGAACAAGGACAAAAGGGTTTACTGGGGCTGAAGAGAGGATTTGGGGGAAAGGGACTGGCCACAGGGCTCAAATGTCAGGGAAAGGCCATGGAGGAGGGACCGAAGAGGCCACCAGACTGGACAGGCCAGAAGGGCTGGCAAGAGCATTGGGCAGTGGGACTCTGCAGACAGGGGCTGTGGATGGCAGGGAAGGGGGTGGAGTTGAGCGTGAGGGACTTCAGGGCGAGAAGGAGACAGGACTGTGGCCTGAGGAGTGACCGAGGCTGAAGAAAGAGTTGTTTCATCCAGTTTGCTTTATCAAGGAGGAGCCAAGGCACATCCACAGGCTGACGGGGACGAGCAGCTGGAGAGGGCTAAGCAGGAGGCAGGGGCTCCTTGGAGGAGGAGCCAATCCATCACAAATGGGGAAACGAGAACCAGCTCAGGCAGGGGGAAGACGGTAAGATGGGTATGGGTTTGGGACAATTCTGAGAATGGGGATAGAATGGAGAGCAGGTGGGATGCTGAGGGAGCTGCCCCGATGGCCTGGAATTTCTGGACGTGAGGAGAGAAGGGAGGGCCTGAGGAGGGGAGAGGTCTGGAGCGCCCCTGGGTGGCAGGAGAGGACTGGGTTAGTGGACAGTGTAGGGCTGTTGGTTTTCTTTGGCAGGGAAAGGCCAAGGGTCAGAGCAGGAGGGCTGGTGAGGGAGTCATGGAGGCTACCGACCCCATGGTCTAGGCTAGGGAAGGAAGGGAAGTCAGGAGTGGACAAATAGCCTGAGAGAAGAAGAGACAAAGGATAGAATTCTCAGTGGGGTCAAAGAACAGGGTGTGTGTGGACCAGAGTGGAAGAGGTGGCTCAGGAAGTTAGGGCCAGAGATGGGATTTCTGAGGAAGATTTCGGAAGAGTCACCTTTACGATAAGCCTGGGTGAGGCTGAGGAAGTGGGTCTCTGAGGGACACGTGTGGCTGTGTGCTGTTGGCAGGCCTCACTTGTGACCATGCTGGGACAGGGGGAAAGGGGGGGGACGGCAGGTAGAAAAGAGAACCGAAGTCCTTGGTGAAGTGGGAGAGGGCCTAAAGGCCAGCATGTGACAGCAGAGCATGGGGGGAGGAGCACCAGTGGCCTGAACCTCCGAAGGGGAAGGGAGGTTCTAGGTGAGGGCAGGGCCAGGGCTATAGACAGGGTGCTGGCAGTGGGAGGCAGAATCCTGAGGCCTTGCCAGGATGCCGTCTGTCCTTGGTATTCACGGTTGAAAGGAACCGTGTGCCTCAACCTTCTGAACTTCTCTCAGGAGTGGATGCAACAGCACGTGTTAAGAATGCTTGACGAGCAGGCCAGTGCAGGCCCTGCCACGCCAGGGACCAGAAATCCCCAATGGCAGGCAGAGCCGAGGCTTCCCACCAGTTCATCCCACCGAGGCTGAAGAAAAACACCAGATGCAGATGCCACCTTATTGTGCTGCTTTTAATTACGAAAGATGTAAAATGAGGCGTTATAAAACTCGGAAGCTACTTTACACAAATTCCAATCTTTAAATATTGTTTAACAAGGGGCTGGGACTCAGGACACTGGCGGGCAGGCTGACTAGTTGCTCTGATGGGTCCACCATGAAGCAACGGAACCATCTGTGCATAAATCAGAAGAGCCCGTGAGAGTCAGATTGGAAATGTCTTCAAATACACAAATGGTTGGAATACACAACATCTCAGCTCAGGTGACAGACAGTAGACTTAGGAGAAATGAAACAGGACAAAGGAGAATTTATGTTGATCTTGACATGATCAAGAAAATTCTCTCCTAACACTGTCTGTCCTAAAAACCACAACCACACAGAAAGAAAAAACGGAAACAGATAGGTTTTTAGTTCTATGCTATTTAACTGCTAGTAAATGAGAGTAGTACAGCCATAAATTTCTTGTGACAAAACTAAATATTGAAAAATAGTTTATTTTGAAGTATGCAGCCACTTCAGATGCCGAGGACCACCCCTGGTTTGTTGCAAAGGCAGCAATGAGTGCAGACTCAGCCGCTGAAGGCACGACACCTGTCCATGGGTGGCCTGGACACCATCTAAGCAAAGTGGATGGTCTAATGCCCAAAACCTTTTCACAGGACAAGACTGGACTGATGGACTTACGGACAAACTTAGTTCAGTGCTAAACCTTACTGTCATCATTACAGTCCCGCCAAAATGTCACTTTTCCTGGGAGCCTCCATTTCCATGTGTCACCTGGAGAATGCCCCAGGGGCAGCGCACTTCACAGTGTAGGTCTCAGGGTCTCCAGTTGTAAGGCACAGCTGCCCTGCAGACAAAGAGAGCTGGCACCCCGACATCGATGATCCCCACGGGAAAGGCACTGTGCAAGAGTGGATTATGCTGGGACCTCCATTTCTCCAAAAAAAAACCCAAAAAACCCCACACCAAAAACTTCTTACTAACAGCATCACTCCCTGTCTCAAAGGCCAGATCAGATTTCGGGGACCTTCGACACAGGAAAGGCAGCAAGGAGGTGGCTTCTGTCGGCACACTGGGGTGCTGTGTATTGTTACAAGGAAAGGCCCTTTGAACAGAAGTCACCTCCGTCTGAGATCTCACGTCTAAAGGGATCTGCAAGTTGCACTGGGAAGAAGGCTTGGGGGGGAGGCCGACTCCTCTCCGAGCCAGGGCTCAGGCAAGGACTGCGGGTGGATCTGCCGATTCAGCAGCAGGGGTTCAGGGCTAATGCGAAGCGAGGAGACCTGGGTCCCCCAGAGGAGGATGGAGTGGTGTGCCAGCAGGGTAATTTGAAAGACTGGACGTAAGGCAATCCCTCTGAAGACAAAAGAGAAACGGGATGAGGTCTGGAGATGTTGACAGTCAGGATCCTGCGACAGACTCTTGCCATAAGGCACAGAAGTATCGGGTTCAGACCCTCCTAGCGCAGCCTGGCTTCTTTGTGGGAAAGCAGTCTAGCGACCTGCAGTGACACTCCTGGTGGCCCCAGGAAGGGCCATGGCTGTCCAGGCAAAGGTTCGGCATCTCTCATCTCCCTGCAGTGTTGCTGTCCTCCCCGCCCTGTCTTCTCATGCCTATGCTCTGCTCCACTGCCCAGACCGCTTCCCAGAAGTGCTCTGAGGCATCGTCCCCTCTGTTCTCTTCAAACCCACCAGTCAGGTTTCTGGTCAGGGGCTGGCCTAGCCTAAGTTGGAGGAAGCAGGCAGGGGTGGAAATGTGGTGACACTATTTTATACTAAGGTACTGATGACTAATGATGGTTTCATGAATTAGGCCTTCAATTTACTATAGACTATTTCTTCAACCTCAAAGAATGTCTCTCTTTTTAAAGCAATCTAGAGCAAAACGTGCATCTGAGAGGGAAGACCTTTTGCGGTGAAGGCCTGGCCAGGATCCCTGAAGCCCCAGCCTTGGGAGGCTCAGACATCCTGGAGGCGCTCAAAGATAGTCTGTGCCTACCTGCCATGCAGAGCAACTCAAGGAGAGCACAGCACCCAGTCGGATTGTGGACTTGGTCACCTAGTGTTACAGCATATTAAAGTGCACGCTGAACTTAACCACAGGTGTGTCAGAAAAGCTAAAGCTCTGAGATTTGGCAAGGAATAGGGATAGGTAAAGATTAGACTGCCTCCCGGCAAGGCAGATTCGCTCATTCATTCCTTCATGCACACATTCAACACGCAGTTACACAGCACCCACGCAGTGCTAGGCACTTAGGTACTAGGGGTTCAACGAGGAAGAAGGCACAGTCCCTGCCCTTAAGGAGCTTACGGTCTAGTGGGGTCATAGTGCCACTCCCGGTCCACAGAGAAACAGCTTCCCTCAGTCCAGACCTCTGGCCATCCCCTCCAGCTGGTCTGCAGAGAGGGAGGCCTGCACTTGCCTGGAGCTTGTCTGGGGGATGACACGTGTCTGTGAGACACCTACAGCCCCCTTCCTTCTTCCCCAGCCACCAAGAACAGCACTGTTCTCCTCAGGCTCGTCTATCACCAGGGGACTTTCTTTCAGTGACTGAGTGGAATAGTCTTCCTCTTCCTCTTGTCCACAGGAAAAGGGATCCTGGAGCAGCAGGAGAGACTGCAGACCGGAGGAAACAAAGTAGACTTCAGTTTGCTTAACTCAAGTCTGTTCTTGGCCTCGTGGTAGTCTTCTTCATATTAGAATTAAGGCATCGGAGAGAACACGGCTCTCCTCTCTGTTCTGGCACATCCCTGCCACCAGCTGGCGGGCGCACAGCCATAACAGCTAGATCGAGAAGGCCCGAGGTGCTGGGGTACCGCTGCTCAGACCCAAGCCCGTTCCTGAAAGCCTGTGGCTCCTGCCGGCCTCCCCTGCAGGGCCCTTCTTCAGTGTCGGCTGAGATCAGTGGTTCTGAGCACTACGCAACGCTACTGGGGCCTCCAGTGCACGGTATTTTCTACTTTTACACATCGATCAACCAGATGGCCAACAGAAAGATTTAACGGTCACGGTGAGGACCCACTCATCGGAAGCTCCAAAGCAGCCTGCCTGCAGCAGCACCCTTGCCGCAGGCCTGGGAGGCAGTGCACAGCTCTGTGGTCGAGAGGGAGCCACAGCGTGCGAGACGCGACCTCATCCGAAAGCTGGGGGCCGTGGAATCGGTTCCTTCTACATCAGAAGCCTGAGATAACTACAGCCCAGGGGTCTAGCTGGCTCCATTCTATTCCGTTCTATTTTAGCTGTTTCAGAAATAAATTCTCCTGTTCTGTTTCACTCTGTCACAGTCGGTCAGCTCGAAATGTCTCTTCCACAGAAGGGTCAAGCAGGCCCATGCTGGAGTCACTTAACATGTTGAGTCCGTCCAGGCTCAGAGGTTCAATTTGGAGCTCTTCTTCCAACGGAAACGGAGTGTCCACGCTCAGGCTGACCTCGGGCATGCCTGCCAGTGCGCTGCTGAGGTCTTTGAACAGGCTGGTGCTTGAGTCTTCTGGAAGGAGCAACGAGAGGGAGAAACAGTGCGGATTAGGAGGCGTGAGGGCCCCAGGCTAAGAGGACACAACTGATGACATCTCCCAAAACACTGTCCCTCTTATCTTCCCAAGCAGGACAGTGATGGCCTGTGTCCCAAGCACCCCCAGGTCTGCAGTTTTGCTGTGGAATCTACATTTTTTTCAGTCAGTTCCACAACTCCCTTTGCACAGGTCACCAGGCCCCTTCCCCAGGGCCTCGTGGTCTCTGGGGCTGGACAGCTGCATCTCAAAGAGGTAAAGCTGAGCTGGGGGACTTGCAGGTTCGCTTTATATAATATTGTTGTTTAAACTATCGTACAATGGAATCTTTAAAAACTAGCAAAATAAAAATAGCAAAGAAGCTGAGTGGTGGCCCACACTCACCTGTCAGAACGGTGTTTGGGAAATTCCCGCAGTTAGAATACAGGTTTGGTCTCAAATGAAATGAGTCCTGGGGTTCTCGTGGACCCTGCGGCACCAGGGGCACCTGGAAGCATCAAAGGTCACGTTGTAAGGGACCATCTCTGCTTCCAAGGAGTGAAGAGTGCAACATGCTCTCAGAGCAAAACCGGACATGAAAACTCTCTTAGAGGCCGTTCTCTCTAGGATCCGAGAGTGCTTTGCCATTGTGATAACCTACGCAGAACATTCTTCTCAGGAGGCAGATGCTAGGGTGGAGGAGGGGTCCCTGAGGTCCACAGTTTGGTGACCTGTCCCCGTTCACACAGGGTCTGGCCCACTAAGCCATCCCAGGAGGCACCAGTGGTCATGGTTTCAGTGGCCCCTCTGGTTTCAGACACCCTTCCTCCTCAGTCTCACCAAGACTGAAAACCTTTGCAAACTCTGTGGTGGGAACCCTTCAAAGGCTCCATCTGTAAACAAGGAAGTGACAGGCTTTTTTCCTCTTTGGTGTCTAGAAAAACAAGAAAGTGGAAACTTTTTCTTCTCACACTCAGAGGGAGGAACCTCAGGCAAGCCCCTCTCTATGAGAAAGCTTCTGTGAGGACTGGTTCACCTTCTGACTCACCTAGACTAAAGCGGCTTCTTCAGAAGACGGGGAGGCAAGGACTACTGGTTCCTACCACAAGGCTCCACCATGGCCTACTCAGGAAAGATCTATCTTTATTTATTTTACTGTTATTATTAAGTTCTGGAAAATGCTCCACTCTTCCTTCTCTCCCTAATCCAGCCAAGAGTCCAACCCATACTTACTGAACACTACAGCATCCCGGGATATTAAAAATGATCAGTGTTAGGGAGAAACTAAAAAGCAAAAGGAAATGGCTGAAGGAAAATATCTTAGGGGAGGACCCCTGTCCCCACCAGGACCGAGCTCTCCCCAGGAGGCCACACACAAACCGTGTTGGTACAGGAACTCGGCCTGCAGGCAGAGGCCTTTTTGTGTCCCAGTCTCCTCAACAGGACAGATTAGTGGACTGCTGTGGTCCCTTCTGGTGTGAACAATCCTACAATTCTATGACTAGAGTGTCATCAGAAGTCTTCTTGAACCAATTGTTCCAACAGTTTCTCTGCAGAGGCCTGACACTAAATAAGGCAGCCACACCAGCATCTTAGGGCCAGGGGAGAGTCCAAGCTCGCCTCGCCACCGAGCACATCTGAAATCAGGGAAGTGGAGTACCAAGTCCATCTGGTGTGGGTTCCACACTGGGATGGCCCAAATGGGGCAGTCCCTGCTCCAAGGAAGAGGCAGGCCTGGGCGATCACTCACCTGTTGGGTAAATGCTGGGTCTGGCCTCAAGGACTGCTGGTCAAAGCTCACATCCGGGAAGAAGTTGGTCAAAGAAGAGCCCTTCAGGGAATAGGGAGGGGACCATTCAGCTTGGAACTCAAGGCAAAATGGGTGTTCCCTCCTGATATTCCTGCTGGGACTCACCTGGGGCGTGAGGAGCGGGAAGTCTGACTGCGGCAGAGATGAGGCTGCCTGGGGCTGCTGAGCAGGGGGCTCCTGGGTGCGGGGCTGCTGCAGGAGAGGCTGGGGGAGCTCCTGGGGTGTGGGGTAAGGGGGCGGTGGGGACACATGGGCTTGAGCTTCTGTTGGCAGGAAAGAGAGCGGGCTTCGATCGGAAGACACCATCTGTAACGAACAAAGCCGCTGATCAGCGTGGCTTCTGAGCTTCTAGTGGTTAAGTCCTTTAAGATTAGGAAAAGCCTGAGCTCTTCCTCACCATGGTATCCTCTGCGATGCTCTGAGAAGCCTCTTTCTCCTCCTTCAAAGCATATCTCAAATCTCACTTCCCCATAAAGTATTTCCCATTCAATGACAATTTCGATTGTCTTAAACCACAAAAAGAAAACAAAACAAAAAACAGCCAATTTCACAAATTTCCTTGCAGTTTTCTCAGTGAAAATCATGTTTTTTTTTTTTAAAGCCATAACTTCTGGTTAAAGATGGGAGACTGAAAAAAGCACTTACTCTGCCGTCTCCCAAAATTCTACTAAAAACACTAAGATAACATTAAATAACAATAAAAATTAATAAACAACACTAAAAAAACCACAAAGACAAAGATAAACGGAGAGAAGAAAATGGTAACAAAATATGGAAAATGAAAAGCAGATGGGGGGGATGGCCCCATGGCCTAGTGGTAAAGTTTGTGCGCTCCGCTGCAGGTGGCCCAGTGTTTTGTTGGTTTGAATCCTGGGTGCGGACATGGCACTGCTCATCAAACCATGCTGAGGCAGCGTCCTGCATGCCACAACTAGACGGACCCACAACGAAGAATATACAACTATGTACCGGGGGGCTTTGCGGAGAAAAAGGAAAAAAATAAAATCTTAAAAAAAAAAAAAAAACAGAAAAGCAGATGGACAAGTAGCAACTGTCTTAGCAGAGCTGAGAAAGCCAAATGCTAAGCTAGTAGCAGGGAAAAACCAAGAGGCAATGGGATTTGCAGCACAGCGGCCCTTAAGGGTCTGGAACCAGGACTGTGGGAGCAGCAGGGGAAGGCAGAGCCAGAGCCAGGGGGACCTCAGCAAAGTGGAGGTGAGCCGCAGCAGGCTCTGGAGCCCTGCCTGCCAGGGGACTGGAGGGCTGTCCTCTGCTGGGAGCACCACTGAGGGTCTCGGGACAGGGGATACCAGACCCTGGAAGGCGGCACTCTCCTGAAACCCAGGGTTTATGAGAAAGCTCACCTCCGAATCTTGAGCCCTCCACCCTTCTTTCCCAACTCGGCTCTCAGAATGCTGGTGTCCAGGCATACACCCAGGTGCATGATTAGGAGAAGTGTCCTTCAGGCACCTGATAAGCCTGAGAGAAAATCCTAAAACTTACAACATCAGAGGTTCCCCAAGGAAATGGCCGAGCCAGATGACTCAACAATGAAGACCACACTCAACAAGCCCAGCCATCTACACAGAGCTCCCAATCAGGTTGTTTGTGACTGTTCTTAACTATGAGCAGGGCACCAAGGATCAGAGGACTATGAGGAAAGCAGCTGAATGAAACTCAGAGACGAAGGCAGACACACTGAGAAGAGAAGCTTAGAGAAATCTAGGCAGGAAGAAGTAGACAGGAAAAACAAAATTACCATTATAATATTTAGGCTATTAAAGAGCTCCTTATCTGTTAGAAATACCCATTAAAATAGTTGCAATATGTATTTTGATATACATTTTTTAAAAGAAGGGATATGGATGAGACAAGATTACAGAAATGCTAATAACTGTTGAGGCTAGATGATGGGTATAGAAGAATTCCTTATATTATGTTCTCTACTTTTATGCAAGTTGGAAAATTTCTATTACAAAACATAAAAATAAGAGAAACCAGAACAAAAACTACCACTGAAAACCTCAAAGAGATAAAAGATGATATTGCATCCATGGAATAAGTATGATGCTATAAAAATGGAACATTCAGAGAACAAAAAAGAATTGTTGGCAATTTAAAAGTATGAGAGCAGAAATGAAAAACTTAACATAAGGGTTGGAGGATAAAGTTGAGAAACTCTTCCAGAAAGCAGAGAAAAAAGACAAAGAGAGAGAAAAGAGGAGAAAGAAAAAAATAAGGACATTAGAGGAACAGTCCAGGATGTCCAACATTTGTACAACAAGAGTTCCAGAAAGAGAGAACAGAAAATCAAAGGGAAGAAATCATCAAAGAAATAATTAAGGAAAACTTCCCAGAGATGAAGGATATGAGTTTCCAGAATGAAGAAACCAACCAAATATCCAGACTCATGTCAAGCCACATTATCTGGGAGTTTCATAACACCAGGGACAAAAAGATCTTACAAGTCTCCAGAGGGGAAAAAAAGGAGATTTCATTCAAAGGAGTAAGAATTGGAATGCAATTGGATTTCTCAGTAGCAACTCTAGAAACTAAAAGGCAATAGACTAACACCTTCAAAATTTCTGGAGAAAATTATTTCAAATTTGAATTCTATAGCCAATTATTAATTAAACGTTGGGTAGAATAAAGACATATTTAAGGCATGCCAGGTCACACGTACTCATTCTTATAAAGCTACTGGAGAAGTTGTTTCTAAATGTATTGAGAGAGATCTACCCAATTCTGAAGGTTTGGGATTCAATAATTAACACACACATAGAAAACCAGATTAACTTCAAAGTGAGACATTGATTAACTCCCAGGAGAAAAAAACTGTTATTTCAGAGTTTACTATATGGTTCAATGATGACTACACTATTTTAACTATAAAAACACTAAACACTGAGTAGTGCTCTAATCAGAAAAACAAACCACATTGTTGGAGATGAGGAGGGTAAGTAGGAGTGTGTGTGTGTGTGTGTGTGTGTGTGTGTGTGTGTGTGTGTGTGTGTGTGTGTGTGTGTGTGTGTGTAGAGGGTTCAAAAGAGTTGAAAGAGAACTGATTCCTAATCTTCCATGTAGGATGCCATTAGATACTGCCTAACACTAAACATCTAGAACAAAGTAAGCGTGAAATAGCAGTTACACCCCAGAGATTAGCTAAAGTGGTTGAAAGCAGCCACGTCTAGGCAGAAAGAAATATGGTTAGTGGGAGGGGAAGACAACTGTTATTTCATAACAAGCCCTTTAAAACTATTTGACTTTTTAAACTACGTACATGAATAACACTGGGATTTTTAAAAATCTAAACATTAAGCAAATAACAAATGAAAACATCTGAAAGACGACACTCTCTATCCCCACAGTCTCCTTAAAATGTGGCTAGAAATTAAGAGTGTATTCTTTATATCCTATAAAATAATCTTGCAAAATAAAATAAAAGGCAATCCAAGAACACAGAAGAACCATTAAAAGACAACTATGAAATATCCTCTCGCCCTCTCCCGGAAGGGATTACTCATATAATCAAGATCCCGTAGTTAGCGACTGGTGAAGAGTGACTAACAACTGATCTGCTAACTCCTGCTGCTGTGTTCTGACTCCCCCTTGCTAAATCATCACTCATTTACAGCGAAGTGGTGAGTAAACGACGTTATAATGTACCTAGAGAGTGACCAATAGGTTAAAAATATTGATGGTTATGGTAAGGGAACCATCCTAAGGGCTTAGAACAAAGACAAAGTCAGCAAGTTAAAATATGATGTTTCAACTCCTAAATTCCTGTAACAGACTTATGACTTCAAAATGTGCCTCCTTCTAAATAGACCTCTTTGGGTCCTTTTACGGAGCTATGATTTTTATTATACCTAGTATTTCATGAATAATAAAAGTATTGTTTCTCAAATCTATAGTCCTAACTAGGGAGGAGGTCTAAGCCAATATCAGAGCTTCAGGAAGGCTCTAAGTGTCTTCCTCGGTGTTCCCCTGCAGCTTAAAGAACTTAGAGAATCAATTATTGATTTTCCATGCCAATTTAAAAATCCTAACCTGGTTTCCGCTGCTGTCTCAGATATATCTGGATTGCATCCTCTACACCCTACTCTTTCCCCCAACCCCAACTTTGTGAGTTAGTGATTGCAAACTGTCCAATGTTTGCTTAAGAGTAATCTGCTATCGGACCAAAAAATCTGCTACTAGAAATCATTAATGCATTCTGAATTATTCACACTCCTGCTCTCTCTGATTTAACATATAAGTGAGAACTGACTGCACTGGAGACCTCAGGGACCACGCCTGGCGTAACGGACCCTATCCATTTCCCACATGCTTCCGTCTGTTCCACTGTGAGTTTGTGTTTGTTTTTACCTGCGAGGCAGGGTATGGGTTCAGTGGGCTGGTTGAAGAGAGCTGTCTGCTGAAACCTTGAGGTGCTTCAGGGCCAGGAGAAAGTGTGAGAGGGCTGACGGGAGGCTGCCTACGCCGAGAGGGGCCGCTCAGGTTTGTGGTGGGAAGAGAGGGGTTGCTAAGGGAGAAGAGACGGAGTGAAGGGTGAAGAGCAGAGGCACTGGGAGCGGACGTCTGTGGGTGGCGACTTAGGGAAGAGGAAAGCGCCGTCTTGTTGAGCGTGGCCTGGATGGAGGGGTTACTCCGAGAACTCTGGAGACCTGGGAGACAACAAATTCACAAGTTACTTGCTATAATTTCAGAGAGTTTTCCAAAGATTAAAGGAAACTTAACTTCCTACCATCCGTACTGACGATGATTCTGTACGTAAAGGAGCTCCCGGGCAACTTTCCTACTGAGAATGTGTCAGATGGACCAACGCAAGGAAAAGCCGAGCTCAGACGGAGAGAGAGACGCCACTGGGACAAGGATGAGTTTCTCTTAAGAGGAGTGAGAGCACGTACACCCCCTGGGAGGGCAGGCCTAGGTAAGCATGGGCTAGTGGAAGCGAAATGTTCGGTGTGCTCAGCTCCAACGCAGAAAAAGACCCCAGGGCTGTACAACAAGTTCTGTTGAGTCCCGAAGGTGTCTGTCCCAGGCACACTGCCCAGGTCCTCTGCTGCCTTTAGAGATGTCCTGTCACTAGGGTCGTGGCTCTGGGAGAGCTGCCTCAGTGGAGCCTTTAAATACCCTGAGCACCCCAGGGAGTCATAGGAACGGACACTCTCACGTCTCCTGCCCCGGGTTCCTTTCTTTTTGTTTTTCCGGCTCCTGAGAAATTGTTCACCACAGTCTATTCCAATTCAGGGAAAATGAAGTTCTTGCTGGCGCTTTGCTTTATTTGTGGGGAGGGTAGTGAATTTTATAGCAGGAGCAAGAGAGTTTGGGAAAGGCATTTCCATGACACAGGCTGCTAGGGCACAGGCTCCATGAGGCCAGGGACCCTGTCCCATGCCCTGCTGGATCCCTGGTGCCTGGCACGGGGCCTGGCACAGAGTGGATTTGCTCCGTGAACAAGGCTGCTGCTGCTGCTGCTGTGTATCTCAACTGGCAATGCCCCTGTTTCAAAGCCCAGCCCATCATTCTTGTCCAGCAGTTGGGGTGAGCAGAACTGTCAGTTGTATCATATTGATGAAAAACTAAGTGTTAGATAAACGTTATGGAAATGAAGAAATGATAAAATAAAGCATTTTTAGCTGGCAAATTATTTTTAAAAGGTAGGAAAGATGTCTCTGATAAAACCCTAACTAGTTAACCCACAACTCAACTCCATGAAAAGGGCAGAGATTCGGCTGGCTCAAATTAGAATCAGAGCTAAAGATCTGAATTTAGATTAAAAAAAAAAAAAACCACCATTCATTCATTCAGAAAGCTCAAACACTTTAAAAAAATATGTGCAACTTTGTATACCATGCATTTTAAGGAGTAGGTAGAAACTGTTAAAACTTGACACTGGTTCTGACATGTTCCAGAAAAAATAATGCTTTTTTGAGGAAAGTAACAGCCAGTGATTAAACATGGGATTTTCAGCTGCAGCAAAGTGTCAAAGGCAGCACTGGAGAATGCTAGCTTCCCCAAGACCTGCGGGAGCCAAGTGCCAGTGCTGCTTCACTTATGTGACCTTGGATGTCCCTGTTACAGAGAATTCACCGGGGACACATATATAGCAAAAGGATAATAACATGACCAAAAATAAAGGTTGCCTCTGAAATCAATTCTTCAAATGTAACATTATGTTGCACAATGGCAGCATCGCTGCAATCAATAGGAACCTTCCAGGTGACTACCCCAAAGGGGATCACTCTCATTTGATGGTGAGTTTTGATTTGCATGGACAAGTCTTGCTGAACCCAGAGTGAACCAGCAAGCACTTCCCCTTTAGTCTCTCTCGAAATTGAATGGGAAATTGGAACATCGGTCAGGGTTCAAGTAAACATAGTCATGTTTCAACATGGGGCCCGAGCTGGGGGCACTCAGACTACTACAGTGACACCAAGACACATTATGGGTAGCATTTTAATACAGCCGTATTCTGCATTTTTAAGCACTTCTGAAAATTTGAACCAGTAATTTTGAACTGTGGTAGATTTGTATTTAATATACATATCCATTAAGCATAAATATTTTCACCGTATCCATTATAAATTTTCTAAAATTTAAAATATTCTCTTTTGAAATCCAATGGGAAATTGCAGGGATCTAGAGAGACACCTGTAATTACAAAATATCACATGTTGACAAGAGCCACTAAATTTGTTCAGCCAACAGAACAGAATGACACTTTTCTTGACTCTTGAATCTTATTCTCCAAGCCCCAGCACGCATGGGCTAGAGAAGGCGACAGAGAATGAGGTTTAGCAGAGCCGCTCCAGAGCTCATGAAATCCAGCAGACCTAGATCACCAAAGTGAAATACCAGCAGGGTCAAGAGCTACAAAAACAGGGAGGTTATCATCTCTAACTCAGATGCAGTCACTCTCATTCAGCAATTCACTAACAGGCCACCTGGGCCGAGACCCCCCAGGATCAAGCGCCCAGAGGATACGGCACGGTCCTTGCTGAGCGGGGGATACTTACCAGAAGAGCTTCTGAGGCCCAGGTGCGTCATAGCAGCGGGGAGGTTGCCCACACTGTGCCCTACACTCATGCTACCAAAGACGTGGTCACCGGTGTCCAGGGAGGCGGGCAGGGGCGTGGAGTAGTGGAGGTTGGTTAGATCTGGCAATGACCCCCCAGTGTTCAGGGTCCCCAGAAAGGGTGAAAGGCCTATGTTTTGACCGTTGTGTGGAAAAGTGCTGGAAAAAGAAAGGTAAATGTTACTTTCTAAAATGCACTTGGCTGTTGGGGAATAGTACACATATGATACTTTCCTTGTCAAATAAAGCAGTGGGTATCAAGGACCCAAGTCCTCAAACAGGCTCTGACTCTCGCTCATCTGAGAACTTGCGTCCTTGGCTTGACCTCTGTGAAGAGCAATTTCCTGGCCTGTTTGACTGGAGTAAGGATGTCATCTATGTCTACTTTACAGGACTATTGCCCAAGACCAGATTAGATTACGGATGCAAAAGAACTTTGAAACTTATCAAGTACTATATAAAATGTGACGCACTGCTTTGTATTTATAAGGTTCTTTTTGCTAGATTTCTAACTTACCTTTCCTCAAAAAAAAAAACAGAATCTCTATCAACCAGATAACTTCTAAGATAGAGTTTTTCAGTTACAGTTTTCACAAACTTTAAAGTGAGAAAGAGATGCTACCATTCATTTATCAAAATCTGTTGGTTGGTCACTGTGTGCCAGGCACTAGGCTAAGTACTGCAGTACAACGATCAGGGAGCAAAGTGTGCACATTGGTGGTCAGGCCTGCCCCTAACATCTGCAGGCCTGGAGTGAGAGTGCACATGGAGGCCCATATACCATCTCTTCAAATTTATAAAAGTTATAAATCAGATGAACAAACCCTTAAATGAACCATGTTCTATGTTTCTATCTTGACAAATCATACCTTCCTAAAAGCCTGGAAGGCCAGATGCAAGCTGAGAATTCTCCTGCTCCTTAGAGTTCTGCACCGCAGGGCATACATGTGGCTATTTCAGCCTATGAGCCAAGCTCTGGCCGCACTCCGCATCCCTCTTGGCCACCCCTCAGGCAGGTGGTGTCCCCCCTGTGGCCCCTTGGATTCTATACTCCATGGGAGTGGAGGGGCTCAGGGAGGGGCTCCCAGTGCGCGTCTGAGGAGGCACTGCTCTTGGATTCACAGGCAGGCAGGAGACAGACTGGTAAAGCGAGCAACTGCAATATGGAAGGAAACATGCTGGGCCACGTCTGATATGGGGTAGGATAACCATTAGGTACAAGCGACACTGGGAACACAGAAACAAGAGTCGTCAACGTCAGGATGGGCTAGAGAAGAGAAGGCCTTACCAAGGACAGGACAGTGTGTGAAATGGGGTAGCAGGAGATGAGGTGGGAGGGGCAGATAAGTAAGAAAACAAGGGCAAGATGACATGCTGTTCTGAAGAGTCTGGATCAGAGACTGCAGGAAATAGGGAGCCCAGGTTGAAGCTAAGAAAACGACATTTTCTTATGACTATGATTTTGGTTACAGTGTAGAGGACGGCTTAAGGGAACAGAAAAAGAGGCAGGGAGAACCAGTTAAAAGGCCACTGCTGGGCTCCAGGTCTGATTGAGGAAAAGAGCAGTGAGGTTGAAAAGGAGGAGAACGGTTGGAGGAAGGTGCCGCTAGCTAGGAACAGGCGGAAGGTGATGAATTCGCTTAAGGATGAATTCATTCTTAGGACAGTGTGGCTAGCAGACTTGGGGGAGGGAGGAGCAGGGTGTAAGGAGCAGAGCCGGGAGGCAGAGAGGTGAGTTATGATGCTGCTGAAAAGTCAAACAAGACACAGTGAAAGCATGGGGATGGGGAGACAGAGAGGAGTCCAGAGATATTTCAGGAAGTACTCAAGAACGACTCCTGATTTTCTGGCACGGGGACCCGTGGAGCCACCCACTAGGAGAGGGAACATGGGCTGCACAAGTAGACTGGGGATAAAAGCAGGTGGTATGGGTAAGATAAATTCTGTTTTAGACGGTGAGTTTCTGTGATGTAGGAAGACATGTAACAGGGATGTCACTTGAGGACAGCTCCATCAGAACAGCAGTGGTGGCCGGCCGGCCACAGCGGCTTGAGGAGTGGACAAGCAGTAAGGAAGGCTCAAGAGTCAATATCCTTTCACAAAGTGTGGCTGAGAATTCTGGACGAGAAGGAAGGAAGTAACTAAAAGGGAATGCAGGGTCAAGGAAGGACTTTTTAGTGAAGAATCATTAAGTACATTTAAATGCAGAGAGAAAACCTACTAGAGAGGGAAGCTTGAAAATGCAGGAGTGGGAAGGGTAAGCAGGAGAGAGAGGCCTCGGAAAGGCCGGTGGGGACAAGGGCCAGGAATGGGGAAGGAACAGGAGGGACACACCTGTCTCTGAGACCTGGAAAAAGGATGGCGAGAGGGGAACTAGGGGCAAGTGGGAAGCTGAGCATCACTCCTGATGGCTTCTCTTCTTGGTGAAAGTCGGAGGACTGCGACACCTGTGGAGGCCTGACAAGAAACGGGAGTTGGGAAAGGTGGCCAACTGGATGGATGAGGAGGAAGGATGATTTTGGTTGTAGAAAAGCTGAATTGGGTATCTTGTCTTTCAGATGGCTAGACGTAGCAAACTGGTTATAGGGTTCAAGGTCAAGGACTAGAAAAATAAACTGGAGAACCCAGAGCTGCTCACTCTGAGAATAGATGAGCTCTGACTGAGAGAAGAAAGACCCACGGGCAATCAGGTGGGAGTGAAGGCAGAGGGAGGAAGGCAGAAGGCAGAAACAAGTGCGCAGTGGCACAGAGCAAGGATGCAGAGTGAGAAACTGTGACCGATGTGAACAAGGTCTTTACTGATGCTCAAAACAAAATCTCTCCAGATGAGAGAAATAGAAGTTGTAACTTTCCAAATATAGTGACTACCTGCTGGAGTCACCTTTTGGATCTGATATAAGGCAGGTGATGCTCTCCCTGGTTTGAAACCCTTTGATGATTCTTATCTTACCCTAGTCAGATCTAAGCTACCTCAGCCTCCTTCCTCTGCAGGTACACTGCTGTCTCAGGATCTTTGCACTTGCCGTCCCTCTGCCTGGAGCCCTCCTCCCCTTCACTTCGTTCCAGGCTCTGGTCACATATCACCTTATCAGAGGACCTTCCCTGACACCCATCAGTGCCCATCTCTGTACTTTGCCTCTTTTTCTTCATTCTATTTGCCAACACGTGTCATACAGTACATTTACTTGCTTCATTGTTTTTGCCCATCTTGCTCCACTGGAGCCTTAAGCCCTTGAAAGCAGGGACTTGACCTGGTTCATCCATTGCTCTACTCCAGTGCTGAGAATTAGGGGTTCAATAAATACTTGAACGAATAGCAGTCACTGAATGGAATTCTACCTCTAACGTAAGAGCAAGAAACCGACTACCTAAGAAATACCTGCTGTAAAACTTGGCAGGTGGGAAGGGGTTAAAGTGCTGCAGCCTGACTCTGTAACGCAGGCCTCCCAAGCCCGGCCTCCCAAGCCCGCCTGGGTCACTCATTGTCTGAGGGCTGAGCCAAAACTGGTTCTTGAGGAAAATCTTGGCCCTGTCTGTGGGGACATCCTACACCCCCAGGAGTGCTGGTCTTCTGTCCAGGTGGGAGTCCTGGCAGGCTCTGTGACTTTCTGAAAAGAAGGTCAGCCTCACCTCGGCTCAGTGGGCTGTTAATTACATCAGTTTATATTTAACCAGCCGAGAAGAATGTCTGCACTCTAGGTACTCAATAGTGAGGGCCTGAACTCACTGCTAGCAAATACTCATAGAAAGCTCTACTGGGGGAAACAGTGTTTATGGATTATCTGAAATAGGTTTAGTTCATCCACAGACCCTCTAAAACCTGTGCTTGTTCTCAGCTAGATCATGCAAAGGTCCCATTTTCAAACCACATTATTTTGGCCCTGGGAAGAGGTGCTGTTTCTGAGCTGGTTTTGGTTCCAAGCCATGGGACAGCACGGAGGGACGCTGTGATAAATAGCCCCACGCAGCTCCCTTGGTGCTCTCTCAGGACACTGCCCATCAAGTCCCAAGGGGCGGTCCTCTGTGTGAAGACCTGTGGGAGAGAGTTCTTCCAGCCAGTCACAGCATCAGGGAGCCGCTGCTCCTCCCCTGCAACTGCCTGTCTGCATCATTTAACTGGTCTTCTGATGGGTTTCCTCTGCTTCATCTGTTAATGTGTGGGCTTCATTACCTCTCTCATCTTCTCGTTCTTCCTTAGTCCCAATTTCCTCATGATCCTCTTTACTAATTTTTTGTACTATATGTATTTTTGTCAACTGTCTCAAATCTTTTAGGAAGTAAAGTTGTATAATACTAAATACATTAATTAATAAATGGCTTCACAGAAACTTTTTATATTGCAAATTTTCCTATTCACTCATCTTCCATTAATTTTGAACATTGTGGTAAAATATACATAGAATAAAATTTATCCCTTTTGGGGCCGGCCCAGAGGCACAGCGGTTACGTTTGAACGTTCCACTTCAGCAGCCTGGGGTTCGCCAGTTCGGATCCCAGGTGCAGACATGGCACTGCTTGGCAAGCCATGCTGTGGTAGGCATCCCACATAAAAAATAGAGGACGATGGGCATGGATGTTAGCTCAGGGCCAGTCTTCCTCAGCAAAAAGAGCAAGACCGGCAGAAGATGTTAGCTCAGGGCTAATCTTCCTCAAAAAAAAATTTATCCCTGTTAAGTGTACAGTTCTGTGGCCTTAAGTACATTCACGGAAACTCTCTTAATTAACTTCCACGTAAGCAAGTTGCCAGGTGCCCAGAGCCTGCCAAAGGCATGAGGCTGGTGGGTGCTCTAGAAGCCCTCTCCCTTCTGTTCTGCCAGTCCAGCTGTGTGTTTACCAAGAGTCAGTGGTGTTATTCTGAAACACATTTACGGCGGTTTTATTTGTTATTACAGTTATTTAATTTAATTACTTTAAACAAATGAAATATGAGTACCAAAACAGAGCTGCTGTTTTTATAAAAATTCAGTTGACTTTCAATTTATACATAACAAGTCAAGTTTCCCAGATTCTGTAACAAAGTAGTAAGACTTTCCTTTTGGGAAAAGCTGAAGGACAGTCTCTGAGCCACGAACAAAAGAACATTACTTACTTGCCACCTCCGACATCACAGGATCGAGGGCGCCCTGACAGGGACTGCATCTGGGGAGAGACAGAAAGCTGCGCTTACATTGTGAAGCCAAATTCAAATTTTTAAAAAGTGTCTTTCTAAGTATCTTGGGCTCCAGTTAGAACAAGTGAAAGCAGCCCATACAAACAGCATCCTCGCACAGCAGCCATTTAAGTTTTGACCAGACTTTTCTAGGCATAAGGGTAGCATAACATTAATAAATTTTCTTAATTTGATGCTTTCTTAATTTATCTTCTAGATGAATATTATTTCCTTCAAAAAGGCCAAGGTTTTCCATATAGAGCTTTTAAATAAACATTCCTTTTCCAATTGGCCTGAGAGGAAAAGAAGAAAACAGAAAAACAAAACAGGGTGAAGAAAGAGGAAATTAAAGTCAGAAGAAAATAAATATTTCAATTAGAAAACAGGCTCCAGGCTGCAGGAATTCTTACTTTTTTTTTTTTTTAAAAGATTTTACTTTTTCCTTTTTATCCCCAAAGCCCCCCGGTGCATAGTTGTATATTCTTCGTTGTGGGTCCTTCTAGTTGTGGCATGCGGGACACCGCCTCAGCGTGGCCTGATGAGCAGTGCCATGTCCGTGCCCAGGATTCGAACCAATGAAACACTGGGCCGCCTGCAGCAAAGCATGGGAATTTAACCACTCGGCCACGGGGCCAGCCCCTTATTTTTTCTTTATTGCAGTATCTCTGCACCTGGAATGCCTGGCAATAAGTGCTCAATGAATGTATGTTGAAAAAAATGAAGGAACCTATTGGCTGAGCTGGTCTCCCCGAAATGATCTGTGGAGGACTGCAGACCCACGAGAACTGAGGCAGGGGCTCCTCTTCCCAGGGAGCAGTCCCTGGCACGCAGGGAAGAGTGGGCACTGCTGCCCTCTTTGCAGGAGACAGAGCTGTCCTCTGACATAAGTCCCTAAAACCACTGTGCCTCCCACAGTGCGGCTGCTCCTCCTATGTTTAAGAACGGGAACTTTACATCATATCTCTTTTCTTCCCCCAAAAGATCAAACATCAAATACTTCTTGCTTTTACAAAAGACCCTTCAAGCCCATCCTAATGCTAATGATGACTTTGGCAGACTTGGCAGAAGGAAGCGGAACCGGACCATAGGAAGCCTAAACAGGCGGGGACAGTTAGGAACGGAGACAACACAAGCAACTGCAGCAGAGCATCACTAAGGGCTGCGACAGATGAACTCTTTTCCGTCAAAGGCAACACAGCTTGCCTCTGGGAAGAAAGGCCAACTCAGGCACCGTGCGGCTCACAGAGAGAGCCATGGGGGAGGTCAGTGAGTGCAATGTGGACACAAACACTCAACGCCTCACGGGAACCACAGACGACTTGCCTACTGACTCCTGGTGGACTCAGGTCAAATGCTCTTGATTAAAAAAAAGGAATATCTGGTGAACCAGCAATTCTAGACAGGAGTTGTGACTGGTAGAAGGTGTTAGCTACAAAACAGAAAAGTCTGCCTATGACATTACCAGATTTCTGTGCTTTTAGTAATATGAATGAAATATGAGGGACTAACAGGTTTTTCTCAATGAGTAAATTCACATGAAACTGAAGAAGTCAAGAGATCACTGCACTAATCCATCAACACAATTGTGATAATTTTTATTTGAACCATCATTCCCTAGTACATTCTTCCTATCTTTGTCCCCAGACATCCTCTCTTCCTCTTTCCCCAATTCCTCTTGTTTTCTCCTCTGCAGGATTTTACAATGACCTCTGAAACGCAAACAGTCAGGGACAACAAACATAGCTGAGCGCTCTTCACCCACCTCCTTGGTCTCCCACAGCTGTTTTGGCAGTGGCTTGGGAACATTTAACAGATTCTCTTCTTTCAATGGGCCAGGGAAAGACACAACTAAAGGGGGAGAAAAAAAGCATCACATTCATTGCATGAGAAGGCAGCCATCCCATCTCTGGCCAAACAAATTATCTTTATAAAAGAAAAGATTGATTTCACAAATATTTATTGACTGTCTACTGGGGAAGGTGTTCGGGCATGACCGTGGGGCTGCATAGACGAGCAGGACATGGATTAGGCCTTTAAGGAATTTATAATCTAGTCAAGGGAAAAGGATAACACATACACACCCACGACTGAGAGGAGAAACGAGTGGAGGCCCACGAGAGCAAAGGCTGCTGTGCTGCTGAAGTGCCGACAAGGAAGAGACCATGGCAGGCCTCTGGAGCTGGCACTGAGAGAAGCCCTTGAGAGGCATAGAAAAGGCATTCCAGAGAGGGGAAAGTAAGAAAAAAGGTCCAGCAAGAGGGCAGATGGTGACAACCATTGAGTAGAGCCGCTCTTTTCAACTGGAACGTAGGGAAGTAAAGAAGAGCGGTAGGAAATAAAGTTTGGAAGGCTGAGGCCAGATCAGGGTGGACCCGCAAACTTGGCAAGGAGAGAATGGAAGAAGAGGGATGAGGAGAGACCCACGATCTAGGAGAGACGAAATATCTCTAATGTCTCTAATCTAGGAGAGATGAAACGAGGAAAGCAGCGAAGAGAGAAGAGGACATTATAAGGGAAGACATGGTGGCAGTGAAGCTCCTTGGAAATGGGTAGGGAGTGGGGGATAAAGAGGAATCGAGAACCCAGAGGATTTGAGGCTGGGCAGCTAAAGGGACCCACACTGGCCCTTCAATGCTGTGAAACAACCTGGCTCTGTTCCCAGGGATGGTTCCGGCGCTTTCTGCTTTAACACTCTCACTCACACTAGGTAAAACGGGAGTGCTGAGTCATAAAAAAAGGGAAAATGTTTTGTTCTCAGAGGGAGACCAGAAAAGGTCCAGCCCTCAGGAATTGAGGCATCTGAAGTCAGGAAGGGGATTCAACATTACAGACACTGGTGACTTCTTAGAGCTACAAACACTGTTAGGTTCTGGTGACCACGTAAGCTCCAGTGTGTCGTGATTGTCCTGTCTTAGTGCCACCCAGGATAACCTGTTTACCCAAGGATAGCAGACCCTAGAAAAAAGTCACTTAGAGACCACAATTTCAGAGCAAATTCTGCGCCTGATGTGATGCTCTTTACAGTTAGCCTGCTCGGTACCATCACACAGCAGGCGTCTACGCTCACGTATTCCAGGGCTCATCAGTGTTCCCAGCTCTCTCAATCCTGATAGTCACATCGCTCTCTTTTGGAAAGCTTATTTTGTCAATATCCTTGTTTGACTTCCTTTCCTTCAAATGCTACCTTGTCTAATTGTTAATACATATAAACTGCTTCAGAAATTAACTCCGGGAGGGAGGGCCTTTATTTTATTCGCTGCTGGGAAGTGCTTAAAACAGTGCCTGGCACACGTGGCCCCACAGCTGGCTCTCAGCAGACTGGAGGACAGGGACGATGGCTTTGACAGCCTTCACACAGCAACACAGAGAGTCAGGAACAGAAAATTGCTCTGAAAGGTACTGTTGGATGATAGGAAAAGTTTCAAGGGCTGAGAGAGGTGGCTCTGTGACCCGAGGCTGCCTCTCATACGAGTCTGGTCACAGGAAGATGGCTGGGGCAGATCCTAATGCCTTAAAGGGTACTGTTTCCTTAGAGACGTTTATTGTTTTTAGTCTCTTTTCACATCCAAGACTGGTTGGGAATTCTTCAAAGAATTCACTGGCGGAATGCAAACAACCTTGAAGCCATTTCTTTATTTCTGTCCTAGTGGATTAGATATTTACTGATGTTTCAGCTTTTCAAGATTTTATTCCTGGCCTAAAATGGCTTGCCCAGGAAAGGAGTATACAGGATGATGACAGGGAATTGTGCCCTGGCACAAGATGTTCCTCATTTACATATTCCCTGTGAGTCCTCATCTCTGAGATATATAAACCTAATTTAGTTGTTCACTTTCAGACTATGAAAATTAAATTTCAGATTATAAAGATTTCAGGAAAAGGAAACAGTGCCTGATACTGAATGATTAAATGAACTGTGTCAGACCCTCATTTGTCAATGGCTTTGAGTGTCATTTCAGTAGATCTCCAACATTACTTCATTAGCTTTATGAAACTCTTCTACAAGATTTGCAATTTCATTTTGCAATTAATTTGCATTTTCCTCAAACTGTTTATTTATATCTGTCAATTACTGACTCACAAAACTTTCTAAACTGGCAAAGAGATATCTGAGGAAGGAAGGATACTGGAATAACTGATGGGTTAAGTGACCAACTCATTAATATTTTCATGTTATTACAACTTTTGCTTCTCCACATAGCCTTGTGACTGTGACTGTGGGACTCCAATGATGAGGAGCCTTGTAATCTAACCACACGCTTTCTTTCTCATGGCCTTGATCATGGCTAGCCTTAATTTTATAGAGCAGCTCAGGAAAGTAAACCAATCAGCAGTTGGCAGCATTTGGGGAAGTCCTAAAAACATGAGTATTAACTAGTTCAGAGACTGAAAGAAGGTATGTACACTGCAGTCAGTATTCCACTCGGCACAGGCAGGCGAAATCAGTTCATACCTTCCCCGTGTGCGTCATTCTCACCATCACAGAAACCTAGTGGGAAAGAAAAAAACACTTTTATGTGGTGCTTTCATGTTTATTTATTCATGAATTAGTAACTCTTTCTGATTTAAAAGTCCATGTTGTATACTGTTATATATCTTTTTGCAAACAGTCAAGTTATTTTAAAAAGAAATTTATCTGGAGTCTCAGTCAATTTAAATAATATACATGAATAGCTATTCAAGAAGTTTTAAAAATTTGACTTGGAATAAATTGTGGCTGAATGAAGTATTTTTCACCTAAAAAATATATTACAGATGCCAAGCATTGTATATCCTATTGCTCTAAGCTAAAACCAGAGAATTATGCCAAGAATATAGCATGTTAGCATTCTCCTGGGAGCAATCAAATATATCAAATGAGCTTTCAGTATAAAATCAGGACAAATTTTCAAATGTAGCTTATTTAAAGTTTAGATACATTTCTGGATAAGCTTAATCTATAAGTTTAACCTTATTAGTCTACAATCATTCATTCAACATATATTAACTAAGTTCCTGCACTGAGTAAGTGCTAGGGGTGGTCAGGCGATGCTGTGTGGGAGAGACGACAGAGCAGGGCAGCACCTTCTAGAATGCAGGTGGAAGAGACCAGACTGCAGTGGAGCCCAGGAGTCGGGCAACACGGGGAATCCCCAGGAGCACTAGGAGGCGGGTAAATCAAGCACGTTCCTAAAGACAGAATTTCTTTCAGGCCTACGGAAAGAGAATCTAAGTGATTGAAAACTGTGTATTAGTGCACATAAAGACCACTTGGGTTAGCTTGTTAAAATGCAGGTTCATGGGCCCAAATCTCAAAGATTTTGATTCAGAAGGTGTGAGAATGGGCCCAGGAATCTGCATTTTTCATAACCGCCTCAGAGGACTCTACTACAGAAGGTTTCTCACTCTTGGAGAAACTTGGACCAGGCAATAGCTTAATCATGATTTTAACACGTCTAAAGAAAGGGAATGTGAGCAGAAGAACACCAGAAAACGAGGTGCAGAGAGACAGAAGGTGTGGCTCTGCAATGGCACTGTCAAGAGGAGAGGAAAAGCAGCTTCTGATGCATATTGTGGTGTCCCTAGGACCTCATGTTGGAAAAGGGCAGGGAACCTGACCATTCTGATCACTAAAAAGTGATTACCCTATTACAAATAAAAAAACCAAGTTTTATACAGCCCTCTGGTATGGTTTGTTGAAGCATCTCTTCATCGTCGAGATACCAATCCCTCTGGGTTTAATGAGAAAGGCCAGTTTTCAGTTCAAAGCAAGACTGATCTGTCCCTGGAGCATAAGAACTCACCTGAGGACTACCGTGTGAAACCGCCTGAGTGGTGAGCAGCTATCCCACAAGATACCCCATTAGTGCCACCCTCTCCATCAGACTGGAACAGAACGAAGGCTTCATGGAGGAGATGGCACTGAAGGATAATGATGAGGACTAGAACTCCAGGACTAGAACTCTGGCCTGCGTGCCTTCAGAATGTCCAAACTGCTGTACCTGGAGCGATTTAGACCCTTGGGAGTGAGGCTGAAGGGGATGCCCCAGTGCAAAGAGAGGGGGAGTGGGAGGAGGGTGTGTACAGCAGGGGCAGAGAACGGTGTGGTCTGGCTGGAGCACAAGACAGGAGGAAGGAATGGGAGGTGAGGCTGGACTGAAGGAGGCTGCCAGAAACTTGGCATGATGTCAGGAACAGGAGGTTTCAGTTAGAGAAGTGACATGATTACAGCTAAGCTTTGGAGAGCATGTTCGTGCAGCAAAGAATGAGATGGATTGCAAGGAGAAAGCCTACAGGCAGCAGGACCAGGTAGGAAACCAACATAATAGGGTACTGGCAATGAGGATAGAAAAGAGGAGGCAGGATAGAAAATTTGAGGCACCCTGAAGGAATCAAATGAACAGGACTGGGCTACAGAACGGGTGTGACGGGCACGGGAATGAGAGCAGTTACAGACGACTCCCAGGTTCTGAGTTCTGGTGACCAGAAGAATGGTGGTGGTGGTAACTGATATGTTAGGCCCGAGCTAACATGTAACCAAAAGATTCAAGCCTCGATTTTTACTACTGGATAAAAAGCATCATAGGATACGACTATGAATGAAGGGTTAAAAACAAAAAGGAACAAGTTGTGACATGGTATCTGGAAACAGAAAAAATTCATTCGCATCAGTCCTGCAGGGGATGGGACAGCAATGACCAAGGCTGCCTCTGTGTTCCAGTAAATCTCTGGGTCTCGCAGCCCCAGAGGGCTGACTTCCCGTACAACACAGTTCTGAAAGAACTCCCAGCACAGTCTTGATTTGCTCAGTAGACGGGTGCCAGAGGTAGATCCCTTAACCACAGCATGTCCTTTAAGAACCCTCTGATGCTTCAGCCTCCCCATTCTGGGCCCTCCTGCCTCCTGGGTGACACCTTTTGCCTCTCTTTAGGTCTGGGGTGCTTGTGCCCTTCCCCTCTCCCTCCTATCTGTGCAATTAAGGGTCACTAAGAGGCTCACTACTTTCGTCGCTATTTGCATTTTAAACTTTCTCCTTAACTATGAAGGGGAGAGCTAACAAAAAGTGTTGAATGATCTGTTGAAAGGTCATCGAGGTCCAGGCACACCGCTTTCCCAGAGGAGGAGCTCAGGGCTGTCCTTCCCAAAGCTGGCAACAGTCAGCATCTCCAGCTCTCATGCACTCTTCTGCCCTGAGCTCTAGACTGCTCCCTGAAAGGATACGGATGCCCCAGACTCCTCCTCCACAGGCAGGCGATGAGCGCAGGGGAGTCAGGAGACAGTCTTGGGCTATGGGACAGGTCAAGTGTCACAGAGAGCCCCTTAGACTTGCCCAGCTGTGTGTGTGTGAAATGATCAACATTTCTCTTTATAGATTCTGGATAATTAAACAAGAAGAGAGAAATTATAAAAATCTTGTTTGGTTGAATAAAAGTTTATTTCTGTCATTCATATCAACTGCTTACCATTTATGCCTAATTGTCATGCAACTCAATAAATATTATGAAAATTACTAAGCATGTATCAGATTAATGGCTTTATTTTCTTGAGACACAAACCTCTACTCATGAATGTATCATCGTTTATTGCTCATGTAGTTAGGCTATGAGCAGATGCTCTCTTATCATCCGCTCACAACCAAAAAAATAAACAAACAGTGGGAACATTAATTGAGGCTACATCATTATGCTCAGGAACGATTCCCAGGAAAAGAGTAGTTATTATTGCTTCTGCTAGGGAACCCAATTCTGGGTTTCAATTTTCCCATCACTTTTTTAATCTTGACTTTATTTGGTTGGTCCTATAATAAGAAATACCTTTTTGCAAAGCTAGTTGATATTTTTAAAATCCAAGAGGAAAGAAAATAAAAAATTTTAATGAATTACAGGGGAAAATACATGAAACTATTTAAAATAGCTCTCACCAACAAATATAATTCTCCAGAAATAATTCCTATCCTTGGAGACTTGAATAATATTTTAAACACACTGGCTTTCCCATGTAAACACATCCATATTTGGATGTGTTTCTGAGTTCTGCTATACTTGCAGGGCAACTATGCAGACGCAGGCACACAGTTCAGACATTCGGGCTGGAGGTCAGCCCACCTTCCATGGTTGTCAGATACTGTGGCCCAACAATTTCTAACTGCTGATTTGAAAAGGAGTGACCACCATGATTCTCCAGTCCACCCAGGAACTCTGCTCCAGGATTTCTTTCTTTCTTTCTTTCTGCTTTTCTTAGGGCTCTGCCTACCAGGACCAACACTTGCACCCTTTGCCTTCCTTATTCATCCTTACTCACACTTTCTGCCTTTCTCCCCTCCTCCCTCAGAGCCTACATCACTCAGCATAAACACTTCACTCAATTAATCACTTTTTTAGGTACTTTCTTTTCTCTCTGCATGGAGACCTCAAAACCTCCTTACTTAAATTATCCATGATTTCCTTGTTCTCTCTAGGCCTCTGTCCCTTTCCAGAGAAGCACAAACTCTGCACAGACAGCACACAAATGGAGGAATGGCAGAGGCAGAAATGCAGCTCTTGGGGCTGGCCCGGTGGCGCAGTGGTTAAGTGTGCATGTTCTCCTTCTCGGCGGCCCGGGGTTGGCCGGTTCAGATCCCGGGTGTGGACATGGCACTGCTCATCAAGTCATGTTGTGGTAGGCATCCCACATATAAAGTGGAGAAAGATGGGCACGCATGTTAGCTCAGGGCCAGTCTTCCTCAGCAAAAAGAGGAGGATTGGCAGCAGATGTTAGCTCAGAGCTAATCTTCCTCAAAAAAAAAAAAAAAAAAAAAGAGAAAAGAAATGTAGCTCTTTATTTGAGGTTACAGGGTAAAAACTTATCAGTCTGGTCCCCTCCCAGTCCAGGGAGACTCAGATCCTGCTGCACTCACCAGGGAGACCCACCGATCCCAGTCTCTGCTTTTTTAGGCTTTATTTTTATATTTTCATCTCTACCTATCATGAAGCTAAACTACTCCGTCTTCCTATATATCCCACATCTCTAAGCAGTGAGCAGTGGACCCATATCCAATTCCAAAAACATTGCCAGCTTTACTCTCATATTCCCACGAGTGAAAACACGGCTAGAGAGCCCTCGCCAATTCTAAAAGATCTCATACTTTACAATCAAACAACTGTTTAGGCAAACGCAGTCATCTCTGAACTGCACCAAGGGAACAAATACAGTGACAATTACTCTTAAATCTCATTCCTACTATATGCAAAGAAACAAGACCTGGAATGTTCTCCTCAAAAGGAACAGCGACTACGTAGGCTTTCAACTGTCTAAAAACTAAAGAAAACCAGAGAAGCTGGTATTATCTTGGTGAAAGATTTACTTATTCCTGTTTCAAGATCAAACACACAGCCCTAACTGTTTGAGGACAAGAGTCAACGTGCATATGGAATGGGTAATTCAAGACCATTGTTCCCAGCAGATTATAAACCCCAGAAAGGCAGGCTTGGAACATGTCTTAGTGAACCAGCCTTGTTTCACATGCAGGTGAGATGTGAGCCCGACAGTATGTTTTAGCAAGAGCTCTATACACTTAAGGCATTCTGTAACTTCTCCACACTTCTCCATCATTGAGGGTTCTTCTGTGCCAGGCCCTGAGCTAGAGATAAGGCCATTAAAATGCGACTTCAAGAAATCTACACTGAGCAGGAGAGAAGCACATCCATGAAAAAGGCAGTCAAGTGACACAGGTGCCAAGACAGCCATCTACATGTAGGAGCTTTAGGATCTTAGAAGGACACAGGTAGTTCTGGGATGGCAAAGAGAGGAAGGTCAAGGATGGCTCCACAGGAATGGTGACAAAGCTGAAGTAGCCGGTCAGGTAGGCCAGGAGTGAGTTAAGAAAGGAAGAGATGGGAAAAGGATGAAATGTTAGTAGAACCCAAAGTGGTTCACATGGCTGACTCGGAATAAGGCTGATGAGTGAGGAGAGAGGGGAGAGAGGTGGGCAAGGGCTGGATCCTGGAGCTCCTGTTGTTCCCAATCGGGAGATCTGGACTCTCTCCTGGAGGTAAGGGGGTGGTGATAAGGATTTTAAGCAGGAGAGTCAAATGATCAGATCTGGGTTCACTCTGGAAGCAGGTGGTGTGAATATGCCTTTTCCCCATCCTGGTCACTGTGGCCTCTCTCCACCCTATGACTCACTCTGGCCCAAGGGAGGTGGAACACTGATCCGACAGGTAGAATGGGGAACAGCTGAGCAGGCAAGGCCGGGCTCTGGCTCAGCTGCTGCTTCTCCTGCTCAGGAGCGTGCCTTTCCTCAGAGAGCGTGCCTTCTCTGCTTGGCCCTGCCCTTGAGTCTGTCCTCAGTACTTCTCCCATGGGAGGCCACCCTGGGCCAGTGCTGCTGGCCACAGGGGGAGTCGGCTTCATTCTGGGGTTCACTCATAATAGGCCACTGACCCACAGAGAGAAGCCACTTCCTCTTGGCAGTAATAAAGGTGATACTGAGCTCCATCTGTCACTTCTGGTTTGATTTCTCAGTTTGCTCAGATCCTGGATGGGAAAAGAGGACCTTCAGAGAACCCAACATACAACTGGATTAGAAGGATATAAGACCAGAAACAAGGAGCCCAGTTAGAAAATTACTGTGAGTCCAAGTAAAATATGAGGGCCTAGGGGCCGGCCCAGTGGCGCAGCGGTTAAGTAAGCACGTTCCACTTTGGCGGCCCAGGGTTTGCCGGTTCAGATCCCAGGTGTGGACATGGCACCGCTTGGCAAGCCATGCTGTGGTAGGCATCCCACATATAAAGTAGAGGAAGATGGGCATGGATGTTAGCTCAGGGCCAGTCTTCGTCAGCAAAAAGAGGAGGATTGGCAGCAGATGTTAGCTCAGGGCTAATCTTCCTCAAAAAAAAAAAAAAAAAAAAAAAGAGGGCCTAAAAAAGGGACAGTGTGGTGGGGGAGGAGAGGAAGCTTGAGGGCCAAGAGATGCCAAGAAGGGAGAATCTGCAGTGGAAGAGGCAGGAGAGAAGCACATGACGTCAAGAGCTCCGTTCTCCTTTTACCATGAACACACACACGTCCCCTGCTGGGAGCTTTTTCTCCGACAGCTGTCAAACTGGGGAAGTGCATGCGCCACTTAAGCTTTTCTCCCTCTTGGTTCCAATAGGACAGAATGAGAAAGCACAGACCCTGTTAGCAGTGGGCCTGTGTGTCTTACCCATGTATGGGGCAGGCCAGGCCGACTGGGCCCCTCCTCCATAGGGGTCCTGGGGCTTGGTGCTCAGAGCACTTGTGTGAAGAGCAGAATCAGAATTGGTCCTAAGGGGAGGAGGAGAGAGTCTGGCTGAAAATCCATTTTTCCTTAGTGAAAATGCAATATTCTTTGCTGAAAATTACCAACAGGAAAGAAGGCAAGAATAACTGATTTACAATCATTCATAAAATGAGGGCTTTGGACCTACCTGAAGTCCCTCACATCAGTAACAGCCTCTGAGGATCACCCGCACCCAAAAAGATTTTAATTTGTACTTGTATAGTCTTACACTTTGAAGCTAATGGCATAATCATCTGTTTCAAGAAGGCAGACCTCGGATTCCTGGCTTCCTCTAACTAACTTTCTTTTCTTCCTCACAACTCAGAAGATCACCGTGACCAGTATATTCTCCATGGCTGCACTAGATTCTTCTCCACCTGAGATAACTCCTCCTATATGAAGGATCACCCATAGCCATGGCTCTCAAACCCTTCCAGGGAGAATGCAAGGTCAAGGTCTTTGTCCTTTCACCCTCCTTCCCTCATGAGCACAGCAGGGTCTTCCAGCAGCTGCGTGATGTGTGATGGCACCACAGACTGAGCACATAAGCAGAGAAGCCAGCCATCTTCAAGAGATTTGTAAGAAGTACAACGATGCCACTCTTCTCAGTAAACTGTTTTGTTTTAGAAAATAAACTGTGCTTCCTAAAAAAGATATTATTTATGTTGACATGTACTGAGTTTACTATCGTCATTTGTTATTTTTAAATGCATTAATTAGTATCTTTCATAAATCTCTCAATTTAATTTCCAATATCAAGAGAAAATATCAATAGATACACTCACATAAACAAACACTCTTTGAGGGCCTCAATGGTTTTTAAGATTATAAAGGAGTCCCAGGACAAAAAGTCTGGGAACTGCTGATCTCTAGCAAATTTCTCAAATTCTCCCAGATAGCTCCAATTTATACACAGCTTTGACTCCAAGAGATGATTACTTCTCTCATCCAAGGGTCAAACTGTCTGCCATAAAGAGAACTTGTGAGCGACTTCAAATTAGCCTAAAATTCTTCTTTGTGCCAGCCTGGGGGCCTGCCTGAGTGCGGTGGCTGTGTTGTATTCAGATGTGGGAAGAGGCAATTCAAAACCTTCCTGATGCAACAGGAAGAGTGTAGACTCTGGGATCAAAGAGCGCTGAGTTCAGATTCCTGCTCCTTTATAAGATTCAAAGAGGTTCAAAAGAATATCAATCAAACGCAGAGAGACAACTGGGAAAATTTGAATATGGACTGGGTAGTAGATAACAGTAAGGAATTACTGTTAATTTTGTTAAGTGTAATAATGGCACGTGGTTATGTTTTTTTTAAAAAAGGTTCTGATCAGTACACTGTTAGAGGTATTTACAGGTGAAATACTGTATCTAGCCAGAGGTGGAATGGGGGTGGGAGGCGGGGGCGGGGCGGGGGGGCAGAGAAGAAACAAGACTGGCAGAAAGCTGCGAAGTGCTGAAGCTGAAGGACGGGCCCAGGGATTTATAACGCTTTTCCCTTTTGTGTATGTTTAAAATTTTGTACTATAAAAAGTTTTCTTTTCAATCCCAGTTCCATCACATATTAGCTAAATGGCCTTAGACAAGTCATTTAACCTCTTGGAACAGAAAATAACACTCATTCTTGTAGGATGTTATCAGGATTGAAACAAATGACCTATGGAGAACACTGACCACTGGAGTCATGATCATGGTACAGCTAACATTTATTGAACACTTGTACTTCCCATGTTTCTTATTCAATCCTTACAACCATCCCTTGACATATGTACTATTATCCTCCTTTTCCAGATGAGTAAACTGAGGCATAGAGAATTTAAATAACCTGTTCGAGGTTACACAGTAAGAGGCAAACTCTGGAGTCCCACTCAGCCCTCATGTTCTCACACTGTGCTACTGTCCCACGTAGACATTCAATAAATGGTGGGAGATTTGGGTTATTTTTTAACACTTATAGAAACACAATTGATATGAACATACTCTGGCAACCACATAATATATAAAGAACATTAGGACAATCCAATGGATTGGTCTCCTCTAAAATTTATTTCTACTACGAAACAAACCACGTACCTGTTAAGGGCAGACGTTAGCCTGAACCCAGGGTGCTTTTCTTCTTTCCAAGGAGGCTGCTGCCTTTAAAAACCAGAATAAAATAAAAAGAAAAGAAGTTCAATCCACAGGGAGCAAGGGAGAGCCTCAGGCCTGGGTTGACAATGGCTCTTCTATCTACCAGCTCAGGAACCCAAGGAAAGTCGCTGCGGAGTGCTCTGCGTCTCACTCCCTCTGTCATCCTTGTTAAAATGAGGTCAAGCTGAAGGATCTCTCCAGTTCCTATGATTTCTGATTCCATGATGAAAACTGTCACAGCCTTGAGAACAGGATTAGCCAGCTGGGCACATAACGAATGTTTGTTTGTTTGTTGTTTATTTTAAGAAGGGCAAACAAACACCTCTGAATGTCTTTTGAAATTGTTCAAATCTATGACCAACTCCTCTCCAGGGGGTGTAAGGCTTGTGTGTGTCTCTAGGGAGCCCTGGCGATTCTGGACCCAAAAACTTTGCATTTTCATACAGATGGCCATGAACAAAAATATAAATGTTATAGTTGCCCAGTTTATGAAAATATTAATCTAACTAATCCTAGAGCTCTGGAAAGCATAAGACATTTTTTCTTGGATAGAAATTTTTTAAATATCAGTTTGGAGATGTCTTTTTATGATTTCAAATAAAATACTGTATTAATCCTACAACCTTGGATGCCAAGATTCTTGAGGGTAGTTGAAATCTACTTGAGGTAGGGGCCAGCTGTTACCCATCTGCACGCCAACCTTGGCCAGGTCCTGACTACCTACAGTAAGGGTCAGCCAGTGCTCGCTCAGAGAATGGATGGCGAGTAGACCTCAATCCGGAGAGCTCCACTTTTCAATATGTACATTTCAAATGCCTCCTAAGTCTGACTTCGTGATGTGAAAATGATACTACATACGCAATGGATGTAGCAGTCTTTTCAGTTTATTTTATATTCTATCACCCTCTATGCTCAAAACTACTCATTTTTTTTTTGTACCCATACTCTATGTACAAAAATACTCAAAGAGACCCTAAATCAAGTCCTCTGTGCAAATTACCATTTTAGGAGCTTACTAAAGCTTTTGTTCCTTTCAGTAGCTTACTAATACACCCTGAGAAAAGAAATTTATTTTTCCACATCTCAAATATAAGAATACCAAATCAGAGTATTCTATTAGTAAATGTATTTGAAATGTGTTTCTATTTGGTTTTAAATATGAAGATCTAGATTTATTCAAATAACTTTTCATTTTAGACTTTCATATAACCCTACGATTATACATGCAAAGACTTAAGTTTTATAAGAGAAAACAAGATTCTATGCTTTATATTACAAATTTCTAAAACAACATTCAAGGTGGATAAAATAAAGTAAAACCATCCAAAATAACTCATGCCAGTCATATTTTTTAAAATACAGCTTGCTTACCTTGGCCAACTCTCATCCAGGGGCTGTGAGGAGTAAATGCCTCCAAAAGTACTACCATCAAAGTAGAATTTTTAATAAAGGAAAAATAAAATTAATGGAAAGGTGAAGCAGAATTAAGAAGCTGGAAGGGTGGAGAGTTAAACAACTGAGTTTTCGGTTCTTATCTCTTTCTCTACATTCGACAGCTCTTCCTCTGCGCTTGCTCTTATCCACTTCCTCTGCCAAGTCTCTTCCTCCACTTTCTGACCAGCGCTGTCTCTGCATGATTCATGTGGGGTGTTTTTCTTTGCCTGCCCAGCATCTTTTATTTTCAAGAACTCCATGCACCCCTACCCACACCTGGGAAGGCTGCCATGCTGTGCAGGCCTTCTTGTCCCACGGGATGTCCCCAGGTCAGTACTTTCAGGTACCTTATCCCCCTGGAAACAGTGATTTGTTCAGGGATGGGCTCAGGACACAAACAGGACCAAAAACAGTGCTTTTGAGGGGAAAAAAAGGACTGCCCCCACTTGAAGTGGTGGGCCCGAGGACCAAGTGAACCTGGGTTTCTCTCCTTGGAGAAAGCCTGTCTACGCATGGAGTCAACACAGACGTAGCACCTCACAGATGCAGTCTGAGTACGACTGTGCGAGCCCCTGGATGTAGCCCTCCGGCTTCCAGTGACATAAGCCAGTAAGTTTCTTTTTTTCAAGTTAAGAGGGTTCCTGTTACTTATAACCAAAAGAGAGCTGCATGCGATTTGTGAAGAAATGTTAACTTCCTTGAGTTGTCAGGGGCTCTGTTTTATAAACTGCATTCTCCACTGGGTCTAGCAAGCCTTAGAACATATTCCAGATGCAGAGAGAAACAAATGTGATCCTGCACTATACACGCTGAGTGTAGCAGAGCCATTTTGGCTAATTTATTTAAATTATACCCAAAGAATAGTTTTCTTAAAACATTTTAAATCATGCTATTCTGCTAAAAAATCTTCAGTGATTCCTTATAAAAGAAGGCATCATCTGCTTGGGCTCAGGAGGAGATGGGAGCCTTGATGGACAGAGGATCATGCAGGCCTGGGCTGGGCATCCCAGGTAAATACAGAAAGTGGTATTAGTAAAACACGGCACTAACGCGTTCTTAATGGTTTAGTGTAAGATGCTAATCCTTTGCCAGGAGAAGCATTTTGATCAAAAGTCTCACTTTCTGTGTACTGGTTGAGTCATATCTAGTTTTCTTATTTCTTAATCTGAATCTACTCAATACAGTAAAACAGATATTTACAAAAGACAGATACTTCTTCAACATTAACTATTAGGCTTAATGTATGTGAAGAACAGATGAAAACAGACCACAGGAGGAGACAGAAGAGGAAACAGTGACAGAGAAACAGGAGTCTCTCTGAGAGACCCAGCATGCCAGTATTTTAGGCAGCAGAGCCATTAGGGAGAGACAGTGAGTCTGATCACCTGTTGTTACCTGCCTCTCCCTTTTCGGCAGTCTGATGAATCTCTGTCCAGAAAGCTTAATGTCATAAAGCAGATGTTTACCACTTCTCTCAGCACACTGCCATCTTTAAAGTCAGTAAGTCCAATTATCCAGTACTGGTAATACAAGTTAGAATGCAGTGAGGTAAGAGTAATGTAATAATCAAGCACTGATTGTTTCAATGTTGAGATGTTAGTGTTTCAGCTTTTCTGATGTATATCAACAACATGAAAATGTCGTAATTTCCTTAAATTTTTACTATGACTAAGCTGAGGCATCAAAAGTTAAAAGATGTGGGCTGGCCTGGTGGTATAGCGGTCAAGTTTGTGCACTCCACTTCAGCGGCCTGGGGTTCACCAGTTCGGACCCCAGGCACAGACCTATGCACCACTTATCAAGCCATGCTGTGGCAGGTGTCCCACATATAAAATAGAGGAAGATGGGCACACGTTAGCTCAGGGCCAATCTTCCTCAAAAAAAAAAAAAAAAAAAAAGATGTGACCTCTGAGCTCTCTCAATTCTCAGTGTCACAACTCATTTAATGGATATTTAAACACCCAAGAACAGTTGGCATCAAGAGAACCATTAATGTTATTAGCTTACAGTTAAACTCAACAGAAGGAAAACCCAGAAAAGGTTTATTTGTTCTTCTGAAGATGTTAGAAAACTTCACTCAAATGGCTTTAATTACTCCACCACACTGATAAGTCCTAAAGAACAACTTAAAGACAGAAGAAATACCCTTATTTATAAACTTGAATTTACCATTTATTTAACATTTTTAGAGAGCCTGCCAGTTGCCAACAAACAGAAGAGCAGCACAGGTGACAGGTTTTTAACAAGCCAGACCAGCTCCTTATCCATTACTGCCTTAGTTAGTTATGCCTAGGTTAAAAAACAAGCCCACATTACCACGGACCTTTTTATTTATTTCCATGTGCACTCCTTGTCAGCTCCTTTGCTGGTTCCTCCTTCTCTGCCTTCAGTCCTGATGTTCCCCGAGTTCTGTGGCCTCATGGCCTCTCAGCCCACATCTGTTTGCATTGCTCTCAAAGGAACAGGATGAGAAGGGCCTCCAAATCACCGGGTACCACCGAGAGTGGGAGCCAGGAAGGCAGCTGCAGACTCTGGGCAGACACTTTGGGAAGAGCACCCTAGAAGACTCTGAGAGCTGGTACCCACCCCTACCTCCATGCTTGCCTTGGTCAGTCCCACCCAAGTCTTTGGCTCCAACTATCACCCATAGTCCAGTAACTTACAAATCCATACCTCCAGCTCCCAACAACTCTCATGAACTCCAAGTCCGTATTTCCCATTGCCTACTCGGCTTCTCCACCAAAATGGACCTCAAATTCCACCTAAAACCCAAATAATCATCCTCCCTCTCATCTGCTCCTCTCCTCATAGTCCGTCGTATCTAACGGAGGGTGCCATCTACCCAGGTGCTTCAGTTGGAAATCTCAGTCATCCAGCCTGTGCTCTCTCTCTCTCCAAGTGCCTGCGGTTCTGCGGAGGAAAATCCTTCTCCTGTTCCTGCCTCGATCCACTGACAAGGGGACTCCTACTTCTACTCCTTCTCAACTTGAGGAGTCTGAGAGGGCAAGTTCTTACTCACTCTTCTCCAAAGGAAGGGGAGGAGCTCTTCTGTTGGTAAGACAGGACTCTGTGGGCCCACTTACCCGTGGGGTCATGGAGACAGAAGCTCCAAACAAGCTCCACCCTGTCTCCCTGCTGCTGCCTCAAGGCTGTGAGCCTAGCCAGGGTTCTTCCTTTGGCTTCCTGTTCCCGCGTGATGAGTGCACCTGGGGCAGCTCAGGAACTGCCTTCTAGAAGCAGCCTGGAGGCTGGCCGTTTTCTCTCCTACCCTCTGGAACTCTGTGTCCTACCAGGGGCAGTTTGTGGGGCAGGTCTGTGACCTTCCACGCAGCTGGTGGAGGAAGTGAACTCGGAGTCTGCTGAATAGAACCTATCCACCAAGATGCATTCCGAGTCAGATTTAATACAGAAAACCGGGCACAATTTGGCTCCTTCCTAATTTTGCAAGCATGTCTTCCCCACCACTCTACTTCCTCTTGTCCCTTTGCCTCCAATTTTGTCCTGCTAGAAAACATCTTAAAGTCAAATTTTAAAGGAGGCATATGAGTGGGGTCATTTTGACTCTGCATATACGAGAAGTTTTTCCTGTTTACCTCAGCACATGGGTGACAAATAGGTTGCATGTGGAATTTTGAAGTCAGAATATTTTTCCCTTAAAACTCTGAAGATTAGCATTTCTTTGTCCTTTGCGATGGAAATCTCTAATGGGTGTTAGGTTAAAAATTGGGGTTTGTGATCAAATAAGTTTTGGAAACACTGGGTTAAAGATAAGATGTTTCTTAACCGCAGGGCTTCTCAGAGCCCTAATATAAACTGGGAAGCTCCAAAAGGGGACAGAGAGTACGGTGTTTCTCAAAGGTAACAGGCCATGCATTTCACGGAAACAGAGTTCTACAGACAAACGTCCTAAAATTTTCATCTCATTCTACGAAGACAATCAAAGCAAGGCCTGTTCCAAAGAGGAAAGCCATTCCTAACATTGGCAGGTCTTAAGAAATCTCTCCATGACTGTCCATGCCAGTTTCCTAGATATACCCTCAAACAGTGTTGGGAATACAAATCAGAAATTTTCTAAACACTTGTTTTTCTTTCTAAAACACACTTCTTTTAGAGGAAAATATTTTCCATGATTCTTCTGCATGTCCCCTTCTTTTTCAGTGTATTACCCACAGGTCTGAGACAAGACTACATTTGCTGCAAATTGATGTTAATAGTTCAGAAACTCAACAAGACAGTGTTTGGGACACACATTTGCTGCCCTTGAGGAGTGAGGAGAGAGGGCTGCTGAAGACATAAGCGGCTGGAGGAAGGCAGAAGAGCTTCTATCCAGAGTTCTCAAGCCCAGGCCCCAGCCAGGCACCAGCCCGAGCAGTGCCTTTCCTCTGCCTCAAATGCAGCCCGAGGACTGGGCCCAACTGCAACAGAGCCCTGGTCTTTTCTTTTGGTGGCCACCCAGGCCAACAGCAAAGCCCACTGCACTAGTATTCTGTGCACTTACGGCCGCCCACTGCAGAAGGAATCTCCCTGGACCAGAACTCTGCTTGTGGCAGCTGCCCACTCTGGGAGGAAGCTGGAATATTTTTTAAACAATATGCATTTTATTTGAGATCACTGTATCACAGGACTGAACCCTTGTCTAGGCCAGTTTGCCTGTTCTAAAATAACGCCCAAGCCAAGAAACAACAGTAAGAAGAGAATTCTGAATGTTTTTTTCTTCTTGATCTAACAAAGATTCAAACCAGTGTTAATACTTTCAAACAATAAAACTTCATTAAGGGGATAATAGACAAGTGTGAAAGGCAACCATTTTAAGCAAATTATTTCCCAACGAACAGAATGCAGGCCATGGAAGGAAAGATGGTATCACAGACCACCTCCTCCAACTTCTCCTAAACATATGAATATCATCTCCTAAACATATTAGTATCATCTATATAAAATCATCCTACTTTTATATTTTACTAGGAGCTCATGGCCCCTTGATTTCTCCAGAGACTCGCTGTTCATTAAAGGGCAGGCCTACACTAAGGGACCTTTTTTGCATCAGCAGATGCCCAGTCCCAGGACCCAATTAGGTGCTTAATAAGAGAACGTGGAGAGATGTCTCATGGTCTGTGAACCAGACTTGCACTCTCTGATGAACAACTTTAATTTTTCTGTATATTAATTTGGTTTTTGCCTCTCCTTCCCTTACGAGTTGATCTGCTTTGCTCCTGCTCTCACAAGTTGACCCATATATAGGGTCAAGTTATGCCCTATGATAAAAGACCGAGTCCTCTGAACACACAGTGTAGTCTCCTTCCCGGACTTTGCACAGCTATTCCCTCTGCTGGGAACACTCCCTCTCCAGCTGTCTTCCTCTCTCGATATCGCCTACAACCATCTGAAGCTATTTTTCTTAATGTTTTTTTTTTTTTGCCTGTTTGCTGTCTGTCTTCTTGCACAGGATTGTAAACTCAAGAAGGCAGGGACATGTCTGTCTTATTCACTACCGAGTCCCAGTGCTTAGAACAGTACCTTGCACAGAAAAGGGGCTCTGTAAATATCTGCTGAATAAATGAATTTATTATCCCTTACTTCTTACTTATCCTTCAGGCCTCAGATTTTCCTCCCGGATGCCTTCCCCATCCCCATCAGACTGGTTTAGGCTGCCCCTCCATGAGCTCGCACAGCCCCTGAGCTGCCTCAGCTACAGCTCCCCACACCATGCATGACCCCTTCTTTGCCCAGCTGCCTCTCCCCCTGAACTAGGAAGAACTTGAGGCGGGGGTCATATTGTGTTCGCCACTGTATCTACAGTGTCTAAAATGGGGCCTGACACTAGCAGATATTTAAATCATTTTTCAGTGAATGAGCATTCTTCTCTGTCACTTTTCTTCAATCCTCTCCTTTTCTAAGTTATTCCTTTGGTTAAAAAAGCTGTGGGTATATGTATATATGTAGACTACACTTGCTGCAAAAAGGATCTGGGATAGCTGTAAATATATAAACAGCTACAAATGCATATAATATTTAGAGAGAACAACTACAAGAGAAAGAGGGAAATGAGAAATCAGAAAAACACATATTGTTAAATCAAGCAAAGAAATACTGTCTTTTGCTTGAAAATTCCAAGCAATTTAAACAATGGTTTGACGTACTACTTCGCCCACACACTGTGAATTAGCTGAAGAATTGCCTCAATTCTCCTTTCCCTTTTGCATTCTATGTAAAACATTCTATGTTATTACACATTCCAGAAAGGAATTCTCAAAACCAGTTATCATCTTCACTTGGCCAGATAATGGCCACATAATATACAAAACTGGAAGTCAGGGTATCTCGGTGGACCAAATGTAGTGTGTCCCTGGGGGTGGACGTGGGGGGAGAAATAAACGTTCCCTGGGGTCATTATCCTTGCCTCCAAATGGATGAAAACTGCAAGCTTAAGAACAAGAAAAGTAGCAGTTTCCTCTGTGTGTCCCCACAACTCCTCCCACACGGTCTCTCTTGCAGGTGGCCCTGGGAATAACTCAGTGGTAGAGGGAGGGGAGGGACCGGGGCTGGGGAGTCGGCTTGAGCTGAGCTAAACCTGGGTCCCTCCAACTTCAGCAGTGGAATCTTGGGCAAGTTACTTTGAAACTCAGTTTCTTCACTGGAAAATGGGGGTTAAAAAAATAAACTACTCAGTGAGTTTTGAGGACTAAATGACATAAAAATTGCCCAGCCCAGTGCCTGGCATGAGTAGGTGCTCAGTAAACAGGAGTGCCCTCCCCCCACTTCCTGGTTTCGATGCTTGTGAAGCCAGCTCTGCCATCACTGCCAGGAATTCAGCTCTGCAGTCAGTCTCGCCCCGCCTCTCTTCGCCTTCCTCCACCCCTGCCCGTGAAGAGCCGAGTGAGCGTACAGGCCCTCCTGGCACACTCACTCTATGTCTTCTCCCACAAAATCCATCTCAGTTCTGTGTCCCCAGAGCCCTCAGCACAAGGCTGGTCACCCATGAGCACACTCCTCCCCCGCCCCTGAGAAGTACTGGTCAAACAGAATTGTCAGATGAATTCACAGTCTCCTCTTTATTCCTACTTAACAGCACAGGGTTTGGTCTAAGTGTACATCACTGTACGAGAATGTTCCTAAATACCAGCTTTATATTTTAGTTGTCCTTTATTGACTTTGAAACTTCATAAATAGAAAATCAGATGAAATTTCTTCTGTAAGTTCCAAGAGCAGGGTCAACAGAAGTAAAAATAAATCACATATCTGCATATCTGTTTTAGTTGGACTAAATCCCTCTAACCTGATTTAGGGTCAGGTTTAACTGACATTGCTGATTTCTGAAGAAAATGCTGAAACAGCCTTGCAATGGGCTCAGTTCCCTCTTGTTTATGCTCAGTTACTTCACCAAGCCAATGTTTTCATAAAGTAAGCATCTACAATGATCTTTCCAAGTTTTGCCTACAGAGGTGTTTCTAGTGTCCAACTTACTTATTTTTATTGCCTTCGTTCATCAGATAAAACGAAGATTTTAGGTCAAAAGGGAATGGCAGGGAAGATAAATCCGGGAAACCTTGCAAACATTTCCAAACGTATGACCTCCTCAGACAATGAAAAAGGATATCTGTCGTCCTGGTTTGTCCCCAGACCTTCGGTGGAGGGGGTGGAAGCGGGTCCTGGACGGCCTCTCCACTAGCCCATGATGGCGAGTCCCCCGCAGGCTATCAGCTTGGTGAAAGGACGGCTGCAGAGAAAAGGGAAGAGGAGTTGGCCTGTGATCATGACATTGCCACTTACCTAGGAACAACGATGATAAAAACAATAGATTAAAGACTGATTTTAATATTTTACTAGTGTACACAACTGTGCCTTAAGTCAAGGTGAATAAAACAACGCAGTACATGGAGCTGCTTCTACATAATTACAGAATAATTTAAAAGATTCTTTAATGTGTTAAGATGAAAGCTGACAGAATGATGTATGAAAAGCTGTCACAATTAGGAGTGGAGAATCAGGGGAATAGATTCATACATCAAATCCCAGAAACCAGGGGCTGGCTCGTGGCCAAGTGGTTAAGTTCACGTGCTCCGCTGCGGCGGCCCAGGGTTCAGATCCTGGGCGCGAACATGGCACTGCTCATCAGGCCACGTTGAGGCAGCGTCCCTCATCCCACAGCTAGAATGACCTGCAACTAAGATATACAGCTATGTATGGGAGGGAGGGGGGGCCCGGTTTGGGAAGATAAAGCAGAAAAAGAAAAAAAAATCCCAGAAACCAGGAAATACCCTTGAAAGTAAAAGAGGTATATTTAAGAAAGAAAGAAACTGGATAGCTACAGTACCCAGTATTCAGAAATACAGATACAGTATCCAGAAATAAAATGGGATACCTACAGACTCTGTGGTATTTGTTCTGCATGGTGTCTTTTCAAAATTTTTATTGAATTGACAATGTACAAAAATTCAGTAGGGGGGCGTAGCCCAATGGCATAGTAGTTAAGTTCATGCACTCTGCTTCAGTGGCCCCAGGGTTGTGGGTTTGGATCCTGGGCGTGAACCTACACACTGCTCATCAAGCCATGTTGGAGTGGCATCCTACACACAAAACAGAGGAACACCGGCACAGATGTTAGCTCAGGGTCAATCTTCCTCAAGCAAAAAGAGGAAGACTGGCAACAGATGTTAGCTCAGGGACAATCTATCTCACCAAAAACAACAACAACAAGAAAACAGATTTGAGGCTTTTAGTAAAAAATCAGAACATCTTGGCCACACTAGTCCCACATTCCCAACATGACAATAATGGGCTGAACTTGAGAATGGCTGCTCTCTGTAGGTAGGACACCTACTCTCATGCTTTTTATGCTTGCACCAGACCACTTCATTGACTCATGATGTTAGACATTTGAGTTTGTAACCCCTGAGTTAAGGACAGAAACAAGAATACTATCTAAATACAAGCGGAAAACATGCAACTTATTATTCCCAAAATGGCACAAACGAAAGCATAAACAGATTCAAGATAAATCCATGGTCAATAAATCCAAAATTCTTTATTAAGGGATGCTTGAGGTATATTCTTAACATTTTTTGAGATGGCTATCATAAAGGAAAACCTTTTTGGTTGTGAAAGACCAAATACCAGGCTGGACCATTATATCTCACATAATGGGGAAATGTGTATACATATTATGCAAGAGATGTGCTTGTGAAATATACAAAACCAGATTTTCTTTTAGGTAAACTGAACCATATGTGAAATAGGTAGTTACTATGAAAGGAATCCTATGAGAATATGTTTTTATAGGGGACCTTTCTTTAGCTAAGAATTGATTGCTAATTTTTTTGCTGTTAAACATGGATTTTCTCATACAGGATTTGGGAATTACTCCTATTTCTTTTGAGGGGGCTGATAAAATGTCTGAACTAGTTTAGTTTAGCAGTTCCAATCTATTTTTACAATTTAAATCTATTAACTCCTAAAATAAAGAGATCTAATAAAAGAACAACTTCTGGGCCTGGAAGACTAATATTCACTGTGACAGGTAAGCTGGACATTGATCTCAGACAACAGAACACACTCTCTAGGGCATGACAAATTGAAACACCTTTGTTCATCAAGAGGATGCATACCCACAGCACACTTTATTATCAGAACCTGTTTACAAAATAGACATAATTAAGAGACACATGACTTTGTTCCAGGATAAAAGAAAAGGGAGCATTCTCTGGTGATACGGTCACATATTCTCTAAAGTAATGTTAAATGTATTTGAAAACAGCACATTTTCATCCGGGAGTCTTAGCACAACTACTGCGGCCTGGGCTCGTGCAGGCCACCCTCAGAGGAGGGAGCTGAGGATCTTGAGAAGGGGTCCAAACAGCAGAAAGCACAACAGAAGAAACATCTTCTGGACTTCCTATCACACATGCGTTTTCTATTCACCCTTGCCTCATCTGCACTAACCCTGCTGGCCCAAATCCTGTATTACCGCTTGGACTCAGTTTTGGGGAATAATCTGTGCTTACATTTGGTATTTTCTTCTCTTCCTCACTGTGGGCCAGCTTCAACTCTCTGCCCCTGTAGTAGCTGATCTGATCTTCTTCCAAACCATTTTTGGCTTTGGCCTTCTCAATTCACAGGGACCTGCCTTACTCATCAGATGAGCTAGAGCAGTTGTTCACTCAGGGAAGCTGGGCACTGGAGGAGGTTTCAGAGCAAAGGAGCCTGTCAAACACTACAGTGTTTGGAAGCTGGCCTAAGTCTCTGGGTCTCAAAAACGCTAGTGCGAAATGGACACATGATTCTCCTGGTTCCACCAACTGCCAATCTTTTGCTTGCTGAGAGCAAAAATTCTGTTATTTAAAAATGTATTTAAGTCAACTTTAAAACAAAAAAAAGAAGTAAAACCCTGCCACCCTGAAGGCAAGTACTTCATTTTTTATGATCCTTTTCAAGTTTTAGCCATGGTTTTATCCAAGTTTTACATGGTTGTACTCATTTGTACATATATCTTTGTGATCTATTTTTTTGTACTTAATATTACTGTGTAAACAATTTCCCACATATTACATAATCCTTAGTCATTAATTCAATAATTATACAGTATTTCGTTTCTAATGTTCATAAAGCCAACATTCCATGTTCTAGTTCAAAGAACATGTGATTTGGAGTCAAAGAAACAGTTCAAGCCCAGATCTTCCACTTACTAATAAGTTAACTTTGTCTTTCTTTTCTGTAAAGTAGAAATGATGATGTTGATAACTTCCTCACAGGCTTGTTGAGAAAACAAAATTAGATCATGTATGCGAACACTGCCTCATCCCAGGGATACTGGGTGCTATAGACTGAACTGTGTCCCCCAAAATCCAGAGGTTGAAGCCCTAACCCCCAATGAGAGTAAATTTGGAGATAAGGCCTTCAAGGAGGTAATTAAGGTTAAGTGAGGTTACAAGGGTGGACCCTAATCAAACAGGACTGGTGTCTTTATAAGAAGAGACACCAGGAGCACGTGCACACAGAGGAAGGGCCACGCGAGGACACGGCGAAGGCGACCACCTGCAAGCCGGGAATAGAGACCACATCAGAAACCAAGGCTGCCAGCACCTTGATTTTGGCCTTCCCAGCTCCCAGAACTGTAAGAAAATAAACTTCTATCACTTTAGCTACCCAGTCTGTGGTGTTCTGTTAGGGAAGCCTGAGCAGACTAAGACATTGGGCATTAGGAGGATGGATGTCCAAGGGGTGAGACATTAGGAAGAATCTTGTTAAAGGTGAGGTCATCCTACAGTCCTCTCATGGACAGCAGGCATCATCGTCAGGGGCTTCCCCAGCATTCTGAGACTCCCAAAGCCTCCCAAGGGACCTAGATTTCAGTTAAGCACCCATCTGCTGGCCATGTCATGTCACCTCTAAAGTGACAGCCTGGGATGAATGGCTGAAAAGAATGCTGGCAGGGCCTCATGACTTGCTTTGGCTAATGGCTCATGGGCAGACATGATGTACATCTTGTCCAAACAGAAACTCTCATGCTCTTTTCCTTCTGCCACGAGAATGTCATGTCCCAAACAGGGGATGTTCCTTCAGCCTCAGCTGCAGAAGGATAAGATACATGGAGAAACGAGCAGCAGGTGCCCTGCAGCCACCAGTAGGTAATATGAGTGACAAATAAATGTTTGGGGAAAGTCCCAGAGTTCTTGGCTTGGTTGTCACTGCAGCAAAACTGGTTAATATGGTAGTGAAAGCAGAGAGAGACTGCACTGAGATGGAGAGTCTCATTTTTCTTGAAGAGCAACAAGGGAAGTGTAAAGTCAAAAGAACTGCAAATTGGTGCCTTGGTGTTTGAGGAGGGCCTCAGGCTCAGGCTGTGAAAAGCACCATCCTGTTTCAGAACACGGCACCCAGACATTAAAAGAAGAAGATAGGGCTCCCCCGCTTCCATATACATAAGCTCCTCCACATCGATGCCTGGGATCTGGTGCTGACTACCCACAGGCAGGCCATCAGCAAGGCAAGGGCAACACAGAAGATGACTCTGAGAGAATTTCCAATAACATTCAAAGGGTTCACTCTGGGAAAAATCAGAATGTAGCTGAATTTCTTTACCTTTTTGTTTTCTTGTTTGTTTTTGGGTGGCTTAGTAGTTTTTATTTACTTTACTTATATATATATATAGGAATAGGAGGTCCATTATCTCTTCAGGGCCTAGGCCAACACAGGTCTTAATGTGGGCCCCTGGTACTAGGAAGCAGATGGGAATGGCACACTGGCAACGACAGTGCTCTCAGTGCAGCCCGAACACTGCAGAGGTGCCAGCACCAGCAGCCTGGCAGTGAGTTACCACCAGGAGGCTCAACCAGCAAGCTCAGCAGCACCCTCTGCTAGAGGGTGGGCTATCGAATTCTGTTTCACATTGTGACCTAATTGCCAGGGGCTGAGCAGGAGGAGAAATGACTTAGTGGTAACCCAAGGCAGGTGAAAGTTCGTTCTGGGCGTTAAGTCACCAAATCTGAGAAAGGGCAGACTGAGGACGGAGCACAGAACACCAAGGTTCCATGCGCCTCAACACTGAAGCGCAATGGTAGGGGGCGGGGGGCTAAGGGTGATTCCTGAGTTGGCAACTAGATGGCTACAGCCAATTCTTACTTAGTTTATGTGGTTAGGTGTGGAGGGCAGGGAGGAGGCACAGCCAAAGTGGTTCAGGTACCTCTGGGAACTAGATCTCCACCTGCAGAGAGCTCCCACCTCAGGCTCTCCTCATCTTGCAGGACTGCAGGTTCCTGAGGGCTTCTGAAAATATCTCTGTGTGGATGGCAAATTGGTTCAGTTTTGCAGATGTTGAGAGTGGCTGACAGGGTGGGGATGACACAGCTAATGCTGATGGCAGAACTCTTTCTGAGATGAAACAGGACATGTGAATCTTCCAAAAGAAGCAGAGTTGCAGATTTCCAGGCAGAAGTCTGGAGCTCATGGCAGACAGTTCCATACTCACAGAGCACTCCCCCTAGGGACCTCGATCTTATTCAGGCATCTTTATGTGTAGGCACCCAACTGCTGCCCACATCCGTCACCTGTGAAAGCTGCAGCCTGGGATGGATGGCTGAAAAGTTGCAGCTGGATTTTTTCCTTTCCTGGGAGGAAGATTACTTCCTCTAATTAGACACTACTGATCTATCAATGTGACCTATATTTGCATGAACTCCTTTAGCAGACGTACCACACTGCTGCCACGTCATTAAGTTTGTGGTTAATTAGAAACCCCAGATCTTTCTCACATGACTCATAAACCACAAACAGATTCCTATTAAGCCCATGTTTACTCATGAAATGAGCTGAAGTCTGAGAATTGGAGAGTTTTTTATTGTCAATTCAAGGAGATTATCATTATTAAAGGTATATATGCTACAGTATATTCTTTACTAGTGAACAACCAAGCCACACTTTTTTCTTCTGCAACAAAATCAATTCTAGCTTACGGTTGTATTTTGAAACAATGTTATTAAAAGCAGGAGAAATATAATTTGCAAATTCCTTCAAGTGAAATATGGATTTCTAAATGCTAATAGGATGACCAAGTACATTCTTACATGTAAGAAGTTCCACCAAGTTTCTAAAAATGTATTTAAAAACATATAGAAGACCAGGATTAACCATTTAAATGGTTTCTTTGAAAAGTCTTGATCCAGAATACCAGAACATCAGCATCTTTACAAAGAGGTGCCTAATAGATATTCTCAAAGGAAGCAATTCTACATAAGACAACTCTCAATACCTTCATTTGTAGAAATTACGATGACTAGAGAGCAAGAAAAAAAATAAACCTCCTCTAAGAGTAATAAATATTTTTCTGGAATACCACTGTCAATACTAGAAATAAGGTACTGGCAGGGAGCTTTGACAGTATGGAGGAATTGCACTGGAGTGTGATGTCACCATTATTTTATGGTATGACACAATGTGCTAGCTTGAACCAGGGGTCATTCATTCATGTGGCAACTTCACCCATCTCAGCAGCAAGCCAGGAAGCAGAGAAAGTCTCTAAGCAACAAAAACACCTAAGAACTCTCGAGAAGAACACTCAGAAGGGAGCCCATTGGATTCTCCATTATGCATCGCCCAAGTCTAATCAATGGGGCCACCTCATTTTCTAGCCCCCAGTGGGTGAGAATAAGCTGGGGATGAGCAAAAGAAGGGCCCAAGGGCTGCTGGCTTATCAGAGTGAGCTATACAAATAAAAGCCCAAGGACTGCTGACCTCAGTGGAATCCAGTTCCATCCTTTCCCTCTAGAGATGAGAAACCAAGATCCAGAGAGATGAAGTGACTTCTCTGCAGGTCACACAGCTAGCAGCAGCCTGAAAACTTGAACTCAGCATCCCGAGCCTTATCTAGTGTTCTCTTCACCTCGCCGTTTTGCCTCCTTTACTAATTAGCCCACATAAAATCAGTTATTTTTGAGATTATAAGTGGATTTTTGCTGACATATACTGAAAAGAGTGAAGATATTAAGAAATTTTCCAGATAAAATTTTTTTATGTCCTTGTAAATCTACTGAAGATCTAAGATTCAATTAAAGGATAATAACCCTGCTAAGATATCTGACTATCTTGTAGCATCAACAGCACATCTACAACTTGCTGGTGGATCTAGAGGTCTCATTCCAGGTAGGTGTCTAACTTATTATTTTATATGGTTAGCTAAAAGTCCCAAGACTATTTATTGACCATATCATGCTTCCTCCTACGGAATGAAGACACCACCTCAATCACTCTAAATTCCTCTATACAGCTGAGTCCACATCTGTTTCCCCCATTCCCAACAGAGCTTAGGTGGGATAGGTGACTGGTCGAAATTTAACAGGTGGGAAAGTTACTAGATAGGGTGAGTTAATGCTTGGCCCTGAGGTCACACTTTTGCTCTACAGGACCTCCAGCTTGCCCATAATCGAGGTCAGTTCTCTTCAGTTCTTGGTGTATGCATAAGAGACTTGGCCCCTCGCACTGGATAAACTTCTCTTGGGGAAGAGAGGAGATTTAACTAGCATAGGAAATAAGGCAGCTTCCTTGAGCCTGTAGGCCTTTTATTTATATGCAGGCTACAGTTAATGGAAGACATCACAGGCCCCCTCTTTTAATAAGGGCAAGTCTAACAAAGGGACAACTGTGCCTCTCTTGGAACTCAGCTGGAGATCATTCCAGCCACAGCCACACCTCCTTTGGTTCTCACGATAAGGGGAGGGAGTTGTAAAGACCTGCCCACAACAGAGAAGAGGTTATTAATTCACTGCCTTGGGGTTAAACGGACCGTTTTAATTTTACCTTGTAAACTGAGCAGAATAAAAAGGATTTCATAGCTTAGTTAGAGACTCTATTTTACTACCATGAAAAAAAATTAAAGAAAAATTCAAAATACTTTACAAATCTGCAGGGTCAGACCTGCCAGCACCCTGCCAGCCCTCCCTGATGCAGCTCCCCAACCTCTTCCTTTACCCTCTGTGGTGTCAGAACTGGGCAGGAGCTGGTGCTCATACAGGCCAGAGGGCCAAATCTCGAGTTCACAAAACTCCTTTAGGGCTCCTAATTGTTCTGGGAAGAAAGCACGGCTGTTCTCCCAACAGTCCACCAGCATTGCACTATCTTCAGGGCTAGTCTTAGTCCAGTGTGGCAGGGTAGTTTGACCCTCAGAGCCCCCGAATTACCTGGAGGTGTAGTTTGTTGTGTTTTTTGTTTGTTTCTTTTTAACATGGAGGCTATGCCTTTTTTTGATCAACTCTTCTCCAAAGGACCAAATGATTCCTGCTGTGAGGATGAAAAGAAGACATGAAGAGCAAAACAGACCAGAGAAGGTGCTGGCACTTAACCTTCCAACCTGAGACTTGGCCTGTCATCATGTCTGTGTCCCTTGTGTTGCCCCTTCCTATCCTTATTTTTAAACGAAAGGTAAGAAGGAAGTAAAGTCAGCAAGATAAACTAAGCTAAAAGATCACTGTAAAAAATGACAGAGACAAAATTGTTTTTTAAGGCAGCAAAGGTCCAAACAAAAAATCAAAGCAATCAAAATGACCTCAGAGGGCTAGATGAAATAACCTGTCAAAATAAGAAATAACAACAAAGGATAAAACATGCCTAGAGTGTAGGGTCTAGGGTTCATGCTGGGGGCTCCTGTTCAGGAAGAGGCAGATGACAAGGTCAGTGTCCCAGGTAGGGCTCACACACGCTCTCGCTGGACAGGTCAGTGTGACACTCTACTGACCCAGCGGGCTATAAGCAATGAGATCTGTCATCCTGCCCCTAGCATCTTCCCTCTCAGCACCACACAGTGTCTGCGACAGTACATGTCCAATACATGTTTGGTGAATTATTATTATGTTTCTAAATAATTGGGCTCCCAAGCAGAGTGGATGTGTACAGGGTGTAGAGAAGACCTTAGGAGCTCTGTTTCCACTTAGCTTTCAATTTTTTGTGTACATGACACAACAGTAGTGATATGTGTATATAATTTATAAACAAAACAAACATACCTAGATTGGGGATACAAAACTCTTTTTTACTACTAGGATGCATGATCAAAAAGTTTAAATGACACAATGCTGATTATTGAAACTAGTGATGGCTATATGGGAGCTTATTACTCTATTCTTTCTATTTTTCCATAAATTTTCCATAATAAAATGAAGAATTTCAACTTCAGATCCTCAGGGATGGGCATGGGCACAGCAGGGGTTAATGTAGACCCCAAGCCTCTAAAGACACATTGCTGTCTTTCCAGGAAATGCCACACAAGCCCCAAAGAGGTAGAAGTTCTAAACTGCCTGTTCCTATCTCCACCTTCCTGCCTGGTGCGACATGTTTGGTGGAGAGGGAGGCCTCCTGTTAAGTGTAGTTCCCCTTTTAACTTTGCTACGGATATGACCGTGACCAGAGAGATTAGTTCCGGGTGAACTGAGTCTGCCCATTTATTTCTTCCAGAAGCTGACTGCTTCTTATGGCGATGGCAGAATGATGGAAAGGAACTGCAGAAGGGAAGAGCTGGTTTTCTCGAGCTAAGATTTGAGCAGTGACAGGGCAGAAGGAGCCTGGCCTACAGGCAGGTTAAAGAGGAGAGCAACTGGCCAACAGAGTAAGGCCAAAGGTGTCCTTGGAGGCCAGAAGGGTCAGGCAGGCACTTCAGGTCAAGAAGGAAAGGAGTCCAAGCACCTGACCCAGCTTCCTCCCATCACCTGCCTCTTCCTGCCGAAGGAAATGGTGGTAAGAAATTCTGAATCACACCGGACACACCACTGTGATTAAACGTAGTAAGACATTTCACTGAGTTTAGAAACCATCCTCCCTTTTGCTGGCAAGCTGTAATAAAATCATTTCTCTCCTACCACCTTGCCTCCCGACTTACTGGCATGTCTTGTGGTGAGCAGATGACCCCCACTTCTTGGGTGGTAGCAAATTTGGCAACTCTGGTGGGATCTTGAGTCCTTTTCGTGGCCAGTCGACCTCAGACAGGCAACCTGTTGGGTAAGTCCCTTGTGGCCGCCAAGGCTCTCTCTGTCTTGGGGAACTGCCCTTCCTGCTTTTCCGTACTGACCCTGGCTGCCTCCTAATGCTGACTGCGGTAGGAAGAGAAATGGCTGCATCTGGCGAGTCCATGGGCTCATCTGGAATACAGTAAGTCGCCTTGGGGATGCCCGTGAACTTCCTTCGCCTCCATCTTGGGTCCTTCCGTTTACAGCAGGGCCATCTGGGGTCCAATAGGACCATCTGGGCTTGCATTTGGAGTGGGAACAGTTGTAGGACTTGCTACCCTAAATCTGAAAACTAGTTCACTGGTGTCTGGTTTTTCTGTGTCTGAGTTCGTAAACAGCTTAAAATTGGCTTTTTGGGGACTGCGTTTCTCGGTGATCGTAACAAAGTCTCTTTAGAAATTACCTTGTTTGTTGCGGCCACCTTAGGAAAAGCCCCCTAAAATGGGGATAACTGTAAACGGCTGGCAGGATAAGCCAGGATAATTTAAAATTACAGTAGCCACTTTGGGCTTCATTAGAGCTTTCAAGAAGAAACAAAGAAATCCTTAAAGAGCCAAGGGCTCCACCTTTTTATCTAAAGCCTCCAGGAGCTGTAAATGCTTACAGACAACAGCAGAATCTTACCAAACTTGTTTTGTGTCCTGAGGGCTTGGCTGGATAATCATCAGGTTGGGGGGTCCCAAAACTACAGTGGGACAAAAAAATGCGGTTGCACTCCATTTTGTGGTTAGAGATGGTGGGACAGAAACACAGGTTGCACTCTGGTCTGTGGCTAAGGATCCCACCAAACTGCCTCAGCCTCAGGGAAATTACATTAGCCATTAGAAGAAAGTCTTGGCTTGGTCTTAATTCAAGGGTCTTGGTTTCACAGATGCCCGAAAATTTTCTCGATCTGGTTCTAGCTGCAGCATAAATACACTTTTGACCAGTCGTGTCTAAATTCTGAAATAATGGAAAGCGCTAATTTGATCCCCACCTATAGCCTCTTAGGCTGCATTTTCCCAAATTGGGCAACTTTTAGCTACAAGTATGTAGTACGAACTACTGAGTATTCATGGGTTTACTGATCCTTTTCCTCCCAGAGATAGTCACTATTTTTCCTATTTCTGTCTTTTGTGTCACTTGTCATAAAAAGGAAAAACCACAGGGCAAGAAGCAGGTATCTCTATAAGCATATTGTCTGGGAACATGGGCACAAGGTGAAAGCTGTTGCTAAGGGCATCTTGGAAGCCAAAAAGGCTGCAAATTTGGTGGGTTGGGTCAAGCAGTTAAGAGCCATTAGGGCACTTCCCACCTAAAGAAGACTCCCATGAAAGGATGAGTTAGTCACAGAATGGGGTAGATGACACAGGTCCCCACCAATGTCAAGAAAGTGTCCGTGCAACGAGGTACTCTGTAAAACCACACACAATCCCAACCCCGCCGTACCTCCCTCCTAGGTATAATTTGGCTCCAAGAGACCCAAGGCTTAACTGAAGCTGTTAATGTGCATGTAAGATGAGCATTGTTTCTTTTGCCTTGTTCTATGTCTTGAGAGCTTGGCTTTGTGACCTCTTTGGTGTCCAGCATCCAGAGGACACATGTACCGGTATGCATTTTGTCAGCCAATCAAATAGACTGGGGTTCCAAGAAGCACTCTCTGTCCAGCTGCGTCAGCTCTTGGGTGAGTTTGTCACAGGGGTTCCAGTCGCTTTCATAAGGGCCTTTGTCGTCTCAATCTCCGTTGCTTGTCAGTGCACTACCGCCTGTGCAGTGGAAGCCTTTGCTTTCTTGGACTGTTTTCGGGAGAGAGCTTTCTGGTGTTGTGAGGGCTGCTTCTTTTGCACTCTCTTTCGGGGATATCTCTTGTGTCCATGGTTAAGCTGTAAGAGGCTTACTGATTTGAGTCACTATTAAGATCCTACTCATCAATATGGCCAGGCAAAGGATCGTTTATTGGAAAAACTTCTAAATCGGGAAAAATTTTTAGAGAGCTCTCATCATAATTGTTTTATTGATACCTATGAAAAGACCAAACTAAAAGGAAATACAAAAATGCTGACTAAGCGGCGGGCCCGTGGCCGAGTGGTTAAGTTCATGTGCTCTGCTTCGGCGGCCCAGGGTTTCACTGGTTCAGATCCTGGGTGCAGACATGGTACCGCTCATCAGGCCATGCTGAGGTGGCCAATCTTTTTTATTTGAGGAAGATTAGCCCTGAGCTAACATCTGTGCCCATCTTCCTCTACTTTATATGTGGGATGCCTATCACAGCATGGCTTGATGAGTGGTGCCATGTCCACACCTGGGATCCGAACGGGCGAACCCCAGGCCACTGAAGCGGAACGTGCTCACTTAACCGCTGTGCCAGCGGGCCAGCCTCTGAGGTGGCCGATCTTCAAAAATAAAAAATAAATAATGACTGACCTTAGAACCCCTTCTCTCCTACCACCTTGACTCTCGACTGTTGGCATGTCTTGCGGTGGAGACACGACCTGCCCCCTCAGGCAATAACATAACTTGGAATTATAAAAAGAAAAGGAAGAGGGGATAGATGAAACAAAACTGACAAAATGTTGAAAATTATTGGACCATGGAGGGGTAGAGAAAATGGGTGAAGGTGGTCAAAAAGTACAAAACTTCCAGTTTTAAGACAAATGAGTTCTAAGAATGTAATGTACAGCACGGTGACTATAGCTAACAATACTATTTGAAAGTTGCTAGGGAAGTAGATCTTAAAGGTTGTCATCACAAGTAAAAAATTTGTAACTATTTGAGGTGACCAATGTTAACTAAATTTACTGTGGTGACCATTTCACAATACATATATATAGCAAATCATTATGTTGTGTACCTTAAACTAATACAATGTTATATGCCGATTATATCTTAATACAACTGGAAAAATTTATTGAAACTGGTGATGAGTATGAGGCGGTTCATTATTCCATTCTTTACTTTTGGGTATATTTTAAATTTCCAAAAAAAAGTTTAATTTTTTAAAATTAAAATTGTGATACTGTAATAAATTAAGGGTGACTTTTTCAGCTTTAATCCAACAACTTCAATAGACATACAAAGAAAGAGATGAAGGCTAAGTTCTCTACGATAAAGCCAGCAAAAATTATTACTGAAATACTTCTTTTCACATGACTTTAAAGGACAAAATAAGTGTATAATTTCACAAAGGAACCAGAAAATTGTCATAAGAGAAAAAGTTTCTGGAGGGAATAAAATAGTCTGGAATACTTAGATATAACAGCACATGGCAATTCTAAATAAAGCATTTTGAGTTAAAAAAAAAAAAAGTACATCCTGTTTTTGATTTAAAAGAGCAGAGGGTACTTTTCCTCATCTGGCTATCTGCTCACAAAGAGGCACACACAGTGTCCTGTTCTATCTGGATTCATACAGTCATAAGAGCTAGGAACTCCCTTACAGGTCAGTCAATCCAACCACGCAGAATCCTGCCAATGGCCATCCATTCTCTGCTAGACCCCACTGGAGATGGGAACCCACCACTTTCCCAGGCAGGCCACTCCTTTTTCATACAGCCATGCATGCTTCTGGTCTGTTTTCCCTTAGGCTGAGCTGTAAAAGGTCCTTGACAGAATCTCTTGGGGGAATCTGCCCAGATGAGAGGTTTCTAAAAACTCACCATTGTTAAGTTCATTCTTCTCCATGAGGAACCAAGCTACCAAAAGTGGAAGAATAGGTCCATGTGACCAGGATCTCCATTTAATTTGAGTTAAAACTGCAAATGAGTCTGGTTGATTATTTGGAGACTCCGAGTTAAGTTGGTTTGGAATTCCTTTTGTCAACCAAATAGAAAAACTGGCAGAACTCATAAGGAGGAAGCCTTTTCTTCTTATCTGCAGGTGCCCACCTCTGCCAACAGGCAGGGTAAGGAAAACCAACCTTGAGCTCAGACCAGAGCTGCTGAGAGCCATGCTGAGGCAGCCCTCCTCTGGATGGGTAAATGGGCTACATGCCTGGGGCAGCGCTGACTGTTTTTGGGTTCCCAACACTAGGGCAGGGTCTGTCCCTCACAAGGAGGGTGGACCTTTCTCCAGTTCCAGCCTGTGACCAGAGGGGTAAGCCAGGTTGGCCCTGCCTATGCAAGCTCAGGTGGCCTCACTTTGGGAAGAGGAAGGAGGGTGGAGGGATGTTTCATTTTGATCCCACAGCCCAGCCCAGTGGGGCCTTGGAAGCTACTGAGCAGCCAGTGATAAAGCTAATGATTTGGTCCTCCCTTGGCTCCCCACCAATAAAAACCCAGGAAAGGGAATGGTGGTGATCAACCAGCATCCTCAATCGCCAGAAGAATGACACAGTTCAGCTGACTCAGATTAGGCACCATCAACACAGAACCAACAAAGTATATCCCTCAATTTGGGGAATTTACCTGGTACCCTAAAAAATGGATAAGTAAAGTTAACATGTGTGAATTTGGTTATTTTTGTGAGATTTCAAAGTATTGAGGTGATTTTTCCATGTCATGTGATGCTCCACAGTGGGGGTGTGCAATCAGCATGGAATATAGAGCCAGAGATTAAAAGTGAAATATGTTTAATCAATGCAGTAATTCAGCCATTTGCTCTAAAGCCACAATGAAACTTACTGAAAAATGCTAAAGAATTTTCCCCCCATTTTCTGCATATTTCGCTTGTTTGTTCTTGGGAAAATTTTTGAGATTTTTTGGAAAGGTTTTGGAATTCCTGGGAATAATTTATAATAGTAATGGAGAGACTGATAATCACAGGATTAACTGTCACTGGGACGTGCCGCAGCTAAGAAGGGGAGAGATGGTGCGAGGCTTCTGCTTGTTTCAGGATGATGACTGCCCCCTTTCTCCTTTCCCTTGCCTATAAACCAGCTTTAGAGCTGCAACACTGGGATTTACAATAAGAAATATCTATTTGGTATTTGTCCCAGTTTCTGGCACAAAGCTTCTAAAACCCTCGGGAATTTCCTAAGTGATGAGAGCAACACAGCTGTCTTTTTTATGTTAATGAGGTGACTGAGAACACAGCTAAGGGTGGGGGCTGGTGGTCAGGAGAACCCACCCTGCGATTAGAGGGTTGGAACCTTGGCTACGCCCCATCCCCCTGAAGCCCAGGAGCGGGCAGCAACTGAAGTTCAATCAATCGCCAACGGCCAATAATTTTATCAGTCATGCCTGTGAAATGAAGCCTCCACAAAATCCCAAAAGGACGGAGTTCAGCAAACTTCTGGGTTGGTTACCATGAGGAGATTTGGGGAGTGTTGCACTCAGAGGGCATCAAAGCTCTTCATCCCTTCCCATATACCTTGCCCTATGCATCCTTTATCATATCCTTTTATAATAAGCTGGTAAACATAAGCAAACGTTTCCCAGAGTTCTGTGAGCTGCTCCAGCAAATTAACTGAATCCAAAGGGGGAGGAGGTCACAGGAACCTCCGATTTGCAGCCAAGTCAGACAGAAGTTGCAGGTAAGCTGGGGACCCAGCCTTTGGACTTGCCACTGGCGTCCTAAGTGTGTGTGCATTAGGGGCAGTCTTGTAGGACTGAGCCTTAACCTGTGTAATCTGATGCCATCTCCAGGTAGATAGTGTCAGAACTGAGTTGAATTGTAGGAGAATTGCTTGTTGGTGTGGGGTACCACCACACCCTCCTATGGTGGAACTTAGGTGCAGCATCCTTAACAGTCCAGGCAGCCAAGCTGTGGCTAATAGGGCCAGGATGTACCAGGCCAGGTCGCAGTCCTCTTTCCTGAACCAAGATCCAGGACTGTCCACTTCCCCAGGGCTGCTGGTCTCCAGTGAGTAAGAATGGAGAAAAGGCAAAGATCCACACCTCACAGGTATAAAGAAAGAGTTTGCGGGGCTGGCCCGTGGCCGAGGGGTTAAGTTCCCACACTCCGCTTCAGCGGCCCAGGGTTTCGCAGGTTCGGATCCTGGGCGCTGACATGGCGCCGCTCATCGGGCCATGCTGGGGCAGCGTCCCACATGCCCCAACTAGAAGGACCCACAACTAAAAATATGCAACTATGTACCAGGGGGCTTTGGGAGAAAAAGGAAAAATAAAATCTTAAAAAAAAAAAGAAAGAGCTTGCTTCTTAGTGGTTCTTAGATGTGAAAGAAAAGACAGACCACAGACACTTACAGCTCTCAGCAACTAAGGAAATTCAGGTTCTGCTGGAACCATTACTTTTAAAGAGAACCAACTAGCTTAGATCAACTTACTTGAATAAGTAATATATTTATGTTCTTAAATAAAAACTATAAAGATGGACAGGGAAGAAGCAACCTCCCACTCTTATTCTTCTACCCAGTTCCTACCTCCCAATGGGTAACCAGATCATTAAGTTTCTTGCGTGATTCCTTCCAAATACTGATTATGCATGCACAGCAAATACGAATATATACTATTTCTGCTCCTCCTTTTTTACACAAATGGTAGCATACTAACACACTGTTCTGTACCTTGCTTTTTAACTTAATCTCCAATTAAATTTCTAAACCTGATTCCAATTTCTTAGTTCTTTCTCCAAATTTTCTAAATACAAAAATAGCCAAACAAAATATTAGAAAACTCAACAAAATTAAAAGTTGAAACTGTCAGAGAACATCTATCAACATTATAACTGAATTACTCTCTTCTAGACAGTTCATGCTGGCCAATTTCACTAAGCCCTTATATCCATCTCAGTACTGTCTGGTCCTCAAAGACTAGGATCACAAACCTCTTGCCCTCTCTTGGCTCCCTCCCAGCTCCATTTAACCACAGCCAAGCTTCTCCCATGGTGGGGGCCGGGGGTGAAGAATAACTCGATGCATCATTCTTCTCCTCCTCACCCGGTGCTTCTTCTCCTCTTCACAGCCAGGCTTCATGATGAAGGCGTTGCCTCTACCACTTCCTCAATTCCCATTCACCTCAGCCCCCAACCCACCCCTCTACTCCGCTGAAATTTCTCTCCCCAAGATAACTATGAACTGTTCTTGTTACTAAATCCAATTGGACTTTTTCAGCTCTTAAGTTACTTGACCTCTCAGAAGCATGTGAAATTATTGATAATTCACTGTTTTGAAAACGTTTTTCTCCTGGTTTCTGTGACTCCATGCTCTCCTGGTTTTCCTCCTTCCTCTTTGGGTGTTTCTTTCCAGTCTTCTTTGCGGAATCCTGAGCTTCCTGACCATTCTTTAAACGCTGGGGTTCTTCAGGGCTCCATCATACAGCTCTGTATCTCCAGCCCCGATCTCTCTCCAAAGCTTCAGATTTATATATTCAACAGCCCACTGGACACTTCTTCTAGGACTGCCCGCAGGCATTTCAAACTCAACAGGTTTAGAAGTGAATTTGTCATCTTCCTCTCAAACCAGCTCTGTCTCCTGTGTTTCCCATCTCTAGGAATGGCATCACCTAAGTGCCTAGCCCAGGAAGTTTGGGGTCATCCTTAAGCACTTCCTCCCCCATCTCTCCCCATTCCAGACATCACCAAGTCACTCTAACTTTCTAAACATTTCTCAAACCCACCACTATCCTCAATCTCCTGTCTATCCACTCTCCCCAGGATTACTGCAACAGCCTTGTAATCGGTCTGTCTCTAATCTTGTTTCCTCCAACCTAGTTTCTATACTGTAGTCAGAGTAATCTTCCTAAAACACACATCTGATCACATCACTCAGCTGCATAAAACCCATTAATGCCAGGATTTTTTTTTAAAGATACTAACAAGCTGATTTTAAAGTTCACCTGGAAAAATAAACGTGCAAGAAGAGCCTGGAAAAAAACACTGAAAAGAAGCATGAGAGTGAATTAACCGTATCAGAATTTTAGAATGTAAAATAAAGCTACAATAATCAGTTAAAACAGTGTGGCTCTGGTGTATGAACAGACACGTAAATCAATAAAAGAGAATAGGCAGTCTCAAAATATAAGCAAATGTGGGAATTTAGTATATAATACAAGTGGCATTTGAAATTAGTGGAGAAAAGATGATTTTTCAACAGTGTTGGGGCAACTAGCTAGGAAAACGAGAACACTGGTCAGATCTACACTGCACACTTTATTTTAGCATAAGCTCCTGATGGATCAAAGATCTTAAATCTAAAAATAAAGGTACAAAGTATTACAAGAAACAAAGGGAAGAAGACTCTTTAGCATAACAAAAAACCTAGAAGTCATTTAAAAACACTAATTTTTTTTAAAAAGATTGGCACCTGAGCTAACAACTCTTGCCAATCTTCTTTTTTTGTTGTTTTTTTCTGCTTTTTCTTCCCAAATCCCCCTAGCACATAGTTGTAGGTCCTTTCAGTTGTGGCATGTGGGATGCCGCCTCAACGTGGCTTGACGAGTTGTGCCATGTCCGTGCCTGGGATCCGAACTAGCCAAACCCCGGGCCACCAGATCAGAGCATGCGAATTTAACCACTCGGCCACAGGGTTGGCCCCCTGAAAAACATTAAATTTTGATACATAAAAAATTTAGGGGCCGGCCCTGTGGCCGAGTGGTTAAGTTCTCACGCTCTGCTTTGGTGGCCCAGGGTTTCACTAGTTCAGATCCTGGGCACGGACATGGCACTGCTTGTCAGGCCACGTTGAGGCAGCATCCCACATGCCAGAACTGGAAGGACCCACAGCTAATAATATACAACTATGTGCTGGGGGGATTTGGGGAGAAAAAGCAGAAAAAAACAACAAAAAAGAAGATTGGCAATAGTTGTTAGCTCAGGTGCCAATCTTTAAAAAAATTTTTTTAAAAAATTTAAATGTCTGCATGGAAAAAAATCCCATCATAAAATCAAAAGACAAATGGCGAACTGGGAAAATATTTACAATTCATATCACAGATAAATGTTTACTTTCTCTAAATGTAAAGAACTCCTAAACAAAATCAATAAAGAAAATAACCGCCCCAAAGAATTAAGGGTAAAAGATATGAATGGATTGTTCTCAGTAAAGGTAACACAAATGACTCATAAGCATAGGGAAAAAAATGCACCACACTCATAATAAGAGAAATGGAATTTAAAACTACACAGAGGGGCTGGCCCAGTGGCACAGCGGTTAAGTGCACGCGTTCCACTTCTCAGCAGCCTGGGGTTCGCCACTTCGGATCCCAGGTGTCGACATGGCACCGCTTGGCATGCCATGCTGTGGTAGGCGTCCCACATATAAAGTACAGGAAGATGGGCAGGCATGTTAGCTTAGGGCCAGGCTTCCTCAGCAAAAAGAGGAGGACTGGCAGTAGTTAGCTCAGGGCTAATCTTCCTCAAAAAAAAAAAAAAAGAAAAGAAAAGAAAAACTACACAGAAACATAACTTTTCATCTATAAGACTGACAAAGATTAGTTTGATAAAACACTGAGTCAGGGAGGATGTGGGCAAACAGGCACTCTTATACATCGCAGGTAGCGAAGTAAACTGGTACAACTTCTATGGAGGGTGAACTGACAATCTATCAAAACTATAAGTGCATATATTCACTGCCCCAGCAATTCCACTTCTAGAAATTTTTCTTGCAGCTACAGTGCATGTGTACAAGGTCATTCATTGCAACACAGTATATTTTTAAAAGTCTAAATAAATGTTCATCAATAAGGAACTTGTTGAATAAATTATGGTAATCCATACAACAGAATACTGTGCGCTCAACAAAAAAAACCCAGAAGACGTATGCTCTTTGTGAGCTGATACGAAAAGATCTCCAAGATACATTGAGTGAAAAAAGCAAAGTTCAGAAATGTGTATGGTTAGCTACCTTCTGCGTAAAACGGTGGGGTGAGGTGGTTTATATATTCACATTTGCTGATATCTACATGAAATGTCCCTGAAAGACTGAACAAACACAACACTGCCTGTGGGGAGTGAACTGGGTGACTAGGACAGAGAAGGAAATGATACTTTTCACTGCACATTCTTTTGATTATCTTTAATCTTGAACTACATGAATATACATACCTACATATCTATTCAAAACACAAATAACTAAAATTAAAATCAAAGAACATATTATAAAGCCACAGTAACCACACTGATGTGGAAATGGACAGAGGAATAGACAGCCATGTCAACGGAACAAAACAAAAGAAAGAACCATATAAAAAATAAATTACTCAAGAATTGAGACAATAGGTTGGCCAGAGAGGTAAAAAGTGAGGTCTCTGTCTCAAGGGTCACTTCAAAATAAATTCCAAAGTAATAACAGTATTAGAGTAAAGTATGGGTTAAAAAAATGGGTGAATGTTTGAGAAATTTTGAAGTGATAAGGCCATTCTAAACACACTGCAAATTATGACATAGAAGCCATGAAAAGACGAACACGTTTGCCCCATAAAAATTAGAGCAGAAAACTCCCAAACAAACTAAAGTTACTAAATGGAGAAAGTGTTTGGAATATATATGCGGCTGTGATAGACATACTCTAGGGTGTCCCCAGTGAAGCACCCCCTCCTGGTGTTCAAGCCTTTGCACAACTCCCTGCCGCTGAGCGTGGGCAGGACCGGGACTCTCTTCTGACCACTAGGATATGCAATGGAATCATTATGTTCTGATAGTTAAGACTGTATTGCTTGCAGAGGTGCTGGGAGAGTCTCCTCTTCACTGGCCTGAAAGAAATGAGCTGTTATGAAGGGAGTGGCCACGCTGGAGAGGCCCACATGGCCAGGAAGTGAGGGTGGCCTGTAGGGAGCTGAGGGGAGCCTTGGGCAAGAAACTGATACCTCAGTCCTGCAACCACAGGCAAATGAATTCTGCCAACAACTCCAGGGAGCTTGGAAGCGCACACTCAATTTAGCCTCTGATGAGACCGTGGCCTTAGCCGGTCTCTGGATTGCAGTCAGGCGGGACCCTGAAGCAGGAACCGAGATAAGCTGTAAGCAGACTTTTGACCTACAGAAACTGTCAGATAACACAACATGTGTTGTATTATGTCACTAAACTTGTGGTAATTTGTTACACAGCAACCGAAAACAAAAACCCAATTTCCTTAATATATAATAAAGAATTTTTATAAACCAATAAAAAGATAAAGTACTCAACAGAAAAACAGGCAAAAGACTTAAAAACATAGTTCTACAGAACAGGAAATACAAATGGCCAAAGAAATATAAAGCGATGCCCAACTTGTCTTTTGTGTTATGTCCTTAGCAATTTAGAAGAGAGCCACACACACGGGGCCGCTCAATATTTATTTGTTGAAAGAATTAACAAATTTCACTCATACTTAAAGAGATGCCAATTAAAACAATGAGATGCATTTTTTACCCATTAGGTTGGCAAAGATGAAAAAGATAGATACAACTGGAATTGACATTTCTCCAAAGATGATATGCAGAGTTCCAGTGAGCATAAGAAAAGGTGTTCAACATCAATATCACTAGAGAAATGCAAACCAGCCACAATGAGCTATCACCTCACACACATTAGGATGGCTACTATCAAAAACACAGAAAGTATCAAGTGTTTCGAGAGGATATGGAGAAATTAGAATCCTTGTGCACTATTAGTGGGAATACAAAATGGTGCAGACACTATGGAAAACAGTATGGCTGTTCCTCAAAATATTTAAAATAGAATTACCATATAATCCAGCAATCCCACTTCTAAGTATACATCCAAAAGAACTGAAAGCAGGATTTCAAAGAGATGTTTGCATACCCATGTTCATAGCAGCATAAGTCACAATAACCAAGAGATGGAAGGAACCAAGTGTCCTTTGATGAATGAATGGGTAAACAAACGTGGTATGTTCATACAATAGCATACTATTCAATCTTAAAAAAGAAGGAAATCTTGTCACATGCTACAACATGGATGAACCTAGAGGACACTATGCTCAGTGAAATAAGCCAGTCACAAAAAGACAAATACTGTATGATTACACTTATATGAGGTACCTAAAGAGGTCAAATTCATAGAGAGAAAATAGAACGGTGGTTGCCATGGTCTAAGGGGAGGGGCAAATAAGGAGTTGTTTAGTGGGAATAGAGTTTCTGTTTTGCAAGATGAAAAAGTTCTGAAGATTGATTGTGCAACGATGTGAATGTACTCAACACTACTTAACTGTACACTTGAAAATGGTAAAGATAGTAAATGTTATGCTATGTGTTTTTTACCGCTATTTTTTAAAGTGAGTACATCCCATGGTGAAGACAATATGAAGAAACGGACACTCTTATAACGCTGGTGGGAGCAGAAAGTGTAATTACCTCTATAGGGACTAATTTGGTAATATCCACCTTAATTTTAAGTGTACCAACCCTGTTCTCCAGCTATTTTACTTCTAGGTACATATCCTACAGACACTCTTACATAAATACCCGAAGATACACATAACAAGGATGTTTGCTGCAGTTTTGCTTTCTAATAGGGACACTGTCTAAATGTCCTTCAATAGGACACTGCTTAAGTAAATGATGGGATAACTATATAAAAGTATATGATGCGGCCATTGAAAATAATATATATCTTTTTGTGCTGATACAGAAAGATGTCCGAGATGTTCTAGTTTTGTTTTTAAGGTGGAAGTTACTTAGTATGGCACGATTCCATCTGTGTAAAGAGAAAGTAAGTATATACAATATATGCTTGCATATACACAGAAAACTCCTGGAAGGGCGTGAAAGAAACACTTAGCAGTAGGTACCTCTGGGGATTAGACTGGGGGAGGGAGTGAAGGCGAGAAGGGGAGATCTTTTCTTTTTATATGCTTCTATATTATTTGAGTTTTTGCAACAAACGTATTATTTTTATGTTAAAATTAACTTGGAAGAATAAATGAGAAAGCAGGCAAGCAAATAAATATTTTTCCGATAGCTTTACACTGCCCTTAGGACAAAATCTAAATTTCTTAAAAAGAAAGTAAGGTCCTTTGTGATCTGGTTCCCGTTCACGGTCCAGCCTCATCTCTCACCACCCCCACCTCATACTCAATCTTTGTTCCAGTCTCACTAGACTTCCAGTTCCTCAAATAAGACATGCTTTTTCTCGCCTCCAAGCTTTGCCAAATGCTGTTTCTTTTGCTTGGAACACTCCCCACTCCAGTCATCAGTTATCTAGCCCTCAAGTCCAAGCTCAGACATCTCTTCCTCCAGGAAGCCTTCCCCGGTGTTCCCCCACCCCTGGTCTGGGTTAGATGTGCTGCAGCTGTTCTCAGAACCCCTCTCCCCTGGGTTTATCACAGGGTCTCACAGCGACTTGTAAAATCATCTGCCTCTCCCGCCGGCCTGAAGTTCTGCCAAGCAGTGACCGTGCCTGTCTGGGTCATTGTCCAATCTTCAACATCGAGCACAGTGTCTGGCACACAGATGACATTCAATAAATATTTGTCAAATTGGACTTTTATTACAAAAAGAAATAGAACCATATTATAGACAATTGAGGAACACAGAAGCAGAGAGGTACAATTATAATTCTACCATCCAAACACAAGCACTGTTTTCATCCCGTGTTTTTGTTCCCTGTGCATGTTTTCTCATAGCTGTATTCCCAAGCTGGACATTTTGACAAGACCCTTCTGACACAGTCATTTTGGTTGGGGAACATTTTGTTGCACCCTGTCAAAACATGAGGCTTTTATAAGCCAAAGTAAAGATCGCTGTTTTTATAATCAAGTAATGAGCTCAACAGACCACAGACATCCCAGACCCTTTCTCATCACTAACCTACCTCTCATTCCTGGGGCCATTTACTTTGCCCTTCATTAATTACTGAATAAAACTCTTAAGAAGATGCATTACTATTATAAAATTTTTTAAAAAGCAAAGACTTAGTTTATAGCCTCCTGGATTAGCTTCTAAAAATCATTATTCCTTCCCCAAAATAATCATTATAAAGAAGAGTTAGAACATTTAATATAACATATGTATGACTGAAGGAATTGTGAGGAATTTCATTGAGGATGTGCCTAACTGTGGTGAGGTCAAGAGTAAGATACCACACCGATGCCCACGTATTCCTCCCCATCCCCCTACCGAGGGTCTACAAGTTCAAGAATTTGAGAAGAAACCCATGTGAGCGACAAGTGACTCCTGGGAGCATCTCTGAGCTCTGCTTCATCCCTCACTACTCTCCCTCTCTCACCCTCTGCCCAAGATTAGAGGTTGGCAATAGGAGATGAGACTCAGGAATGGGATTAGGTTCTATGTTTTGCTCATCAGCTCATAAGTTTTTTTGCCACATTAAAAAAAAAAGTAGCAACAGAGTCTAAAAGACCCTGGAGAGGGGCTGGCCTGGTAGCTTAGTGGTTAAGTTTGCGCGCTCTGCTTCAGCAGCTGGGGGTTTGTGGGTTTGGATCCCAGGAGCAGACCTACACACCATTCATCAGGCCGTGCAGTGGTGGCATCCCACATAGAAAACAGAGGAAGACTGCCACAGATGTTAGCTCAGCAACAATCTTCCTCAAGCAAAAAGAGGAAGATTGGCAACAGATGTTAGCTGAGGGCCAATCGTCCTCACACACACACAAAAAGACCCTGGAGACAAACCAGCTGTGTGAAAACTTCATATATTCCTATAATCATTGGTGCATACAATTTTGTATCTTTTAAATTTTTGCTTAACATAGTAATATAAGCATTTTTCCATGTAGCTGCAGTCTTTACAGTCATAATTTTAAGGTGTACTGAGCAGATGTATCATATTTCACTCACATCAATTATTCACTCTGATAAATAATACTGTAACATTATCAGGCCTAAAATTTTCTTTTCACACCTTATTTTCTCAGGATAGAGTACCAAAAGTAGAATTTATCAAAGAATAAGAATATCTTAACACACTTCATACATATTCTTAAATTGCTTTCAAAAGATACATACCAATTTACAATGTCTGAATAATGTCTACAAGAACAAATTTTACCCTGGCCTCACCACCACTATTAACTCAAAATGTTTTCCTAATTTAATGAGCAAAAAGACTAAATTATTATTTTGATAAGAATTAACCTTTCTTGGCATTTACAAGGTTCTAGCTGCAGCGCTAGAGGCCTCACATACCTCCTCTCATTTAACCTTCACAACAACCCTGTGAAATGGTACTATTGTTATCCCCATCTTACAGATGAAGAAACTGAGACCTAGAAAGCTTAAGTTCTTGAACACAAACCCCATAAAGGGCAGAGGAGGCTTTGAACCCAAGCTGCCTGAATCCTGAGTCCACAGCTACCCACTCCTACCTACAGCATCTCATCATTATTTCAGTCCACGTGTCACTGCTTATAGTGACAACAAACAGACTCCCAGCGATTTCTTTGCCGGGTGAAAAGGCCAGATTAGGGCAGAGAGAATCAAGAGGAGGGTCAAGGTTCTGGCCCTCCAAACAGTTTCAGAAGTTCCTAAAGAACTCTCTCCACTTCATTCTTGTGTATGAAGGCGAGAGAGCAACTATACCAGCCCTAATGATGTCACAGGGTTAACAAATGAAGAAATCAGGAAATGGTTTCTTTTCTCTTCAATACTCTGGTTGAATTTCCTCAACAGGTTTCAACTTCTGCATTCAGAGAAAACAGTTCTGTTTTAGTAATCCAACAAAGAACAAAAAAACTGCCAGAAGGATAACTAGTAGTTACAAGCATGAACGCCAGAATCAAAGAGCCCAAACCTGAAATCTGGCTCTACCACTGATGGCTGTGTGATCTAGGAAGTTCCTTAGTTCTCAGCCTCCATCGTCCCCCTGTAAACAGAGACAGTAACAGTACCTACCTCTAAGGGTACTGGGAAGATTAAATAATGCATGCAAACCACTTCGTCACAGTGCCTGATGCAGGGTACAAATTCAGTACATTCTCACCAACAGCAGTAGGCGAAGAAATGGTAGTAGCACTACACCAACGGTGGTAATCTTGGAAGGAAGGAGTAAATTTCCTTTTCCATTGCATTCAGGAACAAGGGGCAAATGTGTTGATCAAATGGTTTGGAGTGATTGAAAAACTCCTGACTAAGTAAGCAAATTTGATACCAGCACCAGCCACTTACTAGCTGGGTAACATTAAGCTAACCACCTAATTTTTCTTCCTTTCAATTTTCTGACGTACAAAGTGAGAGTATTGCATCAAAAGAGTTACAGGGTCTATTCTGGTTCTAAGAATTCTGATTCATCTGCCAGGGCAAGTAGTCAATATGGAAAGATCTCTGTTCCAAATTAGAACCGTCCATTATTGGCAAGAGCCCAGTCGAGGCTATGTTTTGCTTCCCATAAATGTTTCCCCTTTAATACTCTTCTCTCTGCTTCATTTTGAGTTACATTTTAACTTATAAGCTGTTTCAAACATTTTAAATGATAGTTCTAAATTAACCCTCAAAACTACTTAGAGATTGAACAGGCACAGACTAGCATACAGTGTCTCTTGAGCAATTTCATGTATGACAAGATGGCGGGTGAGGGCCACTGAGACGAGCTAAGTGCAGGCTCTAATTCAGGTCCCTGAGCTCCTCAGGCACAGGCATCCTGGCAGACTCAGTGGCCCATACTCAGCAGCCACAGCAATGAAGAGCCATGACCTGTGTGGCCACATCTGCTCTTGCTGAATCCTATCCTCACAGGCTCTCTGATCTTTGGGGACCCTGCCTGCCTTCCTGGTCTTGCCTACTCCCTCCCTTGTTAACTGATGCCCCTCTTTCATCCTGGCCTTAGCCTCCCAGTTCTGGCATTTCCTGACCAAGTTCCAGTGTGAAAATCTCTGTTCAGGGGAGAGTTAAAATTAACCCAAGGGCAGATTTCCTAGATAGTCAAGGGAAGAACTGAAAGTAGGATTAAACTAGCAAAAAGACTTCTCAGGTGGCTAAGGGGGTGAACAGAATATAATTTAAGAGAATGAACCAAGCAAAAGTCACATTGAACTGGGCATGTGATGGCCCCAGGGGACTAGAAAAAGGCATCTATGCAGACTGAGAAAAAGAAAGAATAAAACATTTTTCCTAATTGAAAACAAATTGATTTTGTGTATCTCTACTTGTTCAATGTGCAAAATAAGAGCAAAAGCCTGGGAAAGATAGTCTGAGTTTGAATCCTGACTGTCATCTACCACTTGTATGACCTTGGGCACATTACTGTTTAAGCACCAGTAAAACAAGGATACTACTACTCAGCTCAGAGGGCTGATGTGAGGCTTAAATGACACAGGGTACACAAAGCTTAGTCAGGTACTCAGTAACTGTCTGTACTCTTTCCCTCACTGCTGTTAAATTTCTATCTAATTAAGGTCTGTGGGGAAGCCTTTTCTCTTGCACTCAAGCAAACCAGCAGAAAAGAAGGTGGTTACTGTGGTGACCGACTCCAAAGAGGCTGCAGGAGAAAATGGGGAGGAGGGAGCCTTCTGAAATCACATTCCCAAGAGGCTGGGGGTAAAGACAGAACAGGGCTAAAATGTTAGTTAGCTGGCTGTTGTCAAGGCAGCCAGTTTCTATACCCAGGAGCTCCCTGAGGCCCAGACTATGGCCTTTGAGCAAGGAAACCACTTTGGTATCTGGCATCAAGCCCTGTGTAGAATCTTCTACAGATGTTATCCTGACTCTTAGGAAATATCCAAAGTAATAACAAACAACTACAGCTTCATTTTAAAGTATAAAAACTGACTGTTTATAACATAGGGACCAATTCTGACTCCTGACTATTGTGAAACTTTGTAAGGAACTGGAACAAAACTTTGGCTGGTCCTACTACCCAAAACTGCAAGAACTGAGAAGTTGAGTTAGAGACGCTCACGGCTGCACATGTGGTGCTTCTCCCTCTTTAGGACTTGGCAGTCAGAGGCTGGCTTCGAGGAGAAAAGCAAAAGGATTGCTTCATCTTAATGTGATCTGAACTTAGCAGGGAATCAAAACTCGAGGGGATCTGGCGACCTGGGCTCTGTCCTGGTGCTGGCTCTGCCGCTACCCAGGTCTGGCTCCTCTCTGGGTCTTCCCTCTGCCTCTCCTGGAAGCTGCACCGGGTCAGGGCATCGACACACAGCCTGGCTGACCCCAAGACTCAGCAAAAGTGTTCTCACCTAGTCAGCAAAGAATGAGTGGGATGTAACTAGCCTGTCTGGAATTTAAGAGGCTTTATATAAAGAGCAAAAGCTTAGTTCTCTAGCCCTGGATAGGGCACCTGCAATGAAAGAAGGGCAAATGGCACTAACAATTTATTGAAGTCAATTAGGAGGCTGGTATGCCCAGCTTCTAATACTTCACTCAACAGGAGGGTTTGTACCACGAACTTTGCAACATTTATTGAGCAATAACTACGTGCTGACATTGTTCTAAGGGTATACATGCCTTAACTCAATCCTCACCACCACTTTATATGAGGCACTATCTAGTAGCCACATCTCACAGATGAGTGAGCTGAGGCAGAGAGAAGTTAAGGATCTTATTTAAGGTTCCAATGCTAGTTAGTGGTAAAACTGGTAACTGGATCCCCAGTCTGACCCCAGGGACCCCCCACATTTGACCACATGCTGAGACAATTTTCATGGGGTGTGAAAACTGTGTTTATTTTAATGCACTGGATGGCAGGTTGTAGAGACTTATGGAAGAGATTTACTGAAGCTGCTTTTCAAAACAAGGACTTGTGTGTTATTAAAGGCTTCTGAGAGGCCCACTTTGTTGAACCCAAACTGGCTTAAAGATAGTTCTTGTGTGAGACATCTCGCCAAACTGAAACCGGAGGGTGAAAATAGGAGCAGTGGCGATTCATTCAAGGGGCTTCACTATTCAGACTCGATCTGGACCTGTAGCTCAGGCAGGTAGCATCCGGATGCCACACTCACTCCCCATTGCTGCAACACCCAGACCTTTGAGGATCTGCAGAGTGGGTGCCCTGATCTGATGTCACATGACTTCAGAAGAGCCTCCCAGGTTTTGAGCATGTGCACTACAGTCTAGTTTCTGAGGCTGCCTTTGGATTCACCCCACGTCTGGGGACGTCTGACGTGTGTATCATCCGCCCTAGGCATGCTGTGGAGTTGCAGGGAGGCTGGAGTAAACTGAAAGCGAACTCTGCCGGAAGAGAAGACAACGTATGCCTGATCACTTGGAGCCAAGCCCACAAATTCCACAACTTTAAAATTTCTGATTATGTGGCCAAAGTCTGGAAAATGTTTGGGTCTACTTGCCTCTGAGAAAACACATTCTCTTTCAAGAATCTGCTAAAACCAAAGCTGAGAGCCACCATCAGTGACGCAAGCTGAAAGTCAGGATTTAGAGCTGTCATAACTTAATGAGTATCCCACAAAGTTCTAGCACTCTGTAAATACTTGTTGAATGAATAAATCTGTATTCTCACTGACTGATCCATCACTAACACTGCACCTCGAAGTACGTGAATAACAGAAGATTCCAAAAACATTATCAAAAGACAAATGATAGTGTAAGGAGAACTATTTGTAATACATAGGACCACATGTGTCTCTAACATTCGAACAACTCCTGCAACTTAATAAGAAGAAGAATAAATAGAAAACTGGGCAAAGGTTATGAATAGGAAATTCCCAGAAGGAGAAATCTGAGTGGCCCATAAATATATGAAACAAATGTCAACCTCACCAGCAATCAGGAAAATACACATGAAAATAACATACACCTGATTTCATGCAATCCTTCCACCTGAGAGGTAGAATCATTGTCCATATTTTACAACTGAGGAATCTGAAGCCTGGAAGGTTTTAACTCCATCAACAGAGCTGGGACTTGAACGCAGATTTGTCTGATGATAAAGGCCATGTTCATCCTAACATGCTGCCCTATGGAAATATTTGTGTGGCGGCTCCCATCCTCTTGGTCAAGTCACTTAACCTCTCTAGTGAGGCTCGGTTTGCTCATTGGCAAAATGGGAATCACCAAAGTACCATCACATAGGGTTACTGTGAGAATTAGATGATGCATATACAACACTTGGAACAGTGCTGACACATGGCAAATATTCAACTATCTGACTCACTCATTCAGCAAATATTTAATGAACTCACAACCTGGTCAGGCACTGTTCCAGACTTCGGAAACAGAGCAGTGAGCCAAAGTGCCCTTGCCCTCATGGAGCTGACATTCTAATGGAGAAGACAGAATAGAAATCAATGCATAGAAATATATATAGCATGTTGCATAGTGAGAAGGAAAAAGAATTAAGCAGGAAAGAGGGTGGAGGGGGTTGCAAATTTTAGAGCGGGAAGGCCTCACTGATGTGATCAGAGGTATTTGAATAGAGTTAAGAGAAGTGAGGAAGTAAGCCATTCAGATATCTGGGGAAAGAGCATTCCTGGCAGAGCGATCCCAGGGAGGGTTCAATGAGCAGAGAAAAAGGCCAGTGTGGCTGGAGCGGAGTGAGTGAGGAAGGGTGCCAGACAGACACGTAGCAGGTAAGAGCAGAGAGGTAATCGGGGCCTGGTGGGGCAGCGTATGCACTTTGACTTTACACTGAATGACATGGGAAGCCATTGGAGGATTGCGAAAAGAGAAGATAATCTGGCTCATATTTTAAAAGGATCATTCAGACGGCAGTGTTGAGAATAACTGAAAGGGGATAAGGATAGAAGCCAGGACACCAGTCAGGAGGCTACTGCAAGAACCCAGGGTGGAGCCGATAATGCTTCAGATCAAGGCAGTCAGATTCTGGATATATTTTTAACATAGACCCAAGAATTTGCTGGAGGCTCAGATGTGGGATGTGGGAGACTGGGAGGAGCTGATGATGACTCCAAGCTTTTGGCCTGAGTAACTGGAAGAATGGAGTTGCTCTGTGCTGAGATAAGCATCCAGAACAGAGGCTTCCTGACTGCGGGCACTGCAGAACAATGAGAAATCTAGGGCACTCTGGAATCCACCAGAAAGGCAAAATGGGTGGCTGACATCAGGAAAGTGCATCAGACACTGTGTTTCAGGGCAGGACTTCAGGCCCTGGGAGGGAGGCTGATAAAAACAAGGCAGAGGGACATGAGGCAGGTTACCAAGGGATTCTGGCACCCAGGAAGCAGACAAGAGTCCAGTTATCAGAGCTAAGGCACAAGGCCAACAATGGTGACTTGAGGCCAAATTACAGAGTGTGAGGCAGCCTCACTCCCTGTGTTTCAGCCCGGACTGTGTCCCAGAGCTGGGCAAGAGGCTAGCTAGTCAAGGGTCAAGGGCCCCAGGAGCCTGGGGAAGAAGGTTACCACAGAAGCCAGAAACCAGACAAGATCTGACTCGATCTGCACCCACAGCCATATCATCAGGCTGATGTCGGCACACTATAGACTGACTTGAGGACTCTAACATACTGGGCAGGGCCACAATGCCAGAGCACCATGAAAGATCCAGGCACACAGAAATATGAGTCCCTCCAAGAGGGACCCCATTTCATGTGTCTAAGACTTGAGGCCTCACCAGCCTCAAGGCCCACATGATTGAATTTTGTGCTTCAGTAAGCATGCAAACTACTTTATGTCATGAACTTTGGAGTCCTTCTTCAAGAGTCAACACTTGAATGTCAGATCTGCAAAGGCTAAGGATCTCCTGTACTTAAGGTAATTAAATATTCAAATTAATCAGTCAAAAATTTTGTTAGGTTAAATATCTTTGCCAAAAAGCAACAAAGCCACACGTATTAATACCTTACAAATATTTCAAGTATTTCAAATACTCTTTGACTGAATTATTCTACCTACGGAAATCTAGGATCAGAAACACAAATGACTCATCTACCAAGGTGTTTATTACTATGTTGTTTATAATAAAGAAAAACTAGAATCAACCAAAATGTCCAACATATAGAGAGTGGTTATAAACTATAAGTCATATATGATGAAATGTTATTTAGCTATTAAAATTAGACTTATAAAGTATTTTAACAACATATGGAAACAATGGTTATATAATGGCTGAAATGAAAAAGAAACAGGATACAAATACGGAGAATACCACTTGTGTAAAAGTTGCACGAAAAATAACTAGAAAAACACATTAAAATGGTAATTTCTAATTGATGAAATATGGATAATTTTTCTGTTCCTTTTTAATTTTTACATATTTTCCAAATTTTATACAATGTACATGTATTATTTTTATAATGAACAACAAAGAATTAAAGACCAAGCTATAAACAACTCTGAATGTAACAGTTTAAAAATGGAAGCTAAAAAAGAAAACACTAGAGTGAATGCTTTTCTACTAGAGTTCTTGCGTACACAACCTATCAAACTTGGTAAGCTCCTTAAAGGGACATTGTCTGAATTATCTTCATAAACCCAATAATATCTTACTCATCACAGGACTCAAAAAATATTTATTAATGAATAAAGTTAGTGCAAGTTACAGTGGCTGTTTAATGTACTAGAAAAGTGATTTTAACAAAAACAAGTATTTTCCTGGTAGCTACATACGTTTGGAGAGGCTAAGAATGGCTGGGTTTTGGGGGCTTGTGGCACTTCGGTCTGAAGGAGCAGGGGTTTGCCACAAGGAACAGTGTGAACAGCACCCCCTGCGGCAGAAAGGGCGGCGCCCCAAGACCAGCGATTCTCTAGCACGTTTGCTGCCTCGACACAAAATGGTCAACTTCCAAATGAGGACACCCGTGCCCTGAGGCGTACCCAGGTGTGCCCAATCCTGGGAGCCCAGGACTGTCTCCTCCAGGCGCTCTCCACTCCTCAAAACGGAAGTGAACAGCAATAATATTAAGGTGGGGACAACCTTGACTTAGCGCTAATTAATTTTTAAAAATAATTCTCAAGCATTGGTAGCTTATTAGCAAGAACAAATTGCTTGTGACACAACTCACAGCGGAGACCAACACTCTACTGTGGGCGACGCCTTGATGGCCGCTGCAGCGCCAACAGCAACACAGCAACAGCACTTACGGCTCCAGGTACTGTGCTCAGCGCCTCACACTAGCATCTGGGTCCTCTTCACCACAACCCTGTGAGGCAGATGCTGTGAAGAGCCCTATCTTACAAATGCAGAGACGGAGGCTTTTAGACTTAAACAGGACACCCAGCCGGCAAGTGGCAGAGCTAGAACTCAACCCTGGCTGATGCCAAGCCCGTGGTGTAGTAGTGGCCGTAGAGGTGGTGGTGGAAGTAATTACAGTGGTGGTAGTAACACTACTGAGAACAAGAGGAAACACCTCTAACGTGCTCACCTCGCACCAGGCACTGCTCTAAGAGTGCTATGTAATTAACTCATTTATTCCTCACAACAAAACTCTGACATTGGCATTACGACTATCCTCATTTTTACAGGTGAAGAAACCGAGGCTAAGAGATGTTAAGCGATTTGTCCAAGGTCACACAGCTGGAAAGCAGCAGAGGCCAGATTTGAATTCAGAGTTGGACCTTGTGGTCTTCCTTCTATGCAGCCTCTGTACCGCCCTAAAGCTTTTATTTTAAAACAAAACGTACATTAGCACTTCAGTCCTCAAGGTATTTCTTTTCAAATAGACACCAGACTTATCCAAAGGATGGACTTCTCAGGAGAAGCTCCCATCTCTTCCAACTTTTCAGGCATAGAGATTTTAAATTCACGGAATACAATTCAGTCTTTCCAAGCACTATTTGGAGCATCCATACTATCCCGAGCCTCCACTGCAGGAACAATTGGGAGCATGTGAAAGGCGGAATGAATGTGGCAGGGTTCCAGTTCTCTTGTGCAAGTTCTCATGGATGCAGATGTTCCTAATTCAGTGAGTGGGGCCAACGCTTCCTTGCCCCTTCTAAAATTTCAAGACCTTTACTCCCCATTACTCAAGATTCGCGAGTTGTCTACTTCTCTCTTTCATTCTATAAATCTACTACTCAACACATATAGTTAGATAAAAACACAGGGAAAAAAGTACTACCCAAATCTGTATTAAGAATGTGACAACCATATTCTTGGTCACAGTTCCTATTTTGGGACAGATGCACATTCCAAAGCTATTAAGTAAGCCCCTAACTTTCTGCGCTTCTATTTCCTTAGGCAGAAGAGAACACGCTGCTGGAAGTCAAAAATCAAAGGCAAACCAGTGAGCAAATCAAACAGAGAGAGAGTAAGAAATCACAGCAGCAAAGTGCCTGCAGTTTGGGAGGTATGGACTCCTAAACGGAATTTAGGGAGAGAGTGAGAAAAATGCCAGTCTCTGAAAAAGAAATTAAGATATAACACAAAATAGATATTCGTAATTAGTGAAAATCTTTCCTGGAAATAATGTACATAAAATAATTTGTAAATGAGGTTTTCTAAATCTCATGAAGAAGCCCAGGGTCACTGTCCTATCTCATCATATCTAACAGTATTTAGATAAAAGGGTATTGTTTCAGGGCTGACAGAAAGCATGCTGTACCCATGAGCAGGGCTGGCTAAGGTTTATGACCTTGGAAACAAAATTCCTTCTCATTTTTAAGTTTTGAGCAGATGACTATGCCACAAAAGCCACAAACTATGACGAGTGAGCATACATAACCAGAATTCAGTTCTTGGTTGGGAAGGAATCAGTTATCTTTACACACTAGTTCCCTTAACTCACTCTCCATGCCTCCCACTATCTCAGTTTATCCTACGGGTAATTATTAATATCCCTATTTTACACAGGAAAAAACAGGCTTAGAGAGGGTGAGGAAATGCCACAGATTAAAAGAGTGGTGGAGCCAGGGCTCACACCCAGGTCTGCTGGACACCCAAGCCATACTCCTCATCACACCATAGCCTTGTCCTGGGCAGTACCCAGAGGAAGCAGAGGCTTAGGGCAAGTTCACCTTGCAAGTCACTGCCACAACTCCAAGAGACAGAAGAACTAGATGAGGATGGTCAGGAAATAAGAGGAACTAGGAGCTGAAGGTAGAGATAGACAGAATTTCTGAACACCAAGAGACGGCACAAGAGGCTGTTTTGAGGTCTCCGAGGAGACTCTTTCATCTGTGACTCAGGACATAACCATTTTGGGATAGGCTCCGAAACTCCATGGTCATTCATGACTTAAGGCAGAGCAGCTCTCCTTCAGTGAGGGGCAGTGGCTGGATGCAAGCTGCCCAGACCTCAGGACACAAAACTGATGGTGCTAAACAAGGACTAACTGGGCCACAACTGACCTCTGTGGAGGGGCCAACTTACTCATTTCCATGATTCCCATGCCTCATACAGAAAGATTATATTTCTGCCATCATAGTAGGAGCTCAAGAAATATTTGCTGAATTTATTTATTTATCTATCAATTAATTAGAAGTGAAAAAGAAGAGTAGTTAACTCCTCCCAGAGAGGAGGGAGGGAGCAAAAGAACACAAGCCCCGCCCCCCAGGGTCAGTTTGTTGGTGTAGATGCGTGCGTGCGTGCGTGCGTGCGTGCGTGCGTGTGTGTGTGTGTGTGTGTGTGTGGTAATGTAAGGATAAGTCCTTTCGCACAGGCTTTCAGATTACCTGCCTCCTTCTATTCTGTGAAATTCTGCCAGGTAGAGATTTGATTTTACAGGCATCCTCTTTTGAAATGTATGTGCCTCAGAGTAGTTAAGTGGAGGCTAAAATTTTTTATATGAAATTTAATCAGAATACTTTTCTTATAATCCAAATGAGCACTTTAGCCAAGACACAGAAATGTGATTGGCTGATGAAGGGAAGGAGGAAGGGAACATCATCTTCGAGCACTGGGTTTTTAGGGGAAGGGAAGGACTTAATCCAGTGCTGAAACTGGGGACCGGAGTGCAGCATGCGAATGCTAACTGGCTGGAGTTGCACTGTCAATGCCGTAGCACCAGTCACACGTGGCTACTGAGCACTTGAAACGAGGCTTGTGCCACCAAGAAACTGAACTTTTCATTTTATTTAATCTTAACTAATTTAAATTCAAATAGTCACATATGGCTAATGACTATCTATTGGACAGCATAGGTCCCGGGTGTGGAGGGGGAGGCGGGTGAGAAGAGCACAGACAAAAAAGGGGCAGAAAGTGATAGATACAAACTTCCTACTTCAAAATTGCCCCTAAGCACTATTTGGGTTCATAACTGAAGGTTGCTTGGTACTTTACTTTCCAAAGCTCTTCTGCATTTATTCTGCATTCATTAGGTCCTTACAACAACCATATCAAGTAATTGTCATTACCGTCATTTATAGATGAGGGTCAGAGAATTCAGTGATGTGCCTAAATCACAGTGGGAGGGTGGTCTGCAGCCCTTCAGGTTGTTTAACCCCAAAGCTATCCGGATGGCATCAAGGAACCTCAGCTCTTCCTTTCGGAAACAGGAAGTACAAGATGGACAGGTGCCTTGTTCATCTCATCACTCTGCCCTACACAATCTGCGAGAATGTTCAGTGAGAATCCGCCTCTCCTGTTTCACTACAGATGTTTTGCACCTGCTTGGAATTCAGCTCATAGGAGCTGGGAGCGTTCCCTGTGCTGGGTGGAGGGCGGGCACTGCTCAACCCTTCAACCAAACCTGCTTCTGCTGCCCTTCCCCCTTCCCAGGCCCCCACAGCCTACAGTGAGGAAGACAGGAGCCTGGGGGAGCTCTGAGAGGCGAGCTTCAGCTGCAGAAAGGAAGCTTATGCATGGTGCTACCTATAGGCCACTTACGATATCACTTGCAAATTCAAAGCAGCAGCTCTCAAGATCAGGTCTGCAATTACCCATTCAGGAATGGATTTTCCGCATGAGGACAGAAGTGATTTAAAGGCTGATAAAAGGATGCTTGAGGATTAAGGCAGCAACGGCAAAGGCATAGGTGTTTCAGACAACTTCTTTCCTGCCTGTCTAACCCCATACTAAGTTACTGAATCATTTTCCACAATTTTCCTCTATATATATTTTACAGATTCAGAAAACCAGGTACAGAAAGATAAAGGGAATTATTTTTTATATTTAAAACAAACTTATAAATGTAAATCATCCTAGGCCAAGAGCTCTTGATATGCGATCAAGATACACGCAAAATACACACAAAATGAGTGTACTATGTTTGAAATTTTCCCTACTAAAAAGTTTATTTAAAAAAGAAGTGGATGAGAGTATGTGTACATCTGTATATATTTTTCTCAGGAGGGATTCACAGCTTTCATCAGATTTTCAGAGTGAAGGCAATCTTTTAGCTTTTTATTTTCACTCATGTTTTTTAGATTTTTTCATATAGTTCTTATGAATTTTTAAGTAAAACAAATGTTTTATACATATATACTTTTAAGCTATTATAAATGTGATCTTTTTCCCTTTTATGTATTCTAACTTGCCACTGATAATGTACCTTATAGTTTTTGAAAAGGATTTAAAAGTTTTTCAAGTGGTTGGATTTTTTAATTTAAATTTAATTATTTATTACAATTTTATCATTTATGCTCAGATTCAATTTCTCCTTTTTTAATTTACCAAGAATTTATTTGGCCTAGTATATGATCAATTTATAAAGACACACGTATCTTATGAACAAATGGTGAAAACAACCCAAATGTCCAACAATAAGAGAGCAGTTAAATAAACTGTGGTACATCCATGTCATGGAATATCCTAAGTCACTAGAAATGTTTTGAAGATCATTTAAACATATGGGAAAACGTTCATGACACACAAAAAAGATACAAACTATACAGCAGTATGATGTTGATTTTGTTTAAAATATTTATAGTCACAGCAAAACTATTGAAAGAAAAGAGCCAAAATATGAACAGGGACGTTACCTGTTTTCTATAATAAGTAAGTCCCACTTTTTTTTTGGTGAGGAAGATTGTCGCTGAGCTAACATCTGTGCCAGTCTTCCTCTATTTCGTATGTGGGATGCCACCACAGCATGGCTTGACGAGCAATGTGCAGGTCCACACCCGGGATCCGAACCCGGGAACCCCAGGCCACCAAAGCAGAGCGTGTGAACTTACCCAGTACGCCACTGGGCCAGCCCCCAAGTGTCATTTTCATAATCAAGAGTATCTTATCTTTTTATAGAATAAATTGTTGTATACAGTAATTCTGATTGTTAATGATATCACTCTCTTTTATCTTTATTTTGAATACTGGCTCAGCCACTACAGTGAATTAAAAATCTACAATTGTGCTATTGTCACATTCATCTCAGTTTACTAGGAGGAGTTGTCTTTCGCAATTTGTTGCTATGTTGCTTCATCACATAAAGTCAAATAATGCTATGACAATTAACAAACACATATACCAACCCCAGAGGGTTTTTGTGAAGACTAAATAATCTATGTAAAGAGCTCAATGCATTGTCTGGCACATAGCATGTACTCAATAAATGTTGGCTATTATTAGCAGTATTTTGAGATTAATATTGATACTTATGTTTTCCATTTGTTTGAATTTAACTACCTTTTGCCAATCATTTTTTAAAAGAATTTTATAAAAATTTGAAAGGAAATGCAGCAAAAGAAGGCACCGAAATTGAACTACGAGTCAAAGGCTTGATTTCTAAGTTTTGGTTCTCTTACATACTTGCTATACAAGCTCTAGGCCTCATTATACCCACCCGTATTGGTAGTGGGCCTCAAGAAAATCACTGTTCGGGACCTGGCCCTCCAAGCCTTTACTGTCATACAACAAGGCTTCCTGCCTTTAGCCACCACATTGTTCCCTAAATTAGTTAGAACTATAAACCCTCAGTTATAAACAAGATGATGCAATTTTGTAAAACTGTAATAGTCAGAAACGTAGAAGTGTGATTAGTTTTTAGTGATACAATTTGAAAGGACTAGTTGGATCACATGAAGACCATGAAAGGCTACAACTACACCCAGATAGCCCTACGCAGAGAGAAGCCCTCTGTCCCTCTCTCTGTAGCTGCCTGAGAATCAGGCCACACAGCCAACAGGTGCCCTGGCTGCTATGCAGGCTGGAACATGCTAGAGAACAGTTATCCTTCCCGTAACCAGAAAAGACAGCCCTAGCCCTCAGAGAAAAAGATAAAGCCCACTTCCTCCTGTCTGCCTTCAACGTACTATTGCAGGCCCTGGCTGGAGATATGAGGGCTGTAACTCTAGCCACCTCACTGAAGACCTGCCCCTTGCTAAGGATTATCAGAAGGCAGCCTGCAAAGCTTGCTTTGGTTTACTCATCTGATAAGTCTGTGTTCTCTGTGTAAGGGACCAATGGGTTAGAGGAAAAGAATGTGCTTTTAGATCTTCCTTTAGGATAGAAAATTGACCTTTAATCAACAATAAAATAGTATGATGCTTACCAACTAATGCTGTAAAGATCCATTAAAATAACAGATGTGAAAGCATTTTATAAATTCCAAAGTGATCTACAAACACAAAAGGAAGGGGATTGTGTTTAAATAAATAATTATAAGCAACTTAACTTGAATCAAAATCTGTGCTTCTGTACCATGTTCATGGATTAGAAGACTCAGTATTATTAAGATGTCAGTTTTCCCCAATCTGATCTATAGATTCAATGCAATCTCATTTAAAATCCCAGCAGGTTTTTTTGTAGAACTCAACACGTTGATTCTAAGATTTTATGGATAAGCAAAAGAATAAAATAAGCAAAACAACTCTGAAAAAGAACAAAGTTGGAGGACTCCCACTATCTAATTCCAAGCCTTCCTATAAAGGCACAGCAATCAAGACAGTATGGTATCAGCAAAATGATAGACACAGAGACCAATGGAACAGTAGAGTCCAGAAATAGACGCACACATACATGGCCAGCTGATTTTCAACAAGATGCCAAGGTAATTCAATAGCAAAAGGAAAATATTCTCAACAAATGGAGCTGGAACAATTCAACATCCATATGCAGAAAGAGTGGTCCTCCAACCTATATTTTGCATGACATAAAAAATTAACTTGAGGCCAGCCCGGTGGTGCAGCGGTTAAGTTCACACGTTCCACTTCTCGGAGGCCAGGGGGTTCACCGGTTCGGATCCCGGGTACAGACACGGCACCACTTGGCAAAAGCCATGCTGTGGTAGGCATCCCATGTATAAAGTAGAGGAAGATGGGCATGGATGTTAGCTCAGGGTCAGTCTTCCTCAGCAACAAGAGGAGGACTGGCAATAGTTAGTTCAGGGCTAATCTTCCTCAAAAAAAAGAAAAAAACTATAAAACTTCTATAAGAACACATAGGAAAAAAATCTTTGCTTGACCCCAAGTTAAGCAAAGAATTCTTAGATAAGACACAAAAAGGCACAAATCATAAAAGAACAAAACTGCTAAACTAGATTGCATCAAAATTAAAACTTCTATACTTCAAGACTTTGTTAAAAAAATGAAAAGAGAAGCCATGGACTGGGAGAAAATATTTGCAAAATACATATCTGATATAGAAATGGTATCCAAAATATATAAAGAACTCTCACAACTCAATAGTAAGAAAATGAATTCACTTTAAAAACCGGGCAAAAGATCTGAAGAGAGGCTTCACCAAAGAAGATATAAAAATGGTAAATAAGCATACAAAAAGGTGCACAACATCATTAGTCATTGGGAAAATGCAAATTAAAACCACAATGAGGGGCCAGCCAGTGATGTAGTGGTTAAGTTTGCGCATTCCACTTCAGCGGCCCAGGGTTCATGGGTTTGGATCCCAGGCACAGACCTACACACCACTCATCAAATCATGCTGTGGTGGAGTCCCACATACAAAATAGAGGAAGACTGGCATAGATGTTAGCTCAGGGACAACCTTCCTCAAGCAAAGAGAGGAAGACTGGTGACAGATGCTAGCCCACAGCTAATCTTCCTCACCAAACAACCACCACCACAAAAAACACAGTAAGATACCACCACACAGGCACTAGAATGACCAAAATTTTTTAAACTGAAATACCACTACCTCACACCCATTAGGATCACTACAATCAGGAAAAAAATAAAATAAAATAAACAGAAAATAACAAGTGTTGGCCATGATGTGGAGAAATTAGAACCCTTGTATGCTGTTGGCAGGAAGGTAAAATGGTGTAGCTACTCTGGAAAACAGTCTGGGGGGTTTCTCAAAAAATTAGAAATAGAATTATCATATGATCCAGCAGTCTCACTTATGGGTATATACATAAAACAACTGACAGCAGGATCTCCAAGAGATAATTACACACCCATATTCATAGCAGCATTATTCACAATACCCAAGAGGTGGAAGCAACCCAAATGTCCACTGATGGATGAATGGATAAACAAAATGTGGCATATACATACAATGGAGTATTATTCAGCCTTAAAAAGGAAGGAAATCCTGTCACATGCTTCAATATGATTGAGCCTTGAGGACATTATGCTAAGTGAAATAAGCCAGTCACAAAGACAAGTACTGTATGATTCCACTATATGAGGTAACAAGAGCAGTCAAATTCATAGAGACAGAAAGGTAGAATGGTGGTTGCCAGGGGCTGGGGGAAGAGGGAATGGAGACCTATTTAATGAGTACAGAGTTTCAGGAGGTTTTTTGTTTTTTGTTTTTCTGAGGAAGATTCGCCATGAGTTAACATCTGTGCCAATCTTCCTCTATTTTGTATGTGGGTCACCACCACAGCATGGCTGCCAACAAACACTGCAGGTCTGTGCCCGGGAACCAAACCTGGGCCGCTGAAGTGGAGTGCACCAAACTTAACCACTAGGCCATGGGGCCAGCCCTGAGTTTCAGTTTTATAAGATGAAAAAGTTCAGGAGATCGGTTGTACAACAATGTGAATATACTTAACACTACTAAATCATACACTTAAAAATGGTTAATATGGTAAACTTTAAGTTGCGTTTTTTACTACAATTTAAAAAAAACAACGGAAATACCAAGGCTGGAGAGAGTGCAGTCACTGGAACTCTCATACACCGCTGGTGGGAATGTGCAATAGTATAACCATTTTGTAAAACAGTTTGGCAGTTTCTCATAAAGTTAAATACACACTTACCATGTTTCTCAGCAGTTCCACTGCCAGGTGTTCACACAAGAACTGTATGTGAATGTCTATAGTATCCTTCTTTACCCACAACTGCCAAAAGGTAGAAACAATCCAAATGCCCACCAACTGATGAACGGATAAACAAACTATAGCACCTCCATACAATGGAATACTACTCAGCAATAAAAAGGAATGGACTACGGATAAATACAATGAAGTGGGTTGAATTATGTTCCCCAAAAAGATACGTTCAAGTCCTAACCCCAAGTACCTGTGAATGTGACCTTATTTGACAAGAGAATTTTTGCAGATGTAATCAAGTTAAGATGAGGTCATACCAGATGAGAGTGGGCCCTAAATCCAATGACTGATGGCTTTATAAGAGACGGGAGAGGGAGATTTGAACACAGAGACAAAGAGGGAAGAAGGTCATATGCAATGGAGGCAGAGAGTGGGGTGATGGAGCTACAAACCAGGGGACACCAAGGACTGGTGGCAACTAACACAAGCCAGGAGGAGCAAGGAAGGCTTCTTCCCTAGAGCCTTCAAAGAGCATGGCCCTACTGACAGCCTGATTTCAGACCTTCAGCCTCAGAACTGTGAGAGACGAAATGGCTGCTGTTTTAAGCCACCCAGTTTATGTTCTCTGTTATAGCAGCCCCAGGAAACTAACACACACAACAACATGGATGAGTCTCACGTGCACTATGCTACGTGGAAGAACTCGGCAGACTACGTATTTTTGATACCATTTACAGGACACACTGGAAAAGGCAAAACTACAGCTCAGTGGTTCCAGAGGCTGGGGGCGGGGGGGTGAGAGATCACACGGGGACATAAGGGAACTTTCTGGGGATGATGGAACTGTCCTATTTCTTGATTGTGGTGGTGATTATACAACATAGAACTGTATACCTAAACAAGGGCAATTGTACCATATGTAAATTATACTTCAGAATGTTTACTTAAAAAAGAAAACCTAGGGGCTGGCCCGGTGGCACAGCGGTTAAGTTCACACGTTCCACTTATCAGCAGCCCGGGGTTTGCCGGTTCAGATCCCGGGTGCAGACATGGCACCGCTTGGCAAAAGCCATGCTGTGGTAGGCGTCCCACGTATGAAGCAGAGGAAGATATGCATGGATGTTACCTCAGGGCCAGGGTTCCTCAGCAAAAAGAGGAGGATTGGCAGTAGTTAGCTCAAGGCTAATGTTCCTCAAAAAAAAAAAAAAAGAAAAGAAAATCTATGCTTCTGGGATTCCCTTTTTTCCTCAGTTTGTCAAGAAGAATCCTGGGAAGAGGGCTCCCATTGGCCTAACTATCCCCTAAAGGGATAATGTGAGGATCAAAATAATAACAATAATAGTTATATATTATAATGCATTGACTAAAATAAGAAACCACAAAATCATATATACAGAAATAAATAAATGTATAAATTGAAAGTTTGATGAGAATCAGGATAAAATATCTCCTCACAAAATATTTATTAATACAAAGAGGAAGTGTAACTTAACAGTGGAGAAGCCTAACAGACATCACCTTAATTGAGAAAAGTAACAGGCCAAATGAAAATCACCCACTTAGTGGGATACAATAACCACATCACTTCTGGGTTATTCTTGCCAAAGATGCATAGTCACGAAGAAATATCAGATAAACCCCAAATGAGGGTTATTCTACAAAATAACTGGCCTATAATCTTCAAAAGTCACAAGGTCACAAAAGTCAAAAATTATTTTTTTTAATGTCAAAAATAAAAGACTGAAAAACTGCTCCAGACCGAAGGGAACTAAAGACAATAACTAAATACATGTCATTCTGAACTGGATCCTTTTGCTATAGGGGACAGTAATGGACACTAGGTGAAACTTGAACGGCATCTGAGGATCAGACGGGAATAATGTATCACTGTTAATTTCCTGCTTTTGATGGTGCTATTTTAGTTATGTAGGACAATATCCTTGATTACAGGAAATACACAGTGAAATATTTTGGGGTGATATGGCATCAGGTCAGCAACTTATTCTCAAAGGGAAAAAACGTTACTTGTATGGTACTTCCAACTTTTCTGTAAGTTTGTGATTGTTTCAAAGTGAAAAAAGTATTCAAAGAATGAATCCCAGGAAGGCCAAGGCTGTCACTTCATCCCACTCCCCAGTGAAACAGGAGAGGGACCTGAGAGTAAATTCTTTATTCCTCTAAATCTGACAATAAAGTCACATTTATATAAAGACCACAAAACCAGGATCTCAAACACAACAAACTCTGACAATGCTCTATTTTCTTAAGCATGAAATCCAGCATAAAGCAGAGATCTACTTTATTTGGATACTGAATGATCCAAAAGGCCAACATATAAGACAGTTTGATCTACAGAAGCAGATCTCTAACATCAGCAGTACTATAGTGAGATTCCAATGTCATTATATTAAAGACAAGATTCCAGGGAAGTAGGATAGAAACATGTTTACATTGTACTTTTTCTAATCACCATTATAGTTAAGGGTTCCTATTAACACTCTCAAATGGAAGTCTCCAATTTAAATAATACTTTTGTACTATGGGACATAATCAAACAAGTGAACCCAGTTTTTACAACAAACAAAGATGACAGTACTTTTAAAATGGAGAGGCATCCAAAAGAATAAAGCTACGCTTCATCTTAAAGTTCATATCTCACCTTTAACACCAAATCTTAAATTGTGTAATTAGAATGACATGCTCCTGATTTTTCAGAGACTAGCATATCTAAGTAAGTCTAATTCTGTTCTTAACAAAAATATCATATACCATTGTCAAAACAATTCCACACTGTTTTGCACAAGGCTCTTTACTGACCTGAATGGTTAAAGCACCTGAGACACTGCACTAATCTAATGCAATACAGACCACTTACCTTTGCCTTAGATCTGCACTGTCCAACATGGCAGAAATGGCCACATGAAGGGAGAGAAATGTGGCTAGTCTGAATTGAGATGTACTTTAAGTCTAAAATACACATCAGATTTCAAAGACTTCATACAAAAAAAAGAATGTGAAATATCTCATTAACGTTTTTTATACTGATTATATATTGAAATGATAATATTTTAGTCGCTTTGGGTTAAATAATTATTTAAATAATATTAAAGTAAAGTATACGTTTCTTTTTCTTTACTGTAGCTACTAGAAAAGTTTAAATTACATAGGTGGCTCACGTTGTATTTCTTACTGGATGGTGCTGCATTAGACTATTTGTGAAATAACACAATCTTACGCTGCAGAAGCCAGGAAAGAGAATAATGATGGACTTCCCAGGAGAACATTGAATTGTATCAAGGTCCAGTTTATCCTTCAAGATCTAATCTTTTAAAATATAATCTTTGCCTATCTTTTTACACTCCAGTCAGTTTAAAGAAAGCAAATATCTGGAGGTACCTGAAACTCTGGCGCACTGCTCCGCAGCTGGCTCACATTTGGTAAGGATCCTCCATGGTACTGTGTAAGGCGCAGTTGCTGAAGCTTCTGAAATTGAACCTGGAAACAAAGCGATTTCAAGACTGTTGAGAGACGACAGCAAAGATCTGAAAGAAGCATCAAAGTATGGTGCTTTGTAGAGAAACGGTTCCAGAATGAAAGTCTTGGTTTCAATTTCTTCTCTACTTAAAACCTCCAGGTTTCAAGTGCCTTCTGGCTTGATTAGTCTATTTTTGGAAAGAATTTATCCAGGTTCCAAATGCCCCATGCACCATGACAGCTAGGGACTCTTGCAAGGTCTTTGAGGGTGTATGTGTAGGCATGCAGGCACAATCTTTAACAACCCAATAAAAGAATTTCTCAAAGGAAAACTAAGCCTCTATCTATGACTCTAACACATTAACCGTTTTTCCTTCCCCATCATGCTTTTTTTCAGTCTCCATTTACATTTATGTGTAATAACTGCACAGTTGTGACCATAAAACATAGGTACAATCTCACATGCTTACATCATAAGTCTTTTCTATGATATTACATAATCATTTTCAATGGCTACATAACATTTCCTCTTCTGAATTATTCCCTTAGAACATATTCCAAAGAATAATTCCTAGGTTTGGGTATGGGCCTTTTGATGGCTCTCAACACATACTGCCAAAATGTTTTCCCAAAGGGTATACCAATATATACATGAGAAAACAGTCTCACCAAAAAACTCACTAACACTCGATATTATCATTAATTGGGGGTAAAGAAGAAGGCCAATTCAACAGGTATAAAATGGTATCCCACTGTTTTAAGATGCCTTACTTCTGCAAGTTCTTCCTTCATTTTCCAAAAGGCAGTAAACTGGTTACAGTTCTTGTAAACCCCAAAGTGGTCATTTGGTCTTTAAGAGTTCTGTTTCTTAAATAATAAATTTCTTCTGTGGTTATATAACCCTTGGCACTTATAATTCAAGTAGGGAAGAAAGGGTAGACAGGAACCCTGAGGCAGATTTTTACCCTTTCATTACTCTCTGTCTTTGTCTAATGATAATAATAATAATTACCAGATCTGAGCCCCTAAGACAAGCCAGATGCTGCCCTCAGACGCACTGCCCACTTCATCCCTAACCCTCTCCACAACCACCACGGGAGACTACATTATCCTGCTTTTGCAGACCTGGAGCCCCAGACCTAGGAAGTTCAGAGACTTGCACAAGGTCACACAGCAAGAAGAGGCCAAGCTAAGGCTGTCTAACTCAAAACCCACATTCTTATTTCTGACATATTCTTTTCCTTTCTTCTATTTCTCCCTCGATGGTCACACTATTTAAAAGTTCAGAGAAAAGTGAAGTTTGATTGACCAAAAGCATTGCTGTGCCTATGAAGCTCTCTGATTTTGTTTTTACATTTATTATGATAACTTTCAAATACATATAAAATAAAGATGAGTATAATGAAACCCCATCTATCTTCCAGCTTCAATAATTATCAACTTATGTCCACTCTTTTTTTTTTAATTTTTAATTTTTATTTATTTATTTATTTTTTAAAGATTTTATTTTTTCCTTTTTCTCCCCAAAGCCCCCCGGTACATAGTTGTGCATTCTTCGTTGTGGGTTCTTCTAGTTGTGGCATGTGGGACGCTGCCTCAGCGTGGTCTGATGAGCAGTGCCATGTCCGCGTCCAGGATTCGAACTAACGAAACACTGGGCCGCCTGAAGCGGAGCGCGCGAACTTAACCACTCGGCCACGGGGCCAGCCCCAACTTATGTCCACTCTTGATCCATCTTTACCCCCTCTGCTATCACAGCACCCCACTAAAAGAAATCCCAGGCATTCCGTATTTCAATATGCATCTCCAAAAAATAAGGACTTACATCTGTCTGGAAGTTTTAAAAGTATACAAAACCCTTTGGCAGCCTTAACTTCCTTATACCCACAGTATCTGATTTCTCAAACATATTGCCCTGGGAGATGGCTATAATCTATTAATCAAAACCCAGATCTGAGAGCCAAATACGAGAAGGAGGACATGGTGAGCTTTTTCCATCTATCAGCTGAGTTATAAGAATAAAGTCTCAGCTTTTGATCTTAACATTCTCAAAGCACTTACCAGAAGCATTTGACTCTATCCTTGAAATTCTCTAGGCAAAATTCTCAGCCCCCTTGATCCAAAGCCTTTGATCCCTTCTTCCATCAATCCATCCATTTACTCACTTACATAAAAATTTTTTTTTTCTTCACTTTTTTTTGAGGAAGATTAGCCCTGAGCTAACTACTGCCAGTCCTCCTCTTTTTGCTGAGGAAGACTGGCCCTGAGCTAACATCGTGCCCATCTTCCTCTACTTTTTATATGTGGGATGCCTACCACAGCATGGCATGCAAAGCAGTGCCATATCCGCACCCGGGATCTGAACCGGCGAACCCCGGGCCACCGAGAAGTGGAACGTGAGAACTTAACCGCTGAGCCACCGGGCCGGCCCCCATAAAAACTTGTAACTGTGTGTCAGGTACCGTGCCAGGCTCTGGCTTACTCAGAGGAAAACATGCCAAAGTTCCTGCTTTCAGAGTCCTCACAAAGGCTTCAACTCTTACCCAAAAGCCGTGACACTTCAACCAAGCTAAATTCTAAATCTAGCTAGAGACCTGCTTTCAGCTGAGCTGAAGGCTCTCTCGCAGTCTCCTATATCTGCTCTCCCTCCCACAGCTCCTATTTCTGGAGCTTTCCAAGACCAGTGCACTACAGTAAAAAGAGCACTGGAGCTGGAACTGGAAGACCTCACTCTGTAACCTGGAACTCCCCTGGGGTTGGGCAAACTATTCTGCCCTCTATTTCACAAAGACAACGTAAGGGTTATAAGAGAGGATAGACATGACGGTGTAAAACGTAAAGCTCTGGACAACTTCCCAAAATACTATCTTTATTGTTGATATTCTCAACTATCTTTTTTGTTTTTAAGGATTGGCACCTGGGCTAACAACTGTTGCCAATCTTTTGTTTTTTTTCTGCTTTATTTCCCAAACCCCGCACCCGCCCCCCCGCCCCCGGTACATAGTTGTATATCTTAGTTGCAGGTCCTTCTAGTTGTGGGATGTGGGACGCCGCCTCAACGTGGCCTGACGAGCGGTGCCATGTCCGCACCCAGGATCCGAACCCTGGGCTGCCGCAGCGGAGCACACGAATTTAACCACTCGGCCATGGAGCCGGCCCCTCAACTATCTTCTAAACCCTTGAATAATTTTGATATTTTCCTCTTTTAAAATTCAGAATCATTGAGCTAGAAAGAACTGTAGGGACTGTCTTCCACACCATCATGCTCACTGGTGATGAAAATGAGAACCAAAGAATGACTAGCCTAAGGCGGAGAGCACCAACTGGCAGGAAACGGGCCACGTTTAGCCTTGAGAGTTCTGTATGACCCACATGATACCTACTCAATGCTTGAAATTTTAACTTTAAAATTGGCAGACTGCATAAATATCTGAATTTCCAACTTCTCTTGATTGAGAGATCAGACAACACTAAACCCACATTCTTGCATGGCAACAATGCCCAGCGCTGAGAAGGGACCGCCCCCTTAGACGTGGCTTGGGTTCCCCCGTTGTCGAGTCCTCATTGTACCCTATTATTCCTCCACTACGACCCGAGATCAGCAACCATTTATCATCTCATTCCTGGCCCCTTCACTCCTTTTCCTCAACTGCCTCACCCTGTAACTTGAGTTAACAACTGTTAGCCTATAGTCACACATTTTAGTGGAATTTCCTTCAATGTCTTTATGAAATGAGATCTAAGCCTCACTAATTCCTTTTTGAAAAGGTCTCTAATAGTCAACACAATCCCAAACAAAACCCCAGCAGGCCTTTTTATAGAAACTGACAAGATAATTCTAAAATTTACGGATGTGCCAATAACCTACAGTAGCCAAAGCAATTTTTAAAAAGAGCAAAATTGGAAGACTTAAGTTACTTCATTTCAAGACTAATTATAAAGCTACAGAAATCCAGGCTATTACCCAAAAGAGAGATGTATAGATCAACAGAACAGAAGAGAGAATCCAAAAATAGACCCACACATATATGGCCAATTGATTTTTGAGAAAAGCATCATAGCAATTCAATGGGGAAAGAAAAGTGTTTTCAATAACTGCCACTGGTACAATTTGATATCCTTATGGAAAAAAAAGCAGCTGAGTATACAGACATTCAGCGTGACAGTCAGATTCAAATCGCAGCTCAGCCACTTACCAGCCATGCAACCTTACCTCTCAAGCAAAATGAAGAACATTCTAGAAACACACTCCATAGGGTTATTATGAGAACTACGTGAGATAATGAATATAAAGAGATCAGCACAGAGCCTGGCAAAGATAACACTCAACATTTAGCCCAAACCTAATCTTTCTAGTCTCCTTTCTCCACCCCTCTCAGAGGCCTCGCTACTCCATAACGTATCTAATTTATTTTAATCTAAAAATAATGGTTTTTTAAATATTCAAGCCAAATTAACACTCCAAGTCGATGTGCTGAGTTTATCTGGCGGTTTCTCAACACTACAAGTTGTCCTTCTAAGCCGACCTTCTTGAACAAGTTCCCAACCTTGTCTCCATTTTCTCCCATCCATTCCTCAGTGCCCCACAACCTCCCTTCCACCCAGCACTCTGCGGACACAGCAACTCTCCCCAAGGTTAGCAACGACCTCCACGTGACCGGACCAAAGCACACGTCCTTATCACGCCAGACCCAGTCAGCAGCACCAGGCTCAGCTGGCTGACACTCCTTCCTCTTAAAAAGGATCCTCCTGGCTTTTCTCCTACCTCTGGGTGCTCTTCAGTCTTTTTTTCTGGTTCCTCCTCCTTGCCCTCCCCTATAAATGGTGGAGCTTCTTGGGCTTCTCCTAGGCGCTCTTCACACCTCACTCTACAGCAGGGGTCATAAACTCAAATGCCTACAGGTGCCAGTATGGAAGATAACTAAGTGAAGAGGGCTGGAATGACTGTGAGGAACACCACAGGGAGTGGTAGGGACTGTGGCAAACTGAAAAACATATACATGCCCTATCTAATGGGGGCAGCCACTACTCAGCTCCAGGCAACTGCTGCCATGCAGAAATGTAGGGTGAATGTTGTTAGATAATCTCGTTTTTCAAAAGAAGCCAAAGTCCAGATTTTAATATAAAATCTCAACATTCATTGTTGGCCCTAGTTTTTTTAAAAAAACACATTTGCCTTCCCCCTACCACCCCAAAATACATCAGAGGGCCAAATTAGAATTTAGGCCACCAACTTGCAAGATCTGTTCTAGAAATTCTTCCTAGGCAGCTGAATCTACTCCCACAGCTACACACCAAAGATTCCGACGTTTATATCACTAGCCTGAACTTCCCTCCTGAGCTCCAGGACCGCACACAAACTGCTTGCTGGACCATCTCTACTTAAACTTTGCCTCTCAGCACCTCGAACTCAGCATCTCTTGACATTGAGGAGTCTGCTCCCGACTTACTCTTGCCAGTGCTCCCTCTCTTAAAGGAGGACATCCTGAAATGGCTCAAGTCTGAAAGCTGAGGATCATGCTCGAGTCCTCCCTCTCCCTCACTTCCCTCAACCGTTCACCAAGTCTGGTCCTTTCTACCTCCTAAGTATCAGTCTGTTCCCGTCTCTGCCTCCCTGTTGCTATCAGCCCAGTCAATGCCATCATCACATCTCCCAGACTAGTGTTTCAACCTCCAAACGGTTTCTCTGCTGCCTCCTCCTCTTTCCACCCACCATTCTGGAGCTAGAGGCATCGTTTAAAACGCAAAGTTCCCCTGGTTCAACAGCTGCAATGACTTCCCACTGTCCTCAGGATCACATCCCAAACCTCGTCTCTACAATCTGACCTCTGTGAATGCCTCAACTCAAATCGCCCTCCTCATCCCCTCGTAGAAACTTTGCCCCCTGTGCTGGAACATTCTTCCTCCCTCAACACATAAGCATATACCCCCAAATGCCTTCCCTACTCCCAGGAATCCTCCGGGCCACTAGATGAGGTGAGGACTCCCTACCACACACTCTCAGAGCTCCATCTGCTTCTGCCTTTGTAACAGTCAACAAAATGTGTCCTTACTTGTCAACTGGATGTCTTTCCCATAAAATCCTAAAATCCATGAGGAGACTGTGTTTGGCCGACTCACCACTATATCCCCAGTGTCCATCCTAACTCCTGACACACACTAGGGACTCAGTAAGTACCTGCTGAACAAATTAATAAGCTCTTTGAAGCGAGACACCACATCTTCAGCTCCCCCACGCACACCCCCTAACTACAGTGGGCACTCTAGTACCGACAGATTAACAAAGGAACAAAAGGACGGCCTCCTTCTGCGCGTACCTGCCTCTCCTTCCATCCTCGCCTTACCAGCCCAGGTACCACCTCCGAACTGAGCCTCCTAGGATTCTCTTCTCAGAATTTTCCCACTGCTTCCTGAGAAGGCTGAACCCCTAAAGCTAGAGTAAAACATTCTCCATAATCTAGTCCATCCCACCTACTAGGCAAACAGGATTTAACTCCAACTCTGAAGGATTAGCTGTGATTATGCAGAGAAGGACCTGAAGCCCAACACATGCTCAGAGAGGTAAAAGTACTGAGACTGATTAGCAATGTCTGCCCCATGAGTAAGCATGTCTGCCATAAACCGGGAATGGAAAATCAGTATATCTGCCATGCGGTTACCAATAAAGAACTAGATGGATTCTTCTGCACCTGGGATCTTCAGACCCTTGGAGGTTCACACATACGCTTGGGGATCTAAGAGTTCTCTATGAGAAGTGTTAAGTTTTGTGACTTTATTAGGAAAATAACCCTTAAAATTTTTAAATATTATTGGGGCCGGCCTGGTGGGGCAGCGCTTAAGTTTGCACGTTCCACTTCGGTGGCCCAGGGTTCGCCAGTTTGGATCCCGGGTGCGGACATGGCACTGTTTGGCAAGCCATGCTGTGGTAGGCATCCCACATATAAAGTAGAGGAAGATGGCATGGATGTTAGCTCAGGGCCAGTCTTCCTCAGCAAAAAGAGGAGGACTGGCAGCAGCTGGCTGAGGGCTAATCTTCCCCCCCAAAAAAAATTTTTTTTAAATATTACTGGCAAATTCAGTGTTATCATTTGCCTTCGTGTTTATGAATACAGTGGAGCCCAGTAGTATTACTGTACTAGCAATGGGTAGAGCAGAAAAGAATACAGGCAGAATTAACATGTAAATGATGTCCTGTACCAGGTGAAGGGCAAAGTGACACCATGATTTTGTGGTAATCAGAACAGAGAAGAGGAGTGGCCTGAGTTATCACATGGGGCACAGCTCATCAGGCCTGCTAAACTCAAGAGAATCTGAGCTATAGTGGTTAGCCGCATATTCACAGTGAGAGCTTCAATTCAGTTCAGCACAACAGCATTTCTCACATTAAATTAATGTTGTTACTCTGAATTTATTGAATTTATTTTTACCTTTGGTTGAATTTATTTTGTACATGTGTTTTAGTTTGCAGTTGTATCACAGCTTTAAGCAAAGGATGTTATATGTGAGTTTATGTCTGAACACAATTGAGTAACATAATCAAATTCATTTAAAGTGAACACTGAGGATCTGTGAAAAAATTTTGCCTTTAAAAGAATCTGTACATTACTCATGGCTTCATCCGTCAGGGATGTTTTAAAGGGAATTCATGAATTGGGTGAGAGATTGGATCCACTCTAGGTATACAGACATATAGAGTGTTCGTATTTGTACATATACAATTTATGTATCTAAACAACACAGGCCCCAGCATTAATCCTCAGTTTTCACACATTCTCCTCAATGTGCTCTGAGCTTGTAATGTTCATCCCTGAATCGAACCAAGATCACAAACGTAAACGCCTGTGGATATCAGGCAGGTAATAAATGAGTGAAGCTAGTAAGGCGTGAGAAAAAAAATTTTTTTTTTTTTTGGCAAGGAAGACTGGCCCTGAGCTAACATCTGTTGCCAATCTTCCTCTTTTTTTTTTTTCTCCCCAAAGCCCCAGCACATAGTTGTATATTCTAGTTGTAAGTCCTTCTAGGTCCTCTATGTGGGACCCCACAGCACGGCTCAATGAGCAGTGTGTAGGTCTGTGCCCGGGGTGCAAACCCATGAACCCAGGCTACCAAAGCACAGCTCTGGAACTACCACCACTACACCACCGGGCCAGCCCCCAGAAAAAAGTTTCTTGAAATCCTCAGTCTTCTTTATCCACATATTTTTTTCTCAGCATGACAGAAGTGTAAGTGTAAGAAATATTTCACTTTCCCCTTAACTTCACTAAAAGAAAACACCATCGAAAATATGACAAATGGCAAGTGACACCTAGCCCCAGTGTGGGGGATCATGACAGGGTGTGGTGACAAGTGTGGCCAACTAGAGAATTCACGCTCCATTGGCGGGGCAACCACCACCCAGCTCCAGCTCCATTCCCATATGACTGTCATATGGGAATTCAGGATATATATAGAGAAAGAGAGAGAAACAAAAGAAAAAAGAAAGAAATTTTGATTTTTAAATGAAAATCTCACAATTAAAAAATTCTGGCAACAGAGTCAAGCAGTTTTCCCAAACACAGCGCTAGCCAAAAAAAAAAAAAAAAAGATGCCTGCAGCTCGCTGAGCCAGGGACCGCCAGTTTGCAACTCTGTTCTCAGCTCTTCTTCAAGCTGCGCCCCCGGCCCCAGCATCTGCAGATCCTCCCCCATCATCCCGATGGTCCTTCAAGGTCAGCCTTCAGGATGCTCAAGGCCGGCCCCGCTCAGGCCGACCCTCCTCCGGGTCCCGCGCGCACGCTCGCGCCGGCTCTCCATCCTCCACCGCTTCGCTCAGCAGCCAGCCGACCTCGCCGGTGTTTGTCCCGGCTCGCGCCTTACTCATACCCCCGCGCCCCCCTCGGTCTCCTGCAGCGCCGTGCACCTTGCCGGGTCTCAGGAAACACCGGGAACCGGACTCGAGGAAGCGCCTCCCAGGAGCGCGAGGAGCAAAGCCTCACACTCGCCGCGGGATCACACGCCGGTACCCGGCCCCGAAGCGGCTTTGCGGGCGACGGCGGCCCGCGGCCCTGCACGCCGAGGGGGTGGAGGTTCCGAGCAACGCGGGGCCGCGCCGCCCGCCTCCGGGCCCTTCGCGATTTCCTCTCGGGGCTGCCGGCGCCTCCCCCGCGGCCGCTCCGCCCGCCCCGGCCCCCGCACCGCGGCCCGCGCCGCAGTCCCCCCTGCGCGGCGTCCGCCAACAGCCTGGGGCGCCGGTAGGCGGGGAAGCCCCGAGGCCGCGGCCGCCCGCCCGCCCCGCTCCCGCGCGCCCTCTCCCCGCCGGCCGGTCCCGCCCGCGCCCCTGGCCGCCCGCGCCGGCGCAGGCCCTCACCCGCGACAGGGTGAGGTCGGTCATGAGCTGCTCGAAGGCCCGCGTCTCCTCGGCCTGCCGCTGCGTGTGCAGCGCGATCTTCTCACTGAACTTCCGCGGGTTGGCGCTGCCCGAGCCCGGCGAGGCGGCCATGGTGCGGGCCGGCGCCGCCGCAGGGGCACGCGGCGGGCGCGGGGCCTGCGCCTCCGCCCGGCCGTCCGTCCGTCCGCAGGCCGCCCAGGCCGCCGCCCGAAGCACGGCCTCCGGCGCGACCCGGCAGAGGAGCCGCCGCGGCCCCACAGCCCGCGAGCGGCCGGGAGCGCGCCAGGCCCGCCCCCGCGCGCCGGCCCCGCCCCCATACGGCCCCGCCCACCCAGCGCCGGCCCGGGCGCCTGGACAGGCCCCGCCCACCCGCGCGCCAGCCCCGCACACGGCCTCTCGAGCCCGCCACACGGCGCCCCAGCCCGGCCTCCGGAGCCAGCCAACCGACCCCGGCCTGGCCTCCCGAGCCCGCCGCCAGCCCCGGCCCAGCGACTCCAAGCCCGGCGCAGGAGCCCGCGGCGCGCAGAGACACAGGAAACCCCGTCAGCAAAGCGAAATGGCTCGGCCGCGTGGGAGAAGCCCCGGGCCCATGTTACTGCAATACTCCCATTTGGGGAAATCCTGGCCTTTGGATTTACGTGACGATTTTGGAACGGTTTTAACACCCTTCTCCCCGTTCCCACAATTACAACGATTTACTTCAGGGGCGGAAAAGCGGGCGACCTAAGCTTGAGCCGGCCTCTCGCTTGGTCCCAGGCTGCGGGGCCCGCGGTCCCCCCGCCCCCAGCCCTCTTCCACCCGCGCTGCGCTCCGCTGACAGGCGCGGAGGCCCACCCAGGAGAGAAGTGCCTTCATCTGGATCTCAGTTTGTAAACTATCTCCTGATGTGCACGAACTTGAGACACCATCCCCGCCCCGGTGGAACCTCGTGGCTCCTCAGCCCCGGCCCCTTTTCAGGGTCCTCTCCAAGGCTCCTTGTGGTCTCCGCAGACTCCGGCTCCAGCCAGGGCTCAACCTCACCTGTCACCAGCCCGTCAGCCTCAACGGTTCTCCTCCTCCTTCACAGTCCAGAAGCGACTCTCAGCACAAATGCGGATGTGCATAAAGATGTTCTGGACAGCTCTGAAGAGGGTCTGTGTCTTGTAGATTAGGAAATATTAGAGACATGCAGAAGGATGCAAAAAATAATAACATCCACGACCTCCGCTATCAAGATTAAACATTTCAAAACATTTTGCATCATTACTTGGTATTTATTAAAGAAGTATAAAATCAAACACAAGTAAAGCCCCACCCTGTTCTTTCTGCTTCCTCTCTAGAGATAGTCACTGTGCTCGGATAGTTAGTGGACATCATTCCCTTTCGTGTTTTTATGCTTTTATTGCATATGATATATGGATCCACCAACTGCTTATGGAATACCAATTTTTAAATTTTACAAAAATGACTTCATGCTGAATAATCTTTTGCAACTTTTTTCTTTTACCGTCACGCTTTTGAGATTCATTTGTGTTGATTCGTTTGTTTTAACTATTACACAGTATTTCATTATGTTTTTCATGTCTCACATGTAGCTGGATTTTTTAGGAAATTTAATATGAGAATATATTAACTAGAGTTTAGCTTATTTTATTAATTATAATTGGATTTATTCTGTTTATTTTGTGCTATTTACAAGGCTTTTTATTTATATTTTATTTTCTGCTTTCCTGTTATATTGTCTGAGCTCAGTTTCAGAGAACAGACGTCATTCTAGATGGTTTAAGTACAAAAGGATTTATTACAGGGTATAAAATGGCTTAAGGACTTGTTGGAGAGCTGAAAAAGCAGACTCCTGGTAGAATGTTCAGGAATGACTCTGAGAGCCATGCTACAGAACCAGGGCACCAAAGGAGCCACTGCCTCTTCTAAAATCTGGAAGCCACCTATTGAATTGGAAAGCTATCACTACACTTGCCAGCTCCTGAACCAGATGGCTGTTGTCATGATAAGAAGCCACTGCAGGAAAATCAGATGCCTCCACAACAGTCCTCACCAACAGAACAGCACACACACAGGCTCTGCTTCCCTTCTGCCTTACAAATCAAATAAGAGAGAAAATGTGATTGAAAGAGGCAAAATTGCTTCCAGAATCCTGGCTATAACAACATCTAGGAAATGGAGTTGTAGCCTTCCAGCTTCTGAAATACAGGAAGACGCAGTAGGACACTGGAATGGAGGTTGAGCTAAATCCACCATATTCATCCACCAGTTCACCAATGCAGGTATCTATCTTTTTTTTCCCCCCTGAGGAAGATTCTCCCTGAGCAACATCTGATAGGCTGCCTCTATTTTTTAGTATCTAGGTTGCCAGCACAGCATGGCCACTAACAGAGCAGTGTAGGTCCCCACCTGGGAACAGAACCTGGCCACTGAAGTGGACTGGGATGAGCTTAACCACTAGGCCACCAAGGTTGGCCCCAATCTAATCATTTTTAATTTAATTTAGTATTTTTTTTCTTGTGAGAAAGATTGGCCCTGAGCTAACAAATCTGTTGCCAATCTTCCTCTTTTTGCCTGAGGAAGATTGTTGCTGAGCTAGCATCTGTGCCAATCTTCCTCTTTTGTATGTGGGATACTGCCACAACATGGCTTGATGAGCGGTATGTAGGTCTGTGCCCAGAATCCAAACCGGCAAACCTTAGACCATGGAAGCAGAGCATGCAAATGTAACCCCTATGCCACCAGGCCTGCCCCTAATTTAATTTTTTAACCAAATAAATACATGTGAATTGTTTAACAATAGTTTTACAAGGTCTATAATTTCAAAAAGAAGTAATTCCCAATTCCCACTGTAAATGTTTATCCTGCTGTTTTGTGATTTTTTTTTTCTATTTTAGATATTAACTATGCATTTTCTATTATGAAATAGCAGAAAATTTGGCTATTTTGTGCCCCCAACAAAAATATGACTTTCCCTGCTCCCATTCTTTCAGTGTAGTTATATGATAATTTGTGGTAAATCAATATTAAGTGTTTACAGAGAGTCCTATAGTTCCATTTTTGTACAAATTTTTTTTTAAGATTTTATTTTTCCTTTTTCTCCCCAAAGCCCCCTTGTACATAGTTCTGTATTTTTAGTTGTGGGTCCTTCTGGTTGTGGCATGTGGGATGCCGCCTCAACGTGGCTTGATGAGTGGTGCCACGACCGCGCCCAGGATGCGAACCGGTGAAACCCTGGGCCGCCGAAGCAGAGCGCGTGAACTTCACCACTCAGCCACCGGGCTGGCCCCCAAATTTTTTTTGGAGTTAAAAATTGCCTCTTTTTTATTTGCTTAAATTTCTCTCAACCCATTGTAAATCCTTTCCCCAACTCTCTGATTCATAGTGTTTGTATTTGCAGCCCCCTCTCTCCCGCCTTCTGGTGCCTCTGGTCCTCTCTCTGGAGTTCTCTGAAGAACTGTGAAAGACATTACTGAGTCTGTGACTGATCGGGTTCAGGGGAGCTTCTCTCCTGGAGCACTTGGCCTCTGCTCCGTCCTGGACTGGCTGCCCTGCGGGCCCACTGTGTGCTGTGGTGCTAGCTCGCCCCTCGTCATCACCCCGAGGGCTCCTTCATCTCCCGTCTTCTGACCTCTGCTTCCTGCATCCCAGGTTGTCCTCTTGCTTCACGTACTCCTTCATGTTAGTGGAGAACATTCTCCAATGGTTTCCTGAGGAAAAAAAGAGTCCATAAAAAATAAAATCCTTGAGACTTTATGTGTGTGCAGATGTTCTCATTTTATTCTCAGACTTGATTGATAGTTTGGCTAAGAGTCTTCTTCGTCAGAAATCCTTTTCACTTAGATCTTTGAACGTATTGCTTCACTGTTTTCTCACTTCCAGAGTTGCTGTTGGGAGGGCTGCTCACGTTCTGTTTCCCTTTCCTTTGTAGGCGACCTGGTTTTCTGAGGGCTGTTGTTGTTTATTTTATTTTTGTCTTTTCTCACCTTCTCTGAAGGCTCAGCATTCTGATGTTTTACGCCGACGTGCTTTGGTGTGGGGCTTTTGTTGTCCTTCATTGCGCTGGGCAACGGGTGTGTTTGTGTGAAAACTTGACATTCGTATCCCTCAGTTCTGGGAAACTGTCTTTTTGGCATTTTTCTTCTCCTCTTTTTCTTTACTATTTCTTTCCAGAAATTCTGTTAGTTAATGGGTCTTCTAGATTGGTCTTCTAATTTTCCTACTTCTTTCTCTCCTATTTCCTGTTTCTTTGTCTTTTGTTGTTCTCTTGCCTGCTACATTTTCTCAACTTTATCCTCCAACCCTTTTGTTGAACTTTTATTTCTGCTATTATATTTTTAGTTTCTGAGAGCTCTTTCCTGATTTCTGAATGTTTCTTTTCTGGTAACATCCTGTACTCATTCATGGATGTGCTATTAATTATAGGTTATCTCTGTTTTAAAATTTTCTTCCACTCCTTGCATTGTCTGTCTCTGTTTTGTCCGAGTTCATTTTTTTAGTTTGTTCGTTTTGGTCTCCATCTAGAGACTTTCCTCACACTTCTGGTGATCCTTCATTCTCGATTCATAATTAAGACAGAGACACTAAATATGTATAGAGCCCTTGTTTCTAGAAATAAAAAAGGCTTAAAATATATTTTTAAATATATTTTGTAGCAGAGGTTGCTAGTTGTCTTCCAATATTCATTCTGCTCTCCCTCCTTTATCAAAAGAAACTCTTAAGTTTTAGCCTCGTGCAACATTGCCTGGCTAAAACCAGCTAAAGACTTCATTTCCCATGCTCCCTTGCAGATAGTTATGGTCATGTGACTGTGTTTCACCCAACAGGATGTGAGCAGAAGCAAGAGAGGCAACTTTGGGATCAAGCCCTTAAATAAAAAGGAGAATGGCCTTCTTTTTCAAACTCTTCTCTCCTGCTCACTGGCTGGGATGTGGGTGTGATAACTGGATCCGGAGCAGCTATCTTAGCCAATTAGGTGAAAACTGTGTTGAAAATGACAGAACACTGGTAGCAAAAGGACCTGGGTCCCCATCCTAGTGGAACCAGTGTTAGCTCTCGACTGATTCTAGACTATTACATGACTGAGAGATAAGCATTGACTTCGTTTAAAACCCTGTTATTTTGGCCTTTGTTACAGGAACCAAACCAGGACCTCTTATACTTAAATAGAAAAATGTTTGAAAACATATGAAGATATGGTTAACAGTAGTTGTCTTTGGGGATATAGCAACTATTGGGAAACTTTTATCTTCTACTTTACACTTTTCTAAATTATTTGGGTTTTTAAAAACAAGTATGTATCACTATTAAGTTCAGGAAAAAATAATAAAGAATACCATTTTGTTTTAAATAACTGACTGAAACCTCTGTGTGCCTGTGTGGGGCTTCCTGACTGGTAAGCTCACTGTAGGCTGAGTGGAGACCTAGATTTTTCATTGTGTGTCCCTCAAATAACAATATCTCTAGAATTTTTTTTTTCACTTGGGAAGATCAGTTTCTCCTGCCTGAAGAATCTTCCAGTTTGCTATCCAGAAGTATAAGCCTGGCTGCTGGCATTCTGTGAGCCAAGAGGAGAAAGAGAGCTATGGGTCTCTCCATTTGATGTGATAACTTTCTCTCAGTCCCACTGTTTTCAGATGACACCTCAATCCCAGCTTTTTTTCTGCCTCTCTCTAAGTCCAGACGCTCTCTGGCTCGGTTTCCCCAGAGTGAAGCTCTTGTCTACAGTCACAGAGGGAAGGGGTAGTCACCTAGCTCTGAGCACTTGGGGAGAGGATCTGGGCATCCCGCTGCTCCTTGTACCCAGTTTTGATCACTATTTGTATTATCAGCCCTGTCTCTCCCCTCTTCTGGTGCCTCTGCTTCTCTTTCTGAAGGTCTTTGGTGTAAAACATCTTGCTTCTTAGTAACTTTTCCCCTTTCCCCTGGTTCTCAGGTGCTTTGGTTTCAGCTCTCTGTGTTCTGCTTTGTTGATGACTATTGGTTCATGTGTGGTGAGCCGTGGCTAGGCCTGGCACTGGAAAGCCCCTATCTGGACAAAAGTTAAAAGTTAAGGCACATGCAAGGAGAGGTTGCATCAGTGGACACACCAAGAATGTCAGGACCCTGACCCTGGACCTGGAATCAGGACCCAGATGACCTGGCTTGCAGAGCGGCAAAATTCTTTCCCCTCATGCTACCATAGCCTCATTTGTTTCCAGGTGCTGATATGGCCGCTCTGGCAGAGGTAGAATTAAAAACCTGGAACTTTGTTTTGAAGCTCCTCAGGCCTGTTGATCATAGCCACCACCATCCTGAGCATCCCGCTATGAGGAATAGAAGGGAGACACAGGGAATTCACACTCATGAGATGTACCCTTTGTCTAAATCAGAGATTGGCAAGCTTTTCTCTGTAAAGGGCCAGATAGTAAATATTTAGGTTTTGCAGGCCATTTGGTCTTGTCTCCTTGTAACTATTCATCTTTGCCATTGTAGCATGAAAGCAGCCATAAGCAACACATAAATAAATGGACATGTCTGTATTCCAATAAAACTTTATTTACAAAAACAGACTGTGGGGTGGATTTGGCCCATTGACTATGGTTTTCTGACCTCTGGTCTCAGTTGTTCTAATACTTGTCTGTAAGAGAATCACTCAGTATCTGTGAGTATCAATTATTTTCAGGTCAAACTCAGAACTTTGAAGACATTTTTTTTTTTTTTGTCTTCTGGCCCGTTTTGTTGCAGTTGCTGTTACTGTTAGCTTAAGTGCTGTTCCTTTGTAGATGATCTGTCTCCTCTCCTTGGTTACTTAGAGGTTTTGTTACAGTGTGTTGAGTTGTAGATTTTGTTTTTGTTTTTAATCTTGTTTGGAACTCAGTATATTTCAGTTTCAAGACCCATATCATTTAGGATTAGATTTAGCTGTAACAGAAAACCTCCCAAAAAGTGACCTTAAACGAGATGAAAGTTTATTTCTCTTATGTAAAAGTCAAGGAACTATTTTGTTGCTCTGCCCTTCATGGCCTCGACTTCATGGTGCAACATGGTGGCATCTACATTCTAAGCAGCAAGATGCATGAAGGTGAAAAGAAAGGGAAAAGGGCCCATGCACTCTGTCTCTTAAGGGAGGTTCTCAGAATCTGCTACATGAACTTCCTTCTATATCCATCCTATTCAACAGAACTTAGTTACATGGCCACCCCTACATAAAAGACAGCTGTATGCCCAACTAAGAATCACAATTCTGCTATGATGGAACAGTGGTTCTCAAACTTTAGCATTCATCAGAATTGCTGGAGAGCTTGTTAAAACAGACTGCTGAGCCCCACTTCTGAGTTTCTGATTCAATAGGTCTTGGATGGGGCTGAGAATTTGCGTTTCTAACAAGTTCACAGGTAATGCTGATGCTACCTACTCTGGGACCTCACTTTGGGGACCATTACTTTAGATGAGGGGAGAACAGATACTGTAAAGCAATTGGGAGACTTTGTTAAATGTGTCTTTCACATGTTCTAGAAAACTCTAAAATCTCTTCAAATATTGCTTCTTCTCTGTATTCTTTATTCTTTCACACTAGAGGTTCATTCAGATGCATATTAAACCTCCTCATTGTACCCTTCATGTCTTTTAACCTTCCTTTCCTATTTTTCCACTTTTTTCTTTGTGCTACATTCTAGGTAGTTTCCTCAGATCTATCTTCCACTTTACTAAATTCTCTCTTCAGCTGTGTCTGATCTGCTGTTTAACCTGTCCATCGAGTTTTCCCTTTTTCAAGTACTATGTTTTCCCCTCTAAAAATTCTGTTTAGTTCTTTTCCAAATCTGCCTACTCATTACTCATTGTCCTGTTCTTATTTTTTTATTCCTTCTTTTATGACTTTAGTTATACTAACTTTATATTCTCTTTCAGCATATGGTTCTATTATCTCAAGTTTTGGGAGTTCTAATCTTATTTGTTGTATCTGCTGGCTCTTGCTTATGGTGGATTTTTTTCCCTAATGTTTTAACTGTGCTTTCATCTTTAGGGGGACTTGCATTTTTTTCCTGTGGGAATCTTGGATAGTGGGAATATAACTCAAAGGTAGTTTTGTTTTGTTCCATGAGCTGCAGGAAAATAAATTACTAGACATGGGGATTTTATTATATGGATACTGTAAATTCAGATCCTAAACCTAGATAGAGCCAAGTTTTTCATTTCTCCAGGAGCTTTCTTCCCCCTCCTTAGATCCAGCCAGAAATAGCCGAGCTTCTCTGCTAACTTTTCCAGTGGGTAGACTTCACCCTTTCTGGGTGGGATTCTACCCTACTTACAAGCTCGTACTTTACCATGTTACTGTTTCACAGATGCTGGCAGGAGGTGTGAGATTCCTCCGTCAGAAACATTGCACAGCAAGCAGCATGAACATTGTTTTTGTGTCAGTTCCCCTTACCCACCAAGTCCCACAGGGGTGGTTCAGAAGGCTGCCTACACATGCAGTGGGTTCTGTTACAGGAAAGGAACAAACCTGCTGTTTGCCCCCGAAAGAAGGCATTACCTCGTCCCTGAAAGTTTTTCACTGCCAACTCAACCCTGAGAAGTGGCCCAGTAAAGAATGATCAGAGCTTTGCATTTGTGGCATAACCAACCAGAGCATCCAGGAATGCTCGGAGCCCATAGAGGGTTGCCTCTCCCAACACACCCTAGGGGGCAGCCTTTGAGGGTCCTGGCTTCAGTTCCAAGTCTAACGCCCTGGCTCGTGAAACTCCATCATCTCCTTTTACCAGTGGGCATTAAAAACTAAACTCCAACTGTCACAGCCAAGAGGGGCCTAAGGTGACCTGATGACTAAATATAATGTGACATCCTGGAACTGAAAAAGGATAATAGGTAAACACTGGGGAAATCTGAATAAAGTATGGATTTTAGTTAATTAAAAAAAACAAGCTTGAAACTCCTAGATTACCGGGATTACTGGGATAAATAAGCAAGTGTTTAGTATCTAATTTTTAGTCACTTGAGGATTTTTCTCATGAGCTCAACTATGCATTACAGTTTTTGTTGTTTTAGCCAGGATTTCTAGGTGTTTTACTAAGTTTTCCATTTACTTTTGTCTATGACTTTGTTGGAACCCAAGCATTTGTTTAAAATCTACATTCCTGGATCCCACGCCGAGAGATTATGATTTATGCAAACTGGGCTGCGAACCAGGATTCTGCCTTTATAACAAATGATTCTAATATAGGTGGTCTATGATCAAACCTTAAGAAATACTACCATTAAGAATGGAATCAGGGGCTAGCCTGGTGGCGTAGTGGTTGGCAACGGATGTTAGCTCAGGGCTAATCTTCCTCACCTGAAAAAAAAAAGAATGGGATCATAGAATGGGTCAAAGAATTAATATGGCCTGTATTTTTCAAATTAAGAGCAGCTAATGTCTTAGAATGGTCAACACTCCCTCCAGTCTTCTAGTGCAGAAATCAGAGAGGCATGTGGCACTTCCCGGCTTCCCTCACAAATGGGGTTGGCCATGTGACCCATGTGGTTACTGAGACATAAGGGAAAGCCTGTTGGAAAGCTTTTAGGAAAACTTTTGTTTTTCAAATCAAAGGGACATATTCAGGGGCACAGGGGTTAAGTTCATGTGCTCGACTTTGGTGGCCTGGGGTTCACAGGTTTGGATCCTGGGTATGGACCTACACACCACTCATCAAGCTATGCTGTGGCTGTGACCCACATACAAAATAGAAGAAGATTGGCACAGAGGTTAGCTCAGGGCCAATCTTCCTCCCCCCGAAAAGAAGAAAAACAACCCCAAAACAAAGAGACATATTCAGCTGCAGCAAGCCCCTTTCTCCTTTATGCTTTGAATAGAGAAGTGATGCCTGGAGCTATGGAGCCATCTTGCAACCATGAAAAGAGAAAGCATAAAAACAAATTCAGGAGCCAGCCCTGATGGCCTAGTGGTGAAAGTTTGGTGCGCTCTGCTTCAGCGGCCCGGGTTTGGTTCCCCGGTACAGAACCACACCACTTGTCTGTCAGTAGCCATGCTGTAGCAGCAACTCACATAGAACTAGAAGGATCTACAACTAGAATATAGAACTATGTACTGGGGCTATGGGAAGGGAAAAAAAGGAGAGGAAGATTGGCACCAGATATTAGCTCAGGGCGAATCTTTTCCAGAAAAAACCAAAAAAACAAATTCAGGATTCAGAAAGATAGAAAACCTTGCTCAGGTCCGCATTGTCGAGCAGTTAAACCAACACCTGCAACTGCTTTCCTCTAGACTGATGTGAAATAAAGCTAACCCGATGTGTTTAAAGCACTGGAAGTCAGTTTTCCATCTCTTGCAGCCCACATCATTCCTGGTGCACTTAAGTAAAGACCCTTAATTCTTTTTTTTTTAACTTAATTTTTACGTAATTTTAGACTTGCAGAAAACTTGCAGTATTATAAAGAATTCCCATATATTCTTTATCTAGATTCCCCAAGTGTTAAGAGTTACTGTACTTGCTTTATCATTTCTCTGTGTATATTCATTTCTTCTAAACTATTTGAGAGCAAGTTGATATGATGTCTCTTTACGTGTAATCACTTCAGTGTTTATTTCATAAAAACAAAGATATTCTCTTACATAAATAATCCCAGTAAAATTATCAAAATCTGCAAATTAACATGGGTATAGTACTATTCTCTAATCTACAGATATTATTAAAAATTTTACCAACCGTCCCAATATAAAACTATGGCAAAAAGAAAATCCAAGATCACTCATTATATTCAGCTGTCATGTCTCTTTAGTATCCCTCAATTTGGAACAGTTATTCAGTTTTTGTCTTTCATGATTGAAAATTTTTGAAGTGACAGGCCAGTTATTTTGTAGAATGTGCCTTAATTAGAGTTTGTCTCATATGTTCTCATGATTGGTTTCGGATTTTGCATTTTGGGCAGGATTGGAACAGACGCAATGTCGCATTCTTCCCAGTTTGTCAATCCGGAGGTGTATGGTGTCAAGTTGTCCATTACCGACGTTAAGCTTGATCCCTTGCTGAAGATGACATCTGCCAGGTTTCTCCATGGTAAAGTTTCTGGGTTTTTCCCTTTGTAATTAATAAGACTCTTGAAGAGAGATACTCTGAGGCTATATAAATATCTTGTTGTTCAACAAACTTGCACTCACTGGTTTCAGCATCTATTGATGATTCTTGCCCTTTCTCTATTCACTTGTTTATATCAGAATGGGCTCATGAATTCTTATTTTATCCAATAGGTTATCCATTACTGTTATTATTTTCATACTTAAATTACCCCAGATTTGACCTTCAAACTGGCTTCTGTGTCCTTTTAACATGTTCCCATCTACTTTTTAGTATTTTTTTTTCTTCTAGGCACAAAAGATGTTCTAGGCTCATCTTATACTTTTTATACCCAACCCTGGAATCAGCCATTTCTCCAAGCGGTCCTGGGTTCTTCTCATGGAGAGGGGTGTTTGAGCTGCTCCTTATTTTCAGAAGCTAGTTCTTTCTGAGTTGGCTTTTTATGAGAGGAGTTATCCTTTAACTTCTATCACATCATCCTTTCTATCATGTGCCTGTTCAACTCCCACCTCCAGATTCTTCCTCCATCCTCCAGACCTCTGGGCCTCTGAACCTACAGGAACGGGGAATGGGTTTCTCCAGAGACAAAAGCCAGTGGCTATGAGCAAGTACAGTGAGTTTATCAAGTATCCATTCCTACATATTCAGATCAAAATCATTTCCTCGACAAGTAGGTGCAGAATGCAGAATAAATATCTGCAATTTAAGGCCAAAAGTGTTCAACAAGTAATTTTGCCAAACTCGAATTGTGGAATGGAATCCAGAATTCTTTAGGGAATGTGAAATACAAGTGCACATTTTTGCTTTTTTGTTCCCTCAGTGATATTTACCAGCTATAAAAAGCTTCAAGTTGTGTTCTAGCCTCCTCTTTCTCCAGCCGTTCAGAGTGCATTCCATGAACGTGAGTTTCATAGGTGGCCAAAGGAGCTTCCTGAAAAGAGGGGTGAGATGGTACTGTCAGATCCATTTGGGGAGAGCTAGGTTACATGAAGTTAAGCAAGTTTCTTGACTGCGGGACTTCTCAGAGCTTTTAAATATGCTGATGTGTGTTGTGACCTGCAGGTAGAATGACGGAATACAGCACTTCTAAAATTTTCTTGATCGTAGAATACTTCCTGAGGGGCACTTGCTGGCGCAGTGTCCCACTGTCCCCTCAACGGCCAGTACATCGACTCTGTTTCCTAACTCTCTCTAGAATTCACCCACCTTTTTCCATCCTAACAACCACTATCCAATTCAGGCCACCAAATCTCTCACTAACTGAGAACTTAATTGGTACACTTGTGTATCAGTCAGGGTCCCAGCAGGAAACAGATGGCACACTCAAACCGGTAATTTGGAGAAAAGCTAATAAAGAGACAGGGCAGGGTTTGGGGCTAGCGCAGGGCCCCTGGGGCTAGTTACAGCAGGAATCATTAGCACTCTGGGCCTGGAGGGTGGGGAGGAGGGGCTGCTTACTGCGATGTTCCAGAGAGGTGGGTGTCTGACAGGAGCTCTGGCCTTTGGCAGGGAGAGGCAGCCAGTTCAGTGACCTGGAAGAATAAATCCTAACCTCGCTGTCTTCCAGACCTCCAGTCTCCTTGTGATGCCTGCCATTGGCCAAGCCCAACAGGAAGCTGGAGGAATACAGTGATGCAGTCCTTGTGGCCATCTTCCCAGGCCACAGAGGCGAGTGAAGGGTAGAGAGCGGGTCTGGAGGGCCAAATAGAAGCTATCTACACAACCTGTCTTGAGTCTTGCCTCCTCATCCCCCTCCATCCTCCACAGTTCTAAGGCCCAAATTGGATCATTTCTTGCTCTTCTTCTTAAAATCCATCAATCGCTCCCTATTATTCCCGGAATAAAACAGTAGTTGACTACTAGCTCATGAGAGCCGACTGTTAGCACCTCTTCCCAACTCCACATTCAGTGACCAGTGACATCAAGCTTGAAATCAGCTATGGGCAAGTATTTATACCGGGGAATTGGCAAATGCTACTAATCAGGGCTTTTTTATTTTTTTTCTTTCATAGACCTGCATATATTAAAAGTATTTTATTAAAAAATTTGTTTTGTTATGAACTCAGGAAATGTTCTCTTTAAAAAAAATACTGCCTGAGGCCGGCCCCGTGGCCGAGTGGTTAAGTTCGCGCGCTCCACTGTGGCAGCCCAGGGTTTCGCTGGTTTAGATTCTGGGCACGGACATGGCACTGCTCATCAGACCATTCTGAGGTGGCATCCCACATGCTACAACTAGAAGAACGCACAACTAAAAATATACAACTATGTACCAGGGGGCTTTGGGGAGAAAAAGGAAAACATAAAATCTTTAAAAAAAAAAAAACTATTTCCGTTCAAAAAGCTAAGAAAAAATGACCAACCTAATAGTGACGAGGACCCCTAGCACCCAGACTGTATTCTCTAAATACCATTTCCCACTAAAAGGAACCAGCACTGCTTGGAAAAATGGTTGATTCCAGGTGTGGGGTGAGAAAAGTAACAAGACAGGGCTGGAACATCTTATGCCAGAAAGCAAGGAAGCTATCAAAGACTACTGGGGGCATGTCAAAGGACTCGAGAGTCACCACAAAGGTACTTCTATTAGCCAAAAAGGGGACAATTTGAGGATGGGGGAAAAAATCTGCATTGGATTGAAAGACATCAAATATATTAAAAATTCAGGAGTCATAGTGATTTTGAAAGACAAAATTTCATTGGTCACCTTTAGATGTTAGGGAACCAGCTCATTCTGAAAACTGGTAAGTAATGGGAGTGAAACAAGCATTCATCATCTTTTCCTGTATAAATACTGTTCAAGGTAACGAAATAGTTGATGGTAAGAAATTCTTTTTAGAAGAATTCTAACTGATACATGAAGAGGGAATGATTGGCTTAAAATATCACCATTCTGCAACCCCTAATGAAATAAGAAATCTAGGCAGTCATGGTCAGCAGCTGCTGGATCCACATGTGATGAGACGCTCATGGGAAGCTTTGTAATTAACGGGTCAAGTCGGCAGCATTTGAACCCAGTGACCAGTCTTTATTTTCATCGTAAAAAGATAAGCCCCTGATGTAATAGGAATTCTGAAATATTTTTGCCAAAACGTTGAAACTGAGTCTAATCCACAAGGATGTAATAAGAAACCCAGAATGTAAAACTTCTACAGGATCAACATCAAGTAAATTGCAAGACTAACAAAAAAAAAAAAGAGGGAGGTAGAATTTATAGATTGAGGGATATAAGAGACCTATTGACTCAAAGTAATGGGTGGACCTTGTTCGGGACCTGATTCAAGTGTACGAACTGGTTAAGCAGTTATAAGATGACCGGGGAAATGCAAACACTGCATGTTTGATATTTTAAAATTATTTTTTAGGTGATAATAGTTTGGGGATTTTTTAAAAAGTCCTTGCCTATAAAGAGTGGAATTTCTCAACCCAGTACCATTGACGTTTTTGGACTGGAGAATTCTTTGCTAAGGGAGGCTGTCCTGTGCGCTGTTAAGATGTTTAGCAGCATCTCTGGCCTCTACCCACTAGATGCCAGTAGCACCCCCATAGTTGGGCCAACAAAAAGTATCTCCAGACATTGTCACATGTCTCCTGGTGGCACAATTGCTCCCTATTGAGAAACAGTATGTTAGAGATACACACTGAAGTATTTACAGTTGAAATGATACTGTATCTGGGATTTGTCAAAATAACTCAAGGCAGTGTGGGTGGAGGTGGAGCTGAAACAGTGTGATGATGTGTTGATAACTTGAGTGTGGATGGTGGGCACATGGAAGTTCATTATGTTAATCTCTCTGTTTATGTTAGAAGTTTTCCAAAATAAAAAAAGGATGTTAAAAAATTGTAGTGCCAACGGAGTATTAAAATATTTCTATTTTTCCAAAGCATCTTTAGCATATTGGGTTAAACAAGTTGTCTCTAAGTCAAAAGGTTATGAGTGTAATTCATAATCATTTGATAAGTCTTAGTAAAGCTCCTTGTCTAATTCCCAAGTCCTGACAAAGTGGATGATCTAATGACTGGATGATAAATTCTTTTCCAAACTAGGTAATCCCCCCCTCTTTTTTTTTGGCTTTCAACAAAATTGGAGGACATAATCATAATTTTTTTTATGTTCTTTTTTTTCCTGAGGAAGATCCACCCTGAGCTAACATCTGTGCCAACCTTTCTCCACTTTATACGTGGGTCGCCGCTACAGCATGGCTGACAAGTGGTGTAGGTCTGCACCCGGGATCCAAACCTGTGAACCCAGGCCACTGAAGCAGAGCATGCCTAACTTAACCACGGGCCAGCCCCATATTATAATTTTTTATTATAAATCATTGAGTTTTTGGATAAAACTTAGGAGTCCTATGAAATGTGTGACATTGCTATCAACAAAACACCTTCCGTTTCCATTGCTTATTATGACAGCAAGGCTTCTCAGAGCTTACATTTCTAAAAGTGAAAAATAGGAAGAGAACTGGTCATGAGCCCTATCTCGCTCTAGCAAGTAGTAATAGTTACCCATAAGTTCTTTAAACATTCATTTTAAAAACCTTCAGGGCCGGCCTGGTGGTGCAGCGGTTAAGTGTGCACATTCTGTTTCTCAGTGGCCTAGGGTTTGCCGGTTCAGATCCCAGGTGCGGACATGGCACCGCTTGGCAAAAGCCATGCTGTGGCAGGCGTCCCACGTATAAAGTAGAGGAAGATGGGCAAGGATGTTAACTCAGAGCCAGTCTTCCTCAGCAAGAAGAGGAGGATTGGCAGTAGTTAGCTCAGAGCTAATCTTCCTCAAAAAAAAAAAAAGAAAAACCTTCATTTATCTCATTAAAAAATGGACTTCAAATATGTGACTTTCAGAATTGTTTGTCAAGACAATATATTACATTACTTTGATCAAATGTGCACCAACTATAATTATGATGATGCAAAATACTTTTGTGGATTAACAGCCTTATGGTACAGGAAAAAATAATCAAAACTAAGACATGCTTAAAAATACTACATTTGGATAAAATTCTGAGGGAAGTGGAATAGAAACGAGTTTAAAGAGAAAAAAATGTCAAGTTTCCAACCAACAAAGAGCTTTGTTCATGTACCTTTAAAATGGATGGGGTTCCACTGGACACCTTTACCTGGGATGATTTTTGGGGTGACTTTTACCTGGGAATTCACAATATGTTGGCAATTAAACATTTTAAAATTTAAACATAAAAAAAATTTAGGTGTCAAAACGGTGGAGGAACGTAGTCTTCCCGAATTCTTTCCGGGTTTACACAGGCGTAACAATGGGAGCAGGACTGCTGTGGCGGGTGGCAGGTGGCGGCTCCCGGCTCCCTCTCCATGTGGCTGCACTGCCTGGCCTTCACGGTCTACCAGCATCACGGCAGGCTCCGTGTCACCTTCCTCCTCCTAGTTCCCCTTTGTTCTGGTTTCCTCACTGAACATCGTCATACCTTGATAAGCACCTTCCTAACTCACTTGACTTCTTTGTGGGCCAACGTGGAGCATGCTGTTAGAACAGACTTTGTTTCAATAACACACCTACCGGAGCATCCTCCGTTCCAGAATGAGAAAGCTGCGGCTCGGGGGGCACCTCCCACAAGGGACCACGGCCAGGAAAAGCCCGTGTTCTTACCACATCACGCGTCCTCACACGGGGTCATCTCAGCCACCCACATAAACCATCGCTTCCAATTTTTCACTTATGTTTACTTTAGAATTATTCCGTTTTTCCCCTTATTTCTTCTTGTCACTGATTTTCCAACCGAGTCTGGCCACAGTTTATAAACACAAAGGATACTTATATACATATTTGTGTTTTGAAGGTCTGCCCCCCAGGACCTTACTTAGAAGGAAACCGCTTTTTTTCCCTTTTGCTGCTGTTTCCTTTTTCCATATCCAACTTCCCTAGTCTTTTCTGGTGACTTGTGTGTAACACAGTATGTCCCTCAGGGAGCTTCTATGACTGTGTGCTCAACACATAGCGTGCTGCTGTTCATAAAATAATATTAAATGCTGCCGCAATTTTAAGCTTTCAGCCATTAGCCAGTCAGAACTAAGTGATGTATTTGTCCTCCCCACTCACTGTCTTTTTATGTCGAGCTACTTCAAGCATATTACATTTACAAAGGCTAAACTCACGTTAAAAAATCACTTTGAGATACTTCACTGATCTGATAGCTGACTTGCGCTCACTCCTTCAAAGACTAGAAAGAGGTTGTTTCCTGTGGTGGTTTTCAGTTATTAAATCTCATTCTCGTCAACACTGTTTAGCAGGAACTGCTAACAATGAAACTGAGAAAAATAAACAGAAACATGAACAAATGACCTTTTATTTCAGAGATACAAAGGCGACTGTGTGCAGCAGTAGTCTGACGGGCAGGCCAAATTCTCGGGAGGAGGTAAATTCATGGTAACTGTCATGATGGCTGGCGGAAAAGAAGGTCAAGGAAGCAGAGAGATGAGACAGGGAAGGCTACAGCTAATAAATAAAAGTAGTAAGAGCTACATGGTTTCAATGTCATGACTTAAGTTTGTCCGGACATTCTCAATGGTATTAAAACCATAATTCTGTATAGTTACCATCAAAATTCTTGAAGTGCATTTTGTGCTCTTTTGCATTAGAAGTTGTCTCAAGGGATGTATAATCCTTACAAATAATTGAAACACCCTGTTTTATTGAAGGAGTTGTAAACTTTGCTCAGTTTGTCATGGGGCCCGACAAGCCTTTGGGATGGGTATCCTCTTTTAAGGTAAAAAGGTTGACGCTTTGGTTGGTACTAGCTTTTGAGGCAATGCTACTTGTTAACAGCATCTTCTTTTAATCCGGGGAAAATATTTACTAAAAATTTGTCTTCCAAAAAACAAGATCGGGTAGCAGCGGCTCCTTCCGCGGCGCTCCACGCCTGTCTCGTCGCCTGCCGCGGGCCGCCTGGGTGTGGAAAGACCCACACAGCTTACATCTGCACCTGCGGCCCTGCCGAGCCCACCATCTACCACGAGAAACATGTCTCCAATACTCACACTTGTAACAGGGACACTGCACATGATTTGTTATTAATGAAACAGTTTATTGGCTTTAAATATACATCAGTAAATTTTTAAATGTTAGTTTATGTTCTATCATAAAAGAAAACTGAACCAACACATCAGAGAAAGTGGAGGCTCAGCAGCATGATTTCAATATATTTTCCTGGATAAACAGATTTTTAAAAAAATGTATATGACTTTTTATCTAAGAAAAAAAGCTTCCTAAATTCAATGTTGAGAACTGAATTGTTTCTGACTAAACCCATAAAACTGGAGCTCATAAAAATAAAGGCACCATGTGGGCAGCAAGAGAAAAGAGAAAGAAATGAGGGAAAACAGATTTTAATATCAAGTGTAACAGCGTCGGCTGGTTTTGTTTGGTTTTGTTTCAGTCTATTTCAGGCAGGATTCTCTCTCTGCAACCCTGCAGATAAATCCTAGTGTTTCAGCTATAAGAAAGTTCTAAGAGTTCAGATATACAGATAAGCCAATTTTTAAAAAACCCTTTTCTTACAGTATTCTAAAGGCTTTTGAAGCATTATATAAATCTTTAAATTCCTATCATCCACATTTTAAGAAGTAAATCTACACTTTAATAAGGCACTCTTAAGATATAAAACAGTTTTGAAAACAATTCCCTTCTCCACTAGGGCTAACCCGTTCCTCTGCTACAGGGGCGGGGCGCATGTCCTCCCGGACCTAGTCAGTCTCTGGGCACCAACACAAGGCGTGGGCGCCTCAGACTGTCCTGAATTTACCTAAATAGCCGAATTCTATCAATGGGACTCTCCCATTCACTGATGAGACAGCTACACTAACAGAATTGTCCAAGTTTAATGGCAAATTTAAAACCAGTATCTTGCCTTTTCTGGAAATGCTTCCTTTGAACACAGAGCAGTGACTTCTATTAGCCCAGAGAGAACAGAATGAAGAGAACCCATGATGCCCATATCCTTCAGTCTTCCTCATGGGAGAGAGTCATAAAGGAACTCCACTTTCAATGACAACCTAAGGAATCATAGATAACCTGACACTGTAACTGTGTCTTAAATGTATGTATGTTATTGATGCTCATATCTTCCTCTTCTAAACAAAGAATTCAAATCCCACCATCCCTGTTGCTAATTAAAACAAACACCAAAGCTTACAACATAGTCATGCAACAACACAGAAAGCGTCTAGTGGAGCCGCCACTCTTTCCTAAGTGACAGAAAACGAAGGCACAAAAAGGGTCAGACTAAGCCTGAAATACAATTTCCCTATGAAAAAAGGGCAACAACTGTCCCGTCAGAGCAGGAGGAGTTAGAAATGTGGCAGTGGGAGTGTATCAAATTGAGGCATTGTTCTGGGCTGGGTCTTTGCTTCCGATGAGTAAAGAAGGACCTAAAAAGGAGGCTGTGAGGTGCTTCTTCCTTCATCCTTCTGGGGTGGCAGCACACGGTCAACTACTTCCCATAGAACTTTTTGTTGAGAAGGAAGATCAGAAGGTTGACGTTTACTTTAGCTCTATCGAATAATTTCATGACTGCAACTCCTTCATACTGTAGCTGCAGCAGGTCCTGTTCAAAAAAACATTTTGACAGTTAAGTCTGTGCCAGAAGAAAAGAGAGGACGCAATGTAGGCAGGGGTCCAGCAGGAACGAGGCATGCCTGGTGTGCCAGATGTGAAATGGGGTGAGAAAAAGTTCCCAACTATGGAACTGCCCACTGCCCAAGCACCCGGCGAGCTCGAGGAATAGGGCTTGTTGGTCAATTGAATTTTCTAGTACCTTTGGAGTTAAGAAGTCAAGAGGTTCATATCAAAGTACGCCGAACATGAAAAAGCCACATATTCAGGCATCACACACATTCATACTTTGTGTTTCAGAAGCTACAGTGATGCGCCTCCAGTTTGTGTGAGTGATGGCTCACTGGAGAAGGTGAAGGCATTTCGATCTGTGATGAGACACGCTAATCACTGAAAACAAGACACGGCCAGTAATGCTGTCTCAACAACGGGCCAAGTTCTATTTCACATGAGACAGCTTTTATATTCTAAAGGCAAGAGAAAACAAGAGGACAAGATGTTTCTTAGGAGCCTACTATGTGCTTGTCGTTGTAGAAGCACATTATACAGTGTCCTCTAAGTCCTGACAGAAGTCCTATGAGGTGTCATTATCCCAAGTTTAAAGATGAGGCTGCTGACAAGACATGGAAGCAACCTAAGTGCCCAGCAACAGACGAATGGATAAAGAAGATGTGGTACATATATACAATGGAATACTACTCAGCTGCAAAACAGAACAAAATCATTCCATTTGCAACAACATGGATGGACCTTGAGGGAATTATGTTAAGTGAAATAAGCCAGCTAGAGAAGGATAATCTGTGTATGACTCCACTCATATGAGGAATTTAAAAATGTGGACTAAGAACAGTTTAGTGGCTACCAGGGGAAAGGTGGGGTGGGGGGGATGGGCACAAAGGGTGAAGTGGTGCACCTACAACATGACTGACAAACATTAATGTACAGCTGAAATTTCATAAGATTGTAACCTATCATTAACTCAATTAAAAATAAATAAATAAATAAAAGGAGAGAGAAAAAAAAAAGATGAGGCTGCTGAGGCCCTGGGACAGCAGCGCGGAGTGGCCATTGGGAATCTGCATCTGACTCTTCCCACTGCCCTCCACCGTCCAGAACAAACTTAGGAAATCTAAGTGGCTCACCCCTAAATTTCAGAAGAGCAGTGATGAGAAAGCAAGAGGCAAAGGGCTTGAAGGGACCTCAGAAGTTCAACCAATTCATCTTTTGTAAAAATCCTAGCAGCTCCATGAGGACGAGGACCCTGGTGTGTCACCTGTGCCGAACATAATACCTCGCACCTGGCAGTCATTCCACGTTCCATCAATCTATGCATGGCTGAATACATTACCTGAGGCAGACTGGGCGGCCTACGTGAATTTGGTGACACTGAGGGACCAAAAGAATCTTTTTTTGTATAAGTACGTTAATTAGCCGTGTGCATCACAAAATCATTTCACATTTGTTCAGCCAACATGTTTTGAGGGTCGACTAGTCATCAAGAAGGAAACACAGAAATATGACTTGTCCTTAAAGAGTTCACAGTTTGGGAGGATGAGAGAGAGAGAAGTCAACATTACTGTTAACAGAGGCCATCTCTAAAGGTGATGGAAGCACAGGAGAAACCGACTGTGGCTGGGCTGGTCGGGGAGGCTCCAGCGGCGGGAACACCCGTGTGAGTACTCAATAAATGACAGAGGAAGAGAAGAGAAGGAGAGGGGAAGGAGGGCCCCCAATTAAGGGGGAGCAGAATGTGCAAAAGCCCAAATGCACGTTCAGAGAAAGGCACCTGCCCAGCCTGATGGGCTGCAGCTGTGCGAAGCAGTGAAGGAAAGAGTCGGACTGACGAGGAAGCACTCAATACACAAAGCTAAAGGAGTCTGGACCTTACCTAGGCATCCCTCAAGGCCCAGAGAGGTTTAATGCATAAAAATTAGAGATATGTCAGAATAAAAACTAGGAATAACTATGTTACAAAATGATTCACAGCAGAGTTCTTTTTGAATTTAAAATGACATTCAATTTACAGAGATGCAATCTACACACACCTTGTCAGAAATACACCTTTAAGCACCTACATCAAGTCAAAATGAGAAGAAAAACCCCACGAGATTTCAAGCTACTGAGAGGGCTTATAATTTTGTACTGTCGAGATTCATACTTAAGCATTTGTTCAAGTCCCCGGGATCAGCTCACTTCAGCGGCAACACTAAGTGGAAGCTTCAGACAAAGGCTTCCTGAAGACACACACATCTGCACACGCACTCTGGCATGGACCAGATGAGACCCACACAGACCCCCGCCTCCTCCCCCCGGTGTGGAGCCCAGCTCAGTGCTGACTGTGGACAGCTTTCCCCAGATGGGTCTCCTTTCTAAGGACTCTCGCAGCTTACAAGATCGGCGCTGCCTCCGACAGAGCACTTGGCCCTCTCTGGGGGAACCCACCTGATAATGTAACATAAACGTCTCCATCTGAACTCCCATGAATTTGGCTTTCACTTCAAAGTCGCCAACTTCTTCTGTTGGACTGATTTCAAAGATAACGTTTTTAAACCTGTTGGAACACAACATCATTAGGGTGTGATTTTCATCTTCTCTTATAAACATAGTCTGAGAAGTGGCGAGGAGATGAACAATGTCTCCAAGAGGGAAAGGAGTACAAAATAAAGGTGCAAAGGACTTCTGCGGGTGCGGGGCTGCTACTCTGAGTACCAAGCGCTCTGGGACTCGGGGAGGACGGCAGCCTCTCCCCGGAGCGCCTGCAGTCCACAGATGGAGCACCACTGAGGGAGGCCACAAACGGTCTCTAAGCAAGGCTGTCAGAGTTCTCCCAGCCTCCCATGGGGCCATTGCTGAGACCTGACGATAAAAGGAGAATCAAGAGGAAACTGGGCTGGAAGGAGAGGGAGGAAAGGGTGTGTGTGTGAATGCACACGTTTGAGGACTGGAAGAAGTGAGTAAATAAACAAAATGGGGTCGGAACAAAAGAACCAAGAGAGGAGGTTTTCTGGAAAGAGTAGGTGCCATAGATATAAATCGCTATTACTGAAAATGTTTGAGGTATCACTCGTTTTCAACATGTTAACATGCCGGCAAATTATATGGCACCAGAAGAGGGTGGGAATGTGCTGTCCCCAGGTGCTCAAAGTATATCACCCCAGATTTCCAGACTCAGCTGTGGAGCACCCGCATCTGCTGTGAACAGAGCTGAGAACCAGGAAGGATGCAGAAGAGGCCACTGAGAAGCTAAAGGAGAGTCACAATGTCCATGCACTAAAACACACGCATTTTACTCAACAGGAAATCCTCACAGGTTATCCCTTAAAGATATTTATTTCATGTATAAATAATTTTACTTTAACTAGTTTGGTTTGTTATCTGGTTTCTAAGCCCATAGTAGCAAATTAAAAAGTAAGAGAGGCAGAGGCTGGCCCCGTGGCCGAGTGGTTAAGTTCCCACGCTCTGCTTCGGCAGCCCAGGGTTTCACCGGTTTGAATCCTGGGCGCGGACATGGCACCACTCATCAAGCCATGCTGAAGTGGCGTCCCACATGCCACGACTAGAAGGACCCACAACTAAAAATACACAACTATGTACCGGGGAGCTTTGGGGAGAAAAAGGAAAAATAAAATCTTTGGAAAAAACAAAACAAAAAGCCGGAGTTCTTTGTATATTTAAAAAAAAAAAAAAGTAAGAGAGGCAAATAATGGTAGGCCCTTAACAGTAGGGAAAATAATGACAAAAAGAAGGGAAGACTCAATCATAAGTAGAAGATAAAAACAACCACAAAAAAAACACATAGCATTGGAGATTGGACTGGTGGTTACCATTGGGGGAGGGGGGAGGGCAAAAGGGGTGATTAGGCTCACATGTGAGGGGATAGACTATAATTAGTGTTTGGGCGATGAACATGATGTAATGTACACAGAATTCGAAATATGATGTACATCTGAAAAAAATTAAAAAAAAAAAAGAAGTGAAGGGATAATAAATATTATGTTATGGGACAGATTTGAAAAATGCACCAAGTGCTCAATCAAAAAATCCCCCAGGGGCTGGCCCAGTGGCACAGTGGTTAAGTTTGCACGCTCCACTTTGGCAGCCCAGGGTTCGCTGGTTTGGATCCCAGGTGTGGACCTACACACCACTTACCAAGCCATGCTGTGGTGGTGTCCCACATATAAAACAGAGGAAGAGGGCACAGATGTTAGCTCAGGGCTAGTCTTCCTCAAAAAAAGAAGAAAAAAAAAATCCCTCAAAAGACCAAGGTCCCCAATCGAAAAAAATGACCAGAGAAAATATAAGCCATAATTAAAAAAATAAGTCATGATGAAAAACACACACATACACAAACTCAATCAGAACTCTAAGAAAAGCAAAATTTAAAAATGAGATACTACTTTTTAACTACTGAATTCAAAAACATCAAAAATTATTTTATTACTCAATGATGGCAAGGAACTATGAGATAATTAAGCACTTTCATACACATTTCAGACACTACTGGACACATTTCAGACACTACTGGAAAGTACCCTGACAATATATATGAGCTAAAAATTCTTCTTCAGGGGCTGGCCCTGTGGCTGAGCGGTTAAGTTCGTGTGCTCCGCTTAGGTGGCCCAGGGTTTTGCCATGGGCACGGACATGGCACCACTCATCAAGCCATGCTGAGGCGGTGGTCCACATGCCACAGCTAGAAGGACCCACAACTATGTACCTTTGGGAGAAAAAGGAAAAAATTTTTTTTAATTCTTCTTCAACTGCTATGGAAAACAGTATGGCAGTTTCTCAAAAAATTAAAAACAGAACTCTCATATGATCCAGCAACCCCACTTCTGGGTATACATCCAAAAGTACTGAAAGCAGGGTCTTAAAGAGATGTTTACAATTCCATATTCATAGCAGCATCGTTCACAACAGCAAAGAGGTGGAAGCAACCCAAATGTCCATCAACAGATGAATGGATAAACAAAATGTGGTCTATCCATATAATGGAATACTACTCAGCCTTAAAAAGGAAGGAAATCGGTCACATGTTACAACATGGATGAACCATGAGGACATCACGCTCAGTGAAATGAGCCAAGTAACAAAAAGACAAGTACTGTATGATTCCACTTATATGAAGCACCTAGAGCAGTCAAACTCAGAGAGACAGAAAAGAGAACGGTGGCTGCCCAGGGCTGGTGGGGAGGGGAAGTGGGAGTTGTTTAATAAGTATAGTTTCAGTTTTGTAAGACGAAAAGGTTCTGGAGATCAGTTGCACAACAATGTGAATATACTTAACACTACCGAACGGTACACTTAAAATAGTTAAGATGCTAAGTTTCATGTTTTGTGTTTTTTGAATAAAAAAGAATTTTTGGGGGCTGGCCCTGTGGCCGAGTGGTTAAGTTCCCGCGCTCTGCTGCAGGCAGCCCAGTGTTTCGTCGGTTTGGGTCCTGGGTGTGGATGTGATACTGCTCATCGAACCATGCTGGGGCGGCGTCCCACATGCCACAGCTGGAGGGACCCACGACGAAGAATATACAACTGTGTACCAGGGGCGTTTGGGGAGAAAAAGGAAGAAAAATAAAATCTTTAACAAAAAAAAAAAAAAAAAAAGAATTTCTGACCAGAAATTCCATCTTTAGGCATCTATCATAAAAAAATAATCAGAAGTAGGATCAAAGATTTACATAAAAAGGCATGATCACATGTATAATAATGTAAAAAGTAAGATCACCTTAAATGTACAATAGATGAATGGTTGAATTAGAACTACATATGAAATATTATGTGGCCATTAAAAAGGATGCTTTCAAAGAATGTGAAAAATGCTCACAATATGTTATAAGAAAAAAGTTGGATACATGACTATAAACAGTATTATCCCAATTTATGTTAAAAAAAATACTAAGTATGTAGACAAGTAAGTGGGTTGTTGGATAATCTTTATGTGAATAGAGGCACAGAAGAAAATATACTAAAATGAGGCTGGCCCGGTGGCACAGCAGTTAAGTGCGCACATTCTGCTTTGGCGGCCCAGGGTTTGCCAGTTCGCATCCCGGGTGCAGACATGGCATCGCCAGGCACGCCATGCTGTGGTAGGTGTCCCACATATAAAGTAGAGGAAGATGGGCATGGATGTTAGCTCAGGGCCAGCCTTTCTCACCAAAAAGAGGAGGATTGGTAGCAGTTAGCTCAGGGCTAATCTTCCTCAAAAAAAAGAAAGAAAAAGAAAATATACTAAAATGATTTCAGTGGTTATCTTTGGCTTGCAGGATTATAGTTGCTTTTTCTTTATGCTTTTCCATATTTTCAAAGTTCAATAATCAATACATATTATTTTAGAATCAGAAAAACATAAAAATTTCCTTTTAAACAAAGTTTTTTGACTTTTTACACAGACACAGGAACAGAAAGCTCAGCTGCCTGAGATCACAGGGCTGACTGAGATGGTGCTTAATAAATGCTCGCTAATGACAGCTGGGCCAGGACCCGAGGGAGGACGGAAAGGTCAGCCTGCGTGTCACGTGCAAAGCAAGCCACAAGTGGAGTAAACTCATCTTCTTGTTATTCTTGTTTATTCTTGGCTTAGACATAGAAGAAAAGGCTTCCTTCTTAAAGAGGAAAAATTAGGACGGGGCCCACACGGGCAGGTGTAAACCCGTCCTGAGACAAGCGTTCCACAAACAAGGAAAATAAGGACTTTCCTTCTGTGACAGACAAATCAAGTCTATTAGGCCAAATTCTGCACATAAAGATATATATATAAATAGACAGAAAATACCAAAATGACCACTCCAGATAAGAAAAATAAAGGCAATAAGATAAAGATGTGATAAACCCAGAAATAAAAAATCAAGGCATAAAACAAAGTGAAAAAGTAAACACTCACTGGTTCACTTGCAGGTCCTCAATTTCCAGAAGAACTCCTTTTTCATGCAGTCTTGCTGCTGTGTATTTCAGAGAAATCTTTTTGCTTTTCTTTCCTTTCATTTCCCTAGGCTTCTTGGAGACCCTGTAAAAATTGCATCATGTTACTTTCTATAAGTAACTATCCACCATAAGTCTGTTGGTAATTCAACGATATGAGATCAAAAAGCAAACTTCTGGGGCCAGCCCAACAGTGTAGTGGTTAAGTTTGCACACTTCGCTTTGGCAGCCCAGGGTTCATGGGTTTGGGTCCCAGGTGCAGCCATACACACCACTCCTCAAGCCACACTGTGGTGGAGTCCCACATACAAAACAGAGGAAGACTGGCACGGATGTTAGCTCAGCGACAATCTTCCTCAAGCAGAAAGAGAAAGACTGGCAACGGATGTTAGCTCAGGGCCAATCTTCCTCACACAAAAAAAGAGCAAACTTCCCATACACAAGCATAAACAACATACCAATTCTAAAATGGCAAATAAATGTTGGGATTAGCCTAAGAAACATCTCTGCAAAACTGGGCAAACATTACTAAATTGCTTTTGTCTTTAATTTATATCTGAGAGCACACCATGAATCTGACAGTGTCTTAATCCTGCTATGCCCCTCTTGGAACCTAAGCTCCTACGAGTCAGTGTGAAGGCTTCTCATGCCAGCCTGAGGGAACCGTCCTGCATCCCAGAGAAGTTGCTCTAAGCCCCTCAGCTGTGGAGGAAAAAATAAAAATATCTCATAATAAAAGAGTTGAAGCCAGCATAGCAATTACAGACAAATGGGAGCAAAGAAAAAGAAACAGATGTTAGGAGGCTACTGGGATAATCAAATTGAGAAGCGATAAGAAAAGCAAGCAACGGGGGCTGGCCCCGTTGCTGAGTGGTTAAGTTCGTGCGCTCCGCTGCAGGCGGCCCAGTGATTCGTCAGTTCGAATCCTGGGCGCGGACATGGCACTGCTCATCAAACCACGCTGAGGCGGCATCCCACATGCCACAACTAGGAGGACCCACAACGAAGAATATGCAACTATGTACCAGGGGGCTTTGGGGGAAAAAAAAATCTAAAAAAAAAAAATATCAAAATCACAATTGTACAAAACTTCTGACCTAGCAATTCCACTTTTGGGAATTTACCTTAAAAAATATGCCCACATTTGCAAAATGACAAATATGTACAAGAGGTTATTTGTTGCAGAGTCTTTTCTAATAAGTAACTGGAAACAATGCAAATGTCTATCAACAGAGGACCTTGATTAAATCAATTGTTATACCTATCCAGACAATGGAGTACCATGCAGCCATTAAAAAGAAATGAGAACCTAGCTCTGTCTGCTGAGAAGGCCTAGAAGCAATGACGATTCCACGGGAAGGAGCACACCTCGTGCCTAGATCTTGGTTTCCAAATACCATTCCTCATTAGAAGGAACCAGGGATGCTTGGAGAAATAGCTCATTCCAAGTCTGGGGAGGGGACAGTACAAGTTGAACCAGAAACATCTTGTGCCATAAAGTCCACAAGTGCTCAAAGAACGATGGAGACATGTGAAAAGGACACAGGAGCCAGCTCTGCAGGCAGGGTTGGGTGGACCTGATTTTTATCCCTTCACATGAGCTCTGCCTCACTTCAGCAAGTCTTTCAAGGAGGGAGAGAAAGAGAGAGAGAGAGAGAGTGGAGGCAGAAGAGTAAGTGAGCCAGAGAGAGGGGAAGCTGATGGGGCAAAATGTTAAAAACAGGTGAATCCGGGTGAAGGGTACGTGGGTGTTTATTTTTTATTCACTCAACCTTTCTGAGGTTTGAAAATTCTTAAAATGAAAGGTTAGGAGTAAAAAATAAACTAAGCCTACAAGTAGCACCTGCACTTTGCAACTCAGCTCTCTGGGTTTTCAGTTCACTCCCTGTAAAATGGGCACACGGATGGTCTGTGGCTGCATCCGACTTTCCTCGGCAGCTGGGAAAATGTCAGGTCTGGGATCTCGTCCCCAGGACGTATAGAGAAGGCCAGGGAATCGAAATGTTTATAACACTGCTAACGTGATTCTGAGGCACATCCAGGTTTGGGGACCACTAGATTATCTCCTTCCATGATTCTTTAATTTCTAGGGCCAAGAAGATATTTTGGAACAAAGGATGCTTAGCAATAAGCATCTTTGAAATCCTCCACACATTATTTATTTACATCCTACAATAACAAGTGGAACCAGGAAATTCTGCAAATGCCAGAAGCAAAATAAAGAACTGATGCAATAAGTAGATCCAGTGTGTTTTAACTAAAAGTTGCCAATGTCACTTCAGTTGCCTCTACTTCTTTTTCCTCTGACATTAATTTTTTTTTTTTTTTTTTGAGGAAGATTAGCCCTGAGCTAACATCTGTGCCCATCTTCCTCCACTTTATATGTGGGACGCCTACCACAGCATGGCTTGCCAAGCGGTGCCATGTCCACACCTGTGATCCGAACCTGTGAACCCCGGGCCGCCGAAGCGGAACGTGCGCACTTAACCACTGCGCCACTGGGCTGGCCCCAAACCTCTGACGTTGCTTCTTTAAAAAAACACTCACTTGCCCTTGCTGGCTAAGTTGTCCAAGCAGGTTTTGATGTAGCTTTTATAGTAATCCACTTGCTCGCCATAAAAGGTGGCCTTAGAGTTCAGAGCAGCATACGTTTGTTGCAATTTCACCAGCTCAGCCTTTCTCCTCTGTCGGTATCTCCGCTGATTCCGAATGTCCTGAGACATAATTATTAAAATTAGGAAAATAGTGCCAGATACCATATGTTTCTTGAATCATTAACACTAGAACCCAGCAGCGCTTAACTTTGCCTTGCATGACCACACATTCTTAATAGGCAGCAATTTATGTTCAAAAATAAAGAAATTCAGATCTCATCAGTTTTTTTCCCCATTTGTATTTTCTAAAGGTAGGGAACTGTGTTACTTTTACAGACTTCTACATTCTTAGAATTTACTTGCAAAGCTGGTTTAAACCTCTTAAATATGTTGTCAGGAGAGGGAGAAAAAGATAATTTTACTCTCTCAGTGACGAAGCTCCCAGGTGTGCACGGCACTGTCTCAGTGCAACAGCAGAGGACACGTAAACCCTCAGCCCACCCCAGAGGCCCTTTCTTGAGAAGATTCACACAAATCAAGGACTTGATGACCAACTGATGTGAACTTATATTTCATGGTAATCGTTAAAAAGATCTGGAAGAAGTCTTTAAGGCCAAAGACAAACTGAACGCAGGCAGCACTAACGCGGGGCCTCTCCCTATTAATTTAGGCAGTGGATTAAGTCATCAAGGGGCGGGCAAGGTCCTTGTGCTGCAAATCAGAAACAATTCTGCAGGAGAGGACACTAATTTGCCCATGAACTGAAGGCGGCTTGCTGTCATCTGAACAGCCATTGTCTCTTTACGAGCCTCTGAGACAGCCTTAAACTCAGCCAGGCCATCAACGTGCCCCACGTGCAGTACCCTGGCAATGTCGTTGATCAGTTCCTGGTATCTGTTCTTTGGGTCCACGGTCCCAAGCTCTGTCAGCTTCTTCAAGCCCGACTGGATCTTCTCCTTCTTCTCCTGAAGAGTGAGGTTGTTGTCTTCCTTTACAAATTTTGACTTTTTCATCTTGTCAGGAGTTTTGGCGTCACGAATAGCACGTCTCTGCATGGCCCTCTGATGTTCTGCTTCCTACAGATAAGAAGAAGAAGTTCCTGGCAAATTCACCACACTCATCTGAAACCTGAATTTATATAGCGTATCCACACCTGAATTTATATAGCTCTCAAACTCCATTCTGGAAACAGAGGGGAACAAACTGACCGCTGACAAGTGACAGACAGAGAAACTGCACGGAGCAGAGGAGATAGATGCATCAATGAGACCACATGGCTTCCTCCTGGACTCAGGGATGGTCAGGAGATTGGGCTCTACTGGCTACAAAATCCCTTTTTTTCCCTACCACATTTGGGACATGGAAGCCGTTGCATTTTATCTGAAACTCAGCTCAACGAATGTTGTAGCGTCACCAGTGCTCAGTAAATCCCTGCTAACTCTTTTCGCTGCTTTGTCCAGGCTGAATCACGCTCAAGCCTTCTGTCTGCTTTCAAACATGCTGCAAACACCAGTATCTTGAAAATAAAAAGACCTTGGCTTGGTCCTGCTATCTTTCCTAGTCAACACGCAACATTCGTCCATTATGTCCCTGCCCAACATATGATTCACACTTGCTATTCCATTCTTCCAGCACCTTCTCCTTTAATTCCTAGCAATCTGGCTTCTGCATCTACTGCTGTCATTACCAATTACCATTCTCCCCAGCCCAAATCTAGTGCCTTTTCTTAGTTGTCACCTTGCTCATCACCTCTGCATTTTCTCCTTGCCCTAAGCATGCGTTTGGTACCTCCAAGTGACCCATGGTCATTTTGCTGCAACTGTTCACTCTCAACGCTTCAAAGATCACCTCTGTGCTGACAGATCCCAAAACTACCGAAGGTTCTGGTACCGTATCTGGAACTATTTGTGCTGGGATGTTTACATTTGGAACAGCTTGTGGTTCCTCCCACGCTGGAGCGATTCCCTCTTCCTCTAACGTCAAGACTACTCTGCATCACGTAACGCGAAGAGCAGGAACTCTGGACTCAGGCAGAACTGGATCCAAGTCTGGTTCTGCCACTACCGGCACGTGATCTTGGGCCAGTTGTTTAACCTCTAAGGGCCTTGGTCTCCTCCTCTGTAAAATCAGGAGGCCAGGACTCCCCGCACAGGGATAGTGTGAGGATTAAATGAAACAACATCGGTGAAAGCGCCCAACCAACAGGGGGTTCTCAACAAAGACTGGTTCCTCCTTCTCTCCTTCCATCTTCCTTCTGGGTTAAACAGGCGGCAGTTACTGGCTTTGCCTCTCTTCTGCCCCTCACACAAATGTATTCAGTAATCAAACACAGCATCTGAAAGCTGGGAATTCATTTAACACAGTGGTTTCCAAATAGTCCTCTGTGCAGCCTGAAGGGTTTCCCAGAGGGACCACAGGGTCCTAGAGGGCGAGGTTCCGAGACCTCTATTCCTGGTGCCACCAGAGCAGCTCCAATTTTACCTGTTTATTGGGGTCCAAGTAACTGCCGTTTCATGAAAAGGACTCCTCTGCCCGAAATTTGAAAACGAATGACTTGATCTACTTTTCTCATTTTATAAATGCGAAATGGGAGTCTTAAACATGAAGTGACTCAGCCATCCCTTCCCACTGCCATCCACCCCCAACCAACTGGGCCGGGGACCTTATCACACACCTGGATGACTCAACTACCATCTGCTCTGACAGCGCTGCCAACTCATCAGTACTCAGGGCTTCCCAAGGTGACAAAGGCTCTTTACTCCCCTCTCTCTGGTGCCCAATTCCTGTCCAGGTTTTGGGTTCTATACAATTTGTTCTCCTGTTTTATTTCTCTCTGCTCACCTTCACCCTCGTCTTCAGCCTAGAGAAGGAAGTCTGGTCACGACACGCCCGTCCCTCCTCTGTGCCTCTGTTCCCGTGGACTGCCCTGCCTGGGCTCTCTCATCTCAGGTGCACGCCAAACCCCATCTGCTCTTTCTAAGGCTCACTCAGGTCCCACTGCTTCCTGATGCTTCGCTCCTCACTGACCTCTTTCCTGAACTTCCAGCATTTTTATAGCAAACACTACAGTTAATTTTTAATGGTTTTCTAATTGTTTCAGATATAGATATCACATTTCCCCAACTGAATCATGAGTTCACTGAATTTAGGAGCCACATCCTGTGCTTTTCTTCTCTCTACCAAGGCACTTAAAAGTCTAACTACATGGCATTCAATACATCACTGGGCAGACTCACTGATTCTGCCTCAGGTTAAATTAAAACACACATGCTGCAGTGAGTGCCGTGCCCTAGGGACGTCTGCCTCTGGATCTAAGAACCAACAGCTTTCTCAGCAAGTCCCAACCACCACCATCCTCCAGGCCACCCCAGTTACCACCTCTTGTTGTCGGCATCCCACTCAACTCTGGCACGTGCCTATCGCGGGAGCACCTAGGTACCTTGTTACAGTATATGTTAAACCCCTAAATTTTACCTGTTCACTGGTAGCTGGTGTCTCCAGGATTTCAGTCAAGGTCTCTCCGGGCTGGAACCGGATGACATCCACAATTAAACGCTTTGTGCTGAAGGGAGAGGGGGAAAGCATTTAAACATTACCAGCTGTTCTACTTCCTCTCAAATGGACCCTGGAAGCAGCAGTACAAACACCACCTCACAGAGGTCCCTCTGGGCAGCTGCTAACACAAGGTGTTCAAGGCCCCAGGCTCATTTATGCACCATCACAGAGTGGCTTCTAAGGTTAGGATTTCCAGGATGTAAATTTCACTTTGGCATCTTATTAGTAAAGAAGGCAGGATAAGGCCTCTGCCAAGTGCAATGTGTGAGTGACCAGAACTATGACAGGCTTAAAAGGCCAAGACGATCATTTCAGGTATGAATACACTGACCGTTCACAAGGCCGAGGGACCGCTGCTCTACACTCGCTCCACTGTGCGACTTGCAGCACTCACTTCAGCAAGATGGTCCGAGCGTCCATTTCTGCATTCTCATCGCCAGGCACGTCGAACTTGTTGGTCAATGTGAGAGAGACTTCTGTCTTAGCCAGCGCCTCCTTGTTTGGGTCATTTAAATTGCCAGAGCTTTCTCCTGAAGTTTTGGAAGGGTAGAAAGAATCAGAATAAAGAACAGCAATATTGGAGAGGAGATATTAATACGAGTAAAAGGTAATGCGAGTCTAAGAAGATACTTGAAGAAGCCAACAGGTACACTGTGGCCAGGACACCTTTTACTGAGAAAAAAAGGAAAATATGTGCCAAATGATAAAGGCAAAGGATCCATAATAAAATCATCTCATAAATGCTTAACAAAATCATTTCAAAACTGTAATATTATGATTCTGTCTCAAAATACTCTGGTCAGGGGCCAGCCCGGTGGCGCAGCCGTTAAGTTCGCACGTTCCACTTCTCGGCGGCCCGGGGTTTGCCAGTTCAGATCCTGGGTGCGGACGTGGCACTGCTCAGCAAGCCATTCTGTGGCAGGCGTCCCACATATAAAGTAGAGGAAGATGGGCATGGATGTTAGCTCAGGGCCAGTCTTCCTCAGCAAAAAGAGGAGGATTGGCAGATGTGAGCTCAGGGCTGATCTTCCTTAAAAAAAAAATACTCTGTTCATTTCTTTTGCAGGACTTATAATTTCTAATTATATGATTTTGTGCATATATACATTTAAAATGATCTCTTCCACTAGACGTCAGTTCCTTACGGCTGGGGCCACATCTGTTTTCTCCCCAGTGCATATTCAGAGCTTGCACAGTGCAGAAACAGAGGGGGTGACAACTATCCCCTCCTCTGTCACGCTCCCCCTCGCCTCCTGGGCAGTTACGTCAGAGCTTTACCTATCAGGGACTCGATGGTGGGCACCTCGCCCAGGTCGTCCAGCAGCTCATGGATTGGGTCGTTGTGCTCAGGAGCAATGGCGTCCTGGTGATCTAACAGGAGCTGCATCAGACAGCCAGGGATCAGTTTCCACTTGCACACTCAACCCATTAGCCCTCGTCCCTGCCCACAGTGTCTAACAGCACAAAAGTAGTTAAATAACAAAGCCCCTACGTTCAAAGAACTGATAAGGCAATCCTCAGCAAACTAACCCAAACAAACAATACAATACATAAAGCATCACAGTGGCCTCTGTTGAATGACTTATGTTATGATGTATGGAGAGTAAACACTGGTACTCTCTCACCCTCACAGATACGAGGGATTTAAATGTACCTACATAAGAAAGAACAAAACCTGCAGATCTTAATATCCAAAGTCATCAATGTACCTTACAACCAGTTACAAATAACTCTCATTCATACTTTTACTTAATGTTTTCAGTATACAGTATCTTTTAATTCAGAGAAAAGTGCGCCGGATCAATGTTATCATTATCTTAGGGGCACTCAAGCAAAGCCTTTAAGATGCTCTTATCCCAGGTGATGTCTTCAGAAATGACAACACCTGGAATTTCATTTACATTTTATGTATTTCCTCATTCCCTGTTCTGTATGCTCCTCAAGGGGAAAGGAATGAGTTATAAAAATTTGGAGGGGAAAAAAGAGCAGCCAAGGGACAATCACTCTAAGGTGACAAAGAGGGAAAAGCTGGCATTCTAGATCGTGTTAGGAAAATAACACCGAAGGCCGGCGTAAAAAGAAGGAACAGTAAAAACAGTATTTCCTCAAGGCCCTGTATCAGTGGCCACAATGGAGAGCGTGGAGCCCCGCCTTGGGATTCTGATGCAGCAGGTCTGTGGCAGAGCTCAGGAACTCCATTTTTAATGAGCCCAGACGATTCTGATGCAGGTGGCCTGGGATCACTTTGAGAAACTCAGCAGACGTCGTTAAGAATAATAAGCAAAGGGAGAGAAACAATGAGGCAGATGTGATGTCAGTAAGATCAGAGGAAGGTGAGCTGTCTACCTTCCAGACACGGGGAGCAGCAGCCAGGGGAGGCAATTAAGGACAGAGCAAGGAAATTAAGCAATTAAAGAAAAATACTTACAGTGTGGGTGTTGATGATCTCACCAATGGAAATGTAGATGACTGGTTTTGTGAGGGTCACCAAGTCAGAGTACTCATCCACATTAAATTTATCCTGAAGCTCTGGGACATCACAAGCAGTCTGGAAAAACCGTCTGGAAATAAACACAAGAGTCAGACCCCAGCAAGTGACATGTGTGTGAGAAGTTGGCATGAGGACATGCCACAAACCTCTGGAGCAATGAGTTCAAACAGAAGACAGTTAATCCTAGAGAAACTGCGGCATGTTCGCTGTGCCTGATGGCCCTGGGACGCTAGTTCTAACTCTCTCCACCTAGTTTTAGTTCTACCCACAAGAACCGCTCAACCATAATTTAAAACAGTTTTCAAACACCTGTATCGTCAGGAGGACCAACTTTCTCTCTAAGACAATGGCCTGAACTCACAACTGAATGTTTAACTTACAGATATTAAAAGCACCCTCCAGTTCTTCTCTGATTACAGAGAAACATGCGCCTAAATGCAGAACCATTGTTTGTATGTTAAGTACTGTCTATTCCATAAGAATACATTTTAATAGCTCAAGAGTCCGCTTCACCATCTCCTGGAGCTCTGAGCACATCAAACAAGCATCCTACAATACGACTGTCCAGGCAGAGCTAGGTGTGGGATTTAATCTTGTCTTTACCCGCAGAGATAGACACACACACACAGAATCTTTCGAGTACTTGTCCCTTCCCCCTTACCTGAATTTCTGGTAGGACTGGGAAAGATACTCATTAATGATGCTTAAGTGAGCATTATCTCCCAGAAACATCTTATTGGAAGCTGCATGCTGGAGCATCTTTGCAATGGAGCCAAGATTTCGGCGTTGGTCTGTGGTAAGCTGGCCTCCTGCCGACAGGTCAATGATGTCAAAGGCATCAGGAGCAACAATGGCGGGGTTCATGTATCGGTAGTAAAGCAAGTTACCAATGATCTGGGAACAGATGGAAAAGAAAGATGGGTGTTAATAATCAGCCCACCAAGTAGGCCACAAATGACTTTGCTAGCAACGAAAACCAGAAAATGCATTCCTGTGAGGAAAAAATGAACGCTACACAAACACACACACGCATGCATGCATGCACGCATGCACACACACTTTCTCTCAAGGCCTGAAACTAAAACGACCAAACATCCCTTGGTTGGATGCAGAAAAATAAGAAAATGAGAACAGAACTCAAAATCACTACACTGAAAGAGCAGATTCAGAAGGTAAAAATGATGGACTTTAAGCCTATTATTGAGCGTTTTAGGGCATCCTTTATTCACATATCGTAGCAGCAAATAAGGTTGCTGTCACCCACATGCACTTTCCGTTTTCAAGTAGATGGGCTTTCATTCTAAGAAGCTAATGAATATGGCTAAAACAATCCTTAAACATGACTAATTAGCACAGTGTAATTGGTCCAACCCCCTTTATCCTCATGCTGCAGACGTCAAAGATGGACAAGTTCATGCCTCTGAAATTAAAGTCACTCAGCACACATCTCTGCCACAGAATTCAAGGATAGTCACAGCATTTCCCCTAGAGTTTCATTCAGAAAAAAGTAAAATTAATTCACCTGAACAGAAAGTCTAGAATCGAGGCCTCACTGTAGGAAAGCACAGAACTAGGAGAGAGAAGAAAAAAGCGTTCAGATTAAAAAAAAAAAAAAGGAAGGAGCATAGCCGAGTAAAAAGGAGTTAGCAGCAGCAGCCTTAGCAGAAACACTTGTGCTTGATAGAATTCACCTGCCACCAACAGAGGGAGCAATTCTTCAGCAAAAAGACAGGGCTCAAAGACATCATCTCAAGACAGGAGAATCCATCGTCTCTGCTTGTTTGATCTCTGGGTGCCATTCGAACAATACAGGAACTAGGAGAGGTGTCATTTACTATTTAAAAGCACTTTCAAAAGCTCACAATCAATGGCGAGCTACTGCCAGAATCTACCCTTTGGCCCTTATTAAAGGTCTAAGGTCATTAGGCCTAGTTTGACAACTTTTTCCTCAGAGGGCATTGGAAAGGCAAGAACGTGCCAGCTTTCAGATTCTTACCTTCAGCAGCTCATCCTCACCAGCATCGGGGAACTTCTCATGCAATGAATCCTTCAGCACTTTGGCAATGAAGCGCATCCCATAACTGTGGGAGGGACGAAACTTAAGTGAGAAGGGCCTGGGAACAGAAGGGCACTAATGCTGGGCTCTATCTGGGGTCACAGCTGATGGCACTCACGGGATTTTGTCCACAGAGCTGATGATGGCTGCGAGGAACTTGTCTGTCACGGTCCGCATGTTCCTGATGGAGTTGTCTAGCCGTGTCTTGACTTCTTCGTGAGCCAGAGCCTGCTCAGGGGTCACGTCATAGGGTAGTTTGCTGGGAAAGCAAAAATTATCCCCAACTGTGTTAGATCAAGAACAGGAACAGGCTGAGGCAGGGCTGTGTCCCTCACAAACAGAAAGACCCAGAGAGATTAGGGAACTTGCTCATGCTCACAGAGCTGGTAAACGGAGGGGCCAGAATTGGAACTCAGGTTTTCAACTGTGAATTGGGTGCCTTGAACTACGTGCCAGGCACTATGACAGGCACTTGGGATAAAAGCTATTTGAGACATGATAGCTTCTCGAGTCTCTTACAATCTGGTGGGAGAGAGACACAAACAGGTATTTGTTTAAATATATTGTCCTGTAAATAAGGAGGTTGACCAGAAGTGCTACAGGGCCATAGAGAAGAGGCCTCTACTCAGACTGGAGCAATCAAGGAAGACTTCCATAAGGAAGGGACATAAACTTAGGAAAAAGAAAGAAGAGGCTTGTAGGAAGATCAAATGCAAAAGGAAGAAGAAGGAGAAATGAGAGTGGAAAAGTAAACAGGGCCAGGTCGTGGAGACCCCTGTTAGAATGCTAAGAAGTCTGGACTTTCCTAGAAGCCCGGGAGAGCCATTAAAAAACAAGAGCTCTTGGGCCGGCCCTGTGGCCGAGTGGTTAAGTTCATGTGCTCCGCTGCGGCGGCTCAGGGCTTCACTGGTTCAGATCCTGGGCGTGGACATGGCACCACTCATCAGGCCATGCTGAGGAGGCGTCCCACATGCCACAACTAGAAGGACCCACAACTAAAAATGCACAACTATGTACTGGGGGTCTTTGGGGAGAAAAAGGAAAAATAAAATCTTAAAGAAAAAATTTAAATTAAAATTAAAAAAAAAACAGGAGCTCTGAATTTTGAGGAAGATTGCTCTGGCCCACATGAGGAATGAAGTAAAGATGGACAGAGATGGACAATGACAGACTAAAGAGATAGGAGACTAGTGCCACAGTCTGTTCAAGAAATGATGACGGCATGAACAAGGATGCAGCAGTGGGGAGCAGAGATAGATCCGAGAGATGCTAAGGAGACACAATCAATGGGACCTGGTGACCCTTTGGAACTGGTGAGGGAAGTTACAGTTATATACAGGAATTGAAGTAAGAGGAGCTGACAAGATCAGTCAAGGAGAGGACACTAAGTCAGAAGAAACTGACAAGAGATAGTAGATGTGCCAGAACATAGAGCCTATGTTAACTGGGAAGAAAATAAGGGTAAGAGGGAGGTGCAAGACAAAAATGAAATGAGGGGTCAAGGTTCTGGTGCTTTCAATGAGGCCAAAAAGTAGTAGTGATTCTCTTGGGTTATCTGAGGGGCCCAAACCCATCACAAGTGCCCTAATGAGAGAGGCAGAGGGAGCTTTGGGACACACAGAAGAGGAGCCAGTGTGACTTTGGAGGCAGAGACTGGAGTGACACGGCCACAAATCAAGGAATCTCAACAGCCAGAGGGAGCACGGCCCTGCCCACACCTTGATTTCAGCCCAATGATATGGGTTTTGGATTTCTGGCCTCCAGAACTGGGAGAGAGTAAATTCCTGTTGTTTCAAGCCACCGAGTTTGTGGTCATTTGTCATGGGAGCAACAGGAAACTGATATAAGCAGATAGAGATACAACTCCATTTGTCGTACCAGAATTACAAATATAGTAAGACTGCCAACAAGAATTCAGCAAAAATCAACAAAAGCAGTCTGTGAAAAACTGGCTGCATGAAATTTATAAGAAGGAATGTTGTATATTTTATTACTTGTAAGTTATGTGCTATATACATCTTTCATATCAGTAGCATTTATAACTTTATGTGTATGACATTTTTTAAAAAGCAGTAATGAGCAAAGGGAATAAAAGTGCTCAACTCAATGGCTGAGTCAGAGAACAGAATATTATTTCTAAGATTTCAGAGGTGACCATTCCCAGAGGTGACAAGGCCCCAGTTTGTCATGTGTTTGGTGGCTGAAGCTCAAGGATCTGTGATACTTACACGCAGGATGGTTTCACCACACCAGCACACCTCCCAGTTATCAGTATCAAAAAAATGTATTAAAATCAATTCCTACTTTATGAAGAACAAAATAAGATAGTTTGTGATAGACACCCAGTATAAAAAAAGCGTAAAATGTCTATGGGAATTTTGATCTAAAAATGACTGACTCGACAGAGAAAGACAAATACTATCTGATTTCACCCAAGTGGAAGATAAAACACCACCACCACACAAACACGTAGATACAGAGAACAGACTGGTGGTCACCAGAAGGGAAGAGGGGTGGGGAGGGTAAAAGGGGTAAAGAGGGACATTTTTACAGTGACAGGTGGAAAGTAGACTTTTGGTGGTAAACACGATAGAGCCCATACACAAGTTGAAACATCATGATGTACACCTGAAATTTATATAATGTTGTAAACCAATGTTACCACAATTAAATAAATAAATAAAATAAAAATGACTGACCCATAGACCATCAGAAGAAATATCTTAGCGCCCTTGAGCCAATGTCCACGGGGCTGTCATCCATGCCCCGATTTGCATGCAAAACTTCCTAGTCAAGAACTGCAGCTGACAGACTGCCTTCCTGGATTTGAGCCTCAGGTGTGCAGGTCAATGTAAAAATGGACTTTTCATCACATCCAGCAACGATCTAAGTCCTGGCGACAGACTACTACATTACTGAGAACAAAATCAGGTGCCAAATGATTCCCGAGAGGGGATAAGCCCTCTCTAAGAGTCAGCAGACTGCTCTGCGCTCTGTCTGGGTACACCTCTCCCTTTGCCTCGTGTCCAGGTACCCGAAAGCAGAATGACGTAGAGCAGCACAACTCCAAGTGTGGACCAGTGCCAGTCTATGGATCAGCCCAAGATGGGGTAAGGAACTTGAGCCAGAATGTAATCAGCACACTGCTTCCTTCATTGACAAAGTCTTGCTATGAAAAAAACATCAGCTGAACTAAACAGTGTGCTTGGTGACCCAGGGGATTATCAGTCACTGGTCCACAGACCCCACGTGGAGCAGCAACGGTACAGAGAGCTACTCCTCCTCAGCTCCACGGAACTTCCTGCGTGCCCTGGCCCTGCTCCACAACAGCAAGAAAACCCACCAGAGGTTAAGCTGCTCACACCGCCACTCCTCACGCAAGCTGGATAAAACCAGAAACATTCCGGCTCTCTGAACTACATTTTCTGAGCATCACCCATATTCTATTGACACACTTTTGCTTCAGATGAGTTAATGGCGGTGGTTAAACTACGGTCCTGGCACAGAAATCTGAACTACGTTAATTCAGTTAGTTCAATTCTCAGTATCCCGGGCAGCTCACGGGATTCCAGGGCTCCTCATTCGCCCCACACCACCTCCTCCTTCCTTTAACAAAACCCAGCCATCCCTTTCAGGGCTGTGCGAGTCTTCCCCCCCAAGCGCACTCCAGAGATGCCAGTGCCTTCCAGGGCCTGGACTCTCCCACGCCGCTTCCCCTCAGAGCGTTCAGACGTGAATACTCTGCGCCGAGCTCTTGGTGACGCTGGCCCCACCTCACCCTTCAGGCCTCGGCCAGGTGAAATTCCGCCTGCTCAGAGAGGCTTTCCCTCACCACTCCATCCAAGCGAGCTCCCTCTTGTATTCTCCAATACAGTTCCCCACAGAAAACTCTCCTCAGGGTAATTTTATTTTTAGGCACCTGTTTGTTGTCTCTCCCACACAATACACTATGAACAGAGGGTACGGAGCAAGTCGATTCCATTCATTATTGTATGTTTCATTCATTACCATATTATTAAATGTGCATCTAACACAGTGCCTGGCACATAGGAAGTACTCAATAAATATTTGCTAAATAAGTGAATAAATTACCAGGTCAAAAATTTAAAGAAGTGGTTTCTAAGGAAAAACTATTTGAATAATTATTAGTTTATAAACCAAAAGTTAACTGCTTAAAAAAGAGAGAAATAAAAAGGTGTTGTGGTTATCATACCTTGCCTCTCCTGTCTGAGACTCCATCTGATTGACCCAAGACTTGTAAATATCCACAGGGTCAGTCTTGATGTTGAGAGATTTGTCATCCATAATTTCTTTCACGACTGGGGCCAAGATCTGTCTCAGGGCATTCTGGCCCCGGGCACCACGGTTGAAACTTACAACCATCTTAATGACTGTAGGATTTCCTGTCACAATCTCTTGAATCTGATCTACTTTTGACCTATAAAACATCAGATACAAAATCAATTAAACTAATCACAGACTCTATCAACTTAAAGATCCATCTTACTTAAAAACCCCATTTCCTAGAACCATAAATAGTTGGCAGAAAGGGCTATATGCTCTCTTTCTAGAAACATCTCCCAACACTCATCTGCCCACAGGACCTTCCTGCTGTTGCAAACTCGACCATGGGAACACGATCGGGTCCTTTATTAGACAGAAACGTGGAATCTTCACGTTTGGATCAGCTTTGTAAAAACTGTATCTTAATATAGAATGCTCCTAAAATTAATTTAGCAAATCTCTTATCCCATCACCTCCCCAGAAGAAGCAATACTTCATATTAATTAGAAAAGCAGACGCTTCTTCAAATCCTTCAAATTCTGACAGGCCGAAATTTCAATCTGCGAGCATGTCTGATAGGGGGAAGGGGCCCCATGCCCTGCAGAAATCTGTTCCTACTTGATCTCCTCCTGGAGCGCGGTCTTAAAGAGCCGGAGGAGCAGGTACTCCTCACGCTGGTTGGATGCGTAGTTGTAGAGCGTGAAGATTACCGAGTCCATGAACTTGGTGGACTTGTTCTGGGGCATTTGAAAAATCAGCTTCGCCAGGTAGGTGGGGTTGGTCTGAAATAAAACCAAAGGATAAGTAATTTCTAGATAAATATTTGTGCCAGCCTTTATTAAGTTTTTTTTTTTAATTGAAGGATTAGAATACACACAAGCAATAAAGAAAAATAAGACAGCCCTTTGCTAACCCTTCAGCGGAAATCAGAAATACTTCCATAGAGATCTACGGGTAAGGTTTTCTTGTGGAAAAGTAAATCAGCTAAGGTTTACAATGCCCCTTCGAGGTGCCACTCACCTGCAACAAATAAAACAAGTGTTGATAAGCTTCCAGTTTCTCTCTCTTCTCCTTGCTCAAAGCCTTCAGACCTCCCTTCTGTTTGTTTAGCATCATCATGTCAGACAACTGCTCCTTATTTTTTTTGGTAAGTTTTTTACTGTGGGAAACCACATCCTGTAAACAAAAACATATACATAATCAAAAAGTTTTCAAACACGAAACTCTGGGCACTGTGGAAAGGTCTTTTGGCACCTAAAACCTGCATGAAGATCCATCGCACCGGAAGGTCCCCATTAAACATTCTAGAATCACCACATTGTCTCCTATTTTCAGAACACAAATCAAATCCATTCCTTACTTCCATCCTCCTATAAAGAACCCGAACCATAAAAATGTCCACTGACTCAGGAAACCAACTTCTAGGAATCTATCTTAAAAACAAAGTCTTAAATACAATAAAAACTACTTGTACATTAAGACATTAACTGCAGTGTTATTTCTAATAATAAAAACTTGGAAAACAAACTAAATGGCAAACAGTTGGAAAAAAGAAGTAAATCACAGAATTTTTTCTAATGAATTATGCTGCCATTAAAAATAATATTTATGACTACTTATTATAGGAAAGCACCTTATCCTCTATTATTAATTTAAATGTAGGACAGAGAATGATTGCGGAGTGGTAAAATTACGGGATGATTTTTATCTTCTTTTCTCTATTTAAAATTCTGCTAGTAAATTATTTCATTTCTTATATAACTTTTAAAATATTTATGGCATTGATGAGAAAAAAGTCAGCCTCTACCCTCCCTGCAAGTCAGGAAAGGTGAGCTGGGCGTCCCAAGCAGGACAAATGCCCCAAGTCCTATGCTGGCACTGGACCATACCTGCAGTGTAATTTTATTTTTCACCAGCAGTCCAATTTTGATATCCATGAGATTGAGGTCATTCTCCAGCTGTTGATTAGAACGAATAAGCGTGATGACCTCTTCTCGCATCTTCATAAGATCAAGCTCCTCTTGAAAATCCTGGTCACTTTGGTCGAGCAGGTGAACAAATTTTCGGACCACAACCATAGGAGGATCCTCAGCATTAACTGACGGAGGGAAAAGTATGTGTCAGACAAAGAGCAGAATTCCCAGAAAAAGTTCTACGTCTCATGAAATATCAGCGTTGTCTTGAAAAAACAGCTCTATTCACACATAAGACATTTGCTTATTTTTTGAGATGTGCAAAGACAACCACCAAGTGCAACCCTCTCGGTCACGCCATTGCCACGAATGACAGTGGCCAACACAGCAAGCAACAAGACAGCTAGCCACAGGTGAGCAAAGGGGCTTAAGTCACGAGCAGCAGCCCACCCCCAAGCCTTGCCTTCAGGACAAGAAAAGAGCTCCGTGAAGAATACCCAGAACCCGATGGCTCTCAACTCTTCTCTGCTGAGCCACAGTTACTCACTGAGAGTCTTGTAGTCGTCACGAGCTTTGTTTGCCCGAATAAAAGCCTGGATTTTGATAATGTCATTTATCTGAGGAATAAAGAAGAAGAAATTTCTTTGTTCATTGGTCCACCAAAAATTAGCAAAACTGACTCTACTGGTCCTGACTAGCCAAGGGTGCTTACGTGGTCTCGGAAATACTGCAGGCGATCTCGATAGCGCTTTCTGGCTTGATGCATCCTCGCCAGGGACTGGATCTGTGGAAAAGGGATCCTGCAAATCAGAAGAGTCCTCCATCCCAACACACGTCACACTCACGCCCCACACGGAGAAACCCTGCTCGCGCCAGCATACCTTGACAACTTCGTCTTTATGGGAACGCAGGTAAGCTAAACGGTCTTGATAAGCCTTCTTCTGCTTGTACCCTCTCCACTGCGACTGAAACCATCAAACGTTACGGTTGACACATTATTTCCCAAGGATCAGAAGAAGTTAAAAAATCCCATCTCGATACATTATCCAAGTACAATTCAGGATGAAGCTTGAGAAACGACCCTGTCCACCAGTGACAGGGGAATGGGGGCAGGGTGCTCCTCCACCGGGAGAGCACAGCGGCTAACTCTCCTGACGTTAGCACAGCACTTCCTACCATTGAAAGCACACACATGAATTCTCTTATTGGCTCCTTACAACAAATCAGGTGAGGAAGAGAAAGATTAGTGTCCCCATTTACAGATGAGGAAACCAACTTAGGGAGGTTCACCACTATTTTACAGTGGTGGAGCCATAACTCCTAACTCAGAATTCCTTTCCGTGACATTGTGCTACCCTGTCGGTGAAGCAAAACCACAGCTGTTTCCCTCAATGTTCAAATCTGACACAAAGGAACAGTCTTAGAAGACAGTGAAGTGCTCAGGAACTGCCACTGAGCAAGACAACTCACCACTAAACACCATTAGGCACACTCTGGTGACGAGTTAGTAAAGAGGAAGAGTTTGTCAGAAAAAGGACGAGACTAAGAGGTCAGAAGGCAAAAAACACACACAGACGGTTAATCCCCAGAGCTGACTGTTTATTAGGCCCGCTCTAGAAGCCCACCTGCTGTCTGAATAACGGACTCTGAGATACCTGAATGCAGGTGATGGCAGGGATCTGCTTCTTCAGGAAATTCATCCTGGATCGGAATTCCTGTCGGACTAAGTATCCACGGCAGCAAGCCTGCAGCTTGGTGATCAAGCCTTCGTTGGCCAGCCACAGCTGTTCTCGGTTATACGCAGCAGTCACCCCAGAGATGGAACTCTGGAAAAGCATTTGGTCACATTAGAAGACAGACACTGGTGGGAATCATCCACAGTGCACAAACCAACCCTCCCTGCTTTCTAACTCCGTACACACCAGATCTTTGGCTAAGCAATGGGAATGAAGACCTCAGGTCTATTTTTCAGGGCCAAGTTGTTCTCACATCCAAAAGAAAAGGTCATAAACAAAAACCTGATCTTCTTTTACATCCTATGTTATCTCCCTTACCCATTCACCTACCCAGCACTGACTGTGCCACCAACTGTGCTTGCTGACCTGGAGTCACTGTTGATGAGAAGACAGCGCGACACGTGCCAACACAGCGCTGGGTACCAAGCCCCAGAAACCCCTAGAATGCCACAGAGGAGGACAGTGCAGGGGAATGGCCAGATTGCAAATGGTCTGGAAAAACAGCCTAGAGTGTCTGGACTGTTACTATAGGCACTGGGAACCAGCAACTTTCAAACGGAGGAATAAAACCAGCAGATTTATTTTAGAAAAGCAGCACTATGAGCAGAACAGCTGACAGATTAGCATGAGTGGGTGAATCAGAATTGAAACAAGCAGGTCAGTGGGAATGCTGTTACTGTAATCCAAGTGGGAGATGACCTGGGCCTGAGGGCGGGCAGCGGTGGTGAGAAGGGTCGGTGAGAACGCCTGGTTACCCACCTAATATCCACGTCCCCCCTTTTCCTTGGTATCAGGGCCTTGATTTTTCTTCTGGGCAACAATGTGTGCAGTTAAAAGACAACATGAGCTAGGGCAAGCTCACACAATGTAAGCAGAAGTCGTCTTGTAAGACCTTTGGGAAGGCTCCTAGAGAGAGACAGGCAGCACCGTGCCTTTTTGGCTCTTCTTCCCTTCCTGCTTCCTGCCTGAACTGCTAACTTAATGGCTTGAGTTCCAAGCTGTCAATTCTGGATGAGAAGGTGACCTTGAGAATAGAAGCCACATGCTAAGAACGGCAGAGCAGAAAGACAGGACCCTTGGAGAGATGATATCATGGAGCCACCACACCTTCCCTTAACGGCCCAACTCTAGAATTATACATGAGAAGAGACATATACGCTTATAGACTATTTCAGCCTCTGTTTTTCCGTCAAACTGTGTTTGAGGCGTCTGCTGGACTTCTAGACTGTAAATGAAAAGGCAAATCTGGTGGTGAGGAGAGGGACTCAAGTCTGGAGGTACATGATTTGGGATTCACCAGCACCAAGGTGAGGGCTGGAGCCACAGCCTTGAATGAGATCACTGAGGAAGAACGTGTAGAGGAAGAGAAGGGGCAGGGGAATCCTGATAGAATTCGAGTGGACGCAGAGAAAAGGCAGGTAGTGAGAGAGATTAAGGAGGAGGAGGGCCAGAAGAGAACTGCACTCAAGAAGCCAAGAGTTGAGGGTTTAAGGAAGACGACACATTGAGAAGTCAAATACGATGAGAGCTCTTAACTGATTTTGGCAATTAAAAGGTGTTTTGGAATAGTTAGAAAAGAGACTGAAAATGTAAATTGGGAGAGATTAACAGTAGTTGCATGTAGTGAGGAGTCAGAGCAATTGTTCGTTTTTCCTTTTTTCTAGATCATCCAAATTTTCTTTATTAAGCACATAAGTTATCTGACTTAATTCTACAATCTAGCTGTGTTATGAATTTAGGCCTTAGTTGCTCTCCCAACCGCTAGAAAAAAAATTACTCAAAAATAGTTAATCATATAGCCTTAATTTTAGTCTAGGGCTTCTGACCACAGGCCCTGTTCCTCCTAACTCTTATTAGCTCTAAAACACTCTCTCTTAGCTGCTTGTTATGTGAAGAATGTGACCGACCTGGATCTCCTCCCGCGAAAGCTGCATGGAATTCTGCACAAAGTCTGCGGGTTCATCCCATCCTCCGCCTTTGGTCTCCAGGTTGTGGTAATAATAATAGCCGCCTTTCACCCAGTGCTTCACCCACTTGCTCTTATTATCTCCTAGCAGAAAAGAGAGGGAAGATAAAGAAACCCAGAGCCACACACCCCACACTCATCTGGCTAATACTCCGGGATCATTCTGGTCAGGGTTAGCAGTCTAAATGAGGACCATTCCAAAAACCTGTTCCTTGGATCTGAGGGTGAGGGGGCATCTGAAGTCCCTCTTAAATTACGGCTTTGTAACGTCCCACTTAGCTCACTTATATGTATGTTATAAAAAAAAAAAAACCTACGAAGTCCAGCTGTGGAATTAAACTTGACTACCTTTGCTCCTCCCAAAGTCCACATCTAAGACTGCGTGTGTCAGAAAACTGGTCCGATAAAGATTTGCAAGCATTCAGCTGCTCCAGTTAAATAAAAAGGCCATGAAATGGGATGAAAAATCTTACCTTTATTTCCTTCTTTTTGCAGATAAACTACTTTTAACTATCTATGGGCTTAGATAGTCAGAACTACTGACATCCCATGAAGGATCAACAGTCAGATATTTTGATCTTTCCTGAATTTTCAGAAAATTGACCTTTTTAACATAGCTGCCTTCATGGGGGAGAAAAAAGAATATTTTCAACAACAGGGATATTCTCTCCTTAGGGTCTTTAAACTAAGCCTACATACTGGACTTCTATACTAAAGTCTGTCCCTTTCCTCTACACCTGTCCGCTCATATATTCATATATCCAAGTTCTTATTTTCAGGGCACATATTTACTTTCCCACTAACCCACCTGCTGCCAGTTTTTTCTTCTTGGCTTCGGCGAGGTCACTCTGGTAGGTTTCCCCACACTCGGGGATGACTCCATACAAGCCGACGTCAGGTGAACGAAGGGCACTCAGTGTTTTCCCAACGTCGCCGCTCTCAACTGCCTCATTAATGGCAAAGATTCCTAAGGCAACTATCCCAGAAGAGAGTTGTTACCAGAAGAGTTTAGAAAGTGTCTAAATTCACACACTAGTTCACCTACTATACCTACTGGCAAACTGTTCCCACATATCTATCTTGGTCAAGCTGAGGAGTGACATGGAGCCCCTCGCCACCCCCACCCTCCAGCAAAATAGAAATAAACCCGTCGCACGTACACCTCTGTGCTTCCTGGGAGTCTTTGTTGGACTGCCAGATTCCACCTTGAATCTCATCCAACCACAGCACTGCCGACTCATCCTGGGTCTCCTACACACATCAAAAGCAAAACGGCGGGAGAGTCACAAAATCAGGGTACGTGTGATGCAGGGGGCTTCTGAGACTCAGTCAGATATGAAGGAAAAAGCTTCAAACATATCAGACATGTGGAACAGTAAACTGGAAGAAGTCAGGCATCAAAAAACTGGTAAAACATTACAAGAGAAATGCCTCAGATGTAGGTGATGGATACATGAAGATGAATTCAAGTGGTTCAGGTCAAGAGCAGCTAGAAGGGGCAGAAGGAGCAAACGGGGAAGGGGCCCAGGGACGTTAATAGTGTGGCAAGGGCCATGATGCGTACATGAATTTGCAGTACTTTTTAGAAAGCTTCCTTTGCCAATGTATACAGAGGAAGTTAATATTCTCTGTTTTTAAGACTATCAAGACTTTACCACATGTAAAGCCAGGAGTCGCCACAGGCAAGCTAAACTTATCACCAGCTTATATTCTAAAACCTGAATGTTAAGTCAGTTCTTGGGAATTTAAAAACACATTTGCACACAGAAACATGACAAATGGTGATTAACTTCCTCAGCATGATCAAGAAAAGTCTCTCTAGTTCATAGTGTAGTTTGAGGTGAATACTGGAGACAGAGTGAAATAGAAATGGTGGCTTATTTCCCTCTTCTAAATATGGTCTTAGACGATTTTTTAAAAAGCAACTTATTGGTGATCATTTGCTCTGAAAGGCATTCTAAACAGATTTGGATTAGCAGAAATATCTTTCTCTAGCATCTTCCAATTTCCAAGAAACTGGCTACCACCCTCTGAGCCAGGGACATGGCTTATGGATTGGCCCCGGGTCGTCACTAATGTTAGGGCTAGGCAGCACAGTTCTCCTAAAAGTCAGAGCTGGAAACCACTCTGACACCAACTTAGATTTCAGTGGTCAAACTGAGGTTATATAAACGTCGACTATCTCAAAGAGCGAGAGTCCTTTGTTTGTTAAGGTGTCTCCAAGGTCTTTACAGAAAGCATCAGTTCAGTAGACTAGTGTGGCAGTCTTCTCCAGAAAAGGTGAAGCACCTCAGGTCTTAAAGTGGCCAGGTCGACAAGAGTCATGCTTGAGGCAATCTTGGCAAACCCAACAAAATTAATTGCTCCTGAGGCTTATGCTAATAGCGATTGGGATAAACAGCAGCTCAAAAGTTCATTTAGACACTGCCTGATGTAAATATAATTTGCCAGGGCACCAATGAGGCAACTGGGATCAGTCACTCTAGCTGTCGTGCCAGACAAGGCAGGGTCTGGGCTTCGGGGCCAAGTGGAAAGTTTCCTTGCCGTCAGCAGGCCCAACAGTTGAGTCGCAAAACCTCAGAGGAGCTTGGCTTTCCTCCCACGTCATAGTGGAGAGGGACACAATATTTCACTCAGCAGAGCCAAGCAGCCACAAATGCCTGCAATTTATAAAGCGCCCTGATGACAGGCTAAGGCCAAAGGAAGGCATCTAAAATTGAAAGCAATGATTTCTCTCAAACGCAGAGTTTTAGAAAGAAAGATCATTTAAGCAAATTATGGTAAGTGCTGGGCTTACAATCATTAAGAGGCACTGTCCCAATTTTAAGGAGCTCACAGTCTTGCGAAAGGAAAAGAGTAAAGACATAAATAGAATGCAAGAGTAAATCACCCAATGGCTGCAGAACTTAGCATGTTCCTGCCACTAGTCACTTTCTGTTACTGAAAATAGAAAATGGCCAAACAGAATCCCCCAGAGTCACACGAATAAACACTGGAAATGCTAAGCAATAGTTCTAACGTGAGACAATACAATGAGTCAGCCACAGATGTGCAACAACTTAAACTGAGAAGTCATAAGCTGGAGGGCTGAAGGTACAGTCTCCAAGAAAAGGAGCACAAAAATCCTTGCATCAGAAAAACAGAAATATTTCCACAGAACCTGACCATTTTGGGTTCACTTTTAAGCTAATCACACATCAGAATCTCTGAGAAGAATCTACTGTAAGCAAAACTGGGAGGTTTAGCACAAGCTTCCTTGCTTTCAGAGAAAGGCATAGCTTATCAAGAATTCTGACCATTCAGAGTTCTGTCTTCTCTGTCCCATGCAGACTACAGTAAATAGATTAAAATTAAAACGTTCACACACAGTCCCCTAAGAAACAAGTGACGGAGCTATAGTATGAAAGGCAAGAAAAAGAGAATGGATCAGTGTCCTAGATGTGTCATGGAAAAATGATACAGAAATACCCCTCACCAGACTGAAGGAGGAGACAGATGACATGTATCACCTCATCCCACTGCAAGGGAAGAACAGGTCCTCTCTGCTCCAAATAGACTGAATAAGACGACAAACCAAAATCCTCCTGTTAACGTTTGCTCTGAAGGGATCACCCAAGATTAACTCAAATCATGAGCAGAGTTAAAACCCTGGGCTAGATATTGTGGAGAATATTGAGACAAAACAGACTGAATATGAAAATATTATATAAAATATAGTGAAATACTGCCCACTAATAACTCTCACTGACACTTAGAAGCACACTGACTGCATTTCAGAAGAGGTGAAGAGATAGGGACCAGAAATAGGAACCAAAAAAGGAGTGGGCAGTGCTTGGAGGTAAAAGAGGTGAAGGAGCCACAAAATACAGGGAAAGGAAAGGAGAAGGGGTGAAAGAATGGCCATGATATGTGTATGGGGGTGTGTGTGTGTATATTATATATATTAATGACAGGGATACGTTCTGAGAAATGTGTCATTAGGTGACTTTGTGTTTTGCAAACATCATAGAGTATACTCTCACAAACCTAGATAGTATAGCCCACTACACACCTAACCTATATGGTACTAATCTTATAGGACCACTATCATATACACAGTCCATCGTTGGCCGAAATGTTGTTATGCGGTGCACGACTCTGTGCGTGTGTGTGTGTTAGCCCTATATTTCCACAGGTGCCACACCCACAGATTCGACCAACTGTGGACTGTGCACTATGTTTACAATCTGAGGTTAGCTGAACCCTCCAATGGTCCTGGAAGTGATCTCCAGCGGATCCCAAGGGGTGACTGCATACGGAAAGCACAAACACACAAGCCTCTAAAGGACACTTTTCACCCCTTAAAACTTCCTTTCAAAAGTCTCTCCTGTTGGGGCTGGCCCCGTGGCCGAGTGGTTAAGTTCGTGCGCTCCGCTGCAGGCGGCCCAGTGTTTCGTCGGTTCGAATCCTGGGCGCGGACATGGCACTGCTCATCAAGCCACGCTGAGGCAGCGTCCCACATACCACAACTAGAAGGACCCACAATGAAGAATATACAACTATGTACCGAGGGGCTTTGGGGAGGAGAAGGGGAAAAAGTAAATTAAAAAAAAAAAAAAAGTCTCTCCTGTTATATGTGGCATGGTTTGTGTGTGTGATGATACATATAAATGTTACATATATATATATACACACACATATTACATATGTATATGAGATATTTTTCTATCATCACACACAAACTGTGCCACATATATATAAACCATGCCATAGATACACATAAAAACACATATATTTACATGTACTGTATATATAAACCATGCCACACGTACCATATACACATGTGAACACACACATCCCTGAATCTATACAACATATTTATCAACTCCCAACATAAGCCCTGACCAATCAGAACGGACCAGAGTCCTTATGGCCCCTGCTAGTTTAGATATTAATCCTTTAGATGCTGCACAGCGAAAGCTCAGGAAAAGAACTAGAAGTGAGAGTGGCACAGATTTGGGAAGGTTGGGACAGTAGCGATGTACCAAACAAAAGTATTTCAATATTCTAATAACTGGTACAGGTGTGCTGGTGCATACCGGCTGACTTTAAGCTACACACAAGCATGCATATCCCTGTACACACACTGCAGGGTAGGCACAAGACAGATTTAAAAGTCATTCATATTTGTAATTATAAAATGGGCTCCTTGAGCATCTCTGATATCTGTGCCTTGGCATTCAGACATTACTACCCAGTGACTAGTAATCTACTTTTAGCAAGTATTCCAAAGGCACTAAATTTAAATGAAGAGAGAAGTGACATCAGCGAAAATGGTAGAGGAAGGACCTCGGAAAACCCCCTCCTACATAAAACCAACAAAAACACCAGCAAAAATCATCAGAATCAACTTTCTCAAAACTATGGAAATTAACCAAAAGCTCGCAGCAATTGGAGACAGTTTATTCAAGAAAAAGAGTTGAATCTCAGTAGGAACAGTGAGCTTTGCAGCACTTTAAAGTGTCCTACTCCCATTTGTGCTCCCTCCTGCCACCCAACACACACACACCTCTTTCAAAGCCCTGTGTATTCCCAGAGAACTGTCATTAGTTGACATGTTAGGTAGTTTCCTGGAAGACCACTGACCTGACTTAGAGCTTGCCCAGTGCCAACAACCTTTTCTCCAGGGGAATTTGTCAAAAACAGAAAGAGGTATCTGTTTAACATCACAGATGTCTGGGGCAGTGGATGAAAATTTAGACAAACAATAGGCAACCAGAAAAAGCTTAAAAGGAAAAGCTGGGGAATGAGACATCCACAGAGAGCTTTGAAAAGCTCTGACATTCCTGGGATGGCAATCTAGAAGGCCATGCTGCATGTGCAGGCTGTGCACATGCTCAGAAACAATCTGATAAGGCTATAAACTCTCACCTCTGGCTGACATAGAGGCTCTGGGCGAGCACAAAGTGAAGGCTAAGGCAGAACTGTAAACTGCCTGGCTGAGTGTTGAAGGCATGCCCCAACATGCACATAGGCCCTCAGCAAAGGCTGGGAGCTTTACTGGTTCTAGGCATTTAGAGAAATTTCTATCTAATCATTAGCTGACCACTAGGTAACCAAGCAGAGACACACATGAAAAAGAATACAAACTTAATAGAATCAAAAGTCACTAAACAAACAACAATAATAACAAACAAGGACAACGATAAACCCTGAGGAGGGGTTAGAATCTGATTTCCAGAGTTGCCCCATTAGATTATTAAAATGTCCAGTTTTCAACAAAAAATTACAAGACATGCAAAGAAACAAGAAAGCATGGTCCAAACAGGAAAAAAGCAGATAAGAGAAATTGTCCAAATTGAACTTGGTAGACAAAGACTTAAATAAGCTATTTTAAACATGTTCAAAGAACTTAAAGGAAACCATGTCCAAAGAACTAAAAGAAAGTATGAGAACAATGTCTCACCAGATAGAGAATATCAACAGAGAAATTATTTTTAAAAGAAAAGGAAATTCTTTATTGCAGCACTGTTTACAATAGCCAAGACGTGGAAGCAACCTAAGTGTCCAGCAACAGACGAATGGATAAAGAAGATGTGGTACATATATACAATGGAATACTACTCAGCTGCAAAACAGAACAAAATCATTCCATTTGCAATAACATGGATGGACCTTGAGAGAATTATGTTAAGTGAAATAAGCCAGCGAGAGAAAGATAATCTGTGTATGACTCCACTCATACGAGGAATTTAAAATTATGGACTAAGAACAGTTTAGTGGATGCCAGGGGAAAGGTGGGGTGGGGGGTGGGCACAAAGGGTGAAGTGGTGCACCTACAACATGACTGACAAACATTAATGTACAATTGAAATTTCACAAGATTGTAACCTATCAATAACTCAATAAAAAAAAATGAGAAATATAAAATAAATAAATAAATAAATAAATAAATAAATTCTGGAGTTGAAAAGTACAATAACTGCAGTAAAAAATTCACCAGAGGGACACAGCATATTTGAGCAAGCAGAAAAAAGCATCAGCAAACTTGAAGACAGGCCAACTGAAATTATCCACTCTGAGGAACGGTGAAAAAAAGAATGAAGAAAAAAGGACAAAGCCTCAGAGACCTGTGGACACCATCAATAATATCAACATACGCATAACGGAATTCCCAGAAGGCAAGGAGAAAGAGAAAGAATACTTAAAGAAACTCTAAATAGACCTATAACAAATATAGAGATGAAATTAGTAATCAAAACACATCTTACCAAAAAACACAAAACCAAAACCCAAAAACCCGTGACTTCACAAACTCTTCTAAAACATAGAAGAGGAAGGAACACTTCCCAATTCATCCTAAGAGGTCAGTATTCACACAATACCAAAACCAGACGCAAAGAAAACTACAGACCAAATTTAAATTAAGATCTTTCGCTTGCTAAATTTGGAACTCAGATGATTTTTTTTTCTCTCTCTTTTTGTTTTTTTTTTTTGAGGAAGATTAGCCCTGAGCTAACTACTGCCAATCCTCCTCTTTTTGCTGAGGAAGACTGGCCCTGAGCTAACATCCATGCCCATCTTTCTCTACCTTATACGTGGGACGCCTACCACAGCATGGCTTTTGCCAAGCGGTGCCATGTCCGCACCCGGGATCCAAACCGGCGAACCCTGGGCCGCCGAGAAGTGGAACGTGTGAACTTAACTGCTGCTCCACCAGGCCGGCCCTCAGATGATTATTTTTAAAACCACTCCCAAGATGGCTCAGAGAAACTTAGAAGCAGAGCTGAGGCCTAAAAAAAGACAATTTTACCTAATGTATAGTTTACGTAGCCAGGCCTGGCAGTCAGTCTCAAGCAAATTTTTCTCTAACTCTCCCTTCCCTTCACCTTTGATGAACTCTCAAAAGTTATTCCACAGCAAAAGGAAATGCTTCAAACTCTAGTCACATCCTCTAAAAGTTTAACTCCCATGACCCAAACAACAGGTCAGGCTCACAGCATGAGCGAGAGCAGGTACAAGTTACATAATCAATCTCCTTTCCTTTTTTAGACGTGGAACCCAACCTAGCTCATCCTCTCAAAGCCCACTCCTCTGTCAGTCAGATATAAAACTCCTTCTGGACTTACATGGCAACAAAAACAAACACCACTGTCACTGGCCTACACAGAGTCACTGCAGTCAGGCTCCAGGTTAGAGATTTGGAATCAGGAGAAACAGAGCTAAAGTTTAGGAGTCTGTATTTTGAAAATGACTTTTCAAGTGTTCTAATGATCAGCCAAGCTTGGGAAGCTCTGATCCAATAAATTGATATCAAAGACAGACCTCCTCTCACACTTCCCTACGGCCAGCTGCTTCTCATCTGAGTAAGTAGAATCATTTGATCCTTTGTCTCAATTTCCTGGCTACAAAACAGAGGAGCTGTGATTCAGCCCACAGCACAAGATCAACTGACATCCTGCACAATGATGTACTTCTTAAACGAAACCTGGTACTTGCTACATTTACATGATTAGGACATGGCAACGTCAACTACTCTCATGACAACGGAATCAAGGGCGATCTGTCAACATTATATTACCCACAACTCCTCCATCCCTAACCCAAATGTACTGAGCCCATCTGGGTGTCAGTGCACAAAAGCTCCAGTAACACAAAGCCCTGGTCTGGCTTCCCAGAAAGAATCCGATGCCCTGATGAAAGAATTCCCCTTAGCTCTTCTGTTTGCAGCAACAACCTCACTGTAGGGATCTTCTAAGTCAGAAAAGAAAGCTGTGACCCTCTCTACCCAATTGTTGTTAGTTAAGAACTTTAAAGGAGATCAATTTTAATTACAAAAACAGGTGTCATGATGCTTAATCACAAAACTAATATCTGAGGGCCTACGACATACAAGGCAATCCCTACTCCGGACCAAAAGAAAAGGGGATAAATCTTGTCCATTTCCCCAACAAACTAGCTGAGGGCAAGACAAACTTTTTAAAAGATGCGTCTCTGTTACCATTACTTTAGGAAACTTTCATGTTCACAGCAGCATTATTCCTCAGCCATAAAGTAGAAACAACCTGTGTGCCCACCAAGTCATGAATGGACAAATAAGATGTGACACAGCCACACAATGGAATATTATTCAACAGTAGAAAGAAGTGAAGTACTAATACACCCTACAACTGGGATGAACCAAGTTAAGTGAAAGAAGTCCGTCAGTCATAAAAGACCACATATTGTATGATTCCGTTTATATGAAGCGTCCACAGCAGGCAAATCTGTAGACAGAAAAAGTAGACTGATGGTTGCCGAGGGCTGGGGAGATGGAGGGAAAATGAGGGGTGACTACCAATGGGCACCAGCTTTTTTCGAGGATGATGAAAATGTTCTAAGATTAATAGTGGTGATAGCTGCACAATTCTGTAAATAGACTAAAACCATTGAATCGTACATTTCCAAATGATGAGTCGTATGGTATATGAATTTTATCTCAGTAAAGCTGTTATAAAAAAAAACTTCATGGCATTATTCCCTAAAGCTTAACATGTATGTAGTCTCTATGACCCACAAAGTCCACTTCTAAATGTATAGCTAGTAGCAATGTATACATATATTTACTAAAAGACATACACTAGAATGTTCAATGTTCATAGAAGCACTATTTGCAATAGCCATAAAGTGAGAAACAATAAAAAATTCACCAATAATAGAATATACAACCACACAACAGAATAGTACACAGCAATGAGAATGAACAAACTATTGTACACGCAACCACATGGATGAATGTCACTAACATTACGTCAGGCAGAAGAGTACCTAATGTATGAGCTCACTTAAACACAGTTCAAAACCAGGCAAAACCAACTGTGGGGTCAGAAATCAGGAGAGTGGTTACCACCGGATTGGGTGGGTGGGTAAGGATGGAAGGGGAAATAAGGGGGGTTCCATCAACGCTTTTTATAATCTGAGCACCAGTTACACAGGTATGCTCACTTTGGAAAACATATACAACCGTATACTGACATAATGTATGCACTTTTCTGGATCTTATATTTCAATACAGAATTTATTTAAAGAGACATAAGACATATTTCTACAACAAAAACAACGAAGAATAACAAAAAAGCCTAATGTGTAAAACAGCACGAGCTTCTGGAACTGTGTCCCTCCTGCGCTCTGAATCTACGGGTGCCCAGGAGACAGTCAATGGGTGAACTGAGACAGGTCCCTCCCTCTGTCTTGCTTCTAGGAGGGATGAAGTTCTCAGAACAGAAAGGAACAACTGCGCGCCGCTCACCTGCGCCTTCTCTCTCTTTGCTCTGATGAGCGTGTCTTGGTAATGCTGGGCCACTTCTGCCAGGACGCCCTCGAGCTTCGCCGCAGGAATCTGCAGCGCCTGTAGCGTCTTTTGGGCATCACCTTCATCCAGGGCTTCGTTGATTAAACCAATGGCTAAAATCCCTAAATAAGAGGGACAAAGGTTGTTTTCTTAATTAAGATATTACATAAACAAATCAATCTTTAGGCATGCTAAGCAGTCATAAATCCACCCAAGGGTCACCATGATTCAAACTACAATCTGTCACCCATAATATCAAGCAGCATAAAATTTTCTTTTAATTTATTGTTTGTTTCATCTAAACTCCCTTGTATCTATATTCCCACTGAACCCTCAAGTCCTTTTGTTTTATTTTTCATTGCTCTAACCTAAAAGTGACAAGGATTTTGATGAAGCTGGCTTTTTGATGAAGTATAGCTTTCAGGTACATTATAATGTATAATCAAAACCATGCTTGATTCACAAAAAGTCAGAGTTCAAGGGATCTTCAAAAGTCACCTAAGTCAACGTCTTCATAAGAGAAAAGACGAGGCTTAGGGATCTCTTCAAGACCACACAGCCAACAAGCGGCAGATGAGGACCGAAGCCCAGGGCTCCCCGTTCCAGGGTAAGGCTCTTCCCACTCCATCAACTAACTAACTCAGGAGATACAGACTAAAACTAGAAACGCTCACACCTCAGGGTCTTAGGCAATGAGGCCACTTCTGTACAGACTCTGTTGTATAATAATAAATTTAGCTGGCCTTAGTCCCTGGTTCCTGGAAAGGAGCCTCTGAACCCTTGGAATTTCCCAAGTGACAGGAGTACCCCTGTTATTCATGGTGGGCCCCTAGGACCACACCTGAGTTTACACTAACCAGGTGACTCCTGGTAGGCCCCTGGGTAGTTTCAGGATGGGGGCTGGCTATGGTGGAAGGACCAACCACAGGATTAGAAGACAGGGGCTTTGAGCCATGTGATATCAGCCCAGCCTCCCTATCCAGGGAGAGGGGGCAGACAGGAAATTGAGTCCAACTACACAGGCAGTAATCCAGTCAATCATTCATATAAAATGAAGCCCCAATAAAAACTCTGCATATGCAGAGCTCAGGTGAGCTTCCCTGGTTGTGATATGCATCAATGTGCCAGGAGGGCAAAACATCCTGAGGACACATAACTTAGCATTTGGGACCCTACTAGACATTGTCCTATGGGTCTCCTCTTTTGACTGGTCCTGATTTGTATCCTTTATAATAAAACTATAATCACAAGCATAGCACTTTCCTGAGTTCTGTGAGTCATTCTAGCAAATTATTGAACCTGAGGAGGTAGAAGGAACCCCAGAATTTATAGTCAGTTTTCCAGAAGTATGGTAACCTGGGACGTCTGGAGCTTACGGCTGGTGCCTGAAGTAAGAGGAGTCTTGTGGAGGACTGTGCCCTCAACTCACGTAACATGATCTAACTTTAGGTAGTTAACGTCAGAACTAGTTGTTATAACACCATTTAAAAATAACAGATAATGTTCAATTCATCTCCTGAAAAATTTAGTTCTTATTACATACAGATCTAATTATAGCAGTTGCCTGGTGTTTTAAAAACAATATCCAACATTAGCTTTTTGAGTTATATATATTTTTTTCAATTTCCAAAAATCCTTCCAGGAGTAGTGTTTAGCACCAGTTCATGGAATCACACTATCGTTAATTGTGACATTATTTGAGGGGATGAGAAGTAGATTACTCACTCTCATGTTCCTCCTGCACCACCAGATTCACGTGGTCCACACAAGCCTGGATGTCATTCCACGTAATAAACTTATTATTCTCTGCATGTGCCTGAGCTTTCAGTTTCATCAACTCGTCAAGATACCTGCTCCATTCCAACAGAAAAGAAAATGAAGTGTAACGTGAGAAAAGGGACCTGCAGGATTGCTATGGATGACAGGAATGAGAAGACCTGGGGCAGAGCATCCAAGGATCAAAGATGCTAAGGCACTCTGACAGTTTGATACATTCGAGAGGCCAGCTTCGGGACTGAGGAGTCACCTTAAACAAAGTGTAAAAATGCAAAGATATCACTTATTCTTAACAGCCTATTACATGTTGTAAATTCCAGGTAAGACTAACTCTAGAATCAGGGGCAGCAGCTCAAGCAATCCCGCTAAAGACAAGAAAACAAGGCATATACCACTAATAAACACAGACAGAATGACAGATCAACAAGTCATCATTCAGTAACTCTTCCGGAAAGTATTCATTTAGGCTAGGCTTATTAATTGGGGTTAGAAATATTAGGAGAATGGTTAATGGGGAACTGGACATTTTGATAGTGCAAAAGGCGTAAGAAGAGATTGTGTTCAGGGCCAGCGCCGTGGCACAGTGGTTAAGTTTAGCGCGCTCTGCTTCGGGGGCTGGGTTTGCGGGTTTGGATCCCAGGCGCAGTCCTACACTACTTGTCAGCCATGTTGTGGCAACGATGCACATAATAAAGTGGAGGAGGACTGGCAAAGATAGTAGCTTGGGGCGAATGTTTCACAAGAAAAAAAGAGGAAGGTTGGCAACAGAGGTTAGTTCAGGGCTAATCTTCTTCAGCAAAAAACACAAAACAAACAGCAAAAAAGAAACAGTAGCAGTTGCTCACACAGAAGAACTAGAATGACTGATGACGAGAACATACAACTATGTGCTGGGGCTTTGGGGAGGGAAAAGAGATCATGCTCTACTGATAAGGGAAAACATAAACACACAACGGAGGGATCAGCTGTCTCCGGAACCCAAGGATCAATCTTAGTATCTCTACTGGTGGGACAAGGAGATTTTAGATACCTCTTGATATGAGAAAATAGGAAATACACATCACCAAAAATATTTAATTGAATCTTCACAAGTCTTTAGACCTCATTTCCAATTTACAAGACTAAGCCAAATGTTAAGAAGCAACTAGAACCAGAAGATGGGAGATTTTCTAGGACAACTGGCCCCGTCTCTTTAACATGTCAGTGTCATGAGGAAAGGGACAATGCTAGAATAATAGAAACCTAAGGGACACAACAGCCTGATGTAACATATGGTCCTGGCTTGGATTCTGGTTTGAACAAACCCGATGAAAAGGACAGTTTTGGAACAATTGAGGAAGTATAAAAACAGACCAGGCTTAGAGGATAGTAAAGAGCAGTATTGATTTTTGTCAGGGTATAAGACAGTGTTATTTTGGCTATACAACAAAGATCCTCATTGTTTTAGATAAGCAGATTTATCGATTTAGGAGTGGAATCTCATGATATCTGTAATTTACTATAAATCTTTCGGCATAATAAAGAATAAAATGAATCAAAATAGGAAAAAAAAAAAAAAAAGATGGTTACACTAAAGTCACGAGGCCTGCAAAGAAAATATGAGTGTTGACACACACAAGACAGAGGAAACAGCTTTCGAATGGACTCGATCCGCCCCGCTGGGCACGCACCTCTGGCAGTTTTCTTCTTCGATGTTGGTCAGGCCTGTCACTGAACTGCTCAGCTGTTTCCACACTGTGTTCATGTCTCCTGATTCCAGCGCCCGGTTGATCAGGGCCACCGAGGACAACATCTCCACCGCAACAGAGAGCTCGGGATGGGTGAGGCTGTGCTGTACGGACAGGGAGAGCGGGAGAGGGTGAGGAAGGACATCCTCGGATACCAAGAAAGTCGGATGTTTAACAAAACTGTAAAGAGTCTAAGTTTCTGGTAAAAAAGCTTTTCCTAACCACACTAAGAAAAAAAGCCAAAGAAGTGGGTATAAAGTTCCCTTCCACTCCATTTTGCTCACCGACAGCACAGGCTCAGTTAACTCACCTCAGGACTCTGCTGCTGCAGGGTCGCCAGCTCCTTCTGATAAAGATCGGCAGCAAATGGATACACCTGAGGCAGCTGGGCTTCGGGATTCATGAGTTCCAGAACAGTCTTCTCAGCAACACCCTTCTGGATTGCAGCATTAATTGCTGCCACCGCTGCCAATCCTGAGTAGAAAACAGGGCAGAAATGCAGTTGGTGTAGAGAGCCCTGAGGGGGAAGAGATGCCAACTGTCACAGAAGAAAGTCACATTCTGTGGATAAACTATCAGCCGTGATGTCTGAAGTGGAACTTGCATCTTTCAAAAGCAGCCTCCTTTGTAAGAGGATCAACTGCATGGTACATGAACCATAGCTCAATCAAGTTGTTTAAAAAAGCAGTCTCCTCCTCTCCGCACCCATACTTTCTTTCCAGCTCATCCTGCATGCCACCACTACTCTCCACCAAGAACATCTCGTCCTTCCCCGGTAACCCAGCAAATCAAGTGCCGCCTTCTTGAGCTGCCATTCAAAGCTCTCCACCCGCTATCTTATATAACCCAGCCCCAAGCAGCCACAAAAACTCCATTCTTGCCAATGTTCCTTAAATACGTCTTTCACCTTCTGCACCTCTGCTCGCACTTCCTTTTACTCTATTGCCCCACAGTAGGAACAGCCTTCTCTCTCCTCTTTCACCTTCCAGATACTACCAAGCAAGACCCTAAGTGTCGCCTCCTCCAGATGTTTTCCTAACCAAGCTTGAAGGACTTACTAGCCAAAGTGAGCCTAGGGCGACTCCAGTTCTCCTTCTAAAACTAGAGGAACCCTACAGCCAAAGGCACCTGGTAGTCAACTGTGGCTCGTTGAGGGGAGGGGGATAGAGGGGTGACAGAATCTAACCTTGGACCCCCAGTGACATAAAGCCACTTTCCTCTCTGACTCAGTATTTCAGCGGACACCCAGCTGAGAGGACTTACTTCTCTGGTACTGCTGGGCGGCGCTGTTCGCGGCATCCACTCCAGACTGAAGCTCCTCCTTCTGCAGGGGGCCAGCCTGACCGCCCTGAGGAAAGCAAAGGACATTGATGTAAAGGTCACTGCTGCCTGTGCCCAGACCTTGCTGTGAACATGTCTCAACAGCAGTCATGAGGGACAGAGAGCCACAGGCCTAAGTGACAGCTTCTGGACACGGGCATCAAAGTGGCAGCCGTGGAGCCAAGGGCCCTTGCCAAATCAGGGGCAGAGTGACTTTCCAGATACCAGTACAGTGAAAGAAGCATTTTGTGAGAAGCATCAACATGTCCTGAGATCAATGTTGACAGAATCCTTACCACATTAATGCTGCTTATTCCGGCCAGACATGCTGGGAATTTGTGAAATGTATACTTGTCCTTATTTAGACAAAAAAGAAAGCCCCTCATATTTGCCCTAAAAAACCCACAAAGCACCATCCCACACAGTTTATTCTTATTGCACATTAAGTACTTTCCCAGTGGTGGCCAGAGTAAACAAGGGAGGTATGGCTTTTTTTAAGTGGAAATTTCTGAAGTAAGAATGTAAAAAAATGCATGTTTTCCCCAATGGCTTTTAGTTGGCTGATTAAGGGGCATGCTTCAAGTGAAAGAGGTTAGATTCAGAGGGTGGGAATTGTTTATTTTAAAAGAGGATTTATAACTCTAAAAGCAAAAGAGAGCTGAAGACAATGTGTTCTTTACCTGAGGATATTTTAAAAACCTAATTTATACGCAGGAGAAAAAGTTCTACTAGGAAAAAAAGGCCCCATAAATACCGTTCAACAATAGCACAGGATTCAAAGAGATGTACAGACACCCCCGCAGGTTCGACCCAGGATGCTGTCACCTGTCTCTTCTGCTGTCTGTCACTCTGGAGCTGCTTGAGGTACCAGTCACTGTTCTGCGGCTGCAGTCCGCGAAGGCCCAGGGCCGGCGACTGCAGCACCTTGAACAAGGGCAGTGCGGCCCCCTGCTCCAAAGCCAGGTCTACATTTGCTAATGCAGAAAGCGCTGAGGGGGGAAAAGGCAAAAACTTAAGGAAAAACCATGTTAATGTTTTAGCCTAGAATACTGTTCCTTCCCCAAAACCAATCTCAGTTCCAGATTAGGGAAATATAATTCAGACAGCCTTTATTCTGGTGTATCATAGAAGGATAAGATCTTGGGACCGGAAGAGAATCTTAAACTCGTCAAGTCCAGGAGTTCCCAGCCAGGGCATTCATCAGATTAACAGACTCCTGGACCACGCCCCAGGCCTTCTTAAAAGCTCCCAGCTGTAGACGGCTTGGCACCAATGAGTGGTAACATAAGAGGTGCCAATCCAGACCAACACGTGCCTAAATTCGCTCTGAGATGCCCAGTCATTGTCCACATTAAACTTCGAAACAGAAGAAAGCATCTCCCCCAGCAATTTACTACATTTTAGGAGAATTTGGTTTCAAAAAAAAATTGTTAAACCTCTCACCCTAGAGTTGACACTTGGAAACATCCAGTCCCCTCTTCTCTGTGACAGTCTACTTCTGACTAAAGAGACTTAGTTCCTTCAACCATTTCTTACAGAGCATCATTCTGAATCCCCTCGTTATCCCAGTATCTCCTGAACACATTCCACCCAGAGCAGTCAGTGCCCAGACACAGGGGCGGGCTGGACCACGTGGAGCCGAAGGGGCTGTCTACATCCTCTTGATATCCTCCACTTCTAGTCACAGAACCTGAGGTCACACAAGGTCTTTGATATACTATCTGACAGATGTCCTTTCATGTGAAAGTGACAATAAAGATACCTTCTTCATAGAGTTACTGTTGAGGTTAAATGAAAGCATACACATGAAAGCACACACATGAGAGCACTTTGTATGCTGCAGAATATATGGTATTATCAGGTTGGAGGTCAGAATAGGATATTCTCTATTTCAGAAATGACAGCCAACGGAAAATCATAATTACTGTATTATTTTCAGTTTTCCTATATTTAGAAGACTTCTCCCTCCCATGCCCCACCCAGGGACGAACATCTGATTTTATCAACAAAGTAGCAAAGCAAATCAATAATAAGATAATACTAAATATCAAAATATTTGAGGCATAACTGTACTTATCGATTTTAAATGTTTTCATTAGTAAAAAAAAACAAAAAAAAAAAAGAAGGAAAATATAAGGACTTAGAAAGAAAACAAAACAGTTCAAGGAAAAATAAAGTCTCAAACTAGAAAACGGAGGATGAGGGCAGTGGAGAAGAGCAGAACTAGTAAATACAACCAAGAGGGAAAAGGATGAGGGACCAGCTCGGTGGTGTGGTTGTTAAATTCGCGTGCTCCACTTCAGCAGCCCAGGGTTTGTGGGTTCAGATCCTGGGCACTGCCCTACACACTTCTAATCAAGCCATGCTGTGGTGGCGTCCCACATACAAAACAGAGGAAGACTGCCACAGATGTTAGCTCAGCAACAATCTTCCTCAAGCAAAAAGAGGAAGATTGGCAACAGATGTTAGCTCAAGGGCAGTCTTCCTCATCAAGAAAAGAGAAAAGAAAGAAAAAAAGAGGTAAAAGGATGAGAAGGTTAAAAACTTCTATGGATTTGTGGTTTCACTGTAGACTCCTGAGAGACTGCTCACTTCCCAGTGATCACTCCTGCAATTCAGCTAAATGATCGCCACACCAAGGTGCTGGCTCCTTGCATGTGGCCAAACAACCATCCATCCCTTCACCACTTACCGAGCTCCTGCTGTATGCCGCAGACACACCATGAACAAGACAGACAAATATCTCTGTCCTTGTGGAGCATTCGGAGTAGTGGGAAGCAAAAAGTAAAACCAAAATGGGTAATAACCAGGCTTTCTCTAGGGACGGAATGCAGAACCTCAGACTATCTATCTACAAAAGCAGCTAGTCAATCACGCTTTTACTAGAAACACAAACCTACTACTTAAATAAGCATGTAAATATTTAAACGAACATTTACCAACATTTATACTATAAAGATGATAAAGTTTAGAACATTAAATACTTCCTCCCACTCAGCTTTAATTAGCACACTCTAATTTTCCTTATTCTAATTAACAAAAAATAAAAACCCTTCCTCATTTTTAACTCTTTGGCCCGCAGCTTTCTTCTGGGGTAGTGTCAATGGCTTCACTGCTGTCCTCACATTCCAAGGAAAGCATCTTATCTATAATTACATTAAGATAATTCCTGGGACCTAAAGTCCCTTATCTTCCTAGGATACAACTTTCCCTTGCCTCAGACTTTCTCCACAATTAGGAAAAGATTGCGCCCTCCCAGGGAATTCTGCCTTATCTTCACCTTCTTATCCACCCTAAGAATTTCAGTGAAGGTTCACAGACAAACTCCAAGAAGTCATCATTCCCTTCATTATGCTGCGACTGCCACTCATGCACCTCGGGTGCCCTGAAATTATTCCTTTGCATGTCTGCCTTCCTCACTATGCTGAAAGCTAAAACTATTTTGCTCCTCTAACCACATGAGAACAGTATGAATGGAACACTTGAAAAACATATATATATGGTTCTCTCCTTACATGTTTACAACTGACTCTCATATAATTAGCCAGGTAAAGCTGTAAGGTTATAAAAATCCCAAACAACATAGTGGGGGAAAATCCCTTAGTAAAACAAAAAGAGTATTTCACACCCTGTATGCGTGCTCAACTTCCTTCTCACACGGACAGCTAAGGATAAGGACACTCCAGCTTATATCTGCTCACTTAAGTACTCATACAGACACAGCACAACACATCACCCATACTTTAATGGAACCACTACTCTCTTCAGAAAGCCATTTTCCTGAATGAACCAGAATGGAACAGAACACAGACTCCTGGTCAGAATTTAGAACTCCAGATCATATGGCGTTGGTAAAATCTCATAAATTCTCTCTAGCTATTCAGAGTATTAGAATCAAGTGAGAAATTAGGATCTCCAAATGAACAAAGAAGACACTGATTACTGTTACTGTTGTTATTTTTATCTTGAGCAAAACAAGATCAAGCCTGGTTGAATTAAATAAATTTTTTTTAGTTCTTTTGGTGAGTCTAACCCTTTGCTAAGAATTGCGAGGATTTCAAAATAAGCAGAATTCATAATTAATCTCTCCTTTAAGGAGTTTATAAGCTGACAGAAACAAAGAGCAAGCAATACAAGACAAAACATAATTAAGTACAAAATTGTGTGGTTTAGGCTATAAATGCTGTAGAAGATTTGAAAGGCAAGTATATTATGAGCTGAGATAGGCACTCGGGTGAGAACTGAGCTGGATCTTGGATGCTGGGTACGATTTGGATTAGGTAAGAGATGAGGCATGAAGGCATTATGGCAGGGAGGTAATATGATTAACAAAAGCCATAATAATACTGTCTACTGAGTGCTTGCAAAATACCAGGCAATTTACATACATTATCTCATCACTCACATAAAGATTCTGTGCCACAGGTGCCCAGTGTCACACAGCTATTAATCAGAGGGCAAGAGATCAAATCCCAGAGTCATGGAATGAACAGAATGAATACTGAAGACAGTTAGGCAAATGAGTTTCTATAGAGAGTTGTACGCATAAAATATTGCATAAAGAACTCCACTAGGCTAGGGATCTGCATTTTGTCTGGCCAAGTAATACGGAACCAATGCAGGTTCTTTAGCAGAAGAGTGACAAAAATGAAGATGATACTTTCAAGAAATTAATTTCTCAAAAAAATGTAACACATACACAAAAATCAATATGAATAGTATAATCTCATTTTTGTTTAAATATATATTTTGAAGGATATGCATAAAAATATCAATAGTGGTTATTCCTAGGTGATGGGGCTGTAATTTTTGGTTTGTCATTTGTTTCTGGATAACCTGTATTACTCTTTAAAAGAAAAACAAACTATAATGTTACTTTAAAAATAGGATAGAATCCCTCTTCAGATTTTCTTTTTAAAGTGCATCACACAGGGCAAAAGAGTGAGACTATAGCCAAAAAGACCAGTCCGGAAGCCATAACAGGAGCAGATGGAGGAGTGAGGGCCTGCCTGAGGACAACGGTAGCTGAAACAGGAGACATATGAACACCAAACACAGTGATAAGGAACAGTTTGTAAACAAATCCACTAATGTCTGAAATAAATAAACTTAAACGTCACAAGTCCAAGAACAGATCAACACTCACATTATTCTCTAACACCCCTTTACTTAGGTGCCTGACCAGGGACATACTTACTATTGACTTTGTTTATATTGCCTTGAATTTCAGCTTGAGTGAGCAGCTCCTCATAAACGTCCCTTTCTCTCTCAGAATTTTCTGTCTGAAGATGAGTAAAAAAGTGTAATTAAGTTAGGTCAGGTCTCTAAGAAGACCACAGAAATACACCTGTGCTCCTCCCCCACCGTTAACAGAACCAAGAGCAAGTAAGGTTGTGGCTTAAAATCCTTAATAAAGAAAAAAGCAGAATGCTACACAACTGTAACAAAAACACAAAAAGCGGCTCCACTTGCAAACGACAAGCCCGGGGTTCTTCCCGAGTTGGGCAGGAGAAGGGAGCACTGGTGCATCCTGCCCTGCTCACTTGTGAGCCTGCATCCCTGCCTCAGACCTGAGCAGACTGGGCACATCCAGGGACCAGATCTCACAGTCCCTCATTTGGTTTGCACAAAATTCAAGAAGAAAGTAGAAGTCAAAAGGGAATCTAATACCGAAAAACCACATAGTGCATAATTCCATTTCATTTATATGAAATTCTGGAAAAGGTAAACCATAGTGATAGAAAAGAGACCGGTAGCTGCCTGGGGGCACGGGCAAGGAGTGGGGGAGTAGAGATTGACTGCAAAGGGGGACCGGGAACTTTTGGAGTGAAGATTACACAACAATATACATTTGTCAAAACTCATCAAACTGTACAGTTAAAATGAGTGAATTTTATGTAAAATTATACCTCAATAACATTGATTTTAAAAATGGAGTCATATCAAATGACAAAAGAATATAAATCAATTAGAAAGAAGAGATGTTCCATTTTTACCCTGTTTTTAGCATTTGTCATTTTATCCTGCTTGGCCTGGTAAAGTACATCCTGGTAAGTGGAAGCCAAGGGCTCTTCAAGGTTCACAAGCATGGCATTGGGGTTTTTCAAAGCTGCAAACGTGTCAGCTGGAATTCTCCGGTCAACAGCTTCATTAATAGCAATAACAGCAGCATGTACTAAAAAAAAATTCAAAACAGAACACTGAGGTCATATAAAGTATAGGATGTACATTACACAGACAAAACGACACTGCCACGCCCCGTTACAGAGAAAGGCTCCTTTTCACACATAGAGAAACGCCGTGTGGGGTTGGAGGAAGGGCTCCCTGCGTCCTGGAAGCCTGGTCTCTTCCTTAGGGGGCACAAAGCCACAGCTCTGCCTGGGACCCATGTTTGGGATGCCCATTTGGAATCTCATAGGGGAATATTCACAAGACAGCCTTCAAAGGAGCATTTGTTATCTCAATGTTCACCCTTAATCATCATGTAAATACCATAAAAAAAGAAAAGGAAAGAAAACTCAAAAAGGCACTGAAATGTAGAACTCACTTTTAAAGGCTTTTTATTTTAATCAAAATCAATCATTTCTTTGCAAATAACAGTAGCATACAAGACTACATAGCAGTGTTTAAAAGTCCATCTACTGACCTAAACTTGCTAGCAAAATCCCTAACGTCCAAGATCATCATTATAGTATTCATTATTGAAAGTAGTAGCAATAATCCCATTTGAACCCACAAAATTTCTCTCTTCTTACATGCGGCTTCATCCACTGACAGTTCATTGGCCAGGATGCCCCCGATCTTGCTGAAGGCGGGCATCTGGATCCCATACTTCTCCAGTTCGATTTTCATGTTGTTGATTTCCTCTTCTGCGGGAAAGAATTAAGACCCAATCAAGCAAGTTAAGCACCTTTCCTTAACTCAGAGAAGGAAAGAGTTTCCTCATCCACAAAATGGAACAAAATGGCATCAACCTCTTAGGGTTGTTAAAAGGATTTAATGAGATAATATATGGAAAGCACTTCACACAATACCTGGTACAGAACATGCATTCACTAGACATTAACTATTATTACTCTTATCAAGAGTATCAAAAATAACTGCAACATGAGAATGGCCCTAGAGAAAATAGTTTTTCAAAATTGCTACTCATGGCATTTCCTGCAACGAACTTACCAATGGACCAGCTTCAAAAGGAGCTCAACAAGAGGCGAGTCACAAGCCAGTCAGTTATCTCCGTCTCTACGATCCACACCACTAGCTACTATTAAATAATTTCATTTCTAAGGCAGGAAGTCAAGTGATAAAGAGAACAACACGTAAAGCTTGGCCCTTGCCCAAGGTCTAGTGAACGACTCCCTTGGACGGAAAAATATCATAGATAAGAATTTTATTACCAATTTTTAAAACTCCTAGGCCTACAAGACAATCACCAGTTCAAAAGATTTGAATCTACCCTACCCTTAACCAATATTACCACTGTTCTTCTTCTCCCCAAGCCCTCATCTCTTCGAGTAGCTAACGAGAGCAGTACACACAGACACATCCGCCCAAATAAGCTCAAGTTTTAAAATTACTAAATTGTCATCTTGCACCATCTCACTCCCCTTGCTTTGCCCACAACAGGGGCTCGCTGGAAGGGAAACGGAAGACTGGTGTAAAGTTTCTCACCATACATGAACATTTAATGTTAGATGTTAATATCTTGTGTTTTACATATTATACGTTAATATTATTTCCAATTTACATATAAGAAAACTGAGACTTACCAATCATACCCACTTCCTAACTGAGAGAACAGAACCTGAAGTCCCAAGTTTAGTGTTCTTTCTAGCACACCAGGAGAAGCAAGTTATTCAGACTTGTTTCATCTCTGTTGCCAGAGTACTTTTCAGGCCCTACGTCTTTAAGATTGGTATGGTTGACTCTCCAGGCTATTTCCACATAAATTAAGCATTTCCTGCCAAGTTTGTAACTCCTTACCTGTGAAGTCAACCTTTCCATATAGGTCTTGAATCTGAGGAGCCAGGCCTAGTTTGAACAGGTACAAACTGGAAGACACAATATGCAAAAGAGTCAGGCCTCCCAGCTGTACCTATGCCGCTCTTGGTTAAAGGTGAAAATCAGCATAAAGAACAGAAATATTCAAAACACACAGACTCCTAGTACTCTACCATATTCCCCTTTGCAGTTACAATACTTTACTTCAGAGCGGTTTTTTTTTTTAATTTTACATAACGCTGACCTAAAAAGTCATATAATGTGATGCAAAAAGCACTAGACTAAGAATGAGCAGACACTGTTCAAGTCCCAGTTCTGGCACAAATCCAGTGTGTTAGCATTAGATGTCAATATAAACGTTAATACGATTCATGTAAGTGGAGTCTGTTCCCTTCTGTTTACCTTCCTGTAGTCAATAAGATTTAAGTAACAAGACATTTTAGGAAAGTCTCTTGAAAATGATTCAGATAGCAAATCTTATTTAAGCTGAATTCAAATTATTGATGGAAAAGTTTAATTCAGGTAATTTAAGAGTTTTAAATAAAAGACATATTATATATCTCTACTCTTCAAATAAAAAAAAGAAATCTCCTAGACTCTAAGCTCCATGAAGACATGGGGGAATGTCACCTTCACAGCCCTAAGAGTGAGTTAGCTTCACTGTCTTTTCACCAGTAAATTAAAGGTGTTACAACCATGTCACTAGCTGCTATAAAAAGGAGAGAAGGAAAGTGGAAAGCAGATGGGCACCATCTTTCTTTTATCTCATTTTAATTATTTGGAGTATTTTAAGGAGATGCTGGATCTATAAATGGAATCACAATGGCCACTTAGATCCTCTTACTCAGAATTAAAAGTACTTAAACCTCAAAGCCGAAACTTAAAAATCCTAAAAGTAAACATCACTTTTCAATCTTTGTTCCTGCTCCTGTCCCATGCCTGCTTTTACAAATAAGCTGTTAGGTTCCTGTAACGGTCAGCCTGTAACTGAGCTCAGATTTCTTCTTCTTCTCTTGTTCTCCCAGTTAAGCTGCACTTTATAGCAAAGGAGAGAAGGAAGTTGTGTTAGCCTATGTGGATTCCAATTATCTTTGCTGACTGAGGAGTAACCTAAAAGAAATCACTATGCCAATCTCAAAGATTATCAGTGAAGGCTCTTAAACACAGCAGTTGATTAGCAAACAGAATCTAGTTCAGGCCCACAGTCCCTTATCTAAATTCCTTGGACCAGACAGGAATTTAAGATTTCTCAGATATTAGACAGGTTTTACAGTATATACAGTATTATAAAACACCCCCAGCAAGTCTTGGGGCAGCACCCCTAATCAAATACATTACTTTTCTGCAGAGAAACATATGAATGATCATATTAAGTAGGTAAATATTCTAAATAACCTCCATTAATTCTCACCAGATCTTGCCAACAAATGAATTTGAACCAAATTTAAACTCAATCTTCAGGGCTTCTAGGGTTTTTTAAAAATTTAAGATAGAAGATTATGGGCCTATTTAATCCCCAAATCAGTTCTCAGAAAGATAAAACGTCAGGGCAAATGGAAAAGAAGGATGCCAACATATTTGGAATAATGGGGAATTGGGGTCTTATCTGAGAGGGAAATGTAATCTACAAGAGCAACTTAGTTTGCCTAAAGCACGGTGACTGTCTCTGGAAGAACGCCAGTCAAGACTTTAAGCAGGAAGGGAGAAAACAAGGAGATAATGCCCCTCTGTCACTGTTGATCCAAAAAGGAGACAGGGCCTCGCCCAACACAGTGAAGTAAGGAACCTGCTGTGAACACTGCTGTGTTTTACAGCAAAGAAGAGGCTCAGGCACCTACAAATACTTCCTACTTACCATCAAGTGTTGCCAACCCACTCTTCAGGAAAAACAAGATAAGGAAGGAAAGAAATCATAAATCACCAACCAGAACCCACTGCTCTGTGTGTACTCTCTAGGCACGGACTGCATATCAAAGAGAAATGGAAAACAATAGTAGGCTTCCCCCTGTGTCTTTCTGACTCCATCAGTAGAAAGGCACAGTTAAATCTTCGTCTCTATTTCAGAGAATTTGAGGGCCTCAGGACCCAGGTTACATCGCAAAAGAGCAGCGGCTACAGAACTAGCCGAGAGGAATTCTGCCAGCTTAGCCGCTGTGCCTGCCAAATTCAGATGTCCACTGTAGGTACAGCTCCACAGGTTATCACACAGACAGACCTCACGCAATGCTAAGCCAATCACAATACTTGGAATTAATCTGATTTTGGCTCAGGTACAGACATCTGAAACTGCTACCTTCTGAAAATTCCCTGATATATCACCTATTTTTAAACATTTTTTAAAAATTCTCATGTACCATTGTTTGTCCAACATTATGTTATGTACCTAGGAGAGAAAAAAAGATGTAAAGCATGACTTCCCTCCCCAAGATACTAATAATGTAACAGGGAGAAAAGATTAAACATATGAAAGAAGCAATATATAACTAAAAAAAAAAACACCCCAAAACCAACCAAAAAATCCCAGGAGTTTAGACAAGGGAATGAGCTGGAGTCATTGGAGAAAACTTCACAAAGAAGGTGAAATTGAGCTAAAACTTGACCAAAGAGCTGTCTGATAAAGATCAAGTACCATTTCCTTTTTTCATTTATAGGACACAAAATATCCCCTTGAGCTGGAGGAGGAGGAGGAGGAAGATTTGTTACAATGCATGATTTTGACACATTTATTGATTACCTTACTATATGCTAGGCATCTAAGTACTAGAGACATAAAGATAAAGAAGAAAGGAAATAGTTCTTGCCCCGAAGGAGTCTACAAAAAGCAAGCTATAAGAACAAGTAACCAGAGTTCAATGTAACAAGCACTGCGCCTGAAGTAAGAGGTCTGCACAAAACAGCAAGGAGCACAAAGAGGGGGAGCAGCTAATTCTGCCCGAGAGGGAAAAAGAAAGAAGAGACCAACGAAGAGGCAGCATTCTCAGGTGGCACCTGGAGAAGAGCATACGCTAAACTGGGGAGGAAAAGGGCATTTCACGCAGAGGAAACAGCATAACCAAAGGCCAAAGGCACGAGAGTACATGGCATGTTTGGTGAAAATACTAGAGCATAGGTACACAGGATGGAATGGCTGAGGTGAGACTGGAAAAGAAACTTCAAAATATTGTACAGAGGGTCCCATATGATCAGGGCTGTTTTGGAAGGACAGCTCTGACAGCAGCATGGCAGACGGACCAGAAGGGAGAGAGCCCAGGGAGAGAAACTCCTAAGAGGTTAATGCATGAGTCCACACAAGCGCTCCATTAGTCCTCAGTTATATTCATTCTTTGGAGGGTTTCACATGGATTCCAGTGATGCCAAGGATCTGGCACACGTTTGACCAAGAAACTGAAGACAACAGGCTTCTTATGGGTCAATATTATACATACGTTCATATTTATAATTAACATTTATTAGGTACACATACTACAAGATGCTATATAAAAAATGGCAGCCCAAGCAAAGAAATCTCATACTCATGTCCCACTCACTTCTACTGTCTTCCCCTTTAACCCCGTGGGCCATCGAGTAAATACACACCACTCTGAAATTTGCACCTTCCCTCCAGACATATCACCTCTTCCCTCCAATCTAGTACTTTGTTGATTCTAGGAGCTGGGGACCTGAAATTAAGTCATCTTCCAAATTTACTATGAAATTGTGAAAATATTAAACTTTGTTTCAGGTCCTATTTATCATGTGCGTGTTGGCATAAAAATTTAATCAACAGATGGCTTGGCGAGGACCCAGATAACTAAATAAATTATAAATCAACCATTTGATATTTGCTGGTATTTGAAGATGTTGCCAAAATTTGTACTACTAAAGAGTATCAGGACACAGTGAATTTTGTGATTCAGTTTATCAGCTTGAAACAAAATGGTAAACAATAAAAGTTTTCAAATGTGTAGTTTTCATAATTTTTAAGAGATTTTAATTAAAAAGATAGGGAGTGCATCCCAAGTGAAACACACAGTTCACAGAAACACTAGCTCAATAATGAAAGATTAGACTACGTTTTTAGAGCATAATTATCTGCTATTATGGAAATAAATAAATCCCTTCTCCCTACTCCCTAGAAAAACACAGCTGTTTCTCACCACCTTGTTAAGATAATAGTACTCTATTCTATGAGAAAATTCCAAAGCAAATGGAAAAACTTTTTCATTACACTATGGACAAAAAGCTACACACTCAATCCAGATGTCATTCCTAAACTGCTTTTTTTAACTGAGATATAATTGACATAAGATTATATTAGTTTCAGGTGTATAACATAATGATTCTATACATATATATAGAGAGAGAATACTTCACTATATATATATAGTGAAAAGATAACCAAAATAAGTCTAGTTAACATCTAACACCACACATGGTCACAAATTTTTTTTCTTGTGATGAGAATTTTTAAGATCTACTCTCTTAGCAACTTTCAGATATACAGTACAGTATTATCAACTATAGTCTCCAAGCTGTACATTACATCCCCAGGACTGAGTTATTTTATAACTGGAAGTTTGTACCTTTGGACCACCTTCACCCATTTCATCCACCCCCAAAACTCCACCTCTGCCAACTACCAATCTGTTCTCTGTATCTATATAAACTGCTATTTTACCAAGAAAATCTGATTACCTGAGTGCATGGATACAGTAGATACATCTTGGCATGTTCTTTCGATCATAGATATCTGTAGTTTCTGGGTAAAAAATCTAAGGAGAAATAAAAGAAGTAGAGTAAAGTATCCATCCACTGGGGTTTATTTGATCATTCATTAATCATCAGTAATACAAACAAAGCTTTGGACAGTTAGAAAACACTGTTGGCATTCAGCAAACAACCTCATTAGGGTGAACAAACATTTCATCATAAGTTACACAAGGAATAAAATGCTACAGTACAGAATGAAAAGCACTACTTGGAACATCTTTATTCGGTCAACTCATTGAATTTCACCAGGTATGTGAAAGTGATTTCTTACCGCAGACATACACACAGGTAATTGAAACCTAAGTTCTAGTCCAGTTTAAATCGCTGGCAACAGTGATGAGGTTTTGACGGATCGCGATCTGCCTAGTTACTTTCTACCATGCCTAGACAGAGTAAGAACTCAACAGCGAACATTTACTAAGTGCTTTAGTTTGTGCAGACCACTACTCAATGTTGGAAAAACTACAAAATATTAAAATGTGTTATAATGCTTGGGAGAAGTGGAAAGATACACAGATGAAGTAGGTGGAACAGAGGATGGGTCCTGGGATGTGGGAGATAATTTTCCTTAGTAGCACTTAGCATAATTAATCAATCCTGTGAGTTATTATCTGTTCGACGACTCCAACAGACTATGAGCCACGTGACGGCAAGGACCAGTCTACGCTGTTCCCTGCTGTATCTTCAATGCCAAGTCCAAGCCAAGGTCACGGACGGAGGACTGTATTTGATGAATGAATGAATGAGGGAGGCTAGGAACACAGTAGGTCTACATTGGGGATAGCCTGGAATTTTAAGACCTAGTCTCATGGTAATGTGGCACCACACAACTCAGTCTGTAATTTAGGCGAAAAAGGGGGTAGGAGTGGATTGGAGAAGTGCAAGGCTGAATGACGACGTAATCAGAAGAATATCGATGAGCCACAGAAGCCTGAAGTAAGGCTGTGGGAAGAGCACTGCAGCACTTTGCACCTAACTCTGACAGCACCTAACACGTCTGCATCTAACTCTCTGACAGCACCTAACACGTCGTGTTGATTATTTGTATTTATGCTTGTTTCCCCACAACACCTGTGGCTCTTGACTAGCAAGAAGTGGCCCCCCACCAGAGAAATGGGATGTACTAGAATCATCTTTTTTGATAATTTTTCAAACCTTCTCCTGAAAGGTGAAAAATCAGTCACCACGAGCCAGGCTTCCCAAAACAGTACAGAATACACTTTAGAAAGTGATAGAAGAATAAGGGTGGGGAGGTAGGATGGAATCAGACTATGAGAACCCCGAAAGTTGAACAAGTTTGAACTTGATATGCAGGCCAGAGAGGTCCTAGCTTTGGAGGCAAGGATAAACACAGAGCCTCAGGCAGATGTGCCTGGAGACAGGACACGGGATATACTGAACAGTGAAGAGACTGAAACTGAGGAGGCAGGCTGGGAGGCTGTTTCAACAGATAATAGAGATATTTCAAATAAATGAGCAGGGCTTGGGGAACGACTGCATTTAGGAGGCCAAGGTAACTCCACAGTTGTGAGACTGGATGACTGGGAAAATGACGACATGGTACCATTTATCATAGAGGAGGGAAAGTTCACTTGGGGGGAAAAGGTAGGTTTAGTTTTAGATATGACAAATTCTAGGAGACAGAAAGCTATCCAAGGAGAAATGTCCAGCAGCCAACTAAAGATACTGTGTTTATCTTATAGTAAAGAGTCTTCAATATAACTGAGACCATGAGAACGAGAGAACGTAGCGACAATAAGGACTGTATCTTAAGGAATGTCCACCTTAAGGATATGGAAGGTAGAACAGTTGAAAAAAACAGGACCATTTGGGCAGTCCTCTGCCCAAATTAGTTTTAAAAAACTAATTGTTTTTTAAAAACAATTTAAAAAATCAAAATAGCAAAATATTTCATGGAGGAGTTGGTCAATAGTACCAATTATAAAAAGAGTCAAAAAGGATAAGAACCTGAAAATTATCATATTAAGTTTCTATGACTAGCCTGTACATATCATATAAAGAGATTAGGAAAGACATCCCGATAAATGATATATATGTAACGTCAATTATAGATCTTACATTATACTATGGGCAACAAGACACTTTTGGGCTAACTGTATTTAGTCTACATTACTCTAAAATCTGCTGGACCTAAATCATGTAAGGGTGGACATTTCACAACTGATAGCATGATAACCCTGTTGTCCCTAAAAGCCTTTAGGAATTCTATGTCTGCTGCACCTGTGGTCCAGGGCAATCCATTACGTTAGTAAACAAAAAAGGTAATAAAATTAAATCATTAAAAAAGCATTTTGTAGTAACAATACTACTGGCAACAGCAAACATTAACAAAGCTCTTAGTACCATTCAAAAGAGGTTAAATCATCATTGCCCATTGGGCGTACTATATAAAACGGGAACAGGAAGTTACAGGTGCACAGAAAGACCAGTAGCTGTAACAACTTGACGTATTGCATTTCCTGACATTTGTGGGGCTTAATTCTCAAACATACCAGTGCAAGGAAGAGAACTTCAGCACTCTGCTCTGAAAAAAAGAGGACAAAAGCTAGGCTTCTGCAAAGACTGAGCTCTGGATTTAACTCAATTCAGTAGGCACGTCTGCAGCAACACACTCAGCACTGTGCTAAACACTAAATGTTCATTTCCAAGTGGCTTCAGCCACATTCTGAAACTCCACATCTCACTTTTTTTTTAAACTTTTTATTAAGATTATGATGGTTTACAACCTTGTGAAATTTCAGTTATACATTATTGTTAGTCATGTTGTAGGTGCACCACTTCACCCTTTGTGCCCTCCCCCCACCCACCCCCTTTCCCCTGGTAACCACCAATCAGTTCTCTTTGTCTACATGTTTAACTTCCACCTCTGAGTGGAGTCATACAGGGTTTGTCTTTCTCTATCTGGCTTATTTCACTTAACATAATACCCTCAAGGTCCATTCATGTTGTTATGAATGGGACGATTTTATCCTTTTTTATGGCTGAGAAGTATTCCATTGTATATCACATCTCACTTTTTTTAAAAAATCTTTCTTTGGTTACAAAAATTTAAGACTCCACAGGAAAGTATAAAGAAAATAAAAACCACCCCTTAATCTCATCACGCAGAAATGAAAACTGTATCTTCTTACTGATTTTTCCCAAGAATACTACTTGATTTTTACACAAAAATAGTGATCTCAGCTGGAACACAAACTCTTATAACTTTAGCCTGTTGTTTCGTGGTCACTTAATACATCAGACAACTTCCTTTGTCACTATAGATTGACATCATCCTTTCTAATGGCAGCACCAGTATTTGACTGGCTGTCACACAGTTAATACCCTTAGTGAAGGAATGTGCAGTTTGCCATCAATTTTTTCTATCATAAGCAATGCTGAAAAATCCTTACATAGACATTTTTTTGTGCTTGTCTGATTTGGGGGGTGGGGGGACAGGGGGAATAAATTTCTAGAAGTAGAATTCTTTGGTCAAAGGATATTTTTAAAAAAGCTGTCCATGCCTCTAAGAGTGACAATACAGCACGGCTTCTACAGGTTCAAGGCAGGACGGCGGAGTTAGCGATGGCAATTTCACGAAGAGCAGCACTAAAACTCCTGAGCAAAATGCTTGAGGATGCGCATTCCCATATCAAAACCGCGGCCATTATTCCAAACTCATCAAGTTGTACACATTAAAGATGTGCGGTTTTTCTGTATATCGATTACACCTCAATAAAGCTGTTAAAAAAAACCTACAGCCTTCACCAAAACCAGAAATAAGAAGTATATGTCATTATATTGCCTCTACAATGTGAAATACAAAATGACCCTTCATAAGCCCTACAGATTTGGTTATTCTGAAGCCAGGAGATAACGTTTCTAAAATATTCCCTTATATTTCCTAAAGTCAAAGTTGAATGCAACAACTTCGTGAATAAATAAAAACCACTGAATTGGAGAGTTTAAAATGGTGAATTTCACAGTATGTGAATTCTAATGTAAGTCTACAGTTTGGTGTACTAAAAGTAAATGAAAGCAAAGAGAATTTCTCTAGGGTGAGGTGAAGCAGGGATGAAGAATACAAAAGAAAAGAAATAAAACTATTTCCTAAAACAAACAGAAAAGAGCCTTTAGTATTTAAAAAACTAAATCACCAAAGATTCAATTGAGAATAATTTTACTGGTAGAATTAGAATTGTTATGCCAAAACAGCCAGAACGAGGAACATCACACAAATTACCTTAGGCAGGCCAATCTCATCCATGGCATTCAACCACTGAATCACATTATCAGTGTGTCTAAAGTGGAGGCCAGTTGCCTAGAACAAAGAAGAGACCATTAGGCACTGGTGGCAATAGCGAAGGAAACACTAAATTAAAAGTCTCCTTGCAAAAGTTTCCCTGTGAGACTTTACAAGGTCCCCTTAAATTTAAGGTCTGTCTATAGCATCACGTTCACATTCCAATCCCAAGAAGCCAAATGCTCCTCTCAGCTCTTCTCACTTAAGAACCATCTGGAGAACCATCCTGTGTATAGTGCGCTTGACAGAACACAGTCTTTGGGATTCATCTATCTGGGATTCAATTCCTGGCAACACTGGGCAAGTCACTCCACCCTTTGGAGTCTGAGTTTCCTCATCTGTAACACTTACTTTATATGTTTGTTGTGAAGATTAAATGAGAAAATGTACATATAGCACTCAATGTGGTGTCTGGCGGGTAGAAGATACAAAACGACAGATATTTTTAAATCTATCAGTTAGGGTTTTCATACTACACACACAAATATCCCCCTCTCAACCTCTAAGTCTCATTTTTCAGCAACATTTCCTCTAAAGAGGGCTGGAGGGGTGGACTGTTGTTTTCGTTGTTGCTGCAGTCTCCACTCTTCCTTTTAGTCTGGCTATTCTGTCAGGCATTTTGGAGACTCAGCACAGCAGCTCAGAGTCGTCTCCAGAATAACTGCTTATTTAAAACAATATATAAATCTTTGCTTTTTGATTAAGAAAAGTTCCTCTTTGAGATGTTAATTTTGGCTTAGAACCTACATCATCTTTGTTTTCCTTTGAATTTAAACATAAAACAGAAAAATCTCCTTTGACTGTCTCATCTTTGCTTCAATTCTTCTGGCCCAATTCTTACAGCTGATCATTCTTACATTTGCTCTTGGTTTTGCAATCTTCCAGTATCTTTTATACTCTCCTTTTTCAAATAAGAGTTATAGGAAAGCTCCTCACAGAAGCTCTGTAGACAATAGGATCTGGTCCTTGTCAACATCCCAACTCAATCAAGCCGTCTTCTTTTGTAGGGCCGTGGGCCACAACAATCAAATCCTTTCACTTCTCTCTCAATTTTCTGAAATTGGATCGCTTTCCCATTTTACCTTGAACTCTAACATCACAGGGTGATCTTTTCTCCTAAAGTTGCTATTGCTTTCAATTTGCCAACAAATCTCGGTGCTTGGTTAACATTAAAGCAGTAATTCCTCTAGTTACTTCCTCTACCTTCTAAGAAATAAAAAATTCATCAAGAACCATGAAAATTTCTAGAAAACACATCATCATAAGAATTGTACCAGAAACATAGACCGCTACAGTTCTTTTACTACTATATCTTGACTCTGCACTATTTCCTCTACTCTGCCAGGTATTTTATTTTGTAGGAACACACATACTTACACATATTTCTCAATTACTCTTACGCAGGATAAAGTAGGCTAACCTTCTCTCTCAAGTTGACAGAAATGTAAGCACCAAGCAAGGACGGGCTCACCTTGTATCTGGTCTGCTCTCGGTCGTAGATTTTCTTCAGGGACACCACTTTGGGAGAGAAGAAGTTGCCCAGCTTGGCAAGGTAGACCCCGTTCCTAAGCCCCTCCTCCAGCTCTGTGGTGGGCGGCAGCTCCTCCCCGAGGCATGCTTCCATCCACCTGCACAAAAGGAGAGAGGACGTGAGAACGGAGAGCGAAGGTCTGGACGCTCTCTTCCTGAGAGATTTTAAACTTAATTTCCATTTTCCCTGGAGTTTAAGTGAAACTCAGCAACGCTCTTTTAAGATTCAATTTCACACACCCCCATCCTGGCCCAGTCGGGTCTCAGGGAGAGGGAACTTAAAATTCCTTAGCATAAATGCCACCTTCTTCTCTACCCTACTTTCCTCTCCTGCAGCCACAGAGCTGGCTGGCTCCCCAGATCCTTACTGCCCGTGAACCTCAGGCTCCTTTCCTTACTCCTTAAATTACTCCTTAAGAACTCCTAGGAAAAATCATCTGTAACTAAAGCCACCGCCTCAACTGTTCAGAAACTTAAATTTGTTGCTGAAGTTCTCTGCTGGTTTCAGAATCCACAGTGAATTTCTAGGTTCAGGTTTTAAGGTTGTCTTGGGATTACCGAAACAGTCAGTATCTCAGCTAAAACACTGAAGGAAACACCAGTGAAAAGAGTGAAAACGAATTCTGACGCGCTTTTTGGAGCAAGTGGGGAGCAGGATCTAAAGGGGAGAGGAAAACTCTATTTCCCCCTCGAACACCTCGCATGAGGCTTCAGGAAAGCCCAAGAGAAAACCAAGTTTATTTTCTACCAACAGAAATGTAGGTAGCTAAAAATCACTTAGGGCAATGGTTTTAAACCATTTTTTGAGTCACAGAAACCTTGGAATATCTAAAGAAAGACATAGATCCTTCCCCAGAAAAAAAATGTATGTATAGTTAAATTTAATATATAATTTCAGAAATTTCATTGACCTCACATCAAAAACCCCTAATTTAAAATTATTCTACTCAAATTTTACAAGGCTGATGTTATCCCCACATTCTTCACCATACTGGGGGAAAAAATTCCCAAAATACTAGATGCTGCCTGGTCTTTTTCACTAGTGATCTTTGAAAAGCCAAATGAAAACAAAAAATCCAAAGATACAGAAGACTGAAGTAAAAACTAGATTTACTGCAAAACAGGACAACATAAAAATGAAACATTTATAATGTTCATTGATATACAGAAGTAAATTAAAAGGTAAATAACACTGGAAGAAACATTTAAAAACTATATTTTATACACACACACACACACATATCTCCATGAAAATTTATATGAAAATACTAACATACCAATAGAAAAACAGGCCAAATGTAAACACAGTTACGATCCTATTTATGTGTGTTTTTATAAAATTCTTTACATTAATAAAATTGCATGAAAGATATACAAGAGTTTGAATTTACCATACTTTTATAAATCAGAATAAAATTTCTTGTATTAATTCTGTTTTCAAATTGAGATTACTGCTCAGAATCATTAAAAAAAATAAGAAGGGAAAGTAAGTACTGAATAAAAACTGGCTGGATATATAAATGGGCCAGAGAATGACCTCCTGTACCCAATAAGTTTCCTCCTCTGGCTTTTCCTTCAGGTAGCAGAACTTAAACGTCAGTGGGGGGGGGGGGGGGGAGAACGGACGAACACAATGAGTTTTCCAGAAGAGTTGCTGTAGTAACTAAATTAGATACCAATTTCTAACAGCTCCAAAATCCAAGCTCTACCTTTGCAAGGGCCTAAAGACCAGAAGGGTCATGTGGAAAAGAACGCAGGTGGCTGGTTTGGAAAGAGCTGTAGTCCAAGTACACATCTCACATAATGGTCCCTCCAATACTTTACTGCTGAAAAAGACACGCAAACAGCTCCTGGCAACCCCAGCCCTCAGGGGACAGTCTAACCTGTGCTCTCAGTAACAGGCACAAACCTAGAACAGCTCTAGTCTAAGCCCAAACCAGCCCTTTACCACATAATAGGATGGAGGAAAATCACTTATTTTCTTCTCAAAATGAGAACTCACAGGGGAGACTGGCCACGCAGCAGGGAGGTGCTCTTCCTTCCATCAGAGCCAGTGACCAGAGGTGCGAGCTTCTCCTCCTCTCTGAGATTACCAGATGAAACCCAGGCAAAAGGAAGGACCGCGGCAAGAACCCAGCAATCCTTCACCTCTGCCTTTCCCCGTCTAACTCTACACAACAGTCTACAGTGGAGTAAAACACCCTGACATCATACAGGTGTCAGGCCAAGAGAAGAGCCCATTGTGATCTGGTGCAAAGGGGGAAGCAGAGAGGGAGAGCTGGAATAATTGGGCAAAACACAGCAGTGTCTCTAAACAACTCTCCCAAACCCAGAGCAGCCCTCCAAGCGACCACACGTGGGGCTCACCCTCTAGTCTAAGCGCTGTTTCGCAACTCTGGTTTGTTTATAAGAATGAAATAAGTTAAATCAGGACCAAATTGCTTCGAAAAATTAAGAGCATTAAGTACGGTGCTATGTTACTAAAATTTATTATATTAGCAGAAGTTCAGATTCTACTAGAATTCCAAGAAGAGATAACAAACTCCCCCTTCTGTCCTTTTCTATAGCCCATCTGAGATTTCCCCCCGTCACTAAATCACAGAATCACAGAACGTGAGAGGCCAGGAACTGAAGGCACTCCTAAGGCAAATCCCTTTGGTTTTTTCCCCCAATATAATACATATCCATTAAAGAAAATTATTAAACATTTCTCAATATTTTATGAATATTTCCCATGTTATTATATAGTTTCCGAAGACTTTAAGTTACATAAAAATTCCATCACGTGCTTAATCAGTCACCTATGTTGGACACTCATGTCATTTCTAAACGTTTTCAACCATTTAAATAATACCGCAAGGAACAACTTTGTGCACAGTGTTTTTCTGTATTTGGAATTCCTAAAGAGAGGTCTTTAGAAGTATAACGCAAAAATTTCAAATTATGAACATTAAAAGAAAATTTTATTGCCCAAAAACTCACTCAAAGACAGTAACTACTCGCACAACCCCCTCATTTTACGAATCAGAACAAGGTCTATCCAAGGTCACCTGCTGCCTAGTGCAAAGGTGCAATACCAGGACCCTGAGTCCCAGTGCAGAATCCTCACCATACCACTCTTGCCCTTACCACATCACCCCAAAGCCTAACAGGGCCCAGCTCCACCAGGCAAAGTTTCAGATGTCCCACGCAGGGTAAAAGGCTGATATCTTTCGACATCCCGTCCACTTAATAGAGGATTTTAGTTCAACTCTAAGTCCACCAGTGACTATCAACTCAGACACAAACCTTTCTTACAAAACTCAAGTATTTAATTTAATTAGCTTTATATAAATACATTTTAAAATAAATCTAAGCATGGATCCCTACCTTACACTATACACAAAAACCAGATCAAAATGGGTTAAAGACTTGAAGCTGAGACCGGAAACCATCAACTCCTACAAGAAAACATAGGCGGTAAGCTCCTTGACACAGGTCTTGGCTATGATCTTTCGAATCTGACCTCGGAAGCAAAGGCAAAAACAAACAAGTGGGACTACATCAAGCTAAAAAGCTTCTGCACAGCAAAGGAAAACATCAACAAAATGAAAAGGTGGCCTACTGAATGGGACAAAATATTTGCAAATCATATGTCTGATAAAGGGTTAATATCCAAAATACATAAAGAACTCATACAACTCAGTAGCAAAGAAACAAACAATCCAAATAAAAAATGGACAGAGGGGCCGGCCCGGTGGCACATGGTTAAGTTCATGCACTACGCTCTGGCAGCCCAGGGTTCAGAGGTTGAGATCCTGGGCATGGACCTAGCACCGCTCGTCAAGCCACACTGTGGTGGCATCCCACGTGAAACAGAGGAAGATCGGCACAGATGTTAGCTCAGGGCCAATCTTCCTCACAAAAAAAGGGAGGGGGGGCACAGAGGAAATGAATAGACATTTTTCCAAAGAAGACATACAAATGGCCCACAGGTACATGAAAAGGCTCAACATCAGTAATCAGCAGGGAAATTCAAATCAAAACCACAATGAGATATCACCTCATATCCGTTAGAATAGCTTTTCTCAAAAAGACAAGAGGTAAGTGCTGGAAGACCCTTGTGCACTAGGGTGGGACTATAAATTGGTGCGGCCAATACGGAGGCAATACTGAAGTTCCTCAAAAAACCAAAAAGAGAACTGCCATATGGTCCAGCAATCCCGCTTCTGAGTATTTAGTCAAAGGAAATGAAAACAGGATCTCGAAGATATATTTGTACTTCCATGTTCAGCACAGCATTATTCACAAAAGCCAAGATATGGAAACAACCTAAGTGTCCATCACAGCTGAATGGATAAAGAAGATGTGGTATATGTGTGTGTGTACACACACACACACAGGAATATCATTCAACCATGAGAAAGAAGGAAATCCTGCCATTTGTGACGACACAGATGGACACTGAGGGCATTATGCTAAGTGAAATAAGTCAGACAGAGAAAGATAAATACTACATGGTGTCACTTATATGTGGAAACAAAAAAAAGTCGTAACTCACAAAAACAGAATAGAAAGTGGTTTCCAGGGGGTAAGAGGTAAGGAAAATAAGGAGAGGTTGGTAAAAGTGTACAAACTTTCAGCGATACGATGAATCAGGTCCGAGGATCTGAAGTAAAGCATGGTAACTAGAGTTGACAACACTGTATTATACAACTGAAATCTGCTAAGAGTAGAAATTAAATGTTCTCACCAAAACAAAAGAAAGAAAAAAAGGGAAAGAAATATATAAGTTGATGGATGTGTTCATTAACTAGATGAGGGAACCCTTTCACAATGCGTACACATAGCAAATTACCACGATGCATACTTTAAATATTTTACAATTCTCTATGTTAATTACACCTCAATAAAGCTGAAATAAAAAATAAAATAAATCTATGCGCAAAAGAAAACTCTTTGGCCAACACAAGTTTTTACCAATTCTCACCTTTAACAATATTCTGTCTCAACAATATTCACAGACTCTCACAGTTGGAAGGCTCATTAAAGATCTTCTACTAGTCTACCCCAACATTTCCACCCTCCTCTTACTTCCCATTCTCACTTTCTCTCCCACTTTAATGCTTGAATGCTCCCAAAACATCTCAGCCAAATCATGACACAGGCTGAGCCTGAACACTGCTGCTGACGTGGAATCAAACACTCAAGTCAACTCATTTCATTTCTGGATTCTAGTAGCCAAAAGTTTTCAAGCCGGAATCAGTTCCCATTGGCACCTAAGCTGCCTTCTGGAGCAAGACAACATATGGAGTTAAAATATAATGTGACCAGTGCTGGCCAGAGACTTTAAAAGATCTGGATTTATATCCTGTCTCTGTCATTTATCAAGACAGCAAGTCACTTAACCAGTTTCTTCATTTGTTGCATAGGAATAACAATACTTTCCAAACAGGTCTGTTGCCGAGGATTAAGTAAGACTGCATGTGAAGTGCAGAGCTAGCACAGTGCTTGGCTGGATATTAAAAAATATTTGTGGGGCTGGCCCCGTGGCCAAGTGGTTAAGTTCGCGCACTCCGCTGCAGGCGGCCCAGTGTTTCATTGGTTCGAATCCTGGGCGTGGACATGGCACTGCTCATCGAGCCATGCTGGGGCAGCGGCCCACATGCCACAGCTAGGAGGACCCACAACGAAGAACATACAACTATGTACTGGGGGGCTTTGAGGAGAAAAAGGAAATAAATAAAATATTTAAAAATATATATATATTTGTGCTGTGGCCAGCCTGGCAGCATAGCGGTTAAGTTCGCACGTTCTGCTTCGGTGGCCCGGGGTTTGCCAGTTCAGATCCTGGGTGCGGACCTGCGCACTGCTTGACAAGCCATGCTGTGGGAGGCATCCCGCAAATAAAGTAGAGGAAGATGGGCACAGATGTTAGCTCAGGGCCAGACTTTCTCAGCAAAAAGAGGAGGATTGGCAGCAGACGTTAGCTCAGGGCTAATCTTCCTCAAAAAATATATATATATTTGTGCTTTTCCTCCTCTCCCCTCCTATGATGAGTCACATGCTGACACCTCTGTAAGTAAAATGATTCTGGTTCCTTCAAGCATTCTCTGTAAAAAGGGAATGATCATAGCATCTACCTCTTGAGATGGCTGTGAGGATTAAGAGATAACACATATAATGTGTTAAGAACAGTAACTGGAATCCAGTAAGCACTCACAGTGTCAGCTGGTATTACCAGCAGTGTTAGACTTAACTCTCTGGCCCCTCGCATCTTTCTCACTCACTCCTAACATTCTCCAACCGAACACAAAGTTCCAGGTATGGTCTGACCAAAATGGAACAGGATGATCACCTTCCTTCTTCTGAAGACTCCATAACCACAAACCAAGCCTCAGATCAAATTATTTTGTTACGCTTTTCCAACCAACTGAAACTCTTGGTACTTTTTTCCCCAAATATGCAGCTGCTAAACCCTCTCTCTCTAATTCCATATTAGAACCATTACTTGCACTCACCTCTAGTTATATTTCATGCTCGATTCAGCCCATTGTCCCTAATGTCAGCATCTTTGGGGATCCGAATTCTGTTACCCAAAATATAAACTTCTCTTCCAGCTTCACATCATCCACAAATATCAATGGGTTTTAAAGAACGAGGAGGAGCTTACCAAGCGGGCCAGGCAAAGAAGGCCTCCAAGGAGAAGAAATACTGTGAACAAAGGCGGGGAGGCGTGACAAAACCAGGTGGGTTACAAAATAGCTCAGCACTGCCATTGCTGGAAGGGAGAGCGGAGGGAACAGTGGAAGGTGAGGGAGAAACACGAGCAGGCTGGATCACGCAAGGTTTGCCGTCAAGCTAAGAAAGCTGCCCCTCATCCTAGTCGAGAGGGGCGCCGAAGGATTTTAAGAGGAACACCCTGTGTTTTGGAAAATCACGTTAGCAAGAATGCATGCTTTTTCAAATCTTTTTTCATTAGCAAACAAGTACAAATGTTTCAACAAATGAGTCACTTTTAAAAAAAGTTCTGAGAACACCAGACCAGGTGGTGACATCAGCACCCCCACCTGTGATCAGGACTCAGCCACGGCCACAAGTACAGCTCGGCGACAAAACTCATTCTCACAAGAGGTGAAGAAAGTGGACAGGCGAGTTCTTAGTCCTGCCCCTCACAACAAGGGACATAAACTTCAACATTTTCTCCTCCTCAACTTTAACCCCAGAACTGCTTTAGCAAATCTAACTCAAATGAAAATTATTAAAAAAAGAAAAGAAAAAGGTGATATCAGAGCTGAAACACAACTACTAAATAGGAAAACAGTAACATCTGAATGGTTCGTTTTCAATATAAATAACACTCAAAAATAATCTCTAAGCTCACACAGCAGATATTAAGCTAAACACTCTGCCTGTGTTATCTCACCTGATCCTTGCAACAACCACACAAGTAAGCGGGATTGTTCTGACTTCACAGATAAGGACGCCATGGGCTTTAAAAGTAAAACTAACCTGTCCAAGATCACCCAGCTGGTAAGTGGCTGAGCTCCCACGTGAACCCAAGTTGGTGTGATTCTAAAACTCACACTCCACTGCTCCAATGTTTTGCCTCCTTCAAAAATAATACCAGCTGCCACCTCCCGACCGCTCACTAGCAAAGTCTCAAAGTCCTGAAGCGCCCACACCACAGCACACAGTCTCACTAACACTTGCTCCGTCGAGTGCCAAGGAGAGGGGAGTATTAAGTATTAAACACTGGTGACGTTGACACAATTGGCGTGAAAAATTAGTGCTTATATGAATGCCTGTCTTCAATATAATTACATAATAATTCTTGTAATTCGTACCTTTCATATTCACCTATTTTTATAAAGCTTTGTTTTATTCATATTTTAAATCAATTTTCCAAAAAACTATCTACTTCGACAGCCACGTATCCATTCAGGAAACAGTGCTAATGGACCACTCTGTGCAACCTTATCAGTGGCACAGCATGTGCTGAATACCACCAGTCCCCACCTTCAAGACCACCCTGTGGGAAAGAGATGTCTAAACAACGAGCTATAACGAGGAGATGATATTTGAAGCAGGCTTTTGTAAGACAAATTGTGTTTAAAGAGGTGAAAAATGGGAAAAGAAGACATTTAAGATACAGGAAACAGTGTAAACAAAGGGCCCATGAAAACAAATGGCATACTTAGGGAATGACAAATCACTGTGGTAGAAGAGATGGACATGCATCTAGAACATGAGCACTTTCTCTTTTTTTGCTGAGGAAGATTCGCCCTGAGCTAACATCCACTACCAATCTTCCTGTTTTTGTATGTGAGCCACTGCAACAGCATGGCCACTGACAGACGAGTGGTGTAGGTCTAAACTGGGGAACCAAACCAGGGCCGCTGAGGCAGGGCGAGCCGAACTTACCACCAGGCCACTGGGGCTGGCCCCGGAACAGCAGTATTTTAATCTGGAGGTAATGGGAACCATGGAAGTTTTCAAGTAGAAGAATGGCTTGGTTGGCTCTGAGACAGAATGGTAATGAGGGCGATACTGTGGAAGACAGACTGCAGGGAGAAATATTAAGAACTATACCCGAAATCCAGGTGAGAGATAACAAGGTCTTTAACTAGGGCAATGGCAGAAACAGAAAGAAAAATGAAGAATAATTACAAAGGAAGCACTGACCCCATTTGACAGTCTATTAGATGGGCTGAAGAGGGGTTAGAAGGGCACTGGGGAAGACGAAGGCTTTACAGACAACTGGAAAAGAGACAGAAAGCACAGCTAACTCCTCACCTGATATTTTCCTACCGACAATAAACACCAAACAGATTAGGGATTTTAAAAAATAAAAAAATAAAAGGAAGAAGAAATATAAACGAATGGCTGTACTTGAAATGGTAAAGGCCTTTCCAAACAAGACTATAAAGGCAGAAATCAGAAAGGAAAAGATAAATTGGCTACATAAAACATATTTAAACCTCTATCAGGCAATTAAAAAAAACAACTTGAAAGAAATTGGAGGGGAAATTTACAACACACAACAACGAGCTAATATTGTCCTATAATCTTTATATATATGTACATTCTTAGACACGAATTAAATGACAACTATTTCCTTACAAAAATGGGCTAGAAACACAAATAGGCAACTGACAAAACAATACAAATGGCGAGTAATTATACGAAAAATTTTTAATCTCACTCCTAATCAAAGAAATGCAAATTAAAGTAACAGTATCACCATTTCAGCTATCAGACTGGCAAAGATTTAAAAAAAAAAAAAGTAACATTATTGTCCGGTATCTGGGGAAACTCCACATTCTTACACTGTTCCAGAAGAAAATGTGGCAACACATACCATCTATAGTAAACTTGCAGAAACTTCTATAAAAGGAAAACAGTCTATTTTATTTTTAAAAGATGACTTGGTGACTTGCGACATGGATGACTAAATAAAAGATGATGCCATTAAACAAGACTGGGGACACCAGGAGAAGCAGGCCAGAATGATAAATTCATGCCTGCAACATGTTCAGCTTGACATGTCAATGGGACATCCAGGTAGGGACATCCTGCAGGCTGTTGGAAAGACAGGTCTGAAAAATTCAGGAGAGACACCAGGTTGGAGACCCAGATGTGAAAAGTGGCACCAGAGGAGTGGATGAGCTCCCCAGAGACACAGATTGTACAGAAAAATAAAAAACGTCAAGGAGTGTGCCTCAGAGAACACCAACATTTAAGAGGTGAATATTCCAGAGAAAGAATGGTCACCATGGTAAATGAGAACCATGAGAGAATCACAGGACAGTAATCAAGGAAGAAAAAATTTTCAGGAAGCTGGGAGGTCACCAACTCAAATGCTGCAGAGATGTGTGGCAAAGAGAAAAGGATAAGGCAAATAAGGAAGAAGGTCATCTGTGACCCCAGCTGGCGGGATCTCAGTGGAGTGGTGAGGCAGGAGAAGTCAGATCGCTCTAACTAGGAAAGTAACTAGAAGTGGGGAACTAGAACACCAAATGCAGACTTTTTCCAAGAGGCTTAAGAAGGGAAGAAGAGAACTTGGGGAAATGGAGAAAGGGTGAGTCTGAGGTGGTGGCATGTTCAGGGAAGGCGTCTCTCTCTCTCCATCTCCTTTTTTTTATTGAGAAGAGGCACTTACTTGCGGCCTGCAAAATAACAAGTGAAGGAGGGACTAAAGATACGAGAAATAAAGAACAAAAGGGGGCTGGCCCCATGGCCGAGTGGTTAAGTTCTCATACTCCACTTCAGTGGCCCAGGGTCTCTGGTTCAGATCCTGAGTGCGGACATGGCCCCACTCATCAGGCCATGCTGAGGTGGCGTCCCACATGCCACAGCTAGAGAGGGACCCACAACTAAAAATATACAACTATGTACTAGGGGGATCTGGGGAAGAAAAAGCAGAAAACAAAAACAAAAGCAAGGTTCTGAAGGATACAGGGAGCAGCTAGCTATGGAAAGCCACATACCCACTTCTTCCTTGAGAAAAGAGGGAAGGAAATAAGAATGAGCAAGAATGACCATGTTGTCTAACTAACCTCTCTCAGCTTCAGTTTCCTGTCTGTAAAAGAATTAAGAACAATACCCGGGCTGGCCTGGTGGCCAAGTTAAGCTCACATATTCTGCTTCAGCAGCCCAGGGTTTCACCGGTTCAGATCCTGGGTGAGGATATGGCACGGCTCATCAGGCCATGCTGAGGTGGCGTCCTACACAGCAGAGCCAGAAGGACATACAACTAGACCATACAACTATGTACCGGGGGGCTTTGGGGAGAAGAAGAAAAAGAAAAGACTGGCAACAGTTGTTAGCTCAGGTGCCAAACTTAAAAAAAATAAAAAATAGTACCTATTCTCATAAGATTGTTGTGGAGATTAACTGAGATAACATATACAAACACTAGCAGGCTCTAAAAAATGGTAGCGGGGCTGGCCCAGTGGCCGAGGGGTTAAGTTTGCGCGCTCCGCTTTGGCGGCCCAGGGTCTCTCTGGTTCGGATCCCGGGCACGGACATGGCACCGCTCATCAGGTCATGTTGAGGTGGCGTCCCATATGCCACAACCAGAAGGACCCACAACTAAAATATACAACTATGTACTGGGGGGATTTGGGGAGGGAAAAAAAAAAGGTAGCGATGTATTTGTGTATGCATACATAGGATGTGTGTGAAATAGCTAGATCCCAGAAACAAATCTACTTCTAGAGTCTGACACTCAGTGACTTGTGTAATACCTTCTAACTCGTCCTACTGACAACGTTTGTCAAAAGGAGCGTGTACTTGGCCCTACCCATTCCACCACTCAGTAAGACAAAGAAGTGACTATTCAGAGAACTCCACTGCGGTAAGCCTTCAAACAAGCCCAGACCAAAAGCAGATGGAGAAAAGAATCAAGGTGAGAATCTGACTTAGGGGTCTGTGAAGAGGAAACCAGTTGAACCAGTTCTGCAGAGCACATGACCTCAGCGGTTTCCCAGCTCTGTGCAATACAGAAGGGGAACAGACCAATGCCGGAACTGACTACTCCAAACCATTGAGATTCAGTTCCTCCAGGAGCAGCCCCTCCAGCACCACACCCAGCTTGCAGTGCAAATGCCCCCAAGCGCCAGGGTTACTGGCTGCTAATACCCTCCCAAGCTGGGCCGTCTGTCCTCCCAGTTAGGATTCTGCTGGGCCACTAACGCAACTGAGCACCATCTAGGCACTGGAAACAGCCTAGCAATTTCAATATAACGTGGCAAGCAAGAACAAGCCTGAGAGGAAGAAATGTAGAGTAGTCGATAAAGCATTCCTCACCATGTGAAGAGGAGGGAATGGGGCTGGCTTCTCGGAGAAAATGGCAGTTAGGTCATGAAGGACTCTCTGCGTGTGCGTGCGCATTTGTGCCTGTGTTTTGATGAAGGAGAACATGTCAGGCCAAGGGAAGAGAATGCACAGACCCTTTGAAGGATGTGAAACAGGAATGAAATGATCAGATCTGATCTAAAACACACTCTAAACAGCATGGATGAGGAGGAGGGACCAGGAAGGCGTGAGGAAGTGCTAAGAAAGTACTACAGTAATCTAGGCCAGAAACGCTAAAAGCTTGTTTTCTAAGCCATGCAAGAAAAATGAGAAATCTTGATAGTGTCTGTCTTAAGAAACTTCTGAGTATAAATTAAACCAATCTACGAGCTACAGGAATAAGCAAGAAATGGAAAGGAAACTTTTTTCTTTTTCTTAAGTAACTTATTTAACCTCTGTGTTTCTTGATACCTAATACAGACCCATCCCTGAGCAAACGATTTCACTCTTTGCTGAACTGGACAAGGTATGTCAAGTCTACTTGCCAAAATTAAATGTCTAATTGTTATCACATGGTCTGACTGGTCTTACTGGGGTGATGGAAACTAGACTATGGTGACAGTTGCACCATTCGGTAAATTTACTAAAAATCATTAAGTTGTACATTAAAAACAGGAGAATTTTATAGCATGTAAAATATACTTCAATAAAAAAAAAGTCCCTAGGATAACAGGATTCATTACTTACTCCCAGACCAAGACTTCAGACACAGAGCTTGGTGAAACATTACCACGTTTGATGGATCTATCCATCCATCTCTACTTTCCCATATATCACGAAGCATGAAAGCCCTTTTAACCTTAAATGAAAAAATCTTCAAACTGAGTTAAACCTAGATGATAGCAAAGTCTCAGCAGCCACAGCCCAGTCGTTGCTGGTTGTGAGCAGCTCCTGAGAAAGAAACAAGAGAAAGATAGGTACACACTTCTTTGCAAAAGCAATTCCGTTGAGTCACTGCCTACTGCAGCAACTACTAGAGCCCCAGGGTGAACAGGAGAGCCTGCAGAGCGAGCACATGTCAAAAATTTAATTTCCAGATCTAGTACTTAGTGAGAACAGATCAGGAGGAGTGGTCAACCACTACTCATGAAGGACACAGTCCTTGCGCTCTCAGGCTCACAATATATTAGGGAAGAGAAAAGTCTCAGGCACTTACAATACATTGTGAAAAGTTATAATAAAGATGCAGGGGTGGGGGGTTGTCTATAGAAACACAAGAGAAGAGCATCTAACTCAGACCTGGGGTAAGGGTGGTGGATATCCAGATAAGCCTCCTGGAGGAGGTGCTACCTGAATTTATTTTCTTAGACAGGCAACATATTTACACAGGTCAAAATTCAAAAAGTATAAAAAGCTACCCAGTTAAAAGGAAGAAAATTTCATGAAGTGAACAGACAAGAGTATCAATATGTTGCAGAGATTAAGAATAAATGCTGAAAATTGTCCAATGGACACAGCAGTTAGGTCATCAGTGATCTGAGCAAGAGACATCTCAGTGAGGGAAAGGAACATGCATGAATCACACCCACAGGAGTTAAGATAAAGAAGTGTGGACACAGTGGGTACAGACAAGACTTCCTTGAAGGAAAAAAGAAGAGCCAATGATCAGAGTAGGGTCTGAGATTAAGGCAGTCCATCTTGAATAAGTGAAGATGTTTACGTGCTAAGGAGCAAGAATCAGCAGAAACAAGTATGAGTTACAGTTAAGAAAATAAAACTGGAAGAGGGACCCTAGAGGACAAGAAGGGACAAGATCCAGACCACAGATAGAAGACCGAGTCTTAGGAAGAAAGAAGACACTTCGCCCATTGCTACAGGGAAGGAGGTCAAGACGCATGTTAAATGGGACGGGGTGGCTCAGTTAGGGCTGGGAAAATTGAGAGAGTTGGTAGAGAAAATAGAGGTCACCAAGCTGTGAGACGGGGAGCTGGGATGGAGATGCCTTCTAAGAATAAAGATTGGTAAAACTTCATCAGCCTCACCCATCTCTGAAAACTCAAACGCTACTTTCAACAGTCACCTCCTCCGTGAGCTCTTCCATGATCTACCACTGGAAATAATCTCTTTTTCCTCCAAACTTCCTCTAAACTTTCCTATGGCACTTTCTATCCCTTCACCTCTTAAGGCAGTTATTTCAGTACATAATGGTGGACTCCTTTTCTGAAGGAAGCATGGTGCTCAATAAACAACTGCTGAATGACACAAACTCTTCTTTCTCTCTTGCTTGAGGACCCTAGTCCTGGTCTCAGTTATAACCAAATAATAAAAGAAAAAGAAATTACCCTAGGATCTCATCACCACAAGACTCAAATTCTCTTAACCGCCCAACCCCCACATTCCACACAACTATGCACCAATTCAACTGAATGCTATTCCTGAGCATCTACTCTGCGGAAAAGCGCTGTGGAAGGAGGTGCTGTTGGATACCAAGAAGTAGAAAAAGACAGTCTCAACTCTAAAGGAACACAAAAGAATAAGACAAATACACATAGAGTTAGGCCTTCCCTTCTGCCCCATACAATCTCCGTTTATCTTGCAAAACTCAGTCGTAAAATAATCCTCTCATCTAAACTCTCACACATTAACTGCATCATTTCCTTGGCAATCATACACTGCCTGGTGACATTAGTTAGAGCTTTCGTCCTTTGATGTTGAGCAACTTTGCAAATGGCTATGCCCTTTCGGTCCAATTAATCTGTAAGCCGCGGAAGGGCAAGACTGGGCCTTACTTCCCCGTCTTCTCCAGTTCTGCCAGAGGGTCCTAAACAAAGGAGGAGCTAAAAAATGTTTTTGACCTGTCTTATTTTTATTTTTTTTTGAGGAAGATTAGTCCTGAGCTAACATCTGCTGCCAATCCTCCTCTTTTTGCTGAGGAAGACTTGCCCTGAGCTAACATCCGTGCCCATCTTCCTCTACTTTATATGTGGGACGCCTACCACAGCATGGCTTGCCAAGCGGTGCCATGTCCGCACCAGGGATCCAAACCGGCAAACCCCGGGCTGCCGAAGCAGAACATGAACACTTAACCGCTGCACCACCAGGCCGGGCCCCCCGTGACCTGTTCTATTTTATTGGAAGTGTTTTCCCAGACTATTTTAGCCATGTTAGAAAAAAATGAGCAAGGGAACGTTATCAAATCATTCAAAATAAAAATACCTTTTAATAACAGAGGAAATGAAAGTAAAAATTGTTTTAAGTAACTTGAGAAAGTACTTAGGTTAGATCATAATCTTCCATTAACAGCCATACAGTCTATGCTTGAAAATCTTCTGCAACATGGGTTTTTCCAAAGCAGTTTTTTTGGGGGAATTTTTTTAGCAATTTCTTATTGTTATAAACTTCTTCCTCATATTAAGCAGATTTCTATTGCCTAGTTCTGTTCCTCTGGTACCTCACATAAGAAATTGAACTCCTCTTCCATTTTTCAGGAATTTTTTAATAATTAGGCTGAATGAATTCCCATACTGGATGACACACTGAACTTCTGAGAGTCTGTTTCTATATTCCCTCTAAATCTTGTGTCCATATTAAATAATCTCAGTCCTTTCAACTATTCTTCACATATCATAATTTATGGACCCTTTGTCATCCTAGTCATGCTCATCCAACATGCTCTAATCCTGGAGCAAGAACCAAGTCTCAATTAGTGGACTAACACCCACTGACTGGGAACGGTTCCTCGGGTTCTCAGGTTCAGGAAAAGGATTACGATCTATCTGCCGTGCTTGCTGCAGGTGTGAAAGAATCCCACCACTATCGAGCCTCCCTGCTCCAGACCACCACGGCCCCTCTTAAAGTATGGCCTCCAGGACTGAAGACCAACTTCAGGTAGCCTTGCACCAGTACAGAGGACAACGGAACCATCTCCTCCTTTGCTGTGTATACCATATTTCTATTAATGAGTTAATGAACATCTCAGGTTTGTTTCATTTTGTTTTCCCACTAATGCTACTTCTCCATCCTGTACTTAGACGCTCCATTTTTTCAACACCAATGTAGGATGTCACATTTATCACTATTAAATCTCATCACTAGATTCAAGGTATTTTGAAAGCAGCACTTATCATGTAGGATATTAACCATCCCTCCGGCAACAAGCCAAACTCAAGTTTGATTGCTACATCACTGACGCCTTCATAAGTCCCAGTAAAAATGTTTTACATGTGACACGCCCTAAAGAGCTTTCTTTGAATTAAACACCTAGCAGTTCTCTTTTTTATTGAGATAAAATTCACCTTTTTGAAACTATGTTTAAAAATGCAATTCAGTGGTTTTTGGTATATCCAGTTGTGCAACCACCCTGACTACCTTAATTCCAGAAATTTTCCACCACCCAAAAAGAAACCCCACACCCATTCAGCAGTCACTCCCCACTAGCAGCTCTTTTTGGATATGGTTTATTCACCTGGCTACAAATGTTAGTTACATTACAATCTGGTCCACATTTATCCAACTTGTCTGCAAAAGTATCACAAGACACACTTTCAAACGCTGTACTGATCTAGACCTTACTGTGCTTCTCTGATTCACCAATCTGGTAGCCCCGTCCAAAAGGAAATGACGTTAGTGTGACAGGGCTTTCCTCAGGGAGTCCTGGCTGACTCCTAAGCACCACTTCCATCTCCCTAGGTGCTCATGGGCCATCCATTTGACAACATGTTATGGGATTCTGCCAGAGGCTGGTTCACTAGACTAGAACTTGGGATATCTTCTTTTGCTTTTTAATAGTACATTGGCACTCCCCTACTTGTAAAAACCAGTCTCCTGTTCTTCACAGTGCCTTAAAGAGCAGTGACAATAGTTCAACAATTATACCTACCCATTAGTACAAGAAATAATGGCTTTAATTTAAGCTTTATAAGCCAATAACATGAGAACTCAATGGAGAATGGAAAGAAACTACAGATAAAACAGCTGAGAATTGACTATGACCATGTCCCAAATCCCTACTTGAAACAGTCCCTCAAATTCTTCATTCTGACAGAGAACAGTATTTCTCAAACCAGTATTCCCTGGAACGTTAGTCCTAAGAAAGATGATCTGTGAGAAAAGAGTCTGACAGTAAACTCGGTGTGAGGAATGATCCTCACACTATCCTCTCCCTTGGAGATTCAGAATTTACAGCCCGTGACAAAGAGTATAAGTAATCTACCAGTTAAATAATCTGTTTCACTTTGTTCAATCCAGTATTTCTAAAATTTATTTGACCACTAAACTCTTTCTTCCTTAATGTCACAGCACTCACTAACAGAATACATCTCAAAACACAGTGACACAGAAAATCAGCGACACAAATCCCAAATCCCAGACTGTACTCTCCTTTACCACAAAGAATAAATTATGTTAATTTGGCAAGTCTATTCATCTCTTCACAGTATATATGTCAGAGCTCTTAATTCAAAACCTGTTTCCTCAATGCCGACTTCATTACACACTATTAATCTTTTTAACATCACAACACAACTTGCTTGAAAGCACTCTGGAAAATTCCAGCAAGTTTCCCTAAACGGATATTTAAGCCACACATTTCCAAAATCTCAACAGATGAAGCTGCTTTGTTCTGAAAAAAATTAAGATCTCAACTCATAGACTAGAGGGTATGGCCAACTCCAGAGCATATGCCATAAGAGAGCCATTGCTGAGACTCAATATTTAAGATATTATCCAAATCTCACCCAGAGAAAAGAATAAAGCAGGATCTCCACCTCGTTCCTCACACAAAAATAAATTCCAAATGGATCAAAGGGTTAAATGGCAAAACTCTTCACATTCTAAAAATACTAGAAGAAACCATGGGGAAATGTTTTTGTATGATCTCATTATAGATACGGACTCTCTAAAAATGACATAAAACCCAAAAGCTAAAAATAAAAGATTAATACAATCAAATACGTTTTAAAATTCTAAATTGTTTTAAACACTTTAAAGTCAAAAGCTAAAGGACAAACTGGAATATTTACCAGACATATGGCGTCCAAAGAGTCAATCTCTTCAATTTATAAAGAGCTCTTACAAATCAATAAGAAAAGATCAATAACCCACTTGAAAAATGAGCAAAGGATTCTGCCACAACAGTTGACAGAATAGGAAATACAAATGGCTCTTAAACATATGTAAAGCTGCTTAGCTTCACTCAGAATTAGATAATCTGAAAATGAAATACAATGAAATACCATTTCCACCTATAAAATTTACAAATATTAAAAAAAATTATGATACTCCACGTTGGTGAAACTATGGGGAAAGCAGCCCTCTCATATACTATTGATGGACATGTAAACTGGTACAACTTCCACAGAGGACAAACTGACAATATTTATCACTCTTTTTTTTTTTTTTTTTTAAGATTGGCACCTGAGCTAACATCTGTTGCCAATCTTCTTTTTCTTCTTCGTCTTCTTCTTCTTCTTCTTCTCCCCAAAGCCCTCCAGTACATAGTGGAATATTCTAGTTGTGAGTACCTCTGGTTGTGCAATGTGGGACACCACCTCAGCATGGCCTGATGAGCAGTGCCATGTCCGTGCCCGGGATCCGAACCAGTGAAAGCCTGGGCTGCCGAAGCAGAGTGTGCGAACTTAACCACGCAGCCATGAGGCTGGCCCCCTGACAATATTTATCAAAACTAAATGTACATATTCCTTTTGACTCCGAAATTCCACTTTTAGAAATTTAACCTGCAAGAATACTCACAAGTGCAAGATGGCATCCAAAGTTGCTAACCACGACACTATTTATAACAGCAAAAGCTGAAGGGAAAAGCCCACTGACAGGTAAAATCCACACACTGAAAAACTGTGCAACTGTCAAGAAAAAAAAAATGAGGCACTCTAATGTATTCATATAGAATGAGCTACAAGACGCAAAGCAAAATGTATAGTGTGCGATCACTTCTAAACAAGGAAATAAAAGTTTTTACAATTTTTTAATATGCATACAATACTCTGAAGATACACAATCAGTGGTTCCATCTGGGGAAAAGTGGGGGCCTGAGAAACAGGACTAAGGAGACAATTTTTTTCAGTGTATATCCTAGCACAGCCTCTGAATTAAATATCACGTCTGTGTATTATAAATTTTTTAAGGATTTTTAAAACATTTCAATTAAAAAAATTAAGACCAAATCTGCCTAAAAAATATTTTTGTGGAAATTCTCAAGTTTTTAAAGGAAAACTCCCAAAGTCAAGTCACTCACTGTGAAGCACTACTTTTTCAAACTTTCTATGATTAAGAAGCATTGTCCAAACTAATGACATAGCATTGTCTTCAGGACAGGAAAACATCTTGTTATAAAAGTCACGTAAGTAATAACTTCTGTTTCCTTTTAACTGCTTTAAAGGTCATCTGAGACGTATACGTTATTTGTAATAAAATGATCTGCTATACTGTGAGATTTTTCTATTTAAATTTTGTTTTCATATCATTTTCTATCTTTAATGATCACCAGTTTTTTCTTCTTTTCAATTCCTTTTCTAATTTTGCCCCATTCCCTCTTCTTATACTTCAGCTCCTTCTGCTTCAGTTTTTAGGAACGCTAGTTAATCCTATTCCAGAAACTATTTTTAGTTTTTTATGTTGCTGATTGATGATCCCTAGAACAGGCTGATACTTTCTACCTTATGGATAAATCCCTATCACAATAGTATTTCCTTGAACTACAAAAGTCTCACAATTTTTCCTAAAGCCAGCGTTCTCTCAGTCCCCAAACATCGGCCCCGGCAGAAGCCAGGAGCTGGGCTGGCAGCTGCCTCTCCAAGCTCCTTCTGCTTTTCGTTACGTTTTCCAGTGAGTCAACAGGAAGGTATTCTGAGAAAAGAAATAGAGGCCTTGAGACAGGCCTTTCCTCCACCCACAACACCAAAAAATACAGTTCTTGCCAAACGATCCAAGGCAATTTCCAATGCAATTCGCCACTCCCGTCTGCATGAGGTCACTATTCAAAAAACAAGCAAGTGGAGGAAGAAATGCCTTTCTAAACAGAATGAGAAGCAGATACCAGGTTACGAAGAAGACAACCAATCGGGACGGGAACTCTCCAGCCTCCCCAGCCACTGTACGTAACTCTACAACCCCTACTGCACGCGCTTCCGCTTCCAGCGAAACCATCTTCGCGAGCAGGAATTAGGTCAAAAAAGTCAAATCTACACATTTATCACAGAACAGTTATCACGTTTCTGGACATCTATAAAGATCACTTAACTTAGATTTTATGTTTTCTATATTTCTTGTAAGCATGTATGCACAAATCTTCCACCAGTCAACAGTTAACAGCTACCCGTGATCGTCTATCACTATCTCAGCTCTGCAGTGACTAAGGAAAGTCTAAGACCGAGTCCAACAAGCTAGTTAGACACAAAAGTACGTGAGACGATTCGGAGAACTGCCCTCATTTATCGGAGGGGCAGGTGAGAGAGGCTCTGCGACAGAGGTAGGGAAGAGCTCCCATTCCCTGGCCCATTTGACGGCTAGGAAATTACTTTCTTAACGTCTCTAGGAACAAGCTGAGGTAGCGTTGGCCCTCAATGCTGCCCTTTCAGCGCCTGTCCAGGCTGAAGCACTAGCACTGGTGAGACCCGGGCCTGAATTCCACAGACAGCTACATGACCTTGAGACAGGTGATACTAACTCATTTTTCCCCTGTTTAAAATAAAAAAATAAATAAAATGCGTGTTACACTGTAATGTCCTATGGAAAGTACATCATCATTCTGCTTAATTACCACTGGCAGTTACTGTCGCTGCCATCACTTTTAGAAGCAGATGTCGTACTGCAGTGGCAGACCGACCCTGTGGGCGAGAGCAAAGGCCTGGGAGCCCTCGGCAAACTCGAACACTGGATCTACCCCTCACTGGAACGGCGAGTCAATCTTGCTCAGCTTTGCTTTCTTTCCTGTTAAATGTAGATGAGAACAAGCAACTCATGGGACTTCAAGAATAGCTATGTAAACAATGCATATAAAGTGCTCAGCACAGTGCCTAGCACATAATAAGTGCTCGATAAATGGTACTGAGGATGACAATGACGAGGAGGGTGAGAAGGAGGAGGACACTGACCTTGGGGCAGATAGGAAATATTTTATATCATGATGTCCTTGCAAATTGCAGGATTGGGTTTTGTTGTTGTTGTTGCTGCTGCTGCTTCCTTTTAGCTGTTGTAAAGGTATCTGAAGTAACGAAGTTTCTATACCAAAATGCCTTATTGAAAAACAACACACTAATTCTTCCCAGCATATAAGAACACTTTTTTAAGAAAAACATTCAAACTTAAGCAAGTAAACTTCCTCTTCAAAATAAACCATTAACCAGACCTAAGATTTTTTTGACTCACACAGTGTCAAAACATTGGGATCAATCAGATTACCAGGAGGCTCTTTCACAGAAGAAAAATCAAGTGGCAGAGTCCTGCTTTGATCAGGTCGGCAATGAGACCTCTGCGTTCAAGTGGCCCTTCACTTGGCCTGCTCAAACAAACGGTCTCTAGGCAACCAAGTTCCAAATTAACAAACAGCCCCAGTGGCATGAATCACTTCCGGACGGTCTCACTTTGCCTACCAGCACTTTCTTACGCGTATACTTCCTGTGAAGTTTACTTAGCAACCCCAATTGGAAATAATCACAAGTCCATCAAATACCACACGGCTTAAAATGTTCAATACAGGTCCTGCTACCAACGGGTATCCCCGAATTGCTCAACTGTGAAGCAGAAGGAACTACACAGAAATCAAACAGGTCACCACGCAAAGCCAGGAAATTAAATTACTAGAACATGCCAACTTAGGCCCTCAAATACATTTTTACTATTTTTTCATTGGGAACATTAAATATATAAACACCATTGTTGCTCTGACCTCTAAGACCAGAAGAAACATACGCCAAATTAGGTCAAACAATGGCCCACTTAGCCCAATCAGACTTTCCCAGCCTTGACTGGTGGACAACCCGTGCACTCAGCTGGCCAAGTTAACACTAGTTTCCTGTGGCCACATCCACTCCAAGACTTATTAAAAATAAGAGGAATTGGTAAAGTATTTAACCCAACTCTTTTGACTACAAGCTCCTTTTTTCCACCTGAAAAAGATCCTATGTGTCACACTATTCTTCATTAACTAATTAGAGACCTTTAATCTATTAACAAGACTAGAGAAGGAAAAGGAGTTAATAGACCAAAATGAAAACTGCAATAGGACAAAGCAACTACCATTAACAGAACCTAGGAAAAAAATCAAGACTAGAAAATCAAGTCAGTGAAACAGAAGATATATGTGAGACACATACCTAGAATGTCAACCTAATATTAACAAAGTGAAGAATAGCCATAAAACAGACCGTGCAGATTTAACATTTAACCTACCAAGAGGCACTCCTAAGACAGAACTAATGAATCAGAACAATTATTAAAGGTCTAGTAATTTCCTAGAGCTAAAATAAATAAACGAAAAAGGTACTATAAATCAAGAAAAGTTTCCACATTACAGGCAAAATTACTAAGCCAACATCAACTCTAATATATAACTTAAGGAAACTTCAAGAAACAAATTTTACAAGTTTCAAATCCTGAAAAAGTGTAAAAAAAAAAAAAGTTACTTGTCACGGAGCTAAAATCAGGCTAGCTTCAGAGGTTGTCACTCAATAAGTAGAAGAAGGTGAAGTCACATACCTTTTCTCAAGAAAAATGAAATACAGTTCACCATAACAGAATAAAAAGTCTAGAAACAGAACTATATGTAATTTAATATTTGACAAAGTAGGTATCAGTCGCTAATAGGTAGTCAAAAGATTGTTTTTAAATGATATCAGAATAATTTAGAAACACTATGAGATTTAAAGACTTAGATTCTTAAAAAAATCTAAATCATTAAATCAGAAAAGCCAACAGAATATAAAACTTCAAATTTTAGCAAAGCTTTAGAGAAATTAAACTATCTAGGCTTTGAACTGATAGAAGTTACAAAGAGAAAGATTAACATAAACTAAATAAAATGTTAAACTTCTGTTCAGTGAAAAAACAAATAAAGTGGAAAATACTTGTAGCAAATACAACAGAAAGTTGTCCATATTAAGAGAACTCACAAAAGTTAACATCATGACCCTAGGAGATAGACAAACAGCATCAACAATTTGCATAATAAAATAAAATTGGTAAACAAATAGACGAGAAAACATTTAACCTTTCTGTCGATCAAAGCAATATAACTTTAAACTGGAATAAGTCTCAATAAATTATGAACATTATGCAACCACTGAAAATAGTAATTAAGACAACACAGCAATTTAAAAATCTACATTTGTGATTACAACCATCTAAAAATTATGTCCTTAGTTTTTCGTTTCTCTTAATCCCTTTTCTCTTATTATAAAATTCATGATCATTGTAAAAAGCATACTAAATATACAGAAGGGCATTAAACACAAAGGAAAAGTCTTCTCACATCCTCCACCCCCATTCCATTCTCTAGGGGTATCCTCTGTTTCTGGTGTTTCCTTTCAGACAAAAGCTGAAATCTGAAGTGAAAAAACTAAGGCTACCAACCTTTAGAACCTTGAAAGTGCCCAGAAAATTCCCCAGAAAAGTTTATTAACACCTCATCATCTTCATATTGAATCTGCTTTTGCCCCAAGGACCAGGATCAAGAATACATTTACTGAGCGTCTACTGTATTTCAGACACGGCCCCAAGCACTTAACCCCCACAGCAGCTCTGTAAGACGCAGGGTCTCTCCACTCTGCAGATTCAGGCTCACCCCCTGAGGTGAAGCGACGTGCAAAACCAGAATCAGAACTCACACCTGCAAAACTGAAAGTCCTCATTCTTTTCACTTCACGTATCTCAACAGTCAAGATTTTCAAAGACGTTTAAGGCAGACTTTTTAAATTTCTATTTTACTTAATTACAAGTATCATGAGATTATAGTTACATGATTTTTCTTAGTAATAATGACAGCTACTAACTAGTTGACTGCCTAATATTACCAGACTACTTTCCACATTTCTTAACTGTAAATTTTGGTAAGTGTCTCTGCTGCACAGTAGGGTAAAAAGCTTTTTGTGGCCACAGGAGGAACTAACCCTCCCGTTTGTAACATTGTTACTATGTGAAAAAAACACTCAGTTTGAAACACTGTAACAAATATGCTTTTAAAAGAAACCCACTTGTTACACTGGAGTCTGTCCAAGGCAGTTGCATTAGGGTAAATTTCAGAAAACAGAACAGTCCAGGTTTTCATCTATGTCATCATTTTAAGAGTTAAGAATAAATCCCACCCTACAGTTCCCCTTGATAATTATGAATATGTGAATGCATCCAGCTTGTAGTCCCAACGTGCCATTCTATGTGTGCCCTTAATCATACTGGGTCTCATGAGGCAATTAAATTAGCTTTCTCATTTGTACAAGGAGAGTGCTTGGATCAACCTCCTAAAAATGATCCCCCTCAATCTTAAGTGATATCCCTCCATTCGAGAACTCTAGAAGCTGGGGAGCAAGCTGTTCTTCCTAGTCACCTCACTGTCCGCTTTATTTTCTTGCCTCTAAATGTCTTTAACTTCTGTGTTCGTGATCACAGTGTGCCAGCCTGGATATAACCAAGTGTTGCTGGAATTCTGATCCCTCTTATAAGAGAGGAGATCTGAATGGCCCATCCTGGAAAATGCCAACAACAAAGACACTACACAAATGAGAATTTGTTCTCAAGAACTGATTTCTTTCCAAGATACTTTTTCAATTCCCCTAAATTACAAAAGGTAAAGTGCGTCCACTTAGTGCTAAGCTCTTGTTAACACCATGTAGTTTCTGACAGTCTCCAACCCGCCACAGCCCTTACTTCCCCTCCCACAAGGGGGGTGTGCCCTGCCCCTTGAACTGGGGTATGGACATGAGCAGGAGGAAGGTGGCCTATGACAGGCTCAAAAGGGCATACCCACAAACCTCTGAAAGGAATCCTAAATTGTCAAACCTAGAGAGTGCTGGAATTAACCTTCTTCCTGTGACCTTTAACCTAACTGAATTTTCTCCAGTTTCTAATACTACTCCTACATTCTCCTCACCTGCAGGCTGCCCTACTCTGCCCTGCCCTTGTTATCTTCTTGCTTCTTTTCCCCTGAACCTTCTATCTCTGTTATCCCTCCTGTCCAAGACCTGAGTAACCCACCATATCTCACATATTGAAATCTCGCCTCCTTCGACAGACAGAAAATGCTATTCATGGCTACTATACAACTGCTCTTTAGCCAAAACAAATGTAAAGCCCAATCAGAACAGGAAAAAGGATAAACATAAACCCACATTTAAGCATAAATACATAATTTAAGATGTGTCCCTTTATAAATCCTTGGTCTGCTCTGCAGCCCTTAACAGAAAGCCCTGAGTCCTTAGATGATATTTCATTAGAACAATAACTTAATTCCCATATTGAAGCTACTCTCTAAACAACAGAGAAAAGCAGAATCTATTTTCTATTTCCCAACCACTCCCTGCACACTTTATGGAATCACTGCTAAATTTTCCCGCTTAACCTTCTGGGGACACACAAACCCACGCCGGGAACACACTGTCATTTCTCTACACGCACTCTTCCTTACACTCACTGTCTCCACACATTCATACTCCCTCTCTACACATTCTCCTCTTCCCACGAAAGAGCTGTACCAGGTACAGGAGAAAATGGAGAGCCCTAGGATACACAATGGGGCCACTGTGCTATAAGGTGGAGCTCTCAACGGGAGGAGCGGCGGTAGCATAAATAGAAGCAAAGAGGGGAAATCTTTCTCCCTCGGATCTCTCTGATCTTTCTTCCTGGCCTTGGAGTGGGTGTAAATTCCAGAACTTGGGGCTCCTCCAACTTGGGAGGGGTGGAGTTTATAGAGGAAACAGGATGGGACCAATCCAAAAAGGTAAACTGGGCATGTGCTAGAGGGGAAAGAGAGGCCCCAGCAGCATATGAGGCACAGACCAGCTCCCGGGGTAGGAGACACAAACGGGAGCTGAAGCCCCAGCTAACGGGGAAGAGCTTGTGATTTGTCTGTGGTGTGCCCTGAACACTTTTTAGGGGTGTCAGCAGCCACGTTAGCTGGCCAGGAGGAATCCCAGTCTTCTTCTCTCAGCATGACATTCCCAGGCTTCTTTTCCTGGCTCTCACTAGTTGTAAAAGCTCAACAGATGCTTCCAAAGTTGATATTCTAATCAAAGCTTCAAATAAAAAAGTCACCGCATCCAGATTTTATATGATTGCCTCCATAAAATAAACCAGGCACAGTTCCACAATGCCAGGCCAACAGGCAGAGTGTACAGGGCAATATGCCACCATTATGCCCTCCTTTATAACCCAAAGCATAAAAAATAAAGACGATCACAAATGTCTCGCTGCCTTAGTCACGTTCCCAAGCGCGTAGAAGCACCCAACAAAAACACCCCAGGGGATCACGGCCCCCTGGATGGGTTCTAAAGGAAATAGGCTACTTTTCTATTCTGGAAAAAACACCTGATGGAAAGGAACATGCTCCGGAGCAGACGGAAATGAACAGTGTTGCTAGTGCAGCTCTGAAAGGAGCCGTGCTAAGAGCACCATTCTATTCGGGCTCTCAAAACCCAGCAAAAGGCAGGGTCTAAAACTGCTTTAAACCTTGTTTCTCAACTAGGAGGGCCATCAGAGCCACCAGAAGCATTTTAAATATAGACGTATCCGGACCTTCCAGCCCTGATCGACTGAACCAGCAGCTCTGTGGAAAGGCATCTGTACTTTTTTTTTAAGTTCCCCAGGTGATTCTAATGCACACACCTGGTTAAGAACCAGCGTATAAAATGATGAAAACTCTTCTTCCATCAAAAAAACTACAAGTAAACCACGAAAACTCAGGCCTCAGTTTCCTCACTGAAGTGAGATGGTTGAACCACGAGTGGTAACAAGAGGGTGTTAGCCAAGACATCCTCTGCGAAAAGGGAATTCTACTACAGAAACCCAATACTAAAACAAAGCAGAACCGCTTTAGATGGGGGCAGGATGGCGAGCTGGGGCTCTTCCCGCTCATCCCAAGGTCACCTCAGCAGAGACACCAAGGCTTCACAGAGCACAAGATGGTCTCTCATACCAGCTGCAGCTTGCAAAGTCTATCACCTTCCAAAACTAGATCTACTCCACAATTCAAGTAGGAGAGGACCTAAGATTTTTATACAAGGGGCCCTTACAAACTGTGTATGAGAAACATCCCCTTTTCTAATAACATATTCACCTCCTGCTGTCTAACCTTCCATTTACAAAAATGTTATTATCATTCTCCCCACCTAAACCATCACTAATCCTCCCCTAGTCTAATGGAAGGGCTTTAAGCTCAGAAAAGCAGCCTGGAATCAAGAAGACACACCAAATGCACGTTAATGGTAGCCCCAGGGATGGGAAGGAAGACAATGGGACCAAAGACAGGCACAGAGGGACTCCAGGTCTTTTGAGAGGAAGGGGAAAGATCTGAAGGGCTAACATATGTTAGTTCTGGAATACTTGGATGTTTGCTGTTTTGTTCTCTGGACCTTCCTGTAGCATTTTAGGATTTTTGGAATTACAAAAACAAAACAAAACAAAACCACTCTTGTTTATTAGCACCATTTGAAACAGCCTTGATTTTCATTAGACTGTGATCACAAATACCTTTTTTTACGCTTGCTGGCTTTTTTCACCAAAGCTCACTTATAGGATACATGATCTGTAATTATATCTATCTATCCTGGGACTTTGCAAAGGAACACAAGCACCAGAACAAAACAAATGAACCACTGACAGCAAATAGACTCTAACAATAAGACCACAAGGTCTGGGAGCATCTGAAAAAGGAAAACAGAAGTCGTACGTTCACTTCACAAAGAATGCAGAAGATGTTGCCTTTGCTAAACTGCCTTTTAATACTGCCAAATGGAGGCTCTATACCCAGAGCACTAGCAAGAGGAGAATGGACCCAATTCATATACAAATCAAAACCAGTGAGAAACCAGTGAAACATTAAGGCCAAGAGCTTCAAACCCTAAAAACGCTATTTCTTCTTGCAGCTGGTAGTGCCCAAAACATGCACCATAAGCATAAAACTGAACAACACAAATCTGGAAATTTTTCAGTAAACGTAAGTGTCCATCAGAGTGTTTCGTGATAAACTGCTATCAAGGCTACTTGCTGGGGCCGGCCCGGTGGCGCAGTGGTTAAGTTCCCATATTCCACTTTGGCAGCCCAGGGTTCGCTGGTTCGGATCCCGGATGCGGACATGGCACCACTTGTCAAAGCTATACTGTGGCAGGTGTCCCACATACAAAGTAGAGGAAGATGGGCATGGATGTTAGCTCAGGGCCAGTCTTCCTCAGCAAAAAAGAGGAGGACTGGCAGCAGATGTTAGCTCAGGGGTAATCTTCCTCAAAAAAAAAGGCCACCTGCTCCCATGAATAAATACCCTACCTGTATTTAGTCCTTCAAACTACCAGCTTCCCACAGCCTCAGCTACAACATACTCAAAGAGATCTTTATGTGTTCACACCATATCAACTCCCTCCTCTCAACCTTCTCTTCAGCCAGCCAATCTTTACCTCTTTGCTTCTTCCAAATGACAAAGGTATTCATAAGCCACATTCTGCCGTCTCCTTTCATCCATCTCCTCTGCAGTGAGTCTCTCATTATCCAGGACAGCTAAAATGTAAAAGAAAGAATGCAAACATAAGAATCTGTAACCTTCCCAGGTGATAAAATGCCACAGGGGCTGGCCCAGTGGCGCAGCAGTTAAGTTCTCACGTTTCACTTCTTGGGGGCCCGGGGTTCACCAGTTCGGATCCCGCGTGTGGACATGGCACTGAGTGGCAAAAGCCATGCTGTGGTAGGTGTCCCAGGTATAAAGTAGAGGAAGATGGGCATGGATGTTAGCTCAGGGCCAGTCTTCCTCCGCAAAAAGAGGAGGATTGGCAGTAGTCAGCTCAGGGCTAATCTTCCTCAAAAAAAAAAAGAATGCCACAGCTAAGTTCTTGCTAGAGAACTTGAACTAGGTGTTAGAAGTCACCTGGAGAGTGAGGGTAACCTGTGGATGTGTGGCTAGCCAGGTGTAGTACAATGACTTTCCTAAAACAGGAATTATGGGGTTTCAACTATATTCATCTTTTTTTTTAAGTAAGATAATATGAACACGTACTAAGTTTTAGTGTAACCTAAAAAATACTGACTTGAGATTTTTGGCCCAAATTTGTCCTGGTCTATCTGCCAGATTCTAAGTACAGAGCTGATCATGTTATCTTCCTCTTTTATTAATAACCAAAGCCAGCAGCCATTGAGAACTAAGTGGCAGTAACTATGCTAAGCAATTTACATGCATTCTCTCACTGAAGCGCCCCAGCAACCCTGTGATTATCACTCTCATTTTACAGATGAGGAAATTGAGGCTGGGTGATCTTAGCCCCACGGCTAATAAATGGTGGGGCCTCGATTCCAACCCAGGCAGTGTGTCTCAAGCCTGTGAGCTTAGCCTCTGCAATCTGCCTCCTTCGTGGGCACCAAGGTATGGAATAAATTCGTTAACTCCTTGGGACGGCAGACAAGACCTTTCCCAATTTAGCCCCAACTACTTTTGGAAACTCTCCTCCCTCTCCTTCCCTTCCTCCCACCACTGTGCACTCCACACCGCTCAGTTCCCAGCACACACAGCGCCCCTCCACTCTCCAATGCCTTAGTTTATGCTCTTCCCTCTTCAAGCCACGTCCCGTGGCCCACCCTGCCCCGTCAAACTTCACACAGCTTCCTTCAAGGCTCTGTTCCAATGTCACTCCCTGTGTTCCTCCTGCCTTCCCCACGCTCCTCCTCCTCACGCAGAGCACTGTTTACGCCTGGTCAGTTCACTGCATCCTTTATCTTCATCACACCTTATTATCATTAGGTTGTACACCTGTCTGTGTCTCCGATGAAAACGTTCTTTAAAGGCGGGGCCTACGCTTACTCATCTTTAATTTCACAAACGTGACGCAAGACCTCACAAATAACTGTTGAGTGAAATTATCCTAAAAACAGGGCATTATTCGCAGAATATAAAAGAACATCGGAAACCTCGAGACTCCAAAGGACTCTCCTTTGGCCAGTGGTAACCATCCCGCCTGGCGCAATGATGTCCCAGGGACGGCTACAGAAAATGAGGAAGTCAGAGGTGTTTTTTTACTTTTGAAATCCGGACAAGAGGACTAAGCCCACGAAAGCGAAGCGACCCGCCCAGGATCACACCTCTCAGCTAGCCCGGGGCCGGGCAGGTCTGGACGCTCGGTCCACCGCGCAGGCAGCGCCTTCGCACGCGGCCAAGCGGAGCCCCGGTCCCCGTTCCCGGTCCCGGGACACGCCCTGCGGCGTCCTCTGCCACCTCCCGCGAGGCGTCTCCCCAATCTCGGCCGAGCCGCAGCGGGAGCAGCGGGGTGCGGCCCTCCAGCCGCCGCGGAGCCCGGGGGCGCGGGCCAGGGGCCTCGCCGCCCCCCGCCGCGCTGGCTCTTCCGGGTCCGCGCGGCCCGCAGCCGCCCTGCCCCACCCGCCCGGCCGCGTCCCGGGGAAAGGGCACCCCGGAGGCAGCGAGCCGGCCCGAAACCCCCGCGCCCCGGCGCCCCGCACTCACAGCCATAGTGCGGCCGGGCCACGCCGAGCCCGTCAACCTCGTCCGTGGCGGACATGGCGGCCAAGCCCGGTCTCTGCGGAGGAAGCGGAGAGACCTCGGAGGCGCGGGCGGTGGCGGCAGCAGCTCCTGCACAGTGCGCGGGCTGCCCTCCACCCGAGGCCCCGCCCCGCGCCGCCGCCCGCCTGCCCGCAGGCCCCGCCCCGGGACCCCACCCTGCTGCGCCGCAAGAGCGGGAGGAAGGGGGCGGGCACGAGCCGCCGGCCTCGCCTCAAGCCACGCCCCCGGTGACGCCCCGCGCGCCCCACCCTGCTGCGCCTACCGGAGCGGACGGAAGGGGGCGGGGCGCGAGCCGCCGGCCACGCCCCCCCAGCCACGCCCCGCGCGCTGCGCCCGCGAGAGGCAGAAGGAAGGAGGCGGAGCCTGGCTGCCAGGGCGGCTGCGAGGAGCTCCGCTGGGCTGGCAGGATCTGTACCCGCCCTGGAGCCTTGCCTTCTCTGGCCGCCGCCCCATCCGCACCTCGGACAGAAAGGCCGCCAGTGTTGGCGGCTTGAAATATAAAACGTGGGCCTTCCCCTTCCTCTGCCTGCCACGATGAACTCCACTGCACCAAAGCGCCTAAGGAAGGCGTCTGTTGAAGTGGCCTAGAGTGTTCTTGCTGGACACAGGCAGGACCCAAACTGCCGTAAGGGACGGCGCAGTCTGGCCGTCTGGCCTCAGTCCTCTCTAGATTCCCCAGCAGTGGCCAGATTTGAACTGCTCCACTGCCTAGTATTTGAGAAGTGGATGCTAAAGCAAAAGAACTCTGCCCAAACTTCCCGCCCTTAGATTCTCATGCCACTGTTCTTGGCAAGTTCTTCTTTTTTGCCCCTTTTAAGGATGCCTCTTCCCCTTGCACTTTGTGGCCTGCCCTTAAAATATTGGTATTCAAAGAAATTCTGTCCTCAGCCCTCTTCCATTTTTTCTTTGCCACTGTTTCTGAGTAATTTTATCCGCGCTCCCCTTAAACTCCTGAAGAGCCCTAAATATATGTAGCTCCGGACCAGACTCTCTAGAAGCCCTAACTCAATATTTTCAGCTGCGTAATGGACATTTTCACGGGTGAATCCCGCAGACACTTCGAATTTAACGTGCGAAACGCTGACCGGCTCCTGCTCTCTTCTCTTCTAATAGAAGTGCTCGGTTCGCAGTCGGGAGAGGCCAGGCTCCCTGCCTCACGCCCTCTATCCAATCCGTATTACTTCTGAAGTGTCTTGCTTTTGTCTCTATCTCCACTGTGATTAGACTGTTTAGATTGTCATTATCTCTATTCTCCCTTCTGCCAGCTAACTCCTCACAGTCACCAGCACGTTCTTTCTAAGGTGCAAACGTGGTTATGTTCCTCCTTTTTATATTTTTTTCCTATTACTCCCTTCAGGATGAGGTCCAAGTTCCTTGACATACCAAATAAGCCCCCTCACACCTGACTCCAGGCTTTTTGCGCTAGCCATTTTCAATTTGTTCGCTCTTCTTTCAAAGTATTAAAGTAAGATACGTGAAAACCTATAAGAACAGAACATCCCCATTAAAAAACAGGCAAAGATTTAATTCATTACAAATTCAAAAGTTAGTTCCTTCTTAAGATTTTAAGTTCAGCTTACAAATTTTATTATTCTCGTTACAGGTCTAGTATATTTTACCAATCACTTTTCAGAAACTTTGAATAATTTTTGGTCCCATTCACAAAGTTAGTTAATTCAACATCTTCAAACGTTTAAAATTATGTCTATGAACTTAATATATTAGATTTTCTTTTTAATTTCTCCAATTGCCTAAACTAGGCCTTTTCAAAGCTTAGTAATCCTTATAAATCAAACTTACAAGTATAATGAATCTAAAGTTCTCTTAGATGGCCCAGTTCCAGGTAGACAGTAAGATTTCAGCTCAAAATCTTAAGTCTAAAACTAACTCAATTATACATTTAAAGTGAGTTATAATGCTATCACTTTAATAAGCCAAATTTTCTTAAATATTGCAAATGCATGAAATGTGAAATATACACATATTTCTTCTTAATGCCAACATATTAATCTCATAGTTTTTACCCATTAAGCCTTTCTGTACTTAATTCTCTTTTTTTTTTAAAGATTTTATTTTTCCTTTTCCTCCCCAAAGCCACGCATTACATAATTGTGAATTTTTAGTTATGGGTCCTTCTAGTTGTGTCATGTGGGATGCCACCTCAACATGGCCTGATGAGCGGTGCCATGTCCGCACCCAGGATTTGAACCGGGGAAACTCTGGGCTGCCGAAGTGGAGCGCAGGAACTTAACCACTTGGCCATGGGGCCAGCCCCTCTGTACTTAATTCTAAAGCTTCTCTGAATTGAAAGACACAGAGCTGCCAAGGAAGACAGTTTCCAACCTAGTTAACTAAGATTACTTTTGATCAGACATTTCTACCAGACATAAGTCTTGGAGCTACAGACTTTTAGAGCCATTCTTCTCACTGTGTCAACTGTCATCTTGAGCCTCTTTTTATGTTATGTCATGGACTTCAAAACTCATTACCTCATCCTCTGACTACTCTGAGAAATCTGCAAGTCCTCTCAAGTTTATATTTTGATTTTATTTTATATTTCTTGGCTTTTAAGACATATGCACGTTTTGGGGCCGGCCCGGAGGTGCAGCGGTTAAGTTCGCACGTTCTGCTTCTTGGCAGCCCGGGGTTCGCTGGTTTAGATCCCAGTATGGACATGGTACTGCTTGGCAAAAAGCCATGCTGTGGTAGGCGTCCCACATATAAAGTAGAGGAAGATGGGCACAGAGGTTAGCTCAGGGCCAGTCTTCCTGAGCAAAAAGAGGAGGATTGGCAGTAGTTATCTCAGGGCTAATCTTCCTGAAAAAAAAAAAAAAAGACTGAAATTTAAAAAAAAGTATGTGCATGTTTTAATTTAATTCTAAAGATCTGTGCAATGGATGGTATCTAAATATGTAAATGTATTGTCTCTCTAATGATAAAGATTATGAACCTAATGGCCTCTTGAATTCTTTCTCATTCCTAGGACCATACAATTCTAACCAGTATTTAAATCAATATCCCATCGAGTTTCAGATAGCTCACATCACTTTATCTGATGGTCACAAATTAAGTCATACTTCAGAACCGTAATAATTGAAATGTACTGAGGCTTTACTGGACCAAGTGTTTTGTATTTATTTTCTCATCTGAGCCTAATAATAATCCTACAAAGTAAGAACTACTATTATCTCCAATTTACAGAGGAGAAAATGGAGAACTAAGTAACTCAACTGAAGCCGCACAGCAAGAGGCACACCTGGAACTCAAACCCAGGTCTGTCTAATCACAAAGCCCACATGCCTGGTCAACAAACACAAGATTCAGAGAAACGCACATTAAGATCATAACTGGCCACTTACCACTTCTTGCCTATCAGAGTAGCAATGTTTTGTTTTGCTTTTTTTAATTGATACTATCAGCAAAGGAGTGAAAAAGCAACCACTCTCATGTACTGCTGGTTGGGCTGTAAGTTGATACAATCTTTCTGCTTTCTGAAGTCCAACTTGGCATTATGTAGCAATCTTTCAAAGAATTCCACTTCTTTGAAAGAATATATCATAACGAAATTATTTTCTAATGTACAAAAATTAGTGATGAAGATGCACATTGGAAATGTCTCAAATGCCCATCACTAGGTTGTTAAATCAGTGATGGCACCTCCACACAATGGGATGCTATACAGTCATGATAGTGATGATTTGTGGTTCCAGTCAGGCTTACCTGGCTACAAGGAATAGAGACCCACTTGTTTTACCTCTAGAAGAAAAAAGTCTGGAAGGGAGGCATTTCTAATAAAGATATATATATGGATTGGAATTAGAGGAAGAAAAAACAGGACTAGTGGAAGCTTGAAGGCAAGGCTTCTGCTTCTCCATAAGTCTGCTCTTAACCTCCTCTCTTTAACAACCAGCTTTCTCCATTCTAATATTTTCTGCTCCCTCACGACTCTGGCTTCTATTTGGCTGGCCATGGCCCTGGGCCATGGCATCCTGACACCATCAGTTCCATTGAGAATAATCTCAGTTGCCCATTTCCATAACCCAGTGGCATGTGATTTGCCCAGCTCAGCTTTTCACGCCATGGGTATGTCTCTGACCGCCCATAGGTGGGCTGCCCTTGGATCAGATGCCAACCCTTTCATTTAATTAGCTGTGGTCAGGAGACACAGCCAATTAAAGATAGAAAACTATGAGCTGGGCATTATTTCCTTCAACAGGAGACTGGGTAGGTAAACAATGATCAATATTCCTAATATGATGGTTAAGTGAAAAAAACAAATTACAAACTAATAAATATTTTATGATAGTATTTTTGCTTTAAAAATATAGAGAGATAGAGATGTGCATATGAATTTTAAAAAGCCTTGAAGCATATACACCGATATATTAACAGTAGTTTCTCCAGGGTTGGAATTACAGTGGATTTGTGTGGGATTTGTTTGTTTATTTGCTTCTTTGCACTTACCGAGTTTTCTGAAATGAGCTACTAGAAATACTGTTTTGTCAGTATGTATAAATACGGGTAACATTAGTAAATATGAAATGAATAAATAAAAATTAAATGGCAAAATAATGAGCTAAATGGTCATTTGGGGAAATAGAATTGGTTCGTGACCTCAAGGAGTACACAGACTCTGGAGAGTGAAGCAATATTAACAGGATAGCTTCTGATAAGGACCATGATAAAGGTTTCTGTTGGCCTGGAATACCTTTTAGCATCTTATCTGCTTGGGAAACTCCTACTCAACTTCTCAGACCCAATTCAAATGTCACCTCCTCTCCCAGGTAAAATTAACCACTTCTTCATTTATTTCCCAGTAGCACTTTAGAAACCACACTTCTTCAAAAATAAGTCCCAAGTTTTCTCACATTTTAACTTCTGAAATCAGGATAGGTCTTATAATAAGTATTAAAAGAAACTAGCCAGCTCCCAGGTAGAGAAGTAGACGGACAAGTAACATAATTGTCATTGCTTGCCGATGTGTGAATTTAACTAATTTCTCAGAAAAGTTCAGAGAACTTTCAGAGCTAGAATTGATGACAGGTTCACACTTTAGGAATCGCTAAGTGGATCCAGATAGAGTTAGACTCTTCACAAAAAGCTTGGTTCACACTTTGATTTAGAGAAGAGGCTAGTAAGTAATTCTAGGGATAAATGTATGCTATTGTCCATCGTTTTTTTTTAAACATATACATTTGATAGGTATTCTTTTTTTATTTTTCCTTTTTCTCCCCAAAGCCCCCTGGTACATAGTTGTATCTTTTTAGCTGTGGTTCCTTCTAGTTGTGGCATGTGGGAGGCCGCCTCAGTATGGCTGGATGTGCGGTGCCGTGTCTGCACCCAGGATCCGAACCGGCAAAACCCCGGGCTGCCAAAGCAGAGCGCGTGAACTTAACCACTCGGCCACAAGGCTGGCCCTGATACAACATTCTTAATGGGCCCCAAAGATGTTGAAATATTTATGGTACATCCCACAGTCAAAGGTGTCTTCAATTCTAGGAAGTGTGTAACCTTATGTGACTCTATTATAACACTTAATTACTCACTGAATTATAATTAGTTATTTACATGTCCACCTTCCCAGACAGATCATTAACTCCTCAAAGACAGAAATCTGGGTAAATAAACTCAGTGTGAATAGTTAACAAATGTAGCATTCTTATGGTTGGAATTTTAATATTAGCTTTTTATGTAGTTTATATAGAAATTTTCCAGAAGGATGGATTCCCTGGGACAGATAGTAATATTTTGACTGATTTAGTCCCTTGTTTTGTGTGAGAACATGTAAGGCTTTGGATACCAACATCTTGTGAGAGAGGCTGGGAAATCTGAGCCTATGGCTTCTCCACATTCTTAAAGATCAGGTGTCAAGGACCTCAAGGGATAGATTTTCAGGGGGTTGTAGCCATGCTACAGTTAGCAGAAATCTAGGATGGCTGCCCAAGATTCCCAATCCTTGGTTATTTAATCAAACACTAATCTAGGTACTGTTCTGAAGGGATTTTTCAGACATAATCAAGGCTACCAATAAATTTATCTTAAGATAGGGAGATTATCCTGGTAATCACAAGAGCCCTTTAAAAGCAGAGAGTTTTCTCCAGATGGCAGCAGAAGTCAAAAAGACTCAAAGCAGGGGAAGGATTTGATGGGCCATGGCCAGTTTCAAAGATGGAGGGGGCCACATAGAGAGGGCCTGAGAGCAGCCTTGAGGAGCTGGGTGTGACCCCTGGCTCACAGCCATCCAGGAAATAGGGACCTCAGATCTACAACTACAAGGAACTTGATTCCACCAACGACCTACATGAGTCTGGATGTGGGTTCTTTCCCAGATCCTCAAGATAAGAGCCCAGCTCAGTGAACATTTTGACTTTTGCCTTATAAGACCTTGAGCAAAGAATCCAGTCAAGTTTGCCTAGTCTTCAATAGAAAACTAATACCTATGCCCTAGGATATTTGGGCGTATAGGGAGGGGAATGAGGTGATTCACAGGCCGTGTTGCCAAATTTGCTGATGAAAAAATTTTGCAAAAAGAAGACTGTGAGCTAGCTGGGCACGCTGCTCCTTTCTGACAGGACTGACTCCATAAATTCAATGAGGCTTCTGAGCAGATGTAGCCAGTAATAAAGTGAGTACTCCATTTGGTCTATGCAATCTCGGATCTGATTTCTCTGTCTTCCGATAGGCTGAACACCTTGGGTAAACTAAGGCCAGAGATAGAACAAAGGGGAAAACATACAGCACATTACAGAATCCCATCAAATGGCCCTCTATTATGAGCCAGTTTTCATCGTCATTAAACTTTGTTGTCTATTACTGTTTAACTCTCCTTTCCCTCTTCATTTGAAGAAAACCCATTTTGCCTTGTACTTCAGGTGCTCAGATATTCTGGATCTTGTGTCTGAGCATAGCTCCTGCCAAGTATTCTGACTTTAGACACTTCAACTTCATGGTTTTTCAGAAAGGAGCAAAAGTTTTTAACTACCTGTTTATAATTGCAGCCATTTACCAACTGCCTACCATGTTCCAGAATGCACTAGGTGCTTTTAATTCTCATTTAATCCTCACAATAACCCTATGAGGAAGATGTAATTATCCTCGTTTTATAAATTAGGAAACAGGTACAAAGAAGTTAGGTATTTTGCTCAAGGTCATAAGATTCAGAGTTAGGAATCAAGCCTAGGTCTTTCTGATTCTAAAATCTCTGACAAATCACCATTCAATACCACCTCCCAGGTTATAGACAGGATATCACTGAGAAGGTGTTCATTTACTTCCTGCACATCCCTAACTCCCTCTAGAAACCCTTCAGCAAACATTTATGATCATCCAAGTCCTGATCTAGGGACATCTGACAACAACAGCAACCAGGAAGTTGTGGGAGGAAACCAGGAAGTCAGCCCAGAATGGAGTTGGGGCATTGGTTTCCGGGCTGGGGTTAGAATTGGCCACAAGACCCTACTGCAGTCTCAAGACAAAAGACAACATAAGGAGCCATCAAGAGATATAGTTAGGAACCGTGAGCTCAGGAGGTAGCCAGATCAAAGTAGGAGAAAAGAGAGGGAGATGAGACAAGGAACACCAGATGCCTTCACAGGACTGGCCCCTGAGACAAGCCTGCATGGGCAGGGTTCCCTCATGGCATGCTTTTAAACATCTACAGGATGACAAAGGGTTACTACTAACAATAGCTAACTTGTAATGAGTGCCCTCCAGGTCCAGTTCTAAATGTTTGATATGCATCATCTTATTTGATCTTCACAACAGGTCTATGAGGCAGAAACTACTACAGTTCTCGAATTTATGGATGAGGAAACAGACTCAACAATGTTAACTAATTCTCCAAAGATTACACACCTAATTAGTGACATAGCTAGGATTCAAACTGCACCTGACCCAAAGCCCACATATGTGAACACTATTGTCTGCCGATGTGCCAACCCTCATCCATGGTAGTGGCTACCTAGAGAGCAGAGTTGAAAGATTTGTGAAACCACATCCACCAAAGAATGTGATGGATACAGACATAGCAAAGCACCCTCAAGAAGCTTTCAGATGTCAAGAGAGAGTTCGGGGATCACAGATCAGAGAACTGTAGATTTTTACTAGATGATATAAGAAAGTTTCCTAGAAGAGATGTTATTTATGTAAGGCTTCCAAGGAAGACGAGTGGAAAGGGTGAGAAAGAGCACAGGCTGGGGAAACAGTGTAAGCAAAGCCAGGAAATTGTGAAAATGAATTGTGTATAGACGTGTGCATGTGTGAATGTGCCTGGCCTACTTCCTAGCTCACTTCACTCTTCTCAAAGAGCAGAAGCCACACAATGCTTCAAGAAGTCCAAGTGGAACCTCTTGGGAAAGATGTCCCATCCTTGCAGAAGGTGTGACCTCCTCTTTCCTTGGGTGCCATGGGTTGCTGGTTGGGGAAGGGGTGGATGTTTTTGGTGGGAGGGGTTATAAATATCCTCTCCCTTTGTTACTCCTCATTCCCGTTAAGATTGGTATTCAGACAGCACGATGCTCACATCCTTTGCAGAATGCCACTTTCCTAGGGGTTCCTCCAGAGGGGAGTGCGGAAAATCTTATGGGGCCTTTCATGAGATTACAGACAAACTGGGGACATTTCTACCATCACTTGTATCACCAGAACAGGACAAGGTAGAATACGGTGAGACTTCAAAGGTATGTAAAGATTATCACAGAAAAAAGTGCGAGAAACATACATATGCAGCCGTGTTCCTCCCTAAGACACTAGTCTGTCAACTGACTCACGATCCGTCTGGCAGGAAAATGGCCAAGTTCTACCTACCTCCTCACAGTACAGAGATGGGCTCTCTGAACCATAAGCACCAATCATGTTGTTCAATTCAGTGGAATCACTGGCAACACCCCCATGTATCAGAGTGTCTTCCGAGGCAGAATTCATAGGTAAAGCTTAATTTCAAGATCATGCCTTGTATTCACCTACTCATTTATACACCAACTGCCCTAAGTGACCTCCCCTCCAGGGAGCCTTCCTTGACTCTCAAAATAGCCCTTCTCTGGCTCCCATACTCCTCTTCATATTGAAACGATATGTCTGTACAGCTGTCTTCCCCAACTACTCTGTGTGCTTCTCAAGACAATTGCCATGTTTATAGCTGTGTCCTCAGCACCTTGGACTGGGCCTGGATGTAATAGGTGCATAATGAATGTTTACTGATTTAAAGTGAATCAGTTGGAAAGATACAATATGGGGTTGGGCGTGTACTCATATATTCTGTTTGTGATATGCCTCTGATTCTGAAGAGGTAGGATAGGCTGTGTCCAGGCCTAGACTCAAGGTCAAGGTGCTGAAGTTAAGTGCTTTAGGTTTCCTTCAGTGGAATCCAAGGCCCCCGGGTAAAGAAATTTATGTATTCTTAGGACACAAATGACAGATTCAGTGCAAAAGTCCTACACGGTACTAAAAGTAAGCTTCTGGCTTCAGGATCCCTAGATTTTCTCTTAAATAATCTGATGGGCAGCTAAAACAGGTGGGATTGACCTGCCATCCTGGCTGCAGGGAGAGAAGCCAAACATTTGCAGACTGGGACCTCATTGCGGACAAAGAATCTAGTATCTGGGGCAGAAGGCAGGGTCATACCAGGAGAAGAGGCAGGAAAGTTGATGCCAGACCCCATGTAAGGGTCTTAAATTCTACATTAAGGAGATTCAGATCTCTCCTGTAGACAATAGGAAGCTATTTAGGATTTTATAAGCAGGGGAGGAGTATGATTTGATTCAACAAAGATTTATGAAATGTTTACTTTGCACCAGGTACTAACAAAGACATAAAGTTGAGTTAAACATAGTACCTGCCCTTTAGACGAGTACACAAATGACAGTAAAGATGAAATAAAAAGTAAATGAAACCCAAGATGTAGATAGGGTTCTAGAGATCCAAAGGAGATCCCATTTGCTTCATGGAGGGGATGTGGGAATACGGCATGAAGAGGGAGTGTTCTCAAGGGGCCTTGAAGAATGGTTTCTTTATGAGCATAGACTTCACTGAAGATGCAACATGAAAAGCTAATAAATTTGTAAAAGTTGTTCAACTTCCCTCCTAATCAGGGAGATGCATGTTGAAAACCAGAATGAGAGTCATTTCACACCCATCAGGTTGGAAAAATTAAAAAGTCTGACAAAACTAAGGGTTGACAAGAAAGAATAGTGAAGGGAATATTGATACACTACTGGTGAGAACAGAAATTCGTACAACCACTTTGGAGAATAATTTGGCAATATCTAGCTAAAGATGCACTTATCCTATGACCTCAGAATTCCACTCAGAGAAACTCCTAACGTGTCCACAAGGAGATGTACCAAAACATTCATCATAGAAATGCATGTGGCAGCAAAAAACAGAAGTGACCTAAATGGCTATCATCAGGAAAACAGATAAATTGTGGAGTGATTATATACTGAATATTAAAGCAAAGAAATAAATTAAGTACAGCTACATGTACCAACACGGATGAATCTCACAAACATAATATTGAGGGGGGAACGTACAGAATCCTTACCTTGATACCCATTCACATGCAGTTTAAAAAAGATTTTGCAAACCAATATTATACATGGCTTAGGGATCTATGTTAATATCTCCATGTAAATATATATAAAGAGAAGAGAGAGAGCACAAATATAAAGGCACAGGAGTCAGAAATATGAAATTCGGGAGAGTAGAGTATGGGTTGGGGAAGGGCTATAATTGGGGAGGGGGTCACAGGAACCTTTAAGTGTATTGGTAAAATTTCCTTTCTTTCTTTTCTTTTTTTCTTCTGAGGAAGACTGGCCCTGAGCTAACATCTGTGCCCATCTTCCTCTACTTTATATGTGGGACACCTACCACAGCATGGCTTGCCCCGCGGTGCCACGTCCCCCCCTGGGATCCGAACTGGCAAACCCCAGGCCGCTGAAGCGGAACGTGCACACTTAACCGCTGTGCCACCAAGCCAGCGCCTCTTTTTTTTTTTTTTAAAGAAATTTTATTTCTTAAGCTGCATGGTAGGTACATAGTTGTTCTTTGCACTATCATTTATAACTTTTGTATACCTTACATATTGAATTTTTAAAAATAGAGTGGACACTTATTTAGCTCGAAGAATTGAGGCAGGAATCAGTTTAGAAAGAAGAAACTGCACCAGTGAGGGCAGACTATGTTCGGGGAATAAAGTGTCATCGTTCTGTTTGGCAGAGTAAAGGGTATTTTATGTCATAAGAACAGCAACTTGCGTTTATCTAACATCCTGCACTTTAGAAATCACTTTTGCGTACACCAGCTCATTTAACTCTCAACTTGAGGGACAAGCGTTGCCATTTTATAGACGAGGAAATAGGATCAGAAAGGTTAGGTGATATACTTGTGAATATTTTTCCTAGAGAAAAACTTTAAAAGGATATACAATAAACAGTGGTGGTTATCTCTGGAAGGTGGGATTTCACTTTTTTTCTTTGCTTAACTGTGTTTTCTGATATTTGCAAAATGAACATGTATTGTTTATGAAGTAAAAAAGTAATAAAGCAGGGAGGGGAAGGGGAGGGAACAGGAGAAAAAGCAAGCGGCTTCCGCAAAGTCAAACAGTCAAGGGTTTTGATTCTGATCCTATGCTCTAAGTACACAAATGACAAACAACAGAAGAAAAAATGTGTGAACATACGAAAAAATGTACAACTTCACTGGTAATCAAAGAAATGCAAATTAAAACAATATGTAAGAATCGTGTCTATTAAACTAGCAGAACTGTTTTTCAAGGATGAGGGTGTGGTGAAACTGGTAGTCATTTATTGCTGGTAGCATTGCAAATTGGTGCAATTTGCTCAGAAAATGATTTGGCAGCAAAGTGACGGAGCTGTAAAAACATTCACGCCCCTGTGGAAATAATGTAAAATGTGGAAATATTTTTTTCAGGGCAAAAAAAGATGTTCTCAAGAGCATTATTAATGTGGCAGGGCATCCTCCATTCAGACAGGACATCCAAGTTTGGCAATTCTTAGCAGGGTGGGCCTATGATCTTCTGGATATTTATTTGCACTAATTGATACACATAAGGGGAGGGTTTATTTATTTATTTATTTTTAAAGATTTTATTATTTCCTTTTTCTCCCCAAAGCCCCCCGGTACATAGTTGTATATTCTTCGTTGTGGGTTCTTCTAGTTGTGGCATGTGGGACGCTGCCTCAGCGTGGTCTGACGAGCAGTGCCATGTCCACGCCCAGGATTCGAACCAACGAAACACTGGGCTGCCTGCAGCAGAGCGTGCGAACTTAACCACTCAGCCACGGGGCCAGCCCCAGGGGAGGGTTTATTTTTGAAAGAATGGAGGGGATTGGCCTAGCGTCTGTCCTGGTTCAGGCACTTAAATTGTCTTTTTTTTTTTTTCTTAGTATAACTCAACCTTTATGAATGGAAAAAGTAAGTCTCTGGAGGAGTATTCTGTTTTCCTATTTGCTTTTTTGTGTTTTTTTTTTCCTTGTGAAATATCTTGTAAATAAAAAGTAGGTAAGTAATTCATATTAATTTAAAGAATTATAATAAAAAGAAAACTTGTGTGCTCCAACACTCAGCTTAAGAAATAGAAACTTATGGGGGCCAGCCCCAGTGGTGTAGTGGTTAAGTTTGTGCTCTCCACTTCAGCAGCCTGGGGTTCGCAGGTTCGGATCCCAGGCATAGACCTATGCACCACTCATCAAGCTGTGCTGTGGTGGTATCCCACATACCCAACTAGAGGAAGATTGCCATGGATGTTAGCTGAGAGACAATCTTCCTCAAGCAAAAAGAGGAAGATTGCAACAACAGATGTTAGCTCAGGGCCAATCTTCCTCACCAAAAAAAAAGAAAAAAGAAACTTACCATTCTTCTTCCCCATTCCAGTTAACCTCTCCCCTGCATTTTGTATTAATAAACCCTCTGCTTTTTATTACAGTTTGTAATGAAACTGTAACTTGCGTCCTTACTGCTCAAGCAATATAGTATTTAGTTTTGCCTGATTCTATCTTTATTGCATTTTGACCCTTACTATTTGTATTTTTCTTATTTTTTATACTCAATATTGAGTTTTTGAGGCTTATCTGAGTTGATGCGTATAACTGAAGTTTGATAATTTTCATTGATGAATATTATTCCAGTGTGTGAATTTACCAACCTGGTCAGAAGTGGGGCCACTAAATCTGCATTTTGAACAAGCACCCCGGGTGAGATTAACGCAGCTGGTCCTGGGCTCACAATCTGAGACACATTCATAGAGGACAAAGTCCAAGTTCTTACCACTCAGTCTCCCAACTCTCTACCTCAACCTTTTAATTTCAGTTAAACTGCTTCTCTCCCTTTTTCCAGAAATATTTTCCCATCTTTCTTCACCTAGATGACACCTATTCGACAACTGTCCCTATTAAACTACAAATCCCTCCAAGGCAAAGATTATCATCATTGTCATTGTTGTCATTGACATTTATGGAGCAGATACAATCTACCAAGTACTATACAAAGGGTTTTACATGTGTCATCTCATTAATCCTCAGCCAACCCCATGAAGAAGGTTCTGGGATTACAGCACCTTACAGATAAGGAAATAAGGATTAAAGAGAGGAACTTGCCGGAAGTCCAACAGCAATTAAATGTGGGCCTCTTTCACTGTCTTATTTGTCTTTGCACCTCCAGGGTGTAGTGTAGGACTTGGTATGTAGTAGGCACTCAATAAATGTTTGCGGAGTTGAACTAAAAGAAAAAGTCATGGGGACCAGATGGAAACCATCCTTTCAGTTCAGATGATGGCAGTGGAGATGGAAAAAGGGGAGCTAAAAACAAAGACGTAGCACGCCAGGCTATTACAGAGCTGAAATCCGCGGAGTGAGACTGGGGGAAGGAATGAGGAAGAGACGAGGCATTTCCATTTTTTTTGCTTTGGGCACTCCTGCATTTTTTTGAAAATTTTACAGAAAGCACATGGTGCTTTTACAATTTAAAAAGAGAAAGAGTGTGTAGAGGCAGAGGCCACGTGACTTGGCACCAGAAAAATACAGGAAACGAGGGAGAAAGAGAAATCTAAGCTGACCAGGAGGTTTCAGGTAAGGGTATATAGGAGACTTTGGGGTCATTTGTAGAAAGAGGAATGTCAGGAGGGGTGCTTTGGGAGGAGATGCTGACTATAATTTGGAGATTCTGGGTTTGGGAAGCAGTACGTCATCCTTGGGGAGGGTCCACCAAGCAGCTGGACTTGTAGGTGTGAAATTCAGGAGAGAGGTTGACCTAGACCCATGTTCTGAGAGATGATGGTTGAAGTCATAAGATTAGTGTGCAGAACAGGAAAGAAAGATATGAAAGAGGGTCAAAGGTCAGAATGTTGAGGGGCTAAGGCATATCTAATGGGAAGAAGAAGAGGAACCAGGGAGGGAACTTGAAAAGGAGTAGCCAGAAATGTAGGAGAACCATCTCACAGCCACCAAGGGAAAAGAGAATTTCAAGAAGCAGCATATGTAAGTGGTATCAAAAAGTAAACAGTTCTTGAGTGGGAAGAAGATAAACAGGAGGCCTTCAGCTGTGGACATCAAGAGACTTTTGCGAGGCAGGCTGGGGGTGGCCAGCCCTATTAAAATAGCCAATATATGATAGCTTTGAGGGTAACTACATGTTAGTGGAAGCTTGACAAAAAAGAGAAGGGAAGGAATGTGACAATGATCTTGCCTTTTTGTCTGGTATTTCACAGCGCCTGCCATGGTGCTTGGATAACAATTACTTATTGGAGACTTACTACCAGCCGGGCACTGTGCTCAGCCCTTTAGATCATAAATTGTCTCAATGTCTTCAGTTTTCCTCTCTGTAATGTGACTTACACAAAGCTGCCAAATCAAACTTCCTCAAGTGCTGATCCTCCCTCTCCTCTACTGGAAAACCATTGGCGACACCCCATTCCCCAGGGAATAATATCCAAACTCCTCAGTTTGGCAACTCAGAGCCTCCTTGGTGTGGTCCTTGCTCACCCAGACAGCTTCATCTCACACTGCTGCTTTTCCAGCACAAGTTCCTTGTCTGTGAGCATGTATTCATTCACTCATTCAACGCGCCCTGCACTGTTTTAGGTGCCGAGGAAAGAATGGTAAACAAGAGAAATGGCTCCCTCCTCTCATGGAGTTTACCAAAACAAATAAGTAAACAAGAACATAGCAGACAGCTGTAAGGACTTGGATGAAAATAAAAGAGGCTAATGTGATAGACAGTGACTGTTAGGGGGAGGGGGACTAATTTAGATGAGATGATAAGAGAAAGTCTCTGTAAGAAGGTGAGTTTTAGGCTGAAACTTGGTTGCCAAATAGGAGCCTAAGCAAAGATTTGGGCAAGGAACATTCTGGGAAGAGAGAACAGTTAGCACCAAGACTCTAAAGTGTGCCCAACCTGCTGTGATCAAGGAACAGAGAGAACACAGTGGGCCGAAGCTCAGCGAATGAGAGGGAAGGTGATATCGGAAGAAGCGGGGGACGGGCTGGTGTCTAACTGTGGGGGGCCTTGTAGGCTGAGTTAAAGATTTGGGTCTTTATCCTAAAAGCGATGGGAAGCTGCCACTTTTAAGCACAGAGGTGGTGTGATTAGATTTAGGACTTTAGAAGATCCCTCTGGCTTCCATGAGAAGACGTTAGAGCAAAAACAAACTCTGGGCTATCAGGAGGCTACTGCAGGAATTCAGGCAAGAGATGGTGGTCATTTGGGACTGGACAGCAGCAGTGGAGACAGACAGGTTGATAGACAGGTTTGAGAGGAATCTGAGAGGTAAAATTGGTAGGGCTTGTTGATGTGGATTTGGAAATGAGAGAGAGAGGAGGTGTGGAGCATGTGCAAGAAGCTAATAGCCCGGTCACAGGGTAGACACAAAGGGAAAATATGGAAAGTCAGTTACCTCCACACTCACCAACACCATTTAAGCATTCCCTGCTCATGGCTGGGAGGGGTGGCGGGGAGATGTGGCAGAGCCATAAAGCAAGTCACGCATTGCCCTTCAAGAGCTCACATCTTATAGGACAGACACATCTGTAGATATGCAACATGAAAAACAAGGTGACAGAAAAAGACTCAATTGATGTTACAAACAGTGACCTGTGTCTGTACTTACACCGTTTGGAAGTCAGGATAGGAGGGGCTGGAACCTGGGGAGTCTTTGGTTTGGAGGCAATGTGCTAACTCTGCTGGCGGCTATGAGCTTTAGCTTCTCCTCCGAGAACCTGGAGAGGGCAGAGGAGTGGGGGATGGAGAGGGAGACAGGCTCTAAACCACTTGGTTTTATCTTCTCAGGGCACGCAGGTGCACATGTCTAAGAGCCTGCTCACCACGTCGGACAAGCCTGGGGTCTGAGAGAGCCCACATTTGTAAAGTGATAGAGACAGAGGGATCTTTTTCTGACTTAACAGATAGACTGAAGCCTAGAGTGATTAAGTGACCTGTCCAAAGACAGCGGGCTAGTAAATAACTGCACCAAAACTAGAAGCTGGGTCTTCTGACCTCTGATTCTGTGCTGCTTCCACATCCTGTCTCCTAAATTTAGGGTCAATCACAGCCAAATAAGCGACACATCACATTCCCAGCTGGGTTTAGGGTTATGCCTGCTTGTGCTAACACGTAGCTTTTGTGTCCCCTGTGTCTTCTAACTGGTTTCCTCTCGTGGGACACTCTGCCAGGTCATTTTACATTAATCCAGTGCAAAATTCTCAGAATGTCATTTCTGAGGGGCATCATACTGAACTCTGCCACTTTCTCATTCTGCACCCTCCCTCTGGCCAAAACACTTCCATACCCGGAGAGATGGTACTCCTGGATTTTACATAAATTACCCATCACCTCTGCCTGCCAGGCTTTTCCCCTACCTTCTCATCTGATTTTTACGAATTATGGTTGTTGTTTAACATACTGAACATATTTGGCTTAGAGCAATACTTAGGTAGATCAGATAAATGGAGGTGGGATACTCTCATAGGAATGTAAAATCATTCCCAGCTAATAGGGATGTAGTTTCCTCTCCTGTTTTCAGGTCTGGATAATATTGAGAAATATTAATCAGCAAGTTAGAGAGTCCATCCCTGACAAAGGAACCACTCAAGAATTTATTGAGCTCTTTAGCACACTGCTTTCTGGGGAACCTAGACAAACTGGAGAGGAGTAAGGCAGGAGAAAAACAACAGAATACATTGGACAAGTTATTACAAGGTTTATGCATTTATAAATATCCTGTCACAACAGAGTCTCTCAGTGGAAGGGGCTTAGAAATCTAGGGCATGGAGGCCGAAACTTAGATAGTGATAGTAAAAAATCTAAGGAGTTCTAATCAAGCAGCTATTGTGCTGTTCCTAAACAAATTGTACCTCAGGGGACCCAAATAACTGATAAGGGGGAATTCTCTTTATAGAAGTATTCCAGCTAATAAATGAAGAAGGAATGATAGAAATAAAATACCACCGTTTGGCAAACCCACGTGAAGTAAGGGCTTATCGATGGCTACTAACATCATAAGAAAAGAGACAAAATAACACTCTGTACCTTCTGATAGAAGTAGGTAAGATCACTATAGCGTATTCTTGCCAAAAAAATCTGAATCTGATCATGTTTACAGATCCAACTGCCAATATTGGGAAAGGAGGGGATAGGAGAGGATGGAATTGGCAAAATACAGATCTGATGGAGACACTACAGGACAATGAGGTTTCTTCAACAAATGAGATACAAGAAAAGGAGAGAGAGAGAGAAAGAGAGAGAGAGAGCAAAAGGAGGGAGGACTTTAGATCCAGACTTGTAAGGAACGTATCAACCAAATGAATGTAGAGATCTCATTTGGATTTTGATTCAAATAAACTAAAAAGCAAAAACAAAAAACATAAGATAATTGGGGGAATGTGAACAGTGACTGGACTATTTGATGATATTACAAAATCACTGTTAATTTTTTTCAGGAGTAAAATAGCATTGTGGCAGTTTGGTAGAAGAGATGCCTTTTAAAGCAGTGGTTCTCAAACTTGAGCATGCATCATGATTATCTGGAGGGCTTATTAAAACACAGACTGCTGGGGCCCGCCCAGTGGCATAGTGGTTAAGTTTGCCGGCTCTGCTTTGGCAGCCAGGGGTTTGCGGGTTCAGATCCTGGGTGTGGACCTGCACAGCGCGCTCATCAAGCCATGCTGTGGTGACATCCCACATACAAAATAGAGGAAGATTGGCACAGGTGTTAGCTCAGCGACAATCTTCTTCACCAAAAAAAACCCAAAAAGGGGCTGGCCCCGTGGCCGAGTGGTTAAGTTCGTGCGCTCCGCTGCAGGCGGCCCAGTGTTTCATCAGTTCGAATCCTGGGCACGGACATGGCACTGCTCATTAAGCCACGCTGAGGCGGCATCCCACATGCCACAACTAGAAGGACCCACAACGAAGAATATACAACTATGTAGCGGGGGGCTTTGGGGAGAAAAAGGAAAAACATAAAATCTTAAAAAAAAAAAAACCCAAAACAAACCACAGATTGCTGAGCCCCACCCTAGAGTTTCTGATTCAGCGGGTCTGGGGTGGGGACTTATAACTTGCATTTCCAACAAGTTCCCAGGTGATGCTACTGCTCACATTTTGAGAACCACTGCACTGGATCAACCAGATTTTTTTGTTCTGGTCAATTATCTAATTACCCTTTCAAAGAAAGAGCTTAGATTATCAGTTGAGCTCTATCCCCCATGAGTTCCAGCACTCAGATGGCATTCCAGAGAATGAACTGGTGTTCCAAGGCTGACGTAATAATTTACGTGGTATTGACGTAGAAAGGCTTGAAAGAAAAAACCTTCCATCCACCACTTTTCTCTCTAGAATGTTAAACACCCTACTCCTTCCTCAGCCCCTTGCATCTGCCCTTGCCCCTCCACTCTTACTCCACGAGCATCAAGGATCCCCAGCACAGAATCTTGTAAAGCTCTTGGGAACTCAGGCTACACCCCTCCATCATTTCCAAATTCAGGGTGGTTTGATGGATATAATATGGGTCCTCCAGTCCTACAGTGTCTCAGAGACACTCTTAACAAATCCCAGAGCTGGTCTGTTCCATGTTGTTGAAGAGAAGGCCTGCAGCCAAGTTCTGGCTCTTCTGTTAACTATGTGACCCACAATGAGTCCTTTAGCATTTGCAGCCCTTAGGTTTTCAACAGGTTAAAAAAGAAGTCCCTCTTTACGAGAAAAAATGGGACACCTGGAGAGATAATAGCCAGAGTTCCTTGGAAAAAAAGAGATTAGCAATAATACTGTAACATTAAACTTTAGAGATATTACACTTCATAGTGTAACAACAAAGTGCTGGCGTGTGTGTGTGTGTGTGTGTGTGTGTGTGTGTGTTAGATCCTAACAACAACCTTGTAAGGTAGGGCCTAAGAGGGTGGAAGTCTGGCCAATTTATGTGTCAGGACCAGGACTCAAACACCTCACCTCCTCAATGAAGGCAGTGTTCTTTCTAACACACTGCCTTCCTTCAATTTATTTCATTTAAACTCAGGAATGTACTAGTGCACAAAATGAATGACCCTAAAAGGATCAGAAAGTTGCCTTAACTTAAAACTAAAGGGCCAATGACCCAGAAAATTAGAAAGCAAGAGTGGTTTCCTTCAGCTAAATGCCAGGAAGGATCCCTGTAAAATCATTTAACATTCTCAGCAATTTTGCTTTCACAATTTTACCGTCCTCTTCCAGGTCCCTCTGGCTTGTGCATCACAGGATATTTTCTACGCCTCAGATGGCAGCAAACCTCCAGTGCGAGAACCTCACACGCTGCTCCACAAAGAGCTTCTGAGATTTTTCAGCCTCTAAGTCACAAGACCACAGCTTCTCTATGATAATTCTGCCTCATCATGGCAATGACACATCTGGTGACTAATGTCTGCATAGCACTGGATGGGAGAGTGTTTTCCATTTCATTCAGTCTGTGTTCACACCCCAAACCTTCTAGTTCCACTCTAATTTCTTGCAAATTCTGGGCTTGGGAGGCTGCACTAATAAATTCCTTATTGAGTAATAAGCCTGATAAAACCAACCAACCGTGTATTGAGCGTCTTTTAAGGGCGAGGCACTATATGGAGGGCTTTACAGAAGACCTCTAATCTTAACCATTAATAGTGACAACGTGCCCATTTAGTACTGAGCCCCCACTTTGTGCAGGGACTGCACTAGGTAGCTTACACGTGATCTCTTTGCCACATTTATCTCACTTCTCTTGTAAGAACCAGGCATGAACCATTAAACTCGCCTTTCCCTAAGAGTCAGTTAAAAACACTGAAGGAATGTGTTTTGTGGTCATAACATTACTTGGACCCTGTATGTTTATCCTCGCCATTCAAACATGGAAAAAAGAGAATAGATCAGGGCCCAACTTGAGCCGCTGACGCCCAGGTTCACTCTATTTGGGGTACTCGAAGACAGCGGCAATGGAAATTTGGAAGGGAGCATCAGAACTACTAAAGACTATATTCTAAATCAAATGGGTGTTTTGGTGACATAAAAGATGTGCTTTCTGACGGAAGCTCTTGTCACACTTACTACAGTGAAAAGGTTTTTCTCCTGTGTGTGTTCTCTGGTGGGTGAGAAAATGGGAGCGCTGATTGAAGGTTTTGCCACACTCAGGACACGGATAGGGTCTGTCTCCCAAGTGGATCCGTTGGTGGGTAATGAAGTGGGAGCTCTGATTGAAGCTCTTCCCACACTCGCCACATTTATAGGGTCTTTCCCCCGTGTGGATCCGTTGGTGCTTAACGAGGGCAGAGCTGTCGGTGAACCCTTTCCCACAGTCATCGCACTTAAAAGGCCTCTCGCCTGTGTGAGTTCTCTGGTGCGTGGCCAGATGTGAGCTCTGACTGAAACTCTTGTGGCAATGAGGACAGCTGAAGGGCCTCTCTCCCGAGTGGGTGCTCATGTGAGCTACGAAATGAGAGCTGTCTCTAAAGCCCTTCCCGCACTCTGGGCACTGAAAGGGCCGTTCTCCTGTGTGGGTTCGTTGGTGCTTAGTCAAATCTGAGCTCTGGCTAAAATTCTCCCCACAGTTATGACATCTGTATGGCTTCACTCCCGTGTGGGTCCTCTGGTGGGTGATGAAATTGGAGCTTCGACTAAAGCTTTTATGACATTCGAGGCACGTGTAGGGCTTCTCTCCCGTGTGGGTCCTTTGGTGCATTATGAGGTGGGGCTTCCGCCCAAAAGTCTTCCCACACTCTGGGCACTCGTAGGGTCTCTCGCCCGTGTGGGTTCTCTGATGTTTGACGAGCGTCGAGCTGTCGCTGAATTTCCTCTCACACCCACTGCATTGGTAGGGCTTCTCTCCTGTGTGTGTTCTGCGATGGGTGACCAGGTCGGAACTCTGTTTGAAGCCTTTCCCACACTCAATGCATTTATAAGGCCTCTCACCAGTATGGGTTCTGAGGTGTCTCACGAGATAGGAACTCTGGTTAAAGCTTTTTCCACATTCTTCACACACAGGCTTCTTTCCTACATATCCAGCCAGGAGCTTGTTTAAATCCTTCTCCTGCGAAAAGGGACCCTGATGGCCCTCTCTTGGAAGAGTTCCATGTTGCCCTTCTAATTCAAGGCCCCTCTCCCAGTTTCCTCCCCAGCTAGGAGTCTGAGAAATATCTTTATTGGCCCTTGCTGAGGATGTTCCACATTGTTCTGCTGTTTCAGAAATGTCCCGATTGAGTTTTACCACCTGATTCTCAAAGTCTGAAAAGTTAACAGAAGTAACAGAATAAAGTTATCAGTTATCGGGAAAGAAAATCAGAAAGCAGCAAAATTAAAATCAGTGTTTTTGCAACAGACTACGCTTAATTTGACTAGTTTGGTTTTCACTTTGTGAAAAATTTATTGAAGTTCATTCAGCTTACAGAAAACGTGAATTCCTAACCCCTTTTTATTTTAAGATGGCCAGATGAACCTTGAGATGACCTTATTATTCTCCAAGCGTATACCACATATTGTCCAAACTGGGCAACCCCTTTTGAAGATGTTAAAGTCTGGACGAAAGTGAAATGCTTACTTAAAATGAAGACTTTCTTTAGTCAATTACTGACTGCCCAAGAAATCAAATTTAAACTTCTAATAGTAAGAACGAAAGTCTGGGGCAGCATTCCAATTTTTCATCTAAACAAGGAATGAAATGCTATGGTTCCTCCCACCAGGTAACACTCACATCTCACCTGTGTGACTTTCCCGTAGGATCTTCCTCACCTCAAAATTCGGGAGTGGCAGGACCCATGGCTCCTCTTTCTGCTCCAGCTGGGAGATCACACTTGGTCTAGAAATGCTATATAGGAGGATGAACATAGGAGGTTAATCTGAGCCAATCACACAAGGCCTGGCCAAAATCTAAACCCTCCTCCTTCCCTAAGTAGAAGAGAACACCCAGGGAAACTCAAATGTGTGTTTGGTCTCATTAAAAGGGCAGTCATTCTATCAATAATCCATTTTTCAAGTTTTCTCAATTTATTAGCAGGCAAACACAAGACAATGAAAAAAAAGGGCAGCCAAGATGAAGTGAGAAAAGAGGGTGATCTCCCCAAGAGACTGAGAAAAAAAGCCTTTTTCCTCCCATTAAAAAAAAAAATCAGGCGCCAGCCCCGTGCCCAAGTGGTTAAGTTCATGCACTCCACTTTGGCGGCCCAGGTTTTCCCTGGTTCGGACACATTAGCTAATTATTAACTAACTATATTTCAATAAATGAGACTTTAAAAAAAGACAATTAGCATCTCACTCATATGTAGAAGATAAAAACAATGACAAACACATAGCTACGGAGATTGGATTGGTGGTTACCATGGGGAAGAGGGTAGGGTGGGAAAGGGGTGATTAGGCTCACATGTGAGGGGATGGACTATAGTTAGTTTTTGGGTGGTGAACATGATGTAATCTACACAGAATTCGAAATATATTACGATGTACATCTGAAAGCTATATAATGTTATAATCCAATGTTACTGCAATAAAAAAAAAGACAATTAGCTTTTTTAAAAAAGGACAAAGAGCTGTTCATCACAATACTGGTGACTATTTGGAAATGACCTAAACTTCCCACAAGAAAGGAATGATTATATTTGATTGAGCCGTATGAAACTGCCATTTTATAGGTAAAAAATGGTCAAATATATGATTCAATCTAATGTAAATTACTGTATTCCATACAACAAAATACTAAGTGGTTATTCTAAGTGATGTAGAGAAAGATAACAGTATTTATTGTTGTAGAAATATATTCACAAAACCATGTGTAAGAAAGTATGATGTACAACTGGAACTACAGTAGGATCCTAATTGTTCTGTTTTATTTTTCTAATCATATATATGCTTAGAAAAAAGGCTGGAAGGACAGCAGCTCTTCAGCGGTGGGATGGATGACTTTTATTTTCACTTTGCTTGTCTCCTTCTTCAATGAGCAGATATTACTTGTGTAGCAGGTATGAAGGAAAGCAGGGAGAAGGGGTAGCCATGGTATTTTAGAAAAAGCACTGGGCTGGACTCGTATCTCTGCCACTTAACTCTGAGTCTCAGCGTCCCGAGCTGGAAAAGGGGGATAATAACACACACATCAAAGGCTTATGGTGAGCCATCAACGAAGACACCTGCAAACCATAAAGTGCCATAGAAAAGGATGTTATTCTCTTTCTGCCAGGGAGGCTACCATGATTCCCACAGAGAGTCAGAGCTCTAGGAGACCAGCATCCCCAGAGACCACTCAGACCTGAGCGCTCTCAAGATATCTGAGTCTTAAATCCAAAGGAGAGTAGCATCCTTACCCGTTGAGAGCCCATTCTTCTACGTGTGCTGGGTGGTGTCCCTGAAGAGGATTCTGTAAGCAGGGTCCAGGTAACCCACTCTTCCCTGAAGTCCCCAGCCACATCATTGAGGGTCATCAGGTCCTACAGCAAGAGACCTCAACATGCATCAACAGCTCTCTACATGTTCTCCCCATTGTCTGAAAACCAAATGACAGCCGTCATGGCCACCAGTACACCCAAACGGAACGCCCTGACTAGAAAGGCTCTCAGGTAAATTCTCTCAACCACGGAAGGGTTGCTTTTCTTATTCTGTTTTTACATAATCCTTCCCTTGGCCAACTCTCCCATCACTGAGTGAGGCCTGGGCTTCCCAGACACATCTGCAGAACTTCTGTCTTTGAACACACTAACTTCTTGAGGAACAAATTGTCCATGACACACAAGATAAACAAAGGAGAGCGTGTGCAGGTATAACTTGATTTCTAGAAAGCTTTGGATTCTCTCCAACTACGTTTTCTTCAGCAAGCCAGGAAGTCGTGGGCTTAATTCTACTCATATTAGTTATGAGAACAGCTGACTTTTCGCGGCTTGTCGATTGGTGGCAACCTCATGGGACAGCCTATGCAGAACTCCAAAGGGAACTGTCCTGGGGACCATCTATTTCAGGGTTTAATGGAGTTAGAAATGAGACTTAAAAAGATATGGATTACAAGGGGAAAAAAAGGCATGGACAAGCTGTAAATTAAGCGAAATTCAATGGGGATAAGAACAAAACATGACCCTTGGGGGCTGAAGCAATCATTAACACATTAATAAAGTTGACAGCAGGATCACGAAAAAATTATTTTGAGGGAGATGGTCAGATTCCTGGATGGATCAGTGATTTATTCAGTAAGTAATATGTTGTAAGGTATTAGGGGTCACAAAGAAGTGTAAGATAACATGTCCCTGCCTTAAAGAGTTTCCAATGGAAACAAACACAGGTCAGCCAGCTGAGCCTGCTACAAAGAATCCTGGGTTTCAGTGCAGGATGGAGCAGGTGCGGTGAGGGGGTTTTTCCCTTTCCCATCTTCTGTCTCACCATCAAAGCACCGGTCCTACTAGAACACCCTCGCAAACACTTCTCATGGAGACAGTTATGCATTTACAGACATTGCTCTGGGTCACTGACAAAGTAGCGAGTTTCTAAGGATCTAAAAACCCTAGGGATGCAATTCATCTGTCTGGCTTAAAACCTTCACAAGCAAAAATAATGTCAGTAGGAAGTGGACATTGGAAGGAGTTTTGAGCATACATTTTATTTCTGCATCCATTACAAAACACGACAGCAGGGCCGCCTGCAGGAGGCGAGTTCTCAGCCACTGTCCCAGAAACCCTGTTTCCCGCCCAGCCTCCTGTCCCCTGCACAGGTGACCTCGAAGGCCGTGCAGCGTCCAGGTGCTGTGACTAAGTGCCATTGTGAGGAGCAGCCCTCTGCTCACTGGGGTTATTAATAGGAACATGACCGCAGGGGCAGCGCCGACACCCATCTCCTCCCTCGTGGTGCTGCAGGCCCCAGTCGGGGGCTGGGGACCGCCATGAGGACCAAGAGCACGGATGGGGAGGATGAGCCATCCCGACGACGGCGCGGAAAACCGCAGCTACCTCAGCCCGCTCCTCAGCAGGACCTGCGGGCTCCGAAGGGCGGGCGCGGGGACCCGGCAGCGACACGTCGGGGCGGCGGGCGCGCCCTTCCACGCCCCTCTGTGGTGCCCGGGCGGCCGCCGCCGTCTGCTTCCCGGATCACTCACCGCCCCAGGGCCCAGCCCGGGGATGGAGCAGGAAGTGAGTCCTCCACCGCCGAGCCGCACCCGGCCCGCAGCGCCGAGGTGGTTCCTCCCAGAACCCGACTGTGATTCGTGCGTGACAGGACTGTGGGGACACAGGTGGGACTCCGAGCCCGACAGCCAGCCGCCGGAAAACACCGCCCCTGTCCTCTTGCCATTGGCTCCTCAGTTTCCATGACGAGATATCTTCCCCGTCCATAGGCTGGGCTTTCAATCACCGCGGGGCCTTCTGGGAAATGTAGTCCAGAGCAAGATTTCCTCAAAAGACGAGCACCGGGACGCTCAGTTCTGAGCGGTGGCAAGTGCTAAACCCGATTCCCGCGCTACCTGACTGCGACGGGGGCTCTCCGGAGCTGACGGGGCCTCCAAAGACTGTACGCCCAGAGAGGGATCTGCAGGTGCGAGCCTCCTGGCCTCACCCAACTACCGCGGAGCAGCCTTGCACCACCGGCGGCATCTCCCGGGATCTGGCGCCTCGCCCTTTCAGAGCGCCAAGCAGCACATTGCTCCTACCGTGCTGCGCATCCTCCTCTGCCCGGTCCCCTGCCCGAGCCCGGGGTGGCCAGAGCCTGGAATGGTGTCTGCCATCTCACGCTGGGCTTAAGAAACCCCAAGCAGAAGGCGATAATGGAAAACAGATGTCTGCGTCCTTCCATTGGCATCACAGTTCCCAGGCATATCTCCTCCCCGTTGGTTAAGGCACTGTTAATAGCCCAATGTGGCAGGCGAGGGCGTCGAGTACTATTCTAGGAAGTGTGTATTGGGTTCCAAACTGTGGAGGCTCCTGGGTCTTGTGTGAGAGCCAGTGTTCCCTTGTGGGCGGGCCCCTACCTAAAAAATAATAGAGGCCTTACCTTACAATGAAGAAAATGGGCCTGTCTATCCTATTTGTTGGTTCAATACAATTTAAAAAAGAAAAGAACATTTTGTGATGCACTGTAAAATGCTTAGAATTACCAGCCAATGGGCTATTGTGGAAGAAGCCTTTGATGCTAATTCAACCATTCCTTCAACAAACATGTCTAGTGTGTCTTCCAACAAATATTCACTGGGAACGTGCTATACTCAAGACGGTTCTGGGCACTGTGGTGACCACAGGATCACACATGACCCTCGATTTCATGAAGCTAACAGTCCAACAGGGAAGATAAACCATAAAGATACTAAAATACTAAGTAATATTTTGTCTTTTCTTCTTTTTCTCATGTAGCTTATAGCTCAGTTATTTTGCTACATAGTTGTAATCATCTGCAAGATAACCACAATAGCATTTTGAGGAATTCTGTCCACTATAAACAAATGTCTGGTTTTGTTTAGCAGATGTATCTTAGTTATATGGAAATTATGAAAATGGAAATCTCATGGGAACAGCAAGGAACACCCAAGAAACCTAGGGAGTGCCAGGCGTCACGTGACTGGAACATAGTTCAGGACCTGGAGAATCAAGTCATCTCCAGGCCCCTCAGGAGTCTTTGTGGTGTTCTGCCATCTGAGAGATTCTGTGGCTCTTCAGCCAATCAGCAGGGAGTGGGGAGGGGAGATGAATGGAGAGTCACAGAATCTGGCTGATGGCTATCCCCGGCCCCCGTCTCTCTCTCTGGCTTCAGTTCCTTCTGCCCCTGCCTTGTTCTCTCAGCATTTTATTCACCTTTATAAGGTGTGTGAGGAGAAGGAGGGGAGGAGAAGCTTGGTCTCATAGCAAGAGAAGTCAGTAGAGGAAACAAGACCATACACCCCAGGTGGCCACCTGGAGACAGGACCACCACCTGTTGGGAGTTGGGTGCTTAAGAGTGTGGCTGAGGGGCCGGCCCGGTGGAGCAGCAGTTAAGTGCACACGTTCTGCTTCAGCGGCCTGTGGTTCGCTGGCCTGGATCCAGGGTGCGGACATGGCACCACTTGGCAAGCCATGCTGTGGTAGTCATCCCACATATAAAGTAGCAGAAGATGGGCACAGATGTTAGCTCAGGGCCAGTCTTCCTCAGCAAAAGGAGGAGGATTGGCAAGAGATGTTAGCTCAGGGCTGATCATCCTCAAAAAAAAAAAAAAGAAGAAGAAGAAGAGTGTGGCAGAGAGGGGGAAGTTCAGGACAGAAGGGAAACTATGAACTTCATGGAGAATGAAAAGAGAAGAGAAAAAGATTTTTGGCAGGTACTATAACTGAAATTTTTAAGAGAGGGAGTATATTAGTTATCTATTGCTGTGTAACAAATTGCACCCAAACTTAGCAGTTTAAAAAAACAAACACTTATTATCTCGTAGTTTCTGTGGGTCAGGAACCTGGAACAGCTTCACCGAGTGTCTCTCACAAGGTTGCAGTCCGGGTGTTGGTTGGGGCTGCAGTTATCCAAAGGCTTGACTGGGGCTGGAGGATCTGCTTCCAACCTCACTTGTATGGCTATTTCCTCACATGAAGGCCTCTCCTTACAACGTGGCAGCTGGTTTCTCCGGAATGAGTGATCTAAACGTGAAAGAAGCAGAAACTAAACTGATCTTGGAAGTGATACACCACCCCTTCTACTAGATGCTCTCAGTCACACAGACCAACCCTGGTACAGTGTGGGAGGAGACTTCACAAGGATGTGAATACTAGGAGGCAGGAATCATTGTGGACCACTTTGGAGGCTGCCTACCTCACGTCTCAAGCAGATTTTAAGACATTTTCCTTGTGACATACGCTGTCAAACTCCTGTAAACCCTCTTTACAGAAACTTGTAGTAGAGATCTGTATGCATGGGGAAGCAGGAGGGACAGTCACAATTGTACACACTGTGACGCAGATGTACAAATTTTTAAAAAATATCTCTATAATCAAACTAAGATTCCTAAGGAGAGTTTCATTACTGGGCAGTTCTTCAGCTTACCAGTTAAAAATAGTAGTCTCTTCTGGGTTTAGAACAGCCTAATTTTGAGTAACTCTTAGTCAATTGAAAGTTCAAACTCCCTATGAGAGCTGTCTCTCTCCTCCAAAGGTCTCCCCTCCACTTAACTCCTTCCCAAGATGTTATCTAGGCGCAAGGGGAAGGGACCCTGGTTCTCCAGCTGACCTTTTCCTCCTGCTGGCTCCTGCTCTCTCCACTTGAATGCAGCTTGCCTCACCAGGTCTCTGCATCAGCCTTTGTCCTGGTCGCATCTCGTACTGACCCGTCCAAGCGTAGTGGCCTGTTCTCTCTGGTGCCTGCTTAGGCTGCTACTCAGAAGCCTTGGCCACAGGGAGGCTTCCTAGCTCTCAACTTCAGCTACTCCCATTGCCCTCACTGGGAGCACTTAGGGACTTCTGGAACCCTTCATGCTGCACAGCATCGAAGAAGTCTTGGGTACTACCTCTGACCCTCTTTCTGCTCAATTCCTCTATGGCTGCCATTTCTACCCTGCTGTAACTACCTCATGTTGACCCAAGGATGCTCCACAAATCAGTTTCCTTTAACGGTTAAAAAAATATAGGTTGCAGGCTGGCCGGTGGCGTAGCAGTTAAGTGCAAACGTTCCGCTTCAGCGGCCCAGGGTTCGCCGGTTCGGATCCCAGGTGCGGACATGGCACCATGTGGCAAGCCATGCTGTGGTAGGAGTCCCACATATAAACTAGAGGAAGATGGGCACGAATGTTAGCTCAGGGCCAGTCTTCCTCAGCAAAAAGAGGAGGATTGACAGCAGATGTTAGCTCAGGGCTAATCTTCCTCAAAAAAAAAAAAAGGTTACAATTTGCTTTATTTCCACATCCCTGTCAACCTCTCTGGGGGTCTTATCCTCGCCCCCCTCTCTTCCCACTGATGATTAATTTCCTGGCCTACTTTCAGTGGAGGAAGTCTGCCTGGAAGTATATCTATAAGGAACTGCACTTGGCTGTATGTAAATCTGACCACTGTGGTTTAGCCAAATCAGGAAATATTTTTCTCATATATCAAGAAGTGTAGAGTAGGACTGTTACAGCAACTCTGGGATGCCATCAAAGACTCAGACATGCTCTGTCTTCCTGCTCTGCCAGTCTTCGTGTGTGGTTCTTGTCCTCATGGTCACTTCCAGTCATCATGTCTGCACTCCAGAACAGAATAGTGTTCAACCATTAAGTGCCGTTGTCACTGAAATTATGTTATAGAACATGGAGAAATGACAGATGTAAAAAAGTGTGTGGCAAAACCATCATGTGAAATATGATCCTGTTTGTATGTGTTGAATATTTGTCATTTGTCTGCCAGCACACTATCCTTATATGGGAAATAGCACCTGAACTTTTTTTGGAAAACAGAACCCCCTGGTTCTGACGGGAGCCGCCATCTTCTTATATGACCTTCCCTCTGTCACAGGTTTTGGTTTAGAGGTGGGCACTTGACCCAAATTGAGCCAATCATAGAACCATGCCACTTTGCCCATGACTATTTGTCAGGGAGTGCAGAGGAAATTCAAGCTGAGCCTGTTAGGGACCTTTCCTGTGACTTCTTAAAGCTAAAACAAAAGAAAAAAGACCTGGAAAGGGAAGATGTGAGGCTGAGGGCTATTGGCAGCCATATTTCCTGCCAGCCAACCTGCAGCCTGCGAGTGAGACGAATGCAGAGAGAGGGAGGCAGAGGGCAGAGCCAAGAGGCAGTCCTGAGAACATTTCGGTCTCCGGTCACTGAGGCCAGAAATAACTCCAACTTATCTTTAGGTTTGTTTTATGAGACAATAAATATTCCTTTCTTGCCTAAGCTAGTTTGAGTGGTAAAGTTCAGGCACTCACCATTTAAAAGTTCCCTAGGAATGTACCATTTCTGTTTTTAAAAAATCTGTGCATGTGTATACAAACACACACGCATTCATGCATATATGCACAAATACAGGAATACTTTTTCCTTGTCTGTATTTAAAATCTTCCTCAATGAACACATTAATTTTTTTGTTCTTTTTGTCTTTGTAAACACATTAATTTTTAATGTCATATTTTAGAATTACTCATTTAAATGTAGTCATTGTAAAGGGTTCAGATAATTCACAAAAAAGGGAATAAAATTAGAAACAAAATAAGCAACTTTCATCCTTGCTAATAAGAATAGCAAAAGTATTTTAACCTCTTTTAAGCTGATCTACTTCCAGGATAATTAACCAATTCAAGTCCTTTTTGGTAGAGATTCAGGACAAAGCATCTGTAGTCTGGGTCTAAGTGATAAAAATGATCTGTCAGGATTGTCACCAATTGGGGTAGTTCTCTTAAGAATCCGGTCTTTACAGAAGATAGAGCTCAGCGTGTCCTCATATGGAGAAGGGCCTCCGTACCACCTCCTGCCAAGATCTGGGAACCAACTTCGTTTCCTGTCTCTGGTAACCCGACATCCCTTATAAAAGGCTTTTCTGTCTCCTGTGAACCATATGAGGAAGCCTTTGTGACCTCTGCATGCTAATTTTTGCAAGACAGAAATTCTCTATTTAAAAATACATGTTGAAATCACGTTATTCCATCACCACGGGGAGTTTCTTGTTTCTTCTAACAAAACATTTCTATTTATTTTTAAGATTATACAAGTAATATGCATTCATTTTTGAAAAACCAGAAATATAAATAAATAAAAAGAAGAGAAAAATCCTACCACCTACTAAAAAAAAAACCACTGCTAATACTTTGCTACACATCTTACTATTGTGTGTAATAGAACATTTTGGCTGAGTGGAAGCTAGGGCTCAGATATCTTTGGGGAGACCAGGAGCCTCCTGCCTGTCTTTCCCTACTCAGTTTGGATCCTCTTATGTGTGTCAGCATCTGGTGTTTTTCCTTTTTTGTTTAAAGGAGGAAAAAGGAGATTTTTGATGCAGACTGATCTGGGGAGAAGAAGAAAGGAGGACAATTTTGGGAATGGTCCAGTGTCTGGCTTGTTTCTTCTGCCACCCCATGACCTCAGTCTGAGAAACGGAGAGAACCGTGTTGCACAGAGGCCCACCCAGGCCTGGGGGACGGGCAGTGCTCCTCCGGGAGCAGGCAACGCCTTGTCGCCCAGCAAGGCCCCTCCTCTGCTCTTCCGAGGGCAGAGGCGGCCGGGTGGGGCAGGGCTGCCATGCGAGGCGCTGTAACACAGCGGGAGGAACCTAACAAGGGCAACCCTGCCACATCTGGGGATTCCCAGAAGAAAAGGATGAGGAAGGACACCGAGGTCTTGTAGTCAAAGAGATGGAATTTCGAGCAGCGCTTCTCAAACTTTAACACAAACGCCAATCTCCTGAGGAGCTTCCTTTTTTTTCTTAATTTTATTTTTAAATACCTTATATTATTTTGATCATTTTTACTTTTAAAGATGTTCGCGACAGCACTCTATTTACAGAGGATCTTTACATTACCCTCACATGGATGATCCAGAATAAATCCATGAGATTTTAAAAGCTGTGCTCCCTGGGGAACAACAAACATCAGATGACATTTCTTACAAATGTAATGATCTAAGCAGCATTTTCTTTTGCTACCCAGGAACAAAAGGAACCAATACACAAATTGTTAAAGGTTGCAGGCAATGAGCCATTGGCTTTATTTTTTAAAATTTTTTGAGACAATTCCAAATTCCAAATTTTTAAGTGTACAATTCAGTGTTTTTTTAGTATATTCACAGCGTTGTGCCACCATCACCACTATCTAATTCCAGAACATCTCCATCACTCCACAAAGAAACCCTTTCCCCATTAGCACTGACCCTCAATGCCTCTCTTCTCCCATTCCCTAAGCAAACATTGATCTACTTTCTGTCTCTATGGATTCACATATCCTGGACATTTCACAGAAATGCGATCATACAATATGTGACCTTTTGTGTCTGACTTCTTTCACTTAGCATGTTTTCACTTATCCATGTCGTAGCACGTATCAGTACTTTGCTCCTTTTCATGGCTGAGTAATATTCCATTGTGTGGCTATCCCGTAGTTGGTTATCTACTCATCAGTGGATGTGGGAGCTTTCATTTTAAATACATATTCTGATTCAGCAGGTCTAGGATGGGGCGGGAGATTCTGCATTTCAAACAAGCTCCCATGTGTTGTCCAATACTGCTAGTCCAAAGACCTCCCTTTGAGTAATGAGGAGTAAGACTCTAAAGACTACATTTTAGAGCATCACCATTTAGGATATTAATATAGACGTGGACCTGGAACCTCCTGATTAAACACATACATATACAAGTTTTCAAAAATAAGAGTGGAATCACGTTGTTACACTTCTTTTATCAAGGCTAATGAGGTAGTAATCTTTAGCATGGAGTTCTGCCTTAATTAACAGCCATTACTCATCGTGAACACATGAAAGAACTTTTGTTTCACAGCCTGGACTTAACCTTAGCGAACATTTTCAGGCACTGATACCTATAAGCAACAAATGGTCATATTAATTATAATGAATGCTTTTGATTGACAGTGGAAATACCAGATCCCTGATTTATGAATTTGCTAATTGCTCGTCCTTGTTATGGGTCTTTCCCATAGGAGATGGGAGTGCCTCTGTTGTGAGAACATTTCTGGGCCCAGGGTATCAAGAGACACGTTGATACACAGCAGCCTAAATAAATTACCATATCTCATCTAAAATGCCACTTATGTACCACCAAGAAAGGGAAGAAAACTGCCAATTAAACTGACATGTTGTCAACTGTAATATGCGTCCTGATTTCAATGATGCTAAAAGGTAATAAAATGTGCATCTTAGGATCAGTGAAATACGGCAATGTTCCCATCTGTACCAGACTCAGTTTTTATGCCATTACAAATCCTGCACGTGCCTGGCTGTCTGGCCAGAACCCTAGCAAAGACTTGCTCTCTGGTAGCTGCTCCAGCTTCCTCATGTCACATGAGGGCCTAAAACAATAGCACCTGGCCTTGTACCAGCATCTGTGCTTCTATCTTCCTGCCATGTTGGTTCCCTACTGCTGTTCATGTAAGAGACCCTGTGGACTGCCTCAAAATCCGTGGATGCACACTGGCTCCCCCTGCACATTGACACTGGCCACAGAGCTGCCACTGCTTTCTTGGGCTCCACCTTTCTCTTTGGCTGCTAGAGGAGTAGGGCTGCTCAACTCATAGGAGAGGAGGAGTTGACACCCTGAGGGGCAAACTTTGACCACTGGGAGACTTTAGCAGCCTACAGATAAATTTATCCCTCCTCCTTGGCCCTCCTTGACACCATGCCCCCATGGACTGCTCAGAGATGCAGTAGCTTGATCTGGCTTCTCAAAGATGTCCTGTGAGACCAAGGAAGCAATTTCGCTTGCAAAAGCTGTGGTCAGCACAGTAATGCATGCTCTTATATTTGCCCTTCCCCTTTCCTTGGTTTACTGCCCTTTTCCCTCTGCTCCTGCTTCCCTGGGATTATATCCCTCACAAAATGCTAGCAAATAAATCTTGCCTCAGATTCTGTTCTCTAAGGAACTCAGGCTAAGACACCATCTCAACTGACACATTTTGTGGGAATGGAGCCATGGGCCAATGTGAGTAGGGAAAGAAGGAGGGATGTGAAAAGACAGAAGCAGCAGAGGCATTCTAGAATTTTCCAAGATGTCAGTACCAGGACTTAATCATTTCTTACAAAAAGCACTAGATATAGATCTCTTTATGCTCAGATGAACAGCTACTATTTGCCTTTAAAAGGCAACAGTGGATCTTATGTCTGACTTCTTAGAGATTAATAATGGTGATAATAATATTTAATGATAATAAATGCTCCATTTACCCAGCATTTCTACTTCTAGAAATTTGTCCTAGAGACGCACTTGTGAATGTGCACAAAGATGTGGATACAAAATAACATTATATTGCTTCTCATAATGTTTATAATAACAAAAGACTAGAAACAACCCAAATGTCAATCTCCCAAAAGAAACAGACTAAATGAATTATGATACTGTCAGGCCATGAAATACTATGCAGCCTTAAAAATAATGAGATGTATCTAAACGTTCTGATGTGGAATACCTTTCAAGATACAGTATTACATGAAAAAAGCTATCAGCAGAACAAAATGTGTAGTCTACTAACGTTTGTATAAAAAAGAAGATCTCTATGCATATCTATAATTTGCAGACTATATCTGGAAGGATACACAGGGAACTGCTAAAGAGTGGTTACTTCTGGCGAGGGGACCTGGGAGCCTGTGGCCTGAAGGACAAAGGTGGGAGTGAGACTTACTTTTCACTGTTCTTTTTATTTCTTTTTTTTTAACCACGTGTCTTATTATCTAATTACCTAGTTTTGCTTTTGAGTGCTGACCAGGTGCTTCTCTCATTCTGTGAGGTAGGAACTATTATAACCTTCATTTCACAAGGAGGAAACTGTGTTGTAAGTGGTAAAGTGACTTGCCCGGGGTCGTGCAGCTATAGCGGCTGAGCCAAGATTCAAATCCAGAACTAACTCCAAAATCTAGGGGGGGCCAACTCATCCTGATTTGCCTGGGATTCTCCTGGTTTTAGCAGTGAAGGTCCCACATCCTGAGAAACCCTTTCAAACTGTCCTGGTTTTAAAAGAGGAAGCCTGAATTCTGGAAACTGCCTCAGATCTGGACAAACCAGAATGGCGGTCCCACCAAAATCCCAGATCTTGGTCACTTGCTCTGCTGTGGCCCTGCTGAACTAACAGGTTCTAGCATCTACAAGATCTAGCATCTACAGGATCCAGCATCTACAGGATCCAGCATCTCCAAGTGCCTATAAACATGGGACTTGCAGTTGCCCTGTGGATTCCCAGGCCACACCCTCCATCTCTGGGAAATGCCCTCCCTGCTGGAGTGGATCCCTGGGACCCTACTTTGCCCTCGACAGGTGGTCTGATGGGAAGAGCACATTTGCTCTAGGTCACAAACTCCCTGGCCACAGTCCAGTTCTCTCTCCCAGGAACATGGACCTGGGACTTGAGAGACTCCTACCTGAGGCTGCAGGACCTGTAAGGTCACAGTAACCCTGGCCCAAGGGCACCACTGGGGCCATGTGTCGTGAGCTGAGGAAGTAGGCTTGCCAAGCAGAAGAATGAATCAAGTGTCAGATACAGCAGGTAGGGGAGGACAAGGAGGCCGGCTCTGGAGCCAGGCCATATGGCTTGTAGCCTTCGGTTCTGGTCCCCTGTGGGCCTGGTTTCATTGCTGCCCCTGGATGCTACCAGATGGCCCTGTGCCTTCCCACCAAATCCCCCTTTGGATCTGGAGCTGTTTTGAGTAGAGTTTCCTTCATTTCCTAAATAACTAAAGCAATGCTAATTTAACAAGCAGGTTAGAAATATATTCTTTGCTTCCCAAGGGCTGGTAATCCAAGGCAGAGAGCACTGACATTGCCTAACCTAGGGGGCCATAGGACTAATATTCTTTGGTCTTTCAATTCATAGGGTTCTTTTCTTCCTTTCTTTCCCTTTTTTTTTTTTTTTGAAAAATATGGAACACTTCATGAATTTGCGTGCCATCCTTGCACAGGGGCCATGCTAATCTTCTCTGTATTGTTCCAATTTTAGTATATGTGCTGCCGAAGTGAGCACTTTTTTTTCTTTCAAAGTAGATAATTAATACATAACCACATTTTCACGGTCAGGATCTCAAACAATACAGAAGAGATGAAGACCTACCCCCTGCCTTCAACAACCCTATTCATTTCCTCTACCTCAAGGGAAACACTGTTAATGGTCTGATGGTTGTGTGTCCTTCCAGATCTTTGTCTATGCATTTCTATTCATATGTGTACTTTTCTCATAATACTCCCGCACACTGGAGGCCACAATCTGGCAGCCTGAAGGCCAAATGTAGCCCATAATGGCTTTTATTTGACCCACATAATATTTTTTTTTTAAATCTGAATTTGTTGCCCACATTTTATTTTATTTATTTTATTTTTTTGAGGAAGATTAGCCCTGACCTAACTGCTGCCAGTCCTCCTCTTTTTTGCTGAGGAAGCCTGGCCCTGAGTTAAGATCCGTGCCCATCTTCCTCTACTTTATATGTGGGATGCCTACCACAGCATGGTGTGCCAAGCAGTGCCGTGTCCGCACCCGGGATCTGAACTGGTGAATCCCGGGCCGCCAAGAAGCGGAATGCGCTCACTTAACCACTGCGCCACCAGACTGGCCCCTGTTGCCCACATTTTAAATTGGGATATTTCATGAAAATCCTGAAAACTTGGAAGAGAAGGCATCACTGGGCCCACGCTTCTGCCTGGAAAGGAAGACTCGCACTGAGTGATGGGCAGCCCCCTGCAGGTGGGGTGAGCTCCTCTCCAGCCCCCACTATTCCCAGATGGCTTCCCCTGGCCCCGCACCCCACTGTTTTATGTTGTCTGTCTGGCCCTTATAAGCATTTGCTTTTTCAACCTTTGTACTGTATGGTTTTTTTATATATTGTTCTATAGCTCTCTTTTTTCACTAAAATACATATCACAGGCATCCTTCTGTGCAAATACATACTGACCTACTTTATTCCTTTTAACAGGTACAGTCCATCCTCATTATTTGAGAATTCCACGTTTGAGAGTTCGCCCACTCTCTAAAATTTATTTGTAACCCTAAAATCAACCCCTGTGGCCCTCCTGGGGTCATCGGCAGACGTGCGCACAGCCGCCAAAAATTTGAGTCACTTGATGTGTGTGTTCCCGGCTGAGGTTGAACAGGGTGACGCTCTGCCTTCTTGTTCCAGTTCTCCTGCTGCAAACAAGTAAGTGTTCTTTTTGCAGTCTATTTAATGCCGTATTTTTTGTACTTTTGTGCTTTTTGTTGTTGACTTCACTTTTTAAACGGCCCCCAAGGATAGTGCTGAACTGCTATCTAGTGTCCCCAGGATCGAGAAGGCTGTGATATGCCTTAGAGAGAAACTACGTGTGTTAGAGGAGCTGCATTTAGGCATGAGTCGTAGTGTCCTCGGCTGTGAGTTCTGTGTTAATGAACCTACAATACCACACACCTAGAAAAAGGAAGAGGAAATTAGCCGATCTGTACATGAGGCTGCTCCAGAAAGTGCTACAGAAACATTTATAGTGCGTGATGAAGCTATGGGAAAGGTTAAAAAAGTGGCTAAATTTGTGGATTCGTGAGATGACAACCAACGTAATAGCACAGTTGACAGCATTGTTGTGAGGCTTGAGAGACAGAGAAATTTACGGTCACATTGGGTCAGGAAAAGGTTAAATCTTTTCGTCTAGTGCTGACTGGCTCAAACAATTCAGGAGGCCACACGGCATGAAAAATATCAAATTTGCAGCAAGGCGGGTTCTGCAGATCAGGAGCCTGTGGGAGAATTTCAAAAATACCTGCTATGTTATACAAGGAAAGAGTTATGTGGAAGAGCAGGTTTACCATGCTGATCAGACTGCCTTGTTTTACAAGGACGTTGGCAAGTGAACCTGTATGATGTAAGTAGCCTCCTGAGGTCCTGGCTTTAAATCATCGAAGGACTGTGCAATTGGTTATTTGTAAGAAATACGCATTAAGTAAAGTGTCTTTAAACAGAAACACATATAGAACAAGGTCATATATTGATTAGTTGATGAAATGTGACCAGAGGCTCACAGGAACCTAACCCTGTGTTTCCTTTAGGTGCTTCTGGATTTGTCAGTTCAGCGTTTGCAGTGGTTTTATAGAACATAACTACCATAAATAATGAGAACCAACTGTACTTAGAATTAAACAATGTGGCTCTCCCATATTTTTTTTTTTGGTGAAGAAGATTGGCCCTGAGCTAACATCTGTTGCCAATCTTCCTCTTTTTTTTTTTTCTCTCTCCTAAGCTCCAGTACATAGTTGCATATCCTAGGTGTACGTCCTTCTGGTTCTTCTATGTGGGATGCTGCCCCAGCATGGCTTGGTGAGTCGTGCTGGGTATACGCCCAGGATCCAAACCAGTGAATCCTGGGCCGCCAAAGTGGAGTACCTGAATTTAAACACGATGCCACCAGGCTGGCCGCTACCATAATCTATTTAACTACTCCATTATTTATCAACATTTAGGTTGATTCCAATTTTTTGTATTACCTCCAGTGTGTACTGTCTCTATATGCATATACATGAATATTTCTCTAGGATAGATATCCAAAAGTACAAAGCTGATTCAAAGAGTATACCCATTAAAAATATTGATAAATACTACTAATCACATTCCAAAAGTCTCCCTCAATTTACACGTCTACCAACAGTTTATGGAACGCTTGTTTTTCTGCATCTTCATCAAACTGGGTATTATCGACATTTTTTATTTTTGCCAATTTTGCCAATTGTCATATAATGATATCTTGTTTTAATGTGTACTTTTGGATTTTAGTGAAATTACATATCCTTTCGTATGTTTAGTGACCAGTTCATAAGGTTTTAACTGAAAAACATAACAGCCAGATTCTCATGTAATTTCCTGACATTACAGCTATCATAACAAACCTACCTATTCATTGAACCACACACACCAACTGCCCAGGCTGACGAGATCTTGCATTGGTCTTAGGGAAACTCCAGGTTCGGACCCATCCACTGATGGTCCCATCTTACTGATGTCAAGAGAAAGAAAGACCCAGGAGTCTTCTGTCTTTCTGCTGTGCCATCTGAGGCCAGCTCCCCTCTTGCCACAACATGGCTGCAACAGTTTCAGACATCACATCGGTTACAGAAAAGTCCCTAGAGAGAAAGAGACCACCCCTTCAGAATACGGACACCATTCCCAGGAGCCCCCAGGCAGGTCACCCTTCTCATCTCACAGGTCAGAATTGGGTCACTGTTGATCCCTTAAACCAATCCCTGGCGAGGAGAATAGGATCACCGTGATTAGCTTATAGACCTCAAAGAAGCCAGAGGGTCTGGCCTCAGCAAGGGATGGTCCCTCATCTTCTTCCGATCTTTTCTCGCTTCTCATCTTCTCAACAAGGCCTCTCTTGACCATCTTGTTCACGATTGCACCTCCAGCATTCTCCATTTCTCTTCTCTGCTTTAGTCTATTCTAACATATCATAGGTTTTACTTATTTATTTTCTTTATTGTCCATCCCTTTCAACCAGAATGTAAGCTCAGTGAGGGTAGGCATTTCGCTCTTTTATTCATCGCTAAATCATTAGCACATCCTGGCACATATTAATAGTACTCAATAAATATTTGTTGGATGAGTGAATAATCCATCTGAATGAATTCCATCTGAAGCCATCTCTCAATTCATTCTAAACCCAGAAGAGGAAAAGAGGGGAATTGCTTACTGAGCTCCCCCAAATCCAACAATAGTTATCAGCAGGACATCTACGTGGCCTCTCCATTGTCACCTACTGATCTTGGCCCCACACAAAGCACTGCCTTCTAGATTTGGGGTTGCAGCTGCTACGTGGATGGTGGCACGGTTCAGCTGAGGCACACTTCCTAGGGCTAGTTGTACTGCTCCAGCATCCCCTACAAGCGACCACACCCATCCACGAGTGTCACGCCTTGGCCAAGAACTACTCCAGGCCACTCTGCAGCCTCCTGTGATGGCTTTGGGACGTGGCTCCCAGGCTTCTCTCATCCCAGTGTCTTGCCCTCATCCTCAGTGACCTCAGCATAATGTTGATTACATTTCCACCCCCTGTGCTCATGGTCCCTTCACTGCCTCTACTCAATGACTGACACCTCCATCTACTCAACCTCCAAAGGTTCAGCCACATCAGGAAGCTTCTTCCACTTCAGGACCCCAACTCCAATCTCCTGGCTCCGTCTCTTCCTTTCCCTCGTGGTGACTGGGACTGCCCTTTATCTAGACCACAGCCTCTTCTGCTTCCTTGTTTACAATAGTTCCTTTTCTACCTCCCACTCAGTCTAGCCCTGGTGGTCGGCTCTTTAACCATACTCTTGCTAGTGCCCTGAATTCCCGTTCTTCAGCTTTCTAATATATCCAATGTATCATTCCCCAAGCAGAGGATTCCCTGCTATCCACTTTTGCAACTCTCAGGCTGGGAGAAGCAGCTCCCACGCTGCCCAGCCAGAGAGGGGCCTCTCCACCCAGCACGGCTCCCACCCCAGTTCCATCTGCCACTCTCTTTCCTCCTGTCGTGCTGGGTTCTGCCGTCTGACTGGCCTGGGGAGCGGGAAGGAGATGGGGACGATGAAGAGGGACAGGAACGTCTGGGCCTCAGTGCCCTGGGCTGCCCAGCCTGGGGGAGGTTCTCTCTCTCCTCTTCCTCCTTGAGGCCTGCCTGATTCCCTTCTACGCATAAAAACTTTCGCATCACTAAGAAATTGCTTAATTTTACAAAAGTTTTGAGTCAACTGGGAACCTGCTACTAGAAATGAATGAAAACAGTGCTTGCCCTCAGGGAACTCCCCACCAGCTTACTTCTCAGGTATTAGGGCCTCAAGAAGAAGATGAGGAGGAAACAAAACAGAAAGACTACAGTGTATGGAATGCATCTTGTTTTATTGGAAATTTGGAAACGTATATGAAGATATTTCTTTATGTTTCCTAAGCACAAAAAGTACATCCAGCTTTTCTTGATGATTCATAATTATGAACCGTCAGTCTGTCCTAGCCCTAAGTAAACTCAGACCTTGAAAATAAACTATTTCCAGAATGAATCCAGGCCATGACCTACTAATTTATGCCTTGAATACAGGTGATGTTTAAAGATAAGCTTTTAGGGGCTGGCCAGGTGGTGCAGCAGTTAAGTTCGCACACTCTGCTTCGGCGGCACGGAGTTCACAGGTTCAAATCCTCGGCACGGACCTGTGCACCACTCGTCAAGCCATGCTGTAGCAGGCGTCGCACATATAAAGTAGAGGAAGATGGGCACAGATGTTAGCTCAGGGCCAGTCTTCCTCAGCAAAAAGAGGAGGATTGACAGCAGATGTTAGCTCAGGGCTAATCTTCCTCAAAAAAAAAAGACAAGGTTTTAGGGGCTAGCCCTGGTGGTCTAGTGGTTAAGTTCTTTATGCTCTGCTTTGGCGGCCCTGGTTTGGTTCCCAGGCGTGGACCTACATCATTCATCTGTCAGTGGTCATGATGTGATGGTGGTTCACATACAAAAAATAGAGGAAGATTGGCAACAGATGTTAGCTCAGGGCAAATCTTCCTCAGCAAAAAAAAAAAAAAAAATATATATATATATATATGCATATACATATATATATAAACTCTTTTTCACTTATCCAATTGTTAGAGATTTTTAAAAATCATTTTTGTTACTTTTGATAAGGGTTCAGTAAGGTAAGTGTTCTATATCCTGCTTGCTGCTGCTAGCAGTACATAATGATGTATGCTTTCTAGGAAGTCTTTTTGCAGCATGAATAAAAGGACTTGCAGGGGCCGGCTCCATGGCCGAGTGGTTAAGTTCCCGTGCTGTGCTGTGGTGGCCAAGGGTTCGGATCCTGGGCGCGGACATGGCACTGCTCGTCAGGCCACGTTGAGGCGGCGTCCCACATCCCACAACTAGGAGGACTTGCAACTAAGATATACAACTATGTATAGGGGGGTTTTGGGGAGATAAAGCAGAAAAAAAAAAAAGATTGACAACAGTTGTTAGCCCAGGTGCCAATCTTTAAAAAAATAAAAAATAAATAAAAAATAAATAAATAAAAGGGCTTACAATTTTTTTTTTTTTTTGGTGAGGAAGATTCACCCTGAGCTGCTAACATATATTGCCAATCTTCCTCTTTTTTTTTTTTTGAGTCAGGAAGATTAGCCCTGAGCTAACATCTGTACCAAACCTCCTCTATTTTTTGTATGTGGGATGCCTCCACAGCATGGCTGAAGAGTGGAGTAGGTCCACGCCCGGGATCTGAACCCTCGAACTCGGCCCACCAAAGCAGAGTGCTAGGAATTTTAACCACTCAGCCACAGGGCTGGCCCCAGGACCTAACAAACGTTTTTAACTCAGTAATTCCAATACTAGGTCTCTCATAAGGAAATAACCAGAAATACGTACAGAGATGTATGTACAAGAATAGTCAATATAGCAAAAAATTGGAAATAACCAGTGTCTGGTAGTAGGTAAAGCATTGCAAAAATTACAATAGAACCATGTAGTGAAAAGATCATTCAACCATTAGAAATAATGTTTATGAAGAATTTGTAATGATATGGGACAATGGTCAGGATATATTGTATGAAAAGCGAGGATCTGGCTTTATGAACTGCGAAAGATGACACGAGTGGAGCCATCCTAAAACAGAGCGGGAGCAGCCATTTCAGAGGAGCTGCCTTGCACGTCTTGTTTTATTTTCCAAACCAAACCAGACCAAACCGCCCACAGTCCAAGAAGTCAGTAAGGACAAGGATAGCTTGTTTGTAAGGAGTGTTGAAACTGGACTTTGCTGATGACCGATCACTGAGCAATCAATGAAGTACAAGTCTGGCCTTTTGCCCGATGATGGAACCTCAAGCCAGTCTCTGCGTACAAACCCAGCCTGACCTCAACCAGTGTCAATAAATTCTTTAATATGACTCAACTCGTCCTTCCCTTTTCCCATAAAAACCGTAAGCCCCTCTCCTATAATCAGGACACTTTTTGCATTTCTACCTGAATTTTGTGCTCCCCGAAATACAATTCTTTTATCCCTAAACAAATGCCTCACTGCTTCTCATTTTGGTTCTCTATTTTTCGGTTAACAATATGTTATGTTTACAACTATATAGAAACATGCGCAGTATGCTCGTATGTAGCAGATACTGTGCTGAAGGTGTACCTTGTGGGTTGTTTTTTCACGCTCTGCTAAAAGAATGCCAGAAAGTCTTCTCCTGGGGAGGTAACTCATCCTGAAGGTCCCCTCCCTCCGTGGCAGGTAAATAGAATTTAACTGTTTAGAATTTAGCTGTTTTGAAGGGCTGGCCACCCTGGAGGCAATCAGGCCCTATTGTCAGGGAAGGTGGGGACCTAAACAACCTTTTGGGTGAAAAGGCACACAAAGTGAGATGGTATGAGATCCCCAGAAAATCGATTGGAAGTCGCTCTTGGTGGTAGGGTGGAATCTGTAGTTCTAGGGCCCAGGAGGGAAGTAGCCCAGTCTGTTTTAAGGGTGAAAACCCCTAGGCAAGAGAGAGAATGTGCTTGGTTGTCTAGAACTGGTGTCTGTCTGAGTCAGCCCCGAGATGTGTGGGACAGGCTTGGAGGGGAGAGGCAGATGGGGCCTGGAAGGGTTGGGCACTAGGAATGAGGCCTTGGGAGCTGGTAAAGGGCTCTGGATCAGCTGATGCCCAGAGAGTGGAATTCTTCCTCCCAAGGACCTAACAGGCCCACCTCTGCCAGACTGGCCTGCAGTGTCACCTGGATGAGAAGATGCAGGGGCATCAGAGAGTGACACCTTGTGGTGGGAAAAGCAATTACAGAAACAGCCTTCCAGACCTTGGGACGCCTGGGCCGTTCTGGCACAGGTGTGCGTATCCACAGGACTCCTTGGCGTGTTACATAAACCTAGGGTCCTGGGCGTCCAAGAGAGGGGGAGCTCCAAGGAGGAGGCAGTCGACTAATTCATCAGTTAGAGGCTAGAGCTAGTTTTAGTTTCATTCATTTTGCAAAAATTTTTTTAAGTATCCTGATTGTCGTGGTACAGTTCATATTGGCCACGTTCGTATGCATAGAAAAAAAGATGAAAGAAACCACAATAGCAACAGAGGTTATGTTTGAGTATTGAGATTATACATGATTTTTATTATCTTTTTAAATGCTACTGTATTTTCCAAAATTGCAACAATAAGCATATATCCCTTTGCTTTTTTGTTTTGTTTAGTTGTAACAAAAATATTTATTTTTCCCATATAAAGGGTGTACCGTGGTATGTTACTGTGATTTTTTAATTTTTTATTATTATTTGTTTTTAAACATTTTTTTTAAAAGATTTTATTTTTTTCCTTTTTCTACCCAAAGTCCCCTGCTACATAGTTGTATATTCTTCGTTGTGGGTCCTTCTAGTTGTGGCATGTGGGACGCTGCCTCAGCGTGGTTTGATGAGCAGTGCCATGTCTGCGCCCAGGATTCAAACCAGCGAAACACTGGGCCACCTGCAGTGGAGCGCACCACTCGGCCACGGGGCCAGCCCCTTTTTTATTATTTTTAAAGACTTTATTTTTTCAGAGCAGTTTTAGGTTGACAGCAAAATTTAAAGGAAGGTACAAAGATTTCCTATATCCTCTTGTCCCAACTCACGCATAGCCTCCTCCTTTGTCAGCATCCTCTACCAAAGTGGTACGCCTGTTAGAACTGATGAACCTACACTGTCACACCATTATCACCCAAAGTCCACAGTTTACATTAAGGTTCACTTGTGTTGTACATTCTCTGGGTTTGGACAAATGTATAACGACACGTATCCATCATTATAGTAACATAGGGAGTATTTCTACTGCCCTAAAAATCTTCTGTGCTCCACCCATTCGTCCCTTCCTGCCCTCCCCACCACAACCCTTGGCTACCACTGATCTTTTCACTGTCTCCATAGTTTGCCTTTTCCAGACTGTCATAGAGTTGGAATCATACAGTGTGTGGCCTTTTCAGCTCTTCAGATTGGCTTCTTTCACTTAGTCATATGTATTTAAGGTTCCTCCGTGTCTTTACATGGCTTGACAGCTCCTGTCTTCTTAGCGCTGAATAATATTCCATTGTCTGGATGGACCACAGTTTATTTATCCACTCACCTACCGAAGGACCTCTTGGTTGCTTCCAAGTTTGGAAATCATGAATAAAGTTGCTGTAAATATTCATGTGCAGGTTTTTATGTGGACAGAAGTTTTCATCTCCTTTGGGTAAATACCAAGCAGCATGATTTGCTGGATTGTATGGCAAGAGTGTGTTTAGTTTTGCTAAGAAACCACCAAACTGTCTTCCAAAGTGGCCGTACCATTTTGCACTCCCCCTAGCAATGATGAGAGCTCCAGTTGTTCTGCATCCTCATCAGTGGTTTTTTAAATACAAAAACTTATAAGAGGAAACAACACAAAATTCCTCAACTCTAACATTATTATTTAAAAAAATAATAATAAATGCACGCACTTGGTAAAATGTCAAACATTTTAGGAAACTATAAAATTAAAAGAAAAAAATCTCTCTGCTCTTTTTCCAGTCCCTCTAGATAAAGCTAATCCCCATTACACACACTTTCTTGTGTGTATGCAACAAGAAAAATGTATTAGGTATCTCTCAGCACATACATTAAATATTTCTTTCCATTACATTTCTTCACAAAATGTATCATAATATATGCAAACTGTCTTGCTCCTTGCTTTCTTCACCCATCTGGAGATCTTTCTAGATTACCATATAGACATAAATCTTATTCAAGAGGCTAAGTAGAATTCCAAGGATGGACGTTCCAGACATTATTTATCTGCCTCTGTCTGTAAACATTTAAATTATTTCAACTTTTTGTTATAAATATTGCTGTAATAAACATTCTTGTACCTATCTTGGCATATTTTTATGATCATATCTATAGGATATATTCCTAGCAACAGCATTGCTGGGTCATCTTCCAAAATGACCAGGTTACGCCCAACGTGGGGAGGGGTCATCTGCCCACCACAAGACGTGCCAATAGTTGAGAGGCAAGGTGATAGGAGAGAAAAGGCTTTTTATTACAGCTTGCTAGCAAAGGGAAAGATGGCCAACTAATGTCTGAAAGAATCGTCTCACAGAACAAAGACTACAGGCCAGTTATATAGGGGACTGGTCTTTGGTGGGGGAGGCATCTTGTCACTGGATGGGGACCTCCATCTGATCTCTGGGTGGGGGTAGACTTCTAGTCTTAGTTCCTGATAGTCCTTTGTTTTACTGGACATGCATCAGAGAATGGAGCAATGCCCTATACCCTGATCTTTCAGTTGTCATTGTTGATGGCTATCAGCATAGACTCTCTGCGTGGGGGTCATCACATTCCTAAGGAACTCAAAACAACAAAGTTATCAACTTACAGCAGCTGGGAGGGGTCACAAAATCTAGAGCGCATGTCTGGGTTGGTTAATCAGGGGTCATTCAGAGTTACAGTACGGTTTCATTTTTTTTAAGATTTTATTTTTTTCCTTTTTCTCCCCAACGCCCCCTGGTACATAGTTGTATATTCTTCGTTGTGGGTCCTTCTCATTGTGGCATGTGGGATGCCGCCTCAGCGTGGTTTGATGAGCAGTGCCATGTCTGCGCCCAGGATTCGAACCAATAAAATACTGGGCCGCCTGCAGTGGAGCGCGTGAACTTAACCACTCGGCCACGGGGCCAGCCCCATATGGTTTCTTTTCTACAATATGGCTTCCCTTATGTCAAAATCTTGTGTTGGGCTGGTGTCAACTCCACCAGTTATACTCTCACCCATGGTAGGAGAATGAATTATTTTCCTCACTGTCAACACTACTGTGCATTATCACACTTTAAAATTGTTGCTAATACTCAATACTGTTGGAGAAAAATGATATCTGTATTTGTTTTTTTTTTTAAAGATTTTATTTTTTTCCTTTTTCTCCCCAAAGCCTCCCGGTACATAGTTGTATATTCTTCGTTGTGGGTCCTTCTAGTTGTGCCATGTGGGACACCGCCTCAGCATGGTTTGATGAGCAGTGCCATGTCTGCGCCCAGGATTCGAACCAACGAAACACTGGGCCGCCTGCAGCGGAGCACGTGAACTTAACTGCTTGGCCACAAGGCCAGCCTCTGTATTTGTTTTTATTTGCATTTTAAAAATTATTAGTGGGTTTGAGCTGTTTTCCCCTCTCCCTCTCTCTGTGACTTGCTTATTCTTATCCTTTACCCATTTTTCTATTGAGGTCTTGGTCTTTTTTATGCTCATTAGTATAAACTCATAGTAAATTAGAAATTTGCTGTCAGTTTGTCACATGTGTTATAGCTATTTCCCCTACTTCGTCATTTCCTTTTTACTTCATTTACCGCCTATTATGCTACGCAGATGTTTTTTAATTTTGTGCTCAAATTTATTTTTACTTGTCTTTCTGATTTCTGAGTGCATTAGTTTTGTAATTAAAAATAATTCAGGTTGCTCGTGTGTGTGTGTGTGCACATACACACATGTGCATGCATGTATTTAAAGTTTTTTCTTGTTTTTTTCTTGCTATCTTTATAATTAGTCTTTACTTCTAATATCTTGGGGGACACTGAAGATTATGGAGCTAGATTCTCTCTAAAACACGCCCTGTCTCAAGCCACTCATGCTTCTGTGTCTTGGCAGGCACAGCCCCACACTGGGGCCGCCTCCCAAGTCATTCTGTTCAGCCCAGGGCACCCTTGTGTCTTCCCAGAAATATCCTTGAATAGAGCAGTTCAGAATAGGGCATGGGAACTGGCTGAAGGCTGTAAATCCATTCTCCTCATTCTTCTTGGCACGAAGGGGCTGGAGCAGCCCAGGACAGCACAGGACAACTGAGACAGAGAAAAGCCAGCATCCCCAGGAGCAGCACAGGGTCCAAAGGGCATACTAAATACTAAATACAAACCACTCGGGAAAAACAGGAAAAGATACCGGCCTTGGTGGTGGGGGTGGGGGCAGGGGGCGGTGAAAAAAATTCCGTTCTAAACAAACAAAAAAATCCTGCTCTATCTCTTCTTTTTCCACAGGCATGTGACACGTGATACTTAATTTCACAATTGTTCAGTGACTGCTGTGGACTGAATTTCACTCTTCCCTCGTTAAAATGTTCCCCTGATCTCATTCTCTAGTTCTCTTCCTGTCTGGGCATTCCTACTGTGAGCCCCCTTGGTCTTTTCCTTCGCTTTAGGCCAGTCTCACAGCATCCTACGACACTGTCCACTTAAATGGCCTTTTCCCAATCACATTTACTGGCCCTGGCTCTGCGGCATAACTAGCAAAAATGACACACCCACTTCGCACAACCAGAAAAGACTCCCCTCTCACTCTGACATCAAGGAAGTAGGTTGGATTAAGCTATGGTGGGGGTCTTGGGTAGGGGGAGTTACCTCCTGCATCCTCAGGGCCCAAAGGCCCCTCTACCTCAATGCCCTGGCCTCATCTGCTCAGGGGTCATTGACCCTGATCTGGACCAGGTATGAAAAGCCGGTTCTGCCCATCCCCATCCTTATCATCTCATCAACTCTAATGACCTGGAAGCTCCACCAACGCCTTGGCTGGAGCATTCCTTGGGGCAAGGTCTCTTCTTGCTCAGCATTCGAAGACAAGTAGCGACACAGGTCGTTTCTGCCTGTCCAGTTTTTCCTAATAGGCCTTCAGTCTCCGGATTGGAGACGCTGCCTTTTTTGTGGGGTTATTAGTAAGGAAAGATGGGAGCCAGATCCAACCCCCCCCTCACTGGTGGGGCCAGGGCTGGGCCTGTGGTTTAGACTCAGCCAACCAAGGTGGAACCTTGAGAGGAAGACAGGCAAATGGAGACGGCTGTAGTATCACCAGTGCTCACGGGGCGGGCAGGCCAGACTGTTTCTGCTGAGATCGTTGCTGTGGTTTTGGGGGCCTTATCCTCTCGTTCTTGCTTCCCAACTGTTCTCAAGCCTGGTCCCTTCAGCTCCCACTTACGCTGTGAGTTCCCTGATATTCTTTCAATAAGTCCCTCTCACTTAAGTTAGCCAGAGTAGTTCTCTGAAGCTGTTAACCAAGAATGCTCACTGGTAGAACAGAGTCTCTGTCACCCCTGTGGTTTGGCCAATGGAGAAAGGAATCACTTGCAGGGGCAGCCCTACTCACTGAACCGGGCTGTGCTTCTAGGCTTGCCTGCTCTCCCAGGCTGGTCTTAGGGCACTGGCTTGGGTACCAGAACCACTAGGCCACGAATTGGTCTTAAATGTGACTTGCTCTCTATCTAAACCTGGGACGGTTGACATTGGCCAGGACCCGCTTCCCAGAGAATCAGGCACAGGGCAGAGATGGCTGGCTCCAGGATTCTCCTGTGACTAGATAGTGCCAGTTTCTTGTGGTTGAGGGTTGGCTTGGGATAGGAGCTGAAGTAAATGAACTCTTGGGCTGCTAGAAAGTTTCAACAGTGCCCCAGCAACCAAACAAATCTTTCCCCTTTTGTGTAAATTTCCATTCCCAGTGAGGATGGAAATGTGGGGAAACAAATATTTGTTAATACAAGAATTATCATCCTCAATCACTTTGCAGACCTCATGTTCTAGGAATGCTGACCGCTGGAGAGGTGGCGGTCAGCAGCGCTGCATCCAGCGGCTTAGCGCAGACTTCTCAGGCTGGCCTCGAGGTGGTGCTGTTTGCATGTGGGCAGTGTAGGCTACCAAGTTAAGATGCCACCAGGGATACTGCAGCATTCAAGAGCTGAACCTCACTTTGCATCTTTATAGTTGCATTAATTAAAGGAGTTAATTCGTGAAAAAAGGGTGAAATTCAAATAATCTTCGGAGTGGTGCAGAGAACTTTCTAAGAATGACACAAAACTGAGAACCTATAAAAAGACAAGATCGACAAATTTGATGGCATGGAAATCGTCATATTTCTATATCAAAAAACAGCAAAAAAAAAAAAAAAAGAACAGCAAACTGAGAAAAATAGTAACAACTACTGTGACAAACGAACCAATCATTTTCTTAACATACAAAGAGCTCTTACAAATAAATTCAATTTAAAAATGGGGAGAAGAGATAATCAGTTCATAGAAAGGAGATTAAAAACACCAATAAAGCCGAAACATTTCTCAAATACTGATGAAATGGAAATTAAATTTTCATGAAAACGAAATGAAATTTAGATGAAAATTAAAACTACAAGTACGGTCATTTGTGTGTGCCTCCAATAATTGTCCCTACAAACGTACCCAATTGTTCTATCACAGACCACTAAGGTTGTCTTTCTCCCCTTATATTTCCCTCTTGGGTTTCCAGGCTTCTCACCTGCTGTCATACCGTGTGGAGGCACCATTTCCTCAAGAGCATCGACCGTGGGAATCCCATCTGTGGGGCCAATCTTCCCTTCTCCCCTCCCAGTGCTGAGATTGACAACAAGCAGCACCCTGACAAGTACCAAAATGGAGACGTCGACCAGGTGTGCTGGGCGCGGTGTCTCTGCCTAGGGAAGCGAGATGGAGCAGGCTCCACAGACGAGGGGATAGACGAGAGAATGGGAGCTCCGCGGCGCAAGAGGAGAGACAGGGCTTTCCTCCAGCCGCAGGAAGACCACGTGCGACAACAAAGTGGCGTGCAAAGGCCAGGTGCGCTTGTGAGTCTGCAAGCTGCGGGAGGGGGCCGGCTCGGGAATCCGTGCGGATTTCTTTCCAGTTCGGGGACTGCTTTCCGCCGTCGAGGGGGCCTAACAATATTACTTGTCACACAGTTCACAGCTGAAAAAGAGCTTCAAGCCCCTCCATCCAACTTTCACTTTCTATCGACAAGTACACGGAGGCCTTAAAGAAGTGAAATGACCTGTCCCAGGTCACAGCTCTGGCCAACACTGGGGACCCTGACGACCAGTCCGCGGATTTTCCTGCCTCTGGACCTCTCGCGTTCCCAAGGCTAGCAAACCCCAACTCCACTCCCCAGCTCGTGGTCCTGGTCGTCTTGGCCGACTACAACTCCCACGATGCTTTGGTCCCAGCCACCCTCCCGCGGCCTGGCTGGGGGCTGTATTGGCCAATAGGAAGGCAGAGTTTCCAGGGGCCGTTTTCGGGGGCCAATGAGCGCGGTGGGGGGCGGGCCTCTCCCGTCCATTGTTCTCGGTGCCCCTCGGGCCGGAGCCGTGGTGCATCCGGAGGGGCCGGGCCGTGGCCGGGGGCGCTTCTTCACGCGGCACGGCCGCCGGAGCAGGACTGGCCACCTGAGAGGTGAGCTCAGAGGGACAGACCTGGAGCCGCGCGGGCTAGGGGAGTAGCCCGCGGCGAGGGAATAACGGGCCTGGAGCCGGTGCGGGCAGCCCTGCGGGGGGAGGGGCGTCGGGGGCGCTGTCCGCGTCCCGCGGGGCGGGCTGCTGGGGTCTGCGCGCGCGGTGCGCTCAGCGAACGGACCCGGCTCTTCTTCCGAGCGGTGAGCCCCTTGCGCATCCAAGCGGGGCCCCGGCTTTGCACGGGGAGGCACATGGGACGACATCCCGCGCAGCTGCTTGTTTTGCAGATGGGGAAACTGAGCTTCAGCGGGGGCGTGTCTTGCCCCGGGTCAGACAGCGAATTAGCTGACTAGGAACAGTTTTCCCGGGCTCCCGAATAAGAGTTCTCTTGTACCTGTTTTGCTTTTTTGTTCTTTTCTGATCTTCATTTTAAAGAGTTTGTACTTTTAGTGCTCTTAACATTTTGTAGGATTTCTGTCCAGGTTTTTATTTTCCCCCTTGTATATGTGTTCATTTTTTAAGAGAATTGGGGTCATACTGCGTCTGTGGTTTTTCTGCCTTGCTGGTTTTGTTTTTACCCATAATTTTCATGTTATGAGAATTATCTTAAATCATTAATGATTAATAATCTTTGTCAGCATAATTTTTAAAAATATTTAAAAAATACATACTGCAGAGTGCACAGGTCTTAAATTTCATATGTCTGCTCTTGTGGAACCATTGTCAGATCAAGATACAGAACATTGCCGGCACCCCTGAAGGCTCCTTTGAGCCCCTTCTCAGTCGGTAGCCACCAAAGGTAGCCATTATTACATCAGCATAGATTTTAATACATTTTACTGTATGGATGTGCCGTAATTTATTAACCATTCCCCTGCTGCTGGGTTTTTAAGGTGTCGTCTTTTTGGCAATTAGAAACAATGCTAGGGTTGTGTGTCCTTGCAAATAAATTTCTCTTTGCAAAGATGTTTATTTTTAAAGATAAATTCCTGTGGGACCATGGCTGGATCGAAGAGTATGCACATTTTATAACTTTTATATATGGTAATAATGCAGTTCAGATCCTGCCTTCCTTCCAATGAGGCTCAAAGTGCCTTGACATCTGATCCATTGTTAATCCTTACGATGTTCCGATGTCCCGGTAAGACACGAAGGATGTGTGTTATATCTGCTTGTTAGATGGTCAGTGAGGTTGAGTGACTGAGTTGTATGTTAGGTCAGGGTCAGTCGCTCTGCAGACTGAGGGCAGGATAACTCAGTCCTGGGTCTTTTGGAAAGAAAGTGCTGTATTTTTTTGTACTTGTGATTCTTCTTAACTTCTCTTGCCACAGAGAGATACGTTTTCAGGAATAAGCCATTTTTCCTTTAAGAGGGACAGGAAACTTGTGTTGACTTGCGGATGTAGGAGCCGCTTGGTGGCCTGTCCTGGGCTGCTATGAGTTAGGTCGTTTAGGACAGTCTCCTTATTGATTCTGGTTCTCTTTCTCATTTCTCAGCAGACTACTTGTTGAAATTTGAGAAGAAAAGTGTCTTCTCAGAGAGGCTGGCTGGAGAAGACGGAAGTTCAAGACTAGAAGCCTGAGTGATTGCCCCAAGAACGTGGATGATGGCTGCAGAGATGCCCAGAGTAACCACTCCCCTGAGCCCTTTGGTTCAGGTACCTCAAGAGGAAGATGAACCGGAGGAGGAGGTCGCCACCATGATCCTGGAGGATGACTCCTGGGTTCAGGAAGCTGTCCTGCAGGAGGATGGCCCTGAGTCCGAGCCCTTTCCCCAGAGCACTGGCAAGGGCAGCCCGCACGAGGAGGTAGCGGGAGGGCCTCAGGGTGCGCTTGGCCGCCTTCGAGAGCTCTGTCGGCGCTGGCTGAGGCCGGAGGTGCACACCAAGGAGCAGATGCTGACCGTGCTGCCGAGGGAAATTCAGGCCTGGCTGCAAGAGCATCGGCCCGAAAGCAGCGAGGAGGCAGTGGCCCTGGTGGAAGACTTGACCCAGACCCTTCGGGCCAGTGGTGAGATGCTGAACCTCCTTGGGAGAGGGTGGGAGCATCCCTCAGCAGTGGAGGAGGGTGTTTGCAGAGGAGGAGAAGGTGGTGTCCAGGACAGCACTCGGGACAGCCCCATCCCTCTGCTCTGTCTGCAGGCAATTGGCACATTGTCGCCCTTTTTAATGCCCTTGTTGTGTGCAGGGACAGTTCCAGAATTTCAGCATAAGAGGAGCTTAGAGGACTATTCTTGGAGCTAAATTTGCATAGTTAGCATAGTTTTTACTTTTGTTTATTTGGAGAGGTTGGGAAGCTGATTTAGGTTATGGGGGGAGGGGCTGAAGACCCTACAAACCACCCCTTGGAACCTTCACTTGGTCATGCAATAAACATCCCAAATATTTGACGTTCCAGCAGTTAGAAAAACCAAGTCCTGTTTTTAAAAAGTGATTTTTTTATGAAACCAAGATAAAGGGCAAGTAAACCAGCTAATAACTAGGGACTTTCTGTGGTATAAGGTCGTCCTAGGCTCTTAAAAGAGTCACTTTAAGTGGGAGCTCTTTGCAGTGGTTAATAGGTTTGTCTCCTGCGTTATTAACACGTTGCGGCATCCAGGCATGCCATTTCACCAGTCTGTCTCCATTGTGGGCTTCAGTCGTAATCTCGACTCCCTTGATGACCAAATCTTTGCTTCGGGTCTACCTGTGCCCTTAGGACTGTTGAAGACCCCGTGGGAAATGGCTGCCTTGTGCTGATGAGAACTGCAGAAGTTCAGAGAAAGGAACGGGGAGAGGTGGGGATTGGTCAGGGGAGGCCTCACGGAGGGTCTGAAACTGCAGCAGGAGGTTGCAGGCTGGAGCAGAATTTGAAGGGTGCAGGGGAGGAGGAGGGTGTGGTGGCCGAGGCTCCGAGGGGGCACAGCTCATTCCTTCAGGTGACAGTTGGAGGCTGGCTGATTGCAGTGGCGGTGCTTTTAGGAAGTGGTAGGGAGTAATATGGGGGAAGGACTGGTGGAGGTTTGGGCTGGTGTCCTTGGCCTCAGCAGGCTCTTGAACTAGGACCCGGGGGCACGGGAGGAAGCTGAGTTTGGCAACAGGATGTAGGTTCGATTAGAGGCAGGAGGGCAGCCAGGAAGCCGTCTAGACACGGGGGTGCAGTGATATGGGCCGGGCTGAGGTGGGGACGTTGGGGGGCCGGGGGAGATTGAATACATGTGAGAGAAAGAACTAACAGTCGAAAGAGCGAGTGTTTGTCAGTCCCTTTCTGTGGGCCAGGCGGTGTGCCTAGCCCCTGATATGCAAAACCAGGGGAAACTTGGGCCATAATCGAGATTATCATCACCAGAGAAGTTAAGCGATTTCCTTCAGATCGTGCAGCTGGTGCCAGGCGGAACCAGGATTTGAACTCATGGGTCCGAGGACATGGCCTGTGTTCCCAAACGTTTCATCACATCCATGAGGCAAAGGGATAGTGCCCAGTGGGTGTTGTTAAGAGTGATGCAGACGTGGACTAAGACGAAGGTGACTAACTCAGGGGCGTCTCATCTGGAGGATTCAGAAGACTGGGAAGAGAAGAGAAGGAAAGGGAAGGTGTTTGGGGGCAGAGGTGGTGACAGCCCTCAGGGACTTGGGAGATATGAATAGAGCTGTCTTTTGGAGCAAGAGACTGACATTGAGGGCCTACTGTGAGCCCAGCCCGCAGTGGGCACCTTACACGTCCGTCTCACTAACAGTCCTGTGAAGTGGGTGGGACTGTCATCTTACAGATGGGAAAATGGAAGTTCAGCAAAGTTGAGCCCTTACTTGAGGTCACACAGGTGGTCAGTGGTGGGGCCAGGATTCAAGCTCCAGTCTGTTGGCTTCTACATGTTTTTGGTGGATCTTAGGTTTTATTTGAAGCAAAGTACCTGATTTTCTTTGGCCCTGAAAAATAGCTTTTAATTTTGCTCTTCCTATTTAAAAAAACAAAAACCTCTCATCCTATCTAAAAACTTGGTTCGCTTGCCTCCTGATGGATGTGACGAGTTTGTAATGAACTTGAGCATCTTCGGTCAGATACTAGGCTGAGGCCCCCAGGGTTGTTGTTCAGTTGGGGAGGTCGCAGAGCAGAGGGTCCATCTCAGACGGTGTCTCTGAGGTGATCGCAGGTGTCCACTGCGACAGCCCTCCCCACCCGGCTTGCTGCAGGGGCTTCGTGCCTGGCGTCCTTCCCCGGAAGGACTTCCCAGCCATCTTAGTCCTCTGACTTCTGCCTTGAGATCCTCTGTGTTGGTCTTCGTCTGTTTAATAAATGCTCCTGGCCTTCCTCGTGGTTGCTCCGAGGAACCTCTGCACTCGTCTTCATCGCTTCTCAAACATTTACTCAACATCAGACCACTTGGCCTCTATTCTGCTTGTCCAGCTCGGGACCTTTGGACACGTTTACCCCGCACAGGACATTTCAAGGCCTGGTTAGACAGTGGTGGTTTAATACTTGACTAGCAGTCACCTTTAGGTGCCCGCGGGTAAAGTATCTTATCATTCCAGTGAAGATTGGACCTGTATTAATAGTTGAAGCTCATCTCTGTCTGTGAGTGTTTCCCAAGGACATCCTAATCCCCACACCCAGCCCGAACTCCGGCTCTTGTGTTTCTCATCTGAACTCTTGTGGCAGCCTCCAAGTGGAACCTGCCCGCAGCCTCCTTCCCCTTCGTGGCAGCTGCTCATGCCCACCTGAGTGATCGCCTGCTAAAAATCTTCATGAGTTCCCCAGCGTCTCCAAATCAAGCGTGCCCTCCTTGTTCTACTTGGACCCCGTGGCCCTGTGTGACCTGGCCCACCCGGCCCTGCAGCCGGTCCCCTGGTCCTGTTGCTGCAGCCCCTGCTCCATTTGGACCAGGTCTTGCTGTTTCTTGAACGTAGGCTGTGCCTTCTAGCATTCTTCTGTGCTCCTGAACTTTGACGTGGAGTGGCTTTGTCCCATCCCTCTGATGATATCCTGGTCGTCCTTTGAGCGTACAGGCTTGGGGACCCACTCCATAAAGCCGTCCTTACTTCTGGTCCCTCTTCCCTGTCCTCACTTCCACCCACCTGGGAGCATCTTGATCGCCTCTGCCAGAAGCCGTCTCCCTCAGAACATTCGGATTCCCCTTCTCTTCCGACTTTTTATCATATTCCATCTTGTTTTCTATTTGTATGAATCCTTGTCTTATTTCTTTTAGAACCTGTAAAATCCCAGAAGACAAGGAGCCTGTCTTTTTTCTTTTTCTTTCTATATTCTTCTTTTTTTTTTTTCAGCTCACATAGTACCCAGCGCAGTGGCCTACACATAATGGGAACTCAATAAGCATCGTTGGGATGAGTCAAAGGATGCTTCCCACCTTCCTGCAGGTGTGGGAGGCTCCCCTGCTCAGTCTGTGAAGGAGGCGGACAGAGCTGCTTGGTCCCAGGCTCATCTGCCTTTCACTGAGAAAGCCTCGCTAAGCTTTTCTTTTTAAAACAAAAAGAGGTCATGCCCACATTTGGGAGAGCATAGCCAGGATACTTGTGAATCGGGGAAGGGAGGATGGGTGAGACTCAGCTTGGATCGGGGAGGATGCTCCAGCCGGTAGGCAAGTCAGGCAGCTTAGTCCAGCAGCGAGCACTTACTCCTGGCCTGCGGGGTTTCTGTTCTTAGAAGCTCCCATGTTAATCCTTTGTTTATATTCAGCAAACCCAGTGAATACTATCACACTTATGCTGTTAACAAAAATATTATTACAAATAGAGAACATGTTTCTGAGTATGGCGGTACGTGCCATTCCCATTTGTCAGATATCAGAGGCTCCCAGATATCCTCCCTACCTGGCCTAGTAGGTGGCCTTTTCCACTTGGTGTCGTCCAGCCCAACTGCAGGAATGGCGGTGGGACCGACAGTATTTACTTAGGACGAGCTTTGGGTTTGGAAACCTAGGGGACGGCCGATCCACACTCCAGGGGAGGACATTTGCCTGAAAGGCTGTCGAGAGGGGGAGCTGGTCACATCCATATACTCCAGTGACTAAGTGACAGAGAAAACGGAGCTGTTGAGGGCCACCATAATGCCACAGTAGGCGTTACTGGTCCTGTGGAGACCACCTCTCCCGTGATGGGGTCTTTCGGTTGAGATGAGCTTGGCCCACAGAGCTCATGCTGGGCAGTTGTGTTTTCAGCCTGTGTTTCACAGGCACATTGACAGATTATTTATGAAAAGCGTCACTTATCTCTATGACATGTTACAAATTACCAACATAAAAACCAGAACACTTCCTTTTTTTTTGTTGTTGGTGATCTGAGGAATGACAACCCAGATTTTCCAGAACAATCCTGAATATACAATATTTGTTCTTGTAAATCATGAAAATGTCTCAAATTCTAGGAGTTGGCAGCCAAACCGTACCTCTCAGACTGTCCCACATCAGTGAGTGGCCTGGGGCCGGAAGTCATTTCTGAAGTTGTAGGGCTCCATTTTGGTTCAGCAAGTAGAGTCGCTGTAGGATTGAGACAGCCTGTCCCCAAACTGTTCTCTGATTGCTCCGCCCAGGTTCATCCCACTTTCTGTATGAGGTAAGCAGAAAATATCTTAAGAGCTGGAGGCCAGTGGACTCATCCACAGCGGCCTCCCCGCCATAACCCCAGACCAGTGTGGTTACAACAACAGAGTGAAAGGGGAAATGCTCCTCTCTTAACAGATACATTTCATCTCATAGAAGCCCCTGTCACCCAAAAAAGAAACTGCTGACACCAGAGGGGAGCAAAGGGGAAATTCGTGGGCTTAGAAGTGATAAATTCCTGGGCTGGCCTGGTGGCACAGCGGTTAAGTGTGCACGTTCTGCTTCGGTGGCCTGGGGTTCGCCGGTTGGAATCCCAGGTGTGGACATGGCACCGCTTGGCAAGCCATGCTCTGGTAGGCGTCCCACATATAAAGTGGAGGAAGATGGGCACGGATGTTAGCTCAGGGCCAGGCTTCCTCAGCAAAAAGAGGAGGATTGGCAGCAGTTAGCTCAGGGCTAAACTTCCTCAGGAAAAAAAAAAAAAAAGTGATAAATTCCTGACGTATAAATCCTCTGAGCATTGGTGCGGTGCATGGTCCCTGGACCAGCCCTATCAGCATCATCTGGAAATGTGTTAAAAATGAAATTCCTGGGCCCCGCCCCAGACCTGCTGAACCAGAAACTTGAGGTGGGGTTCGGTTCTCGGCTTTAACAAGCCATCCAGGGGATCCTGATTCAGTCTCCAGTTTGAGATCCACCACCCTAGACCTCTGGTTCTCAAACTTGGCCACACGTCGGAATCTCTTGGGGTGCTGGAGCCCACGCCCAGGGATTCTGGTGTACTGATTCAGTTGGCATGGGGTGTGGCCCAGACAACGGACTTTTGAAAGCTCCCCAGGTGGTTTTAAGATGAAGCAAAGTTTAAAAACCACTGCTGTAGAGCCTCGTTACTCAGAGTGTGGTCCGTGGACCAACATCGGTATCACCTGGGAAGAGCGGCAGCTTAACCTCCCCCCAGCCCCACTGACGCCGAAGCTGCGCTTAACGAGATCTCCGGCTGATTCGTGTGCACTCCTCAGTTTGGGAAGCGCTGCTCTAGGCTGGAGGGCAGTGGAGGTTGTCAGCTTCAAACCTCCTCCTGTCCGGCAGTTGAACCAAAGAGTCCCAGCTGGCCTCTCCAGCTGTCCTCAGCATCTCCTGGCCTTCGGTGGCACAGGCAACAGGTTACCCATTCTGAGCTCGCTGCCCCAGCAAAATGCCCCCCGATGACAACAAACAAACATGCTTCTTTCATTTTTCTTCAGAAGGGGAGTAGAGAGAGTTGGGGGATTGTAAGGGTCTTTGTCTTTTTAAAGCTGCAATTCTCAGCTTCAAAACAAAATCACTTTTAGTTCACTTAGATATTGGAAATGTACGCCACACAGAAGCCTTGGAGAGATGTCACATTATAACTGTCAAGTGCTTGGCAACCGTTCATTTAGCTGAGAACAGAGCTCATTGCTGTTTTTCTCAGCGGCTCATCTTTCAAGCAGCCAGAGTTCAGGTGGAGCAGCGTCCCCGGTCACTCAGGCGGGAGCAGGTTCCCGCCAGGCTTCTCAGGACCGCGCTCCGGTGGGAGCCCCGACTTGGGCTGAAGCTGTACCAGAATCACTTCTGTATTTTCTTTTATTTTTATTTTATTGTTTTGAGGAAGATTAGCCCTGAGCTAACACCTGCCAATCCTCCTCTTTTTGCTGAGGAAGACTGGCCCTGAGCTAACATCCATGCCCATCTTCCTCTACTTTATATGTGGGACGCCTGCCACAGCATGGCATGCCAAGCGGTGCCATGTCCACACCCGGGATCCAAACCGGCGGACCCCGGGCCACTGAGAAGTGGAACATGCGCACTTAACTGCTGCACCACCGGGCTGGCCCCACTTCTGTATTTTAGACCGGTGGCTCTGACCGTGGTGTTGAGATGCAGCAGTGTGTCACAATCAGGTGGGGGGGACTTACAAGAATTTTGAGCCTAACCCACACTAAAGCGCCAAAGTTTGTGAGCAATTTCATTGTTTTAAATAAATTACAGTAAGTTCAGTTTGAGCCCCATATTGACATCAGCTTTGCTCACACATTCTGATATTCTTTCTAGCATGGGAGAGAAGGAGGAGGCTCCTGGCCAGGCAGGGGGACACGCACGCTTCCCTGAACAGCCGGGAATCTGCGGTGCACCCGAGTCCAGAGTGGGTGTCGAGGGTGGGGAAATACAAGAACCGTTGGTTTAGGCCTACGCACGACTGCAGGTTTGGATCACTAACCGATGAGGGAAGAGGTCCTGTGGCAATTAAAGAGTCGTTCAGTGAATGGCGTTCGGACAGTGCTCTCAGCATTTTGAAGAGACTAAAATTGGATCCCTGCTTCATAACTCACACAGAAATAGATCGTTCTTCACAAGTTGCACAAAAATAAATTCCAAATGGATTGTAGGTCATTCTGTAAAAGATCTGGAATGATACGTAGGAGAATACTTTTGTAATCTTGGGGTGGGGTGGGACTTCTTGAGTGAGACAGAAATCTTCAAAGCTAGTTTGGACTCATGAAAACACGAAAAAAGTCCTTTATATAAAAAAGAAACTGTGAACGAAGTTAAAAGACAGTGCACAGACTGGGAGGAAATATTTGCAACAAAGTCTGCAGTGTGGCAGATAAGAGTCAAATCCCTGATCTATAAGGGCTTCTGCAATTAGTAAGAAAGGTCAACCTAGTGGAATAAAAGATAAAAGGTATGAACAGACAACTCAGAAATGAAGAAATACAAATTATAGCTGTAGGAAAGATGTTCATTATTATCAGAGAAATACCCATGAAAGCAAGATACTGTTCTTTTGCCTGTTAGACCATCAGAAATTTAATAGTGTTTCTAAGAATTCTCTGCCTTTCTGAGCATTTGTTTCTTTAACTTTCTAAAATTAATTTCAGAGTTTTTCTAGTAGGTGATGTGTCATGTATTTTAAATTTGATAGAATACATAAAATCCTATATAAGAGCCATAAATTCTTTTTTTGTTGTTAGGGTAAAATATATATAACGTAAAATTTGCCATTTTAACCATTTCTAGGTGTACAGTTCAGTGGCATTAACTACATTCTCTTTGTTGTGCAGCCATTACCACCATCCAACTCCGGAACTTTCTCGTCTTCCTGAACTGAAACTCTGTCCCCTTTAAACACTAACTCCCCACTCCTCCTCCCCTTAACCTCTGGCACCAGCTGTTCTGCTTTCTTTCTCTGTGAATTCGCTCTAAGTACCTTACGTAGGTGGAATCATAGAGTATTTGTCCTTTAGTGTCTGGCTTATCTCACTGAGCATAGTGTCCGCAAGGTTCATCCATGTTGAAGCATGTGTCAGAATTCCGTTCCTTTTTAAGGCTGAATAATATTCCACTGTATGTAGAGACCACATTTTGTTTATCCATTTATCTTTTGACGGACATCTGGGTTGTTTTCAGCTTTTGGTTATTATGACTAATGCATGAACACGGAAGTAAGAATATGTGTTCGGGTCCCTGCTTTCAGTTCTTTTGGATGCGTATCCAGAGGCGGAATTGTTGGATCATATGATATTTCTATATTTAATTTTTTGAGGAACCACCGTGCTGTTTTCCACGGTGGCTGCACCATTTTACATTTCCACCAGCAATACATAAGGGGAGAACCATATATCCTTTGAAGTCTGTCTCAGTGACAGATTTTTGACAATCTGTTTATACTTCCCCAAACCTGAAGTTAGTCACAGACAAGTATATCTGGCTGTCTCTCTGAGTAGGTGGGTAACTAAATGTTATATCCAAGAAGAACGAGCTTGTTAACTTGTTTACAGTGATGCATATGAATAAATACAATGGATCAATATTGTATAGAGAACTGTTAAGGTCAGTTAGAACAGCATTCCCATCTTGGCCACTGTCACCTTCTCAGAGGGGCGCTCCCTGTCTACAGAATCTGAAGGCGCTCTCCAGTTATTTGCTTTCCCATCACCCTGTTTTATTTCCTTCACAATATTTACACTGTCTGAAAATAGACAGTGTCATCTGAATAAACAGTGTGCATTATGTGAGATTCATTAACGTTTAAACTGCACAGCATCGTCCAAAACCCTTGTTTTAAAGTCTTTGCATACGTAAGGGGACGTCTTCCCTACTTCAGTAGTTTTAGGGAGATGAAAACATTTAGAAAATGAGACCTTTCTTTCCTATTTCCTTAATGCCTGTCTCATCTCTGAGTTTTCTCTCCTGGAGATCGGACCTTCCAGCCACTCGCTCATGAGCCTGCTTCCTCAGAAGCCCGCCTGCCTCCATCCAGTCACATCCACAAAATACGCTCCTCTTGAAGTCTTGAAATAGGAAACACTGTTTCTAATGGTGAGGTTCCTTTTTTAAGAAAATTCCCAGCTCCTACCATCTCCTCCCGTCTCCACTCATAACGTTGGGGAAGCTAGTCCCCTTGTATCTGAAGCGAACCAGTTTCTGAGTTTTCACTTTCTGCTTGGCCGCCAATAGATAAAGGTGGGAGTTGCCTGCAGTCGACTGTACTCTGCTTTGTCCTCTCGATGTCACTGGGGCCGGACTGTCTCTCGAGGAGGAGCTTGGAAGGGGTGAGGATCCCTTCCCAGCTCAGTGATTTTTTCCCATTTGGAGGCCCTTGTGAAGGCAGATGACCTGGAGGGCCACTCTTTTCCGTCCTTTGGAATAGCTCGTGTGCCTGCCTGTTATCAGAGATCAACTTTGAAAGAAACCTCCTGTGGCCTTCCCTGGAATATAAGAGTCTGGCGTCTTTGTCTGCGTAGAGGAGGATGGGACTGGTCCTTAGGCAGCAGACAGAAAGAGGGTTATTGGATCTGGATTCCGCTCAGAAGGGCCTCTGTAATGAGCTGATAGATTATCACATTTAAAGGCTCCCAGCTTAGAAAGGAATTCTCTTGTATTTTTGTCTGATAGGTCCATACTGATTTTTTTTTCACATTTAAATCTTTGATCTATTTGGAATTTGTCTTAATATGGGTCCAACTCCGGTTTTTCCATTTGGCCTAACTAGTTGTCCTAGCATCACTTACTGATTATTCTGTCTTTTCTCCATGGATTTGAGAAGCTACCCTTATCGTATGTTAAATTCCCATAGTTGTTATATAATTTTTTTTTTCATTCCACTGGTCTATCCATGTGCCACCTGTATTAAATTCTGAATTCATATGTCCATTGAGTCTTTTTCTGGAGCTTTTGTTTTGTTTCATTGGCTTATCTATTAATGTTTTAATTATTGAAATTTTATATTATGTTTTAACAGCTGATAGAGTTCTTTTCCTCCCCACCCCTCTGATTTCAGTCAATTGTCTCCCCCCATTAGTATTAATTCCGATATAATTGACATAGAATATTGTATTAGTTTGGGGCCAGCCCCATGGCTGAGTGATTAAATTCGTGCTCTCCACTTTGGTGGCCCAGGGTTTTGCCGGTTCAGATCCTGGGCGCGGACAAGGCACCACTCATCAGGCCACACTGAGGCGGTGTCCCACATGCCACAACTGGAAGGACCCACAACTAAAAATACACAACTATGTATCGAGGGGCTTTGGGGAGTAGAAGGAAAAATTTAAAAAATCTTAATATTGTATTGGTTTAAGGTATACACCGTAATGATTTGGTATATGTATATATTGTGAAATGATTACTACAGTAAGTTTAGTTAACATCCATCACCTCACATAGTTACAAATTTTTTTCTTGTGATGAGAATTTTTAAGATCAACTTTCTTAGCAACTTTCAAATATACAACAATACAGTATTATTAACTATACTCACCATGCTTTACATTATATCCCCAGAATTTATTTTATAACCGGAAGTTTGTACCTTTTGACCACCTGCATCCATTTCACCCACCCCTCAGCCCCTGCCTCTGGGAACCACCCTCTGTTTCTATGGGTTTGTTTTTTTACGTTCCACATGTAAGTAAGATGATATGGTATTTGTCTTTCTCTGTCTGACTTATTTCACTTAGCATAATGCCCTGAGGGTCCATCCATGTTGATGCACATGGCTGGGACTTCCTTCTCTTTTTATGGCTAAAAAATATTGCATTGTATATATATCTCACATTTTCTTTATCCGGAATCCAAACCGGTGAAACCCTGGGCCGCTGAAGCAGAGCGCGTGAAGTTAACCACTCGGCCACGGGGCCAGTCCCTAGCTTGTTTTCATATCTTGGCTATTCTAAATAATGCTGCAGTGAACATGGGGTGCAGATATCTCTTCAAGGAGGTGATTTTGTCTCCTTAGGATATAGACGCAGAAGTGGAATTACTGGATCGTACGATAGTTCAATTTTTAACTTTTTGAAAAATCTCCATACTGTTTTCCATATTGCTGTACCAGGTTACGTTCCCACCAGCAGTATATGAGCGTTCCCTTTTCTCTACATCCTTGCCAACACTTATCTCTTGTAATAATCTTAATGTTTATTTTTGTACTATTAAAGACACGTATATTTCAGTTACTACATGATTTGCCAATTTTAATGATATCTTTTGAACTCCAAGGTATTACAGATGAGGCAGTCAACAAACATATCCCGTAGCCCACCGTCTTCCTCCAGCCCCAAGCTTGATGAGAGCGTCATTTCTACATCGCTGTGTAACATTTACCTTCTCTTTCATCATCCTAACCGCTGTGGTAGTTCTAGTCTTGTTCTGAAGTTAGATGTCTCAAGACTTCCTCCTCAATCCTTTTGCTCTAGGATTCCCTTTCTCTCTTGGTTGACTGAATTCATCTCTTGTCGTTTCCTCAAGAAGAGACCACGGGAACAGTATTCTGTGAATTTGTGTATATTCAAAGCTGTTTGCCTGTAAACTTTATACTTGAAGGACAGTTTTGTTGGGCATAAAATCCTTAGCATACATCTTCTTTTCTTGCCTGTCTTGGAGCTGTTGCTGCCCTGGCTGCAGACCTTGAATGTTACTGTGGAGAAATCTGAGACCAGTTGGTTTCCCTCCCCGAGATAAGTGGATCTTTTTGCCTGTGGTCACCTGTCTCATTATTCATCACCCTGGGTTAGTTTTCCTTGGCACACAGTGTACCTTTCAAGGGTTCTTATGTCTTTGTAGATTATACTTGGAGTATTTATTCCTTTCCTCTGATTTAGTTTCCTTTTTTAAGAACTCCAATTATATGTTTATTGATTCTCCTTTTGTCTGCCTTCTGTTTCTATCGTTCGCTTTAATCCTTTTGACCCCTTTCTTCGTTTCCGTTTCATTTCTCTGCTTTTCTCGTTCTAGTCCTCCTCTGTGCTTTCCAACGTGCCTATTTTTCTTTGTGCTGCTTCCCATTTTGTCTTCATTTCTCTGGATTTTCCCCTCCTTTCCTGACTTCTGCTGGCTCCCATTCCTCTCTTCCTGTTCTCTCACCGTCTCTTCCTCAAGTTCTAGTTTGTGGTCTTCCTTCATAGAGGCGGGTGCTTCATTTATCTTTTCTTATGAGTGAAAAACGGTCACTTTTCTCAGTAATAATAACTCCCATGATTAACGCGTGAGAGTCAAAGGCTCTCTCCTTCTCTGCTATACAGACAGGAAGCCTCCCGCGTATGTGGCTCACCTGTGTGATTCTGCTTGCACCCTCACCTCCTTTGCATCTCTGAACCAAAGTGGCCAGCCCTGCTCACCCCAGTCCCCAGATGCCCTTGCTCTTGAGGGTGAGTCCCTGACCTGCACGTGGTGATTTTCTGCCTGAGCTTGTTGAGATCTGCCCCTGTGTAACGACCCCCCTCTATCCATGCTTGCTCTCTTTGCACCCTCCCTCATTGACTTCTGTCTAGTCTCTGCTGGTTTTGAAGCCCTTACTTGTGTTTTGGTGTCTGCAAATTAACCTTCCTCCTGATCTCACTGAAAATGCAGTTTGAGTTTTTGTTTGTTTTCCCTATTGCTTCTGAGCTCACACCAGAACGTACCAGTTCTTCTGACTTTCAGGCAGGGACGAACCTTATTAGCTAACGTCCCTATTCAGAAGAGAATAGTTACTAAAATCATCAAAGAAATGTCGTTGGTGATGTTAGCTTGAAGAAAATAAGTCAGAGCCCCAGCCTGGAGGTCCTTATGGAAGAGATATGATAGCTAAACTCGGTGCTAGAAACTTGCAAAACACCGTCTTGCAGGATGTGGAAGCAGCACAGAATTGCTGGTCCTAGTCAAGTGGGAGCTTGCATGTGCCCCTCGTGCCTACAGCGTCCCCTGCAGATCTGGGAGAGGGGGCCAGTGGGCAGTTACATGAGCCCCCAGGTTACCAGCAGCACGTGTGTTAGTGTGAGCATGAAATGCCTATTTGTAAGTTTAAATACGGTCGTGTATTGACAACAGCCATGAGTGGAAACCCAGTTCTAACTGGGAGAGGCAAGCCAGATTTTATCATGTGCATAAATGGAAATTTACATTAACTTACAGTAATAATCAGTGAATCAAGCATCTAACCTTAAACGGTTTCTTAGCATTAATAATGGAAATGTCACTAGGACTCTATGTAATTATTTTGCTAATTGTCTTCCTTGCTGTGGGTGGAACTGCTTTCTCAGGGGGTCTGATGTTAGGTCTTAGGAATAATCAGGCTATCATCTTTGTCAATAAAAGCATCAATTTCTATATACAGAATTCCAAAAAAGTTTTTGAAGACACCTCATAGAACTAGAGCATAAAGAAATTATAGTGAAAAAGAAAATAATAGGAGGAAAAAATGACACAAAAGAACACAAATTGCATGCTGTGAAAACATCCAGTATTTTGGCTCTGAGCTTTTGGCTCTGAGCTTCCAGCCAGGCAAGGCAAAGAGGGAGCCATGATCAGGAGCATGAGGCCGACAAAGATTGCTCAGAACAGTGGCTCTTTTCCATATTTCACTCAGAGGGAAAATTTCCTCTTTTTCTGGCTCATCAAGAGGACAGTGTGTAGTATAAACAATGTCGTCCACAACTTCCTGGCAGCGTTAGCGTTCCTGACAGCCATTAATTTCTAATGACACTTCTTAGACTTCTCCGTGTCAGCCAGAGCCATTAAACCGAGAGTTCCGTGAACGTAGTTCTGCCGGAGTCAGAACAATGTGTTCCAGGCTCTCAGTTCTCTGCTGTTCTGGCTCAGTCCTGGGGTAGATTTGGGAGTCTCTCGTCTCAGGAACGGGATGCATCTTCTTCCAGCCATCGTCCCTAATGATTTCTTTCGCCCAGACGTTTGATAAGTGTTGGGCAGTAGAGAGTTCGAGGTTTTGGAAGGTAGCTATTTTGTGTTACCATTGGGGGAGCTATCTTTAGGCTCCCCCTGCAGATAAATTCGAGGGCTTTTTTAACTGCCCACTTACTCGTTTCCAGTCATCTGTTTAGACACCTAGAGTCCTTGTTGCAGAGGTGTTGTCATCTTATCTGTGTCTTACTTAAATGCCAACTAATAATATTATAAACACCAGGTATATTTCATTGCATGAGATCATTATATAAACTCCTCTGAAAGGAGACCCAGCTTAGGGAAATTTCTGTGATACCAATAAAAAAACTCATTCATTCATTCATTCATTCATCAGATTTAATTCATTGCCTCCTGGATCTCAGGCGCCTTGGTGAGTGTCAGGGGTTGTTATGTACCCTGTTGCTTTCCTGTGGTTAGGATTTTCAGATTCCCACCTGACCTCATTTCCCAGTGGAGAAGCAGGTAGAGACGTAGAACCCACATCTTTAAGACCTAGAAATTCCGAGTGATTACCACAAAACTATGAGGCCTGGCGACTAGATAACCGGTTAGAAGGAAACAACTCTGATTTTTAAAAGTTTTGAAGATTCCCTAGCCTCTTTATTTGCACCAGAAGCTTGATTTTTTTAAAAGTTTTCCCTGTGGTTTCCTTTCCTCATCATTACAGGGAATTGAGTATAAATTGTACATTTTTCTTCGTTATTTCAGATTTTGAGATCCAGAGTGAAAATGGGGAGAACTCTAACCAAGACCCATTTGAGGATGTGGACTCCCATGAGATCTTCTCAGAAGCACCTGGAGGGGAGGGTGGCCAGCAGTCTGACTGGGAGAGTGACTTTGAGAGAGACTGTGGCTCCAGGCGGCCCCAGGGAAATGCCCCCGGCAAGGACCACGGGGAGACGCCACCGTCGGGCAGGGAAGTGGGACAGCTCATAGGCCTTCAGGGCACCTACCTGAATGAGAAGCCCTATGAATGTCCCCAGTGTGGGAAAACCTTCAGCCGGAAGTCCCACCTAATTACACACGAGCGGACCCACACGGGGGAAAAATACTACAAATGCGACGAGTGCGGAAAAAGCTTTAGCGATGGTTCGAACTTCAGCCGACACCAAACTACTCACACCGGGGAGAAACCTTACAAGTGCAGGGATTGTGGGAAGAGCTTTAGCCGGAGCGCCAACCTCATAACCCACCAGAGGATCCACACGGGAGAGAAACCCTTTCAGTGCGCCGAGTGTGGCAAGAGTTTCAGCCGGAGCCCCAACCTCATCGCTCATCAGCGAACCCACACGGGAGAGAAACCGTACTCGTGCCCCGAGTGTGGCAAGAGTTTCGGCAACCGGTCCAGCCTTAATACGCATCAGGGAATCCACACGGGGGAAAAGCCCTACGCGTGTAAGGAGTGTGGCGAGAGCTTCAGTTACAACTCCAACCTAATCAGGCACCAGAGGATCCACACGGGGGAGAAACCATACAAATGTCCCGACTGTGGGCAGAGGTTCAGCCAGAGCTCGGCGCTCATCACACACCGGAGGACGCACACGGGTGAGAAGCCCTACCAGTGCAGCGAGTGCGGCAAGAGCTTCAGCCGCAGCTCCAACCTGGCCACGCACCGGCGGACCCACATGGTGGAGAAGCCCTATAAGTGCGGGGAGTGCGGGAAGAGCTTCAGCCAGAGCTCCAGCCTGATCGCGCACCAGGGCATGCACACGGGCGAGAAGCCCTACGAGTGCCTGACGTGCGGGGAGAGCTTCAGCTGGAGCTCCAACCTCATCAAGCACCAGAGGATCCACACGGGGGAGAAGCCCTATAAATGCGGCGACTGCGGGAAATGCTTTAGCCAGCGCTCCCAGCTGGTGGTGCACCAGAGGACCCACACGGGCGAGAAGCCCTATAAATGCCTCATGTGTGGCAAGAGCTTCAGCCGGGGCTCCATTCTGGTCATGCACCAGAGAGCCCACTTGGGAGACAAGCCCTACAGGTGTCCCGAATGCGGGAAAGGCTTTAGCTGGAATTCCGTTCTCATTATCCATCAGCGAATCCACACAGGGGAGAAGCCCTACAAGTGCCCTGAGTGTGGCAAAGGCTTCAGCAACAGCTCCAATTTTATTACACACCAGAGAACTCACATGAAAGAGAAACTGTATTGACGTGGCAGTGAGGGGCCTGGCCTGGGAGAGGGCATTGTCACCCTGCCCCAAATAGGGTTGCCTTTGAGAAGAGCCGTTCTTCCTAAATGCTCTTTGGGGATTTTTTGCCAGAATCTTCCACCCGCTCATCCTCATTTCTAGGATGCCGTCATCTTAGTGGTCGGAGTCAGACCCCAAGAGCAGAGTGTAGGAACAGAAGGTTGGAAAGTTGGGTCTTTTCCTGTAAATTTCACAACTTGATTGGCTCCTCCTCTCCTGATCCTCTGTGCCTCGATTTCCTCTTTGGTAGGGCAAGGGGTAGTGTTTCTCCATGTGGGAGAAAAGACAGCCTGGCCACAGCCCCGCTGAGTCCTCAGAGAAATACCGGGGATCCATCAGTCGGTCTGGTGGTTTTGCTGCCACTCGTTGGGCTGGTGCCTTCACCCCGAGCTGCTAGCATTCCAGCTCCCTGCCCATGGCACAGCCAGCTCTTCCTGGCTTTGTGTCCTGGGCTTTGATTTCAGGTCAAGGTGGAGGGGCTTCTCCAGTTCTGAGTCATCCTCATGAAGGTAAAGCCCTTTTCTGTTTCTAGAAAGTCTCAGGAACACCGAAACACTATGGGCTGGAACCACTGTCCCAGTAACCTCTCCAGTTGATGAGAGTTGACACAGGGCTGCCAGGAAAGGTAAAATCGAGATTTACGTGTTTGCCTTTGTCTCTGCTTACTGTCCTATGGTAAGTCGGCTGCCAGGGGGATGCACTACTTCTTGTGGGGTTTCGTCTTTTGAGTGTGAAGTGAAGACAGAGACCTCCCAGCAGCCCACCCCCGGTGGACAGTAGCTTCTTCTCATCAACAGCGAAACAGCCCTGCGCTCTGCAGGGTGGGCTTGTGTCTCTACCCCACAGATCACAGCCCCGTTGTCATCACTCTATGCACTTGTCATTTCCCTGTTCTTAGATTTTTTATTTTATATATGCAGAGCTAGAATTCTGTCCGGTAGCCTTTGTATACTAAGAGCATTATTTTTAAGGAAGTGTTGATTTTAGGGTGCATTTGTCCCCTGGAGAGATTTGGGCTTGAATCAGGAATTGTCCTACAGGTGTCGCCCTGGATCTTGGGATGCTGCCGGGTTTTGTTCTTGTGTCTTTGGGCCTTGAAACATTAAGACAGGGGGATGACAGCAGGTGAAGGGGCTTGTTACGAGGGAAGAGGAGAGTAGATGTGTTCCCGGGAAACGTGAAACTGCCACCTCCTACACATGGAGCCTGTGCCTAGAACGGGCCTTGGTTCTTACAGGATGGATGCTCAGTATCGCCTAATAAAGTAGAGTCCCATTCTTTTCCTGAGTCTGTCTTTTAACGTGTGTTAGAAACCTGAACTTGGCTGTTAGCAAACCCACACCTCACTTCCCCGCCCCACCCGCCCACTTCTTGGACCCTCAAGGAGTAAAAATCAATTGCTTCAAAGAGCACACCTTCTTGGTGAACTTAGACCTGTGCTTGACCAGTGCGCACACCTTTCCATTGCCCTTTGCCAACTCTACAGCCAGTCTGTCAGCCGAGACGTAGAGGGGCAGCTTTGGCTAAGGAGCCAGATGGCCTCCCCCTGGGAAGCACCTCTATCCAGAATCAGCTAAATTAGACACGAGGAGGAGGTTTCCAACCCAGGTGATGACAGTTGTTAAGCCAAACCATGTAGGCTGTGAAATCCTCATCATTAATCCCATTCTTCACTTATTTGGCAAATATTTTTTGAGGACTCCTGTCCCATCACTGCTAGGTTCCTGGGAAAGGTTGTGACAAGAAGTCCACTATCTGTCTTCATGAAGTTTTGCTAGGAGAAAGATTCCATCTCTCTGGGAAGGTACAAGAGCTCTCCTGCCCTTGGGGAGAGGGGGTAGGATGGTCTCCCAGGTGACATCAAGTTCTGGAATTTGGGTTGTAGAAGATATTACCTCTCTCTCCCCTTTAAGGCTCAACTTGAGAAAAGAGTTGATAGTAAGCTTTTTGAAACGTCTATCTTTTTTATCCTCCCTACCTGGTAGAAACACAAAATATCCTGGAAAAAAGGAAACAAGATTGGCTGGAATTGCAGAATTAGGCTAGAACCAGGTTGGCAGAATGACAAGTGTGGTTCTAGACAGGTTGCAAGTCCCTCACTCCTGTCCTGCTTTCCCCTTGGCGTGGGTCTGCAGAGACCAGGAGGGGTCAGAGCCAGTGGCCTTCATGTGGCTCTGTGTTGGATGGAACGACATGGCCTCCTTCCCCTAAAAAACATCAAGAGGCCCCAAGCCCCCTGGCAGATCTATTTCTGCCACATCTTTTCTGGCAACTCAGTTATATCTGTGTCTCTGTAATGAAGACAGTTTCCCCTTAAATGTGCATGTACTTAGGGACTGAGTTTTTGCTACCAGTTTGTTTCCAAGTTCATGGGAACAGCCTTGGGAAAATTAAAAACCTACAATAAATGGTAAAAAGCCAAAAGCAATGGCTTCCCCCTCAGCTTGGCCCCCAGGTCCACCTGAGCAAGTCTTGGTCACTTCCCTTTCCCAATTCCCCACAATGGCCGCCTTGTACCCTCTGGCCCAGCTCCTCAGACCCATGCCAACTCCCAGCCTCGGCTCACCTCCGAGAACCCTGAACCTGTCAGGTGTAGCCTCCCCCAGGCCAACAAACTTTTCTAGGACCGCCCCTCACTTAGCCGCCTCTGCTCAGCCTGCGATGCACTTTCCATCTGACGGTAGAGTTTAGCTTCTGCTTCCCTCCAGGGTCAGGACCTCGCTCCACCAGCTGTTTCCTCTCTTGATCTCCAGTCTGTGCCCCTCTCCTGTCTTCTTCCTGCAGCCTCTTCACAAGCTGCACTTCCTACAGCCTCAAACTTGGCATGTCCGGAACTCGACTCCCCCGCCTGCCTCCCTTGACCAGCGTGCTGCTTACACAGCTGTATTTCCTCGCTGTTGTGAGTAGCACTGCCGTCCACAGGGCCTCACCCAACCCAAAAACCTGGAGTCATCCAAGACGCCTTCCTCCCTCACATCCCTCAGCGCCATCCAGGAAGAGTTTGGCATAGTTCGAACCCTTGCCTGACAACTGTGATGGCCCCTTCCTGGTGCCCCAAGCTCCCCCAGCCCTGCCTCCTGCTGCCCCATCCCCCTTGTTATAGCCAGAGTGAGCATTCCTCCACGACACACAGCTGAGCCTGTCCCTACCCACTTAGACCCCCTGGGGCTCCCCATCACCTACAGAAAGGCCATGCTCCTTGGAGGGCAGACGAGGCCTTCCTAATGGGGCCTCTGTGGAACCTTGTCACCAGACCTCTGCTCCTGGCCATCCTTGCCCTCTGGCAGCTCCCCCTGAATGTGCCCTGCTGGGCCTTGCCTCGTCTCTCTGCTCAAGCTGCTCTTTTTTCTGGAATGCTAGGCCTCCCTGTCTGCCTAGGGCACACCTGCACATCTTTGAAGACTCAGCCTGGGTACCACCTCCTCCATTGGCCTCCCCTGCACTTCTCTGGCAGACTTGACCCTGCCTACCGCACCCCTGCACCCTCCCACCTCAGTGCGTGTCACTCTCGCTGCATTGACCTGTTACACGTCTGTCTCCCCTGTGGATTCTTCCCCATTCCTCTTCTGTTCTTTATGTTCACACCCATAGTGAGGCTCCGAACTCTGTCTCCAGCACCCAATTCAGGGCCTGGCATGTGATGGGAACTCAGTCAATATTTGCCCATTGGGTTGCTTCATGGAGATACATATAAATGCAAGAGGCAGATGGAGCCCAGAATTCTGACCTGGAAAATGGATTAGGTTTCCTACACTGTTCTTTGGTGAGATGATAAATGTAAGTTTTAACTTCAGTGTTCTCTCACCTAAGTTACCATTTATTGGTATTGGTGACAATACCATTGGAGACAAAGTGAAAGATGTTTATAAAAACCACCCAACCAGTATCCTAATGAAACAACTTATATTTCTTTTCTTTTTTTTTTTTGAGGAAGACTAGCCCTGAGCTAACATCTGCCAATCCTCCTCTTTTTGCTGAGGAAGACTGGCCCTGAGCTAACATCTGTGCCCATCTTCCTCTGTTTTATATGTGGGACGCCTACCACAGCATGGCTTGCCAAATGGTGCCATGTCCACACCCGGGATCAGAACTGGTGAACCCCGGGCCGCCAAAGTGGAACATGCGCACTTAACTGCTGCACCACCGGGCCGGCCCCACAACTTACATTTTTGAAATGTCACAGCACATCAAAAGCCAGTGGAAAACCACGCATCTTCTTTAACGTAGCTGAGCCCGTCATCCACAATCGACTTCTGTCTGGACGAGTAGTGGAACGAGAGACTTTCTCTTCCTCTTACCCTTTAATCCCAGTGTATTTGTATCACTAAATCCTGAGCTGGTTCCCCTTGTTTGAACCTTTTTACTGAAATATAACAGCTCAGCGCACAAAAGTGTACTTGAATTTTCACCTTGAATTTTTACAAACTGAACACACCTGTGGAACCAGCATCCAGATCAAGAAACAGTGTAGCAACACCCCAGCCGGCCCCACAGGTGCCCCCCAGTCGGTACTTTGTCTCTCCATGGCCCTGTTCTGAAGTTTGGGATGGAGTAGGGGGAGTGTTGGGAGCTGGACAGACCTGGTTCTAGACAGATTTGTGCCACCAACCACACGCCCTCACTTTTATTAGAGATTTGACAATTTGAGGCAGGTCATAACGTCACTCCCTCTTTTTTTCCATGGATTTTCCTTCCCTGTGGATTGCATTCATAATTTACAGTGAGCCATAATAGCCTATAGTCACACAAGGTACGGAGCGGTTACCATGCACAGGCGCTATGCTAAGCTCTCTACGTGCGGGTCTCAGTCTTGACAACACCCTGTCGGGTAGGGGAGCGCCCTCTCTTTACGGCCTAGGAGGTGGAGGCTCAGGAGAGGTTCAGTGAGTAACTTGCCTGGCACCTGTTGCCTCACCACTCGACTCCTGAAGTCACTTCACTCCACAGCCTTATTAAAGCCATGGGAAGCACCGAAGGAATAAATAGAGGAAACAATGAAACATTAAAATAGAAACAATATATTGGCTACTAGTTTTAGTCTTCTCCCTATCTAATATCAAGATGACCCACAACTGTAATGGGTCCTTCCTTGCACGTCACAGCGGTTGCTCTTCCCAGCCCTTTATCCCCGATGGGGGTCCTGTCTCTCAACCTGGGAGTTCAGGGGCCCAGTGTGCTGGGCATGCTGCCCCCACAGGCTCTCAGATGGCCCTGGAGCTTTCAAATGGCGGGCCCTTTGACCTCGCTGCTGCCTGGCCCCGTTAAGCTATTTCGAATCTCTGGACAGAATATTAGAGTCTTTCCTTTTATTTACCCTCTTGACTCAATAGCCCAAGGCCATGGAGGAAGTGGAAGTACGATTACATGGGCATGGTGAGATTCTGAGACAAGATTACTGATGGAGAGTAAGGGCTGGTGGTTCATTCCCTTGGGCTTTCTGCCCAGTCGGTGCACCTGAGCTCATGTCTCTGGCATCCGCACAGGCTGTGGCTCCAGGGCCCAACTGCCTCTGGCTCCCTCTCTCCTACTCACTCTTCTCAGGGTCCAACTCTGAGAATTTTCTATCTGCTGTAGCACTGCTCCTGGGAGGAGGGGGAGGGTCTGCCTCCGAGGAAACCCTTTGCCCGGGCCCCTCACAGCCCACAGGCCCTGTCAGGCACAGCGCCTCTGCTGTTGGTTACGCTGTTGGTGTCTGAGGCAGAGGTGCCTGCCGAGAGGCCTCCGGGGGTGGCACATCCTGGCAAATTTACCTCAGCCGAGTTCTGGGCCCCAGTCTTTCCAGAGCAGAGACTGGATTTCCTCACAACACTCAGAGATGACCAGAGCCTGGGTGGTAGGCTCCTGTTAACTAAATTTCCAAGAAACCAATAGAATCCGGACCCCAATTATTATTCATCCTATCCCAAGCCTCCTTCACAGCGCCCCTTGCTCCTGGTCTCAGGTGACTGAAATGGTGGCTTTGTGATCAGATAGTGGTTGATCAGTGTGGAATGAAAGAAGGCAGTCACATGAGGGACGGCAGACCCAGTGTGAACCGCTCAGGTGATGAGCGGTACTCTTCAAAGTCCCACTGCTCTTCCCTGCCGCCCAGTGCTGTCTGCTCAGTGCCCAAGATTGCCTTGTTGACGCCTCCTTCCAGGTTTCCCTGCTGAACGTGTCCCCTTCTGCAGATAGGTTAGTGTCACTGGTTAAGTTGGCGTTAAGTGGATGATCCATGGGCCTAGGAGACATTAGTTTTTGCTCATTACGTGTGGCTGTAATTAGTTGAACTCTTAGAGGATAAGCTTATTTCCTTCATCCGAAATCCTTGTCTCCTTTATGCACTGCTTATCAACACCTCTGTGCAGCGTTTTTCTCAAAATATCAATGATCTAGAAACCAAACTCTTGCTGAAACTGGCCTGTTGATATTTGCCTCTCTCAGTCGTCCCCTATGGTGCTGGCTTTCAGAGACAGTACATCCTGTTTCTCTTCCCCCTGCTCCTGTCCTGAAATTTGTGGTGTGGTGAATGGTGTATTGGGAGCCAAAGAGACCTGATGGACCTGGTTCTAGACATACCTGTGCCACTAACTAGCAGTGTGACTAGAGCAAATCACTTCTGGAGGCCTCCTTTTCCTCATCTGTAAAATTGCTGACAATCCTTGCTCTTCCCATTCCAGAAGGCTGCTGGGAAGAGTTTAGTCACTCTGTATGGCAGTGACCTTGAAACCCTATTCTCTGTGGCATTGACAGCTCTGACCTAGATGGAGGGTGCTTTCACAAAGAATGGACCTGTCTCGGTTTCTGAGACCAGCTGTCCTCTGAGGGACCAGGAAGCTGCAAGTAGGCAAGCATCTCATCTATGTAGACAATGGGGGGCCCTTTAGTCCCATTCTTTCGGGACTGTGGCTCACAGCTCGAGGACATGCATGCTTGTCTTCTCCCTTGAAGTACGGGGTATGGTGTTGATGGTGAAGGTGATGAGTTGTGTTTGGGGCTGCCCTTTCCATGCTTGATCTTGCCTCCGGTGAAAGTTCCATGTGCTCAGGAGATCCCTGAGTTAAGGGAACGGGGCATGGATTGGATTAGTAATTTTCAATTTTATTTTATTTTATTTTTTTAACAGTAGACCGTCTTTTCAAGTGAAGTCCTCCAGTAATAGAAAACATAAAAGCAGAGCTGCTCTGATGGCTCGGTGGGAACCCAACGCCCTCTCTTGGGCTAGGCTCTTGCCCCACCTAGCCGGTCCCTGAGGCAGACCCGTGGAACTTCCAGGCTGGTCCCAGGAAGGGTTTGAAAGCTAGGTGTGTGTGCGTGGAAGCGCTGGCCTGAGTTTCCGCACTAGCCCTCTCCGAACACCCGTTCCCAAGAGCAGAGGATAGAAGAAATCTCCATGGCCAGGCTCCCAACTGGATTGAGGACTGTCTGAAGAGCCCCTCTCGTCATCCTGTCCTTCCCACAGGCTGCCCCTCCTGTGAGGGGAACCACAGCTCCACCCACCTTCGACCGGATTTTGGACCTTTCATCTTTTAAATAGGGAGTGGGACCCACTTTGCAGGATTCATTGTCAGAACCAAACCAGATTAAATATGCAATGTGGGTGCTCAATAAAATACATTTTCCTGCCCCTTTCCCTGAGACTGCACCTCCTGCCCTCCTGGGCTTTCTCAGCCGCTCTCCAGTATTTCTTTCCAGTCATTTACTTTGAACGCCCCTCCATTTAGCACTTATCACACTGCATTGGAGTTATTTGGGTCCTTCACGGCCGCATTTTAGAAAATGCATCCTCTGCTGGACTGCTCGGTCTCCTTAAGAGGAGGGTGTGTTTTGCTTGGCCTAAAGCAGATGCTCCACAATTGATGAATGAATACGCATCCATGGTATTCATCTTGATCCTCCCAGGACTGTGCACCCAGGAAATGAGGATGTGTGTGTGTCTCGGGTGAGCGGGAGGATTGTGGTGGTGAAGAATTACCACAGTGGACAACCATGCCAGAAAAGTACTTTCTTAAGTGGCAAAAAATCTGAATTGGCGTCTCATCTCCACACTGAGAGACCTCGGGCCCAAGCTGCCTGGGTTTATTCGCCTGCATAATAGGGATAAAGAGGGATTAACAGGGATAAACACCCGCTCTCAGCTGCAAGGCACACGCTTTGGAAAAGGTCCTCTCTCTCAGCGTCCCCTGGGCTGCGCAGCGCGAGAGGCCGCCACCTCTCCTAATTCCCGCGGGAAGGGGGAAGCGAGGTAGGACCACACCCTCTCCGCTGGGTCACTTCTAGTCGTTGCTCGGGACCCCGAAACCCAGCATGTGGGAAAGTCCCACCCATCATCAATCCTTCCTCCGAAACAAATAGGCCCCTAAACCATCCCCACATTTTATTGGTTCATGCTGCTGTCAGTCTGGGGCGTAGGCGGAGGCCTATGGGAAATGTAGTCCGGAGAAGACCGACTCCTTCACGGATCGCGTTTCCGCTTCCGGTGTTTAGTGGACGTCCGAATGCCGAGACCCCGGGTTCGAGCGTCCTGTGGGGACATTGCGCGGCCGCGGGGAAGGTCCCGCGGGGCCAGGCCGCCCGTAGTTGCAGGGCCTCGGCGCGCGGGAGCGGCTCTCAGCTCGGGCCTGGGCCGCCGTCGCCGGGTGGGCGTGGCCGGGCCGAGACCAGGGGTCCGGCGGCCTCCGGCCCAGGCTGCGCGTCCCCGCGAGCGCGCCCGGGGCGGGATGCACCCCTCGTGCTGGCGGCGCCCTCCTTCTCGCCGCCCCCCGGGCCCAGCGGGGGCGACCGTGGCCCTGTAGCCGCGCCCCGGCCCTCCTTGACCCCATAAAGCTTCCAGAGAAGGTCGCCCGCGCAGCAGAGCAGCGTTGCAGTGTAAGTCACGCTCTGCGGGCTGGTCACCCAGTCCGCGGTCAGACGGCCGAGCCGCTGTCCGTTCCCTGCCATCAGCCGGCTGTGTGGCCTTGGACAAGTCCCTGGGGGTCTCTGAGCCGTGATTGTCTCCGCTTTGGGGAAGTTGAGGGCTGAGTATCTCAACTTTCCCTCCAACTCGAACGTCCTGCGAGTCTGTTTTTGTTATCCTTGCTCTTGAAGCTTGTACCCTGACCCCTGGTGACTCTCCCCGTCTGGGAGAGAGTTATGAAGCCTCAGGACTGAGGAACCCTGCACGGGGCGCCCAAAGCTGAGAACCCGGCCAAGACCGGGGGCCGTTTAGCGGTCGGAGCGCGTACACCGCCCGCGCGATCGGCGAGCCAGCTCCTCCAGGTGCTGCTCTCCATGGTGCTGCTACCGTGTGCGCCGTCCTGTCTCGAGCTTGTCCTGCGCATGCACTTTGCAACGCTCGGAAGGCCAGTGGCTTGCGAGAGTGGGTGGCTTGTTGTCCCTCTTCTCTCCAGCAGCCCATCCTCATTCTTCAGTATGGATACTTGACATTTTCTCAGCCTTAAGTCAATCGCTGTGCAAGCACAGCTTCAACCTCCCCTACTTTCCAAGCAGATCACCCCTTGACCCCTCCCGTCGAACTCCTGGAGCTTCCTCCCCGAGTGACCGACGGCTAGACCCCAGGGGCACCAGGACATGGGGAGGGGAGGAAGGGAAGGCTCTTTTCTTCACCTCAATCCTACTGGGCTAACACTTGTGATTTTCACTAACGTTCGCTCTGTAATGTATGTCTCTGGCTCTAGAATTTCAAGTCGTGCGTAGTGACTCCTGTCTGAAGGTGGCTTCCCAGTGAGGCAAAGGAAAAGGTTTGGGCTTCAAAGCACAGTTGCAAGGTTCTTCTCTGAGCTGAACTATGGCTGTGTCTGTGGACCAAGAAATCCCGGCTTCTCAAGTACAAGAAGAGCTTCGAATAGTGAAGCTGGAAGAAGATTCCGCCTGGGTGCAGGAAACTTCCCTTCAACGGAGTAACCCCGGACCAGAGACCTCCTGCCAGCGCTTTTGGCATTTCCGCTATCAAGAAGCATCTGGACCCCGGGAGGCCCTCATCCAACTCTGGACGCTCTGCCGTCAGTGGCTGAGACCAGAGAAGTGTACGAAAGAGCAGATCTTGGAGTTGCTAGTCCTGGAGCAGTTCCTGACTGTCCTTCCCCAGGAGCTCCAGATCTGGGTTAGACAAAAGCATCCAGAAAGTGGAGAGGAGGCAGTGGGCCTGGTGGAAGACTTGCAGAAAGAACCTGGAAGACAGGGGCTACAGGTGAGAAATGGGAGCCTGGGTCTAAGTGGTTAAAACAGAGGAATGTGCAAGACAGAGCCGCCTCTGGTTGGCAGCAGTATGGGTGCTGTCCGGTACTTGGCTGTTTGTGTCAAAGTGGAATTTGCTTATTTCCTGGGCCTGGTAGCTGGCATTGTCCTTCCAAGTTGAGACTGACTCTTTAGAGAATGCACAAGGTTGGTTGGTGTGAGTGTTGGTAGTCCCTGCCTTTCAGTAAGAGAATAGCTTAAAATAGCTTGAGCACCACTCTGGTCAAGGGGGAGCACATAAAAGCTGTTTTCTGTTTGGAGAACAGCTGTCCCTCAGCGGCAGCTAGCCTGAAGCAAGGGGCTTCCCTGGTCTTTATTGACATTATTGAGCCTTTGGGTCCTATTGCAAAATAGCTGTATTGGTTGGCTCTCTGAGTCTTGCCTAGGGGTTGATGGGAGCAGCTCCAGGAGAGTCGGGGGGCAGATTGCCATGGGCCTGGGTTCCAGACCTTATCTCTATGAAGCCTCCCACATCCCCACTCCTTACGGCCCCTGCAGTGATGTGCATGAGACTGACTGCCCCTTTGCTGCTTTGTGCCTTGGGATAATTGGGTTTTAGTGCCTACAGCATTTTGACCACTTCTAGTCCTTGAACAGGGGCAGGAGTTGCTCTCAGTGGAGAAGGAACCCTCAGGACCAGAACGGGGTTCCCTAAACATCCATCTGAAGCAAGCATACCCAGAATCCACGTGTCTGTTCTAGGCAATGGTGAAGAACTCACAGCCAGAACCAGAAGAACAATTGAACCACGACCCCGGAGTAGAAGTTCTATGCTTCCACAAGAGTGGTAAGAAGCGGCAGTGTGGGGAGGAAGGGGGGCCATTCTGTGGGGAAGGCGTGAAAGTGCCCTCTGAGTGCAGCAAGTGGGGTTGAGGGCACAGCTCCTTCCCCTTGGAGGAGGTGGCGCATGAACTGAGGCTGAGCACTCGAATAGTGGGATCCTAACTAGGCGTCTCCACGGAAAGAAGGACCTTGGCTGGCATGTTATATGAAACGGTATCGGGGGGCCTATGGCACCTCTCCTCATGTGACTGAGGTTGCTGGTCCCAGCAGGTTAGGTTGGGTACTGCTTTTAGGCCTGGTTAGTGGGAAAGGCACAGGGTAGGGTTAAACTCAAGTGCAGTAATTTTCACAACAGGTATGTGTGTCCCCAAACCAGTCCAGGTGATTCAAGTGTTATCAGAACTGAAGAAAGAAATCATAAAACCCTGACAGTCAGTAACCGGGGTGGATATGGAGGGGGAAGATCTGGAACTCTCCCCTTAGAAATGTGTCATTTAGGTTTTTTGCCAACTCTCCTTTGATGGCACAGAGTAGACACTAGGAGAAGGAGAAAGACTCTTCTACTTCTGAACTCATTTGGGCTGGGGGCTGTTGAGAACCGTTGTCCTCTAACAGCTCCTCTCTCTTCCCTCAGCCCTGCCTGATGCTTGTGCTCTGGGCCTTCCTGTGGAAGAGAGCAGTGGTGACCAGAGGATGATGAGCAGCTCCCAGGTGAGCCAGGCTTTTCTCTAACTCGAGTTACCTTTTGCTGCTCGAGTGGGGCCCTCTGCACCAACCCTCTCACCTATCAGAAATTCCAAAGGAGTTTTACCCAGGACGGAGGCCCCGTGACTTTACAGATAAGGCTCCGAAATGTCATCAGCCTGCAAAATGCTGCCCAGATCTCCTTCCTCATATGAGACAGCACCACGGCTGAGGTAGTGAGGGGTCATATTAAAGTCATTCTTTTCCTTCACCCTGAGACTGTCAGATTATCCTGATTTGCTTATTTGCCTTAGAGGTAAGGGTTACTTCCTTCTTTCTGTATCTGGATCTTGCCCAAACGGCATGCAGGATTGTGAAGTGGGAGAAACCAAAGCTTCAGAGGCAGACAGCCTGAGTTCAAATCCCGGCTGTGGCACATCCTCACTGTGTAACTCTGAACAAGTATGAAGAGTTTCTGGCACAGAGCGTAGATGTTCAGTAAATATTAGCTTATTTCTTCCTTTTCTCTCTCTCTCCCCCTTCTCCCTCTCCTTGCCCCTCTCATTGCATTTAAAAGCCACAGGAACTCACGTTTTAGTTTCTTCTGAGTCCGTTTTGCCACCTGCCTCTGACCCAGGCTATACAGAGTTGTTTTGTCCTACGGCAGTGTGTTTTGGGTAGGGGTGTTAGGTTTTCTCAGGAGTTGGTGACGTTTGGTGATGTGACTGTGTATGTCTCCCAGGAGGCACAGAGGCAACTGGACTCTGGACAGAGGAGCCACCGGGAAGTAACTTGGGAGAATTCTGCCAAGGGGGCCTTGCTAGGTAAGACCAGCTTTCTCTTGTGGAGTTAAAGTGAGCTGTGGGGTTTCTGTAGCATTCACCACTCCAGACCCTTTTGGGCTGAACTTTTCAGATCCTTCCTTTAGTCCTGCTTGAAAAGGACGTATACATCCATTATCACAGTCTGTGCTGTCTAGGATGATTTTCTTGAGACTAGAAAGTATATTAGATTGAAGCTCATCTTAGGCAGAAGATCAGTAAAGCCTTTGGCAGCTGCCTGAATTTATTTGTTACAGGGTAGATGAATATGGATATAAGTTATAGATTTGAGTCCAGATGTTTTTCTTATTGTCCCCTCACAGTAGTCCTTAATATTACTGTCACTGAACCTTCCCAAGAATCCCCTTAGATTTTTTTAAAAAATTACTATCTCCCCTCCTTGGCATATAAAGTAGTGGGAATTAGACTCACTAAGCCATCATGTCTTCGTTTGTCTCCCTGCAAACAGATTTCCCGGCCCACAGACCCAGTGTGAGCTCCCACATGGAGCAGGAGGAAAGCCCAGAGAGCCCAGATCTTCAGCACTCCAGAGATGAGAGTGTGAGAGACACCCTGGTGGCGGCGGGAAGAGTCAAGCCTGGCCAGGGGCCCATCTTGAGAAAAGCCAAGACCTGGGACGAGCTGGAGTGGCAGGGTCTGGAGGATGAGAAGGTGGCAGGGGTGCATTGGGGCTATGAGGAAACGAAGACTTTTCTGGATATTCTCAGTGAGTCCTGGATCCACGAGAAACTCCGCACATACCATCGGCACCGCCAAGTCTACCGGCTTGTGGCCGAGCGGCTGCGAGAGCGCGGCTTCCTGCGGACCCTGGAGCAGTGTCGCTACCGGTTCAAAAACCTCCAGACCAACTACCGCAAAGCCAGGAGCACTCATATGCCAGACACCTGCCCCTTCTATGATGAGATGGATGCCCTCATGTGCCCACGGGCTGCCACCTCCGTTCTAGAGGTGGCAGGGGGTGTGCTTGGGCAGAGGGACCATGACACAGAGCATGAAGAGCTGCAGAGTGGTTGCTGGGACCAGGAGGCAGCAGCGCTGGCCAAGGCTGTGTTAGGAGGCGGATCAGAGAAGCAGGGGCGGAGCCTGGGCCGCAGAGCAGCATCTGTAGAAGGGCCTTCAGAGGCTGTGACAGACGATTCTGAGGGGGAAGAACTGGGCGCTGAAGAAGGGTCTGCAAGCCCTGGTCTCCCAGCCCTGTTTCGGAGCCCTACTGGTAAGCCCTTACATGAGCAAGAGGGGAAGCCCTAGTTGTTAGCGGGGTTTGGAAAGAACCTCATTGCAACCAGTTATTTTTGAGGCACCATGTGGATTCGGTGTGTATTACAATAGTTTGGAAAGGGCAAGGAAAGACTGTTTTTATATATAAATGAGAAAGCCTTTGTTCACTTATGTAATAGAGAAAAAGAACTATTATATAAGAATAATGTTTATAAGTATAAAAATAAATATGTGCATAACGTTAGAACAAGTCCTGTCACGGAGGGAAGAGCCCACTGGATGATTTCTCGGGAAATCACTAATGTGCTGTGGGCGGGAGTGGGGGTCTTCTGTTGCGTTCATTACAGACCAGCCACCTGTCTTAGCTCACCTCTGCCCCTTTGCCCCAGGTGTGCACTGGGGCTATGAAGAAACTAAAATTTTCCTGGGAATTCTCGGTGAGCCCTACATTCATGAGAAACTCCGCACCTGCCATCGGAACCGCCAAGTGTACCGGCTTGTGGCCGAGCGGCTGCGGGCATGTGGTTTCTTACGGACCCTGGAGCAGTGTCGCTACCGGTTCAAAAACCTCCAGACCAACTACCGCAAAGCCAGGAGCATCCACGCTCCAGGCACCTGCCCCTTCTATGACGAGATGGATGCCCTGCTGGGTCCCTGGGCCCTCGCCAACACCTTTGACGCCTTAGAGGTGGCGGGGGGCCTTCTGCAGGATCGAGGGGACTCCAAAGAGAACTCGAAGGCAATGCTGGAAGGTGTGACAGGGGATGGTAACAAAGCGGAAGAGGAGCCCAGGAGCCTTGGCCCCCCGGCTTTGAGGACGAGGCCCAGTGGTAAGCTCTCCTCCCCAGTGCGCCTCGGAACAGCAGGAAAGACGGAGGCCCGCGGGAAGCATTAGGGACCGTGCATGGAGACAGGCTGATTGCTGTCTGTCACTCGCTGTTACTAACCTCTATCTGGAAAGGCTCGTCAGGAGAATTGTTGGTTTCTTTAGAGGAACAGTATTTACTGCCTGTCCTCAAATATTGCTAGAATCGACTGTGCCCTGAACCAGCAGCCTGGGGTGACTCACGAAGACCGTTATGAGGGTTTGGTCTGCTCTCCTGCAAAGGGATTCCCTGCCTCATTCAGTAACAACATTATAGAAACAGGGGGCAGAGAGGTCAGCGTCACTTAAAGTTTTAGTTGTTTGTTTCCATCTCAAGTCCCCCACAGATGTGAACTCTGGGCATATTATATACAACAGTCGGCCACTTAAAGACTTGTCTGCTCTTGGGCGAGTTGGTTGCACACCCCGAGCCTCCATCTTCCCGTCTGTAACGTGGACGTGGTGATGGTATCTACCCCACTGGGCTGTCGTGAGGACCCTGGCACATTGTTAGCACTCAGCAAATGTTAGCTTTCACTACCATCATCGTTCTAATTATTGTTAAAATAGGTAAGCACGTTGCCCTGTCTCCTCACTTAAGGGGGCAAATTTCCTGAGTCATTAACTAAACTTTTTCTTCCAAAAACTAGACCTTTCTGGGAGGTGCTTCCATTCTCCTTCCAGATATGAGAACGAAAGCAAATTACACAAGCACTCCCGTCCCTTCTTGCCTTTCCTTGCACAGGGCTTCCAGGTCCCCAGCCAGATGGGCTCTCAAGGCTGGAGAGAAGTGCAGAGCTCTGGAGTCACGGTCCCTGGGTCTTCGAGGAAATTCGGGAAACCTCCTCTGCAGGTGGGAAATGAGTGAAAGCTAGTATTCCACCAGCAAAGAAGGCAGACCTGGAATTCTGGACATGGACAGGCCAGCACCGGGCGAGCCTGGGAGAGGAGCCCAGGCCCTTGGCCTTCCCGTATTTCCCGGCTTATTGTTCTCTGGGGCTGAAACTACGGGATTTGGGAGAAGAACAGAGAAGCAGGTGGTGCCCAGGAAAGTATGTTCCCCTTAGTTACCTAATATAGACAAACAAGTAATTAATGTTTTTGATTTCCCTCTTAAATGTCAATCTGAATTTTAACTATAATTAACTATCACTTAACCAGGTTAATAGAAAAAGTGAGCATGGATGACCCCAAATTCAAACGACGGTCCACCTTGATTATTGGAGGGGTGAAATTCCCATGCTTAAGAGGAGCTCCCCTCTTGGTGGGGCTCAGTAATTTTGCTGGAATTTTAAGGGATCCGATAAAGAGTGCTGTTCTTCCCCACTCAGATTCCAGCCCAGCTGAGAGAGACATCAGAGTAAGGCATTGAGATCAAATGGCAGCTTTCTAACTGGTGGAGAATGGGGCTGAGATGTGCGGCCACAGTGGACGGCCTAACACTGACCTCAGAGTCGAGCCGGAGGCTGCGCTAGCCAAGCACAGCCTTGCCCTGCAGGGACAGCCTTCGCTGCGGATCTGAGCACGTGCACGCAGCTCCTTGTTGATCAGTCATCCCTCCCTCTCTGAGGAAGGGAATGGGGAGAGGCAGGAGAATTGTTGAAGGCGTGTCCCTCCACCTAGAAGGCAGCATCCAGAAGAGAAAGGGAGCTTCTTAGTACTGGTGGCTAGTCCACAGGCCAGTGGGCAGGGAGGAGGAGCCAAGCTTGGGGGCAGAGCCTCTGGGGAGTGGGGAGGGGCTGTGACTGAAGAAGGAGAATGGGCCTGGACCTGTCTCCCTCCTTGTTCTCAGCCTTTCTCCACGTGACCCTCTTGTTTAGACACCGAGGGAGGGAGGGAGCCTGGAGGTCTGCTGGTCTTAAGCGTGCTTCAGCCACATTCCAGGTTATTCATTCCCGGGTGATGGAAGGTTGACTGTGCTCCATCTGTCACCACCAATAACTTGTTTCTAAGCATCTAGTGAGGCCCTCTTTTACAGTGTTTCCATTCTTCTGAACTCAGAAAACAAGTTACATTTGCATCTTATCTCATCCTTTCAGATCCTGAAACAAGGACAGAGAATGAGGAGAACTTGAGCCAGGACATTTCAGAGGAAGTAGGACTCCCCGGGGCGTTGTTAGAAAGATCCAAAATGGATGTCTCCCAGTCCTTTAATTGGAAGAAAGACCAGGAAAGTGAATATGAGGCAGAAAAGCAACGGGAAATACCCTTAGAAGATGGACAAGGGTGGCTCTCTCCTCCAGAAAGAGACTTAGGTAAATTCATAGGTCCTCAGGGAACCTATGTAGAAGAAAAATCCAACATACACTGTGAATGTGGAAAACATTCCAGCCAGAGCTCACACTCAGCCGCCCACAGGTTCGCCCACAGTGGAGAGAAGAGGCCTTACAAATGTGGCTGCTGTGGGAGGAGCTGTGCCCGGAGCCGCCGTCTGGTTTGCCAGCAGAGGATGCACACTGGGGGGAAGCCCTGCGCGTGCCCCGCCTGTGGGAAAGGCTTCAGCGATCACCCTAACCTCACGGCTCACCAGACAATCCACACTGTAGAAAAGCCCTATAAATGTGGAGAGTGCTGGAAAAGCTTCAACCAGAGCTCAAGCCTTATCATGCACCAGAGAATCCACACAGGAGAGAAACCCCATAAGTGTAGTGAGTGTGGAAAAAGTTTCACCAGTAGCTCGCACTTCAGCGCCCACTGGCGAACGCACACTGGCGACAAACCCTACCAGTGCCCTGAGTGCGGGAAAAAGTTCAGTAAGAGCTCCACTCTCACCAGCCACCAGAGGATCCACACAGGAGAAAAACCCTACGAGTGTCTTGAATGCGGGAAGAGTTTCAGCGACCGCTCAAACCTCATTACCCACCGGCGCATTCACACTGGAGAGAGACCCTACAAATGCGGAGAGTGTGGGAAGAGCTTCAATCAGAGCTCAAGCCTTATTATCCACCAGAGGATCCACACGGGAGAGAAGCCCTATGCGTGTGCTGACTGTGGAAGGCGATTCAACAACAGCTCACACTTTAGTGCCCATCGGAGGACCCACGTGGGAGAGAGGCTCCAAATGTGGGAGAAATAACTGTGAAGCATCAAGTCTGAAAACACTGTGGAATCCAGCCCAAAATAGGGTTTGTATTGCCCTTGATTCTGTATCACGACACCCATAGCAGGTGCAGAGAGAATTTAGATCCAGCCCGACAGACCTATTTTGTTCATCTCACTACATACTCACTGGGCTTATGCAATACTACTCAGGGCTTTCTTATCCATGCTGGTGAAGTGGAAGCTAATTTCTAGAGAATTCAGGGACTAATTCTGAATTTGACTGGATTGCCATCTCAGTGTGTCCTCCTTGTGATTCTGTGCCTTAATTTTCACAGCTGGTAACATGAGGGTGACGTCCTTGTCCCTGAGACCCTCTGTGAAAGACAGAGGGGGCCCCAGCCTCGTGTGCTGACAGCCTGGATGGCCACGAGAGCCAGCCATGAGATGACAGCCTGGGTGGCCATGAGAGCCAGCAGTGGCCGAGCCGTTTCTTCTCAGCACTGGGCGGTGGACAAGGACTTATAAAACTGAATACGTTTTTAAAGGTCTTCCACTGTTCTTCCTATGGGAAGAATGGGGCCCAGGAACTGGCTGCCTTTCCCACATTCCTTTTCTTGGGATTGACATGGAGTTACTTGAGAGGAAAGCGCTCTAGTAGATTATTTGGAGGAGGGAAAAGAAGAAAAGATCAATACTAGAGGTTGGCTTTCTAAACCATAACCTCCTCTTCCTCTCAACATAGTAGATTGAACCATGAGAGACTGCCATTTTTGACCCACAAAGCCAGCAATTTCATGGTTCAACCTAAATAGAATTTTTATGTGGTAGAATGACTCCGAATGGCTAGCAGGGCTGTTGGAGAGCCTTACAGCTCATCCTGTATCCTAAAAATGTGAGACTGGGTCTAGAAGACTGGGAACCAGGATGATGACGTGGGTAAAGCCTTAGTGTTTGTAAATACGTCCAGAGCAGTAACTACGAACCGTGGCATCGATGGAGAAGACTCTTGGTTGGAGGCGTTCCTGTACGTCACCTGCCTCTGACAAACCCACTAGTTCCCATTTGTGCTCAGATCCTTCCGGGGAGGCGCGTACAGGTCAATAGGCTCCTGGAGATCTGGGCGTCTCGGCAGAGCCCTTGGAAGGACTCTGACGTACAGAGCGAATGGTGCTCGGAAATAAATGGAACACAGTTTCTCGCTCTTAAAATAGTTTCCTTTGTGTGTTTGATTTTAAAATATTCCCAACTTTCCAGAAACCCATCAATTATTAAACAAAGCACAGTCTACACAAATTATAATTTTATCTGACTAGACTTACAAAATATGATTATTAAGTAATGTCTTTTTAAAGAAATAAAGACTTACCTAAGTGGTGTCTGTCAAAAGTAGTCATTTTGATGGGCTGTGGGCTTTATATGTTGTTATATATATATATATTTTAATACAATATATGTTGTATTAAAGACATTCTTTAATTTTTTTACAAGTTTAAAAAGAGTTTTTCTTTAAGAATTGTCTTCAAATGGCCTTAGGAAGCCTCACATCCATGGATTTCCAGCACATACAGCAGTGTCTTACACATGGGTAGGCTTAATAAATGCGGACAGAGTGACCCGCTTGTTTATTATCTGGCCTGATCATCTCTCTTATCCGTGAGACTTGGCTCTGCCCACTATCTCCTTTCCAAAAATAGAATCCTTTCAAAGGATGTCAATTTTCTGTTATTGAGGAGACTTTTCAAAGACCCTCTTTTTGGAGATGGTTTTCAAAGTAGCCTAGAAATTTGAGTTCAGAATTTTTTTTTCTAAAGATTTTATTTTTCCTTTTTCTCCCCAAAGCCCCCCAGTACATAGTTGTGTATGTTTAGTTGTGGGTCCTTCTAGTTGTGGCATGTGGGACACCACCTCAGCATGGCTTGAGGAGCGGTGCCATGTCCACGCGCAGGATCTGAACCGGTGAAACCCTGGGCCGCTGAAGTGGAGTGCACTTCAGGCATGCCCCTGAGTTTAGAATTTTTTGTATGGCCAGGAAATAAATCTGCTATGGATTATTTTAAATTATTTCACTCTTTTCAATGAGAAAGTCTTTACTTGGGGGGAAATTCATCACACTAAAACCTAACGTCGCTCTGCATTATAAAAGGACTGGAAATAACCAGATTCCCTTTCGGAAACTTTTGCCATCATACTTCTTTGGAATGGAACAAAATAATGGGAAAACTGAGCTGGAGACTGTAGATGTTTGATGCGTATTTTACAATCCTCAGAGCGACATGACGTGACAGACAGCTGCTTCCAGCAGTGTTTGCTGTTAGTGCTCCTAGATGGAGTGCTCCCCACAAACACTGAGGTAAACTGTGGTTCAGCCACGTGGGCCTGTTTCCCAGGGAACCACATGTACCAGGATGGTCTCGACAGTGGCCTAGGTTTGATTCAAAACTGCAGCCATCCATTATCTCGCTCAAGAGCGTTCTGATTTATTTTTGTCTACCACTGTACTTGGCGTGAGCAAGGTTCTGGAGGCTCCTATTTTTAACTCAATTCAAACTCATGGTCACAGCTTCAAAGTATGTCACCCAGACAAGCAGGGTGGCTTTTGGAAGCTATTTGCTTGGAGACTCCTCAAGATAAAAATAAAGATGAAAGTTATAACTGGGAATGCATGAAATTCACTTATATTATTATAAATGTTGCAGTAGATGACATTAATCAATCAAGTTATGTATTGCAAAATTTTTTCTGAAAAAACTCAGCAAAAATACTGGTTCTTATTCTTGTCTACAGATAGCAAGAAACACAGGAGCTGGGTTTCAGGGCACTAATCCTGCCAGCCAAAGCTGACACAAGTATATTAACCTATTAAATAAATGAATTCCAAGGGAGTTCTGGGTGTGGAATGGTCAAAGGGAGAGACGTTTTTATCAACTTTATCATTAGGCTCTAGGCCCCAGGGCGGAGACTGTGGGACTGATGTCTGCAAAGAATGTAACAGGCCCTGTGGGCCTTGCAAATGCCGCTATCGCTGGTGAGCGTGACCCAGGCCGGCCCAGAAGGGGGCTCCGGCTCATCTGCCTTGATAACTCTGCTCCACCCCCAGAGAGCGTGACCTCCTTTTACTTTTCCCCAGGATTTCAGCTTTGCAGTCCTTCAACACAGCTGTTTCAGTCCTCCAGTCGAGAACGTGGAGTGAGAAGCAACACAGCTACATTTACCGACTATACCTGGTATGTCAGGCCCCACACTAAGCACTTCAGTGCAGGGTCTCATTTAACCATCTCAGCCACCCCCCGAGGTGGTTCTATGATTAAGCGTTTTCTGTGTGTGCGCGTGTGAGGAAGACTGGCCCTGAGCTAACATCTGTTGCCAATCCTCCTCTTTTTACTTGAGGAAGATTGTCTGCCACACTAACACCTGTGCCAATCTTCCTCTATTTTGTATGTGGGACACTGCCACAGCATGGCTTGACGAGCAGTGTGTAGGTCTGCATCTGGGATCCAACCCACAAACCCCAGGCCTCCAAAGTACAGTGTGTGAACTTAACCACTATGCCACTGGGCCGGCCCTTGATGAGGCTCTTTACAAGGGGGAAACCGAACGCAGAGCTGGGACTTGGGCCCTGATTGGCTTGACTCCAATGCAGGGGTCTTAACCACCATGTGATATCAGCCTCCCAAGTGTACAAACTGTTGGGAGCCACAGCTTATGTAGGGGGTGGGCCGTAAAGTCAGTACATAGAAATGACTGTGTAGGGTCAAAATTACCCTTGAGAATCTCTTCCATGGCTCATTAGGTAAGGACCGCATCTCTCTCAGGCCTGTGAGATGCTTACAGGCTGAAAGCCCACGGGATCAAAACCTGCTGCAAGCAGCAGGATCCTGTCTCCCACAGCTGCTCTGGGCCACGTGCCCTGGCTGGAATGGCTCGCTGGTCCATTAAACCGAGGGGACTCCCTTCCTGTCCAGGCCGCGTCACCCCTCTGTGCTCCGTGTTCTCCTCTGCAAACAAGGAGGCGGTTGAACTGTCACTCCTGATTCCGAGTCTGATTCTCCAAACACCTCGCCATCATTCAAAACATTTAGCCCCAGCCGCAGACCCAGGGCCTGTCCCCGACACAGTGAGACCCTGGGCAACGCCAACAAATGGAGGGTCACGCTGTAACACAGGGTTAACTATTAAGAATTATAAGTCAAGCTGACAGACTGTTAAATTATCCTCCCACCTTGACAACTATACTTCATTATGATGTGGAAGGCCAGGTTTTTGTGGGGTTTTAAGTTTAAAATTTGGTTGTTTTTAGTACATTTATAAAATTGCACAACTGTTGCCACTACCCAATTTTATAACATTTTCATCATCCCAGAAAACCGTCTACCCATTAGCAGTCACTCCCCATTCCCTACCGCCCCCCATTCGCTGGCAACCACTACTCTACTTTCTGTCTCTATGGATTTGCCTGTTCTGAACATTTCAGATAAATGGAATCACAGTAAGTGGCCTTTTGTGACTGGCGTCTTTCACTCAGCCTCATGATTTCAAAGTTCATCCATGCTGTGGCATGTATCAGTACTTCATTCCTCTTTCTGGTCTAATAATATTCCATCATATGGATCCGCTGCATTTTGTTAATTCTGTCCTCAGTTGGTGGATATTTGGCTTGTTTCACCTTTTGGCTGTTGTGAATAACGCTGCTATGAACATTCATGTACCAGTCTTTACAAGTCTTTGTGTGGACATATGTTTTCAATTTTCTTGGATGAATACCTAGGAGTGGAACTGCTGGGTCATATGATAACTCGACGTTTAACCTTTTGAGGAACTGTCAGACTTATTTTCCAAAGAGGCTGCACCATTTTACATTTCCACCAGGCGGCGTATGAGGGTTCCGATTTCTCTGCAGCTTCCCCAGACTTGTTCTAGTCTGTCTTTTCGATTATAGCCATCCTAGAGGATGTGGAGTGATGAAGCCAGGTTTTGAATTTGAAATTTGGGGTTCCCACGAGTTCCACGATGGAAACTGGTGGTGTGGGAGGAGCCATCCTCTGCCCTCCTCTGCTCTCTCCCATCCCCGGCTCTGACGTGGGAGAGGCCTCTCTGCAAGTGTGTGCATACCCTGGTCTGTACACGCAAGCCCTGTCCACACTCTCCCTAAACAGCCTTTGGCCACCTCTCGGGCCCAGAGTGCACACGCTAACTGCATGGTCTGCCCTTGAGAGGCTGGGTCCAGAAGAGGCTGTGCAGGCCCTGGCGGCAGCTATGGCCATTTGCACAGGGAATTCTGGGTCCTACGTTCCTGGAAGATGATCTGGAAGAGGAATGTAGGATCTTTGGGTACAGATGGGCACAAAGCCTTGGCCCTGTGGACTTCTTGCTGCGTGAGAAGGGCACAGCTAGGAAGGGCTGGAGTGAGGCCCGGCATCCACTTTTTAAGAATTGTGGCAAAATATACATAACATAAAGTTTACCATTTTAGGGGCCAGACCCCTGCCCGAGTGGTTAAGTTCACACGTTCCACTTTGGTAGCCCAGGGTTCGCCGGTTCGGATCCTGGGTGCAGACCTATGTGCTGCTCATCAGGCTACGCTGAGGCGGCATCCCACATAGAAGAACTAGAATGACCTACAACTAGGATATACAACTATGTCCTGGGGCTTTGGGGAGGAAAAAAAAGAGGAAGATTGGCAACAGATGTCAGCTCAGGGCGAATGTTTTTTTTTTTTTTAAAAGATTTTATTTTTTCCTTTTTCTCCCCAAAGCCCCCCAGTACATAGTTGTATATTCTTCATTGTGGGTCCTTCTAGTTGTGGTATGTGGGACGCTGCCTCAGCGTGGTTTGATGAGCAGTGCCATGTCCGCGCCCAGGATTCGAACCAACGAAACACTGGACTGCCTGCAGCGGAGCACGCGAACTTAACCGCTCGGCCATGGGGCCAGCCCCAGGGCCAATCTTCCTCACACACACACGAAAAGACCATTTTAACCATTTTTAAGTGTAACATTAAGTACATTCACATTTTGTGCAACTATCACTACTATCCAACTCCAGAATTTCTGCATCACCCCAAGCTGACCCTGTGTACCCGTGAACAGTAACTCCCACTCCCCTGCCCCACATCCCCATTCCATTCTCTGTCTCTACGAAGTGGCTACTGAAGGTACCTCATTTGAGTAGAATCATGTATTTGCCCTTATGTGTCTGACTCACTTCCTGGCATCCATTTTGCCCAAGTCTAAGGGTGGAGGAACTCTGAGCCACGTCATTGACTGGTTGCATGTCATACATGAAACGTATCCCAAACAGTGAAAGAGCACGTGAAGACGCCTGCCGCAGACAGGGGCCTCTGATCGCACATCCTTGCTTTTCCCGCCTGGGCGTCTACATGCCCTCACTCACAGCCGCAACAGCGCCTCCCTTCCTGGCTCACACCACCCCGTCCCTCGGAGCCCTTCAGGGACTCCCAGGCTTGGCCCCTTGGCACAGCTCAAGGGCTACTACTGATCAGCCACAGCCCATTTTCTCAGTTGTATTTCTAACTTCCTCTGCTCGCCAGGCTGGGGCTGCGCCCTTTCTCGCTTCTGTCTTCCTGTCTGTTCCTGTGCCTGGAACACCGCCCACCCCCACCCTCCAGGCCTGAAGGAAGGACACAACGTGGAGTACCACATTCCCTGATCACACCTGGTCTCTAACCAAGCAGAGGTGGCTACTCTGCCCTCTGTGCTCCCAGAACACGTGGCCCCTTCCCTCTGAGTGCTCCCCCCAGCTTCCCCTCTACTGGGCCATATTTGTACGTCTGTGTCTCGTATCCCAGCGTCCAGCCTGGTACTTGGTGCACAGCAACACACAGCGAATGCTGATTGAGAGAATCACTTAGTGTCACCTCCTTCCCCCACAGCTGTGGGGACACCTGCGTCCCTCCCTGACCTCCGAAGACTGGACCCGTCATAATAACCAGTCACAGCGACTGGCAAAGGCCACGAGGCAGACTGCGGGTGAGGCAGGAGAAACAGCCATGACTGCTGCCGTCATACATCGGCACCGTCTCTACGGAGCACACTTTGGCAGTATTTATAAAACCTAAAAATGCACATATCCTCCGCCTTAGAAATTTATCTACAGACATACTGTTCATAGGTACAAAAGTTGTTTCACACTATTTGTAACAGCAAAAGATTAGCAAATGTCAATTGTCACTTCCCAGGAGCCTGGACATGTAAGCTAGGCAGCTGCACAACGCCACGCTACACGCCTGGGAGAAAGACCCTCGCTGCTGCTTGGCTCCTGTTGAACGTGCATCATGCCACCGCTCTCAGCTGTTGAAAGTAATAATGCTTTAAAATTTGGCAATTTGGTAGGCTAGAATGGCATAATCTTGTTTTAACTGCTATTTCCTTCACTGCTACTGGGGTTGACTTTTTTCATCTTAATTGGTTTTAGTTCTATAAAAACGTTTGTAAACGAAACAAGTTTACATTCATCAGCTCTTCTGATTCTGATTCTCACTATGGTGCTGTGAATACAGACAGGCAGAAAGCAGCGCATTTCACACTTGTGGGAAACGGGCTCCCACATCCAACAGGAGCTGCCAAATATTTATCGTGCCATGCATGCTACCAGCTACTTTTTAACATATTACTTCTACTTTTCCCAACAACCCTGCGAGGTATTACTAGTCTCATTTTGCAATAAAGAAACTGGGGCTAGGAGAGGCTGGTTAACTTGCCCAAGGCTGCTCAGCTGGTGACAGAGACCTGTGGTCCTCGAGGCCTAAATCAGAAGCCTTGCTACGTAGCTCCTCCTCTTCCTAGAGGCCTGGGCAGAGACGCTGGTGTCAGCAGGAGGCACGGAGGTCCACCCAGTCCCACACGTGCAGAGAGGCGTCACTCGCTGCAGACAACAAAGTCCTTGGCTTTTGGGGGTGCCAGGTATGGGTGGTGACCAGTGGAGCAGTGTCTATCCCATTGCCATCTAGGAAGACGTGACCTCTGTGAGTGAAGAGAGGTTCTGCTTGGCCCCCCATTCCATCCCAAGACGTGACATCATAGACCTGGACGGTCCCATCAAAACCTGAGGAAGAACAAGAAAAGAGAAGTGACACTGCATCTCTAAAATACTTTCTATAATTTGCTCTATGGTACCAAAACAGGCTATAGGATGAGGAATCAAACAGTAACAAGATACTTAAAGCCCAACCGAAGAGCACGTAACATCTGCCCTGAGTGTGGGCAGGTGACGGCTCCAGGAGGCACGAGCGACGAACATCCACTGGACATCTGTCATGTGCCAGGCCCAAGGCTGACCCTGGACGTGCGTTCTCTCTTTTAATCCTCACATCTGTACGAAATAGGTACTATTGTTTTCTGCACAAAACTGAGGCTTAAGAGACTATTTCAAACCTTTTCCACTTGCCCAAATTCTAACCCCTCCACCTCTGGGTCCCTCTCAGTGGATGGCCTTGTCTCCTAGTGGATGGAGAAACAGAAGCCTGTAGAGAGGGACACCCCGGTCCCCCCGTGACCTAGCTCTACCACACTCGCTCCATCCTGTGTCTTCCTGTTACCAAACAGCCAATCCTCCACCCGTCTGTGCTTCTCTTCTGCTCCTTCTGGATTCTGCTGTTATCAATGACCCTTTCTTGCTCTCTCAACTACCCTTCCCACTGGCTTTTGGATACCCTCATTAAATACCCTCATTCAACTAGATACTGCCAGGCCAGACCCGGGAGCCTGCTGACCTAGCCAGCTTGCTATAATTTGAAAACCAAGCAGACTGAGATGCGCCCTTGACATCTATCTGTATGTCTTTCCGGTACAGCCCCACAGCTGTCCTAGGCCTCTCCACCAACCTCAGCACTGAATTCCTGCTGGGATAGGAAAGGCCTGCTACCAGTGTGTGGAAGTTTAATAGCCAGAATGGGGACGGGCCTGCTGCTGAAAAACCTGGAGAACTAATCCGGAGCTTCTCTGTGCACAACTTTAACTTGTGGGGCCAGATTTATTATGGAGCTACAGGCTTCTTCCTGAGCACCTGGTATTCCCTAGAAGAGAGAGGTCAAATAATGGACAAAAGTCCTGCTCAGCAGTACCTGAAATGGCCAGGCAGTTGTCCAGGCCTGGGGCCCACGTCACTCGCAGCAGCTCTGGGGCGGGGCTGGGTGTGGACACCGCGCACTGGACTGAGCTTACAGGATGGGAGAGATCCCGGCAGTCAAGAAGACAGAGCTGCCCATCTGAGCCAAGGCTGGCAATGTGGGGCCCAGGGCCCTGGCCCCTACCCCCAACTTCTGCACACCACCTCCCCCCACCGGACCCAGGGCAGGGGCTGAGATTCTCTGATGGGGCCCACTTCTGGCGAGTGTCCAGGAGCCCCAACCGGCCCGAGGTACAGCAGAAGGCAAAGGTGTGTGCATCGAGGACCTGCAGGCTGCTCAGCTCGTCACTGTCACTGACACCTGGAAGACAGAGGCCGAAAGAGAAAAGCTGCTGGCGTCAGAGGGACTGGCCGGTCACAAGTCCCTTCCTCTGGGAAGCTTCCCAGCAGTCCAGGCAGAATGAACCCCATCTCCCCTCGCCCGCTCATCTCGCCATATTCTACTCAGCTGGTGGGTGCTGGTCCCCAGGACTGCCTCTCGAAACCCCAGAGCAGGAGCCCCTCAGGCCAGGGCTCGCCTCTCGTGCATCTTGTTAACCCAGCATCTGGCTCACAGGGTTGAATTCAATTTCAAACATGGCCGAGCAGGGCTGGGAGGCAGACGCTGGCTGGAGGAGCCAGCAAGGCGTGAGCTGTTGCAGTACCTGAGGTGTACATGGTCTTCTGGGACTCCAGATCCACGATCTTCAGACTGCTGAGCCTCACCCCGTGGAGGATGCCAGGTGCCACTGACGAGAAGATGGCTACCCTAGGCCAGAGATGCCCTTCTTTCTCGTGGACAGCAATGGTGCTGACAGCCTGGATAACATCTGGGGGAAAGCGGAAGAGACTAAAATCCAGGAATGTTAAGGAAGGTTTGAAACATTACACAGTGAAGGCCAGCCAGCCTTCCCCAGAACATTTAGAAGGACAAGGGAGAAGGGAGCTGACAGCTGGCAGGAGCGGACGTGGAGACTAAACACTCTGCATTATGTTTCCATTTCTGAAACTGTTGGAAGTGCTTTAAATTCTTTGTAATTTGTCTTATAAACTATTTTGCAAATGAGAGATAATGAATCAGAGCAGCCACCTCAAAACCCCAAAAGCAGTTCTGGCTTTTTATAGTTTTGTGGTGAACAAGTAAAGGAAGAGAACAGGAAAGAACACGCTGACGATGTCATTTACACCTTAAGTGAAAATAACAGGTACAGAGTTCAAGAACTACTATTATTTCTTCAAAAACACGTTCCACGACCTCAGGCAATTTGCTGAAGCCTAGCAGGTGAAGGTTACAGCGTAGGTGTGTGGTCTTCAAAGGCAGCCTGGGCAAGCAAGCCCACGTCTTTTTTACACTGAACATAAGAAGCACATACTGGTCCCCAAGCTGGGTTGGCCTGCAGTCTGACCTGTTTGTCTCAACCTGCATGGTGAGCAGGCAGGCTCTTGTCCCCGGAGCAGTCTACATTTGTGGCTGCTCTTAATACAAGCCATTGATACACAGTTCAGAACAAGCAGTCTGCTGGACAAACTACTTAAAGAGAGACGCAATTTTCCATTTTATATCTTCTCGCTCCAAGAGGGGGCTCATTATTTGGTTTCCACATTCTCTGAAAAATACGTATTTTTTATAATTCTAAAGGATAGGTAAAAGTCAGAGTGAGGAAGGAATGGATGAGAGAAGCAAGCCTAACACAGCTCCATCAAGTGAGCACGCGGCAACATGTCCCTCGAGAGAGCTCACATACAAGGAGTGCACAGAAGGATGCGTCTGGGCTGCGCTGGAAGGTGGAGGACCCTTGAGTCCTGCTCCCAAAGCCTAGACTCTGCGAACTGACTCCAGACCTGCTGAGCTTCACTGCTCCTCCCGCAGGGGCCGCACAGGTTCGGAGAAGACACGACAGCTGAGCCTCAGGATGAGAGCTGGTCCCTGAGGAGTGCCCATGAGACTGTGCTTCAAACCCGCCCCAAGCACAGTTTGTCTGGCTCTCCCAGGCCACACTGAGTGGCTCCCTCTCCCCTGTCCACAGACCCTGAGGGGCCTGGTTGGACTCCCCAGGAGCTGCCGCTCTGAGCAGGGGAGGGTTCTCAGACATGATCTGTCCCCATACGGGGGGAAGGAGGCCGCCAAGGGAAAGCCTGCAAAGACCTATGTCAAAGACGCCATGGAAAGACAGGCTCCAGGGCCCGACTGGAGAGCTGTTCTGTAATTACGACAGGGAAGGAAGTGCCCTCCTCTAGGGAATCCACGCCATGTTTCCAAAGCAGCCCCAAGCTGAGAGGAGAGACTGCTATGAAACCAAAGCAAAAGACACAGCGAGGTACCTCCAAGAACCCCAAGGGCAATAAAGGAAGGAAGGCTGTGTCTGAAGATTAAACCAACATAGAAAGGGTCAGAGGAGAGGTGGGCACACTCTGGAAGGAGCCAGAATGGCTCCCAGACCGGTACACTGAGCAAACACGTGAACACGTCTAAAGGGAAGCCGTGTCCATGAGACAGGCTGTTCAACCACAGAGGCAGAGAAAGTGGAGCCTGTCCAGGGTGGAAGGAGCCACACCAGACTAAATATTTAACTTCAAAGTGGAAGCAGCTAGTGACACTCAGCTGAGACCTTCAGATATGTATTCCTCCAACTCAGACACTTCCACGCCCCCGGGGCTGAGAAGGGGCTTGGCGCGGCCCAGGGGCGTGGGCAGCTCTTGGCTGGGCAGTGCGCCCTCACAGGTTCATACCCTGTGCCTAGGAGCGTGAAACACAACTTAGAAAGCTCTGAGCTAATTCCCCTTGTTTGGGTTAAGTTTATCACAAGCCTTTGATTAGGTTAGGTCTTCTATAGGCAAAGAATAAGGACCTGGACTACTCCCCTTTTATGGGTACTTACTTTGTCATTATAAACTAATAAATGAACTCTGGCCTAGACAGCAGTCCTGTGAGTCCGGTGAGGGTGTCAGCCCCCATAAACAGATTCGATTTGTTGTGGATGCACTGACAAAGTCAGGTTTCTGAGACATCAAAGCCGTGGGTCAAAACCTGGAGCTTGGAAAATTCACCAAGACAATGCTGTGCTTTTAGGCTTCTGGGAAAACAGCTGGCCAGTCTTCCCCAGGCTCTGGAATATTCTGCACTAATATCTAGGCGAAGAAAACTTTTTATCTGATTTCCGACTCCCAAGAGTGTCAGAGTAAGCCCCTTGGGCCATTTGCTCCCTTAGGCCTGAGGCTCCAGGGTCTTTACCGGCACCCCAGGCCCTGTCAGGACAAAAGGCAGCTCCAAGGCGCCTCCAAGCTGTTAGAAAGACTCCCCTGCTCTCGTCTTTAACCCACTGCTGCCCCACACAGCCTACTTTTAGGTAAAGATAAAAACAATTACAAGTTACTGGCATAGGGACAGACATATTGATCAATGGAAGAGAACTGAGAGTCCAGAAATAAATCCTTCTATTTATGGGCAATTGATTTTCAACAAAGGCACCAAGGCAAATGGATGGAGAAAGGTTAGGCTTTTTGACAAAGGTGCTGGGACAACTGGATATTCACATGCAAAAAGAGGAACTTAGACCCTTACCGCATACCGTACACAAAAGTCAACACTAAAGAGATCAGAGACTTAAATGTTGGAGCTAAACAATAAAACTTTGGGGGAAAAAAAATAGGGGAAAATCTATGGGTTAGGTGAAGATTTCTTAGATATAACACCAAAAATACACTCCATAAAAGAAAACACTGATAAATTGGACCTCATCAAAATTTAAAACTTTTATGCTTCAAGGGACACTATTAAGAAAATGAAAAGACAAGTAACAGACTGGGAGGAAATATTAGCAAAACACACTATCTGAAAAATAACTTGTACCCAGAATGTGCAAAGAACTCTTACAACTCAATCAAGACAAAAAAAGCCAATCAAAAAGTGGGAAAAACAGGGGCTGGCCCTGTGGCCGAGTGGTTAAGTTCACGCGCTCCACTTCGGCGGCCCAGGGTTTTGCTGGTTTGGATCCTGGGTGCGGACCTAGCGCCGCTCATCAGCCCATGCTGAGGCGGCGTCCCACACACCACAACTAGAAGGACCCACAACTAAAATATACAACTATGTACTGGAGGGCTTTGGGAGAAGAAGGAAAAATAAAAAATAAAAACAAAATCTTAAAAAAATAAATGGGCAAAATATGTGATAAAATATAAGCAACAAGAAAGCAAGGAACAAATGTTTTTGCTTGCTGCTGTAACCCCAGAACCCTGCCCAATGTTTGACACATTGGAAGCACACAATGAATGTTTGTTCACTGAATGATGAGATGTTAGCTACTGCTACAAATAACAGTAATAATGATAATTATTATTATTATAAACGTGACCTTTCGTGGATAGATTTACCCCCAGGAACCAGCTCTAAGCAAACTGGTGGCATAGCCCACACTGCTGGTCGGCAAATACCCCGCCAACTTTTTTCAGAGCCCCTACATCCATGCTGAGATGAATTATCATTATCTGACCACAGCTACCGCCAGGCATGGCTATGAGCAGACTCTGAAGTCAAACCAGACCTAAGTCTTGCTTCTGCTACTATCTTTGTGACTCTGAACAAGTTAGCCTCTCTGGCACAGAGTTTGTTGTCAGACTCACGAGAATTTAAAGAGATCACGAGTGGAAAGTGCTTAGTACACGGCCTGGAATACAACACACACTCACTAAGATCACTGTCACATCTTACAGATTGTTGACTAACCTGAACAGATACCTACCAAAATGTACAGTGAAAGCACAATCTCAAAGGGTCTGTGACAGCATGTTGTCTCAGCCTGCTGGGGTCAAGAACGACAGCAAAACTCCCTCATCAAGATTTGAACAGGCATTTCACCAAAGAAGACACATGAATGGCTAATAAGCACACGAAAAAATGCTCAACGTTATAGTCACTGAGGAAATGCAAATGAAAACCACAATGACAGACAATTTCACACCGTTAGGATGGAGCTAATAAAAGAGATAGACAATAACAAGTGTTGGTGAGGACACGGAGAAACGGGAACCCTCACAGACTGCTGGTGGGAATGGTAATGATGACGCCATTGTGGAAAACAGTCTGGAAGTTTCTTCAGCGTCTATCCAAGAGAAATGGAAACGTACGTCCACACAGAGACTTGCACATGAACGTTCTTAGTGGCATCATTCATAACAGCCAAAAATCAGATCCCTCAACTCGTGAAAGGATAGACAAACGTGGAACATCCACACAGTGGAGCACTGTTCATCATAAAAAGGAGCAAACTACCGATACACACTATGTCATGGTGGACCTCAAAAGCAGCATGCTAAGTGAAAGAAGCCCGATACAGGAGGCCACATATCGTGTGATTTCATTGATATGAAACGTCCAGAAAAGGCCATCTATTAGAGAGAGAAAGTAGATCAGTGGCTGCCTGGGCAGGGTGTGGGCGTGCGGATTAACAGTAAATGGCATGATGGATCTTACCGGGGTTTTGAAAAATGTTCTAAAACTGACTCAGAGTGCTGGCTGCACAACTTGTTAAACTTAGTAAAAATCACAGAATTGTACACTTAAAATGGGGAGAAACAACAAGGAAAGCCCACAGGGCCAGTGCCCTCACAAGCAGACGAGCAGGCCCAGCCCCTCTGCAGCAGTGAAGCCTGGGAGAAGCTGAAGCCGCGGCAGGTTCTGGGAAGCACCCAGCGAGGCGGTGTGGGCCTGGGCAGAGGACCACACAGGCGAGGGGGGGGCTCCCAGAGTCGGGGCCTGTGGCTCAGAGGCAACATCCACACTGCCAACAACGCTCTCATGGAGGGACGTGGAGAAGGGGCTGGGTCAGGACTGCATGCTCTGGTGCCTGCCTGTGGGGGAAACCGCAAACCCACTGCTGGAGGGCCAGCTACTTCCCACTAGGGAACTCCCCTCCGCTCCCAGAGGGAACAGGACTAACACTTTCTGCCCCGTTGCGGTCCCCTGTTGGGGAGCAGAGCGACTTCTCTGAGGTGGAGACTGGTGAGCGCAGCCTCTTGCTCATTCACTATTTTCCTTCCGTGAGACCAGTGTGCGTGCAAAGAGCGGGGACCTCCTCGCTGCCTCCTTTCCCTCCAGGAGGTGAGCTCACCCAAACAGCCCTAGCTCTGCCGTTGCCTCTGCCCCTGCCTGGGGGAGAGGCCCTGGTTCACGAGGTGCTCTGCCTATGACTGGGTTGGTAAACTCAACTCCTGGAGCAAGTTCCAGGAAGCTCCATTTGGGGCCTGTGTGCCATGCTGTAGTTGCTAACTCATCTTTGCCTGCATTAAAGGATACTGCATTTTAATTCCCACTTGGCTCTGAGTCACTATCTTTTTCTCTTCTTTTTTTTTGGTGAAGATTGGCTCTGAGCTAACATCTGTTGCCAATCTTCCTCTTTGTGCTTGAGGAAGATTGCACCTGAGCTAACATTTGTGTCAATCTTCCTCTATTTTGTATGTGGGACGCCACCACAGTGTGACTTGACAAGCAGTGTGTAGGTCTACACCCGGGATCTGAACCTGTGAACCCTGGGCTGCCGAAGCAGAACACACCAACTTAACTACTACACCACCAGGCTGGCCCCAAGAGTCAACTTCTTAATTGGTTCAGATTAGGGGGTGGGGGTGTGTATCAGGCTTTCCTACAACCCAAACCCCCACCAAGTCAAATTCACTCACCACTGTCCTCTGCGACCTGCCACACCTGCAGGTAACAACCTGGAAGGCCACTGGTCACCAGCAACCTATTCAGGATGGATATGAATCTCAGTCCAGACAGTGGGGAGCTCACCCACGTCCCCCAGCCTTTCCCCTCTTCAGCCCCTCAGCCCGGGATTTGTATACTCTCCATATCAGGGAAGCTTACTGCAGGAAGGGGTCATCAGGACCCGTCGTCTCATTTAACGGGAGAGGGGCAGGCTCCCTCCACTTTAGGGACAGGCCACAGCTCCTGGCGAGTCACAGGACTGAGCACAGGCTTCCACATGCTGTGACGTGTCCCAGAGAGGACACCAGCATGGAGCCTGAAGACACAACCCTGACCCAGAGACTCTCACCCTCTGCCAACTGAGCTATCAGCCCCAACCATCAGCTCTCTGAGAAACTAAGAGCGACGTTCTTCTCTATATCTATTCCCCGGAGCAACCCCAGCGATCTGTGGGTTACACTGGTCAAAAGGTCTGTGAGAGACCATGAAGGCACCCAGCCATGCTTTCTTTGTATTTCAGATCTCTGCGTGTGCATGCATGTGCTCACGTGTGCCCATGTGCTCACGTGTGCCCATGTGCTGAGGGGGTAGGGCTGGGGATGAAGAGGCAGGATACCCCTGGTGTTTCCAGACACTCCATCCTGAACAGAAGGTCTGGGTCACAGAGCTGACCGTACCTGGTGTCCGGCACATGCTTCAGATCAAAGACAGGCCTGTCTGAAAATCCTCCGTGGCGGACCTTAAAATCTCTTTCCGGGAACAAGCCCTAAAATACAAAGGGGCGGCCGATCAGATAGGGCCTGCTCTCCAAAGGGCTGTTTCAGACGTGCTCTAGGTAAGGAGCTAGAGCCCAGGCAGCAGGCAGCCATGCAGGATGCTCAGCTGCCAACAGATGCTGCTCCCTGCAGGGCCTCGGTGGCTGCTATTTATAAACACGGGTCTCAGCTGCCTACACAGACGGCTTCCTTTCTGCCCTGCACATTCAAAACCCTTCTAACCTTTCCCCAGCCCCTCTCACTACAGCACAAGTCTGATACTCCAGGCCTTCTTAGAGGACTCACAGAGGCCTAACAGCCTCATCAAAGAAAGCTGGAATGTTATCAGCCAACTGACACATTCCCCATCCTCCCACACTGCCCACTGGAAGTCAGATGGGTTCTTCCAGCAGCAGAAATATACAACCACCAATTACCCAGTGTTCACTGCAGCAGCCGCTGTGTTTAGTGCTTTATCTACTTCATCAAGTTGGATTCTTACAACCACCAGTGATGTAGGTACTATAATTATCCCTATTCTAAAATGACAAAACTAAGGCACAGGGAGCTTAAGCAACTTTTCGAAGGTCACACAGGGATTATGTTGTGAATCTGAACCCAGGTCTGTGTAACCAAAGTTCATGCTCTTAGCCACTAGAGCTATCTACTATCTGCACGTGAGGAACCGGAAGTAGGGGAAAAGGAGGTGGCCGTAAGGCAAGAGACGAAAAGCCAGGGGTGAGGTGGGAGGTAAACCAGGCCTCTCGTCAAGCTCAGTCTGGGCAAGCTCCCGGCTGAAGCTGGAGTGGTGGGGACGCGGGTGACCAAGAGCCCTAGGCAGGGAATTTGCCAGGCGGCCCTATCAGATGAGTCTGAACGATTCTATAGCAACATTAGGCAGCTACCAACTCTTCCCTTCTTTTTTGGGGGGAAAATATAAAGGTTTGTTCCTTACAAGACCTGGAAATTACACAGCATACCTGGGGCCACACATCAAGGGCTCAGGTAGAAAGAGAGAGAGAGAGAACTCTTTTCTCGTTGACACATACTCTTCTCTTGGCTTCGGAAACACTAACCTTTTCTGAGACTCCTACTTCAAAGACGATTCCTTCTCAGCCTTCCCTGTGGGCTCACCTTCCTCTACTCACTCCTTAAATGTATCCCTGAGGTTCTGGCTCTAGTCATTTCTCCTCTTATTCCTTATACACTACACATTCATCCTAGGGGACCTTAACCACTCTCTATACCCTAATGGCTCCCTAAATCTATTTTTAACAAAACAAAATTGACCTCCTCCTCCAGGAGCCCTCTGTAAATCATGACATTCTGAAGCACCTATCTCTGTGCATATTTGCCTCCCTCTACTAGACTATAAGGGCAGGCCCAGGGCTTGTCACTCTTTCTAGCAGCCAGGACGATATCCAGTAGACAACAGGGGCTCCATAAAGGTTTCAAACATGAGTAAAAGTAGACACATATACTCAGCATTTGTATTTCAACTTACCTGGTTTTCTTTTACAGAAAGTCTGAAAGGTAATGTCAGATGAAGAATCTCATTTTTTTTCCGGCTTTCATAGCCAGCAACAAAGACTCCTGGAAAAAAGAAGCAGAAGTAACTGTGACAAACTGCTAGAAAGACTCTGCATCACGGCTGGGTCTTGAAACTCTGCCAAATCCTCCAAAGCAACGATAAACTCTTTTGCCATTGGTATGCAGTCTTGTATTGGGGTGTGGAAGAAACCTAGATCTTTTTTTTGCTGAGGAAGATTGTCCCTGAGCTAACATCTGTGCCAACCTTCCTCTCTATTTTGTATGTGGGTCGCTGCCACAGCGTGGCTGCCGACAGTGGTGTAGGTCCCTCTCGGGGATGGAACCCAACCACTAGGCCACCAGGGCTGGCCCCAAATCTAGATCTTAAAGGAGAAACATAAGTGCTGCCTGGCCACGCAATTGCTACCAGGGACCAGGAGGCCCTCAGGCTCCCAGAAGAGTGGGTTGCGTCCCTTTGAGCTGAGCTCCCGAGTCCCAGCCCGAGGAGTGGGACTCTGCCTCCTTCAGGGCCAGGCAGGGCTTATCACCTTTGTCACCAATCCATTCAAGGACTCGAGTGGCTTCCGAGAGGTCGAACGCATGGAAATCCTGGTACCTACACGACAGGAACAACACAACGTCGGCCGGTGCACGACACTGCACTGTTGTTAAGGAACTGAGCTGGCAGCACGGTTGGGTGGCTGGGGGCCCGGGCTCTGCAGCCAGGCCGCGCTGGGATCAAGTCTTGTTACACATTTTACCCGCTGCGCGCCTGGGACCAGGCCAGTCCCAATTCCCCGGAGCCTCGCTCCGCATCTGTAAGGTGGAACTCCCAGGGTACCCGGACTCCCCGAGGGTGATGCGAGGAATCAACGAGCTAACCCGCGTTCACGGCTGAACTCACAGGCTGGCGCAAGATAACTGCCCCCTTATGTTATTATCCTGCCAAGCACTGCCCTTAGCAGAACCTCACCCGACCTGCGCCCACAGGAAGGCGCCGTGTCCCAGACCAGGCAGCCGAGGCCCCGCCCCGCGGCCAGCGCCGCCCCATGCACGCCAGGATTCCCCACGCGCCCCACCCGCGCCCGCCCAGGCCCGGAGCCCACGTCCCAAGCCCACAGAATTTACAAGCGCAACGACTCCACCAGCCAGTCCTCCGCGGGCTCCATGGCAACTGTCGCTTCCGGTTCCTCACTTCCGCCGCCCCACTTCCGCCTCGGAACCTCCCTTGGCCCGCGCGGCCCTCTCGCGAGGAGTGTGCGCGGCCTGCCCTTGCCGGGGGGCGTGGCCTCTCGCCAGGGGCGGGGCGGAGAAGTGTTGGGGCGCGGGCGCAGCCGCAGACGCGCCGTGCCTTCGCCCGGCTGGGTCAGGGCTTCTCCGGGTAAGAGCTCCAGGAAAAATGACGTAAAATCAGGGATTCCCAGGATGTCAGCTCCAGGTGAGCCTGAGGGACCAAATACCCGCCTGTTTTACGACCGGGTATTTGCAGATCAGAGGACCAAGGCCAACAGGACGCCCCGTTAAATTCGAATTTTGAGTATGTCCGTACAATATTTAGGACATCTTGTACGAAAAGATTATTGTTTATCTGAAATTCGAATTTAACGGGGTGTCCTGTATTTTTACTTGCTAACTCTGGCAACCTTACCCAAGGCAAGCGGAGAGAGGAAGCGGACAGCGGGGTCTGGATCCCAGCCCGGCGCTCTCCCTTGTGTGTGCCGGACACTCCCCTCAGAGCTTGGCGCGAGGAAGAAATAAGATGGGGTAAGCAAAGCCCCGCTGTGTAGTGCAGGCAGCTCCCTTTACAGGCGAGGAAACAGGAGAGACTTGCCTGTGCCAGTAGGTGGCAGAGGCGAGAGGAGAACCCAGCGCCTGGCACAGGCCCTGGCATCCAGCAGGCGTTGAGTACCTGCTTGCTGAATGAGCGAATGAGTAGGAGTCCTGAGTCAGTGCCTGGCTAGTACCGTGGAGTGTTCTGGGCTTTTTGGAGCCAGCCCCATCTCACTGAAGACCCGGTCCTCCAGCCCCCTTTCCCTCCCATTCCGTCAAACCTGGCTGGAAGGAGAGGACCAGACATTCTATGTAAAGAGGAAGGTTTTATTCATAACTTCAACAGGGAAGCAAGACATACAGTAGGAACATAATTTGTGTCTGCATTGGCAATATTCCTGGTGACTCAACTAGAAATCACAGTAATGGAGTAACAACCGAGATTTGAGCCCAGGATTTACATCCAGATGGGGCCACTGCCAGGGTCCCATTCAGCACCTTCCCTGGGTGGGCACAAGCTAAGCCATGTCGTCCTGTCTTCCTCGTTAATGGCATCACTTCTGCAGCAATTGTACCAGCAGCCTCCTGTGCTGAAGGGGAACACACAGAGGAATTAACCTGGGCAGAAGGGGCAAATGATAGGGGCATCCTGCCATTCCTAAGGGCTAGGCATCCACAGAGGTAGGAGGGGTAGGCTCTCAGCTGAGGCAGGTCCCCCAGCACCTTTCTCCCTGAAGAAGGGCCTGAGAGGGGTTGGGGCAATGGTTTTCTCAGAATAACAGCCCCAACCTCAGAGAATGGGCACGACAGTCAAAGGACATCATGGAAGTAAAGTCCAAGTACAGTGCCTGGTCCTGGGCAAGAGTCAGTGTTTTCACTCCCCCGCCCCCAGCTCTGCCCCAGCCCTCACTTCTGAAGCCCCATCCCCAAGGGCTAGGTACTGCTTTCTAGCTGTCTGTATGTTTCAGGCCTTTGACCAACAGCCCCAGAGGTGACATTGTCTCCCTTCAGATTCAGCCAGCCCAAGCTCCTGCCCTTAGTGGCTGGGGGTTCTGTGCATCAGGAGAGTCAGTGAGATTGACTGGGGCTGGACCTTCTCTAGGGAATGCCCCTCCCTTCTTTCAAAACATACAGACTACATGCTAGGGATACAAAGGTGAGTCAGCAACAGGTGCTGCCAGGGGGCTCACGGACCGGTAATAGCACCCGTTTACTAAGTGCTTTGTATGTGCCAGGCATCATCCATTTGATGGATGAGAAGATGAGGCTTAGAGAGGTTAACTGACATTTCTAAGGTCACACAGCTACTAAGCAGCTGGGTTATGAGCCTAGGACACTGTTGCCAGAACCCACATTCTACCACATCACACTGCCATTTTGCACACAGCAACAGAGGAACAGGGAAGGTGGAGTGGGGACAGCACCAGGAGCAGGGAATGGAAGAGCTGCCCCTCTACCAGGCTGGAGACTAAGGCGGCTGGGCTCCAGCTTTAGGGCCTTGAACCCCATAGGTCAGTGGTTTACAACCAGGGGTGATGTTGGCTCCCTCCCCCGTCCCCTCACCAGAGGACCTCTGGCAACATCTAGAGGCATTTTTCGTTGTCAAAATTGTGCGGTGGTGAGGGAGGATGCTCTAGTGGATGGAGACCAGGGAAGCTGCTACACTGCCTGCAATACACAGGCTAGCCCCCACAACCAAGAATTATCCAGCCCAGAATGTCAAGAGTGCTGAGGTTGAGACCCTGCCATGGGTCACTGAGGCAGATGAGAGACTGGGAAGAGCACTGGTCATGGTAAACAAGATCCAAACTCTGTCTTGGCTGATAACTGACTCTTCTCTTCCCTCTCTGGGGCTCAGGGTCCCAACTCTGGCTACAAGGACATACAGGGCACTGCAAAGGTGGAAAACTGGGGTGCGGCAAATCTGTGTGGACTGGCGAGGGAAAGCCCTGCTGCAAGAGGCTGGGTAATCCTAGGCTCTGACTGTAAATTGGGCAATAGGTGAGGGGAACTTCTTCCCCTACTTCTTGCTCCATGGGGTTTGCTGGGAGGGTCAGCTTCCTTTCTTTGGAGTCCTCTCCCTTTGAGCTCTGATCACAGGGAGAGCCAGAAATCTCTGGCTTTCTGGGGCCCATCAGGCCCTGGTGGGGCAGTTACACCCTAAGCCCAGTGCTGGATCCAAGGGCAGCCCTGGCTGAGCCTGGCCTGGGCCCAAGGTGGGGGCCTGGCTCACCTGGGTGTGAGATGCTGGGCTGTCGAGGCTCAGGTCCAGAGCTTTCTTTAGCAGGAGGATCCTGAGCAGATCATGACTCAGCTGCAGCCTCTGGTCCCTCAGGGAGATGTGGGGAGCTGTCCCCAGTGGGGATGGGATGGCCAGACTCTTCTTGCCCATGAAGTGACCTAGAAATGAGATGCGGAGGCACAAAGAAGTCAGGGAGTGAGGATCCGATCCCAGTGGGGAAGTTCCTGACCTCTCCCATCTTTCAGTTCTCGTGGCAAGAAGATACACAACTTTCCTCCTTCTCCTTCTCACCAAGGAGCTGCAAAGACCCCCGGGGTTGACAGCCTGTACCTCAGCTTTTCCTGAACAGGTAGAGAGGGTGGAGATGGCATGGCTGGAAGGAGGGAGGCATGGCCCAGGGCCAGGGAGAAACTCTGCCAGTTGTGCTCCCTGCTTAGAAGAGGGACAGGAAAGGGCAGGGAAGGAAGTGGAGAAGGAATAGGTGCCTGGAAGGTGGAGGTGCAGAGAGAAGACACGCCAGAGGTTAGAAGATTCAGTAGAATCTTGCCTAAGTAGAATCAGCTGGAGGGCAGATCTAGGATCCAGCCCCAGGTCTGCTTTAAACTGGCTGAATACTCTTAGCCAAGTCACTGACCGATCTGGCTCTCAGGTTCCCCATCTGTTAAATTAGATGAGTTCCAGGGTTCCCACCAGCCGGGACACTAGTGTCCATGGCTGAAGAACAGCCAGAGAAGGAACATGGGGTCAGAGGAGGGTGAGGGGCGCCTGCCGGGGTCCCGAAGACTTACCGGTGGCCCAGAGGTTGCCCCGCGGGTGCACTCGGATCTTGCCGGCCCGGCTGCGGGGCTCCGGGAGATCCCAGCCGAGGGGGGCGGTGCTGGCCGCGAGCAGAGCGAAGAGCAGGAGGCCGCCGAACAGCCGCGCGCCCCCCGCCCGCAGGGTCATGGCTCTACCCGGCGCGCCTCGCCACCGCCCCAATGTGCGGCGCCCGCCTTCCCTTCTTTTAAACCCGCGCCCAGGGGGCGGAGCCTGTCCGGGAGGCGGAGCCTGCCCAGGGCCTGCCCCCGCGCTCCACCTGCTCCGCCTTCCCAGTCCCAGTGCGGCCCGCGAGCCCTCGGGTGGGGGTCTCTGTCCGCGACCCGCACGCCCGCACTCCTGCCCCCACGTGGGCACCGCTCCCTTAGGGCCTCTGTCCCAAGCTCGCCACCTTCAGGCTAAGGACCTGGCCCGGGGCAAGTGGGGTCCCCCGGTCTCCCTCCACTCCCACCGGCGTTGGGCCGACAGCAGTTCTTCGCCTCGGAGCTTCTCTTTGTAAGGGCGAAAGTGGGGGCGAGGACGCCTGCTCCTGTGTAACACTGGCGTCACAGCGTCCAGCAAAGGGCCAGGCGCCAGAGGGGCTCCGTAGGATGCCCATCGGCCCCTCCCGCAGGGCTCTGACCGTGCTCAACCCTCTTTGCACTCTCACTGCCAGCACTCAGGCAGAACGATGGATGCTGGGATAAGGCCCCCCAGGAATGGGCACCCCGCTGGGAAGAGCCTGGCCTGTCAGCCGGGCAACAGGCAGATCTCTGGGTCAGGGGAGTGGAAAGAGCACAGGTGTCCAGATACAAGTGTGTGAACTCGTTGAACCTCTTTCTTCAACTGTAAAATGGGAATAACCACATTGCCCTATTTTTAATAATTTTACATGTTTTAGCACAATTATTTTGTGGCAGGAAGCCGCAGTCCTCTAGGACTGCCCTCTCACACTCAGCACTCTCCTCCTCCCAAGGTGCTGTCTAGACTTGTCTTGGAAAGAACTTCTGGGTCAGCAGCATCAGTGTAGGCAAAGACAGTGTGCTCCAGAATAATATGTTTATTTCTGCTTAATGTTTGGACTAAACACCAATGTTCAGAGCACTCTGCTAGGCACAGGAGGAGGGGAGACAAGAGGTAATTCCCCACTCCCAAGGGAGTTCATCTCATTGGAGAGACAGAACACAAAGGAGGGCGTGATGAAGGAGCGGGGTACAGACCAACCCCTGGACTCTGGACTCTTCCCTGAAACACTGCACAGTGTGGCTGTGACAGAACCTACTCCCCAGTCTGGCTCAATAACGGTACTTGTTATCATTCCTCTTGCATGTATCTAGCGCAGCAAGCCCTGCTAGCTCTATGGATCAGCATCCTAATAGCATTTATGAGAAGCTGATTGTCACGCTCAGCTCCTGGGAGCATGACATGCAGGACAGGAGCACTCCATTTCTGGCCCTGGCTTTTTCCCCGATCTCTTTGCTTCTCATCCCCCACCCTGGCATTTACACCTCTCTGCATTCTTGTCACTGCTTAGCCATGCTGTACAGATATAGCTCTCATCACCTTCCCATAATAATCATTCCCTTTGTGACCCCCTCCCTCTCCTCTGCATCAACCACATACCATCCTCTCTTCTCTGGTCCACGGATGGAGAAACTAGTGGGAAAACATAGGAGCTGGTATTAATTGCTGCCTGATTTAAATGCTTGAAGGAACTTTATTGGGTAGATTTATCTTTCCTCATTTCATAGTTGGAAACAGGCTCACAGGTTGAGTCACTGCCCAGACGTCACACTGGAATCAGACTTTGGGTCTGTCTGGACCACTCTATCGGACACCCAAAGTTGTACAGGGCAGATGCTGCTTTCCCTAAACACACCCACACCTGCTTTACCATTCCAAGTTTAAACATTGCATTGGTGTAGATTTCTCAGGAGGGAGGGGGAGCAGGCACTGCATTTACTTTCACCTCTCTTCTGCAGGTGACCCTGGAGCTTTGGGTTCTGCTCTGACAGGTTCTTTATATTTAAGCCAAGCCTCCTCTGACACAGCCTGGGTTCACTGCTCCAACCACAGCCCCTGGACAGACCCCAGATGTCCCTGAAATCACTGTATGTCAGCCTAGCAGAGGAAAAAGGGGCTTCTGAGGACTCTGGAGAAAGCAGCAGGGCAGCGGCTTCACGGCCAGCTATAACACACTGTCCCAGGAGGGAGGAGGATTAGGCACAGCAGAGAGGGTGGCTTGCCCAAGATAGCACTTCCAAGCGGGATCTCCCAGGGAGTGCTAGGCTGAGTTTAGAACAAGGACCTGAACTGCCAACTGCCTGTTCCCCAAGTCCACTGTGATGGCAAGGGAAGTCCAAAGGCCTCCATCCCAATGGGAAGACTGACAGTGAATCATGGAGGTGCATGGGGAAGCTCTTCAGAGCGTACCCTTGACCCTTCCCATGTTTCTACAACATTCAAGGTCATCCACAGAAAATGTAGAGAAGATTCATAGGACAATCCAAAAGATAATTAAGGGGTGAAAGATAGATGGGAAATCCTGTTATAACCAACACCAATGAAACATTTAAACTGCACCATGGTTTTTAATCAAAGGTTGCTTGAAATAAAGGACACATATATTACTAGTTGCTATATTTTCATTAAGTTGCAATCAATTATAAGTAACACCTTTTCACAACTGAGTCTTTTTTGTTGTTGTTTTCCAAAAGCACTTACATACATGCTCCTTTGATCACCAACACTATTTTGCTGTAGTAAAGACTAGTATTATGCCCACCTTATAGATAAGTCAACTTAAGTACAAACCAAGTTAGTTGCAGAGAAACTAAACAAATGGAGAAACCAGTGTGTGGACTCCAAACACATGAAAGGCACAGAGGACAAGAGAGAAAGTGAAAAGCAGAAATTTAAATTAGACGTAAAGAATCCGGTGAAAAGGAATGATGACAAACGTAGAGCTGCTCAGACTAGGATGGCGTACAATCACTCTCCCGGCAGACCTCCGCGCACAAGCTCTCCATCTGTGTGGGATGGGGAGATGAGATCTTGAGATAACTCAGGTCCTGCTCTTTAGTTTCAGAATGGGGAAGGGGCTGCAGAAACAGGATAACAGCAGAATCTTTAAGAAAGAAAGAAGGGAGACTCAGGGATATCTGACACAATTTCCCAAAGTCAGAAGGAACACAGAGGGATTAGCTGGAAAATCAGAACATTAACTATTAATAAGGAAATATTTCAGAACTGAAATTGCCAAAATACGAAATTTTTTTTTTAAAGGCAATATTCAAAAAGAGAGAAAATACCTACATCTAGTAAGGAAAGTGATGATGACCCCAACAGTGGCTAAGAAAGCTAAGCAGCTGCTGCTCAGCTAACGGCACAGATGCTCAGGGAAGTTATGAAAACCTAAGGAGAGAAGCCCCAGGCCCAGCATTCATAATTATTTGCATGTAATAGCCATGGATTTCAGGGTGTATTTCAGTAACTGAAATAAATACTCTGTAAACTCCAAATAGGTTTAAATGCTTGGAAATCTGCCTGAGAATCTCACTATTTCTGGGAGATTTACTAATCTGAGCAAATCCACGGAAGAACAAACTAAAGCCTCTGAAGAATTCCCAAGGGGCTTGCAATTGTGGGGTTTATCCCAAATCAAAGAGTCTTCTTAGACTTTATAAAGGTAGAAAGACACCAGCACTGTGACATGCTAAAAGCAATAGACTGACTTCTGGCTCTGCCATCCGTGGACCAGAAGATCCTAGGCAAACCTCTTAGCTTCTGGTTTCTCTCTTTTGTAAACTGGAGTTTATTTTGAGGACTAAATGAGAGAAAATAAAAATTTGTTATAAATTCAAAAGCACTTAGCAGAGCACATGGCACATTCTAAGCACTGAATATTATTAGCTGGATCCTGGGAAAAGCAAAGCCTGCTGGGAATCTGAAGCCCATCACAGGGGTTCCCTGGATGCAGCAAAGGCCATGGTGCAGGCGTAACAGTCAAGAAAACGTCTTGGCAAAATGCCTATTACATCATGAGTTCTTTGATAAACTAAAATACCTCAACTTCTGACCAATTCCAAGAAATGAATTCTACATAGCATTCTTTCTTTTTTTCGCTTAGTCAGGCTAACAGCTTTTATCAAAGTTTCATGCTAGCTGATCTACTTACTTGCCTGACCTAAGTCCTGAGTACAAATTCTTTTAACTAGATTCCTTGAATTAGAGCTGGAATTCAGCTTACCAATCTAAATAAACTGGCCAATTAAAGTAAGGGTTCTAGAGATATGATTCTTAACTGAGAGTGGATGGCATTCCAGAAACTCCTAAGATTGGGAGAACACGGATCTATAGCTTGAAAGTCATATTCAATATAATAACCTATCTGTATATTAGAGAGGAGTAACTATTGTTTTTATAATACATACTTAAGAAAAAGCAAGATCAAATATTCTTGGCTGGTGAGGATAAGAGGTTAGATACCCAGACCTGAGGGGGGAGTTATCAGAATGGAGAAGTTGTTTGAGATTTTTATTTCTTACAAGAAGCTATGAGTTTTAAAAGATTAAGGAACACTGTTCTCCACGAAAGCTGGTTGAAGGTTCCTGGCTGATTAGATGGGTAGCTGGTCTTTTGTGAGGTCTCTTTGCAGAAGTTGCCAAACTACCTATACTAAAGGAACATTCTCTGAAAGAGCTCCAGGAAAATCATCAGGCTAATCAATATAGGGGTGACTGTATAACATCACACAGTGCCCTTGCAGTGAGGTCCCAGAAGAGAAATGGTCTTCGGGTATCATTACAAGTTTTTTTTAAAATTGCATTTTATTGCCCATTACACAAAGCATAGAAATAATTATCCCCTCTTTACATCAGCACCTAAGGAACTGAAAACTAACACTATGGATCTCCTCCAGCAGACAACAGAATCTTTCAGTGTGTCTTGTGGATACTAACCTCACTTATGATTTCATCCTTTTCTCCTCCTATACTTATTTCAACCCCAAATTCTTCAATTATTTTATATCTTATCACATAGTACTAGATGTAGCTTTATGAGCCACTCCAAATCCTTTTGGGAACAAAGTAGGGTATAAATAAATCTAAAATGTGCCAGGGACCAGGGGATATACAATAATGAGTCAGAGGCTGGCCTTGTCTTAATGCCTTCAAGGAGCTGGATGGGGAGTGGGCCACACATAAGACAAACCACTCTGAGGACAACACTAAAGAGGAGCATGAACAAAGTACCGGGCAGCACCGGGCAGCACCGAGCATGAAGCACGACACACTCAAGGGCTTAGTCAAGAATAAAAAACACTTTCCTTTGAGCTCCCTGTGCATCTCTCTATCATTGCACTTATGATCCTATGTGGAAAATTTTGTTTACACGTTGCCCCTGTTAAGGCTTTGAGTTCCTGGTAGAAGAGGTCCCTTGCCTTACTCTTTGTATTCCCAGGGCCTAGCCCATAATCTAGTACAGAGGAGATAATCAATAAATGTCAGCTGAATGAGGAAGCTTTTAGTAGGTAGAGAAGGGAGTAGGTACCCCAGGCAGAGCGACCAGCACAAGCAAAGATGGGATGTCTGTCCAGTGAGACCAATATCAAGAGTACAAGAATGTGGCATCTGCTGAGAGCTGAGGGTAGAAAAAATCCTGAGGGCCTTCCACATAACACTTGGAAGGCGATGTCCTCACTATTTTTTTTGATAACCCCTGCATATTCTAGTCTCTAACACTTCTTGGTTACACAGAATTCTTTCTACATCCAGACTCACCATAGTTGTGTGTGAAGGCTCATATTTGCTGTTTTATGTCTAAAAACCTATCTGGCATAACTTACAATTCCAGTAAGGTAGAATGGTGACAAAGACATACCTGGCCAGAAAACAGCTTGAAGAGGCAGTCCTGACTGAAGGAGCATCTGAGAAAGGTGGACAATCCACTTAGCCAGCTAGATGCTGGATCATTTCTGAAGCTCAGTAGAGTGATAAACGTCCTAGGAAGGATGCCCGCAGATGCTGAGACAGCCTCCACACCATGCTCTGCAGGGTTGTCTGGACTTGATAACACACCGATGCAAATGACCAAGAAATGCACTCAAGGACAACAGAGCCTTTATTCTAAGCGTAGGCTCTCTGAGAAGGCTGACTCCCTAAGATAAGTGCCAAACATCAATACTTCTCCCATCAAGAAAGAGAACACAGGAAGAATTCAAGGACACACACAAAAAAGAGGAAAACAGGATTAACATAAAAAATTCTAGAAAGGGGGGCCGGCCCCGTGGCCGAGTAGTTAAGTTCACGCACTCTGCTGTGGCAGCCCAGAGTTTTGCCAGTTCGGATCCTGGGCGTGGACATGGCACCACTCATTAAGCCGTGCTGAAGCGGCATCCCACATGCCACAACTAGAAGGACCCACAACTAAGAATATACAACTATGTACTGGGGGGCTTTGGGGAGAAAAAGGAAAAAAAATAAAATCTTAAAAAAAAAAAATTCTAGAAAGGGAACATGCTGTCTAAATGTAACCATGGGAAATAAAGTTTTCAGATTCAAGTTTGGCAAGACCAAGATAATGTACTTACTAAGTAACCGGAAAGTACAAATCACTTTAATGATTCATATGCTCTGCCCCAGAATAATAGCTCAACAATGATGCTCCCCTAAGTTACTGCCTCTGGTTCCAATGCACGATTGTACCAAACGTTTAGTGTGTGTTGCTAGATGCTACTGGGAAAACAGAGTGCAGCATCTGTAAAATGGGGCTCCTGCACTGGAGGAGCTTACAGTCTGAGGGGGGAACTTGAGGCCAGAGCCACAAACTTGGACAAATAGCATAAGGCTGCAAACACTGAGTGACAGAGGAAGAACAATTACTTTGTGAAGACAGTGAGACTCAGACAAGCAGAAAAAAGAGTATGAGATAATATAACTGAAAACACAGCAGTATAGCACAAGGATGCTTAATGTTAGTTGAATTCAAAGTTCGAACTTCACATGTAGGTCTTATGTAGGGTAAACACAAAACTTATGGTCCAAGAAGAGACATTTCTTAGTTGAAAACTAAGGGGGATCTAAAACAGCCACAGACTGGCACAGTGCAGAGAACCTGGGACACAGAGTCACCTAAGCAACAGGGAGCCACTGACTATGTTTCTGGATTCAGGTAATGGTAATGAGAATGGAATGACAGGGGTAAATGTAGGCCTTACACGTGACTAAATATGGTGGGAAAATGAAAAATCTTTGTGAATACTCCTTCAACAAAAAAGTGGAACTTGGAGGGGAAGTTTGCAGGAATTGCTATGAGCTTAAGTTTAAGGATGGGACAATCAAGTGAAGTGTCCAGTGGGAACAGAGAGACATGGGACTGGAAGCGAGGACAGGCCTCTGGAAATAACTTGTAGAGACTCAACAGTTGGAGTAACGGGAGTGGATGAGTAACAGGCAAGAGATCATTCCATTATCGAATTCTCATTTGCAGTTTATCAATTCTCACACTCTTCAATTCCCTTCACTCACAATGGTTAAGCCCTCCCAACTTCCCACTTGTCCTGCCAAATCTCGAAGAGTTTATAATTCCATTTAAACACCAAATCAGACATGTCTGGCATTTCTTATATTTTCAAAGGGTTTGTAAAATACATATTTACTAGTAAAATCTCCCAGTTCTAAGTTTTAGCTTTTAGCACTAAACTAGACAATATAAAAACTGGGAACGTAATACCTCTCTCCACAAATTAACTTTATACTTTTGGCTAATACAGTGATTCAACTATTTTTAAATGATTTGATTACTTTTCAGAGAAATTTAGCTGTTGCTTCCAACTAGGGCATCCAACAAAGGAGGCAAAACAGTAATTCCACAAAATTGGGTGTGAAAATATACGAGTGAGGAAAATAATGTTTTCCTCCCAATAAGTGTGTAAGGAGAAATCCGGACAGCCAAGTATGTAAGTGCAAGGATGGTGACACTCAGGCAGGCTAGGCTCACAAAGAACCCTGGATCCCAGCGTTGGCCAGCAAAGCACACTACTTCTCCCCTAATGTACTCCCAGAAAGGCTGATACGGAAACAGAGCCAGGACACTCACGAGGAGGAGCCGTTAACCCCTCCTCTCCAGGTGACTAGGAGGAAAAAATGGAGCAAGCAGCAATTTTCTGCCATTCCTCACCCAGAGGGCTACTTCAGCACTCTCCTTGGCTCAGGAGAAATGTAAGTACCAGAGAAGCCTCACAGACAGCTTCAAAGAAGCACTTGTTAGCAGTGACCTGCCAAGTTTCATCCTCTGTTGAGATCATTAAGAGCCTGTATCCAGAGGTGGAGGGCTAAAGCCTAGTTAATGGACTTAGGATGTACTCTTCTCTACAGGCGAGGGCTTTAGAAGAGGAACTGTCCCTACTCTCATTCCATTAGCATAAAAGTATGCACTGATAGCCACCTCCGTTGAACAAATAATAGGAACTGTTCGTTTAACCCAACACAGATAACGTGCTCACTTTGAGATTTCACATTAATACAAGAAGAGAACAGAAACGAGAGTATTTTGTGCTTAAAATACATTGGCTTCCGCTACACTCCCTACTTCCTAAATGTCTCCATATTAACAGAAGAAAAACACAACTGGGCTTTGCATTCACTACTTCAAACCTTGCCTTCTTTAAGACCGCATCAGAGCAAAGCCAAGCCAGGCACTTAAGAGAACGGGTTCAGGCAAATTAAGAGTTTAAAGAGAACAAGTAGCATGCTTGCCCTCCGGCACCTTCCTCATGCCCCCTCCCGATGCTAAAATGCACTGCCATGGTGTAGGCAGGCTGAGAACGACTCAAGTGCAGAACAGGTTACGAGTCTTTACAGCCTAGTGAGATTTTCTCAACCTCTCAGCCACACTAGCTGGGTAGACGCATCTGAGTCACGCCCTAGTGAAGAATCAATTTTACAACTAAAAGATTTCCTATGAACGTCAATGGCTACTTTTGCCTCACAAAAACAAAAACAAACAAACAAACAGAAAAACAGTTGTTAGTATTAGGACAACCTTTTTAGCTGAAGGACTGTTCACATCAAAGCCTTACCTCCCCAATGGGTGCTAAGAACAGCACAGGAAGGCAAATTTCAGAAGCTTTCCCGACAAACACAAGTCAGGGATAAGGGGTTCAATATGCAAAGTCTTTTATTTAAAATTTTGAAAAGTTAAGTCTTGTGATCACCTCAGGATATGCCATTCCCATTATAAGGAGAAATGACGGTTTTAAACTCGTGTAGAGCTGCATTTTCATGTACAGAACTCTGTAGGCACTTTAGAAGTGAAGCTTGGCTTCAAAATACAAACACTGGGGGCTTTGGCTCAATCTTTTAATATAAAAAATTCACTGATGTACAAAAATGTGAAAGTGTGACAATGACAACATATGAAATTCTGTGACTGAAAGTCCCCTTGAGTGCCCGCCGTGGCGCAAGTGCACCAGCCCACACACACTCTGGCGTGGAAACATAAACTAACGCAAACCAGTGCTACCAAGAAGCGCCAACCCGTGTGTTCTCCATTCCACCAATCACAGACCGATAGCTACTCCAAACATTCAGTAACAGAAAGGACGGCATCTTCCAGGAACAGCAAAGCAGATTTGTTACTCACGATGGACCAGCACAAATAAACCGAGCAGAAAGAGTACTGCATACTAGAAAACAAACACAGAACCACAAGTCAGAGAAGTTTTTACAGGTTCACATGTCCTTACAGTTAATTAATAAACTGGCCTTTGTGACCATGATAAATTACTAAACTACCCAATTAGTCTTTAATCTTTTAACAGTAATCTATTTAACAGTTTCCAAAATTAAGCAAAAGATCATAATTTTAGTGAAGCATATAATTCAGGATCTTACCTTAAATTTAGGATAGTCATTCATGAGGATCGTCACAATCCCAATATAAGGAACAAATCTAAACAAACAAAAAATTGATCATCACAGAACGTCCTAAGTAGCTGTTATCATTTCCTGAACATTCTCAATATCTTCCATAGAATACTAATTTTCAGTTCACAAAGTCCACTTGTGTATACTGTCCTATTAGACCCTTTCAACAGCCCATGTGATAGGGAAGTTAGGAATATCGCCATTTTATAGATGAGGAAACAGAGGCTCATGCCCAAGGTTATATAGCTTCTGTGTGGCAGAACCAGTACCAGATCTGAGGTCTTAGACCTCTAGCTGGCAACTTTAATGCATTACATGCTGATTCAGTGCTAGGGGCTGGGTTTGTCATCAGAACCGCTGTCAATCTAGTTGGGAGCCAAGGCATACACAGCCAGAACGTTACAAGGTACTTCATGTTAAGTGTCCAAAAAGTGAGTATAAGAGCTCTATTACAGTACTTAAGATTTCACCACCCTCTCATTTTTTAACCACTGTAATCTGGCTTTGGCTCTTTTAATCCTGAAACTTTTTCTAGAACGGTTTTAATCACTGCACGCAGCAGACCAGTCTCAGTTCTCATCTTCCTTTACATCTCTGCAGCATTTGACTTTGATGACCACAAATTTGCCCTTGAAATCCCTTTCTCCTTGGTTTCTGTAACACACCACAAATTTATTCCTCCACCTAACTCTTGGCTGCTACACCTTTGTTTTTTTTTTACTATCTCTTTCTTTCCTCTTGCCCCTAAAGTCTGTCCCCTCAAACTAGGTAAAACCACCTGTTAAATAATCTCACAGCACCTTATATATTTCCTTTGAAGTCTTCATCACAATTTTAATTATGTAATTAGTTGTATCACCAGCTGGCTAGTGCCTGTCTCCCCTACTAGACTCTAAGGTCTACAGGGGCAAAAACAATGCCAATCTCGTTCCCCACTGTATCCTCAAGGCCAAACATAATGCCTTGCACATGGTAGACATCCAGTAAACACTGCCTGATTCAAGTGTCAATGTCCAGGACACTTCTTTTCTTTTTCCCTTAAGGATCTCATGTTCTCCCAGGACTTCAATTCTCCCCTCAATGCAAAAGATTCTTCAACATCATAAGAATTCAGGACAGAAAGAGAAAGTTGGCAGGGTACCATCAATGTGGTAAATGGCAGTTAGCAAATGTACCACTTTCTTCTTTTTCCTCCTCTTTTACTGCTGGACTCCAGAGTGGACAAGGTGATACTGTCCTAGAGAAGGGAGGTTGGGCTGAAGTGGAGATTGACCTTTGTGCACTTTAAAATAGCCCAGATACTTTTATTCAGGGCATTCACAACATTTGCACCATGCGAAAGGTGCACAAACAAATTACCTCCCACATAACACCTCCACCATCAAAGCCTTAGGCAAATTTGAAAAACAGAAATTTTGGCTTTAATGCATTTCACTTCCTTTAAAGAACTCCTCTTACTTCCTGTTCCCTGTCCTGCCACTCTCCCTTCTGGCAGCATTACTCAGACCCATCTCTCTCCCCATTCCCAAACTCCCATTCTAGAAGTTGATGTTTCTTAAAACCTAGACCTCCTTTGTCAGAATCACTTGGACAGCTTGTTAAAAATGCAGATTGCTACATGTTCCCCAGACTTACTGAGTCAGAGCATTTCTGGAAGGTGGGGCCCAAATGGTGCTTCCGTACACTAAAGTACAAGAAGCACAGTTCTAGCAAGTGAGATGCATGGAACAGGCATGTGGTGACAAATAATATCCCCTCTCAGGGCCCATGCTTTGCTTTCAACCCCTGGAACATCTAAGAGCTGAAAAGTAAGTCACTACAGAAGGGCATAGCTAAGCTCCAGGAGGGTGGGTACAGGTTTTCTGCATTTTTAATACACATATTTTTCCTTTTTAATGTAATAACTTATTTCTTTTGTTTCATTGATAACACTTTCATAAAAGCAATAGCTTTCAATGAAGGTAGATTATCTCATTTAAGAATGCAAAGGCAAATGCCCCACAGTAAAACGTAGATTAAAAGCTATAAAGGAATCTGTGATTTCCATTAAAACAATATCAGGCTGCTAATTCTGGTCTGCTTATCAATCATTCAGCGCGTAGAGACTTTCACTGTTACCTCCATGCAATGACATCTATGCTCAAAGAACCACATCCTTTGGTCTCCCAATGATCACACAGTCTGCTTATGAATTATTCATGGAAACATTATTTTCCCTAAGGTTTTTCCTTGCCCAGCATTAAGTGAAATGGAAGCAGCTTGATCTTTAGGAGTAATATAAGCAAAACGTAAGGCTGCCAGAATATGACAGGCAGTCCAAAGTCAAACAACAGATTTAATTATCTGCACCACTCTCTCTCTCCATGGACAGAGACAGCAAAGAGCTGCTAATCAAGTGCACGATGCTGCCATCATCAGTTATCATAAATTCATATCAGATGTTCTTTTCCCCTACTCCGCTCACATAAACTCTGCTAAAGCAGAGCTGATAATGAGGTTTAAAATAAGTAAAACAAATGTCACCCATGAAGCCAACTCCAACACCAGCCTGTGCCAAGTCAACATCTAGAAGGCAGAGTAGGGATAAATACACGTCCCTGGGCGTTCCTGGGGTCAAAGTTGCTGCTAAGGAAGGAGCCTCAGAAGGAAGAACTATCTGCTGATGTTTTGGGAGAAAGTAATTTTGTCAGATGTCAAAAGAGGTCTATATCTGGGAAGTCCCAACTCTGGTTGGGATCACTACTTTTCTCCCACAATGATATGTTTCAAGTTAAGTAAAAAGTACATTTTCAAAGTCTCATCCATTAAATTGGTTTCAGTCAAGAGAGAGCACAATTCCGCTGCTCCTTCTTTATATTTTTACTCCTCTTTTCATTGTCAGTGTTCCTCACCTCCCTGGCCACCTGCGTCTTTCATCCCCTGCCCGCCCCCCCACGCCGCTGCTCTCTACTCTGCTTTGACCAACAGGTCCTCTTGTGTTTTCAACCTCCTCAGTTTAGAAAGAATCACCCCTACTAAATACTTAGCTGGCTCAGTATTAGTTTTATTTTCCAAAATTGTTCTTATTACATGGTACGACACGAACGAACCTGGAAAACGTTATGCTAGGTGAAAGAAGCCAGACACAGAAGACCACATATTGTAAGATTCTGTTTATATAAAATGCCCAGAACAGGCAATCCAGAGACAGAAAGTAGATTAGTGGTTGCTAGGGGCTGTGGGAAAAAGGGGATGGGGAATGACTGCAAATGAGTATGGAGTTTCCTTTTTAGGGTGTGGAACTGTTCTGGAATTATATAGTGGTAATGGCTGCACAACCTTGTGAATACAATAAAACCCACTGATTGCACACTTTAAAATAGTAAATTTCATATCCCAATATATGTGAATAATACCCCAATAAAAATTTTTTAAACTTGTTTTTATTTATGGCCTTAGGCTTCAGTTTAAAATTTTTTAGTGTGCAGCTGCTTGAAAAAAAAATTTTTTTTTAATGCATAAAGATATTTGTACCACAGTCACAGACTGGTCTGCAGAAAAGCTCTACTCTTAAGGTTTGGGTACAGTCTGACTTTGAAATATCAGTTTAGTGTTTGACAAACACAATTTCCACAAAAGGAAGTGTGATGCCCCATTATGTGTCAAGGTAAGCGGTGGTATAATCAATGGAAAGTGAATTGGTACAGTTAAGATTCTGTGCTCTCGCTGTTCATGCCCCAGATGTTTACGCTTCACGGAAGTGAGCACCAGGCTATTACATTTTTTATTAAAAGCCACACAAAGGTCCATATTTTCAATGTTGGGATTTTAGAAACAACATTGTATATAGTTTGGGATTTTTCAAAAATTCTTCAGAAACACAAATTACCTGAGTGAAAGCCTGGCTCCCCTACCCTTTTGTGGGATGATGCATCTTTTCCCACGACAGGGGGCCAGAGTGAGCAGACGGGAGCTGCATTAAACACCTAAGCATCAAGATCCAGACAAAGGGACACTCTGTTATACTGATAGGAGTATAAATAAAACAGTATGGCAAAATTTGTCAAAAGCCTTGAAATATGCATGTTTCACCCAGTAATCCCACGTCTAAGAAGTGACTGTGAAGAAATGATTGGGCAGAGGACTGAGATTCATGTCACAAGGATGCTCATCATAACACTGTTCACAATGGAAAAAATGGAAACAATCAGAACATCCTACAATAGGAGATTGGCTAAATAAAAATATCCATACAGTGGAATAGAATACAGCTTTGAAAATAATGACATGGAGATAAATCTTTCGATTTGTAAAGATACTAATAACTTTGAGGAATGAAAAAAGATATAAACAGTGTGACCACTCTCTCCCCATAGATAAAAGGTGTCCCTGTATGTATACACATATATATTAATAGCTGCATCTTTATACATAAAGGCTAAAAGAACATAAACCAAAAAGTTAAATATTCATGGAGAGGGAGGGGAAGGAGAGAAGTGACGCTGCTTTTTGATGATTGCTGTTTTCTTATGTTTCTACATGAATCTGTACATTTACAATTAAAGGAAAAACATGGACTCAAAGAAGTTGATAAGTTTGAATAACTATATTAGCAGCATCTTGAGAACTGAGGGAGATGGGGACTATAATTTCTCCAAGGCACTGATAATCTAATTTAGATTATAAAAGTATGTTTAGCTCCATGACAGAAAATGCAGTGCCCTTGAACTGTAGGCATGCACAGAAAACCAGCTCTGCAGGAGACAAAACACACTGGTGCTTGCTCTGCTCTGCTCTGCTCCCTCTGGCCCCGAAATGAGTGTCTCTCATGCTGTAACTGAGGCAGGCTTCACTTAATGACTCACATTGACCTCTCTAAGGGACAGAGTCTCAGGGTGGTGGCCTGTGCACTAGCGTAATCACTCTGAATCCACAGTGTCTCTTCTAGGTCAGCAGGGGCAGATGTTCTGACAGTGGTAAGAGTACCAGGTGGCATCTAAATAGCGAGAATCAGCAGCTACTCATTTCAGAAGTGTTATGCCAGTAATTCTGGTGTGATGGTTAAGAGGGTGGACTCCGGAGTCAGCCAGCTTACCATCAGTGTGACCTTAGATAAGCAACCTAATTCGTCTGTGTTTCCTCATCTGTAGAATGGAAATATTAGGGTTGTTCTGAGGTTAAAATGAGGTAATACTTGTAAAGCACTTAGAGTGAGTCTCTGGCACACAGTACGCCCTAATGAATGTGAGTTATTGTTAATACTATTAATAACATGAAGGTAGTAACAATCCCATACTTCCTCATACCAATAACTTACAATTCCTGTCCTCCACTGATCTGTTCTCCTGATAAAATCTGAAATAAACAGGCTTAATATAACTTTTTAATTTAATTTGACCTCAATAATTTCAAGACTAGAAATAAAACAGTATGGAATAAACTAACATGACAAAGTTAATTTAGATGAACACTTTAAGTTGTTGACTTAGTAACTACTTAAGAACTGTAAGTTTCATGAAACAGGATTAATACTGCTCTGGATCCCCAGAGCCAAGCACAGCACAGACATTAGAGCACATGGAAGGTGCCCAATAACATTTCTTAAATGAATTAAATAAACAAATGAGTTTTTAAAATTGTAACTCCAATTCCATCTCATCATTAACATTCTATTCTTTATTGCACCCCATTTCCTCCCCTCTGGAACAGTATCCGTGAAGTTTCAGATGCATTTTAAGATGCGTACTTTTCTAAAGGACACAAGGTCACTTGGTAGAACCAGGACCAAACCATTATGTTCAATTGTGGATGACCAGACTACATGACTGAGAGAGCCATGTTTCAAGTGACCTGAAAAGCTCAGGAAATGCTCCCCTTTATACTTACCCCCTCGCTCTCCCTACAACATCTTTTTTCTCTAGCCAATGTTGTCCTTGTTTATAGAGGCCTCGGTCATCAACTGCATTATTATCTCCTTTGGTCAAAAACTTGATATGTCCATTTTGCCTTAAAAGAGCAAGGGAAAGCCAAGTCATCAAACACCTTCATGCCATTTGAAAGCACAAAATTTGCTCTTATTAACCAAAAATTCCTGTGGAACTGTGATATTTTATCATCATTCCTAATATCAAAATTACTTATTTAGCTAAAAGGATGTTCACAGCTGTGTTGTTTATAATAGGGAAAAACTGGAAACAGGCTAAAAGTCTAACACTCAGGAGTTGAAATACTATGCAAGCATTAAGGATGATATTATAGAAGAATAGTTAATGGCACTGGAAGATTATACAAATTTTATTAAGAAAAGATTACAAAGTAGCATATACAGTATGATCTCATTTTTATATTAAAATAAACACAAACCACCAATTTTCTGGAAATACAAAGAGCAAAGGGTATAATCCTACCTCATAGAATATAATTGGCAAAATGAAGACTATGGGAAACTACAGAAAGACCCAGTTTCTTCAACCAATAAGTTGCAAGGAACAAAGAAAGTTGGAGAAGGAATTTACAGATTAAATACAAGAGATTATAAAGCCAGATCAGCCAATCACAACTGAGAACCTTACTTGAATCTGGATTCAAACAAACTGTCAAAAAAATTATGACACAACTGGGAATTTGAACAAAGACTGGAAACTAATGATATAAAGGAATGAGTGTTCACTTTTTTTAGGTGTAATTCTAATTGTAGTCATGCTTTTTAAAAGCTCATTGCCTATTTTATAGATATTTACTGAAATACATACAACATAACATATCTAGGATTGATTCAAAAGAATACAGGCAGGAGGGCAGGAAGAGGTGGTAGCGTAGGTGGGGCAGAACCGGCCGGAGATTAATAACTACTGGGACTGGGTGATAGGTACATGGCAGTTCTTTATACAGTTTTGCCTATTTTTGTGCATATTAGAAATTCTCCATTTTAAAAAATAAAAGCAAAGAAAAAAAGATATTAAACAATATCTAAAATGATAGACCAAGGTGTAAATAGCAGCTATCTATAGCTTTCTTTATAATTTTTTCTTCAGCAAACACACACAGCTTTTACACACCAGGGTTTATAAGGACAGCATCTTACTTGATCAGAAAATTACTAGTTTAATCATGCTAAAGAACCATGAGGTCTCTAATAATTTTAAAATTTAATTGAACGCAAAGTACTTTTTACAGTTGATAAAGACTATCTTAAAACTACTTCAAGTGAGTTTGGGTTAACCACTACCCTAAAAAGAAAAAATCAGCTTCAGACTGCCACTGACTAATATCTACTTAGATTCTAAGCCAGAAACTGGTTCACTAGACACTAAATCTGCAGATGAAACTAAATTGAGAGGTGTTGCAAACACCAAAAACACTTAAGTGCAAACAGTCACTCTTAAAAATGAGATTCCAATTAGAAAAAAATGCAAATATATACAGAGAAAAATAATCTGTAGCTGACAACTTGGTAAGTGAAAGAATGTCTGAAAAGTCTGGGAGGGTGAAAGAGGACAGGTGCTAACAGGGGCTAGCTGCAAGGGTGAAAGTCAGGAGCAGCAGGAAGAAGAGTCAATTCAACCAGGAAAATAACAGCAATCCTACAGAGGCTGAAGAGTCAAGTCAGATATGAGGAGAGAAAAAGCTGGGAAATGGGAAACCCCCCAGGAAAGGAAAGGGCTGCTACAGGAGATGTGGTTATTACCAAAGATGTGATTTGTCAACAAAACAAGCCAACAAACAGACCCCATTCCCCTCTCTGGAATGTAATCAGGAGAGACTACTACAGCTGTTTGAAAAAGCACAGGTCCCAGGGCCGGCCCTGTGGCATAGTGGTTAAGTTCAGTGCACTCTGCTTCAACAGCCAAGGTTCAGTTTCCAGGTGTGGACCTACACCACTCATTGGTGGCCATGCTGTGGTGGTGACCTACATACAAAATAGAGGAAGACTGGCAACAGATGTTAGCTCAGGGCAAACCTTCCTTAAGCAAAAAGAGGAAGATTGGCAACAGATGTTAGGTCCAGGCCAACCTTCCTCAGGGGGGGAAAAGAAAGCATAGGTCTCCATCTCCTTCATGTACTTTATAGTGTAACAAGTATTACTGATGGCAACCAGTTCCTATTAGACTTACTACTAAGACCTACTCCAGGATTCATAACTCACAGGCCCAAAATACTGATTGACGACACACTTATACAGGACTTTTCCCTGGCTAGCACAGGGACCAATTATTTAATATCTACTTTCAAGGAGCTCAAAGTACTTATAACTTAATTCACCTATCATAATACTGTGATGTTAGGAGGGAGGAGACAATCATTTTATAAAAATGGGTGCAAAATAATATATCTATCTGCATAGAAAAAGCAAAGCTAAGGACTAAGCCACCCTGATGGTGAAATTTCTCTTTCCAAATACTTGATCACTTGCCAGTATCCAGTATCATCACCTCCTACAGGCCAAACTTACTAAACACATATTAGAGTAGGCTATAAAATAAGATAAAGTAAGAGTTTATGTGTGGGGAAAATATAAGTATTAAGAAGAGCTGACTAAAAGGCCAATATGAGGAGCTATCCAAGAGAATTAAGTCAACTGATAACATTTAAAAACAATCTCACCTTCTAAATTAAAAAACAAACTTCATTATCTCCTAGCTCTCTCCTAACTCATCTATTTTGGAAGAAAATGGAAAATAAGAGAATAGGTAAGGGGGGAGGATTCAGAGAAGAGACTTCTCGCTGTTTGCCACAATACATAACAACCTTGCCTGTATTCCTATCTCATATCCCTCATGTAGCAGTGAGGAATAATGATTCTCCTTTTTTTACTTAATTAAAAATATGGTAACTATAATAAGTGCAACATAGTTGTGTCTTTTTAAAAAACAATGCCAACCACTTTCTCTCAATTTACTGTTGTCCCCAAATACTAGAAGTTTCTCCATGTTTCTGACAAGGGAATTTTGCTTGAGCTCAGCAGCATGTTAGAGACGAGCTCTGGATTGCGTGTGCTTTTCCACTGCCTCGTCAGACAGTTCAGTCCACATAATTGGCGTCATCTGGAGAACAGGTGGGACCAGGCAAATGACTACACCGAGCACAAAGAACAGGTTCCAATTCACAGATCCATTACTATTAGATTAAGCAGTACTTGGCATGCTGATTTTTCAGTTCAGGGATTCTTTGCATATGAGGCAATACCAGGTATACTCTACCATATGTTTCTGATATAATCACATTACAAAATAAGATTGAGTAGATCCCAGTGGTATTTGGGGGAAAAAAAATCTATGTTTAAAAAACAAAAAGAGAATCACCCAAAATTTAACATTACCTCTGGGTACTAGGACTACATGTGATTTTGTTTTCTGTATTTTCCAAGAACACACATGTAATAAGAATGTTTACAAGACGGAGATTCAATAAATGAAAAAAGAGCTTTATATGATGTTTATAAATTTATAAAGGTACATTACATCAGAAGCAGGTGGTGAAGGAAAGGAGGGATGGGACAAAAGAGAGAGGCCAGTTCAACAGTTCCTACCTCTATTCCTCTTAAAGCTCAAGATTTTATTTCTTAAAACAAGGTTCAAACGAGAAATGAACAACAGTGCAAAAACCAGGCTGAAAACGTTCAGGACACATTTACTATAAAAACTTAATTCATTTTTGTTGCCCTTTGGTCTCATATTTAAGAACAATGTTAATACTATTAAATCAAATGATTATTACAATCAGGTATTTTAGTCTCCCCAAAAGAAAAAAGGAAATTGGAAACTTCATTATATATATATATATATATATATTTTTTTTTTTTTCTTCTTTAAAGCCCCCCAGTGCACAGTTGTGTCTTCTAGTTGTGGGTCCATCTAGTTTGTAGCATGTGGGACACCACTTCAGCATGGCTTGACGAGTGGTGGTAGGTCCGCGCCCAGGATCTGAACCAGCGAAACCCGGGCTGCCAAAGCAGAGCACGTGAACTTAACCACTCGGCCAACGGATCTGCCCCTGAAGTTTCATTATATTAATAGGATCTGTTATCTAAACAGGCCTGCAAGTTGAAGGCATCTCAAGAATCTAAAATAAATCAGCAAAACTCCAGATTACAAGTACCATACACCTTAAAATACTCAGAATGCTGTTGAAAATTGTTTTTAAAATGTAAGGGATCTGTCATTGATAGGGTATCTGTTAATGAACCTGCCCTCAAACAAGAGGAACTGTTTTAAAATGAAAAATTCACTCAATTTCACACATGAAAATGGACAACTTCTGCCGCACTCAAAGCAAGGCCTGTTTTAATTTGATTTTCTCCGATTCAGGGGATTCAGGGGAAAGTTAGTTCTGTTTTGTTCACAACAGGCAGCACTAAGAACAAACACAAACCCACTGTGAGAATCTGCAAAACACTACCTGTACTGAATAAGCCTTCACAATTCCAAAATAAACTTCTAAAACAATTAAGTTCTTCCTTCCTAGTCAATAATAGAATGTCATTTAAAAATTATAATCTTTCGGGGCCAGCCCGGTGGTACAGCGGTTAAGTTCACACGTTCCGCTTCTCAGCGGCCCAGGGTTTGCCGGTTCAGATCCCGGGTGTGGACATGGCACTGCTTGGCAAAAGCCATGCTGTGGTAGGTGTTCCACGTATAAAGCAGGGGAAGATGAGCATGGGTGTTAGCTCAGGGCCAGGCTTCCTCAGCAAAAAGAGGAAGATTGGCAGTAGTTAGCTCAGGGCTAATCTTCCTCAAAAAAAAAATATAAATAAATAAATAATTAAAAAATAAATAAAAATTATAATCTTTCAAAATATATACTGAGGTCTGGAAAAAAAGAGCAGTCAGATCTTTATTTCATAAATGAAGAAAGAACGCTTCTAAAATAGAATGTTTGCAGGGATTTTAAAAAAGCAACAGCTGACAGTTGCCTCTTCTTCAAGTGGAGAAAATAAAATACTTTAGAGGGTGGTAAGAAGAAGATAGTATTTATTTAGGGCTTCATCATACTCAAATCACCCCCACTGTTTCACTCGCCCTCTCTGTGTCCTCCAGGACGCCTCCCTTTTCCTTCATTTCTTTCCTTTCCTTCTGCAAATTTTCCAAACCTAGAAATACCATAGCTTTGGAAGGGAGGGGTGAGGAATATGCAGTAGGACAGGGGAGCACAGGCTTGGAGCTCAGAGGTCTCATGATTCATCTTCCTGAACTCTTTATATTACAGATAAGGAAACAAACCCAGAGGTAAAAGCTTTTCCTCACTGTTATGCCCCACCTTCACCCCCAGGTGACTCTCAAGGTTTTACATATGTCCTTTCCAATTCTGAAAGGCAAGAGACTATATTTAAAAGAGTAACTTAAGATTTCAGAAATTTTCTTTGGAATTTACAAAAGTTGATAAATTATTCTTATTTGAAATGTCTGTTACAATGCCTTAAAGATCTTTTTTTTGGGAAAGATTAAGGCTACCTCATCCATTATATCAGAAGATTTTACTTTTATTTAGGATCAATCTTTATGTCATGTCTTTTTGGGGGTTATATACTGGGTTACTGATTTAGTGGGAAAGCAATAGGAAACCAAGAAAAACCTTCAGGGATATAAATAAATTAATAACTATTTGGTTTTCCGAATGTTCACCAAACCTTCAGACATTCATAAAAATGGATTGGAAGAAGGACCTAGGAGTTCCCCACCCATTCTTAATCTTTAGGTTATCAAAATTAAATACTGTAAAAAATAAAGCATAAAAATATTTTAAAACAGAGAAGATATAGTTTGCACATACTTTTCATGAATCTTCAAGACTCGGTGAACTATAGGAATCTCTCTCCCTTCTATCCGGAAAACAACAATTTCTCCCACTCGTATGGGATCTTCAACTCGATTTGTTAGAAAGAGAAGATCTCCTCTATGAAATGCAGGTTCCATGCTGCCACTGGGAGGGAAAGAAGAATATAAGAGTAAAAAGAAAGCCTGAGATTAAATTTACTTTCAAAATTAGATATTCCACAAAACAATCAAAAGTATCACCTTTGGAGTATATGAGATACCTTAACAAATATATCAGCATAAATGTGTACTGTTCTCTAAATATGGTTTCCTCAGACTGAGTTATATTAAAGTTTTCTTTAGTTATTAGCTTTCACTAACTAGTTCCATTTCAAGCATTACTATTCAAAGGAGCTTAAATTTTGAAAAGGGCAATGTTACTAAATTCCTTAACCTTTTAAAATTTCAAGTGACAAATAGAATATAAAAGAATGAACTTTATAGTCACTGCCCTTATTCTCACTTCATCTGAAAACGCTAAACATATTCAAATATTCAAATGAGAGCTGGATCATCATCTTCTGCCATTTACAAAGATACAGATCAAGATGACCTTATAGTTTCAACCCATTAAGAAGGAAAAACAGCTCCTCAAGTCAAAGAATAGTCAGCTACGGAGATAATGCTTGTGCTACCACTTTAATTATTTATTTATTTTTAAAGGAGAAACAAGAAAGAAACCCAAGGACAAGAGCAGAGATTCTTGCCTAAGAATTTCAGAAATGAGAAAAGGATTCAATTCCATGGTAATTAGTGAGGACAAACTTCTAGAGTGTCATCTCACCTCTCACCTGTTCTACCTTATACCGAGTACTTCAAAGGTCTAAGATATTTGCACTATTTAATGAATTTTTTCTTTCTATGAAGAAGTAACCCATCAGTACTATTTTCAGAAACTCAAGCTCCAGTTTTCAGTTACAGTAGATTTAGTAAGAAGAAAATGGATCGACAGGGAATAAAATTCAATACAGAATAACTACAAAGTGCAAACACTTCTGTTTGAAGACTTTGGTCCTTCTACATAAGGGAATATGGCAGTGGTTCCCAAACTTTTTTTTTTTTTTTTAAGATTGGCACCTGAGCTAACAACTGTTGCCAAGCTTTTTTTTCCTGCTTTTTCTCCCCAAATCTCCCCAGTACATAGCTGTATATTTTAGTTGTGGGTCCTTCTAGTTGTGGCATGTGGGATGCCACTTCAACATGGCCTGATGAGCAGTGTCATGTCCACACCCAGGATCCAAAGCAGCGAAACCCTGGGCCGCCAAAGCGGAGTGTGCCAACTTCACCACTCAGCCACAGGGCAGGCCCTGGCTCCCAAACTTTGCTGCACGTTACAATGACCTGGGGAACTTTTAAAAAAATCCCAATGCTAAGGTCATATCTCAAACCATTTAAAGTTTTTTCTTTCCTTCTCCCCAAATCCCCCCAGTACACAGTTGTATATTCTAGTTGTGGGTCCTTCTAGTTGTGGCATGTGGGATGTTGCCTCAGTATGGCTTGACAAATGGTGCTAGGTCCATGGCCAGGATCCGAACTGGGGAAAGCCTGGCCCGCTGAAGTGGAGCACACGAACTTAACCACTTGGCCATGGAGCCGGCCCTCAAACCATTTAAATTAGAATATCTGGGGATGGGAGGCAGGCGTCAGTATTTTGTAAAGATCCCAGGTGATTCTAATATATATCAAAATTTGGGAACCACAAGGAACATGGATTTTCAGTATATATTTATTCTTAAAACTTTTGCTAAAGTTCCTCATGGGGCAAAGAGTTCCCTTTTACAGAAAGTGTTCCGAAGGAAGACAGGATGTGTTTGGTGAAAATATTGTAGAAGTTATCCTAGATATGTAGTTTTCAAGTTTTTACTTTGATGGATTTATTAAAATCAGTGACATCCTTTCTTCAAATAAAACCTTGTTTGAAAATTATATAAATAAAACAGGTAAAAACTGAGTTGCTCTGGTTGAATGACTCTTCTTTATGAGCACTTATTGTATGCGAAGTGCTATTCTAAGTTTTTGGGGTTTTTTAAACAATTTTCAGAACAACTCTATGATGTAGGTACTATTATTAACGCAACTTTATGGATAAGGAAACTGAGGCTTAGAAAGGCCTAAAGTTATAAATCAAAAAAATGACAAAGGTGAGATTTGCACCAAAGATGTACAGCAGGATCCACTCTCTCTGTGCTAAAGTGCCTCCGAGCCACTCAAGAATTTTAAGCATGGAGTATCATAATCATACTTGCATTTAAGAAACACCAAGTCAAAAGTTAGAGTATATAGAAGACATTCAAATATTTATTGAATTAATAAGTAAACTGGAAAAGATAAAAAGTAGATTGGGAGACCAGTTCTCCAGGCTATTACTTATAATTAAATACTTGGCAACTATTAAAAGTGTTATTAGGGGCTGGCCCCGTGGCCGAGTGGTTAAGTTCGCGCGCTCCGCTGCAGGCGGCCCAGTGTTTCGTTGGTTCGAATCCTGGGCGCAGACATGGCACTGCTCGTCAGACCACGCTGGGGCAGCGTCCCACATGCCACAACTAGAAGAACCCACAACGAAGAATACACAACTATGTACCGGGGGGCTTTGGGGAGAAAAAGGAAAAAATAAAATCTTTAAAAAAAAAAAAAAAAGTGTTATTAAAAACATGAAAACAGGAGAATAAGGGGAAAAAATTGAGAAAAGGATGCACGAATAGAATTACTTCAATTACATAAGAAATAATATACCTGAAAAAAGAGACTAAAATATTAATAGTGATTACATCCCAGAGCTATGGGTAACTTAGTTTCATCTAGATTTTTTGTGTGATTTCAACATTTCATATAACGAAAATATATTATCTTTTTTCTGATTATAAAAGCATTTTTTTAAAGGTCACTATAGCAGCCTAGGCAGGAAATGATGAGGGCTTGAAACAGAACAGCAGGGAGAACAACTATAAATGGGTAGAATAGAGAGAGGGAAAATAACAAATCTGATGGCCAATTGGATACGACACAAGAGGGGATCAAAAACAACTCCTGGATTTTTAACACTGGCAACTGAGCAGATGGCAGTGACAGTCACAGAAATAGGAGAAAGAACAGGTTTTGTGGGAAAGGGAGATAAATTTCACTCTCATTACATGGGAGTTTCAAGTACCTAGTCAACATCCAGATGGAGATGTTCAGTGTAGGGTGAAAACAAGAGTCTAGACTTCAGGGAAGAAAGTTGGATGAGAAAGAAAAAGATTTAAATGTTCAGATATAGATGGCAATCAAAAACAGATAAAAGTGTGTAGTGAGAGGACCATTAAATAAACCAGGGGAAAATTTTTAAACATTAAATAACTATTAGTAAACATTATTATCTGATTAAACTATACTTTTAAATTTAATACACCAATCATGGTAAATTTTATAAGATATATACAAACCATTTAAATATTTTTAAACTGACTTCAGTTATATAAAGAGGAAAAAACCAGTTTTGAATGTTCCCCGAAACTTCAGTTAATAAAATAAATAATAAGAAAGTATTTGTCTTTACCCCCAATGGCTTCACAGAAGTCCTAAAAGCAGATTCTCAGGTGGCCTGAGTCCTCTGAGGCATATTTGGTTCCAGGGAAAAATTAGATCCCTTGAAGTTAGAAGAAACCCTAGCCAGGCAACACCTACTTGGCCACCCAATCACGTAAATTACCTTTCTCTAAGGACTGTTTCTTCCAGGCTTGACCAAATTCTCTTCTAATATGTCCTGGTCTCTCAAGTTCTTTTCTTTATTCCACACTGGCAATCAGAAAAGCTTAGTATATAAACAACCTACCTACCAAATAACTTATCCAAATACCACTTTTAAATCCCAACTGATATCACAAATTTTCCAGCTATAGCGAATTGGACTATTTTCAGGACTATCCATGTGTTGAGCAGATCCTTAGTCTAGTCCCCTGCTCACTCCAACACCCCCAGTTTAAAGGTCATTAGATTGTCCATTAACATCTCCACTGAAGGGAACTCAATCTGAAACAATCCCAGAAGAATCACCAAAAGCCCTCCTGGACCCTCGCTCCATACCTTTCCCCAAAGCGCCAATTAGTGTGGCTTCTCCTTCTGTTAAGGTTCAAACACTTCACAAACTGAAGCTCTCCACTGAACTCAAGACTGTCTGAGAACTCAGGGCCACATAATTTTAGAATGGGAAAGGTCTTCTGACATCATCTAGGTCTACACTTCATTCTATAGATGAGCAAACTATGGTTCAGTGAATAGGGGGCTTGCCCAAGGCTATAGTTAGACATGAAACAGCTAAAGACCCAAGTCTCTATTCTCCCAGAGCAGTACATTATTCATGCTTTCCTAGCTAATAAAATCCACACATTTCTTTGGATCTCTAAAATTACAGTCAAATTTGATCATTAATAAAGACAGAACTAAGGTATGAGTAACAGTACAAGTAAGGTACAAGACACTGTAGACCCAGTGCCTCCAATCACTTGTTGCTGGAAGTATATCCTAGTAATGACAAAGAAGGAGTCAAATTCATCTTGTCAAGAGTAATGTACTATTATCCAGACTCTAGGTAACGTTAATGATTGCATTTATTTTATATTTACACTCTATTATCTCCAGAAAAGACTTGAGACAGCTTACATAATTAAGCCCAAAATAAGACAGAACTATAATGATTCAATTAAATAACCAAGTGGTAATTATCCAAAAATGAGCTACTAAATTAGGTTTTTAAATCACTAAGAGTATGAGTACCAGATTAGGGAAGAAAATTTGGTGGAGAAAAAATTCAGCACTATTTGTCACTTTAAGAGATGGCATTAATATCTTTCAAAACTCCTGAAGTCTATTTAGAAGTGATATTTAAAGGTCAGCAGGAAACATGGAAATAATTAGTGATGCTTCTGCAGAAAATGAACATGCTGCAGAAAAACTCAATTCATGGAGATGATATATAATCTAACAAACAAACAACTAAATATCAATCCTGATGTATCAAAGCAAAGTGTGTAAGAAAACAGAAGAATTTCTGGAAAATAAAGTACATTGAAAGACTTTCTTAAGAGACGTGCCAAAAATAAAGCTCATATAGTAAACATTTTATAGAAAAGTCATGAGCCCTTTGGGGTCTGAAAGGAAAGTGCCTAACAAGGTTGAGAATTTCTCACAATTGAGAAATAGCAACTAATTTTCTTCTAGGCCCTCTTCTGGGAAAGATTAGATTATAAAGGAATGATACAACAGTTATTCAATATCTCAATTTTTCTCCCAAGTAATGCCAGGCAATTCCATGCTTTGAAAAGAAAAATTAATTGTTACCTGAGCACCACTACAATTGGACTTTCACTTCCAGTTATGACCATTAATCCCTTCCAGATCATTAGTGCCGAGGAGACAATCATTCCAAAATTTAGGACTTGATAATAGAGCTGTAAGAACAAAAGAGAAGAGATCAGATCCATAATTATCCCCACCAAGAAAGCAACTGAGAGTAGTAACAACTTAAAGTTTCAAGTAGCCCTATTAGGACAGCTGACGTTCTGAGACACTCTGTAAAATGCTGTACTAATCCCACCATCGGCATCCCGGAAGAGCCCTCCTTCTCTCGCCCAAAGTATCCCGCTCTATTTTGTTTGTTAAACGTGTTATATTTATATAATAACTTATAATTTTCAGAACCTGCCACATAAGTTATTTTATTTGGGCTTTACAACCATTCAGCTTAAATTCAATCACACCCATGATACATACCAGCCAAGAGGAATATACCTCCACTTCTGAACTCGAGTACTTACTTTTCTACAACATTTATCCTTTGATAATCATCGGCTATTCAATGACTTTTAACTCCACCCCTCATTTTATAGTTGAGGAAATTTAGTCTCAAAGAGAGGAAATGACTGCCAAAGTCATACAGCTTGTCAGTCACAAAGTTAGGACTTGAAGGCCAGCCTTCTGTCTTACTAAATTTCCACTACTCGACAAACTAAAATTCTGTGGCATGAATAACCAGATACAATATCAGAAAGCCATTTCAAGTGAGGGAAATAATGTGAGCTAATTGTGTTGGTCTAAGGGTGGACAATGGGTAAAAATAAAGAGGATGACTGGACACCATGGCAGAGAGGTCAAGGAATGAAAAGACGGTGCTGGAGAGCACTGGAAGAAATCTGCAAAAGCATGTTAAGCTCAGATATGGAGAGCCTTGTATGTATGACCGAAAATGCGGAACTGAAAAGACATTCATAAAATGCTGTAAAGTGAAAAAAACAAGTTTCAAAAATATGTACGAGTAAGTTCATTCTTGTTATTTTAAAAAATATATGTGCCTGTGGACATTCTGCAAGACAACTGTTCTAGTCTTCAAAAGTTCAATGTCATGAAAATAAAGGTGAGAGACTGTTCTAGATTAAAAAGGACTAAAGAGATATAACAACCAAATGTAATGCACAAACTCTGACTGAATCTTGGTTTAAAAGAACAAAATGGATATAAGAAAAAATCCCAACTATAAAAGACATTTTGGGCTCAACTGAGGAAACTCAATATGACAAATTTTTTGTGGGTGTGAGGAAGATTGTCCCTGGGCTAACATCCATGCCAGTCTTCGACTTTGCATGTGGGACTCCACCACAGCATGGTTTGATGAGCAGTGTGTAGGTCTGTGCCTGGGATTAGAACCTGAACCCTGGCTGCTAAAGCAGAGCACACACACCCAACCACTACCGGGCCAGCCCCTGTCTTAAATACTAAATGATACTAGAAAACTAGGGTTAATTTTCTTAGGTGTGACAATACTATGGGGGTTATGTAGGACCCTGTCCTTACTCGTAGGAGATGTGTGCTAGTAGGAGTCAGCTAGCAGTAGTAGGTAGGGATGAACTGTCACATCTGCAACTCGCTTCATGTGAGTCAGAAAAAAATTTATATACATGCACACACACATAATTACACATAGAGCAAATATGGCAAAATGTTAACAATTGTTGAAGTTATGTGGTAGCTTACAGGTGTTTGCTGTACTACTCTCAATTTTTTTTTTAGCTTTATTGAGGTATAACTGATGCATAAAATTCTAAGATATTTAAAGCATACAACGTGATGATCTGATATACGTATCCTTTGTGAAAGAATTCCAACGGATTCATTAACACATCCAATACCTCACATATTTATCTTTTTGAGTGTGTGTAAGATCTTTCAATTTTTCTTAAAAATTAAAAAAAGAAGTATAGAAATAACCAGAAGAGAATAAACTAAATATGTCAGTGGTTACATCTGGGGCTATAACACTACGCCATATTGTTTCATCTTGTTTACTCGTATTTTCTACTTTTTTCCTTTTTAAATTAATTTTTATTTCCCTTGAAATATTATATACACATAGAGCCAAGAGATACATGTGAGAAAAACCAGCAATATCCTGGTGACGGCAGGCCAACTCCAGCAATCATTTTTGTGTCTTTTAGCTACTTCTTCTGGTATTTACTCTCATCCTTTTAAAAACTAATTGCTTCTCTTGTTTCCATAAATTTGGAACATCATCTATTAACTACCTATCATGATGAGGATTTTAGCTCTCTTAGACCATTTTCTGTTTTTGTTCCCTACAGTAATTACCTGTCTTTCCTATATATTTTTTTTAAAAGTTTCAAGTTGCATCTTCTTATAAATGCATAGGTAATCTCTGGAAGGATACACAAGAAACTGAGGACAGTGGCTGCCTCTGGGAAAAGGAACTGAAAGTCGAGGTGGAAGGAGAATACTTTCCAATATATATGTTGCATGTTTTTAAAGTTCTTACTAAGTGCAAGTATCACCTTTTCAAAAATAAGTTGTTTAGGTTTGTTTTTGTAAGTCCATATTAACGGCCAGAACATTATCTTTCTGGCATTCCAACAAAATATGACACACTCTATCAATATAATTAATGTCACCCACAAAGGAAGAAAGAAACTATGGGTATTTTCTAACAGACTCTATTTCTAACAAATAGTTGCTATTCTTTGAGTAATGGAGTAATATGAGCATACAGGTATAATCTGAAACCCAGTTTAATACTTCTATTTACAGGTGAGGAAACTGAGGCACAGAGAGGCTAAGCGGTGCACTCATGGCTGCACAGCTATTGGCAGGCAGAGTAATAACTGCTAGAACTGAGGTCTCCTAAATTCCACCTCTTTAAGATGGCAGCTTTAAAAAAAAAAATCTTTTTATTCAGAAGACAGAGTTAAGGAAATGGAGTGGGAGAGGCTAGAACTAGGAAAACTGGCTTCTAAGAAGTAATTATGGTCAACCAGTGGATGAGCAGTCAGCAATTCAGCTAAAGGTTCTATTTTCCAAACTTTCCAAGGTAAAAAACTGACCTACAGTACTGATTAGGACAATAGATTCCGGGCTCCAATCCAGAATCTTTGAGGGAGGCGCTGTGGGGTTCCATGGAAACTATACACTATAGTTCCATGATCCCTTATTTAAAACCTTTGGGAGTCAGATGTTTCATAATTCAAAATTGGCTAATTTTGAAAAAGTAATACCAGCATGTACCATGTATTATCTGACACCCCTAGCAGGGTCTATGACAATGTCCCATTATCAAGTATATTGATATTTCTGCAGCAAAACATAAAAAAGTTCACACTGAAATAAAACTAAAAATAGCCATGTCAGTCAGTTCAAGTTTGTTTTGTTGAGGAAAATCTTTCCATTTTCAGAAGGGCACAGATGTAAGGAGTGGCAGAACAGGTGTGGGATATCCAATAACTGTTCTTTAAAAGAAGAATGAGGGACCAGCCCGGTGGCCGAGTGGTTAAGTTTGTGGGCTCCACTTCAGCAGCCAAGGGTTTTGCTGGTTCTGATCCTGGGCGCGCACCCAGCACTACTCATCAAGTCATTCTGAGGATTCCCACATAGCAGAGCCAGAACAACCTACAACTAGAATATTTAACTATGTACTGGGGGGCTTTGGGGAGAAGAAGAAGAAAGAAAAAAAGAAGATTGGCGACAGATGTTAGCTCAGGTGCCAATCTTTAAAAAAAGAAAAACGAAAGGCTTTAAAATCATGATTTCTTATGTCCCTGCAAGGAGGTCACTATCCTATCCACAATTACCCTTCTCTTTCTCCTCAGACATGTAACGCCACCTTTCACTATAGAGTCATTCTTGTGAAATTTTTCTAGACAAGATCATCCTCATGACTATTATAGGGAAAGAGCTTAAAAGTCCCTCACCAGTATAACCGGTAATGTTCCTTAAAAGATGCCTATTTGCATACTGCTAAGTCTGTCTGTGAGCCAAAGCTAGGTAGAAGCACACTATTTGCTAAAACAAATGCCCTACCTGAGCAAAAATTTGAAAAACATCATATTCTTTTCCCTTTCTTTTTTCTCCTCTTTTTCCCATCAATAATCATGACTCGAAAGACAAATATATTGCCTCCCTAGCCCCTGCTTTCTTTACCACTACATCTGAATGCTTATGAACGCACATTACCAGAAAAAGTGCCGTCTCCTTCTGGTATTGGCAGAAATCAGGTGGCAGCCACCTAACCTTCTCACACCATTTGGCCACACCAAGCTAACTATTAATAAGACATTGTGACGTATGTAGCAAAACAACGCAGAATTGAATAGTCCCATTATTTTTTCTCAGAAGTGACTGGAACAATACACTCCTCAGTGCTCAAGGTGAAACTAGAAAAGAATGTTATTAAAACCAATCAGAGCTCTATGTAATATCTCTTGGTAGGTATGGCATGGGGATTTGCGTCTGCTATTTTTCTTTTGCACTTTTAAGAAGTAATGTGTGGACTCCTTCCCCAAAAGTTCTGTGACAATTTAAACTGCACCGTAAGCAATATACAACAAGAATTAAAGAACAGCCTAGGACAGAAAATTCAGCAAAATAAAAAGCTGATATTTCCTATTCTTCTAAGAGATATCTGAAGTTCAGCATATAAGATATTTTCATAAAAGTCAGACCTCCAGCAGGCTCACGCAAAGACAGAAGTGACCATGGAAGCAAAAATGTATCTCAGAGGGGCAGGTCCGGTGGCGCAGTGGTTCAGTTCGCACTTCTGCTTCGGCGGCCCAGGGTTTGCTGGTTCAGATCCTGGGTGTGGACATGGCACCGCTTGTCAAGCCATGCTGTGCTAGGCGTCCCACATATAAAGTAGAGGAAGACGGGCACGAATGTTAGCTCAGGGCCAGTCTTCCTCAGCAAAAAGAGGAGGATTGGTGGCAGATGTTAGCTCTGAGCTAATCTTCCTCAAAAAGAAAAAAGCATCTTAGAGCTACAAAATAGCAGTTGGCCTAAGTCTTAAATTCAACTTATCTTAAGACCTCAAACTAACAGACTCATTAATCTATAACCAAAATTTCCCTGCTTTCTAACTCACAGAAGAAGAAGCAATTAGAAGCTAGGGTATGTGAGGCAGATATATGGACAGCAGCTAGAAGTAAAACTGATGTCATCGGAAAAACTGAAGCATATTCAGAGTAGACATTGTTACCATGGCCCAATAAAGTCACTGATAGTCCCGGCGAGGATCTTAAATGATAACAACAACAACAACAAATCTTAAATAGTCTAAACAGACATAATATCACTAACAGTAAGACAAGTTTCATTTAAAAAATCTGTTAAATCTTTTTGAAGTCTGACAAATGAAAACATATCTACACAACATATGTACAGCAGCTTCATTCATAATAGCGTCAAATTGGAAAAAACTCAAATGTCCATCAACAGATGAATAAATCAATCACAATATTTCATACAGTGGAATACTACTCAGGAACAGAAAAGAAAGAACTACTGACACATACAACATAAATAAACCTCAAAAATATGCTATTTGGGCCAAGTTGGAGTAAGAGGGACTAAATTTACCTTCTTGCCTGAAATAACTAAAGCATTGCACAAAATAAATGAAACAAAGATTTTCAGACATTGGACATGTAACTGTGTTTAGGCAGTGTAGGATCATGACTACTCAGAAAGGAGAAACAAGGTGAGCCCTACGATCGCCCCAACTTACAGACTGGAGAGTTACCAGACCACAGGGCAAAGGGGAAATGCAGACAGAGCCTGGAAGTCTCCCTGACTTGAGGATAAAGAACTGGGAGTTTGGGAAGGCAAAGGGAGCTAGAGATTGCAGGCAGTACAGAAATGAGAGCTACATAAAGATCTGCAGAGGGTTTCCTCAAGTCTTCAGCTGAGTGATGATCAGCAATGATCAGTGCGTGCATGTGAGGAAATAACAAGGATGGAAAAAGAACCAACTAAAAGGAGGAGATGGAACAACTCTTAAAGCTCATAAGGGGCAGGAACAGATTGTTTCCACCAGCCAGAGTGGAAATCCTCATAACACACGGGCTTTGGATAGAGTATTCAGAAAGGTACTGTTCAGTTGTGGTGCAAAATTAGCCTTAAACTAAAGGTTGCTCTGGACTTGCCTAACAATGCCTTAAAAGAGCCTGGAAAGAATTAAACTGTTTCCAAGTAACCTGACTGTATCCCAGAATAAAGCTCAAAAATACTCATACAGGAGTTGGCCCCGTGGCTGCGTGGTTAAGTTCGTGTGCTCTGCTTCGGTGGCCCAGGGTTTCACCAGTTCGGATCCTGGGCGTGGACATGGCACCACTCATCAGGCCATGCTGAGGTGGCAATCCACATGCCACAACTAGAAGGACCCACAACTAAAACATACAATTATGTACTGGGGGATTTGGGGAGAAAAGCAAAAAAAAAAAGAATACTTATGCAAATACAGAAATATCCAGCATCCAAAAAGGTGAAATTCACAAAGTCTGGCAACCAATAAAATATCACCAGATACGCAGAGGCAAGAAACTATGACCCATAATAAGGAGAAAAATCAGTGAATAGAAACAGACCCAGAAATGACTGACATGATAGGATTAGTAGACAAAGACATTAAAACAGCAGGTTCAAGAAGGTAGAGCATACATTGAGCATGATAAATAGAGACTTGCATGACAGAACCTAAAATTCTACACCCTGAGAAACTTCTTTCTAAAGAGAAGGAAAAAAAAACCTTGGGGCCGACCCGGTGGTGCAGTGGTTAAGTTCACACGTTCCGCTTCTCAGCGGCCGGGGGTTCGCCCGTTCAGATCCTGGGTGTGGACACAGCACCTCTTGTAAGGCATGCTGTGGCAGGCGTCCCACATATAAAGTAGAGGAAGATGGGCATGGATGTTAGCTCAGGGCCAGTATTCTTCAGCAGAAAGAGGACTGGCAGCAGTTAGTTCAGGGCTAATCTTCCTCAAGAAAAACAAACAAAAAACTTTTTGAACACACAAAAACTAAAATAATTCACCATGAGCAGACTTACACTATAAAAAAAAGTTTTAAAAAGGTCCTCCAGGCAAAAGGAAATTACCAAATACACAAAGGAATGAAGAACACCAGAGACAGCATATGTTGGTAAATACAAAATATATTTTTTATTATTAAAAAAATTAAACATAACTGGCTATTTAAAGCAAAAATAACAACAAAGTTTTGTGGTAACGTGTAGAAGTAAAATGTATGACAACAGCAGCAGAAGGGCCAGGAAAGGGGAAATGGAAACATATTATTGCTATGTTCTTGTGCTATACATGAAGTTGTACAACATAACTTGATGGTAGAATGAGATAAGTTAAAAACACAAGTAACAAACCTTAAAGCAACTTAAATAAATAAATAAGGTATATCTAACAAGCTAACAAAGGGAATAAATTAGAAACATTAAAAAGCTCAACTGAACCAAAATAAGGTGGAAAAAGAGGAATGGGAAACAAAAAACAAATGGGAGAAATAAAAAAAAAGATGGTGGATTTAAACACAACCATATTAATAATCACATAAAATTTAAATGACCCAAATACTACCCTTAAAAGGTAAATACTGTCCAACTGAAAAAAAAAGCCCAATTATACACTGCTACAAAAAATGCACTTTACATATAGACACAAATATTGTAAAAGTAAAAAGTCAGAAAAACACATCATGCTAACATTAATCAAAAGAAAACTGAAGAAAGAAAGACAAATGGAGTGGCTACATTAATATCACACAGAGTAGATTTCACAGCAAATAACATTACCAGGCACAGTGAGCGTCATTTCATAATGATAAAGAAGTGAGTTCATTATGAGGACACAAACCTAAATGTTTATGCAACTAATAACTTAGCTTCAAAATACGGGAAACAAATACTGGCAGAACTACAAGGAGAAACAGACAAATTCACAGGTATAGTCTGAAATTTTAGGGCCGGTTCTGTGGCCTAGTGGTTAAGTTCGGTGTGATCCACTTCAGTGGTCTTGGGTCACGGGTTTGGATCCTGAGCACGAACCTACACCACTCATCAGCCATGCTGTGGCAGTGACCCACATATAAAAAAGTAGTGGAGGACTGGCACAGATGTTAGCTCAAGGCTAACCTTCCTTAGCAAAAAAAAAAAAACAAAACAAGAAATTTCAAAATCCCTTTCTCAATAATTGATATAGCAAGATGAGAGAAAGCCAACAAGGACAGAAAAGATTTGAACACTAACAACAATTTGACCTAAATGATATATATATATTTTTTTCTCCCCAAAGCCCCAGTACATAGCTATATATCCTAGCTGTATGTCCTTCTAGTTCTTCTATGTGGGATGCTGCCACAGCATGGCTTAATGAGTGGGTCTGAGCCTGGGAACCCTGGGCCGCCTAAGTGGACTGCATGAACTTAATCACTACATCACCAGGCCAGCTCCTGACCTAAGTGATATTTACAGAACATTCTGCTCAACAACAGCAGATACACACTCCTTTTAAGTACACACAGAACGTTACCCAAGATAGACCATATTCAAGACCACAAAAGAAGTCTTAATAAATAGAAAAGGATCTGAATTATGCAAAGTGTATTCTCCAATCACAATGGAATGAAAATAGAAATCAGTAATGAAAGATGACTGAAAAATCCCCCACATATTTAGAAATCAAACAACACACTTCTAAATAATCACGATAAAAGAAAGTATTTCGAACCGAATAAAAATGAAATACAACATATTAAAATTTGTGGTATGCACCTAAAGTAGTACGTTGAGGGAATTCTATAGCAGTAAAGGGCTATAATAAGGAAAAAAGAAAGGTCTTGAATTATATGTTGCATTTTTGTTTACGCTCAGTTTAAAACATTTTGTAATTTCCCTTGTGAGTCTCCTTTGACCCATGGGTTATTTAGAAATGCACTGTTTAATTTCCAAATATTTGCAGATTTCCCAAATTAAGCTCCCACCTCAAAAGACTAGAAAAAGCAAATGAAACACAAAGTAAGTTACAGAAAGGAAATACTAAAAGGAGAAATAAACGAAACAGAAGACAGGAAAACAATAAAGAAAATCAACCCAACCAAAAGTGGGTTCTTTGAGAAGATCAATTAGCCAGACTAATCAGGAAAAAAAAGAGAGAAGATGAATTACTAATATCAGGAAGGAATGAGAGAGGTGACATCACTAGATTAATACATGTTACTTTGTACTACTATACAAATATTAAAAGGATAAGTGAGTATTATGAATAGCTTTACACCAATATATTACCAATTCCTGAAAAGACACAGGCTACCAAAGCTCACTGAAGAAGAAACAGACAACTCGAATACAACTACAACTATTTAAAAAATTGAATTTATGGTTTAAAAACCTTTCCACAAAGAAAAACTCCAGGCTCAGATGGCATTCACTGGCAAATTCTACCCAGTATCTAATGAAAAAATCGTAACAATTCTACGCCACCTCTTCTAGAAAGTTGCAGAGGGAGTACTTCTCAACCTATTCTACGAGGCCAGCATTACTGAAACCCAAACCAGACAAAGATGTTACAACAAAACACAGAACAGTATCATGGATATAGATATAAAAATTATTCGCAACATTTTAACAAATCAGATCCAACAACATATACATCATAACCAAGTCAGGTTTATCCCAGGATAAAAAGTAGGAGACTTCAACATCCCTTTCGCAATAGTTGATAGAACTAACCAGAAAATCAGCAAGCATAGAGAAAACCTGAACACCATCAGCTAACTAAACATCTATAGAACATTCCACTCAACACAACAGAAAACACATTCTTTTCAAACACACATGAAACATTCTCCAGAGATCAGGCTCTAGGTAAGTAAAAAAGGGCCTCAAATTTTAAAAGACTGTAATCATACAAACTATGTTCTCCAATCCACAGTGGAATTAAATTAGAAATCAGCACTGGAAAGAAATTTGGAAAATCCACAAATATTTGGAAATTAAACAACAGTTTTCTAAATAACCCACAAGTCAAAGAGGAATCACAAGGGACATTACAAAATATTTTGAACTGAATGTAAGCAAAAACACAACATATCAAAATTTATGGAATGCAGCTAAGGCACTGCTTAGAGGGAAATTTATAGCTTTAAATACATACATTAGAAAAGAAAGATCTTAAATCAATAACCCAAGATTCCACCTTAAGAAACTAGAAAAAATAGCAAACTAAACACAAAGCAACCAAGGAAAGAAATAAAGTTTAGAGCAGAAATTAATGAAATAGAAAACAGATAAACAATAGAAAAAAATCAATAAAAGTCAAATTCATAGAGACAGAAAGTAGAATGGTGGTTGCCATGGGCTAGGGGAGGGAGAATGGGGATTTTTAATGGATACAGTTCTAATTTTGCAAGATGGAAACTGGTTGCACAACAACATGAATGTAGTCACCACTACCGAACTCAACACTTAAAAATTGGGTTAAGATAGGGGCTGGCCCCGTGGCCAAGTGGTTAAGTTCACACACTCTGCTTTGGTGGTGCAAGGTTTCACGGATTCAGATCCTGGGCGTGGACCTAGCACCACTCATCAAGCCATGCTGAGGCAGTGTCCCACATGCCACAACTAGAAGGGCCCACAACTAAAATATACAACTATGTACTGGGGGGCTTTGGGGAGAAGAAGGAAAAAAAATCTTAAAAAATAAAAATAAATAAAAAATAAATATTAAAAACAATGTTTAAGATAGTAAATTTTATGCATATTTTACCACAATTTTTAGAAATTATGCTAAATGAAGGCAGCCAGTTGCAAAGGACTACATTTTGTATGATTCTATTTAAAACTGTTAAGTAAAGGTAAATCATAGAGACAAAGCAGATTCGTAGCTGCCTGGGGCCACGAGTGGGAACAGGCACTGACTGTAAAAGCATACGAAGGATCTTTCTGGGATGACAGAAATGTTCTAAAAGTGGATTGTGGTAATGGTTGCACAACTCTATACATTTACTAAAACTAGGAATTAGATACTTAAAATGGGTGAATTTTACAAATTATAGCTCAATAAAGCGGTTTAAAAAGAAAAAAAATACACATACAAAAATAATAGAAGAAAACAGAGTAGAAAAGGCCTTGGAGTAAGGGAGGTCTTTTTAACTGACCTGAAATCCAGAAGTCATGAAGAAAAGATGGGTAAATTTAACTACCAAAACAAAATAAAAAAGCAAACAATAACCTAAAAATCCCACAACTATGCATGGCGAATTATACTGTAAGCTAAGTCACAAGACAAATGAGAAACTGGGAGAAAATATTCACCACATACATAACAAATGATTGAGTTTCCTATAAAAAGCTCCTAGAAATCACTAAGAAAATAACAATCCAAAAGGAAAGTAGGCAAAGGATTTTAAACTGTTAGTTCATGGAAAATGTATTAAAATGACTCCAAAGTCACAAGAAAATATCCTCAACCAAATTGATAATAAGGGAAATACAAAGTAAAACCTGTCCTAAGATACCACTTTTCACTTATTAGAAGGGCAAAAATCTGAAATTCTGAAAACACGCAATGCTGGCAACACTAAAGGATAAAGTCACTTTCACTTTTTTATTTCTGAACAATGTAAATATATCACCTATTAAATTTCATTCAAAAGGAGGAGGAATGAGTCCATGAACTTATTTCAACTACCTTACTTGTCTTTCTCAGGCATTTGGCACTTGATTAACTCTATTATAACTCCCTTATCCCTTGGTTTCTATGTCACCTGCCTCAGACCCTCCTCCTTTCTGATGTCCCCTTAAGTATGAGTGTTCTAGGATTCCAACCTTCGCCCTTTGCTCTTCCCGTTCTGCATGCAATCTTGTCTACCTGTGGTTTCACTTACAACATACATGCTGATGACACCCAAATCTCTATCTCCATACCAGACCAATTATATCCAATTGGTAATTAGGGACTGAAAATTACGTAGACGTTACACAGACACCTTAAATTCAACATGTCCAGGGCTGAAGTCAATCTTTTTCCTCAAGTCTCTTCCTCCTTCCACATTCCCTATCTTAGTGATTAGCACCACCAACTGCCCAAGTCCTCTAGATTTTACCTCCCCAACACCTCTCACATCCACCCCACTGGCTTTCTTCCCAGGGCTATTGCCTTAATTCAGGTCTCGTCTCCTCTCACCCAGACTATTAAAATAATCCGACAATTCTACCTCTAGACTTGCATCCTCTAATTCATCTGCCCACATATAATTTTTATAAAGTGAAAATAAAACTATTGTACTGTCTGCTCAAAATTCTCTCTCCCCACCTATAGGATAAAATCTGATCTCCTCAGTACACAAGGCCTTCCGTGATCTGGCCCCTGCTGCCCTCTCCAACCGGATTTCTTGCTCCAAGTGAGATTCCAGGCTCATAACCATAAAGATAATTTGGCTTGTAACGCAGTGTATCATAGTTTCTTAACAATGCTACTACATGGAGCAATATCTGAAGAAAATTCATAACCAATCAGAACTGAAAGTTACATGTTCTTAATAAGTCTGGATGATGAAAATAAAGGGTTAGGTACCCTGTCTTAGCAAGACAATCATCGGCTTCTAGCAATGCCAACTTAAAAGAGGCTCACTCCATGTTTTTCTGACAGTTTCCTATCCCTGAGGACCTCTGAAGCAAGGAATCCATAGAAGAACTATGCTTTGATGGCAGGGCCTACTTGAGGGTTACATCAACTCTAGATCTTTCTCTCATAATCTGGTCGCTGGGGACCCTGATTGGCTCTCCATTCCACAGAGTAAACTTGTTCACTATATTGATGATACTGGATGCTGACTAGACTTGGTGGTTGAACTTCGTGACCTAGACACCTTGGTAAAACACATACATGGCCAGAGTGTGGGGGATAAATACCACACAAGTTCTGATCCCAGTGAAAACTCTTGGGGTCCAGTCGTCCTCTTCCAAGACAAAGGACAAGTTGCTGCATCTAGTTCCTGCTACCACCAAGAAACGTAAAGCCTAGTGGGCCTCTTCAGATTTTGGAGGCAATGTATACCTTATTTGGGTGTGCTACTCCAATCTATTTATCTAGTAAACCAATTCTGGGCCAGTTTTGGGTAGGGCTCCACAACAGGTCCAAGCTGCAGTGAAACCTGTTCTATCACTTGGGCCATAAGACCTGGAAGATCTCATGGTGACTTTTTGTTTCTCAGCCTCCTAGCAAGCCACTTATATGGACCAGCTCTAGCTCACTGCTCTGTCAAATGTCATTGCCATGTGGGTGCATGTTCCTGTGGTAGCCATACCCTCTCCAAAGTGGTCTGAATCTCAGGCTGGGGAGGTGGGTTGGAGGAAGGTGTTTTCTTAATTCTTTCCTTGTTCATTCTCCCTCATCCTAGAAGGTAGTGGCTATTTTCCACATATGCTACTTCTGAACCCCTTAAGCATCCTCTTACCCGTTTTAGTAGTTAACCATCCTTTACTAGCTAAAATTCTCTACATTAAGTTTTTCCCTGTTCAATTACTGGTGTGGTTTCTCTATCTTCTGAGTGATACAAATGGCTTTTTGAGGACAATTATGGCACCAACTGGCCACCAGCAACAATTTGTGGGGCTGGGATAACGTCTAATGCCCCCCAGTATGTGGTGTATGCTCTGAATCAGCAACCAATATACAGGGTTATTTCTTCTATAGGTAGGATCCACTAGTCTAGAATTAAAGGGTAGGAATGGGAGTGAGTCTTCTCACTATTACCCCTAATAATCCACTAACGAAATTTTTGCTTCCCATCTTCACAACTTTGGGTTCTGCTGGTTTACAAGTTTTCATTCCCAAAGAAGATACCCTTCCACCAGGGGACACAAGGGTTCCATTAAACTGGAAGTTAAGACTGCCTCCTGGCCACTTTGGGCTCCTCATGCCAGTGAACCAAAATGCAGAGAACAGGGGGTTACTTATTGGCAAAGGTGATTGATTCTGACCATCAGACAAAAATAGGGTGGTTACTACATAATGAGGGAAGTGAGTATAACTGGAATACAGAGAATCTTCTGAGGCCTCTCTTAGTACTCCCATGTCCTGTGATAAAAGCCAGTGAAAACTATAACAATCCAATTCAGGCAGGACTACTCAAGACATTAACTCTTCAGTAATGAAGGTTTGGGTCATTCCAATAGGCAAGAAACTATGACCAACTTAGGTTCTTGCTGAGGGCAGAAGGAATATGGAATAGTTAATGGAAGAAAGAATATAGCTATAACCATGTGGCTAATTACAGAAACAAAGGATAGCTGCATATTAGACAGAAGCATAATTTTGCTTTTATCTTTATTTGAAAAGTCTAATATGATTAAAGGAGGGTGTATAGATACCATGTTGACAAAAAGGTAGACTATAGTAGTTTGTATTTTGCCAACTTGACTAAGCTATAACTAGGTCTCCCCAACCCTCTCCCTGTATGGGTCTGGGTTAGAGTTGGCCAAGGAGAGAAACTTGCCCAGGATCTGGAAGTTGAAAGGGAAGCAGCTGCTATTATGCTGAAGGTCACTGCTGTCAGAAGTAGTGAAAGACAGACATTAAGGGCCTGGTAAAATCCAGTTTGTCCTTGCTCTGCCCTGCTCCACATCCAGCTCTCTGGCTGACTAACAGAGACTAGATATAGCGGCAACAGCCTTCCACAGACTTCACCTACTCTCCTTTGGTGTGACTCCACTTCATCAGCCAGACATGGAATCCAGCCCCAAATTCCATGGCAAGCTTGGATTTGCCCACCCATCAAGAGCGTTTCAGAAGAGCTAGTTAGTGACATTTCTCCAGTTCTCCATCTCTCAGTTTTAGACTCTTATCCAGCTCATCCCATAATTGTGTAGGATCTTATTGCTATAATAAATCCCTTAATTCCATAATATTCACAGTGGTTCTGCTTCCTAAACTCTGACCAATAAACCACGTTTTCCAGACAAAGCTTTCTGTCCCTGTGGACATCATCTGTGTTTGGACACTACATCTCATCTCCTTTCTTGAAGTCAGAAAAGACAATTCTTTTGAAAAAAGAGTTACAGTCACAATTTCTGCTTAAGTGGAGTTTATCTTTATTGTTGTAGGCTTGTGCCATCTGGCCATGCGAATGAATAATCATGCTTGCCTTTATGTCCATAGAGAGAGTATTATGGGGGGTGGGGCGGAACTACCTAAAAAATATGAAGTATCTAGGAATAGTAACAGGTAAAAGCCTTAATCCTTACTATCATCCTGTATTCTAGATTTTGCTCAAAGTTACAAAGGACAAAGAATGATTTCTGGACGCTCAAGAAGAATATACCCATTGATAGCAAGTGCAATTTTCAACATAATTTTACTTGTGATTTCCTTGTGTAGGTAGCGGAGACGGATGTTAGTATTTCTACACTGAAACTTGGCAACTCATTACTAAAGGCTGACACCCTGCCAGTGATAAAGATTTTCCTGATCCTAAACGAGACCAGATTAGTTTCCAACAATCACACACCTCCTATTTGCTGCATACTTACTCATATTAGGTCCAACTCTAAGAAAAATCTCCTAGGTTTCTTTGTGTTTCACTAGCGGGCCAATTCATAAATAAAAAAAGTTACCAAAGACATCCAGAATTCAATCACATACCACTAGAATAACCATTAAGGGTTAAGTGATCCTAAGAGATAGGAAGATATAAAAAGAAATAAGGATTCTGCCAAGTCCTAAGGCCTTTAGATTGAGGCAGGAAGACATACAGATAATTAAAATCCAACGAAATGCAAAATTCAATCAAGTAATATAAGAGGCCTAAGGAGGAGGTAATAAGCGAATTCTGTGAAAGTCAGATTAGTCCCATCAGGGCTCAGATGTGGATCTAGTCACATCCTGGCCAATATCCTCTGGTCATTAAGAATTTTCAGCAAGCAGAAAAGACAATCCCCAAAATCACATGTGAAAATAACATAGAAATTAACTGGGATGACACACTTATTCTCTTAGTGAGTAAACATCTTTTGACCCCAGAAAAGTTTATAATTAAGAACAAAAACGGGGGCTGGCCCCGTGGCCGAGTGGTTAAGTTCGCGTGCTCCACTGCAGGCAGCCCAGTGTTTTGTCAGTTCGAATCCTGGGCGCGGACACGGCACTGCTCATCAAACCACGCTGAGGCAGCGTTCCACATGCCACAACTAGGAGGACCCACAACTAAGAATATACAACTATGTACCAGGTGGATTTGGGGAGAAAAAGGAAAAAAATAAAATCTTAAAAAAATAAACAAAAAACAAAAATGCTTAAAGGAAATTATGTATAGTTAATATTTTTATGTTAAGGACTCTGGGCATATCTGGTATTTTAAGTATTTGTAAAACTGAAGAGAATTTGGCCTATTAAAGTAATAGGTCAGGTCTGCAATTCAAACTTAAAATATATAATCAATTTTTGTAGATTTATTATTTTAATCAGAAAGTTTACTATTAATACACAGTGTTGAAACATTTGAGGAAACTTAAGAAACCCAGGATTTATAAAGATTAAATAACTATGCAGTGATGTTTATTGAATAATTGACATTTTTAAAAAGGAAATTTTTAAAATATATAAATTAAACGTAATGGGTCTTTCTGTTTCGGTTTTTTTTTTTTTTTTGGTGAGGAAGATTGACCCTGAGCTAACTCCTGTGCCACTCTTCCTCTATTTTGAATGTGAGGTGCCACCACAGCATGACTTGATGAGTGGTGTGTAGGTCCACGCTCAGGATCTGAACCTGCAAACCCTGGGCCCCTGAAGCGGAGTGCACAAAATTAATCACTATGCCACCAGGCCAGCCCCTGAATATTATTTTTCTAAAATGAAAGAAAATTCTAAGTAGGCTTTTCTGTACACAAAGGGCATCTCACTGGGGATCAAAAAACTAATCAACAACCAGTGGTGTGCTGGAGTCAACATTCTAAATTTTCAGGAATTTTGCAAGCTGATTGTTAAACACAGTGTTATGAAAAATCAGTACTATTAAATTACATTAAAAACTAAGGTAAAAAATATTCTAAACTCATCAGTTCCTAGTTATTTTACTATTACCTAAGTTCTTGAAGTTATCTTTTCTATTGTATCTATAAAGTCGAAATTACAGTTGCATGCTACCACATCTCTTCCTAGTTTCACATTCAGTGATGTCATGTTAGTAGCTTCAAATCAGCCACTTGGGAGTATTTACACTACAGAAAAAGGCAAACTCTACAAATCGGGGCTTCATGGATTAAGAGAAGCCTCAAGAAAACAGTGATCTGACACTCCAGTGAAGGAGCCACACTCCAAACGGGAGAAGAAAAAGTAGTATATAACAGCTAAAAGGACTTTAGATTTCACCTAATATTCTAGGGCAGTCCACAGAGACTCAGAAAGAACACAAGGGGAGTTCTGAAGACAGTTAATTTACGTACACAAGGTTGGAACAGAACAATGTTCATAGAGACAATGATATGAAATAGGTAGGAAAAGTAAACTGGGACAAGATTGGAACGAAAAACGGAAGACTATAAAATGACTGGGACTTAGTCCAGCTGCCATTCTGAGGAGCTCAGGCTTTAACCTACGAGGCAATGAGAACTACAGAAGGTTTGAGGGCAGGAGAGACAAGATTAATCTGGCAATAGTGTACAGGATACAGTGAAGGTAGTGAAAATTTTATTTTTGAAAATTATGAAGTAGACCCCCCCAAATTACATTATATATAATAAACAACAGTCTCAAGTAAGGCTTTAAAAGTCAATTAAAACTCAAAGCTCTTGGGGCTGGCCCCGTGGCTGAGTGGTTAGGTTTGCGCGTTCTGCTGCGGAAGCCCAGGGTTTTACCAGTTCCAATCCCGGCGCGGACCCAGCACCGCTCATCAGGCCATACTGAGGTGGCGTCCCACGTATCACAACTAGAAGGACCCACAACTAAAATATATACAACTATGTACTGGGGAGCTTTGGGGAGAAGAAGGAAAAATAAAATCTTTTTCTTTTTTTCTTTGAGGAAGATTAGCCCTGAGCTAACTACTGCCAATCCTCCTCTTTTAGCTGAGGAAGGCTGGCCCTGAGCTAATATCAGTGCCCATCTTCCTCTGCTTTATATGTGGGACGCCTACCACAGAATGGCTTTTGCCAAGCGGTGCTATGTCTGCACCCGACATCCGAACCGGCGAACCCCAGGCCACTGAGAAACAGAACGTGCGAACTTAACCACTGCACCACCAGGCTGGCCCCAATAAAATCTTAAAAAAGAAAAACAAAACAAAACCTCAAAGCTCAAAAGAACACATACTCTGCGATTCCACTTATATAAAACGCAAACCCTTCTATACTGACAAAAAGCCTATCAGTGGTTGCCAGGTGCTAGAGGAGCTGTGAAGCACAAGAGATCTTGTGGGTGACAGAAATGTTCCCTAGCTTGACTGTGACATCTAACTGTAGAAACCTGTCAAATGGTACAGTTTAAATGGACAGAGTTTATTGTATTCAAGTATTCCCCCAGGAACCTGATAAGAAAAAAAAGCAATTACAACTCAAACAAGTTAACCAGACATTTGATGATATGTATTCAGGCATAAATGGAAAAGTAATGCTAATGACAGCAACCTTAGAGGAGTCCTACCAAAGTTCTAGTTTCCCTCTTCTCTGATTAGCTCAGTGACTAATCACTGTCCATTTTCCCCTCAGACATGATGTCCAGGTAAAACCTCATTTCATAACTTTTCCTCACCTGTTCCCAAGCTACCCAACCCCTCCTGTCCCCTCCCAACGACCTCTGGGAGGCTGCCCCTTTTCTTCATCTGTATGGTGGGAATAACACTACCTCACAGGTGTCTTTGCCCTTCACACAGAGCAAGAGCTCACAACAGTTACGTTTTGCCTTAGTCACTTTCTACACATTTATGCTCCTTGAAGGCAGACTCTGTCTCATTATCTTTGCCTTTCTCTCACTGTACCTAACATGCAGTACGATAAATAATAGGCCCAAAATAAGTACTTCTTCAGAGAAATGTCTGTGGCACCTAGAAATTCAGATATGGATGAAAGAGACAACACTGTACAAAAAGTGACAATCTGAAGTGTTATCATAAAAACAAACATTTTGTGCAACTTGAAAAGAGTGATCAATTGTGGCTGAAGGAATTAGGAAACACGTCTAAGAAGATGACACTGAGCTAGCTAAGGCCTCAAGGGGAGTAAGGGGAGGCTCCATGACTACTTCCCCAAACGCCGATTACAAATAGTGCAACACACAAGTCCGAGAGAAAAACCTTTCACAGTGACATCGGGATAATCCTTAACAGCCAAATACTGGAAAAAGGTCGGAGGTGAGCAAAACCAGGCTCTAGAGACACACCTGGTGCAGAGGACAAAAAGGCGCACCTTTTCTAACAACGGAAGGATCGCAACAGTATTCCCAGTACCCCTCGGCATGCGATCTAGAAGTTCAAGACGGAGCAGGGTTTGAAAACAAAATCAGATCTAAATCTCAAGGTCCCTGTGCCACCAAGGCTGGGCGGCACCCCCGAGGATTCTGGGGGCTGCCACCCTCGCGCCGAGCGCACTCAAGGGCAGGGGCAGCAACTGCTCCGGCTCCAGACTCAGCGGCGGTCCACGCCAGAGCCAGCAGCCGGCCGGGCCCAGCGGTGCGAGGAGGGCTGCGACCGGCTGTAAGCAGCAGAACGGCTTCCGTGGGGCCTGCGGCCGCCTCCCCGAGCATCCCAGGAACCAGGGAGGCAGGGCGCCGCCGGAAGCCCTCGGAGTCCCCGCGGCGGGAGACGCCGGGAGCGCGCCGCCCGACCGAGCCCCAGCCGCAAGCACCCCAAGCCCCGCTCCCGCAGCGCCCCCGGCCGCCCCCTGCGCCCCCGCCCCGTGGGAGGAACGCGACGTGAGGACCCGGCTCCCCGCTCCGCCCCCAGCAGGCCCCAAATAAGCTGGAGGCTAATAACTGGGGGCGGGGAAGCGACCTCCGGCCACAGACCCCACACACAAGCGGACGGACCCCAGCGTCAGAGCCGTCAGGCCCGCGCACAGGGGCCCCGCGAGGACAACGTCGAAGGGACAGCGGAGCCGGGGACACAGCGGGCGGCCGATCTCACCTGCCGCTTGTTCATCCGCCGCACATCGTCCAGAAAGTCTAGAGACAGCATGGCGGGGCCGGCGAGGGGGACACCGGCAGGGGACAGGACGCGACGGCGACCAGCGGGCGGAACGGCAAGCGCACGGGTCGAGCTCCCTGGACCGGACCCCGCGGCGCCCGCTCTTCCGCTTCCGGGGCGGACACCGGCGCGGCCCCACCCCTTGGCTGCGGAGAGCGGACAAAGGGGCTTGCGACCCTCCTGACCGGCCTCCGCGCCTGGCCCCGCTGTATGCGGGGGGGCTCTCTCCGGCTCCCGATCTCGCCAGCTGAGGACCGGCCGGAGCCCACTCCCCGCGCTCAGCCCCGCGGCCCCTCACGGGGCGGCGACCTGGGCTTAGCCGGGAGGCCGCCCTGCAGCCTCAGGGAGGCGGGCCCTCGTGCACGCCTGGCCAATAGGGAGCGAGTCTCCCGCGTCCGCGGGCAGAAGCGGCCCCTGAGTGGCCGGCGCGTGCAGCCTTGGTTGCCAGTCTGGGTGTGGCGCCGGCCCTGGTAGGGCCGGTTTCCCGCGCTGGTGGAAGCGGACCGCTCGGGGTGGTTCCCATAAGGGTTTCTGCGAAGGGTGGAGGTGTGAGAGGCTTTCAAAGCGCTGCCTGAGCGGCCCAGGAGCTTAAGGAACTCTTGGAAAGAGAGAAACCGCCAAACCTGGCGACAGCGGTGGAGCCGGTTGTCACGAAGTCCCGCCCTCCCCGAGCGCGACTTCCTAACAGACGGGCCTCCTCCAGTCTCGTTACCTCGGGCGCCGTGATGCGACCCTCTTCTCGCCGCCTTCTGTCTCTATAGAAACAGCCTTCGATTTGACTGGCTAACAAGAAGGACCAGAGCCGGTCTCTTGTTATTACTTGCCTTTTTAAAAATATTGGTTATCTCACGTTAGGCGAAGCAGAGTGAAGGATATGCTGGAACTCTTTGTCCTACCTTTGCAATTCTTTAAATCGAAACTTATTTAAAAATTAAAAAGTTAAATATGTTGGAGGACGGCTATAATATAAAAGACAGATGATAAGTTTGGGGAAGGATGGAACCTTCATAGACGGCTGGTGGGAATGTAAAATGGTGCAGCCACTTTGGAAAATAGACGGGCAGTTCCTCAAAAGGTTAAATATAGAATTACTATATTAACCATATTAATCAGCAATTCTGCTCCAAGGTATATAGCCAAGACAATTGAAAACGTATGTCCACACAAAAACCTGTAAGTGACTGTTCATGGCAGCATTATTCATAATAACCAAAAAGTGCAAATAACCCAAATGTTCATCAACTGATGCAGGGATAAGCAAAATGTGGTATATCCATACAATGGAGTATTATTTGGCAATAAATACTGCAAAACGGATAAAGCTTGCAAACATTAGGTTTAGCAAAAGAAGCTAGTCGCAAAAGACCACGTGTTGTATGATTTCATTTATGTAAAATGTCCAGAATAGGCAAATCCATAGAGACAGAAAGCAGTGGTTGCCTAGGGCTGGGAGGGTTGGGAGAAATGGGGAGTGACCACCAATGGGTATGGGTTTTCTTTTGGGGGGTGTGGAAAATATTCTAAAATTAATTGTGGCTATAATTGTACAACTTTGTGAATAGTAAAAACCATTGAATTGTACACTTTAAATTAGTGCACTGTATGGTATGTGAATAACACAATAAAGCTGTTATGAAAAAGAAAGAAAAAAGAACCATTGACGTCTTGTTCATTGTTAAATTCCCAGTGGCAAAAACACAACCTGCCATGTATTAGGCACCCAATAAATATTTGTGAATTTAAAATATGTTTGCGTGTGTATCTCCAGCTGCTGCCCCTAGGCACCCCATACTTATGGAGTTGAAGAATCAATTCCTGATTCCTCCAAATTAGGAAGTCCTGTGGAGGAAAAGACACATAAACCCCATGAAGGCAGGGGCCTTGTCTTGTCCATCCCTCTACCCCAGCTCTCATAACAGTGCCAGACTCATTAAGTATTTGTTAGTAAATGTTGAATGTGGCTTCAAATCTGAATTCTGGATAATAGAGCACTTGGCCTGTGCTTGTTAATATTGAATTCAAATCTAAAAGTGAGAGTTGGCACCATTTAAGTGGGCATGAGCCTCAGTCCACCTTCGTATTGTGAATAAAGAGCTCTAAGTGGTCCTCTGGGGCTTCAGGTGTAGGAAAAGTCAATTTAGTTGGGGAGCTTAAAAGGGGCCTCAGAATGAAGAGAACATTTGAGATACTGATAAAATATATTTGATATATGGGTAAAGTTGGCAGGCAAAAAGGATATACTCAGTGGAAGGAATTGTAGCAATAAAGGTATAGAGGCAGGAAACTGGAAAATGTATTTGAATAATCCAGTCTGATTTCCAACCTTGCCCATATCTTAATGAACAGGGCTGGTTGGGTCTGCGGGTGCTCTCTCACCACTGATGAAACTTAGCAAGCCTGAAATGTCACTTGTTGGATATGCACACTTAGCACTCATGGGCGCATTCAGGTACTGCTCTATGTCTGAAACCTTATGCTCCCATAACCCACTTTCTGATGGTTACTTCTTTTTCCTTTCTCTGTGTGTTTTAAATTATACAAATAATACATGAGTACATTCTCATGATAAAAGAGTAAAACAAGACAGGCAATCAGCCATTCCACTTCTGGGCATAGACCCAAAAGAACTGACAGCAGGGTCTTGAAGAGATACTTGTACACCCATGTTCACAGCAGCATTATTCACAATACCCAAAAGGTGGAAGCAACCCAAATGTCCATCAATGAACAAATAAATAAACAAAATGTGGTATAAACTGACAATGGGATATTATTCAGCCTTAAAAAGGATGAAGTTCTGATACATGCTACAACATGGATAAACCTTGAACTTAGCATGACATCATGCTTAGTGAAATAAGCCAGATACAAAAGGACAAATATTGTATGATTCCAGGTACATGAGGTACCTAGAGTAGTCAAATCCTCAGCGACAGAAAGTACCTGTCAGTGTACTTTGTACAGTGTACAAAGAACAGTGGTTACCAGGGGTTAGGGAGAGGAAGAAATGGAGAGTTACTGTTTAATGCATATAGACTTTCAATTTTTCAAGATGAAGAAGGTCTGGAGATTGGTTACACAACAATGTGAAAATATTTAGCACTACTGAACTCTACACTGAAAAATAATTAAGATGGTAAATTTTATATTATGTGTATTTGACCACAATTTGAAATAAAATAGATCAGCATATATAGAGCAGACCGTGAAGGTTCTCTTTGCTCCCCCAGTCTCTCCCCTTTCTAGAGTGACACCACTGTCAACAGTCTTTCCTTCTAGCGCTTTTTGCCTATGTACTTAAAATTGACACTCACTTTTTCACATAAATGAGATCACACTGTACATTTCCTTTCACTTTTTGCTTTCCTTTCATCTATTTATTCTTTTCCACTTAAAAAAGTTCTCTAGTCCCATCACTTTGCAATTTTCTCCCAATCTATCAGCATTCTTCCAAGTGGAGGTCCCTGGACCGGTGATCTATCAATTGTCTACAGGCTATTTTCAAGAGATGAGAAGCTTTATTCACATCTACTTCACAAATTTTAATTGTCACATTAATTACAATTTTCTCAGAAATCATGTTACACTCTCAATAGCCATTTTGCTCCTAAAGTTTAGGTTGTGTCGGGTCTATAGTTTGTCTCAGCTAATATTCGGTTAGTAGGATGTAATTTAAACTAACGCATTGTTTCATAATATGTGTTATTGTTTATGTGTTAAATTTGAAACTTCATTGTTACATTTTATTTTCAATTCACAGAAACAGATGAGTAATTCAAATTAGTTAGCTGAAAGTTAATTAAATCAGGATGCTGAATATTTTCAAACTCAGAAAAAAAAGTTGTAAGTGAAATGTTGACCAGGAATCCAGTGCAAATAAATATAGAAGACAAATCTGACTGTGCTGGGCTGGGTAGTCCACAAGTGTGATGAATTGGGATGAGCAGCTGAAAAAGAAAAGTGCTAATAAGAAATACGATGAGCCTCTAAGAAGAATGTTTTATTAAACTGGGAATCTATTTGCCCCTGGTTCCCAGTACATTATGTTATGAAACTTGGTCAAATAGTGGCATAAAGCCAATGAAGCATTAGTGCCACTTTTTTTTAAAGCTCAGTGGCCAACCTGATAATCAAAACAAATGTTTCCAAAGGAAGAAAAACACGCAAACTAATGCTTCCTAATAGAACATTGACAAAATTTCTCCCTGAAGAGAATTGCTCAAAACTATAACGGCATCCTTTAAAGTTGCACTTTTATAGCCAAAACACTGACAGGTCACATTCTTGCCAAGAAGCTTTTAAAATCAGTCATAAAGTTAAAGATAAATATGCTCATTTAGAAAGCCAAATAAGCTTTTGGCAAAATTCTTTTATCAAAAGATATTATTCAAAAAAGAAGGGGCTGGCCCGGTGACATGGGCAGTTAAGTTTGCACGTTGGGCTTTGGAGGCCCGGGGTTCACCGGTTTGGATCCCGAGTGCGGACATGGCACCGCTTGGCAAGCCATGCTGTGGCAGGTGTCCCACATATAAAGTAGAGGAAGATGGGCATGGATGTTATTAGCTCAGGGCCAGTCTTCATCAGCAAGAAGAGGAGGATTGGCGGCAGATGTTAGCTCAGAGCTAATCTTCCTCAAAAAAAAAAAATGAAGACACTGTTGGACACTGCACAGTATGAATGACATACAAAGTGGACGAACACATTGTCTGGGGTCATCCAGGGCTGTTGAAGAAAGTCATCCACCCATGCTCAGCCCTAGAAACCCATCTCACCACTTTCCCCTCATTTTAATTGATCTGATGAATTGGTTATCTATTTCTGCATAACAAACTACCCCAAAACTTAGGAACTTAACACAACAAATATCATCTCACAGTTTCTTTGGGTCAGAAATTTGGGGCCAGCATAGCTGGGTGGCTCATGCTCAAGTCTCGTGAAGTTATAGTCAAGTTGTCCAGAGGGGCTGCAGCCTCATCTGAAGGCTTAACTGAGGGAAGATCTGCTTCTGAGCTCCACTCATATGGTCATTGGTAGGTCTCAGTTATTCCTAGACTGTTGGACTGAAGCCTTATTTCCTAGTTGGCTATTGACCATAGATCTCCCTCAGTTTCTTGCTTTGTGAGCCTCTCTTTACAGCAGTTTACAACACGGTGGCTAGTTTCCAACAGAGTGAATTATCCAAGAGAGAAAGAACCAGCTCAAGACTAGGATGACTAACTCATCCTGATTTTCCCAGAACTTTCCTGGTTTTTGCCTTGAAATTTCTGTATCCCAGAAAGTCCCTCAGTCCCAGGGAAACCAATATGGTTGGTTACAAGTTGCAATCTTTTTTATAGCCTCATCTCTGAAGTGACATCTTATCATCTCTTTCATATTCTATTCATTAGAAATGAGTCCAGTACAGACTTAAAGAGAGGAGAATTAGGTTCCACTTTTCTTTTTTGCTGAGGAAGATTCACCCTGAGCTAACATTTGTTGCCAATCTTCCTCCTTTCGTATGTGAGCCACCACCACAGCATGGCCACTGATGAGTGGTGTAGGTCCACGCCTGGGAGCCAAGCCCGGGCCACCCAAGTTGAGCACACCAAACTTAACCACTAGGCCACTGGGGCTGTCCCAAGTCCCACCTTTTGAAGGGAGGAGTATCAAAGAATTTGTTGAAATATTTTTAAAACCACCACATCTAGAGTCCAGTTTCATGGGGAAAAGAAAGTATTAAAGAGAAACTCAACTTTCTACCTTGTTCCCTACCCAACTTACCTACCTCCACAATCATCCCTTCCTCCTTTGTTCTTCCTGTCCATGAAAGAGGCATTCCTCCTTCTGTCTAAAGGTAGTCCTTCCACCTGGCCAAAACTTATCTCTTCCATCTACTCAGAACCTTGTCTTATTCATCATTCCTTCTCTCCCTCAATTTCTTCCCTTGACTTTCTCTTTTCCCAGCATATGATCATATTCAAATATTTCTTATAAAATTTTTTTTTTAATATTTTTTATTTTTTCCTTTTTCTCCCTAAAGCCCCCCCCCCCCCCCCCCCGCACATAGTTGTATATTCTCCGATGTGGGTCCTTCTAGTTGTGGCATGTGGGATGCTGCCTCAGCGCGGCTTGATGAGCAGTGCCATGTCTGCGCCCAGGATTCGAACCAACGAAACACTGGGCCGCCTGCAGCGGAGCGTGCAAACTTAACCACTCGGCCACGGGGCCAGCCCCTCTTATAAAATTTTTATGCTGAGTGCCTTATTGAGGTATAATCTACTTACTATAAAATGCATGAATAATATGTCTACAGATTGATGAGCATCAACAAATATATCTATCCATTTAAGCATCATCTACATCTTTCCTCAATTCACTGAAAGCTGGTTTCTGCCCCCATCCCCTGGCTGAAAGTCAGAAAATAGCCACTTGAAATCCTTTAGGTCCATTAGGTCACCTTTTCCAGTTTGCCTCCTACCTCTCTGGCTTGTGGTTCTCCGTCTCCAGCATGGACTCCTTGGCCTGCTCCTTAAGTGGTAGAATCTTCCACTGTCTTCTCACTCTACACTGCCTCTGGGTGATCTTATCTGCTCTCATGACTTCAACTACTTTCTCTGTACATTCATCTCTCCCACATCTAGAACCCTGATCTCCTACTGGATAACAGACCTTTATAGAAACTGCCTCTGGACATCTTCACTTGGATGTCCAACTGACAATCTCAAACTCACTATGTCCCAAATGTCACATCTCCCCATCCTCACTACTCCCCATAAGAGACCTGTTCTTCCTCTTATGTTCCAAATCTCCATAAAAGGCACCACCCAACCACAAAAGTAAGCAATCTGATTGCCATCTTTGATTCTTCCCACTCTCTCACCTCCCAAATCCAATTAGTCATCAACTCTTAGTATTCTGCTTTTTTAAAAAAATAGTGATGCTTTAGTTTTATTTTCAAGTGATTTTTTTTTTTTTGGTGAGGAAGATTGGTCTTGACATAACATCTGTTGCCAATCCTCCTCTTTTTGCTTGAGGAAGACTGTCCCTGAGCTCACAGCTGTGCCAATCTTCTTCTATTTTGTATGTAGGACGCCACCACAGCATGGTTTAATGAGCAGTGTGTAGGTCCATGCCCAGGATCTGAACCTATGAACCCTGGAGCACCGAAGCAAAGTGTGCAATCTTAACCAGTGTACCACAAGGCCAGCTGCCCTACTTTCTTAATATCTCTCTTATTCATCCAGTTTCTCCATCCCCACTGTCACTACCTTGGTTCATGCTACTATCATTTATCCTGATTATTGCAATGAACTCCTAACCGGTCTTTCAGCCTGCAGTCTTGCCTCACTTCAATCCATTCTTCACTCTGCAGCCAGAGTGATTTATCCAGACTATAAATCTGATGATGCTTCTTCCTTACATAAAATTGTTCAGTAGATCCTCCTGACTTTCAGGATAAGATCATATTCCCAGTGGCTGGCCCTGTGGCCAAGTGGTTAACTTCTTGCGCTCTGCTGCAGGCGGCCCAGTGTTTCGTTGGTTCGAATCCTGGGTGCAGACATGGCACTGCTCATCAAGCCATGCTGAGGCAGCGTCCCACATGCCACAACTAGAATGACCCACAGCTAAGAATGTGCAACTATGTAGTGGGGGGCTTTGGGGAGAAAAAGGAAAAAAATAAAGTCTTTAAAAAAAGAAAAAGATCATATTCCTCAGCATGCTACCAAAGTCACTTTGTGATCTGGCCCCTGCCTACCTCTCCAACTAGTCTCATTTTCATGTTTGAGAGTCTTTAGTTCCATGACTGCTGCATACTCTCACTTTTGCGTAAGCTTCTTCCTTCCCTCCATCTCAACCCAACACTTTTCTCTTTTTTCGGTGAGGAAGATTGGCCCTGACCTAACATCTGCTGCCAATCTTCTTCTTTTTGCTTGAGGAAGATTGTCACTGAGCTAACATCTGTGCCAATCTTCCTCTATTTTTTGTATGTGGGATGCTGCCACAGCATGGCTTGACGAGTGGCGTGTAGGTCTGCACCCGGGATCTGAACCTGTGAACCCTGGGCTGCCGAACTAGAGCACATGAACTTAATCACTATGCTACCAGGCTGGTCCCTCACCCCAACATTTTTTATTCCTCCTTGCCTTTCAAATTCAGCTCATGCATTACTTCCTCTGGGAAGCCTTCACTGCACTTCTATCTGCATACTCGCCATCTAATTATATATCTGTTGCTCTCACCAGACTGAGTCTCCTGGGGCAAGGGCCTTCTCATTTATCTTTTTACCCCCAACATCTCACATGAAACAAACACTAGAAAAGGTTGTCAAATGAATGAATGGAGGTCTTAAAACCCAGGAGGCCCCGCCCACCCGGAGACAGACATCAAGAAAGACTCTAAGGATAGGATTATCTTTGCTGGGATCAGCGGGGGTGGTGGCCCACAGTGTGTGCTCAAGGCTCAAGGCTGGAAGAGGATTTATCAAAGTAAAAAGCTGAAGATATAGCCCTAGTCCTTGAAGAGCTTTTCGGATCGTTTGAGGCAGAAAAAGAAAAAAAGATATCTTTAGGAAAGGAAATCAGTTAAGGTATAACTGCTAGCCTATACATGCTATAGAAACTCAGAGAAAAGAAAGGATCTTGCAGGCAGGGCCTTAGTCAAAGGAGGGAAGCTGGGCCACAAAGCTGGGAAGCTTTGCATTGTAAAAGAGGAAGCGTTATGTCAAGCACAGATTAGAAATGGGGTTAGGTGTGGGGAGAGGGCTAACACCCAGGCTTCCTTCCTGGGAGCAAACAGTCTTGAGGAAAAGACAGACTGAGCAAGAAATAATTGGGATGAAAAGAATCCATTAGGGCAGAATTGGACCTGGAGGGATTAAGGTAAACTGGGTGGACCTGGAAAAGCTTAATGAGGTTTCCCCGCAGTGCTGGGGTCTATGCAGTGCCTCTTATGAAAATAATTCAGATATTTACGACAGGTGATCCCAGACTAGATAAAGACATAAAGCCTAAGGAATTAAATTTTCCACATTTGCAAAATGGGCTGCCAATCTTCCTAACACAAAAGTCTTTTGGACCCCGTCAATCACAATGGCATGTCTGGTATTTTCCTTCATATATAGCCTGCTGGCGTGCCTGAAGGAAGCACCTTATTATAGAAGTTAAGTCAGACCCACTTGACTTTGAATCACTCATTAACCACTCACTAGCTGCCTAATCTTGGGCCAGTTAGTTAACACTTTTTTATCCTCAGTTTTCTGGTGTGTAAAGTGGGAATACAAAATCACTTTCATCATTTGAAGATTAAGCAAGACAGTACGTATCAATAAAGCTGTTGGCACAATGGATGACAAATGGTAAGTGGACAATGAAGGTTAATAATTATTAAAAACAAGAAGTGGGTTCAAACTGATATCCTCATGCTTAGGGTGAAGAAAGTCTGTCACTATACTTGAACCCTGGTTAATCACTTCTGTACAAACCAAGCGTGTCTACTAGCAGAAGCAAAGTCACCTCCGTTTTTAAAAACCCTATTCAAAATAACTACGATCTCATCCATTTCTCCTTGAACTTCCCAATGAAGGAAATGGTGGATAGAAGGAGAAGGTGTCCCTCTGACCCTGCCAGGAAAGGAAGTGTCCCAGGCATATTAGGGCAAGCCAGTAGCACACAGGCCACACTGGCAGTCTAGCTCTTCTCCAGTGCCATCTCCCAAAAGGATCTATCTGGGTTTGCTGGGAGGACCCATCCACCCAGCCTCCCCAAGGTCAGGTCAGGGGCTGCAGAGATGGGACTTTCTGCCTACCAACCCAATGGCTATGGACATCAGAGACCATGGCTTTAAAAGATGCAGCAGCTCTGGATAACATGGGGTATCAGGAAGAAATCTCATTCCCAAAAATCAAAGGTGCCTTCTGTTCAAAGAGATTACTAGAGTCACTCAAGTCCCTCTGGAAGACTTTTGGAGAGCTCTCTTTAAAAAGTCCTGAACAGCTGCAGGGGCAGCTGGGAGAAGGAAGCGCCAGCCTTCTGGGTTGGTATGTGTGCATATGTGGTGGGGGGTGGGGGGGGCACCAATTTCCTGTTTGGCCATTCTGCTTTGGCTAAAAGAAGAAAGGGACCTTGCTGTTTGTTTTGTAAGTTCTTAGGAGAGAGCCGTGTTGCGAATGTGGAGGTCCTGTGGATGAAGGGCTGGGAGTGGGGGCAACCTTGGCCCCTCTTCTCTAACGGGGGATTACTCCTCCTCCAGCCCTGATGAGTTGCCTTTTGAGGTTTTGCATCTCATAGCTAAGGACAGGGGCTTGCCTCCTCTTGACAGCTTAAGGGATCCTATGAGAATCTGTTGAGGCAGTGAGTCACCACTGGAAATGTGGCTTGTGTAAATCTGGATTTGAATATAATAGTGTCTTAATGCAAGCACATTCAAAGATATAATCATTAGCAGTCATTTATATATGCACTCAAGTAACCAGAAACATTTACCTAAAGGCTACTGTGAGCCTGTCTTCAAGGTGCTTGTGTTGATACTCTGCGTGATTTGGCCACGGCCTCCCTCATCAGTCTGATCTCTGACCTTCCTTGCCAACCTCTCACCCTACAATCCAGGCATAAGCAAACTCCGATAGCCCCAGGATGTGACAGAGGGGTTCATGAAGTGAGCTCTGGAGCCGAACTGCTCTACTCCTTACAAACTGTGTGACTCTAGACAAGTTACTTTACCTCTCTACCTCAGTTGTTTCTTTCCTTTTTTTCTGCTTTATCTCCCCAAATCCCCCTGGTACATAGTTGTATATCTTAGTTGCAGGTCCTTCCAGTTGTGGCATGTGGTCTGATGAGTGGTGCCATGTCTGTGCCCAGGATCCGAACCCGTGGAACCCTGGGCTGCTGCAGCGGAGTGCACGAACTCAACCACTCGGCCACAGGGCGGCCCCATCTTTCTTTTTATTTTAAGGAAGACTTGCCCTGAGCTAATATCTGTGCCAGTCTTCCTCTATTTTGTATGTGGGTCACTGCCACAGCATGGCTCCCAACGAGTGGTGTAGGTCCGCACCCAGGATCCGAATCTGGGCCGCCAAAGCAGTGAGCACCGAACTTAACCACTAGGCCAGGGGGCTGGCCCCTCTACCTCAGTTTCTTTGTAGGTAAACAGGGACTGTGGTAACTAGGGGTTTTTATGAAGCTAAAATGAGCTAAGAATGTGAACCCCTAGAATAGTGCCTGACACTTAGTAAACAACGGTTATAATTATCAGGATGTTCTTCTGATTGGAGGCCTGACAAACTCCTATTTCTCCTTCCAGACCCTGTTCAGTGTCATCTGCTGTGTGAAGCCTCCCCTGGCCTCCCCTGGGCAGAGTTAACACCCCTTCCTTAGTGCCACTCCTGTATTTTATATGTTCTTTTCTATGTCCTTTATTACATGGAACTTCAATCGTGTTCAATTTTCTGAATCAAAAATAAAGCTTCAAGGCCTGACGTACTTTGAAAGGAGAATAATTGCTATACGAGAGAGTCTCGCTTTTATAAACAGCTTGTTAACCCATTTGAATCTGCAACTAGTGAACTTGAACCGGTGAAGGAATATTTTTGGGGTGGAGCACTTCCTGTGCTGGGCCTGCCGATTCCAGATTTGTCAACATCCTGCCTTCCAACTCCCACTGTTAACTGGGCTGCCCAGAGAACAGTGCACGATACCAGCCTTACCTCTCACCCTGGGGGCCCCAACCACACTGAACTTCTTTCAGTTCCACAAAAGCCTTCTGGGCCTTCGCTTCAGCTGCTCTTTCTGCCTCAAGCATTTTTCAACCCTCCCTTCTCCCTTTTGCTTAACCATTCTTTATTCAGTCTTCATTCCCTCTTGCACCCCCAAGCCTTCTCTTATCTCTCAAATGGGTTAAATTATTCTCCGAGGTAGCCACACAGCCCCTCATACTTCCCCTATCATGACACTCACAACATTTTATTATAATTGTTTGTCTGGCTTTTCTGCTAAATTGTAGGTTTCACAAGGGAGGGAATATACCTATAAAGCTAGCCCAGGGCACAGTCCCTGACCCAGAGTTGATGTTTAGTTCCTGTCATTAAGAGGAAAAAAATGAACAAATGAATAGAAGGAATGAACGTTTGGTCACAAGCACCTGTACCACATTCCCCTGCCTTTTTATCTTCCCTCGAGATTCTGTGCACCATGGGCCTTAAAAAAAAAAAAAAAAAAAAAAAAGAGCCAACTCTTGGGGATAGGAAGAAAATTGACTGGGAGAGCTGTACCCGAAACATTTAAAATTTCAAATCAGAGACTCTCAGAATATGAGCATTTTCTCCCACTTCCTTCAAAATCCAGCCCTAGCCAATTCAACACATTTTGAAAGAAAGAAAAAAGAGAAGGAAAGAAAAAAAAATACAGATAAAATAGTTTAATGCCCAAATGTTAAGTATGTTTTTCTCTAAGCCTGTGCTGTCGGACACTAAAGCCAGTAGCCACATGGGCCACCCAGCACTTGCAATAGGGCCACTCGGAGTCAAGACATGTTACAGTGATAAAGTGCACCCGAGATCTTGAAGACTTAGTGTGAAGAGAGGAGTGTAAACTAATGGTCATTTTGATTACAAGTTGAAACGATAATACTTTTAATATATTGAGGTAAATAAATTATATGAAATTTCAGCCATTTCTTTTCACTGTACTTAATGTGGCTACTAGATCACCTAAAATTGCATTTGTGGGCCCGTGGAGGTTAATTTGCTAGGCCAGGTGGCTACCTTCTTTCTGCTCAGATCTGCTTTTTCAGTTCTTTCCTGGTCTACTACATGCTCTTGAGCCCTGACATTTTCTCCAGTGCCCTTGGTGTGACCTCTGGGGCTGGGACTCTGGTGTGGCCGCAAGGTCTGCCCCTGCATCCTGATCATGGGTCCTGTTGTCCCAGTTGGCTCGCCACAGCTCTCAGTTTCTGTCTCTGGCCGTAGCCTGTGACCGGACCATAACATTCCACAGTTCCCTATGGCCCATGGTTTGGTTTTGGTTTTCTCCATGTTCATTGCATGTGGGAGTTTGGCAAAGAGAAATGAGATCTGTTCTTTAGGCAGATATTCTGAAGTCACCTATCAGAAAATATTGATAGATGACAAATACGTCGCAAAATGCCTCAAGCTGATAATTGTAACAAACAACTTGTTGGCATGTACAAACTGTTTTCCCCTCCATTCCTTTGAATTAAAGCAAGAGCAATTCTCCCATGAAACAACTGTTTGGGTGGAGGGTTGGGTGAACCGATTGGCCACACAACTGTCCCGAGTCTTCAGCTGTAACTTTCTTAGCCATGTCCAATTAATTCTGTCACCGCAGAAAGGTCAGCTCAGTTCTCTGGCCTGAATTTTCTTCTGCGTAAGGCGAGGCTTTCTCAATCCTGCCAACTTTAAAAGTCCATATGCTTCTATATGTGAATGGGAAGGAGAATAATTTTAAATAAACACAAATCGTAAGCACACACGTCTCTTCCATGTCTTTCCCCCTTTCCTCGGTGCCGACAGAAGCACTGCTCCTCCTCAGCAGCCAACTTTTCTGCTTGTCTGTGGCACAGGAGTAGACAAGCATTGGTGCTTTAGAGTCACATGACCTGGGTTCAAATCCTGGCTCTGCCACATTCTAGCAGAGTGATTTTGGTCAAGTGACTTAACTTCTTTGAGCCTCAGTTTCCTCCTCTGTAAATTGGGGATAACACAGTCTTTATGAAAAACCCCTGGTTCAGAGGAGCTGTTTATTACCATATTATGCTTGCATCATATCCCTGCTGCCTTTTTTGGGGGCCTAATTCTTCCCTTTCCTGCTGGCATCTGTAATTGCTACCTTTGCTTAAAAAAAAAATTATACATATCATTTAAAAAATTATATATATTATAATTGCCTCACTTGACTCAGTTACTCTGTCTGGTCAATGTCTTATTTTTCCCTTTCATTTCATAGGCAGTGTTCTTGGGTTGCCTGTGGTTTACTGCCTCACCGTTCTTTCTCTCCTTTCTTCTCTGCTGTGTGTCATCTGCTCTGACCTATAGTGACCCTCCAGACACTACTTCAGTAATGACCAGTCAGTTGGCAAATCCAGCAGTCCCCTATCCCACCCTATCCTTCTCGACTTCACTGCTGTGACATTCGGCACTCATCACCCCTTCTTTTGATGCTTTTCTCCTCCTGTAGCTCATACGACCACCAGAAGAAGTTACCCGACCAGGCAGATCAGTATCCCTGCAAATTTACTGGCCCTGAGTAATCCCTGGCAATCTCGTCTCCTTCCTCTAGTAACTGCCTATCCCCTCTTTAAAATGGTGTGTCACAATTCTTCCTCTCCTCAGACCTCCCGCCAGCCACCATTCCCCGCCCCTCCCCCACTGGTGACATTCCTTCTCACTTGCCTGTGGTTACTTCAGAGCCAGCACCTGCAGCCACACCATACTTGACTCCTCCCCTCCAGCGCACAAGCGGAAGTGGCTTCCTAGCTAAAGCCGGGCCCTTCACCTTTGCCCTCGAGCCCTCCCCTCCTGCCACTTTTAGGGGAAAGAACAGACCGTCAGTGATGTGTCTTCAGCCTCTCCCACTCCGCTGCATCCTCCCTGTCAGGATTTAGGATCTCTTCCACCTTAAAAAAAAAAAAAATTCTTCCCTGCCCTCACTTCCTCCTGTAGTTACTGCCTTCTCTCTACCCCTCCATTTTAGCCAAAGTTCTCAAAATCAAGCACTGCTCTCTGCTTGCTCCTCTTGCTCTCCCCTCTGGGTTCTGCCCTCAGGCTCTGCCGAGGATTCCCTGCATGCCACGAATTCTAGGTGCTTTATAGGGATGTGGTAGTCCCTTAACGATGAGAGAGGTGATAGCACTGTCTCCGTAAAACACCTGCCGAGAGCACGTGGATCGACTAAATTAGCTAAGGCCACCTGGCAGGGGTTGAAACCAGACTACTGGGCTCAGAGTCCATGCTCTTGACCACCATGCCATACTGCACCCCGTGCCCCAAACTGCACACTATCTGTTCTGAGCACTCAGCACGGTGCCTTCATAGGGCAGGAGAACGACGAACGTGTCTGAATGAATGAACACAGACTGTCACCACGGTTCAGGTCCTTATTCTCTCACTTGGAGCATAACCCGCGAACCTAAGGGTTCTTAAAAAGTGCATGGGCTTGAGTTTATGTCTATTTTTCTGAAAGAAGGTATAGTTTTCATGAGTTTTTCGTAGGAGTCCGTGTCCAGAAAAAGTTAATAACTTCTTGATTCATTCATTTTTCTGTCTTCGGTTTCATTTTCGCCAACCTCCTCCCCCTTACATCCTGTACATAGCCATTAGATAACTAGATTGTCAATGTTTTGTTTTAATTCTGTCATTGTTAAAAAATGTAAGAACAAATAACCTCTCTCCACCTAAAAAGCCTTGAATGCCTCCCTGGCTGGCAGCCTCCAAGATAAAAATCAGACGCTTTGGCCCAACGGCCAAGACTTTTCAGTAATCAAGCCCCAGCACATTTTACCAGTACTATCTCCCATTTTTCTACTGCTTGAATCCTCTGTTCCACTCCAACTGAAGTCTCCTAGTAACTTCAAAACTTCCTTCTAACTCACCTTTTAGCAGTGCATTCAGCAACAATGTATTACATTCCTGACCTAACCTAGGCAGATGGTGGGGGTGGGGGGGGGGGCTGAGAATACAAAGATGGATGCAACACAGCCCTTACGCTTGAGAAACTATCAGTCTAATTAGAGACAGAGACGTGAAAACAAAATCCCCAAAATATGAAATGACAAACTATTCGTGAGAGTTATTCCCACTTGGAGGTGGGGTAAAGGAGACCTTCCCTTTCTAAGTCAAACGTGTCTGTATTCTTTACATGTTTCTTTTACAACAATTACTTTTTTAACCAGCAAAAAAGTGATTATCAGGCGAAGATTGTGATTAATTCAATTCTCAGCTCCTGAGTTCCAAGAGGGACAAACCATAAGTGTCACAGAATTAGTAAAATTAATGAGGAAAGGAGGACAATCAACTGACAGAAAAATGGGCAAAAGCTATGAATAGACATTTCCTAGATGATGAAACATTTGTGGTCAATAAATAATATGAAGACGTGGTCAACCTCACTAATCATCAAGAGGTACAAACTGAGACCACAATGAGATCCCATCTCATATCTATTTGAGTGACGAAAATTAAGAAATCCGACAATACCAAGTGTTGCAGAGGATCTCATATAGAACGTTGTTGAAACTGTAAATCAGTACAAACCACTTTGGTAAACAGTTAGGAATTCTCTTGTAGAGGTGAAAGTTCACTTAGCCTTTGACACAGCAATTCTTCTCCTCTATAAATACACAAGGGAAATTCTTGCACTTGTGCACCAGTAGTTTTTATATGAATATTCTTTTTTCAATTATTTTTTGAGGAAGATTGGCCCTGAGCTAACATCTGTGCCCATCTCCCTCTACTTTATATGTGGGACGCCTGCCACAGCATGGCTTGATGAGCGGCACGTAGGTCTGCGCCCAGGATCTGAACCATGTGTGAACTTAATTGCTGTGCCGCCGGTCAGGCCCCTATATGAATATTCTTAGTAGCACTTTTGCAATAGCAAAAACCTGCAGCAATCCAAATGCTCATTATTAGGAAATTGGGTGTGTTAGTTGGAGTTCCCTAAAAGCAGAGACTGGCATGAGGACTTGGGTGCAGGTTGCCTATTTGGGAAATGATCTCAGGCAGCAGGGGTGAAGGAGAGGGGAATAGTGAGGAAGAGTAGGAGGAAAAGTCAACGTAGGGAGCATGGTTCCATGGAGACCTCTGAGAAATGTACAAAATGCCTCCCAGAATTGTCCCCCTGAAGGATGGGAGCCTGGGGCATTTATCTCTTGGATCCTATTGCCCCACTACTTGAGGGTTAACTCTCTTTACTTTCAGGCTGTGCCTGGGAAAGGGCTGAGAAGGCTTTTGTGGCTTTCTAGAAGGTCCTGAAACAAACTAGAGAGGCCCCAGGCCTGGCACTTGCACTGGGAATTGTCAGTAACTGGGAGCTCCCATGAAAATGATCAACACATATTTGGCTAAAATCAGATGTTGGGGGCCAGGGCAGGCCACCTCAAAATATCCCACAACAGCACATTGATTATTTTGAACTAAAGTTTCTTGAGAAACAAAAAGGCCACTCTGACTCTCCTCTCTCTGTTCCCCCTTAAAGCAAGAAATGAATCTCCCCTGTGAAAGATGCTCTCCCTGCATCCTTGTCACCAGAGCCAGGGAAGTCAGAGCTGAGAAGCTGCACAAGCAAACCTTGTCACTTTTACTAATTTACTACCTCAAGCCTAAACTCTGTTTAAATTCCTCACTAATTATGTACCCCAAACTGAAGTTTCTTTGTCCTGTAATTTCTTCAGAAATGTATTGTTTCTTTACGCAAAAAGATATACAAACTGCCTGCTTTGTTCACTCAGAGAACATCACGTGTCTATGATCACCCATGTGCGCATATTAAATTGCTTTTTTTCCACCTGTTAACCTGGTCTTATGTCAATTTTATTATTAGTCCAGCCATAAGGACTCTCCCTCTCTGAAACAGAGGGGGCCCAAGGGGAAGAACATAGGGCACCAAGAGCTTTTGCTGCCAAGGACAAAGTGATATTAGCATACTCACACCTCGGAATAGTCACAGCAGCCACAATAAACAAACTCAGCTGCATGCAACAAGCCTGAGACAAATCTTAGCAACATGACATGAAAAGCGAAAAAGAAGTCCCAGGATATTATATAGGGAATAATACTCTTTTAACAAAGAAAACAACTAAAGTTAACAATAGGTGTTTTGGGAATATGTATGTATGTTCACACACACACACATGCATACAAATAAACACTTAACTAAAAAAAATTTTTTTTGAGGAAGATTAGCCCTGAGCTAACAGCTGCCACCAATCCTCCTCTTTTTGCTGAAGAAGACTGGCCCTGAGCTAACATCCGTGCCCATCCTCCTCTACTTTATATGTGGGACGTCTACCTCAGCATGGCTTGACAAGTGGTGCCATGTCCACACCTGGGATCTGAACCGGCGAACCCCAGGCCACCAATGTGGAATGTGCACACTTAACCACTGAGGCAATGGGCCGGCCTACTAAAAAATTTTTTCTGTGTACTTGAATTCCAAGAAAAAAACCTGCAAAGGATTATTAAAACAACGTATAAAGCAATCCTGAAAATTAATGAGAAAAGAATAAATAATGAATAGAAAAATGGGGAAAGATATGAACAGATAACTAAAGAGGAAATATGTATAACTAATGAATACACATATACACATTCAACCTCAACTTTTTATTTTTTTAATTTTAAGTTTTTATTTTGTTAAAATTTTTTTTTTTTAATGAAGATTAGCCCTGAGCTAACATCCACTGCCAATCCTCCTCTTTTTTTCTGAGGAAGACTGGCCCTGAGCTAACATCCTTGCCTACCTTCCTTTATTTTATATGTGGGACGCCTGCCACAGCATGGCTTGACAAGTGGTGCCTAGGTCTGCACCTGGGATCCAAACCAGGGAACCCCAGGCTGCCAAAGTGAAACGTGAAAACTTAACTTCTGCACCACTGGGCTGGCCCATCAACCTCAACTTTTTTAAAAATGTAAGACTTTTTAACTCTAAATTTTTATAAAGCTAGGGAAATTTTAAAAATTAATTTCTTATTTTTAATAAAATTTGTTTAGATAAAAATATTTGTAAGAGCAAGAAAGTGATAAACACAAGATTAAGCACTGGGTTGGGGGGGGATATGTGTAAGTTGTCAATTCTAGTTTTTAGGGTGGATGATAAATAACAAAAGAGAACCACACATGAACCAATGAATGTAGGCTCCTGACCCACGGATTATGTTGAACCCAGTCCTGTACACCCAAGGCCCGAGAAATAAGGTGATATCATATGGTAAATACATTGAGGTACTGAGAAGATATGCTGATAACACAAAGGAGGGAGCTGGAAGATCCCCCTCATAACTGGGAAGGTCAGAAGGCTGACCAAAGTGGTGGCAGTTAATGGGTGTAGAAGAATAAGGAGAGGATTGCCAAATTCGGGAGGAGGTGTAGGGTCTGGGAGGGCATTCCAAGTGGAAAGAGCAGCATGGGAAAAGGTACAGAAATGAGAGACAGTGAGGCACGATCAACAGACTACAGACAATTCGTGTTGGCACAAAAGGAGAATGAGAAAGGGGAAGACAAGTGATCGACCCAGAAGATAAGAAAAGGTCCACGATATGGAAGTTAGACATTATTCCACATTATAAGCAAACGAGCTTTGGAGAATTTTTGTTTGAAGAAACATGATTTGTTTCCGGAAGATTCTCACAGTAGGGTGGAGGATGGGTTGGAGGGTGCTGGAGGCAGGAAGATCAATCAGGATAGTATGACCTTGGTCCGGGTGAGAGGTCTGAAGGCCTAATTTACTCAGGAGCTCTGGTGTGTGGGGGCACGTGTGGTCTAAATCAAGAAGTTTTTAAGAGGTAGAATGGGCAGAATTTTATTTCCCCGCTCTCCTGTGCTTTTCTTTACAGTGCTTGCCACCTTGACATATTTACTTATCTATTGTTTTCTGTCTGTTCCTTCCCCCGACCCCGACCCTGCCGCAGGATGTGAACTCCAGGAGAGCAAGATATTAACTTTGTTCCCTCCTCAATCCCCAGGGCCTAACAGTTCCCAGCGTATGATAGGTACCAAACAATTATTTGTTGAAGGCATGAAGTTTAGCTAGGAAGGAGAAATACAGGGTAATAGCCAATAGGTGAAGAATTTCCAATGTTCCAGTCTAATTTAGCTTCTGTACCTCCTATTAATCTCTCCCAGAGCTCAGACTCCAGCTAAGCATTTGACCAAACAATAAAGTGTTCTCACTTCTGGCTCTTATTCTTGTCTCAGCCTGAGTTAACAATCTTTCCTGCCTCCTCGACCTATCCTACCTGCTCTCTACCTCCCTCCACTTTTTATCTCTAGAAACTCTGGTTTTCTAGGTTCCCTTAAGGTCTCTGGCCATAGGCTTACACAGTTCTCACATTTTTTTCTTTCTTTCTTTCTTTTTTTTTTTTAGTTCTCACATTTTTATATGATCACATACCTGCTAGATATTCTGCCTTTGTCCCTGCAGATCCACTCACCACCTTTCTCCAGAGGCTGACCTTCAAGGACAGTGTCATTTGGGCTCACCTGCCCTTAGCCTTCCTCTTGGGTTCAGCCAGTGGGAGGTACCACAGGAGATCTGAGGGCAAGAGAGAGAGGTAGGGCTGTATTCCTCTAAGTTCCTGTTGGCCCTCCCTGTCCTTCAGCTATTGCTCTCACTGAGCACGGGCTCCATCTCTTTGCCCCCTCAGGCCTATGGTTGATAATGGCTTCTCAACAGATGCTAACCCTGGGGTGCTTCACTCTCCCTTGCTTGTTTCCCTCAACCCTGCCCACATCTTTGTACACTGTCCCCTCATTAACTGTCTTTAGTTACACATTTTGAGCTGGCCATCTGTTTCCTGCTGATCTTGGCTGATACAAAAGCAAAAATACAGAATTGTATCTTTTTTTAAAAATTGAGGCACGTTTCACAAAATTCACCCTTTTAAGTATACAAATTCAGGGGTTCTTGATATAGTTGAGCAAATTGTATCTTTTTTCATTTAATGTGTAATCAAATGTTTTCCACCTTACTCCATTGTCTGCATACTCAATGGTGAGTTACACAATGTTGCGTACCATAAGTTACTTAATCACTTATATGTTTCAAACTTTCACTATCACAAATAAGGCTATAGTAAATATTGTTGTTCCTGTGGCCATTCTGTTTTGGGGAGGATTATTTCTTAAGGAAAAGTTTCTAGGAGTGGTATTGATGAGTCAAAGGGAGTCACATCTCTATTAAGTTTCTCCAGAAGTACTGTCAAATTGCTTTTTAAAAGGATTATACCAATTCACATTGCCTCGGCTTTCATCATCTCATTAGCATTGGAAAGTACATAAGATATATATTTTGCTAATGTAGTAAGTGGTATTACCATTTGAAATTCTTTGATAGCCATACCAATCCTTAGCCATTTAAAGCCATTTTTAGTTAAATGGGATTGGAGGAACAGTGATTTGAGGGGATAGGATAGAGAGAAGGTAAAGGGATATGCTCCCCAAATTCCTTCTTCTCCATCCAGCCTCTTCATCCTGTTTATATGTCAGTTTCTTCCTCTTCTGTGAGCTATGCTTCTTCAGGGCATGGCCTAGTGCCTGGCACTGTCCTGAATATCAACAAACATTTATAAAATGGATAAATGATGAAAGAATATTAAGATATATGCACAGAGTTGGTCATACTAGTCTATGAGCATTAATGGCCCTCCTTTTAATGTACCCTTTAAAACAATGCTTTCTATCCCCTCCAAATAAACATATTGACTACTACTGCCGGCCTGCAGAATGCTTTGGACTAGTGAGTTCATCTCTGGACTACCTACACACTTCTTTCTACCAGTTAAGTTAGATGCCCAACAAGAATTTGTTCTGTTGGTCCCAAACCTGCTTATGACAGCTGTTTGCCAGAGTATAATGAATTAAATTAAAATTACATAAACTGTTGAAACTCAAGCATGAAAAGGAAGAGCTGCTTCTATGAAATGTTAGTTGAATGCTTTGGAAATATTAGCTAAAGACCCGCTGAAAATTACTGTCAAACTAGATGTGGATGAGACGATTACAAAGGATTTTTTTTTTTTTTTTAAATAAAGAGCCTCTACACATACTGCTTTGCAAGAAGTTTTAAGTCCTTAGTCAACTTTAAAGAAACAAATTGGAAAGCAGAGGAAATACATCATGGATATGATTTATGTAAGAAAGACAGCTCAAGAACTCTAATCAGCATTTTTGCTCAAAGAAAAGGTTTGGTCTCACATCAAAAGATGGACAAGTGGGTGTCCCTTAGATTTTAAGTGAAAATGAAATGTTAAGGTGTGTATTTGCCATTTTTGGGGGCGGGGGGTCACTCACTGCTTTAGCATACTTTTCTAATTAGCTGAACAACTAGTGGATCAAATCCAATTTGTTTCGGCAAGGATAAATCCTTATTCCCAAATCTTTTTGTTTTTATAGGAGGGCAGGAATGGGAGAATTTGTCCTGGTTCTTCCAGAAGGAGCAACTTACCTAACTGGTGAATTTGGATCTGTGTGCCCCCAGAGAGTGTCATTTTCCCTAATCAGACATGGATAAGGTTGCCATGCCTCTGCAAGGGGGAGGTTGAAGGTTTGGGGGAGATAATTTTAGTTCAGGGAATATTGAAAAGCCTATCAGTTATCATCCAAGCCACATTCTTCAGTTCAGCTTTAATGGTAATAAAGTTGATTTTTTTTTTAAAAGATTTTATTTTTTTCCTTTTTCTCCCCAAAACCCCCTGGTACATAGTTGTATATTCTTCGTTGTGGGTCCTTCTAGTTGTGGCATGTGGGATGCTGCCTCAGCATGGCTTGATGAGCAGTGCCATGTCTGCGCCCAGGATTCGAACCAATGAAACACTGGGCCTCCTGCAGCAGAGCGTGAGAACTTAACCACTCGGCCATGGGGCCAGCCCCTAAAGTTGATATTTTCATTGGCTCCAAACTTATAAGAAAGGGATGGTACTTACTGTCCCCAGAATACTCCAACAGTGTTGGATGTCTCCTATGTGCTGTCACAATCAAGATATAGTCCCTTTTATTTTAGTCCATGATTCTGTTCACTCAAATGAAAAGTTGTCTCTGGTTCGCAGGCGGTAGTCTAGCCCTGTTTGAAGTTCAGTCTGTATCTCAAGCTAGATGAAGAAGAAAACATGTACGGCTCCTGAGAAATACTGATATCAGGAAATATTTACTGAGAAGGGAAGAGGAACCCAAACATGACTCCTGCCAATCCTTCCATCCCCTCCCCCACTGTATCCTGAGAAAGTCCTGCCTGTTCTGTTGATTCCTGGGACATGTAAACATGGCAAACTTCAGGTCACAGCCTGGATGGCTACTCAAATGAGAACTGCAAACACAGTCGGGAATAGTCTAGCCTCTTTTCAATGTCCTTCAAGGTATTTTGTAACTCTATAGTGGGTCATAAAATCAAGGCGGCAGGTCCTGATCAGTCTTTAAAAAGAAATAAAAGAATAATAAAGTTGAAAATATCAGCCAGCATTGCATAAAATAAGGGTAGCATTTTACCAAACATTTGTCTCAGAGGTGCATGTATCTGTGCATGTGTGTTTACATTCTGGGTTGAGATGTGGAATATATTTCTTATGGAGGGTCACAGTCAAAAAAGTTTTCAGGGGCCGGCCCGGTGGTGCAGCGGTTAAGTGTGCACGTTCCGCTTCAGTGGCCCAGGGTTTGCTGGTTTGGATCCCGGGTAGAGACATGGCACCACTTGGCAAGCCATGGTGTGGTAGGCGTCCCATGTATAAAGTAGAGGAAGATGGGCATGGACGTTAGCTCAGGGCCAGTCTTCCTCAGCAAAAAGTGGAGGATTGATGGCAGATGTTAGCTGAGGGCTAATCTTTTAAAAAAAAAAGAGTTTCCAAAGCATGTTATTCAGCCATAAAAAAGAAGAAAATCCTGCCATTTTCAACAACACGGATGGATCTCGAGGGCATTATGCTAAGTGAAATAAGTCAGAGAAAGAAAAATACTGTATGATCTCACTTACAAACGGAGTCTAAAAAAAGCCAAACTCGTAGAAAGTTGTAAAAAAAAAAAAAAAACAGTTTGCAAAGCACCGGTTTAAGGTGCACATTTCTTTTTCCTTTCATTTTTGCTCTTTGCTAATTTGTTCTGAAACTCTGCTGTGAATAAAAATTGTAGTAATTAGCAACCAGAGAAGCAAGAGCCAATTCTCATTATGTAAACAGCTGGAATGCAAAAACTGTTGCCCCCACTTCATTCCTCTGAGTCAATCAAATGTCCACAGATTATTAAGATGGAAGGGCTGAGATCTAGAACTTTATGAAGCAAGAGGTTACAGGAAAATTTCCTTTAAAATTTATCACCTGCACAGTTTAAGCCCCAGTGGTTCTTCCCAACAGACAAATTACAGAGTTCAGCCTGGCACTCAGGACCACAGCCCTCCCTTCCTTTCCACACTGATATGCCTCCTCTCCTCCCACCAAATCCTGTGCTCCAACCAAACTGGCCTCTTGCTGTTCCCCGCACACTCCGTCTCATTCTGTGTCCTTGATTGCACTGTTCCTTCTCCCTAGGGCAGCCTCCTTAGTTAACCCATCTCTGCTTGCCAAAGTCCCATCCATCCTTCAAACATTCATTTGCAATTTTCTTTCCTGGTTCCTAATATATCTTTCTTTTGAACTCCACAAATGTTTTAAAAAACACCTTTCTTAAAAGTACTTTAAAAATTTACTTTAAAATGTCATTTTTCCTGATCTCGAGGGACATATTAATATACTGTAAAAATAAGAAAATACAGAAGTCACGGAAGAAAATAAAAATCCCATTTTTTACCTATGTGACACATATTTATATATTATAATCTGGTATTATATCATCTTATGTGCTTTTTAACTACAAGTATTTCTCATGTCCTTAATCTTTCTCTTCAACACGATTTTTAATGCTTATAAACGAACTATAATTTATTTAATAATCATATAACATTGGACATTTTGCTTGTTTCCACAAACGGTGCTGTATTTTGGAAGAGCATAAATGGGGTGGTGTCCAGTGCACAGTGACAATTTCCTAAAAGCACAATAGAATATTTTTTGGAAATAGGAAATTGGGGCTAGTGATAATTAGGAGAAATCTAAGTTCCCCCATGAATGTTTGGAAATACTGGCAGGTATGCTGGGTTTTCCACTTTAAGTGGAATGGGGGTTTGAGCCACTCAAGTTTTAAAGGACAGTGACCCAGCAGGTCTATGGATGACTTTGGCGGAGGGGGGGGTACGGGGGGAGGGGGGTCATCCAGGCAGCTGATCCATGGAAACAGGCAGGGTTCAGTATGAAAGAAAAAAAAATCACCTCCCTCCTTTAATCTTACTCCCCCTTGAGCTACAGGCCTACTTTTCTCTCCCTCTCACTGCCAAACTTCTGGAAAGAACCATCACCCTTTACAGCCGTCACTGCTTCCCCACCACACACTCCTCACCCAAGCACTCAACTCAGCTTGGTGCCTGGCACACAGCAGGCCCTGGCTGAGACTGAGTTCCACCCCTCTTGCAAATTGGCATCTCTTTCCTGGTTCTCCACGGCCAGCCACTAGGGCCTCCTCTCCGTGCTCCTCCGCCCGACCCGGCTGCCCCCTACTGCCGCCTGTCTCCAGGTACGCTGGCTTCTCGGCAGGCCCCGCCGCCCCCCGCCCCGCCTCCGCCCCCGCCTCTGCGAGTTCTCACCGCGCAGTCAGAGCTTCCTCAACGGCCCCGAGTTCCCAGTGCCCCCGGGGAGGCACCCGAAGCCAGTGCTGCAACTCGGTCCTCCGCGGGGCTCACGGTCACCCCAGGGGCTACCCGTCAGAGTGCCCGTCCCCGCACCCAGCAACACCAAGCGTTCGGGGCGCACCTACTAAGCGCCGGACCCACGACCTCGGGCAGAGCGCGTCCCCGCCCAGCGCCCTCCGCGCCGGGCGCCCGGGGGCCCGCGGCCTGGGTCGCAGGGAGCGGCCGCGGGGCAGCGGGCGGCGGGGACGGGGTCCACCCTGCGCGCGCCGCCGTCGGGGCCGCGCCGCGCCGCGCACCCCGGGCGGGAGGCCGGGCCGAGCCGGGGCAGCCCCGCGGCCGCTCGCCCTGGGCCGGCGCCCAGGTCCGAGTCGCCTTCCGCCCGCCCCCCCGCCGCCGCCCGCCGCGGCCCCAGCCAGGTCCCGCCGCCAGCCCGGCTCCCGCCCCCGCTCCGCCCCCGGAGCCGCAGCCCCGCCCGCCACCGCCGTCGCCATGTTGTGGCTCCCGCAGCCGGCGCTGGGGACGCGCGCGGCCGAGCCCGGGGCCTGCCGCCGCCGCCGCCGCCAGGTAAGCGCCCCTCGCGGGCCGGGCCGCCGCCGAGGCCGCCCCGGGCCGAGCGGGCCCGCGAGCCGGCGCCGCGCCCGTGCCCGCGCCCCGGCCGGGCCCTGCAGCCGGGCGGCCCCCTCCGCGCCCGGGGCGGCAGCCACTTCCCCGACCGCCGCCTGGCGGGCCCGGGCCGCCACCCCACCCCGCCCCCGGCGCGCGCCGCCGGCCCCTGCCGCCGCCCCCGCCGCCCGGCGCGCGCCCCCCTCCGCCGCGGCCCCCCGGCCCGGCCCGGCCCGGCCCGGCGCGCATAACGGTGCCGCCTCGGCCGCCGGGACGCCTGTCAGCCACCCGTGCCCGCCGCGGCCGGGAGCCGCGCAGCCGGGGGCGGACACTTCGGGGCCCGGCCCTTCGCGGCGCCCCTCGGCGCCTCCCCCACCTCCGCCCGAGTTGTGACCTCGCGGGAGGGTTCTCCGGGGGCAGACAGGTATCCCTGCCCCAGAGTTGGGGGTCTTCGGGGGGCGACCCGGCCTGTTGATCCGAGGGGGAACTGCCTCTCTGCAGCGGCTCTTCCTGCCAACCTGGGGGGAAGGCTCAATGTGACCCGAGGGAGGACAGGGGAACGTCTGCTGGACAGATGGCCTCCTGGCCTTGGCTCAGCGTGGGTGAGGGGGAGGGGTCCGTGCGACCTGAGGTCTGCCTGCTCCTGAGAACCCCCCCACCCCCAACCCCCACCCCGGTTCATTGGAGCTGCTCGGGGGATTTTTAACTATTGTTTTTTGGGGTAGGCCAGAGGTGGCATGAAAAGTCCTGGACTGGAATAAATCCACAGGCCCCCCTTCCCCCATCAAGGGAAGCATGTCTGGCACCCGGGAGTAGCCTAGACTAGGAGTGGCTGTAGGAGAATGGGACTTGGATAAGGTGGTCTTTGGCCTGGGATTAGCCCTGTCACCTTCAGCTCCGTGTCCCTGTAGGGACTGTAGGACCCATCTGTTGATGTGTACAGTGTGACTGAGCATACAGGATGTGGACACGCAGATCCTGGCCCGGTGGGTGCTTGGTGGGATGTTAGGGATCTGTTTCCTCAAACTCACAGGCACCTTACACAGTGAAGGAGAGGAGCAAGCATGGTGCCAACACACATATTGTGACCGTTTTCCAATTTTTCCACTGGTTACGGCTTTGATCCGCCCAGTACATTTTTATTGAGCACTTATTATGCACCAGGTCCTGCACTCGGTGTTGGGAGGAGAGTGGTAAACCAGAAAGTCATGTTTCAGCTTGAGCTCATAGCCTAGTGGGAAAGCCCAATAATAAACAACTAATCTTGAAATTTCATTCAGCAACAAATATGTGCCAGGCATTATTTTAGATGCTGTGAAGAAAGCAAGCAAAAGTAACTGCCATTTTGGAGCTTTCATTCTAGTGGGGGGGGGAACAATAAAATAAAATATATAATACAAACTATAGTCTGTTGAAAAGTGCTAAATGCCAAGGAGAAAAAGAAAATAGGGAAGGAGAATATGAGATATCAGGTGGGGGATGAATTTACATTCCAGTGGCCTGGAAGGCCTCCTAAGAAGGTGTCTCTTGAGTAAAACTTTGAAGGAAGTGGTAAACAAATCATTTTGAGCTGTGATGAGTGCAAGGAAAGAAAGATGAAGAGCGTGGTGAGAGAGAGTAATGGGACTTGATTTGGGTTGGGGGCACAGGGAAGGCTTCCCGGAGGAAGTGACGAGACCCGAAGGAGGGTTAAGAGTTAACCATGTGTGGAGCAGCGCAGAGCTTGGCAAGTTGGAGGAAGTGAAAGGAGGCCCGTGTGGCTGGAGGGGGAAAGGGAGAAGGGAGATAAGTCTGTGGAGAGGTGGGTCAGGTCACGGGAGGCCTTGGGGACAGAATGCCTTTCCCCCTTAGTTTGGATTGTAATTAGGAAGCTTTCAAGGGTTTTAAGCCAGTGACATGATGACATTTACGTTTTAAAAGATCTCTGGCCTCTGTTTGGGGACCGGTCTTTGAGGTAAGCAGGTGAGGCAAGGCTTTCTGTGTGGAGAGGCCTAACTACATACCTGATCTGCCTGGAAAGCCTCAAGCCATCTGGGGGAGATCCTTTTGCTCCAAGGGTCTGTTTTGCCCCGCTTTTAGGAAGGGAAAGGAAAATGAATTTGCATTATTGAGTGCCTGCTAGGTGCGAGAATCAGTTTTAGAGACTTCTGCAAATATTATCATATTTAACTTAATCCTCTCTGCATGCGAAGAGAAAGGGATGTCTTGCCCTTTGCAGATGCAAGCCCAGAGGGGACAGGGGACTTAACCCAAAGCTACATTTGTGTCATAATCGGTATTCAGACCTGGGTCTTCCTAATTCCAGAGCCCACTGGCTCTGCAGCCAGACTCCTGGAGTTTGCATCTTGCTTCTGCCACTTGCTAACGTAATGGTTTTGAGTTATTTAACCTCTTGTGCCTCAGTTTCCTGTCTGGAAAAACCTCAAGCTTTTCCCAGCTTAAATGCAGATAAAATTATCTGCCTCACAGGGTTTGATAAATACAGATAAAACGGTTTTTGTGCGGATCAAATTAACTAAGCCATGTAAACATTTGTAGCACTGAGCTCCGATGTTAGTTGCTGTTAGTACGTAAAATTTTTAAATATCCGTGCTGTCTCTCAGCCATACTGTGGTCATTTTGGATGAGAATAAATATATAGGTAATTTAAGTCTTGAATTTTGTGGGACTCTTTCACCCTCCGTTTTCCTCTAAACGACTTAATGCCAATGTTTCGTGTGATCAATCATTCGACATTGATTTCCCATTTCATTCTCGACGCTGTGCTAGGACTTATGGATATAAAGTGAATTCCTTCCCTCCAGAACCTCAGGGTCTCCAGAGGAGGTCATATATTTAAAAGGATGAGCTACAATGTACTTCATGAGTTCTGTAATGCACCTGTAGTTAAGAGAGCTGTTGGGAGCGAGAAGAACTAAATGCCGAGGGAAGTGGGGAAGACTTGGGGTGGAGGTGACTTTTGTACTGGGCTTTGGAGGAAGAATAGGAGTTTTATACACAAGTAAGACTGGGGAAAGGACGTTCTAGGTAGAGAGAGCTACGTGTGAAAGCGAGGAGCTGTGAGAGGCTTGGTTTGTCCCGTGATGAGACTGGAAAGCTGAGTTGGAGCTGCAAAAGGCAGGTCCAGTTTGGGTTTTATTCTATAAGCCACAGGGAGCTATCAGAGAGTGTTAAGTACATCAAACACATTCCACCACTGTGGGTGCCGCAGTTAGAGAGTGGAGACAGAGACCATCCTGGGGGAGCTTTTCTGACGAGATCCCTGTGCCTCAGCATCTAGCTCTCAGTTTCACAGACCCGAAATCCAGTTTTTTGGGGCACTCAGCTGGTTGTGTCCAGGGAGACTGACTCATTAACCAAACTTGGAAGAGACTGATGCACAAACTCAGAGTATTAACTGGCCATGAGAAACAAAACAGCGGAGTGACAGATGTTTCTGTCCTCTGGCCATTGCTCCCCGCCCCCCCCCCCCACCCCCCTTCTGGCCAGGACTGGGACACACTGACAAATTCTTGCTCCTCAATTCCTGTTTGTCTTTCTCAGGCTCCATGAAAATTAACCCTTACTGTTAACATAATCTTTCCCCAAGCTTTATACAGTGTAGTCAACAATGATTTTTAATTGATTGAATGATTCTGTGTCATTTGGGTGGGATCCTGTGTTTGTAAAACTTAAGGAAGAGGAGAAATAACTTTTTTAGAAATAAAATATTGGAAAAGGGGCTTCCCTAGAGTTGGGTTACCGGAGAAGGCGTAGGGATTTTATGTGGGGTAGGTAATTTTGTGGCTGAGCGGTGCTTGTGGACAGATGCATTGGGAATTGTTCTGGGAGTAGAGGTTTGTGGACTCTTGGAGGGGGCGGGGGGGTTTTGGTTGCACTTGAAGGGGTGATTGGTTTAACATTTTCATCTTCCCTACACTTTGGAGACAGAGAAGAAAGTAATAGTTCCTGCCCTTTACTCAGCCTGGGCATGGTGAGCTTTCTTAGTAGATTGGAATCTTCGTGAGATTTGAGCTTCATCTTAGCACTTCTTTCTGCTTCGGCAAAACTGAGAAGAGTGGAGTTCTGAATCTGTATTTTTCTACAGTGAAAAATAAAATCCAAATAGACCAACCTAGATTGTGGATTAATTATTTTTCTTTTAAAACTCTAAAAATAATTACACGAGAATATTCGTGTAGAAAATTTAGGAAATGCAGATAGGTACACGAAGGAAATAAAACTAACTGATACATCCTATAACCTAGACCTACTGTCAGCATTTTAATATTTCATGTTTGTATTAGACCTTTATCTCCAGCTCTGTCTCTACATGTAAGTTTAATTTTTTCTTTTCCTACAAAAATAGGAACATCCTGAATAGGAGAGAGTTCTGAGTGTTGACCTCTGAAATGGAGCAATTGCATGTACCCCAAATTCGTATCTGTTTCCATTTGTGGGCATCTGCGCCAGTGTTCTCCCCCTTCCTGCTCTAGGGGCACGGAGTGCGATACCCTTTAGCTAATTAAGTTTTAGAAATGTTTTTAGGGGCTCAGGTGCCACTTCACCCAACTATTTGCTTTTATTCGACAGCAGGAAGTGTGTATGTGTGTGTTGAAATGACATGTCTGATTCTTTTTATGACTCAAAGAGAAGTTAATGAACACCGCTCGAGTTTGGTGTCAAACCCGTCAACACTCTTGGGCTGTCCTCTGTTCACTGTGTGACTTTGGCTAAGTCCTTTCCCTTCTCCGTTTCAGATTCTGAAGGTGTTCTGTCAAGAGGTAACGGTGGCCCCCTTCCTTTCGTTAACACACTCTGCAAGATGACGAGGATGCTGACGTCTTTCTATGTGATCCATTGTGGAAAGACTGCCACAGTGTGGAGTGAGAAAGAGGGGGCTGCCTGTGGAACACACTGACTCCTGGCCTCGAAGCAGTGTGTGTGGGGCACACACAGGGGTCTCTGTGACTGTGTCATGTCTGTTTGTGAGAGCTCCAGAATTATCGGAGCCTCCTGAAAACTTTTGAGTAGGCCAGAGGTGGCGTTCATGGTCTTCTGCAAAACTAAATCCACAGGCTTATCCTGAGAAGCAAGACCTACGCCCCAGGTCTAACTCAGGACAGGCTCACTCTGCAGAGCAGTTTCCTGTAAGCTCTGCTTACCTCTCAGTGGTGAGATTGGGTGGTTTTCACTTTTTTCTTTATATTTTTCCCTATCCTTTGAATTCTCTTTTGGCTTATATATCATCTTTACAAAAGCAAACAACTGGTAAATCTGTTTTCATTTTGGAAATAAACCTTGAATGCCCTCAAGCAAAAGTGCAAACTTCCCAGAACTATGTCCCTATAGAAGAGCCGGCCACCCCTCCTTGGTCAGGGAGGGGAAGATGCCTTTGTTAGATGTGCTGTAGAGATGGCTCTCCCAGACAGGTGAATTAGGCTAGGACCTCTGACTGAGATGTTCCTGAGAGAGCCAGGGCTGCACCCATCCGGGAGGAGCTGATGAGTAGAGTGTGACTTGGCTTGTAGCCTCATTTGTTGGGTGTTTTCTTTAGGAGTGTTTCTAAGGAAATCACTTCTTTTGGGTGAGGCCCTGGGCCTTCTTGCATAGACTCAGTCTCCTGCACGTCAACGTGGGGGATGCTCTAGAGGCCTTGGTGTTACAAGCTGGGGGTCACAGGACTGTAAAGAGAGGGGTTCCTGTGTGTAAGCCTCATATGCCTTCCTGGAATTTCCCTCCCTCTGAGAGCTCAGCCCATCCTGGTGGGGAGGCTGGGGGGTACTTCTTCCTCATATCCATCCAGTCCTTGGGCATAGGACCATTTTACCCACACTGCCCTTGGCAGGCTGGAGCTGAACGTGAGCCAGTGGAGTGGGCTCTGGCTCTGCTTTTATTCCCCTGCTTTGCTGCAGTTTACAGCATTCTACTCCTATCTGCCAATTCAGTTCCTGAAGTTGAAGTTTTTCCTTAGCAAGCCAAAGGGCAGAGTGAGACCAGAGAGAGAGAGGTCTTAAAAGTAGATGTCCATTGTAACTGAAGGCTTCTCAGACTATTCCAGGGCCTGAAAACACATCTGAGGCAGAGCTTTGGCATTTTCAGAGGAGAAGGGAGCCCAGGGTGGGCAGCGAGCAGCTGTTCAGACTCTTCTGGGGCTTGGCCCAGCTGAGGCTCAGGTCTGTGTGGGCAAGGGCCCTGCCTTTGCCTTGTTAGACTCTCCAGACCTGAACTGAACTGGCTGAGGTTGTAAAAACTGCTTTATTGTCTGAAACTTCATTAAGGCTGTAAATCTTTAGGCCCTTACAAATATCAGATGTGTGATTAATACTACTATTATTCTTAATTAGAATGTTTACTTGTATGTAAAATCCTGTGGAGCCTTTTTGCAACTGGGCATCATTGATCAGTAATCTACGGTTGCTTATGAAAGGCCCAACCTGGGCCCCAACCCAGAGCTGGGTGCTCTGTGGAGTATAAGAGTCACATGAGATGAACTTTGCCGTCAAGGACTTCCCCCACTGAAAGCAATTAGAGAACAGTTTGCTTCCACACCAGAAGGGTCTTAAGGGGGCTTTTCTTCCTGGGGGTGGTGGTTACTTTCTCACAGGTCAGCCCTCTGAGATGGCTGGGCTTACCTTTGGGGAACATTCTCTGCTACCCAAAATGGATTGAATGGCCATTTGGGAGGAGGGAGGTGGTGGCAACAATGTTGTATCATCTTTCGTTGCTTCACTTGTCTCTCCTTGACACTGTGTCTCTAAGCACCTGTGCTCTTTAGGAGAAGATAGCCACCTACCCACAAAATATGAACCCCAACGCCTATCATTCCACCATTGTAGCTCCATTCCTCTGAGTCTAAGGCTTTTGCATTTCTACTTAGAGTCCCCTTTTAAAATATTTACACCCCCTGGGAGAGGTCAGACTCTTAGCAGTTCATCACCAAACAGTAGCTCTAATTACCAGGAATTAATTAAGTCAACTGAGAGAAAGACTGGGACCCAGACAGGCACTTGGGGCCAAGAATGTCCAAGGGGACACACTCCTGCAGGGCAGGAGAGAAGTGAGGGCAGTGAAAGGAACTTTCATGCACATTAGTTGCTGCAGGTGGGTACTGCTAACTCTGGGGCCACCTGGTGGTCTTGCTGGCTGGGGTGTCAGATACAGCATGACCTAGCGCTGGTACAGGGGGCTTTGAGGCCCATGTGGAATTTGCACTGAGTGGGGAATTTAGACTTAAAGGATTGGAAGATTGTTTTTTCCTTCATTTAAAAAGTAATATATGCTTGGTTTAGAAAATTTTGGAACATTCAAGAAGAAAACAAATTCTTCCTAATTTTATTACCTAATGATAGACAGCTGAAATGTACAGGCAGAGGGACGAGATCTTTTTACAATGTAAGTCAGCATACCACTCCTCTACCCCAAGTCCTTCCTTAGCCTTCCATCTGAGAGCTGAAGTCAGTCCTTGCAGTGGCCCTCCATTCTCCACCTCCCACCCCTGTCTCCTGTGACTCCCTCCGCTCTGGTTCGGGTTCCTTGAATGCACCAAGCACTTTCCTGGCTAAGGGCCTTTCTACTTGTTCTTCGCTCTGCCTAAAACCTCTTCTCTCCCATATTCACGTGGCTTGCTCTCTCATTTGCTTCAGAATTGAGAATGTGGTCACTCCAATTTCTGTTCTGAGGAACAGGGGTTCCTCAACTGAAAGACTGCCTGACATACTATGAATCTGCTTGTTTGTGTCTGTCTGTCTCCTGGTGGAATGTCAGCACCACGTGGGCAGGGACTTAATCTATTCTGTTCACAGGTGGTATCCACCAGTGACTAGAACAAGGCCTGGCACATAGTAGGCGCTCAGTTAATATTATCTAATGAATGAATGCACGTGCATGCATGTGTGTAGTGTGTGTGTGTTGTGGAAATGGAATGGGAAAGGACCGTGTTCCTAGAAGCTGGAGGGGGAGAGAATGGATGTGGATGATGTAGAGAGTGAGGATGCTCTTGGCGGGAATGGAGGCTGGAGACGTGGTCTAGTCTGTTCCAGTCTGTACAATCTCTTCTCTTACTGATGCTGTTGAAGGCGAAGGCAGTGATTTGGTGCTTTGAGGCAGGTGAAGAAGCAGCTGCTGAAATATAAAATCAGTGGACTTGGTCTAGGCCTCCATTATGGAGCTTCTCAAAAGCCTGGCCTGAGGGCTGGAGCTGATAGGGTAGGTTATAGGAGGCTATTTTTAGGTTTGTGAACAGGGTGAGGGACCTGATGGAAGTGTTATTTGGGGAGACATACAGGATGATAATAGCGGGAGACCACAGAGGGGGAGCAAAGATGTGGCAAGGATAGGGTGGAGACATGGAATGGAAGAGATGATGTCAGTGAGACTTGGCAATGACAGGGTGCTCCCCAGCTGCTGTGCGGCTGCCTTAACAAAGGTTTCCAGTGCTCCCAACTTGGTAGAGCTTAAAGTATTGTCGGTGGCTTCGAGTGAGTTTTGGAAGCAGGTGGGTATAAGTGGGAGAAAGGGAGAGGGAGAACCCTGAGGTTCATCAGGTTGGGGGGTCTGTAGTGGGGCGCCGGCGTATCCTGCACTAGGCCTACAACTCACAGACACAACTGGGGACGGGAGCCTGTCTCTTCCTCCTGGTCTGCCCAAAACCGTCACCTTCCCAGAGTGGCTGTCAGTGCTCTCGGGTTTTCTTCTGAACCTACACGTATACCAGGACGGTATCTGAAATCCGTTTGTTCCATCACCTTTCAACTTCATTTTCTGTCTCCACAGTATTGTCTATTTCTCAGAACAAATTGTCTTTGACTCACAGACCCACTTAGATTGGATTAATTGACTGGAAATACTTATTTCTAAATGATTTCTGTTTCATTAGGCTTCTAGCCTGTTTTTTAAAAAGACTTTTGCCAAGATGAGATCAGCGAAGTGATTTCGGTATAATCTGCTTCTTTTTCATCTTTTGGTACAAGTTACGTTTTGAGATTGACATTTCAGATGCATTCATTCCTAGAATAAATATTTGAGTGCCTGCTATGTGCCAGGCACTATTCTAGGCACTGGAAATATAATGAGGAACAAAGTAAACAGAGATCTTGCCTTCGTGCTGTTTAAGACAGTGCTGTAAGAGCTTTACAAATGGGAACTCGTTTAATCCCTGTAACAGCCCCATTTTACAGATGGGAAACCCGAGCCAGAGAGGTGAAGAAACTGCCCAGAGTCACAAGGTCTAGTGAGGGGTGGAACAGGGGTTTGAACCCAGCAGAGTCTGTGCTCTGAACTGTCACGTGTGATGGGGGCGGGGAGAAGGGTTGGAGCTGGGGAATTTCTATCTTTGACTATGTGGGGCCTGCTTTGAATTTATGTTTAGAGATTTTTCTCAGGATCTGACCTATCTGCTTATTATTATTATTATCTTTAACATTTACCTTCAGGCCTATTAAAAATGATTTTCTTTTCTTCTCTCTTTAGGTGGTGTTTGGAAACTAGACCATGTGCCTAGGGAGAAGTGGTTCCTTTCTCCACAGCTCCACACCCCCAGCCACGCTCACCACACCCTTGTTTTGAGAACCTCATTGAGGTATGATGTCTAGGCTGACCTGAGCTGCCCTTGAGGAACCAAGAGTTTGGACGCAACTGATTTTTTTATGTTCCCTGGTAGTTATTTATTTTTAAATTGTGGTAAAATATACATAGCAAAATTGACCATTTTAACCATTTGTGAATGTACTATTCAGTACCACTGTCACCACCATCCATCTCCAGAACCTTTTCATCCTCCAAACTGAAACTCTCTCCCCGTTGAATAGTAACTCCCCATCTTTCCTCCCCTGGCCCCTGGTGACCATTGTTCTGCTTTCTGTCTCTCTGAATTTGACTGCTCCAGGTGCTGCATATCAGTGGAATCATACACCATTTGCCCTTTTGTATCTTGCTTATTTCACTTAGCATAATGTCTTCAAGGTTCATTTATGTTGTAGCCTGTGTCAGAACTTCATTCCTTTTTAAGGCTGAATAATATTCCATTGCACGTTTGTATCACATTTTGTTATCCATTCCTCCATTGATGGACACTTGGATTGCTTCCACCTTTTGGGTATTGTGAACAATGCTGCTGTGAACATGGGTGTACAAGTACCTCTCCAAGACCCTGCTTTCCTTTCTTTTGGGTCTATGCCCAGAAATGGAATTGCTGGATCATATAGTAATTCTATGTTTAATTTTTTCTGGGGGGAACTGCCATACTGTTTTCCGTAGTGGCTACACCATTTTACATTCTCACCAGCAACGGCCAAGGATTCCACTTTCTCTACATCCTCACCAACCCTGTTCTTTTCTTCTTCGTCTTGGTTTTTTTTTTTTTTTTTTTTTGATAATAGCGTTCCTAATGAGTGTGACCTTGGTGGCAATCTAGTTGGATCCGTGGAGTCCACTAACCAAGGATCGGGTCCCTGTTGTCCTGAAATGTACAAATGTAGAGGAAATAATATGATAAACCTCCATGTACTCCTTACCCAGCTCCAACAGTTATCAATTCATGGCCAATCTTGTTTCGCTTATATACGCCCTCCCTGCTCTCTTCCTGCTGCCCTGTGGTATTTTGAGGCAAATCCCAGACATCACATCATTTTATCTGTAAATGTTTCACCATGTGTCTTAAAAAGATAAAGACTTTTAATAATCCATTTTGTCTGGTGATGGGAGGGCACATAGAGATGCTCCTGACACATTATTCCTCCTTCCCTTGGATCACCAGGGACATATACAGTGCGCACACGCGTGGACACCTGGATGTTGGATCCATTGCCTTACTGGGTGGTTGGTGAAAAGCTGTCTTGGCTGGGGCCCTGCTTTCCTGTAGAAGGTGACAGTCCTTAGGTCTGAGCCGTGATGAAGGAGCCCACCCCGATCTCTGTTGAGAGGGAAAGGAGAGAACAGGGAGTGAGTAAGGAAGGAAGGAATAGTGAGAGGGAGAGGGATGGGAAAGGAGAAGAGCATGTGTGTAGGGGTGTGTGTGTGTAGGTGTGTGTGAGAGAGAGAGAAAGGAAGTGAGAGAGCAGAGCACCTGGGAGAGAAACTCTTTACCAGGCCTTTGACTCATGAGCTCCTAAACTCCTTAGTGATCTAAGGAGACCACAGAGATACTTCAAGACTAAAAGCATATCCCTTATGTCCCTGTGTCCTCATCCCCTTTCCCCCTGTGCCCCCGCAAACCTTTCAATTTTGGCATCTTTGTGCTACAGTTCTCCTGTGATGGATGAGACTGGTGGCACACTCAGAGCCACAAATACAGGGGTACCAGAGACAGGGAAAGAGTGACTTTGTGGAGCAGCTGCTTTTTCTTTTCTGGGGCCCTTTTATTCAGGGACTAGAGGCTTGGTTCCCAGCAGGTCTGAGGCTGCTGGCTTATTCCTTAAATTTGGGGATCTCTACTACCAAGAGACGATGCTTTTACACAGTTTGGTGGGAGGGCCTCCTCGAGGATGGTGTGTGAACAAGAGGAGCCCTTCCTCCGTTTTTTCTCAGTCTCTGGGTCCTGTTTCCTTCTGACAAAGTGCGGTTCCCAGTTAGTGCTGAGATCTCTTTGCAAGTAATGAAAGGCAGAGGGGGTACAGGTTACAAAATATCAGTTTCTATCTCAGTTCTCAGCCTGTTTAGACTTTGTTGCCTGTACCTAGTTTCCTCTTCTATTATCTCGGTCCGCTGCACAGTCCTGCACAATGTCTCCTCCTTCCAGTTCCAGCCCCCTTTCTCTCTTCCTAGCTTTTAAAAAATATAACAGCTTTATTGAGATATAATTCACGACATACAATTCACACATTTAAAGTGCATAATTCTATGTTTTTTCGCATATTTGCCAGGCTGTATCGCCTTTTCTTAAGACTCCAGACTCCCCTGTGCCCGTCTCTTCCCTGTGGTTCTCAGAGCCACCTCTCTCCACTGATGCTGCACTGATCCCGTCTTCAAGACAGAAGACTTTATTGTGAGGACAGTGCCAGTAGGCACTTTCCACTGGTAACATATTTAACTTAAGCAGCCCTGCATGGGCCTAGGATTCACAGACAAGTGCTACTTCAGGTAGACCCCTTCCCACTGGCGAGGTTCCATCACCACTCAAGGCCTCTCTATTTATAAAAAGTTAAAAAAAAAAAGGTAAACACAAATAACGGTGCGAATTTGCCAGCTGCTTTGTTGTTAATAAACGTGCTTGGGAATCTGTGACTGTCCTTGATTAGTCTTAGTTCTGGACAGATGAGCTATCAAGTCATTCCTCCTTTCCAATGGCAAATTACCTTCCAGTAAACATGCTGGGGCATATAAACCGACAGTAAAGAAACGAGCAATTATATACTGTGTCAGGTGGTAGTAAGGGTTGTGAAGAAAAATAAAGCAGAGTAAAGGGACAGAGATGGATGGTGAGGGCAGCGATTGGTGTCTTACATACAATGATCATAGAAGGCTCCTGACAAAGTCATGTTTGACTAAAGGCATGAAGGAAGCAAAGAGTGAGCCCATAGGGATCTGAGGGGAAGAGCGTTCCAAGCAGAGGGAACAGTAAATGCCAAGGTTCAGAGCAGGAGTGTGCCCCGCATGCTCGAGGAGCAGTGAGGCGGTGTGGGCACGCCTGGAGCAGGCTGGCCACGGGGACGGGTGTGGGAGACGGAGGCAGTCTTCGCCAGGCAGGCCTTGGTAGAGACTCGGTTTTACACTGTGTGGGATGGGCTGGTGTTGGAACGCTTTGAGGAGAGGAGGAACAAGATCTGATGGATGTTTTAAAAGCAGCACCTGGGGCCGGCCCGGTGACGCAGCGGTTAAGCGCGCATGTTCTGCTTTGGCGGCCTGGGGTGCACCGGTTCGCCGGTTTGGACCCGGGTGTGGACGTGGCACTGCTTGTCAAGCCATGCTGTGGTAGGCGTCCCACATATAAAGTAGAGGAAAATGGGCACGGATGTTAGCTCAGGGCCAGTCTTCCTCAGCAGAAAGAGGAGAATTGGCGGCAGATGTTAGCTCAGGGCTAATCTTCCTTAAAAAAAAAAAAAAAAAAGCGCACCTGGCTGCTGTGTTGCTGTGTTGAGGTTGAAGAGTAGAGGCCAGGGTGGAAGCAAGGAGACCAGTCCTTTGTGGGACTCCAGGAGAGACAGATGACGATGGTTGGAGATGGTGAGAAATGGTTGGATTTAGGTTTATTTTGAGGGTAGATTCACAGGATTTACTTATGGATTAGACGAAGGATATGAAGGAAGGAGAGGACTCAGGGATGCCAAAATCTGGCTGCGCAACATGGAGGGCGGAGTTGTCGTTCACTGAAATGAGGAAGACTGTGGGAGGAAATCAGGAGTCAGAGTTTGGATGTAATTGGGTTTGAGATGCCTGTCCAAGTCCAGAAGTAAAGGGGTACCAGTTAATCATTTGGTGAGTGCCTATCGAAAGCTCAGGAAATAGCAGAAGGGAGAGCCTTTTGCTGAAATAGCTGTGGTGAATGTAGAGCATTATGCCATGAGGAGGAAGAAGCGAAATGAGGGAGCATTGGGAGTTGTGCGTTGACTTCTGATGGGGATGGGCAGAGAAAGCCCTGCTCCTGTCCTTGCCTCTGGGAATCCCGTGCCCTTGATGAGCCTTCAGTGGCACCCACAGGGGGGTGGCTGCGGGTGTTTGCAGTGGGTGGTGTGTGGGGATGCTCAGGAGCAAGGTCTGGGCCTTCCTGTTTTCCTCCGTGCCAGGCACAAGCCTTGGTGTTTGGTCAGTGTTTGATGAATGAACTTCTTTCGGAGCCTCAGTTCTCCACTTGTCGAATGAAGAGGTAGCCTAGACCATTGCAGGGAATCAACTGGGAAGCTTTAAAAAAACTGCAGGGATCCATCCCGGATGTATTGAACCAGAATTTTCCTGGTGGGAGCCTGGGTGGCTGTGTTTTGAGTCACTCCCCATGCTGTTCTTTTGCAGGCAGTCGAGCAGTCTGCAGACGGGCGTTTGGAAGCCACTGGACCAGATCATTTCTGAGGTCCCCTTCAGCTCTGACATCCTGTGAGTCTTGTTAGAATGCTTGCAGTGTAATTCTGTTCTTGGGAAATGGGATTTTTGGCTGGGGTGGAAGGGCGTGGAGGGCGCTGTGGGCCGGGCAGGCAGGGGCATTACCAGGCTTTGGAGAAGCGTTGAGGAATGGTTCTGGGAGGGGTGGGAGCGGTGGTGGCGCACTTGCCACTGGGAGCCGGTGCACTAGGTCCTGGAAACAGAGGTAAAGGACATGACCCCAACTTTGGAGGGGCTCACAGACTGATGAGAGAGCGCGTGGTCTCCGCCTGCTGTGGGAAGTGCTGCCGTAGCAGCAGGCAGGCCCAGGTGTCGGGAGAAAATGGTGGAGGGGGGCAGAGGACCGGTGTTGCAGCGCTCAGAGAAAGCATCCCCAAGGAGGGGACCTGGAGCAGAACCTGGGGGTGAGGAGTTCTCAGGCAGGTCTGTGTTTGGTGCCTGAGTGGGGGCATCAGGTGTTCTCTAGTCAGGGGACAGCTCAGGCCCTGACACAGCAGCATGAGGAGGTCTGGGAGAACCAGCAGTGAATGAAAGGGACTCTGGGAAGTGGCTGGAGAGGTGGGCAGAGACCAGATAGGAGGGGATCCTCCGTTCTAAGCGAGGAATTTGAGGTCTATCCTGAAGATGATGGGGATTTTGAACAGGGGCGTCTCTGTGATCAGGTACGTGTTTTTCAGCAACCGTCATGGCAAACAAAAGTGTGCCTTGGAGGGGCTATGGCTGGACGGAGGAAAAGACAAGTGAAAAGCTTTGTTGTTCCGTCTGGGTCCCTTGGGGCACCTGCTTTCTTTAAACTGCTGCGAATCTCTTTGGGCTGTTTTTTGCTAATGATTAGAATACCAGGTGCCTCATGGAATGAAATACTGGCCACTGAGATGACTCAGAACATCTGTGACTTGTGGTCCCGTAGACCTGTAAGCAGGCCTCAGATGCGTATTCAGGAGGGCAGCGATGTGCACATGGTAGGGAGTCTACTTTTCCATGCCGGGAGTTAAGTTTTACGTAGCAATCCAATAGCTCTGGATTAATTGGCCCAGCCATTGCAGCCTCGCCTGTCCAAGGACTTGAGTCCTCCTGCCCAAGGTCTTCACGTGAGTAGCTGGTGGCAACCTAGGCTTGAAAGCCAGTGCTTGTGGTTCGCAATTTCTTAGTCTTTTAGCTCCACCATTCCGAGTCTGGGGCTTCAGTCTGGGTCCAGAAATGTGCGACTTTTTTTTTTTCTTTCCTGTTTCCTTCGATCCAGCTAAAGTTTCACTGAGCTTCTTTCTCTGCCACCCATGGAAGCAGTGTCTCTCTCTCTGACCGATATTTTAGGCAGAGTCCAGACTAAAGCTCCTGCAGGTCACGGGAGGAGCAGCTGACTCTCAGGCTTGCTTACTAATTCTCTTTCCTCTTGCCTACCTCCCACTCCTGGTCCAGAAGGAGAAGTTTCCCTACCTGGCAACCAACTCACGTCGTTTCTTCTGGTCTGAGCTTCTGCTCAGTAATTCTCTGTCTCTCTGTCTCCGTCTCTCTCTCTCTCACACACACACACACACACACAGCTTGAGTTATTCTTTGCTCTCTTGTCCCCTGGGATGCTCCTTTTTCTAAAATAGAAAGCTGAGGGTAACTTTCATTTACCTATTTTTAAACTCTTAACCGTTGTAACAATAATATCAATATGTAAGCCATATTCAGTCATGTGGGGGAGCAGGTGAAGAATTCACCCACAGGTTGTAAAATGTACACACTCCACATGCTTCCTTCTAATCCTTGTCCAACAAACAATGGCAAATACAAGGAAGCTTAGTTTTGTGGTCTCATAGTCCAGTGTTCCTTAAGTCATGCTGCCTTCACTTTCGTTTTATAAATCTGTAGCATGTTATTTGCTTTCTTGCCTCATTAAACAGAATATACTGAATAGAGGTCAGATTTTTCTTAATGCTTGTGAGTGCCTCTGCCCCTTTGATGTCCTGTTACTTAACTTTTATTAATCTGCCTTTACTGAACTTAACATTGTTAGGAAAAACAGATGACTAAGTTTAATGTTATTTGAAATTCAAAGATTTTCACTCTGAGAGAAAGAAAGCTCATGGATTGAGTAATAATTCCTTGTTCTTAGTTCCTCAGAGCCTCTTTTAAATTTGTAGATTTGAATAAATGTGGACATTAGTACATTTATATATTTTACCTCTAACATCTTCAGTATATTTTCTGACTAATGGATGAAGTCATCTTTTGTTTGTCTACGTCTTTTATTTCAAACTTCAAAATGCTGCCCTCTCCGCTCTAGTATTTTGAGGTTTGATGAACAAACCTGTACTCCAATCATGCTCTCTCTTTCCCCTAAACCTTCGTCTCTTCAGAATAAAATAGAGTTCTAATTTTTAGGTTCTCATTAGAAAGCCCTTCTATCTACTTTATAACTTCAGTCTTGTCCCTCAGGACCTCCTCCAGCGCTGGCATGTCTTTCTTAAGTTCTGCAGCACATCTAGCTGTGCACACACTGAGTGGTTTTGAATATGGGCGGGATCACAAGTTTTATTTTGTTTTCAGTGTCCTTTCTGGCAGTGCCCAGTGTTTTCTGAACCTTTTCTAATGAAACATGCGATGTGGTGCCTTAAGGGGACAGTCTAAGCTGAGGCCTCTTTGTTGTACGGTTGGGCTTAGAACCCATTATTCTAAAAGTGTAATTGGAATTGCTTTTCCCTGAACGTTCCTTCACATTTGCCTTCGCTGATGCTCCTTTGCTGTAATTTCGCCTGTTGATGCAGCCTCCTGAGAACTTGTCTTTTAATTCCTCATTTTGATTTCTGGAACAGCTTTAAGGCCATTTGCAGTCTTGAAGGTTTCAGTTTATTGCTTCAACAAATATTTATTGAGTACCTAATGGAGAGTACAGTGATGAACGAGACGCATAAGCCTCTTCCCTCATAAGCTTACAGCCTAATGTTCTGCTGGATCACTGGCTCCTGAAGCAGTTTTGAGTGTGAGACCCCCTTTTTGAATTAATACTTTTCATGGGCCTTCCTCATTCAGTAGTGGTATTTTTTCCCTTTTTAAAAATTTAATTATTTTTTTGAGGTTATATTGGCTTATAACATTGTGTAATTTCAGGTGTACATTATTATATACTAATTTCTGTATAGACCAGTAGTGGTATTTTTAATGGCTGGTCACTGGGAACACATGTGGATATGAAGTTGGATCCCCTGTGGGTTGGGAACTGCCATTCTAGGTAATTTATGAAAGCGTTAAGCTCCAGTCCAGAAATGATCAGTGTGTTAAAAACTCTGCTGCTGGGCCAGCCCTGCGGCCCAGGGGTTAAGTTTGGTGCACTCTGCTTCAGCAGCCTGGGTTTGGTTCCAGGGCGCAGACCTATACCACTCGGTGGTGGCCACGCTATGGCAGCAACCCACATATAAAATAGAGGAAGATTGGCACAGATGTTAGCTCAGGACGAATCTTCCTCAAGCAAAAAAACCAAAAACAGGCTGGCCTGGTGGCCAAGTGGTTAAGTTCACGTGCTCCGCTTCAGCAGCCCAGGGTTTCACTGGTTCGAACCCTGGGTGTGGACGTGGCACTGCTCATCAGGCCACCTTGAGGTGGCGTCCCACATGCCACAACTAGAAGGACTCACAACTAAAACACACAACTATGTACCAGGGGGCTTTGGGGAGAAGAAGGAAGAATAAAATCTTTAAAAAAACCCAAAAAAACAAGAAATCCCCCAAAACTCTACTATTCATGGTTTCCAATAAATGACAGTCACATTCACACACACAATCACACACACACACACACAACATACATTCACCCAAGTTCTGTGGAATTCAGTTCTTTGTTGTTGTTTTTTGGTGGAATTTTGGCATTTAAAGTCTATAGAAGTTCTGGCTACTAGTTCTGCCATAATCGTACTGTTTTTACCTCCTCAAAGAATTCTGATAGGCTAATTAGGCCTGATGAGGCCCTTTCAAAGTTAAGGTGTTCCCTCCCCCGCACCCAGTTGATAGGTTTACTCAAGTGTTTGGTAAAATTTCCTGGGCAACTAAGTAGACCCTGTAATAAAAAATGGGAACTTCTGTTCACTTTTTTCCAGTTTCCAGATCTTCCCTGAGTAGAAACTTATCCTGAGAGAGGATATGGTGTCAGTCTGCCGGTCCCGGGGTTGTTCTTGACTGCAAGGGGGGTTGCCCGTATTGCAGCGTGGTTCCGCTGTCTTCCCTTTGAGTGAGACCGGCTCTCAGTCTAGGTCCCAGAGAACTGGGGAGCCTGCTCTGCCTGCTGACTGGGCCGCTCTGGATCACTCGGTGAGCTTGCCATGCCTGGACCTGGCTTGTTCAGAGGCTTCGGGAGGAGCTCTGCCCGGGTCAGCCCTGGACATCGGGCGGGGCTTGTCACCAGGCCCTGGGCCCTGAGTGCTGCCCCCGGCACGACAGGCAGCTGTCTGTGGTTTTCCCGGCCCGACTTGGGCGTGCTGTGTGCAACAGGTTACAGACGCTCTTGTATGTGGAAGCTTTTTATTGTGACTACACCTTTTATTTTAATTAGGTTACTCCACTGATTTTCTAGCTGGCAGTCTCCTGCAGAGTCAGGCCAGATGTGCTTTAAGAATTTTGTATTAATGGTTTTTGGAGTTCTCTGTAAGAAGCACCTCAAGTCTTTTGGCCTGCCTAATTTCTTCTTCTTTTGTATATTAAAAATATAATTTAATAAAATTACATAAGCAATACAATTTGAAATAAATAGTTTGAATAAATGATTTGAAAATGCAGATAAATAAAAGAAAGAAAAGAATTCCATCATTTGTTGAGATATTTTTCACATTTTGGATATTCTTCTAGCCTTTTTCATAAAAACTGTATATATTTTAAAATTGTTTTAAATAGAGATTGTACTGTATATATACTTCAGTATCCTTTTTTTATCATTTTATATTGGGAGTATTTCTCACAGTCTTATGTATTGATCTCTAATGATGCCTAGTTTTTAATTGTGTTGATATACCGTAATTTATTGAAGCAGTTTCCACTTATTGGAACTTGAGATTGTCTCATTTTTTGTTGTAATTTTGTTATAAATAATTCTGTAATGAGTGTCTTTATCATGTGCCTCTCTCTTTCCTTAGGATGAATTGCTGCAGGTGGAATTATTGGACCTTATATATTATTGCTAAATGGCTCTTTAGACAGGTTGCATCAATTTATACTACCTTCAGAATGCTTATTTTGCCACATCTCTGCCAACAGTGGAGATTATTGTTTTTTGAAAACCTTGGTCAGTTTGATAAGCCAAAAATGTTTCTCCTTATTTTGATTTGTATTTCTCTAATCTCCTGTGAGTTTGCAACTCTTTTTTATGTATTAATTGTCCATTTGTTTCTTCTTTTTTTAATTGCCTGCTCATCACTTTCATTAATTTTTCTAATGAGTTGCTTGTCTTTTACTTACTGCTTTGTAAGGATCTTTTATATATTAATAAACACATTAATGATAATAATCATATGTTGCAAATATTCCTTTTGATTTGTTGTTTGCCTTTTAACTTTGTGCTGGCAGGTTTTTGATGAATAGAACTTTTTATTGGTAGTCTTTTTCTTTACAGTTTCTTCCGTTGCTTTTATAATAGGGCATATTTTGATTAATTTCTATTTTCTACTTATAAACAATGTCATACTTTAGAGCAAAGTTTAAAGAAATACAGACATGTAGGTACACCATGGGTCCCTTATTCACTATTACCAATTGCTGCTGTTTTTGGTTGTCCTTACTAGGGCTAAATAGAAAACAGGACTTGATCTTTGGGTTTTTATTTTTTATTTATTTATTTTTTTGGTGAGGAAGATTGGCCCTGAGCTAAGAGCTATTGCCAATCTTCTTCCTCTTTTTTTTGCTTGAGGAAGATTGTCACTGAGCTAACATCTGTGCCAGTCTTCCTCTGCTTTGTATGTGGGATGCTGCCACAATATGGCTTGATGAGCAGTGTGTAGGTCCACGTCTAGGACCCGAACCTGCAAACCTTGGGCCACCAAAGTGGAGCATGTGAACTTAACCACTACGCCACTGGACTGGCCTGTATATCTGGCTTTTAAAAGCATCATCTTTGGTATTTAAATCCAAAGGTTATAAAGGTTTTTCCTGCTGCTGATCTTGAGCTGCCACAGCACTTACCAGCTCTGATTTTCCTAGCAAGAGACCCCTCCCCTTTCCTCTGACCGTTCTCAGCCAATCCCTCAGATTTCTGTGTGGAGAACATTACTTTCTTCTGCTGTGATCTCTCTCTGCTTCGAGCCCCTGTGACTTGAGTTAGACAGTAGTAGGCACCCCACTAATCCTTGCACACACCACCAACTGCTATCCTTCCTCCCCACCTGCTTTTCCCAGCTCCTTAAAGAGACCAACCTATGCTGCCCTTCTCCTCAATCTTTCTTTCCTAGACAGTAACAGAAAAGGGGCGGGGGAGGGGGGAGATACCACACAGGTGTTTCCATGTAGTGAGGATCAGCCTGCATATTAGCCAGCGATGGCTTGGCGTGGGGATGCTGAGTGCTTCCACGGATGTCCTGTATATTCCCCTTGTTCATGGGCTCCAATACTTCGTGTTTCAGGAGACAATGTCATTTGTTGTCCTGAAACTTTACATCTCATTTCAGTGAGATATTCTGCCAACCCACATTTAGTTTAGATAATTGGTATTTCACTTCATCATTATCTACCATAATGAGCTATCTTCCCAGTGGGGGGTATTTTTCATTTTCTGTGAAAACTCTGAAGCAGGCAGATGTGTTTTGTTGTGGGTTGGGAGGAGGGCAAGAAACCAAACCTGTAAAGCTGTTGATCCCGTGGGGTGGTAACAGATACACCTCTGCCATGCCACCTGCTCCCCTGTGGTTCTAAGTGAGTTTTTTTCTTTATTTTCCCATTTTAAAATTATAAAAGCAATCTATCGGCACAAAAAGTTTTAAAAATAACCCACCAGTAATCTCACCATCCCATGTAATTATTTTTCTCTTTCTTTTAATCTTGGATCAAATGCATACTTAGTTTTACATTGTTATAATCATAGTCTGACAACATTTTTGTTTTTTTTTTTAACTTAATAGTATAAGTAATTTTCTGTGTTTCTCTGTAGATTTCATAAGTAGAGTTTTTAATGACTGCATAATAGTCTATCAATTATTTAACCATTCCCTCTTCTTGGATATTTAGATTCTTTTTGTTTGTGTCTCTCTCTCTTTTGTGTTCTTTTAATAATACTATATACTTTTGCATATAGCTTTTGGGAAGTTTTGTTCTTAGGATAAATTTCTGGCAGTGGGGTCTCTGGGCCCAAGGATTTGCCACTTATCTGGTTCTGTACAGCTACCGTACTGCTTTCTAAAAGAGTTATGTCATCTGTGTCCAGAAAGGTTTTCAGTATAAACATGGTGTAAGAAACATATGAGCCAATCAAGCTCTGGGATGCTGAAGCATATGCAAGATTTAAGGCTGAACAAAGGATACGGTGGGCTTTTTCGTCCTCTTTCCAGAAGGTTTGAGCCAGCCAGCGTCACTTTTCCTCTAAGTGTGGGTGTGATCGTGATTTTCTAATGGAAGGCCTCTTTCCTAGAGCCTCGGGTTTCCTCTGTCACCATAGTTCTGTAGCTCTGCCTCACCACATCATGAAGGAAACAGGTGGATTTTCTTTTCTCTGTGTACTACGTTAAAATAAAACTTCGGGCTTCCCCTAAACTGTTCCCTACCACGTTGATAACTGTGTGGTGCCTTGAGAGTCACCCTGCCCCAGGTTTAGTGATCCATTCACCAACCAATGATAGTTTTAGGGTAAAAATTAAGGAATCATGAAGACACTGACTGAAGAAAAAAATACCTACGGGAGGATATAATCTAGAGTTTATTTAAGAGACAGCATAAATCATGGCAAAAGCAAATCATTTTGGATTTGATTGAATTTATGCAGCAAAAAACCAAAGTTATACAAAATTAATGATTAGTAAGAGTAAATTAGCAGAGGGGCCGGCCCGGTGGCACAGTGGTTAAGTTCAGCGGCCCAGGGTTCGCTGGTTCGGATCCTGGGTGTGGACATGGCACTGCTTGGCAAGCCATGCTATGGTAGGCATCCCACATATAAAGTAGAGGAAGATGGATATGGATGTTAGCTCAGGGCCAGTCTTCCTCAGCAAAAAAGAGGAGGATTGGCAGCAGCTGTTAGCGCAGGGCTAATCTTCCTCAAAAACAAAAAAAAGTAAATTAGCAGAAGTTATAGCCAAGTTTCATATATGAATCAGAAGTTTCCTAAGGAAAGGAAGTATTGAACCATGCATTTAAAAAAATTTTGTTGAGGTCATCATAGTTTATAACACTGAAATTTCAGTTGTACATTATTATTTGTCAGTCACCATACATATGTGCCCCTCTAACCTTTATGCCCACCACCCAACCCCTTTCCCCTCTAGTAACCACTAATCTGTCCTCTTTGTCCACGTATTTGTTTATCTTCCACATATGAGTGAAATCATACAGTGTTTATCTTCCTCTGTCTGGCTTATTTCGCTTAACATAATACCCTCAAGGTCCATCCATGTTGTTGCAAATGGGGTGATTTTGTCTTTTTTTTTATGGCTGAGTAGTAGTCCAGTGTGTGTAAATATATACCACATCTTCTTTATCCATTCATCAGTTGTTGGGCATTTGGGTTGCTTCCACATCTTGGCTATTGTAAATAATGCTGCAGTGAACATAAAGCTGCATGGGACTTTTGGAATTGCTGACTTCAAGTTCTTTGGATAGATACCCAGTAGTGGGATGGCTGAGTAATATGGTATTTCTATTTTTAATTTTTTGAGAAATCTCCATACTGTTTTCCATAGTGGCTGCACAAGTTTGCATTCCCACCAGCAGTGTATGAGGGTTCCTTTTTCTCCACATTCTCTCCAACATTTGTTGGTTTTTGTCTTCATTACTTACAGTCATTCTAGCAGGTGTAAAGTTATATCTCATAATTTTGATTTGCATTTCCCTAATGATTAGTGATATTGAACAGCTTTTCATGTGCCTGTTGGTCATCTGTATATCTTCTTCAGGAAAATGTCTGTTCATATCCTCTGCCCATTTTTTGATCGGGTTGTTTGTTTTTTTGTTGTTGAGTTGTATGAGTTCTTTATATACTTTGGAGATTAACCGCTTGTCAGATGTATAATTTGCAAATATTTTCTCCCAGTTGGTGGGTTGTCTTTTCATTTTGTTCCTGGTTTCTTTTGCCTTGTAGAAACTCTTTAGTGTGACGTAGTCCCATTTGTTTATTTTTTCTTTTGTTTCCCTTGCCCAAGTAGACATGGTATTCAAAAAGATCCTTCTAAGACCAATGTTAAAGAGTGTACTGCCTATTTTTTCTTCTGGGGTTTTATGGTTTCATATCTTGCCTTCAAGTCTTTAATCCGTTTTGAGTTAATTTTTGTGTATGGTGTAAGATAATGGTCTACTTTCATTCTTTTGCATGTGGCTCTCTAGTTTTCCCAACACCATTTATTGAGAGAATTTCCTTTCACCATTGTATGTTCTTGGCTCCTTTGTCAAAGATTAGCTGTCCATAGATGTGTGGTTTTATTTCTGGGCTTTCAATTCTGTCCCATTGATCTGTGTGTCTGTTTTTGTGCCAGTACCATGCTGTTTTGGTTACTATAGCTTTGTAGTATATTTCAGCGTCAGGGTTTGTGAGGTGTCCAGCTTTGTTCTTTTATCTCAGATTGCTTTAGCTATTTGGGGTCTTTTGTTGTCCCATATGAATTTTAGGATTTTTTGTTCTATTTCCGTGAAGAATGTCATGGGATTCTATTGAATCTGTAGATTGCTTTAGATAATGTGGACATTTTAACTATGTTTATTCTTGCAATCCATGTGCATGGACTATATCTCCTTTTCTTTATGCCGTCATCTATTTCTTTCAATAATGTTTTATAGTTTTCATTGTGTAGGACTTTTACTTCCTTGGTTAAATTTATTCCTAGATATTTTATTATTTTTGTTGTGATTGTAAATGGGATTGTATTCTTAAGTTCTCTTTCTGTTAGTTCGTTAGTAGAGTATAGAAATGCAACCATTTTTGTAAGTTGATTTTGTATCCTGCAACTTTGCTATAGTTGTTGATTATTTCTAATAGCATTCCAATGGATTCTTTAGGGTTTTCTATATGTAGAATCATGTCATGCGCAAACAGCAAGAGTTTCACTTCTTCATTGCCAATTTGGATTCCTTTTATTTCTTTTTCTTGCCTAATTGCTCTGGCCAAAGCCTCTAGTACTATGTTGAATAAGAGTGGTGAGAGTAAGTACCCTTGTCTTGTTCCTGTTCTCAGAGGGATGCCTCTCACTTTTTCCCCATTGAGTAGATGTTGGCTGTGAGTTTATCATATATGGCTTTTATTATGTTGAGGTACTTTCCTTCTATACCCATTTTCTTGAGAGTTTTTATCATATATGGATGTTGGATCTTGTCAAATGCTTTCTCTGCATCTATTGAGATGATCATGTGGTTTTTGTTTCTCATTTTGTTAATGTAGTATATCACACTGATTGATTTACGGATGTTGAACCATCCCTGTGTCCCTGGTATAGATCCCACTTGATCATGGTGTATGATCCTTTTAATGTATTGCTGTATTTGGCTTGCCAATATTTTGTTGAGGATTTTTGCATCTATGTTCATCAGCGATATTGGCCTGTAATTTTCCTTCTTTGTGTTGTCGTTGTCTGGCTTTGGGATCAGGGCAATGTTGGCCTTGTAGAATGTGTTAGGAAGTGTTCTGTCTTCTTCAATTTTTTGGAATAATTTGAGAAGGATGGGTATTAAATCTTCTTTGAATGTTTGATAGAATTCTCCAGAGAAGCCATCTGGTCCTGGACTTTTGGGAAGTTTTTGATTACTGTTTCAATCTCTTTACTTGCGATTGGTCTATTCAGATTCTCTATTTCTTCTTGATTCAGTTTTGGGAGGCTGTATGAGTCTAAGAATTATCCATTTCTTCTAGATTGTTCAATTTATTGGCACATAGTTTTTCATGATATTCTCTTCTAATCCTTTGTATTTCTGTGGTATCCATTGTAATTTCTCCTCTTTCATTTCTAATTTTATTTACTGGAGCCTTCTCTCTTTTTTCCTTAGTAAGTCTGGCTAAGGGTTTGTCTATTTTGTTTGTCTTATCAAAGAACCAGCTCTTAGTTTCATTGATTCTTTCTACTTTTTTTTTGTTTCAATTTCATTTATTTCTGCTCTAATTTTTATTATTTCCCTCCTTCTGCTGACTTTGGGCTTTGTTTGTTCTTCTTTCTCTAGTTCTGTTAGGTGTAGTTTAAGATTGCTTATTTGAGATTTTTCTTGTTTGTTAAGGTGTGCCTGTATTGCTGTGAATTTCCCTCTAGGAATGCTTTTGCTGCATACCATATGAGTTGGTGTATTTTCATTTTCATTTGTCTTCAGATTTTTTAAATTTCTCCTTTAATTTCTTCAGTGATCCAATGGTTGTTCAATAGCATGTTGCTTAGACTCTGCATATTTGCCACTTTTCCAGCTTTTTTCATGTAGTTGATTTCTAGTTTCATAGCATTATGGTCAGAAAAGATGCTTGATATGATTTCAATCTTCCTTAAATTTATTGAGGCTTGCCTTGTTTCCCAACATATGGTCTGTCCTTGAGAATGTCCCATGTGCGCTTGAGAAGAATGTATGTTCTGCTGTTTTTGGGTGGAATATTCTCTATATAGATAGATAGATATAGAGATATATCTATTAAGTCCATCTGGTCTAGTTTTTCATTTAATTCCACTATTTCCTTGTTGACATTCTGTTTGGATGATCTATCCATTGATGTAAGTGGGGTGTTGAGGTCCCCTGCTATTATTGTGTTGCTGTTAATTTCTGCTTTTAGGTCTGTTAATAGTAGCTTTATGTACTTTGGTGCTCCTGTGTTGGATGCATATATATTTATAAGTGTTATGTCCTCTTGGTGGTGTGTCCCTTTTATCATTATATACTGCCCCTCTTTGTCTCTCATTGCCTTTTTTATCTTGAAGTCTACTTTGTCTGATATAAGGATGGCAACACCTGCTTTCTTTTGTTTGCTGTTAGCTTGGAGTCTCGTCTTCCCTCCCTTCACTCTGAGCCTGTGTTTGTCTTTAGGCTGAGATGTGATTACTGGAAGCAGCATATTGTTGGGTCTTGTTTTTTAATTCATCTAGCCACTCAGTGTCTTTTGATTGGAGAATTCAATCCATTTACATTTAGAGTGATTATTGATATATGAGGGCTTAATACTGCCGTTTTATCCTTGTTTTCTGGTTATTCTGTATTTCTCTTGTTTCTTGTCCCATGTATTTTGGACTGCCAGTTCAGTTTGGTGGTTCTCTATGATGGTTTTTTCAGTTCTCTCTTTATTTATCATTTGTGTCTTTGTCCTGATTTTTTGTTTAGTGGTTACCATGATGTTTCTATATAAGATCTAGTAGATGAGATAGTCCATTTTCTGATATCCTCTTATTTCCTTAGTCTAAGCAGGTTCCATCCCTTTCCTCTTCACTGTTTGTCATTGTTGTCACAACTTACTCCATTTTGTGTTGTGAGTTTGTGGTTAAAATGAAGTGATTATAGTTATTTTTTATGTTTTACTTCTCTTTATCTTTAATGTTATGATTGTTTGCTAGCCTGTTCTAATACAGAGTTGCAATTTTCTGATTTTTTTTCTATTTATCTCCTTGCTCAAAACTTTGTAAACCCTTTCTTTTTCATTTTTTCCAGCTGTGAGGGCCTTCTTGATTGTTTCTTCTAAGGGAGGGTCTTGTGGCAAGGAACTCCCTCAGCTTTTGTTTATCTGGGAAAGTTTTTATTCTTCATGATAGCTGAAGGATGTCTTCACTGGATAGAATATTCTTGGCTGAAGGTTTTTGTCTTTCCAGATTTTGAATATATCATTCCACTCTCTCCTAGCCTGTAAGGTTTCTGCTGAGAAATCTGCCGAAAGCCTGATAGGGGTTCCTTTGTAGGTTATTTTCTTCTGCCTTGCTGCCCTTAATATTTTTTCTTTGTCGTTGACTTTTGCCAGTTTTACTAATATATGCCTTGGAGAAGGTCTTTTTACATTGATGTAGTTAGGAGTTGTATTAACTTCATTTACAAGCAGTTCCAGCTCCTTCCCCAGGTTTGGGAAGTTCTGTTATTATTTCTTTGAACAAGCTCTCTGCTCCTTTCTCCCTTGCTTCTCCCTCTAGAATACCTATAATCCTTCTGTTGCATTTCCTAATTGAGTAGGATCTTTCTCAGAGAATTTCTTCATTTCTTTTTAGTCTTAGTTCCCTCTCCTCCTGCATCTGAAGCAGTGCTATATTTCTGTCTTCTAAATTGCTAATTCTGTCCTCCATAATATCAGCTCTGTTGTTTAAGGACTCCAGATTTTTCTTGATCTCACTCATTGTGTTTTTCATCTCCAACATTTCTGATTTTTTTTAATAGTTTCAATCTCTTTTGTGAAGAATTCCCTCTGTTCATTAATTTTATTTCTGAACTCATTGAACTTTCTGAGTTTTCTTGTAACTTGTTGATTTCTTTATGTTACTAGTTTCTTTATGATAACTATGTTGAATTCTCTGTCATTTAGATTGTAAATTTCTGTGACTTCAGGATTGATTTCTGGGTACTTGTCATTTTCCTTCTGGTCTGGAGTGTTAATATAATTCTTCATACTATTTGATGGGGTGGACTAGTGCTGTTGCATAGTGGTAATATCTGGTTGCAGGTTCTACCTGGTGGGCAGAAGCTGTGTCCTCTGAGCCTGCTGTAATCTCTGGCAGATGTGCCTGTCCGTTGGAAGCTGTGTTGACAGGACTCATCTGCATTTGCCTGCTGGCTGCTGCTGCTTTACAAACGTAGATGCACAGTTGCTCTGCTGGGGGTCCCCTGCTCTGACTGACCAGGCGAGCTGGTGTACCAGGTGCAAGGATAGGGTGGGGTGATTTCTTTCATGTGCATGATCCCAGGCGACCCTGCTCTCCACTTGCTGTTTGCCCTCTTGGGCTGCTCAGCTTGCTGAAGACACCCCTGCGATTACTTAGCTGCCTCTGTGTAGAGTGTCTGCACGGGCTGGGAGGCCAGTCTCAGAGGGAAGGTGTTCCTGCAGAGGGCTGCCCTCTCCCCCATCTCCTCTCATTGTTGTGTGCTGGCTGCCACACAAGGTCCCATGCGCTAGATTGCTGCTGTTCAGGAGAGAGAGGAGATCCCTTACCTGCTTCCACTGCCTCCCAGGGGTCCAGCACCTCCACCTTCAGACGTATGGCTGTGTGGATCTCTCAGACGTCTATTGTATTGTATGAATGTCCTCTGCTAGGTTTTGAATGTCTCTCTATGTTAGGGGTGAGAGACTAAGGGAAGAGCTCATTTTGCCATGAGGCTGACGTAACCCTTGTGTTTTTTTTTTAAGAAGGCTGAGTGATTGGTTTTTTGCTTGTACATGTGATCATGGAAGAGTGATATTCTCTGAGAAATCAAGGGCATGTAGTATGAGCGTACCCTCTTTTTGGCTATGCAGCCAGCCAGGAATTTCCAGGTATTGAGGTTTAGGCCCTGCAGGTAGGCTTGTCACTACATATAAACTTCTCTTTCCACCCCTTGCCCAACATCCCCAGCATTTTGCAAACCCATTGGGTTAAAACTCAGGCGTGTGACTTCCCGTAGTGTGGGGTTTATCGTGGGCATGCAGGCCGTGTGTGTGTTAGTGTAATGGATGTGGGATGACGATGATGCAGAGCAGAGTCCAGTAGGATCCTAGCGATCACTGATTCAGTTCTCTGTTTCTGTTACAGCTCTTGCCAGCACCCAGCCATGGGGGATATGAAAACTCCAGACTTTGATGACCTTCTGGCTGCCTTTGACATCCCAGACCCCACCAGCCTTGATGCCAAGGAAGCCATCCAGACCCCCAGTGAGGAGAGTGAGAGTCCCCTCAAACCTGCAGGCATGTGTATGGATGAGAGCGTGTCCTTGTCTCACTCAGGATCAGCCTCAGATGTGCCGGCCGTGAGTGTCATTGTCAAGAACACCAGCCGCCAGGAGTCGTTTGAAGCAGAGAAAGACCACATTGCTTCCAGCCTCCTACACAATGGATTCCGGGGCTCCGATCTGCCTCCAGATCCCCACAACCTGGGCCACAACTGTGGGAAGTTTGATTCCACTTTCATGAATGGAGACAGTGCCAGGAGTTTCCCTAGCAAGCTGGAACCTTCCAAGTCAGAGCCATTACCAACCTTTAACCAGTTCAGTCCGATCTCCAGTCCCGAATCTGAGGATGCCATCAAAGATAATGGGTTTGGGATGAAGCCCAAGCACTCTGACAGTTATTTCCCACCCCCTCCTGGGTGTGGGTCTGTCGGGGGCCCAGTCCTGGAGGCTCTGTCTAAGTTTCCAGTCCCAGAGCTGCATATGTTTGATCACTTTTGTAAGAAAGAACCCAAGCCAGAACCCTTGCCCTTGGGGAGTCAGCAGGAACATGAGCGAGGTGGGCAGAAGGCGGTGGAACCTCACAAGGAGCTGGATGCCAGTCGGTTCTTTGGGGAAGCTTTGGAGTTCAACAACCACTCCAGCAACAGTATTGGAGAGCCCAAGGGACTTGCCCCCGAGCTTGGTACCTGCTCATCAGTCCCTCCTAGGCAGCGTCTTAAGCCAGCTCATTCCAAGCTGTCCTCTTGTGTTGCAGCCTTGGTGGCCCTGCAGGCCAAAAGAGTGGCCAGTGTCACCAAGGAGGATCAGCCTGGCCACACAAAGGATCCCTCAGGGCCCACTAAAGAGGGCTCCAAAGGCAGCCCTAAAATGCCCAAGTCACCAAAGAGTCCCCGGAGCCCTCTGGAGGCCACTAGGAAGAGTATCAAGCCATCGGACAGCCCTCGGAGCATCTGCAGTGACAGCAGCAGCAAAGGCTCCCCTTCTGTGGCTGCCAGCTCCCCACCAGCAATTCCCAAAGTCAGAATCAAAACCATTAAGACATCATCGGGGGAAATCAAACGGACGGTCACAAGGATCCTGCCAGACCCTGATGATCCCAGTAAGTCCCCTATTGGGTCACCTCTAGGGAGCGCCATTGCTGAGGCCCCGAGTGAGGTGCCAGAGGACGAGGTCACTGCCCTGCCTGCAGCAGAGCACTTTCCTGAGGTGGGCACCACTTCGGGGAGCCCTCAGGATGACAGGAAAGGGGATGAGAGCGTGACGAAGGCCAGTGAATCTTCATCTCCCTGTTGCAGCTCTGGGTCCCGGGCCCCAAAGGGGGCTGCCTCGGGCTCACAGATGGGCAAGAAGCAACAGCAGAGCACAGCACTGCAGGCATCCACCCCGGCCCCTGCCAACCTCCTGCCCAAAGCCGTGCACCTGGCCAACCTGAACCTGGTCCCCCACAGTGTCGCCGCATCAGTGACGGCCAAGTCCTCGGCGCAGAGGCGGAGTCAGACACAGCTGACGCAGATGTCGGTGCCCTTGGTCCACCAGGTGAAAAAGGCCGCCCCACTGGTGGTGGAGGTCTTCAACAAGGTCCTCCACAGCTCCAACCCTGTGCCCCTCTACGCGCCAAATCTCAGCCCGCCTGCGGACAGCAGGATCCACGTGCCGGCCAGTGGATACTGCTGCCTGGAGTGTGGGGACGCGTTTGCCTTAGAGAAGAGCCTGAGCCAGCACTACAGTCGGCGGAGCGTCCACATCGAGGTGCTGTGCACACTGTGCTCCCAGACGCTGCTCTTCTTCAACAAGTGCAGTCTGCTCCGGCACGCCCGCGACCACAAGAGCAAGGGGCTTGTCATGCAGTGCTCTCAGCTGCTCGTGAAGCCCATCTCTGCAGACCAAATGTTCGTGTCGGCCCCTGCGAACTCCACGGCACCAGCAGCCCCGGCCGCCCCCGCCTCCCCCAAACATGGCCTCACTTTGGGCAGTGCCAGCCCTCCCCCTCCAGCTTTGCCGCTCTACCCAGACCCCGTGCGGCTCATCCGGCACAGTATCAAGTGTCTCGAATGTCACAAGCAGATACACGACTACATGGCTATGGCTGCACATTTCCAGAGGACGACGGAGGAAACCCAGGGGCTGGTAAGCAGACTCTGTGATGGGTGTCAGGCCCCTGGTGCACACGGGCTCCATGACTGGGCATGGAGAAAAAAGCTCATTGATGTGGGGGCAGTGGTGGCATCCTACAAGTCTTAGAAGAGGACATCTTGCTTGATGGTTAGTGACCCACCAGAACATATTGTGCTTGGTGTTTATTGGGAAAAGCGTCCTGCCCACAACTGAGGGGAGACCCTGAAAATTTAGCGAGTATATTTATGGGTACTTAGTCCCACTCCGGTGGGCTGTCAGGGCCCACTGTCGGGCTTGGGCTGGGGCTCTACTGGATGGTCCCCTGGTCTCTGTCAGCTGTCTTAGCAGGGGCCCAAAGAACTTGGGGACAGAGATAGGTGTGTCAGTGCCCCACTCCTCACTCTGTACTTCTGAGAACCGTGTCTTTACTAAGTTGTTCTGCCCTGCGGTGGACACAGCTGTTTTTGCAGAATCTCTTAGGGGAAACTGCAGTAGGGCCCGTGGCAGGGCTGATGTGGAAAGGAGAGTAGACTGACATGTGGACCCCGTGGCAGAGGCTTTTGGGGCCCTCATCTTTCAGCTGGTTCTCACCACTCCAGGAAAGCAACTATGCTCATCAGCCTGTGCTGATTCTTGGTTATGCTGGATGAGATGTGGCTTTTTTTAAAAAGGGCATTTGTTGCTGAAAATACCCTTTCCACCCTCTATGTCAGCGGTTGTCTGTATCAGCAAGCCCCTAGGAAGAGGCAGGCCTCCAGATGTGCCTCCAGAAGGCTCTTTTCTTTCTCCTCCAGGTGGACTCACGACTTAGCTAAGCTCACCCCTCATTGAGCCTCCCTGAACCAGGGCTACAGAGGCCTGGGGGGAAAGCAAGACAGCTTCTTTTACTCCTGTTCAGCAGGGGCCTGCACCCCTGTTGGTGGCCGATGAGCTTTGCATGTGTGTTCCAGGTGCCACTGTGTGCACAGCGGCTGTGTCAAACGCAGGGCTGCCAGAGGAGGGAGTCGTACCGTTCTTCTGGGAGCTCACGATGGCTCAGCAAGGGCAGGGCTCACCACCCAAACAGCTACAGTGTGCGGCAGAGGAAGATTGGGGCTGGGAGAGGCTTATAAACATAGTTGCATAGAGTGCCTCGGAGGGACTGCTGCCTGCTGGCTCCAGGTGTAGGGAAGGAGCTGTGTGGACCTGACCTGGAAGGTGGACCTGCAAGGATGAGCTTGGAGGAGGGAGACGGGCAAGGGTGTTCCAGGTATAGGGAACAAAGCTTTGTGAGAGTGCATCTGAGGAACAAGGAGTTGTTGGGGGTGATGTCAGCCTTGGGAGTGTTGGGTAGAGAGAGGAGGTGGAATTGCCGGGCAGCCCCCAAAAGGGCCGGCAAGATGCCATAGGGCTGCTGTTGTCTCTTGTCTTCACCTTCTCTGTTTTAGTTGGCATTTTCTTCGTGATGAGTCAGGTGGAGTGTGGCCACCCTGGGCCCTTTCTTCAGGGGCCTCAGGTAGTCCTGCTGTACCAGTGTGGTTGACTTGGGCTGGGATTGCTTCTTCTGAGTCATGTGATCAGAGCCATTGCCAGTCGAGGCCTGATGCCTGGGCTGTGATGTGTTTCCCACGCTGTTCCTCGCCTGCTTTCTAGAATCTGAGCAGGCAGAGGTCTGGGTGTAGGATCCCAGGCTGCCAGCCTTCTTATCCTGCATCGTCTTTGTGTCTTTCTTCTCTGGTGGGAACCGGACAAAAAGGCCCCCAGACAGGAAGGGAGGGAGTGCCCAGGAAGGCTGCCAGGCTTCTCTGAGCCTCGTTCGAATCCCTCACAAAATCTCCTGCCAATAAATGTGGCCTCTGAGTCTCAGAGAAAGGGTAAAGCTTGAGCTCTGGGATCAAAACCTAACCTTGAGGGCTGGTGGACTTGGGTTTCCTGAGAGTGTACCCAGGTTCTGGGCCGTGTCGGGGGCGGGCAGGGGACGAATGGGGTGGCATTGGGCTCCCCTCTAGAGCAGGGATTGCAGGGCAGCACGTTTGGGCCTCCGTCCTTCTTCCTGGGAGTCTGCCCCGGGACCGGACGTGCCTCTCTCCGCAGTGGCTGCACAGGTCCTCCCCTGGCATTCCAGCCACCTTGTTGGATAGGATGTCAGCACAGAGACGCTATTTCTTCTTGTTCTTAAGCTTTTATTTAACTTAACTATAATGTTATTGTCACACCTAACAGAATTAATAATTATTCCTTAATATTACCTAATACAAGTCCACATTGAAATTTTCCTTTCACGTCAAAAAATTGTCATTTTACAGTTGGGCTTGTTTTGAATCAGGATTCAAACATGGACCGCACGTTACATTTGTTTGTTATCTCTTTTGAATTTCTCAATCCAGAACAATAACTCCTTCCACTCCACGCCTCCAGCCCCTCCCTTTTTTTCACGTCATTGATTTGTTGAAAACTGGGTCATGTGTCCTGAGACTTTTTAATTCTGGGTTTGACTGCTTCCTGAGAATTTTCCAGGACAATTTTGGGTTTGACTGATTGCTTCCTCGTGCAGTTAGTTTGTTCTTCTCTGCCCCATATTTTGTCTGTAGCCTAGAAGTTGGCGATAAAGACTTGATTAGATTCAGGTTCAGTTTTGAGGAGGGGAGCACTGTGTTCTTCGTGTGTCCTGACTTCAGGGGCTCAGAGTGCATCACTGTCTCAGTTTTAATGATGTTCAACTTGATCAGTGAGCTCAGGTGGTGATGTTCTAAGATCCCTTCATTGTAAAATTCCCTGTCTTTTACCTAATGATTTTTGTATCTGTTAGTAATTGCTGCTTGAGGCAGTAAGTTTATTAGGAGTTACAGAGGATGTTTTTCTAATTTCATTATTTCTTTTTCATTTGTTAGCTGGAATTCTGTATAAAACATCTTCCCCTCTTCCATGAGGGCTATTTGGTTACCCTGAAATATGGTTATGTTGGAAAATGGGATAGAGACTTAATTTGTTTCCCTTAGTTAACAATTTTCACAGTTGATGCCCTAACAACCTCAAGTAGTGTTTTGAGAGTCCCTTCTCTATTATTTTTTTTAAGTTGTGGTGAAACACACACAATGCAAAGCTTCCCATCTTAATCGTTTTTTAAGTGTGCAGTCCCGTAGTGTTAAGTACTTTCACATTGTTGTGCGATCAATTTCAAACTCTTTTCATCTTGCAAACCTGAAACTCAGTACCCATTAAACAACTCTCCATTCCCCCTCCCCACAGCCCCTGGCAACCACCATTCACCTTTCTGTGTCTATTAACTTGACTGCTCTAGGGACCTCATATAAGTGGAATCTTAAAGTATTTGTCTTTTTGTGACTGGTGTATTTTACTTAGCATAATGTCCTCAAGGTTCATCCATATTATAGCATATATTAGAATTTCCTTCCTTTTTAAGGCTGAATAATATTCTATTCTATGTATGTACCACATTTTGTTTATTTATGCATCCATTGACGGACACTTGGGTTGCTTCCACCTTTTGGGTATTGTGAATAATGCTGCTGTGAACATGGGTGTACAAGTATCTTTTCTAGACCCAGCTTTCCATTCTTTTGGGTATATACCCAGAAGTAGAATTGATGGATCATACGGTAGTTCTATTTTTAATTTTTTGAGGAACCTTCATACTGTTTTCCACGGTGGCTGCACTGTTTTATATTTCCACCAACAGTGGACAAGAGTTTCAGTTTCTCCACATCCTTACCAGCATTTGTTATTTTCTTTGTTTTTGATAGTAGCCATCCTAATGGGTGTGAGGTAACCTCCTCTGTTAGTTTTAGTTAGTGTTAGAATGAACTCATTGGTTTTTATATATTTTGTATGTTCATGAATTCAGTCATTCTTTTTGATGCTCAAGTGATCCCATCTTTGGTCAGTAGGAGCCCCTTCAAGTTGGCTCCTGTGTCCTCATTAAGCCTGAGAAGCTTCCTTACTTTGAGCCCCAAGAAGGTGTCCTGGGCACAGTCTTGTGCTAAACCTGGAATCAGCCATTTCCCCAAGGAGCCAGGTTTCTTTTGAGGAATGGTATTTAGAGGGCACATTCTGGGTACCAGAGATGCTCAGTGCTACTGGCTATATCTTTGTTTCTAGGCCTTTTCAGTGGCTAGAGCTAAGAACTGTAAACTTTTAAAAAGAGAAAAGAAAGATCGTGAGTTTATACTGATATTCAAATGTAAGATTTTCAGGTTTTTATGTAAATGATCTTATGCTGAAAATCTTGGTTCTTAAGATTTTCCTACTACACACACATATATTCAGACACACAAATTTCAAAATATCAAAACCAATATTATTTCTAACCTTAGGACAACTGTATAAAGTTGCGGGTGTATTTTCAGTTCTTGTCCTTAGAATCTATCACGTTAAGGATGTATAAGTTAAAACACTGTTTTAAAGATCACTGGTGATAATTCTTTCTCTGTATGGTTATGTCACCAACTTGATATGTAGTTAGGTTATTTGTTTCTGTTTTTCAATATTTAGGGAGTTCTTTTATTTATTTAGTTTAACTTTATATTATTATTTTTTAATTATGTAAAACGTTTATGTGATTACAGAGTTAAAACTATAAACAAGATACATTCAGAAAAGTCTTGCTTCTGTCCCTGTACCTTTCACCCTGTTCCCCCTCCTTCTCCATAGGTAATCATTTTTATTCGCTTTTGCTTTATCACTCTGTTGCTCCTTTTTTGCAAATATAGGCAAATATGTGTCCTTTTCTTACACAAACTTAACATACTTATTTACTGTTTTGCACCTAGAGTAATATTTATATATATATATAAATTAAAAAACCCCAACTCTTTATTGTGGAATGTCTCAAACATATAAAAGTGGAAAGAATAGTGTAATGAGCCCTCATTTAACAAAGACCAACTCATGGCCCATCTTGTTTCATGTATTTTCTTGCCTGCCCCTTCCTGCAATGGATTATTTTTGAACAAATCCCAGTGTCATTGTGTCTATAATTATAATTTCAGTATGTATCGCTAAAAGATAAGGGTTTTTTCTCCCTAAAAAAAATAGACATACTACATCACATCTCAAAATTAATAATTCTTTGTTATAAGCAAATCTTAATACAAGTGTCAAATGTCCCAATATTATCATCAAATAAATGTTCAAATAGCTCTGATTGTCTCATTTCTTTTTACACATGGCTTGCTTGAATCATTAGGATCCAAACAAGGGCCATATATTGCACTTGTTGAAAATTTCCCTTAAGTCTCCTTTAATCTGTAAGTTCCCCTTCCCTCTCTACCTTATTTTTTTCCTTGCAATTTGTCTGTTGAAAGAACTGGGTTGTTTGTCCTGTAGAGGTCCCACATTCTGGATGTCACTGATAAAGGTGGAGACCTTTTCCTGTCTTCCCTAGCACTTGTTCCTCTGAGCATCTCCTCTGACCCCAGCTCAGTGGTCCTGCAGTGAGTGGAGCAGCTGTCTCCTTTTGCCAAGAAGGGCCTCTCCAGATGCAGGCACCAGCTCAGTCCCTTGCTTTCCCGCTCTGGGCTGTCTGGGCACTGCCCACTAGAGAGCTTCAGTGAGTGGGGCCACAGATTTCTTGTCCCCTGGTTCTCCCCTGGGGCCAGAAACAAAGGAGCTGCTGCCTTTTCTGCCCTTTTGTGTGGGTGTATGTGGTGAACTGTGGCTCAGGGCACCCCTCAGAGTGAGCAAACAGGGCTGAGGGAATGGAAACTGGCAAGGCCACCCAGTCAGTCTGTGTTGGGGGCTTCTGAGGACCAACCAGGATGGGCTCAGGTCCGTTTTTGGAGTCACCGAACCATCTGACTAGAGGTGTTGAGTAGGACCCGCCTCTGCTGAGCTAGGGCAGAGGTTCTGGTGAGTCTGGCGGTGTAGTGAGGTCTTAGAGTTCAAGAAGTGCCTTAGGCCTCTAGAAAAGCTGGTCCTCTGTCAAGCCAGAGGGAAGAAACACCCACAGTTTTAGAGGTAGGATTAATCTTTGGGAAAACAGGGTCAGGTGTCTCTCTAGTTAATACGATGAGAGGCAAAGCTTACTTGGGTATCAATATCAACACCTAATGAGGCCTGGGGTGTCACAGGTATCCTAGGAGAGTTGGCAGAGAGCTGAGGTGGGAGAGGAGGTGGTTCTGACCCCTCTCCTAGGAAAGCCAGACAGCTCTGATTGGAGAGCCACGAGCTGCCGCACCTGCATGAACTGTTTTCTTGGTGTTCTTTCCTAGACTTGCCAGGTGTGCCAAATGCTGCTTCCCAACCAGTGCAGTTTCTGTGCCCACCAGCGGATCCATGCACACAAGTCCCCCTACTGCTGTCCGGAGTGTGGGGCCCTCTGTCGCTCTGCCTACTTCCAGACCCACGTAAAGGAGAATTGCCTGCACTATGCCCGCAAGGTGGGCTACAGGTGGGTGCTGTCTGGCGTGCTGTCCCGGGGTTGCCCAGTGGCTGGTCCTTTTTCTGGACCAGAGCTCATGTAAGACTGAGTTTTGGTCTTAAGAGGCCTGGGCTCTAGCCTAATGAGACAAGAATGTTGATTGGTACGTAGACAGACATTTTTATTTTGTAGAGAACAAGAAGAGCAAGGGGGAAAAGAGTAAGTTTAAAAAGTTAAACATTTAAAAAAATAGCTTCGAAGGGGAGGGTTTTGGGGGCATTAGTATATATATAACATTCACTTTGTCAGTTTGGTGTCTAAGAGTATATAAATTTAATTTGCTTACAAAGTGGCTGTGTGTGACATATTAAAGTACTATAGTAAATTTACTAACTGCGGTACTTTCAAATGCTCTCAGTTTTGCTCACATGGAGCTGCAAGTTGCGAAACTCAAAAGGCTCCAGGATCTTTGTGCTCATTAGTTTTTGTCAGCTTATGAGAAGCAAGCAAAAACCTGAGAATGAAAAAAATGATCGCCTCATAGTAAAACCAAGAAAACTCTATTTTAGACTGAATCTCCTCCATTGTATCAAACATATGTAAGCAAGAAGTCATTTTCAGGAGAAGGATCAAAATGGGAGGAACACTCCCTCCAAAGCTCATTGATCTGTAACTTTTACATTGACCCAATCGGGTCTCCTTTACTGATTTACTGCAGTTGGGAGTTTCTACGTCTTCTGATGTTTTATTTTATTATTTCACTTTCAGAAATTAACTTTGCCCAAATTTAGTAGTTTTCTCCTCTTTTAGATTTTAAAAAATTTACTGATTTAGTTCACTTAATAAACTTTTTTTGAGTACTTATTATTGTCTTTAGCATTGTGCCAGACACTCAAGATACAAAGATGATTAAGACACTGCTCCTGCCCTCCAGAGGGCTTCAGTCGGGTAGGTTACAAACATATGTACATGAGTAATTATAACTCAGAGGGGTAGGTCCGGTAGTAGAGGAATGGCCAGGAAAGCTTCACAGAGGGGATCATGGGAGGTTTTCAGGCAGAAGAAAGGGGAAAAGCATATCTGGCAAGGGTATAGGCAGGGGCCCCAGCACACGCAGGAGGGGTTGCAGGAATGGTAGGCATTCCTATAGATGTGGGTCGGGATGAACTGGGGGGAATGGTGAGAAAGGAGACTAGGGAGTTGGTGGAGGCCAGGCCGTGCGAGACCTTGTGTTCCTTGGCAGACCTTCGGACTTTATCCAGTGGACAGTGAGGAGCTAGCTACAGAAAGACTTGCAGCGTAGGAGTGATCCGGCTAGACCTGTGTTTCGGAAAGATCATTTTGGGAAGCTGACACAGCTGTTAGAGAGGGGAGAGACTAGAGACTGGCTGAGAGGCAAGTGTGATGGTCCAGATGAGTTGCTGAAGGCTTCAGCTAAGGCACGGCTGTGGGGATGGACAGGAGGTAGATTTGAGAGAAACTGAGGATGTAGGTGCATTAGGACTTGATGATAGCTTGTATATGGGGGTGTGGGGTTAGTGATGACTCCCAGGTTTCTATCTTGGTATAAACATTTCCAATGTAGACTAATTTCTTTTGCTTGTTATGGAGCATGGAGAACCTAAAATGTACGAGAAGCAAAACAAACCAGAGATGGGGTTATATAAAGCCTTGCCACCACGTTGTGGAAGAGCATTGTTTGGCAGCATCCCAGACTACATTTTTAAACCAAACACCTGAACGTGCATTTTTGCAGTATCCTGTGACATTTGAAAATGGCTTTCAAGTGTGTGCTGCTTGTTTCAAGATCCAGTCCAATCCAATAGCAATGCAGTCAACACCTGAATTTTTATCTTTGAATCTTGAATCCAAGAATTTTTCGATAACACAGCTGGATTAATAGTATATTTTTTTGTCTTTTAATTAAATATTTTACTTTATTCTGTAAGAGTAAAAAGAAACATAGTGTCTCAACAGCAATTCAGTTTATGAAGCCTTTTTGTAAGAGATGTCAGACAAAAAAGTATTGTGATTCAGCTAGAGGGATTACTGAAGACATGGACATTAAAATCTTCAGTGATCTGTGGTTGAACTCAGAAGACATACACACTAATAGAGTATTCATTATACTTAAGATCTTCGGCTATTAATATTTTTTATAACACTTTATTCAGTTATAATTCACATACCATACAATTCACGCATTTGAAGTGTACGATTCAGCAGTTTGTAGTATATTCACAGAGTTGTACAGTCAGTCACCACAATCAATTATAGAGCATTTTCATCACCCAAAAAGAAACCCTATATTTGCAATCTTTCCATCCCCCAGCTCTACGCAACCACTAATTTACTTTCTATCTCATAGTTGTGCCTCTTTTGGACATTTCATATAAATAGAATCATATAATATGTGGGCTTAGCCTAATGTTTTCAAGATTCATCCATGTTATAACAGACAGCATTATTTCATTCCTTTTTATGGCCGAATGCTATTCCATTGTATGGATATATCACATTTTGTTTATCCATTCGTTGCTAGACATTTGGGTTGTTTCCATCTGTTAGCTATTATGACTGTTGCTGCTAATGAACATTAATGTACAATTTGTGCAACATATGTTTTCAGTTCTTTTAGATATATTCCTGGGACTCGAATAGCTAGGTCAAATGGTAACTATATGTTCAACTCTTTGAGGAATTGCCAGGCTGTTTTCCAAAGTGGCTGTACCATGTTTATAGTCCCACCAGCAGTGTATAAGAGTTTTGATTTCTCTACATCATTGCCAACATTTGTTATTGTCTGACTTTTTTTTTTTTTAAAGATTGGCACCTGAGCTAACATCTGTTGACAATCTTCTTTTTTTCTTCTTCTTCTTCTTCTCCCCAAAGCCCCCCGGTACGTAGTTGTATGTTCCAGTTGTAGGTCCTTCTGGTTGTGCTATGTGGGACACTGCCTCAGCATGGCCTGATGAGCAGTGCCATGTCTGTGCCCAGGATCTGAACCAGCAAAGCCCTGGGCCACCAAAGCGGAGTGCGTGAACTTAACCACTCGGCCACGGCACTGGCCCCGATTGTCTGACTTTTGATTGTAGCCATCCCTGTGGGTGTGAAGTGGTATCTCCTCATGATTTTGATTTACATTTTCCTGATGGCTTATGGTGTTGAGCATCTTTTCATGTGGTAATTTGTATATCTTCCTTGGAGAGATATCTGTTCAGATTCTTTGCCCATTTTTAAATTGGGTTGTTGTCTTCTTATTGAGTTGTAAGAGTTCTTTAGATATTCTAGATACGAGTCCCTTGTCGGGTATATGATTTGCAAATATTTTCTCTCATTCTGTGGGTATTAATATTTTTTAGTAAATTCTCAAAAGGTACCTATGTTCCATTTCATTGAGCTCTACTATAGAGTCTTACAATAATATTTTATGTTTTGTATTAATTTTGCTTTTCTTGAGGAAGATGTATAAAGCCTGTACATTTATATATATTTTATGTATATATATTTATGTAAAATGTATATAGACATTATATATATTTAGAATTTTATAAATTATTTTGCTTTTTGTTGATAATTTGGAGAGTAGTCAATGACGATATAAGGGAGCAAGTTTAGACTTTTTAATGTTACTTATTGTTTGTGATTGTTGGCAAAATTAAATATTTTACTGCTCTTTATCCTTTTGAAAACTTTATGTGTTTAACAACATCTGGTTCTATAATTGTCTCTTTTCCCTTAAACGATTGGTAAGGAGTGGTGTCGTGGGGTGGATTTCTCTTCTGCACACTTTTTCATCCATCTGTCAACCTGGACAATTCAGGCCTCCGTGGAGGCTCCTTGGCCTGTGTCGTTTTACCTCTTCATGCTCTGGCTTTCCGTGAGGTTTGTCTGAAGAGTGTCTACGAGGTAAATAGAATGGATTTTCAGTTGTGGTTTTGAAGAGTATATTTATGTTGTGCCTGCAGGAGTTTGGTCAAACTGCACAAATAAAGCCACTGAAGAGCTTCTTCACAGGTGTGCTTGGCCACTTTGGATGAATTTCGAAATACGTGGATTTTTTTCTCCTCTTAATACTTTGTGGTATGGAAGTAGTTCTGTGTGCTAGAAGTCGGTCACTATTTTGTTTAGCAGGAGAGAAAAGAAAATATAATAAGTAGTTTGTGTAGAAACTCTAATTTAAAACATGTGCGCATTTAGTAATGAATGCTCATTGGAGTTAATTGCAAACAGCTTTCTGGTTCTGTGTACTGTTCCTCATTGCTAATTAAGCTTGGAGAGGTGAACTGTGTACTGCTCCTCATTGCTAATTAAGCTTGCTGTCCCTTGCCCCACCCCCCAAACACACACACACAGAAGGAGGAGAAACAAAAGAGTTGGTCAGGATTCTGTGAGGACTTTTGTGGATGGCCGAAGTGGGCTAATGTAGTAAAATGAAGGGTAATATTTGGGAGTCAAAGAATTCTTAAGTGAAGGGATGTCCTTTCTTTCAGTAAAGCAACAGCCTCTCCTCTAGGGCTTGCTGGGAGGTCAAGGTTACGGGAACAGGCCATACTGCAACAAGAGGAAGATAAAGGTTATCTCGAGAGAAATAGCTGGGAGCAGGGAAAGTCTTTTCTCATGTGGGGGGACCTGTGTGTGTGTGTAGGGTGGAGGACAGACTGAACACATGAGAGGGTCTAGGAAGCTGTGTGGATGCAGAGTGGCATGGAGGAAGCTCACATCATTCTCTGATACTGAAGAAGGACAGGCAGTGTTTATAGAGGGGGATTTTGAAGTGAGAGAAGAGTCCAACATGATGATAGTCCTCATGTTTCAGAACAATGAAAAAGAAGAGTCCTCAATTTCAGAAAAATGGTTTAAGACAGTTTGTACATTATGAAAATGTTATATTCACTAGACAAAACTCAGAAAATACAAATTGATAGGGAGAAAAACAAATAAAAATTTATCTATAGTCCCACCAAGGACTAATGAGCTGCGTGGTCCAGGATGGTACCAGGCACATGTGGCTGTTGAGCACTTGAAATGTGGCCAGTGTGACCGGTCATTTTACTTTATTAAATTTAAAAAGCCACGTGGACAGTGCAGTACAGAATGTTTCCATCACCACAGTAAGGTCCACAGGACAGTGCCACTCTGGAGCCTTTCTTCCTGGGCACAGCATTTCCTGACTGTACGTTTTATTCAGTGGCCATCCCTGCTTATTCACTACCAGCCTGTGGGAAGGCACAGGCTTTCTGTAGCTTCCTTCTGAAATTCCTCCTGAACTCCCACAGTTGTGTCACACTTTCATGGGTACTGTTTATGTCATTTTTGAACCATTCCCCTCCCTCTCCTCTCCCACCAACTTCTCTTATCTGGGCTTGAGTTTTTGCTTTGCAGAAGAACATCCTCTGGCCAGGGAGGGGAGGTGGAGGTTTCTCCTCCCTTCTCTGTCAGGTGTCACCTTGGGCTTGGGGGACCCTTGGTGACCTTGTCATGCCCGGTGGCAGCAGGCAGGCTCTCAGAACGTGTGGAAGTTTCCCTTCCCTTCTCTATCAGACGTCGCCTTGGGCTTGGGGGCCCTTGGTGACCTCATCGTGCCAGATGGCAGCAGGCAGGATCTCAGAACGTGTGGAGGGTGGGAGGTTGAGTGCCCAAGGGACTGGGAGAGCGAGGTTCCCCGAGATGGCTCTGCTCCTGGCTTCTATTCCTCCTTTCTCAGTACCATCTCTGGGTCTCACCCCCTCCTCACTTCTGCTTTTCAGGTGCATCCACTGCGGAGTTGTCCACCTGACCTTGGCCTTGCTGAAAAGCCACATCCAGGAACGACACTGCCAGGTTTTCCACAAGTGTGCATTCTGCCCCATGGCCTTCAAGACTGCCAGCAGCACCTCCGACCACAGCACTACCCAGCACCCCACCCAGCCCCACAGACCCTCCCAGTGAGTGCAACTGCAGGCCAGAAGACCCTGTGGGGCAGAGCAGAGTGGCCCAGGTTCTGTGGGGGGAGGTGTTGGATGGACTGGGGAGCCAGGGCTAGCGTCAGAGATGCCTGGAGTCCACTGGCGGCATCCTGAGGCAGGGGAGTATCCACATTGGCTCGGAGTAGTGCTTTCCGGAACCTGACCCTGGTCGAGAGAGAGCAGAGATGGGGTGGAAGGGCTGTGTGGTTCTGCCACCAGAGCCTTGGCCACCTCACACCCTGGGGCTTGTCTCTTCAGGCTCATTTATAAGTGCTCCTGTGAAATGGTCTTCAACAAGAAGAGGCACATTCAGCAGCATTTTTACCAGAATGCCAGTAAGGCGCAAGTGGGCGTCTTCAAGTGCCCTGAGTGCCCACTCTTGTTCCTGCAGAAGCCAGAGTTGATGCAGCACGTCAAGGTGGGATGCCTTGGGGGAGGAGGGCGTGTGCCTCAGCCAGGGGTCTGACTCCGTGCGTCTTTCCCCTTGCCCAGTCAGTAATCACTCTCCCCATCTCCAGAGCACCCACGGTGTTCCCCGAAACGTGGACGAGCTGTCAAGCCTCCAGTCGTCAGCTGACACATCCTCAAGCCGCCCGGGCTCTCGAGTTCCCACTGAGCCCCCAGCCACTAGTGTGGCTGCTCGCGGCAGTTCCCTGCCTTCCGGCCGCTGGGGCAGGCCCGAGGCCCATCGCAGGGCTGAGGCCAGGCCCCGGCTGAGGAACACTGGCTGGACCTGCCAGGAGTGCCAGGAGTGGGTTCCTGATCGGGAGAGTTACGTCTCCCACATGAAAAAGAGCCATGGCCGGGTAAGTATAGTGACATGGTCACAGTGCAGTGCCAGATTCTCTGGACTTCTTCCTGTGAGGTCAGAGCCCCCTTATGTGTCCAACCCCTTAGGTTTCCTGGTGCTTTGGGCAGGGTGGGTCCCACAGATCTTGAGGACTTTGGGGCATCCTTCTTTCTGCCTACATCATCTGAGAAGAAAGATGTACTCAGAACTATCTTGTGGTTCTGATGCTTTGCATTCTGTCATCTCCCGTAGACAGTGAAGCGGTACCCGTGTCGGCAGTGTGAACAGTCCTTCCACACCCCCAACAGCCTGCGCAAACACATCCGCAACAACCACGACACAGTAAAGAAAGTCTACACTTGTGGGTGAGTTCCCAGAGTGGGGAGCCAGGAGGCCTGCGATTCACAAAAACTGTCCATGGTACCTCTGCCGTGAGATCAGGAGTCAAAGGCAAGAGATGAGCGAATTTCTAACGGAAAAACACTGTGGCTGGATCAGAAATCAGGGCAGGTCAGAAACCAGCTTTTAGGACCTGGTAGCTCCTGAACCCTCCCTCCTCCCACCTCCCTGACCCTGGGCGGCACTGCCAGTCAGCAATGAAGGGCCTTGAGGTGTGAGAGCAGTGGTGGTGATGTGGCTGTGTGCCTGTCTGGGCTTCAACACCATCTGTCTGTGCTTCAGGACGTACCCCGGCCTCTTTCCTGCCATTCACCAGCCCAGCACTTGGGCCTCTGGGTGGTGGCATGAGGGAGTGGAGAGTAAGATCATGGCCCAGGGCCAGTAGAAATATTCTGACTTGCTGTTGGCTGGCTTGCTGGCTGGATTTCTCTAGGGTACCCAACAGCACCCAGCCCGCCTGAGGACCGCCCAGCCAGCTGTCTGCCTCCTCCAGACTCTCCCCTGGAGCCAGAAGCAGCTTTCGCCTCCACCTGCCCGCCGGTCCTGCCGGGATCCACGGGGCCCTGGAGACTGTCATCTTACACGACCTCTTCTGGCTGTGCTTTTGCAGGTATTGCACAGAGGACAGCCCCAGCTTTCCTCGGCCCTCCCTCCTGGAGAGCCACATCAGCCTTATGCATGGTATCAGAAACCCTGATTTGAGCCAGACGTCCAAAGTCAGACCTTCGGGTGGACATTCCCCCCAGGTGAGTGTGGGGCTCTGCCCTCTGGAGCAGCCCGCTCCGTGAGCCTGGAGCTGGAGGGCACGAGGAAGCTACAGGGAGCCCATCTGTGACTGGGGCCGTAGAGCAGTGACAGCTTCCCTCCATGTGGGTCACTCTCTAGCCCTGTGTGACCCTCCTGGGGACTCCACACAAGTAAAGGACAGGGACAGATACCCATGCAGCAGCCCATCAGCCTTTTGTTCCTGTTGTTTCCCTGTCCCGTGACCCCGTCCTCAGGTGTGGGCTGCACTCTGGACGCTGGAGCGCTTTCATGCACACCGTGCTGCTTCTGCCTCACTGCAGGTCTGGGAGGCAGGGCGGGCGGGCTGGGTGTCGGTGGGGATGGTGATGCTTGGCTGAGTCACACCCACCCAGCCCCCACTGGTTATGGGAGGAGCCAGCCTAGATTCCTGCTACCCTGGCCCCTTGTCCTATGACCTCATCCCATTCCATGCCCTTTTCCCATCTCTGGTGAACTACTGGAGCAGCCTGGTTGCCCCTCCTCACTGTAGTCTCTTCCTACTCCCTGGTAGGGGGCTGCTCCTCAGAGGGGTCGGGCATGTCTGGGGGACTCTGAGCTGCCTGGAATTCCAGAGCATTCTTTCTTGGCTATTCAGAGAAGGGTGCTGGTCACGAAAGGCCCTTTCATACCTAGCAGGTGGGGTGTCAGTTGACATTTTGGCAACATCTATCTATGATTAAAATGCACACCCTCCCTTTCCCTCCAAAGGCACAAGCCCTTTGATCTAGCAATTCTGCTTCTAGGGTTTATCTGCCAGGTATCTGTGCCTTTGGGCATAAGGCAGTTCCTTCAAGGATGTTGACTGCAGCACTGTGCGCAGTAACAGGATGGAACCCGGCCAGACGTTCACCAAGGAGGACTGCTCGTCCCCACAGCGGGTCGTGTGCTGCTGTCAGGGGAACGAAGCCCCTGTGTGTGCTCTCGTGGAGACGAGCGCCAGTGTATGTTGTTAAGTGAAAAAAGCAGGGTGAAGAAAAGTGTGCATGTCATGCTATCATTGTGAGAAAGACAGCAGTTTTATTTTTGTATATGCATAGATAGAATCTCTCTGGGGGAGCCACAGAACCTAGGTAATAAGGTATTCCCTGGAGACCAGGCCTGGGCCGTGGGCTAGGAGGTCCTTAATTTTCTCCATACCCTTCCCATATCTTTGGAATGTTGTGTCACATACACACGTTACATTAAAAAAAAAAAAACTAAAAAACTGAAAAAAGGAACAAACCAAGTGTAAACCAGCGTTCGGTGCTGCGGTGACCGTGGCCTGGGCGGTGATCCTGCGAGTCCTTGGGCTGCACTAGTCATGTCTGGGGGCCCATGGCTCGGGCTCGTGCTTGGCCTGGACTCTCTCACGCTGTCTCCCCTTTCAGGTGAAGCATCTGAAAAGACCAGTCAGCGGCGTGGGGGACGCTCCAGGCACCAGCAATGGCACTATCGTCTCTTCCACCAAAAGGCACAAGTCCGTTTTCCAGTGTGCGAAATGTAGCTTTGCCACAGACTCGGGGCTCGAGTTTCAGAGCCACATACCTCAGCACCAGGCGGACAGCTCCACAGCCCAGTGTCTCCTTTGTGGCTTGTGCTACACCTCTGCCAGCTCCCTCAGCCGCCACCTCTTCATCGTCCACAAGGTGAGAGACCAGGAGGAGGAGGAGGAGGCGGCGGAGGTGGCGGTGGAGGCGGCGGAGCCAGAGGAGGGCTCCGGGGAGGAGATGTCCGTGGAGACCAGGGAGAACGGACTGGAAGAATGTGCCGGCGAGCCTTTGTTGGGCGACCCAGAGATGAGGAGAGCACTGGGCCCGGCCCCTGAGGAGGACGGTGCCCAGGATGCTCAGAGTCGGCCACAGGCCTCTCAGGACCAGGACAGCCACGCGCCGTCCCCTCAGGTGTGACCAGAGGCTTTGCAGTGTGTGCAGTCGGGGTGGTGCCGTGGCGTCCTCCGCCTGCCGTGTGGACAGTGGGAAATAAAAGCCTCTGCCCCGGTGTGAGTGTGGCCGGCTGTACCCTGGAGCAGTGTCTGCCCTGAGTGGAGAGCTGGGTGTCCATCAGCCCCAGGAAATGTGGGGTTGCCCAGGACCCTCAGAGCTCTGAATTTGCTTCTGTTATTTATGGCTTTGTGCTGCTTCTTGATGCCCCAACTCTTGTCTGTGTCCTTCCAACCCCAGGCTGCTTAAGTGGCCCAACCTCAGTGCTGTCAACTTGGCTTGAAACCCCTCAGTGGCTGTGCTCTTCTGGGAGGTTCCCTGCTTGCTGCCTTCAGCCAGGGGCCTCCTTGGAGCTCTCTTGGCCTGCGGATGGCGGCTCTCCTCCTGGCCGTCAGAGCCTGCGAGGGGTGAGGGTGCTCGTGCCGTGCCTCTGGAAGAGCTCTGCCCAGTCTGGCTCGGCGAGGGGCCTTGGTCACCGTGCCCTTCCTTCCTGTCTTCTCTGATTCTTTTCCCCAAAAACAGTCCTGGAGAATTAATCGTCACGCTGGCTGGTCCTGCCTGTGTGGGTGGGAGACACTCGGGCAGCACACCTGTCTGGAAGCCGGGAGAGCAGGAGGTGCAGCCAGGGCGGGCGGGCGCCGAGAGGCAGGCCCCTTCAGAAGGAGCTGGGTTTCCTTGTTCTGCCTTTCCTGGCAAGTGGGGTTTGGGGCACACAGACGTTGGAATATTTGTACTCTTGTTCCTGTGCCATTAGAGAGGCTGCTGCCCCAGGAAGGCCAGCCCCTCCTCCTCTTGGCTACACTCATGTTGCTCAGACTATATTTCAAATAAAAAATCTTCTTACCATGCAGGTAGCTCTTGTATTCCTCTTGAAGTAAGCCTGGCCCGACCCTGCTCCAGCGAGGACTCTTTCCCAGACTTCCCCGTCTCTGAGGGAGAACAGTGTTTCCTACTGTCCATGCAAGATCCTTTCTAGTTTCTGGAGCTGTGGAGCTGTGGTTAGGAAGCCTGGGGCCCGGTGCTCTAGAGATCGTCTGAAATGGTGAGGGGAGGGTCTTCCTCCTGGTCCAAAGTCACCTCCAAGGTCTCCCCTCGGCTAGTGGCATTGGCTTTAGGGCCTCTTGAAATTTCCTGGGCACCTCCGTCTTTTCCTCCAGATGGATTTTCAACCTAAGAGAACCCTTTATTGCGGGAGGGGGTATAGAGGGAACCTGTAATTTTCTCTCAGTGTTCAAGAGGGCTTGGTATTGCCATTGCCACGGGGATCTCAGGTGTGGCAGAGTTGGTACCAGACACGGGCTGGCAGAGTTAGAGCCTCACACAGCACAGGCTGTGTGGAGGTATTACCTGACCTCCAGCCCGAGCGGCTGCTGCAGCCCTGCCTGGGTGGACATGGGGCTGGGCCCGGCAGGGTCTAGTGCAGCGAAGGGAAGTGGGTGCTGGCTGTGCTCCTAGAGGTGGTCTTTCAAGGAGGGCCTCGAACATCCACTATAAATTAAGTCAGATAAATATACCTGACCTTTTCGCAATTGAAAAAAAAATACATTTTCTTCCTCTATCAAATGCCAGATTTTTAGTGGAAATGCTAATGGCATTGGAAAAGGTTAGTGCTTGCCTTAGTTTCAGACAGACCCTGCTGTTTAATGATTGCTATACCTGGCAGGACCACCACGTCCCTGCTTCCCAGGCAGACAGTGAGGGCAAGCCGAGCCTGATTCCGGCTGCCTGCAAAGCCAGAGCTACCCCAACGTAGCTGTCACCCCTTTCCTAACTGCGGTTGCAGCATGCCCACCATGCACCCCAGGTCCACTCAGGAGAAGAGATTATAGAGGAGGCTGGTTTGGAATGGATGGCTGAGTCCCTTCCTGCTCAGAAGCAGGGCGAGAGGTGGTGGTGAAACTGCAGGTTTGACTGCCCATCCCGACCCTAGGTCCGTCCTTCTTTCCTGGGAATGACATGCAGTGGAAAGAATGCCGAGCCGCTCACCAGGAATCCTGGGTCACAGCCTGTGTTCTGCCCTAAACCAGCTCTTAACAAACCCCCTAACTTCCCTGGCCCCTCCCCTTCAAAAGAGGGCTAGAAATTCCCATTCAACTGGCTTCACGGGCTTTTGGGAGTTGATGAACGTGGAAGGACTTTCTAGTGTATGAAACACTATATGAATGTGAGGGAATCCTGACTTTGGGGCTTGGAGGGTGGAGGGCGTCCTGCCTGCTCTTCAGACTTGGATGTTGATGGTCAGTTACAATTGGTCCAGGCCACCCCTCCGTTATTTAGAAATAGTGATGATAACAGCACTTTAAGCCCTGCCCAGCATCTTGGTAAACACTTTCCAGTGATTCTCTCTTCATCCTCACAGAGATCTCACAGTTACCCTCCATTTCACAGAGAAGAAAACCGAGGCCCAGAGAGGTTAAAGGACTTGCTGGGCCACCTGTAAGTGATGGTGCTGAGTCAAGCCTGCCTGTTCTAAAGTCCACAGTGTCAACCACTGGGCCACCTTAGTGACTCGGCTGCTTTGGCTGGCTGCCAGCTTGTCCACAGTTTGCAGCCATCCAGACATCCACTTTCCTACCTCTCCTAGGGTTGGGGTGCCCCACTGAGTGCCAGGTTCTCTTTGGAGTCAACCTGTGCCTTGTCACCCGAGGAGAGCCCTGCACGTCACGTTTGCTTGTGATGTTCCGAAGCACATGCAGCATCTCTATGGCCTGTCATTCCCATTGAGATTTATCTTGCCGTTTGAAGACCTTCATTTGGCGGGGTGGGGAGGGGCAGGGTACCATTCTCGAAAAGATTACCCAACCTTCACAGGCAACATGGTTCCCTAAGAGTCCCATATCTTCTGCTCTTTTTTAAGATGTTTTTTTTTAATGGTCTGCTATCATTTGTTATCACGAGAAAATGCTTGCCACAACAAGCACTTACCTGCACATTAGCTGGGTTGAAGCTCTGCTGATCCAGTTAAACAGATAAGATCCCCACCCTCCTAGAAACTACAATTTAATACACTCGAAGGCTTGACAAATGACTAGTATTTATTTTCCAACTGCTTTATCTCTGTACAATGATATGCTGAATTACTATAAGCTAATTGGTGTAGAAAGAACTATTCCCTTAACTTATGTAAACGGTCTGGTTTTTGAAAACTTAACAGTTGTGGCTCAGCAAGTTCAACACATAGCCTTCCCTGAGACCAAGGAACTCCCCCGCCTGCCCTGTTCACCACTGTATATTCAGCACTGGGCACACTTTCTTTGACTTGTTTTTTAATTTTTCTGTTTTTTGAAAAATTAATACATATACATGGTAAGACACACAAGTAGTACAAAAGTTTGCACTGACAGGTGAGCTTCCAATGGTGGTTAGCCTTCAGTTCCCCGGACCCCTCTTTAGGGATAATCACTGTTACCTGTATCTTGTGTATCCTTTCTGGGCAATTCTATGCATTTATAACTTTTAAATATGTATATTTATATATCTATTTTTAATACAAATGGTAGCATTTGATACACAGTGTTCTGAAGCTTGCTTTTTTCCACTTATATAATGGCGGTTGTTCCAAATTCATCCAGTGGGTCCGTCTAATTCTTTGAAAGCTCCCAGCACAGTTCCTTTCATACAATAGTGGTTCATAGAGTGTTTGAATGAATGAATGAATGCATGCATGTGTGAATGGAAGACTCCAATTCAGCTGGTAGCTACAAAGTTCTCTCAGGGTCTGATCTGAGCAAGACAGGGTCTTCTGGATTCTAGAACATTCCCCCTGTCTTTTCCAAGGGATCCAGGCCGTTGTTAACCTTCTCCACCAACAGGTGCCACAGCAGCCTTAGGACTGGGCACAGGGAGCCGTGGGCCCCATTAGGGGAAAGGGCTGGCTAAGACCCAAGTCCCAAGCATGGGCTTCTTTTGAGGTCCTATTTAAAATGCCTTTTTCTTATTGGAAAATGATAGGACATGATTAGAGAAAATAAAAAACATGTACATTTATAATCCCAACTTACCTTTGTAGTTTTCCTTTTTTCACATCACTTTCCAATCCTCATTCAGTTCAAAGCTGAATTAATGGTATAATTGTGTTGATAATGGAAGTTAACATCAGACTTTTCTATATGACAGACATTATTCTCACATTCATTCCCTTATTTAGCCTCATAACAATTCTATGAGATAGATACTACTATTATTCTTTTGGAGGTTCAGAGTGGTTGAGTAGTTTCCCTAAGGCCACAGAGCTAGTAAGGGGCAGAGGTGGGATTCAGTTGGGTGTGGCGAGCACTACACTGCCTCTGATTTTGCACCCTACTGTTTTCTACTTAACATTATGTCTGGACATTTTCTATATTTCTCCATAGCCTTGAAATCATCATTTTCAATAATTTTCAAATCAACATAATTTACTTACCCATTTCCCCTTTCCCATTTAAATTTCCCACTCCATCAGTGCAATGAAGAGTGCTGAGCATATAGCTTTTTACTTCTGCAGAATTATTTCTCAGGAGTTTATCCCTATTTTTCTTTCTTTTTTGGTGAGGAAGATTCGCCCCAAGCTAACATCTGTGCCAGTCTTCCTCTATTGTGTATGTGGGACACTGCCACAGCATGGCTTGACAAACCATGTGTAAGTCCACCCCTGGGATCTGAACCCACAAACCCTGGGCTGCCAAAGTGGAGCGTGCAAACCTAATCACTATGCCACCAGGCTGGCCCCGTCCCTATTTTTCTTGACTAAACTCACTGGCAGTGTGACAGAAGGAAGAAAGCCACCAGTGACTAGAAATCAGAAGCCCTAGTCTCCAATCTGGACTCGGTAACTAAGTCATTTGATCTCTCTTGGCCTCAGTTCTCACATCTGTCATTGGGGGAGGCCGGCGGGGGGGGGGGGGGGGTGACACTTGGTTTAAATCTGGGGATCTTAAGCCTGGTTAGATTTTATTTTCTCCATCCTGTGTATGTTTATGTCAAAATAGAAGAGACCTTCCCAAAGGCAAGAACCCTTACTGAATTTCTTTCTTTCTTTGTTTTGTTTATTTATTGACTTTTGGCCTAGATATGTACAACAATGGAAAAGATCTCTGTTACTCAGTCCCCTCCCTCCAAGGTAATATCACTTTTGTTTGCATTTATTTATGTTTCCATTTGCATCCTTTGCATTGCATTTACCCTTTTTCAGATAGAGTTCGAGCTCTTCTATGAGGACCTATTTCCTTTGGCTTTTGTCAAGCCTTTCCAAGATTGAACTCTGTTTACTTGATAATTCCCAAGTGTCTTCAAATCCTTCTGTTCCCCAGGTGTCTTTTCATTAGGGACCTAGGTCCAGACAAATTCTTGAGCTAGTTCATTGTAGTCATGTGTTGGCCTTTTCAAATGCTCTTGCTTTTTATAATATTTATTATTATTTGCAAATTGAAATAGAGTTTTCAGTGCATGAATACTGAAAAGTCAACAAATGTGCAATTGATCGTATGGAAAATGGGGCAGAAGGATAGGATAAAACCATTTAAGTCAGTTCTACCTGGGACAAGCCCCCATCCTAGTGCGTGCTCCAGTGGTGGGGTAGCAGCAGCACCATCTCATTTCACTGGTAGGCACGGTATCATATATGTGTACAGTAGAGAATTAGTCTAAAATCTACCAGATCTTACTTCTAAGACTTAATCTCATTGCCTTTGTCTCTCTTTTCTGTGAAAATGGAGACAGTTGATTATGCCTTTGACGTTTGAAGAGAGTGATGAAGCCAATCTTCGATCTGGCATTCATTAAACTGGGAAGCTGCATTGTTTCTAAGCTTCCCCTCTCAGTTCTAGCCCACGGAACACTGTACAATTCTTATTTTCCTCTGGGGTTTTTTAGTTCTTACAACAGTTTGCTTAGAATTTTGCCCTAAGACTCATTGTGCATGGACGGGGCTGAGTATTTTTGGCACCTGAGGAGGAGAGTAGGTTCTGCTTTCTAAGAAGCTCTTTGCCTAAGAAGGAGGCTTCCCGTTTCTACCCTACACAGGTCCTGAGGAGGGCTCCAATGTGATTTTAAAATGGGGAAAAGGAGAAGACAAGGTGGGCGAGTAGGGAGGTGTTGGTGAGGAAAGGGATGGAAAGTCACAGAGGAGCAGGCAGGAGAGGGTGAACAGGGCAGGAGTTTAGAACGTGGAAACAGCACTCGACTTTTAGGGTGGGCGATGATGGTTAGAAACTAGGAGTGGCTCAGGAGGAGGAAGTGTGGTGGGTGCTAGCAGGGTTGAAAATGGAGGCAGTGGCTTGATTTGTCAGTGGCATCCCTTGGGGGAGCAGTAATTGCAGCAGCTGTTGCCAGGAGGTGTTAACATCTTTAAAAGAAGGAGAAGATGTAGCTGTTGTGGAAAACGAGGGCTGGCTGAGATACAAAAGTTTCCTTAGAAAAAGACTTGAAAGGGGAGGAAGGCGACTGGTTCACCCTGCAAGAAGACCGGGAGAGGCCTGGGCGGGGAGGGACCTTCCCCAGGCCTAGCTGAGGATGTGGAGTCTGTGTCCTGGGTCTGATCAACTAATTGCTGCCCTTTGACCACAGAGTCACCCTCTCATCTAATGATTCCTTTATTCTGGAAAGGGCCTACATGTGTGGCAGAAATTCCTGGCCCCTCCAATCCTGTGTGCAATCAGAGTGGGCGGATTGGGGAGGGCCCCTGGCTGGGGCGGCTCTACCTTTGAGTCCCAAATTCCCCTTCCAATCAAACCAGAATCAGGAGTGGCTTCTTCTTGCCAGTAATCCTTTAATTGGTGTCCAGCACAGCTGCGGCCACATCTCCAATCCCTGGAGTGCCAGAGTGGCCAGCTCATCCCAGAGCAGCAGGACCTGGAGTCTCCACCCTCCAGAATCAGGGGCTCAGCCACCCCGAGCTGGGAGCTGTGGGAGCTCTTGGAGGGAGGTCCGACACGCAGGCCAGAGCACTGCAGATTGGCTGGCAGGAAAGTCAGCTTGCAGCAGGAGGCAGTCGGTTCCCCTGGGACGGCAGGACTAGCAGAAATCTAGGGCTTTGTTGAACTCAGGGCTGAAATCTTTAAAATGAATGGAATCAAGAGAAGGAAAAATAGAAAGAGGGAACTGGAGGGGTGGACACGCATTTGCTTAACTTACCACGCTACCAATGACCTCTACTGAGATGGGTCTGGGGAGCTTCGAAGCCTGGAGTGGAAGCCAATGATGCATTAAGGAAGGTCTCACTGACTTCTGGCCTCAGTTCCTGTGCCATAGCCTGTGGGAAAAGCGGCCTCAGCCTGAGTCCACATAGATGCCAAAAATCCAAAATAAGATCTTGAAAGTCTACCGACCAGAATGAAGTTGACGGTAGTTGTACTTTGCCCTGGAGAGCTCACGTGTGAAGTGTGACGTTCATGGCACGGTAGCTTAAGGTGAACATGGCAAAGAGGACTCGTTCAGAGGGGACCTCCAGCATGGTGTGGGGTTCTCAGTGCCATCTCACTCAAGGAGCTATTGAAGGATCCTGATGTTTTGTCAAGAAAAGAGATGTTCCACCATCACTATTTTCACACCTTTGCAGGGTTGTCACATCAAATAGGAGTCTAGACTTCCTCTGTGTGGCCTCAGAGGGCAGATCAGAATTAGACTCAATAAAAGGAAAATCCTCCTGGAAATGAAAGGGCTCCCTGGAGGAGCGCATAAATTGCCAGTCCCTGGAAATGTCCATGCACAGGCTGGGGGGACCCCAGACAGGAGTGTCCTAGACAGCCCCGAGGCCTCGCAGTGGCAGGACGAGGCTAGAGGTGGAGCAGGTACTACATGATGGCCAAGGCTCCTTCCTGCCAACGCTGAGTGGTCCCTGCCCCCTGTTTCCTCCCCTCCATGCAGCTGGGGCCACTTGTTCTTCCACTCAGACTTCTCCCTGCTCCAGGCCAGGGGACCGACTTTGGCCCCGAGGAGCTCCATGATAACGCCTAGGGACTGGCCTCAGGCATCTCTGGTTGGGAGGGCCTTGCTCTCACCTCTGCTTCAGCTGCTTCTGCCTTGTTGGGGAGGCTGAAGTTGGCGCTCTATAACCCACCTCTAGTAACCCATTACTGCTCCATAATGTAACCAGTTTCCTTTGAGCTCTTTTGAGAAGTGAAGGTAGCGAAGGGAAGTGAAAGATGGGGTAAACATTTCAGGGAAAAGCAAACATTTGATCATCCTCATAGGATGTGAGGCAGGGCCTGGGGCACGGCGGGGGAGGACAAGGAGAGCTGATGGAGCAGACGTTTGAGGGCCTTGGGAGGGAGCAACATACATTTTGAAGCAGAGGTTAGCGTGACTCAGGGATGATATAGCTAGCCCATCCTCCTTCAAAGTTGAAGTTCTTGCCTGACGGTTTCACTTTTCCTTGCATTTTGAAGGTACAGCTGACTACTGCCAGTGAGGAAGGCAAAGGAGAGGTTGGAACCTTGTTTGGAACAGTTGCTGTAGGGAAAGGAAAAGGTCAGCTTGGGGGAGCATAAAAGGATTGCCAAGCTGCCCGAGATTGGACTCAGGCTGGAAACCAGAAATGTTGGCCAGCCTTGGGGCAAGAAGCCCCTGTTAGGAACCAGATTCCAGGTTAGGAACCAACAAGGCAAACGTAGTAGAGGTCAAGGGGCAAGTGAAACGAGACCCCTGAGGAAAGTGTAGCTGTAGGTGAAGTTATTGTCCACTCTACTGTGTCTGTGTGTAGATAGGATGGGATGGGGGTGGATAAAGAAGCCAGGGAGGAACTCTTGAGTGGATGATTCAGGGGGGAATTGGAGTCTGGAATTGCCCTAAAGCTGAGGGCAGCTGTGGTAGGTGGAAGGATAACAGGATGGCATTTTAGAGATGGAGAAATGCCTCTGACAAGTTTCAAGCAGTGGGCATTTGACTGGGTGGTTAAAGGGAAGTGGGGGCGAAGGTCTTTGAGAGGATGAGGTCAGTGGACCTGCTGCCAGGGTGTTGGTTGAGCTATTAGCCTAGAATGATGGCAGGGGACCAGAGCCTGCTGCACAGTGGCACTCAATGTGAGGTGGCCTGAACTCAGTAAGTCCAGGTGGAAGATGGTGAGGAACATGGAACGGTGTCCTGATAGCCAATAAATATTGGATAATGTATGCCCTTGGCTAGTGCTTCAGAGGATGGTGGATCGTTCCCTTTGAATTTTGTTAGCATTGGAAGACAGAGAGCTGAGGAGGAAAGGAAAGAGATGGAGCTAAGTCAAAATAAAAGGCATGTTCACACTCACCCAGACCTTGAGGAGAGGGGCTGACGTAGTTGGTCATACTGTCCTGGGAGACCCTGCTAGATTCTGGCAGGGAGTAGCTTCCTTTGTCACCCTGAGCTAAGTATGTTAATTAACAATAGCCCACGATTTTCCTACCACGAGCACCCAGTTTACTCTGTGGGCCCAAGAAATTCAAAGCAGCTGGGAGAGGGGATCCTGGCACCAGTAACAAATGCCTACAGTGCTTTGTCAGTGCTCATATTTAATAGCAAATACTGGCTGCTTTGTATTACGGTTACTTCCAACACAGAAAGCCAGCATCTGCTCTTTCAGCACCATGAGCAAGCCTCTCTCAGAGGATTTAATTCTGTTGTAATTCTCATTCTTTCAGGCGGGAGAGATTCTCAAGGGTAGACACTGTAACTTGTTCAGTTCTGTACCCTCAGCACCTGGCATAATGCCCAGGGTGTAGTAGTTAGTAGTTACTCGATAAATACTTGCTTTTGAGGAAGATTAGCCCTGAGCTAACATCTGCCACCAATCCTCCTCTTTTTGCTGAGGAAGATTGTCCCTGAGCTAATATCTGTGCCCATCTTCCTCTGTTTTGTATGTGGAACGCCTGCCAGGGCATGGCTTGATGAGCAATGCATAGGTCTGCTCCTGGGATCCAAACCGGTAAACCCTGGGCCGCCGAAGCGGAGCATGTGAACTTAACCTCTATGCCACCAGGCAGCCCCTGGAAGAGCGGAGTTAGGACCCGAGTCCCCACACTCCTAGCCAATACTCGTTAGATACTGCCTCACGTGTCCTCTCTCTCCTGGTAGTCTGTAAGCTCAGAGAGGAAAGAGATGGTACCTCTTTGACCTCTCCATCCTGGAGTGCCTTGACACTCCTGACTCAGCTCTGCTGCTATCATCATGAAAATCTGCTTGTTAAATTGGCAAATAGCAAGAAGCTGGGAAGGATAGATTATACACTGAGTGCGTGACAGGAGCAGAATTCAAAAAGATTTAGACAAGAAGGAAAGGGAGTGTGAGACTAAGAAGATGAGATTTAACTGAAAAAAAAAAAAAGGTAAAAGTTTGCACTTAGGATAAAAAAGGCTTTACAAGTAGGAGTGGGAAAGACTTAGATGAACAGTGGTTCGTGTTGGAAACTCACAGGCTCAGGATCAATGAAATAATTGGGCTGCCAAAAAAGTTGCTGCTCATGTGTGGAGCCCAGACCCAGAGAGATGCTAATTCAGTTGTAGGCTGCTCTGGTTTGACCTCTGTTGGGGGGGTGGGGGTGGGGGTCACATTTTCAAAAGGAAATTGATAAACTGGAGAGTCACTAGAGTAACTGGTGGTGCCATATCCGTTGTCATATGAGAAATGGCCTAAAAGGGAAGCCGAGGTTCCTCAGTGTACTAGGCGAGGCCTTCAGGATCTGGTCCCTGCCTAGTTCTCGTCTCCTCTTTCTACTTGCCCATCTCCTTTACACTTGAGTGACGTGCATACCAGGCTGTTGCATACCTCCACGTCTTCATGCATACAGTTCCCTCCATCTGGAATATTCTGTCCACCCTGTCCACAACAGTCTACTTGGTGAGCACCTATGTAATTTTCAAAATCCTTCTCAGCCTTACTTCTCTGTAAAGCTATCCTAACCAAGTCCCCAGGGAGAACTGACCACTCTCTCCTCTATACTTTTGTGCTTCCCTATACACAGTTTTATATCTGTGCATTCACCCTGCATTGTATTTTGCTTATATGCCTGTCTCCCGTATCAGACTCTAAGCTTCTTGAAGGTACAGATGCTGTGACCTCTGCCTCTAGCACATGTGCTCTAGCCCGAAACGTGGGAGTTCACATGATTTAAACCAAATGAACCAAATTTCAAGCAGGCTTTCCAATATTTGAAGGACTGTCCTGTTGATGACTGGAGAGATTTTAATGTGTGCACTTCCAGAGAGCCAGGAACAAGGATGAATGGGGCATGTGGTCAGGAGACAGATTTGGGCCCACTAGCAGAAAACACTTTAGTATTGGTCAGCACTCTCAGATTCCACCAACAGAAACCTCATTTGAGGCAGCTTGAGCAAAGGGAGAACTTTTTTGGTATACAAAGTCCAAGAAATGGTTGAACTGCCAACCAGCAGGAAGGCCAGGGACAAAGCTGGATGTCAGGAACACCTGCAACCGGGCACCCGAAAGCCATCAGGACTCTGTGCCCCTTGCCTCCGCTTCTTTGTGTGTCAGCTTCCTTCTTCCTCACTGCAGCCTGGCCTCCTCTGCACGGCAGGAACCATGGCTGCTGAAAGCTTGGACCTCATAGCTCACAGCTTTGCACCACCAGGGACTGGTTTTCTTTCCCAACTCCCATGAAAAACATTTTGGTGAAGAACTTTGATTGGCACAACTCAGGTCTGATGCCTACCGCTGTGGTTAGGGACATGGGTACTGGCAATAATAACCTGGCTTGAGTCAGATGCCAGCCAACTGAGGCCCAGGGCGGGATCATGTAGGAAAAAGACAGTTGCCATTGGACCCACACAGTGAGAGCAGGGGAAGATCTATTTCCAAAAGGAGTGGGGATGTGGGTGCATCTTCCAGAACAGAAGTACTCCTTTGCTCCAGCCTTCTAATGATTACAGCCATCCAGCGCCAAGCACTTTCTGGATGCTCTCAGGGATCCAGGAGAAGAAAGGATGGATAAACAGACTGTGGTCACTCCCAATATTTAGAACCAGGTTCACGCGGTGCTTAGAACCTTGCTCTCAGAAATTGCTGAATGACTGAATTGTTTTTCTGGGCATTAGGGCTCAGCCCACTTCCCCCTCAGGTGCTGGGAAATGGAGGCTGAAGGGGTGGAGAAGGAGGTTCAATTATTCTAGAAGTTTCATTGAGCCCATAATCTATATAAGTTCGATAATGGAGGGGAACACAAGACACATATCCAGAGGCGTTCTGGCCTCCTAGGGACTGAGGTCACTAATGGAGGCGTGTGGGTTTGCCTAAGTGCTGGACCAGCAGCCCCCGGCAAGGCGAGGGGCAGTCAGCCTGTCGCACCGGACCTAGCCCCAGCTCCAAGCAGCTTTGTCCCCCTCGGGGCTTCGCCTCGCCGCTCCGCGCCTCTCCTTGGGGACTTTGGCGTCTGCAGGGCGGATGGGAGCAGGGAGGGAGGGCTGGCGGGAAGCTGGGGTCCCGGGCCTCCACGAAGGGGCGCCTAGCTCGCCCTCCTTGCTCGGCGGCCTCCCCGGCCCGACGCGGGGCAGCTCCGGGCTCAGGGGGCGCCGCGCCCCGGCGGGCCGTCGGTCGGCGAGGGCAGGGGCGGCCAGCCCCGGGGGCGGCCCCTGGGCAGGGCTGGCGAGGCCCCGCTGCCCGGCGCCCCCCGGCGCCCGGGAGGCCGCGCCGGCCGGGCCGGGCCGGGCCGGGGGAGGGACAGCAGCAGGTGACGCCGGCCGGCCGCGGGGCTATAAATAGGGGCGCGCGTCCGCGGGGAGCGGCGGCCGGAGCGCGGGCAGGGGCCGGCGGCAGCATGGGGTCGCGGAGGGCGCCCGGCGCGGGCGGGCGGGCCGGGGCGGGGGGCGACGGCGAGGACGACGGGCCAGTGTGGACCCCCAGCCCGGCCAGCCGCAGCTACCTGCTCAGCCTGCGGCCCGCCATCAGGTGAGTCGCGCGCGCTGGGGGCCGGGCCGGGCGGTGCGCCGGGCAGGCTGAGGCCGCGGGCAAGGCCCTCGGTGGGGCCCTGGGATGGAGCCCTCTGATGGGGCCCTCGGATGGGGCTCTCCCATGGGGCCCTCGGTTGGGGCCCGGCGCGCCAGCCCGAGGCACCGCCTGGCCTCTGGAGGCCCGAGGCCTGGGGACATGGCCAGGACGGAATAGACCCCTCGGCTCCTCCTGACCTCTCGTGGCCCGTGGGCCTTGGGCCTTTGGCAATGCGAGGCTCCTCGGAGGAGAAAGGCCCTACTCTGGGGTGATATCCCAGGGCCCGAAGGCTTTCCTTATCTCCCCCACCTCACTCCCCCGCCACCAGCACCCTCACCCCGGACTCAGCTACTCCCTGGCCTCGGATTCCACAGTCGGTGATAAGGAAAGCCAGAGTGGCTGAAATTCCTCCCCGGCTGGACGGGAGCAGAGGAGCATGGGAGGGGGTGAGGGAATAGGGGGGGCTGCTGGGGAGACCACCCTGAGTGGGGCCTGCTTAGCTGGGTGGGGTGGGGGGGGGTGCGCTGCTGAGGGAGGGGGGAGAATTCACCAGGAAGAAATAAATTTAGCAGACGCTCTCGTCTTCCGCAGGATCTGGGTGGGGGCTGGTGAGGTGGAGGGGCGGGATGAGGTGCTGGTTGGCCCTGTCTGAAGATTCAGAGCTGTGGTTCTGAGGGAACCAACTGCCCTGCCCAGTGTGGAGGATGCCAAGGGAGGGGTCACACTGGTGAGCCCTTTACTCATCTTCCAAGAGCTGTGTGTGGATGCTTTGTTTTAGGAGCTGGGCTATCCACAGATATAAGGACACACAGGTAGACAATAGAGAAGCATACCAGCACTCAAAGACACTCAGGGACACGGGCACAGCCGTGGAGACGGACGCTTCCTGCACTCTCTGGGCAGCTCAGTTTCCCTCCCACTGGCGAGCCTATTTTCCAAAGGGGATTGTGATGGTTGGCTCTGGGGATAGTGGTTGTGTCACAGCCCCAGAACTTGGCTTGTTGGTTCTGCAGAAAACAGCCACTGCTCTGAGAAGCTGCCCGGAGACTTCTTGCCCTCCGTTCCTAAAACGGCACAAAAACAGACATCAAGGACGTTCAGGAAAAGTCCCAGGCACTTCCTCGTGGATTGGCTGAGTTCTGTTGACCTTGGAGTTGGAAAAGTTCAAATGTAACCGGAACCGGTTTCTGCATAAAACTCGTCAAACGGTGTCACATGTCTGGGGCAGGGCGGAGGGCTGGTGTTAGTGACTGAGTCAGACTCAACAAGGCCCCTGGCTGCCAGGAAAGAATGCCCCTTCCTCCTAACCACTGGCTCTACAGAAAAACTGGAACGAAATTTGGACATTTATTCTAGTCCATGGTGAAGCCGTCTTGTAGGTACCTCACACTGGTCTCACACTTGTCACAGTGACTTGTCTGAGCTTTTGCTTCCCCTGTCTGGCCTTTGTCAATACCAGCAGAATACATAGAAGAGGGAATCAGGGCCCGTCTTGGAGACAGTAGTGATGGAGGGAGGGAAGGAAGGGTGGCTTGAAAACCAGGCAGAATGGTGAGGGCAGGGGATCTGGGCTGTTAGGAAAAAGGCTGGAGGGTGGACATGCGTGGCTAAGCAGTTGTGTGGTGGGTAAATTTTAATTGCACGTCTGATGAGCACAAAGCAGCATGCTAGCCCGAGAACTGCAGGTGGGAGAGAAGTGGCTGGCTTAAGTCTCCTTGGACCTAAATGGGAATGCTCTTAAAATGAGACTTGTCATCAAGTGTTTGGAGGGGGCCGGGCTGGGTCAGTGGGAGAAAGGGTTTTCTAGCCCAGGACTGGGCTGTGTTTTGCCTGTGCTAGCAGCCCCAGATCCCCACAGGTCCTGAGGGCCAAGATGGGCCAGATTTCTCTCACCTCTTGAAAAACCTCTGGCCGAAGTGGGGAGAATGTGAATGGGGCTGTTTTGGAGGGTGGGGCAGTTCCTAGGTCTCAAGCAGGGCCTGACTGTCGTGTTGGAGCAGACAACCTTACAGTCTTCTGTCCATCAGAGCGGCCTGGCTGCCTGTGGGTATGGGAAGAGAGCCTAGGAGATGAAGGAGAAAGAGGGCCTCTTGAGGACTTTGCCAGCTGTTCCTGGCTCCAGCCCCGATGAGCACTGTCTATCCCAGCGTCCTCACTGAGAGGCGAGTTCTGTTCCACCCACCCTTGGCTCCAACATTTTCTGGGTCTACTTCTATACAAATCTATCATGGAGCTTTTAGGCATTGTTCTCATGGGCCCTTGTGAGGATGGGCTGCCCCTGGGAGCTGATGAACAGCTGGGCTGGGGGCCGGGCCACCAGAAGCCTTGGCCCAGGTCCAGAACCTGTCTCTGTGTTCATACCTCCCTTCCCCCACCCCACAGCCCTGGAGGAGTTTCCAGATCATATTCAGCTCAAGGATATTTCTAAAGCCCATTGGGGTCAGAGGTCCAAAATGCAATAGTCCCACCAAACTGTAGGCCCAGCCTCCTAGGGCATCCAGCCTCTAGGACCTCACCCCTATAGGAAGGTGGGGCATGGGAAGGCTAGAGTAGGCTGAGGAACCACAGTTGGGGGGATGAAGTTATAGCTGCCTATTCTGAGGGACGCTCAGAAGTTCCAGAAGTCCCTGCCTGCTCCTTTCTTGGAGGCCCTGGTCCGAGTGGGCTCAGAGGAGCAGCAGGACCTGTGATGTTGGCTGCAGACAGCTTCTGACACCTCTTCTCTTCTGCTTGGGTCAGCTGGGTTGCCTAGGGCTTTCAGGGAAACTGAAGCATCAGGCCAGGACTTTCCAAAGAACTTTTATGCCCCAGGATATATGAAAGCCATGAAAAATGGGAAAGCCCAGCTTTCATGGCCAATCCTGGGTCCCCCCAGGCCCACTTTTCTCCTTTATGAAGAGACCTTTCCTTCCTGGGCTGTGAATTCCCATTCTGTAAAATGAAGGTGGCATTAAGAACTCCTTTAGACCTTTCTGCCCTGACATTGGATGCCTCTGGCTCTGACCCCCTCAGAGTTGGTAACTGGGGAATGCTCTGCCCGGGGAGATCCTCGAGCCCAGCTCTGGTCCAGGCGGATCTTCCACCTTCTGAAGACAAGGTGCCTCCATCAGCCAGGAGTCCTCCTGACCTGGCCAGCAGTGTAAGGGTGAGGCCAATGGGGCAAAGGAGCAGAGCATCACAACCAGCCCTAGAGAGAGCCAGGGAGGGGTCACTATCCCAGCTCAGTCCCTTGTCCACTTGTAGAGCCTGTGGAACATGTCATTTTCCTCTCGGAGGTAGAGAGCTGATTCTCTCCCTCTCCTTCCCAGGGAAGAAATCCAGAGTCAACAAAGGAGAAATCTCTCAATTCCGAGGAGAAAGACAAAGGAAGTTCATGGTCAGGAAAGGATGGAGTTGGCCAGTGGCTTGGAACCATGGGAGGTTCCGCCCACGTGGCCTCCAGAGGATTTTTAAAGCTCTGAGCAAAGGCAGCTGCATTTTTGCTCCCTTCCTACCATCTTTTCTGGAGCAGCAGCTCCCTCTGGGGAGCAGGACCTTGCCTGTTTGAAAGATCCACTTCCTTCCCTCCCTCCTCTTCCCTTTTCTCTCTCTTCCTTCCATAAAGCAGCTGTAGAATACCCACTGAATGCCTGGCACTGGGCTAGGAGCTCAGAAGCTACAAAAAGAGCCAGGTTTGGAGGCTGGGTGGGCAGAAGGAAAGAGGGAGTGCTTCCCAAGCAAGAAGGACAAAAGTGAAGGCTCAGAGGCCAGGAATGGACATGTCCATGACAACTAGGGACAGGTCTGGTGACAGTGGAACCTGAGTATTGAGAAGTAGAGAACCTTGGCTGTAGTGGGGTGTGAGTAGATGAGGGAGGGCCTTAAGTGCCCAGTCAAGGAGTTGAGACTCAACAATATACGGTGGGGGGACACCAGCATTTTTTTCAGGGCGGCGGTGTGATGTGACGGCTAAAGGAGAAGGGGGTTGAGGTGGTCATCAAATATGGAGCCATGAGGGTCTAGATCAGAACACAATAGCAGGAGTAGAGAGAAAGGGAGAAAGAAGGGCCAAGTTGTTTTTGCAGCTTGGGGGTTGGAGGAGAAGGAAGAGTCCAAAATGGCAGACTTACAGCTTTGGAGTTTGGGATCGTGCTGGTGGTAGCCACAAACCCAGGAGCACTGGAGCAGAAGCCATGTGTTTGGATAGAGGATGAGTTTGGTTTTCTGGTTGTAAAGAGACAGGCTGTCAGTGGAGCTTGCTTGTGGATAGAGAGGTAGACCACAAGTGCCGTTGAGCAAACTGGGCTGCTGATAACGAAGGGAGAGTTATTCTCTTGGTGGGAACAGCTGAAGAGACTGAGTGTGGGTGCGGTGGCCCCTGAGGTCTCCCAAATTGCTGTGGGAGATAGTGGCCCTAGATGCCACTGGAGGTATTTCTATTAGGAAAGGTGGAGGTAGAGGAAACAGTTGGCTCATATCAGCTGGGCTGCATCTCCCCTAAGGGGCAGACCTGTGTGGGTCCTCAGCCCCCAGTGGCCTCCGCAGCCCCTAGCTAGTGTCCACTTTCAGCTGCCCTGGGCAGGAGGGAGGGTCAGGGCCTCCAGGCATAACAGGGTGGGTGCTGGTCTGACCGAGCTGGGTGCCTCCTGGCTCCTGCTGAATTAACTGCTTTGTCTTTCTCCTCTTCTTCACTCTCCTAGCTGGTTTGCCTTGCGTGGCCTCTTTAACCATATTTTAACATATTAATGGGCGTTCTTCAAGCCACCTGTCTCCTTCTCAGCCTGTTAGGGGATTTCCAGGAATGGGGGGCACTTCTCCCCCAAAAGGCCAAGGGTCGAAGCAGGAACTGCCCCCAGGCCGATGTGTCGCAGGCCAGGGGAAACATGCCCAGCAGCTGTGAGCCCCGCTCTTGGGGTCAGTAACCCAAGTGCCTGGGACACACCTTTCTCAAAGTACAGCCCCGAGGGGCCTCCTTTCTGCCTAACCATTTCCCTGGATTCTGCTGCCTTTAACGAGCTCTTGGTTTCAGATGAACTGGTGTCCGGTGGTGAGGCCACTTGCTAACTGGAGCAGGCCAACTAAGACAGCTGGTCCCTTTTAATAGAAAGGCCTCTGGGCCCCAAATGGGGGCCGATTAATACTTTGCAGACTGTTGTTGATTTCGCCTCCTCCTCTCCTTGCTTTTTTGGCCTAATGATTCCATTTGCTGTTTTTGCTTAGCTTATCAAGCAACCGGTTGCCTCACCCCAGCTCTGGAAGGTAAACGCACATTGCATTACATTTCTCTGACTGCTTTTTTCTTGGGTCTGGGCGTCGAGGGGCCTCTGGGTGACTGCTTGTGCACTAACCAGGCTGCATGGGGTGAGGGGAGGGCTGGAGGGTGGGTGGGGGAGGATGTGAGAGGGGACTCACGTCAGCATGGGTCTCACAGGGCCAAGAGTTGATGCTTGCATGGACTATTTGAAAGGGGTTCAGGGACCCAGAAATAGGCAAGGGTTCCCGACATGCCTGCACCTATATCTCTGTGCCCCTGGGAGAGACACCACGGGACCAAAACAGGGATCCACCGGTCATGTGACTCACTTCCCCATCCTAGATGCTGATGGTTTTGTAACCACATATCTAGGTTTGGCACCTTGCTGTCTGTCTTCCAATCATGGCTACTGCCTTAACGTTTACTTTTCTCCGGTCCCTTAAGTTCTCTTCCTACCACCTCTTTCTCTGAATTCCTTTTCCTTTGGCTCCTCTCCACCCCTGCGGACTGTGAGCTCTGTGAAGTCAGGCAACAGCATGTCAGGGTGTCCCTGCAGAGTAGCCTGTTCTCTAAATCTGCCTCAGAGCCAGGGCAGAGCCTGAGCAAGCCTGTGGTCGAGGTTTGCCCCTTGAATGACTGTCCTCTTGCCTCCAGAGCGGGGGACAGCTCTCCACCCCTGGCTGAACTGACTGTTATGATCAAAGTGGGAACATCTCCTGGCCGCCTCCCACCGCTTGGGCCTCATCCCAGACTCTGGTGGATTTGGGGAGAATCCACTACAGTTCGTTTTCACAGAGAAAGATTTCTGAGTAGCGAACTGGGCTCTGAGTAGCTGTCATTCCCGTAGACGTGACCAGCACCTACCATGTGCGTTTCCCTTGATAGGGAGACTACTGAATAACCCTTGTTCTGGGGGACTCAGGTCCGAAGGGGTGGAAGAGGGGGTGTCACAGCTAATTCAAAGTGGGGTGTGGGGAGTGCTGAAAGAGAAAGGGCCTTGGAAGTTTATTTTAAGCAAGGTAAGTGCCCAAACCCAAGGGCACGGTTAGGTTCCTTTGAACATCATGAAAACCAGCGATTCTGCTGTTCTTTAGAGACACACAGTTAGGCTGCGATGTCCTTATGAAGTCACAGAGTTGGAAGGAATTGGAGGTGTCAGGGTGGGACCAGACCATTTCTGGTGTGTGGACCTCCTGGGTTTCCAGGGAATTGGAGGCAGCACCCCCAGGGTCCATCCTACATCCGAGTGGTTTGGAGGATGGGGACAGAAAGCAGGTGACATTTAGTGGGACATGACAGTATCTGTAGTGACTCCCCCCAAGTGCATCCCAGACCCGCTCCCCTAGAGGGATTTCGTCTAGTTCTGCCCTTCAGCAGTTCCTTATGATTTCCCAGTGTGAACATTTTTTATAATATAATTTAGGACCTAGTGTGGAAAGTTTGAGAAGATGTGTTCTTTCCCATTCAAAAAAATTAATGCAATAAAATAACTGCCTGTTGTTGACTATCTAGACTGAGCACTTGACTCTGCAAATTTTCTTGAGGCGTAATTTCCCTTTCTCATTTATCCAGTAGCTGAAATTTTTCTTAGACTTGCCAAAGCAGGTTCATCCCTGCTGATACGTCTCTTTCCTAGAGAAAGAGCCTGAGGTGAATATTAGGTCCAGGTTCATGTTCATGAGTAAGGTAGGATTCAAATTATGTAGGGAGGACATAATTAGAGATGTTCTGAATTAGTTACAAAATCACACAAGTCTGATTATTTTTGGTGTGGCAGTTTCCTCTAAAAACTGTTGGTTAGGATTCAGCAGCCCCCAAACTCAGAAATTGCTGTTAGTAGGAGAGTAGAAAGAAATGTTGTCAGATGTTATATTTCCTGAGTGTCAGGGAGTTGATAGTCCAGGTTCTGAAAGACCCTCTATTTCTGGGTGGATCAAGAGAGAAAGGAAAAGATGCTTATTAGACAGATGAGTACGAGGTGAGAGTGTTACCGGGCAAGTTATGGAAGTCTGACTGCAGATCCAGTTCAAGTATTCATGCATGTGGGAGGTTGGGATCCCCTTTCTGGGTAGTCTTTCATGGGGAGGACTCCTGTCAGCCCCCCAAAGACCCAGGCATCTGTATTCCAATGGAGAAACCACAACTGGGTCCGTATCAGCCCAGAAGTCCTGGGATACAAGCTTTCTCCTCAAATTCATGTCCAGAATGATAGCCACAGAAATGATAAATTGACTGTGGAAGCACCCCCCTGCACCAAAGCTTAGAGTTGTAGCTCCTGTTTGCTTGTGTTCCCACGGACTCCCACCTCGCCCCTCGTGGAGAGGTCATGGGCAGACACACCTTGCCCAGAGGGGGCCACCCCCTCCTCCGAGGCACAGAGAAAGGCAGGTTTGAATGACTAGTCTTCTCACCATAGTTCCTCCTGCTTCTCTTCACCTGACCCCTCACGGTCCTCCCTGCTGCTCACAATAGGGTGTGTGAGTTGGGAGGGGAGGAGGACTGGGCACAGCTTGTGCACCACACAACCTAGCTGTGTGGTTATGCTTCACGCGTGGGGATGCACCATGACTGCTGGCCCATGAAAGGGTTTGGCATGATGGTTTGCTTCCTGTGCGCAGGAAGGAGAGGACTGTAAATACTGAGTAGTATTGATGAACCTGTGTTGGACTCAGTGAGCCCACAGATGCCCCTGAATTCTGGAAGATGGACTGTCAAAATGGAACTAAAGGTCCTTGCTTTGCAGGGGTGAATCTGTTTGTGGTTTGGCAGCTCTGCTTGTTGGTCCTGGAGCTGCCAGCCATGTATTCACTCGAGCATGTGGTGTCCACGGACGGAGCAGGGGAGCCATGGCTGGCTTGCCACTGCAGATCCATGGCCCTGTTTAGGATCAGAATTCATTTGAGTCTCTCTTTTCTGATACCCCCAAGAATTAAAGTCCACCTTTGGATCTAGACCCCTGGCATTGGCCAGCTTCTTTTTTTCTACTATGGGTCTGCACTTACAAAGGTGGGAGCTTTTCTGCTGAGCCCAAGCTTTGGGAGAGACCCCTGAGCTCCTAGGACCTATGTACCCTTGTGGGTTGGCTGGCTTTTCCCTCTTTGGCATGAATGGAGGCTCTGCTGTGCCTCTCCATCTCTGAGGCTGGGCCTATCCATGCGTGTGTCTCCCCCATGCACGAGCTTCCCTGGAGATGACAGGTGGAGGGTGAAGCAAGGCCTCCCATAAGGATGGGATGGGAACGACAGGGCTGGTGGTCTGGCATGCTCAGGAGCCTGGCCTGTGTCAGAAGACTGCCTATTGTAATGGGTCTGGGTCAGGATTCCATTCAGCCCTTTGGTACCATCCTTACCCCTAACCTGGCCAAGAAGCCTCAGCTCCCTTGAAGAGACTTGCCCAGGTTTAGAGCCATGGCCATGGGATGACAGATGGACATGGTAAGATTTAAGCTGCCTTGGACAATGCCAGGCTGTGGTACTTTGGGGGGGAAGGCTGCTCTGAATAGTTCTTTGCCTTTCCTAGGAGCACCTTCTGCTCCATCATTGCTCAGCTAACAGAGGAGACCCAGCCGCTATTTGAGACAACGCTCAAGTCCCGGGCTGTGTCCGAGGACAGCGACGTCAGGTTCACCTGCATCGTCACAGGTAATGAGGCCATCTGTATGATCCACACCAGGGCCACTGCACAGAGCAGGGTCCAAGGGGGCTGTGGGGACAGGCATGGAGGGGGTTTGGCTGTGTGCACAAAACTGCAAGGTGGCTTTTGTTTTCTTAGCTTTCTCTCCAGTTTAATCTCCCTGTGTGGGCTGGGGTCCCTTACTCCTCCCATTCTGGAGCCACACATACTCCAGCTCTTCTTCAAAACCTGTCTTTAGTAAAGGTTCCTCACCCTCAGGCATACATACATAACTGATGAATCTTAGTTCTGAGGAAAGAAGCTCTCCAGTTGAAAGAGGTTTTGAAGACCATCTCCCCAAATATCCCCATCTTACAGTTGAGTAGTTTGAGGCTTGGGAATCTCATGCCTGAGAGACAGTGATGTAGAGGCATTCTGACTGCAGACCCTGGAAACAGACTGCCTGGCTTGGGATGCTGGTTCATCCCTTTCCAATTGTGTGATACCGAGTAGGTTACAACCTCTCAGTGCCTCATCTGGGAAGTGGGGATGATGATAGAATGAACTTCATAGGCTTATTATGAGACTGAATGCATTAATACCTGCAAAGCATTTGGAAGAATACCTGGGATACAGTAAGTACCATATAAGTGTTAGAAATTAAGACCATTATTATTTGCATTTCACTGAGCTCCATGGTAGAGTTTGAAGCAACAGGTCAGCAGAATAGGAAGCAGAGTGATACTCCTTGGAAAAGGAGGATGAAGGGGTCAGAGTACTGGGAAGCTGGCGTCGGGCATTGCCCCTCCCTCAAACCTCCCAGCAGTCTCCCATTGCACCAACCTGACCTGCTTGGGGCCTGCAGAACTCACCCATGGGTGCCTGCCCCTCCAAGCTGTGCAGCTACTAGTTGAAGGGTCCCAGGTCAAGGTTTCCTCTGAGAACTCATTTTTCAGTAAATCAAGGGCATTGGTGTTTTCCAGCTGTGACATGCCCTGAATCCCGGGGACTTGTCTGTCCTAGCCAGCTAAACAGCTTCTCTAGGATTGGGTTCCCCTGGGCAGCTCTCACCCTTACCCAGAACCCTCTGAGCTCCAGGCTGAGAACACCGTCTGTTCCAAGAGATGCACCTGCATCTCTTACCTTTGTACAGCCGTAACATGTTTTGCCACATTCATTGGTTTCCATTGTCATTGAATTGTTGCAAAACCCTGTGAAGTAAGCTCAAATTTTACAGAGAAGGAAACAGACTAGGTTAGGTGACGGGCCATTGTCCGCAGAGCTGGTGGGGAGGAGATGCTTCTGCTGCTCGCTTGTGCCTGTGTCTCCTGTCACCGTGGCACTAACAGTTTTCTAGAAAAACTCAGCTCTTTCACAACAGCTCCATCCTTTTGCATATGCTGTTGTCTCTATTTAGAAAGTCCTTGATCCTTCTTTTTAAAGAAAATTAATTTTTATTTTATCAAATTAATACATGTACATAATTGAAGACTTCAAATTATACTATGAGGCATGTATCAAAATGCAACAGTTCATCCCTCCCACCAATTTGTCTTCCCAGAAGCAACTGTTTTCAGCTTTTAGGTGTTTCTTCAGGTGTGTCTACATTTCCGTAATGCTGAGTAACGTGTGAATACTGCTAACTTTTTTTTTTTACAAATTTATTTATTTATTTATTTTGAGGAAGATTAGCCCTGAGCTAACTACTCCAATCCTCCTCTTTTTGCTGAGGAAGACTGGCCCTGAGCTAACATCCATGCCCATCTTCCTCCACTTTATATGTGGGACACCTACCACAGCATGGGTTTTGCCAAGCGGTGCCATGTCCTCACCTGGGATCCGAACCGGTGAACCCTGGGCCGCTGAGAAGAACGTGCACACTTAACCACTGTACCACTGGGCCGGCCCCTACTGCTAACTTTTGGGTCTTCGGGTTTAGATGCTGTCTAGGCCTCTGGTTAGGGTAGATAAGGAATTAGCTCTCTTTATCATCGTTTTCTCTGCTTCTCACTTATCTTCTAAATATAATTATATCACAATTTTTGCTTAAATCAATATTTACTGTTTACCTTATTATGCCTATGCAGTATGATTCATTACTGAACATTGTGGTATATAATCATTATATTTCTTTCTTCTGTTTTTCCCAAAGTTAGCAGTTTCTTTAATTTTTCATTTAGTTTTTTGATATCTATTGCTAATTTTTCTTATACCTTCTAATAGCCTCTTACTACAATTTTCTACAATGCCATCAGATCTGTTACTTTCCTTGGAGACCTCCCTTTTGGAAATCTCTGTTCTTTGATCTGATCTGGTGGCCTTTTAGGCCTGATACACAGCGGCTCTCCTGGGTCTTCCCGTTGCCTTTCTCTTGGGTTTGATTCAGTTTCCTGGATCTCATGTCTTCTTTTTTCTTGGTTTACTCTCTGGCTTTATTGAGCTATATCCTCCAGTATTTTCGTCAAGCCCTAAGGGTGGTACAGAAGCAGGAGGCATTGTGATGACAAGCTCTCAATCTGTTTCTCCTTTGAGTCATTCTGCTCCAAAGTGATTTCGTTGTGCTCTGTGTCTGGCACGTGGTCGACATCCTAGGATCTCCCTTCACCACCATGCTGTAGATTGCCCTTACCTCTCTCCTGTGACGGATTTCCTGTTTTTCGTATTCCACATTTTTCTCTTTCTTGATTTACATTTTTGTTTTGGTGACTCCCTAGGAAGAGTACGTGGGAAGTAAGCGTTAGACAACTTGTGTCTGAAAATGTCTTTTTTTCTACTTTACTCTTGATGAAGAGTTTGGCTGGGTGTAGAATTCTATGTTGAAAATAATTTTCCTTCAGAGTTTTGAAGATGTTGCTGCATTGCCTTCTTGCTGCCAGCGTTGCTGTTCAGAACAGAAGACTATTCAAGTCCTAATTCTTTGCGTGAGACTGGTTTTTCTCTCTGGAAGCTTGTGAGAATGTTCTGACATTTCATGATGATGTATCTTGATATGGGTCATTATGGGTCATACTTGGACACTTTCAATCTGGAAATCTGAGGTTATTTTGATGTTGATTCCTTCCTCCTTTTTCTCTGTTCTTTCTTTCTGGAACTCTCGTTGTGAGGCTATCTGCTCCCCTGGACTCGTTCTTTTATTTCCTTATCCTTTCTTCCCCCCTCATCTATTTGTCTTTTTGCTCTACTTTCTGGGAGATTCCCTCAGTGTTATCTTTCAACCCTTCTATTCGATTTTAATTTCTAAGAGCTCTTTTTTAATCCTTTTCTATGGCATCCTGTTCTTCTCATGAACGTAGTATCTTCTCTTAGCTCTCTGAGACTAGTAATGATAGTTTTCTGAAAGTTCCCTTCTCCCTGCACAGCTTGTGTTTCTTCCAATTTGCTTTTTTTCTATTTAATTGTTTCGGTCCTTAATCTGCTATTTATAGGCTTTCTTCAGATATCAAAGAATCTTTGGCTGTGAGATAATGATTGAGAGTGGGAGACTAAAAAGCTGATTGGAAGTTGTGAGCAAGCAGGAGGGGCTTGAAAACTTGGATCTTCACTGTAGGGTGATCTGATGGCCACTGTTGGGAACTGACAAAATACGTTTCTTTAGTTCCTTCCTCTTGGATGAGCTAGATTCCCTTGTAACTGCTCTTCCAGTACCTTGCCTGGATGGTAAAAGTTTCCTGGGAACTATGCAGATTAGAGGGTTGGGTGGGCCCTCAGCATAAAGCATTTATTTTATATATACGGTTATTACATTTTCCTGTTTTCCATAGAGCAGTCATGTCCTCAACTGTGCTGGCTTAAGGCCTTAACTTGCCTGAGGGCAAAGTTTTACCTTTCCAGATAATAAACCTCACCTTTGGCTGCAGTGGAGAAGGAGCAGGTACCCAGTGGTATGGAGTGGGTGAGGGGATTCAGAGATCTGGTTGTTTTTCAACAACTTTTAGCCTCTCCTCCTTCCCTTTTACCCCCAGTTCCAGAGGTACTTTCAAATTGTTGCATTGATTGCTCTCCTTGCCTGTTCTCTCCTTCCTTCCGGTTTTATACCTTTTAATAAAAACTCTCTTTAGTGTGATCTTAGTGGGGTTTGGGGAGACAGTGAAAATAGATGGTATGCTCATTCTGCCTTTTGCCTAGAAGCCTACTCCTTCTTTGCCTGGCAAATTCCTTCTCATCTTTCAAAGCCCAGCTCAAACAGCTCATCCTCCAGGAGGTCATCTCCAGCATTTCCACGGAGAGCTCCCGCCCTGTGCTCCCTGGCACTGTTTCTTTGTTTATGCATCTCTTTCTCCAACACGACCATGAGATCTGTGAGGATAGAGCACACACCTGCCACGTCATGCCTCTCTGGGGCAGGCACAAAGAAGACGCAAAGTACATATTTGCCAAATGACCGCAGTGAACTTGACTTGCTGACGACAAAATCAGTGTCTTCCACTTTCCACGTTGCCTGTTTGTTTCAGCTGCACCTCCAGTGCCCTGGCAACAGCAGCTGCTGCGGGGGCCTCGGACCACTTGAGAGATGCAGGCATCAGGGATGGCTCTCTCCGTTCCTTCTTCCATTCTGTCCTTTGTAGCCATGAACTCTGAGAGCAACAGGGAGAAGCCAGACATGAGTCTGACTTATAGAATATTGGGGTATTTTATCGAATACTCCCTGTGTCATCATGGGAGTAAGCTTTTCTCTGTTTCAAGCCCCGCCCAAAGGGCAAATTTTCATGCCTCAATTGCCAATCACCCGTGTCTCATGATGACCAGCCAGGGCCATGGTCTTCTGCTCAGGAGTGCCTACCATGTTGAGATCTACAACACTGCTAATTAAGGCTGTAAGATTTCCAGGGTTCTAGCTATCTCTAACATCCATACCTTAGTCCATTGTTGTACCTGACTCCCTCCTCCCCTCTCCTCGCCCCTACATATATAATATATCTCAGGTCACCTGAGTTTTGTGTAGCGGATTAGGAAAGAGGTCTCTGTGATCACCATCGTACACTGTAAATAAGCCATTTCCAGTTAGCAAGGAGAAAATGTAGACTGTGGGAGGGGAAGGGGGAGGGGAAAGGGTGTGCAGGAAGATCAGAGGACAAAGGGAACAGGGTTAGAAATTGGGTCTCTGCAGTCTGGAAGGTGGGCAGTGGATGGATCTGTGGCTGAGACTGGCCTCCGTGTGGGGCTGTGTGGTGATCCCGGCTCGTCTTCGTGGAGATAGAGTGACCATGCTTGTTTCTTCCTCCCACCCTGCTGGTAGCATTCCGTAAACGAGGCTGGGATGAGTCAGCCGCATGAGAGCCCTGTTGAGAGCATGTAATGCTGTCCTGGTGGCTCAGAACCTGGTCCAGGCGAGGGAGCGGAGTCTGTGCCGATTCCCCTGCTGGCTGAGCTGTGAGGGAAGCCCTTGTGGGCTTGGAGAAGAAATGAACAGCCCTGAGGTTCTTCCCTCCCAGAGTGAGCCTTTAGGGGGGTAGTGGGTCTTGACTGAGGCCTTCTGGCTCCTGTCTCCCCCAGGGGCCTCTCTGGCCAGAGTGCTACTATCCTCCTTGAGGCTGCCCACCTCTGTCCAGCATGGTGGCCCCCATTCTCCTCGACTCTATTGTAGACTATGTTGGGGTGTGTGTGTGTGTGTGTGTGTGTGAGTGAGTGTGTGCCTATGTAGGGGTAGGAGGAGGAAGCAGCAGCAGCTAGACAGAGGGACTCAACCTTTAGACAGAACCAAGTTCCAGAAGAAACTTTTTTTTTTTTTTTTTAAAGATTTTTTAATTTTTTCCTTTTTCTCCCCAAAGCCCCCCGGTACATAGTTGTGTATTCTTCGTTGTGGGTCCTTCTAGTTGTGACATGTGGGACGCTGCCTCAGCGTGGTTTGATGAGCAGTGCCATGTCCGCGCCCAGGATTCGAACTAACGAAACACTGGGCCGCCTGCAGCGGAGTGCGCGAACTTAACCACTCGGCCACGGGGCCAGCCCCCAGAAGAAACTTTTTTAGAGAAATAAGTCTCACATAATGACTGCTGGGGGCAGAAACTTACATGTTGGTCCCAGAACACTCAGTGGAAAGAGCATTGGAAGAAGGAAAAGGAAACTAGGGGCTTTCTTGTGCCGGCTGTGTGACCCTGGGTAAGTTACTTAGTTTCTCTGAGCCTCATCTTCCTTTTGTGTAAAATAGGGGTTAAAACCCCCGCCTGTCTGTTTTATAAAGAGAGGGATTTGGATTTCGGCTTCTCTATGTGCCAGCTGGATGACTTTAGGAAGAAGCCTTAATTTCATGGGCCTTCAGTTCCTCCTTCTTAAATTGGGGATTAATAACAGTACATTTCTCATAGGATTTCTGTGAGGGTTACATGAGATAATACATGAAAAATGTTCAGCTCAATATCTGGCACATAGTAAGCCTTCAAGAAATGTTAGCAATTGTTCTCACCAGATTATAATGAGGGCCAAATGAAGTTCTATCTTTGAAAGCTCTTTGAAAACGCTAAATTTACGTTCATCATTATTCTCCCCTTGAATCTGAGCTTCTCCAGACTGGGAATGGTTGGGACAAGGCGGCGAGACTCTGAGCTGGGTTCCAGACTCAGGCCTGCTGGCTGTGAAGCAGAGGTCTCAGGGCGTCAGGGGGAAGAGGGCAGGCCACAGGCTCCGGCGCTGCTGTGGGCTCCCCTGGCCAGGGCCGAGTGTGTGTGTGTGCACGCCTGCCTGTGGGTGCACACATGGGCATACACGTGTGTGCAGCTGGGGATCAAGGACCTCTCCCGCTTTTCTGTGTTTTAAAATACAGTTCATATTATCCAGGTGACAAGGAAATATTTTCTCCCGAAATAAAGTTGTTTCCAAAACCCATTGTTGCCGTGGAGCCCTAAGCGGTCAGGTTGGCCCCCACTTTGTGAAGAGGCATTAGAGCAGGGCGTGGGGGCTGAGGCCTCCACCTTGGGGCTGTGGGGTCCACTCAGCGTCCCCCTCCTTGCCCCAGCCTGACTGGACTCAGATGCCCTGGGGGCTGAGGCCTCCACCTTGGGGCTGTGGAGTCCATTCAACGTCCCCTTCCTTGCCCCAGCCCTCCCCCTCGCCCCAGCCTGACTGGACTCAGATGCCCTGGGGGCTGAGGCCCTGCTGGCTGGTTGTGGGTCGGGGAACTCTGAGCTGGGCCCTCGTAGGGTGAGATCATCCCACGGGTTGGTGAGGACACCTGTGCTGGCCCTGGCCACACGCACGGTGATGTAACCAGGGCTTTAGCTCACAGTGGAAACATGGGGCTCGCTTTACAGTCAGGGCTGCCCAGAGTTTGTTCCTGGCCAACCCAGCGGCAGCCTCGCCTCCCTTGCTCCCTGCTGCTGTACACAGTCCCCAGCCTGCCCTTTGCTCTCCACCCCACATTCTACTGTCACGGTCCTTTGTCAGGCGTGCCCTTCCTATCTGCCTCGTGTTTGTTTGTTCGCTCTTTCCCTTACTCATCCAGCAGATTTTTATTAAGTAGCTACTATGTGCCAGGCACTGTCTTAGGTGGTGGGGATATAGCAGTAAAGAAGATAAGCTTCCTGCTCACATGGAACCTAAGTCCAGCAGGGTGACAGACAAGGAAATAGTCAATCACAGTCTCACGATTAGTGCTGTGAAGGGGACACGCAGGCACTGAACCCACATTTTCTGAAATTCTGCCCACCCTTCAAGGCCAGTTTTTTAACTCATGCCGTAAAGCCTTTCCTGGTTCCCCAGCCAAGGTGCTTGCTCCCTTCTCTGCACCCTGAGCACTTAGTGCTTTACTTCATTTATTCATCTGTGAATGTTTAATGAGTGTTGATTCCATTCCAGGCTCTATGTATTCTGGGATGGCAGTGAGTAACACAGATAAGTTATGGAGCTGACAATTCCATGGGCGGTTGGAGAGGATACACATAAACTAACGAACTCATTCAGGGAGCAATGCCTTCTCTGAGGAAAAATAAACGTAGTAAGAGGGATAAGAAGTGCCAGGGAGAGAGAGTTGCTGTTTTGCACAGGCGGGTAGGGACGGCCTCTCTGAGGAGGTAACGTACCAACAGAACCTGAAAGAACTGAGGTGTGATGCTCGCATGGTGCGTTAGAGACGAGCCAGCGGGAGCATGTGACTGGAGTGCAGCACGCAAGTCCAAGGAGCTGAGGCCAGAGCAGTCATGGGGTGCAGACCATGAGGGCCTTAAGAAATGGGAACGATGGGGGTGTCTTGAGCAGAGGAGTGCCATGATCTGACTTTGTTTTAAAAGGCTTCCTCTGGCTGCTGCTGAACTGAGAACGGGCTGAAGAGAGGCCAAGATGGAAGCAGTCAGATCAGCAAGGAGGTTATTGCAGAAACTGAGAGGATGGGGATGGACCAGCTTGGTGGTGGGGACTGGCAAGAAGTGATCAGATTCTGGATATATTCCAAAGAGAGGGCCCGTAGCGTTGTCTCATGTAGTGGACCTGAGAAAAAGAAAGGAATACAAGATTACCTCCTCGTTTTTGGCCTGAACCAAATTAGAAGGATGGAGTTGCCATTTACTGAGTTATGTGGGAACTGGCTCAGAGAGGGGAATGAGAAGTTTGACTTGGGATGTGTTTGATTCCTATTAGACCTCCGAGTGAGATGTCAGGTGCACAGTCAGAAATAAGAATGAGGAGTTCAGGGGAGAGGTCTGGGCTGCAGATACGAATTTGGGAGTCATGAGCCTACGGATATATTTAAAGGCCCCAGGATGGGGTTAGATGCCCAAGGTTGTAGGGATAGAGAATGGAAAATGGTTCTGAGGCCTGAACCCTGGCGCATTTAAGATTTACAAGCCCAGGTTGTAAGGGTGGAATGGATGAAAGAGATGAGGAAGAGTGGCCAGTGAAGTGGGAAGAGCATTCGGAAGGAGTGGTGTCCAGAAGCAAGTGAGGAAACCGTTTAAGGAAGGAGGGGGCGGGTCAAAGCTGATAGATTGGGTAGATGAAGCATAAGAATCACCAGTGACTTTGGCAATGTGTGAGTCCTGGGTGACCTTGACAAGAGCCATTCTGGTGCAGCAGTGGGTACCAAAGCATGATTGAAGGAGAGAAAGTGAAGACAGTGAGTACAGACAACTCTTTCAAAGAATCTTTCTGTAAAGAAGAGAACAGAGAAATGGGGGCAGGAGCTAGAGGAGGATGTGGAGTCAAATGCAGTTCTTTTTAAAGAACTTTTTAAAGTACAGCAGGCTTTTATGCTTATGGGAATGATACAACAGAGAGGAAACGTTTCATGATGCAGAAGAGGGCAGAAATGACTATTGGAGAGATGTCCTTGACGAGACAAGGAGAGGGGATCAGTGCGGGCAGCTTTATTAGGTGTGTGGGCAGTTTATCCATAACCGTAGGGAAGGCAGAGTGTGTGCACAGAGGCAGGGCCATCCCTGCCTTGTGTGGGGATCCGTCTTACCTCCTCTACTGTACAGTAGGGTTCCTGAGAGCAAAGACCCTGGCTGTCAAGCTTCCATATCTTCATAACTCTTGCTTGGCAGTCAGCACAGACTTAATATATATATATTTGAGGGAATATATATCAAGTCTTTGATTTCTAATAAATATTGCCAATCAATTGGTGTGAACTTAAGAACTGAAGCAGAATTCATTGGTAAGGCTGTATGGGATTGACAAGTAGGAGTGCAGCTGTGCCCAGACAAGGAATGGAGCCAGGATTTGCAAGGATTTTGGAGGTCTCTCTGTCTCCTGTCTCTTATTCTATCCTGAACATCAACTTCATTTTTCCATCTTGCTGCAGACCAGCTTTGTCTGCTTCTCAGTCCATGTGGTAGAACATGGCTGTACCCCTTTGAAATTTTATCTCCAGACACAAGGGTTAACTGTTTCTAGGTCCTAGATCCCAAATCCTAAATCAAAGAATTGGATTAGCTTAACTGATTGGGTGTCAATTACTGGACCAATCAGCTATGTGGCCAGGGAGGCAGGGTCATGTGACTCTAACCATTGGAAGCTCCCCTTGTGGGTAGGGAAGTCCCTCTCCTTGAGGGATGGAAGTCCCCAGAGAGGAGAGGCTGGGAAGACACCTCAGTGGGTCTCAAGCAGTGAATGGGTAGGTAGGTAGGTGTGGATGGGCGGATAGATGGATGATGGATGATGGATGATGGATGGATGTTTTAGCTGTGCCATAAAACAGTACTAACAGCTTGGGATCCTGGAGTGAGAGAAGGAGGGCTCTTGGCAGTGCCATTGGTGTTGGGGTACTTGGGGGAGACTTCTGAGGATAGAGCTGTTACTAGAGTTGAGGATGTAGAACAGATCACTGAAGAAAGGAAGCTTATTACTACCAGCTAAGGCTTTCTAGAAACTCCTTGCTTCCTTTCTTACCAGGAAGCTAGGAAATATCTCCTCCATATTTGCCTTCCAGCTGCTGAAGGGGAACAGTTTTCAGCTTTGACAGGGCCTAACTTCTAAAAATAAGGGCGCTGTATGATAGCCCTGTTCCTCCAGCGAGCCCAGGCCAGGGGGGCCAGTCCAGTCTCTTCAGGTGGTCTGGAGAAGCCATGGCATCCTTTTCTCTCCTCCTACTATTTTGGAACTGGTCTTCCTGCAACCCAAGTCTCCTGCTTCCTTCTTAGGATACCCGGAGCCAGAGGTGACCTGGTACAAGGATGACACAGAGCTGGACCGTTACTGTGGCTTGCCAAAATACGAGATCACTCATCAGGGCAACCGCCACACACTGCAGCTCTACAGGTGAGGGAGAGGGGCCTGCTCTGCTCCCTTTGCCCTCCTGAGGGTCCCATGGCCCAAGCCTGCCCTCAGAAATGGAGTCAGCCGGATGAAGATGCCCAGGCAGGATCTCGGCATGGAGGGCAGGGTTCTGCTGCCGAGTCGAACCACCTGGTGAACCGTGTCTGCTCGCCAGTGTCTGGGATCTCCTAAGGCCGGGGTGGGATATTTCTGACAGCCAGAGAGCTGAGCGCAACCAGAGGAGGTCCTGACCCATAGAAACATTTTCCATGAGGTCAGCTGCCAAAAAAAGCTCCTGTGTCATCCTTAGTTCACAAGGGGCTGTGTGGGTCACCTGCCTCTGAAGGGAGCTCTCTTGGGCCCCAAGTCTAATCCCTCTGGAACAGCATGACCTTGGTCACCTCCCCCTTCTTGCCGGCCTCCGTTTCCTCGACTGTAATGGGGAGGGTTGGACGCGGTGAGGTCTGAGGTGGGGCGTGTCTCCCAGGGCAGGGCTTGCCAGGGGCAGGGCAGCGTGCTCAACTTCGAGAGGCTCTGGCTGCTGGGACTGGGGGCCTCTCGCCTTCCAGGAGGGGAGAGTTGGCATCTCATGCGTGCTCCTACCTCTAGGTGTCAAGAAGAAGATGCCGCCATTTACCAGGCCTCTGCCCGGAACCCCAAGGGCATTGTGTCCTGCTCTGGGGTCCTGGAGGTGGGCACCATGACTGAGTACAAGATCCACCAGCGCTGGTTCGCCAAGCTGAAGCGCAAGGCTGCAGCGAAGATGCGCGAGATAGAGCAGAGCTGGAAGCACGGGAAGGAGGCCGTGGGAGAGGCCGACACCCTGCGCAAGCTCAGCCCCGACCGCTTCCAGCGAAAGCGGCGGCTGAATGGTGCTGAGGTGCCAGTCCCCCCAGCCCCTACCAGGGAGGCTGAGGACGGGACCCTGGAGGCTTGGCAGGAAGGAGAGACTGAGCCTGGTCAGCACCCAGCTTTGGGCCTGATCAACAGTTTTGCTCCTGGAGAAGTGACCACCAATGGGGAGGCTGTCCCAGAGAATGGGGAAGACGGGGAGCACGGCCTGTTGACGTACATCTGTGAGGCCATGGAGCTGGGGCCTCAGAGAGCCCCCAAAAAGGAGTCTGGGGCCAAGAAGAAAAAGAAAGATGAGGACCCTAAGCAAGGGCCACGGAAGCCAGAGTTAGAAAAGGCAGCTCGAAGCCACCGTTCTTCTGAAAACTATATCCCCAGTTCAGACAAGCCTGATTCCTGTGGGACACAGGGGCCTATGGACACAGAGCAGGTTCAGACTCAGCCCAAAGGCAAGGCCGCACGGGGGCCTAGGTCCTCTGGAGTAGGTAGCATCAGGAAGCCAGCCTCTGCTGTGGCCACTCAAGACCAGGCCCAGAATGCCCCGGCCCCTGTCCCAGGCCCAGACCGCGAAATGTATTTCTCCCTGAAAGATTTGTATCTGGAGAGTGCCCGGGCCATCAGGCCCCAGGGCGGGGAGGAGCCCCAGACCCCAAGCAATAGGGCCCCTGGGGAGATGCCCTCAAGGAAGGTACCCAGCGAGGCTGGAGGTGAGAAGGGTCCTGCTACCCCTGGCCAGCCCATGCCCTCAGCACCCCAGCCGACTAGGCCTTTCAACAGGAAGAGATTTGCCCCTCCTAAGCCCAAAGGGGAGCCCACCACCAACAGCAAGCCCGACTCTTCCCAGAGTCAAGCTCCAGAACCTGGGGCACAGAGCTCAGGGAAGGCCCCGCCTCAGGCCTCTGCCGAAGTGCCCACACCCCCTGCCCGGCGGAGACACAGCACCCGGGACAGCCCCCTGCAGGGGCGAGTCAGCCACAGGACTCCAGGAGAGGTAAGTGAGGGTGTTGGGTGCCGGGAGGCCGCTCTGGGAAACTGACCTCATGGAAACTCTTGCTGCAACACCTCGGCAGCCAGAGAGCAGTGTGCTATTTATAGAAGGGGGTGGGGTGGGGATGGCGTGCCAGCCAGGAGCAGGGGACCACAGGCCTGGCCCTTGCCCCAGCCAATCTCCGTATGCCAGGTATGAGGGCAGCACAGCCTGCCTGTGCCCCTCTCTTCTGACGGCATGGGAGTTCATAGCCGAGGGGACTGTGCCCCAGAGGGAGGTGGAGGACGGCGATGCTCCCTGGGGAGGGAAGGGCCAGTGGGGAGTTTTCTGTGGGCTGTATTGAGTCAACAGTGTTTCACGGGGGACACTGGGGAGCAGGAGTGTGCACAGTACGCAGTGGGTCTCGACCCGGATGCTCATTAGAAGATTTTTAAGGTGCCAAATTTCTAGGAAATTCTGGTTTAATCTAGGTTTTTATCTAAAATTTTGGAGTCAGGTATACCTATGTGCAAATCTGACTATCCTTACCTGTGTGTGATCTAGGGCAAGTCTTAAAATCAGAATAACTACTACTACTACTAATAATAATAACACCTACTTCATCGGGCTGTTGTAAGAGTCCGAGTGCTTAGCACAGTGCCTGGTGTGTCAATAAATGGCAGTGCGTATAAGATATTACGTGGTGGGAGAGAGAGGCAAACTGTTTTACCTGGGAACAAGAGTGTCATCATCTTCTGGGATCATCAGCCAACAGAGAAAAGATGATGTTTTGCATGGAGACAGGGGTAAGGGCGTCCACTATTGGCAGAAAGAGGCAGATGGCTGACAGCATTAAGGAGTTTGATGGGGGGAGAAAGGGAGAGAGGAGCAGGATTGAGCAGAGTGACAGAGGGAAGGTTTGTCCCATTTGTCAATGTTTCGTGTTTCAAGGGGCAGAGGGCAGGCAGTGTTTACAGGAGTGTTGGGAGACAGAGTGTTTTATGGTGGGACAGGAAGAAGACAGTATTTCTGATGAGTGGCAGAAAGAAAAAGTGTTTCAGGAGTGGGCGTGGGGTCGATAAAATAGATGAGAGAGACTTAGACTAAGAAATTATTGATTGCTTATCTGAAATTCAAATTTAACTGGTGTCCTGTATTTCTTTTTGCTGAATCTGGCAACCCTAAGTGGAAACAACATTCTGACGGGAACTAAGATGAGACGGTTTCTTGGGATGGAGGAGGCGGGAACATGGGCCCCAGGAAACAGGCGGAGCAGCTGAAAGCAGTTTCACAGGATCGGGACAGAGGATGGAGGGCTCCTCGGGACAGCCGAGGGAAACTCATGAGGGACAAGCTGCTTCAGCACCTCATGAAGGACCGAGGGAAAAGGATGCTTCGTGGAGAGCAGGGAGGCCTGCCCTTCCCAGGGAGAGAACGTTCGTGGGGGAAGGAGGGGCCAGTTTCAAGGGTGGTCAGGGGACGCGGTTTCATTTTGGTGGGTGCTGAGGTTCATCTGTGGGGCAGAAGTTCAGAGGGCTTAGGAGAGGGCAAACCTCAGACCAGATGCTCTGGAATCGGTTCCTGACTCTCACCTGCTCACCGTTGGTCTCAGGAGATGTCGGAAGCTGGTGTGGTGAGTTCCTAGTGGCCCACACGGGGCTGCTCCATGTCCTGACAGCCATCCTTACTGTAGAGATGGCTCTCATGGTCCCCTGGGGAGCTCTTTTGGGAAGCGACCAGGCTGGCGGCCAAGTCTGAGAGTGAATCTGGCTTCTCGGCCCACAGCAGTGGGGAGCACCGCAGCCAGGACTGCTGCATCCTGCTGGCCAGGGCCCTGCTTGCCTTTCACAGGTGAGAGGAGGAGGCGTGAGGCTGTCGCGGTGGTTCCACTGTTCCCGCAGAAAGCGTGTGTGGCTTTCATTTTATTTTTTTATACTTTAAAAAATTGTGAAGTGTATCATACAGGTTAAAAATGCATTTAACATCTATGTGTATTTTGCAGCTATTGCTTTTTAGTGGCTGAATTTGATTGGTTTTTCATATTTTCATTCTACCAAATCTTTTATTAAAAAACTATTTTTCTGATTATGAGAGAAACACATGGTCGTAGTAGAAAATATGGGTGGAAACCCTAAAAATTCAAAGGAGAAAGTAAAAACTCACCTATAATTCTATCATCCAGAGACATCTTGGGGTATCTACCAATCATTTTATATATGTAATTTTACTATTTTTTAAATTTAATTTGTGCTGTTATTCTGATTCAGTTTTATATCTTGCTTTCTTTATTTTTCATTATTTCATGAGTATTTTCTTATGGTATTCCTAAAAGTTATCCGAAAAACTTCATTTTTAATGATTGTATAAGATGTCACAATCTGCATATTATTCCATAGTGTTTATGATTTCCTTCCCCATTCTAAAGTTAAATATTAATCTATATTTTAAAATAATTTTTGTTGTTTTAATTCATTCATTTGACTTTTAAATTAATCTGGAATTGATTTGGGTGTATAATGCAGCATCATACTACAGCTCAATTTTGGTTAATAAATAGGTAACTTCCCCCAATATCATTTGTGGAGAATTCAACCCTTACCTATTAGTTTATGATTCTTTCTTTCTATACCAATTTTTATACACACTAAAGCCTATCTTAGTTTCTGTCTATATGTCTATCATAATCCATTAATCTGTTTGTTGATTCTTACAACAGGATGATCTTGTTTTAATTATTATAGCTTTAACTTCTGTCAGAGCAACTCTCTTATACTTCTTTTAAAAATTTTCCTAGCTATTCTCTCTTCTTTATTCCTTTAGGAAAACTTCAGAATCCTTGTTTGAAATTCTCCCAACTGCTAGATACCGTTGTTTTCTTGCCTTGTATCTTTATATTCACCATTTTAAAAAACTACTTTTAAAAGACATGATGAGTTATTTTTAACAAGATCAAAAGGCTGTTAAATCCTTTCATGAAAAACTGAAGTCAGATTTGCATTTTGAATGTTCTTTTAGTAAAACTTGCTAGCTATATATTTTCAAACAGCTTTATTGAGGTAAATTTGCATACCACAACATTCCCTTATTTAAAGTGCATAATTCAACGTACACATTCAGAGTCGTGCAGCCATTACCACAGTCCAGTTGCAGAACATTCCCATCACCCTGAAAAGGTCCCTGTTCTCTTTTGCAGTTACTCCTTGTTCCCACCCTCAGACCCAAGCAACCTGCTTTCTGTTTCCAGACCATTGGTATTTTGATTGGGATTGCCTTAAGTATAAGACTAATTGGGACACATCAATATCTTAATATATAGCTTTCTCCTCTGGGAGCATGGTATTTATTTCCATGACTCAAACCTTCTTTCTTTCTTCTTTTTGAGTACTGTTGTTTTCTTCATGTGGGCCCAGCGAGTCTCTCGTTAGGGTTGGGTACTCTAAGGGTCTCTGCTTCTGGGATGGGATACTGCTGCTCCCCTCCTCTGTTTTGATTTCCCTTCCTGGGAATAAGGGCTATCTTTGGCAGTTCAGTTTAGGCTTCCATCCTGGATGAGGATGAGGAGCAGATGCTAGAATGGAGGCCTCTTGGGTTGTTAAGAATGTCCAGAGACCTTCCCCTGGAGCTCAGCCTTGCTGTTGAGACAGCTCTTCCCTGGCAGATGCAATCCTGCCTTTAAAGGTACTTGGTGAGTGGAAACTGGCTGTCAGTGCCCTCAAAGGCTGCTTTTTAGTGCCCTGCTGAGATCTTCTCTGAGACTGCCTCAGATCTCTGGAGCTGAGGTGCAGGAGCATGGGAACATGGCAGAACGCCCTATCTGCCCAAATCCTCGGAGGGGACAGTGTAGGTGTGAGAGAGCTCTGCTGAATGCCTTGAGACCTCAGAGTGTCTCTTCTTGAGAAACCCTGTCAGTCCTGAGGGTGATCATCCAAAGATGTGGAAACTCCCCTCTATAATAAGGGTTCTTTGGTTTTCAGAGAATACATGAAATGTAAGTATTTTCGGAGAGCTGTTGAAGGGAGGGCGCTTGAGGACAGACATGATCCTTGCCTTAAGGAATTAGCTAATGAATTGAGGGGCTAGACTTACACCAGACCCTAAGCACAGAGAGGATGTGATGAAGAGTTACTGCAGTGGGTTTCCAGGGAAGGAGAGTGGGGTGGTCTGCACTCACTAGGGAAGGTATCTGGAAAGAGACCAGACTGGTCGGCAGCATGCATAGGATTTATTAATGGAAATACCATAGTAGAAAAACATCACATAGAATTTTTTTAATATAAAAGAATGCCCGTAGTATCCCAAGATAGTAGGAAATTAGGGAGGTGAAGGAAAGGAAGGAAGACCTTCTGGGAAGGACAAACAGCATGGAGCAAAGGTAAGGTGGTGCGCTAGATGAGGAATGCAAAGCCTGTCTGTCCTGATCTTCATGCCTGGGTGCATTTAAGGCTCCTTAACGCTTTTCCTTCTCTTCTGTGTCTTGTGTTCTGCTTTGGTTTGTTTAACATTAACTGTAACATCATTGAGGCTTGGGGTGAAACAGAAAGGGGAGAGAGCTAACATTTATTGAATATCAGCTTCCGGTAGTGCTGGCTTAGATAGTTCAGACCAACTGTCTTACTGAGTAAAGCTGTGCAAAATATTAAAATGTCTACTTGAAGGCATTGGAAAGTTAACAAAGTGAAGAATTACTGGCCCGGGATCTGGGAAGCCATGGAAATCCAGAATGATGAGCCCAGCATTTGGCATAGCTTTCGTCCTGCAGTTGTTTGCTACTCCAGAGGAGGAGAATGAGCCACTCAGCAGAGTTTTAGACAGTCTCCTGGGACTAGGGAGACAAAAATTAGAGTCCATGATCTCAAGGGGGGTAGCCCTGGTAAACCCCCTGGTCTTTGGGTTGGGCCCCTGAAGGTTTGCACCCTAGGAGTAAGGGAATCAGAAGTAAATAACCCTTACAGGGATGGAGGCCTAACTCTGAGTTACCTGGTGACTAAGAAATATCTCAATCCTGAAGTTGGGTTAAGGTGATTCAAGATCCCTGGTGCCCTCAGGCACCTGGAAGAAGCAAACAAAAATCATCTGGAGAATGATAGCATCATTTTAAGCCTCAAATTATTCTTAAAAAGTGTTTAAAATATAATATTTGTCACTCAAATGAATATAAGCAGGCACACAAAGAGAAGAAAACATGAAAATGAACCAGCAAAAACAGCAGACAATATAAATGTGTTCACAGTGGGTTCCAACTTTTGGAATTATCAGACATGAACTATAAAACTAAAACTATACTTCCTATATTCAAAAAGGTAAAAAGACAAGACCGAAAATTTCAGCAGAGAACTAGAAACTATAAAATGTGGCAAAGACTTGAAAATGAACCAACCAGAAATCCAGAACCGAAAAATACAATAACTAACATCAAGTTAGTTATTATGGTAATGGCAGTTCCATTTCTGGATGAGATGGAGCAAACACACTCCACCCTGCGTATCCCATTGAATGCAGTGAAAAACTTGGGTGAGATGCATGGTGCAGCCATTTGATGACTTAGACAAGCAAAGAGTAACAGATAGACTGGGAAGAAGAGTAGGGTTCAAAGTACCACTGAACCAGCAGTGTTTACCTTTTAAAAAAAATCTTCTAGCACTCCCTGGCCTGGACTTAATGCAATCAGATACCCAGAAATAAGCATGAGCATGGACAGAGAGAGCTCCAGGAGAAGCCCTCTAGATCAGGCTTGAGAGTAGGAAAGGGCTTTCCTGGTAGTGACAGTAGTGCCAGCAGAGGCCACAGGTATCTGAAACTTTGAGGGGAGGGAATCTTCCCTCTATTCAGAGGAGCTGTGGTCCCAAGAGAGTGGGATGAAGCCCTTTTGCTTTTTTTTCTCTTTTGAGTCCCTTCCTTGGCCCAGGACACAGGTTTATGTGTGAAAGTATGTGACACTGAGGGGTAAAGGAAGCCCCAGCTATTGGCCAGAGGACTGAAACGGGGAGCCCTAGGGACCCAGAAAGTACAGGGGACATCATGGAGAGGGAGAATGTTGGGAAAATGACTTCACAAGCTGTTTATAAGTTCCTGAGCTTATTCCCAAGCTGTTCATGCGTGGATCTGGTTCTGAACAGCTTATCAAAAACAGCATATCAGACTTGCCATTGGGTGACACACCCACAGGACAGATCTAAATAGCACTGCAAAGGCTTTGAAAATGGAACCAACATTGAAACCACAACCTCAGAAGGCTGAATGGAACTTGCAGCCTAAACACAGCCAAGTGGATTGTCTTCTAAGACAAAAATAAAGAAAACAACATTCTCCATAGGATTTATACAAGAACCAGAGTCTCATAGTTTTCAGAATGTCCAGGATACAATAAAAATTATGTGGCACATGAAAAATCAAGAAAGTCTCAACTTGCATGGGAAAAGACAGTTAAAGAATGCTATTGTCAAGGTGGCAGAGATGTTGGAATTATCTGACCTTAAAGCAGCTACTGCAAAAATGTGACAACAAGTGAGGGTGAACACTCTGGAAATAAATGGAAAAATAGAAAGTCTCAGAAAAGAAATACAAGATATAAAGAACAATATGTTGATTTTAGAACTGAAAAACATAATAAAAGACTTGCTGGTTGGGCATAATAGTAGAATGAAGATGATCAGGAAAAGTCAGTGAACTTGAAGATAGATGAATAGAAATTATTTAGTTTGAATAAGGCAGAGGAAAAAAAGATAGGAAAAAGAAGTGAACAGAGCCTCAGGGACCTGTGGTGCCATATTGAAATGTCTAACATTTGTGTCATTGGAAACCCAGAAGGAGAGGAGAAAGGGTATAGTGCAGAAAAAAATATATGAAGAAATTATGGCTGAAAACTTCCCAAATTTGGCAAAAGACACAAATGTACAGATCCAAAAGTTTAGAAAACCCCAAATAAGGTATATCCACAGAATTTCATGCCAAGAAATATCATAATCACATTGCTGGAAACTAAAGACAACAAAAATATGTTGAAAGTAGTCAGAGAAAAACAATGAGTAATTTCTAGTGGAACAATGATTCAAATGACTGTAGATTTCTCATCAGAAACAATGGAGGTCAAAAGGAAGTGGAATAATATTTTTTAACTGCTGAAAGAAAAGACTTTTCAATCTATAATTCTACATTCAGCAAAAATATCTTTCAGTATAGAAGGTAGAATAAAAATACTCCCAGATAAAGGAAAACTAAGAGAATACATCGCTAGCAGATCTGTTCTAAAAGAATTGCTAAAGGAAGTTTTTCAGAAAGAAGGGAAATGATATCAGAAGGAAACCTTTAATATCAGGAATGAAGGAAGAGCAACAGAAATGGTAAATATCTGGGTAAACATAATAAATTATTCTTTTCCTCTTAAATTCTTTAAAATATGTTTGAAGGTTAAAAGTACAAATTATAACTCTGTCTGCTGGAGTTTTTAATGTATGTAAATGTAATATATAAGAAAACTACAGAGGTGGCCTGGTGGCACAGCAGTTAAGTTTGTGTGCTCCACTTTGGCAGCCTGGGGTTCACTGGTTCAGATCCCACGTGCAGACCTACACACCACTCATCAAGCCATGCTGGGGCAGTGTTCAACATAGAAAACAGAGGAAGATTGGCACAGATGTTAGTTCAGTGACAATCTTCCTCAAGCAAAAAGAGGAAGATTGGCAACAGATGTTAGCTCAGGGCCCATTTTTGTCACCGAAAAAAAGAAAACTACAACATAAAGGCAGAGAGGATATAGGGACCTATGTGGTGGTAGGTTTACTACATTTCTGTTGAACTGGTAAAATATTGATTCTAAGTAGACTGTGGGAAGTTCAGTATGTATATTGTAAGCCCCAGAGCAACAATTAAAATACTATGTAAACAAATATAGTAAAAATCACAAAATATAAATTAGAATACTAAAAAATGCTTAATTAACCTAAAGGAAGACAGGAAAGGGGAAACAGGAAGGCAAAATAGAGGGAACAAACAGAAAACAAATAAAATAATTGACCTAAATCCAAACATATAAGCAATTATATTAAATATAAGTGGTCTAAACACACCAACTAAAAGACAGAGATTGTGAGAATGGATCAAAAAACATTCCCAACTCTATGCTTTTTACAAGAAATTGACTTCAACTATAATGATATAGGTAGGTTAAAAGTAAAATAATGGAAAATATATAATAAGCAAACACTAATCAATTTAAAACTGGAGTCACCATATTAATATCAGACAAAGTAGACTCCAGAGCAAAGAAAATTACCAGGGAAAAATAACAAATTACATAATGATAAAAGGGTCAATTCAAGAAAACATAATTTAAAACATGTCTGCCCCTAACATCAGAGCTTCAAAATACATGAAGCAAAAAATTGGTAGAACTGAAAGAGGAACAGACAAATCAACAATTATAGTAGGAGACTTTAACACTCCTCTCTCAGTAATCAATTGAACTAGTAGATAAATAATCAAAGAAAAGAACTGAACAGTATTATCAACCAGCTGGACCTAATAGACACACAGAATATTCCATGTAACAAGAACAGAACACTCATTCTCTTCAAGTGCATGTAAAAATATTCACCAAAAGAGATCATATCCTGAGTCATAAAAAGCCTTAACAGATATAAAATAATTGAAATCATACAAAGTATGCACTCTGACCAAAATGGAATTGAACTAGAAATCAATGACAGAAAGATAATAGGAAAGTTTCTGAACAATTTTAAATTAAATGACATGCTTTTATGGATCAAAAAGGAAAGTCTTAAGGGCAACTGGAAAATATTTTGTACTGAATGAAAGTGAAAATACAACATATCAAAAGTTTGGATGCTCCTGAATCAATGCATTGAGAAAAATTTATAGCATTAAATGTTCATATCAGAAAAGAAGAAAGACCTGAAATAAATAATCTAAGTTCCCATGTTGGGAAACTAGAAAAAGGAAGAGCAAAATAAATCCAAAGCAAGAAGAAGGAAGGAAATAATAAAGGAAAGAGCAGAAAACAATGAAATTCGAAAATGGAAAACCTATGGAGAAAATAAATTAACCCTAAAAATGGTTATTTGATAAGATCAATGATATTGAGAGACTTCTAGCAAGACTCACAAAGAAAAAAAGGAGAGAAGACACAAATTACCAGTATTAAGAATGAAAAAAGGGCTTGATTGTGGTAATCATTTCACAATCTACAGGTGTGTCAAAACATCAGGTTGTACACCTTGAGTGTACGCCACTTTTGTTTGTCAATTATACCTCAATAAAGCTTTTTAAAAAAGAAAGAAAGTGGATATCACTAGAGACCCTGCAAGCTTTAAAAGGATGATAAAGGACCACTACGAAAAATTATACACAGAAATCCAACAACTTAGATGAAATAGACCAATTCTTTAAAAACCACAAACTACCGAAACTCATGCAAAAATGAAATAAGATGAATAACCCTCTGACCGTAACAGAAATTGAATTTGTAGTTAAAAATCTTTCAAAAAAGAAATCTTTAGGGCCAAATGGTTTCGCTGGCAATTCTACCAAGCATTTAAAGATGATGAAGCCTCAGTATTAGCCCTGGGTCTGGGTTTCAGGGGAAGGAGATTTTGACTTCTTGACACTGCTCTGCCCCTTCCCTGTTAAGCTCCTGGGTTTGTCCTCTGCCTCCCAAAACCAGCGCTCCGGGGCTATGCCCCGTTAGAAGGTTAAAGCCATGGTACTTGTCATTCACTAGTTCATTCCTGTGAGCCTCCCACGCGCTTGAGCCTGGGAAGGATGCAAAGGTGGACCAGCCTGGGTCCTTAATCTCTGAGAATTTGTGGGAAAGACAGGATGGCAAATTAAACCTACTCGTGTTCTCTGTAGTGAAAAAAAACTCACAGAGAACCAACTGGGTTCACCCCTGCTCACACAATTTTTATTTTTAAGAAATATATGACATTCCTTCTCGTATCTCCAGACAGTTCCAGATGTAGACAGACAGACACCCTCCCACCCCCCATAGTTTAGAGAGGTCACCCTTTGTAGGAGAGTACAGAAAGTATTCAATCAACCAATCACCATATGGTTCTTGCGCACCAACTCTAACCCTGGACCTGTGCTGGGCCCTGTTTGGAGAGGGAGCGTTCACAGATTAGCAGGTGACACATGCTTGCAACAAATAACTACCACACAGAATGAGGGTATAATGAGAGAAGTAGGTACAGTTGCCAGGGCTGCATAGGGTAGGAAGCCACTAACATTTTTTGGAGGTGGAGAAGGGGACTCAGAAGTCTTCAAAGAAGAGAAGAAACTTGAGTGGGGTCTTCAGGGTTGAGAAGGAGTCCTCTAGATGAGCAAGGAGAAGGCTGAGAATGTCCGGCAGAGGAAAAACACATACAACGTGGTTATAAAATAGCACAATAGTCACTACGGTAAGTTAGTGTTGTCGGGTGGAGGGACCCAAGAGATGACCCTGGAGAGATAGACCTGGGACCCTTGCTGAAGGATGGGCCTCACTGATCACACAAGGTTTTATTTACTTATTTATTTTCAATTTTAATTGAATTTTGTTAAGTATGCGTCATATGCACATGGTGTAAAATTTAAAAAGTATAAAAGGTATATAGAGGGGCTGGCCCCGTGACCGAGTGGTTAAGTTCGCGCGCTCCGCTGCAGGCGGCCCAGTGTTTCGTTGGTTCGAATCCTGGGCGCGGACATGGCACTGCTCATCAAATCACGCTGAGGCAGCGTCCCACATGCCACAACCAGAAGGACCCACAACGAAGAATATGCAACTATGTACCCGGGGGCTTTGGGGAGAAAAAGGAAAAAAGTAAAATCTTTAAAAGGTATATAGAGAATATTGTCTTCCTCAATTCGCCACCCCCACCACCCAGTTCCTCTTCCTGGGCAGCCTTCCAGAACTATTTTCTGTGTGTTTACAATATGTGTGTGTGTGTGCATGTGTGTGTGTGTGTGTGTATTTTCCACTCAAAGATTGCATACTGTATTATACCTTCTATCCACACCTTGCTTTTTCACTTGGATATTGATTTTATTTATTTGGAATATGGATGTACTGTAATTCATTGGATCAGTTCTGTGTTGATGGAATTTAGGTAATTTCTAGTCTTTTGCTATTGTGAACTATGCTGCAATGAATATCCTTGTATGTAAATCTATTTGCACATGAAAGTATATCTATAGGATAAATTCCCAGGAATGGAATTGTTGGGTCAAAGAGCATAAGTACTTTTAGTTTTAGTAGATAATGCTGAATTGCCATCCATGGAGGCTGTGCCGATGCCTGCTGCCCCGCACCCTGACTGACAGAGTGTTCTTGAACTTTCTGCTCTGTTAGGCTAGGGCTTTGGTTTTATCCCGTAAGTGATGATAAGCCACTGAGAGGTTTTTGAGCCCCGGAGTGTCACAATCAGATCTGTTTTGGAAAGATCACTTAGGCTGCCGTGAGGATAAGAGGTTAGCAGAGGCATGGAAACCAACTAGGAGGAGGATTTCCAGTAGTCCAGGCGAGACAGAGTCAGCATTGGCAGCTTGGTTTAGGTAGTCGGCAGTGGAGACAGAGGAGGGAATGGATATGAGATACTGAGGAAGTCGGTTCAGTGGGACTCAGGGACTGATCAGGCTGGGGAGACGGGGAGTGAAGATAGCTTTAGTCAGAAGTTCTGTTCTCATGAGTCTTGTGTGCAAAGTCAGCATTTTCTTTGTAAATTTATAGATCTCATATCCACATTAATATTTCCTAACCCTGGAATACCAGAGTTAAAAGAAAGTTCTAACATATTACTGAGTGCTGTTTGTCGGCTACAAGGAGTTTTTGTCTGTTAGTATCTTACTGGTTGTCAGAGAAGTTGGAGGAGCATTTTCGTTAAAATTCTTCCATCTGTCAGACTTATATTTGATGGCTCCTGATTATTCATCAAACTCTTATTGTTCCCATATTCATACTAGTCATTCAGAATTTCATACTCAGTAAAGTAACTGTAAATTCTATACTTAACTTAAAAACAGTTTAATTCTATCTATTTTAAAGTCTTTTATGATGTGATCTGTTTGGTTTTGTGTGTGGTTCTTCTGATACATAGTAATATTTGTATGTAGTAATTTATAATTTAAAACATATAATATCATTAATTATCTTTTCTTTTGTCAATGTCTTTTAATTTTTTATGCTGAGTGATGATAAAATATTTCCTCTTCCTCTCTACCAAAGTTTTATTTCTGAGTGAAATAAATGTTTGTACAATTAAATATCCTGTATTTCCATTAGCTGGTTTTTCAGCTTTGACTAATGTCTTTGGTTCCTGGCTCCTGTCGGTGATAGAGTCAAGGAATTTACTCCACTTGTCACATTCCTCTTCCCCTTTTGTACTAGTTCTACTGTTTCTGCCTCGTCAGGGCATAAAACATTGGCATTCTGACCTGCCCCTCTAAACTCCTGTGGTTTTAGTCTTGGTTCTACGGTTAAATCCATCTTCAGTGCTCACCATCAGTTCTTTTGCTGTGGTTCCCCTAATCACCTTTTGGTTGGCCAGTTTGTTCTCTGGTAGTTTCCTCAAGCAGGGCTCTTGAGAACAACATTCCTTAAGCCCTTGTATGTTCAAAAACAATTTTCTAAGCTTAGCAATTTTCGGGAGGTTTCTTCGGGAGTGTATTTTTGCTGGTGTTTGAGGAGATCTGCTCCACTGGGCTATTCCACTGCCCGCTCCCTGTCTCTGCTGGACGTCTCCCTTATGTGTCTTCTGCTTGATTTCTACCCACTCCGCCACGATCCTACAGCTTCATACGTGGAGTTTGAGGATTCGTCATCTTAGGATGAGCCCTTTTTCTAGGAGCTGTGATTTGCTGGCATATTCTGAGGCCTGCTGAGCAGTTTCACTGTTTTTTCCCCCAAACAGCTTTTGTTCCTCTTCAACCTCCCAGTGTTTCATCGATCTGCTTTTGGCAGCCCCTACCCATTTTTTTTTGAGACTGTAGGTTTTACTTGCCTCCAGTTTTATTAACAACAGTTTGCTTTGTTTGTCTCTTGTTTACTTTGTTGGTTTCGATTATATCCAGGAGGAAAAGAGGCAAATTTCTGTCTTATGCCACTATGTTTGACAGGAAGTCCTATAATTATATTTAAATGGGTTTCATTGTAGAATGACAGCAAAGAACGTGGGATTTAAAACCAGACACACCAGGCTTCTGAGCTCAACTCCACCACTTACTATCTGATAATGGACGAATCACACCCCTTCTTTGGCCATCAGTGTTCTTATCTCTTAACACGGAGATAACTCTCGTAACTATTTCATATTGTCATGAGGGGTAAGGGAGGTAATATATATATAATAAGTTGGGGCCTAGCATAGTGCTTTGCAAATAGTGGGTGTTTAAAAGGGTAATATTATTACGTTTCATTGATTTCCTGGCATAGGCACCATTCATAATTGCTTTAACCCTCTGTTTGGATAGCATTGTGTGATGCCTCACTCGACGTTAGCGGTGGGTGCTGCCATGGAGGTCGTTATCAGGAGACCCTTCAGCACTCTCCCATCTCACCCGTAATTCTATACGGGGCAGTTAGTGCCACAAGAGAGGCACAGATCGACTGCCCAGAAGCCCTGGGGAGAGAACACTGTCCTCTGAATGGCAGGGGTGAGGGTTGGGTTAACACATGAGCAGGGTCTTTCAGGAAAGGCGGGATTTCTTCAAGGAGAGCAGGAAGGGCCAGAGCTAGACCTGGATTCTGGATATTCCCTGGTCTAGATTCTGGGATCGGGGTTGGGGAGGGTGGGCAGGCTTGAGGCTTTGTCACATGTCCTTTGCTTTCTTACCCTTAGTCAGGCCTGAGGAGTCAGGTGGCAGCGTTCCCATCAGGGCCGTTCTGGATGAGGTCAGAGGAGGCTGGAATGCCAGATTGGAAAGAGATCCTAAGGCACCTGTAGCTAAGTTCTTGCTTTTGTCCGTGTGTTCTCAGGTCCTGGAGTCCCAGGCAACCATGGCTCCTACCACGTCAGCCAGCAACAGTGCAGATACAGTCTCTGCTGGTTGCAGCACCTCCAGAAGTCAGGGCGTCACTGAGCCCATGGATACAGAAACCCAGGAGGACAGGAGAATGTCTGCCGACAGGAAAACTGTAGGCAAGAAGAATACAGAGGCTGATGGGAAGATGCAGGTGGATGGGAGGACACAGGGAGACGGAACACAAACAACCCAGAGGACACAGGCAGAGAGGAAGACACAGGTGGACGTTGTGACACGAGAACGTGAGAGGCCAGAGTCAGACAGGAGTTCCTGGGTGGATGTGGTGGCACAGGGAAGGGTGGAGACACAGGTGGAAAGGATGCAGGCAGATGAGAGGACAGAGGAAGGTGGCAGGATACAGGAAGACAAGGGGGCACAGTCAGAGGGGAGCGTACCCACAGGCGTGAAAGGTTGGTCAGAGAAGCAGTCCAGAACCAGCCTCAGGCCCCAATTCAGAGCCCCTGAGCTCCCTTCAGAGGGTCCTAGGTCTCCTCAGATTATTGAATGTTTTGAGCAGACTCCAGAAGGAGACTTTGTCCCGGAAAAACCTGATTTCCTGCTCAGATCTGAGGAAGCAGCAATAAGAGGCTCTGGGAATCACGAGGAGACTGTGGTGGGCCCCCTGGCAGGAGGCCTCACACTCCGGGCACAGCTGACTCCTGAGGGTGCTTTGGAGCAGATGGGAGGAGAGAGATGTCAAGGGCTGGAGTGGTCAGGTCCAGTCAAGGACGAGCCGGAGAACGGCCTGTTCCAGTGCCCCAAGGAGGAGCAGCTGGGGGAAGTGCTGTCTGTGGATCTGGGGGGCTGTCCTCCAGCTGGCCTGAGCCCAGAGGTGTCCACTCTGCCCTCTCCTCCTGACACTGGCCTGACCAAAAGCTCAGAGGAGGGGCTGCCCAGCATCCCGACTTCTCAGCACCTGAGGGCGGCTGCCTTCCTGCCCTCTGGGGACCAGGACTTGCTGAGTTCTGCTCCCCCACTGCACCTGGGGCAGGGGGCCCCCACCCAGAGTCACTCACCAGAAGCCACGGCAGCCAGCAGTGAGGGGGCGTGCGCCAAGGCTCCAGATGTGGAAGGGAGGACCTCAGGCCCCCGGAGCTGTGACCCTGGCCTCATAGATTCCCTGAAGAACTACTTGCTTCTGCTGCTAAAGCTCTCCAGCACACAGACGAGTGGAGGGGGCACAGAGCCCCTTGGGGGAGCTGCCACTGGGGGTCTGGCGCCCTCCTCCACTCTGGTCCCCACGGTGGAAGTGGCCGGTCTGAGTCCCCGGACGTCGAGGCGCATCCTGGAGCGCGTGGAGAACAACCATCTGGTGCAGAGTGCGCAGACCCTGCTGCTGAGCCCCTGCACCTCCCGCCGCCTCACCGGCCTCCTAGACCGCGAGGTGCAGGCTGGCCGTCAGGCCCTGGCTGCCGCCCGGGGCCCTGGCCCCAGTCTCCTCACCGTCCCCTCCATCGTGGTAGGCGAGGAGGAGGGCCCTGGGCTGGCCTCAGAAGGATCCAGTGAGGGTGAGGGAGAGGCTTCTCTTGAGGGGCCTGGCCTTCTGGGAACCTCCCAAGAGAGCAGCATGGGTGGTTTGCTGGGGGAGGCGGGGAGGCAGGCAGCCTCCGGGCAGGGCCCTCTTTCAGCAGAGAGCAGAGCCCAGGAAGCCTTCCAGGAGGAGGAGGTCCCCGGGGAGGCTCTGACAAGTCTCCCCGCAGCCACCCCTGAGGAACTGGCTCTGGGGGCCCGGAGGAAGAGATTTCTCCCTAAGGTCAGAGCAGCAGGAGACGGGGAGGCAGCCAAGCCTGAAGAAAGGGAGAGCCCCACGGTTTCCCCCCGGGGGCCCAGGAAGGGCCTTGCACCTGGGTCCCCGGGGACTCCAGGGCGGGAGAAACGCTCCCCGACCCAGGGCAGAAAGGCAGGCCTGCTGGAGGTGCCGCGGGCAGAGGAGGAGCCGGCTGCAGCAGACCTGGGCTCCAGCCCCAAGGCCAGTGGTCCGGATGCAGAGCCGGCCCTGGATGAAGGCAAGCAAGATTCTCCGGCCAAGCAGAGGAAAGCCAAAGATCTGCTCAAAGGTGAGCGGTGGGGAGGGCTGCTCGGAAGAGGACTGTGCTGCAGCCGCTGGGGTAACGCAGGTCTGCAAGGCCTTCACAGAGTGCCTTCCAGAGGTGTTCTCAGGTCATGGTCGCACAGGCTTTGGAATCAGAAAGGCCTGGCTCTCGCCCTGGCTCTGCCACTTGGAGTTGGTAATAGTACCGACTTCGTAACATTGTGAGGGTTGAATGGGATAGAGTAAATCAAGTGCATAGCAAAGGGCCCGGTTTCGGTGGCATTGTCACTCTGTCCTCAGCATCACCACTGGAATCCCCTCTTTGCAGACTCTTCCCACGTGTGCAGAGAGGTAGGCGGAGGATTCAAAGGCAGACTCCCAGAGCGCGGCGGTGGGGGGTCCTACAATGAGCGAGTTCCTCTCAGCTGCTGTCTGTGTCCTTAGCTCGCTGAGGCTCTTTGGCCTGGGCATGGTACAGTAGTGGGTTCTTTCTAGCTAAGATGTGTGCTCTGGAGTCAGGACAAAAGCCGCAGAGATACAGGTGGCACGCAGCTGGGGGCCGTGAAGTAGTGGGTTTGTGTGGAGACTTGAATCCTGTTTTCTCTCCGCCTGTTCACCAAGGACACCCAGGGAAGCAAGGGTAGGGCCAGAGAGGGTGCAGGATGGAGGGGAAGTGGCTTGTCCCTCTTACCTGGGCCCCTGCTCCCAGCCCCACAGGTGATCCGGAAGATTCGGGTGGAGCAGTTTCCTGATGCCTCGGGCAGCCTGAAGCTCTGGTGCCAGTTTTTCAACATTCTTAGTGACTCAGTCTTGACATGGGCCAAGGATCAGCACCCAGTGGGCGAGGTGGGCAGGAGGTAAGCCAGCTGGACCCCACCTCTGCCTGGCCTGACTCCCTAATGACAGCCGTGATAACGTTGGCCATTGTCCAGCTGTGGATCTAGCGCCTCATTTAGTCCTCCCCGTAAGCCAAGAGGGAGAGTCTAGTATTCCCATAGTAGAGAGGGGAAAATTGAGGCTAAGAGGCATTAAGTCACTTGCCCAAAGTCACACAGCTAGTGAGTGTCTGGACGTAAACCAGACCTGTGTGGTCCAGGACCAGCTCTTGACCACGGCACCTCTCGCCACCTGCCCCCGAGCTCTCAGAGCCGGAGTTCACGGCAGCCTCTGAGAGCCGCGTCTGAGGAGCCTCAGGACCGCTGTCAGTCCCCGGGCTGTGCCATGGTGATGGCCCTCACAGGAGGGGTCTCCACTCTCTGCAGTGCAGGGGATGAGGGGCCGGCGGCCTTGGCCATCGTGCAGGCATCCCCCGTAGACTGTGGCATGTATCGATGCACCATCCACAACGAGCACGGCTCGGCCTCCACGGACTTCTGCCTCAGCCCCGAGGGTGAGTGTGTCCCCCCCAGTTCTCTGCCCCGCTTGGCTCCTGAGGGAGGGCAGTGCTCATCTTCGCAGAGATGGTGATCTCAGGGCAGGCCAGCCTGAGGGCAGCTGCTTTCTCTTCTTTTTCTCCACATAGTGCTGTCAGGATTCATCTCCAGAGAGGAAGGTGAAGGTACGGTGCCCCTCTGGGGGAGGGGCGGGTGGGCCTTTGTCCCTGCCTCTGCCCCCTGCAGGGAAGACCTTCTTGAAGGACTTGGAATCTGTTCCAGATGCTATGTTAACCCCCACATTCAGCTGCCCTTTGCTTCCTGGTTTAGGATACGGCTTGGGGAGGAGGCTGGAGGAGAACTGCTCTTTCAGAAGGTTGTGGGGGAAGAAGTGGCCAAGGGGCGCCATTCCACAGCGAGTTAATTCAGCCTTGTGCCCTTTGCCCGCGTCAGAGCCCCTGATCAAGGGCAGGACCCGCCACCAGGGCTCCTCTTATCCTGCCAGCTCCCTTCCAGAGTTTCTCCCATGGTCTGTGGACCCCTGTATTAGACTCATATGGGGAGCCTGCTAAAAATGTAGTTTCTTGGGCCCTACTACTGAAATCCTTGATCACCGTTACTGGGGAAGGACCTAGAAAAATGGCATTCTCAGTAGGCTCCCTGGAGATTGTGACATTCCCCAGTTTGATAAGCATTTTAAAGGCCCAAACATTTGAGGGTCTGTACTACTCCTGAGAGAGACACACAGAGGCTTTGGGCTATGGAGGCAACTGGTGATGGACGGACTTCTAGAACTTTGTCTGCCAACCAATGCATTAATTCCTTCCTTCCTTCACTCATTCAATCACTCATTCATTCAGCTAGTGCCTATTGTTCAGTTATCAAATCGAATTTAATCAATATCAAATATAACCTCACACCTAGAAAGTTAGTAATGGTTCTTTGATATCATCAGATTCCCCCACTTGCCCAATAAAGTGTTGGTTTATTCGAATTAGGAGGTGCTGATTGCTTTTGGCTGATATATTTCTTGCATCTCTCTAATAGAGAACACTTCTTCCTTGATTTGTTTTTCCTCCTTGTCATTTATGGGTTGAAATCACTTGTGTAGAATTTCTTACAGTCTAGGTTTTGTTGATTACGTCACCATTTAACATGTTCTTTCATTTATGTACTTCTAAACTGGTAGTCAGATCAAGAGGCTTAGTCAGATTCAGGTGCATTTTGTGGGGGGTGGCACAGGCAAGAATGCTTCACAGGCATGCTGTGTATTTCCTTTTGCATCCGATCTGGAGGTACATAATGTCTGATTGTTTTACTAATGTTAAGATTGATCACTGGATTCACTCAGGTGTTTTCTGTCTGATCCATCCCTTTTCAAAGCTGAAAAACTGTATCTGAGACAACCCTCGTCGTTTTCTAGGGGTTTTGGCAGTCCCTGATTATTGCCCAAATCCATTTTTTCATTAGGATTTGCAATATGGAGTATTTTAGTTCTATCGTGTCTTCTTCATTCATTAGTTTTTCTGTAAAGAAGAAATGGTTGTTTGGTTACCCTGAGTTGGTGCCCTAGCACCCTCCAAAGGTTACTGGTGAGGTTAGTGGGGGTTTTTTGGGGGGAGGGTGTTTGTCAATTACAATTATGAACATATGGGTTTTTGACATATTTGATACATTCATTGCATTGCAGAAATTATTCTTTTGTTGATAAGATTGTCTGATTTTGGCCAATGGAAGCTCCTTCAGAAGGTGGGCTCCTGTGTCCTTTTGACAAGCCTCTGGTCATTTTTGATAGCTTCTTCGCTTTCTGGTCTGACAAGATGTTTCCGGTCCGCCTGGTACACTTCCTGGCCTAGACCTGGAATCAAGCATTTCTCCAGGGAGCTCTGCTTCCTTTTAGTGGGAAATGGTATTTAGTGATCACAATTTGAGCATGAGCGATGCTCAGTGTTGCTGGATTAGTCCTGCAAACTTTTTGTTTCCGTCAAACATGTTGGTTGAGACGGAGTCATTTATTCATTTGATCAAAACAACTAATTCTAAAGCAGAGTGATTCTGGTATTTTGTATTGATTGCCACTTGCACAGAAATACCCTGCCTTCCACAGACACTGACTCAGTCCTTATGATGTGGTAGGCACACTGGAGCACTGTTAAACGACAGGGGTTGTATCAGACACAGTTTCTGCCCTGAGGAGCTCAGGATCTGGTAGGGGTATACACCCAAAGAGCATAATGGACAGAGTGGGTGCACCAGGGTGGTAGGGTGGGAGACGCTTCTGATCTTTTCCTACCCTACTGACCCCACATCAGTCAGGCCTCTAGTTTTCCACATTTTTCCTGTTCCCCTTCAGTTGGAGAAGAGATTGAGATGACCCCCATGGTGTTTGCTAAGGGTCTGGCTGACTCTGGCTGCTGGGGGGACAAGCTGTTTGGGCGCCTGGTGAGCGAGGAGCTACAAGGGGGTGGCTATGGTTTTGGCCTTCGGAAGGCCTCCCAGGCCAAGGTCATCTACGGGCTGGAACCCATCTTCGAGTCAGGCCGCACGTGTGTCATCAAGGTGTCCAGTCTGCTTATGTTTGGACCCAGCAGTGAGACTTCTCTCTTGGGCAGAAACTATGACGTCACCATTCAGGTACACATCCCATCCCCCTGCCCCATCCTTCTGCGCTCTCACCTTCTGCCCTTTCCCAGATTGGGTCCTGGTGGGAAGCCCGTTGTGGAGGCAGGAGCCATCTCAGTCTCAACCTTAGGAGGCTCCTGGGATGGACCTTGAGGAGAACCTGAGACGTGGCCCTGGCTATGTCTTCGGAGCCATGGTTTTTAAACTATATTTTTGCAGCAGAAACCTTTTCCTCCGCCCTCAAACATATAGTGCACAGAAGCTGTAAATGTGAGATAAAAGGGGAGTGACTGGGTGCGGTGGATGGTCTGTGCTCTGCCCATTCAGTGTCTTTCTTGCTCTGCACAGCATGGCCCCTGGGGCACTGCCACCTGTCGCTAGGGCTCACAGAACCACAGTTTGGAAACGACTTTGCAAACAAGTTCAGAGCCTCTTGTTTTACAAACCAGAAAAATGAAGTGCAGAGTAGGGAGCAAGGGAGGAGCGAACCCGACCTGCCTCGGGACTGGAGTGCCCCCTGTAGTCCTCTAGCGGATGGCCCTCCCACTTAGAGCCAGGCATGAAAGAGAACACGGGGGCTTCCTTGCTGATCAGATTTTGTTCTCTTTGATCCACAGGGGTGCAAGATCCAGAACATGAGTCGGGAGTACTGCAAAATCTTTGCGGCTGAAGCCCGGGCTGCACCAGGCTTTGGGGAAGTGCCTGAGTAAGTGCACAGGGAGGGGGACGTGTCCTGTGCAGACCTGTTGACTTGAGCTTCTGCAAAGAACAGTGATTTCATAGCCTCCCAGGGGCATCCTGATTATGGCCATGTGCAAATGGGCCCACAGCTAACCCAGTGCTCAGCTCAATGGCCCCGTAAAAATCTAGAAATAAAGACCACTGCCCATTTGGGAAAAGCCTCTGCTCTGGTCTTCAGTCTCCACGCACTCACTTTAATTCCCATCCCTTAGCCCAGTTTTTGGTGATGGCAGGGTTTAGGCACAGCGAATTCTGGGCCTCTCTGAAGGCGATGGAGTAGCCTAAGCTTCTAGGCAGACTGGTCCGTACTCGCCTGTGGTGGGCAGACAGAGTCAGTGCGGGTTTTTGTAGGAGTCAGTTATAAATGGTAATTGCTTCCGTTTTGAGACCTGAACTCTGACTCTTGAATATTGGGGTCTGGCTGGCCTTCAGCCACAGTCTGGTTGAATCCTCTCTAGAGGTGTTTCTTTTTGTTTGACACACACTGGTCTCGGTCCCTCACCCAAGCACAGGTTCCCCCTGGGGTCTAAGCACTGTGCAGTTCTAATTGCACTGACCTCAGAGGACGGACGGGACCCTGACGCCAATGGCCTCCGTTTCCTTTCTTGGACTCAGGGTGGAGCTCCCCTCTCCTGCTGCCTTTCAGTCTCGGGGCTGAGAATTCCATCCTTAGAAGGGCCCTCCTTTTAGACCCAAGAGTATAGAATTGAGACAGAGGGAGGCGCTTTCTGGGGCTATACTCCCTGCTCACTGCAGGCTGAAACTATGTTTAGGATCATCCCACTGTATCTGATCTATCGGCCTGCAAACAATATCCCGTATGCCACCCTGGAGGAGGACCTGGGCAAGCCCCTGGAATCTTACTGTTCCCGGGACTGGGGCTGTGCTGCGGGTCCAGCAGCACCTAGCAGCTCTGAGGCCATGCAGAAATGCCAGACCTTCCAGCACTGGCTGTATCTGTGGACAAACGGCAGCTTCCTTGTCACAGATTTGGCAGGTATGAGGGTCTGAGGGGGCGAGTGTGCATGGATGTGGGAGCACATGGAGGGGGCAGTGTCGTGGTGCTCGGTGACTAGTCTACAACACACTTTGTATTTCTTCTCCTTTGCTTTTCTCAGTAAACTTGTAAAGCAGGTTGTATGCAACCGTAACACATTCCAGGCCTCATGTAGCCTAGTCTGTAACTGCAGCTGCAGTTAAAGGGATGCACTCCAGGCTCCACTTGAAATTAAAAAGGAATTTATTTCAAAGAACATTACATGGGCTCTAATTCAAAACCCACAACCACCTTTTCAAAATCTCCCTTCCTCCCTTCCCTGCCACTTTGCTCTGGACTTTCTCACTCTCCACACTTTCCCAACTCTCATTTCCCTCCTAGCACACATGGCTTTATTGTCCTTTTCTCCCTCCCTCCCTGCCTGCCCCTCCATCTTTGTTAGCTTTTTATCATGTAAACCAACTTGCTCTCTGGCTTCTTTTTAGCTTTGTTGCTATTTCTCCCATTACTCAGATTCTCGCCAAGAAAGGAAGGCCAGCAAGCCTGAATCTTTCCTTCTTTGACCAGTCTTCTCCAGGCCCACTCTCTTGAACCAGAACTGGGCGGGGCAAGGAAGAGAGAAAATTTTCTCTACAGTGGGAGTAGAGGAATGCTGGGAATATCACACATCATTACGTCTTGTCCCTGTTGTAAATAAATGAGGAAATCAAGGGCCAGAGATAGAAAACTGGCTCAAATGTGCTTTCCATGGGGGCTAAACTGCCTAGTAAATGTTGTATATATAACTCCATCATTAAACCATTTATCGGTCACTCTATTTGTTAACTTGTAAATTTACCCTTACTAAATATTGGAAAGATAAAAAGGTGAATTAGGAATAGTCATTGTCCTCAAGAAGCTGTGATAGGTGTCCCAATTTCTACAGTGAGATGATGATAACTTGATATAGTAGAAGGACTTGGCAGTCAAAGCAATTCGATTTAAGTCTAGGTCTCATTGTTTTCTGGCTGGGTCTTGTTTTACAGAGAAGAAAACTGAAGCTCAGACAGGTTAGGTCATTTCGTCTCTCTGAGCTTCAGTTTCCTTTCCCTCCCTAGTAATAATAATATCTTCCTACCCATCTCTCAGACTTGTTATGAGGACGACATGAGACTGTATTTGTGAAAGCCTTCTGCAAACTAAAATTCTGTGCAAGTATAAAGGATCACCATTATTATAATGCAAAATGGAATGCGATACATGCTGAAAGAGAAAGGGCAAAGAAATTAATATTTGTTGCATAACTACTGTGTTTCAGACACTAAATGAGAGTCCTACACATACTGTGATCTTCCTAACACCCCTGCAAGGTGGGCAATATTATCCCTTTTCACAGTTGAAGATTAGAGATAGTGACTTGCCAAGATCACACTGTGGTCTCAGCCCTGTTAGTGAAGGGCACGTTCCTAGAACAATGTGACTGGACAGTCTGAAGATGGGGAAAGAGGGCCACAAGTCTAACGCTGCATGCAAGATGCTGGAATGGACTGGCCAGAGTGGAGAGACTTTTCCTGCATCACCGTTTTGCCTGGCTCTATCTTTCCAAAGCTGTCTTAACCTAGAAGACCACCTTGGCTTCCTGGAGTGCTTGCTTGCTGCCTTCATGAGTACACAGAAGCCAGTGTCATCCAGTGTTACATTTCTGCTGGTCCAGCCCTGATTTACCTTACCATTCCCACCTTCTCTCTCTTGCCCAGCTAGGCTAATCTGTTAAAAGGAAGGAGGAAGTTTTAGCTCAAAGCCAGAGGCCAGCCCAGTTTGTGAGCTAATCTCCTCCAGTAGAAGCAGGATTGCACAGCTGGAAGAGTTTTGGATCTGGGAGTAAGCAAAATTGAGCTTTTACTGACTTACAGTGGCCATTGCACACAGTCAGTGCTCAGGTATAAAATGAATGAATAAATGTGACTTTGCTCCAGTCACTTAACTCTGAGCCTATCTCCTTACTTGTAAAAATGGGAATGTTATTACTGCTAATGATACAGAGATACCCACACTGCCTGAGAGTCAGGCCAGTCGTGATGACCCAGTGAGAGGTACCTGTTGATGTGCCCTGAAACCTGGTAGGTTTCCATCTAAAGTGATACCCACCTGGGAGACATGGGGGCCCTAGCGCCAGCCCAGGCTGCCATCAACTCCCCACTTTCTCTCTTTTCAGGGGTTGACTGGAAGATGACTGATGTGCAGATAGCTACAAAACTGCGAGGGTGAGTGGTTCTCGGGGACAGAATGCCCTCAGAGAGTCTTCTCGGGGCATAAAATGTCAAAGTTCTGCTGGTCTCCATCCATGAGGTGCTGGACCTGTGGCCAAATGGTCCCAGTTGCACCCATGGCCATGTAGTAACAACCTAGGGGCCACTGACCCTCTGACCCCAGGTCTGGACCAGCAGCTATTGACGCCCACACACAGGATCACCTGCGATCCTGGGCACTCCATGCACCTGCTCCTCTTCCTTCTCACTTGAGAAAGCTCATCATGATGCAGATGAGCACGAGCCCTGTGACTACAGGGCTGACCTGGAGTCTGCTGTACTTTATATTAAAAAGGCAGATCATCCTCACACCAGTTAATGTCCCACTTGATGAATTCCATGAGCCAGGGTGTGATGAACCTGAGGTTAGAGTTGAAGTCTTTGGTGCCTCCACCTGAGGTAGTACCCAGGTAGACTCCCCAGCACCCCCAGGTAGGGTAGGATGGACCTTGGGCACAACACCCTGGCCATGGCCATCCCAAAGTCAGCCCCCAAGGACTCTCCCCTTGGGTGGGACTTTCACATGGCTCTTACTGTTTGACTGCAGATACCAAGGCCTCAAGGAGAGCTGCTTCCCTGCCCTGCTGGACCAGTTTGCCTCCTCCCACCAGTGCAACACCTTCTGTGAGATGCTGGGGCTAAAACCCCTCAAGGGCCCTGAGGCTGCCCATCCCCAAGCCAAGGCCAAAGGTTCCAAGAGTCCATCTGCCGGCAGGAAAGGCCCCCAGCTGAGTCCTCAGACCCAGAAGAAAGGCCCCCCCAGTCCCCAGGGCACCCGGAAGAGTGCCCCAAGCTCCAAGGCCACCCCTCAGGCCTCAGAGGCAGTTGCCACCCAATTATTGGGACCACCTCTCATCCAAGAGAGGGGCTCCAAGGCCCAGGGCATGCGGTAGCCCCCACCGGAGGCTGGGGGCCTCCACCCAGCAGCAGACCAACAAGGAAGCAGTTCGAACCGATGGAGACTTTCCCAATACAGAACTAACCGGAGAAGGCGCACTGAAGAGGTACTACTTGGGGGCCTCGCTGAGCAGCCTCTCCTCAGTCAGTCCTCGTCAGATGGCTTTGGTGTGTGGCAGACAGCCCAGTGGCCTCTCCTGGTGCCATCATCACCCAGGGCTCCCAGGCCCCACCTCCAAGTGCCTGGAGGCCTAGGCCCTCCTTGAAGTTTACACTCGCCACTGCTGGAGGCTCCCCTGAGTCCTCTGCATGAGTTCTGCACCCCAACCCCTTGCCCCAGCCTGACCCTGCCGTGAACGTTGTCCTCGGGGGGCCTGCAGGCCAGCAGTTACCCTCTTCCCTCTGCTTGGCCCTGATGTCTCCCTGTCCTCAGGGCTCCAGACCTCCTCTGCTGTGTCTGGCCTGCTGACTCTCAGGGTGTCTTCTCTTCCAGCTACTCTGCCTCATTCATCCCAGCTTACCCTACCACTAATCTGCCCCTCAGCCCACATGTGTCCCGGGGCCCTTCCAGAGCCTGTCCTGTCCTTGTGCAGTGGTCTTTGGTGACGTGTGTTCATGCTCTTCCTCCCCTCATCACTCAGGCACTCACTCACCTGCTTCCCATGCTCCCTTGCACCCCGTCCCCTACCTCCACCCCCCCATCCCTGGCTTTAGCCCAACCGCAGCCTGCTGCCTGACCTTCACAGACTCTCTGCTTGTCCCCTCGCCCAAGGGCTTCCCTACTGACTCTGCACCCTACCCACCATACCCAGGTGAGGAGCAGACCCTCTGTCCTCTCTGTCCGCCCTAGTACATTCTTCCACTACTTCTCCCAGGCCCTCTGCCCATGAGATGAGAGCTGGCATGAGGGTTGTGTCAGCAGATATGGTCAGAGGGAAGCTGTTGACTTTGAGGGACCTTGTGCTCCATACTGGAAGGAGGTAGGGTCACAGTGAATTTCACATCCCCCCTTGACCAGGGATGGAGGGCTGTGGCTCTTCTCTATGGGAGAGTATGCATGGGAGTTCTAGGAAGGATGCCATCTATCCACACACTGGGGCGGAGGGGTATCTGTGCCTGGGAATTAGGACCCTGCCTTCAACCATTAGCTCTTGATCCTGAGGCTCCAGCTCTGGGGCCTCATATATGGGCTCCCAAGGAATTGCTGTGCTTGGCCTAGCACCCTGGGTCCTTCCTGAGAGCCCCTCCTTGAGGCCTGGGATGTGTGGGTCTGGAGCTGGCCTGCTCCCCCTTGGAATGCAATAAAGGCAGCAACTGTGTATCCTGCTCGCCCTCATCTGGTGTGGTTGTAGGTATATGGGGTCAGGGTCCCCTCTCTCCAGGCAGGTTCTCTGAGGGTGTCCTACAGTCCCTGGGCCCACTGGAAAAATGAATCCGTGTTTTGGTTCCTGGATCAGCATTCAGTCTCAGCTTTCTGTGGCCACAGCCAGACAGTCTGTGCTTCTTGTACAGCTGGGCTGATGGCTTTTACCCCTTAGCAGTGTATCTGGGGGACCTGGGCCTTTGGAATTTCTCCTTCATTTGGAAGAGGAATGCAAAGGAAGGAACCCAGGAAGGAAGAGCAGAGCTGGGGGCTGGCTCTGCTCCCTCCACTGTAGCAAGACCAGCCCAGGGGACAACCAGCGTCTGCCTCTCAGCTACTCCCTGACCGTTTCCTGCTTCCCAAGCTACAGAGAGACTTCTCATTCCCACCCCACCCCACCACCAGGCCTTTCTTTGCCTGACATTCGCCCTCTCCATTTTGACATTTCTGATTTCTCTACCTCCTCTTGTGCTCAGGTGACTCTCCACTTTTTCCTCTTGCCCCAGTGTGCCCCCAGCTCTCCCAGCCTGCATATCCAGATTGCTTTGGTGAGCGGAGAGCTGGAATATTGTTCATTCATTTGGTCATTCATCCATTCATTCAGCAGACATATAATGAGCATCTACTTTATGCCAGACCCTAAGCTGACAGCTATTGGGAGGCAAAGATGTTTGAGGTGGTCTCAAAAGAGACTCTTTCCATTGGGTTTCTTAGGTTTTGAGCAACAGAAATGGACTTGGACCAACTTAAGCAAGGAGAAAAGGTTCATAGGAAGGATGTTGGAGTAGCTCACAGAACCAAAGGAATAGCTGAACAATTGCTGTTGAGATGGGTGGGAGCCAGGGCAGCTCCAGAACTTGCCTCCCAGAAGCTGCTGCTGTTGGCAGATCAACATCAACCAGCTATTGATTCCAGTGGGTCTCCCTCCGCTCCAGATTCAAATTCCTGTCCTGGAGCTCAGGGCATCACGGAGTAGGAGAGATGCATTTTTCCAAAGAATGGGAAGAATAGTGGAGGATGGGAGGGTAGAAAGGGCTTGGTAGGCAACAACAAAAGATACCCTCACACACACACACACACACACACTCTGTTCTTCCCATCTGATGTATTATGACTCTCCCACATACAACCAAAAGCAAATTCCTCTCTGCTTGGGGAGATCTTTCAAGGTCACATCCCATGACTAAGCCCAGGGGTAACCAGGGCTACCCTTCTCTGAAGTCCAGTGTCACTAATGATACTCTTCCCTCTTTTATCACAATCCTGTTTTGAAATTCTGCAACCTGTGCATTAACTGGTAAAATTAACTATATTCAGCCAAAGTTATATAACCCAGCAAGAAAGGAAGTGTGGGTAAAGGCTATAGTCCATTTTTATAACTGGTCATGAAAACTAGTGTTTATGACTAGGGATTTTTTGCCTGTTGGCGTGTTCCAAACCTTCACTTCCAAAGACCAGCTCCTTAGTGGTCCTTCCTGTGTGGCAGGCATTTACCACTGGACATGACAGTACCAGGAAGCACTCTAGGAGTCCCCCACGTCCATCTGTAGTCCTGACCCCCTTTTACGTAGCAGCAATCATGTTTTCCCTTGATATGGTTAGTCGTCCTAGCTACTCCCATAACGACTTGTTATGTGTCACTCAGAGGTATAAGGAGCCTGAAATGGCTGGGTGCCTCAGCTTCCAAGTCACTTGAATCATTACTGTGACTTTTTGAGGATGTGTTTCCTTGGGGACTAAAACCTCTGTACTAGCCTGGTCCCAAACATCAGGCATGAAAAAGCATTGAGACGTAGTGATAACACGCCCCTCTCCACCCTACTTCCTAGCCTGCAGGAGAAATTGCACCATGAATTGGTTGCCAGTTCAGAGCTTATGCGGTATCCTGTGGGGCCCAATCCAACTTTGCAAGGTATTGTTTCTGGTGCTGTAGATGAGTTTTCAACAAACCATTCACCATACTATCAAGCTAACAGCTTCTAGACTGTGGGGATCCTGACAAGATGAGTTAATGCCATAGGCATCAACCCATTACTTTACTTTTGCTGTAAAGTGTGTTCTTTGGTTGAATGCAGTATGTGCGGATACCACAATGATGTTTACAGCACTTGGTAATTCCATGGATATTGATGGTGGGAGAGGTATGAGGGGTAAGGAAAGCAAATCCAAATTCAGAAGAGGGGCCCATAATTGTCAAGATGAATTCCTGCCCTCTTAAAGTCATAGGTATAGATTGAGGAGAGCTCAGCAGTAGGGCAGGAGGAGGCATCGTAGACGAGGGAGTAAGCAACCCACATGCACGGCTTGCCTGTGCCTTCAGAGTCCTATCCTGGAGCCTGCACCTAATGATGGAGTGCTTCTGGCTGTGCCTGACTATGGCTGGGTGGATCAGATAATCCCAGTTCACAAGGGGCTGTATGGCCACCTGGCATGCTGTAGCCAAGCATTTAGGCTCCCCTAGAGCTCAGTGGTAAGCCAGAAGGCAATGTCTCAAGAGGATAATTGTTATTTCTTGGCCAGAGCATTACTTGGTTCCAAACCCTGGGTTCCCCAGCCATATTTTTTTTAATCAAGACTTACCACAAGCTCCATAAAGCATTCTGCTCTGCCACAGTCTCCATATGGGTCCCCAGTAAGGCACAGACAGATACTTTAAGTGCCTTTGGATCTGCCAGGTCATATGGCCTGGTGGCAGAATCATTTGTACTAAAGACTTTCCAGGCTGGAGAGCCTTCACTTGATCAAGGCCCAACCCAAAGCTGGTGGCCTTCTAGGTCAGTTAGTAAATGGGTTGGAGCAAGATGCCCCAAAGGGACATTTTTGCCCGGAATTGGGCCTTGGTGGGATCAAACTGCAGAAAAGTTTTCTACATTATGGAGGAAATATTTTTACCTCAATAGACCCCTTGACCCCCAGGAACTTCATCAAGGGAGCAGACCTTTGCATTTATCTTCCACCTCTGACTTACATATATCTTACCAAGGAATCTCGGGAAACTGCTGATCAGCAGGATGCCATCGGTGTGATGGAACATTGTGGTGGTGGAGTCGAGGTCCCTGTGAGCCAGGTTGTGGCACAGAGCTAAACAGCAAAGATAGATCTTTAAGCCAGGACAGCAATGGAGTCCTGTTGCCCTGCCAGGGGAAGACGAATTGCTTCTGGTGTTCTTTGTTCATCAAAATGGAGGAAAACATGAATTCACTAGATCAAAAGATTCACACCAAATGCCAGGAGCTGGAGAAATGTGCTTTAGCGAGAAGTCCTTCTCTGGAACAGCACCTGTAATTGGAGTCATCCCTTTTTAAAGTCGTCAACAATCCGAGGACCTCCTGGCGTTTCACACTGGCTGAGCTGAGCTGTGGTAGGAATCACTATGACTTCACTCTCAAGTCTTGAGTAGTAACACTCATTTCTATACTTCCCCCGGGAATGCGGCATTACTTTTGATTGGTCATTTTGGTAGGGAGAGGAAATTCTAATAGCTTTTGCTTGTCCTATCCTGCTATGGTCACTCTTACCCCCAAATCAGAGAGGGGGTTATACCTGATTCCGAATATATCCATTTCAGCTATACAGTCAAAGTAACCCTTAGTTGGCTTTGAGATTCTCCTGGGTCTACTGTGGTGTAAAATTTGGTCTGTCATCCCCATTAATTTGCAGACCACTTGCTTTTCTATGTACTGTCCCCAGAAATTGGACTTAGATTGGAGCCAGTATCCTACAGAACCCCTCTCCCCAAATATGGTTATTTTCCCTGCCCTTCTATAGTTCCCAGATAAATGGACACACATCCCTTTGGGAAAAGCTGCAAGAGAAGTTCAAAATATGCATCTAAGTGTTAAAATAAGGTTTCCCTTCAAAGATATTTGACTTCCCTCCATTGAAGGTCTGGAAATTAAGTGGCAGATTTTTGACTCTACCTTGGCAGCTTGAGACAGACCTGTTTGCCCAACCAGAAGTCTTTAGTTATGGTAATAACCAGGTAATATCTTAAGGACTGTCTGGTCTTCTTCATCCCTGGGACCCAAAGATTGATTAACCACAGCTAGAGGTCCGGTTTCCATGCCCACATCCATTAGGATGATGACTCTACCTTGTCCTTCTATCTATCTCTGCTGCTGATATCAGGGGGCTCATTTTCATAGCAGCTCTTCCAACCAGCATTCCAGGCCAAGAGAAGAAAGCCAGCAGAGTCTCATCAATTTATTTCTCATGGCAAGGAGCGAGACCATCTTCTGGGTCCCGTCAGAGGACAAGTGAGAGGGTGAATGGGCTGGATGCATGCCAGGGACCCAATAAAGCATTCTTATCTCCTGAAATCTGTGAGTTCCTGCCTTTCTTGGATTTTTGGTCTTTTGATATAATTTAGTATGGGTGAACATTTGATGCAGATTTGTATTATCCAAACCCCCCAAAAATGGTAAGAACTGTATCTGGCTGTTTGAGCTTCTACATCGAATGTGGAATCTCTGGTAAGTGAACCTGTCAATAAATATAACCTGAACCAAAATTATGTTTTGCTATCTTGGCCAAACAGCCTTAAAAATGTTTCCTTAAATTTTCCCTATATTTTTTGACAATGTATATTAGCTAGTTCATACAGTTTCTTTTGAGTATAACGCTTGTTTTTCCTGACCTCGTTCTTCCTCTCATCCCTCGGGCTGTGTTGAGTGTGAATTCTGGTTACTGGCAGATCAACAGTGTAGTGTGGGGCAGGGTCTGGGTCTCAATTTTGTAACTTGATGTTGTCAGTACCCATGAGCTGATCAAACTCAGGGAGCTGTCTCACTCATTAAACTTACGAAAAAATGGAATTTGCACGCCAAAAACACACCTTGCTAATTTTTAAGGAGAAATTGAACCATTCGGGAGATTGGACACTTGTGTTTATCTGACAAGTAAATTCTTCCCTTCTTCTGAAAGGAAAAATTCAAGGGAAGCCCAATTATCAGAAGGTTGTTTGGCAAGCTTAGGACAAGTCAGACAAAGCTCAGTTCAACTCTAGCTTTACTGGCCATGTGAAGTTGAGCTTGTTACTTGACCTCTCTGAACTCAGATGCCTCATCTTTTTTTTTTTTTTAAAGATTTTATTTTTTCCTTTTTCTCCCCAAAGCCCCTCCGGTACATAGTTGTATATTCTTCGTTGTGGGTCCTTCTAGTTGTGGTATGTGGGACGCTGCCTCAGCGTGGTTTGATGAGCGGTGCCATGTCCGCACCCAGGATTCGAACCAACGAAACACTGGGTCGCCTGCAGCAGAGCGCGCGAACTCAACCACTCGGCCACGGGGCCAGCCCCTCAGATGCCTCATCTTTTTAAAAATCCTTTTACTAATACTTATGGACTGCCTATCACATGTGGTAATTCTGTGTCCTGGGAACTAATAGTGAACAAAACACACATAGACTCCTCCCTCTGGAGCTTAAGATCTAGCAGGGGAGACACACATTAAACAAGCACAACAAGAAATGTAAAAAGGCAAGTATTTAAGTATTAAGTGCTACAAAGCAGAAGACTAGGAGAGAACACCAGCTGGGTGTGGGACCTAAATTAGATTGGGGGTCTTTGGAGCCAACCTGAGGGCATGATATTTGAGCTGAGATCTGAAGGATATCCATCAAAGGAAGGGGAAGAGGAAGAGCGTACCAGACAGAGGAAACGACTTGTGCAAGGTTCTGAGTCAGGTTATGGTAGAGGGACAGAATGAAAGTTGGTGTGGCTGGTGCATGGTAAACAGGAGGACCACAGAATTGCAATATGTGGTTCAGAGAGAGGTGGGGCCAGGTTGAGGGAGGAGACTTGCATTGAACCCTAAGAGCAGTAGTGCATCAGTTAGGATCAGCTACAACTGGAAATGGTAGAGAAGCACGCAAGTGACAACGGTCTTAAGCAAGACAAAGTTATTTCTTCCTTAGGAAGAGGTCTGTAGGCAATAGGAGATCTGGACATGGTCCACCTAGGGCTGGCATGGCAGCCTCATTGAAATTGAGTTTCCCCCAGCTCTCTGCTCTACCCTCCCGACCCAAGTTGGAGTAATAATTGATCCCAAGTACAGTGTCATAAGTAGAACTAAAATAATGATGCAATTGTCAAACACTGGAGAACTGAATCTTTGTAGTATATGGTAGAGTCAATAGATAATGTCTAAAACAAAATAAAAAATAGTATCTATATTTATATTTTTATCAATCATCTATCCACCCACCCACCCACCCATACATCCATCCATCTATCATTCATCTATTTTGTTTACAGAGGTTACTACCAGCAGTGAAAAAACAAGAACAATTTGTTTGCACTTGTGTTGGGCGAGAGTTGGGGGTGAGGTGGGGCCACTCTCTGGTTTTCCAGGCTCTGGTCTTCCTGAGACTGCCCAGTGGTAAGCTTCCTTTAAATTTCCTTTGTCAGTCACTTATTTGGATCTTACTTGAAACAGAAGGGCCTACAGAGGGACCCCAACTCCCTCTGCTTCAGGAACTGTCTTTCAGAAATTGGATCGTATCCTATTCAACCAGGCAAATTTGAGCTCCACTGTTAAATTGCAATGGCAAATATGAGATTGAGGGAACTGAGTGAGACAGGAGTATCTGTCATCAGGATGCTGTGGTCGTATGGCTGGAACTAGCTCTTTTTAGGAGGCATTCCCCACTGACACTCAGAGGTCCTAGAACTCAGGAGGCACTGTCCTCTGACCTCAGAACTGATATGGTTCAGAGATGGCTCTTTCCTATTATTTCAAAGGGCATCGAGGAGTAGCGGCTACTAAACACTCAGCCTTAGGGGACACACCACACATGAGGATGAAGGATCCTCATCCCGGCACTTGCGGCATGTACTTGGGTGGTAGAGTTACAACAGGACGTGATTATATGGATTCCTGGGCTGAGGTCATGGTCCAGTCAACTGCTCTGGCCACTGGCTTTTTAATGATTTGAATAGGTGCATCTAGGCCCAGGATGGGATGAGTCCCTATGGATTCAACCAGCTTACAACTCTGACCAAATTAAAAACCCTGGTTTCACACTAAACCCCTTTAGTGCCACCAAACTCCTGTGAGAATTCTCATTGGAACAAGGCTGTGGACAAAGGCAGGGTCTCTCTGAGACCTCTCTGAGGCAGGCAGAACGCCTGTGGGGAAGAAACTCTGCCTTGGCATGAGCCCGTGCCCGGGGTAGGCCACAGCAGCCTGCACCCTGATTCCAGCAGCCTGGGAGTATGGGGTGCCAACAGAACCACTGGTTCTCACCCATGGTCATTACTGCTGGTGCCCTGCCCAGACACCCTTTCCTGTGAGGACCCATCTCCCAGGGGTTGTGAGTTAGTTAGCTCACAGCTGCCCCTTGTCTGAAGAATTGTCTGATCAAATGGAAGCCACCTCACCTGGGAAGCAACACCCCCTCCCAAACCCTTCCCCAATCCTCAGCCCATGATCTATTGGCCTGGCCTGGCCTCAAGGTGGGGCTAACCTGTGGGAGAGTTTGTGTTGCAGAATTTCCCTGTGGGATCAAACAAAAGCCAGACTCTAGCCAAGACCGTGCTCTTGCTTCTTACCCCTGCCCTATTCTGCATCCTTTACTCCCCTTCTGCCAAGAGCACCCCCACCCACCCAGTGAATCTCTCCAACAAGAATTTCCATCTTGGGCTAAGGAATCCGCGTAAGATGCGTCAGGCGTCCTGCTGTGTAGACTTGGTCATTGGTAGAGAAATTCCATCAGAGCTCTTCTTTTCCACCGAGGCAAAATGTATGTTCTCAGAGCATTTGGAGTCGGATTATTCAGGTTATGTGGCTGATTGCCCAGTAAATCAGCCCCTGCAGAATTTGTACTGAGTCCTACTGAGGAAGGCACTGAGGGACTTAGTGTCCCTGGTTTCATGGCATCTGACCAGAGAGTACAATGCACAGCCATCAGGTCTAGGTGTGGGCCCAGAATCCATCATGCCTGCCAGCAGCAGGTGAGGTGGAAACATGGGGGGACACCACAAGTGCCAGCTGAGATCTCCCGAGTGTGAACAGTCTCGACCTCATGGGTTCTTGTGAGGGTTAGTTGACACAGAGTAGGTAGAGCTCTGAGCACCGCCTGGCACATGCCAAGCTCTCAGGCGTGAGGCTCTTGGCTGGTGCCATTGCTGTCACCATCTCCTGCAACCACAGGATCCAACTCAGGGCCCGCTCACACACTGCTCTTCTCCAGGCTAGGAGACCCTGACGTTTCTCCCTTCCCTCAAGATGGGGTGGCTAACAAAGATCTCTGCCCCTACCTGTGAAAACCGTCTTCCAGCTCTTGTCCTGTGGGAAACAGCGCTGCTCCTGACCCACGAGCTGGCCCTTGTTTAGCTCCTGTGACATGTCCTGTGACAAACCCCCATGGTACTGAAGGGAATTGGACACAACCTTTGGAATAACGAAACTTGCTTCGACAGGCATAGTGAAGTGGAAAGCAGTGTTTTACAATGAGTCATGGTGTCTAACTGGCGGGTCCACACAGGAAGAACCGTTGGGACTAGTCAGAGATGAGGCCGTGCCTTTCTTTCTACAGCACGACATTATCAGGGCAATTCTGCCTGGGCGGAGGGAGGCAAGATGTGCCTGGAAAGTCTCAGTGTCTAGATGTGACATTCAGAGGTGTCCATTTTTGTTCTTCCTAACGATGGTGTTTAACATGTGACGGCCCTCTTGTCAGCACCTTCCCTGTGGACACTCCTGGTCTGTGGTAGGTTCATTTTGCTGGCTCCTCCCAGGAGACCTAAAGTCCACTTCATGGAAACTTCTGTGAAAACGTCTGGCTTTGCTCTAAGGCTTAGTGGGTGCCCATCAGACCACTTCTCTGACAGGGGAGAAGATGAAACAATCAAGGAACTATTTTTGCCTATATGATTAACCAGCTTATCACCTGTGACTCAGAGTCAGGCTCTGGGCCAACAAGGCAATGGAGATCCAAATGAATAGTCCCCCTGGCGCCTGCCAATGGCTGGAGGGAAATGGTGCACCTCAGAAGGAGGATATAGCCTTTGGTATAAAACCCACAAAAGCCAGGGATATCATCCTTCAACCTAACAAGAGGACATGAATTCAGACCTGCCTTGGTTTGCAGAACATCTTAATCTGGATCAAAGGGAAAAGGCGACATCTCAATCTGTCATTATATAAAAAGCCAATATGAGATGGAGAGGCAAGAGGGGTGGGGGGGTAAAACAACAATAACCAGGGACATACCTCACAAAGTAGCAACCAGTTAAATATTCAGAAACAGTGATCTCTTAGCTGCCTGGTGGCCTTGAGCCCTCACAGATGTGGGACCAGGCATCCTCATCTTACCATTCTTTATTGTCACTGAGATAAATGAGCCACAGACCCAGTCTTTCATCTTGCTTTGGATGATGGCTGTTTGTGCCCATCTGTTCCCAATGACTAGAAAAGGTCAAGGTGTGGACTGTACCAGGGGATGCCAAGCGGGCTGGGGTGGGGGTTTCAGCCTTTGGGGGATTGGAGCTCTTCTTTCCCCCGTGAACACCTGGACTTGCTATACAGTTGCTAGAGGAGCATTGTGCTTGAAGTCTTGGGAGAGCTCATTTCCACAGAAAATTACAAGTAAGCAATGTAAAAGTCCAAGATATTTCTTCAGTTTTTGCATTTTGCTCTGCATTGTCAGAATTTGTGCATGCTTTGGAGCCAGCCCTGATGGCCTAGTGGTTGGAGTTCTACACTCCCCACTTCAGCAGCCCAGATTTGGTTCCCAGGCGTGGAACCACACCACTCGTCTGTCAGTAGCCATGCTGTGGCAGTGGCTCACATAGAAGAGCCAGGAGAACCTACACCTATACACAACTATGTACTGGGGCTTTGAGGGGAAAAAAAAGGAAGGAAAAGGAGGAACGTTGGCAACAGATGATGGCTTAGGGTGAATCTTCCCCTGCAAAAAAAAAAAAAAGGAATTTCTACATGCTTTCTAGTTTTGAATATTTCTACTATGGCTATAGGAAGCCCATTTTTCAATGCTCCAAATGAGAAAGGAAACGTATTGGATGTCCTTTCTGCCGACCAGCCCAGGTTTAAGAGCAAGAAGCAGGTTTAGGAGAGAAGAACGACAAGGTCATGTTCATGGAATTTAACCAAGGAGGAGCCTCTCTTTTTTCCACTGCTTGGACATGTGAATCAATGAGATGAAAGAGAACTCATCAGAAAAGAGCCAAGAAACGAAGGTGGACGAAACCGTGAGAAGAAAATAAAGGGACTGTTGAAGACCCCTTCTGGTGGTGTTTGCCCCTTACAGTTCTGAATGCTTCACTCACCAATTATAAAAATATCCTCTTTGTTATATCAGAGCCTGGCAAGGAGAAGGGATTCTCTCTCACTCTTTAGCCAAGAATTCCCCTGAAACAGGAGGTGGCTCCAGAGAACTAAAACCGGAAACAGGTAAGCGATTGCCTCTGAGAAGTGGGTTGGGGACGGGAGAGTTGGAAAGCCTCCTCATTATAAATCCTCCAAAGTGCTGTTTTGTTTTGAGCGGAAGGGAAATTATATATATATGTTTTTATATGGTCCTTGCCTCCCTGTGCCCTGGACCCAGCATCCTGGCCCTGGCTCAGTCCTGGGCCTTGCTCTACCAGCCCTGGTAGATAGGATGGGCCTCGGAGAGCAGCTCCTCAGGAAACAGGCCACAGGGGGCCTCCAATGATGTGTCGAGGTCACATAGCTGAGTGGGGTAAAGCCGGGACCCCCGAGGTCCTCCAGCTCTTGGTCTTTCCCTGGGGCCTCATCTCAACCTGTCCAACGTCCAGACCGCCCAGCCTGTGGCTCTCAGCCAAATTCCACTTGAAAAGAGCATTAAGCTTCTGGGGTCGAGATCACTGTTGGCCGCCCCTCCTTGAGGAGTGGAGCAGGGGAGAAACACGCGGTCTCCAGGCCTGGAGGAGGAGGGCAGTATGTCAAGAGATCCCTGAGATGGAACTTGTGACAGTGATGACACCTGCCAGCTTAGTGGTGCCAGGCTTTCTGCCAAACACTTCACCTGTGTTAGCTCATTTAATCCCCACAAATGTTTATTTATGAGGTGGGTACTATTACCCACCCCCACTGTTTCACAGATGAGGAAACAAGTTAACTTTCAGAGTCAGGACTGAATCTTTGACCTTTGGGCTCCAAGCTCAGGGTTCATCCCATGACATGCAGCCTATTACATCCTTGTTTTAGAGATCAGGCATAGGAAGAGATCAAAGTTGTAAGGTGCAATGTAGGGAATGCTTTGAAACAGGCTTGGCTACTACTGGATGTGTTGTGTCTCCCGGCTTCCTTCTGGACACCAGAGAAACCAAGAGAGGAGGGCAGAGGGGAAGAGGAAGGAGGAAGTGGGGAAGGGGAGGGGAGGTGCAGAAGGAAGGGAGAGGAAAAGCGGGAGGGGAGGGGGAAGAGGTTAGAAGAGAGCAGAGGCAGAGAAGCAGGTACAGTGCCCTCTGCCCTTCACTGGGGCTCGAGGAGGCCGCCTGCGCGGGCAGCTCCAGGCTCATCCCTGTGGAGGCTGCCCACGGGGGCTGGTGTCGTGCCCAGAATAAACCAGATGATGCCCTGGACATTTAGTTTACAATCAAGGCAGCACACGGGCCCCCAGTAGAGTCAGTGGGTCAGGGTGTGGCTCTCTGCCCAGAAAAGCAAATTGCAAAAAACCCTGGTATGGTTTGGGCCCGTTCTGTAAAATGAATAACATAAAATAGTATTCACTTAGGCAAAAAGTCTGGAGAAAAATCCCACAAACTCAGGGGTGGTCATCTCTGGAGGGCTCAGGTTAGAGGAATTTTTGACTTCCTGTGTTCTGTATATTCCTACAATGTTTAAATGTTTAACGATGCACATGTAATGCTTTGGTAACCAGAGCGACCGACAAAGAAATGTTTTTAAAGAGAGGGGGTATCCGGACCCTCCACCTGTTATCCTCTCCAGGCTTCCCAAACAACCAACACGTGCCAGCAGCCCCACACCCTGTGTTACCAGGAAGTGTGTATGCCTCAGAAGGATTTTGTCCTGAGTGTGCATGATTAATTATTAAAGAGATGTTGTCAATCCCGTCAGATAAGTTCAGTGTTTTGTGTGAGGATTGAAGTGCTAAGGCCTTCGTCTCCTGACTTTGTGCACTGTTGCCTAGGTGTTAGTTTAAAAAAAATATATGCAACGAGGCGAAATTGTGTGATTTTGTTGTTTTCACGAGTGTCTCGATGCTGAGACCTGAAATGCCTTTACTATTTGCGACAGCTACAGTGCTTTCCTGATCTTCAAGCTCAGGAAAATAGGTCACTGTTATAACTACTGATTCGGTGAGAAAGAGAGGCTGGGTGAGATGCAAAATCAAAGAGAAAAATGCACGATCCGAACAACTGAGCTGCACTGATGACAGGCGGAAAAGGAGGCCACAGGAGGGGATGCCGAGGAGTGAGAGCAATCGAGGCGACGTCCCAGCAGAGGTCAGCTCGGGAGCAGGAGATGGTGGAGGGGAGGGCATCTCAGAGGGGGAAGGCAGACTCAGGCAGAAGGCAGGAACTCAGGGGCCAGGCCTCCACTGGGGCCCACTTGCCACATTTCCCCTTTTCCCTCAGAGAGGTTGAAGTCCCCGCCCAGCCGTGGCTGTAGGCTCTGGAGAGGGTGCTGATCAGAGCTGGGAGGGAGGCCCAACCTACTCCAACTCTGGACTCTGCCCAGGCATTTCCACTGAAAGGAGAAGATGAGCTGAAAGTCGAGAAGGTTGGACCCAGCTTGTCCCCAGGGAAACGCACACCTCCATCTGTCCCTGAGAGTGACTTATTCACCACAAATATGTGAGTAGGAAGAGGGTCCTGCCTCTGTCTGTTCAGCTGTGTGTCTGTCTGTGCATATGCACAGGTGGCTGGTCTTTCCTGGGCTCTGCCTGTGTGTACACTGCCACATGTGTCCCTGCTCCTGTTTGTGCGCATGTGTACCTGCCTCTGGGTATGTGAGCTTAACCAGTCTGGCATTTGGATAGACTAGGGTGCTTCCCAAGAGAAAAAAAAGAGAAGGAACAAGAGTGGGGGGAGATGGGGTCTTAGGACTCTCATTTACAGGTGAGTCTAAGCCTGTGAACTGAGCTTCAGCAAAAAAGGGGAACATATTGGCTCTCATCATTGAAAAGTCCAGGGGTAGGACTGGTTTCAGGTATAGTTGGATCCAGGGCCTGGAATGATGTGATCAGGATATTGTCTCTCCGTCTACCTCCAGGCACAATGAGCTCTGGGATGGTATAAGTGGTGCCAGGCATCTGCTCTCCCTTCTCAGCCTCTCCCTTCCCATCCTCCTCCCATCTCCCCCCTTCACCTGGGTCCTGCCCAGCCTTCCCCTTTCAGCTCTGGGCTCTGACTTTGTCTTTCAGCAGAAAGGTCTGACTCATGGAGGACAATGCATCAAGACGAAGAGAGTCCATCTCTCTCAGATCCATGGCCAACGGTCTGGAGAACGCAGGGGCCGAGTTCTTGGAAAACCTGGTCTGTCCCCTTCCCCATCCCTCTCCTGGCCCCCTGGTAGGAGCAGCTTTTGCTCACCATCTTCCTTCATGGCCCCCGGTGCCTCCCCGGCACCTCTTTGCTTGAACAGTCAGGAACTCCCCGATGTGTTGGCCTCCTCTGCACAGAGCAGACCCCGTATTTCACTCATTAAACATTTGCTGTGTACCTGTGATGTGCCGGTGTGGCCTGCCCCAGTCTGAAAGGTCAGGAAAGGTCTCCACAAGGAAGTGAGACCTGAGTTGTGATCTAAAAGCTAAGAAGCAAACACCACGTGATGGGGGCCGGGGTCTCTGGGGAAGTCTCAGCCTCCGGGGAGCCGGTAATCTTGTCCTGGCTCCGTGGTGGCCAGGTGGAGCCCACCACCTAGAACTCAGGAGCCCGACATGACACCCTTTTTGCCCCCAACCTCCCCTGACAAAGCCCCCTCCCCTGCACCACATGGCTCGGCCCCAGGGCGTGCCTTACACAGTGTGATCTGCAAGAATAACTCCCTACACACTGGAACACAACTCCACAGACCGTGGGGCCAATGATGCCCTGGAGCCTCAGGCGAGGTGGCCTTGACTCGGACCTCCCAGCCAGCCACAGCTGAGGCAGGGGTGACCCTCCCTCATGTAGACCATGAGCTCCCTGAGAGCAGGATGTGTCTAGCGCAGAGCTCAGCACACAGTAGGCGCTCAATGCGTGCTTTGCGGAATTTAACTCAGTTGCCCTCTAATTACTTCCTGTGCAAAAGCCCAGCCCCCACCCAGCCCACCCCTGAAGGGCCCGGCTGGTGGCAGCCAGGGGCTCTCCCGCTCCATGCCCTGGCTCCCACTTGGAGCAGGAGGCTCACTGGGGCTGCTTTCTCGGGCCTTTAGGAGGAAGGCCGGACCCCTGGCAGTGACTGGAGTCCTGCAGTGGATGGAAGGAGCGAGGCCGGTCCGGAGCCCTCTGCAGGATGGTAGGTGGTCTCTGGGAGTGGCACAGGCTGGCGGGGGGAGGAGGTGGCCATGGGGATCAGGGCTGGGGAGCCTCCTGGTAGACGGGGAGGGGGCTCCCCGGAGCTTGGTGCAGGAAAGGCGTAGACGTGCATCAGCCAACAAGCCCCACAGGCCTCTGCCTCGGCTGTGAGCCAGGCTGGAGCTCCCGACCTGCTCTGAGGCAGCCAGAGCAAAATCCGTCAGGAACCCCAATATGGACCTGGGGGCTGCACCTGTGGAAGTTGGATGGGGGCCTTGAACCAGCCTGGACTTCCTCTCAACCTCTTCATCTACCTTCTACCCCGTTCAGCCTCTGGGGCACCTTGGGGAACCTTGAGACTCAGTTTGAAGACCCCTAGACTGGGCCAGGGCCCTTGTTTCACATGGGGAGTCTGAAGCTCAGAGACGGAGAGGGACGGGCCCAGATCACACAGGCAGCAAGTATGAGCCTAGAACTTGGCCTCCTGACGCCCGGGTCCACCGAGGTCCTCACTGGCCAGATCCTGAGCTGGGGAGAGCATGATGGGTAGGAGGTGGTGGTGGGGATTCTCTCTGTCAGCCTTCTGGGGGAGATTGGAGAAGGAGGCCTCACTTAGGAGGTAGGAGGTGGGGACAGACAGAAGGGAGAGAGTCTCCTTAAAACAGCAGCTGGTGGCTGAATGAACATTGAGAGACCATCTCCCACATGCTCAGCCTGTGGGACCCCAGAGGCTATTCAGGTACCAGCCTTTCCTCCAGGGATAGACAAGTGACCAAAGGACCAGGCAAGAATTGGCATTTGCACTGGGCCTGGAAGGCAGTGGGGGCCACTTGATGGCTGCCAGGAGTGGAAGCGGGCTGTGCACACATCCTCTCACTGGGAGCTTGCTGACTCAAATAAGTGTCCCGGGGACCAAGGGGGTGAATGCAGAGCTGGGAGCCTCTCCAGTTTGTCCACGAACGGTGGAAATGGGACAGGGAGGGGAGGCAGCTGTCGTTTTCTGTGCCTTCTTTATGTTGGTAAGGTTCTTCTCTTCGTCTCAGTTCATTCCCTCCCAAGCCCTGGAGGCAGAGTTGTCACTGGGCAGTGGTGCTGTTGCTCCAGCTGCAGGCACAGCTGGTGCAGATAGAGGCCGGAAAGCGTGGATGGCCTGGCCATTCCTCAGTTTCCTCTGGGCCAGGGTTGCCCTTCAGCGCTGTGGGATGTCAAGGCCTGTGCCTGGCTTGCCCTATGTTGCCATTTTACTGGGGACATAGCTGAGTGGCTTCCACCTGGAGGTGTTGAGGATCCCCATGGGGGCGGGAGTTTGGGGTGGCCACTCATGGACCCTGCTGGTCGTCTCCCCAGGAGGATCCTGCAGCCGGCCCTGGGAGTGAGACGCTTCTGCAGGGAGCACGTGCGGCTGTGGAGGTGGATCTGCATAGGCCTGCTCTGTACTGGTGAGCCTGGGGCCCAGCCCAGCCTGGGAGACAGACACTCCCACCCCAGCCCCCAGCCCCCAGCCCCCACCACTCAAGTTGCAGCCACCTCCTCCCAGCCACTCACAAGGGGAGAGTCATTCACTGACCCATTCATTCAACAAAGGTTTGCTGAGCACCGACTCAGGGCCAGCTCCTGTGCCAGAAGAAGCTGGGGCATCAGAATCGAGCCAGACCAAATCCCAAGGCACTCTCTGATCCGTAATGGAGAGGGGAATAAATATTTTCACATAATGCAGTAAGCTGTCTGGGAGCACCAAAGAGGGATGGCAGGTGATCAGGCAGGAATTCCAGGAGGAGGTGACATTCAAGTCTCATAGGTTGAGCAGGAGTTAGCCAGGTGGAGGGAAAGGACAGTAAGGAGTGAGAACACACTTGAAGCAGAAGAACCATAGGAGCAAAGGTGAAAACCGGCAGGGTGTGGGCAGGGAGCAGATAAATAGTCTAGTGCGGCTGGAGGGTAATGTTCTAGACAAGGAGTGCCAGAGGACAAGCTGGAGTGATAGGAGGGCACGGTATTGGGAGGGGGTTGGAGGGGGACGCTCAAGTGCTTGGATTTTACCCTCAAGGCCAGAGAGAGCCATTGAAGGATTTAAACAGGGAAGTGTCAAGGTCAGAGTCACATTGTGGGACCCTGGAAGAGGTGAGCAGGAAAGATGGGGAGAAGGAGACGTTGAGGGCAACAGTACGTGTGTGAGAAGATGAAGTGGTGGAAGGTGGAAGCGGGTGACTTTGAGCCATCCTCGGGAAGCAATGCCAGCCAAATCTGGGAGCTGATCAAGCGTGCAGAACGGAGACCCTGGAATCCAGGATGCCTCAGGGTTCTGCTTGGGTGACGGGGTGGGTTATGGTGCCCCCCACAGACCTAGGGAGCATGGTGGAGAAGGGGGTCTTGGCAGGCGGGATGATGAGTTGTTTGGACAGGGTGTTGAAGTACCGCTGCCAGGCCATGCAGGAGGAGAGGAGGTGTCCCAGGGACCCCTGGAGAATGAATCCAGAAGTGGGTCGAGGACAGAAGCCCAGGGACCAGCCCCACAGAAGGAGCTGGCAGAGGAAGAGGGGCCCTGAAAGAGCCTGAGAAGGCGTGGAGATGGGGGCGGGAGCAGGAGACCCGAGAGGGGTTGGTGCCAAAGCCGAGGGAGCAAAGGATTTCAAGAAGGAGAGGAAGATCCACAGGGGACCACCGAGAGAGGGACTGAGCAGGGTCCATGGAATTTAGGGACAAGTCGGTCACTGGTGGCTCACTGGTCACTCCAAAATCTCGATTGGAGTGAACGGAGGTGAGGCACTGTAGACAGCAAGTATAGACAGCTCTTTAGAGAAACTTTTCATATGGAAAGCAGAACAATTCATGGATAGAGTGTGACAGTGTCAAGGAGGGGTAGTTTGTGATGGGAGACACTTTGACAGTGTTTATGAGCCGAGGCAAGGAGTTTGTAGAAAGAAGGTGAAGGACTAGGAGACAGAGCTGAGTAGTAGAGCAAGGTTCCCGGGGCCCAGGGAAGGAGGGCACCTGGGCTCAGGGGCAGGGGCGGGTCTTCATCGCTGGAGGCCCACCTCATCCTGTCAGGTGGAGACGGAGAGGGAAGGTGCGTGTGCATGCAGAGACTTCGCGGGGGCCGGGCAGGGCATGGGACATGAGAAACGGGACAGCAATGGCCCCAGTCTTCGTGATGAAATCGAAAGAAGGGTCGTCTCCAGCGACGGGGCTGGTTTACGGCTCCCCGCAGCTTCTTTCCGGAGACGTCTGAGGCAGTGAAGTCTTGCTTTGGCACAATCTGAGCCAGGGGCTTCTCTGTTCCCCTTGCTTCTGCCTTCACTCAGACTCAGCTTTGTTTCTCTTGAAGAAACGATCGAATTCCTTCTAATAGATCATGAAAATTACCTACCTCGTCCTATTTCCACTCTCGTCTTGGCTGTCAGGAATCCAGTCTCCGTCACTGTGTTCCTCACCGTGGCCAACGTCCGCTTTCTCCACGTTTGGATTTTGATCTCCTCTGGCTCTTTAATATCGCTATGGTATTGTGTGTTTTACGGTGAGGCCCTTGACGTGCTCTCCGGGAGCTGGTGTGACAGAGAGATGCAGCTCACATTCTCAGCGCCTTGGGCCTGAGCTGCAGCAGTGGCTTCCTCGCCTTAGGTAGGCTTTCTCCCTGGGTGCAGTTGAGCCCTGGCAGGTTAGTGGCATGGAGGACCTCAGTGTCCCCAATCTCAGAAAAAGAGCGTGCCTCTTGCTCATAGTTCCAGCCAAAGTCCCCAGAGGTCTTTGATTGGCACAGCCCGTGTCATGCGCCCATCCCTGAACCAATCCCTTGGCCCTGGGGGATGCGGTGGTTTCCCATCCCTGAAGTGGGTCAGGTACCACTGGACCACAGGGACTAAGAGTAGTGAGCAGTACCCAAAAGGAACAGAAAAGTCCTGTCACCAGAGGGTTGAATGGATCCTAGATGGATGAAAATACTTCCTAAGACACGTTTCTCCTGTGCCCTGCCTGGAGGATTCATCCCACTGCCTCCTCTCCTGCACGATGTGCCAGTCACTCCCTAAGGCCCCAGTGGCCACAGGCCCCTAGAGAAACAGACCTGGGTTGGAATCCTAGTCTGGTTTCCTCCCTCTAGGAGCCACTCGCTTCGCTGGTCTCAGAAGCCTCGTCTCTAAGTGGGCATCACCTAGTCCCGGCCTGTGGGATCCTTGTGGGGAATAGTCATATGAGTGCTGGAGAGTGCTGGGCATAGCTCCTGCCCTGGCCAACTCCCCTCCCTTCCCCTCCCAGAGCCCTGTGCCTGCGTCCTGGCACCCGTGTGCCTCTAAATGACACCCATACAGGCAGGGATTCCAGGCCACAGACTTGTATGTGAGAGAAACGTAACTTTGTTTTCTACAGCTTGGCTTATTTTCTCTTTCAGTTTCGTCATTCCAACTGAGTGGTGGGAACTTAATTCTGTCAATTTGGAAAGTCCCTTCACCCCTGTCCCCAGGAGTCCCCAGAGAGGCTTATCCGCCATCGGTGCTCAGGCGTCCACTGACCTGTCCGCTTCTCCAGCTGGTCACAGGGTCTCTGTCCTTGCAGGTGGCCGTGGAGACAGCCCCGCCCACGGCCTGCTCTGGGCTCCCACCTCTCTCCTCTGCGAGTCCCTCACGGCGGTCAGCAGTCGTTTCTGCTGCTTCGGGGCCTGCTGAGGTGTGCGGAAACTCAGAAGCTTCCTGCAGCTCTGCCTGCACCTGCACGGCACGGGCACTCCTCTCTCTCAAATCTCGCTGCCTCCCTGGTGTGGGCCTCCTCTGCTTGCAATGCCACAAACACACCTGGGCTTTTGCCACCTCCCAGGCTCAGGCTGGGAGCAGGGGCAGAGCCCCCTTCTCTGGGACCCACCAGCGTCCTTGCTCTCATCATCCTCCAACTGGTCTGGCCACAGAGGGGTACAGGGAAGGGCTCACACTTACTCATAATGTTTCATCTCACATTTTTTACCCAATAGAAAGGCCAAAAGTCCTTTTGAAATTCATAAGCCAGGGAGAGAGAGTTCCCACTCTGCTATCTGCTATCGTATTCCTTTCTTGAGGCATAGCCCAGGCTGGCTGAGCTGCTCACAGGGGAGAAGGGCGAAGGGGAAAAAGGAAATTCTAGGAAGAAAATGGTCATTGATTAATATTTCAGAATAGGATCCTGGCACACACGCGTGAACTCGTTCCTGGAGTAACGGACTCGTCCATCTCTGTCCTCTGTGGAACCTAATGTGACTCTGGAACACACCAGGCTCTCCTTTGATGCTCAGAGATGGGCCGTCTTGCCTCCTCCTTACACATCTCTTCCCTCACATTGGTCAGAACTTTACAGTTTGCAAAGCCCTTTCACATACATTCTGTCCGTTAGCTCCATAACAACCCTCTAACTTGATAGAGATGATTATTCTCAAGTCCAGAAGAGGAAACTGAGGCTCAGGGAGGTTGGGTCACATTCTCACCTTCCGAGCTCTGGATGGAGTAAGATGGAGCCGGCGGGCGGGGCTGCAGGGGCCTGGAGAGGTCAGTGTCATCATCATTGACCCCTTCTCCGTCTCTTCCCCCACTGACTCCCAGCATTCGCTGCCTTCCTGCTGATTGCCTGTCTCCTGGATTTCCAGAGGGCCCTGGCACTGTTTGTCCTCACCTGTGTGGTCCTTGTCTTCCTGGCCCACAGCCTGCTAAAGAGGCTGCTGGGGCCGAAGCTGTGGAGGCGTGTCAAGCCTCTGGGGCATTCCCGCCTGAACCTCTGGCTTAAGAGGTGAGTGAGCTCACAGCCCCAAGGCAGGGCTGGGGAAGGGCTGCCGGCTGGAGGCCTCTTGTCAGCTCCAGGGTCACAGCCAGGGTGGGCGAGAAGGGCTTCAGCCCTTGTCCCACCAGAGGGTTTCTGTGCCATGGGGAACATACCCCATCCTGCTTGCCTCCTGGGAGGCCCCGGGCCGGTGTTGCTGGGTGGCTTCAAAGGCAGCAGCCATTTTTGTGACATTTTGCCAGTTCCCATCTGGTTCTCTGGCCCAGTTACAACAGGTGACTATGACATCTGAGAACAGGACTCAACAGTTCCTGAATTCAGAGATCCCAGCTCATCCAAGCTGGGAGGGCTTGGATCAGTGCTTCCTATCAGATCACCTGGGGCCTGTGGGAGTCACACAGCTGCAGGCGCCCACCCCTGGAGTCTGAGTCAGCAGGCTGGGTTGGGTCCTGGTGTCAATATTTTCAGTTAGCCCCCAGGGGATTCTGATGTAACCAGCCATGTACCTGAACAACAGTTTGGAATCCCCTGGTTTTCAAACTGAATTCCTTAGAGACCTGGAAACTTAGGAGATGCTATGGGCAGGAGAGGGAGATTGGGGAGGAGAACATCAAACACCACCCCCACCCCTATCTCAACCAGGCAGCTCTATTTTATCTGTTTTATGGATCAAGTTTTCCAAAAAAAAATTAGCTGGAAAAAAAGGTTTCTATGGCTTAAAAGTAGGAAGACCACCTATCTATTTTAGCACTCTACTTTGTTGACGAAGAAACTGGTGCCCAAAGGTGTCCAATGACTCAGCCAGGGAGGTGCAGGGCACAGTGGTCAGATCCAGCAAAAAGATCTGAGCCGGCCTTGGGAGAACCAAGTTTTCATTTTATTTATAGATAGATTTACTTTTCCATTTGCCTTCTCCTTGTTAAATAGATTTACAAAAGGATTTATTCTTACAATTATCGTCTGTTTATGACAGATCATTGATAGCTGGTTTTCCATTTGAGGTATTGACATAAAATTTCCTTTAAAAAATATATGCAGAAAAAGTAGACTTTATAAAAACTAAAAACATTTTGATTCAAAGGGAACCAATGAGAAAGTGAAAAAATAACCCACAGAATGCGAGAAAATATTTCAAACTATATATCTGATAAGGGACTTGTATCTAGACTTACAACTCAACAATCAAAAGACAAATAGACCAATTGAAAAATAGGAAAAGGATTTGAATAGACATTTCTCCAAAGGTATACAAATAGCCAATAAGCACATGAAAACATGTTCAACATCATTAGTCACCACGAAAATGCAAATCAAAACCACAATGAGATACCACTTCGCATCTACTAGGATGGCTATAACAAAAAACAGAAGTGATAAGTGTTGGTGAAGACGTGAAAAAAATTGAAACCCTCACACTCTGCTGGTATGGATGTAAAATGGTGCAGCTGCCTTAGAAAACAATTAGTCAGTTCCTCAAAACATTATACATGAAGTTACCACACCCAGCAATTCCACCCCTAGGTATATATCTAAGAGAGATGAAAACATGAGTCCATACAAAAACGTGTACACAAATGTCCATAATATTATTACTCATAATAGCCAAAAAGTGGAAACAACCCAAATGTCCATCAACTGATAAATGGATACATTAAATGTGTATATCCATATAGTGGAATATTATTCAGCCATATGAAGGAATGTGGTACAGCCGTGTGTCACTTAACAGCGGGATACATTCTGAGAAATGCGTCATTAGGTAATTTTGCTGTGTATGAACATCATAGTGTTTACTTACACAAACCTAGATGGTATGGCCTACTACACACCTAAGCTATATGGTACTGATCTTATGGGACCACCGTCACATATGCAGTCTGTTGTTGACTGAAACGTCGTTATGTGGCACCTGACTACACTGATAAATACGACAATAATGATGAAGCTTGAAAACATTGTGCTAAGTGTAAGAAGCCAGTCACAACCACATATCGTATGATTCCATTTATATGAAATATCCAGAATAGGCAAATCTGTAGAGACAGAGAGTAGATTAGTGACTGGCTAAGGCTGGAGGGTGAGATGGGAGAACTGGGGGGTGATAGCGAGGGATGCGGGGTTACTCTTTGGGCTGATGAAAATGTTTTAAAATTGATTGTGGTGATGGTTGTACAACTCTGTGAATGCATTAAAAACCATCAACTGTACACCTTACATGGTCAAATTGTATGGTTTGTGAATTTTGTCTCCATAAAGCTGTTTAAAAAATATACACATGTAGTTTCAGCTTCCAGTCAAGATAGAATAACAGAGACCAGATTTATCCTCCTACTTGAGAAACAATAAAAAACCAGAATGAATATATGAAACAATAGCTCTTAGAACATTGGATATTAGGCAACAAAGGACAGTGATCCTTGAGAAACAGGAAACAAATGAGGTGAGCCTTATGATTGCACCACTTTACTGCATTGAGAGAGTTTCCAGGCCACAGTGTGAGGGAAGGGAACCAAGGTGGGGCCAACGGATGTCCTGAGTTGAGGAAACAGAGCTGGGAGTCCAGGGGAGCCAAGGTGGCTAGAGTTCCCGTTGCAGAGTACCAGAGAGGAGAGAGCTGGACACAGAGAAACTCCAGAGGTCTGCCAAGGGTCCTCCTCGAGTCTTGAATTGAGTTCTGATCAGTGAACACATATGAGGAGACTACCCAAGGCCTAGGAAAGGACCACCCAACAGGATTAAAGGGAGCAGCAGTACCTGGAAATCACACTAGGCCTGGAATAGTGTTTATTCTCAACAGAGTGGAAAACCTCATCATTCACCGGGCATTGTCTGGAGCACTAAGAGCGAACTTGGGTCAGTAGTAGGGAAAAATTAACCAGAGAATAAACCCTGCTCAGGCTCTGCCTGACAAATCTGGACAACAAAACTGGAAAGAGTCAAGCAGAGCATGAGCTAACCATCGCACAACTTTACGTGGGCAAATATACGTGTAAGTGAAGTCTCCAAAGGAGAAGGAGGGAAGAAGAAAATACTTGAAGAAATTATGTCCAAAAAATTCCAAATTTGATGAAAATTATACCCAAAGATTCAAGAAACTCCATGAACCCCCAGCACAAGAAACATGAAGAAAACCACACCAAGCATGTCATGATCAAACTCCTTAAAACCAGTGATAAAGAGAAAATCTTAAAAACAACTAGAGAAAAAAAGACGTACAGAGGAACAAAGATAATAACAGCAGATTTCTTCTCAAAAACAATACAAATGAGGAAACAGTGGAACCGTAAAAAACAGAACCAAAAACGTGTCAGTCTGGAATTCTTTACTGGTGAAAGATCTTCCTTCCCCCAAAAAAACACTGGAGAAATAGGACTTTTTCAGATATACAAAAGCTGAAAGAAATTTTCAGACATAGGAAAGCAGACCTGCACTACAAGAAACGTTCAAGGAAATTTTTCAAACAGAAGGAAAATGATACCAGTTGGAAACCTAGATGTACTCAAAGGAAAGAAGAAGATCAAAATGGCAACCATGTGGGTGAATATAACGACTGCTTTTCTTACTATTTAAATTTCTTTAAAATGTAGTCAACTTATAAAGTAAGAATAATAACAATATATGTGGAATTTATATTATACGTAGAAGTAAAAAACAATAGCGCAAAGGCTGGGAGAGAAGAAATGAAATTATACGGCTGTGTGTTTTTTATGCTGCATGTGAAGCAGTATAATACCATTTAAAGGTAGATTGGGATAAGTTAAAGATGTGTACTATAAATGATAAAGCAACCACTAAAATAACACAAAAAAGAGTGATACCTAACCAATTAAAAAAAAAGAGAAAAGAAGAATCATTCAAAAAATAGTCTGAAAGAAGGTAGAAAAGTGGGAAAGGGGAACAAAGAATAGAAGAGACAAACAGAAAATAAATAGCAAGATGGTAGGTTTTACCCCTCCCCCCATACCAATATTCACATTAAATGTACAGGCCAATATCCCTCATGAACAAAGATGTGAAAATTATTAACAAAGTTTTAGAAAACCAAATGCAATAATATGTAAAAGGTATATACCTAATGAGTGGAATTGCTGGGTATAACGTACAATGAGTGGGGTTTATCCCAGGAATCAAAGTTGGTTTAACATTAAAAAAAATCAAAGTCAAGTATCATATTAACAGACTAAAAAGAAAAACCAAATAATCATGCCAATAGATTCAGAGGAAGCATTTGACGAAATTTAACATTCATTCCTGTGAAAAGATTCTGAGCAAACTAGGAATAGAAGGGAATTTTCTTAACCTGATAATGGGCAGCTACTAAAAATCTACAGCTAATATCATAATTAACTGTGAAAGATTGATGCTTTCCAATGAGATCAGGACCAATACGAGAATGTCTATTCGCACCACTTTTATTCAACATGGCACTGGAGGTTCCAGACTGTGCAATAAGGTAAGAAAAAGCACGAAAACCCTGCAGATTGGAAAGGAAAGAGTAAAGCTGTCTTTACACAGACAACATGATTGTCTACATGGAAAATCCTATGAAATCCATGAAAAAGCTAATAGAACTAATAAGCGAGTTTAGCAAAGTTTTAGGATACAAGATCAATACATGAAAAATCAGCTATATTTCTTTATGCTAACAACAAACCAGCATAAATTAGAATTATAAATGCCATTTACAATAGCATAAAACATATAAAATACTTAAAGATCAATCTGACAAAAGATGTGCAAACTTGTACATTGAAAACTAGAAAATATTGCTGAGAGAAATTAAAGAAGACTTGAATAGAGCAATATACCAGGTAGATGGATCAAAAGACCCAGTATTGTTAATATATCAATTTTCCTTAAATTAATCTATAGATTCTAATACATCTTAATCAAAATTATAGTGGGCTTTCTTGGTAGAAATTGATGAGATGATTCTAAAATTCATATCGAAATGCAAAGAACGTTAACAGCCAAAACAACTTAGAAAAAGATGAATAAAGTTGATGAAGTTATACTACCTGTCTTTAAGACTTACTATAAAGCCACAGCAATCAAGACAGTGTGGGATCCACATCAAAACAGACAAATAGATCAATGCAACAGAATTGAGAGTCCAGAAATAGATCCACATATGTACGGTCAATTGACTTTTAGCAAGGGTGCTAAGGCAATTCAGTGGAGAGAAGATAATCATCTTAACAAATTGTGCTAAAATAATGGGATAACCACATTCAGAAGGAGGAGGAGGCGGAAGAGGAGAAGAAGAGGAAGAAGAGAAAGAAGAAGAAACAGCAGCGAAGGAGGAGGATGAAGAAGAAGAAAAGGAAAGAACTTTGATCCATGCCTCACATTACATAAAAAATTACCCCAAAATGGACATAAACCTAAATGTAAAGCCTAAAACTATAAAAATTCTATAAGAGAACATAAGAGAAAATCTTTGTGACCTTGACTTAAGTAATAATTCCTAGATACATAGCCAAAATCACAATCCATAAAAAAATTGATAAATTGAACTTTATTAGAATTAAGAACTCCTGCTCTTCAAAAGACACTGTTAAGAGAAAAGACAAGCCACGACTAGGAGAGAAGTTTTGCAAATCATATATCTGACACCTATCTTTGACTCAGAATATATAAAGGACTCTCAAAACTCAATAATAGAAAAAACAACCCGATTTAAGAATTGGCTCAAGATTTGAACAGACGTTTGATTAAAGAAAATATGTAAGTGACAAACAAGCACATGGAAAGATGCTCAACATCATTAGTCATTAGGGAAATGCAAATTAAAACCACAAAGAGATACCACTATATGCCTATTAGAATGACTGGAATTCAAAAGATGGACCATACCAAGTGTGGGCAAGGACGCAGAAGAACTGGAACTCTTATATGCTGCCGGCGGGAATGTGGATTGTACAGTCACTTTGGAAAACAGTTTGGCAGTCTCCTAAAAAGTCAGACCTACTGGATGATTCACCCATTCCACTTATATTATTTACTCAAGAGAAATGAAAGCATATATCCATACAAAGACTTGGCATGAATGTTTGAATATTTATAGCAGCTTTATCTGTAATAGCCCAAAACTGGAAACAACCTAAATCTCCATCAACAGGTGAATGGGTAAACCAGTTGTGGTACATCCACATTATGGAATACTACTCAGCAATAAAAAGGAATGAACTGCTGTGGTAGGCAAAAACATGGCTGAGTCTCAAAATAATTATGCTGAGTGAAAGAAATCAGGCAAAAAAGAATATGCATTGTATGATTCCATTCATAGAAAATGCTAGAAAATGTGAATAAACCTAGTGACAGAAAATAGATCAGTTGTTGCCTAGACACAGGGAGACAGGCAAGGAATTACAAAGGGGCACAAAGGAACTTTTGGGGGTGCTGGATATGTTCACTGTCTTGATTGTGGTGATGGTTTTAAGGTGTATAGTGTGCATATGTCAAAACGTATCAAATTGTACACTCTCGACATGTTTCATCTCTTATACGTCAATCATACCTTTCACAAAGTTGTGAAAAACAAACCCCCACAAAAACCTCAAAACATGCATTTAAATTTTTATCAAAGGAGCTAACTTCAAGAAAAATAGTAAGTAAAGAGATGTACAGGTGGCCCAGAGACAAGGCAGGAATTGTGCCTATGGAGCTGGGACTTGAGGAGTTCGGGAAACAAGGGCAGAAAGAAACAGTAAACTCTGGAGTGGCCTGCTTGAGTTCAGGTCTGGGTTGGCCTCTTAAGAGCTGGTATAGAACTAGTTATAGAATAGATTTGGCGGCCAGAGCGCCTGGGTTAAAATCTCAGCTCTGCTGCTTTCTAGAGGGGTGGCCGTGAGCAAGTGATTTCACCTCTCTGTGCCTCAGTTTCTTCATCTCTGAAATGAGAGTCGTGACCATATGTCTCTCAGCACTGGGCATAGTTCCCGGCACATGAGGTGCTGGGTGAACACTGCTCTCAAGGGTGGTACCCAGGTAGTTGATGACTGGCTCAGGGCTAGACCTTGAGCACCCAGTGCCCAGCCCTGGGCTCTCAAACACTTTGTGCTGCCTCCTGGTCAAGCAAACGCCAGCCCCAGGGAGGGAAGCATTGCTGTAGAGGTTGCATCTAGTCCTTGGTCCCAGCTGCTTGGCTCAATGATCTAGATTGATATTATTTCTTCTGGGCTTTTGGGGAACAGAGCCCGTGGTCCATAGAGCTGAGTTCTGGGCCACAAAATTCCCCCGGCTCACTCTGGCAAGGTCAGATGCTGGGCTGAGCTGAGCATCATTGCAGCTCTGAGAATTTCTGCCCCTTGATGAAGCCATGTGCTTGGTACCATGCTAAGCTCAGTACACACATTCTCTTCTTTAGTCCTCTCCATGACCTTGAGAAATGAGAGGTCTTTGGCTTTATTTTCCCAATGAGGAAGCTAGACTCAGAGAGGCTGGATGGTCTGCCCCAGGTCACACAGCTCTCTCTCCTCCCATCAGCCCTGAGCACCTCTTCCCTGGGGCCCTGGGTGCTATTGTGTGTGGGTGGGGGAGATGCTGAGGTGATGGCCTTCTGCTTTTCCCCTGCAGGGGTCTAGCCCTCGCTGCTTTCCTGGGCCTGGTCCTGTGGCTGGTTCTGGACACCTCCCGGCGGCCGGAGCAGCTGGTGTCCTTTGCAGGAATCTGCGTGTTCATCGGCCTCCTCTTCGCCTGCTCCAAGCATCACCGTGCAGTGAGTGTTGGTTGTCAGGCCCAGTGGGCCTCAGTCCCTCGTCTCTCTCTGTCTCCTTGGCATCCATCCATCCCCTGACATCAGGACCCATCCCTGTTCCATAGTGTGGCTAACACCTGCCCCCAGGCTCCAACCAAGCTCCCGGAGGTCCTGAATATGGGGACCACAGCTAAAGAACCACAAAATGCTGAGAGGCAGCAGCAGCCCGTAGGAGGCCAGCTCCCCTTTGCTGGGGGGGGGGGCATCAAGAGAGAGGGGGTCAGGGAGGAGGAAAGACGGAGGGTCCAGGCAGACAGAGGTTACACTGAGGCCAGACCTGAGGCCACCATTCCAGTTCTGTCAACCTAGTGGTGATGCGGACCAAGTGCCCTGGCACACCAAGGCTGGTCGAGTCTCACGTGGGTCCTTGGTTAGACCTTGCCCCAGCCCTGCCCACTCTCCCAGGCCCATTGCTGCCGAGAGTGTGGCCTATACTGAACCCAGGAGAATGTGACCATTGGCGACAGTCCCAGAGCTCGGGCTGGGTCCAGCCCCCATCCTACAGACAGGCCAAAGCTCTCGCAACTCCTCAGGAGCCCGTGCTCCGTGTCCTCACCCTACCTGTTCCCTGTGGGTCCCCCAAGGAGAGGAACTCACCAGGACCTTTCTATTGGGTGGCAGGTGTCCTGGCGGGCCGTGTCCTGGGGCCTTGGGCTACAATTCATACTAGGACTCTTCGTCATCAGAACAGAACCAGGATTTACTGCGTTCCAGTGGCTGGGCGACCAGATCCAGGTGTGTACGTGGGGCCATACTGCCCAGGGCATCTTGGGTTGCCAGGGACTAGAGGAGAGGACACTCGGTTTGGGGGGAGGTGGGTGATAAAGCCATAGAAAGGTATTGGGACCAGGATGGTGGGTGTGTACTGGAGCCCCAGACCAGGTGGGGGCTGGGCGATGCTGTGGCTACTTCCCCTGGGCCTGGTACCACCCGCCCAGACAGAGCAGTCCTTTCAGAGGCTGAGGCTGAAGTGGAAGAGATCTCAGAACAAGGGGGTTCTCAGGGTCTCTGGGCACCGCAGCATGCGGCCCTCAGCCGTCATCAGCGGTGTAGAACTTGTGAGAGTTAAAAGTGCAAAAAAATTGTAAGAGATTTACTTTGTGTGTGTGTGTTTAAAAATAATGTTCAATTTGTTGAAGTTATACTTTTTAAATTCCATCTTCTTTGTTGGGATAAACACACATAACACAAAATTTGCCATTTGATCCATTTTTAAGTGTCATTAAGGTCATTCACATTGTTGTGCAACCATCATGATTTACTTTTTAAAACAGGAGTTATCGAGGATGCAGTTGCCGCCTGTACTCACCCCCTCTCACCATCTCTCATTTCCACATGCTCTCTGGAGGGAGAGCTCGGGGGGCGGGGGAGTGGAAATCCCGCGTGTCCAGGCTCTGTGCACGCCCGCTGGCCGTGCCACGGGCATCTGCGTGGGTGTGGCAGAGGAAGACAGTTGCTGCTCTGGTCATGCCCCATTTTATAGATGGGAACATGGAGGCCTGGATAAGAGAAGTGACTTGTCCTGAAGTCACGGTGCAACTTCAGGACCTAAACACAGGTCTCCTGTAGAAGGGTGGCCAGATTCGAACACCAAGGACATGAGCCTGAGATGGGGACAGGATGGGGCCTGTGTCACTGGATGGGAGGGGAGTGGGCAGGCACAAAAGGCGTCCCCTTTGCCCGCCTCCTCCACGTGTCTCACAGTCTTGCTTCCTCCATTGTCGCTTGTTTATTGTCCAAACAACTCTCATCTCAGAGTATTTCTTTAAAATTTATTGAAAAGATGTCTCTTCTGGAGAATGTGCTACGAAGGAGCATTCGCCTGTGAATGTGGCTTTAACAGCGCATGTTGCCAGGTGGTACCCCAGCATCTGATAAGGCCCAGGGCCTGGGGGACCCCATCCTTGGGCCAACCCACCCCGGTCCAGGAAGGCTTGTGGCCTCGGTGTCCCTCTCTCCCCACTAGGCTGCTGGGAAGGCCCCCGGAGCAGGTGAGGCCCCCCCAGCTCACCCCAGCCTGGTTCTCCGGCCAGTTTCTGCCCTCTTTCCTCCCTGGCCTCAAGCTGGTTTTCGTTCCATCTGTTTTCTCCTTTCAGATCTTCCTGCGCTACACCGAGGCCGGCTCCAGCTTCGTGTTTGGGGACACTCTCGTCAAGGATGTCTTCGCCTTTCAGGTCAGCTCAACTCTTGGTCCACGAGGCCTTTAGCAGCCGCTGCCCAGCAGCTCCAGCTAGTGGAGTCTGGGCAAGCCGTGCCGGGCCAGGCCCCGGTGGAGGGGAGGGCTCCTGCAGGCAGAGCCGGGTACTGCAGCTGATGAGGCTTAAGCCTTGGGTCCTGGGAAGGGGCCACGGCAAAGTGCTCACCTGGTGATATGTTTTCACTACATTTTGTAAAATTTGCAAAACTAAGGTATATCTGCATTCTTTTCCTTAAAGATGAATACCCAAATGGCAGAATTGCTGGGAGGCTGAGGACAAAAAGAGAGGGTAGGGGCATGGGGATTGTGTTTGGTGCCACCTTAGCCCCCCGACAGCTACAGGGCCCCTGGACCTGTAAAGGACAGTTTCCAGGAACCCTCAGGCTCAAATGGTCCTCTCGGTGTGCTCCTCCTTCAAGGCTGCTCACAGGCGGCCTTTGACAGGAAGCCTGCCCTCATGAGTCCGGCTGCCAGCTACAGCTCCCTCCTCTGGACCCACCTAGACCCACAGTCCCTCCCTCCCTCTCTCTTCCCTTCCTTCCAGCAAAAATTTATTGTGCATCTACTGCAGTGCAAAATATTATGGGGGAAACTGAGGTAAAGACTGAAAGACCTTATTGTGTATTGGTAGAGCCCCCGCCCTAACGTGAAATAGGGCAGCCTGCGCTGAGCATGCAGTGGTGTGGCCGCTTCACAGCTCTGAGTGGAGCTGTGGCCCTATGTCTTCTTTCTCCAGTCATCTGCCCAAGCACCTAAATGCCTCCTCGAGTAAGAACTCTGGCTCTCCTCTGCCTGCCTCCCCCTCAAACTGTCTAGGGACCTGAAGCCGGCTCCAGCTTCAGCTCCACTTCCAAATGCCTGGTGGAGAGAAACTTGGTGCCCCGCCCTCCCATTAGCTGGTCCCAGATTTCTGCAACTGTTGCCACAGCACCACGGATGGAAATCAGTGCCGCCCACTCCAGAGTGTCCTGGACCACTGTCGTGGTGGGACTGCTGCACGGGCTTTATGCGTAGGTTCTGGAGGTTTCTGCTTTTGTCATTTTCCCATCCATTGTTCCCAGAGCCTCCCCCCACTGCTGGGGCTGCCAGAGACTGAAGGCTTCTGGCTGGAGACTGAAGGCTTCCGGCCTGAGCCATGCGCTGGGCCGTGAACTTCTGGCCCGGTGTTGAGCCAGGTCATGAGTCCAGACACTCCTGCTCACCCCTGCCCCTGACTCGTGGTGAGGTCCTCTTGGAGCCTTGGTGTCTGTTTGTGCCAGCAACTCTCTGGAAAATGTCCACTCCGTCCAAGGGGTTCTAGTCCTAGGAGGAAAGGGGGAGAGGACCAGGTTCCTGTCCTTGCAGGAGTCTTCTGTACCCCAGGACAAATTTGTCCATCAGGTTTCTGAGACAGTTCTCTGCAGGGCGGGGCGGGGTGGGGGTGGGGACCGGGAGGGGCAGCCTCTGTCGCCCCCTCCGAACCAACGTCCCCCAACACCATTCCCTTAAGGCAAGGCGGGTGCTTCTCCCTCCACATTTGCATTTCCAAAGAGGGGCCACCTAAGGTTTCAGGGCTGAGCCATGAAGACCCGCTCTGGGGCGACTTCTCTTGTCTACCCAGACAGAGGAATGGTGGCCGGCAGCTTCTCACGCTTTTATAAGACAAACACAAGACACCCTGCTGTTCAGCCTCCCCGGGCAGCCGGGGTCAAGTGCAATTGGCACAAAGGAAAGTGGCTGGGGAGTCGTGGAGGGAGAGGTTGTTTAAACCAGGGACTAGGAGGGTGACTCGTTGAGGGGGTGGCACTGGACATGCAGCTTCAGGACAGGAAAGGCTTGGATGCACGGAGATAGACAGGAAGAGGACACAGCATGGGCAGAAGAAGGGAGGTGAGCAAGGGCTGGGGCGTCTCAGGGGCAGGCACGTGAGCTATTTGAGGGGAAGCGTGGGTTTGGTGGGGCTGTATCTTGAAGGACCTTAAATGCCAGGCTGAGGCATCTGGGTTTTGTCCCAACGAAATGGGGAGCTATTGAAGATTTGTGAGCAGGGAGGGACTTGATCAGAGCTTTGGGACAATTGTCATGTCAATAGTGGGTAGGAAGGGTTGTAGCCTGGAGGCTAGGAATAGGGGACCCATGAGGAGGCTGCTTGACACCCAAGTGGTGACCCGGGGCCATCAGGCTGCCACAGTCCAGAAGAGAGGTCAACGTGGGGAATGGAGGTTGGGGGAGGGCTGAGACATAGCCTCCATGAAGTTCACCACTTGATTCCACATGTTGCCATTGTGTTTGCATTTAGTTATCTGCAGGCCAGGCCTGGGTCTCACTCATCCTTTTGTCCCTTAACTGACCTTGAGTCCTACAAAGCCCCACCTGGTACCCGGTACATTGCTCTGTGCTGAATGAGTGAAGTGAATAAATGATAGTTCTTCTGTGCACATGGGAAGCCCCTCTGTGCCTGCAGGGAAGGCCTGGCTCCGTGAGCTCCTGGCTCTGGGTTGGGCTCCCATACAGCCAGGCTCTCCCTGGCAGGGCCACCATTCCCATGACTGTGAGGTCCTGAGCAGACTTCTCTTTGGCTCAAGCCCTGGGCTAAGGAATTCTCTCTCCAAAGCTCCCCAGTGGGGGCCAGAGCTTCCCACCCCTCAAGAGCCAGGCGCTCCACACAGGCTTTGCAGCAGGATTCAGGGCACTGGAAACAATTTTGTCCCACTCTAGATCTGAGATCTTGGTGGAACAGAGAAGAAAAGCTTAGGGAGACAGGGAGGGGGAGGGAATCGTAATAACAGCTGCTAGTTCTGGAGCAAGGACTATGTGCCAGGCACTCATTTCGGCCTCACAGCAACTCTACGGGGAAAATACTGTCCCGTTCCCCTTTTTATGGACGAGGATACCGAGGCTCAGAGCAGTTGTTGCTTGCACAAGGTCACATAGCCAGTAAGTGTTGGAGGCAGGATTGGAACCCAGGTCCAAAGCTCTCGCTTATTAGCTTCTGTGCCTTGATGTCAGAGCTGTTTCGTTGGTAGGCAGTAGTGACAAAGGGGCCCTAGACCCTAGATGTTTATTTTTCCCCTGGTTTAGAAGAAAATCATGTTCTTTAGGACTATTTGGTTGCAAGTGATGGAAACCCAGGTGAAACTTGCTTTAAAAGGAAGGAGGAAAGAGAGAAGGCTGTTTCTTGCTCACAAACCAGAGAGCAGAGCTGGTGCAGGCTGGAACCAGGGCCCCCCAGCTGCCAGGCTCACGGCCCTCGGTCTCTCATCTCAGCTTATCCCAGCGTGTCAGCTTCATTCTCTCAGACCAGATCTTCCCCTGGCCCCAGCAACATCAGATGCTCGTCCTTATAGAATAGTACTGAGAATGGAGGAAACTCTTTTCTGCCAACCCAAGTTAGAGAAATCCTGGGCCAGGTTCGGATTGGTCTGCCTTGGGTCATGTGACCATTCTTGGACCAATTGCCAAGGTCAGGGCATGGGATACTGCAACTGGAGTGACTGGGGTCTCGTGCTCACCCCTTAAGCGTTGGGGGAGGGGGGGTGCTCTGGTTGAGTGGAAGCCACCCTCAGAAACTCATCATTTGAAAGAGCATTTCCTAGGAGAGACGGGTACCGTTAACCCCCCAGCACAGAAAACAAGGCGGACGGCTCCTGTAGGACCCGCAATTAGCTACATTTTCAGGATGCCCTTGAGTTCCAAATGGGTATTTGTGGTCTAGTGTAGGAGCAGGGCCCAGTGACAGAGAGCATACCTGCCTGGGAGAAACAGCAATGACACGGGCCCTTTGATCTATAGTCCCTCCCTGCCGTAACAGGGGGCCACATTTGGGGGTCCAGGCTGTCCAGGGTGCTTAGCTCCTGAGTCAGTTGTAAGTGACAGAAACACAACTCAAACTGACTGAAGCAAAAAAAAAAAAAATTTAATTCCTATAACTGAGCAATCCAGGGGCTTCAGTCCCTGCTGGACCCAGGGTCTCAGGATCACCTGGGATCTGCCTTGCTTATGTCCAGGTTCTGTGTTCTCAGTGTTGGCTTTAGTCTTAGTCTTGGGCAGGCTCTCTTGAGGCGGTGGCAAAGCTGTACCAGGCTTATATCCAACCAACCTGGCAGCCTCAGTTGGGAGAGAGAGAGAGAGAATGAGAGCAAGCCTGTTTTCCACTAGCTCCAGCAGGAATCCCAGGAGTGGGCCGTTCTTGGCCTGGCTTGGAGCATATGCCCATCCCTGAACTGTAGCCAAGGAGGACACATGGCTTTGGTTGGCCAAACCTGGAGCCCACGGGCTGAGAGTGGTTTTCCAAAGGGAAATCAATGCCTTGTTACCAAAAGAAGGAAGGAAGGTGTGCTGGGCAGGCCAAGCTGGGCCTATCCAACAGGACACCCACCAACTCTCTCCCACCCCAGCACTGAAGTATCCTCTGGCTGCTGCTGGGTCCACCCCTCACCAGCGTCAGCTCCGTGTCCTCGCACCCTTCCACCCTTTCCAGAGGAATGCGCACACACCTGCTGCTCGCACCTCTCCCCGAATCGCCCTTTAGAACCACGGATTCATAGACCATTAGTGCTGGGAGGGAGCTCAGCCCTCTCTGGGCCTCCCCTTTATATTACGCATGGTCACACCAAGCCCCAGAGAGGACCAGTGACCTGGCCATGGTCGCCCAGTGAGTAAGGGCAGAGCCGGGCCTGGAACCAGCTAGTTGGACTTCCATTCAAGGGATATTTACTTCCTTATACTGTAAGTAGAAGTGAATGACATCGTGCCTCCCTTTCAAATATAAAAAGCATCCCTAATAACAATAATGATGCATTGGAAAGGTATTCATGGTTGCCAGAGACTTTGAGACTGGATCTTCAGTCAAGAGAATCAACAAGGGAGGTGGGTTTCTCATTAACCACCCTCAGCATTTCCCGCCCAACACTAACCATTTCCTGGCCCCTGGGAGGCCCTGCCCTCTGGGCAAACGCCAGCAGCCTGCTTAGCAAGGACAGGCCAGATGAGGGAGGACTGAAGACAGATGTCCCGGGGCCGGCTCCGTGGCTGAGAGGTTAAGTTCGTGCGCTCCGCCGTGACGGCCCAGGGTTCGGATCCTGGGCGCGGACATGGCACTTCTCGTCAGGCCACGTTGAGGTGGTGTCCCACATCCCACAACTAGAAGGACCTGCAACTAAGATATACAGCTGTGTACAGGGTGGGTTTGGGGAGATAAAGCAGAAAAAAAAAAAGGAAGATTGGCAACAGTTGTTAGCCCAGGTGCCAATCCTTAAAAAAAAAAAAAAAAACAGATTGAACATCAGGCCATAGATATTTAGGGGAAAAAAAAAAAAAAAAAGGACAGATGTCCCACAGATGCCCCACGGCTACGGGATTCCCTTTCTCACAAGACTCACTAACCACAGAGTTTCATTCACCGCCCACCCCACTGCATCTCACATGCACACACACACGCACTCATGCACACGCACACTTGCCAAGCTTGGGACTTGTCTTCAAGGTGAAGGGGGCTTTGTCGGTGCTGAGTCGGATAGAAGACTCAGGAGCTTTCTTTTCGCTCTTTCCATGAATCTTGTGTACCCAGCCCAAGGCCTCTGGCCCGGGTCAGCCGGGGGAAGTCTCCTCTGAGCTCACTTAGATTTTCAGAATCCAAGCTGCTTCCTGCTGGGCCGCAGGCCAGCTCATCCCTTCTCCAGGAAGTGGATTCTCTGCCTGGGGCTTCTTCAGCCCTCCACCCACTCTAGCCTGGAGGCCAGCACAGCCGACGTGGCTGCCGCCTCTTGGCTGTATCGTCCTGATTAGTCATTCCACCTTGGCTCCATCTCCCTTCCAGTGACTTTCCACCCACACGGTCGTCTCCCGACAAGCTCCCACATCCTTGCTGGGTCTGGCTGACCTGGGAACACACACCCACTCATCCCTTCACCATCACTCCAGCCTCTGGAACACGCAGCCACTCACTAGCCTCAGCAGGGCTGCTCAGTTCTCCCCGAGGAAAGTCTAGGTCAAGGAAAGTGTCTTCATCTCCTGATGCAATCCCCAGTGGTCAACAGTGCCAAATTTTGCCAAAAAAAAAAAAAAAAAGATCAAATAAGGACTGAAAGGTGCCATTAAATTTAGTCATGAAGGAGTCCTGGGAACACTAGTGAGCACAATTTTCAGGCGACAGAATGGGAGGTAAATGAACACCAGTGGGGGGCCCCGAAAGGAGGGAGAGGGACATTGAACCAGGAGAGATCTTAGAAGAATGTGGCATCTGCACAGGTCCCTGAAGGTGACGTTGACAGGCAGAGAGTGGCATAAGGGGGCGGAGTGGCGAGGTCATTCTGGGCAAAGGGCTGGCGCGAGCAGGAAATCAGGAGGCAGGTCCAGTCTGTCTGGCCTTGGAGTAGCCTCTCCTGCTTTCCTGTAGTGCTGGTGGTGGGGTGGGCACGGCAGCAGCCACTTCTGAGAAACCTGCCAGCTTTGGGGTGTGTGGTTTATCGTGGCCTGGGGCTGTGACAGGCTCTGTCTGCAGGGCTTGGGCTTCATGGGCTGGGGCTGTGGGAGTTTGCCCAGACAGCGTCCGGAAATCGCCAGGAGCCCTAGCTCAGCCCCCTCCAGGGAGAGGAAGCAGCAGGGCCATGTGCTAGGGGTTAGTGCTACCTTCAGGACCTGCTTCCTGGTGGGAGATGATGCTTACACAGAGGGTGTGGTTCTCAGGGTGTGGGGTCCAGACCAGCAACATCTGGAGAGGTCAAATTCTCAGGCCCATCCCAGATCTACTAAATCCAAAACTCTGGGGGTGGGGCTCCAAATGTGCCATTCTAACAAACCCTCAGGTGGTGCTGCAGGTCCAGGGACCACACTCTGAGAACTGCTATCCTGGAGGAGCTGGCAGTTCCATCTCCTTTGAGCTCTGGGGAGCACTGGTACTAGCAGGACCAGCCCGCTCTGAGCTCCCACAAAGCAGTGGTCAGGACTTCCGTGGTGCAGCGGCACCGGGGCTAGGGCTCTCCTTTGGAGGGGCGAATGCTGACCTTGAAGACGGAGAAATGAGGCTGTGGGACTGGCACCAGGGCAGCCCGCCGCAGAGTCACGACAGGCCTTTGGCAACCTGCTTAGTGGCCAGGAGGTACTCTGTCTCTTTGTGTGACCCTGGGGCAGGTAATCAACATCTCACAGCCTCAGTGTCCCCGTTTGTGAAGTGGAGATGGTTGCCTCTACCTCAGTTGCTTTGAGGAGCCATGAGTCACCACACATTGGGTACCTGGCACATAGTAGGACCGCAGAATAGACACATAGTAGGACTAATGGCACTTCCCTCCCTCTTCCCGTGGCAGCACTGTCTTGAGCTGCCTGTCCTGTCTTCTGCCATCTCACACACTACAGGCCCCAAGGGTGTTTCCCAGGCTAGGAGATCATATTGGCCTCAGGGACCTTATTTAGTATTCAACATCCCACTTTAGAAAATTGGAGGCCACCTCTCTTCTCTTCCATTCACCTTCCCTCCCTAGACAGTCCCCACTTAATCCAAAATACAGCTTCCCTCCCACCAAAGAGCCCCATCTCAAGATAGAAGATGTCTCTCAGCTGCTGCCAGGAGAAAGTCTCAATTCTGCAGTCGGGTCCCGGCGTCCGGGCAGTCTCCCTCCTGGCCTGGGCCACCTCTGCAGCCTGGCCAGGTGGCTGAGCAGTCCCCTCTATGATAAATTGGACAACCAGTCTAGACAGTGTGTGATCCCCTCTGCGTTTACTCTGAGGGAGGGAGACTATGTCACCACCCCTCATGCTGGGGTGCATCCAGCACCAGGCAGCAAGGGGGAGTCACCGGGCAGGAAAAGGGTTTCTCAGACAGTGCCTGTGCTGCCTGTCAGGTGACATCCCCCACTTCAGCGAAGCTGGTGATGGACGTCATGTGGAGCAGGTCCAGACAGACACGCAGCCTTCATTCCTCTGGGCATGGAAAGGGAAGGCAGCCTCAGCCGGGCTGGTTTCTCGTCTCAGCGGAGCTGCGGGCTGGGGCTCTGTCCTTCTCAGGGACCATTCCGTAATCCCGGTTCATTGTGAACTGGAGCTTTAGTGTGATTGCTCAAGACCCTCCCCTCTTAAAAACGAAAGCAGCCCTGCCTCCACCCCTTGCCCCTCTCCACTCTGTCCTCTCCTCCTTCCGCACAGCCCAGCTTCCCCACAGAGCGGCAGGCCCTGCTGCCTCCACTTCCTCATGCCCCACACCTGCCTTGGTTTGTCGACACCCGACCTCTGTCCCTACCCCTCGTCTGACACTGCTCTCACCTAGGCAGTCCTGCTAGGTGCTAAGGGTTCATCTAAGTCCTTACCTTTCCAGAATTCTCCATGCATCTGGCATAGCTGACCATCCCTTCTTGAAAAGCTGTCCTCAGTTTCCATCACACCCCTCTCCTGGACGTCCTCCGACCTCTCTGACTGTCTCCTCTCTGTTCCCTCCATGTGCCCCTTCTTCCCCCTCACCCTTCAATGATGCTGACCCCAGGACCTTGTCCTTAGTCACTGCTTTTCTCACTCAGGGCGATTTCCTCAAGGGATTGCACCTGCCCTGGCCTCCCCCTGCACTTCTGTGCACAAGTCCTAAACCCTTCCTCGGAGCCCCTGCCCCTTCATCCAGCGGCCCACTCGACATTCCACTTGCGTGTTCCACAGGCATCCCAAACCCGGCAAGCTCACGACAGAGCTGATGAGCTTCTCCAAATCTCCCCTCTGCCGTGCTCCCCTCCTGGGGGAAGTGTCCACCTTTCACAGAAAATTAGAGGAGCACATGAGGAATTGGAAACAGAGAAAGAAGAAAACAAAATTTCCACGGCCCCCGCTCATGGAAGTAACTGCTTTGACTATTCAGGTGTTGGGCCTTCCAGCCTTCTCTCTGTGCTTTTCATAGTCCCATTTTCCCACTTAACATTTTAGCATAAGGATGCTCCCATGTTGTGACCAATTCTGCATAGCTTATTATTTTAAAACTGTTTGGAACAGATAACACATGAATAGAGCAAATATTTCAAGAGGACAAAATGGGATATGGTAAAAAGTCAGTCTCCCTCCCACCCCTGACCCCCGATTCACCCAGTGCTGTCCCCAAGGCAACTGCTGAGACAGGTCCTCTGCATATCCTGCTAACGCTATTCCTGCCCACAGAGCAGGCGCGACCCCCACCCCCTTTTACACATAGAACAGTGCAGCATACACCCTGTTCGACACCTCCCCTTTTTCATTTAAGAACCTATCTTAGAAATCATTCCACTTCTGCCCACAGAAACCTTGCTCATTCCCGCTTCCTGATTTTTAGCATGCCGCTGTGTGGTGATACCGTGGGCTGTTTGGCTGGTCCTCCACTGAGAGACGATGAAGTTGCGGCCAGTCCTGGCTGTGATAAACCAGACCGCAGTGAGGCTGCACTGGGCTGGGGCTGTTGGCCCCGGAGAGGAAGGAACAGATGTGAGGGGAGTTTTTTGTTTTTTATTTTTACTTTTTATTAAGATTATGATAGTTTACAACCTTGTGAAATTTCAGTTGTGCATTATTGTCCGTCAGTCATGTTGTAGGTGCACCACTTCACCCTTTGTGCCCACCCCTCACCCCCGCTTTCTCCTGGTAACCACTAATCTGTTCTCTTTGTCCACGTTTAACTTCCACCTATGAGTGGAGTCATATAGAGATTGTCTTTCTCTATCTGGCTTATTTCACTTAACATAATATCCTCATCAAACTCCATCCATGTTGTTGTGAATGGGATGATTTTATTCTTCTTTATGGCTGAGTAGTATTCCATTGTATATATATATACCATATCTTCTTTATCCAATCATCAGTTGATGGTCAATTAGGTTGCTTCCACATCTTGGCTATTGTGAATAATGCTGCAACAAACATAGGGGTGCATGGGACTTTTGGAATTGCTAATTTCAAGTTCTTTGGATAGATATCCAGTAGTGGGACGGCTGGATCATATGGTATTTCTATTTTTAATTTTTTGAGAAATCTCCGTACTGTTTTCCGTAGTGGCTGTACCAGTTTGCATTCCCACAGTAGTGTATGAGGGTTCCTTTTTCTCCATAACCTCTCCAACATTTGTTACTATTTGTTTTGTTATTTTTGCCATTCTAACAGGTGTAAGGTGATGTCTTAGTGTAGTTTTGATTTGCATTTCCCTGACGATCAATGATGATGAGCATCTTTTCATGTGCCTATTGGCCATCCGTATATCTTCTTTGGAGAAATGTCTGTTCATGTCCGTGAGGGGAGTTTTGAAGGAAGAACTGATGAGGCTAGGAGAAGCTGCTCACCGGAAACAGGGTGACAGGAGGAAGCACTGGTCACAGGTCCACCATGAGCCTGCTTCAGAGCTTGTCGGCATCGAGTGGAAGTAGAACATTAGAAAGACGAGGGGCCTCTAATTCAGGCTAAAGCACAAGAGGGAGGTTAACGCAGAGTCCTGGGCTGGAGACTGAGCTCACGGAGGATGGACACGGTGCACGGTGCCAGGCCCTACGTGGCTCCTTTACCCTCACACCCCGAGAGGTGGGCAGGTGATGGAAGGCGGTGGGCTCAGGGCCTGCTTCTCTACCACAGCACAGGCCTCATCCGTGAGGGGGATGACTGAGTGGACCCTCAATATTCAGAGGGGAACAGAGGGGACAGAAGTGCCTCGGAAGAGGCCCCGCATGTGGAACCCTCGTGATCTCATACACTGAATTCAGAGCATCGTCCCTGGCCCTGTCAGGCCTCTGAGCGGCAAGGCCCTGGATGGAGTGGGCTGTCTGGGGTCCCCCGGGCCCTGGACCTGCCTCCTCTGACCCAGGGCCTGGGCCCTTTCCCGCAGGTCCTGCCCATCATCATCTTCTTCAGCTGCATCATGTCAGTTCTCTACTACGTGGGCCTCATGCAGTGGGTGATCCTGAAGGTGAGTTCCCAGCGTCCGTGGCTGGGCTCTCCCAGAGTCACCTGCTCCCAGGGTCAACACCCTCTGAGTCTACCGCTAACCAAACATCCTGTCACAGAGTCTCCTGCTGTGATACTAAGGAGAAATGGCACCGAAATCCAGTGTGGTCTTCGTGGGAGGGAAGTTTGCAGAACTGAGGCTGCATGGAGAAGTGCTAGGGGAAAAGATAATTGATACAGAAAAGCTCTCAAGAGACGGGAGCAGCGGGCCACACGGGTCAGGCTTAGCTGGTGTAAATGTCAAATCCTGTGCTCATGCTCATAAAATCTGCTGCACAAAACCGGGATGCAGGAGGCAGCACTGGGTGACGCTGGACCTGGCAAAAGATGCTGAGGCTTTAGCTGATTGAGCCAAGAATAAACCAGCACCTTCAGGGGGCTGCCAGAAATGCAAACCCACCCATGGCCATGTTAAGAGCACACAGTGCAGGGCATGAGGGAGACAGTTATCCCCAAATCTGGAGAATGGGTTCAACCAAGGGGCTATAAACTGAACCCTCGGCAGGAAAGGGAAAGGACCCGACACCATACCATCCACGGAGTGGCTGAAGGAAGGAGGACAATGGGCCTGGAACAGAGAAGGCCAGGGTGGAGGAGGGTAGGGGTAGGAGAGCTGCCTCCAAATACTTAGAGCAGAAAGATTAGGGAAAGGGCAGCCTGGCAGGAACAGCAGGGGAGAGAAATCCCAGGGAAGCAGATTTTGTGCTGGTTGAAAGGAAGAACTGTCTAATTCAGTGTTGCCCAAAGCCTTTTTCACAACACTCTAGTTCCATAGCAGGTTATTAAATAACTAGTAGGGAAAGGGATCCCCTGGTTAAGTGATTTTGTGAAGCTAGGCTAGACACCAGGCTAAACAAATTTAAACAAGTTTCATGCAGGACTTCTCAGAGCCTTTACTAAGTTAATATGTATTAGTAATCTCCAAGGGGTGTGTGTGTGTGCAGCAATTCTCAAATATATTTGACCAAGGAATCCTTTTCTCATGGATGGTAAGCCCCTGTCAGTCAATGGCTGTGTGGAAGGAGAGGATGAAGGGACATTTGGAGGAAACGTAGATGAAGGAGTCCTAGCTGGGTTGGGAGTTGTAAGGTACTCGCACCCCTGACACCCTCTGACACTGGGGCTTGCTGATGCCAGCCCACAAAGAGCACCCTGCTTCCTCCTAGATCGCCTGGCTGATGCAGGTCACCATGGGCACCACGGCCACCGAGACCCTGAGTGTGGCTGGAAACATCTTTGTGAGCCAGGTAGGTATGGCAGCCTCCTGCCCTCATGTCATCAGCAGCATCTCCAAGGAGGGCGGGCACCTTGGGTCCCTGGAGCTCTGATTCCGCCAGAGGAAGAGCCGTTTGAACCTTCTCCCAGGGGCACCAAAGGCTGCTGCCCCAGGGATGCGCTCTTTGCCTGGGTCATGCCAAGGAGGATCTGGCATCAGTCCGGCACCTCCTACCCCTCTAGGCCTAGGCTGTCTTCACCAACTTAGAGACCCACAAATCCCCCAGATGGAGTCTGACTTTCTCCTTTTAGACATGAGGAGACCAGGGCTCTGGGGTAGGAATGACTTGCCCAGATCCCACAAGATAAGCCAGGACTCAGAACCCAGGTTTTCTCCTTCCTGGCTGGGGTTTTTTCCATGACATCATTTTGTCTTTTTTCTTTTCCCTCCATCTTTCTGGAAATGTATTTTCCAAAGTAAACGGGACTCTGAAGGCACTACGAGCCCTGAGTCCCTTTCAGAAGGCCCCACCCTCCTGAGCGTGAGACTCCCGGGGGCTGTTCCAGGATCTTGGCCCAACTGCCCAACGTTTGAGTCACCATAAGATCTACTAGCCGAACTATGCCATATTTCACTGGACGGTTTAGGAAACTTTGGAGAATATTTGCATCATTTTTGCTATGGTGCAAGTGTGTCGAGTTCAAAGATTTTTTTTTAAGACAAATGTGTTCTCAGATAAATTGTCCAAAATCCCTTAAGATGTTCGAAATGAGGCCAAAGAGAAAAACGTACTGAACTACAAAAGCATTTATTTTATACAAAATGCTGCAAATGCGATCAATGGGTTTTGCTGAGAAAATACAAGTTTTAGGTGAATGTGATTTTGGGTGATTTGAAGAGTTCCCAGGGTAAATTAAGTTTGGACACGTTGTTGGGCAACAAATTGATCTAGACCCCGGGGTCTTTGCCTCATTTCCCCCAAGGGGAGGGGATGGGAGCCTTCAAGGATTGGCAGCGTCATTTCAACCTCAGCGTTGCTGGGCCTGGGCCCTCTTCTCTGTCCACGCTCCATCCCCGGGGGATGGCAGCAGCCCTTTGGCTTAAAGACTTTAAAGGTCTCCCAGGTCCCACTGTGCAGCCCTCACCTCTCCCCTAAACTCCAGGCTGACATATCCAACTGCCCCCTTGACCTCCACTTGGATAGCTAAGGGGCATCCCAAATTTACTACGCTGGGTGCGAGCAAGTAGAACCCTAGATTCCCTCCGTCAACACACCTGCATATCTCCAGGCCTTTCCCTCCTCAGTGAATGGTAGTGTCTTCCACGAGGTTGTTCGGACAGAAATCAAGGAGGCATCCTCTCCTCTGCTTCCCCCGCTGCCAGCTGCATCCAGTTGGTCAGCAAGTCCTGCCAGCCCTCCCCCGCCCCCGTCACACCCATACCCGCGCTGCTGCCCTTCTGCTTTGCTACCAGCCACCCTTGTCTCCCGCCTGGACACTGCCATCACCTCCGACCTGCTCTCCCTGTTCCACTCCTGCCCAACTCTGCGTCCTTCACACACGTGCCAGAGCGGCCCTCTAAAACCATGTCGGATCATGTCACTTAAACAAGTCCACTCCTTACCCTGGCTGGCCCTCCCGCCCTCCTCCTTCATCTTGACCCACGCTCCCACACACCCGCTCAGTGTAGACACACTTATGGGTGCTCACCCTTGCTGAGCCAGCCCAGGGCCCCTGCTGGCCACTCTGCCTGGAAAGCCGTGCTTCCAAACCAAATAGTTGGCTCCTTCAGATCTCAGCTCAGATGTCGCCTCCGTAGGGTGGCCTTTGCTGCTTGCTCAACTTCAAATACCCTCTCACCACCACGCAGTCTCTCACGTCTCTGCGCAGCCTGTATCGCCAGCTAAAATTACCTTGTTTATCTCCTGGGTCCCTTGCGGAGTGTCCATTTCTTCCCTTCACCTCCCCTCGCTGCTCCCAGGATATGAACTCCTGGAGGGCAGGCACTTTATCTTGTTTACCCGGTGTCCCTATTTTATAGAACAGTCTAGAACACAGTAGCTGCTCGTAACTATTTACTGAGTGGATGACTGCCTAGCTGCAGGCCTCCCCAGGTGCCCTGAATGAGCACACCTCCTAACGCCCCAGCTCCTTTCTTCTGGTTCCCCCCTGCTTCCTTCCAACCTCAGGCCTGGAGTTACGCCTGCTTCCGGCCCTTTGCACGAACAGAGGTAATTCTGCAGACCTCTCTGGTCCCCTGTTTGCTCTCCTGGAAAACGGGGATTTTCCACTTCTTTCTCGGAAGGTGGAGAGTAACGCACGTTGGGTGCTTCACGGAGCGCCTGGACACAGCAGCCACGTGACACAGGGGAGCGTTATCAGGCCGAGAGGAAGCACTGGGGGTCACAGTGGCCCCGCCCTGTCCAGACCACAGCCGCCACCTGTCCTGCTGTCCTCTCCCGGGCTCCCTGGCACTCGCCGTGCCCCACCCACTCCCCGATTGGAAGGCCCGGCCAGCTCGGGGCCGTCTGACACTTTTCCCTTTGCAGACTGAGGCTCCTCTACTGATCCGGCCCTACCTGGCAGACATGACACTCTCAGAAATCCATGTCGTCATGACTGGAGGCTACGCCACCATCGCCGGCAGCCTACTGGGTGCCTACATCTCCTTTGGGGTACGTAGAGCCGTCCCTCTGCCTGCTGAAAACTGAGAACCTGACAGCTGCGTGTGTGGGAGCCCCACGCAGCTCCTGGCCAGAGCCACCTGGGGTCTCCTCTTGTGGGCTGTGTCCCAAACTGGGCTGCCGTGAGGGCGAGAGGAGAGGCCTCACCTGAGCCAGGTGAGCCAGGTGAGCTGGACAATCCCGGCTTCTCACATGGCCGGTGGTGGCAAAGGTTTCCAGGGTGCTACTTACTGGTCACTCGCTATGTACCAGGCAAAGTACTAGGTATTTTAATATCCCCATTTTACAGATGAGGAAATTGAGGCTCAGAGAGGAAGTGAGATGCCCAAAGCCAGGCTGTGAGCCTAGATCTGTCTGTCTCCAAAACCTACCCACACAGTCCCTTACCTAGGCCATTCTGGAGAGTTGTCCTACTCTCTGCCCCACCCCCTTCCCTACACCCTCTCTGGGCACAAGTCCTTCCTCTGCTCCTAAATTATTGTTTGTGCAGCTTTCTGAGCACCATACATTTCTAGGTCAAACTCCAAGGAGTGCATTGGGCCTTAAACACAATGCTCCTGCATGGCAAGCAGAGATGAATCTTCACATGTGTCCCCTAAGAAATGCCTGGTGATAATGCTCGGCATTTGTAAAACACTCTGCACTTATTTGTGCTTCCACATGCGAGTCTTTAAAGATCTTAATTCTTTTCTTAACTATCAAGGAAATTCTTGCTCCTTGCAGAAGTTAATACAGCAAAAGTAAATAAATAAAACCTTCTTCAACCCCACTTCCCACGGGCAACTTCTGTTACTAGAATAGAAACGTGGTTCTCAAAGTGTGGTCCGTGGTCCGAGGACCAGCCGGCAGCAGGTTCACCTGGGAGCTTGTTAGAAATGCAAATTCTTGGTCCTCACTCCAGACCTGCTGAATCAGAAACACTGGGGATGGGGCCAGGATCTTGTAGTGTAACAAGCCTTCCAGATGATTCTGATCAGCTCGAGAACCACTGATTTAAAACATCATTCCAGATCTTTCTGTGTAAATAGTCATTTAAGTACACACACCTGAACGCACATACTTTCTTTTCTACTAAAGATGAGCTGGGTCTACCCATACTTCTCCGCAACTTGCCTTTTTCTTGTAAAATTCTGAGCTTGACGTGAAACCCGGAAGGGCAGTCGGCCCTGCTTATCCTCAGGTTTTCCTCCAAAATTCAATCCGTGATTGGTTGAATCCACACATGTGAAATCCATGGAAACGGGATACGGAGGGCCGAATGTATTCATTGTACTATGACATTTTATATAAGGGACTTGAGCATCTAGGGACCCCTGTGGATGCCGAGGGAGAACCGTATAAAGAAAAAGGTTGACAGAGTTGACTAAAAAAAGTGAAAAACTTCCGTATGGTGAAAGTCACAATTTTAAAGTTTAAATGATTGACCAGGAGAAAATAGTTGGTAAATTATAAAAAGATATTCAAGCTAACTGATAGTCAAAAAAATTAAAACAATAGGGGCCGGCCCCGTGGCCCAGTGGTTAAGTTTGCATGCTCTGCTTTGGCTGCCCGGGGTTTCACCAGTTCAGATCCCAGGAGCTGGCATGGCACCGCTCATCAAGCCATGCTGAGGCAGCGTCCCACACAGCACAACCAGAAGGACCTACAACTATGTACTGGGGGGTTTTGGGGAGAAGAATAAAAAAAAATTGGCAACCGTTGTTAGCTCAGGTGCCAATCGTTAAAAAAAAATTACACCAATAAACATGTTTCTTCTGAAAGACAGCATTTTACGTGCTCTAAATGGCAAGACTGTGGGGCACTCACTCTTGATGGGAGTGGAATTTGCTGTAACCTTTTTGGAGAATATTTATCAATTTAAAAATATTCCTTCCCTTTGATCCAGTTAGGAACATTATGATACCAGAAATATTTTCACAAGTGGTCAAAAAATGCAAAATTAGGGGCCGGCCCAGTGGTGCAGCGGCTAAGTTCGCACATTCCGCTTCGGCAGCTTGGGGTTCGCCGGTTCAGATCCTGGGCGTGGACCTGCACACTGCTTATCAAGCCATGCTGTGGCAGGCTTCCCACATATAAAATAGAGGAAGATGGGTAGAGATGTTAGCTCCGGGCTAATCTTCCTCCAAAGAAAAAAAAAAAAAGCAAAATTCTAACATTATTTGCAATAGCAAAAAAACCAAGGAACAACCCAAACGTTAAGCAGTGAGGGGCTGGGTTTGGTCAGTTCATCCATGCAGGGCGCTGTCACTCAGTCCATGTGCGATTTGGAGAGTGAGCAAGGGCCCGCCTCTCACTGCCCGCAGGCTCTCCTGATGCTGTGTATGTATGGGCAGGGGGACGAAGGAATGACCCTCACTCTCCCCTCCCTGGTCCCAAATTCCACCTGTCTTTCTCATCTCTGTCCTTGGGGGTGGCCAAAGGGGTAAGCCGACCTGTCCCTCAGTCCCTCCTTCCCTAGGACACCTGGCCACACCAGTAAGCTCAGCTCCACACACCCACAGGACTGCCCGGCCGAGGGGCTGCCTCTTCTAGAAGGCCGCTTGTGCTCGGGAGCTTTGTCTTCTGGCCTGGCACCCTCCCATCTAGAACTGTACAGACCATCTGGTTTGTACCTTGTCTCACCAAGGCCCAGGAAGGGCCCATCAGAGCTGGGGCACCCCCACCTACCCCCCCACCCACTGATTTGGGGAGGAATTTGAGATTTCGAAAATGGAGACTCGGATCTGTTCCTGAAACTTTTTTCACGGTGGCGTATTAGGGGAGAGGACGCCATAATATTTTCGGGACTTAGGGCCTTTCCCTGTCTTAACCTTGCTCTGGATCCCACAGCCAGTTAAATGAATGGTGTTCTTTCTACCACAGAAGCGTGGCTGCCTTATTTAACGCTAAAATACTGGAGGAACTCTCTCCCCTTTCCACAATCTGCCTCGCAGCTCAGCCTCCTTTCCTTCCCTTTCTCAGGTCAGAGTCCAGGCCCAGCCCCAGGTCATCGGGCCTCCCCACTGAAGGGGCCTGGGTACCCCCTTCCCTTTAGCCCCACAGAATGTGCCAAGGCCACCAGGATCACCATGTGGCCCTGGGTCTCCATTCATAGCCCCTGGAATGGAAGCCCCAGCTACCCCACATCTGGCCCAGGGGAAAAGCACCTGACAGGCCTGCCTTCCCTTCTTGCCTCTGGCAGCATCTGGATGGGCATGAGTCTGGGATGAGAGAAGCTCTCTTCTGCCCCCACATGGCTCTTGGCCGCCACTGCAGCCGCCCGAGGGCTTTCTCCCACAGCCCTGCCTCCCTACCCTCTCCCCTTCTCCTGTTACTCCTTTCTCCAGGCAGTTCCTCACTGTATTTTTGGCTCTGCCCTCAGCCCCTGAATTCCAGAAAGATCTTTCTTGCTCTCTCCTCCTTTCTGTTTGTTACTCAACTTCTGGCTCTCTTTGCCCTGCCCCCACCCTCACCCCGACTGCTAATATCTGGATATTTCTACACCTGCGCTGACACGGTAGCCACTCGCCACACGTGGCTATTGAGCACTTGAAATGCGGCTGGTCTGAAATGAGATGTGCTGTGAGACTTAGGGAAAAAAACGTTAGTAAATTTTATCAGTAAGTTTTATATTGATTAATGGGTGGAAAGATAATATTTTGGATATATTGGGTTAAATAAAATACACTATTGAAATTAATTTCACCTGTTTCTTTAGAAAATGTAAAATCACAGATGTGGTTCCCGTTCTATTTGTATTGGACAGCACTGGTCTAGACCGTCTCTCCTGGTCTGGGGTCCCAGGGGTCTCGACTGAATCCTTTCATTGTGGTTTCCATGTACATCTCCCTTTTCATCATGTTTCTCAAAACCTTTAAAGCAGGCAGCAGCTCTCTCTGCTAACGCCAGAAACTGGTCTCTCCCCCCACCCCTTAGGCTCAGGGGCCACCATGAGAGGAGATCCATTTGTGTGCCTCCAGCTGTGAACACAGGCTGGGCAGGGTGGTGTTGAGGGGCTCAGCCACTGATGTTCCTCAATCAGTTGTGCAAGACTGGGAGCCCCTGGGACAGAGTCTGTGAGGTCCTGAGCAGGGCCAAGTGCAAGTCTACCACTTAGTTTCCACATCTGTAAAATGGGCAGAATTGCTGCGCCACCCCCCCCACAGCCTTTTAAGAAGTAAATGCAATAATAGAGAGAAAACACTAGCATTGCGTTCGAGAAGTGGTAATTGTTTCTCCAACATCCATCCTTCTGAAGCTGGCCCAATTTATGCTTGATAGTTGCCTGGATTTCTGGATTTGTTTCCGTTCTCAGTAAAGGTCTTTTTGAAAATTCAGATGGAGGGCTCATACCGTCCATCCGTCTCCACATGGGACACCTTTGTGCAGAGAGAGGAGGGCCTTGGGTAGGAGCGGGCCTTGGGATGCTGAGACAGAGGGCATTCCTGACCGTGCCTGGAGGAGGGCTGGGGGATGCCAGGGCCCTGAGGAGTAGCCGGCAGTGGGAAGGCCATGTGTGGGCCGATCTAGTGCCCCAGGGAGCCCTGCCTGTGCAGGACTCAGCTCTTTGCAGGATGAGCACGAAATGATGGGCTGGGGCCTTTGAGGCTGTAGCCACGGCTGGCCCACTCAGAGGGCAGTGTCCTGGAATGCAACAAGTGCAGGGTGTGTTCCCCTCTGGGGCTCAAGTTGACAAACCAGATGGAACCTCCAAGCTGGAGGAAGAGGGAGGGCCCTGGCTGGTGGAGAGAAAACCCCAAGAATCCAGAGGTGGCACAGTCCCCACTGGAGCTGGGCAGCCAAGGAGGAGGCGAGCAAAGTCCGGAAGCCCCACCCGGAGAGTCTGGAGAGGACTCCTGCCCGGGGCTGGCTCCTTCCCACAAGGGGCGGGGCCTGCACACCCCGTGCCTGGGACGGGGGCGCAGGAGGTGGGTGCTGGTGCTGGCTCATGTTTTAAGGGGTTTCTGCTTATCACTGTAAAGAAACATGGGGTCTCGCCCCGTGACCAAGTGGTTAAGTTCCTGTGCTCCACTTTGGCGGCCAGGGTTTCACTGGTTCGGATCCTGGGTGTGGACACGGCACCGCTCATCAGGCCACATTGAGGCAGCATCCCACATGCCACAACTAAAATATACAACTATGTACTGGGGGGATTTGGGGAGAAAAAGTAGGAAAAAAAAAAGATTGGCAACAGTTGTTAGCTCAGGTGCCAATCTTTAAAAAAAAAAAAAAGAAAAGAAAAGAAACAAATGGGGTTTAAAAGAAGAAGGACATTCCATGGGTTTCAGAGCCTTGGAGGGTCTCCCAGGCCTGGGTCCTCAGCAGCAGCTCCTGGTACTTTCATGAACTTGTTCAGCCCTCTGCTTTCATTAGACTGAACAGGTAACTTAAAATTACCTCCCCTCCTTTTTTTCCTTTTTACTTAAAATTTAAGAACTGCAGTTGGTTTACTACAAACTTTAAGGAGAAGTCTGTTTTACTTTTCTGCTTAGAAAAGCAATATATGTCATTGTGGGCATTTAGAAACATACAAAAAAGCAGAAATAAAAGAAAATCACCCTGGCCCCACTAGCCAGCGACAGACCGTCAGTTGACATGTGGGTGTGTTTCTTTCTGATCTTCTTTTATACATAGTTTTGGAGTTTGTTTTTTCCCTGTCGTTGTGGTTACGCTCTATATGCAATTTTGTGGGCATTTCCCCACGTTATTGTGAGTCCCTGGTAACCATTGTTTTCAATGGCAGCTTGACAAGGCTTGGCCAATTCCCCATCGTTGGATGTTTGGTTCTAATTCTCCCATTTGGTAAATAACAGTGGTGAAAAAGGGTCCCATCTATCTCTGGAAGAACACAGGGAAGCAAAGGGCTTGGGGCCACAGTGAGGATAAAAATCCAAGAAGCGAGACTCCCAGGGTCTCGGCTTGCTCTGCTGTCTGGCTGGGAAGTGCTTCCACAGCATGGCTCCAGGAGACAGGCGCAGGGCGAAAGAGCGGCTGTTGTAGGAGGCAGATTTCCTGATAAAGAGCTCTCAGACCACGGGAGGGGGTGTGAGGGGCTGCTTTGAAGTGGTGAGCTCCCTGTCACAATAAGTCTTCAAGGAGGGATCCTACAGATGACATTCCTACACTGTGAGGTTGAATTAGGTCACCTCTTGGATCCATCCCAACTCTTGGGTTCTGTGAGCTTTGTCTGAAACCATCGCAAAGCCCTCAGCCGATGGTGAACCAGCCCTCAGCTTAGTGGTCAAAGGGAGGCAGCCTAGAAGGGAAGGAAGAACCTTGAACTTGGAGCCAAAAGACAGGATGAGTTCTAATCCCTTCTCTCCCTTTATTTTGGGCAAGTCCTATTTAATCCTTCGGGGCCTCAGTTTCCCCATCCGTCAAATGGGATAACACTGCTTTCTCTGCCTAACTTACAGAAGTATGAGGGGAAAACCTGAGGTTCCGTACATACGGCCTGTGACTCTCTATGCATCAAAGGTATTGTTACTACCAATAGCGATGACAGCAGTACTGATGATGATGACACACCAGTGGGCAGAATGCATGTGGCCCCTGCCGCCCTGGGCTGCACTCCCTGGCCCCAACGTGTCCTCTGACCATCTCCCCATAACCCCCACTCTCGCTCTTGCAGATCGATGCTGCCTCCTTGATTGCCGCCTCCGTGATGGCCGCCCCTTGTGCTTTAGCCCTGTCCAAGCTGGTCTACCCCGAGGTGGAGGAGTCCAAGTTTAGGAGTGAGGAAGGCGTGAAACTGACCTACGGGTGAGCACAGAGGAGGGCCTGCAGGGGGGCAGGGGTAGGGGCGGCCCCGGTCCTATTATCTCTGCCCGTCACTGTCTTCCACCAAGCCCAGGCTCACCTCTCCTTGTTCACTGCCCTGGTTGTGCCTCCTCTTGCAAAAACGCAGATTCCAGTCCTTGTGTCTTAATTTCCCGTCTCCAGCCAGCAGGAAACACTGGACCAGTCAAGGCGTGGGAGAGTGGCCTACTTCCTGGGGCTGGGGCCTGGTGTGTGGGTACTGAGGAGGGTCATGCAAAGGCTCTGTGCCACCTTCTCTACATGCCTCGAGCTCTGACCACCAGCATGTCAATCACATATCAGGCACCGTCCTTGATTTCACTCACCTCCTGACATCTCTTCCTCACAGTCTTAACAACCGTTGTGTAACATTTAATCCTTTAAAAATGTTGGAGAGGCAGCACTTTTGACAAACGTGCTTGGGGACACAATGAGCGGCCCCAACCTCACGCCTTCTGAAGGTCTAGAACAGCACTGCTCTGTAGAAATAGAACGGGAGCCAAATCTGTCATTTTTAATTTTCTAGTAGCCATCTTTAAAAAGTAAAAAGAAACAGGCAGTTTGAATAGAGTATTTACCCAATATATCCAAACTATGGTCATTTCAACATGTCACCAATATAAAAAATTCTTAATGAGCTATTTCACATTCTTTTTTTTTTCTGTACTAAGTCTTTGAAATCTGGTGTGTTTTATACTTACGACATATCTCAATTCTGGTCAGTCTCCTTTCAAGCACTCAGAAGCCACATGTGGCTAATGGCTCCCATGTTGGACAGCGCAGGAAATCTGGGTTTCATTCTAGCGCTGGACGGTCCCTTTCTCTCTCTGGGTCTCAGAGGGACAACAAGGACCCTCAGCTCTGAAATACTTTGTCCAAGGTTCCTCTCTGAGCCTAGAGGAAGAGATCCCCTGCTGTTTGTGGGGACAGGCCAATAACAAAGGCTCTTGGTTCCCCAAACAGAGAAGCTCAGAACCTCTTAGAAGCAGCCAGCAGTGGGGCCGCCATCTCGGTGAGGGTCATCGCTAACATCGCAGCCAACCTGATCGCCTTCCTGGCCGTGCTGGCCTTCATCAACGCCGCCCTCTCCTGGCTGGGAGACATGGTGGACGTCCAGGGGCTCAGCTTCCAGGTACAGTCAGGCCGCCCTGCTTGGCCTGTGGAGGGGGCAGTCCCCACAGTGAGCGGTGGTGGGTGGACACCCAGCAGAGCCCTGGCCAGCTCTGGTCCCAGCAGCTCCTCTTGGCTTGTGTCTCAGCTCATCTGCTCCTACATCCTGCGGCCTGTGGCCTTCTTAATGGGCGTGGCCTGGGAGGACTGCCCAGTGGTGGCTGAGCTGCTGGGAATCAAGCTGTTCCTGAACGAGTTTGTGGCCTATCAGGAGCTGTCCCGGTACAAGCAGCGCCGCCTGGCAGGGGCTGAAGAGTGGGTCGGCGCCAAGAAGCAGTGGATCTCTGTGAGTGTCCCGGTCCCCTCCCTGTGGCCGGGGAGTGACACAGTGCTCCTGAGGCCCCCTGGCAGCTGCTCCCCTGGCTCCCTGGGCTTGGCAGAGACACACTGAGGTGGCACTCAGCCTCCCACGCCCTACTGCCCTGGGAACAAGATGGCTCCAGGCTTCACAGCCATCCTCCTTGAGGCCTCTGAGGAGGCTGTGTTGGGGCAAGGAGCCTGGTTGGAGCTATCTGAGGTCTAGCTGTAGATGGGCCACCATCCTGCGTGGCCTTGGGCTGGCCGCTGCATGCTGCCTGTCCTGTAGGAAACCCGGTGTGACACCTGCCATGTCCACCCCAGAGGAACAGATGCGAATGTCCAGTAAGCCTGGAGGGGGAAATAGGGAGCCCGCCCCACATCTGTTATCAGTAGACCGGATTCAGTTCAGCTCAGAGGTCGGCTCTTTCTGTTAAAATTTATTTTAAAAAAACCATAAAAGCTCTATAAAATGAACCTTTCTAAAAGAAGAAAAGCTCTATGTAATGTCACTGAGAAAGAAAAAATTACCCATCATCTCGCCTAAAGTAACAGCTATTGTTGTCTCATACATTTTCCTCTGTTCTTTTTAAAGAGTTTATATAGTTGTCATCATAGTATCGTTCTGTATTGTAGCTGGCTTTTTTCCCTCTTCCTGTTATGACATATGTATCATTTTTGACATATGGATCCTATATGGATAATGGATAATTCAGGTAAATTCTATTCTTGGCTGTTACACACAACGCTGAAATGACTAGCTTTGTGCACAGAGCTTTTCCCTCCTCTTGAGCGTTTCCCCAGGAGCTGTCCCTGATGTGGGATGACTGAATCACGTGGCCTGAGTCCTTGTGTGCTGGCTGCCAGCAACTTTCCCAAAGGGTTGCAGCAGCTGAAATTGCCCCCGCCGTGCCCATGAGCGCTGATGTCACCACACACTGACCGGCACGGAGTAGCCTCTTCAGAAAGTTTTGCTAGTTTAATGGGCAAATAATAGCTCATTGTTTTAATTTGCACTTCTTGGGTTCTTAGGAACTTTTAACGTGAAATATTTTTTTATGTCTTTTAAATCATTTTTTAAATTGTAAAGGAAGGTACTCTTTAGTTTTTTTAAAAAAGTTTGAATGGGGGCTGGCCCGGTGGCGTAGTGGTTGAGCTTGGCATGCTCCACTTCGGCAGCCCATGTTTCACAGGTTCAGATCTGGGCGTGAACCTACACTGCTCATCAAGCCGTGCTGTGGCAGTATCCCACATACAAAGTAGAGGAAGATTGGCACAGCTCTCAGCTCAGGGCTAATCTTCCTCACCAAAAAAAAAGAAAAAAGTTTGTATGGGATCAAAAGTCCAGGTCTCCCCTTGCTCCTCACCCTTAGTTCCGGGCTCACTGTCTCCTCTAGAGATAGTGGATGGTGTGCTCCTCTGGGATCTTTTTTTACGAACTTCATTCCTTCAGCAAGTATTTGTTGAGACCTCTGAGGGGCCAGGCACTCTGCTAGGTCCCAGGGATAAAAAAGGGGAATTAGACAGACGTGACCCCTGGGGTCATAGAGCTTGCATGTACCTAGTGAAAGACACAGGCAAAACCCAAGAAAGCAAAGGAATAAAACATAAAATAACCACAATTTGTGGTAAGTTCTCTGAAGGAAACAGTAAGAGGAAACAGGGAGGGGATCTTCCTTGGCTGGGCTGGTCAGAAAAGGCCTCCGTGAGGTGTGGCATTTAGGCCCGATTTGGAGGGAGGAGAAGGGCGAGGAGAAGCTGGGAAAAGCATCCCAGGTAAAGAAAGAGGCATGTGCAAAGGCCCTGAGGTTGAAAAGCACTTGTCTGGAGAACATGGTTGAGCAGGTGATAATCATAAAAGAGCAAAACCGGCCTAAGAGCAGTAGGAAGTTCCGGAAGAGTTGATGTCTGACATTCTAAGATTACTCAAGCTGCCGTATGGATGGGGATTGTCAGTGAGCAGGCAGGATGCAGGTGCCTTAGCATTTTCTCCATCAGTTTTTACAAACTCTTTATGCTTTAAGACATTCACCTTTTTCAGTTATATTTTCTACATATATTTTTCCTAGTCTTTTTCCCCCCCTTCATTTTGTATTCAGGGATTTTTCTTTTAACACAAATTTTACCCCAAATCTTTTCCTTTGTGATTTCTTCTATTATTTCTAAACTTAGAAAGTTATCTCCACTCCAGAAATCTGGTGTTAAATTCCTGCAACAATATGGTTAAGTAGTTAAAGGCGTGAGCTCTGGGGTCAGACAGAACCAAGTTCAAATTCTGACACAGCTGCCTTCTTCTTCTAACTTCCTCAGTTACTTAACCTCTCTGAACTTCAGTTTGCTCCTCTCCAAAATGAGAGTAATAATGCTACCTGTAACTATAATCATTATTATCCTGTATTTTCCATTATTTGATGTTTAAAAATATTAATATTTATCTGCTTCGATGGTCTAGAATTAATTTTGTATATGGCGTGAGGGGGTTTTTTCCCAAGTGTTCCCCTCTTCGCTCTTCCTTCTGAGAAATTAACTGGCCATTCAGAGCGAGGGGGAAGGGGGATTGCTTTGCCTGATGCCTCCCCTGGGCCTGAGCCTTCCCGGACATTAGATGGTCCTTGGGGCAGCTCCTGCGATTCCCACATTCTGGATGGAGAAACTGAGTCTCCAAGAGGCTGCTGACTTGCTTGACCTGATCGTAGGCAGGGGCAAGCCCAGAACCCAAGTCGGTCGGGCTCTGAGTCCCCTGCTGTCCTCACTAGGCCGCACTGCCTCCTCTCGCGGCATGACGGGCATCCTCGGGAGCCAGCAGGGCAGCACTGCAGAGCGCGGGGCAGGGACAGCACGCAGGCGCCCCTGGGTACCGAGCTTGGTAGGGCTGAAGCGGGGTGCAGGACGAGCCAGAATCAGACCAGAAAGGCTGGCAATTAAGATGAAGGGACGGAAGGGCAGATGGTGGGGGAAGCGATGCAGCTTGGGCTGACTTAGGATGCAAGGGTGGGGAAGGGCAGCCCTGAGCGCGTCAAAGGTCAGAGACGCGTAGGACATGGGTGAAATGAGGGCCAGGGACCCAGGGTGCTGGGGGTGCTGCCGTCCCGGCAGAGCGCAGCCCCTCCTCACTTGTCTTCCATATTTTCAGGTCAGAGCGGAAATCCTCACAACGTTCGCCCTCTGCGGATTTGCCAACTTCAGCTCCATTGGGATCATGCTGGGAGGCCTGAGTGAGTCTGTGGGGGCCTCCCCAGCAGCCTGGAGAGGCGAGGACCTCCCTCTGAAACAACCTCCTGGGGATCTGTAGGCCTCAGGTGTCCCGTTCGTCTAGGGCAGGGCCTGAAAAAGATGGCTGGGGAGGTTCCTCCCAGCCCCAGAATGCCATAATTTCTCTGCTGCTGGGGGCCCAGGAGGGTGGCACCTTGGCCTTGCAGGCCAAACCTGGCTCAGGGGTCTGGGGAGAGACAGGAGGTGTGGCGCTGGCCCATCCCTTGGGGCTTTGTCCTGCCAGTTCCCACACCCACGGTGGACAGCAGGCCTGGTGGGGCCTAGGAAGGAGGGCTCTGCGCAGCTCTCAGCTCTTTACAGAAACATTTCCACTCTTTGCAGTCCCCCGCCTGGTGGTGTAACCATCCCATTTTACAGAGTAGGGAACTGAGTCTTGGAGAAGTGAAGTGATGGCCCAAGTCACTCGGCTAGTAAGTGGCTGAGCCTGTATCTAATCGCAGGTCCACTTGACTCCAAACTCACGTTCTTTGCCTCATCTGCCGCTGATGGTGTGGGGGGAGGGATGGGGTGCTGCTACGGGCCAATTCCAGCCAAGGAGGGCTCCCAAACTCAGCAGGTGATCAGGAGGACGGCATCCATCCCTCTGGCCACCCAGAGGAGGAAGGGGAGGCTGCAGAGGCCCAGGCAGAGGGGCACGCAGCTTCCTGGCCCTGAGCACTCCTGTCCTCTTGCAGCCTCCATGGTCCCCCAAAGGAAGAGCGACTTCTCCCAGATCGTGCTCCGGGCGCTCTGCACGGGCGCCTGCGTGTCCCTAGTGAATGCCTGCGTGGCAGGTGAGTGCAGGGCTGGCGGGCTCACACTGGCAGCCCTGATTCTCCCACTGGCCTTGGTCCAGGGCCAGGGGCAGGGCTCTGGGCTCTCTGGGAGTCCTTGGGCTGGGGCCTGGCCCTGCCCACCAGCCACTTTCCCTGCACAGGGATCCTCTATGTGCCCAGGGGGGCTGAAGTCAACTGCACGGCCCTCCTGAACACGATCCTCAGCAGCAGCAGCTTTGAGGTGTACCAGTGCTGCCGTGATGCCTTCCAGAGGTGAGAGCCTGGGCCGGGGGCTATGGGACGCTGACAGGGATGGGATACGGAAAGCCCGAGGGCCTGGGGGATGCCTTGACACCAGAGCACATCGTACAGATGTTATGGCTGTGGCTGATGGGGCCAGGGGAGGAGGAAGTGGGGCTTGAGGACCCAACTTGGGGAGGAAGGATGGACCAGAGACATGGAGCAAGTTTCCCAGGGTTGCACAGCCTTTAGTGGCTAGCCAGCCAGGCCTGGAGCTCAGCCTTTTGTTTCTTTGCAGCACCAGCCCGGAGTTCAGCCCCGAGGCCTTAGACAACTGCTGTCGATTTTACAACCACACGACGTGTGCATAACGCAGACAGAACCAGAACTCTGTGCCTCCCCAGGAAGCAGCCGTCCCGCCTTTCCCTCTCCAGGCCTCTCCTCCCAGAAGCCACAGGGCTCCAACCTACCTCAGCCGCACAACTGGGGGGGGGGGGGATGGGAGGGATGGGCAAAGACTGAGCAGATGTGTGAGTAGATGAAGGCTGCCCCCCACCCCTCGCCCCTTCTGCTCCCCCATGTCCTACCTCCCACAGTGTGGATTCTCAGTGTCACCTCTGTCCCCTCCTCTCTCCCCTCCACATCCAGACAGTACCCTGGTCTTCTCTATGACCGGCCTTGGGTCTCATTTGCACCCTTCCCTTCACCCCAGCATTTCAGTTGCCTCCTTCTGGGTGGGCCCTCGAGTCCCCCATGGTCACCCTGCCAGACAGGTGTTTTCTCCCAGCGGCCCCTCCTCCTACATTCAGAGACTCCCCCACTGCCTTCCCCACAGCTCTTCCCAAATCAGTGTCCAGTGGAACGCTGTCCCACAGGAGTTCAGCAAGGCGAGACAGAAATTTATTTTCTCACAGTTCTGGAGGCTGGAAATCCAAGATCGGGGCGCCAGCATGGTCAGTTTCTGGTGACAACTCTCTTCCTGGCTTTCGGATGGCCACTTCACCGTGTCCTCCCTCACAAGGCAGAGAGAGAGAGCAAGTGCTCTGGTGTTTCTTCTTGTAAGGGCATTAGTCCCATCATGGAGGCACCACCCTCACGACCTCGTCGCACCCTGCTCACCGCCCAAAGGCCCGTCTCCCGGTGCTCTCGCACTGGGGGTCAGCGCCTGTGCTCTTCAGGGAGAGGTCACACCGTGAGCTCAGCGGGGTGAGGCCCGGATGGCGGCCCTGTGGGGGGCCAGGCCTTACTCTCCTGTCCAGGGAGCAAGGGGCGCATGCAGGTGTGGGTGAGGAGGGGAAGGGGGCAGCCAGGAGGGCCAGAGCCTGCACATACACACAGTGTGCTCCACCCTCTGCTTCTCCTGCCCTCTGTGCCAAAGGCCTTTTGTCCCCCCAATTTGATCTGCACTAATACCTGCATAAAAGACAATAAAAATGAATTACTGGGACAACAATAATAATAAAAACGGCATGTGACATACAAGCCCTAATTCTTTATTGTTAGATTCAACAACCTTAAAATTACTCTGTCACATTACTATGACGTTTCTGAATGTCCCTTTCAACTTCTGTACTCACATTCTTACAGACCGATAAACGGCCGCGGACCCCACCAGTCCGTGCTTTGAATAGCTCCACCCTACCGTATTTTCTGTTAATGGAAATTCGTCACAGAATGTCTACTCAGAGGATTTGTCCTGTATTTCAAATGCTCTAAGGGGAGCTGGAAAAAGCAGTAGGAATTCTTGAAACCTTGCCTTTCGTGTGAGTGCAAAATTGCACGGACAACAGCAGAATTCCAAATAATTTATGCAAACACTCCGTCCTCAAGGGGTGGAACATGACTCCCCCCGTTAGGTGTGGGCTGTGCTGTGTGGCCGCTTCCACAGAGCACAGTATGCAGACGGGGGAGGTAAGAGGGTCCCTTTGCAGCAGGGAAACCTGGTACACAGAGGGAAACAAGTGACCATGTTAACGCCGTCACTGAGACGTCCAGTCGATGACACAGGCCCTTGATGTGTTGTGTTGAGAAGGGCACTTCCTCTCTGTGGTTTTGTTCCCCCGAAACCCATAACCCCAGTCTAACCATGAGCAAAAAAAGCATCAGCCAAACTCGCGAATTGAGAGACAGTCTGCGAAATACCTGACCAGAACTCTTCAACACTGTCCAGGTCGTCAGAAGCAAAGAAAGTCAGAGAAACTGTCCCAGCCCCACGGAGCCTAAGGGGACATGAGGACTAAACGTGACATGATGTTGTAATGGGTTGAACTGTGTCCCCCAAAAGATACTTCCGAGTCCTAAGCCCCGATGCCTGTGGATACGACCTTATTTGGAAATAGGGTCTCACAGCTGTAATGAAGTCTCTCAAGATGGGATTATCCCGGATTTAGCGTGGGCTCCAAGTCCAGTTACTGGTGTCTTTATAAGAGAAAGGAGAGGGAGATTTGAGACACACGGGCACAGCGACGCACAATGAAGGCTGAGAAATGATGGAGGCAGAGACTGGAGTGACCACCTCCAGGACGTAGCCCCGATGGTGACAAGCGAGGCAGCACGTGGAGCCACCAGGAGTGGGAGAGGCATGGAAGGGGCCTCCTTAGAGCCTTTTGGGGGAGCGTGCCCTGCTGGTTTCAGACTCAGGGCCTCCGGAAATGTGCGAGAATGAATTTCTGTTGTTTTTAGCCACCGAATCTGTGGTAATTTGTTCCTGCAGCCCCAAGAAACCAGTACCAGTATCTTGGATGAGATCCTGGAACAGAAAAATGACATAGGGAAAACCAAATGAGGTCCAAATAAAGTATGGAGTTTAGTTAATAACGTGTTAACATCGGTTCATTAGTTTCGAGAATGTACCGTAGTGGTGTAAGATGTTAACAATAGAGGAAACTGGGTGAGGGGTATATGGGAACTCTGCATTATTTGTGCAGTCTATTTGTAAATACAAAACTATTTTCAAATTTAAAAGTTTATTTAAAAAACTGCATGGAAAAAAACCTGCGTTGACCCACATGCAGTGTAACGTGATTCAGCCCCTGGGGGGCTCTATCCCGGATGTGCGTGTCTCAGTGGGCAGCCCACCAATGGGCTGCGTTTCCTCCCTTCCCACCCACTGCCTTTTCTCATGGCCCTGCTCTCCCCTCTGCCAGCCCCTCACTTTGATTCAAGCATGTGCCTTCAGCTGAATGTGAATTAGTCCTGCCCTCTTTAAACCACATGAAGAGCAGCATCTGCTTGAAATTACTTTTGACTCAGAATTAGTGAGCCCTGAGTTTGGACAGGACCCTAAATGTCATTTTAATGGTGTCTGCCCCTCCCGACTTTTCTGAGAAGTTTTACACCCCCGCATGGAGGGGCTCTGACCCCAGGCTTTCACGATTGAATCACGGGACTCCACCCCCCGCCCCTCGCCCATTGAACTAGGACTGAATGCCTGACTCAGGGGAAGCCAAGTCCACAGTCTTGCCAATGGCCTTTCAGACCCTCGAGAAAGGATTTGAACTAAAAAACCCAGAAACGGAGAGCTGGGAGCTGAGTCACCACCGGGGGCTGGCTTGGAGCTGGTCTCTTTACCACCCTTCCTGCAGCCCAGTTGCTCAACTTTTCCTCAGATTTGATGACAGCTGAATTCTTTCGAAAAATCCCCTCTAACCTGAGCTCAGGGGAGAGATTCCTCTTCCTTTGTAGTCGAAAGGATACTGCCTGGGATAGCCACTTCGTTAAATCCCCCATTCGGGCTGGAATCAAGTGTCCATCCACCATTTGCTTGAATACCATCAAAACAAGAGTCTCACTCCCTCTCCTTGCAACTTCCTAAGAAGGTTCTTTTTGATTTTGCATCAGAAAGTGTTCCCCTGTCATCCCAGCGTTGCCATTCTGGGCTATTCAGAACAAGTCCCAGCTGGTGTGTGTATTTTTATTGTTCTTTTTAAACTTACCAAAGTAATGCTTGCTCATTATTTTTAAGAAGTCAAACCTTGAGCCAGCCCTGATGGCCTAGTGGTGAAAGTTGGGTGCTCTCACAGCTTCAGTGGTCCCCAGTTCTTACTTCCTGGTCAAGGAACCACACCACCCATCTGTCAGTTGCCATGCTGTGGGGGTGGCTCATGTAGAAGAAACAGAAGGACTTAGAACTAGGGTATACAACCATGCACTGGGGCTTTGGGGAGAAAAAAAAAGAGGAAGATTGGCAACAGATGTTAGCTCTAGGTGAATCTTTCACTGCCCAAAAAAAGTCAAATCTTATGGAAACTTGTAGAAGTGTTCTAATCCCTTTTCTTCATGGCAGTCCTTCAACTCCTTGAAGATGGTGACCATCCAGGCTTCCCTTCTCTGAGCTGGGAACTCTTACTCCTTTCAGTTGTCTCTCCCATAGCACGTAATAGTTTCAGAATTTGCCCTAGACCTGATTCTTAGTTGTTCTGCACTCATGAGCAGACAGTGCCTGAGTCATCGGCAAATCCAAGACTGAAGCCAGAACATGGGGTGGTCAATATGATCTCATGGGTGTAACCGAGATGCTGTGGTGAGACTGAAGATTGGACACGGCCTTGGGAGGTATTTAAAAGAGGCAGACCTGTTAGGAAGGAAGAGTGTTAAAAAGCTCCACGCCGCTTCAGAAGTCCTCAGATCTGAGGGCTTGCACATGGAGGGTGAAATGCGAGGAGGAGTTGTCCTTGAGGGAGAGAATGGGAGAAAGTCGTGGCCCAGATCACAAAGGAGACCAGAGGTAGGGTATGGCAGGAATTGGGAGGTGGGACCTTATCTATTGGGACATCTGCTAGGACTCTACTTACCCACCATCAAGGGTGCAAGAAGTTCCTACCTTGCCTGGGAGATGCTTTCTGTTCCCAGAGATGGAGGAGAATTGCTGCTTTGGACCAAGTTCTGACAAGGATGTGGAATGGTGAAGCGGGAGTAACCATGCCAACAGAGACTTTGTGACTGGAAGTGATGGGGAGGCCAACACAGCCAAGCACTTATTCCACATGTGAAGATAAAGGCATTCAGGAAGGAGACTCTGAGAGCAAAGTCAGCTCTTGAATGGGACTCTGGTTCAGTTGTGGCAAAATATCCCAATGAGGAAAGGGAGGTAGAGGTGACGAAAGAAATCAACAAGGTTATAAATGAATATAAGAACTTGGTTTAGGGGCTGGCCCCGTGGCCGAGTGGTTAAGTTCGCGCGCTCCGCTGCAGGCGGCCCAGTGTTTCGTTGGTTCGAATCCTGGGCGCGGACATGGCACTGCTCATCAAACCACGCTGAGGCAGCGTCCCACGTGCCACAACTAGAAGGACCCACAGCGAAGAATATACAACTATGTACTGGGGGGCTTTGGGGAGAAAAAGGAAAAATAAAATCTTTAAAAAAAATAAGTGTTTAAAAAAAAAAAAAAAAAAAAAAAAAGAACTTGGTTTATAAGCTCAGAATTTTAAAATAACAGGAACTAAAATCTGACCGAAGGACACATGGCCCAGCATAGGAAAGATGACTGGTTGTCCTCCAATAGTCGTTCTCCCCTTTTTGTTTTAGTAATAACTAATATCTAGCTGGGCAAATGGCCACCTAGCATAAAGACTACATTTCCCAACCTTCCTTGCAGCTGGGTGTGGTCATGTGACTAAGGTCTACTCAATGGAGTAATGGAAGTCAAGTAGGCAGCCTCTGGATCATGCCCTTAGTGAAGGGGTTGGCAAACTTTTGCTTAAAGGGCCTGGTAGTAAATATTTTAGGTTTTGTGGGCCATTTCTGTTGCAACTACTCAATTTAGACAATACTTAAGCAAATGAGAGTGGTTATGTTCCAATAAAACTTTGTTTACAAAGACAGGTGGCCAGCCCACAGACTGTAGTTTGCTGACCCCTGCCTTAGATGAAGGGGCTCGTCCTCCATGACCCTGGTCCATTTCACAGTTTTGCTCCATGCCAGTTGGAATACAGGTGGGAAGGTGAGCCAATTTAGACCATGGAGACAAAGGCAACATCCTCAAGATGGGGCCACCACAAGTTCAAAGGATCCTGGGCCTCTGATGTCTTTGTAGAGCAAGGCTGCCACCACAACACAGATTTTATGTGAGAGAGGAATAATGTCTATCTTGTTTATGTTATTATTTGAGATCTCTGTTATACACGCCCTTGCAATGGACAAGAAGAGCAAGATGGGCAATAGGAAAGAACAGGTTTGCCTCTTCTCTGTGGGGCTCCGGATGAACAAATGGGAAAGAGGATATTATTAACCAGGTGCCCGTCACCTCTGGCCTCCCTAGTTCTCTGGTGCATTCTACTGGAGCCCTGAGTAGGACCACTGCTTCCAACAAGTCTGCATCGGAAATCTACCACCCACTGGCCACTAAGACCTAACAGAGGAAAGAGAGAGCCCTGATACATGTGTGAGGGGAAGTGGCCAGACTGAAAAGTTTCCCAATTTAGCTTCATGACAGGAGGATACCAGAGAGAGAAAGAAAGAAAGGGCAAGGTAGGCACACACCATCTTTGCACCTCAGGCTCCCGGAAGCAGGAAATGGAAAAGAGGCTGATGTGCCGTGCGTGACCTGTTAAGGCAGGGTGACCTGGCCCACTAGGAAATGCAGTCTGGGCCATAAGGTGGACTCTAACCAATCAGACTAGTGTTCCCTCCTCTTGGAGAACAGCAAGATGGAACTGGAAGAAGGACATTCCTCCTACTCTCCGACCAGCTCCCCTCCTACCCACCAAGCATTGCAAACTATGTCCAGAACCAGAAAGAATCAGGAAGAGATAAGCCCACAAGGACCGTTGGGAACAGATTTCAAATCTTCATATAGATTATGTTGCTATCGGACTTCTCTCTGTACAGACACCTTTCATATCTTTTCGAGATGGGACTCCTTACTTCTCATCCACCAGCAAGGCAGGCGATGACCAACAGGTCAAGGCTGCTCATGATACCAAGCAATGGGCTCTCTCTGCTCTCCGTGATCTGAGCCAATCAATCACGAGTTAGAAATCCAGAGAGGAAGTTTAATTAGATTAGCTAGTTTATCAGAAGACAGGTGACTAACGTCTCAAAAATGCATCTTCAAGGATTACAGAATCTTGAGGCAGTTATACAGGGAAAATAGGCAGTGAGGAGGAGTCCGGGGATGTTGGGTTCCAGGCGTCACATCGTTCCATTCTTCTGTCAGCTGTGATGGATACCTTGTAGGTGTGTTTCCCGCCTGTGGCCAGCCTGTTCCTGGAAAGAAACTCATAGAACAAAGTTTTAATTTATCAAGCTATCGGGGAGCACTTACATAAGCAGAGGCCATAAATCAGGAGAGCATGGGAATGTTTATTTCGTGTATGTGCAGAGCAGTGAGTAGTCACACAGAGGAGGGGCTAGGGTCATTTAGCAAAACAAGATGGCCTCACTTTTGCTCTCTTACGCTCGCTGGGCTGGCACGTGCACGGAGTGCCACAAACGCTCCTAAATGTCGGTCAACGCCTTGCATCCCGTGGCTACGTGTGTTTATACTGCTGTGAGTGAGCCTCGTAAGGTTGGAGAAGTGGCGACGTGGGCTGCGTTTGTCACTCAGCTCCAACTGACAATGGACACATTTTTCCCCAAGCAAAACTTTTCTGTTTTTCTTTCCAAGAAAAAAGAAAAGTCATTATGGATGGGAATGGAAAACTCACTTTGTAAACTAAAGATTGTTTTTATCTCCTGACACTCTCAATAAGATTCTTTTCTACTTTTAGAGACATCACTTGTTTACCTATTTATGTGTTCTAATCGAACTGTTCTTTTCAAAGCCAACGCCTCAATTGGAGGAGAAATAAACTGTATGGAGGCACACTGCTCTCAAGGGATCTTTGCTTCTGCAGGGCCCCGAGGGCAACCATTTCTAATCTCTTGTAATCTCTGTTTGGGCCGGGGCCAGGCCGTTACTCAATTGCGGCATTAGCCACTCTGAGAGAGAGTGTGGCCAAAGGCTGGAGGCTGGACCAGGGTCATCTTGGTGGGGACAGAACTCAGAGGTGAGAAAGTCTGACGGCTGGTTTGGAAAAGCAGGAGGCCCTCCCACTGAAAGCTCCCTCTTTCCTTAAACTCTAGTGGGTTTCAGGAAGCTCAGGTCAGCGGCTCTCAACACACTGGTGGGTTTTACCACTTGGGACGTGTGTTATTATGCTTCTTATTGTGCTTGTGTCTTCCTGCATGGCGACTTCCTTCTACCGAGTTGGCGTTCTCCGTGGCTGGGGACATGGTCATCAAAAAATCATGGAGCCACATGGTGGCTCACTTCCTGGACAGCACCTTGAAAAAAAGGCAAGTCTGATCCTACGAGAGCGTGGCTGATCCTCCGGGGTCTGATGCCCTCTTCCAGGGCGATCACAGTGGCCTGGACGGTGGGGTGTGAGCACTAGACCAGCAGGCTCTGCTGTCTTCCCCGAGCGGTCGCTGTCACTCAGGAGGCACAAAGTGGCGGCTCCTATTTGAACAGCATGGTTGGAGGGTGAGGGATGAGCGGTCTCCCCCCAAAAGTGGGAGTGTTGTCCCCTGAAGAAAGGCAGCTATTCTTTTCATATATCTACAGAGACTTGCAATGGTAGCACATCCTAAAAAGTCTGAGATAATAAAAATACTGGAAATTTAATTTTTAAAATAACTTAGGGAAAAGGGTCTAACATCTTCTGAATGCTTACTGTGGGACAAATTCTTTGTGTATGCAATCCTTTGTAATCTTCAAAAGAAACAAACAAAAAGCTCTGTGAGGTGGGCGTTATCATTCCCGTTTTACTGACAAGGACACTGAGACGTGGAGCAGTGACGTTATTTGCTCCAGGACACACGGCCCAATGGCTGAGCTGGGTTTTGAATCCAGTTCTGTCTGATTTTAACCCCAGACCCTTAACCGTCATAATACTCTGGCTTCCTCATTCATCTACCCAATGAACAGATATATGCGTAAAATTCTTTAAATTATTCTGATTCTGATTAATCATATTGGGCCTCTGTGGTAGTTTTAAAAGATGGCTGCAAATTCTATAACACTCCTACGATTGAGAGGCCAGTCTATGTCCCCTCTGCTGTCACCTGGGCAGGCTTGTGGCTGCTTGGACCAGTGGAGTATGGTGGAAATTATGCTCCCCAACTCCTGAGGCTGGGTGTCTCAGTCAGCTTGGGCGGCCATAACAAAATACCATGGATTGAGTGGCTTAAACAGTGAACATTTATTTCTCACCATTCTGGAGGCTGGGAAGTCCGAGATCAAGGTGCCGGTGGATTCGGTGTCTGGTGAGAGCGCTCTCTCTGGTTTGCAGACGGCTGCCTTCTGTTTTTGTCCTCACGTGGGGGAGAAAGAAAGCTCTTGTCTCTCTTCTTCCTATAATAAGGGCACTAATCCCATCACGGTGGCGGGGGGGTGGGGGGAGTCTACCCTCATGACCTGCTCTAAACCTAATTACCTCCCAAAGACCTCACCTCCAAATATCTCACATTAGGCGTTAGGACCTAAACATACAAACTGGAGAGGATGCATATGTTCAGTCCACAGCACTGGGTCACAAACAGCCAGGCAGCTTTGGCCTCCTTCACTGGGGCACTCACTCCTGGCACCCTGATCCACAACGTGAGCAGTCTCACTACTGAGGCTGTCATTCTGTGAGGAAGCCCAAGCCTCTGGAGGGCTAACAAGAAGGCACTGAGTCGACAGTCCCAGCTGAGCCCAGCCTTCAAGTCATCCCAGCCGAAATGCTGGATATGAGTGAACAATTCTGCAGGTGGTCCCAGCCCCCAGCCATTCTAGTCTTCCCAGCTGTGGGCTCAGACATCACGGAGCAGAGACCAGCCGTCCATCCCGATTGTACTCCATCCAAATTCCTGCTGCACTGAACCCACGAGCATCATAGAGGGTGGTGGTTTGACGCAACTAGGTTTGGGATGGTTTATTATGCAGCAACGGATAACCGGCACAGCACCAGAGTAGGAACCAAAGATGTCCGGTCACGGAGCATTTGGAATAAGAGGAAGATGAAACTGAGGAGTGTCTTGTATCAACAACGTAGCAGGGAAGCTCTTGCAAGCTCCTACAGCTTCGGGCTGCAATCTCCCTTCGTCCACCAGGTGGAGCTGACGCGTCGTCTGCTCCCTCTGAAGCAGCTCCTGGGGGTCGGTGAGAAAACGGTCCACCGCTTCAGCGGGACTGTGGATGACGCCACGCCGTCCCGGATCCCCAGCCCCAATAGAGGGGAGATCCCAGGAGGGCATGGGTGTGCCTGCTGCTGGGAGCCGCCTCCTTCTTTTAAGGAGGTCAGAGCCTCCAAAGGAGGGTGGGACCTGGAAACAACATTCTCCTGGCAGGCTTTACCATCCACTGCGGGAGGACTCACTCCCCCCACAATGGAAGCCCCTTCAGTGTTGCTCATTTTTCCCTCCTCATCAAGGGGCATCACCCAGGACCTCCTAGTCAAGGCTGGGATCCACCGAGAATCCCAAATGTCCTGCCTCCCTCCCTCACTTCCTTTTTTCCTTCCATTCAAATCAGAGTACTACATACATGATTTAAAAGCCAAACAGTACTGTAAGGTTTATAATAACAAACAGAAAAAAAAACCCAGCCATGTTGTGCCTCACTCTCCCCATCCCTGAATTCTCCCCTACAAACTCTTCCATCACTTCTTCTGGTATTTACCTACATATTTGTAAGTAACGTACTCATACTGCTTTTTTTTTTTTTTTGAATTACTGCTTTTAGGTGTTGTCTTTTTACTACCCATTATGGAAGACGAAGTGTTAACTCTTTTACACCACCCCATGCCCTATGTCTCTTCCTTTCATCCTCCCAATACAGTAATATCACGATTTTTGGTAAAAGCCATATTCCATCAAGGCTTGTTTTACCTCATTATGGCTCTGTGTCGTGTTTGTTCAAGAGCCATGTAGCACACTGTAGTTACATTTCCTTCCTTGTACATCTTTTTATCCTCCTGGAGATATCGCCATAATTCTTCTAATCTAAGATTGTGAGATGCGCCATTATTTATGAACCACTAGGAAAGGATGCTCCCAATTAAACCGTAACACTCCATCGTTTGTAGGATGCATCCAATAGCAGAATGTTAGAATGTGAAAAATATGTGTGTTTTCAAATCCATATACTACCATGTTTGCCTCCTTTTTATTGCTTAATTTTCTTTGTGACTATCATCAATTCTTCCCAAATTTTTAAAGAAAATTATTGTTTTTTAAAGCAAAAAATCTTAAGACCTAGTTTCTGTAGGGTCAGACACATCAGACCCTATATCTGATTCATTATTTCTCCTGGAGACGGTCCTCCTGGAGTGCTCCATCCTCTCCCTCCCCCTGGCTGCTCTCCAGGCCTGCTGTCACCTGGGACTCTCCTCCCCTCTCTTCCGTGTGGATCAACCGTTTGGATCCCTCGTCTTTCTCTCCTTGGTTTACTCCCTCATTTTTGTGGAGGAAGCACACACACAGGAAATAAAATTTTTTGAAGCACTGCATGTCTGAAAATGTCTCTCTTCCATCGGTACACTTGGTTACCAGTTTGGTAGGGAATAGAATTTAAGTCTGGAAATAATTTTCTCTTACAATTTTAAAGTCTTTATCCAACTGCATCCTGGCCCCTGTGCTAAGGCCGAGAAATCTCACGTCATTCATTCTGATTCTTGATCACTTGTATAGGAACTGCTTTTTCCTTTCTGGAAGCTTTTAGAATAATTTCTTCCTCCTTCGTGTTCTAACATCATAAGGGATCTTTCTCCACTCCTGTGGTGGGAATAAGCTGAGTCTGTCAATCTGCAAATACACGTCATTGAGTCTGGGAAGTTTTATATCATTTCTTTGATAATTTCCTCTATTCTCTCTTTCTGGAACTCCTATTATTTGACCCCTAGATTTATCTTCTACTTTTCTTACCTTTCTGTTATTGTCTCTTTCTTTGTGAATTTGTTTGCTTTCTGGAAGTTTTTCTTAAACTTACCGTCCAACTTCACTGTCAATTTTTTTTCCTGCTACCATCATTTTAATTTTCAAAAGCTCTTTCCTTATGATTAGCTTTTCTTTGTTTTTAATCTTGTTCCTGTTTCGTGTGTGTCATATCATTTCCTATGTCTCTGAGGCTATTAATAGTTTTCAGGCGTTTTTCTCTGTCCATATGTGTTGTCTCTGGACCCTCCATTCCTTTTTGTTTTGTTTTGACTTCTGTCTTCCATGCTGAATGCTTTTCTCAGACATATGGTGATGCTTTGTTTCTTGTTCATACGTAATAACGAGGCTCTGAAGAGTTGTTTAGATACTGGGGCAGAGAGGGACAAAGCTCATCAATGGTGGATCTTGCTGTAGGGTGATTGGGCTGAGTTTCTCTCGGGATGAACTGTCCCGTCTCCTGACTGCAGGGTATGCAGAGGGCAGACAGCATCCTGGAGGCACAAAGTGGGAGGAGGTAGTGCTCAACGCTCAGTCATTAAACCCTCACTTAGTCCCTCTTTTAAAATACTAAGCCTCTTGCCCTCCACTGAGCCTGATTCCCCAACTCAGTCTCTCCTCGGAATAAAACTCCAGTTTCCTGTCAGGGAGGGCAGTCCCCCGGCTGGACGGGATGGGCGGGCAGCCCCGGGGCTCTTGGCTTTCCACGCACCCCCTTGTCTTCAGGCCCCCTCGGCCCCCACCTTCTGCAGTAACAAGTGCTTCTGATTGCTCGTGTTCTGCCTTCTCTGCTCTGCCACCCCCTCCTCCTGCTTCTCATCTTCCCCAACTTTAACATCTCTTTTCTCTATTGTTGCTGCCTCGTTCTCTTTGTCCTTATTGATTTATAAGTATTTTACTTTTCTACTCTTTTTTTTTAGTGGAGTTTTGAGAGAAAACAGGAGTAAAAGCGTGTGCTCAATGCACCACGTTTACCCAGCAGTTCCCGAGTCTGCTTGGCACGGGCGGAAGAGCAGAGTGGAGCGAGAGCAAGGCCTCTGGAGCCAGGCAGACCTGTGGCTGAGTTCCGCCTCCACTTCTGCACATCCCTGTGTGATTTTGGACAAGATCATCAGCCTCTCTGAGCCTCAGATCTCTCGTCTGTAAAATGAGATTAATATCGCCTCCTAACTCACAGAGGCACCATGAGCGCGAGCTCTGATGCTGCCGGGATTTTCACCTGGGCCTGTTTGATGCGAGGCCGTGCTCCGAACCAGCAAACCAGCGAACCAGCCTGCCTGCCTAGAGAACAGCACGGACTAGAGAAGGCTCCTTCTCCAGCAGGGCTCTCAGGACGAAGAAAATGCACAGACAGAGCAGCCCCCCACTGGCTGACTGTGAGTGGGACATGAATCTTGATGGTCATCAGCCACCAAGATTCTGAGTTTGTTACTGCAGCATGGTTAGTGAAAGCTGACAACACTGCAGCAGCTGGGTGGTCCAGGTACTCCAGGAAGATGTCTGCTGAGGGAACTCAAGCCAGAGGAAGTCCTCAGGTAGCGTCAGCAGGTGAGACAGCCAGGAAGTGTGAGAGTGACAACAACAGTAGCTGTGACAGGAAGAGACAGGCCCTCCTCCAGCTCTGCGGCAGGATGATTTCTGGAGATATGAAATGGCCCTTTGCATTTGCTTCTGATTTCGCCCTCCCCCGGCTTTTTCACACAGGGAGCCAGTCCCTCCGTATTTCCTTGCTTTGGGTATTTTTGGTGGTTAGAGCACAGAAACTTCCGGAAGTCAGTAGCTCTATCTTTTGCAATAACCTCGACTCTTTATGGAGCTTCTGACGAGTCCTGGAAGCAGAAGGAAGAAGCGGTGGGCTTTTGAGAGCAGCAAGGAATGAAGGGGGAGAAATTTTTACCCCAGAAGGAAAAGGGGCAGAGTGTGACTTGGGCCGGGAAGGGAGGGGAGAGGTCCCATGTCCTGATTCTAGGCAGTGTCCAGGAGGTGACAAGGCCTTGGAGAAAATGGCTGCCGGATACTCAGGGAGGGTGGACCTTAGGCACAGAGTTCACACCGCTCCCCAACAATTCCCATACCCCCAAAGACAGGCTATATCAGCTGAGCCCCCAAGCCTGAGGCGGCCCAAGCGTTGGAAAGGTGGGTAGTCCTGTGGACAGAGGGACCATCCCGAGGCCCTGGTACGGCCTGGGGCCCCGGGACCTTGACAAGACCCTGGGGTGGAGGAGGGAAGGTCAGTGATATCCTGAGACTGAATTTCCTACCAGTTCAGTAGGATAGTGGCTTAGAGTTAGATTTCAATTGAATTAGAAAAAAATTAAGAAATATGCCAAACCACAGCTACAGCTTTGCAATCCCTCAGGCAGTCCCCAACCACCCCAGTTACTCCCACACCCACCAGTGAGCAAGGAGCTGCCAGCACGGATGCTCCCTGTGACCTGGTACCTGGGGCTTATGTGGCCCCTCCCCCCAGGAGTGGAGGCTTGCCAGTCGTGTTCCCCCGACAGGGAGCTTCCGAACCCCCATCCTGAGGTCCTGCTAGAATGGGCGGTGAGAACATTTCCCGACCAGAGTGAGCCGGGGAAGCAGGGGCCCAGTGGCAGGAGGGGTTACAGTGGTGGGTGTAGGAGGAGGTGGGACACCCCTTCGTAAAGTGGCCCATCGCCCCACAACGCAGCAGTGGCAGGGGCTGGCTCATCTTCAGCTCTGGCGTGACCGGGCAGGGGTCCAGCTGCACTCCCAGCCTCTCTGTCACCCAGTGACCCCAGGCCTGGGCATGAGGAGATGGACCCAGCACAAGAGCAGGACATCAGCTGAGCTGTGTGAGGGCCACTCAGTGCTTATGAGGCTGATGGCCCAGTTGGTGCTCTCAGGCAAGGTGCCAGCTCCTCCTCATGGCTCCTGGTTGTGATCCAGCCCCTGACACCCATTTGATCTCTAGCCACTCCCCAGCACTGCCCCTCTCCATCCTAGGTCCAACTCGCAGAGCTTCCAGTCCCTTGCGGGAGTCTCATTCTCTCCTGCCTTGTGGCTCTTCTACAGGCTGCTCCATATCCTTGAACACTCCCTTCTCTCACTTGGCTCATCCTATTCAGGGCCCAACTCCTACTCATCCCTCACGACCCACCTTGGTCATCTTCTCTGGGAAGCCCCCTGAACGTCCCAATCGGGTTGGGAGTCTGTTCTAGGCCTCCCCTAGCTCCCTGATTTCCTGTCTTGGTCCCCGTCCTACCTGTCATGCAGGATTGTCTAATTGTCCCATAGGCTAGTCTATAAGCTCTCAGACGCAGGAAGTGTGTCCATTTATTTATCATGGTGTCTTCGGTGCCCAATGTCTGATGAGGGAGGAAGGGAAGGGGAGGAAGGGGGACGGGAAGAGACTTGCCCCCTCCTTTCCTTGCCCACAAGTCTCGAGACTTCCTTGCCTTTGAAGCTCTTCAGTAAGGACGCCCAGCCCCGGGGCCTGGGGCGGGCGTGAAGCTTGGTTAGGCGGCTAAGGAGACTGTGTTTCCAGCATCCATGGAAGTCTCTTGTCTGGATTTAGGACAGGCTGGGCTGAGGATCACAGGACAGCCGGAAGTGGCATTGCTAAAGGGAAATTTTAACTGCAGCCAAGCACAAACAGAAAGGTCACAGTGGAGTAAAGCCACCTCTGCGTGAGGTGCAGCAGAAGCCGGAGATGCTCAGAGGGCAGGAGGGGCTGCACGACGGAGGGAGGCCAGCAGAGACCGCTGGTGGATCCCAATATCGTTTCTCTCTCTCTCTTTTTTTTTTTTAAATAAAAAGTGTTTAATTGAGCAATTGGCCACCCAGCATAAAACTCACATTTCCCAGTCTGTCCCCCTGCCCCCGTAGCTAGATGAGGCCATGTGGCTAAATTTTGGCCAATGGGATAAGAGAAACATGTTGTACGACTTGCAGAAAGTGTCCTTACGGGAGGGTCCATGTCCTCCTTCTAGGGGGACAAACTGGTCCTGGTTTGCCTGAAATTCGCCTGGATTTAAAACTGAAAGTCCTGGGGCCGGCCCGGTGGCATAGCGGTTAAGCGCACACATTCCACTTCGGCAGCCCGGGGTTCACCAGTTCGGATCCCTGGTGAGGACATGGCACTGCTTGGCCAGCCATGCTGTGGTAGGCGTCCCACATATAAAGTAGAGGAAGATGGGCACGGATGTTAGCTCAGGGCTAATTTTCCTCAAAAAAGCAAACACCAAAACCTGAAAGTCCCCATCCTGGGAAGTCCCTCAGTCCTGGACGCACCAGGAGCCTGGTCACCTCCGTTCTTTCTGGGGGTGTGAGGGAAGCCAGCCTGGGACTCTGAGGTGAGGGCCACGTGCTGAGGCTCACAAAGATGGGGCTGCTGGAATGGTGCTGACACAGGGCCGTTAAGTGACTCCAATTGCTGTGAGTGTGGATCACCTGAGCCCAGATCTCTGATTACTCCCTCTGGGCTTTGTTTACTGGAGAGAAAAGAAACTTCTGTTGTTTAAGCTTCTGTTATTTAGGGTTTTCTGTCACAGGCAGCTGCAGCAAATCCTAACAAGAGGGACGAGGACTAAAGTCTTGACGGATGCTGGGGTGCTGGGGACGAGCTTTGTCTGCGGCCAGTGGTGCATGTTGTGGGTTTAGTTCTGAAAAGGTTCAGTGTTTTGGGGCTGGCCCAGTGGCACAATAGTTAAGTTCACACGTTCCACTTTGGCGGCCCATGGTTCCCCAGTTCGGATCCCGGGTGTGGACAGGGCACCACTTGGCAAGCCATGCTGTGGCAGGCGTCCCACATATAAAGTAGAGGAAGATGGGCACAGATGTTAGCTCAGGGCCAGTCTTCCTCAGCAAAAAGAGGAGGATTGGCAGCAGATGTTAGCTCAGGGCTAATCTTCCTCAAAAAAAAAAAAGATTCAGTGTTTTGCATGAAGACACCTCAGGGGCTGCCCCTGGGTTTCTACCCCACCCCCCACCCCCAACCTCGCCAAAGGCTTCAGAGCTTCCTGCTGTCACATCCTTTGACAAAATGGTTCCTTTCCTAAAAAGCAATTTAAAAGCCTCTGGTTCTTAAAGGAATGGTGACAGCCTGACCCACTGTCCCACTCTGACTCTCCCCCTTCTGGCTACTTAGCCACTTCTGGCCCACTTACATACGAACTGCACAAAATTCGTTCAGATAGACATAATAATGAACATACAGACAAAAAAGAGAAAGAAAATTAAATCCTAGAAAAAGTTGCATAAGCCTCCACACCCCAGGAGAGACCTGGCACCAGACGGTGTCGCTGGCAGCCGCCCTGTGTGGGACTCGCTGCTACGGGGACCTCTGGGGGGCCACCTGGGGAAGGGCACGCCCTCCCGGAGGTGTTGCATCATGCCCCGGGCGGCCTTGTTTCTAACAAAGCGTTGCTGTTCCTGGAAACACTGGCTTCAGGCACACCTGTGCAACCCAGGAACGGTCTGGGTTTGTGGATAAGACCGAGGGTAGATTGCCAGGCCAGTGATGAGGGCACAAGGCAGGGTTATGTGCAGATGCAGATTTAGTGAACCTGGGAGTCAAGATTTCCCTTCTGGCCCCACAGCTGGGTGGTTTGGAAGGTACTAGCAGAGCTCTGTGCTGGATGAATAGGTGGGGGCCAAGGCCCCCAGGGCAAGTAGCATAGAATGGGGTGGGGGGTTCTGAAGCACATACAGGTAGGCCAAGTTGGGCCGGCTCCCCCAGCCCAACCCCGAAGAGAGGGCTTTGTTTTATCTCACCTCAGCTGCTTCCTGGTTGTGCCTCAGTTTCCCCTTCTGCAGCCTGGGGAAATAATAAAGCCTTCTTCATGGATGTTGGGAGGGTGGGAGGCTAAAACTCAGCCCAACGCCTAGTTTGGTGTGGCTCAGCTGGTAGTTCTGGCTGCGGTTCTCTCATGGGGCTGCAGCCAAGCTGTTGGTCAGGGCTGCAGCCCTTTGAAGGCCTGACAAGGGCTGGAGGGTCCCCTTCCACAATGACTCACTCATGGGCTATTGGCAGGAGGCCTCAGTTCCTCTCTGCGTGGCCTCTCTCTAGAGCTGCTTGCGCGTCCTTACACCCGTAGCCAGCATCCTCCAGAGTGAGTGATCCAGGGGAGGGAACAGGTGGAAGGCACAATGACTTTTATGACCTGGCTTTGAAGTCACACGCAGTCATTTCTGCAGCATCCGAGTGCTTACCCGGGCCAGCCCTATTTAGTGTTGGAGGAACTCCACAGGGTGTGAATTGCAGGAGGCGGGGTTCGCTGGGGCCATCTTGGAGGCCGTTATCACGCCGACCTCACTGAGCTGCTGAACCAATCCTGGAACACCTGTTGCCTGACTTCGTGTTATGTGACATAAGAAGCCCTAGTATTAGCGTGCTACTTGTAGCCCAAAGCATCCTGATGTTCCTTTCTTGCTCACGGTGGCCAAGCTGGATTCTGTGACTCACAGCTGAAGCCCTTGACTGACCCCAGAGAGCAGCCTAGGCCATCGGCCTTGTTTAGGGAAGAGGGAGAGGCGGGCTCCTGGGCTGCGGGCACGCTCTGTGACTCTCACTTCGAACCTCACACATCTGACCTGGTCTGCCAGGGTCTGAGAACAAGCACCGTGAGGGGAGGGAAAGCCTGGCTTTTATGTGCATAAGTCGTCATGGTTAGTTAAAGAAAGAAAGTGCTTGCTGTAATGATATGATTCCGGTTCTGTCTGCTCCTCCAGCCAGTTCTGTGGCTGAGCCTCATGGAAGGATGGAATCCTTCTCCTTTTCCTCCCGTCTGAGACTCCCTGCTTAGCTTTGGGATTGGGCTAATTCCAGCAGACATCCCCAGGCTCCATCCCTTGGATGGCCAGCAACCAGGAGAAGCTCTGAAGTTGCCACCATGGGCCAGGAGAACGCTGAATTTATACAAGTCTGGTCTCCTACCAAAGGTAGGCCGGCAATCAGCCTCACTGAGCTAGCTCCCTGTGGTCTTCCTGCGGGCACTGGCGAGCTTTCACATTTCAGAAGGAAGAGAAGCCCTTTTGACTCACCCCTTCTGATCTTCTGGATCAGCGGCGGCTGGGAGCATGGTAGTTGGGTGGCCCATAGAAGCTGGCAGCACCATCACTGCCAAGCATGCTAATTACGTGCTGAGAAAGAGCGTCCTGCCCCCACTCAGCCTTCTGTATTCTGCTGGGTCCCAAAGGCACACATGCCGAAGGGCAGGCTGCAGGGCAGAAAATCATCTAGGGTCATCTTTCTCCAATTCCATACTCCCCTCACCTTGGAGAAGTTGTGAGTGAGTGAGAAAAGGAAGCACATCTTAGAAACAAGAACTGTCCGGCACTGATCTCCATCCTTGTGTAAAGGGCTTGGGCAAAGGGGTGTGGTGGGTGAGAACGCAGCAGACCGGGGGCATGTGATGGTGTGACCTTGGACAGTTCACCTCCTGCCATGCCTCGGTTTCCTTCTTTGAAAAGAAGTTGAATGATAAAATGTTGGGTCTGAAAAGGACAGGCGAATCTGTCTGGCGGCCTCGTATGTCAGGTAGAACGCTTTTGGCTGCAGATAATAGAACACCTAACTAAAAATAGCTGGGACAACAGAAATTTATTAGGCGACATAACAAGGAGTTCAGATGTTGGGCAGTTCCAGAGTTAGTTAATTCAGCTGCTCTGTGATTACACCCAGGACAGCATGACACAGGGTCTTTCTATCTTTCCACTCTGCCATTCTCAGGTGGTGGCAGCTGCCCCCTCTTGGTGGCGAGGTGGCTGACACAGCTCCGGGCATCACTTTCTCATCCAGCCATTACAGAAGCAGAAAATGGGTAGATGTCTGTCTTGAGTCTCTTTTTCAGAGTGAGGAAAACTTTCCCACAAACCCCTCTCACACTATGCCCCCCAGATCGCCCCATAGAGCTCCTTGACCAGGGTTGTGTCACGTGTCCGTGACTAAACCAATCGCTGATGTCAGGAAAGGAGTGACCATGACTGGCTGACACCAATCAACCGTCACCCCTTGGGCTTGGGAAGGGTCCGTGAAACACGTGTAGGAAAGTGGGAAGAAGGTGAGAGGGGAACGGGTGTTGGGTAGGAAACAAACCACGTCTGCCACAGCTCAGCTCCTCCTCCCCTAGACGGGGAGAGATTTCCTCAGGTCACAAAGGTATTGGTGGCAGTCAGGGTGTGAATGCGGTTCTGACTCTTGGACAAGCTCATTCATCATAACCTGTTGCTTCTGGCCCAAGTGATCTCCAGTCTGGAATAAAAAATCTCACCCTCTTTGAAAACTTTCCCTCTGGAATCACCTTCAGTCCATGGCCAGTCTGCGATGTAATTCTCCAGAGCTAACTCAGGCCCTTGACGTGTGTCTGCCTCCAGCTCCAGTGGAACCCTAATGAGAAGTTGCTAGGGCAGAGTGGTTAAGAGCTCTCGAGGTGGACAGAAGCAAGTTCAAATCCCACTGCTGCCTTGTCTGCTCTGTGTCGATCCCAGCAGATTACCCTGGCAGCAGTTGGCAGTAATACCTTCCACCAATGAGAGCGGCAGTTCATAACACTCACCCCTGTCGATGAGATTGTACCAATTAGTGGCCAGCAGGGAAAATGGAAACCACTTGAGATATTTCAGGTGGAGCAGGTTTAATGAAGGGAACTAGTTACAAAGGTATTAGAAGGCCTAGAGGAATGAATGCACCACAAGGGTGTCACCCAGGGGTCAGGAAGCTGCTATACCCCCAGGAGCCCATGCACCTCATGCTGAGCTGCTAGAGGTGTGGGCCCCTGTGCTCAGCCCACACTACTGCAGCCCAGACCCCAGCTGCAGCCACTGCCACTGATGCTGTCAGAGCCAGAGTGGCTTTTCCCTTCCTCGTGCCTTCTAATCTCTTCAGGGCCTCCGCCGGCCAAACCCAACCCGAAACCCGGGGATCAGAGGAGTGAGATGGAAGGGAATGGGCTGAGGTCCCAACAGATCATATATGGAACAGAAACATGTAAGATGAAGAGCAACAGCATAGAATTCAGGGTCAGCGGGGCCTGCGTTTGTGTCCTTATTCTGTGATCTGTCTCAAGTGTTGTTGTGAAGGCTCAAAAGAAAATTATTATAAAGAGCCTTAGCAGAGTGGCCAGCAGCTTAGAAGGGGCTCAATTCCTGAACAAACCCAGCTCCTTCCTCTCAGTTTAGGGTCTTCGTAGTTTCTCTTACCTCTACCTAGAATGTTCTTTCCTTTTTTTTTTAATCTCATTACTTCTGATTCATCCTCCTAGTCCAGATATGACATTTTTAGTCGCAAGAGACCAAAAACTAGACCCAAAGAGGCTTAAGCAAAAGCAGAAGTTATTGCTTGTTAAAGCATAGTTCCGACCTCAGGTATGGCTTGATCAGGGGCTCAACCAATAACATCAACACTCATTAACTCTGGATTGGCTCATGTGCCCATGTCTAAATTAATTTCTGTGGCCAGGGAAGTGGCCCTTGCTAAATACTCTACCCAAATAATTTGAGTTGATACTAAGGGTGACTGTGGTTTCCCAGAGGAAAATCAAGTACAGTTATAAGAAGGATGAATGGGTGCTGGGCACGAAAAACTGCTGTCAACTCATGTCTCAGCTCAGGGAAAACTTCCCTGTGCTCCCCCTCTCCTGTGCAAGATTAAGTCATTTCCTACCATGCCATACACTCAGGGCTCCTTGTACGTCATGGCACTCATCAGCTTATAATTATCCTCTTGTGAAATTGAATGATGCCTGCCTCCTGCCCCAGATTACGAGCTCCATGAAGGCAGGGGCCGTGTTGTCATCACTGTATCCTCAGTGTCCCGCCCAGGGCCTATACACGCTAGACACGCAGTAGATTCTACATGAAGGGATGAATCTGGGACCCTGGTTAGGACAAAGGCCAGCCTGTTTCCTTCACTGTTTCCAGCTGCATTTCACCTGGGCCCAAACCTCCCTACTCAGAAGTCTTGTCTTCCCTGCAGGCAGCCTCGAGGACACTTACACAGGACACACCTCCCCAGAGAAGGGAGTGACGATTTCCCATGGGAGCTGGGAGGCCTGACACCCAGAGCTTTGGGCGAGTGATTCAGGACATCAGAAGCGACTTGATGAATCAGGAGAGGAGCCCAGGGAAAAAGGAGGGCCACTCTGGATTTAGAGCTTTAAGAGGAGTGATTCACGACCGTTGCGGCTGACGTTTAAACAGCCCCAAATACTTTTGGTAACCAGTGTGCTGCTTTGCATTTTCCTTCCCATTTATCCTGGGAGTGAGGCAGCCCTCAGTTGCTCTGGAGTATCTTATATTTCACTTTCTGCTTCTCAAGCATCAGTGATGCTTGGCTCCTCAGTTTCCTGTATGTAACTTACTATTGCCAAAGCTTATTTTCACGGAAGCTCTCGCACAGTAGAGACAAGTCGTGCTTTGGTGTCAGATAGGGCACAGTTTGCAACCCAGTTCTGCCATCGGGTATCTGTGTGACCTAAGACAAGTTGTTTAACCTCTCTGAGCCTCCATTTCCTCTCCAGTATAGTGAGGATAATAATGCTGACCTCGCAGGGCTTTGGGGAAATTTAGATGGGACTGTTTCTGTGTAGTGTGAGCTCCAGATTTAGCTCACGCTATGGTGGGATGGTGGAAGGAGCGGGAAGAAGCACGTGTGTTGTGTGAGGGAGGAGCATGGGGAAGCCACCGGGCTCTGGTATCTCTCTGTTCTGCTCAGGGCTGTGTGAGTCTGAGTCTTCAAGAGAAATTTGGTGGACAGAAGGGGTCCTTTCCCAGAAAGGAACTCTGCAAGACACAGGGCACAAACAGCGTGGCTTCAGGGTCTGGGAGACAATGTGAGACATCACGCATGCATGCGTGCGTGTGTGTGCATTCGTGTGCATGCATGTTGGTATGTGTGTGTGCAGGGGTCATGAAGAAGGTGTAAGGTGACCAACCAGCCTGGTTTGCCTGCCACCAGGGTTTCCCAGGATGCAGGACTTTCACTGTTGGAACCTGGAGAGTCTCGGGCAAACTGAGACACAGTTGGTCACCCTGTAAGTGTGCCTTTTGCCTACTTGTACCTGAAACCCAGGGGACTCCAGGGCCTCAGCTTTCCCAGAACCAGGGATAATGACGGGGTGACCTCACTACCTCACCTCAGACCCACCCTCAGACACTCCCAGAAACACCTGGGTGACGCTCTGCAGGAGCTGGCGGCCTGCATTCGTGGAGGGGGAAGAGCCAGCAAGATGAGGCTTACAACCACCATGGTGACCCCAGGTGAGGCCCGGGGAAGCTTGGGTCCCGTATAAGGGCCAACCCAGGACCTGGCACTTAGTGTGATTTCGTCACTATATTTTCTAATTGTCATTGCTAGTCTACAGTAGCAACGACAGATACTTTTTTACTTTGAATCTGGCCACTTTAGAGAAATCTTTCATCTTAATAATCTTTGCGTTGATTTCTAAGTATCCTAGACATAAAGCTATGTTACCTGCTATGAAAGAGAAATTTGATCTCCACTTCCAGTATCTGCGCTCCAGTGTCTAAGCCACGTCTCATTGCACCTGTCAGAACATCGAGACGGTACCAGATCACAGCAGCCCTCGTTACTGCCCTTTGTTTTATTTCTGATTCCATTAATTACCCTCCAGTCGAGTGCTTCTTGGTCTTGGGACACTCCTTGGAAGTAGACCCGCCGAGTTCCAGCCCTGGGAACTGTTCTTCCCTAGTAAACATCCCCACGGTTCTGAGCTGGAAATGAATACACTGCAGTCTATTAAAGAAATGTCCTATTTTTAAAAGAGTCTTTATAAAGGATGGGTATGGGGTTTTATTAAAGACCTGCACCAGCCTTGGTTCTAAAAACCTCAGTGTCTTCATCTGTAAAGTGGGGGCAGGGGCAGAGGAGAGGGAGAGAGGCTAGTAACCACTTCAGGGGCCGCCATGAGGATTAAGTGAGCTCACGCACAGGAAGTGATTAGCAGAGAGCCTGACACGTCAGTCTGGCAGCTGCCACTGTCGCAGGTCCTATCTCGTGGATGTCTTGACACACTGGACACACTGCTCTCCTCCTCAACACTCCCCCACCCCCAACACTCCCCTGCTGCTTCTCTCCCTACACACACCGGAAGAGTGCACTTCTCAGAGGGGTTGGCAGGACCAGCTACAGAATTTGTGCAGCCCAGTGCAAAATGAAAATGTGGGGCTCCTTGTTCAACAATTACTAAGAATTTCAAGATGGTGACAGCAGAGCATTAAACTGAGAGTGGGGGGCTGGCCCGGTGGCGTGCAGTGGTTAAGTTTGTGCACTCTGCTTCAGTGGCCCCGGGTTCGGATGCCAGGTGTGGACCTAGACACCACTCATCAAGCCATGTGGTGGCAGGCATCCCACACATAAAGTAAAGGAAGATGGGCACACAGATGTTAGGTCAGGGCCAGTCTTCCTCAGCAAAAAGAGGAGACTCGGCGGTGGATGTTAGCTCAGAGCTAATCTTCCTCATGAAAAAAAAAAGTACAAGAAAACAACTTAAAAAAATGAAAAAGAACGAGAGTGGGGTCCTTCTAAGCATGAGGCCCTGGGATTAGGGTCAGATACCCCCTGGAACACTCCAAATTAAGAACTTAGGACAAGGAACTTCCTCGCCATGGTGGGACCGAGAGTGCAGTTGTGGGGCTGTGCAGGTGGAAGCTGGGGCTCCTGGGGCCGTGATCCAGGATCATAGCAAACCTTGTCTGGAGAGTCAAGGGGTCAGGACCACACAACAGTCCTAGCGACCTCTGGGTCTCTGGCATCTGGGTCCCTGACACTGAACTCCTCTTGCCCTTCCTGTTTTTTTGGTAAATGAACCAAAAAATACCTACCTTTGCCAAATTAGTGGAGTTGGGTTTCTGACACTTATAACCAAATATAGCAGTGTTAGGAATTTTGGGCTTTATCCAGCAGGTGGGAGAGGATTTGACCCCCTTGCCTGGTGGGGAAGAGTGGATGGGGCCAAGGAGCAGGGCACGTGGGGCAGGCAGAGGGATTGAGTGCCTCGTTGGAAGTGGGAGTTGAGAGTGCAGGAGTTAATAAGGTCATTTTGAGGAAGGGAGGCCACACTGGGTTGTCAATCCTGGGCTCCAGGAAAACCACAAGTGCCAAGGTCTGGAGCCTAATAAAGGAGAGAAAGGCAGGTGCACACCTGAGCTCCCGAGATGGAGGACAGGGTCCTGGGGGCTTACTCCTCCACCATTCTGGCCTCTAGGGGGCGCTGCTCCCTCCCTACAATTGTGGTCCAAGCGGCATCACTCAGTCCCTCCCTTATCTGCGAAAAAGGCTGGATCACTCAGACACTTTACTAAAGGCCTGGGAGTGCCAAGAAAAATAAAGATAAGGAGGCCTGTGAATCTGGAGAAGATGATCAAGAGAGGCCTTGCGTCTGGGGCTGGCCGTATCCCCCTTTTCCATGGGCAGAGGGGGGTATCCAGGGAGTTCCCTTTCTCAGTGCCTCGGCCTCAGCTGGGTTGTCTCTGTTTTCATTTCCCCTCATCCCTCCTAGAGCTAGGGTGGGGGTGGGGGGTATACCTATCTTTTCAAAAAGCAATGCAACTTTTAGGAGTCCATCCTACCGAAAAAAATGTATCTGAAGATGTTTACTGCAGCCCTGTTTGTGACACTGTAATAGGTGTGTGTATGTTTAACATAGAGAAGGTCTGGGGGGCCAGCCTGGTGGTGTAGTGGTTAATTGCGGGGGCTCTGCTTCAGTGGCCCAGGGTTTTGCTGGTTCAGATCCTGGGTGCGGACCTCCACACTGCTCCTCAAGCCATGCTATTGGGGCTTCCCACATAAAAGAACTAGAAGGACTTGCAACTAGGGGATATACAACTATGTACTGGAGCTTTGGAGAGGAAAAAAAAAAAAGAGGAAGATTGCAACAGATGTTAGCTCAGGGCCAATCTTCCTCACCAAAAAGCTATTACTTAAAAAAAAAAGAGAGAGAGAGAGACAGGTCTGGAAGCATGTGGTTCAAACTGTTAGCAATAGTTACTTCTGTGAAGGAGGGGAGTGGGGAAGAAAGAGACCTTCCTTTGCCTCTGCATACTTTATACACTTCTGTTTAGTTTGATTTTTTTTTTTTTTGAGGAAGATTAGCCCTGAGCTAACTGCTGCCAATCCTCCTCTTTTTGCTAAGGAAGGTTGGCCCTGAGCTAGCATCCATGTCCATCTTCCTCTACTTTATATGTGGGACGCCTACCACAGCATGGCATGCCAAGCAGTGTTATGTCCGCAGTGGGATCCCAACTGGTGAACCCCCGGTCGCTGAAGCGGAATGTGCGCACTTAACCGCTGCACCACTGGGCCGGCCCTAGATTGATTTTTTAAAAACTATTTTTCCAGCACGTATTCATGTATAATTATAGAATGTAATTTAAAACTGATGCTTTAAAAAAATCACATGCAAAGTTTCAAAAGTTAGAGAAATGAACCTGTTGCAGTCTCCTGCTCTCAGTTTGCAGGGGTGTTGGTGCTCATGGTCATTTCCCTTCCTCCCCTATTTTCAGCGGTCTGGGGCAGGCCTGGAGGACAGTGGCGTTGAACCGGCCCAGGAGAAGGTGGAGGGCAATGGTGCAGGGGCTCAGGAACACTCTAGGCATTTGACGTCAGTTAGCCTGTTGAATCGGTGAGGCAGATATCACTAATCCTAGATTTACAGCAGAGGAAAGCCGCTCAGAGACGATGTATGGCACGGCTGGGATTCAGACCTCAGGGTGCCGGAAACTCTCCCACTTGTGGCTGCTTCCAGCCCAGGCAAGGGGGAAGGGAGAGAGAGTCAAAAACTGGGTGCCAGTAGCACAGTCTAGAACGCTGCCCCCCGGGTGGAGAAGGAGCAAAGCCAGGAGAGGAACAGCTGCACGAAGATCGAGGTGGAAGAGGGGTAGAAACAGAGGAGGTGCGGAGTTTAGAGGAACAAAGCCGTGTGGGACCCCCTATCTCCACGTCTCTAATGAACCGGTGAGGTGGGGGTGAGGACTGTGGAGTCCTCTGGGAATGGACTGTGGCAGTAGGGGGGCTGGGCCCAGGCTGGCATCTGTCCCTTGGTTTGACTCCTTTCCCAGCCCTGCTGACCTCATGCCTGAGTCCTGGAGTGAGAACTGAGGTCGACATTCCGCTACAGCTCTGAGCCTTGTGGAGGTCAAGCAGCTATGCTGGGGGTGGTTGGGGGGAGGGGGGGACCTTGCACCCAGGCGGAAGGGATTAGGGGTGGTGGTGAGCACATGGCACAGAATTTCGGGGTGCCCACATGGCTGGCGTAGTGGGGGTGCCTCTCCTGTAACAGGACTTGGATTGTTCATGAGCTCCTTAGACACCCCAAGTAGGTGGAATCTTCACAGGGGCCCGGGAGTCCTGGGTGAGCCCGTGCGTGGCACATGCCAGGAAGGTTTGGGGTGCTTCCGTCACTGTGACCCCTTTTGTGTCCACTATCACCGAGGCCTAGGGAAACTGGTTTCACAGGGTAAATAAGTGTTCAGGGACCACAAGGTGTAGGTTTTGGCTGGGGAAGGAGGGGTGGGGTGGAACTGATGTCAGCAGTTGAAGCTGAGATGGGGGGCCTGTGACTTCATGGAGGGTCCCAGGCTGAGCCCCTGGGTGTGGAAGAAAGGGAGGGGGAGGGTTGCTCTCTGTGACTCCACCTTTCCTGTCTGTTCCTGTATCCTTCTCAGTCTTAGGTCTTCAAGTCTACAGCCCCCAAGTTGCACAGCTGGAAATCAGTCAACGCTGCTATCCAGCAGTTCCCCGGGAACAGAGAGGGTAAGTGACCAGCTCAGGATGGCAGAGGGCAGCCCAAGGGTCCAGCGAGGGGAGCGGGCAAAGCGCCCCCAGCCCCCTAATCAGCGCAGGGCTCAAGGATTTCCAAGAAGAGGCCAGGACGCTGAGGTCCTGCCTGCGAAGGGAGGGCCGGGCCGGAGGGCTGAGAGGGTGGAGCGGCCTGGGCAGGCAAGGTCACCGCGCGGAGGCACCAAGGCCGGACTTGTGGGCGAGGCGGGAGGGGCGGATAGAGGGCGCGATAGGCTCTCCTACACTCTGGTGGTTCAAAGCGTTCTCTTCATGAATTACTCTTTATTCAGAAAGGTCTGGCTGTAAAAGTTACTTCGTGCAATCTGCAGAGAGGCAGACAACATTGTACAGTGGCGGTGGAACGAGGGGTGATGGTAAAGTCCTTCCCTGAGCCTTTCAGACCGTCCTCGCGGAGCCGGGGACACTTTTACCAGGCGGGGAGGCGGGAACATTACTGCGGCTCCACGTGCTCGCGCTCGATCGTGGAGTCCCGGGCCAGCGGCCGCCCCGCTGGGCCAGAGAAGAGCGCGAGGGGCGCGAGGCTGCCCGCCGCCCCGGGAGACCATCTGCGGGACCCTGGCCCCGCAGCCTGGGCCGCAGGCCTGGCGCGGCGGCACGACTCCAGCCCGGAGCCGGCCTCCGGGTCTTTACAGCGGCCGGGTCCGCGGCCGCGGAAAGGCAGGCACCGGCCGCGCCGGGGCCCAGCGGACTGCGAGCCGCAGGGGGCGGGAGCGCGGGCGGGTCCCACGTGGGTCGCTCCGGGTACGTGATGGACAGACACCCAGGGGCGCCACCTTCTAGCTGACGGGGAGAAGCCCGAGGCACAGAGAGGTTAAGTGGTTCAACCAAGGCCGCACAGCGAGCTGGTGGAGGTGTGTGGGGGGGCGCAGTTCGGAGAGCGTCTGGAGTCTTCACGGCCCCAGCCTGCTCGGCGGACACCTGGTTCTGCTTCCGCAAGCAAGGAGCCTTTGCAGGCTCGGGCACCCGAGGGCGCCCAGTGCTTCGGTTGAGACAGGAGGAGGGCGGCGCCCCCCGCCTGCAGCGCAATGTGGCTTCTCAGCATCGCCGCCTCCCCGTCGCCGGTGCAGCCCGCGCGATGCTCCAGGTGCTGGCGCGCGAGGGAGCGCACGTGGACGGCGCCCGCTTGGGGCCTGGAGCGCGGGCGCCCTCGTGGCCCTCTCGCCAGTCCCCTCCGTCCCCCTCGGAGCTTGGACCACCGGGCTCTTTAATGGACCAGAGCTCCACAGCTCAGAGACGGTGAGCGGACCGAAGCCACGCAGCTGCTAAGTTACGGAGCCGGGATTCGAACCCGGTGCTCTCGGCTGCGGCGGCCCCAGGCCCGAGGGAGAGCCCTCCCGCCGGAGACGGCCGCGTGCCCTCGGGCAAGTCCCTTTCCTTCTCGGGGCGCCGGGCCGCGCGCCCCTCCCGTCGCGGCCGCGCATGCTCCGTGGCGGCGGCGGCGGGCGCCCGGCTGCTTTGCATTGACGCCAGCAGCCGCTGGAGGTCACCGCTGGGGGCTGGGCGCGGCGCGCTGCCCGCAAGACCCGGCGCGGAACTCGGAGGCGGAGCTGCGCCGCGCCGGCCGAGCGCCGCTGCCGCTGCCGCCGCGCTTCTCGACGGCGCGGCCCCAGGCCCGGCGGGAGCCCGGGTCCTCGTTCCCTCCCGGGCGGCCGCGGCCTCACCGAGTCCCCCGACGGGCCGCCCTCAGCCCCACCCCGCGGCGGCGACAGCGTCCGGCTGGCCTCCCCGCCGCCGCGCTCAGGCCGGCGGCATCTGTTGGCGGCGCGGCTAGGTGTGGGCCGGCGGAGGCGGCGGCCGCGGCGGGGAGCTCGGCGCCCCGGGTCGCTGGCGCGGCGCGGCGTCGCCGGCTCCGGGGCCCGGAGAGCGCAGTCTCCTCCCCGGAGTTCCCCGGAAGCGCGGCGCGGCCGGGCGAGCGCGGCGATGTGAGGGAGGCGGCCGGCGGCGCCCGCCTCAGGAAGGGCATGTTCGGAGGGGCGGCCGCGGTGCGCCGCCCGCCCCAGCGCCCCCTCCGCGCCGCCGCCGCCGCCGCCGCGCCCGCACGGCGATAAAAGGGGCGGCCGCGCTTCCGGACGCGAGACCCGCGCTTGCCGCCGCCCGCCCAGGCGGCGATGACACGGCGCCCGCGGCGGCCCCGAGGCGCCGGGCGGGCCGTTTGCTGAGCGGATCGCGGCTGCCCGCCAGCGTGTCGGCCGCGCGGCCGCCGGCATGGGCTGCGCCCCGAGCATCCACATTTCCGAGAGCCGGGCGGCGGGCCCCGGCGGCAAGGAGGCCGAGGACGCGCCGGGCCCCGCGGCGCCGCCGCCGCCGCCTGGCGGGCCGTGCCTCCCCGCCGGCCAGAAGACGCCCGCCGCGCCCGGGGCCCGCGGCGCCAGTCTCGCGGAGCCGGAGCTTGGCGGCGGCAAGAAGGTGAGGGGCGGCGGGCGGCGGCAACTTCCCCGCAGGGCCGGGCGGGGCGCGCCGGCCTCGGGGGCTCCGGCGGCCCGTCTTGTGGCGGCGGCGGCGGCGTCGGGCCTTGGTCGGCGCGGTTGGCCTTCCGCTGCTGCCCGGGCCGCCGCGGCGGGGCCGGCGCACATCCGACGGCGCGGGCGGCGGGGCCCTCGGTGGGTCTGCGCGAGGCGCGACGGCGGCCCCCTCCCTCGGAGCCAGGGCGGGGACCCCCGGAGGGCGGGTGCGCCCCTGAAACGTGGAAGCGGGTGGACTTTTGTTCTCTCGGTTCCCGCGGTGGAGGGGCCGTACTGGCCGTCCTGTTTGGTTTGCCCTCCGTCGGCTTTGCATATGCACAGAGTGGCAGTTTTCCATTTTCTTTGGGACGATTAAAATGTAATCGGGAACAGCTTCGGCTTTGCTTCATTGCCCGTGTGTTTGAGGTTCCCGGTTATTAGCATACGTGTTGTAAAGCACGTGTAATTAGAAAATACTACGAGGAACGCGATTTTTGAAGCATTCAGCAGGACAAAGTTAATTTTTTATTAGGCAGTCTTCCTGGGACGTCCTGTGACTGTTCTTTTTACATGGCGTGTCCTCGCCAGCGCGTGTTGCCTTGGCTTATGTTTTGTCAAAGTTTCTGGGCTTCGTCTTTGTTAAGGTTTTCTAAAGGAACGATAAGGAAAGAGAAAAAGGAAAAAAAGGTTCATGAAGGCACAGAGCGGCAGCTTTCCAATTCTCTGATCTGAAATTTCAGAGCTAGAGTTCCTACGTTCATGTTTTCTTAAACTCGGGCAGAATAATCTGGGGCGCGTGGCCACAGATGGTTGAGGATGGTGCCTGACATCGCTGCTGCTTTTTAGAAGAGTCGTTTGCAAAATTGTCTTAATTTTCTGGCTTCCCGAACGCTGCTTGACCTCGCAAGTTGGAGGGATGTAGTTTGGTTCACTTTGCCTAAAATTTCCAGCAGTCGTCCTAATAGATAGTCTGCATGAAAGTGAAGTCTTTTTCAGTGTTGCATAACGGAGGTTAAGTGCTATCCCGGCTCCTCCAGATACGCTGCAGGAAAATTCAACTTTGTTCTCATTATCAGAAGTTGGAGTCCTTCTACAGATTCCTTGAAGAAACCTGTGATGGTTTTAGACTGTAAATCCAAGCTGCTCTCAATATCAGTGTAACGTTTATACATGAAGCCTATGCGACTGACTTAAAAAAATAGTTAAGAACATTACACAAAGTTGAATATGGAAACTTTAAGAGCTTTCAAGTTTTTGTTCCATATCTAATGTTGGTGATCTTGCACTAACTAATAGTAAACTTTTAGGTCACTAAATTAGCTCTTTTAGAAAGAGGCCCTTGTGTCTTACGGGCCTTTTTGTGGCTGTCCTGAAATTCCCCTAGGTGTCCTGTAAGCATCTGCTGTGCAGCAGGTCGCTCTTCTGCTCTCCACGGTGCCTGTGTGTCCCAAGTTTCTTAGAGTCTGAAATACTCTGTCCTGTTGTCAGACCATTGTCTCGAGTTGGGGCCCAGAAAAATAACAGACATCATTACAGTGCTTTATCCAGTGTCATGCCTATAGTAGGTTATTTAAATACAAACATTCATTTATATAAATAAATTGAATTTGTGTTTGTATTGTTAACTGAATGATGAAATTTTTTGAGTCACTGGAATTTGATTGCATAAAACCTCCAATACAGGCTTTAAGGTAATATTAGTATTTCCGGAGGAAGAGTCAGATTATAAATAACACCACCACAACCACAGAAATAATAGTCCCGTGCTTGTTATTCACAAACTGTAAACGTTGATACCACATCTCAGTTACAGATATTTGTAATTAGGCATATCAGGTAATAGGGCTGAGGTAAATAAGGGAATGAATCTTTTAAAATTAAGATATTAAATATGCCCTGGCAATTTAAAAATACATGTTTAGGGAAGAAGATAAACTTCCAGCAATTTAAGAAAATCAAATTATTGACAATTAATTTGAGTTCCTTTATATTAACATATCAAGATCTAATTTTAGTTCATTAAAAAGTATTTTTCCTTAAGAGTACAGTAAGTCGGTATATTGTTGAGTGAATTTCAACAAGAAATACATTGGGAGATGTTTTTGTTTACCTGTAGCATATGGTAAACACCAGTTCATCACAAAACTTGGGCGATTGATAATTAGTTGCATTTTCACTTTAATTAAGCAGTGTGTCCCCTACACTGTAGTGTATCCCGCATGTGTTCCCTGAAACAGTTTGTGGGCTGTTAATAAGTATTAGATAAAAAAAGGTCCACGGTCAAATAAATTTGGGAAATACTGGCTCAGACTGAGTTCAGTAGATTTCCTTCATGCATGATTTGTCACAAAACTTAGTTTCCTAAAATACACTGAATCTCCAAGTGGTGTTTAGACTGTGCAACATTCCCCAAACTTCTTTGGTTGTGGAGCCCTTTTATTGAGGTCTGTCTTAGGCAGGCCATGAATCCTAGTGTGAGATACCCGTATTCAAAGTACAAGAAATAGACTTAACAGTAAAACTCAATAAACGTAATTTGTTTCTTAACGAACTATTCCAAAGGTACTCTAGGATCTTGTAATACATTGGGCTGGGTCATCTGTATGAACTTATTTAAGTATTACTAAAAATACTCTGTTTATTCATTTCAGGAGTTACAGTCTGTGTGGTTACAGATAATGAATGCTGTGTTGGATTTGAACACTTACAGTTTTGTTTTGTTTTTAATCAGGGTGAGCTTTAACTGTAACATTTCAATATTTTCTCTTCAGGCTTTGGATGGACCCTGTTTTGCCTTTGCTTAGCTAGGACTTGAGTTGCCCTTGAAAGATTTGAGTGTGGGGGCAGGAGTGTCAGAAGAGACCCTGTGCCCAGCCTTCCTCCCTCGGCGCACACACCCAGTGCACGCTGATTGATGCCCTCCTCCCTGGGGTTGTGAGCGTGGCAGTCTCATCTGGTTTGTTCACTGCTGTATCCCCCACACAGTAGGCCTTCACAAACAATTGTTGAATCGGAGAATTGTGTGAACCAGACTGTGGAAGTGGAAAATCCACCCAGCCCATATAAAGAAGAAATAGAAACCAATTTTAACTAGAGTGGAGGCTGTAGAATTTGGATTTGGTTTGGCAGAAATCTCTGATTGTTGCTCCTTTAGAGCATTTGTACCCAGGGAAGAATAGATTTCCACCCTGGTGAGCAGAGTAGGTTTCCCTCTGAAGATGTGAGGGTTAGCGCAGCGGGGTGGGTGGTACACAACAGGTGACAGGTAGTAGCGCGGCCACATGCTAACTAACCTCTGCCCGAGGGTTCCTGCCTTGGATGCCCATTCCAAACCCTCTCTGATGGACTCTCCATCTTGTCCATCTCTAGTCTTTCCTTCTGTCATTCTCTTTTCCTCACCTGGTTTTCGCTTATTTTTCACCACCTTCCCCTTCCCCTTCTCAGTCTTCCTCCTGCCATCCCACCTTCCTCCACAAAACTGGCCAAACTAACCATGGTAGTCAACTAAAGTTTAGTGATTTCTTAGTGCTTCTTAGCTGTGGAATAAAATTTGTTGCCTGCTCTTAATGTGTAAAGCGAATTAATCACATTTTTGTATTTCCCTAAACTAAAGCAAATTTGTCTTTGTGTGTGATCTGGTGGACTTTTTCCCCTGCTAAGAGTCATTGACCATTGGTAGATTATGTGGGATTAATGAAAGTTTCCCTATGAAAGTGTAGTTGAGAAAATGAGACCTGACTTTCTGTTTTTGAAATAAGTGACTGTAATTTATCTCTGGAGCTCATGCGCTGTGAGTTCTCTCCTCTTTCTGTTCTTATGTCTGTCCGTATATAGAATTGTATTACCTTGCCGGGTCTAGCTATAAAGATACTGCTTTTTACATTTCCTTTAATGCCTATTATATACGTTAAAAACTTTGCATTTGTGTAATATGTGTTTTTAGTGCTTAGTATTACTACCACCATAACTTTAAGTGTGGTTCTTAAGATAGATGTTAAGAATGTCGCAGCTCTGTAGCCCAGACCTGCCCTGGGCTGGCCTTGACCCTCTCCTTCCTGAAATGACGGTTGGGATGGGGCCTGTGGTCCCTTCTGGCGCTAATCTTCCCTGTGAAGTGGCTTATGACACTGGTCTTCCCTTGGATGCCTTGCCCATTTGGATTGGGTTCTTCCCTTGGTCCAAGGTCACTGGCTTCAACCTGGTTTCTCAATACAGTGAGACAGTAGGAGGTGTTGGACTCGGAAGTTCTTAGAGTGCAGATTATTCATATTAGTAATATCTACCATTTCTTGGATGCCTTCTCTGTTGTAGACACTGTGCTGGATGCCTTACAGATGTTATCTCATTTAATCCTTGTAACCCTAAGAGGTGGCTGGTATCATTTTCTTTTGCAGGTGAGGCACCTGAGGTTAGAATTTCGCCCAAGGCCATACACTTAAACTGGGATCACACCCGTTGTTTCTGGCTCTTGTCCTGCGGTTGTTGCTCTCTGTTAACCACCTATCTCTGTTACATTTCCCATTCTCTGGCCTTCTGCTAGGCTACAGGTGTTGCAGGTCCACCTGGGTTTTGAGCAGGCATCCTGAATCTGCATTATCAGGATTTGTTAAGTCTTGATTACTGGGGAAATTTGTTCCAGCCCTACCTTAGATTCCCGTGTTTGTGGGAGTTGCAGCCGTGTTCAGCCCTGTCCCAGTTAACTCCTGAAGTCAGGCAGTCTTCTAAGGGCCTCTAGTCTGCCTTCACTCTCTGAAATGAGTTGGTAGGCATCCCTTGGGAGTTCTTTCCTTCTCCCTCCTGGTAGCCTTCCTTAGCCGGGAGCTCCTTGGAGCCAGTTCTTGCCATCCACCTTTGCCTGGAGGGCACCCCCTGCCCCCTTGTTAGTCTTTCTTGAGCCCCTGGCTGTACTTGTGCTCTCCTATCTCTGCTCTTGTGACCTTCCTAGCCCCCGTCTTGAGCTTCCTGCTGGATTGTAGGCCACTTGAGGGCAAGCACTGTGTCCTAGTTTCATTACAGTTCCCAAAGTGGTTGGCACACTAAGTAAATATTTGGCTAAATACACCAGTCTCTAAGGCTGAAAGGGTTTTTATTCATGTTCTGCGGGTCTAGCTCACCTTGTTTAGATTTCACAAAAATTGTTGGGGTATTTGGTATGTGTTTTAACAAAAAGCCAAAATACCCTGAAGCCAGTGATTAATCTGTGGGGTGATTAGTAAAGCTTTTGCCTCTAATTTTGGCGGTGTTAGAGTTGAGCAATGTTCCTGGGTCCCTTCCTTCTGTTCTACTTTTGTTCTGCTCTGGTGAGGAGAGTGGTGGAACATCTTGTCAGAGAGCTGTTTTGACAAGTTTTGTATTGCAGCTTCTTAGCTAGGCATCGTGTGCAGTTTGCCCGTCCACGCAGACAGGAAGGATGTCACAGATTTCCCCGAACTTTGAGGATGGCCTCAAAGAACACGGGGCGGCAGGGGTAGGGGTGGGGGTTGTTGCCAGTGCTTTTATTCCATATCAGTTGGAAATAGCCCTTCGGTCTGAATTCATGCTCTTACTGTCTGTGTGTGTCTCCCTTTCACGTCCTGCTAGTGAGGACAGCAGCTGCTGTGGCTCCTCTCACTCTGCTCGTGGGACAGCCCAGAGGGCCCGTGGCACATCAGCACTTTCCGTGTTGTTTTCAGATGTTTGGAGTTGATGGCAGCTCCCCAGGGAGGTGTGTTTGAAAGAATACGGGAGGAGTCATTCATTTTAGGTCCATCTCTATCAGGTACTGGCTGTGTGGTGTCTTCCAAGTTCTGATCCTGAGTTTTCTCAAGCAGAAAAGGAGACTAGAATACATGGGTTTTGGTGAGGATCACTTAAAGTAGTCTGTGTGAAAGCATTTTCTGAATTCCAAGGCACTGTCACATGTAAAGATGGATCTTTTTCTTTCAGTTAACTTTCTCAATGACAAACTTTGCTCAAATATATCTGCTTATTTTTTAAAGCAAATCTCTCCCTTTTAAAAATATATTTTTTGTCTTTTCTCTAATAGTTTATTGTGAAAAATTTCAGACGTTAACAGCAAAGTTAAAAGAATTTGCACCCGTGTACCCACCACCTAGATTCTGCAGTTCACCTTTTCCTTTATTTGCTTTATCACATCTCTCCATTCTCGTATCCATCCATCAATCCATTTTATTTTTGGATGCATTTCAAAGTAGGTTCCACACACCAATATACTTAACCACTAAACAGTTCGCTATGCATATCACTTACTAGAGTTCAAAATTTGTTTCCTTTTTCTTTGAACAAATGTATACTCCTGTATAATGCAAATCTCTGTCAAGATACAGAATGTGTCTATCACCTCAGAAAGTTCTGTGCTCCTTCCCCATACCTACATCCGCCCACCAGCAACCACTGTTCTGATTTTTTTCCATTATAAATTATTTTTGCCTATTCCAGGCTTCATATAAATAGAATCTTAAAGTATGTATTCTTTTGTGTAAGGCTTCTTTCACTCAGCATAGTATCTTTGAGATTCATCTATGTTGCATGAGTCAGTAGGTTGTTCTCTTTTGCTAAGTAGGAGTTTGTTGTATGACTAGATCACAATTCACGTATCTATTCTCTTGTTAGTGGATACTAGGGCTGTTTCTAATTTTTGGCTATTAAGAATAAAGCTGCTATGAATATTCTGGTATAGATTATTTTGTGGACATGTGCTTTCATTTCTTTTGAGTAAATACCAAGAAGTAGAATTGCTGGGTCAGGATAGTTATGTGTTTAGCTTTTTAAGAAACTGCTTGACCTTTTCCCGAGATGGTTATACAGTTTCACATTCCTGCCAGCAACCTATCATAAAAGTTCAGTTGCTTCACAGCCTTGCCACTGTTTGGTGTTGTCAGTCTTTTTAATTGTAGCCATTCTGGTGGGTGTGTAGTGGTATCTCATTGTGGCTTTGATTTGCATTTCCTTGATGGATAACAATTTTGAGTACTTTTTATTCGCTTATTGACCATTTGTGTAACTTCCTTTTTGAAGTTTTTATTTTAACACTTTTTTATTAAAAGGAAATATAAATATCATCACGACCTCTGGGTAAAGAAAGACTTATTAAACAGGTTATACAAACCCTTACCATAGAGGAAAGATTTGAGAAATTCAACTGCCTTAAAATAAAGCGGTTCTCATCAAAAGAGAGTGAAAAGAAAGGAAAGCCGTAGACTGGAAGAAGGTACTTGCAATACATAATACCAATGAAGGATTAATATCCAGAATATGTATAGAACTCCTACAAGTCAGTAAGAAAAAGAGAAAGAAATAACAAGTGTTGGAGAGGATGGGGAGAAAAGGGAACCCTCACACACTGCTGGTGGGAATGCAAACTGGTGCAGCTCAATGGAAAACAGTATGGAGATTTCTCCAAAAATTGAGAATAGAACTTGCATATCATCCAGATGTTGGACTGCTGGGTGTTTATCCAAGAAACATGAAAACACTAATTACAAAACATATATGCACCCCTATGTTCATTGCAGCATTATGCATAATAGCCAAAATGTGGAAGCAACCTAATTCCCCTCAACTGATGACTGGATAAAGATGTGGCATAAATATACAATGGAATACTACTCAGCCATAAAAAATGACAAAATCGTGCCATTTGTGACAGCATGGATGGAGCTTGAGGGTATTATGCTTAGTGAAATAAGTCACAGAAAGACAAATACCATATGATTTCACTCATGTGAAGATAAGCACCTAGATACAGAGAACAGATTGGTGGTTACCAGGGGTAAAAGGGTCCGGAGAGGGTGAAAGGGGTGAAGTGATACATGTGAATGGTGACAGATGGAAACTAGACTTTTGGTGGTAAACACAATACAGTCTCCAAAAGCTGAAATATTATGATGTACACCTGAACTTTACATAATGTTATAAACCAATATGATCTTAATAAAATTAAAAAAGTAAGAAAAAGACACTTCACTTGAAAACTAGGCAAAGACTTGGACAAGCATGTCATTAAAGAGGAAATCAAATGGCTGATAAACTTATGAGATGTTCAGTCTCATTGGGGAAATGCAAATTAAAACTACCAAGAAATAACATTTTACACCTACTAAATTGGCACACACTGAAAAGCCTGACAGTATTTGAGGAACTGTTCAACACTGTGGGTAGAAGTGTAAATGGGTTCAACCACTTGGGAAAGCCATTTCATTACCAAGTAGAGTTGAACGTGTGACCCTATGACCTAGCAATTCCACTCCTAGAAACTGTTACACCTGTGAACTGGAAACTTGTACAAGAATGTTCATAGAAGCATTGCTTTTAAGATTTTTTTATTTTTCCTTTTTCTCCCCAAAGCCCCCTGGCACATAGCTGTATATTTTTTTAGTTGTAGATCCTTCTGGTTGTGGCATGTGGGATGCCGCCTCAGCATGGCTTGATGAGCGGTGCCATGTCTGCCCCCAGGACTTCAACTGGCAAAACCCTGGGCTGCCGAAGTGGAGCACGTGAACTTAACTGCTCGGCCACGGGGCCGGCCCCCAGCATTGCTTTTAATAGCAAACTTTTTGGTTAAATCTAAATATCTCCCAACAACGTAGTGGTTGAATAAGTTGGGATGTGCTCAAACGAAGGAATAACCTTACCGCTTTGAAAATGAATGGATTATAGCTGCAGGTGTCAATGTAGATCAATTTCCAACACTGTTGAGAGGAAGAAGTTATAGAAGAATTTATAACTATGATTTTTTAAATTTAAAGTTTAATAGCTAAACAATAAATTATATAGGAATATATATAATGTACACATAGATATTAAGGCCATAAAGAAAACCGGAGAAATAATTACTATAAAATTCAGTTAGGCAAAGAAAGTTTTAAGGACTAAAGTGACTCTCTGGTTATTTTGGGTGTGTATAGAGGATATGGGAGGGAAGACACCAGGCCTTGCCCTCAGGGCACAAGTAGTCATCTCTGGAAAAGTGGGGCAGGCTTCTGACTTGGGAGCGATGGTAGCACCTGAGGGAAGAAGTGGGTGTTCTGAGAACAGGCAGGAGCTTGGTCTGGATTGGTCATAAGGTGCAGAGAGGGGGAGGGGCTTGACCTGGCTAAGAAGACTGGGAGGACCTGGATAGGTAGAGAATGGAGGATGTGTACGGGGTGGGGCATGCTGGCTTGTTCTGCAGACTGTGAGGAGGCTGACCAGGGATGGGACGGAAGGCCTGAAAGCCAGGTTGAGAAGTTTGAAGTCCATCCTGTAAACCTCAGAGAACTCCCAAAGGCTTTTCGTTTTCAGCAGGGTAGTCATAGGATAAACATATTTTATGAAGATTAAGTTTCAGAGGAAATTGCAGTGGGTGGGGTGAGGAAAAGCTAGAGGTGGGGCACTACCCAGGGGGCTGTTGCCGTGGTTCGGGCTCAAGGTGTGACCGGTATAGCTAACTAACTAACTTAGTGCGGTGGTTTGGGAAAGGAGGGAGTGAGTGGAGGAAGAGCTTACAGGCTGGAGGACAGAGTGGGTTTGGGGAGTGAGGGATGAGGGAAGTGGAGGGTGACTCAGAGGTTGGGGTTTACCAGCTTAGACTGACTGTGATAACAGGCCGCAATTTGTACCGTGCTTTATGGTTTACCAGGTGCTATTTTTATACTTCGTCTCATTTGATGTTCCCCAAACTCCTGTGAGGTAGGAAAGAGGGAGTTTATTTTCCTTGTTGAAGACCTAAAGAAGCAGAAGCTTAAAGAGCTCAAGTGACTTGCCCAAGTTTGTGGTGACCACTTACAGAAGCAGGTTCACTGTAATGGCATAGGGTAGAAGCCAGACAAAAAAGTTAGGGTTTTTTAGAAAAACCTTTCTTGTCTCTTGGTTCTGGACTTATTTTATAAAAGCAAACTTTTACTTGTGATGTTCATTGTAGAAAACTTGAAAAATATGGAAAAGAACAGGGAACACTTAAATTGCACAGTCACTTAAATTGCTCAGTCAGGAGATAGCTTCTCATAAAATGGTGGCACGTTTCCTTCCATCCTTGTAGATGACTTTAGTTGTAATCAAAAAACAGTTTTTAAACAGTTTTGTTCTTCAGTTTTAGGAAAAATTTAGCTGTTATTTCTTCAAATGTTGCCTCTCTTCCCTTTCCTCGTTTCCCTTCTGTAGCTTCCTCCAGAGGATGGCATTCAGACGCCTCTCGCTCTGCTCCAGGTCTCTTCACGCCTCCCTTTCCTTGCCCTCTCTGGGCTGTCGTCTGGGAGGCTGCTTTCGCCACTCTTCCAGCTCACTGATTCATTCTTCAAGGTCTACCAGCTATCTAGCCCACTGAGTTGTTACATTGGACAGATTTTGTGTTCAAGATTTATGGTTTGTTCTCTTCCTAACTGCTTATTCATGTTTTTTTGGTTGCAGCATATTACCTTTTTGAGGATACTAATTATACACACTTTAAAGTCCTATTCTGATTGCTGTTTATTTAAAACATTTTTTTTTGAGGTACAAATGCAGTTAGCAAAGTGTACAAAATCTTAAAGTGTACGGCTTGATAAAATTTTACCCACGTATGCTGCATGTAACCACCACCCAGAGAGAATATTCCAGCACTCCAGAAAGCTGCCTTGTGTCTGTTCACTGCTTTTAGTATTTATCACATTTTCTTATGAAAATCTCAAATATACAGCCTTCTTGAGGGGACTTTACAGTGAACCCGTGTGTACTCAACTCCTCTATTTTACGTTAGCATTTTACTATACTTGCTTTATCACGTACATCCTTCTGTCCATCCATCTCCTTTCTCTTTGGTGTGCTTTAATTGCAGACATCAGTACACTTTCCTTAAATATTGCAGCTTCTGTATCATTAGAGTTCAGTATTTGTTTAGTTTTTTTCTTTTGAGGTAAAATTTACATACAATGAAATGCATGAATATTTATTGTACATTTGCCAAGTTTTGTCAAATGCGTACACATACCTGTGTAATCCAAAACTCTATCAAGGCATGGTACGTTATCATCACCCCAGAAAGTTCCCTCATGCCCCTTCCCAGGCAGTCTCTCCCACTGACCCTGCAGCAACCCTTCTGTTTTTTCCCCACTATAGATGACCTTTGTTCTGGAGCTTCATATAAGTAGACTCATGTAGCAGGTACTCTTATGTGGTACTTCTTTCACAGCATTATGTTTTGAGATTCATGTATGAGTAGTTCATAGTATTGTGACTATTAACTTTTTTCTTTTAAAGATTTTATTTTTTCCTTTTTCTCCCCAAAGCCCCCCGGTACATAGTTGTATATTCTTCGTTGTGGGTCCTTCTAGTTGTGGCATGTGGGACGCCGCCTCAGCGTGCTTTGATGTGCGGTGCCATGTCCACGCCCAGGATTCGAACCAACGAAACACTGGGCCGCCTGCAGTGGAGCGCGCGAACTTAACCACGCGGCCACGGAGCCAGCCCCTATGACTATTAACTTTTAAAAGCCCCGTGGCCGCGTGGTTAAGTTCGCGCGCTCCGCTGCAGGCGGCCCAGGGTTTCCCTGGTTCGGATTCTGGCCGCGGACATGGCACCGCTCATCAGGCCACGCTGAGGCGGTGTTCCACATGCCACAACTAGAAGGACCCACAACTAAAAATACACAACTATGTACCAGGGGCGTTTTGAGGAGAAAAAGGAAAAAATAAAATCTTTAAAAAAAACAAAATAAGCAAAAAAAATTGCCCTCTAGAAAGATGTGACCAAATTTTAATGCCACAGGGGCAAATGAGAATGCTTGTTATGCTTTTGACAATCTGCTTATGAAAGAGTGGTAATTTAATTTGAATTTATTTCATTTATTGTTTATCCTTTTTTCCCCTAAGTGTGTTTTAAACTCTTGGATTCCTCCCTTTTCTGTGAATTATTGTTCCTGTCTGTTGCTTATTTCTCTGTGTTTTAGAGTTTAAAAAATTTTATTTATAAGGGCTTTTTAACATGTTTGGGAGTTAAGTTTTGATCTCTCATGCTTATTGCAAATCTCTTTGTCTAGTCCTTTTCTTTTTCTTGGATGTGTTTTTTTAATTTCAATTTTAATTTTTTGCTTGAAGAAGATTAGCCCTTAGCTAATATCTGTGCCAGTCTTCCTCTACTTTATATGTGGGTCGCTGTCATAGCGTGGCTGACAAGTGGTGTAGGTCTGTACCTGGGATCCTGGGCTGCCAAAGTGGAGCATGCCGAACTTAACACTATGCCTTGGGGCCAGCCCCCGGGTGTGTTTTTTTATTGTGAACACTTTATATTTTTATGATATCAGATCTTGCACTTTTCCTTTTATGTTTTTTTTCCATTTGCTTTATACAACATCATCTTTTATTACAGAAGCAGTACATATATATAGGAAATTAGCAAATGCTGAAATGCAGTTTTCACTACCTAGAGATCATTTGTTGTAAAATGTTAGTATGTATTCTTCCAGACTTTTTCTATGTATACATATGCATTTTTTCACTGAAATTAGATCATATAGTACATACTGGGTTTTAAAAAAATTGTGGTAAGGTATACATAACATAAAATTTACCATTTTAATCATTTTTAAGTGAGCAGTTCAGTGGCATTAAGTGCATTCACGTTATTGTGCAACCGTCATCCATCTCCAGAACCTTTTCATCTTCCCAAACTGAAAACTCTATACTCATTAAATAACTCCTCATTCTGTCTCCCTCCAGCCCCTGGCGGCCCCCTTTCTCCTTTTGACTACTCTGGGTGCCTCATATAAGTGGAATCATATAGTATTTGTACTTTTGTGACTGGCTTATTTCACTTAATATGATGTCTTCGAGGTTCATCCATGTTCTAGCACGTATCAGAGTTTCATTCTTTTTTAAGGCTGAATAATATTCCATTGTAGGGATATACCACATTTTGTTTATCCATTCATCCATTGATGGATGCTAGGGTCACTTCCATCTTTTGGCTATTGTGAATAATGCTGCTATGAACATAGATATATAAATCTCTTTGAGTCCCTGCTTTCAATTCTGTTGGGTATATATACGCCCAGGAGTGGAACTGATGAATCATATGGTAATTCTATTTTTAATTTTTTGAGGAACCACCATGAGTACATACTGTTTTGCAGTGGACTTTTTTCAGCAAATAATCTGCACATTTCCAATTTAGTAGTGTGTTTTATCTTACTTAATACCCATATCATACCATACGGATATCCCCTATCATCCCAGAAATGTCCCCTGCATTGCATCTGCTTGTTATGACCCTTACATTTCTTTTAACTTAGTGCATCCCTTGCCCCCTTTTTTTTTTTTTTTTTAACACTGGCTTGTGAAACAGACCTGCCCACTTTGTCTCAGCTTCTGGATTTGTCTGATTGCTTCCTTGTGGTGTCATTTAGCTTTCCCTCTACCTGCTTTATTTCCTATAAACTAGAAGTTGTATCTAAAATGGAGTAAAGTTCAATATTTTGGTTAGAGTACACAATTGGTGATTCATGAATTACATCACAAGACACACAATATCTGATTGACCCATCGTTACTGATGCTCAGATTGACCCCTGGGTTAGGGTCAGTAGAATTTGATCTCTCTGCTCTTCTATTAGGCTCCCCTCATATGACCAGAAAGTGATCTGTGGGGCACTTGGCACTACACAAATGTTTAGTTCATCATAGGCTATTCGAATACTAAGGCGTTTTTTTCTTTTTTAGCACCAGTTGATAATCTTTATCTAAAATAACAATTCTGGTTAGGGTTAGTGAATGATGTTTCCTAATTCAGTCCCTTTTCTACATGCAGTAGTTGGTGTTCTTCTATAAGTAGAAGTTTCCTTTATCAGTTGGGGCTAGGGCTATTTGAGTACTATAAAATATAGTTCCTATTGGAAAGGCAGAATAAATGCTTAATTTCTCCCTTTAATTAACAGTTTTAATTTAATAGGAATTGCTGCCTCAAATGGTAATGAATATGTTGAGTTTTTTTAAATTTCACTTTTTTTAAATATAATTATGGACATAATGGATTTTCATTGGCTGGATGTATTTGGATCTATTATAGTCTTTTTTTTTTTTTTTTTAAAGCATTGTGAATAATATTTTGGCCAGTGGGGGCTCCTTCAGATTGACTCCTGTATCCTTTTGACATGATGCTGTTAATCTGGGAAAGCACAACCAGTTGTCCCAGGCTCAGCTTGTACCTTTCTTGTCCCAGACCAGCAAGGAGCCTTTCCTTCAAGGTGCCTTGGTCCTCTTAGTGGGAAATGGTGCTGAAAACTACAGTCTAGGTAGCATTATTCCTAACTAGGAGTACTCATTATTCCAGGAGTACCATTGTTTTGGAGCCATTTTAGTGGATAGACCTAGAACATGTATATATTAAAAAAGTGCAATTCATATATATTTTCAATTTAGATTGAATAATTCAGTGTTTTTATCTTAATTTGTTTGATTTTATAATTGTATCCCTTTTCTTTTACACTGACAATTTTGACTTTTCTTCTTTTGTTTTAAGCTTAAGTTCTTATCCATCCAGATATATAATGATTCTTTCATGTGTTTTAAAATTTTTTACTTTGTCTATTTAATTTCAACATTTAGTTTTTAAAATTTGAGATTTATTTTGGGTATATAGTGTGAGGTAAGGATCTTTGCTCTTCACAATAGCTAGTTATTATTCTAGTACCTTTTATATGAATAATTCTTTTTATTCCCAACTGGTTTATACTTTCACCTTTATCACATCTTTGGGTTGTCTATTTTTGGTTATCTATTCTTGCTTATGCTGTTAACTGTACTGATTTCATTTTTATAGCTTTATAATATGTTTTAACAGTGGCTGATAAGGTTAATCCTTTTCTTCATTAGACCCCATTAAATAAAACCTTTCTTACCTCATTCTTGTGTATTCTTTCATGTCAATTTTAGAATGATTTTGTTCTACCTTCAAATTTTGGGTGGATTTTGAGTGTATTGGAGTTAAATCCACCATAACTTGGAAAGAATTGATAACTTTATAGGATTCTTTTGTCCATGAATGTGATATTTATTATTCATATTTCTTACTTTATGTATTTTCATATGAATCTCATTTCTTTTTAGGATAATTCTGTTGTAGCCAGAATTTTTTTTTCATTAAATCTTTTAACTATTTTAATTAGATAAAATATGTTGATCTTGCTGAATTTTACTAAACATTCTTACAGTTTTTCAGTTCTTTTTTTTTTATTGTGAAATAGATAAATCTTAAGTGTGTAATGTGTTGGATTTTTGTGGTCAGTCTTTACATTATTAGCTGACTGATGGTTTTGGATTTTCCTTTCCAAAAGTAATACTTTTTAATCTCTGTTTCCTTACTGGATTGTTTTGGAGTTTCAGAACATTGTTAAATAGTAACAGAGTTGGGAGCATTTTTGTTTTCTCCTGGTTTTAATGGTCATGTGTCCAGTTCTTCACCCTTAGGTGTAATGTTGGCTGTTGGTTTTAAGACCATATGCTTTGATATGTTTTATTATATTAAAAAAATAGTTTTCTAGTCCCTGTTTTCTATGAGTGTTTTTTAAAATCACAAATGTCGAATTTTATCAAAAGCTGTTTTCTTTTTTTCATCCGATGAGATAATCACATGCTTTTCTTAGAATTATTGTTGTGACATGGCCTTATTTTATTTTAAATTTTTTATTTGAGTTCATAGTAGTTTACGTCATTGTGAAATTTCAGTTGTACATTATTTCTAGCCTGTCACCACATAGGTGCTCCCCTTTGCCCCCTGCCCACCCCTCACCCCCCTTCCCCTTGTAACCACTGAACTGTTTTCTTTGTCCATTTTTTTGTTCATATTCCACATATGGGTGAAATCACCTGGTGTTTGTCTTTCTCAGTCTGGCTTATTTTGCTAAGCATAATTCCCTCCAGATCCATCCATGTTGTTGCAAATGGGATGATTTTATCTTTTTTCTGGCTGAGTAGTATTCCATTGTATATACACCACATCTTCTTTATCCAGTCATCAGTTGATGGGGGCACTAGGATAGTTTCCATGTCTTGGCTGTTGTGAATAGTGCCGCAGTGAACATAAGGGTACATATGTTACTTTGGATTGTTGATTTCAAGTTTTTTGGGTAGATACCCAGTAGTGGGATAGCTGGGTCATAAGATAGTTCTACTTTTAGTTTTTTGAGGAATCTCCATACTGTTTTCCATAGTGGCTGCACCAATTTGCATTCCCACCTACAGTGTATGAGAGTTCCCTTCTCTCCACACCCTCTCCAACATTTGTTATTTTTAGTCTTAGTGATTATAGCCATTTTAACAGGCATAAGGTGGTATCTTAGTGTAGTTTTGATTTGCATTTCCCTGATAATTAGTTATGTTGAACATCTTTTCATGTATTTATTGGCCGTCTGTATATCTTCTTTGGAAAAATGTCTGTTCAAATAAGGAAGACTAGCCCTGAGCTAACATCTACTCCCAATCCTCCTCTTTTTGCTCAGGGCGACTGGCCCTGAGCTAACATCCGTGCCTGTCTTCCTCTATTTTATATGTGGGAAGCCATAGCATGGCTTGACAAGTGGTGCATAGGTCCGCACCTGGGATCCGAACTGGTAAACCCCAGGCCCCCGAAACAGAACATGCGAACTTAACCGCTGCACTACCGGGCTGGCCCCAAGAATTTTATTTAACGGGACCTTCGACTTCACCATTCCAACTTCCTCATTTTATGGAGGGGAAAATTGAAGCCCTAAGGGATTTAGGAGATGTATCCAGTACTGGCAAAGCTGGGACAAGAACCTCTACCTAGAACTTGCCCTTTACCCCCCGGTACCTTGTACATTCATGCAAAGTGGACCGGAGATAGTTCCACCCTCTGGTCACTGCGCGCAGCTGCCTCGGCATCACACTGTCTGCGCGGCTCTCTAATTCAGGTTTGAAAAGTGTACTCTTGTCCAGTGGTTTTATTGTATTAGAAGCAATAAAGAAATTTCTGAGCTTGGATATCATTAGTTGAGTTGCTTGATTTTACAAAACGGTTCTGCTTTCATTTTAAAGCCATGTGCAGACACCTGTTCTTTGCTTGGTCTGTAACCCATACAATCTGGAGTCAGAGTTGGCATGCAGTGAAACCTATAGCGTTTACGTAGTCATTCACCGCATATTTGACCAGCTTCCTTTTCTGCCTGAACATTTTTAGATAAAAGCAGGAAGTCTTGTTGTCTGTTTTTCCTCCCTGAACCTTTATGCCACCTCTTTTTGTTATACTAGTGTTAAGAAACAGGGTCTTGAAAAGCCAAAGATTCCAAGTGAGGGGAGCTACAGTAAAGCCTTGCCTTGGGGTGAAGGCAGGTGTGGAGTCAGCCTGGCACTGCAGTCCAGCAGGATTATCTAAAGCTCACAGCATCCTCTTGGTGATAATTGATAGGTGACAATATGAGCAAACGTATCTTTATTTTTACTACCGACAAAAATCAGAGTTTTGTTAGACACTAACCTCTACAATGAGATTAGTTTTCAGAGGCTGTGAGTTAGAAAGTGTGTTAGTAGCTCCTCGTCTCCCTTCTCCCCCATTGTAGGCATTCCCTCATCAATTCTCCGTCTATCCAGAGAGCCCTACTTTGGAAGTTTTCAAGATAGGGAGGTCACTAATACTTTATGGGACAATGAAGTATTGGATGACAACAAAGCGTTCCTTCATTCACTCAGCATACATTTATTTAGTGCTTGCTGTGGCCAGGAACAGCAGTAGGCATTTGCCCATTACGTGGAGATGAGTAAGATGCATCATTGGAGAATAGGCTTGCCTCTGACTGTGTATGTCTCCCTGTGCCCTGATTGTCCATGCTTGTTCAGAACTCTAACAACATTGCTGTGCCATAGTCAAAAGAGGGCGGGGGAATTGGAATCACAAGACTTGAGTTCGAATTGCGGCTTTGGTACTTACTTACCTGTGAGCTGGGGCAAATCATGTAACTCCTCTGAGGGCACAGTTCCTTGTATGTAAAATGAGCGTATGAGAGAAGGTGTGGGAAGATACTTTCTACTCTATTATGTACCATACAAGTGACAGACTTGTCTTGTTTTCTCTCTGCTTATTAATCAGAATTGTGTTTTCTCACCAGTGGGTCAGTAGAGAGGGAAGCTCTGTTACAATCCTCTCAGTGCTGCTGAATATACTGATAATGGAAAAATAAACAGGGGTGCACTGGTTTTCTTGCCTGTAAACCAAAAAACAGTTTTCAATGCCAAAAGCTGTGTTTGTCTTGAGAGGCCAAGAATGCTTCTGCAGTGTAGGACAGCTCCAGATCCCACGCTGAATCTCTTGGATAATGGCGTGATTTTAGTTTAGGTTCAGTTGTTTATAGGGCTAGCTTTGCTACAAAGTTTGCTTACTGGGCTCAGTGCTGCTGGAGTAAACAATAATGTAGGCTGGCTAGAGGTGGTCTCTGGGGAGGGCTAATGTTGAACTGAACTTGTTCTTCCGGTGTGCAGGCACTGGCCACTCGAGCAGCAGCGTGCCTGTCCTGTCACCAGGACCTAGAAAGCCCTGCGAGCATGACAGTTACACTGGGCCCTGGCTCCTCCCCACCAGGTCGCTTTGAAGTCAGCAGTTTCTAAATGGTGGCACGAGGGCGTTGCCGCTGCCCCCAGCGTTCTTAGCCTTCTCTGCTACTGGAGAGCTAGGTTGCTAAAATGATCTTGTAGTGCTGTTGAGTCGATTCCTCCTCCTAGTGACCCTCTGTACAGCAGAGCGGAGCCCTGCCCAGTCTTTCTGCACCCCCCTCGCCCCTTCCAGACCTCTATCAGACAGTGTTCCATTGCTATTCAAATGGTTTTCATGGCCAGTTTTTTCAGAACTGGGTAGCCAGTCTGTCTGGTCTGGAAGCTCCACTGAAACCTGTCTACCATGAGTGACCTTGCTGAAATGCTGGTGGCATAGCTTTTCACCATCACAGCAACATGCAGCTGCCGCAGTATGACAACCAACAGACAGGTGGTGTGGTTCCCTGACCAGGAAATGAACCCAGGTCATGGCAGTGAAACCCCCAAATCTTAACCACAAGGCCACCAGAGCTGGCTAAAATGATCTACTTCTTCTTTCTTCTCCCTCACGAGGAAATTTTCTGAAATTTTTACCTCACCTAAGCTGTTCTTCCAAAAAACATGTTGTCAGACCTCATTTCTCTAGTTCCCAGATAACCAGGACGCACATGCAGAGGTCCAGGAGATCTCCACAAGCAGAGGTTCAGAAAAGGAGCAGAGTGGTCAAATGCAAACCTGATCGTGCCATTCCTTGCTTGAACCCTCTGTGGCTCCCTATTGCCAAATTCAGACTCCTTTCCTTGACCTGCAAAGTGATGTGGCTCCTGCTCCTCTCCCACTTCACCTGCAAAGTGATGTGGCCTCCCACCCCCTCTCCACTTTCATCCCAGGCCTTGCACACTGATCGCTTCAAGGCCTCAACTTCCAGGGACTAAAGGACCTCTGGACTAAGGGTCTCCTCATAAGGGCTCTGCTGAGAATTTCTTGCCAACTTAATCAGCAGAATCAGCAGAAGAACTTTGGTGAAGGTAGAGCTCGGGGAAAGAAGCAGTAACTGTTGGAGGAAGCATTTTTACGTCTGGAACAAATGCTCTCAGATTTTGCTGTTTGTGGTATTCCATTGGGGGAAAAAAGACGAGTAAGATAGGATGAAGGGTTCAAGCTGTCAAGGTCATGCATGCTTAGAGGTTGGAGAGGTCCCTGTGGGCTGCTCTGGGACAGCATTTGCCCTTCTGCTGTTTCACTGTGGCCCTGAGGACCCAGGGAGTTGAAAGAGTCAGCAGAGAATGGATATCCTAGGGACCAGAGGAACGTGCTGGTGGCTGACGCCGCTGATCCTCGCTAACCGGCTGGAGGGGTCTGAGGCTGCTGCAGTGGCCTCCCCTTGCTGGGCACCTGAAGAGGTTATCCCTTCCTTACAGGGAGAGAGCTGCTGGATTTGATGGTGCACTGCTGAGTGTCGGGTCGTATGGGGGCAAACACGCTTTTCTACCGTCAGCTTGACACCTATTTTCCTCTAGCTTGTTACACTTTATCTTACTAAAACATGGGTCCCTAACCTAGAAATCAACTAAGATTAATAGAAAAATAAAACTCTCGTGTATCATATGTTTACTACCCACCAGGTGCTGTTCTGAGTTCTTTACGTGGTATTAACTTAATCCGTATGAAAACCCTGTGGACTTGACGTTACCTTAAATGTTCACCTTTCAGAGTAAGGAAACTGAGGTGAGTGGGAGGTTAAGCAATTAGCCCAAGGTTTCCTCGCTAGTAACTAGCAGCACTTGGATTGAAACCCAGTAGCCTGGTTCCTGAGTCCATATTAGACTTTGCTATTTCTGTATTTTTCATTTTGTTTTTTGAGATTTGTGAGATGTCATGAATGTTTTTTTGTTTGTTATTATTTGAGACAATTTTCCTGGTTATTTTGGTCAGGATTCTTTTGACTGCAAGCGACATCAACCTAACCTAAACTAGCTGAGGCCAAAGTGAAATTTGTGGGCCACTATAACCTGGCTTATGTAACCAAACCATGTGAGGGACAGAGGCATGCCAGCCTCTGGGACAGATGAATCCAGGACTCTTTCTGCGTCTTTCCCTCTCACTTGGTGTCGTCTTCATTTTCTTGGGCTGCTTTTTTCTACTCGGCAGGAAACAATGCCCACCAATAGCTCCTGGTCTCATATTTACAGCATCACATCAATGGAGAGCCTCTTTCTTTAATTCAGAGTCCTTGGGGAGGACCAAATGGGCCTGGCTTAGCGGGTAGCTTCTGCGGTGGCGACAGCTGTCATGGACCTGGCTGGTTGGATGGGGAGGAGCAGCTCCCTGAGGAAGGGAGGGTGCTGGCCAGACAGAACGGTGTCTGCCCCTGCGCTGGGATCAGCCTAAGCCCCAAACACTTTCCAGCTTAAGAATTAATACCACTTTTATGTGTGATGAGAGTTACTCTTCCTAGTTCTGACTCTGAGGCAGTTTGCATTCTGAGTTATCAGAGACACTTTCCATTTATTCTCTTTGTTGAAAGAAAAATGGATAATAACTTGTGGGAAAATTTCAACGAGTTTTGACGTAGAAAGGGCTTCCCAGTTGAACTTCTCTCCTTACTTGTGCGTTCTGCCTAAAAAATATTTAATGACTCTGTATTGCTCACTACTTCTCTTTTTATCCAGTGCTTTCATAGTTATTACTTGTTTTCAATTCTGTCTTTTGCGTTCCAGTGGTGAGATCATTGCATCCTGTGTTTTTGTGTTTCTGTTTCGATAGCTAACTGGTTCTTGAGCGAGTCACTCAACCTTGTGGGCCTCCATTTCTTCACCTGCTGGGATAGGCTGACTGTTGTAACAAACCCAGAAATACACAGAAGTCTCAGCCTTGGCAGAAGTTTCTCAGTCATGTGAAAGTTGAAACAGGTGTTCTTGATCAGTGGAGGACTCTTCTCCAAGTGGTGATTCAAGGACCAAAGTTCCTTCCATCTTGTAACTCTGCCGTCTTCAGCACATGGCTCCCAGGGTGACCATGCCTGTCTGCACGGACAAGCTCACAGGAAGGGAATGAGCAGGAGGGGTCATGGGTGAGAGGTTTTTAGGGGCCAGACCTGCAAGTGGTCCATGTCAGTTTGTTCCATTAGCCACTTGGGCACACCTGACTTCATTGCAGGCTAGGACATACAATCTATCTGTCTGTGCCCAGGAAGAAGAGCTGGCCAGTCTCTGCCACATCTCTTTGGTAACATTTGTGATTCTTTTCCCGTCTCCCATACATGGCAGTTGTGAAGTTTGTCCCTAACATCCTCCTTGCCCGTTATTGGTTCAGTAATAGATAGTAACACAGGCCTAAGTTAGGACATGAAATTCCTCTAGTCCCAAATTAGATTGTGGAGTGTGGTTGGGGGCGATGTCCTTCACCCCACCCCCCGCAGTGAGGACAAAGCCAACTCTTGGGCGGGAACAAGCTCAGAGAATTGCAGTCAGAGAACTGGAGCATTGTGGAACCTCGCCTGAAGCTCAAGATCTCACTCTGGACTTTGCATTTATATGGAATATATTCGAATACTTGAACACCCAAGTAGCGTCTGAATTGGTGTGACCCTAGTTTGATTTCCCAGTTTCCTGGAATTCCAGCTGGGATAACTGCATTCTTTACCATTTTTCTTTTTTCTACCTTTAGACAATGAATTCTCTCTGAATTGAGTCATAGTTTTATTGAAGAGTAAATTATGAAATTTGATGTCTTCCACCAAAATGAATGGAACATAGTTCATGTACTTTCTTTTCCTACATTTTGTTTTAGCAGCCTCTCTAAAGTTTTCCATTTCATCAAGAAAGTATACAGAATAAGTCTATCATACACATTGCTGAATGCATTTGATTTGTAGCTGGGTAATATCTATATTATCTAGGAATTTTTTATTTCTTGAGTTGCAATGTTCTAAACCCTTTAGGAATTTGAACAGTTTGTCACATTTGTTGATTTTTATATTAGCTCCATCTTGAAAAAAATGCCACATGGTGTTCCTGACAGAACACTTTGAGAGAATTATGAATTATTCAGTAAGGCAATTGAAAATAACCTGTGAAGTATTTAGGAACCATTGCTCAAGAAGCTCATTTGCACAACCAGAAGCCGTTAGCTCAGCACACAGACACCTTGTACAGCTGTGGTGACAAATGTAAACGGTGAAATCCAACCGGACTCATTCCTCTCAGAACATGGAGAACAACGGAGGGGTGAGAACCTCATCATTAGAACTGCCTTACTTTGCTTTGTTTCGAAAAGGATTTGAGGCACCTTAAAGAATATCCATAGTAGGATTAAAATAAACAGAGGAGGGAATTGGGGCCAAGGGAGCACAGGGGCAGCCTAATCGGTTAGTCAGGATTCAGGTCATATGTGGCAATGCCTGCCACAGGGACTTGCACGGTTGCCAGGGGATTGGGTCACGCATTTGGCTTTGAGTTTCCACAGCCTCAACAAATAGGAAAACAGTTCCAGAATTCCTGAGATTTAACACGAGTTAGTGACTCAAGAGAAGTATAGTTTTTGAGCTGAGGCCTAAAGAAATTGCTCTCCTGTGCCCTTTTAAGGGACAGTGCTCTCAACAACCATCCTCTAATGGATATGGTGGTGAGTGTCCCTCAGTACAAGCTGAGGGCACAGTGCTGTACATGGACCCAGGCAGAGCCAGAGTGGGCCCAGACACCCTGTGAATTTGACTCAGGAATTAAAATCTAGTCTGGGAGAATGTAGTAGTATCAGTTTTTAATCTTGGCCAATTTTATTTACATTTATTTGATTAGAAGTAGAGATCAGTCTTTCCCCGAATGTTTATCAACCATTTATAATTTCTCTTTTGTATATTGTCTGTTACTTTGGCCATTTCCTGCTGGAGACTTGGAGGGTTTTTTTTCACATTGTATGAAATTTTTCTTACAGTTAAGAGTGTTATTAATCTATTTGACATTTGTGGCAAATAACTTTTGTTTCTAGTTTGCCTTTTAAACTCACTTGTGGTAAACATTTTTAGGATTGTTCGCTGAAGTAGGGGGATAAGCAGTTGTGCTGAGAGTAGGAGGATGGGGTTAGAGAAGCTGGCTTGAGAAGGGGGGACGTTTGGAATGGTCCCCATGGCGGGGGCAGGGAAGGAGTGCTCGGGGACATAGAGAAGGCACCCTGGGCAGCAGCTGGCACCCAACTGCAGCTGGACGTCCTGCATTTATAGAGCATTATGCAAGGTTGTGTGAGCTCCTTCTTTAGCAGCGCTCAGCCCCGCTTGTGTATGTGAGCATGAGATGGACAGTTGGATTGATCTGGAATTGGAGCTTTGCATTTCTTAGAATGTCCACTAGCTATTGACAAGGCAGATGAGAGCAAGAATGAGGGCTGTGGGGTTGGGTTAGACACAAGAGGCCTGGGAGACTAGGAGAAGAGGTGAGACAAGGCCTGGCAGCCTCAGTTAAAGGCCGAAGAAGGTTGGTGCTTAGACGGAGCCTAATATGTAGAAGTGCTTGGCACCGTGGCGTCTCACAGCAGTGTGTGTTAGTGGGTGACAGTGGAGGCTGCAGAAGAAGCCGGCCACCGAAGCACGGAGACGGGTAAACTAATTATGCTGTTGAAGTCAGCACAGCGGTACTGGAACGGGGAGGCTGGGGGGCTTCCAGTATGCTAGTCAGCTTATTTCTTGATCTGGGTGCTAGTTAAACAGGTGCATTCAGTTTGTGAAAATTCATCTGTTAGTACACTTATGATATATGTACTTATCTCTGTGTTTTCAATGAAACATAAAAAAATGAGAGAGTGCGTGCACATTTTTGTGCCAGACCACCTGTTTTCAAACCTCAGCTCTTTATAGCCACTTTATAGCTGTGGGACCTTGGGAAAATCACTTAACCTCTCTGTGTCTCAGATTTCAAATCATGTAAAATGAGAATGATAATATTATATTCTAGGAGTGCTATGAGGATTAAAGAAGTCAGACATGTCAAACAGTCTGAATAGTGCCTAGCACACAGTAAACTCACCTTAAGTGTTACCTTTGATTAGTTACTTTTGTTAATTATGGTTATTGTTATTATAAATGAGAATAGGTATGAGGGAGAACTGATGAACTGGGAAGCTGTGGTCAGGGAGAACTAGTGGACGTTCTGCCGGGTGAAGTCCTGAGTGTAGCCGCGCAGTGCTGCCTGGAGTGGAGGACTGGGCTGCAGGTCGTAGTTAAAGGAAGGAACTGAGATGGTTGTGTTGCCATATGAACCTTGGTGTTGCCCAGGATGATGGTAGGATTTGGGGTGGAGAAGACAGCTTGGGGCGCAAAGGTCCTTAATGAATGTGAGTGGCCTGTGGCATCGCTGGAGGCTGTGAGTCTCAGAGGGCCCGAGGTGGAGGGGCTGTCTGGGAGTGACAGTGGAGCCTCAGAAGCAGCCTCCCTCTGGTGGAGTGGCCTGGAGGAGGGCAGCTGTGGCCTTGGCAGAGTCTTATTCCAGGGCTTTCCCCGGAGTCTCTGTGCTGAGCAGTTAGTGGCCCAGGGAGGTTTCAGAAAGCAGGTGACGTTTCCTGTGTTGTAACAGTGAGATATAGGTTAATTACGCCTGCTTACACTGCAGCTTTCGGTCTGCTAATATGTGTAATGGTCTGTCTGGCTCCCTGTCACTGCCTTACTCTCTGAATTTTGGCTAGATTTGTTTTGCTCCACCAGACCCCTCCTCTTCACTGTGTAACTCTCTCCCCCTCAACTCAGTTGGAGGAAATTAAAGTCATTCTAGTTCCACGCTCTGGGACTCAGTCCCATTTCGAATAACTCGGCCTTGTTGCTGTGGACACTGCCATCTTAAATTCCCCTGCCGGGTATGAGTCTTGCTTTTACACACTATCCTAGCTACCTGCCAGCGCCCCATTTTCCCCACAACTGAGGCTTCCTTTGCATTTGGCCATCCTCTTTTCCGACCCCAGGCCACAAGGATGAGATGCTATCATCTGACATGAACTTCCTCCCCCCAATGATGTGTCTGTCTGAATCCTTTGCTGCCACCTTCACCCCACCCCACCCGTCCTGCCTCTGCCTGCTGAGCCTTCCGCCTTTTGCTGAGTCTCCCTAAAGCAGTGTCTGCCAGCATTGTTTGCTGGGGATACGATGCTCTTCCTGATGAAGGGAGCCACCCTCTCCCCATGTCTGAGGAGCCAGGCACCTACTCCACCTTAGTAAGCCTGTGGGGCTCCCCAGCCACCTCCTCCCAGGCCAGCCTGTCCTTTGTCTTCAGGGCTCCTGTTCTGACAGTGAGCACAGGGGAGGGACAATTTTGAGTCCTGTAACAAGAAAAAGGAAGGAAGTGTCCTTCACACAACTTCTGCTCCTTTTTCCTCGTTCTTCCTGGGGTGTATGTGTGTTTGTGTGTGATGTTTTGTTGTTTGGAGGGGGATATTCAAAATGAAGGACGGAAGAGTTGAAGAGTGATTTTTACTTTGTGACTAGGCAAGGGAAGTCTAAAAAGGCAACCTAGAGACCATTCTAGCTCTCTTCTCTCTACCTTTTAATGTAATACAAGTGACATAAAAACTGGGCCTCTTTTCTTATGAAAGTGACTATTAGAAAGGCATTTTGGGCTGTAAGTGATATGGAATGTTTTATAATCACAGCAACAAAATACTATTTTTATATGTTTGTTTCTTTGACCTAGAAAGAAGGATGTTGCAGATCTCTCTTTGTAGTGGAATTTGTTGTCCTAAGAACTTACCCATTGTAAAATTTAGGAATATTGGGTGATAAGTAATAAAATTCACGTAAAGAATATACACAGGGATTTCAAGCTGGAGATGGACGTTGGCCATTGTTTTTTCATGGCCAGTTTTCATAAAAAGTTTAGATTTTCTCCATACTGGTAGGTTATCTTATCTCTTATAACAAAAACTGACCAAACAAAAACAAATATCATATACTGTTAGTAGGAATGTAAATTGGTAAGATTACTTTAGACAACTGTTTGGCGGTATTTACTGAAGTTGAACACATGCATGTTCTCTTACCCAATTCTACTCCTATATATATACCCAAGAGATGTGTACATATGTTCACCTAAGTCACATACTAGAATGTTCATAGCAGTACTATTCATAAATTGTTAAAAACTAGAACAACCCCAAAGTCCATCAAAAGGAGAATAAATTGTCTTACAAGCTTACAAAGAAATACCCTATAGCAATGGAAGTGAAAGAACCATTGCTACATGCAATAGCATGGATGAATTTCTCAAGCAAAGTGTTGAGTGAAAGAAACCAGACAAAAAAGATTCCACACTATATGATTTGATTTATACGAAGATCAGAATCAGGCAGAGCTGTGGTGTTGGGAGTCAAGAGGGGCCTGGCTTTTGGGGATGCGGGAGAGGCTGCGATTTGGAAAAGGCCTGAGGGCTTCTGAGGGTGGTAATGTTCTGTTTCTTGACCTGGTTGGTAGATCTATGGGTTCACTTCCTGATGGTTTAATACATTACACACATGTGATTCCTATTCTTTTAAGTATCTTAACTGTTAATAAAAATTTGTATTAGAAAGCTCAGTATGTGTTATCCTTGAGCCAGCGTTTTCATGAATGTATATGTCTCTTCTGGCTTCTGGGACTTGGGAGGTGCTTTTGCCTCAGTCTAAAATAGTCTTTTACCCCCTTTTTACTTAGTTCCTCTGTATCTTTTGAGTCTTACCTGAGCAGCTGTTTTCCTCCCTTGCCCGCAGCTGCAGGGTCTCGTTTCACTCCTAGGTGACCTGTTGGCATCATGTCCTGAAGCCCAGCTCTGGTTTCACATGTCTGTGTGAGTATCTGACTGCCTCTCCTGATCTGTAAGCTCCAGGAGAGCAGAGGCCGGGCCTGTCTGTGCCAGCCATTGTGTGTGCAGGGACTAGCCCAGTGCCCACACCCAGTGCTAGTTGTCAGATGAATGAACTGAATGGACTGACTTCAAAGGCAGCAGCCTTTTTTCCAGCCTTTTCTACTTTTAGTTGGGGAAGTGTGAGCTTGAAAGAGCCATGAGGTTGAAGCCCCTGTGAAGCTGCATGAAACATTTTGAGATTACAGTGACATTAATAGCCTTAAGGTGTGACCTGTAGGAAAACTCAGCTGAAACAGTGAAGCAGCGTTGGCTAATCAGTCAGTGTCCCTTAACCTAGCTCTGTGTTCTGTGCCCACTAGTCGTGTTCTTGAGAACAAACAGTTTATATATGATGACTTCATTTCTTCTGGCTTTTCTCGTGACAATCCTAAGGTCAAGCCTATTTTAAGCCTGAGAAATATGTCCTGGAAGTTAGTTCCAGAGTCTCTCTTTCCTTTTTCTTTCCTTAGTATCGAAATCTTGGCTGTCCTCCCCATCTCCTCTACCCTAAACTGTTCTCAGAATCGACTTTGAAAGTAACGTAGATGTCTTCTATGTTGATTTTCTCTGAACTTCAGTTGTTGTTTTTCAGCTAGATGTAGGAAAATGGTACATTCTCATTTTCCACTCTAACCTGACAGAATTAAGCCAAAGCCATCCTCAGATTGACCCGGAAGGGAGAAGAATTTAAGGCAATATGTTTACATTTAGACTTTATTTGTTGGATGATTTTTGTAGGCCTTTTCCCTTCTTATGTAATGGGGTTAGGAGCCGGCCTTTGGAGCCCGGCAGTACCTGTCTGGATCCCAGCCCTCCCGCTCCCTGCCTTTTGACCTTCAGCAAATCACATAGCCTCTCTGGACACAAGCTTTTTATTAGTAAGATAGGGATAACCGGCAAGATTTGATTAGATTACAGGTATAAAGCAGTGTGTTCAATGCCTAAAAAATTATAAACATTCAATAAATAGCAGTTATGTAAAATGGACGGTTCAACTTTGTTGTTAGAAAAAGAATGGTTTTAATATATAGCATCTGTTAGACTCTTAAAAAGTAGATTAGGACTTTCTTTTTAAGAATATATTTTGAAACTAATTTTGGTGACTTATAAATGATTATATGTTATGTACCCAATTACACAGTTTACCCTTGGGAACAAAGAAGGAAATCTGGTATCCTTATTTTGGTTTGTGTAATTCTCCCCCTCTCCTTCCTTTAACTTTGAAAACAAGAGAGTGGTAGAGAGAGAATTTTGGAGAATCGGATCCACTGTTAACTCTAACAATCATTTTCTGAAGAACAGCCCCATCCAGAGTTGCACAGAAATCTGGGATGTGAATTGGAGCTTTGAGCTCTTGTCGTTTTTTCCTTCCTTCAGCAATTTCTGGTTGCTTAGCGTTAAGGGCTGCACTAAATGACGCTGCATCTCTTGGTGACAAAAGGGGAAGCAGAGAGATGTTTTGCAAGGGATGGAAGATGGTATTTACATACAAAATTTACAGATTTGGACCTTAGCAACTTTGGTCCTGAAGCGTTTGACGGAGAAGATATTGTAAACTCAGAAGGGCTTTGAGATGTGGTAGAAAGCACACTTTCTGTATCCTACCTCTACCACTGTGCAAACTGCTGATTTCTTGGAGTGTCATTTTTCTTGCTTATTTGTAGAATAAATTTAATAATTTCTACCTTATAGAGTTTATGTGTGTGTGAGAGAGAGAGTGGAAGGGTGATTGGCCCTGAGCTGACATCTGTTGCCAGTCTTCCTCTTTTTGCTTGAGGAAGATGGTTCCTGAGCTAGCATCCATGGCAGCCTTCCGCTCCTTTGTATATGGGACGCCGCCAGAGCATGGCTTGAGGAGCGGTGTCTAGCTCCGCACCCGGGATCTCAACCTGTGAACCCTGGGCCACTGAAGAGGAGTACACGAACTTAACCACTACGCCACTGGGTGGCCACCTTCTAGATTTTTTTGAGAGGATTAACTGGGATAACTTATGATACACTTTTCCTAAGAAATAGTGAGATATATGTAAAAGAGTAAGTTTTTATTAGCTCTTTCTACCTCTCCAATTTAACCTGTTGTCTGCTTTGGCAAGAATAAAGGAATTGTTTAAAAGATTCTCTGTAATTAGCTGACTTATTATTTTGAAATTTTTTATTGTGGAGAATTTACAATATGTATAAAAGGAGAGAGAATAGTGTTACATTTGTTGCATAACAAATTACCCCCAAATTCTGTGGGTCAGAAATCTGAGAGCAGCTTGGCTTGGTGGTTCTGGTTTGTAGTCTCTTATAAGGTTGCAGCCACATGTTGTCTGGGGCTGCAGTTGTCCAAAGGCTTCACTAGGCCAGAGGATTCACTTCCAAGATGGCTGGCCGAGTTAGTGCTGGATGTCTTGAGGTGGGGGCCAGTTCCTCTCCATGTGGGCTGTCTTCACAGGGCTACTCACGTATCCTCATGACGTAGTGGCTGGCATCCCCCCAGAGGATGATCCAAAAGAGCGAGACAGAAGCTACAGTGTCCTTTTTGACCTAATCTGGGACCTTGTATGTAGTCAGTTCTGCCATATTCTGTTGGTCACATAGGACCGCACAAGATCTTGTGATGATCACAGCATCTTTAATTCATTAATTGTTGCAAATGGTGATATTCTAAATCTGTCATTCCTTTCTCATTTAATACTGAGATACTTCTTAGAAACTTCCTCTCATTAACCCTGTGATAAAGTTTGAATAGCATACGTAGGGTAAATGTTTGTTTCTTGCCTTTATTTTACTAGTTTTCCGAATAATGATTTGGTTCCCTTGCATCCTTCAAAGTTAGATTAGATTTTTTTTTTAGAACTCAAGGAGTTTAACGTACTTGGTGTGTCTCAATCTTTTGTGTTTATTATCTATTTTGATGTGCATATATTGTACCCCTTTTAGATAAACGGTATCATACTAAAGGTACTACTCTTTACCTTGCTTTTCTCGCTTAACAGTACATCCTTGAGATCACTCTGTAGTTACACGTAGAGGAATTCTTCCTTCTTTAACAATTGAGATATAATTCATACATTCACTCTTATAAAGTATAAATTCAGTGGTTTTTTAGTATATTCACAAAATTGTACAACCATTACCACTATCTAATTCTAGGATATTATCATCAAAGAAACCCTGTACCCATTATCAGTCAGTCCCCATTCCCTCTTTTCTCTCCCTGCTTCCCTCCCCAACCCCTGGCACACTAATCTACTTCCTGTCTCTTTGGATTTGCCTATTCTGGACATTTCATTTTAATGGAATCATATACTTTTTGCCCTTTGTGTCTGGTTTCTTTTACTTAGCATAATGTTTTCAAGGTTCATCCATGTTGTAGTTTGAGTCAATTCCTCTTTTCTTTTTGTAGTGGCGTACTACGCCACTGGGTTGGTCTGCCCTACCTTAGTCAGCCAGCCCATATTGGTGAACATCTGCGTGGTTTCCAGATTTATTGTTAAATGGCCTTGTGCATAAGTCTTTTTCTCTTTTGGATAGATTCCTACAAATGGATTGCTGGGTTAAAGGATAAAGGCATATATGATTTTGCTGGATATTGCTGAATTCCCCTCTCTGGAGTTGTACCACTTTGCATTTTCACCAGCAGCGTATCAGGAAGTCTGTTGCCCTACTGCTTTGCCTCGGAGTAGGATTTGTGGTATCTCACCATAGTTTTAATTGACATTTTTGCTTATATTTCACGTATGTTTCTCATATAATAATTGAGATTGATTGAACATCTGTCTTTTCAAGTTTAAAGGCCTTTTGCGTTCCTCGTTTTGTGAATTATCTGTTCCTATCCTTCTAGACCATTTCTCCATAAGGTTTTCTTTTTTCTTCCATTTTTGGATGCCCTTTCTGTATTACAGATATTTTTTTCATTTCTTCATTTTCCTTTGCTTAAGGTGTCTTGTCATGCAAATTGTAAAATTTTTATGTAATTCATCTTAACAATGCTTTTCCTATTGCTTCTGGAGTTTGAGTAATAGTGGGAAAGTTTTCCTCATTCCCAGGTTATTAAGTATTTACTTAGGTACACAATCCTGGTGTATTGTGTGAAGAATAGATCCAATTTTATCTTTTTTTTCCATATGGCTATAGAATTATTCCAAGCACCATTTATTAAAATAAAGTCTATTTTCCCCACTGATTTGATGTGCTACCGATATGATAAATAAAATTCCGTACAAAATCGGGTCCATTTCTGGATTTTCTGTTCTTTTCCATTGGTCTCTACGTCTAATTGTGTGCTATTACTTATGCTGTTTTAGTATCTGATGAGGCTAGCCCTCCCTCATTTCTTGCCCTTTTCAGGGTTCTCCTGGCTATTCTTGCTTCTTTATTTTTACAGATGAGCTTTATAATCAGCTTATCTAACTCTCGGAAAAAACTTGAAGATATTTTTATTGGGGTTGTGTTAAATTTGTAAATTAGTACTGGGACAACTGACATCTTTATGCTATTGTATATTCCTGTCCAGGAACGTGATATGTCTTTCCATTTGTTTAAATTTGTTGTGTTTTGGGGGAGTTTTTATACCTCTCCTCATAAAGGTTCTTATTAAGCTTATGCTTAGCTATTGTATTATTATTTTGCTTTCATAAGTAGGGTTTTCTCATCCATTGTATTTTCTAACTGAATTTCCCTTTTTATCAATGAAGCATATTGAATTTGATACGTTTATTGTACAACCTGTTAAATTCCCTGATGTGTAATACTTTCTCCATCAATTCTTTTGGGTTTTCCAGACATATCATTATATTATTTGTAAATAGAGAGAGTTTTACCTCTTTTTTCCCCCAATCCTTAGATTACTGACTGCAGTCTCTTATCTAATTGCATTGGGTGGTATCTCCAGTGCATTGTTAAAAAGTAGAGATGATAGTGTTTTGTTTTTATTTACAAAATAATGTCTTTTTTCTAACTTTAGCAGGGAAGTTCTAGTTTTTCTCTAGTACGATTTGACGGACTTAACAATGATAAAAAGGAACAGTGGAAGGAAATTATGTAAAGAAAGTTTGTTTTTTTGTGTTTTTTTTTTTTACTTTATTTTCAAAATGTGGGTGAGATATACTCAGTATTTGGTAGTAAATGTTTTATCTCTACTCTCAACTCTGTAGTATAATATCTTAGTCATTTTCTCAGTAGTTGATGAAATTAGTTATTTTCAACTATTTGACAAGAAAAATATTTAACATATTTGTGATAAATAGAAAATTGTTACTATATAATTCTAATTTTGAAAATAATTGCGTAGAAAAAAAGATAAAAGAAGGTTTAAAAAAATGGAACCTTAGAGGCTTTACTATCTTTATGATACTCGTTCAACTCTTAGTTTTAGGGTTTGCTGTGTTGGGGGCAAAAGATACTGGAGGGCTTGCATGACATCAGTTAAATGCTTCAGTGACACATGTCACTTCAGCCCAGTCTGTTGGGTAGAACTGGTCAGTGGCCTAACTGCAGGGGCTGGGAGAGAGAATCCTCCTGTGCGCTAAGAAATAGAGGAGAACCAGATGTAGGTAAGAGTTGAAGGTCCCTGCCGCAGTTTATAACCTTTTTGAGGCTAATTCTTTAGTTTTTTTCAGTTTCTCCTATGGTTGTTGGCCTGTTTTGGTTTTATTATACTTGTATAAATTTCAGTTTTTTTCAAGAAAATTGTTAATTTCACTAAGTTTTAAAAATATATTTTCACCATATCCTGAATAAGTATGATTTGAGGGGCATTTCAAAATACTCACGTTGATAATATCTCAATAAGGCTGAGAAAAAAATCACTTTGGCTGCCGAGTGGGCAGATAGACTGGAGGGGCACAAAAGCAGCAGTAAGCTGACTAAGTAGAGGACGTTTGCAGTTGTGCAGTCAGAGAGGCGGTGTGTATGTGTCTGGTGGCAGCAGTAGATGGGAGGGGTATGGGCAAATGTGGGATATTTTGGAGGTGGACTTGCTAGTGGTGCTATACAAAGTAGCCAGCGGGCAGACTGTTTCGTATTGTTTCAGGACAAGATGAGGAGTTTGTGTCAGATGTAAATAAACACTGATTTCTTAATCAAGAATATCTTGCTATTAAAAATTTTTCTGTGGTTGATTCGCATTCTGGCTTAGACTCTTTATTTCCCTATGGGCCAGTGGCAGTTGGCTCACAGGCTGTCTTTAAGCAGCACTAATCTCTGGTGTTCCCATTTTAGGGCCGTGGTTATTTACCAACCTCTTACTGTTAGACATTTAGGCGGTTAGCACCCCTCCATCCACAATCTTCTTTTTTGGTATTAGAAATACATAATATTGCTGTGAAATCCTTATTTATATAATTATGTGTATACTTTTTATGATTTCTTTAGGACAATTCCTAGGAATAGAATAAGGATTTTGGAACATATTGACAAATTATTCTCCAGAAAGCTTGTACTCACTTACAGCGACATATTTTTGCCGTCATTGATTTTTTTCAAAATATCTTTGCTATGTTAGGTGACAAATAGCAAGTCATTATCTGAAAATGTATTTATTTGATTACTAGTAAGACTGAATTTTTTCGTGTGCATTTTGGAATTGGTATTTCCTGTGCCAGTTGTTTATGTTCTTGATCCTTTTTATTTTGGGATACACATACCCTTTACATTAAGGATATTTACTCTTTGATGCTATGATGAAAATATTTTTCTCCATTTTGGAAGTCGATTTTCATGTGTTTGCTTCATGTAGAGAGTTGTCCTTTTTACAGTCTCAGAGCAGCACAGTTACTTGGGCAGGAGGTCAAGGCTCTGCTTCGGTGTCTGAAGAGGCTGCCCTCTGCAGGCGGTGAGTCCCCCTGAGTCCACCATGCTGCTGGGGTGAAGGTGTTCCCGAGGAACTTGGGAGTTAAAAGCTCTGTGTCAGGGAAGTTTGGATGAGTGAGAGATGATATTAAGGGATTATTTTTAAATTTTGTTAGTTGTAATAATGGAATTGTGGTCGGTAAGAAACATCTCTACACACACACACGCACAAACACAAGTATTTAGGGGTGAAAAATGTCAGATTTGCTTTAAAATACTATAGCATAAAAGGAATAGATGTAGCAAGTGTGTCAAAATTATAATGATTATTGAATCTGGGTGATGGGCAAATGGAGGTTCTTTGTACTATTCTTTATTTTTGTGTTTGTTTGAAAAATTTTATAATGAAACATTTTAAAAAGGCTCTTGGGTCTTCCAAGGGCTTGGGGGCTTTTCTTTGGAGCCTTTGTGGCTAGGATTCTCTCCCTAGCCCGTTTCGCCTGGCACTTGGCAGGTACTGTGGTGATCCACATCACAAGCAGGAGCCACCATTAAAGTCAGGAATGAGGGAATGAGTCAAGGGAGGAGGCTCATTATTGCCCCTTTATTTATTTAAATGTCGACAGTTATTTGCAAATAATACATATTCTGTCTCAGATACAAAGTTCTAAACTTATCAGTTAAATCAAGCTTATTAATCTTCCAAATCCTGTGTCTGTGTTTTTCTTGTATGTGCCTAGTCTGCCAAAGAAGGAGAGTGGCATTTTGAAGTCCTCTACCACAGTTGTGGTTTTGGCCAATTTCTCCTTGTACTTAGATTCTGGGCTTTAAAAAAAAAAACAAAACTATTTTTAAATTTTGAAATAATTTTAGACTTACAGAAAAGTTGAATAAAAGTACAGTACAAAGAATTCCTGCATACTCTTCACATGGATTGCCCAAATGTTAACATTTTGCTGTATGCTTGTAGCATTTATTCTCTATCTGTATCTATATTATTATTATTTTTGGAAACATTTGAAAGTAAGTTGCAGACATGATGCCCTTTTACCCCTAAATACTTCAGTGTATATTTCCCCCAAACAAGGACATTTTCTACAATCAATAAATTATCAAAACATGAAATTAGTATTGTTACAGTACTGTTATCTAATCCATAGACCTTTCTCAAATTTGACCAGTTCTCCCACTAATTTCCTTCGTAACAAAAGAAAAAATTATTTTCTAATCTAGTTTCCAATCCAAGATCATCCATTTAGTTGTCATGTCTCTTTAGTCTTCAATGTGAGAGAATCCCTTGGTATTTGTCTATTGTGACTAGGCATTTTTGAAGAATACAGGCCAGTTATTTTGTAAAATTTCCTTATTTTAGGTTTGTCTCCTGTTTTCCCATGATAAATTCAGGTTATGCGTTTTTGACGGGAATACCACAGAAGTGATGTTATGTCCTCAGTGCATCATATCAGAAGGCACATTATGTCCCTTTGTTCCATTATTGGTGGTGTTCACTATGATTACCTGATTAAGATGGTGTCTGCTGGGTTCTGAACCTCACTATTTTTCCCTTTGAAGTTAATGAATATCTTGTGGGCAGATATTTTGAGACTATGTAAGTATCCTTTTTCTCATTAAACTTTCACCAACTAGTTTTATCTTTCTTTGATGATTTTTGTCTAAAACAGTATTACCTTGATGGTTACTAAATGGTGAGTTTTAAATCCTGGGAAGCATGTTTTGACAGCTTATTTAGCCACTCGAGGTCTGTCTCAGGTCTTTTTAGTTGAGATGTACTGTGGCTTTATGGAAAAGAGCGACTAGATCTCAACATTGGTCCAGGCACATGGGTGCTTTGCTGCATCACTCCTTAGAGAGGAAGTAGCTGGGTCCGGTTCTCACCCCTGCTGCACAGTTTGGGGACCAAATGAAGGTTGGTCATTGGGTCTTTGCTTGTATTATTTCTTCTTCTTGTAGTCCCCTTCTCTCCCTGGCTAACTCCTGCTTGCCCTTCAAGAATGCGGTCTCAGATCACTTCTTTCAAGAATCTTTCTTGAACTCTCTGGTCTGTGCTTACCTTTAAGTTAGCAGTTAGCATACCATATCATCATTGTCTGCTTGTCATTCTCTCCTCTAGACTGTGACTTCCTTGATGGAGGTAGGGTCTCTGTCTTTGCATCCCAGGTACAGTGCCTGGTATATATTTGGTTGAACTGTATGAAATTGCCACTTAGTAAGTGAATATGGTCTAGTTTGTTATCTCTCTTCCTAATGAGTGGCTTTCCTTTGTCAGCTCGTCAGCTTGTCTTTTCCGAAGTCACAAGGCCCTTTCTTAGCTTGGCCTTAGCCAAATTCCATGCTGCTGAACAGAGTTGTTTCAGCCTATTTGTCCACGCATTTCATTCTCCTGTTGATTCTTACTAAGGACCTACATGCCAGGCACAAATCAGACTCATTCTAGTTTCTCTGCTTCTAGTCTGTCTCAGGCTGGTGCTTCTTGGCTTAAATGTGTTAATGGGACTGCTGCTGCTGTTGTGATTATTAGTCGCTCTTTTGAACAGTGGCTTCAACTTACCAATTGTCCTAGATACAGTTTTTCAGAAACTTAATGACCTGTGTGCATTACACATTAAAGAATGCATTGAACAGCAGCACATCCAGATTAAACAGAAAACCAAGCCAGATTTATCTGATGTAATAGTAAACCATTTTCCTCCGCATGAAGACATGCCGTGTATAGGTCAGTTAAGTTAGTTCAGGCTTTTTTTTCAGTGGTTTCCATTTCTCCTTTCTGGTTCATCGTTTCTTCCACTGTCTCAAGCTCAGAGTTGTTTGTTCTTGCTTTCGTAGTCACCATCAGTGTAATATAAACATGCTCTTTGTATCCCAAGGCCACCATAAGTCTGGATCAGATATGTTTTCCTTGAAGTCACCTGCATTCTGACATGAGAGTTCCCCTAGCCCCACTCCCACCACCTCTCTGCTCTGGATCTTTCCTTTCACGGGCACTCCTTTGAGGCCAGTTCCTTGAGATGACCTATTTTCCTAAGGAGTGCTTGCTTAGAGAGCTTCCCTTCCTTTGGGAGCTTTCCTCAGTGCTCCCCTTCCCAGGCTCTCCTGCCTTGGAGTCTGATCCTCGTCAGAAATTTTGTTTTTTCCTTAGGGCCAAGTCTATAATATTAGTGTAACAAGTGGCATTTAAAGAAAGAAACCAAAAGCCTGATTAATCAATTACAGTTAAGTTCTCTGGTCTCAGGCCTGCTGGACACTCTCCATCTGCCAGAAATGCTTCTTACTCCCCTTCCCTTTTTTTTTTTTAGGATCTGCTAATCCTTAACAGGTTAATCTGAGTTTATATTTAGGTGGAAGTTACCCATTAACGGAAAAGTCTGAAACTGTAGACAGGGCTGACAGCATTGAAAGTGGATAGAAGTAAATAGGCAGCCTTTAGACCAAAAGTTTTTCTGGGGTATGGGGACCTTGGGTATCTGTTTTGGCAGATAATTACCCAGGGACATCAGACCATCCTTAGGAAGCTAGGAACTCCTAGAGACTCAGACCAGAACAGTGTGACCCACCTTTGCACTTTAGAGTTTGGCTCCAATTTATATGGGGCCAAACACCACACTGTCTACCTTACCCCACTGCCTGTCCCATCCGTTCCTAGTTACAGAAGTTTCACCCTGTCTGACTGTGCACACACTCAGGGGATCTTTACAGAGTTGAATGCCAGGCTTCAGATATTGAATTAGTGTCCTCTGAACCACTGTTTGTCAAAGTGCCTACTGATGGATCATGACGTCACTTTGCAGCTTATGCCCAGCATTATCGTTCCAGTTATTATTGCTGTGTAATAAGCCACCCCAAACTTAGTGGCATTAAACAACAACCATTTTATTATGCTCATTGATTCTAGACCGTGAATTTGGACAGGGTATGGTAGGGAGTGGCTTGTCTCTGTTCCACGGTGCCTGGGTCTGGCCTGGGGCCCCAGACGGCAGAGAATGACTCAAATGTCTGAGTAGAATCATTTGGAGGCTCCTTCACTCACGTGTCTGGTCCCTGTGCTGGGGTACCTTGAAGACTGGTGGGATCAGCTAGGACTGTTGTCCAGAGCACCTATATGTAGCCCCTCCATGTGATTTGGACTTCTAACAGCATGGTGACTGGCTTCCAAGAGAGAGCTTCCTAAAGGAGGTATTGAGAGAGTGAGGACTCTCTATTGGTTGAAGCAGTCATGAACCTGCCCAGATTCAAGGCAAGGGGACACAGATCCCCTCTCAACAGGAGGAGGGTCAGAACATGTGCAGCTGCCTTAAAAGCTACTATAGGTTATTTTAAAATGAAATGGAATATAGAATAACAGTGCCTCATGTGTAGTAAGAATAAGTATTGTGACACTGGTATTTCAGTTGTGTGTGTATATTCTGGTTCATGATGTAACAGGTTTTTCTTACTGTGGACTACAAAATGCTTTTTTTTAAAACACTGCTTAACTATAGTAACATCTGATTTGGTTTATGAACACCCAATTTTCTCTCTTAATACCTCAATTAAAAGGTTACTATGATGTGGTTCTTAGTCACTGGTAAAGATGAGAACCTAAGGAATTGATTGTCATTTGCCTGTAAGGACAAAAGAAAGGCCTCTCCTTTTTGGATCCATTGTCATCACCCACCAGGAGAACGTCAAGGCTCCACTGGAGAGCCACTGCACTTCCAAATGGGCTGTGGTCTGGACTGGCTGCCAGAACTTCCCTAAAATTTTAATCTAATCTTTACCAATGAGTTTCCTAAAAGAGTAGCAAACAGGTGTGAAACGAAGAGGGAACACTTCTCTTTGCAGGGGATTACAAAATATTTAAGGATCTGGAGGCTGAAGAATGACCCATAATAGAAGGAAAGCCATCCTCTCTCAGGAAGGCAGTGTTTGAAATAAAACAGTCTCACGAGAGGGGTCCTGCCATCAGTCTTGGAACCAAAATGAATGTTGAGATTGGGGTCTGCTAAAACAATCTGCTTTCCTCTCGTTCTTCCCCATAGTTATTTTTGCTCCTTCAAGGAAATGGGTAAAGATGACTGAGCAATGGCATTCACTGTCATCTTACAAAACACTGCATCGCACAGCAACAATTTTTGTGAAATAGTGCCATAAAAAAAACTCAAGTTTTACTCATGTATCTTGGAAAATTTACATAACTCCATGTTTTTGTGTCTTAATGTGAAAATGATACATGTTCATTCTAGAAAACGAGAAAATATAGATAAGCAAAAATAAAATAAAAATCATCTGTTGTTTTACCACTTAGAGAAAATCACTGATTTTTTTGTTGCATATCCTTCCTGTCATTTTTCTGTGGGTATGTATACATTTTAAAAACAAGTGATGGGCTCTGGCAGTAGTCTTCTGAAACCTGCTTTTAAAATACTTGTGAACACATTCTATGTCAGTTAATGTACTTCTCTGATTATAAACACTTCCTTGTGTTGTTACATTGGATAGAGATAATATTAACCACTTACTTGGTGACAACATTTGACTATTATAAACAATGCTGTGAGCATCCATATAACTAAATCTTTCTTCTCATACCATGATTATTCTTGCACATGGTACAAAATATCATGATATTTCTTTAGGAGATGCATGTGTAAGTTGACCTGCTAAATCAGAGTGTGAACACTTAGGAAACTTTGTATATGTACTGCTAAATGGTCCTTTATAAATGTGCCAGTTGACACCACTGTTACCAAAAGTGTTATCTGTTCCTAGTATTTAACAATTTGATAGGGAAAAAACTCATGCCTCACTTGCTTTGTTGTGTGATTTATTTGGGTTGTAACCTCCACTTTGCCTTTTTTGCCTCTCAAAATCTTGCCTGCCGTTCAAGGTCCATCTCAAATACTACCTCGTGCCTGGCTCCTCTCTTACCCCTCCCAGCCAGGGAGGACTTCCCTTCTGCTCTGTCCTGTGGATTTGTCTTGTACTTTCCAGTCAACTTTTCTTGAGAGCAGTAAGCACTGTGTCTTACTTATTTTTCAGTCTTGCGTGCAGCATATTTTGATGCACACTTTAGGACTCAGTAAATATTGAGTTAAACTGGAGTCCACTGAAAAGGATTGATGGCAGCAGAAAGTAATCTCTCAGGAGAGAGATGTAAAGAATAAAAATGTTCGTCAAGCTGGAGACCGTGTAAAGCTCTCTCAAGGGGATATAATTATGGTATTTCAGCCCAGCCTTGAAATTCTTTGTTAATAATAACTGACATATTTTGTCAATTTTCTTATTTTAACCGTAGGTAGTAGGATCTCCTCAAGCCAGGAGGAGATTTTAATGGGTCATTAAAAAAAAAAAAAATCCTTTCATTGAAAGTTATTTTCTCAATAAATTAGTGTTGGCTATGGTCAGAAACTTGTTTCTTTCTTATTTTTATGCCTTTCCCTTCCCCCTACATCCTGTATTTGCTTTAGGCCCCTTCAGATCTATTCTGTCCTGATGGGTCTTTTTTTTTTTTTTTAATTTAGATTTTGGAGTGTCATTCACAAACTTGCAGAGACAATTGTTTTTCTTTTTTTTTTAAACCAAAGGATCTTTTCTGTACTTAAAACATTCATTATTACATTCATTATGTTTTTCCTTGTATCTTCATCTTCCCAAATATACAGCATTTTATTTACACTTAAGCCTTTTTTAGGTACAATAATAGAACAGTTTATAAAACCTTAGATAGAAACATTTTCTGGTGCCTGACTTCACTTTATAGTTTTCCTGCCAAGCCTTAGCCAGGATCTTTCTTTTAAGCTGCTCGTTCTTTGTTCCTCTCCCAGCATTAGACTGTATCAGTTAGGAGTCTTCAGCTGCAGCTAATGGCATTCACAAAGAAAAAGTTATTTACTTTTCTCACGTAACAAGGTCTGGAGGAGAGGTTCTAGGATGATTAATTCATCAGCTCTGGGCCAACTTGTCTACTTTTGTTCGCATGCAAGTTAGCAGCTCTATCTTCAAGTGTCATGTACTCAGAAGACATGGTCTTGGGCAGGAAGGACCACTCTGTGGACTGGGAGGATGAAGTTTCCTGTAAGATCCTCTCACCTCAGCCGACTCCCCTCGGGGCCCATTGGCTAGGGTTCTGTGTGCCTGCGCCCTCCCTCGGAGAAGGCTGCAGCCGTGAGCGGCTGGAGGTCTCTTCTGCCATAGAGAGGAAAGGAGAGAGGGGAGATGCTATTGAGAATGGACCCTGCAGAGGCTCTCACAGGGGTACTTCCCCCTTACACTGAGCTCAGGCCTCTCCTCTGTGACTTACAGGGGCCAGTTCTGGCTGTACTCGGTGGACTTCCCACAACCATTTTAGATCTCTTTCCTCGTGTGAAGTCCTGGAGATGTTTGAAAATGGCTATTATGGCCCTTCCCGAGTTTTGTGAAATATCCCGGGATATTCCTGCTCGTGGAATATCTTCAGTTTCTTGAAGCTGTGACATGGTTGTGTCTGGCCTCAGTTGCTTCTGTTGATATTTGCCCCAGTTTGGCATGATCTTCCAGCCACTGCTTCCCTAGTCCCCCAGCCACACTGGGTTTCCTTCTCCTGTAGACCTAGTTACTCTTCTCCCAGTGCTGGCCGTGGTCAGAGTGGGGAATATAGGAGCAGCTCTAGGCTTCTAGCTGCTTGGTGTTTGGAATCCGTTTTATTGTTGTAACCTGGTGTTTCTTACCTGGGCACTTGCGTGTTCACCTGACCGCAGCACTAGTATTGCCGAGACCTGCCAGTGAACTAGCCCTCTGTCTTCTGACCTTGCACCTCTGCAGCCTCATCTCTGTGGAATCTTCCCTTTCAGCCACACTTAGCAGCTGCTGTTCCTGAACATGCTGGGGGCTTCACACTTGCCTCAGCACTAGTATTGTCTCTTCCTAGGATGCTCCTCCCTCCTCCATACCTGACAGAGCCCTGCCTTTCCTTCAAGGTTTACCTCGGTGGGCATCACTCTTCTGAAAACTTCTGTGATTTTTTTTTTCCCTTGGGCAGAGTTAATCAGTCACTTCTCAGTCACAGGCTGTACAAGCGTTTGTTGTTAAACATTCACAAAGTGTTGTAATTATTTGTTTATATTTTTCTATCCTTCTATATTTAGCTTCTGGAAGATAGGGCCCATATCTTTTTTTCTGTAACTTCAGCACTCAGTATAGTATATAAAAAGTGCTCTATAAATATTTGTTGAAACGATTGAGTGAGTGCTAATTTCACATCCAGACTTGCTGATTGAATAGCTACTTCATATCCTCCTTACAATAGGAAATCTCTATATATTGAAAGATTATAAATTACAAAATACATGAGGTGTTACGTGAACCTGATAGCCCGTTGCATTTCTTATTTGGCAGACTAGACTGAGGCCCAGAGTGGCGAGTGACTAGCCTAAGGCTACATAACAATGAGAGGCAGAGCTGGGATGAGACTTGTCTTGGTCTCTCAAGTAGTTTGTCTTTCAGTTTCTGTAACACGGTCTTCTTGTAATTAGCATCATCCATGTGGCTGTCAGAGACTCTGCTTTCCTCTCCTGTGTGCGTTTGCTCACGTGGACCTTTCTCTGCTCCTCTGCCCGAGTCCTGCCGGCACTTCCAAACCCAGCCTGATTCTTGACTTTTCTGCTTTCCTTGGTCAGAAGCCCTCTTCTGAGTTCCCGTAGCTGTTTAGCACATGAGGCAGTATAGTGCAGTGACAAGCATGCACCTTGGGGATCACACGGCCCTGGGTCCAGCCTCCACACCCACACTTACTAGCCGTGTGACTGAGAAGTAGATTGGCCTTGCTGAGTCTCTGTTTCCAGATCTGTAATTAGGAATATAATAACAGTTCTTACTTTATAAGGTTGAGGTGAGGATCACATAGATACTCCTCGGTAGTAGTAAACATCGAAATGTTACATGCTGTTATCTTTGGTGGTGACTTGATCACTGTTGTAATCACTGGGGTGACTCCTGGCCTTCTTTAGCTCCAGCTGTTCTAGTGCCTGGCCGCTTGTTGCTGAATGAGCAGTTACCCAGTTTTGTAAGGGGCATATACTAACCCGCAGGCTACACTTAACACACTTGTTGGAATATTTTTGTGAATACTGTTCACTTACACTCGTTGTTCTTTGGCGCGTGCCGGTGCTTTGCCATCTGGATGTTTGCTCATTTTTGTAGGGGACGTTCCATTGAAAAAATTGTCTCTGTGGTCTGCTGAGAGAAAGAACAGAACAGTATTTTCTCTCTTTACTTCCCAGCTACAACCAGCTTTGAGGGTCAGGTTTTGTATGGCTCTATGTCTCAGTCAAAGAAATGGATTAGAAAGACAGCTTAGTGGAAACACGTGCTGCAGGCAGTTTGCATACATTCTCTTGTTTGATGCTAGAACAAGCTCGCCTCTGATTGTAAAAGGAGCAGTTCATAATTTTCTCGACTATCTTCCTGATTAATAACCTGTAGGGATTGACTGTCCTTGGTGTAAGACTTGGATAATTTTGTTGTTTGGATTTTCTCTGTTTTGTAAATGAGAAACCAGGAAAATACAGTGTATTTATTATACAGGGAACAAAGGTCGTGGAAGGTAACTTTTGAAAAGAACCCTTAGTTACCTAGCTTTTAAAGACGTGGGACTGCTTGTTTCATTTCTAAAAGCCTGTGGAATAAACCCCTCGTTTTCTCTGATTTACAAGGAAACTGCAATGCAGAAAATTTGATCTTTAAGGGGCATGACTTCTGGTTTATGGGATTGTTTATTTTAAAGTTTAAACATTTCAGTGTCTCATGATAGTCTGAGTTAAAAGGAAGTTCTCATGAATATCATGGAGCTATAAAAATTGTAACTCAGATCTGTATTTCCAAGAAAAAATTCTGTTTTAAGTGATAAAAAGCTTGGGGAAAGGTTGATTTATACGCATCAGGGTATGTGCTCATATGTTAACAGGGGTTACTTTAGGTTAATGAGATTTCAGGTAATAGATTTTTGCTTTTTTCCTCTGCACTCTGTGTTGTCTGGATTTTGGAGTAACCATGTATTACTTTATATGCAAAGAAATTATAAAGCCATTTTCGTTTTGGAGGAAAAAAGTAGAACTTAAGATTTGAACATGGTGAAGTCAGCCTTTCACCATCCTCCTCTGGAAAATTATCCCAAGCAACTAGAAGAAGAAACAGAAATCAAAGCTCTATCTTTGAAGATATTAGGAGTTATCTGAAACCCCAAGCCAGAAAATAAGTGGAAAGGTTTTTGAAAGACTGAACCAGGAGTATGAGAGGATGTGAACAGAAGACTCTTTACAGCTGCAGATCTCAGGAAAAGAAAAACAACCAGCAAGTAACGTTTTCCAAGGTGAGAAATATATGCTGGAGTTCAAAAGCAAAATGTTTTGTTTGAAATAGTGGAAATGAGCACACAAGCCTGTGGTAGGAGCTTTGCCAGATCCAGTTTGATTCCAAGATGTGGAGGAGGCAGGATTGAATGAGGACTTATACAAGTAATCTTTGTAGGAAGCAGTCTGACCTGTGGTGTCAGGAAGGAGAGAGACTGTACACTGTGAGCAGCCTCCATAACTGCCTGTCTCTCTTGCTTGGAGAGAGAGAGAAGCTAAAGAATACCTTTCCCCACCCTGTCTGCACACCTGTACAGTCCTGCCCGAAAAAGAAAGAAGACCCCTGTTCTCCTGAACGTGACGCTAACTCTCCTCCCAGGTGAATCTCCCTCAGATAACTGGTCCAGGAAAAACTGCCTTCAAATATGAGTAATTAAAGAATGGACCGGTTCAGGATCCAGTCAAACATCATTATAAGAAAAAATGATGAAGAAACATGAAAAACAAAAAGATGATGAACAAGACTTACTAGAAAAATACTGGCACAGAACAAATGAAAATTGTAACCAAATATGTGACAAATTAAAAAAAAGTCCACCTCTATAAAGAACTGGAGCACAAATCAGAAATACAGGCGCTCAGGGAAGAGGTGGCAAGCCAATATGAAAAGAAACCTGTGTTCAGGAAAGAAAGTGAAGGACACAATGAAAGCCATCAAAAAAATGAAGGCAAACATTTATGATAAAAACTCTGAACAAAATGGGCATAGAAGGAAACTACCTCAACATAATAAAGGCCATATACGACAAACCCATAGCCAACATCATACTCAATGGGCAAAAACTGAACCCCATCCCCCTGAAAACAGGAACGAGACAAGGATGCCCTCTATCACCACTCTTATTTAACATAGTACTGGAAGTCCTGGCCAGAGCAATCAGGCAAGAAAAAGGAATAAAAGGAACCCAAATAGGGAGGGAAGAAGTGAAACTCTCGCTGTTTGCAGACGACATGATCTTATATATAGAAAACCCCAAAGAATCCATTGGAAAACTGTTAGAAGTAATCAACAACTACAGCAAAGTTGCAGGGTATAAAATCAACTTGCATAAATCAGTAGCATTTCTATACTCCAGTAATGAACCAACAGAAAAAGAACTCAAGAATACAATACCATTCACAATCACAACAAAAAGAATAAAATACCTTGGGGTAAACTTAACTAAGGAAATGAAGGACCTATATAATGAAAATTACAAGGCCTTTCTGAGAGAATTGGATGACGACATAAGGAGATGGGAAGACATTCCATGTACATGGATTGGAAGAATAAACATAGTTAAAATGTCCATTCTACCTAAAGCAATCTACAGATTCAACGCCATCCCAATCAGAATCCCAATGACATTCTTTACAGAATTAGAAGAAAGAATCCTAAAATTCATATGGGGCAACAAAAGACCCCAAATTTTTAAAGCAATCCTGAGAAAAAAGAACAAAACGGGAGGCATCACAATCCCTGACTTCAAAACATACTACAAAGCTACAGTAATCAAAACAGCATGGTACTGGTACAAAAACAGGTGCACAGATCAATGGAACAGAATTGAAAGCCCAGAAATAAAACCACACATCTGTGGACAGCTTATCTTTGACAAAGGAGCTGAGGGCATACAATGGAGAAGAGAAAGTCTTTTCAACAAATGGTGCTGGGAAAACTGGAAAGCCACATGTAAAAGAATGAAAATTGACCATTCTTTTTCACCATTCACCAAAATAAACTCAAAATGGATTAAAGACCTAAAGGTGAGACCTGAAACCATAAGGCTTCTGGAAGAAAACGTAGGCAGTACACTCTTTGACATCAATATTAAAAGGATCTTTTCGGACACCATGCCTTCTCAGAGAAGGGAAACAATAGAAAGAATAAACAAATGGGACTTCATCAGATTAAAGAGCTTCTTCAAGGCAAATGAAAACAGGATTGAAACAAAAAAAAACCCCACTAACTGGGAAAAAATATTTGCAAGTCATATATCTGACAAAGGCTTAATATCCGTAATATATAAAGAACTCTCGCAACTCAACCACAAAACATCAAACAACCCAATCAAAAAATGGGCTGGAGACATGAACAGACATTTCTCCAAAGAAGATATACTGATGGCCAATAGGCACATGAAAAGATGCTCATCATCGCTGATCATCAGGGAAATGCAAATCAAGACTACACTAAGATATCACCTTACACCCATTAGAATGACAAAAATATCTAAAACTAATAGCAACAAATGTTGGAGAGGTTGTGGAGAAAAAGGAACCCTCATACACTGCTGGTGGGAATGCAAACTGGTGTACCCACTATGGAAAACAGTATGGAGATTCCTCAAAAAATTAAAAATAGAACTACCATACGATCCAGCCATCCCACTACTGGGTATTTATCCAAAGAGCTTGAAGTCAGCAATCCCAAAAGTCCTGTGCACCCCAATGTTTATTGCAGCACTGTTTACAATAGCCAAGACGTGGAAGCAACCTAAGTGTCCAGCAACAGACGAATGGATAAAGAAGATGTGGTACATATATACAATGGAATACTACCAGCTGCAAAACAGAACAAAGTCATTCCATTTGCAATAACATGGATGGACCTTGAGAGAATTATGTTAAGTGAAATAAGCCAGCGAGAGAAAGATAATCTGTGTATGACTCCACTCATATGAGGAATTTAAAATTATGGACTAAGAACAGTTTAGTGGATACGAGGGGAAAGGTGGGGTGGGGGGTGGGCACAAAGGGTGAAGTGGTGCACCTACAACATGACTGACAAACATTAATGTACAATTGAAATTTCACAAGATTGTAACCTATCAATAACTCAATTAAAAAAAATGAAGGCAAAGTTAAAAGTGACACAAGACAACGTGTAGAAAATAGAGATGAAGTAAGTGAGCTGAGTGAAATAGAAATAGTTAAAAAAGGATTAGAGAATGAATGGTAGATATGAATGAAAAGTACAAAATTCCCTAAAGAAGGAAACAGAAATAATAGATGAAACAAAAATTTAAAGATATAAATCAAGAAAAGTTTCCAGAAATGAGAGAACTTGAATCTACAGTTTGAAAGGACACAACTGCACCCAGGGAAAATTAACATAGAATGGCCAGCCTTGCAATATATACCAGTAAAGTTGGACTTCAAATGTCAAGAATTATTTAGACAGCCAGGCCAAAAGATCAACTCACTGATAAAAAGGGAAATTTTGGCTGCTCCACATCATCAGTCAACACAGGAGAACACTGAAAAAATCCTTTTTCTTTTAAAGATTTTATTTTTCCTTTCTCTCCCCAAAGTTCCCTGGTACATAGTTGTATATTTCTAGTTGTGGGTTCTTCTAGTTGTGGTGTGTGGGATGCTGCCTCAGCGTGTCCTGACGAGCGGTGCCATGTCTGTGCCCAGAATTCGAACCAGCGAAACCCTGGGCCTCTGAAGCAGAGCGCATGAACTTAACCACTCAGCCACAGAGCTGGCCCCTGAAAAAATCCTTAAGAAGAGTAAGTTTGACCCAAGGAGTTTATATTCAATGAAATTTTTTTTAAAAAAGGTGAGTTTTTAAATGTAAGAAATTGAGAAAGAATATTCCCATGAACCCTTCTTGAGGAGTCTAGTCAAAGACAAATAGCGCACCAAGAGATGACTGGAAAAACTACAGCAGAAGATCTGGTTAATGAGCATTGAATCTATTTAACTGTTAAAACAAATCTGCGAGATGAGTGCAGTAGAACAGAATGTAAAGGTTATATGACCTGACGATATGAAATTATCTAAGTAAGTTTGAGAGGAGAAAAGAAAAGAAGATGGGAGGTAAACTAAGAATCTTCTTCACTCATCTTTAATACCTAGGGTTGGTATCATTTAAAGCTAACAGATAAACTAATAGAGGTGTAGGTATATTTAAGAGTATAAAGCTAAACAGGAAGAGAAAATATAATAAGTTAAATTGAACTCATATTGGATTAGAGTGGGCCCTAAATCCAATGCCTGGTGTCCTTAAAAGAAATTCATGTGGGGGCCAGCCTGATGGCATAGTGGTTAAGTTCACGTGCTCTACTTTGGCGGCCCAGGGTTCACAGGTTCATAGGTTTGGATCCCAGGCACAGACCTACACACGGCTCATTAAGCCATGCTGTGGTGGAGTCCCACATACAAAATAGAGGAAGACTGGCACAGATGTTAACTCAGTGACAGTTTTCCTCAAGCAAAAAAAAAACTTTATGTGATGACAGAGGCAGCTACAAACCAAGGAAAGCCAAGGATTTCCAGTAACCACCAGAAGCTGGGAGAGAGGCATGAAACGTCTTCACCCTCAGAGCCTCCAGAAGGAGGCAGCCTGCCTGCACCTTGATCTCAGACTTCTGGTCTCCTGAGCTGTGAGAGAATGACTTTCTGTTGTTTTGAGCCACTTAGTTTGTGGTAATTCGTTACAGCAGCCCTAGGAAAGTAATGAAGTGCAGCTCGAAGACTTTGTATTAACAGAGAGTGGGCAGAAAAGTTGACTTGTCCCAGTTCTAGGAGTAGAGGAAGCACTGTTTGCAATACACATGTTGAAAGTCAGAAAATGACTTACAAATCGCTCTTTTGGTTTACCCCACAAGAGCCTTACATATTCACCCTACCAGCTGTGGAAGCAAACTGTTGGCTGCCCAGAATATCAGAATCTTAAGTGTTCACCCTCCAGAAGGGCCATGGAGGTGAAACCTTGCCCAGATTTCTCTCATGCGTTGTTGTCCACTACCAAGCTCTTTGTTCTGTGTGAGTCTGATGTTCCCAGGCACATTCGCCTCTGGACGTGGGTTCTCCTGGGAAGCTCTCCTGTGGTTCCTGATGGTGCCCTGTCTTTATGCCTACCACAGTTCAAACGCACCAGTGATTGCTTTGCCATGCACTATGTAGAGCTACTCAAAATTAACAGGTCATAAAAACAGAACTACAACCCCGAATTTCTCCTGTTGTTTCCTGTTAACAGTCTTTCTTCAGACTACCTGTGATATGGTGGATTAGGCTAGCCCTGTGGACCTGCCCCGCAGTGTCGTTCTCTTGAGACGTCTTTAGGGTGCTAAGAATCGGTGTGTTTCCCCAGGTCCTTCAGTCACTTGGTTCACTGAAAACTATTTAGGAAAAATTAACATTTAATAAGTGAAATCAGCTACTTGCAGAAGTAGTCTGCCCTAATTTCATTTTCTGAGGCTAATTATAACTTTAATTTAGATTTATTCCTTATCACTGCCATGTATATTCAATACTTTCTCCATTTCTAATAACTCTTTATTGGGAAAATTTTCTTACGCTGTTAAAGTGGCATGATAAAATTCAATGATGTGCAAAGATATTATTTATTTATTTATGTTTTTGGTGAGGAAGATCGTCCCTGAGCTAACATCTGTGCCGTCTTCCTCCATCTTGCATGTGGCATGCTGCCACAGCATGGCTTGATGAGCAGTAAGTCTGTACCTGGAATCTGAACCTGCGAACCCCAGGCCGCCAAAGTGGAGCGTGCAAACCAACCACTATGCCACTCGGCCAGCTCCTGTGAAAATGTTTTAAGTGTTTACAGATATATGTTCAAAATTTATTGTTAATCTCCAAAATATTGCTTTTGTTATTCATCTTAGAAATTTTTCTACAAAATCACATGGTCATCTCCTAACACTTTTATATGAAATGTAATTTTATATGAAATTGTGACTTTGACCTAGAAGGCTAACTTTCTGGTTTTTTGTGTATCGTACTTTCTTTTCAGATTCAGTTATGTGTCCTCAAAGCCAATGCTGTTTTTCACTTCTTATAATGTTATAATTTAAATGAAAAACAGTTTTTCAAAAGGAGGTCAGGCACTTCCTATGATATCTAAACAAAACATGGTTGAAAATAGCAATTGATGTAGGAAGCCAAAATGCCCAGAGTAGCAGCAAGACAAGAATCTAATCAGACTTTGAATATTTGGTTAATTGAGGATATACTCAACTGTAACAAAATTAAAGATTGCATCATTTCTTTGGAGACCTTTGGGAATGAGAAAGAATATCCATTCAGCTGAAAAGATTTCGCAGTGAAATTAGAAAAAGAACAGAGTGATTTCTAATATAAGCCTGTCAGGAAACCCAGCCAATCATCATTTTACTCTAACAGCTGGGATTGTTTACCCCTTTTTCTTAAATATTTCCTTTAGGAACATTTATTATCAAATCTTGAAGAAATGTTGGAGAGTTCAATTATTCAGTAATTGGTTCATTCAGCAGTCACTGAGCACTGTACTTTTTTAGAAGTGAATAAAAGTCAGAGGCTCAGTCAGGGGAAACAGGCGAATATAATTCCACTGTGATGAAGATAAGCCCAGGATGTCCTGGGAACACAGGCGTGGAACCTCCTCCAGATGGGTGTTGGGCCCGAGGCGTAGGTAGAGCTTTCTCACACTTGAGTCTTGAAAGATGAGTTGGAATTAGGGGAGAAGAGGAAGAAAGAAGAAGTGTGCCACGTTGTGTGAGCCACATGGCCACGGCACAGTAGTAAGAGACACGGCTTTCAAGGAGTTTTAAGAGGCTGGAGCAGTTGAAACTTAGGCTTCAAGTACTGTGGGAGCCTTGATGCCGTGTCAGAGTCCGGGCTTTATCCAGGGCAATGCAGAGCCCCTGAAGGATTTTCCATGGACTGTATTTATGGATCATATGTTTCACTGCTTTTGAAACTTAACATTCTAATGTTTTTGTGGTTTGGATTAACAATTCCTTGCATTCCTCACCACCACTCCTCACCCCCCAAGTATACAGCTTATCTGTTTAGTTCAGGTAGTAATGACAGAAGGAAGACAGAACTGACTTTTGTCTTGCTATTCAGCCAGTTAGTACAAGAGAATGTTTAAGTGTAATAGATGTGAAATAAGCAGAAAGATAGTTTGAAATGTTTTGTGTTAGTTCTTTATGGTCAGTATTTTTGTACATCCTGTAGAAATATGTCATTCTCTATATATTTTCAGGCACTTGTGAAGTTTTGGGGATATGAATTCCTTTTTAGGACTTGTGTGAATGTATTCTCATTATTATTACTGAAGTAAGGAGGAAATGATATCAGCAGATGTGCGGAGCTTTTATTCTCACTGAATACACTATTCATTTAGACAAAAAGATCATTTCTCAATTCAAATCGGAATATTCTAATTTAAGGCCTAAATCAGTTGTGTCATAGTCTCTATGGAAACAAAGCTTTCCACTGTGTAGTAGTTGCATAAGTAACTCATTTCCCCTTGTAGATACACAAATTGTAGATGCAGATGCTTCTTTTTCCATTTTCTCTCAAGAACTCTCTTAAAATAGAAGAGACTTTAGCCAATGACATTTGTTTACGTGTTTATAAAATTTAAAATATCTGTTCAAATTTCCTGCTTACATACATTTTTATAAAATTGTTAAAACCTAAAACTTGTCAGCGAGCTCCATTTCTTCTCGTCATTGAATTCTGATGCAGAGGATTGGATTATCTTTCTCAGTTCTTGGCATGTTGGCATCATGTGCCTGTGCAGGGCTCTCTCCAGGCAGCTTGTCTGGTTTTTCTTACTCATCTTCAGGCATTCTTTATATATGATGCATGTGAGTCTTTATCAGTTATATGTTTTACAAATACCTGCTCCCATTCTGTGGTTTTGCCTCTTCCAAATAGGCTCTTTTGATGAGAAGTTTTTAATTTTAAAATCTAATTTATCAGTTTTTTCCTTGATGGTTAGTGCTTTTGTATTCAAGAAATCCATGCCTACCTCCCAAGGTTCCTCTCTTTTTTTGTTGTTTGATTAAGTTTTATCTGAATCTCTACTCTTTTTCCCTCCCTGCCTACCATAGATAACCATTCTAATATGTTTAGTGTATGTTATTTTGTTTTTATGTGTTCTTATAAAGTATGTATTGTTATGTGCTTATGTGTTTTTAATTTTTGTAAATGGTTTTGTATTACAGATCTCATTCTGTTTCTTACTGTTTCGCTTAGCATATGTGTTTTGTCTTTTTTTTTTTCCCCCGAGGAAGATTTGCTCTGAGCTAACATCCACTGCCAGTCTTCCTCTTTTTTTGCTTGAGGAAGACTAGCCCTGAGCTAACATCCATACCAGTCCTCCTCCATTTTTTTGTATATGGGACACCTCTACAGTGTGGCCAGCGAATGGAGTAGGTCCACACTCGGGATCTGAATCTGTGAACCCAGGCTGCCAAAGCAGAGTGCACAGAACTTTAACCGCTCGGCCACGGAACTGGCTCCTTAGCATATGTTTTTAAGATCCCTCATATTACTGTCCCCCAGTTAGATATGCTCATATTGCCTGCAACTTCCTGCCACTACACATAACCCTGGACAAACATCTTTGCACATGTCCCCTCACAGATCTTTATGAATAGATCCAAAATTGTCACTTCTGGGTCATAGAGTATGCAAGTATAGGCATTTTTGGCTTAACCTCAGTAATTGGGTTCCTGAATATCACATTTTCTAAGTGAAAATTTCAACCAGGAGCCTTTTCTTACTATTTTAAATGGGAAAAATTTAAATTCGTTGTAAGTCAACTCAAAACCCTGAATCTGTTTCCTAAAGTCTAACTGAAACTTAGTAAACCACTATGTGTAAATAACAATCTAGCGTGTTAAGATGTAAAATGCTTAAAACATCACTTTCTAATCACCAAACCTTAGGGTTATTAACAAGCTGTTGCTCTGAAGGCACTAACAAGGGCAGTTTGCCTGACCTCCCATAACCTTCCGAAGGAAGGCAAAGAGTCACCTCACAGAGGACGGTGCTGGGATTCCCGCTCGCACCAGCAGCTTTTGAGATGCACATCGCCTTTGACACTCATGCTTTCCAAAGTGCTCATGCAATTATGACCACTATGATGTTCTAACAAGTGTATTTGGATTGTAATTTGAGACTTCCTTCGCATCATTTTATTAAATTGGACTTCTGGTTTCTGGTTCTGCACATAAGGAGTTTGCAAGTCAACGCTCTGTCTTAACAAGTAAAAAGCTGAACAGGCTGAAAAATCAACAACTCTTCTTAAATCCATAAGAGAAGGGAAGACTTACAGGACAAACTATTGCCCCCCAAGATTGGGGAGACAGGCGAATACAGGGAGTCACTGCTTATCAGAGACTCAGGTTTAGAAACCTCCCAGGAACCAGTACTGGGATAGGAAAACGTGAACTGTAGTTGACAAATTTCTGGAGGCTCAGTGCGGACAACTCCGAGTTAAAATCTTCAGGGGGCCTCTGGCAAGGGGAGCCCGCACAATATTGTGAGATTTACCTCCAGGAGCTTGACCAGATTCCTACGGTAAATAGCAGAAAAAAAATGTTAGCTGCAAGAAACTCACTTTCAATATAAAGACACATATGCATTAAAAGTAAATGGATGGAGAAAGATATACCATGCTAACACTAATCATCACCAAGCCAGAGGAGCTATGTTCATTTCAGGTAGAGCAGACTTCAAAGTAAGGAAAGTTATCAGGGTTAAAGAAGGGCACTACGTAATGATAAAGAGGTTAGCTCTCCAAGAAGACATAACAATTCTTTATGGGTACGTACCCAACAACAGAGTATCAGACTATATGTGGCAAAAACCAATAGAACTGTGAGGAGAAATAGATGAATCCACTATCTTGGTAGGAAACTTGGACACCTCTCTTTCAGAAATAGACAAATCCAGCAGGCAGAAAATCAGTAAGGACATAGTTGATCTCAACACCACCATCAGTCAACTGGATGTAACTGACTACAGACTACTTCATCCAACAACAGCAGAATACACATTTTTCTCAAGCTCATATGGAATATTCTCCAAGATAGACCACACTTTGAGCCATAACACCTTAACAAATTTAAAAGAATAGAAATCATACAATGTCTGCTCTTGGATCCCAGTGGAATTAAACTAGAAATCAATAACAGAAGGATAACTGGAAAATCCCAAAATATGTGGAGAGTAAACAACACACTTCTAAATAATACATGGATCAAAGAAGAAATCTCAAAAGAAATTTAAAAATATTTTGAACTAAATGAAAATGAAAGCACAATGTATCAAGATTTGTGGCATGCAGCAAAAGCATTGCTTAGAGAGAAATTTGTGGCACTGAATTGCATATATTAAAAGAGAACAGGGGCCAGCCCTGTGGCTGAGTGGTTAAGTTCATGCGCTCTGCTTCCGTGGCCCAGGGTTTCACCCGTTTGAATCCTGGGCGCGGACATGGCACTGCTCATCAAGCCATGCTGAGGTGGCATCCCACATGCCACAACTAGGAAGACCCACAACTAAAACTATACAACTATGTACCGGGGAACTTTGGGGAGAAAAAGGAAAAATAGAATCTTTAAAAAAAAAAAAAAAGAACAAAGATCTAAAATCAGTAATCTAAGTTTCCACTTTAGGAAACAGGGAAAAAAGAAGAGCAAATAAAATCCAAAGTAAGCAGAAAAGAAATAATAAGAATTAGATCAGAAATCAGCTAAATTAAAAACAAGAAATCAATAGAGAAAAACCAATGAAACCAAAAGCTGGTTCTTTGAAGAGATCAATAAAATCAATAAGCCTCTAGCTAGGCTAACTAAAAAAGAAAGAAGACACAAATTCCTAATATCAGAAATGAAACAGGGAACTTCACTAGAGATTCATAGTAATACTATGAACAACTCTGTGCCTACAAATTTGTTAACCTAGATGAAATGGACCAATTCCTCAAAAGACACATCTGCCAAAACTCACACAGGAAGAAATAGTTGATCTGAATAGAACTGTATCTATTGAAGAAACCAAGTCAGTAATTAATAACTTTCCAAACTGGAAAGCACCAGGCCCATATGGTTTCATTGGTAAATGCTACCAAACATTTAAGGAAGAAATTTTACCACTTCTCTATAATGTCTTTCAGAAGATAGAAACAGAGGGAATACTTGCTAACTCGTTTTGTGAAGCCAGCATTCCCCTAATACAAAAACCAGACAAAGACGTTACAAGAAAAGACAACTATAGACCAATGTCTCTCATAAACATAGATGCAGAAATTCTCAACAAAATAGTAGCAAATCAAATCAAAAAAATACAAAAAATTGTATGCACAACCAAGTGAAGTTTATCCCAGGTAAGCAAGGCTGGTTCAGCATTAGAAAATCAATGAATGTAATCCATCACCTCAACAGACTAAAAAAGAAAAATCAAATGATAATAGATGCAGAAAAAGCATTTGACAAAATCCAAAGCCATTCATGATAAAAACTCAGTAAACTAGAAGTACGGGGGAACTTCCTCAACTTGATAAAGAATATCTACAAAAACCCTACAGCTAGCATCACACTTAATAGAAATTTGAAGCTTCCTGCTAAGGTCAGGCACAGGGCGATGATGTCCCCTCTTACCACCCCTTTTCAACATCATACTGGAAGTCCTTGCTAGTGCAGTAAGGCAAGGAAAGGAACTAAAAGGTATACAGATTGAGAAGGAAGATATAAAACTGCCATTGTTCACAAATGACATGATTGTGTAGAAAATTCAAAACAATTGATAGAAAAACTCCTGTCACTAATAAGTGATTATATCAAGGTTTCAGGATACAAGGTTAATATACAAAAGTCTATTGCTCTCCAATATACTAACAATGGACAAGTGGAATTTGAAATTAAAACACAGTACTATTGAGGCCAGCCCAGTGGCATAGCGGTTAAGTTCGCATGCTCCCCCTTTGGTGGCCTGGGGTTCACAGGTTCAGATCCTGGGTGCAGACCTAGTGCCACTTGTCAAGCCATGCTGTGGTGGCATCCCACATAAAATAGAGGAAGATTAGCACAGATGTTAGTTCAACAACAATCTTCCTCAAGCAAAAAGAGGAAGATTGGCAACAGATGTTAGCTCAGGGCCAAGCTTTCTCACAAAAAAACCCCCAAAACAAAAACAAATGAAACACAGTACTATTTACATTAGCACCCCTATAAATGAATGAAATACTTAGGTATAAATTTAACAAAATATATGTAAGTTCTATATGAGGAAAACTACAAAACTCTGATGAACAAAATCAAAGAACTAAATAAACAGAGATATTCCATGTTCATGGATGGGAATACTCGATATTGTCAAGATGTCAGTTTCTTCCCAGCCTAATCTATAGATGCAATCCCAGTCAAAATTTCAGCAAGTTACTTTATGGATATTGACAAACTGATTCTGACGTTTACATGGAGAGGCAAAAGATCCCGAAGAGCATACACAATATTAAAGGAGAAGAACAAAGTTGGGTGACTGGCAGTACCTGACTTCAAGACTTACTGTAAAGTTACAGTCATCAAGGCGGTGTGGTACTGGTGAAAGAACAGACAAAAAAGGAGCAAAGATAATCTCTTCAACAAGTGGTGTGGAACAGCTGGACAGCCACATGCAAAATAGTGAATTTAGACGTAGACCTTATACCCTTCACAAAAATTAACTCAAAATGAGTCATAAACTTCAAGGTAAAAGACGAAACTATAAAACTCCTAGAGACTAACTTAGGAGAAAACCTAGATGACCTTGGGTATAGTGATGCCTTTTTAGATAAAGCAGCAAAGATGCAGTCTGTGAAAGAAATCATTGATAGGCTGGACTTCATTAAAATTAAAAACTTCTGCTCTGTGACAAACTATCAAAAAAATTAGAAGAAGACAAGCCATAGACTGGGAGAAAATATTTGCAAAAGACACATCTGATAAAGGACTGTTGTCCAAAATACACAACTCTTAAAAACTCAACAATAAGAAAACAAACAACCTGATTAAAAAATGGGCCACAGAACTTAACAGACACCTCACCTAAGAAGATAATACAGATGACCAATAAGCATATAAAAAAAGATGTTCCACATCATGTGTCATCAGAGAAATGCAAGTTAAAACAACAATAAGATATCACTACACACTTACTTGAAAGACCAAAACCTGGAGCACTGCCAACACCAAATGCTGACGAGGATGTGGAGCAATAGAAACTCTCATGCAATGCTGGGGGGAATGCACAATAGCCACTTTGGGAGACAGTTTGGCAGTTTCTTACAAAACTAAACATACTCTTCTCATCTAGCAGTTGTTCTCCTTGGTATTTACCCAAAGGAGTTGAAAAGTTATATTCACACAAACCCTGCGGAAGGATATTTATAGCAGCTTCATTCATAATTGCTAAAACTTAGAAGCAACCAAGATGTCCTTCAGTAGGTGAATGGATAAACTGTGGTCCATCCAGACAATGGAATATTATTCAGCACTAAAGAGAGATGAGCTATCAAGCCATGAAAGACGTGGAGGAACCTTAAATGCATATGACTAAGTAAAAGAAGCCAATCTGAAAAGGCTACTTACTTGTGTGATTCCAACTATGTGACAGTCTGGAAAAGGCAAAACTATGGAGACAGTAGAAAGAAGTGGTTGCCAGAGGGGAGGTGGGGATAGATGAATAGGAAGAGCACAGAGGATTTTTAGGGCAATGAAAATACTCTGTACGATGGATATATATCATTATACATTTGTTCAAACCCATAGAATGTACAACACCAAAAGTGAACCCTAAGGTAAAATATGGATTTGGGGTGATTATGATGTGATTATGATGTGTAAATGGAGATTCACCCTTGGTAAAGGATGTTGACGATGGAGGAGGCTATGCATGTGTGGGGGCAGGGAATATAAGGGAAATCTCTGTACCTCCCTCTCAGTTTTGTTGTAAACCTAAAACTGCTGTCAAAAAAGTCTTTTAAAAAAATGTATTTTGTTTGGAGGATGTAAATATACATTTTTCCTGTATAAATATCAAGACTTTACCTTAGAACCCTGGTAGGAAGGAGCAGCCCTGGGAGAAGATCTCCCTAGGAAGCCTCTAGCCTGGGCTTTGCTGCTGTTTGCAGTGAAGGGGAAGGCACTGGTTCCCCAAGGCTTGGGCCGAGCCCCCAGCAGTTCTCTTCCCCTCCAACCCCATCCTGATCCCCCAGCCGTTCTCCTCCCCTCCGACCCCATCCTGATCCCCTAGCCGTTCTCCTCCCCTCCAACCCCATCCTGATCCCGCATCCTGATCTAAGGCCTTCATCTGCCAGGGCTTCTGCACCCTCTCTCTTGATGTTATTAGTGCTTTTTCTGTGTACTTCCCTCTCTCCCTTGTGGTTTCTCCTCTGAAACCCAAAGTTCTGTTTTCTTTGGGACGTAAGAAAACAATTTCTTCCTTGATTTTTCTGAGCTGGTTCTTCGAAATTAAGAATTGACATAATTAGTACTGAAAAATATTCTAAAAAGAAACTTTAAAGAAACCAGTGTTATTTATAAAAAACAGTGTAGGCCAATTACTGAGATTACTTGGGTAACCCTCCTAAAAGAGGACTAAGAGATAGTTTCAGCAGTAGACCTCACTCAGGCTGTGGATGCAGTAACACAGGAAGGAGGCTGAGATAAGCAGTTTGGCTCTTAGTGGCAGACGTTTCAAATAGCATTCAGTCTGGAAACCCACTTTCTGCCAAAACCTACATGTTTAGCCTCCACGTCAGGTAAAGATTTCTTCGTTGCTCTAGAATGAAACCAGGGGCATTGTGAATGCTTCTGCATCCCCTCCCACTAATGCCGTTGGTATAGTTAGGAGCACAGTGTGCCAGCACCATGCAGAAGGCTGCTTAGCTGGTGCTCCTGGAATCTTCACAGTTACTGTTCTCCAGGTGAGGCTTAGCAAAGTGAAGAGCTTTTCTAAAGTCACACAGTTTTTCAGGGGAGAGGGGTCAGGTTTCAAACACCTCTCTGTATGACCTCAGGAATAGTGGTTGTGGGAACTGTTTGGCTGATTCTAGACAATTCCTTCTATTGTGTGGGTTGTGCTTTGCAGTATAATTCCCTTCAGATATTGCTGAGGTTCATTAGCTGACCCTGTAAAACCTAGGCTAGCATTTGCTGTCACTGTGCTAGGAGTGGTCAGGTAGGCGGGCAAGCAGCTGTAGGACCTTCTGAACAAGGCTTACTGCTGTGTGAGGGTGCAGTGTGTGACACAAACATGATTGATGAATGTAAATATGTCTGATAGACTCATCCCAGAGAGAGGCAGGAGGCTACTTTGTTCATTTATAGTTAGGAATATTCCTTTTCAGTATCCAGATCATACATGCCTGCTGGATTCAGTTTTTCTCGAGCAGGGAGCTGAATAAATAGCACTGAGTTAACCTCTGGGTCCCCTCCCCGAGTCAGCCTGTAGACCTTCCTTCTGACAGGTCGATGCACAGTGATCAGTTTCCTCTCTCTTTTTTTAAGTTTAATTTTATTTATTTTGGTGAGGAAGATTCGTCTTGAGCTGACATCTGTTGCCAGTCCTCCTCCCCATTTTTTTTTTTTTTTGTTTGCTTCAGGAAGATTAGCCCTGAGGGCTAACATCTGTGCCATCTCCCTCTGTTTTGTACATGGGATGCCTCCACAGCATGGCTCACAAACCCGCGAACCTGGGCTGCCAAAACAGAGCGTATGAAACTTGAACCACTCGGCCACAGGCCGGCCCCGTCCTCTTTCTTGAAGGGGTGGAGGGGAGGTAGATTCTGGTCTGGCCTCCATGATGTCATACCTCAGATTTCCACAGTTGGGTTTGAGGATTCTTAAATTTCAGTGCTACATTCAAAGAGAAGCTCATGAGTTGGGTCATCCTACAATTGGCTCTTCTCATTTTTTATGGGTCGGTTCTTTCTAGTTTCACCTTCAGAGGCAATTTTCTTTCAGGGTTTCAGGAAAACCTTTGTTTGTCCGCTGTACCAAATACATTAATGTGTTATAAGAACTGGGTCCTATTTTATACAGTTTTTCAAGGTATCATGAGGTTAATGGTTCTTATTAGAGATTACCTTAATCCTCTGAAAGAAATAGCTCTTTGGAAAAATACAGTTTTAAAAATGCCTTAAAGAGCGTGTGTGTGTGTGTGTGTGTGTGTGTGTAAAATTAGTTTCACAGCACAAACTTCTTGGAAAATCTTTTCTGTAGATACTTAGAATTTATTGGGCATTTACTCACTCTCAGGCATTCTTTTAAGTCCTTTAAATAGCTCATTTAATGCAGGCACCCATTTTTTGCCCGACACTATGGGTTTGGGAAAAAAGACCTGAAATGACTTCACCCTAGCCTGTGACTCAATTTTGGCGTGCAGGGGTAACATATAAAAGGCTCCTTGTAAATATTTGCTGCTTAAATTTAATGAGGGGAAAATTAGGAACAGGTGAGGGGAGAAAAAAGTGACTAGGACAGTGAGGATGGATGTATGGAGTGTTTTCCCTATTTTGGGAGAAGGACCAGGGAAAGCAGCTAGGAGCTTTGCCTCAGGGTTGATCTTGGTGCCATCTTGTGGGTGGATATGGAAAGGACCAAGCAGACCCACACCATCTTCTACTCGGATGCCTTGCAAAACTCCAGATGTCCATGCGACAGTGATACAAAACTGTAAGTCAAATATCATAACTCTGGGCTAGGAATCAGTGGATTGGATTGTGTCCTGTCCATCAGCAAGTCCTGATCACTCTGCCTCCAAAACACTCCAGATCCATCCACTTATCTCCATGGTAACTGCTGGGCCAAGCTGCCATCCTCTCTCTCTCGGACTACTACAGAAGCTTCCTTACTGGTCTCCTTGTCTCTGCTCTCACCTTGCCACTGTCCGTTCTCTACAGGTAGCCAAAGGGATCTTTTTTAAAAGTAAGTCAGATCATATCACTTCCTTATAAAATTCTCTAGTGGCTTTTCATGAAGTTTAGAATAAAACCCAAGTTTCTTTGAGAAACTTGGCTTAGAAAGCTCTGCATCTGACAGCTCCTGCCTAGCTCTGACCTCATCTCCTGCCTGTCTTCCCCTTTCCTCAGTGCTCCCTTTGTTTTCACCATAGGTCCTGTGCACCAGTGTTCCCTCTGCTTGCTTCTCCTTCCTTTATTCCTTGTGTGGCTGGCTCCTTCTTGTCATTCAGATCTCGCCTTCCACATTGCCGCCTCAGAGAGGCTTTCCTTGACCCTAATTCAAAATAACAACCCAGTTTATTTCTCCATCACATCTCGCAGTTGTTAAGTAGAGATATCTGTCTTGTTTCTGTTGAATGCCCAGTGCCTGGGAAACCATTTCACACATAGTGGGTGCTGCAAAGATTTGTTGAATGGATGAATGCTGCTTTCCAGGTTCTTAGTCTTATTTCAGCTACATACAGGGTAGAGTCAGGTGATTTTAGGTCTTTCCCAATGGAGCATGAAAAGACCACGGGAATTAAGCTCCTGTCAACTGAGTCCTGTTTCCACCATTGCCACTTACTAGCTGTTTAACTGTAGTGCTCTGAGCTTCAGTTTCTTCCTTAGTAAAATGGAGTTAATGAGCTTACCTTATTCATAGGGTAAGGACTAAATTGGATTTAAATATGATTGGGGGCAAAGTATTTAGCACATGGTGGGCATCTTCTTTCTCTAGTGAAACATAACACGCTATGTTGTCATTATTTACATTTTTCGCTCCAAGTATTCAAGGACAAGGTTGGGCACTTGTTCTTTGCACTGCCAGTACCTAGCTGTGCACTGCCAGTACCCCTCACTTGGCTTATAACATAGTAGTATGTGGTCCACAAATGTCTAAATTAATTCTGACTCTTCCCACTTAAGAACCAGTGTCTCCTGACTCTTGTCTGGGCCGTGTGCCTTTGACCAAGTTACCTCTCTTTGCCCAGAGAGAGAGAGAGACAAGATGGCCACTGGCTGTACAGGGAAAGCCTGAATGGACAGCAGTGGCCCAGGACAAAATCTGATTTACATCTTTACTGTAGTTCCTAGGTTTGTATACAATTAATGTGAATTGATCCCAGCATAACTTTCTGTTTCTAATAAAGGAGCTGTGGGAAAAAGAGATCGATCACATGATTCTTTTGTGGTCCCTAGTGCTTGGGCTTTTCATGAGATACCTTCCTTTGTTTATGTTCCTTAATGAAGTAAAGTATGTATGAAGGTGCTCTGAAAACTGGAAGTGCTGTATTACACACACATGTATCTGTAAGCTGGTATGAATGTGATTTCTGGATAAATGATTGATTCTAAAAGATTAGCTGTTGAGTAAATATTCATTCAAAAATATTCTTTGGATGCCTGCCATGTGCCAGGCACTGATTTGGGTATTGGAAATATAGCAATGAATAGAGCAGATAAGTCCCTTTCTTCATAGAACTTGCGTTCTAGTCGGAGAGAAGACAATAAAGAGATAATGAAGTATGTAGTGTGGCAGATGGTGACTAGGAGCTACAGAGAAAAAAATAAAGTAGGCAAAGGTTAGGAAGGAAGGGTCAGGGGGAGTAGAAATTTTAGACAGGTTGGAATTAGATATGTCTTTCCTCTCCTACCTGTGATCAAGATTCATAACACAGTGACTTTGCCTTCTAGTGTCCCATCTAAATGATGTTGTCAGGCAAACAAAGGAAATCTGATATGTAGTTCATCAAAACTTCTAATAGTAATTTATTTCATGTTTCTCTCAGCTATATTTATAAAAAAATTACTTTAAAATACTAAAATACAAATAGACATCATACTTATCTGATATCCTAATTTTGCAATCTTTATTTAAACTATAGATCTTTTTTTTTCAGAGTATTGTTTTCTCTTTCTTTCTTTTTTAATTGAGGTCACATTGGTTTGTAACATTATATAAATTTTAGGTGTACATCATTATATTTTGACTTCTGTATAGACTGCATTGTGTCACCACCAAAAATCTAGTTGCCATCCATCACTACACATGTGCTCCTTCACCCCTTTTGTCCTCCCCCCACCCTCTTCCCCTCTGGTTCTCCATATCTATATGTTTATCTTCCACAGATGAGCGAAGTCATACGATAATTTCCTTTCTGCATCTGACTTATTTCACTTAACATAATACTCTCAGGGACCATCTGTGTTGTTTCAAATGGCAAGGTTTGGTCTTTTTACGGCTGAGTAGTATTCCGTTGTACATATATACCACATCTTTGTCCTTTCATCTGTTGATGGGCACATGGGTTGCTTCCAAGTCTTGGCTATTGTGAATAATGCTGCAGTGAACATAGGGGTGCATATATCTTTTCTAATTGATGTTTGCATGTTCTTTGGATAAATACCTAGAAGTGGAATAGCTGGATCATATGGTAGTTCTATTTTTAATTTTTTGAGAAATCTTCATACTGTTTTCCATAGTGGTGCACCAGTTTGCATTCCTGCTAGCAGTGTATGGTGGTTCACTTTTCTCCACATCTTCTCCAACACTTATTTCTTATCTTTTTAATAATAGCCGTTCTAACAAGTATGAGGTGATAACCTCATTGTAGCTTTGATTTGAATTTCCCTAATAATTAGTGACGTAAGCATCTTTTCATGTGCCTGTTGGCCATCTGTATATCTTCTTTGGAAAAATGTCTCTTCATATCCTTTGCCCATTTTTTGATTGGCTTGTTCATTTTTGTTGTTGTTGAGTTGTATGAGTTCTTTATATATTTTGGAAATTAACCCCTTATCAGATATATTATTTGCAAATATTTTCTCCCAGTTGGTGGGTTGTCTTTTTATTTTGTTGATGGTTTCCTTTGCAATGCAAAAGCTTTTTCATTTGATGTAGTCCCATTTGTTTATTTTTTCTTTTGTTTCCCTTGCCCCAGGAGACATGGCATTCAGAAAGAAACTGCAAAGACCGATGTCAAAGTTACTGCCTAAGTTTTCTTCCAGGAGTTTTATGGTTTCAGGTCTTACATTCAAATTTTTAATCCATTTTGAGTTAATTTTTGTGTATAAGATAATGTTTACTTTCATTCTTTTGTATGTGGCTGTCCAGTTTTCCCAGTACCATATATTGAAGAGATTTTTCCTTACTCCTTTGTGTATTCTTGGCTCCTTTGTCAAAAATTAGCTGTCTATAGATGGCTGGGTTTATTTCTGGGCTCTCAATCCTGTTCCATTGATCTGTCTTTTTTTGTGTCAGTACTATGTTATTGAGAGTTTTTGTCATAAATGGATAGTGAATCTTGTTAAATGCTTTCTCTGCATCTATTGAGATGATCATGTGATTTGTATTCTTCATTTCTTTAATGTGGTGTATCACACTGATTGATTTGCAGATTTTGAACCATCCCTGCATCCCTGGAATAAATCCCACTTGATCGTGGTGTATGATCCTTTTAATGTATGTTGTGTTGGATTTGCAAATATTTTTTTGAGGATTTTTGCATCTATGTTTATCAATGATATTGGCCTGTAGTTTTACTTTTTTGTGTTATCCTTGTCTGGTTTTGGTATGAGGGTAATGTTGACCTCATAAAATGAGTTAGAAAGCATCCTATCCTCTTCCAATTTTTGGAAGAGTTTGAGAAGAATAGACATTAAATTTTTTTTAATGTTTGGTAGAAGCCACCAGGTCCTCGACCTTTGTTTTCGGGAGATTTTTGATTACTGTTTCAATCTCTTTACTAGTGATTAGTCTATTCAGATTTTCTGTTTCTTCTTAATTCAGTTTTGGGAGGTTATAGGTTTCTAAGAATTTATCCACTTCTTCTAGATTATCTAATTTGTTGGCATATAGCTTTTCATATATTGTCTTATAATACTTTGTATTTCTGTGATGTCCGTTGTAATTTCTCCTGTTTCATTTCCGATTTTATTTATTTGAGCCTTCTCTCTCTTTTTTTTCTTAATGAGTCTAGCCTGAGGGTTTGTCAAATTTTTTTATCTTTTCAAAGAACTAACTTTTAGTTTTATTGATCTTTTCTTTTGTCGTTTTAGTCTCTGTCATTCATTTCTGCTCTGATTTTTATTATTTCCTTCCTTTTATTGACTTTGAGCTTTGTTCTTTTTTTTCTAGTTATTTTAGGTGTAGTGTTACATTGTTTATTTGAGGTTTTTCTTGTTTCTTGAGGTAGGCCTGTAAATTTGCTTGTTAGTACTGCTTTTTCTGCTTCCCACAGGTTTTAGTATGTTGTGTTTTCATTTTTCTCCAGGTATTTTTGATTTCTAGTTTGATTTCTTTATTGATCTGGTAGTTGTTCAGTAACATGTTGTTTAGTCTCCACATATTTGTGACTTTTCCAACTTTCTTCTTGTAGGTGATTTCTAGTTTCATGCCATTGTGGTCGTAAAAGATGCTTGGTATGATTTCAGTCTTCTTAAATTAATTGAAACTTGTTTTGTTTCCCAACTTATGGTCTGTCTTTGAGAATGTCCCATGTGTACCTGAGAAGATGTGTATTCCACTGCTTTTGGATAGAACATTCTATGTATGTCTGTAAAGTTTATCTGGTGCAGTATTTCATTCAAGGCCAGTGTTTCTTTGTTGACTCTCTGTCTGGATGATCTATCCATTGATGTAAGTGGGGTAATTAAAGTCACCTACTATTATTGTGATTCTGTCAGTTTCTCCCTTACTCTCAATACTTCAGTACTCCTACCTTAGGTACATGTATATTAGTAAATGTTACATCTTGGTGGATTTCTCCCTTTGTCATTATAGAATATCCATCTTTGTCTCTTGTTATCTTTTTTTGGCTTGAAGTCTGTTTTGTTGGATATAAGTATGGCTACACCTGCTTCCTCTTGGTTGCCATTTGCTTGGAGCATCATCTTCCATCCCTTCACTCTGAGCCTGTGTTTGTCTTTACAGCTGAGATGGGTCTCCTGGAGGCAGCATATTGTTGGATCTTGTCTTTTTAATCCATCCAGCCACTCTGTCTTTTGATTGGTGAATTTAATTCATTTACATTTAGCATGATTATTGATACATGAGGGTTTGCTACTGCCATTTTATCTTTTGTTTTCTGATTGCTCTATATCTCCATTGTTTCTTTTTCCTTGTGTTTCTGTCTGCCATTTCAGTTTGGTGGTTTTCTGTGATGTGTTTCTCAGTTTCCTCTTTTTTTATGTTTTGTGGCTCTGCTCTGAATTTTTGTTTTGTGGTTACCATGAGGTTTGTATAAAAGGTCTCATGGATGAGATAGTCCTTTTTCTGCTGATAGCATCTGATCTCTATTTGCCTATGCAAGTTCCATCCTTTTCCTCTTCCCATTCTATGTTTTTGTTGTCACAAATTATCCCTTTTTGTATGTGAATTTGTTACCAAATTGAACTGGTTATGATTATTTTTAGTGCTTTCTTTCTCTTTGGCCTTTATGTTATATTGAAGTGTTTACTAACCTATTCTGATACAGAGTTGCAATTTTCTGATTCTAGCTGTCTATTTATCACCTTGCTTAAACAATAAATCTTAATAAATACATAAATATATAAAAATCCAAAAGCTTAAGCTCAGCAGCTTGTGTAATTACTGGTATTAGCTTGTGAACATACTTTTGTTTCTATATTACCTAAAAATATCAGTTGCTTTTGGAGCTGAAAGATTAAATCAGAGCTATGTTATTAAAATTGGTTTGAAAATGACTGCTACCTTCTAAATATTGATGTGAAAATAGGTTATTCTTAGTAGGGCTGTGGCCTTGAAGCATTAGGGCGGTTTGATTCTGATTTCAATACACAAAGAAAGGACAAATATGAGAATTCCTGTAGTTCTGATCCCCTTATCCAGAGCAGTTGGGAAGTTGTTTACTCTCTGAGGGCCCACTGCTGGCGCCTGCTCAGTGAGTAATGTCATCAGATTTCCTGGTGGTGGTTATTTAGGGGGGCAGTGGTAAGTAGTTGTCCAGCTCCACTGGGATACGGCTCAACAGAGGTCCTGAGAGCCGGATATACCCAGTAGACAGGATGTAAGGTTAAAATGCAATCCACTTAAGTAAATAAGGTAATAGAATTGCTGGAACATTAATGTTTTAAAATGATATTGCTAAAATTATACTGAGGCAAAATTCATAATCTTTAAAAGATTAATCTATAGTTTCTTTTACCTCTTTAAAATTAATGCAGTGGTCAGTTATTTTTATAAGTTGAGATCATAAAGTTATACTGTCCTTTGTCTGTAAAAGTTATTTCCCCCACTGTTGGTGTAGACCGTGTGTTCAGAGTTGTTTTCACAGGAGGGAGTGAGGCTTTTTCCCTGAGTTATCCATACTTTTATCTTGTCCCTCAGTTTGTGACCAACCCTGTGTATACATATATATGTGTTTTCTTAAATCATGCTAGTCATTAACTAGTTACTAATTTTAAGTTATTAATTATTGTCTTTAACTTTGTTTTTCTCATCCTGGATTCCTGAAGTTTGTACTGTTGTCTTTCTCAAACTTAGCAATTTGAAAGCTTAGTATATTTACTTAATTCTTGTTTCATAACAAAAAGATTTAAGACTTTGAATTTTGCCTCTGCGTAAAATTTAGCAGTGTCCTGTAAGTTTTATTACATGATATTCTCACTTTTATTATTTTACAAGTAATCTGTAAGCATAGTTTGTATTTCCCTCTCTGATACAGCAGTTGCCTGAATTATTATTTTAAAATTTTCCAGGGAGGGTGTATTTGTTGCTGTTTTTGTTTATATTTTTAATTTCTAGTTTGATTGCATTATGGTTGAAAAATGTACAAGTTTTACTTTTAGGAATATGTTTTGAGAGGTTTTCTTTGTGACCTAGTATATCAAATGATTTTAAACTATTTATAAATATTTTCTTTCTCCCCTTTCAAATGTTATTTTTTATCTACCTGATCCTTCATAGCAAATCTCATGAGTATCCTCTGTCAGAGGCCGTATGCCCCATTTGTGTAGAGGACCCACATGCTCTCTAACCACTTTATCTTGGGCAGTAGTAACATCCCTCCTGTTGTGGTTTTTCTGCTTTCTCTTTTGAAACCCAGTGCCAGGGTTCATCACTTGGGGCTGAATTTCAGCCCCACGTTCTCCCTTCCTTGCGCTCCTTTTGCACAGTGCACAGACTGCCCAAACCTTCAAGTCGTCCTGGGTTTGCAGCACAAGTTATAGAGCTAAATAGTCCTGGGCTGAAATCCCAGCTGCCACTTGCTGGTTGTATGACCTTAAACAAGGTACTTGGAACCTCAGTTTTCTCAGTGTAAATTCTCACCATGTTGCTGTGAAGACTGAGCGAGATGACACATGTTCAGCCCTTAGCACAGTGTGCCATATATGCTAAGCCCTCCACTAGCGCTATGATTATTATTACTTGTTGGGGTTTGCTTATGACATTGTATTTATCTTTGTGTATTTTAGTGTTAAATTCTCAATAGATAAGCATTTATTGATAAGCACTAGCTCCTCTGTAAAATGAACAGCATCAACTGTTTCTCAATGAGATTTCCTTGGCTTTGACATCCCATGCTTCTTACTGCTGGATTTCATTATTTGTGTGCCGTTTTAGATGTAAGATTTCACAGTTCATCAGGGGAAAGATGGAGGCAGGCATGGAAGAAACCGATGTTCATTCAATGTCTAATCTTTGGGGGCTCTATATGTTATAATCTCATTTGATCTTTGTAACAAATGAGAAATTGAGGCTGAGGGAGGTCGAACGATTCACTTCAAGTCACGCACAGTTAGGGAAAGAAAAGCTGGGGTCAGACTCATTTTAATTCTTCCTGCCTGCTCTCTGCCTGTCCTGGGGTTTATAAGGAGATCTGGGATTCCTCTGTCTGATAACTGTTTATATTATGTAATTTTTCTCTGGAGTAGAAATTTCACTTTTGTCTCGGGCACTGTTTAGAGAGAGAAGATTTTAAGCAAGCATATTTCCTCCCTGCCCCCATTTTTAAGCAAATCTTTTTCTTACAGGTAGCAGTAGCTGATGTGCAATTTGGCCCCATGAGATTTCATCCACATCAACTCCAGGTAATACTAGACCATGCTGTAATTTTCACATGTTGATTTTCTTGAAAAAGGGGGAGGGAGAGGGCCTAAAGTTATACATTAAAAATAGCCTTCTATTTTAGATAATAGTATTAGATCAATGTTAAATTTCCTGAACTTGATAACAGTATTATAGTTATATAAGAAAATGTACTTTTCTTAGAAATACACGTTGAGATATTTAGAGATGAAGAAATGTCTGTAACCTACTTTGAAAAGAATGTGTGTTAGTGTGTGTGTGTGGAGACAGAAAAAGCAGAGGTGGCAAAATGTTAACAGTTGATGAAACTAGAAGACGGGTGGATATACTAGTGTTCAGTGTCACTCACAAGTTTTTTGTACGTTTGATATTTCCAATATGAAAGAATAAAAGCATAGTCTTTTCTCTGTTGCTGAATCAGCTCTATCAGAGAGAAGATATCTATAAATTGTCTAATCCAAAATATTAGACAAAATAACCAATTGAAATTTAACTCCCAAGTTGTTTGATGCTTCCTGCACACAAACCCACATTAACTTACATTTTAAAAAAATACAAAAAGGACTGACAGAAGTGTGTTGTCTGTTTGTTCTTTGCGTTTGTGGTGTTTGTGCACTTGGGTAAAAGCAGAGGAACTAAGCGTTGGGGAACAGGGTTTCTTCAGCTTTGTAGTCTCTTTATCCCAGGCTGCCACTCCTGCGTTACCACTGTTGCCTCCATTAGTCACTGTGGGTCTGAGGGGATGGAGCAGGGCGCTTCTGAACCAGATTTGGTTGGGGCCCCTGGCCACACAGGGGAGAGGCGGCTGATCCAGGCCTCAGCTGATCCAGGCCAGGCATCGAGACAGCCAGCCAGCAGCCTGGGCAGAGGCACAGACGTTGCCTCTTGCACCCACCTGGTGCTATTCCATGTCACTTAACTGGCAGGTTTTGAAGTGTAACACTTTGGCCTACTTTAAATCTCCTCTCTTAGAATCAAAGTAATTTTTTTTATCTTGGAGGAATTACCTAAAATCTGAATCAAAACATTTAAATACATTATTTAAAGTATTAACTATTCTAGGAGTTTGACTGAAATATTAGCATTTGCCATCTAAGGACTTATGTAGTTAACTTAACTGTTAACTAAAATAAATATTTGTGTCATTTAATTGATTTATTTTCAAGATAAAATGCTTAATCAAGCCTTTGTTGAATCATGTCATTGGGCTTATGAACAAAAGAAATAGTCTGTGATCCCTGCACTTGGACTTCCAGACTAAGAGCAGGTAGAATACGCTGATTTTAGGGAGCTGAGTCCCTGAGTTATGTGTAGGGGAGGATTTATGTCGACAGATTGTTATGTTCACATCTGTATACTTGCCTGGAAAATGCGTGGGAGTTTTCTGTGCCTTTGTTAAAAAATGACAATGCTAACAACATCTTTTGTTTTTTAAAGAAAATGTTTATACTTTTTTGATTCAGGTACTTTTAGTGTTTACCAAAGAAGATAACCAGTGTAATGGATTCTGTAGAGCGTGTGAAAAAGCAGGGTTTAACTGTACAGTTACCAAGGAGGCTCAGGCTGTCCTTGCCTGTTTCCTGGACAAACAGCATGACATCATCATCATAGACCACAGAAATCCCCGACAGCTGGATGCAGAGGCGCTGTGCAGGTAAGCCTGAGACCCAGGCTTCAATTGTCCCGCTGGTATTTGTGACAGTAAATGCAGCCCAGAAATACCTTAAGTCAAATTCAGTGTCTTGAAAGTTGCATTCCATGCATGTGAAATAAGCAAGACATTAGAACATCATTATTTCTAGGACTTATCTTTATTTCTTTTGCTTTATTTTGCTTTGCTTAAAATGGTAAGAAAATATGAATGAGAACTATTAAGGGTTAAGATGAAACCCAATACATAATTACCCACAACTATCACCTGTATATTACAACAAGAGTTATTATTATAATTCTCCAGATTTTTTAAAGTTATAAAAAATTTTAAAATTGTTTTCTATTATTAGGTGAATGTGCCTCTATCAATATCATGAGAGAATGCTGGGTAGCAGACTTAAATCTAAGAAAAGTGCTTTCTAAAGAAAATTACTTGCTGCTGATGGAAACAAGGCAAAGTGAAATATCCATTTTATTTAATAGGAAACTTTATTTTGGGGAAGACACCGTAATTTTAGTAAAATATAAAATTTTATAATGTATTTATTTTAAGGACATTTAAAATCACTTTTTGGAGAGAGAAAAGATTTAAAGCAAATATAGCAGGGCTTAAAAACTGAGATGACAAGAAAATGTCATCCTGTCAAAAGGTCGTTTGCAGGTATGTGGTGATTTCCATGCACTTGTTTCCTTGGTGGTGAGAGCTCCCCTCTCGGGCTGTCAGACTCCGACTCTCAGGCAGTCAGGCTCGGTGGGTTTCCCCTGGGTGTGGTCCGCCCCCAGTGGAGCTTCCCTCTGGCCTTCATCTGGCGCCTGCTCTGCTGCCTGTGCTCCCCTCCTGTTTCTGTCTGGTTGACTTCAGTAAGCCATTGTCACTGTAGCCCAGATTTGTTGACGTGTTATCTGGCCAGCCACCTGGCCACATCCATGAGGGATTGCAGCCCAAGTAATGTGGAGAGAGCTCTGGCCCAGGCAGAGGGAGGCCTGGGTCCTCCACTTGGCTCTTTCCCTGAGCGGCTGCTTGCCTTTGAGTAACTGTCGACCTTCTCTAAGGACGTGTTTTCTCAGCTGTAAATTTGGAACACTTGGTTTCCAAGATCCTTTCTCACTCTGACATTTGATGGCTGTCACTCAGAGGACGGGAAGAAAATACCTAAGTTACATGGTGCTTGGTAATCTTGGGAGATTGCTGCAAGGCAGAAGTATCTAAGGAGGGCCATTGAGCACAAGCAGAGAGGATGAGGAGGGGAGGAACACTTGGCCTCTTTCCCAGTCTTGTCCAGGCCCATGCCTAGCCAGAGGTGCGTGCTGGACGGTGGAAATTCGTACTCATAAAGATGACTCTTCTAGGGTCCTATGTTATAAAAGCAAGGTTAAGTTGTAGTTATGCTCGACTTTTTTTTCTTGTGGTAAAATATACATACCGTACAATTATGCTCCACATTTTAAGGAAGGAAAATGTACTATTGTCACACGTTTTGGGAATATTCTAAACAAACAGGGGTAATATATTCAGCAAATTCATTTTTACTGATATGTAAATAGAAATTTATATAATGTTAGAGAACGTGAACTGGGTCGTTTAAAATGTGGTTTTAGGGAAGCACGGACTGTCATGTGTACATGTCCTCTACAAGTCCCCACCACCTTCCATCCAGCCTCTGCCGGGGGGTTAGGGTTTCCCAAGGGAAAGCTCTGAGTTTCAGAAGTTCGTCTTCATATTGAGCCCAACTTTGTCCAGATTTAGCCCACAGCGTCACTAGAACAGGTCTAATCCCCTTGCCCAGATCTCCAGCATTCCAGGGTATGAACTGTCGTTTCTGGATGGAGCACACCCTCACCACTGTCAGCGGCTCCTCACAGGCTAGTTTCATATTCCAGCCCCATTAAGGGTGCTTCCTCTGAGTGCCCTCTTCCAGTCGATGGCTCTTGCGAACATGGCTCCAGCACTGGTAGGCTCACACCCAGTGAAGAGTGAGCAGAACAGTCACCTCCCCTGTGCTAGCAGAGAGCAGACTTCTACAGATGCAGCCCCCAGTCACATTCCTTTCCCGATGGCTGTGTCACAGCTCTGGCCAAGAATCTCAAGTCTTCCTCACTAGCTCTGTTTTTGTTGGCTGAGGATTTTGGCAGTGTGGTGATCCTTGTGCTGTTTGTAGTGAGTTTTCTAGAGGCAAGAGTGGGCCCTGATTTATTTTTGTAAGTCGGTTTCATCTTGATTCTGGCCTTTACCTGATTTATCTCCCTTAAGATCATCCTTTTAAGGATGCTTGCCCACTACGACTGTTCCTTCAAGGACTCTTCCCAGGCTCTCACCCCTGACCCTGCTTGCCCTCTCTCTCTGCAGCTACACAGCTCTTAGACCTTAGCCCTGGCAGAGCTCTGTCCTTCCCTTCGTCCTCCTTTTGGGATACCTAATCAACACCACCTGTGAAGGGTTTTCCTCAGTTGCTGACTTGTCTAAAAGACTAGCATTCACTTGTAACTCTCTGCTGGGGACATTTGGAACTCCTTACGCTCCTTATCAGATGCCTTACTGAAGGCCAAATATTCTGTGTCTGTGAAGTTTCTCAATCCACCAGTTAAGGAACCCTACTTTGCAAGTCTTCTCAGTTTTGGGACATATTTGGTGCTAGAGGTACTACATAGGTGAATAAGATGTGGTTCTTGTCTCTGAGGAGCTGATGCTCTAGCTGGCAGGGCACGCAAGTGATTTCAGTACAGTAGGCACATAAATGCCCACAGAGGTGTGCACAGAGGGCTGTGGGTGCCTGTGTCAAGGAGGATATTTGGATTGAGTCCTGAAGGTTGAGGAGGAGTTCTGAAAGGAAGGAAGGGGGAGAAAACGTTCCAGGTAGAAGGAGCTAGCAGGGTGTGCAGGGCTCCTCTGCACGGTGTTTCACGGCTGCTGGGTCAGGCAGGTGTGGGACGTGGCTCAGAGAGGCTGGAGCGGCAGGCACAGGCCCGATCACGAGGGCCTGTGTGCTGAGCCGCAGCCTTTAGACTTTACCCTGCAGGCAGGTGAGACACTGACATATTCTGTGTAGGAGAGCGTAGAACAGAATGGAAGGTCACTCGGGCCGCCCGCTGGGGAACAGAGTAGAAGACAGAAGGAGCTGAGGCAAGCCTACCAGTTGCAAGGCTGTTCTAGGCCATCTTGTGTGGTGCCTGATATCAGTCCCTTCTCCCATCTTCCTCTCAAAAAATCCATGAAGGTAACAAAAGAGACAAAAACTGACCACAGCAATTGAAAAACCAAGGATGAGATGATAGATATGTCAGAGGCTGGGAGAACAGAAAAGGGCAGGTGTCCCAGTATACCTCTTGTACTGGGGGGCTAGTAAAGCAGCCTGTTCCTGGAATGTCCTCTGCACACTTCAGTCTCTGATGCTGAATTCCCATCAGCCCTACAGGAAGTGGGGTTTTGCTTCACGCCCCCTGTGTCCTGCTGAGCCTGAGGTGCTGGTGCTGCACTGACTTGAGAAACAGATGATTCAGCCCCAGCTAAGCACCAGCACTTCTGTGAGCGGCCCAGAGGCCTGCCTCCACCCCCAGCTGTCCCTGCTCTCCTTCATGCTTTACTTTCTGCATCCGCTAGGAAACTCAAGGCAGGGAGCAGAGGGAGATGGACAGAGACATGGTTTTTGCTACGTGTTGTAAGAAGAGACAGGCGTAAGGAGCCTGGGAACAATCCTTCACCTATTGCAATTTCAAAACAGCAAACTGCATCAATTCTGAGGTTTAGTTTGAGAAGGGGAGAGAGTGGGCCAGGAGTCCACTCTGTGCAGCAGGCCCATGCATGCCTGCTGGCAGCGCTCTCTCAGCATGAACTGCACTTGTTGACCTGATTTGCCAGCCAAGACCTAAGAGGAGGATGGCTGCTAATGCCAAGGGTCTAGCCAAGGGGAACCAGGGAGACTCCTCTGACCCTGTCTGCTGCAGACTCTCAGCCTGGGTTGATGTCACTCCCATTCAAGGATGAATGAACAGGATAAAGAAGGTGGCCTGTAAAAAGCTGCCAGATATGGAAGGGGAAAGAGTAGCCTTAAAGACTAAGAGAATTATTTTCTACAAGAAACTGAAGAACCTTTTAAGAGGCATATGCTTAGTGTACTCAGAAGAAATATTCCTTTGTGTAACAGGAGCAGGGCTCTGTAATGAAAGGGAAGATTTGATAAAGGGAGATGGAGGAAATAAAGCTCTGTGTGGAAACCCAAAATGCATTAACAGAATTTAAATCTGTGTTGAATGCAGAAGCAAGATTGAACTCAGAGTGTCGATGCTTTCATACAGTCTCTGGATTCACCTTGGTCTGCAGATCCTTTTTACCGCTGTAAATTCCATTCTTTAAATCTGAAACTCATTCCATATGGCAGAGGGAAAAGTGGCAAAGTATAAGTAATGGAGTTGTGCTTTTGTAAAATTTAACTCTTTGAAGGGCTTTGTTATGTTATTCTTATAGTAAGCTTCCATCATGTGGCTTTTTTTCCAGTTTTGTGTCAAGACTATCATCAGAATTATTTGTAGTTGCCTAGTATGTCCTAAGACTGGTAGTTGTCCCCAGTACTCATTTCCTAATAATGGAATTTCTAGTGTTTACCTGGGCATATGGCCACCTAGAAAATAAGTTGCTTTCCCTAGTTTTTTTTTGCAGCTGGCCAATGGAAATGTCTTGTGCATCTTCTGGAAAGTAACCATGAAGGGAGAGAGCATGCCCTTCTTCCTGCTCTCTGGAATGTGCATTTTATGGCTAGAGCTCAACGTCTATCTTGGACCATGAGGAAGAAACCATGTACAGACGATAATAGAGAAACGTAAGGTGGAGGGAGCCAGGTTCCTGATGCTGCAGAGTCCATTGCAGCCTGGGACTGCCTACCTCTACACATCTTTTATGTGGGAGACAAATCTTGTGTAAGCCCCTATTTGGAGTTTTCTTATGCATAACCAGATCAAATCCTAACCATACTCCAGGTCCTGTGGTTTTGAGAGCCTCCCAGTATGTTTGCGCAGCATTTCAGAATCTCGTGCTGCAGACTCATCCCCCGTCTTTTCTCTCACTTCTTGAAATCTGTCTTCCTAATGTCTGGGTGTACACTTTGATGATGCCAAGTCATTTCTTTCTTAGTTTTCATGAATTCTAAAGTAAACAGTGTTATTTTTTCAACCCAGTTTCCTGACATTTCTATTTCCTACCCAGTTCTTCCTTCTTACAGACCAGAAAAAGTCAAGAATACACCTCTGCCTTTTTATACAGTGTTAGACCTCCTTTGCAGGGATCAGCTTATCTCCAGGTAAACATGGTCTTTCCTTCCGCTTTGTTCTTAGCCCAAGGGCCCTCATTCTTGTATCCCAAGTAGCTCATCCAAAACTACTTACTGAGTTCATCTGCGTGGTTGCCCACTTGCTATTACACCACTCACATCTCTGTTTTCCTTCTAAAAAGAGGAGAGCTGGTTTGAGATGGCTGGCTGCATGCTTAAATTTGCCTTTTCTCCCTCTAAATCTTCATGATACGATAGAAATATAAACAGAAGAACAAGTTCAATATCCTAAGAAGTTGTGGAAATACTGTTTGTGAGTCCACGTCTCTCACTCCCTGTTTAAGATTAGCGCTAGGGTGCGTATTAGCCAACAGGTTTGCAAAGTGCACTGGCCTTGTCTGTGTGAGTCTGCCCTACCAGTCACCCTTCCAAGCTTGAACAGCCTTTCCTACGATCCTTCTCCAGGAACGTGAGCTGGGCCATTCTACAGGCGGGAAGGCCAGGGTTGGACAGGGGATTGGCACCTGGTCAGAAGGCTCTTCCAGTAGAGCCATGCAGTGCCTTTTAGCTCCTTCTGGAGAGGATAGGCAGATGGATACTGGAGGAGTAGGGTGGATGCTGGGAAGAGCAGAAATGTTGAGAGAGAGAAAGGTGTGAGCCAGGTGGCCCATGAGAGAGACTGGCTGGTCTCTGGAGCTGTTTTTCTCTCCCTGAGCAATTTCCCTATCCCAGATCTAGTCTGCATCTATCCTTAGACTCTAAGCCTTTCTCAGCCTGAGTTCCATGAGAAAATTAAGCCCCAGTGCTCTAAGGCAGGGGTGGGCAAAGGGGAGCACAGTCATGCCCATTCATTTATGCATTGTCTGTGGCTGCTTTCATGCCACAATGGCAGAATTGAATCGTTGTGACAGAGTCTGTATGGCCCTCAAAGCCTAAAATATTTACTACCTGGCCCTTTACAGAAAAAGTTTGCCAAAACTGAGGCATCTGTTTTCTATGGTGAATTAGCTTCTCTCTTGTGCATCTGGAATGGTGTTATGTTATGTACCATCCTTAGGATAAATGAGAAATAGTCACTCAAATCATTTTCTCTGCTCTGTGATTCAGAGGTCGTTCTGTTTCTTGAACTAACAGAACTGAGGTAATGCAGTAAGTCTCAGCTGGTCTCTTTCTCATCCTGGACACATTCTCCAGGAGGCCAGCACACGACCGACTTGGCTGGGGCAGTCCCGGCTATGGTCGTCTCCATTCCCCTCCTTCTGAAGTTACCCTCTAATGTGATTGTCTTCCTTTCAGTCTGGGGCTGAGTTGTTCCCTCTTCCTGTTATCTGGTTCTTCTTCTTCAGAGAGTCATGCTTTCTTCCCCTGTGTAGGAGGAGTTCACAGCTGTCGCATATCACCAGTGGAGCAGTTTCTTTTCCTTCTCTTACTCCCCATGTCACATTTATCTCTGCCCTCTCTGATCCTCTTGGCTGGATTTGCATTCCTGGGAAGCTGCTTCTCCAGAAGGGTTGAACTCACTCTGGGAAGTCTCATACTCCTTGAATAACTTCAGTGAAGCAGTGCCTACTACTTTTCTAGACCAGTCCTCCATTCTTAACCTTTTCTACCAGGCGTTGATTCTCTTCTTGCTGACTGATAAGCGTATCTTGCGTTTCCTGGTTGTGCATTGTTATTGTTTTGCCTGCGTTCTGCCTGGAACTCTTCTTTGTACTGCTGAGAATGGAGTGGAGAGCTGACCCTTGGCTTCTTCATCCCTGCTGTAACGGTAGCCACAGCCTGTGGTAATTACATAAACTCCATTTCCCTTTGGTAGGAAAAGATGAATAACCCCTCATGTAAGCCCAAAGCGGGGAAATTCTCCACCTGAAACAGTTTAAGTTAACAAAGACCAGAACAAGTGGAAAGCACGTTTCAGTTGGCTGTTAGATTCGCACCCTGTAATTGTTAGGTTACCACAGTCCACTGATTAGAAGCTTGTCCCCCAAAGAGAGGAAGATCAAGTAGCCAAGAAGGTGAGTCCAGAACGTGAAGGGATCTTTTGCTCTCCCTTCTACCTCTCCCTCAACTCTAATTGTTCTACCAGGATTGTTTAAGTGTATTTATTTTTTTAAGAATTGCTTTAAATTTATTTTAAAATTTGGATTTTTTTTCTTAAAGGTCTATCAGATCATCTGAACTCTCAGAAAACACAGTTATCATTGGTGTAGTACGCAGGTGAGCTTTCAATTTTTTTCGATATTGAAATTTAGATATCATTGTAATGCTTGCTCTTAACAGAGGCCCAAATAACAGCTTGCAGGCTGTGACCTTTTTTAGTTTGGCCTTTTCTCCTTTATTCCTTCTTATTTTCTTTCACTTTGCCAGTTGACTTCATGGCAGGAGTTTCAGCTCTCATGCGAGGTTTTGTGATTTTGGATTGCCTTTAACTTTAGAAATAGGCAAACCTCCAGAGAATTCCATTCCTAAGAGTATGACTGTTTTCCAGAAGTATCTTCCTAGGGCCTTGTAACACTAAATATCTATGAAGATTTGAATTGTACATAAATGGGGGAAATCTTATATTTCATCCTTAAATTGGAGGTAAGGAAAGAATAGAAATATGTGAGGAGAAGGGCAGTATTCACATAATTGTTATTTAGCTTATATATTTATATAGATAGAAGAAATGTTTCTTGTTCTTTAAACTTTTTCCTGAGCTTTGGGTGGAGAAGGGTTTTTTGTTTGTTTGTTTGTTTGTTTTAATAAACTGGAAGTAGAAGAAAATAGGAAAGAATTTAGTTTATCAAGTAGATATGTGGTTACTCCTGTATTCTACTTTTAGTGTAATCTCCATATTTCAGGTACTAATATATACTTCCAAAAAGCTAAATATGAAACTAAAACAGAAAACTATTTTCAACTTTATACTTTTGGTTTGTATGTTAATCTAATTCATCCAAAAGTACTCATTATATGACAGTCGTAGTATTAGGTAAATTAGTGAAAAGTTAAGGGGATGAGATGTTATTGATAAAAATTGTCTCTAACCATTTACTGTGTTCTTTTGAAGGGTGGATAGAGAAGAATCATCTGTAATGCCCCTCATTGCTGCTGGCTTTACAAGAGTATGTACCCACTTCTTTGTTATGCAAGTGTAATTCAGCATGAGCAATTATTTTACCTCAGTTCAGAGCCAGCAAAAGTTTCGAATTAATTTGAAGAAAAAAAATTGTTGTCCTTTGTGCTGTGTTACAGTTTGGTTTAACTTTATAACCTGGTAATCTAATAATCTACAACACTTCACTTGCTTAGTCTCTCAAAACTATGCCTGCTAGTCATCTAAACGTAATAAAATCTTGTTTAATGGCATACTTATTAAAATTTATACCATAGGATATGTTATTATAATGTTAACATATATGCATGTGGCTTTAAGCTAGTTTGAGGATTCTGGAAATCAAGCAGCTCAGACAGGGCTCCCTTTCTCTCCACCCCCAGCTCTAACCTATTGGATTCTCCTAAGCCAAAAGGCTTCTCTTAAGGCTTCAGTCAGCTGGTTGCCAGTGAGCCTTGGGAATCATGCTGGAGAGAAGTTATATAAGGCTGACCCTTGGGCAGATTTGTACCCAAATTTATATCAATGAGGTAGTCAAGAAACCTCAGCCATGAATTTAGTTTAAAGTGGATCTAGATGGTGGTACACCTAGGTACCTGGCAGAAGCAAATACAAATTCTCTCCGGAGGAAGACACCTTCATCTTTGGCCTCGGAGAATCTCTGTAAATAACTGTTCAAGGGCAGCAGGCAGTACTCAGTCAAAGCTGACCAATCTGTAAGGAGACAAGGCATTGGAAGTGAGAAGTAGTAGAGGGAAAAAGATAGCAGAGACAGACCCTCACACTCCTCAGATATTAGAATGATCAGACATGAAATATAAAGCAGTTATGCTTATTATATGTTAAGAAATAAAAGAAAAGCTTGGAAATACTGGCAAGAAATAGGAAACTATAAAAGTGACATAGCAAATTTTAAGCAGAACATAATTGAATTTTGAGAAATGCACATAATAACTGAAAACTTTAAATCTTAGTAGGTCAGAAGAAATTCAGCATGTAGCACAGAGATATAATAAAATAAGAGAGCTTAAGAAATATGGAGGATAGAGTGTATAGGTTTAGCATACATATAACTGGAGTTCCAGAGGACAGGAGAGAGAATGGGGCAGAGGTAATATTTAAAGAGAATTTTCCAGAACTGATGAAAGACTGTAGTCCACAGATTGAAAAATTCCTATAAATCCAAAATAGAGTCAATAAAAAGAGGATACATCATAGTGAAAAAACAAACAAAACAAGGAGAGAGAAATCTTAAAATCAGCTAAAAAAAGGTTACGTTCAAAAGAATGACACACTAACAGCTAGCCCCTCAGCAGCAGAAGTGGGAAATAGGAAACTGGAATACTATTTTAAGTGTGATAAGAGAGAATAACTGCCAACCAGAACGTTATACCTTCATAAATATCTTTCGAAAATGAGGGTGAAATAAAGACTTTCAGAAATATGAAAACTGAGAGAGTTTGTAACTAGCAGATCCCCACAGGGAGATTCTAGAGGATGTACTGCAAGCAGAAGGAAGGTGAATCCCAAGTGGAAGGCCTGAAATGCAAGAAGGATGAAGAGCAAGAAAATGGTGGATATGGGGTAAATATAAACACATATTTACTATATAAAACGATAATAACAATGTCCAGTCCAATTATAGATGATAGCCAGGGAAGGACGATGACCCGAGGATCACATACCCGGCCGAGTAACTGTTCACCTTTCAGGGCAAAAGAGATACTCCTTTTGGGGATGTACATAAAATTCAAAGATATTCCCCCAAGAGCCCTGTCTGAGGGAAATGATTGAGAAAGGACCCCAACCATACATCAAATGAACTAGAACAGAAACTAAGATGAAGGAGGATGGTGTGGAGAGGAACAGTGGCGAGCAGCGAGACCTGGGTGCACATGCTCTCCCACTGCCTCCCTCTTTCTATGGCTCTCCTTTTTGTCTCTATGTTTGTACATACACAGGTCTGCATATGTGTGTATAATGTATAATATGTGGCTTTATACATAATTATGTAACATATTGTTAAATAATGTATAATATATATTTATCTATGTATAAAATTAGACCCAAATGGAAAAATATAGACTGGAGTATCTAATACTCTTCTAGCAGAAGGGATGTACCAAAAGAGAAATTTTATGATAGCTCAGTATTTGAATTCTAGACAATCTTAGGAAACCCTAGGTGTCTTCAAGGTTTGTGAGGAGGAGGCGGAGGTGGTAGTGTTCTCATGGCCTTACCTGGCAGGCACGGAATAGGGGTGGCAGTGAAGGTATTCGAAGTTATCATCTTTGTGGGAAATGTGCAGGCTAGAGCATCGCTCTCTGGGAGATACTTTGTTCTGGGGGTAATTGTTTTCAAATAATAGTAAAGAAATCTATGTCTGCTTTTGAGATCAGTGAAAAGGAAGGTAACTGTTAATAGAACTTGAAAATTTCAAATTAACGAGAGGAAATAGGGAATTTACAGCAACTGGATCAAATTGGCAGACACAAGGAAGAGGAAACAATAGTGTGAAGTCAGTCATAAACACAGAATAAGATGGAAGGAGTAAAGTCAAGTGCCTGTGAATGGGCTGAATTCTCCCATTTAAAGATAAGCTGTTAGATTGGGTTACAAAAGTACACTTATGATGTTTACAAGACAAAGAGCTTAATAGTAAAGGAACAAAGAGGTAGCAAGTAAATGCAGGCAAAAAGAACACAGGAATTCTAATATTAATATCAAATAAGGTGGAACTTTAGATTTTACCTTATGTATACACAGTTTTATATAAAAAGCACACATTAGACTATTACTATTATGTAGTTTTGTGGTTCTCTCCCCTTTTTTGACAACCCCCACAACACGCACACATCAGCACATACCCCCATGCCCTGACCTCCAGTAATCCATGCTAAATCGTGTAAGAACAACCAAGGCGGCCTGTGCGAAAGAAGCATTCCTTTAAGGACAGAATCCCAGGTTGGAAGTTGTAGATCACCTTTTCCCAGTGGATCTTTAGGTCGTCCCTCTTTAAGCGGCTCGGGAAAGTAGTCACACAGGGAAAAATCTTTCCCACATAGCTTGGAAGCTCTTTGTATTATTATTCTTGGACTGCAAAGCTGGCTATTCTTTTTACAAAGACCTTAGAGGCTTCCACTTTCTAGTGAATCTAGTGAAATTTGAGGGGTGGGTTATTCGCCCTGTCTTGGGTCATTTGCTTACCTACAGCCCCCAGAAGTCATTAAGCTTTGTATTTGTGTGAGGTGTCTTTGAAAGGGCATAGAAGCAGTGGTGGAAATTTGTGTGTTTAGTAAGTGCTGTTTGAGATTCTGCACAAGGAGATCCATCAGCACAGCTGCGTGGACTAGAAAGAGGATCCTGGTGGAAGGTCTAGTAAACCACAGTCCTTATATTCTCTTAGTATAATTGAGTTATCGTGAAGCTAACTTGAAAATTTGAAAGTAACTGACACGCACTCTCCCTGCCCTGTCACTCAGACCACTCAGTCCAGGTATACCCTGAAGCCTGTGCTGACGCCACTTTAGCTGCCTGTCCCTGTGAGAACACTTCCATGCAAAAAGCACAAGAGCTTTGGAACAGTCATTTTAGAAATACCTGACTTAGGAAATACAGACATAGCAGGCTCAGCATTTTGTAGGTGACAAATCCAAGTGGGTGACCAGTCCTCAGAGACCGCAAGTGCTAACTAATTTTTTCACGCAGAGTCCTGTATCTGCATGTAACAGATGGATACTAAAGTGACAGAGGACACAGTGACAGAGCAGAGCATCTAGACCTAGTGGGAAGGTGATTCTCCCAAATTTCGTGGCTGGGAAACAGTAGTGCCAAGGCTTGAGCCCAGCCCTAACCTGGAAGCCTACTCTACAGTGAGATCTCTGGTATTCAGGGGTAGCCAGCTATTTGGTGAATTAGCCATAGTTCAGGGTTTCAGGGTGGATGGAGACCTGCTTGCCTCCTGAGTTGTACCTAGTGGTTGAGCATTTGCTGATTAAAGTCTCAAAGGTTAGGATTTGGTATCTCTCAACGCCAGTGTGCATGAGAGTCCCCTTGAAAAGCTTCCCTGGAGAGTCTGTTGTCAGTTGGTGTCGGGAGGGGCCGGCACGTTGGTGTTACTTGTTAAGATTGTCCTTTTTAAGATGGTTGTAATATGCCGCCAAGGGTTGAGAACCACTGGTGGGGCCCAGCAAGTTGGGCATGACATTCTCTGAAGAGAGTGAGGTTGAGTCAGCTCCGGAGTCTGCAGGATTTGTGGCACCAGCCCCTCTTGTGGGATGATTTAGGGTGAGAAGACTAGCTGCTGTTTAAGCAGAAGGAGTAGCAGCCTGTTTCCTGAGGACCCCTGGACCTCATGCCCATCTCCAGCCTCCATGCCCAGTAGAATCCTTGGGACATGTTTAAAGTTGGAGAAGGGCGAGGAAGATGGCATGTTTAGACACACACAGCAAAGCAGAGGTAGTGAGGGGGAGGGGCAGACAGTGGGAGCAAGGTGATGTCTACCTTTGGGATACAGAAATTTGGATACATACATTCATACCCAGTGAAAAATCTGGTCACATGCATGTGAGGCCACTGGTGGAATTGTATAAATACTCATGTCTCCATGTCCTAAGATCTTGCCTGCAAAGCAGGTGAGGCCAGCCAAGCCCTTGGACAGCTGAGGACCCATGTCCCTGTCAAGTCCCTGACCCCTTGTCTGCTGGCAGTAGCACAGCACTGTGCCCAGCAGTCTCTCCTCCCTGTTTCCTCCTGGTCAAGAGATGGGCGGCATGCTGGGGTATTCCTGTGGTGTCATGGCTGACAGAGGAGTGAACAGCAGAGCCAGCACTCTACTGCCTTCACAGTAGGTGGGAGCGGGTAGGCATGTCACCTCTCTCAGACTTGTTTGTGAGGGGCTGTGTTTTGGCCTGCAGATGTGGGGACCATCATGCCCATGGCCGGTAGTCCTTGCCTTCCCTCCCAGGGGCCGGCACTCACTGAGCTTTCTGTGGGTGCAGCAGTTTGCAGTTAGCCTGCCTTCTCCCGTCTCGTGCTTGGTCCTCACAGACATCTGCAGAGGGTAGGAGCAGTATTGTCCTGTTTGCAGGTGAGGAAGCAGCCTCAGAAAGGTTAAGTGCCTCATTTAGGGTCTTACAGCTTTTAAGGCATGAACCTGGGGCTGGATTTTTAGCTGGCTTGACACCCAGGCAAGACCCTGATCCCTGTTCAAATAGGAGGATACCTGCCTTCACCGTGGCAATAGAAGGAGCTCCACGAGGGGCCCCATGCCCCACGTCAGTCTGCCTTTGGCTTGTAGATAGTGGCCTGCAGAGGCCTTAACCTCTTAGGCCTCAGCTTCCTCCTTGGTCAGATGGAGTGTTACCCATGTATTGAGCTGGTGAAAGCGAGAGCTGTTCACAGAAATAGGGGTGAGTGAGTAAATGTTCACGGATATTTTTTGCATCTGAATTTAACTATGTGTCAGAACATAGTAACTATTAAGATTTCTTCATGAAATACATAATTTAGTGGTGGAATGGGTCCGTGCTTCTCAGAACTATGTAATTTGCTTTGTTGTGAGATGTTTCCTTTATGTAAAGATTATTATATAAAACAGTTACTGTCTATAGCAGTGAGAGAGCGTGGGCAAAGCCATGGCTTTGCTGGTACCTCTGCTTATGGACAGTCATCCTTTGTCACCTTCGTTGAGCCATGGTTAGAGGTCAGTGTAGGAAAACGTTGCTTGGGTGGCAGTTACCTCTGTGAAATACAGGGGCAAAGAGAAATGCAAGCATATTTTTGCTTACCATGAGCTGTACAGCTTTAATACTTCTCTTGAAAAAGTGAACATACCCTGAAAGTTAATATAAATAGGACTTTAGTTAGTAAATTTCTTCCTTCTCCATATTCTAGCCTCTGCTGGTGACATGCAAACAACCAAAGTCCTCTTACCTCAAGGCACTGAAAGAAAAGCGTTCTTAAGCCCCTTTTTTTTAACAGCTAATTCGGTACTAATAAATTTTCATGTCTCATTTCGTGTTCGTCATTAAAGAGAAATTATTTTTTTAGATTTCAGTTACCAAATTGAAAAGTCTGTTGGAAAAAAGTCTTTTTATTGATATACAGAATAATTTAAAGGTGTGCGCTTGATTATCCACAAAATCCCCTTTCTGTTTGTAGAGGTATGTGGAAAACCCCAGCCTCATGGCCTGTTACAACGAACTGCTCCAGCTGGAGTTTGGAGAGGTGCGATCACAGCTGAAACTCAGGTAAGTCTGCTGCTTCTGGAAAGCCCACCACATCACACAGGGCTGGTGGGCAAGTGAGGACTTTGGTTGTGGGCGGCTACCTTTTGGCTGTAACTGACCTGCTAAAATGGGATGGGGTGGTGGCGTGGTACCTCTCTTCATACAGACTTCCAAGGTCTGCCTGGATGTCGAACGGGGTCAGGTTAGTAATTGGAAACTCAACATTCAAAGATGGGGCTCCAAAATGCTAGTAAATGAAAAAGAGGGTACAAAAGTATATATACAGAATTATCTGTTTTATTTTATAAGAGAAAAAGATGCTTTTAATATATATACATACCCAACCTATTAATGTTGGTTATCTCTGGCAGGTGACATGTTTTCTTCTCTACAATAAACATTTTTTAATTTGTTCTTTATAAACAGGTTTTTTTTTTTTAAAGATTTTATTTTTTTCCTTTTTCTCCCCAAAGCCCCCCAGTACATAGTTGTATCTTCTTCGTTGTGGGTCCTCCTAGTTGTGGCATGTGGGACGCTGCCTCAGCGTGGTCTGATGAGCAATGCCATGTCTGCGCCCAGGATTCGAACCAATGAAACACTGGGCCGCCTGCAGCGGAGCTCACGAACTTAACCACTCGGCCACGGGGCCAGCCCCTTTTGGTTTTTTTTTAGGTGAAATGAGTAGAAACCTAGTTCCCTGTAGAGCAAGAAAAGCAGCAAATTAGTAAAATTATATGAGGTTGACAGAAGAAAGAAAGTCAGCAGCTCTCTGCCATCCTAGTTTTCTTGCTTGGGTGGTCCACTATTTTTTAACATTTTCTTTACCTGGAATCAAAGAGAGAATGAAGTTCTGTTTGTGTATGCCCTAAGCAGAGATAAGGGGATCAGAATTTGGAGTGTTAAGATTAGTTGGGGACCAGCACAGAGTTCCACAAGCAGGGAAGAAAAATGCTTCCTAGACGAAGTGAAATGAAGCATGCAGTGGCACGGAAGTGCTGCCGAGCAGCAGTGTTTCCAGGCTCTCAAGGGAGCGGAAGAGCTCCTTTTTGTTGCCAGATTTTGCAGGGCACCTTGAGGTGGGTGGTTGCCCTGGGGCCCGCTTCACCCCTCGCTCCTGGGTCTTCCGCAGCCTGGCTGCAGCACTCCCACAGTGAGTCAGACCACCACCCTCTCAGAGGAGAGGAGAATTTTGGAGCAGGAGGTGATGTTAGAGCTTTTTTGGTCCATTCAAGATGGAGAAACTGAGAGCCAGGGAGAGTAACTGACTTACATCCAAGATCTCACAAGCAGCGAATGGCAGTGGTAGTCCTTTAGGTTGTAACCCATGTTTTTAAAACTGAAATCATTGTCTCTCTTTCATCCCTAAAGCTAACTGTGACCTCTGACCTTCCTGAATAACTTAGCTTAGTGAATTTAGCATCATCTACCCTGTGGTCCTGGACTGAAACACCTGTGTCCCCTTCACACCTCCCTAACTCTGGTCACTCACCAAGTCTTATTGATTTTACTTCCTAAGTATCTGTGGAATATGCCCACTCATCTTCCTCTTTAGGCCACTATCTTTTCTTACCTGCATTATTGAAACCATCAGTCTGTCTCCCTACATTTAGTCCTGGCTCCTCCTTGTCCATTCTCCACACTTGCCTTCACACTTAACTCCATCTGTGTTTCTGTTCTTCAGCTCCCCACTGCCTTCAAGAGAAAATCCAAACTGTAAAATGTGGCCTACATGGCTCTCCCTGGTGCATCCACTGCTCCCCTCTTTGTCCTCTGTCTTCCCCGTCTGTCCTTATGTCCTGCTTTGTTCTCTGTGCACCAGCTGACAGCCAAAGGGAGCCATCGTAAAGGGAGACATGGCAATATGAAGGGAGGCTGGAGATGTAGGGCTGGAGAACTGGAGAAATAGACTTGTTCTGCAGATACTAAAATGCACTAGAAAGCTCTGACAAGCAACTGTGTGTTACTGCTAGATCAGTAAACTAGAATGTAAAGTCTAGAAATAGACGAGTATATTTAAGAATTTTGTATATGATTCACATGGCAGTTTAAATCAACACAGAAGAGAGCGGACTTTTCAGTGAGTAGAATTGTGACAACTGACTAACCGTTTGGAAAGAAAAGTTATATCCCAATCTCACACCCGACTCCAAAACACACTCCAGAGAATCAAAGACTTAATGTTAAAAAGTGGAGGGGCCGGCCCGGTGGCACGGCAGTTAAGTTCGCATGTTCCGCTTCTCTACGGCCCGGGTTTCGCCGGTTCGGATCCCGGGTGCGGACATGGCACTGCTTGGCACGCCATGCTGTGGTAGGCGTGCCACATATAAAGTAGAGGAAGATGGGCACGAATGTTAGCTTAGGGCCAGGCTTCCTCAACAAAAAAGAGGATTGGCAGCAGTTAGCTCAGGGCTAATCTTCCTCAAAAAAAAAAATAAATAAAAGTGGAGCCACAGAAGTACTAAAAATATAGGGAAACATATGTAATTGGATGATGAAGTCTTTTTAAACTCAGTCTGGCATAAAAGCCAGATTCCATTAAAGAAGAGAATCAGATTAGACAACATAAAAATGTTAAGCTTGTCTACAGTTGGAAAAAAACCTTAACTACTGTTAAAAATTTAGACAAATAACAAACTGGGAAAAATATGTTTGTAACAAATAGGATAGACAAGTTAATACCCTAAATACATAAAGAGATTTGATGAATCAGTTAAAAAAATGAAAACATCCAGTAGAAGAAATAGAAGGACATGGATCAAGCAGTTCACAGGAGGTATTAATGGCCAGTAAACATGAAAAGATGTTCAGCTTCACTAGTAATCAAAGAAATGCAAATGCAGATGATGCACCATTTTTTATTTACTAGATCTGCAAAAATTAAAAAAGAATGATAAAACACAGTAGGGCGTCTCACAGATCCATCTCCTCCAAGCTTGTTATGTCAGAGGTGGAAACTTACTGTTTATTGATTTGTGGGTTTTTTTAAATAACATCTTTATTGAAGTGTAATTCACATACCATCTCTTGCTTTTTTTTGTATGCCAAGAAATAAGAGCTAATTTTTATTGTAAGCTGCTTTGTCTTGTTTAGCGAGACAGTTTAGTAATGCCAGGAATAATGTAAAAGCATTGTTATTGTTAGTTTTCTTAATATTATCTCTATACTTTATGAACAAATAGGCAGTTTTTTTCTTTTTTTCATCTTCTGAGGCATATACAAGGAAAACACTGGAAGCAACCTAAATGTCCAGTCATTGGGGATTCATTGAATAAATTATGGTGTAACTTTATAGTAGACTATTATATATTTATTAAAAGTGATAGTAAAGAACTGTAATTATTGATACAGAAAGGTTAATGTATATTGTTCAATGAGACAAGCAGATTATAAAATTGTAAAGTATGATCTTATTTTTATAAATATATGTATTACATATATGTTTATACAAGCAATTGCCCACAGCACCAATTGATATGTCTAGGTATTGGGATTTCAGATGATTTGATCTCATGTATTTATTTATTTATTTTTGAGGGGCCTTTTTTTTTTCTGCTTTTTCTCCCCAAACCCCCCCCGGTACATAGCTGTATATTTTCTAGTTGTGGGTCCTTCCAGTTGTGGCATGTGGCATGCCACCCAAGTGTGGCCCAACAAGCCGCATCATGTCTGCGCCCAGGATCCAAACCAGCGAAACCCTGGGCGGCCAAAGCGGAGTGCGTGAACTCAACCACTTGGCCACAGGGCTGGCCCTGATCTCATTTATTTTTAAACAACTTTATTGAGCTGTAATTCACATACTGAACAATTCATCTATTTGAAGTGCACAGGTCGGTGGCTTTTAGTATATTCACAGAGTTGTGCAACCATACCACAATTTTAAAACCTTTTTATTACCCCCAGCCCCAGATAAGCACTAAACTAATTTCTCTATATATAGATTTGCCTGTTCTGGACATTTCGTATAAATAGAATCATACAATATGTGGTCCTTTGTGACTGTCTTCTTTCACTTAGCATAATGTCTTCAAGCTTCATCCATATTGTGACATGTATCAGGACCTAATTTCTTTTTATGTCTGCATAATATTCTGTTGTATGAATGTACCATGTTTTATTCATCCATTCATCAGTTGATGGACATTTGAGTTGTTTCCACTGTTTGGCTATAAGTTTTTGTGTGGACATAGATCTTCCATTTCTGTTGGGTATATACCTAGGACTAAAATTGCTGGGTCACATGGTAACTTGTTTAATGGTTTGAGGACTTGCCCGACTGTTCTCCAAAGAGGCTGTGCCCTTTTACGTTCCCACCAGCAGTGGATGAGGCTTCCTCACCCCACTTGTTCTCTGTCTTTTTGATCATAGCTATCCTGGTGGGTATGACATGGTATCTCATTTATTTTTATCTGTATTTTCTCATTATTTTCAATAAACTTGTGTTACTTGTACAATTAAAAAGTGTTTTCAGACACTAAGGACCTGGGAGAATGCTCACGATATATGGCTAAGTGAAGAAAGCAGGGAGAGGTGCAAGACATCCCATTGATCCCAATTTTGTGAAAAGAATTTGTTTAAAATAATGGCTACAAATAATTGACTGCCTCCTTTCTACCAGGCCCTTTGCCGGGTTCTTGCCTCTGTCCTCTCACTTGGTCCTCCCGAGGACTCTTGGGAGGGTGAGAAGGGAGGCTCGTGAGGTTCAGTCATGTGCCCAGGGTCCCACAGCTGGGGACAGGCAGTGATTTGAACGCTGACGCGTGGTCCACTGGTCCTCAGATTGGAAGAAAAGGCACCAGATTGTGCAGAATCACTATCCCAAGTAGTGGAGTAGCAGGAGGTATTTATTTCTTCTTTATGCTTTTTAATATTCCCCCTTTCTTTTTCTTGAATTAGCGTTTGTTACCTTTATGATCAGACAAAAACCACATTTTAATAAGTTAATGTAACACCCCAAAATTGTATTCGATTTTGTAGTATTTACATTAATCAGTCCTTTTTTTCCTACCCATAAAGGGCTTGTAACTCAATATTCACTGCGTTAGAGAAAAGTCAAGAAGCAATTGAAATTACGAGTGAAGACCACATTATACAGGTTTGTTATTTTGAAAGTTTGTCCTTCTGGATTTCTGGTTTTGTTTGTTCTCGTTTTTAGGATTGAACCCCTCCAATATGATTTTTTTTCTTTTTGAAGTTCAGGAGACCAATTTTCCCTTAGAGGATTATCAGAACAAAATCTATAACATATGTGATTTAAAATAAGTTCCCTATAGGTAAGAAAAGATACTAATAATTACTTAAGGTGCTAGAAAATATTCTTTAGAAATACCATATTTGTATTTATTCTCACGCTTTTTGTTTATTTAGCAAGGAGAGACTTTTATCCAGAAGAATTGTTACTGGGTTGGGGTTGTGGGGGAGGGACTGTGGGAGTAGGGGAGGCAGGCTCTCACCTTTCTTCCTGTTTTTGATGTAGGAATTTACTAGAAAGTACTCATAATTTTAAGAATAACCTAGAACTTACTGAACAAATTACCCTCTATTTATCTAAGTAGGTTTATGTAAGTGGCTTGAGATAACATGGTTTGTACTTTTAGATAACAGCAAAAGAGGGAGCTGTGCCAGAGAAATGTTCCTTTTGTCTGAGAATTAGCTCCACCTTGATTTTAGTTCTGAGCACTCCAGCCCTTCAGTTTAATCTGGCTGCAACTTTCTTGGTAAAGTGCTGGTGATGGTGACGTTCACGAGTTGGTGTCCTGAGAGGTGACTTTGGGCCAGTGGTTAAGGGCACAGGCTTGTGTCAGACAAGCATGGGTTCCAGTCAGCCTTGGCCCCTTTCCAGCTGAGCAGCTTTGGGCAAGTTACTTAATCTATCTGAATTTGCTCTCTCATCTGTACAAGTGGAAATACCATTAATACTGAGAACAACCTGCCTTTCGTAAGGATGTTCTGAGGACTAAATGAGGTCGTGTGTGTCAAGTGCTTGCTATGGTGCCTCGCAAGGAAAACAGACCTTAAACAGTGTCAATTATTGTTTTATCATCATTTATTATTGTTATTAGCTCATGCACAACTTTCCCATACATTTTCTTATAGTCTGAAATGTAACCATAAAGTTTTACATTTGTAAACACTTTCTAGTTCATAGCCTGCTTTCCAAACACATTATTTATTTGCATCATATGAGAGAGGTAAGAGAGATGTTTTATTCCCATTAAACAGATGGTAAGTGACTTGCAGGAGTAGAGCTTGGGTGTTTCAGACTCCCGGGCTGGTGCTTTATTCCACTGGGTCACTATTAAACAGCCCTTTTGTAACCGCCCTGAGGCTGTCTCCGTGCACTGTCTTTCCTCTGCTGGTGTTTAATTGCAAGCAGGTCTGCTGCCCTCCCTGAACCTCAGGAGGATACCGCCGAAAGCCCCAGCTGTCACTGGAGCACAGGCTTCTGCAGACTCCAGGGTTCTTCTGGGACTGTGCTCTGGGGCTTTAGAACTGCCCTGGTGAACTCCAGGCTCCTGAGCTTTCTGGGGGAAAATAGGATGGCTTCAGTTGAACACCCTTGATTGTCCTCTTTTCAAAATTTCTTTTAATTCACTTCATGTTTTTTCTTTTGTCTCCCCCCAGTATGCAAATCCTGCATTTGAAACAACAATGGGCTATCAGTCAGGTGAATTAATAGGAAAGGAATTAGCAGAAGTGCCTATAAATGAAAAAAAGGCTGATTTGCTCGATACTATAAATTCATGCATCAGGATAGGCAAGGTAAGTAAGAGGTCAGTCCCTTTTTTACTTTCACATAACAAAGAGGGAAGGAAGGAGACTTAGCATTCACTGAGCATCCCATATCTGGGTAATCTCAGTCTTACTCTTTCCAGAAGTCTGGGGAGGTGTAGGCAGTGTTATCCCTATTATTACCATTTTGCAGGTGAGGGAACTGAGGCCAAGAAAGTATATAATATGATTAGCCAATAAGCAGAGTAATTTTAATAGACACTTAAAATTGTTATTTTCATCTTTGTAATAGGTGAGTTGATCTTCTAAGTGGTAGATGTTGGCAGATGGTTCTGGGTAAAGGATTGCCAATGAGGTGACGCAGTCTCAGAACACAGTCGAGCCCAACATTTTTCTGAGCCTCATCCACTCATTCAGCATTTTTTGAATGCCTGCAGTGTCCCGGGCACTGACTAGATTCTGGTGTAGAAAGAAGAGCAAAACAAAACTTCGTGCCTCAGAACACTCATATTCCAGGGTGCAAACCCGACAGATAAGAGGCATCATCAGCCAGTAAGGTGAGAAGGCCCATAGCCCCGTGCTGAGAGCCCAGACACAAGAAGGGTAGGCTCCGTCTCTATGGGGGTTTCTCTCTGAACAGCGCGTCTGACAGCACCTCACTGGTGTTAGTGTCTAAAATATGATGAGAGGGAGAAGGCTACTGCTTTTCACGGTCATGTTCAGTCTGTGCTGTTGGGCTCTTTTAACTTTTGGAAGTTGCGTAGGGGCTATTAATCTGATTGTTTGAAATGTTTGAAAATTGGTGACCTGCTCTCCTGCTCGCTCGGTGAAGGCCACCGTGGAAGTGTTGCCCTCTCCCCTGTGGCATTTGGCCAGTGCCTGTCCTGTAGCATACAAGAGCAGCCTGGCATAGGGGGGCGGAAGGGCCATACAAAGCTTATGCCCCCACTGCGCTTGGGCCCCTTGAAGCACCGTGAGTAGGCTCGTGTACCTTTGCTTTCCCATGGCTGTGAGCACACAAGCTTGCCTTGCAGTGAGAACGAGGAAAGAACAGGCCAGCTGTGAGGTCCCAGTGATGCTGTATTGAAAATAACAGAAGTGGGCACTATTTGAACCCTATTTTGCCTTCAACTTTTCTGTCAAGGATGATGATTTTTTTGCTGGAAGAGAGTGGAAGGTCCTCTGGGAAGAGAGATAGAGGCTGGGCTGGATGAAGAGGCCCTCGGGTGCTCAGGTGTGCTGATCAGTTAGCTCTAGTGCCCCTCCCTTGGTGGAGAGAGGTATCCTCAGAAGGCGGCAGCAGGGCGGCAGTCATCCCAGACCCTAGCAGCCTTTGAGGGGCTTCACCATGGACTTCCCAATCCTGGCATTTAGGTCCCAGCTGCCACTGGATCAGCCAGGAGTTTTCTGGTGAGCTTCAGCTCGACGTGAGTCAGAGATGACGGCCCTCGTGCACCTTGATCTGGCAGCTCCTACACTGAGGCGCTCTGTCTCCTGCTCACCAAGGAGAGCAGGTGGAGATGGGGCAGGAGGCGCTCAGTGGGTGAGCTGTAGGCCCTGGGATCCACCAAATCTGTGGGAATGGCCTCTCGCCTCCTAAGTTATGCTCTTGGACACCAGGTACAAAGGGCTTCAAACTCAAACAGCGTGAGACCTGTTCTCCGAAATCTGTATTTATTGTGAGCAGAGAATATGAATGGTTATCATATTATCAATCTCTATACTGCTTTATTTCAAAAAAGGACCTGGTTATTTGTCTTGTATGTTTCAGAGTTCTTGGGGAGAGTGGAAAAGCAGCCATCTGTCATTTGTCAGTAAGCTGCTGGCTTGCTGGCAACACTGCCGCAGGACAGGCCACTTAGCTGGGCAGTTTTTGAGGTGAAAGAATATATGGCCTTTCTGAGTGAGCCTCCCTAGGGAGAAGAAGGGCTTGTTGAGGAGTCAGCCCTGGGCAGTGGTGGTACCGTGGTCAGTGGAGAGAGTTCAGACATGCCCTGGGAACCCAAATAAAGACTTAGGAAGTGGTTAGATGACAGAGGTAAGGGGCTTTGGAGTGTCCAATTCCAAGTGTGCTGTTCAGTAGGATATTCTTGGGGGCAGAGGGGAAATTCTGATGATGTTCCAGCAGAGAATATTGCAAACACCACTCTCCACAAGCCCCCTCTACCTGTTGTTTTCAGCCAGTGGCTCCTCCTTTGGCTAAAACTCGTCCTATTAGATGCCTTGATTTTCAGCCCTCTCACTTGTGCTTCTTTGCATCTCTCTATATATCCTTCTTGACTCTCCTGCTTTTCTTCTTCCCCCAGACTTCTCTCTTAGTGCTCTAGAACCCGTAGTCTCCCATCTGCTCAGATACCTGAGCCTTGCAGTGCCTCTTTTCTTTTAGAAGTTTTGAATTTTTTCCCTTAGAAATTGTGTTTTGCAGGCTCTGAGTGAATGCTGGCGGCCCGGATGCCTGCCTGTGACGGTGACGTACGGCTGACAGCCCTTTAGCTTTTGCAAAGTTTCACCTTCCTCAGCTGCTGTGATCCTTCTGCTTCCCCGCTCACCGCCTCTCCTCTTCTTCCATCTCTTTTCTCCCAGGTTTACCAGGGCTCTCTGTCCCCTTCTGTGTTCCTCAGAAAGCTCCTTGGTGGTTGAGGCATCTTTCCTGCTCTGCATTGATGTCTCACATTTCCCCAGTTTTAGCCCCAGCCTCCTTTCTGAGGTCTGATTCAACATCCTGCTGTCATCTTGAAATCAACTTTTTTAACAAGGATTTTCTCTCATCTCCTGTTAATAGAAAACCTCTCTCCCATTTGCTGCCTCTTCTCATTGCCCATCCTCACAGTTGCCTGGACTTCAATTCCTGAAATGGTTTTGGTTCCTCACTACTTGGTGGTCTCCTCTATCAAATCCATCCTCAAGCCTTGATGTCTGTTAAGCCTCTGCCTTTGAGTGTCCACAGCCTGGGCCTACCCTTGTTCAGGGCCTTCTTCCTACACCTTGGGATTGTGGTGGCTGAATCCGGTTAGGTCTCCCTGTCCCATGACCCTCCACCTCCAGTCAGTCCACCCTACACTAGTGAGTGATTAGTCTCAGCAAATCATCATTGTGGTCCTGTCACTCCCTCAGGATAGAGTTCACCTCCCTTAGCCTGGTACCCGGCTTCTGTAGTCTGACCTTGGCCTACCTTTTCCATTCAGTAAACAGAAGCTCCAAGTGCTCCTTGACTGTCTACCACATGCAGGCGCTGTGCTGGCCCTGGGATGGGACAGCCAGATGATGATGATTTAATTTTTAAGACAACAGGCCCCAAGAAGGGGCTGTTTGAGTAGTCAGAGAAGCCCAGCTCGGTGCTCAGCTTTCCCTGGAGCAGGAGGGCGGTGCGGGCCTTAGTTCTGAGGGGAGCTCAGCTCGGAGAGAGAGGCCTATGCAAAACCCCCTGTGCCAGAAACAGGCTGTTTACTGAGTGTTTGCCATGTGACTTTTTTAAGAGTTTATGTTCATTACGAGATTTAATGTTTGTAACAGCATTCTAAGGTAGTACTTTGTTATTCGCAGGAACTAAAACGTGTCAGAAGATATTTACCTATCTTATGATCTGTGGAAAATAAATATTTTTTGCTTCCATTGGTGACTGGAAAACTTACGGGCAACTCTGTTATCCAAGTAAAGTCATCGCTGAGTTGTCCTCTTTTAGCTGGACTGTTCAGCTTTGGCTGAAGTGGCTTCTTACACCTTTCATTGGAATCCAGCAGCTCACATCTATTCAGAAAGATTGGAGGAGAAAATCTTGGGGAAAAAAATTTATATATATATATGTTTTTCTTTTGCTAACATCCATTGCCAGTCTTTGTCTTTTTGCTTGAGGAAGATTGTCACTGAGCTAACATCTGTGCCAGTGTTCCTCTGGTTTGTATGTGGGACGCCACCACACCAGGGCTTGACAAGCAGTGCGTGGGGCCACACCTGGGATCTGAACCCAAGAGCCCCAGACTGCCAAACTGGTACACGCTAAGTTAACCACTTTGCCACTGGGCCAGCCCCAAAATCTTGCATGTATTTTTTAAGGTGCTACTTGATTGATTAAATTGGCCTCCTGTATTTCTCCCTCTCTCTTGTTTTTTAATTCACATACCAAACAGTTCACCCATTCAAAGTATACAGTTCAGTGGTGTTTGGTACATTCACAAGTTTTTGCAAACAGCGTCATGTTTTCTCATATTTCTCGTGCTGGTGAGCTTCAGTAGTGACTCTTGGGCCTGTCTGCTGGAGCCTTCTAAGGTGGACGCGTGGGCTGTGGGTATGGAGGACAGGCTGCCCGCTCCTGCCGAGGGCTCCGTGTTTGGTTAGTCCTGGTCTGTTTCAGGCACAGGCCAGTCTCCGCGGAGCTGTGGTGAGGCCTGTACCTCCCTTCTGCTCTGGAGTAGGTAAGCACCAAGCTGGGCTCTCTGGCTGGGTTTTAATTCAGTCCTTTCTTGGTATCTGTTGTTTTCACAAGTACATCAGGAAGCATCAGTAACCATCCTTTGCTTCTGTCAGTGTCCTGGTTTCTCTTGGATCCACTTTCCCAGAGGAGTCTGAAGATGAGATTTTGCCATTGGCGTTTGCATGCAGGTCACCACCCCCCAAGCATAGAGGATTTCAGAACTGACCTTGTATAAGGGTCTGGACAGGAGACTTGAACTAAGCCACCAAGCCTGCCATGGTGATCCACTTCCCGCCTGGGTCAGCTGTAGGTCCTAAGCAACTCTGGAAGGTCAAGAAGGTTATGGAACACCCTAGGGGTTCAGTGTCCTCCAGTGGGTTTTAGGGATTTGTATAGCTTAAGGACCCTGGTGACTCTTGGAGGAATTTAGAACCTTTTAGGTGGTGAGAAAACCCACCTCCATCCCAGCCTTCTCCCTACCACCCCAAGAGTCAGGGAGCCATCTGCAGCCCCTGTTCTCTCACTGCGGTCATGTCCCACACACACCTGCTCTCCCAGACTCCAGTGCCATCCTTAAAGATTCCCTATACTCTATCTGATCAGGAGAACATGACTAATGCAATTGCAGCCCTGACTTTTAGTCTCGCCTATTTGTTCTACCTGAGCCCGGTCCTGGCTGTTACCTCATCATCCCTACCCTACCTGCAAAGGGACCGAAACCTTCACATATCCCAGAGGGTGGTAGCAGCCCACCATGCTAGTGGCCACGGATGGCTGTTTCTCTGGCCTTGTCCTGAGATGGTCCCCCTTCCGCATGCAGGGGCAGAGCCCTGCCCTCCTGCCCCTCACTGCAGCAGGTGGGAGTTCAGAGCGGAGGAACCTGTGCGCTGAAGGAAGGGAGTGCTCTTCGTTCGTGGGCCCAGGGCCTCTTCTGCCAGCAGACGGCTGCCAAAGACATATGACCACTTAGACTGTGGTGGCCCGGCTTTTGTCAGCAATCCAGGAGGAGATGGACTTGGGAGATTGAGAAAGAATTGTCAGATTACCTAAAATTGTGTTTGGGGTTGGGATAATTTTTTATCCTAATGGCTTTGCAATGGTAAATGAATCAGAACCTGAAGAGGAAAATGTTCTTGGGCTTATGTTTTGAACACAAAGTATAATGATACTTAAATTCCATTTATAGGAGTGGCAAGGAATTTACTATGCCAAAAAGAAAAACGGAGATAACATACAACAAAATGTGAAGATAATACCTGTCGTTGGACAGGGAGGGTAAGTGGAAGAGACAAGTACTTCAATCAACGTGCCATGTTTGCCTTACTGCAGATTGCTTTGAATACTTAAGTCAGTCAAGGACTGCATGCAGAAATTTAGAAGACAGACTTGTAACAAGGTCAGTTGTCATCAAAGAATGGCCTTCCGGGGTGGCTTCCTCATGACTCCTACCTGGCCCTCAAGCTGGCAGCCAGGGCCACCAGACTCAGGACAGTCTTGATTAAGCTGCATAGACACACAAGAGACTAAAGTATTTAAATCAGTGATGAGAACACTAACTGGCGAACTCACTATATTTAAAAGATTTCTGTCTAATTTGATGGCCTGCATGTTAATTCTATATAGACCTATCAAATTGGATAAAAATATTTTAAATACTACCATTAATGGAGACTCATATAAAACAGATGTGACTATAGATCGGAAAGCAGTGTATATCAGGAGCCTAAAAATTTCATATGGTTTGTCTCAGAATCTATCTTAAATATAGGAAAAACAATAAAATATGCCACCATTAGAAATGATGATCATAGAAAATTAAATTACAAGGAGAAATGTGAATGATAAGTACAAAAATCAAAATGTAAAATCATACCAGTTTATGATCTCAATCATGAAAAGGAAAGAAGGAAAAAAGAACAGGAGGAGGTGCGGCCGTGTGGTTGTAACGGCTGCTACCAATTGTCAAGACCTTCCCACCCTGGGCAGGCTCCCAGTGCCTGGTAGACATCAGTTCACTTCATCCTACCCACAGACCTGTGATGTCGGCACTGTGGATCATCTCCATCTTACAGATGAGGAAACTGAGGCTCAGAGAGGTGAGGTTTTGGCCCTGGGTTCGGCCACCAGTGCTTGGTGGAGCTGGGCTGCAGACCTCTGCGCTGACTGCATGGCTCACGTGCTTGGTCACCAGGCTTTGCTGCCAGTTGGCGATGGCCTCAGGGAGACGGATCTGTGTGGGCTCTCTGTTCTCATTCTTTGCCTTTTTATGTCCTTTCCAAATTTTTTGTGATAATTACATAGGGGTTTGATTATCAAGGGGAAAAACTGAAAAAAATCAAAGGAACAATAAAGAAGTGAGGAGAGTCAGCAGCTTCTGAGATAAGCCGTGCTTGCTTTGTTCTAGACTCCCAGCTAACCAAGTTAATGCGAAGCCGGGCCCCCAGGGTGGCCTGGGCTGTTTCCGTGAATGACTGTGAGCAGACTGCTTGTTGGAACTTGAAGAAGAGCATCACTATGAAGTGTTGTGAAAATGAAAACTTGTTAAGGGATTAAAGGCTTTTGGTTAGTTCACATGTAGTACCTTTCTTAAAAATAGGTGTTTTTTATTGTATGTTGTGATGACTTGGAAGAATTTTGTTTTTACTGAGGAGTCAACTTATCTTCTAACAGACACTGGGGGCCATTTGTAGACTCTTGTTCTTTTATTGGTGGCCTTAGCCATGAACAATAGAAATGCTCTCCTCAAAGCATTTTGTGTGTTGTGAAAGAGATGCTCTTTTCATCATGAAAAAATTAGCTGCATATCCATCACAATAGAGAGCCAGGAGAGAAATAATGCATTGTTTTCTACTTGCAGAAAAATTAGACACTATGTGTCCATTATCAGAGTGTGCAATGGCAACAATAAGGTATGTAAGGAGAGCCCTCGGGACCCAGGTGCACCCCAGCAAGATTTCTCTTATTGCGTAACTAGGCAATCAGAACTAATGGCTTTTAAAATTCATTTTTAGGCTGAGAAAATAACTGAATGTGTTCAGTCTGACAGTCATACAGGTATGGTGCCCTATATTCATTCTTAGGGTTCATTGAACTTTTGAAAAAAATAGAATAAAAACAAACCTTTACTCTGACTAGCTTGCCTGGTGCACAGTCGGACTGTATTTTCCTACTCATGGCAACATTTGTCTCCCTAACTCCCCAGGCAGGTTTATGAGTCAAAGGACCTGAGCACTTGTGGGCCTGCTGACAGGTGTCCTGGGGTGGGTTTCAGCTTGTGGGGAGAAAACTGGTCACCTCAAATGCGTGAACTTATGTGAAGACACGTTGAGTGAAGGCTGGTTTGTTGGCCTTATCTATGCTTCAAAAGGCAACAGTGTTAGGGGTCAGACTACAGTACTTTAGCAGGGACGTCTTCATCTCCTGTCAGTAGTCGCTGTCAGCCTACAGGAAGGTAGCTGGACCCCATCAGACGTGCCTCACCTTGTAGCCGTCTACTTACCGTGCCTTGGACACCATCTGTTCTTCCCCACAATCTAATCTTCCCCACAAAGGAATCTGCGTTATTGCAGTTTTTCCCTGACCTGGAATCTCCTGCTTCCTTCAAGCGTTATGTCATGGCTTTAGCAAGCCGCCTTCCTACTTGGGCCCTCACAGTGAGGGTCCGGGCTGTGATGATGCAGGTCCACTCCAGCTCCTCTGCCAGAGGCGCTCCATCAAGCCTGCGTGGATGTTAGCGCACCCTGCCACGCCCGGGAGTGCTCTGGCTGCCCGGCCTGTCTGTAAGGACCTCCAGGGAGATGACTTCGTCTTCCATCCCTCCGCTGTTCACCTCCCATCCGCTGTTGCCGAGGTGCTCTCTGCAGCACCACCGCATTCAGCCGTCCATTGTAGGAATGTTCCCCAGGTGGCTCTCTGGGCGTTTACTGTAAACTAGGCACTGTACTGAGTGCTTAACTTAGTTAATTTAATTTACAATTAATTTAAATGAAGCCTTGCAGTAACCCAATGAGGTAGGCATTTTATAGATGAAGTTCCCTTTTTACACATAAGGAAATGGAAAGGCTAAATAATCTCCCCAAAGACAGAGGAAATGGTTGAGCTGGCACTTGCATCCAAATGGCTGACTCCAAGAGGCCTGAAGCATGTGCCGGGACAGGTCTTGTGGACACCCAAGAGCAATCAAGGCTTTAACCTGAAAAGAAGAGAGACATATTGATCCCAAAGGACACAAAGCAAGTGATAAGAAGTGGTCACTTATGGATGAGGAAGGACCAGTGGTGCCAAGGTGGCTCAGAGGAAGAGGGAACGTTCCAGACAGGGAGAGGTGGATTTTAATAAGAAGAGGGATGTGGAAGGAAAAGCATTCCAGAAATAAAAACAAGCACAGAAGAGGCAAAGTACAGAGTGTGCTCTAGAAAGAGCAAGGATTAAATTTTAACTGGTATAAAGGGTCAGTGTGGAAAGAGGAGTTGGGATCACGAAGGATCCTTAGATGCTAGGTAGGAAATTAGGAGTTTCATCTGCAGGCACTGGGAGTCTGCAGATTTTTGAGCAGGGGAGTAGCATGATGACATCTGAACGCTAAGAAGCTCTTAGAGCATGTGTGTAACAGAGTACGTGGAAGGGGGCCCAAGAACACCAGCGTTGCCATAGTCTAGAGGAGAGAAAACAATGGCCAGCACATAATAAGGTGACCACAGTAGGAAGAGAGGAGAGGCCGGATGTGGTGATGGTGTGGGACCAGAGAGAGGAGAGCAAAAAAGACTAGTCGTAAAGGTCGTTTTTAAGCCTGGAGATTTAGGGCGTGGTGATAGGGCTAGGAAGATGTATGTAGAAAGCACTACTTGTGAGGTTCTGGGTTTGTGTATTCACTCATCTGTTCATTCATTCTACAAACTTCTATTGACTATCTGCTGGGCACCAGAGCCCTCGTTCCTGTGTTCTGTGGAGAAGTTAGGACTAGAGATGTAAGTTTGCTGGCAGCAAAGCACTGGCAAGTGACTCAGATGTGGAACTGATGAGACTGAGCCTTGGATGGTAAAGGCGAGTGGAGACTTTGAGGTTACCAAGGAAGAGATGGCAGGGAAAAGGGGGAAGGCAGGTTCCTGGAGACCACCTGCGTTGGGGTCCGAGAGGGAGTGGGAACCTGGAGGGTGTCACTGAAGTCAAGGGACGGGAGAACGGGGAGGCATCGAGAGTGGTCAGGGCCGAATCTCGGGAGTGCAGAGCCAGAGGTGGAGAGAGACCTTGGCGGTTGCATCCAAGAGCTCATTTGTGGCCTGAGGCAGTGCAGGTTCAGGAGAGTGGTGAGGGCAGGAGCCAGACTGCAGCGGTGCAGTCAGGAGTGGAAGCAGCAGACGGCCTCCCACAGAAACCCTGCTCTGCAGGGTCACAGAGGACTGACTTGGATTTTTTTTTTTTTTTAATTTTCAGAACAGCCCTGTGAGGTAGACGTGGCTGTTACTAACATTCCTTTATTACAGAGAACGAAACTGAGGCTCAGAGGGTTAAATGACAGCCTAGAGTTGGACAGCCAGGAAATGACAGAGCTGGACTGGAAGGCAGAATCAGTGACATAGTCGTAGAAGATGTTAGGCAAGGGAAGAATCTCCCAGACCGCATTTGTCCTGGCCATTCTATCCTTTTACTGGGTCACCGCCCGCTCAGGAGTCTTCCTCATCTCACCCAGATGACCGGCTGGCCGTCTAGTCTCCTTCCCCCTCAGCAGCTTTATGTCCAAAAAACTCAGCTGACTCTTGCCTTGGGAGGGCAGTGGAGCTATCACAGGCCGTGGATCAGCCAGGGTCCTTGGTTACACACAACAAAAATCTGTTCTTAAGCAGAAAAAGAGTTCTTCAGAAGGAAATGGGTGGCTCACAGATTGGACAAGAAAGCTGAAGAACCAGTCTGAGAAAAAAAGCAGGGAGCAAGGAAAGCTGGATGACTGTCCCCACTGCCCTCAGCATGCCCTAGGAGCGTGGTTGGGGCCGCCGCTGGCAGCACTGGCTCTGCTGAGGCCTGGCACAGGATGTCGCTGCCACCACCATGGGCAGAGTGGCTTCTTCACACCCTTCGTCCCTGGCCTCACTCGCTCTAATTCAGACTCCTGGGGGCAAGCTCTCATTTGGCTGGGCCCACGTCACCTGCTCCCCTGTCGCTGACAGGGAGTGGAGTAGGGGAGTCTCTGGCCTCCTCCCTTGTAGTGGGAGTCACTGGAAAGGGGATTCAGATTCTGGGTGCCCAGAAAAACAGTAAAGTTCCCAGCCATGTCCCCCTTTTCCTGGCCCATGTGTTGTTTCTACATGGTACTATGTCTTAGCGAAGACACTAAATGTGACAACTGCCCAGTCTTACAAAGCTTGAGTTGGTCTGGATGAGGCACTGAGCATGCCTTTAGGCACACAGAAGTGAACATGGAGTTCGCTGGCTGATGGAAGGTAGAAATAATTGAATACGCTGTACTTTGTAGTACCACACTGGGGGAAGCTGGGGGACATTCCCAGTGATGATGATGGTTGAGCTGGTGTCTGGAAGAGGAGGAGGAGGCAGCCAGAGGACAGGAAGAGCATTCCTGGAGGGAGGAGCAGCATGCACAGAGGCATCAAGACAGGCGAGGCTGGGTCAGGCCAGTTTGGATTTCATCCTACAAGCAGAGGAGGGCCAGGAGAGTCTTTAAATAGGTAAGTGAAAAAGGGCCACTTAGAAAGATAGTCACGGTGATGGTGTGGAGAAAAGAGACAAAGAGACCAGTTGAGGGACTGGAATCAAGAGATACTTAGGTATGATCAGTAGGACTTGGGACCCAGCTTAAAATGCGGGATAAAGAGAAAATACTTGAGAATATCAGCAAGATTTTCTAGCTTGGCCACTGGATAACATTAATGAAAATAAGTGCAGGAGAATGCAGGTTTGTACAGGGGAAGGATGGTAATTTAGATTTGAACTTGGTATATCTGAGGTGCCTGGAACGTTCCAGGGGAGATTCCTGGTGGCATATGGAGATAGCCAAAGCCTTGGGCCCTCGGCCAGCTCTCCTGACCAAGGAAGGAGGCAGGAAGACTGAGCGCTAAGGCTGGAACCCTGCAGTAACAGACACTTCAGGGATGGGTAGGGAAGCAGGATGTGGAATTCGTTCATTCAGCCAAAACTCAGTGCACAGCCACCACGTGCCAGGTAACGTGAACGTCTGCTTGCAAGAAACCTGCATTCTGTGTTTCTTGGGGAGGGGAGGGCAGTCAGGGGACAAGGAGGTGGTCGGGAAAGGCCTTGCCAGTAGCAGGACAAGTTTAAGAATAAGCCACAAAATGCTGTAGGGACTCGGGGAGCAGTGATCTTAACAGGGCTGTTGGGAGTGGAAAGTCTACTAGTTGCATAGAATTAAAATAACTTTAAAATGTTAAGTAGACGTTAAAGCCTGCTTCATCTCCTTCCTCTCTTACCACAGCCCCATCCTTGGTACGCGCTCTGCTTCTTGCCTCTCTCCAGTCACATTCTGCTCATCTGCACAGCAGTTTGCTCCTCCTGGAAGTGCCTTTCTCTTCTTGGCTACATCTACAAGTCGTAGCTCCTCTCCTCTCTGCCCCTCTCCCGCAGAGAGTCTGCTACTTCCTCCTCTGGGCTCCTTCTGCACTTCACAATCACTGCTCTCCCTCTTAGTTCACCTGCCTTGTTTCCCTCTAGACCACCCCCTTTGAGGACATGGACCATGCCTTATTCATCTTCCCATCCCTAATGCCTGGCTTAGGGCCTGGTGCATGGTAGGTGCCAGTAAATGTTTGTTGAGTTGATAAAAGGGAGAAGAATGAAGGAACAACCAGTAAGTTCACAGCCCACTCTTAGGAGGCAGCTGTGTGGACATCAGTCTGCACGAAGCTCGGAGGAAGGAGACACACTGGGTCTGCGTGTGGTTGAGAGGAGGTGCGATTTGAAGGAGTGAGCATTTGGAGAGGGTACAGCGTCATGTCGGGAGCAGATGTCAAGGCTGTTCCTGAGATGGAGGGGGGAGCAGTGGTGCTGACACAGCCCACAGTGTGGTCAAGACAAGTGAGAGATGAAAGGCAGGCTGTTGTAAGCAGGCTGTTCCTGTCCTTGACTGCCAGCAAGTTACTCTTCATCTCTGAGGTGCTGAAGGGCTTTGAGCCAGGGAGGCATGGAATCAGAGTGGTTATATTTAGTGGTGCTTTCGTTTGTGCACAGGAGTATGCAGGTGTTTGGAGAAGCAGTGATGTGTCTCTGGAGCGTCTTACATGCTGGGCAGTGCTGGTCACCTAGGAGAGAGAAAGGAAAACTATTTCCACACTCATGTCATTCACAGCTGGTGAGGAAGACAGTAAAGCGAGTGATTGCTGGCAGTGTTGCGGGGGCTGGGGAGGCATTAGGGGAAGATTTCCCAAAGGTTAAGATATCTGAACTACACCTTGGCTGCATCTTCAAAGTGGATTGAGTTAACCAGATGAAGAAGGTGGCATGGAAGAGGTATGTTCCCAAAGGGATGTGAGCAGTTTGTACCAAGGCATAAAGGTTTGGGCAGTGAGCCTGCACATCATAAATAGTTCCTGATGGCTGGAGAGAGGAGGTTCTGATGTCGCAGGACTCTGGAAGCCACACTCAGGAGCTTCAGTCTTATTCTGAAAGCAGTGATGAGCCGTTGAAGTGTTCTAATTGGGAGAATGATCCGGTCAGATTTTTGTTTTAGAAGGATCACTTGGCTGCCCATAAAGAATGGACGGAAATGGGCAGGGTGGTAGGCTGGGGGACCAATGAGGAGGCTGTCGTTATAATCCAGAGGAGGTTGACGAGTGTCTGATCTAGGACAGGGACAGAGCAGAGATAGATAAGAGGTATTTAGGAGATAGAATCCATAAATTTAGCTGACTAGTTGAGAGAGGGGAGAGAGAAGGAGTCGTGGATAACTTGTCTCCAACTTAAGCAAAAAGGTAGATGTTGTTCAGTGACCTAGAATAAGGAGTGGATTTGGGAGAAGACAATGTTCATTTGGATAACGAGTTCATTTGAAGTGCTTGAGAGAGATCCAAATGGAGGTGACCAGTGGCCAGTTAAGATATAAGTATGGAGCTCAGGAGAGAGGCCTGGGAAAGACAACAACACAGGAATTAGTTAAAGCATTAGGAAGAAATAAGATCTGAGGAGATTGTGTTGTCTGAGAAGAGAAGAATGGCTAAGGGCAGAATCTTTGGGAATACCAGGGGGGCCGAGGAAGAGGATGGAGGACACTAGGAAGGAATAGTAAGAGTAGGAAGGAAAACCAGGAGCGCATGGACTTTGTAATCCAGGAGTTTCCAGAAAGAGTGAACAGTTGTGCCTAGTACCATAATTAAGTCAAGTCAGGTAAAAATTGGACCATATCCTTCTGGTGTAGCAACAAGGAGATCATCATTGACCTTGAAAGTTCACTGTGAGTGCCCGTGTAGAGGAGAATGTAGCAAAGAGCAAGTGAAGAAGATTCTCGATGGGGGGAAGGAGTACCAAGGGCCTTCATTGAGGTCCTGTCTGTGAGCAGGGACTCCAGGTGAGGCAGCCAAGAGAAGGCAGAGGGGATAGCGACCTGCAGGTGAGAAGACCTGAGCTAGAGAGCCAGCTCTGTGTTCACTCCTCAGCACAGCAGCTCCCAGTTTCCTCATCTGTGAAGTGGGGACAGGTTGGAGAGGCTCAGCACCATGCATGGCACCCAGCAGGTGCACAGAGGAGAGGACAGGAAGGAAGGTCAACTCTGCCTTGTCATTGACTGCCATGGGGTCAGGGAGAGAGACGAGTCAGAGACACCCATTTGAAGCCTGAAAGAGCATGGGTGCCATTCACAGAAAGTGGGGTCAGAGGGGAACAAAGATAAACTGTCATTTGAAATATACCCCAAAGCAGTGTTCCCTGTACTACCCTGAAAAAGAGAGGCATGTTATTCCCTGGGATATTTAAGAGCTTGTATATAGAAAAATACATAAGATTTTTTTTTCCTTTGGGGCAAGTGTGGATGGGGATCAAAATTTTCCCATCATTTTACTCAGTTATATAGAAGTATAATAGGAAGAATTCTTCTGAGTTCATTTCTGCTAGTTTTACTTTATGTTGTGGACTCTGTAATTATGTCATCTAGAAACTGTAAAGAACTTGTTTATGACTGTTACAGGTGGGATATTTTGAGAGAGTCAGCCCCCTTAAAACCTAATTGTTTATAGTCTTCATCTCTGTGCACTGTGTTGATTTTTGGTGGCATCTTAAAATGGTGTTCTGATTCTTAAGTTTTGTTTTTTAAAAATTTTAGATTGGTAATTTTCCTAACATGTTGTTAAAATCCCTTTGAAGAGGTGATTTATAATTTGTCTCCACAGATAATCAGTCAGGCAAACATAAAGACAGGAGAAAAAGCTCACTAGATGTCAGAGCTGTTGCCTCTCGAGCAAGTGAAGGTAGGTGACAAAGACAGGAGGAGAAAAATATCCTCTCAGTGCTGAACACATGTGGCCTGCCACTCCCTCCCCATCTTGTCTCCACGTCACTGCCCACCTCCAGTTCGGAAGAGGGGAGGGCATCCAGCAACCTGAGTCCCTTTTTTCATCTCCCACGACTCCTGCCACTGGGCTCCATTCCGAGCCCTTTGATGCAGTCAGGGAATAAGTAAAAAGAAAAGGTACATTTTCCTATCTATTCTATAGTTGATTTTCTAAACTGTGTCAGCAGATGTCAGTTCATCTGCTGTAATTGTATGAGGAATGCATTTGGAAATTCTTAATGATATATGCTATTGTGGGTTCCAGTTTGCCATGGGGCCTACCTTTGGGTGAGGAGGTGAGCTGCATTTTGGAATGTGGAAGACTCTTATTAAGCAAATATTATTTAAGCTGTATTTGGAATTTTTTTAAAGATTGTGTGGATATGTGGCCTGCATGATCTAATAGTTTTTAAAACGTAATGAACATTATCGATAGATAGTCTGGAGGCAAATATTACTGCTGTGTATTTTCTTTGGCCCAAAGATATAGTATGGAGTTGGTTATTACTAGATAAAAAGCCAAAACTTTCCAAGGCAATAGCAACTCTGATTATACACTGGAGATCCAGTGCCTGCCCTCACATCCCTCACAGGTTTGTTATGAGGATCAGATGACATGCCATTTGTGCCTCGCACTGGAAAGACTATACAGATCCCACCCCTGCTGTGAGGGCAGGTCGGGTGGCACCAGCAGGGAAGCAGTTGGTGGCAACGTGGAGGAGTATGGGCTTTGGCCTCAGAAGGACCGTGACTCAAATCCCGGCTTCATCTACTCTCTGTGCAGCCTTGGGGGTGGACTTCTGTGCCTCTGTTTCCCCTCCCATAAAAAGAGGATCAGTACGCTGTCCTCAGAAGGTCCTGTGAGGATAACTGAGCTGCCGTCATCATCTGCATCGAGGCCATTGCTATTACAGTCCTTGGGCAGAGCAGGGCCGGGCCTGGGTGTGGTCACTTATGCCCACAACTGCCTTCACTCACCACACTTTAGCTTCTGTTCATCCTTTGGATGACTTTGTCCATTTCTATGTTTTTAAGTGTTTTGGGGTTTTAATACCTTTTTTGAGTTATAACTTACATACAATAAAATTCAGATATTAGGTGTTCAGTTCAGTGAGTTTTGACAATTCTATACATTCCAGTAACCACCACCCAATGTAGATACAGAAAATACACACCACACACACACACGCACACACACACACCCCCACACCCTCTCTTTTAGCACGTAAAGGCAACCACTGATTTCTACCACCATAAATTAATTTGGTCCCCTGTGCCTCATAAAACGGGAATTGTATAGTATGCACTCTTTGTGTCTGGCTTCTTTCCTTGGAGTGTTTTTAAGATTCATCCATGTTGTTAGGCATAGCAGTAGTTCATTCTTTTTTATTGCTCAGTATACTCCATTGTGTGAATATTCCACATTTTGTTTATCCATTCCCTTATTAATGCACATCTGTGTTCATCTTTGCACTTTGGGGCTGTTACGAATAAGGCTGCTGTAAATGTTTTTATCCAAGTCTTTTTTTGTGGAGGTGTGTGTTCGTCTCCTACCTAGGAGTGGAATTGCTGGGCCTTTGGGTAGCTGCCAACAGCTCTTCAATGTGGGTTGTACCATATTACTCTCCATCACTAATCTCTGAGTTCCAGTTGCTCTGCATCCTTCTACAGTTGGTTATACCAGCATTTTAAATTTTAGCCGTTCTTGTAGATGTGGTTTTAATTTTAATTTTCCTGATGACTAATGAGGTTGAGCACCCCTTTCATATGCTTATGGTCTTTTGGATATCCTCTTGTGAAGTACTGTTCAAATATTTTGCCCATTTTTATAATTGGGTTATCTTTTTCTTGCTGGTTTGTAAAAATTCTTTATATATTCTAGTTATGAGTCCTCTATTGGATATATGTATCACAAATACATTTTCTTAGTCTGTGGTTTGCCTTTTCACTTTCTTAATGGTCTTTTAATGAACAGAGGTTTTTAATTTTAATAATGTTCATTTTATCAGTGTTTTCTATTCTAGCTAGTGCTTTTTTGTGTCCTGTTTTAAGAAATCTTTCTCTGTCCCAAGGTTATGAAGATAGCCTCCCATGTTTATTCTAGAAGCTTTATTGTTTTATCTTTCACTTTAGGTCTGTGATCCATTTCAAATTAATTTTTATATCTGGTGAGGGTAGGGATCAAGGATGAATTTTCCCCCCACATGGCAATCCAGTTGGCCTGTCACCATATTGAGAAAACCATCTTGTACAATAGCACCATTACTGTCAATCAAGTGACTGTAAATGTATGGTCTGTTTCTGGACTCTGTTCTGTTAGTCTATGCTTGCACCAATGCCATCGTCAGTTACTGCAGCCTTGTAGTAAGTCTTGATAGCTGGTAGTGTAAACGTCTTCTTCTCCAAGATTATCTTGGCTGTTCTAGGTCCTTCGCATTTCCATATTACAGGAGGAATCAGCTTGTTAGTGTGTGTGTGCGCGCACACACACACACACACACACACACACACACACAATTCCTCGGGATTTTATCTGGAGTGTCTTGAACCTATATATCAACTTGGGGAAAATTGAAATCTCAATAACACTGCCTCTTCCAAATGGTAAATATGCTCTCTGTCTCTATTTAGGTCTTTATTTCTCTCAGCAATGTTTAGCATTTTCAGTCTATAAATCTTGCACATCTTTCATTAGATTTCTTCCTAAATATTGATGTTTTTTGATGCTATCATAATGATGTTTTTTATTTCAATTTCTAATTGTTTGTTGCTAGTATATAGAAATACAGTTGACTTTTATGTATTGACCTTGTACCTAATAATCTTGATAAACCTACTCATTGATTATAAGAGTAGTATTTATAGATTCTTTTGGACTTTCTACATACACAGTCTCAACAATCTTTATACCTTTTCTTTCTTTTTCTTACCTTATCGCATGTACACAATTGTTTGGTTTTTATAAGCATATGTCACTTTCATTATATTTTTAAATAAGAACAAGTCCTTTTATGACATAGTGATAAAAGAATGTTTTTTATTTTTGGTTTAGTGACCTTGTTGGGTAAAATGGAAGGTTGGCAACCATATGCTGGTCACCAAAATTAGATTTAAGGAGTTTTCTTGGTTCCCGAAATTTAAGGCATTTGAAAGCCCCTGAGTTGGTTAATCTTGCACAGTGTTTCTCTCTGACCTCACTTTGGTAAAATGAGGCTGATGTGTCAGGCCGTAGAACAGTCTGTGGTCCTTTCAGGTTTTTGGTAAACAGCATTTGGCTGGACAGTGGGGCTTTCAGAGAGCTACACAGAACTCTATGTGAATATTTTTGTCCGCCTGTACACCACCCAGGCTTCCCCCACCCCAGAGGAACCCTATCTTGACAGGACAACAAAACATTAACAGACTGTAGAGCCTTAGAGCTTAAGAGTTGCTTCCTGCCTCATTTAGCGTATTTACCTAACCAGTCTAGATTGAGCATAACAGTGGAATCACCAAAAGGTGCTTTGAAAAATTTAACCAAATATTCATGTATTTCAGTTAATGATGTGTTGCATTTATCACTCCTGCCATATGTGAAACAAAGAGCCTGTGTGGCATTGTCTTCCAGAACGGTTTTACTCCTGGATAGCAGCAAGCTGAAGAATTATAAAGCCTTATTGTTATAAACACAGAAAGAGGCTAACTGTTTGCCCTTGACTCGCTGAATTGTTTCCTCTGTTTTCTCTTTGACCTGTGACATCAGAAGTTCAGACTGTCGGGGCACATGCATCCTATTGCCTAGAACTGAAGGAAGCGGAGTTGGTGATGCCCAAATCCCAGGCTTGTTAGGATGAGAAGGACCATGTAGTCCGCATCTTTACCCCTTCATTATGTAGCTGAGCACACTGAGGCGGGTGGCGGGGAGAGGTTGGACTCCTGGGCTGTCAAGAACGGGTGCCTGAGGCTGTGTGTACCCTGATTTCTGTATGATGTGATCTCTCCACAGTTTCCAGCCAGAGACGACACTCCTCCATGGCCCGGATACATTCCATGACGATTGAGGCACCCATCACCAAGGTGAAGAAGCCGTTTGTGGTCCGTCTCCACTGAGCATGGAAGTCCCTTGTTCTCCCAGTTGATTGTTTCCAATGAGATGAAACAGAAACCCACAACAATAATAATGCCCCACTCCCCCCACCATTGTATGGAGCTGCCTCCTCTAAAGAGAGAGGATGTGTGACATGAACATTTTAACTAGTCTTAAGTTAGCATTGAGCACTGGTGCCAGCCCAACTCTCTGGATTTCTTTCCCATTGTTTTTAAGGTTATGAAATTCAAGTCTTTTCTTTCCATATTGTAGGTAATCAATATTATCAATGCTGCCCAGGAAAGCAGTCCCATGCCTGTGACAGAAGCCTTAGACCGTGTGCTGGAAATTCTAAGAACCACTGAATTATATTCACCGCAGTTCGGTGCTAAGGATGATGATCCTCATGCCAGTGACCTCGTTGGAGGCTTAATGTCTGTAAGTATGTTGGACCAGGCTGCTGGCTAGAGGCTGTTGCCCTTGTTTGTTTTCTCTGAGGTGGTTTGTTTGTGGTCTGGCCTCCACAGAGCTCTTTGTGTGTGGGGCTCAGTCAGAGCCTAGACCCTTCCTTCACCTGGCTCAGCTGTTCTGGCCAGAGCCGTCATCCACTTGCTGCCTACCGCCCCGGGGGACCTCAGCTTGAAGTAGAGAAGGGAGGAGCATATTCTAGACAGTCTCTGAGCTGGTTCTCCATTTTTGTTTAGGAGTTCTATGCATAATTTATTTAAATAAAACTTAATTTTTTTTAAAGATTTTGAAATCTGGGGCAGAAAAAAAGAAAAATATATGAAATGTTCCATATCAAATTATGAAACAGAAAGACTGTATATGTTCAAAGAGGCACTGGGAATGGGGCATGGTTTCCCTCCAAAGCATCTTTCACAGCTTTGGTGACGTCGTGGGAAAGAATGGCTTGGGACCATTTCATCAGAAGGGGGCTTCGTGCCTTGGGCTCTTGAGGGGTCCTGGATGCCTCCTCCAGCCCAGTCTAGTGTAGAGGTCTCACAAGGGAAGAAAACTTTGTGGAAAACAGATCATTCCATCGCTACCTGTCACCATTTGTCTTGGTCCAAAATTCACGTCCCCGCCCAGTTCCTGTTTTCTGAAGTCACATGATTTCTTAAAAATAAGGTTTTAGGCAGTCATCTGAAGAGTGGAGTGATTCCCACTGATGATGATGTCTAACTGTGATCTTGCCTATTTGAGACACAGGCTCCCCCAGCCTGTAGGTGAGGGATGGAAATGATGAGGGTGAGGTGGGATAGAGTCGTGGGGATAAGGGGAGAAGAGAGGCACAGTGGGGAGCAGGGCAGAACGGAGAGCCTCTAAAGGGTGTGGTCTGCGGGCAGCTCTCACCCCGAGAGTCAGCTGGGCAGAGCAAGGGCAGTTGGAGGGCAAGGAAGAATCTAGTTTTGCGGAGGGAGCCTGGTGTCCATTAGGGCGAGGAGGGTGGCAGGAAAATGATGGAGAAGGGTTGAGGGCAGAGGAGCATTGTCCCTGAGAAACCGACCTGGTCCTGAGTGCCAGCAGGACCGCTGTGCTCTGGGGGCCTCTCCCAGGCTCCCTCCCTGGTGCTGCCCCGGCCCATGTGTTGAGCCAGTCCTTCCCGGCATCAGGCTGTGTGCTCGGTAGGTGACTGACTTCAGTGGTTGAACACAGTGATGCTCGCAGAGGAGGCTTGGGTGCACTGATGGACGGGCTGCCCCCAGCTGTCCTCTGGGATCCACTGTCCTGGAGTTTTCGAGAAGTAAAGAATAGTTGTGACTTCTCTTTTTCTTATTTCCTTGATTTTTATCAGGATGGTTTGCGAAGACTATCTGGGAATGAGTATGTTCTTTCAACCAAAAGTAAGTTTTTCCTTTTTAATTTTTTGGATCACTGTTAATATTACAGTCCAGCTTAAGTGATGAAATAACTTTTTCAGATAAGAGTTTTCAGATAATTTTTCTCATCAGTAAGCAGTTTCTTAGTATGTCATAAAACCTCAGAAGCCAAGCAGCTGTCTCCTGAAGCAGCACTGTCCTCCCTAAGGAAGAGTTCATGCTGTAAAGCCTGTTAATTTTGTCCCCCAATTTCATCACGTCACAGATCTTCAGCAGGTTTCAAGCAGTATGATCACTCCCTTCTCCCTTCATGATGTCCCACCACGGATAGCTCGGGCCATGGAGAATGAAGAGTGCTGGCACTTTGATATCTTTGAACTGGAGGCTGCCACTCATCAAAGGTGAGGCCATGTGGAGCTCAGCAGACAGAAAGCTCAGTTCCAAGGGCCTGTGTGGAGAAAGCCACGCAAGGAATGTGGATTCTGCAGAGAGCTAGTCTCTGTTCAGGGAGCGAGGCTCCCGAAAGAGTAGCAGGGCCTAGGCCTCAGCGAGGGCATCCGTGAGAAGCCAGGGGCGAGTCTGCCTGGTCACGACTCCTGCAGCGACAGCAGGCTGACAGAAAGTGTGAAATCGGGCAGTGACCTAACCTCTCCAAATAGCAGAGGTTTTTTTTCTGTAAAATAGGGATATTAATTTTTCCTGTAGGTAGTGATATTTTGAGATAGCAGCAAAGAGCCCCACTCAGAGCCTAGAAATGTACACACACACACACACACTTGATAAGAGCCATCCGCAGATCTTGGTTGCTGCATTGGTGACAGGCGTGGGGACACCCACAACTCCAGTTGTCCTGACGTGGGTGTGACCACAGAGTGGGGCGGGGTTGGGGTTTTATCTTCACTCTTGCATCTTGCTGGAAAAGAGCTGTTCACCAAAGGGTGCAATGGACCTGTCACACAGGAGAAACATGTCCACAGAGCTGATGCCAACCAGGGCTGCCCTTCAGGGTCGAGAGGCCCTGAACCTGGCAGACAGAAGGCACTTGCAGGAGAAGTGGCTCTCTTGGGCCGTGGGATAACTCATCAGGTGTCATCCCAGTCTGGGTGAAGTGCTCCCAACACAGCCCCTGCCCTTTGCTCAATGTGTGTCAACCTTCTCAATACATCCTCTTCCATGTACCCAACCGGGGCAAGGACAGTGAAGAAGAATACTCCTATCGCAAACGAATCTTCAAGCACCTGTTTACATACTAGTGACACTGCACTCATGTGAATCAGGCCGAGGCAGGTCAGTTCAAGTCCTGTGAGCCTACTCACCCCTAGATGCTGCCTCAGCAGAGCAGTTTCCTGACCTTCCAAGCCAAAGGCCAGGATCAAGGTGACTTCTCAAGGAGGAGCCTGACTTGGTGGCCAGTTGGCCACCTTCTCAGGGGAAATCTCTTCATATTGTATCACACATTTCAGATTGTTGAAACCATTACACAACATGTGACAGTGTCTGGCTCACATGCAGTCATCAGAAACTGTTATTTTCTTCTAGGCATGACATCTAGCTAATGACATAGGTCCAGCAAGTCCAAAGGAGAGGATAGGGTTGAAGGTGGCACAAATTTGGCCTGGCAACATGTTGACTTTGAGTGCAAGTAGGAGTCTGAGTCAGGAAGGGCAGAGTGAGCAAACCTCACCCCAGCCAGTGGGGAGCATCAATCAAGAGCTCTGAGGCCAGGATTGGAACTGGGCTCCAGGTGAGGTTGGTGTTGGCGAGCAGGAGGAAGGGCAACAGAGAGGCCAGCACCGCTGGCAAGCTCCACTTTGCTGCCCTGCACACTCTCTGACGTCTGGCTTGGATTTGCTTGTTGGAGCTGAACCCATTCAGGGCTCCAAACATTTTGTCTAATTCTTTGTTTTAACGTTGTGGATGTTTTTCTCTACAGGCCTTTGATTTATCTTGGTCTCAAAATATTTGCTCGCTTTGGAATCTGTGAATTTTTAAATTGCTCCGAGACAACGCTGAGATCGTGGTTACAAATTATTGAAGCCAATTATCATTCTTCTAACCCCTACCACAATTCTACACATTCTGCTGATGTCCTTCATGCCACTGCCTATTTTCTCTGCAGAGAGAGGATAAAGGTGAGCTGTGTTTGCGCTCCGTGCTTAATGGGCAGGGGCAGTGGGGCAGGCTGCTGCCCTGCTTCCTCCGACTTGCTACGGTGTGACTGTTCAGGGATGGTCCTGGCGCGTGTGCAGCCTGGCCTGGGAAGGGTGTGGCCACACGAGAAGTCAGGCAGGAGGCCACACTGTGCTCGGGGGAGTTGATATGTTCATTTATGACACAGCCCCGGCCATTCCCTGGGAGTATAAGGAGCGGGATTTGGTCCTCGGGGAGAAAGCCAGCAAGAACAAGATAGGACTGTTCTTCTGGAGGTCTCACTCTGCACCTACAGACAAGCTGTTGGATATTGGCACTTTAGGGCCCCCACCTATCCCTGAAAGTCAGCATGGTTTGAGACCAGCTTCATCATTTTCGCCCAGCACTGCTCTCACCCGGAGTTACCCACTTGGTCCAGAGTTCCATCATCCAAGCACACACCCAAGTTAGAAAGCTGGAGTCATCTTCAGTTCTTTCTTCTCCCCGAGCCCTCGACATCTAATAGATCATCTGACCTTGCTACTATAAGCCCTAAATGTCCTCAGAATCATCTCCTCCTCATAGTGCCCCACTGCTGTCCCAGTCTCATCTAGATGGTGCCAGACCAGAACTCCGACTACCTTGCTCCTCAGGAACTCACATTGCTGCCAGCGTGAGCTTTCTGAAACAGCACATCTGACCGTGACGGTCCCAGGAGCAGCTTCCCATCTCCTACAGGATCGAAACTTTAAGACTCCACAGTCCCCAGACACACAGGCCACGTTTGGGCCAGGCTAAACCACGTTAGTTTCTGAAGCTTCCCTCACCTCTCCACCTGTCCTTCAAGGATCGTTGTCGGCCTCTTTTCCTCCAGGAAGCCTTCCCTGAACTGCCCTCCAACCCCCCACTGACTTAGGTGCCCCTTCTCTGAATTCCCACACCCTCCCAGGCATGTTCCTGATTTTACTCTCTTAGATGCCTACTTACTGGTCCATCTGCTCTATTTGGAGAACAAGCTCCTTTTCTATCCCCAGTGCCTGCCCTGCTCAGCCAAGTCGATGCAGTGGAGGAAGGGTGAGGACTGTTAACTGAGTGGCTCCCTAGGGCTCCAAATAGCAGGTGCGGTGGCCAGTGGCACCTACTGGTAGCCGGTCACAACAGCTCAGGGTCTGCACTGAGTAGCTTTAGCTCCAGCTCTGAGGCCGCAGGAGATGGGGATGGGAGTAGGCCACAGTAAGGAGAGCCTCACAGAAGAAAGGGTCCTTTCAAGGACAGTTATTCACTGCCCACTCCCAAGACAGGCTCCCTAAGAAAGCTTGCATGTTGTCAGTTATTTCATTAGGGAAATTTTTGAAGCAGCAACTAGATTTGCCAAAGTATTTGTGTTGTTTCCTTCAACATCCATCATAAGGCGGCACAGAGGGTCCAGGGAGCTCCAGTGGCATGGCCATTTCACTTTTAGAAGTACTTGAGAGCAAAAGAATCAAACTGCTGGTTTTGTATCTAAGAAAACAGGGCCTCGTGAGGAATGAGACAGCGAGGCATCATTGCCTGATGTCCTGGCACCCAGGGAAGGTCACAGGGTGGCTGGGACCAGGCATGGCAGCCAGGCAGAGCAAGGGCGAGTGCCTGCCAGTTCCCTTCCTCATCTGTAACATGGGTCCATTGTATGGAGGAGAACAGGAAAGGATGATGTCTAGCAACTGAATGTGTGGAGCGAATGTTAATTCCTCACCCTGAAGGTCAGACCTTCTCAGAGTGGGCTCTTTCAGTTGCCCTTTTCCTGCTCCCTCTTTTTTTTTTTAAGAAAGATCATGACCAACACTGTAGATAAAATTAGAGTCCAGAGAGAGGACTGTTTTGTAAAGTACAAAAACAAATGGCAGAGGAGGAACGTCTGTGTCAGTATGGTGCAGCATTTAAAGACGACCTAATTTTTGCTACAATTTGTTGCTTTTGAAATATTCTGTAGATAACATACAAATGTAAATTTAGAAAGCTAACTGAATTTTTTTTAAGATGGTCCTGAGCTAACATCTGTTGCCAATCTTTTTTTTTTCTTCTTCTTCTCCCCAAAGCCCCCCAGTACGTAGTTGTGTACCCTAGCTGTAGGTCCCTCTAGTTGTGCTATGTGGGAGGCTGCCTCAGAGTGACTTGATGGAGTGGTGCTAGGTCTGCGCCCAGGATCTGAACCAGCAAAACCCTGGGCCGCCAAAGTGCAGTGTGCGAACTTAACTACTTGGCCACTGGACTGGCCCCTAACTTAATTTTTAACAGAACTGTATGATATGAATTCTATCTCACTTATTGAGATATAATTCATATCATACATTTCACCCATTTAAGGTTAAAATTATTGAATTTCAACTTAAATGAATTTACAAGACTGATTTATTAGATATACACCTTCTTTTCAAGTGTCCGTAAATATTTCCAAAAATGATCTTATGCTAGGACACAATGAATGTCTTGATAAACTTCAAAATTTCATAGGCTATATTTTCTAACTACAATACAACAAAACTAGAATTTTATAACTAAAGGTTAAAAAAAAATGTTAGCCACTACAAATGAGAAAATATTTTGAATAGTTTTGGGATAAACAAGGAAATAAAACCAAGAATAACAGATTTATTTAGAAAACAACAAAATGAGAAACATATATCAACACCTAAAGAAAGAGAAGAGCAAAATGATAGTTCAAAATGGTTCTTTGAAATAACTAAGAAAATTAAGTTCTACCCAAACTAATCACAAAATATAGAAAACACAGAAATACATTTGGAATGGAAAATGAAAGAAGAAAGTACCATGTATTTATGTACTAATTCAAAAGCCTTTAAAATAGATGGTTTCTTAAAAAAGAAAGAAAGAATATGTTAAATCAAATTAATGCTAGAAGTAGAAAACCAAAAGAGGTCAATACTATGGAAGCAGTTTTTAAACTATCAAATAATTTCTTCAAAACCTGGCTCCTGACCTAGTTGGACAGATGAGTTCTTTAGCCCTTTAAGGAACTGCTCCGTGGTACATAAAACCTTTTCAGAACCTTGAAAAAGATGGAAGACTTCCAGATCATGACCAAACTCATAAGGCCCTGACATCAACCCTGACAAAGCACCGAAAGGGGGAGAAAACTAGACCAACCCCCAGTTAATGTAAATCATGCATATTTTAACAAATTATTTCTCTTATTTAGTAATATCAGTTTATGTTAGTCTACGTCAATATCTCAGACTAAGGACCTTTTTTTGTGATGGGTCTAGAGACAGACTGAGTGAGGAGCTAACTCCTGTCTGTTGAGGGTACCCTGTATTGTAGTAAGTCCTTAACTTGGGTGAGACTGAGAATCAGAGAATGTTTCCTAGTTAACATATGCTACACTATAAGTGTTTCTGAGTAGAGATAGGAAACTGGATTTGCTCAACAATATGCTTTTCTCAGAAATCTGAACTATTCTTACCTTAAAGTAATAAAGCAGAAAGAAAATGATACAGATGGCTTCCTTGCTTTCAGTGCCATGCCCCAGTTTTTAAAAGATCTCTTGTTTTCAGCAAACTTTAGATCCGGTTGACGAGGCTGCTGCCCTCATTGCAGCCACTGTTCACGACGTGGACCACCCTGGGAGAACCAACTCCTTCCTGTGCAATGCTGGAAGCGAGCTGGCCATTTTGTATAATGACACTGCTGTGCTGGAGAGCCACCACGCAGCCTTGGCCTTCCAGCTGACCACTGGAGACGATAAATGCAATATCTTTAAAAACTTGGGAAGGTAAGAACAATGAGTAGGGAAGTATGTTGCTTCCTCTCTCTTTTTTTTTTTAACAGCTTTATTAAGATATAATTCACACACCATGCAGTTCACCCATTTAAAGCGTATAGTGGTTTTCAGTATATTCAGAGTTGTGCAGCCGTCACCACAGTCAATTTTACAACACTTCCGTCACCCCCAAAAGAACCTCGAACTCATTAGCAGTCACTCCCCATTCTCCCCTCAACTCCCTCAGCCCTAGGCAGCCGCTGATCTACTTTCCTTCTCCATAGATTCGCCAGTTATGGGCATTTCTATCAATGGAAGCATACTCAACATGTGGTCTTTTGTGACGGGCTTCTTTCACTTAGCACAGTGTTTTCAAGGTTCAGCTCCTTTGTGTCCTGACATTTCACGACGACAGTGTAATGCTGACATCTTAAGCTTTTAGAGACTCAGAGAAGCTGTCATCTCACATCTCTGCCCAGAACACTCCACTCTGCCCTCCCGTGCCCAATAGACTTCTCGTCATTGTCTCTGTTCACACGTCACTTCCTTGAGGAAGCCTTCCTGACTGTCACACTAATTACTCAGTCTCAAGTTCCTTCATAGCACTTACCATATTTTTAAATAATCATTTTTCATTATTTGTCTAATGTCCGATTCGATTCTTAAGCTCTGTAAGATCAGTGCTATGTGTCTTTGATTCATGTCTGTACCCTCATTGTCTAGTGTGGTGCCTAATACATAGTCAGGACTCAATAAATATCACATGGAAGAAGGAAAAAGTGTTCTGTTGTGAGCAGTACTTACTAATTTGGATTTTTAAAGGAAACTTTTACATGGATTTTTTTTTTTTTTATTTAAAGATTGGCACCTGAGCTAACAACTGTTGCCATTTTTTTTTCTCCTTCTTTTTCTCCCCAAAGCCCCCCAGTACAGAGTTGTATGTTTTTTAGTTCTTTAGTTGTGGGTCCCTCTAGTTGTGGCATGTGGGACGCTGCCTCAGTTGGCCTGATGAGCGATGCCGTGTCTACACCCAGGATCCGAACTGGCGAAACCCTGGACCACCGAAGTGGAGCGCGCAAACTTAACCACTCAGCCCCAGAGCCGGCCCCTACATGGGATTTTTAATAAAGGAGATTCCTGATTTTACAAAACTCCCTTTTGCCATGTTCTAGAATCTCAGAGGTGGAGTTCAAGTAGATTTTATTTATAGTTGCTTGTATATACATCAGCTCTCTCTGGAAAAATACACAAGACCCTAATAACTTTGGTTGTGTCCAGGGAAAGGAACAGAGTGACTGGAGAAAAGGGGTTGAATAGAGATTTCATTTCATACTCTTTGTACCTTTTGAATTTTTAATTATATGGTTTACATCCTCAAAAAAATTTTTTTTTAAGTAAATAAAAACAAGGCTGGAAGAAAAGGTATCAAGTACTCGCTGTGATTTTCTCTGCTGCCAGAGGGTCTAGCCTCTAAGTTTCTGGGCACTAAAATTGTTCAGTCTCAAGGGCCTCAGTGTGGGGGACCTTCTTCATGACCACAGAGCTGTCTTTGTGGAAAGAGTTGGTTTTGATCACTTCCACTACATTCCACCTTATTTTATTCTAAGAACCATATGCCTTATGGTACGGAAGGACAACAGTGTGAACATTGCATCTATAAAGTCTTGCCCATAAGCTTCTGATTTTAACTTCTACTCAGGTTCCTCTTGCGTATGGTCTAGACACTAACCTATAACTTCCACATTCTTTTAAAGTGTGTCCTGCGACTGACTTCCAGTGATACTCGAATTTTAGTCGCAGTGGACATGTGTCCTAGATAAGATTGTTTCACGAATCTGGTCTGGAACAATAATCTGTAGCATCTTTCTTGTTTGTCGTCTGAAACAGGAATGACTATCGGACCCTGCGCCAGGGTATTATCGACATGGTCTTAGCCACAGAAATGACAAAGCACTTCGAGCATGTCAACAAGTTTGTCAACAGCATCAACAAGCCCTTGGCAGCACTAGAAGAAAATGGGGTAAGGGAAACTGATTGCAAAGAGAACCTGTGTTTGGGGCCCTTTTCCCTATGTGCTGTGGGGAAACCTGGGCTAGGATATCATGAGTCGTGGAAGTTTTCCCCCAGTGGGCTCATTGAATTTAATTTCCAGTGGTTAAAAAATTACTTAAAGCACAAAAACTTGGCAGGAAAAAAATATAGGGCATCCAAAAATAGACATGAAAACTCGGAAGGGAGGGCCAAGTTTGAGATATACTAATTTTAGACAGGTGGACCATCCCTGCACCCTTTCTTACAGTTGTCCCCTCCCCCTCTTCTCAGGCATTCTGGGGTCAGTTGGAGCTCTTGAGGTCTCTCACCAGCCACTCCTGATTCTGCACATTCTGTGGTAGCAGCAGCTATCCTCTGTTGGTCTATGTCACAGGAGGGTAGGGGTTGGGAAGGATGCTGTATTCTGGTCACAAGAGTGACGTTGTTGCCCCTCATTTCTGGATTTGAGGCATGGAGCCCACAACTGCCTGGCAAGGATAACATTAAACCTCTTGCGAGGTGGGAGACCACAGCTGAGGAAGCAGACAGATCCGAGTTTCCATCCTAGTTCTGCTTCCCCAACTCCTTGTCTGTAGAATGGGCTTAATAAATCTCAAGGCATAGGATTGATGGGCATGGCCAAGACAGGCACAGAACAGATGGTATCCGTGATACTAGACTCCTTGCGCCATCAGCACCTGGAGCGCATGTTCCTTCACAAACCCTCTTCCTTTGAGGCCCACATGTCTGCTCTACCACCTACCCCACCTGCACTGGACATCTTAGTACCAGCTCACAGCCTTTCCTACTGCCCTCCTCCCCAGGTCCTGTCACCATGCTGAGAATCTTTGCCATGCCCAGGGATGACTTAGCCTATCAGTCTAGGATCACAATTCCTTGAATTTTAACTCCACTTTACTTCTGCAACTCATTTGACTGGCCACGGCCTTTCTGTCTCTGGCTTTCTACCTTATTACCCCTTCACATGTGCTCCTGTTTAGCCTGATTTGAAACGTGTTGAGAACTCTGCTCCCTTCAGCCTTTCCTCTTCTCCCAGTTTGTCAGCCTGCCTTTGACTTCACTCCCTTTCCAAGGATTTCGATGCAGAAGCCCCCACTCCAGCCTCTTTTATTGGCTCCTCTTCTGCCATCCTGGATAGCACTGGTTGTCACCTGGGGCACTGCTCCTGGCTGACCCCTTGCCACAGAAAGAAACCACATACCTCACAGAGTTGGTTTCCTCTGTCTAGTCTGGGCAGTTCCCAGACTCAGCTGAATCCTCTTCCACTTGACAGTCGTATTTCTCATCTCTGTTGTCAGTCAGTACTTGGAGGTACATCTGAGAGACTGGAAATCAATCTCGAATGAGTCGGAGCAGGGACAAAGCAACATGAAAGAAAATAGTTTCCAGCCGGCCTTCTGATCTGTAGTCAGACTGAAAGCATTAACACATCTGAAGAGAGAAGGGTCAGCACAAAGCTGGTTGGCAGTGTCAAACTTGGAGCAAGGAGAGCTGCTGAGGCAGCCTCAGTAGTGTCCCTTCTGGCACTCTCTAGAGGACTAGGCAGCCTAGGCTCAGGGTGCCACCTGCCCATCTTGATGGCAGATATGTCCCCACTGAGATGGGGCCATCAGGCCTTCTTAGACTGCTGCAGTTACTCATTGCAATCACATGACTGACTGTTGGGAATTTGCTTGACGGGCACAGATTCAGAATGAGGAGACTTGCTTGCTCACACTTGTCTTTGACAGTGCTCTTTGCTTCAGAGGGCCTATAACCAGAGGGTCCATTACACCATGGATTGAGAATTTATATCCAGAAGGGCTCCTTGTGTATCAGACAGCATGTGGTATTGTGAATGGACAGAGCCCAGGACTAAAGGTGGAATTTAAGTTCTTATCCTCGCTCAGCTGTGTAGCTTTGGACTAGTCTCCTCACTTCTCTGTCCCAGTGTCCTCATCTGTAAAATGTAATAGTAAATGATAGTGCTTTTCATGCCTATCACAGATCAAAAGGGAGTAACTGTTAAGTCCTTTGTGAACCATAAACTGTTAGGGCAATGTTAAGGAAATATCACTATGTCTGACACAGTCTTAGTGTGCTGACAGCTAATTCCTATGATCATACCTGTCACAGGGCTGGACTGGGGACTGGGTTGTGAGAAGCAGGGAGCCTGGTAGACCACAAGACTTTCTTTGTTGTGAGGGCAGAGAAATGTTTTATTTTTTCAGTTCACACTCTGTTTTAGTAAATATACCAAAAGATAAAGCCAGTCTTTGGGTTCTTAGCAAGGGAGAGCAATAGAGATAGTAGAACAGAAAGAAAAGGCAGCTCTAAGAAATATTTAGAGTGAGAAGAAGAGAAGAAAGAGCCAAGAAGAAGCTGAAGGGCAGATACACCAACCCCCAGTGCTGCCCTCTACTCCTGGGGACCTGCTGGAATCTCAGTGGGCCTTGGTTTTCCCCTTTGTAAAGTGAGGGGCTAAGCTCAATGCTCAGAGTATCCTCAGCACTTGGTTTTATGAACCCTTAACTTCTAGATCCTGGACAGTGCCTTAGTGCTTACAGTGGGACCACACTTGTGAGACAGGGCTTCATATCAGGGGACCCATTTTGATCACTTTGAATTCCACTCACATTTTAGGAAACCGATAAAGATCAAGAAGCCATAAACACTATGCTCAGGGCTCCAGAGAACCGGACTCTGATCAAACGAATGCTGATTAAGTGTGCTGATGTGTCCAATCCCTGCCGACCCCTGGAACAGTGCATTGAGTGGGCTGCACGCATCTCAGAAGAATATTTTTCTCAGGTAAGATTCAGCCTCTTAAGTTCCTTAAGTAAAAGAGAGAAACACGTAAGACCATAAGAGGTAATGGGCTTAAAACCAGGGAGTAGAGTTCGAAATGAAATTGTGTCCTTGACGAACATTTCGTAGGCTTACTAGTAATGAATTCTGTTAGTTTTCCCGTATCTGAAAATGTGCTTATTTTGCCTTCATTCTTGCAGGATATTTTCACTAGATATAGAATCCTTGGTTGATGGTTTTCTCCTAATAGCACTTTAAAGATATTCTACTGTTGTCTGGCATTCATATTCTCTCTGGGTAGAAAAAATTCTTGTGGAGCAGAAAAACAAAATTAGAAAATATAATGGAAAACTTTTCCAAATTTAGTGAAAGACATACATACGGGTTCAAGAAACCTAGTGAACTTTAACCCATGCCCAGGTATGTCATAGTCAAGCAGCTACAAGGCAAAGATGATGAAATTTTTTGAAGTCAGCCAGAGAAAAATGACGCATTACTTATAAGAGAACAACAATGCTCCTGTCTCCTGACTTCACATCAGAAACTATGAAGGCCAGAAACCCTGGAACAATGTCTTTAAAATGCTGTTAGGAGAAAACTGTCAACCCAGAATTCTGTATCCAGATGGTTCCACTGAGGGATTCTGTCAAACATTTAAGGACAAAATAATGCCAGTCTTACAAATTGTACCAGAAAATAGAGGAAGTGGGAATGCTTTCCACCTCATTTTATGAAGCCATTGTCATTCTGATATCTAAACCTGACAAAGACAATACCAGGAGAAAATTGTAGTCCGTTATCCTCATGAATATAGATACAGAGATACTTAATTGAACAGTATATAAAGAGGATAATATGTCATTACCAAATAGAGTTTTTCCTAAGAATGCAAGGTTGGTTTACTATCAGAAAAGCCAATTATTATAATTTGCCACACTAATTAAATAAATGAGAAAAAACATGATTATTTCAGTAGATGCAGAAAAAGCATTTGATAAAATTCAACACCCATTCATCATAAAAACTCTTAGCAAACTAGGAATAGAAGGGAACTTACCTTAATAAGGGCATCTGCAAAAACTTAGAGCTAACATTATCTTTAATGGTAAAATATGGAATACTTTCTCCTTAAGACTGGAAACAAGGCAAGGGTACCCATTCTTACCACTTCTATTCAATGTTGTATTGGCAGTCCAAGCCATTGCAATAAGGCAGGGGAAAAGTACAAAGAACAGAAAGTAAGACATAAATTTGTTTCTATCTGCAGGTGACATGAGTTTTTTTTATGTTGGAAACTGAGTGTACAAGACACTTGCTAGCATTAATAATAGCAATGATTTAGCAGTATCGTCTAACACAAGCTCATTCTACAAAGTCAGCTGTATTTTGTGTACTAGACACAAAAACTGGAAAATGAAACTAAATCCCATTTACAATAGCAATAAAAAACAAGAATTAGGAATAAATTTAACAAAAGAATGTTAGTCCTTTACCACAGAACATTGCTGAGAAATTAAAGAACACTTGAATAAATGGAGAGGTAGCCCATGTCCACAGATTGGAAGACTCAAAGTTGTAAAGATACAGTTCTCTCCAAATTGATGCACAGAGTCAGCGCAATCTCAATCAAGATCCCAGCAGGACTTTTTTGTAGAAATTGACAAAATGACTCTAAATTTTATATGGAAATATGAAGGATCTTAAATAAGCGAAGCAAACTCTAATAGGAAAAAGTTGGAAGATTTACTCTTTTTGGTTTCAGAACTTAGAATAATCAAGCCAGTGTGCTGCTGGCATAAGGATAACAAATGCACTGATGAAACAAAATAGAAATCCCAGAAATAGACCATGTTTGTACAATCAGTGCAGAAAGGAAAATTTTTTTCAGCAGGTGGTTTTGGAATATTTGTGGAAATCAACCACAACTCCTACCTCATATCACAGAGAAAGGTCAATTCATAATGGATCATAGACCTAAATACAAAACCTAAAGCCATAAGGCTTTTAGAGAAAAACATAGGAGAATATCCTCAGTCTCTTTGAAGTAGACACATATTTCTTAGGTACAGAAAGCAATAACCATAAAAAGAAAATTTGATAAATGAGACTGAAAATTCAGAAATTATACTCATCTGCTAAAAAATTAATAGGCAAGCCTCACTGGAAGAAAATATCCACAAATCGTATCTGACAAGGACTATATTCAGGATATATAAGGAACTATAACTATAATAAAAAGACAAACCACCTAATTAAAAATGGCCAAATATTTTAACAGATGCTTCACAAAAGAAGATATATGAGTGGCCAGTAAGCATATGAAAAAGTGCTGAACATCATTAGTAATCAGGGAAATGCAAATTAAACCCACAGTGAAATACCACCACACACCCACTAGGATGGCTAAAAATTTAAGACTGACACCAGCAAATGTTCATGAAGATGTCAACCAACTGGAATTCATTCATGAGTGATAGGTGTGTAAAATGCTACAACCACTTTGGGAAGCAATTTAGGAGGGTTTCTTGTTTTTTTGTCTCTTATTGGGGTAAAATATATATAACAAAATTTACCATTCTAGATGATTATGTGGGGTTTTTTGCCTTTGTTCTTTTAATGTGGTGAATTACATCAATTGATTTCAGATGCTGAACCATCCTTGCATTGCAGGACTAAATCCACTTGGTCATGGTGTATGATCCTTTAATATGCTGCTGCTGAATTCTGTTTGCTAGTATTTTATTGAGGATTTTTGTATCAGTATTCATGAAGGGGTATCAGTCTTTAGTTTTCTTGTAGTGTCTTTGTCAGGCTTTGGTATCAGGGTAATGCTGGCCTCATAGATTGAGTTAGAAATTTTCAATTTTTTGCAAAAGTTGGAGAAGGATTTTTGTTACTTCTATTTAAGAGTTTGGTACAATTCACCAGTGAAGCTATCGGGTCCTGGGCTTTTCTTTGTTGGGAGGGTTTTTTATTACTAATTGAATATCCTTACTAGTTATAGACCTATTCAGATTCTCTATTTCTTCATGATTCAGCCTGTGTATGTTTCTAGGAATTTGTTCATCTAGATTATCCATTTTGTTGGTGCACAGTTGTTCATCAATCCTTTCATTTCTGTAAAATCAGCAATGTCCTCACTTTGATTTCTGATTTTAGTAATTTGAGTCTTCTTTCCTTTTTCTTAGTCAGTCTAGCTAAAGATTTTTCAGTTTTATCAGTCTTTTCAAAGAACCAACCTTTGGTTTTGTTGATTTTTCTCTATTTGTTTTTCTATTCTCTATTTTACTTATCTCTGCTCTAGTCTATTATTTCCTTCCTTATGCCAGCTTTAGGTTTAGTTTGTTCTTTTTCTAGTTCCTTCAGTTGTAAAATTATGTTGTCAATTTAAGAGGTTTCCTCCTTTTTAATGTAGGCGTTTATAGCTATAAATTTCCCTCTTCTCACTGCTTTTTACCACATCTTCCTGTGTGTTGTGTTTTCATTTTCATTTGTCTCAAGGTATTTCCCAATTTTTTTTGTGATTTCTTCTTTGACCCCTTTGTTGTACTGAATGTACTGTTTAATTTCCACATACTTGTGAGTTTTCCAGTTTACTTTGTTAATGATTTCCAGTTTCATTCCATTGTGATTATGATTTTTTTCTTTTAAAATTTATTAAGACTTGTTTTGTGGCCTAAAATATATTCTATCCTGGGGAATGCTCTATTTGCACTTGAGAAAGATGTGTTATAACTGTCACTGGGTGAATGTTCTGAATATGTCTCTTAGGTCCAATTGGTTTATAGTGTTGTTCAGGTCCTCAATTTCTTACTTAACTGGCTGTTCTTGCCATTATTAAAAGTGTGGTATTGAAGTATCCAACTGTTGTTGTAGAAGTGTCCGTTTCTCCCTTCAATTTTGTCAGTGTTTTCTTCATATATTTTGGAACTCTGATATTTGGTGCATATGCGCTTATAAGGCAGACCTCAGAGAAGTGCAGGTTCAGTTCCAGACCGCCATGGTAAAGTGAGTGTTGCAATAAAGCAAGTCACACTAAATTTTTAGTTTCCCAGTGCATATAAAAGTTATGTTTACACTGTACTGCAGTCTACTAAGTGTGCAAAAGCATTGTGTTGAAAAAAAATGTACATATTTTAACTTAAAAATACCTTATTGCTTAAAAATGCTAATCACATGAGTTCTTCAGCGAGTTCTAATTTTTTTGCTGGTGGAGGGTCTTATAAAAAATGCAGTATCTGCGAAGTAGATTAAGGCAGTATGCACTAAATCGAAGTCTGCCTTTAATTGTTGTATCTTCTTGGTGAATTGACCCATTTAACAATAAATTATGTCCTTGTTTGTCTTTTGGAACAGTTTTTGACTTAAAGTGTATTTGTCTAATATTAGCATAGCCACCTCAGCTTTCCTTTGGTTATTTGCGTGGAATATCTTTTTCCATCATTTCACTTTCAGCCTATTTGTGTCCTGAGATCTAAAGTGAGTCTTCTGTAGACAGAATATAGTTAGATAATGTTTTTATCCATTCTGCCAGCTATGCCTTTGGTTGGGGGGTTTAATCCATTTACATTTAAAATACTTACTTTTGATTTTATTTTCTGTATGTTTTATAGCTTTTTGTCTCTCATTTCCTCCATTATTGCCTTCTTTTGTGTTTATTTGATTTTTTTGTAGTGGCATATTTGATCTCCTCATTTCCTTCTGCTAATATTCTATAGATGCTTTCTTTGTGGTTAGCATAAGGATGACATATGACATCCTAAGGTTAGCGTGGTTTACTTTAAATTGATACCACCTTGACTTCAGTCATATACACAAACACCTGTTCAGCTGTCTCTCCATCCCATTTTGTTATTGATGTAACAAATGACGTATTTATACACTGGGAACCCATTAACACAGATCTGTGGTTTTTATGCATGTCTTTTAAATCCTGTAGAAAATAAAAAGTGGAATTACAAACCAAAGTTATAATAAGACTGCTTTTTATATTTGCCTTTCTATTTACCTTTACTGGAGATCTTTATATTGTTATGTGACTTTGAGTTACTGTCTAGTTTTCTTGCACTTCAACCTGAAGGACTTCCTTTAGCACTTTTTTATACGCCAGATGTAGTGGTAATGAACTCTCAGCTTTTGTTTATGTGGGCATGTCCTCATTTCTCCATTTTGAAGGGCAGTTTTGCCACACACAGAATTCTCAGTTGACAGGTTTTCTTCTTTTAGCACTTTATGTAATTATCCCACTGCCTGCTGGCCTCCAAGTTTCCTGCTGAGGAATTAGCTGATCATTTTGTTGAGAATCTCTTGTATGTGACGAGTCATTTTTCTCTTACTGCTTTCAAGATTCTCTCTTTGTCTTTGGACTTTTGGTTTTAATGTCAGTGTGGTGTTTTTCTTTGGTTTATCCCACTTGGAGTTGTTTGGCTTCTTGGACTTGTAGAATTGTGTATTCAAGTTACGGCAGTTTTTGGCTATTATTTCTTCAAACACTCTCTGTTCCTTTCTCATGTCTGGACTCTGATTATGCTTATATTGGTGTGTTTGATGTTGTCCCTTAAGTTCCTTAGGCTCTTCTCACTATTCTGCATTCTTTTGTCTTTTTCCTCCTCAAACTTGATCATTTCAAATGTCCTGTCTTCAAATTTCTTTCTTCTGCCTGCTCAAATCAGCTGTTGAATTCCTCTAGTGAATTTTTCAATTCATTTTCTGTATTTTTCAGCTCCAGAATTTCTATTTGCCTACTTTTTATAATTTCTGTCTTTTGACATCCTCATTTTATTCCTGTATTATTTTCCTGCTTTCCTTGAGCTCTTTGGGCATGTTTAAGATAGCTGCTTTAAAGTCTTCGTCTAATAGGTCCAATGCCTGTGCTTCTTCATGGATGGTTTCTGCCAATTTTCTCCTTTTGAGTGGAGTATGTTTTCCTGTTTCTTTGGCCTTGTGATTTTATTTGAAAAAATAGCCACCTCTCCTAGTTTGGCTCTGTGCCAGAAAAGCCCCTTACTCATTAGTGGGGCATGCTCTGGGCCTCTGTGTGGCCTTCTCAATTCCACTATACAAACAGCTGCTTTTGAATGTCGTAATTTCCCGAAGAGCCTTCTCCCAGCTTCTCCTTGGGGCCATGGATGGTATATTATATGCCTCCACGCGTAATATCTTGCCCTAGGCATCTCCAAGTCTCTCATCCCCTTATAGCCTTCCCAAGCAGTAGCCATTGCTTTTCCACCTGAGAGCCAAGTTAGGTGAAACAGAGACCAGTGCTTCAGCCAGTCTAGACAGGTTAGAATGCTGTAAATCAGGTCAGCTCTACTCCCTTCAGTCTGAGGGAAGCAGTTGGGAATGGGGCTGCTGCCTCCTCCAGACCAAGACTGTGCCAGGGAAGGGGTGAGGCAAGGGTGAGTAAAAAATGCCCTGGCATTTCCTACCATTTTGAATGTGGCTTTTGTGAATGAGATTGGGCATTCACTTGGTTGCTGTAGACCTTTGCCTGTTCTCCAGAGTTCTTACGAGGTTATTTCAGCCAGTCTGTTGGTTTTTGATGTTTCCATGGGGGAAGGAGGACTAGGGGCATCCTAATTCGTCATTTTGCTGATGTCACTCTGATGATTGGACTTTACTGTAAAAGCCATTAAATGACAGTTTCTTCCTATATTCAGTGGGGTTAGGCAGAACCTGTCTATTAGGAGTCCACTCATCCTAACCACACTCTCTTGAGTAGTTTGGGTACAAAGAGTGCCCAAGCCTGAAGACCAGGTGAAATGGCGTCTCTGGTTGCTCTCTTTGGGTGGGGCTCCTCAACTGAACTGGGGGGTAGGGCTTGAATACTGCATGTCTGGCTTTCTTTGCGGTGTTAGACAGTCTGTCCTATTGTACTTTTGGGCACACTGGTGAAATGTGAAACTTGTAGACCCTGCCCCATGGATTGGGTCCCAGAAAGGAAGCATCTACAGGTGTGGAGCTCTCATTGGTGACCTAGATGGAAACGTGGGTCACAGATGATCTGACTGGCAAACAGTAGTCTCCAGGAGAAAAGGGCCCTGTAAGCTCCCTGCCCCTGTCACGTTGAGCCAGAGAGAAGAAATCTCAGCATGAGGGTTGTCGCTGCTTCTGTGTGGATGGGGAGGGCAGGCCTGGACTGTAGCACAGACAGAAAACCCTCCGAAGCCACGAACAGCTGAGCTGACTGACCCTCTGCTAGTAAGATAATGTGGCCCGAGATGAGAAGCAGCCACCAGACCCTTCTCTGTGAAGGGAGCTGTTTGTCACTCGCCACTGCAACCCTGGTGTCAGGCACCTGAAACACATGCTGGGTGGGAGGATGGCTGAGCTGTGACAGCAGCAGGGCGGTGGCTAACTAGTGTGCTCGTGCACCACAGATACCATTTGGAATCTTCCTGAAGGAGGCTTCCAGGTGTTGAAAACGTGGGTTGGGTTGGGTTGGAGTGTCCTCGGGCCCTCCTGGCACAGAGCGGTCCCTTCTGGAAACAGCTTGGTGCCTGGTGGTAGATCAGCTTTGTTGGCTGGTGCTCTCTGATCAGCTTCTCAACCACAAGCTCCTTGGGCTGCCAGGAGAGGCTCCGGTGGAGGGGCTGCTCCCAGGTGGAGTAGAGCCAGATACTGGAGTCTCGTCATTCCAGCCTTTTCTGTTTTGCAGACTGATGAAGAGAAGCGGCAGGACTTACCTGTGGTGATGCCAGTTTTTGACCGAAATACCTGCAGCATCCCCAAATCCCAAATCTCGTTCATCGACTACTTCATCACAGACATGTTTGATGCTTGGGACGGTAAGAACTCTTAGAGTGTATTTCCCTAAATAAGGGGAACTGCGCATTAAGTAGCAAGTAGTGTCTTTGACTCAAGAATATGTTTTGGGGCTTAGACTTTCAGGAAAGACTGAGGAGAAGAAATGAGCCATCCTTGAGGGCTCTTTGTGCACTTTGTCACTAGCTGCCCTCTCCCCATGGGGAGACAGTTGTGCCCGTTTCATAGATGAGAGAATTGAACTTGAGGCCACACAGCTAGTAGTAAAGAGCCTAGGGTTCAAAACCATGCATGCAGACTCGGAACCCCAGTGTTCCTGTGGGAGCCCTTCTGCCATCTGCTCTCCCAGGCTCCCTCTAGCAGACCTGAGAGCGGGCTGCTCTGGACTGATGCACATCGCTCTCCTTTAGCCTTTGTGCCGGCACAGGAGCCTGGCAAGTAGAGGATTCTCAGAGAAGAGGCCCCACTAATGCTCGCTGGACACCTGCTCTGCCCACCCTGGGGGCTGCAGGGCAGGTAAACGCCAGATCCGGCCAGCAGGAGACCAGCCCCCACACCTCCTAGGGAGCAGAGTGGGGAGGGCAGGGCGGGGCTTGTGTCGGGAAATAGGACTGAGCCCAAGGAAAGAGCTTTGGCTTTGGGGCCCGACTGCAGACTTCCAGCTCACTGCTTCTGGGACTGAGATCAGACACACGGCCCTCCAGGCCCCATTTTTTTTCTTCATGTGTACCTGGCTTGTCCCCACCTGTGTCCTCCAGGCTCTGGTGCTGGTGGCAGGAGACAGTCTAAGTGAAGCATGTGGCAGTGGAGGGCAGGGGGGCACATAGCAGAGCCAGTCAGGGCCTGGCTCCTGGCACTGCCATAAGGTGGGAGGCTCACAACACTGTGTTCCTGACACCCAGGCCCAGAGATGCTGATTAACTGGCAGTTAAGCAGATTAGCTCCCTTCTGTTTTATTTACCAGGGTTGTCAGCTCAACAGGTGGTCACAGCGGAGCTGCTGGCCTTGAGTACTGGACTTCACGTCAGTAAACCCAGCACATTCAAGCTGCTGTGTGTTTGCCTGTGTCTGTTTAGCATTATGCAAATACTTGCTCCTGCCCAACCCCTTCCTTAAAATGCTCTCTCCTTAGAAAGCCTAAACTGCTAAGCGGAGGCTGTGAAAGGATATCACATTCCCCTCTTTCTCTCCAGCCTTTGTAGACCTGCCTGAGTTAATGCAGCATCTTGACAACAATTTTAAATACTGGAAAGGACTGGATGAGATGAAGCTGCGGAGCCTCCGACCACCTCCTGAATAGTGTGCGACACCCCCAGGGCCCTGAAGCTTTGTCTCTCGGGCATTTGAATTCCTGAGGGCAGCCAGAGTTCCTTGGTCCTTTCAGTATTAAGCAGAACAGTCCCCAGGTCTGCACTGCCTGTGAAAGCACACAGGGACATCAGTAACCTTCTGTAGCCGCCATCTGATGCCATTGCCATAAAGTGCAACTTAGTCCACCATACCTGGGCCTGCTGCAGGGGCTCCTGAGAAAGTCACATGAGAACCAGGGTTCGCATTAGCTTTCATTAAAACCCAAGCTTGGGAGCGCCCCTGCAAAGGACGTTGATGGATTTCCTGCCAGTGACAGAGAATATCTTGTTGCAAACAATTTCTCTCAGTTATTTTCAGCACTTAAGAACAACTAATGGCAATCGGATCTTTAGCAACTTTTTCCCACATCATAGAAGGTGCAATCACTTACTTTGGAACACTACTGAAAGTGACTTCTCTTTTAAAATTGAGTAGCAAATGAAAAATACAAAGAAATTTTGAAGTTGATTATTAATATCAGTTATTAAATGTTTTATTTATTAGAAGTTCAATATTTTCTATGAATTTAAAAATACTTCAAAGCCAAAGCCAACTTTAAATGCCATGACCAAATTTACATGATTCATATGCATTCAATACATATCACTTGGTGTACAGACTTATTTTCATAATGCAAATTACAAATATAAAACGACATTTTTACTGCACTATAGAAATATTTGTGTATGTTAAACTCTTCTCTGATTGATGCTAATTGGAAAAGCAGTTTTGTTGGGGGTCTGACTCTGGAGCCACAGGATGGGCTCCCTCTGCGTGGGAACCAGACATCTGACCTGCACTGCCATCTGCGGGGCTTTGCAGGTGACCCCCCCCCCCCCCCCACAAGAATAGAAACAAGGAGTTCACACTTTTTTCCTAAATTTTTATAACTGGATTTCCAAAGTCTGCCTTATTTTGTAGTGTTTCTATAAAATATTCCCTATAAAAATAAAGACTGAAAATGGAATATTTAGTGAATTGACATTTTATAACCAATCTGTTTTCATCTGCAGTGGGGAATCTTCAATTCCAGAAATTTTTAAAGGTTCCGTATCTTCACTTTTGAATAAGTGTAGTACCGTGAAGAATGACACATGATGACATGTCACAGTGCTTGTCATTTCATTTTAAACTTGTATTTTTTCCCAGATAAAAATGAAATTAATTAAACTATTTGTTTTTAAGAAATCACGTATCGCCTTTTCTTTTGAGTTTTATAATACTTAAAATATTTCATCTTTTTCTCCCTCTAAATAATATTTTACAGAAAAGGTTAATAGTTAAATGACTGTTTCAAGGTCACAAAGGGCCAGATGAATATGTTGAAAAGTTCTCAGAACTACCTTTTAATTGGCCACTTGGTACCACTCAGAGATATCGGGCACTTGGGAGGTTGCACAGGGCCAGCTCCTCAGGGGTCTCTTTGTCTAAGGAAACAAAGGCCCCTTTTTCCTAGGTGAAGATATCTGACTTCTGGTGATAATTGTGGACTGAGGTGGGAAGAAAGCCCTCTTCCCTCTTTCAGGTGCCAGAAAAAAAGGGAGTGACCCTACAAGAACCGAGCCATCAGTGGGTAGAGACAGCAGTGCATGCCTCCACCAAGAACTAGGAGTAATCTGAAAGAGACTTTACGATGAGTGTGTTAACACATTTGAAGAGATAAAAGAAGCAATAGAAACCATTAGGTAAACCAAGATAGTTTTAAAAAAATAGATTTGGAAAAGGACCAAAAAGACATTTTAGATATGAAGAATATTGTCATTGAAACAAACAGAAAACTTGGGTACAGGTTTAACAGGAGACTAGACATAACTAAAGAGAGAATTAGTAAATTAGAAGACCTAAGGAAATCACTCAGCGCACAGCACAGGGAGATTAAAAATGGAAAATATGAAACAGTTACAATATGCAGAATAGAATGAAATGCTTCAAAATGTGTCTCAGTTAGTAGATGCAGAAGGGAGAACAAATGAGGACAGTCACTATCCAAAGAAAGCCCAAGAGTCCCTCAGGATCTGACAGGCGCAAGTCCTCAGATTTAAAAGGCACACTGAATCCCAAATCGGATAAATGAAACAAATCCCCACCACACAGTGAAACTGGAGCACAGCACGCAGAGAAGAACCTAAAAGCCGTGAGAAAAGACAGATCGCTCACAGGAACGAGTGTGAAACTGCCATCAGACTTCTCGTCCGCAACAACCAGACACAAAGGAATAACGTTTTCAAGCTACTGAAGGAAACTGTCATTTAACAGTGAAGGTAAAGACAATCCCAGATACGCACACAGTTAATTGTAAACAGACCCCAGTGGAAAGAACTGCTGAAAGATGCGCTTGTATAAAATGAGTCCAGAAAGAAGAGGGAGGTTACAGAAAGCAGTGGTAAGCAAAGAGATTGGTAAACATCTGGGCAGAACTACGTAAGTATATTGAGTGGGGAAAAAAATAACAGCGATGTAAAATCAGGAGTGGGAGGAACAGGTATGTAAACTGGGATAAACTAAATGTTCAAGAGGACAAAGAGATGTTTGTTTATTGTAGATTAGGCTTTCAATATGATTACTTAAAATTTAAGGGAAAGTGTCAAAGGAACAGAAGAATGTGAAATTAAAAATCACTAAATAGAAGACTAAGAAATAAAATGTGACTAATGTGACCAATAAGAGAAATGGGAAAAGTACGAATTAGAAAATACAATAGAAATAGGTACAAATAGAAGCTCACAGCATATGAGAAATCAATTCTAGATTAAAGATCCATCGTGACATTGGAATGGGGGAAACATTCTTAAAATGATACCAAAAGCTTTAGAAAGCATACAGGAAGTTATCTACAAAAGTTAAAAACTATGACAAAATATATAAACCATGCTAGAAAGATTTAGAGATGACCTATAGAAGTAACAAATTAGTATCCAGAATATATAAAGAATGCCTATAAGTCAATAAGAAAAGAGGAAAAAGCAAGATATTTTACTCCCTTCAGATTAACAAAAGTTTTTAAAATCTGGCAGTACCAGGTGTTGAGGGTATGAGAAAATGTGAACTTTTAAACATCAGTGGTAGGAATGTATGATTGTGCACAAGCACAGTGAAGAGCAATTTGGGAATAACTACTAAAGTTCTTCAATTCAGCAATTTTACTCCTAGATCCTAGAGAAATTTGCAAACGTGCACAAGAAGACATGTTCAAGAATCACCGGACTAGATTTTTCTCATCGTAAAGAGTAGAAACGATCCAGTGTCCTTAGTAGGAGAACGGATACAGGAATTGTGGCGTTATACTCCGCCTGTGGCGCACCATGGTCGACAGCTTTCAAGAGGGCTCCCAATGATCCCTGCTTTATGGTCTTCGCAGCTTTGGGCTGGACCTAATGGCTTGCTTCTCACCAATAGAATATGGCCAAAATGACGGAGCATCACGTCTGAGACGTGGCTACAAAAAGCAGTATATTAGTTTCCCAGGGCTGCCATAACAAGTTACCACAAACTGGCAGCTTAAAACAACAGAAATTTATTTTCTCAAAGTTCTGGGGGCCGGAAGTCTGAAAGCAAGGTGCTGGCGCATGGTGGTTCCTTTTGTAGGCTCTGAGGGGGAAACCATCCCATGCTGCTCTCCTCACTCTCGCTGATGGCCAGCAATCCTCAGCATTCCTCCACTCCTAGATATGTCATCCCAGTCTCGGCCTGCATCTTCACATGGCCTTCTCTGTGTGTCTCATCTCCTCACCTTATAAGGACACTGCTCATTTAGGGACTCTCTGAATCCAATGGTTTGATCTTCCAATCCTTACCTAATTACATGTGCAAAGAGCCTGTTTCCAAATAAAGTCACATTCTGGGGCTCCAGAGGGTCTGAATTTTGAGGGACACTATTCAGCCCGTTACAGATGGTGACATCCATCCTGCTCACACCCTTTTCTTCTTTGCTTGCTCTCAGGAAGCAAGCTGCCACGTTGTGAACTGCCCTGCAGAGAAGCCTATGTGGCCAGGCAGTGAGGGCACCTCCGGCCCACAGCCACTGTGGAACTGAATCATGCCAACAGCCACATGAGTGTGTTGGAAGCAGATTCTGCCACAGTCAGGTCTTCAGATGAGGCCACAGCTCCAGTAGACAGCTTGATTAAGCCACACGAGAGAGCCTGCTAAGCCACACCTGGACTCAGCCACAGAAAGGCTCTAGGCCCGCAGCCACAGCAGTGGCCCGGCCCTGAAGTGTGGTTTAAGGAGACTTTCCAGGAAAGTCAGTCAAGAGTTTCTTCAGCCTTTCCCTTGATAAATCCCTTCTGCTCCAGCTGGCTAGAGTGGGTTCTCAGTCTCAAAATTAAGGACTCCAACCAAGCTCAGCAGGGCGTGCTCCAACCTCATAAAGGGGGGTGCCCCTGGGGCAGGGGAGGGACTGATTACTGGGGAGACGTGCAAAGGGAACCGTCTGTACATTTTTTTTAATTCTTCTCCCCAAAGTCCCCCGGTACATAGTTGTAGATTCTAGTTGTGAGTCCCTCTGGTTGTGCTATGGGATGCCACCTCAGCCTGGCCAGACAAGCGGTGCCATGTCCACGCCCAGGATCCAAACCAGCAAAACCCTGGGCCACTGAAGCGAAGCGCGCGAACTTAACCACTCGGCCACAGGGCCAGCCCTATGTTTTGTTTTTAAAGGAAAAAAATCTAAAGCAGACACAGCAAAATACTAACATTTATTAGTTCTGCTGATGGATATATTGGCTTTTTAAAATATATATTTCTATACTTTTATGTTGAAATATTTCATAGTCTTTTTAAAAAATGTGGAGATTATGCCTGGTGACAAGGCAGCTAGGAGAATATTTTAAGTGGAGAAAATCTTCCGTAATAGTATACAAAACAGGGAAGCCAGGTGAAAAAATAAGAATGAACTCAAGTATAAAAATTAAAATATTCTAGGGGCTGGCCCTGTGGCCGAGTGGTTAAGTTCGCTCGCTCCACTGCAGGCGGCCCAGTGTTTCGTTGGTTCGAATCCTGGGCGCGGACATGGCACTGCTCATCAGACCACGCTGAGGCAGCGTCCCACATGCCACAACTAGAAGGACCCACAACGAAGAATATACAACTATGTACCGGGGGGCTTTGGGGAGAAAAAGGAAAAAATAAAATCTTTAAAAAAAAAATTTAAAATATTCTACATACCAACCACAGTAATTCAAAAGAAATGGAAAGGTTTGTCATTCATTTTACAAAACGCTTACTTGTACAATATTGATTTTTGGAAACTTTTAATATAAAGAAAATTCAGTAGAAAAAGGAAAATGATATGAACAGAAAATTCATAGAAAAAAGTATGAAAGGTTCTTAAAGTTTATGCTAAACCTTACTGATAGTAATTGAAATGCAAATTAGAACCAATTTGAGGTACAGTTTTCACCTTTAAGATTTGTAAAGGACAAAAAGTTTGGTAACCTAGGTGTTGATAAGGCTGTGTGGACACCAGCACGCTTACACAGCAGGGGAGTGTCAATCAGTGCAACCTCCATGGAGGGCAGCTCTGCCAGATCTGCCGAAATCACAGACACATGTGCATCGTGAGCTAGCCATTCTCCTTCCAGGATTTTACTTCCAGAAATATCTTCCTAAAGATATACTCACACGTGGGAAATGATATGTACACAGAATTATTTATGACAGCCCTGCTTGTTACAGCAACAGCTTAAATGTCTGTCATTTAAGAAGACTTAGTAAATAAACAAGGTATATCCCTACCGTGGAATACTATGCAGGTGTGAAAACGAGGAAGGTCTTCATGTGCTGATAGGAAGAGACTGCCAAGGTATACTGGCAAGTGGGGGGGAAAGCAGAAGACAAAATATACATATGTGCTAGCATTTGTTTATATGTAAATAACTTAAAGTCTCCGGATGTACACACAAGAAACGAGTAACACAGATTGCCCCTGGGGAAAGAAACAGTGGCTAGGGAACACCGCTGGAGGGGACACGCTTCATTGTGTCCATTTGTCCCTTTTGAATTTTGACCAGTGCTCCTGAGGGATATGAAAGGTCTGAAAAATGAGAAGGCATACCCTATTTTCAGGGTGAGTTAATTTTGTAAAAATGTCATTTGTTCCCTAAATTATTCTATGAATTTAGCATGATTCCCAAGTGAAAAAAAAGTCTTTTTAACCTAGTCAGGTCATTCTAATGTTCATATCGTGTGTGAAGGTCAGGAACATTCTGAAAAAAGAATAACGAGAGGCCTAGCCCAAGATATGAAAACGTATTATAAGGCTGCCATGATTAAAACAGTGACCCTCGAAGTGAATAGAGCCAGAAATAGATCAAAACGCAGGAATCCAGTGGGGATAAAGGTGCTATTTCAAAGCCCTGGAGGAAAGATGGATCTATTCAATAAATGGTGTCGGGATGACTAGGTAGCTATCTGAGAAATGAATTCTTAATGTGCCAAGCTTTATTTATTTATTTTTTAAGATTGCCACCTGAGCTAACATCTGTTGCCAATCTTTTTTTTTCTTATTCTTCTCCCCAAAGCCCCCCAGTACATAGTTGTAGTTCCTTCTAGCTCTGCTATGTGGGATGCCACCTCAGCGTGGCCTGATGAGCGCTGCCACATCCATGCCCAGGATCCAAACGGCAAAATCCTGGGCCACAGAAGTGGAGTGCACGAACTTAACCACTCAGCCAAGGGGCCGGCCCTGTGCCAATGCTTTAAAAGTAAAAATTAAACATAAAAATATTAGAATAAACTGTGAAGAAAATGTCTTTATCATCTCTCAGTGGAACAGGCATGACATAAAACCCAGAGTTCATTAAAAAAAAAAAAATGCAATTTCATCTACATAAAGGACAATCTCCCCTGGGCCAGGGCTCGGGGGAGGGGGGTGGTGAGGGATGTTGAGCTGGAAGACAGCACTAATTCAAATGACCGTCAGCAAGGTGCGGACCACACAGGAGTCTGATGGGCGCTCACTGCAGCTGTTTATAAGGTTAAGAAGTTGGAAACAACCAAACTCCGTGACAATAGATGACTGTTAAGAAAAGTTCAGTGTGATTCCAAAATGGAGTTCTTGGCACCTGCTAAAACTAACAATTTAGAAAAATCATTCAATGAAATGGACAACCTCAAGGCTATATTATTAACATAGTTATTAAAAAATAGGAGAACAGTATACATGGAATGACCCATTTGGGGAGAAGGAGGAAGATAAATGTGATTAGGAAAAAAGACTAGAAAGAAAGACACGCGAACGTTTGCAGTGGTTTTCTCTGGAGGCTGGGATCACTGGGGCTTTATTGTCTGCCTTGCGCTTTTCCAGGTTTTCCCAAATGATACATTTGATTACTTTTGCAAGTAGAAAGTCTTGAGGTTTAAAACCTGAATGACTGAGAAGGTAATGTGAGTCACATGTAACTAGGAGACCGGGGGACAGGACAGACTCAAGAGGGCAGACAACCAGTTCAGATTTGAATGGACTGAGTCTGAGGGCCTGTGGACACCCAAGGACAGGAGCCAACTGGAAATGGACCCTGGACTCCGTAGTGAAGCCTGTGCCGTTTAGCTCTGTGGACATGACACAAGTAGTCAAGGGCGAGGCGGGGAGGGGACAGCTGCTGGGGCCCACGTGGCAGCCCCAGATGAGGAGCAACGAATGCTCCAGACTTTCCACCTCCTGGCTGCGAAGCCTCACAGAGGACTCCGATCTCCCTCCTGGGAAGGACAGTGGCAAGCGAGCTCGGCTGGCGTGTCTAGCGTGCCCCTTGGGAACTGAGAGAGGCCCCCACGTGAAACTTTAAACAGAAGTAAGAGTTACCAATCTGGAAAAAGACGAAAGTTCGTCTGCCCACCTCTCTTGAGCTGAGCCTTTCCAGAAAGGAGAGGGAAAGGTCAGAGAAGGGTGGGAAGCAGTTTTGCTCTCCCATTTTCTTCAAAGAAATCACTGGATGTGGAAGAGCTGGCTTCTGAGTCACAAGGAAACCTTTTCCCCAAGGATTGGGATCAGAAACAATGGGGAAAGGAATTATTAAAACCAGCAGCTCACAGCAAGCTCAGGAAGAAGCTGAATAAACTTTGAACAATTTGTCTCATCCTGCTATGAAAAGAGGAAGTTTCAGCAAGTTAGGAACCGGCATGTGCGCTCTCACTCCACTGACACGGTCTCGCATAACCAGAGAAAGAGGAATGTGCGTGAGAAAACAAGCCCACGGCCCCTCACCTCTCCAAGTAGGGTCAGCGACCAGCGGATGGGCATCACCAGGCGCTGGCTGGACCCGCAGCCTCTCTGGCGCACAGACCTGCTCCCCAAAACCAGCATGTCAGCCATCTGCTTTGAAGGGCCCTGTGCGCACTGATGTTTGAGGAGCGAGGTCTGATGCCTTCTCTGCAAAATGGGGGGCCCTGCAACAAGTTGTTTTCACAAGCCACCCTTCCTTCCCATTTCCGCTCACCCCCATTTCACCAAAGCTTCAAACCCCAGCTGGAAGGCCCTATTCTTGTCCCATGAAATAGGTCCTATTTAATCTAGAAAACGAGGAAACACACTCAGCCGTCAGGAAGTAATAGCATTAACTCAGGGGCCAAAAACAACACTGCAGGCTGAGAACAATGCAGGAGGCACCCTGGGGCAGGTCCAGGCAGCTGGGCCTGGTGGTTGTGGTCACCAAGAGAGAAAAGAGGCCTGAGTGCAAATTACACGAACGGCGGGGCGGGTTGTACAGTGTTTCTAAAAATAAGTAATGGTTTAAGAATTTATCTGAGGATTTTCAGATATTAAAAATAAGTTTCCTTCTGGCTGGACAGACTGGCCCCACACGAGGCATGAGTTTCTTACTTTATCATTCAGCTCAGATCTCCCCAAAGTACCTAGCAATTTGGCCACAGACCTGGTTGAAGACCGCTGCCCGAAGGTGGCATGGAGCCCCCAAAGGGAAAATGATGATTTTCCTTCCAAATTACTTTATGAAGAGTGAAGACTCAAGTCTCCCTTAAGATTAACTTTTGAAAATTAAAAATATTTTTAATATGCTCCATTCCAAGAACATATAGTTTCCAGAATTTCACACAAGTTTAAAAATGAGGAGAAAACAAGCTAATACAAGGATAAAACGTGCCACAGCGTCCCATAATTGCTACGAGTGGGCAGCAGATTTAGCTGGGAGTTTCCTAGCTGCAAAAGTAGAAACAGAACAAGATCAGTTCAATAATGATAATAACAAAATCAGCCAGTTGTCTAGAAGGCTTTTCTTACTAGAGATTTGAGAAAATTTCTCCTGTGGGATACTCTGTAAGGTAGTCTAGATACTTTTGACTAAATTCTGTACTTGTACCGTGATATCAAGATTCTTAAAGCTCCAAGGTCAGGTTTAATGTTGACCCTCATTGCCTGCAGGAAGGCCACTATCTCTGCTTCACTGACACTCCCACCAGATGATGACCCCGTACCCACCAGTGACTGCTCCAGGAACGGACAGACACATGACCCTATTCTGCTCAATAAGCCGCAAAAAGAAGTCTGCAGGGACAATTCTGAATAAAGTTCTCACTCCCACCAGAGAGCCACAGGAAGAGACAGTGTCTTCTCCCTCTAACTGGGCTGGGGTCTAGATGTGACATTTGGAACTGCGACAGCCATATTGCTCTCAGCCCAAGGATGGAGCCGCCTCCAACAATGACAGGGCTGAACGATGGAAGAAACTTGGATTTTCAGTGTTATTACTGAGCTGCTGAATCAACTAACCCTGGAACCCTCCAACCTCTGGACTTGCTGTGCAGTAAGATGATAGCCTATCCTTGTGGTTTCCACTGGATTCATTCAGGGTTTCTGTTTCGACAGAAACAAAATGCACAAGCCCAATTTTTAGAGGGAAAACGCAAAATTAGAAATGGGAGTTTGCTACCCACGAGAGAAGTATTACATAAACAAGGCTCTTCATCCAAGAATTGTTTGAAAGAGCAGAAGACTGGATATAATCTTAATATACACCATTAAGTGAGTGGAGATGTATATCCATCAAAAGTTATTGGTCAAATACATGCACAACAGAATCTCAAAGAGCCAGAAAAAAAGGAATGAGAAGGCTCTTTGGCACCCATAATGGGAAAGAAACCAGTATAAACTAAGTGAAGAAAGCACAGAGCACTGTGTATAGTTTGCTTTAATATGTATCAGAAAGGGGAGAAACGTGTATCTTTTGCATATGGTATTAGTAATCTACTGCTGCATAGCAAATTCCTCAAACACTTGGTAACATAAAATAACCAACGTTTATTATCTCAGTATCTGTAGGTCAGCAGTTTGGGAGTGGCTTAGTGGGGTGGTTCTGGTTTAGTGTCTCTTGTGTGCTTATAGTCCAGATATTGGTCAGGGCATGACATCAGTGAAAATGGTGGTGTAAGGAGCTCTAAAAACTTGCTCCTTCATAAAGACAATAAGAAACCTGGCAAAAAATATCAGAATCAACTTTTCAGGACCCTGGAAATTAACCAAAACGTTGCAGCAATAACTGGGGAGTTTTAATCCATAAAAATGGCTAGATCGCAATAAGAACAGTGAGCTTTGTGGCAATTTAACTTGTCCTATTCCCATCCCCTCCCCATCCCGCTCTGTGATAGCCTTGAAAACCAACAACCACAACCACAGTGAAAAACAGCAGCCTGGCAGACAACAGGAGGGGCCGAATCAGAGCTCGAGCTCTTTGAAAGCTTCATACCCACAAAGTGTCATTATGTGACCCATCTGGTGGCTCCCTGGAAGACTGCACTTGCAAGACTTTTTATTTGACTAGACTTGGAGCTTGTCCAACGTGAAAAACCTTTTCCCTGGGGGTGTTGGTAAAGACATTTAGATGCAGTTGTTTGACTTTGTGGCTGCTGGAGGCAGTGGATAACAATTGGGGCAAACAATAGGCTGACCAAACAGCTTAAAAGTAAAACTAGGGAAGAGGTGCATAAGGGCTTTGAAAATCTCTGACCTATTCCTGAGAATCTAGAAGGCTAAGGTATGTGTGCATGTTCAGAAAAGAGTTGATAGGCCCTCTCACCTCTGGCTGACATTGAGGCTCATACAAGCAGAAAGTGAAGTCTAAGGCAGAGTTGTTAAGTGCCTGGCTGAGTGCTGGAGGCATGCCACAACAAGCACACAGAACCCTTTGGCAAGGATGGAGATTTACTGGTTCTAGGCATTAAGGAAATCTCTGACCAGCCATTAGCTGATCACTAATCTAACGGAACAGAGACTTCAGCGGACACACACAAAAAGAATCCAGACTTTATAGAACTAGTGCAGAAAAGTCACTAAACAAACAACTCCAGCAACTACACAAACCTTTGGGGATGAGGGAAGAATCTGATTTCCAGAATTGCCATCTTATATTAATTTAAATTCCAGTTTTCAACAAAATATTACAAGACATGCAAAGAAACAAAAAAGTATGATCTATGCAAAGGAAAAAAAATCAATAGAAATGGTTCCTGAGGAAGACCAGACAAAGACTTTAAATCAGCTATTTAAAATATGTTCAATGAACTAAAGGAAACAATATCTGAACTCAAGGAAAGTATAAAAACAATGTCTTACCAAAGAGAGACTATCAACAAAGAGATGGAAATTATAAATAAAAAAAAGAACCAAATAGAAATTCTAGAGTTGAAAAGTATAACTGAGATGAAAAATTCGCTAGAAGGGTCTAATAACAGATTTCAGCAGGTGGAAGAAGGAATCAGTGACCTTGAAGACTGGTCAGTTGGGATTACCCAATCTTGAGGAACAGAAAGAGAAAAGAATAAAGAAAACTGAACAAAACCTCAAAGACCTCTGGGACAGCATCAAGTGTACCAACATATGCATAATGGGAATCCTAGAAGAAGAGGAGGAAGAGAAAGGGGGAAAAAGAATACAGTCAAGTGCCACATAACGACGTTTCAGTCAATGATGGACCACATATACAACAGTGGTCCCATAAGATAGTACCATATAGGCTAGGTGTGTAGCAGGCTATACCATCTAAGTTTGTGTAAGTACACTCTATGATGTTCACACAATGACCAAATCACCTAATAATGTATTTCTCAGAATGTATCCCCATCGTTAAGTGACATACGACTGTATTTGAAGACACGGTGGCAGAAAATTTCCAAAATTTGTTGAAAAACATTAATCTGCATGTCCAAGAAGTTCAGTGAACTCCTAAAAGAAAGCCATACCAAGACACATCATAATCAAACTGTTGAAAGCCAGAGAAAAAGAGAGAATCTTAAAAGCCACAAGAGAGAAGCCAGTTATCACATATCATGTGTAAAAGATCCTCAAGAAGATTAACAGCCGATTTCTCCTTATAAATAACGGAGGCCAGAAGGCAGTGAGATGATACGGCAATGGGATGTGGATGGTCCCCAATATATAAGGATTTCATGTGGATGATAATGACAACACATAGGAAGGAAGAAACAGAACCATACAGGAGCAAAATTTCATGTATTATTGAAATAAAGTTGGTATTAATCTGAACTAGATTATTACAAGATACCCAGAACAACCACTAAGAAAATAACTCGAAATATATATAATAAGAGAAATGACAAGGCAATTAAAATGGTACCCTAGAGAATTTAACCCAAAAGAAGGCAGTCATGGAGAAACAAAGGAACAAAAAAGATGGAAGACATACAGGAAACAAGCAGCAAAAAGGCAGGCATAAATCCTACCTTATCAGGAATTACACTCAACATAAATGGATTAAACACTACAATAAAGGTGGAGATTGTCATAATGAATTTTTAAAAACAATCAAACTATAGGCTGTCTACAAGAGACACACTTTAGATTTAGATGCAAACAGACTGAAACTAAAAGGATGGAAAAAGATATATCATTCAGACAATGACTGAAAGAGAACTGAAGTGGCTATACTGATAACAAACAAAATAGACCTTAAAATAGAAATTGTTACTAAGGACAAAGAAGGACATTTTATAATGATAAAAGGGACAATCGATCAAGAAGATACAACAGTTATAAACATATACAGGCATACCTCAGAGATATTGCGTGTTTGCTTCTGGACCACTGCAATAAAGCAACTATCACAGTAAAACGAGTCATGTGAATTTTTTTGGCTTCCTAGTGCATATAAAAGTTATGTTTACATTATACTGTAGTCTATTAAGTGTGCAGTAGCATTGTATCTAAAAAGTCAATGTACATACCTTAATTAAAAAATATTTTATTGCTAAAAAATGCTAACCATCATCTGAGTGATCTTCAGCAAGTCGTAATCTTTTTTGCTGGTGGAGGGTCTTGTAAAAAACTCAGTATCTGGGAAGTGCAATAAAATGAGGTGTGCCTGTCTGTACCTAATAAAAGAGCACCAGAATACATGAAGCAAAAACTGACAGAATGGAGCATTGGACAGTTTAACAGTAATTGTTGGAATCTTCAACATCCCACTTTCAATTATGGATAGAATAAGTAGACGGAAGGTCAACAAGGAAATCGAAGATTTGAACAACACTATAAGCCAATGACACTTAAAAGACATCTATAGAACATCGCATCCAACAACAGAAGAATACACATTTCTCCCTAGTGCACATGGAGCATTTGTAGGATAGACCACAAAACAGGCCATAATATAAGTCTCAATAAGTTTAAAAGAATTGAACTCATACAAAGTATGTTCTCTGATCAAAGTGGAATGAAATTAGAAATCAATAACAAAGGATAATTTAGAAATTCACAAATATGTGGAAATTAAACAACACAATCCTACATCACCAACAGATCAATGAGTAAGTCACAGGGAAATTAGAAAATACTTTGAGATGAATGAAAATAAAAACATAACAGACTAAAATTTATGGAATGTAGTGAAAGCAGTGCTTACAGAAAAATTTATAGCTGTAAATTATACATTAAGAAAGAAGACAGAACCCAAATCAATAACAAGTTAGTGAAAGTACAAACTAAACCAAAGCAAACGTTAGGAAGAAAATAATAAAAATTATAGCAGAAATAGGGACTGGCTCCGTGGCCAAGTGGTTCAGTTCGCATGCTCCATTTCAGCGGCCCAGGGTTTCACTGGTTCAGATCCTGGGGATGGACCTAGCACCACTCGTCAGGCCATGCTGAGGCGGCATCCCACATAGCAGAACCAGAAGGACCTACAACTAGAATATACAGCTGTGTACTGAGGGGCTTCAGGGAGAAGAAGAGAAAAAAAAGAAGATTGGCAACAGATGTTAGCTCAGGTGCCAATCTTTAACAAAAAAGGTTGTAGCAGAAATAAATGAAGCATAAAAAATAGAAAACTATAGAGAAAACCAGTGAGACCAGAAGTTGATTCTTTGAAAGATGAACAAATTGAAAAACTTTGGGCTAGACTGACTAATAAAAAAGAGAAAAAGACTTAAACTGCTAAAGTCATGAATGAAAGATAGGGGCACATCACTACCAACCTTACAGAAATAAAAAGAATTATAAAGTAATACTATGAATAACTGTATGCCAGCACATTAGATAACTAGGTGAAATGTACAACTTCCTAGAAAGATCCAATGAAACTGACTCAGTAAGAAATAGAAAAGTTGAACAGACCTATAACAAGCAGAGATAGAATTAGTAATCAAAAAATTTCCCACAGAGAAAAGCTCAGGACCAGACAATTTCATCAACAAATTAATTCTACCAAACATTTAAAAAACAATTAACCCCAATCCTTCTGAAACTCTTCCTAAAAATAGAAGACTATTTAATAGACTACATAAGACTAAAAATAGAAGGAACATTTCCCAACTCATTTGTGAGGCCAGTATTCCCTGATATCAACCCCAGACAAAGACATCACAATAAAACTGCAAACCAATATCATTTATGAACATGGACACAAAAAACCTCTACAAAATACTAGCAAACTGAATGTGGCAACACAGAAAAAGGATGATTCACCATAACCAAGTAGGATTTATCTCAGGAATGCAAGATTGGTTTAACATATGAAAATCAATCAATGTAACACATTTTGGTAGAATAGAGAATAAAACCACATGATTACCTCAATAAGCACAGGAAAAGCATTTGACAAAATTCAACATTCTTTCATCATAAAAACACTAATAAACCAGGAATAGAAGGGAACTTCCTCAACTTAAGAGGCAGCATGAAAAACCCACAGCCGACAGCATATTTAATGGTGAAAGACTAGAAACTTTCCTCCTGAGATCAGGAACAACACAAGAATGTCTGCTCCTCACTACTTGTATTTAACGTTGTACTGAGGCAATGTTGTCCTGAGGCAATGTACTAGAGGTACTTGCCTGGGCAATTAGGTCAGAAAATGAAATAAAAGGCTTCCAGATTGGAAAGGAAAAAGTAAAATTATGTCTATTTTCAGATAATGTGATCTTGTATATAGAAAATCCTAAGAAATACACACAAAGACACACACACACACAAACCTATCAGAGCTAATAAATGTAGCAAGGTTGCAGGATACAAGACCAATATATAAAAATTAAGTCTATTTCTGTATATTACTAAGGATCAATCAAGGAGTGAAATTAAGAAAACAATTCCATTTACAATAGTATCAAAAAGAATAAAAATACTTAGGAATAAAGAAGTGTAAGACTTGTGCACTGAAAACTAAAAAAATCACTCAAAGAAATTAAATAAATTGAAAAATAACGCATGTTCACGGATTGGATGCTTTAATATTGTTAGGATGGCAATAGTCCCTGTTATGGGTTGAATCATGTCCTCCCCAAAAAGATATGTTGAAGTCTTAACCAAGTACCTCAGAATGTGACCTTATTTGGAATAAGTCATTTGCATATGTAATTAGTTGAGATGAGGTCACACTGGAGTACGGCGGGCCCCCAATTCAATATGACTGGTGCATTCTAAGAAGATGCCATATGAAGACAGAGGAGAACACCACGTGAAGATAGAGGATTGGATTGATGCATCTACAAGCCAATGAATACCAAAGATTGCTAGAAAACCACTAGACACTAGGAAGAGGCAAGGAAGGATTCACCAAAAGGTTTAAGAGGAAACATGGCCCTGAAGATGCCTTGATTGCAGACTTCTAGTCTCCAGAACTGAGACAATGAATTTCTATTGCTTTAAGCCACCCAGTTTGTGGTACTTTGCAATGGCAGCCCTAAGAAACTAATAAAGTGCACAAATAGATCTATGGATTCAGTGCAATTCCTATTAAAAGCTCAGCTGCCTTTTTGGCAGTAATTGACAAGCTGATCCTACGGACCCTGAACAGCCAAAACAATGTTGAAAAAGAAGAACCAAGTTGAAGATATACATTTCCTGATTTCAAAACTTTCTGCAAAGCTACAGTAATCAAGCCTGTGTGGTCCTGGCATAAGGACAGACATATAGATTAATGGAATAGAACTGAGAGTCCAGAAATAAACCCTTACATTTATGGTTAACTCATTTTCTACAAGGGTGCCAAGACCATTCAATGGGGAAAAGAATGGGGCTGGGATAACTGGATATCCACATGCAAAAGAATGAAGTTGGACCCCTACCTCACACTATATACAAAAATTAACACAAAATGGATTAAGGACCTAAATGTGAGAGCTAAAACTACAAAACTTTTAGAAGAAAACGTAGGTGTAAATCATAGTGACCTTGGATTAGGCAATGATTTCTTAGATATGACACTTAAAGCACAAGCAACCAAAGGAAAAATAGATAAATTGGATTGTATCAGAATTAAAATCTTTGTGCTTCAAAGGACACCATCAGGGACATGGAAAGACAAATGACAGAATGGGAGAAAATATTTGCGAATCATATCTGATAATGGTCTAGTATCCAGCATACATAAAGAACTCTTACAACTCAATAATAAAAAAGATAAATAACCCAATTTTAAAATGAGCATAGGATTTGAATAGACATTTCTTCAAAGAATATATACGAATGGTCAATAAACACATGAAAAGATGCTCAACATCATTAATCATCAGGGAAATGCAAAGCAAAACCACAATAAGATACCACTTCACACACACTAGTATGGCTTCATCAAAAAAAGGCAATTGATAAGTTTTACTGAGAACGTGGAGAAATTGGAACCCTCATACATTGCTGGTGGGAATATAAAATGGCGCGCTCACTTTGAAATCAGTTTGGCAATTCTTCAAAAAGTTAAACATCAAATTACCACATGACCCAACAGTTGCACACCCAAGAGAAGTAGAAACATATGCCCACACAAAAACTTTAATATATGTTCATAGCTGCATTATTCACAATAGGTAAAAAATGAAACAACCAAATGTTTATAAACTGATGAATATATAAACACAATGTGGTATTATCCATACAATGGAATATTATTCCTCCATACAAAGGAATGAAGTACTGATACCTGCTACAACACAGATGAACCTTGAAGACATTATGCTACGTGAAAGAGCCAGACAGAAAAGGCCACATATCATACGATTCCATTTACATGAAGTTTCCAGGCAAACCCATAAGAACTAGAAGTAGATTAGTGGTTGGCAGGGGCTGAGGGTGGGAGAATGGGGAGTGAATTGGGAGAGAACAGGTATGAGGCTTCTTTTGGGGGTGATGAGCATGTCCTGGAATTATATAGTAGTTATGGTTGCATAATCTTGTGAATTTACTAGAAACCAGTATATTTATATTTTAAAAGGACAAATTTTATGACATGTGAATTATATTTCAACTTAAAAAAATAAGATGTTGTCCAGGCTACAGTCATCTGGGGCTTCACTGGGGCTGTAGGGTCCTCTTCCCAGATGTCTTTCTTACATTACTGTTGCCAGGAGGCCTCAGTTCCTCACCAGGTAGACTTCTCAAAAGGCCTCCTAAGTGTCTTCACAACATGGCAGCTGGCTTCCCCGGAGCAAGTGATCCAAGAGAGAGCAAGTGATCCGAAAGAGACGAAGGAGGAAGTCACGTAATATTTTTATGACCTAGTCTTGGAAGTTACACAGTCACTTCTGTCACGTTTTATTAGTTGTAAGTGAGTCTCTAAGTCCAGCTCATACTCAGGAGGAAGAATGCAAGCTTCACCTCTTGAAGGGAGGGGACATTAAATAATGTGTGGACACACGTTAAAACCCACCACATGTACATGTAACATGTCCAGGACATACAAGAAAGTGACAACAGGGTTCCATGCAGAGAGGGGAATCAGAAGGCTCGAGGACAAGAGCTGGATAGAGATGGCTCACTGTAAACTCATTTGCACCTTTTGAATTGTAAACCATTGAATGTGCTACCTGTTCAAATAATTTAAAATAATTTAAAAATTAAAAACAAAAAATAAATTCATTTCCCTTTAAAAAGAAAATAGTTTTAACCTGTAATTTGCTTTGCTAGCTGGGTTTGTTAGCTTAAAGTCCTAAATCAAATTGCACTTTTATGAATAAATATATATTTTTATATATTTATATTCATCCATTCATTCATCCATCCATCCAGACATACATACTTTCTCACTCCCTAGCTCCTCACAGCCAAGGTTTAACAAAAACAAAACAGCTAGAATCCATCCTTGCGCTCTAAAAGTCTTTTTTAATATATTCTTATGTACACATTGAGACCCTTTACACTTTAGTTTCAAAGTTGGTAAAACCTTGTCCTAGAAAAGTACAAAAATACCAAAAACTGGCGAGCGTGAAAATGAAGGAGAGATGACAAATTGTATCATTGAGTAAGTAGATTCAGTAGTGAGCTCCCTGGCTTCCCTTCTTGGACCTGATGTTTTCCACAGCTATAAACAGGTCCTGGAGCTCCTGGGGGAGAACACAATTTCACTGTAAAGGTTCACTGACACATCTGTCCACCGGATTCCTGTAACCTAAATACAGTGCAGAACACTGTGACTTTTCTTTGACTGTTACTTGCAGCTGAAAGTCTCTGATCACTCCTCCTTAGGGGCAGTACAGCCCAGGGGTTCAGCAGGGGCTTGGAAGTTTGCCTCAGTTCAAACCCCAGCCCGTCACCATTTAGCTGAGTGATTGTATGGGCAATTATACAGCTTCTCTGTGCCTCAATTTTTCCCTCTGTAAATAGGGAGAATAATAGTAACTAATCACAGGGTCGTGGTGAGTCTCAAATGAAATGACACGCAGAGATCACTTTGTAGCATGCCCAGCACAGAGTAACTGCTCAGTAAATGTGTGCTTATCATCATCAGTCACACTTGATTGCCAGTGCCTAGTATTTAAGAAACATTTGAATGAATGATCTCAGTTTTAGGTAAAATGAGAACAGCTTCCTCTGAGACGCCTGCCTTTGGCTGATACGTGAAGAGCCCCCAGGCAGAGCCAAACTCTGACCTATTAAGTGTTGACATCCCTGGGAAATTGGCCTTCAACTCACTCAGTCTTGCAATAAATATCCAAGAAGGTGCTAAGGAGTCTGGAGTGAAAGATATCCTGAGAAGGGAGTGAACAACCCAGTGGAACTTCACTTATCAGTCACCTGGGTGCCCTCTGTTTGTGTGGGCAAGTTCCCTGGCCCTTAACCTACATTTAAAGGAGTTTTCCCCTTTGTTTCATGTATTGCAGTCTTTCTGGCAATCAGTCATGCTTTGTGACAACCTGACGGCTAACTTTTGGAAAATGCTGTCAGGGCTGATGCAGGTGAAGACAACTCCATTTTGGAAGATTCAGAGATGCTGTGAGGCCTTTGCTGCACAGAAAGATCATGGGCTCCAAGGACAGTAGGCAGAAAGGAACACTTTCCAAGGGTTCCATCAGCCTAAAGAAACACTACACCCAGAATCCTAAAAAAAGACTATCGCTCCGGCCTTCAAATGAGAACGTTCTGGTTATAATGAACCAAGAAAGGAACAACAAAGCTATTCTGAGCTAACTCAGTAGGTTACACATGCTTATTTGATTATTCATAAGGAATGAAGAAACTTTAACTTCTACTACAAAAGTATTCATTATGTTTAGATTTTATTTCAACTATAGGGCCTGAAACCTTAAAGAATCCCCAGAGGTTTTCAACTGAAAATAAAGTTATTAAAATAAACAAGAGAAAAAGGGGGGAAAAAAACAAAGAAATTAAAAAGCCTTGAGTGGCAAATTTGATGAAATACATGAATCTACAAATCCAAGAAGTGCAATAAAGAAGCTCTATGTAAGACAAAATCAGACTAACACTGAGACACGTCATAATCAAACTGTTGGAAGCCAAAGGCAGAAAAATTTTGAAAGTAGCAAGAAAGAAGTGACTCATCACACAGAAGGGATCCTCAATAAGATTAGCAGCTGATTTCTCAGTAGAAACCATGGAGGCCAGAAGGCAGCAGGACGACATATCTAAAGTGCTGAAAGAAACAACCCTGCCAACAGCTTGATCTTGAACTTCTGTCCTCCAGATGGGTGAGAAAATAAGCCCCCTCCCCTCATTTAGAGTACTTTGTTATGGCAGCTGTAAGAAACCAGTACAGATGTAAATGGAAGTAAGCCCCATGGTAACCACAGAGAAAATACTGATAGAATATCAACAAAAGGAAATGAGATGCGAATCAAAATAGTTCACTACTGAAAATTAACTAAATGCCAAAGGAAAAAGTAATGGAGGAAATGAAGGACAAGAAAGGTCTAAGATATACAGCAAACAAACAGCAAAATGGCAGAGGTAAGCCCCTGCTTATCAGTAATTACTTTAAATATAAATAGACTATCCAATCAAAAGACAGAGAATGACAGAATGGATTTTTAAAAAATATTAACCAACCATATGATAACTACAAGAAATGTACTTTAGATTCAAACACACAGATAGGTTGAAAGTGAAAGGATGGAAAAAGATATTCCATGTAAATAGTGACAAAAAGAGATTTGGGGGTGATATCCTAGTATTGGACAAAATGGACTTTAGGCCAAAAACCGTTACAAGAGACAAAGAAAGACATCATATATTAATAAAAAGGTCAACTCACCGAGAAGATCTAACAATTATAAATATATGCACCAAATAATAGAGCTCCAAAATGTATGAAGCAAACACGGACAAAATTAAAGGGAGAAATAGTTTTGCAATAATAGTTGAAGACTTCGATACCCCACTTTCAAGAATGGATAGAAAATCTAGACAGGTGATCAATAAGAATTTGGAGAGCTTGAACAAAACTATAAACCAACTAGACCAAATAGACATATACAGAACGCTCCACCCAATAAAAGCAGAATACATACATTCTTCTCAAGCATATATAGAACATTCTCCAGGATAGACCAATATTAGGCCACAAAACAAGTCTCAACAAGCTTAAAAAGATCAAAATCATACAAAGTATCTTTTGTGACCATAATGGAAAGCAGCTAGAAATCAATAATAGAAAAAAATCTAGAAAATCCAAAAACATGTGGTAATTGAACAACACATTCTTAAACAACCAATGGTTCAAAGAAGAAATCACAAAGGAAATTAGAAAATACTTAGCGGTGAATGAAAATGAAAACACAACATACCAAAATTTATAGGATGCAGCAAGCAAAGGCAGTGCTCAGAGGAAAAATTTATACCTATAAATAACAATGTAAAAAAAAGAAGAAAGATCTCAAGTCAATAACCTAACTTTACACCTTAAGGAGCTAGAAAAAGAAGAGCAAACTAAACTCAAAGTTAACAGAAAGAAAGAAAGAAAGATTAGAGCAGAAGCAAATAGAGAATGGAAAACAGCAAGAATCAATGAAACCAAAAGTTCATTCTTTGAAAAGATCAATTTTTACCAATCTTAGCTTGGTGGAAATTATAAGCAGAAACCTCATTAAAATGGAGGCCCAAAGGGGGAGCCCGCATGCCCTGTGTGGAGAGAAGAGACCAAGAGGAAGAAGAAAGTCTTCCTCTTCTTGACCAGCAAGAAGCTCAGCCAATGAGGACTTGTCACAACTCACCAATGAAAAGCCACTACATTTGGAACTCCCAGTTTCTTCAGTGGACTCTGTTAACAACAGCCCTCCCAACTTCCTCCTCCCTTCTATAAACGAGTTTCTCCTTCCCTTGCTGCTTCAGGACCTGCATGTGGCTTACCATGGTTGCAGACCCCAAATTCGAATTCTTTGCTGATCCTGAATAAATCCATTTTTGCTGGAGAAATAATCGGTTGTCTATTGGTTTAAGGTCAACCTTTGGCGGCCAGTTACAGCTATCCAGAGAAGACACTCTGAAGCTGGTGAGCAAACAGGTGCGGCACCCACCACAGAGCCCACTGAGCTCGCTGCTTTTCTCGCTGGCCCTGGAGTTGGAGGGTAAGTCTTTTCTCCTGGATCTCAGCGTCCGCCCTCTTTGCCTTTGAGGCTGTCCGGGCTTTATTCAAGATCTATTTTAAGGCTTCGTCCTTTTCTGGTTAAGGCCTTGTTTGTCTGTGAGTACTTGGTTGGCACTTCAGCCTGATTCTTTTGAAATCAGGCTGTTTCTACCAAAATTATGCTAAGCCTTTGGAACCCAACTGTTCCTGCTCAGAACTGAGCTGGTACATTGGCCTGACTCCTCTGGGGGCAGACTGTTCCAGGAGCTACGCTGACTCAACCTTCAGTCCACCTGACGAATCAAACTGCTCCTGCTGGAACTGGCTGGGATTAAGCCTACAGCCTGTTTGAGCTGTTCAGACTGTTGGAGTTGCAAGCTGTTTGAGCTGTTTGAGAATTATTCCATCACTCTAGAGAAAAACCTCTAAGCAATGGGATCCCAGTTATCTAAAGATTTTGAGGGTGCTCCCCTACAGGGACCCTAGACAATTTTATGTTTAAAAACTTGGTCATTCCTCATGCACAATTCTAACTGAATGGACTGACTTAACATAACTTAGAATACCAGCGGCCCTTATGGGGAACTGGTGAACGCCCCCAAAATTACTTTTCTTTTTAATTTTTTTTATTTTTCCTTTTTCTCCCCAAAGCCCTTCTGGTACATAGTTGTGCATTTTTAGTTGTGTGTCCTTCTACTTGTGGCATGTAGGATGCCCCGTCAGCGTGACTTGATGAGTGGTGCCATGTCCACACCCAGGATCCGAACCGGCAAAACCCTGGGCCGCCGAAGTGAAGTGCGCGAACTTAACAACTCGGCCATGGGGCCGGCCCCAAAATTACTTTTCTTAAAAACAAATTGACAACCACAGCTCTGTAATTTCCAAGACTGAACGGAACGCCTGTTTCGACTGGTATTTTGAGGCTTCCAGGCATTACCAGGAGTCTAAAATCGCCTCTTTGCAAAATAAAATTTTAAGATTGAGGCAAACAAATCATTAAAGGGTAAAATGGCTTGTGAAGCCTCGTGTTCTTCTTTCCCGGCTCCTTGCGCTCAGGCGCCATCTTCCTCCTTCCCTTCTATACCACCCACACCGCCTCCACACCCTCACTTCCCCCACACTACCTCTCTCGCCGAACTGCACCTTTTCCCTGAACCTCTCCCCACTCTCTCTTCCTCTGAACCTGTCAGAACTTGTCCCTTTATTTATTTATTTATTTTGAGGAAGATTAGCCCTGAGCTAACATCTGCCACCAATCCTCCTCTTTTTGCTGAGGAAGACTTGCGCCGAGCTAACATCCATGCCCATCTTCCTCCACTTTATCCGTGGGACGCTTGCCACAGCATGGCTTGCCAAGCGGTGCCATGTCCGCAACCAGGATCCGAACCCACGAAGCCCGGGCTGCTGAAGCGGAACGTGCACACTTAACCACTGCGCCACTGGGCAGGTCCCAGAACTTGTCCTTTAGAATTAAGCCTTCTGAGGACGCGAAGGCTACACCCTTAATTTCTTACACTCCCTGGACTAAAGCTGAACTGCAAACCATAGTCAAAGATGTTTCCAAAGTAACTGAAGATCCTCAGACTTTTGCTGAGGAATTTAATACAGTCCTTCACCCTTATCAACCTGGTTTCTCTGACTTAGATCAGCCAGTTCATATGCTTGTTGGTGAAGGCCAGGCCCAGCTTGAATGAAAACTGCTAGATCAGAAAATCCTGAAAGGTTTCTAGAATCATAGCCAGGAGACCAACTAGCTGACCTGTTGTATGATCAGGCTGTAGCCATCGCTAGACAACTTCTTCGGGCAGTTACCAGGGCTTTTCCAAAGCCTGAACAAAATTCAGGCTTGTGCACAAAACTCCTGATAAACCTGCTCATGACGATTACAATCGACTTCAGATTGTTTTTAAAGAAAATTCTGGTCTCCCTTCCGATGTTGGTTCCACTCCAGTAGCTTTTAGCTTATGTTTGTTAATGGCTGGACGGGGACCTTTTTTCCCTTCTAGTAAAAATGCCCAGGATGGAATGGGAGACTGTGTCCACTCCAGGTTTAGTTAATCTGACAAACCAGCTCTCTCGCATTCCAGGTGAGTCACCGAAAGAAAGACGGCTACAATCCTTAATCTTCAACTCCAGCAAATGAAGCCCCCAAAAGAAAACCAAAAACCTCCTAATTTCTGCTATTATTGCAGAGCCACGACGTTAGGAAAGAGATTGTTACAAATGTAAGTGCTTTAAGTGCCTCCAGCCCTCTAACCAGCCTTTCCAATGTCCTCCAAATTCTCAAGGATGGGGCTCCGAGGAAATACAGGGGTTCTTCCCAATCCTCCCTCTTAGTCGGCCTGGAGAAAACCTTCTCCAGATTGGAGTGAATCTCTTTTTGTCCTAATTGACACTCAACCCACACTCTTGGTGCTCAGCCCCACTACTCTAAAGCAGCCCCGCCTCGGAAAACAAAAGCAGTTCACATATTGGGGATTTCTAATAAACCTCAACAGGCTCCTGTACGAACCTATTCCCTTTTGTTTAGGTCCTTTGAGACACACACACCCTTTTTTCCTTAGTTCCTCCGCCTCTACTCATTTATCAGGCTGAGACTTCTTAGAAAAGTATTGTGTCAGAATTCTTTCTCCTGAAAGGGGGAAATAATTCTAGAATTTGACAGTAGCCATCAAAACAGCCCACCAAGTGACTTTCTGACATCCTTTATTTGCTCCGTCTCTGACAGTTCTAGAGCTGATTCTGGAAACACTGATCATCTGTCCCTGTTGAATCAGTTACCACCCTCCTCTTGGGCGACATCTCCAGCTGATATGTTAAAACTCGCAGGACAACTCCCATCCAGACTCAAACAGATCCCCCAAAACCTCTCCCTGGAATTCATCAACATCCTGTAAGGAAAGAAGCCCTTGCAGGTGTACAGTCCATAATAGAGGATTACAGGGCTCGAGGCCTCATTATCCTCTGTGCTAATCCCTGTAACGCTCCTATTTTACCTCTGAGGAAACCCCGGGGTTGAGAGTGGAGGTTTGTCCAGGACCTCTGAGCAATAAACAACACGTTATCCCTTGACGCCCTGTTGGTTCCTAACCCTCATACGCTACTACCATCCCCTCCCACTGGAGCAAATTCTTTACGGTAATGAAGTGCATTCTTTCGCATTCCAGTTGCCGAAGCTGGTCAGTACCTCTTTGCCTTCACTTGGGAAGGACGATAATTCACCTGGATGGGAATCTCTCAGGGCTGTACTGAGAGCCCCTCTTATTTCTCACAAATCCCAAAGGCTGGTCTCTATGATGTAAAGCTCCCTGGGGGTTCTACTTGGTTGCAACATGTGGATGATTTGCTGCTTTGCTCTCCCTCCCAGGCCCCCTCACAGGAAGGCAGCATCCACTTGCTAGAGCTTTTAGCCTTAGAGGGACGTAAAGTGGTCAAAGAGAAAGTGCAGTTTGCCCAAACCCAGGTTCGATATTTAGGGCATCTGATATCAGGACAAGGGCTCCCCCCAGATCCAGATTGGCTTCATGGTGTCATGAGTTTCCCCAAACCCAAAACAAAGCGCCAACTGCGAGGTTTTCTCAAGCTAGTTGGTTATTGCTGAAACTGGATTCCAAATTTCTCTCTTATGGCCAAACCTCGGTATGTTTTACTAAAGAATAACAATCCCGGCCCAGTTTTATGGGAAGAACACGATGACAGGCTTTAAGGCCCTAGTGGAGAGTTTGATGAACCCACCTGCCGTGGACATCCCAATTATCAGATCCCCTTTTTCTTTTTTGTGTATGAAAAGGAAGGGAATGCCCTTGGGGTACTCACCCAAAAACATGGGGACCACCATTGACCCATAGGCTGTCATAGCCAGCAACTGGCCCCTGTGGCACAGAGCTACGCCCCTTGCCTTAATGCCCTTACTGCCTCTGCCCTTTTGGTTCAGGCCACCGAGAAAAGCATTGTGGGACGCCCGTTAACCGTCTTTGTACCTCATGCTGTGGAAGCCCCTCTGAATTCCCACACACTCAACCTATTCCAGTCAGCCACCTCAGCTCCTGTGAAACCTTCTGTTAACCGCTCCTCACGTAACTCCTTTATGTTGTAATAACCTCAACCCTGCGACCCTTCGCCCCTCCGTTACCGACGAAGTCCCTCACGACTACGTAACACGGACAGGTCACCCCTGACTCCTCATGATGATCTGCAGGAAACTCCTTTGGGTAACACCGACTTCTCGTGGTTCACTGATGGTTCTTATTAAAGAGTGGCAATGGCAAATACTGTGCTGGGCATGCTATTGCCACTCCTTTGATATTGTTGAGGCAGCACCTTTACCTGTGGCTACTTCAGCCCAACAGGCTAAGTTCTGTCCTCTTACACGGGCTTGTACTTTAGCCGAGGGCAGAAGTGCCAATACTTATACTGATAGTAGATATGCTTTCAGAGTAGCTCATGATTGTGTAATGTTGTGGAAACAACATGGCTTCCTTACTTCCAGTGGAAATAAAATTAAAAATGGCCCCTATGTTCAGGAATTATTGGATGCTATACTTTTACCTGTTGCTTTAGCTATTATTAAGATCTCAGGGCATTCTAACTTGACTCTCGAAGCTAACAGAAATCACCTTGCAGATATTTCTGCAAGGAATGACTTCCTTAAAGGAACCAACAACAGACACAACTCGGTCATAGTCCAAAGGGATATTTCCCCACATGATAACTTATAAAAACTGTCTAGAGAAGCCTAACAATTGGGCTCAGAAAAGGAAAAACAGGATTGGAAATTCAACAATTGTTTGTTTGATGAAAAGAGAAAGCTCTGGTTTGGACCAAATAACAACCCAGTCCTACCTAAGATTCTAAAATTCCCACTCCTAGCCACTGTACATGTATCTAACCATTGGTCTACTGACAAAGTGAAAGCATTCATGAATCAGTATTGGTTGGGAAATATTAACAAAGCTGCAAAAAGTTCCTACCTCACTTGTCCCACTTCTCCAAAATATAATCCAGAGAAGTCTGTTCCTGCCGCTCCCAGACATTTTAAACTGCCTGATGGACAGTTTGAGGTTTTGCAGATGGATTTCATACAACTTCCCATCCCAGGGATATAAAAATGTTGTAGTCATGGTCTGCATGTTTCCTCACTGGACTGAAGCCTTCCCTTGCAGACAGGCTACTGCCTCTTCTGGGACACTCTCTCGAGCGTGACAGTGATTGAGGAACCCATTTACCAGTGAGGTACTTTGACAAGCCTGTGCTGTTTGGCTGGATTTACAGCACTTCCACTGTGCTTACCACCCTCAATCCTCTGGTTTAGTCGAATGCACTAATGGCATTATTAAGACTCAACTGGCAAAATTAGAAACCCTCCAAATACCTTGGGCAAAAGCACTGCTATTTGCTCTTCTAAATCTCAGATCCACCCCCTCTGGAACTCATACACTCTAACCCTTTGAGAGAGTCACACGGCACGCAATCCATTTGGCTCCTGCCTCTTTTGACCCACAGCTGATAAAAGGAGATACACTCCAGTATTGTGAAGGCTTAATTGCTTCTATTGAAAACAACCACGTGTTGGTGGAGCACTTTTCACAGTGCGCTCCAGGGAGACGAAGACCTTAAGCATCGCACCTTGCAACCTGGAGATTTCATCTATGGGAGAAGACACCTCCAGAAGGACCCTCTTCAGCCTTGCTGGAAAGGCCCCATGAGGTACTGCTAACTAACCCCTATGCTGCAAAACTCCAGGGACCAGACTCTTGGATTCACATGATGCACCTGAACGAAGCACCAAGGCCTGAGTGGACCTGCACATCATCTGGTGACTTAAAGTAAAGATTGCCTGGAATTGAAGCGGACGACATCTGATGAGGCAGCTGTCTCAAGATGGCTGGACCAGGTCTGTTGGAATTCTGTTTGTCAAATCTTTGATGATGAGATAACACTTCAGATGATCTCCCATGCCTATGAACTTGATGATAAATGGACTTTAGAAGATAAAAAGGCCGAACATTCTCCCTCCTACTGCTCCTTTTATTCAGATGTGTCCATAATAGGTTTCCAGTCTGTGCACCTTCCCTCTGACATGGGACATGACACCCAGGAAAGGTCCTTCCTGGCATCAAGGGACAAAAGGCTGCTGAAACTGGAAAAATCTGACTCTTGATCAGTGATGCTTTCAGAGAAAGATCTTGAACAAAAGGGAAAAATGTGGAAATTAATAAACAGAAATCTCATTAAAATGGAGTCAGGAGGCCAAAAAGAGGAGCTCTTATGCCCTATGTCGATAGCAGAGACCAACAAGAAGAAAGACTTAACCAGCAAGAAGCTCAGCCAATGAGAGGCTGTCACAGCTCAGCCAATGAAAAGCCACTACATTCTGATGTCTCAGTTTCCTCCAGTTGACTCATTGTTTACAATAGCCCTCCCAACTTCCTCTTCCCCTCCATAAAGGAGGTTCTCCTTCCATTTGCTGCTCAGGACTGCACGTTCCTTGCCATGGTTGCAGACCCTGAATTGCAATTCTTTGCTGATCCTGAATAAACCAAATTTTAGTGGAGAAATAATTGGTTATTTGTTTAAGGTCAACCCAAGACTGACACAAAAAAATAGAGAAAAGATGCAAATAACTAAAATCAGAAATGAAAGTGAGGGCATTAGCAAACAAACAGGAAAAGAGAGAACTCTATGAACAATTGTATGCCAAAAATTGGATAACCTAGATCAAATGGACAAATTCCTAGAAACACACAAATTACCTAATTGACTAAAGAAGAAACAGAAAATCTCACTAGACACGTATCAAGTAAAAACATTGAATTAGTCATCAAAAACTTCCCAAAGAAAAATCTAGGACCACATGGATTCATTGGTAATGCTACCAAACATTTAAAGAAAAATTAACACCAGTCCTTCTCAAACTCTTCCAAAAAACAGAAGAGGAGAAATCACTTCCCAACTCATTTTATAAGGTCAGCATTTCCCTGTCACCAAAGCCATATTAAGACATCACAAACAAAAAATTAGAAATCAGTATCCCTTCTGAATATCAATGCAAGGATCCTTAACAAAGTAGTAGTAAACCAAGTCCATCAGCACTTTAACAGGATTATATACCATGACAAAGTGGCATTTATAACAGGAATGCAAGGGTGGTTCAACATAAGAAAACCAATCAATGTAATATATCACAGTAGAAGGAAGGAAAACAAACCACACAATCATCTCAATTGACACAGGAAAGGCATTTACAAAAGCCAAAATTCTTTCATGAGAAAAACTTTCAGAAAACTAGGAATATAGGGAAGATTCCTCAATATGACAAAGGACATTTATGGAAAACCCACAGCTAACATCATGCTATATGATGAAAGATTGAAAGCTCTCCCTGTAATTTCACAAATCAGACAAGAATGCCTGCTTTCACCACTGCTATTTAACATTGTACTACAAGTTCTAGCCAGAGCAATTAGACAAGAAAAAGAAATAAAACGTATCTAAATTGGTAATGAGGAAGTTAAACTCTCTCTATTGCCAGATGACATGATCCTATACATAGAAAACCCCAAGGAATGCACAAGAAAACTACCAGAGCTGATAAACAAATTCAGCAAAATTGCAAAGTACAAGGTCATCACACAAAAATCAGTTGTGGGGGCTGGCCCCGAGGCCGAGTGGTTAGGTTCGCGTGCTCCGCAGCAGGTGGCCCAGTGTTTCGTTGGTTCAAATTCTGGGCTCGGACATGGCACTGCTCATCAAACCACGCTGAGGCAGCGTCCCACATGCCACAACTAGAAGGATCCACAACGAAGAATATACAACTATGTACCAGGGGGCTTTGGGGAGAAAAATGAAAAAATTAAATCTTAAAAAAAAAAAAAATCAGTTGTGTTTCTATACGCCACTAATGAACAACTAGAAAAGGAAATTAAGAAAGCAGTTCCATTTACAATAACACCTATGTGTGGGTTTTCCACACCAAGCAGTTCTCCAGTTCTCTGTAGACACCAACTGAGCGTCCAACAATTTAAGTCAATATTGACACTAACTACCTAGAGTTAGCACAGACCCCACAGGTTAAGAGCTCAGTCTCACAAGACTGTCCCCTACTTCAGACACCAATCACAAGTAGTGGGTCCCCACGTTACCCACACTTATATCCGACTTGGCTACAAATTGGAGGGGGTCCCATGACCCCCTCTTCAGGTTCAATAATTTCCTATAACAGCTCACAGAACCCAAGGAAAAACTACTCTTACCGGTTTATTATAAAGGATACAAAGGAACAGGCAGATGAAGAGGTACACAGGGTGAGGTCTAGAAGGGTCCTGAGCATAGGAGCTTCTGTTTCCAAGGAGTTTGGCATGTGCCACCCTCCTGACACACATTCACCAACCCAGCTCTCTAAATCTTATTGCTTAGAGTTTTTATGGAGGTTCAATTATGTATGCACTATTGATTAAATCATTGGCTATTGGTGATTAACTCAATCTCCAGCCCCTCTCCCTTCCCCAGAGATCAAGAGGTGGGGCTGAACATCCCAGCCCTCTAATCACATGGTTGGTTCTTCTAGCAACCAGCTCCCATCGTGGAGCTATCTATGAGCTCACCAAGAGCCACCTCATTAGCATAAACTCAGGGATGGTTGAAAAGGGGGCTTATTGTGAATAACAAAAGATGGTCCTTTCACCCCTACCAGGAAATTCCAAGGGTTTTAGAAGGTTTTGTGCCAAGAACTGGGGATGAAGGCCAAATATATATTTCTTATCTCACCGTATCACAATAGAAAAGAATAAAATACCTGGGAATAAATTTAACCCAGGAGTGAAAGACTTGTTCCCTGAAAATTACAAAACATTCTTAAAAGGAATTAAAGAAGACCTAAATAAATGGAAAGACATCCCATGCTCATGGATTAGGAGACTTAATATTATCAAGATGTCAATACTACCCAAAGCCATCTACAAATTCGGTGCTTATCAAAATTTCAATGGTCTTTTTTGCAGAAACGGAAAAGCTGACCCTCAAATTCAAATGGAATTGCATGGAGTCCATATTAGAGGATGAATTGTACTCCTCAAAATTCATATGTTGAAGCCTTGACCCCCAGTACCTCAGAATGAGACTGGATTAGGAAATAAGGACTTTAAAGAGGTGATTATATTACAATGAGGCTGTTAGGGTGAGCCCTAATCTAATGTGACTGGTGTCCTTTTAAGAAGAGGAAATTTGGATAGAGACGGACCAGGGATGGGCATAGAAAGAGAAAAGACCACAGAGGACACAGCAAGAAGGTGGCCATCTGCAAGCCAAGGAGAGCGGCCTTAGAAGAAACCAAACCTGCTGACACCTTGATCTTGGACTTCAAGCCTCCAGAACCGTAAAAAATAAATTTCTGTTTAAGTCACCCAGTCTGTGCGATCTTGTTATGGCAGCCCTAGCAAATTTATACAGCCCAAACAGCCAAAAAGATTTTGAAAAAGAACAAAGTTGGAGGACTCACACTTCAAAGCTTACTACAAAGCTACGGTAATCAAAACACTGAGATACTGGTGTAAGTATAGACTCACAGACCAATGGAGTAGAACTGGGAGTTCTATTCTCAATTCTGTTTGAGAATAGAGTTTATGGCTATTATACATTTATGGCTACTGATTTTTTTTTTTTTTGAGGAAGATTGGCCCTGAGCTAACATCTGTTGCCAGTCTTCCTCTTTTTTTTTTATGTGGGATGCTGCCACAGAGCATGGCTTGATGAGCGGTGCTAGGTCCACTCCCAGGATCCGAACCTGTGAACCCCGAGCCACCAAAGCAGAGTGCATGAACTTAACAACTATGCTACCGGGCTGGCCCCTATGGCTACTGATTTTTGACATGAGTGCTAAGTCAATTCAATAGGGAAAGAATAGTCTCTTTAATAGATGATGCTGGGACAACTTGACTTCCACATGCAAAAGAATCAAGTTGGACTCCCTACTTCATACCATATACAATATCAACACTAAATGGATCAAAGACTTGAACATATAAGAGCTAAAACCATAAAATTCTTGAAAGAAAACATAGAGGTAATTCTTCATGACCTTCGATTTGGCAAAGGATTCTCAGGTGTGACACCAAAAGCAGAGGCAACAAAGAAAAATAACAAATTGGGCTTTGTCAAAATTTAAAACTTTTGTGCATCAAAGAACACTATCAACAGAGAGAAAAGGCAACTCACAGAATGGAAGAAAATATTTTCAAATCATATATCCAATAAAGGATTAATATCCAGAATATACAGAAAAACTCCTACAACTCAACAACAAAAAACCCAAACCACTGGGGCTGGCCTGGTGGTGCAGCAGTTAAGTTTGCACATTCTGTTTTGGTGGCCGGAGGTTCACTGGTTCGGATCCTGGGTGCAGACCCATGCACTGCTTGACAAGCCATGTTGTCCCAGGCATCCCACATATAAAGTAGTAGAGGAACATGGGCATGGATGTTAGCTCAGGGCCAGTCTTCCTCAGCAAAAAGAGGAGGATTGGTGGCAGATATTAGCTAATCTTCCTCAAAAAAAAAAAAAAAACCAACCAAACCACTTAGCTAAACAGGAATGAGCTACTCATACTTTAAAGGCACAACATTCAAAGCCCAGTTTTCTCTCTTTAACATGAGTATGCACTAATAATTTTTAAAAAATAAAATGTCACATTACTGTGATAGGTATGGCCCTAGAAACACTACTGAGCTATAAATGTAACTGCAATCTGTAGTGCAAAGGGATGACAGTGCCACATACCGTCTGTTGATTCACATTCCTCACGATTGAATCAGGTTGTTTTTTCCAATAGCTAATGAGGAAAAGCGGCAACCTCAAGTAAAGTACAAAGAAGGATAAAACTCCCAAGTGCTGGTTTTTTGAAACTATCAATAAAATAGTCAAACATCTTACAAGTTTAATTTAGAAAGAACACATTTAAAATGATACGTAATAACAGGGATTTTTCCTAATTACAAGAGAAAACTATGTATAATTATATAGTAATAAATTGAAAATCTTGATGACATAGGCACTACAAAGAATGAAGATGAATTTACAGGTAGAAGGGAAAATGGGTGCTTCAAAGAAAAGCTCTGCGTCCTTAAGAGCAACAACCTGCTGGGTTCTGATCCGGCTCGGAGAGGCTCTGCACCTGTGCTCGCCTGGGAGCTAGTTTACAACTCTGTAGGTTGTAGGTACCTGATAGGATGCAAATAATTCTTGTCCACAGACAAATGCAAATAAATCAGTTCTGTTGGCAGAGGTTCAGTTACTTCCTTCCCGACTGTGGAAGAAGTCAGTTTTATATCCGTTTATGAATTCATTAACATTCTTTTACTCCAAATTCGCCCTTATTTGACTTCTCCCTTGAACTGATTGTAAAATCTTCTCAGTCCCCTGAATTTTAAAAAACGCTTAACATGTTTTCATTTTATATTTATCTTTTTTTTTTAAAGATTTTATTTCTTTTCCTTTTTCTCCCCAAAGCCCCCCGGTACATAGTTGTATATTATTTGTTGTGGGTCCTTCTAGTTGTGGCGTGTGGGACGCCGCCTCAGCATGGTTTGATGAGGAGTGCCATGTCCCCGCCCGGGATTCGAACTGACGAAACACTGGGCTGCCTGCAGCAGAGAGCGCGAACTTAACCACTCGGCCACGGGGCCAGCCCCTATATTTATCTTTATGAGTCATTTCACTTTCTTTGTTGAAAATTATCCTTTAATATAAATAACCAGGGACGATATAGAAAAACAGAAAAAAACTATCTCCAAAAATTACCTGGGGCACCTTCAAACCTTTAAGGAGCAGTTTCTGTGAGACAGAAGGCAGAAGACTGTCCACTCTCATCCTCTGACCAGTCTGGGAGAGCCAGTACCGAGGGCCAGCCTGGCTGGGTGTTGCAGCGTCTGGAGAGCGCTGGGAGACACGTGCACCTGCCCTGCCCATCTCCTGAAGCACAAACCACAGCCCCTGGGGGCGGGGCTGGCCATCTGCTTTTAACAGGTCCCACGTGAAGTTCTAATGAGCACTGGTCCTATTTTACAGAGGCAAGAACTAAGGCCTAGGGAGGTTCCCCAACACTCGGAGCAGAAAACTGCTTCTTCACTCTGCCCAATGCCTTATCCCTCCTCCTCCTCCCCCATCGTCCCCCCTATATCTAAGTGATCTAGTGCTCGCAGCCTTAGAGGTGGATGAGGCGGGCAGACGTAAAAGAGCAGTGACACTGCCTCCTAGTGGGAGAGTGTGGCAAACATCACAGCAAACAGCCTTGCGACTTGTTTGCACATTTTATTGGTAATTCTCTTAACCCAGCTCTAATTTCTCCCCCATACAGGAAGCTCAACCCTTTCCTCATCAACACAAAAAACCTAAGGGGGAGCCGGCTCCGTGGCTGAGTGGTTAAGTTTGCGCGCTCCGCTGAGGCGGCCCAGGGTTCGGATCCTGGGCGTGGACATGGCACTGCTCGTCCAGCCACGTTGAGGCGCGTCCCACATCCCACAACTAGAAGGCCCTGCAACTAAGATATAACTGTGTACGGGGGGGGGTTGGGGAGATAAAGCAGAAAAAAAAAAAAAAAGATTGGCAACAGTTGTTAGCCCAGGTGCCAATCTTTAAAAAAAAAGAACAAAAACAAAACCTAAGAGGGAGAGGGCAGCTGCTTTATACAGAACCGTATTTAGAAGGCAAGCGTTATTTGCTCAGAATGCTCGACCCCGCACCGAAAAATGGCAACAAGTTTGTTGTGAATAAAAAACATTATGAAAGCGCTTCCTTACAGTACACTACTAATAAACATAAAGGGAATAATGGAGTTAAAATATCATCAATGGACACTAAAGCAGTGAGTGCAAGTTAAGAAAGAACAGGATATTTAGCCTCAAAGTATCTCCTCATACCTTAATTACACAGGGGGAAAGAGGAACTTTACCATAGAGAAAGTTGACAGATGCACCTTAATCCCTGGGCTGAGTAAACAGTAAAATTGTGACACACTGATTGTGCCTCTCAATATCATGCACCAAGAACAAGTATCATTTGTGTGGTCTTCCTACAGAGAAAACAACATTAAATTTGTGAGGAAACATCAAACCCAAGTTGAACGACATTCTACTAAATCAGTCAATACTTTTAAAAAATGTCAGTCACGAAAGACATAGGATAGAGGCTAAAGGGACATGAAAACTAGATGAAGTCAGTGATTTTGGGTTGGATAGTGGACCAGGAAAAAAGAATTAACTATAGAAGACATTACAGGGAAAACTGGCAAAATGTGATTATGGACTATGGGTAATAGTGTTGTATCAATGTTTAATGTCCTGATTTTGATCATTGCTGTGCTTACGTAAAAGAATGTCCTTGTTTTTAGGAAAGAGACCCTGAAATACTTGGGGCAAAAAGCTATGTCTCTAACCTAACCTCAATGAATCAGAAAACTGTGTGCGTATAGATGTACACACAGAGACTATAAAGCAGCTGGGGCAAAATAGGAATAACTGGTAGATCTGGGGAGAATATTCGCAAGTTCCTTGTACTATTCTTGTAACTTTTCTCCAAGTTTGAAATTACATCAAAACTGGCACAAAACATTTAGCATGTTTGCCATACATATCTGCCTGACAGAAGCAGGTGTGCAAAGATCAGCAGAGCCAGACTGACCTGGATTCTACTTCCTTGCAGATATTGACACATGCATGTGCACAAACGTGCCCAGCTCAATCCCAGTATGAAAAAAGCCTAGTGCGTGTAACACACATCACACCAGCTCCTCCTCCTACTCAAGAACAGGTGCCAGCCGAGTCAAGCATGCTCCTCAACGCACAGATGGACCCACAGCCTCAGAGCCATCTACTCAGGATCCAGCTAGCCAGCCCTGCTTCCCTTTAAACCAAGTGACACATCCCATCGTTTCATTATCTTCCCCACACATCCATTCACACCTGTCAAATCTCCTATGCTCCAGCTGCTGGCTCAACACCAGACACACACAACTGGTCCTGTGAATACATTCACGATCTGTGTGGGCACTGCCCAGAAGCCACTGACAGGGCTCCACTGCAGACCACACTTGTTCCGGATTCCTCTCTTGAGAAAGTACTCCTGCTCCTAGCTCACCAGCATGCAACCCCACAGCGGACACAGGCAAGGTTGTTTTCCGAGGTTTATTGAAAATATTACAGCATAGCAGAAAGATTCAAACGGCTCCACGTGGTGTTTTGAAATTCATCCCAACTGTGGGCTGAGTGACCTGCAGGTTGGAGAGACTGCCGAAGTCCTGGAACGACAACAAAACAGGTTCAGTAAGGGTGTACCAGTGAAAGCTGTGGTCAGAGCCCCAGCACTACCACCCGGCTGTGCCTGTGCCTGTCAGCTCCCACCAGCCTGGCTGAACCCCGCAGAAACCCAACAGAGGGCCTTCTCCTCCCTGCCCCAGAGCAATCAACTCAAAGCGGGGCTCTACTGGAGATCTGAAGGACCCTGCATTCCAACAGTCAACCATTAGGGACTTGTCCTACACACTGTAGGATGCTTAGCAGCATCCCTGACCCCTATCCACTAATGTCTGCTAGTATTCCCCAGCTCCAACAACCAAAAATGTGTCCAGAATTACTGAAATGTCCCTGGGGGGCACAATCTGTCCCTTGAGAATCACTGCTCTAGGGCACATACAGTGCCACCTCCTTTCCTCTCCAGGACCAGCCTCAGGTAGGAGGCATCACTAACGCAATCGACATTTGTGAAGGGCCCAGGCAGACCGGTGGGAGGACAGGATCAGGGCCTGCCTTTAAGCCAGCTCAGTCTACGTGAGTGGGCCAAGAGCCCAAGGGCCCACCACATACCTGGAATTCAACATCCCATTTTATCCTCAACATCAACTTTATAGTTGAAGCTATCAAAGTGGCATCAGGATAGCGGTTATTTCAGGAGAAAATGATCTGTAGCAGCCTTTAGCTGTACTGGTCATGTTTTTCTGAAGCTGGGGAGTGAGTACACAGGAGTCCATTCTGTTCATTATCTTTTGAATGTCTTAAACGTTTCACGATCATAAAGGCAAAACGAAGTTGCTCTAATTCACCAACTGCCTACTGGACTTTGAAGCCCACGCTACCTTCACTAAACTACGTAAAAGTAGGAAGACAAGCCACAGCAGAGACGCATCATCTAAGTGTACTGAAGGCAGCTGACCCCTCTTAGTGCCGGGCAGTTTCTGGAACTGAGAGCAAGGCTCATCCGCGTGGCGCACACACGGACACAGAAGGAAGGAGGACCCGAAGGAGAGCACGCGGCATGGAGGGAGGACCAGGGCTGGAATCCAGAGGACACAGCACGGAGCCAACCAGAAAACCGAGAGGGGTGTCCCCGAGTCCCGGGAGAGCAGCTGCTGGAGCTGGGGACTGGCTTCTCCCGGAGCAACCTCAGCTCCAACGCCAGCTCAACATTCTGGAGGCGCCCCAGCGCGGAGAGCGGAGATGGAGCCTCCGCCCGCCACCTGCTGCCCGTGGGGTACCGTTCCCTCCCGTGTAAACTGCAGGTAAGAGGATGCACCCGATGGCGAACAACGCTGACGAACGCCCGGGATACTCCGCAGGTTCAGCATTACAGACGAGCACAGCGCCTGCGCGTTCCTGCCAGGGAAGCCCGACTTCGGGAGTTCAGCCAGCACTTACCAAGAGTTTCAGCATCTCCTTAGTGTCAGGATCCACTTCAATGATCTCCTGATCCAGCGCTGACACCTAGAGGGAGCAGGCAGGCCCCAAATCTCCGTCAGCGAGCGCTCGCACCTCCCGCCTTCCCGCCGGGATTCCTCCACGAGCGGACCGACGGGAGGGGGAGGGCGGGGGACGGGGCAGGGCCGCCGGCCCCAGGACAGCTGTGGAGCAGCATCCACGAGGCTTCAAAAACCTCCGGGCCAGGTTCATCCCTCAGGACGCCACGCTCGGGCGATGGTGGAACAGGGGCCCCGACTGCAGCCGTCACACCAACATGGCCGGGGCGCTCAGGTGCAAACCCGACGGCCCCGACAAGGCGGACGGACGGACGGACGGACGGACGGACACACAGACACACTAGGGCGCCCACGGCAGGTGACGGGGCGCGCGGGCACAGGGCCGCCTCAGGCCGGCCGACGGCTCTTGGACGCGCCAGCGCCCGGGTTTACCTCAGGCACGTAGTTGTCCCTCCGCTCGCGCTCCTCCTCCTGCAGCTTGATGGAGATGCCTCTCACGGGGCCGCGCTGGATGCGCTTCATCAGGTGGGTGACATAGCTGCGGGGACGCCGGCCGCGCGGTGAGCGCCCCTCTGCCCCGACCGCCCCCCCACCGCCGGCGCACGGTCCCCTCCCGCGTCCGCGGCCGGCGGGCGCCCCGACTCACCCCGCGATCTTGTTGCGGAGCTTCTTGCTGGGGATGATGGCGATCTCCTCGCACACGCGCTTGTTGGTGTGGAAGTCGTTGCCCAGGCGCGTGTAGTACTTCTCGATGATGACCCGGGCCGCCTTCTTCACGGTCTTGGTGCGGACGCGGCCCTGCGGGCGGGGCGGACAAGGTCACCCGCGAGCCGGGACGGAGCTCCCGGAGGAGCGCGCTTCGCGGCGGGGCCCCCAGGAGGAGAGGGGGGCCGGCCGGACGGCGCCGGAGCGCGGGGTCAGCGCCGAGGCCAGCGGCCCGCGGAGGCTCCGGCCTGACGGGGCGCCGCGGCCCCCGGCCCGGAGCCTCTCCCTGCGGGCGCGGGCGCGCAGAAGGCGACGGATGGAGGACGATTGTGGGGGACGGCGGCCCGGGGCCAAAACACCTACCATGTCGGCGGGTCACTGGTGAAAGAGGAAACAGGAAGCACAAGAGAGGCCTATAAAGCGCGGGCCAGAGGGCCGCTTCCTCCCCGCCCGGCGCGCGCCGAGCCGACGCGAGCGCACCACGCCGCCCCCTGGCGGGCCGGGGCGGGACTGCAGGCGGGCGGGGCTCGTGCGCCGCGGGGCTCGTGCGCCGCGGGCCGCCCCACCTCGGGCCGCCCCACCTCGGGCCTTGCCTCTCGGCGCTCTGCTCCGTGGCGGGACCGCCCGTTCGATGCGGCCTAAACTAGGGGAGGCGCGTCCTTTCCCCACGTGCCAGGGAGAGGGAGCTTGGGAAGGTGAGGCAGTAGGGGATGGCGTCCCCCAGGACCGCCTCCGTCCAGCTCATCGGAGACACGGGCACCACAGGGAGGCTTCTCTCGTTCCTCCCGTGGCTTTGCTCCAACGTCACCTTGTCGGAGGGCTTTCCCTTCAACTGACAGAAAACAGTACCGCGCTCGCATCTCTCAGCACTTACCAGCGATGTGTCAGCGTCCTCAGCCCGGGAGGAAGGGCCGTCCTAGCGGAGCTGTCCCCGCTCCTGGAACCTCAGACCTGAAGCGCAGCGCCTCCTCCACCTGCTGCTCCCAACGGCTGAGGGCACGCGCGCCAGCCGCGGTCTTCAGGCTCCTCCTGCCACCCCATCCCTCAGTCAGGCCCTCCTGAAGCCACCGGCACAGGCACCCCGGTGGCCTCATTAGCCTAGCAGTTCCCTGTCCCATGCCTCCACCTCTGCGCTTCCCAACCCCGCCGAGGCCGAGCTCTAGGCTCCCACCCGACTTAAGGGTGGGCTGGCTGGCTGGTCAGGCTGGAGGAGTGAAGGGGCACGAGGCCGTGCCTCATCCCTCAACTCGCCTGTCACCCTGGCCAGTCCAGTGACAGACTCTGAACTGACTGGGAATGAAAGGCTGAAGGACTGGAAGCCCTCGCCCATGAAAGCAGCACCTGGACAAGAGAGGGACGGCGGGGAGAAGAGCTGCCCCTCCGTGGAAACGGACTAAGGGGAGACCAACAGGAAGGGCCCACTCTCCTGGGAGAGCCACGGAGCTCACTTCACCAGCAAACTCCAAACGGAGCTGCTGCCGGGCAGGCCTCAAGTGGAGGAGGCGGCCCCTCCTTCATCCCCGACAGGAGTGGGTTCCCGGCCCTCTCACAGAAGGGATGCTTCAGTACACAAGGTTCCCTCCAGCTCAGGCTAAGATGGAATCTTCCAGAGGATCAGGGCGGCAGCTGAGCCCAGGCACAGCCCACCTGGAAAAATCATCAGCAGACCCTCTCACAAATCGTGGGAGCCCGGGAGAAAGAGTCCAGATAATAGGGCTCTGAAGAACAGTGAAGTAAACTACTGCCTCTCAGAAAGCACCCGGCGCAGCATAGAGCATGGGAAGCCTCCCAAGAACCCGGCCTGAGGCTTACGGGAGCAGCCACGCCTCCAGTTCTCCAAGCTGGGTCTGCGGCTATGAGAGGAGGAGCCCCAGAAGCTTAGGTGCAAAGGTTTCTACACTTGGACTAGTGGTACCCATCCGCCAGAGAGACATCTTCAAGGTGCATTTGACCACAGAAGTGACCAAGAAATACTTACAGGGGCAGGTCTCCCACGTGGCCCCACCATCAACCTGGGCTGGAATCCCACCACAGAAAATCCAAGGAAACATGTTTTTCCTCTGCAGTCTTACTACCTCCAGGGCCCCCTTGCTCCCACACCTCCGACACAGAGACAAAATCAGAATTCTGCTGCAACGTGTTTATTATGTGCCAAAAAAACTACACCACAGCTTACTCCACACATCTGTAGGAGAGTGCAGTCTTGCCTGCATATACTACAATGAGGTAGAGACTTCACACACAGCTTCACAAAACCCACAGAGTAGCTGGGATATGCAACAATGCAACGTCAGCTCAGCAGGAGGGAGGAGGGGGGGGTTATGACACTGGTTCTTTGGCACACAGCTTCCCAAAGAGGGGCAAGTAGGTTTTTTTTTAAAAAAAAAAAAAAAGAAAGAAAGAAAGAAAGAAAAAGTCAAGTTTTCAAATTCCAGTAGCATTTCAGTCGACTGCAACTGTTGCTTCATACATTTCTCAAATGAAAGAAATAAGGGAAGGGTACTTGTCCCCTCTAAGAGAAAGGGCTCCTGTGAGCCTTCATCTGCCCCCACCGAAAAGCAGCCCTTTTATTAGCTCAGTTACAAAAGAAAAAAGTCCTGTGACTTTGTGATTAAAAACTTCTATCAACCCTCCCCCCCACATAAGTGCAACTTAAGAAGGTGCAATAAACCATTTAAAACTATATACAGCAGCCGCTCAAACGCCGTTTATCCGGTCCAGTTTCAAATCCAAAAAAAATTTTTTTTCTTGGTTGCAAATGCCTTGATTCGCAACTGTGAGAAACAGTGACCAGCAGTCCCCCAGACACAAATTTGCTATAATGTTAAAAGCTGCCAGGAAAGAAAAAAAATCTCTTGTTCCAAACGACTTAAAAACTGTTTTAAGGAGTGTAAAAAGGAACCGGTAAAAACCCTCGAGCGTAAAATATGAAATATGATTTTGGTTTAAATGAAGAGCAAAGTCTCCTTGTTGTTTACAGTAAAAAACACCAGCTGAACACTCAGTTTATGCCGTTCAGGTGGGGGTTAAATAAATGGAAAGGCACTGTATGGCAACTGCAAGAATGAAACCAATGAGACCTGCGCATCATCACCATCAGTATTGCAAGGAATGTAAAAAAGCGCTTTTAATAAATAAACCTAGATGTAGGCATCGTGTCAATACCTTCTGGACACGTAGTTCTTTTTTGCTTTTCATCGGCAAAATGAGGAACTAAAATCTGGGAAAACTACAGAGTCGCTGGGAGGGGAGCCAGAGGATCTTTGCCCTGGCACACCCCCTGAAAACAAAACCCGACAAAACTCATTGTGCATTAATTAGTGCAGAAACAAAGACAGATTCAGCAAGTGCAAAGGTGACTACGATTTTCCCTTGTCCTCGGGAAGCCAGCTCCCTGGTCGCCAGTGGCAGGGTGGTGCAGGCTGCTGCCTGACCTGCCAGCCTTGGGCGCCACAGGCCACTGGGCAAGACCAGCTCCTCTAGCTGGAATCTCGGTTCTTCTGGTTCCGCATCAGGGGGCTGTGGTGGCGCAGGCCTTCCATGCTGTGCCGCCAGTGCCAACAGCTCCTGCAGAAGTACTTGAAGCACACCTGAGTTGGGGGTAGAAAACGGGAGAGAAGTCATGCCTGTGTCAGCACAAGCCAGAGGGGCTGCTGCATGAGCTGCTTAATCTGCTTGAGAGGGAGTGGGGCATTCCTGATGGCCACTGTGGGCTTAGAAGAGATGGTCTCGGGGAACGCTCTCACCCCTAACACAGACGCCTAACCAGCCATGGCAAATCCACTGTCTGTGTTTCTGTGGGTGCCCTGACTTAGTCAAACATGCTGGTCTCCTACTGTGTGCAGACTGTGCCAGCTTCCTTCATCCACTTACCACCACAGCTGCTCTTCTAGTCCCCTGCCCTTCGCACCTCCTACAGAGTAGTTGTATCACATGGCTGCTAATATGGCAGAACATTTAAAGTCGGTGACTCCAGATGCCAACATGACTTCCTCTTCACAGTAAGTGAGGAGAGGTGACTGGGTATGTACCTCAGGCTCAGTCCCACCTCTTGCTAGCTGTGTAACCTCAGGTAAGCCACTAACCTCTGAGCACTTATCTGAAAATGAGGATCTGTGAAAGACACTGACACGTGAAAGCATGCTAGAAGAGGCTGATCAGAGAGAGACTTGTTCTCAGGTTTTATCCAGCAGCCTCCACACCCTCATTTTGGAGCCTCAGTTTAACTACTATCTACCCAGAGACTCTAACCCTGAGAGACAGCACAACTACAAAAAAACTTAAGCATGGATGGACTGCTGGTGACTGAATAGGCCCCAAACTTCCCCTAACACTGGTCAAAGTATGTTTAGACCAGCACCACTGGCACCACTTGCAAACTTATCAGAAATACAGAATCTCAGGCCCCATTCCAAAGCCAGTGAATCAGAATCTGCATTTAAACAAGATCCTCAGGTGACATGTATATAGATTCACATATGAGCAGCTCTGCCGAAACAGACCCAGATCCATGCTCCACCACAGAAACATTCAACAACAAGCTGCCACGCTGCTTTCTGCCTGTTTCTGACAGCTGTGGGTACAAACCAGGTACAAATATCAAGAGTCTAGAGGTTCAGGAGGAACGAAGGGGTCCTTGGCAGGTAAAAAACAATCCAGAAGGCCTCAGAGTTAGGAAACAGTGCTCATAAGTGCTGCTAACCACACCCACCCAGGTTCCTATCATCCTCAAAAATGCCTATCAGCAATAGTGCCATGCTGCATACTGACACCCCTGGCAAGGAGGAGGCCCAAGTGTCAAGACAACTCAACGAGCTTTCCCAAGATCCAAGATCTGGGTCAAGCTATCAAAGTGTATCCGTGGTCTGATCATCAGCAAACATTACTGCTGCCTTCTCTATGCTCTCTTAGACAACCATGAGGTACCCGAAAACTCCAACATTCTATGTGACAAACATGGAATGACAATTTTTAATTGAGGGCAGGGACTTCCTAGACATCTCAAGTGCCCAGGGGACTTACCTGATCTCGACAGAAGAAAGGACCAGGCTGAGAACTGCAGATATGACACAGAGAATCTTCTAGGTAGGGGTCAATCTGAACCTGCACAAAGCAAAATAGGACAATGAAGTGGCTCGGCTCTTCTCACAAGGTCGTCAAATGGGCTAGAAGAGCAGAGCACATTGCTGAGCAATACATATGAATGAAGGACGTTTCCCGTTTTAAAGGGGACCTAGAGAAACTTATGGGCAGAGAGTACAGAGATTCTAGAGGACAGATGCACACACCATGCAGAGCCAGGCTGGCCACCTCCGCAATTTGTGCAACCACATCCATTACTGCCCGGTCTTCTCAGCACACTGTACCCCAGCCCTCTAGCACCCAGCACCAGGCAAGCATTCAGAAGATGTGGGTCAGGTTGGAGAATGGGAAGTTGGGCTGCTAGGAGTGCCGGTCAAATACCCCCGTGAGGGAAGGCACCTCACAGGCTAAGGAGGCTCCCCTCCTCTTGAGCCTGCCAAGACCAGGCCCACTCACCTTCTTGGTGAACTTGGTGGTTTTGATCTCCACAAAAGCAGCACTGACTGCTTTCAGGTAACTACGTTGGTTATTGAAAGTCACGCGACCAGACCCTAGAACAACAAAACAAACTTACCTTCTAGCCTAATTCTCCCAAATGCTACCTGCCAACACCCAGCAAACTCTGTTTCTACACCAGTGCTGTCCACCAGAAATATAACGTGAGCTACTTGTGTAATTTTGTTTCCTAGTAGCTACATTTAAGTGAAAAGAAAATGGTAGAATTAATTTTCATAATATATTTTATTTAACCCAAAATATCAAAAGTATTATTGTTTCAACACACGGCACTAGCTGCATTTCAAGCACTCAGTAGCCACATTTAGCTGGTGGCTGCCATATCAGACGGCATGGTTATAGACCATGATGGCACAAACCGTTCAGGAGTGGGGGAAGGATTTGCTGACTGAAAGGGGAAGAGAAGTGACTCCTCTGGTGTAGGCAGATGCACAGGTAAGGTTAAAAGGGTTCAGCATGAGAACTAAGATGCAGCCAGAACAGCTCGCTGAAGGTGGCCCAGCCTTCAAAGCCCTCCTGGCCTGGAGGCACTCCAGAGACCTGGCAGGGGAGCTGGAAGAAGCCTCATCCTGCCAAGTGCCGCCTCTGCGATCCCTGTTCTCAGTCTGCGGTGCGGCAGTGATGAGCACATGGTGCTCCTTCCTGACCACATGCAGCGTGGGTGGGCAGACCCAACATTTGGGAAGGTGGGTTAGCGAGGCCTTGATCAGAAAGTTCATGCTCTGCTCTACCTCCAAACCCCACCACTGAGACTATTCTGTCATGACTGGGGAATTGATCTCCTTTCTCAGAGGGGCTGACCAAAACTCCAGTGGTTAGGCCCACAGACTCCCCTAAGGTAGGACAGCATAGGCCATGCCTATACTCTGTTGTCTGAGTGACCCAGAATCCTCCTTTAGTCTGACCTGGTCTCTGACCTTAGCCAAGGCTACTTTTTAAGAACTCTTAATAAAAGAAATCAGGCAAATTCAGGCAAGTCCCAGCCTTTTAATGAAATATTACCTGTTTTCTGTCCCAGACTGGTTTGGCTGTGAACTCTGAGCTTCCAACCAAAGTTACTGCTGTCTCATTTGGTCTCCTATCACTTTTTTATCCCCCTTCATAGGAGGTGAGGGGAGAGGGGTGGGTAGAGGGGTCAGTGTTGGTGGTTCATCTAGAAAAAGATGCTATGCTATTGGTATATGCTGATCTGCAGACCTAGGTCAGGCCTCCTTCTCCAGTCCCACGGGCAAGTATCACAATCTTGGTTTATATCCCAGGGGCCACCAAGCTTTCCTACACAGAAGTGGGACACTTACCAATGGGATATTTGTGCTTATCTGTGTCAATCCCAGCATACACCACTCCACCAAATAGGTCATTCAAAATGGCTGCCAGGGCCTCGGCATTGAGCATCCCATGCAGAGCACCAACAAACACTGTCCTGCTGGGGTCAAGTCTCTGAGATGGGCTCCGGACAAAGTTGCTGTCGGCCAAGACCCAGGGGATCACTTGCACCTGAAAACCACCCAAAGGTCTGTTAGCTGGGGCAGGGAGCCAGAGAGAGAGAGAGAGGCTCTTGCATGGAGAGGCACATGTTCTGGAGATGTTGATGCTGGGGCTGCTGAGGCCACACAGTGGGTGAGAAGGGGTTATCACCCCATCTGAGGCACATGGGCATTCAAGAAGCCACCCTCACCCCAACCCAACGAGGTCTGAATTTTACTGAGTCCATGTGTCCAAAATGGTGGAAATAAGTGGTAAAACAGCAGTCACTCATCCTGGAGAGCAAGCAAAACAGTACCAGACTGTCATACCCAGGAACCTAGCACTGTCACAACCTTCAATTGTGTGGTTTCAACAAAGGACCACGGACACCGATGAATTGACAGCATGATCTGGAGTCCTTGGGAGAGGGAAAATTCATAGAGAAACTAAAGGACAGAAACTTGAAGGACAGAGGGTGGGGATGCTTAAGGTATTTGTACGAGGTGGGTACTGGCCCAAAGTACACATTCAAGGGCTTGTGTCAGGAGCAGTGGGAATAACCGGAGAGGGGTAGGGTGAAAAGACATGCGCAGCAGAGCACTGAGGGCTTGCAGAGCAGTGTAACACTAGGGCAAGGGCTGACCATGTCCTTTGCCTCTGAATCCCCTGATCTTAGAACAAAATCTGGCATAGCAGGCAGAAGACTCCACAATGAAGTGAGTTGACCAGTAAGGGCTTTTGGAAGATTAATCTGTGACGAGTTAAAAAAGAAAAAAAGTGTCAAAGCAGGATTTGAGGTAGAAACCAGTAAGGAGGCAAAAACAGTAGTTCAGAGGACAGGAGATGAAGACAGGAGAAGGTTGGTGGCATTGGGCACAGAACAGGCCACGACCAAGAAGAGTCTGTAGAATTCAGACTGCATGGGCATGGTGGGAAAACAAGGAAGAGTCAGGACTGATGGGCTCTAGGCCTAGATGACCTTGGGGTGAGAGAGCCAGGCAGAAGTCACTAGAGGGAGCCAGTTTCACTGGAAGATGAAAGAGCCTACTTTGCTTTTTCCACTCCCATCGGGAAGTATCACAATCTTGGTTTACATCCCAGGGGCCACCAAGCTTTCTAAGCTTTTTCTTACACTAAACAGAAGAGTTTGGGATTACAGGATGTCCCAAAGAAAAGCCCCACAAGAAGGTGAGACTCAAGTAGGAGATGAAACTAGAGAGGTGAGTCTGGGTCTAAAAGGTACAGCAGAGCCACAAAAGTGATTAATTTATCTAACTGGGAGAGAAGAGAAGAGGGAGTCAATTACTGACTACATTGGTGGTGGGGAAGGGAAGCAAGAAGGAAACAGAACAGTCAGAGAGGCAGGAGAACGAGGGCAGCCTGTCGTCAATGCATCAAAGAAAGATCTTAAATCACTGCAAGGTGATGAGGAGGGAAAAGGAGACAGGAAGGTGTCAGCAGGGGTGATGAGGAGGGTGAGGGGTTCTGTGTATGGCAATGGAACCTCTCATTATGAGCAGGGGACATATTAACTAAGTCCTAGAATATAAGGTGGGATAACTGCATGAGCTCCACACAGAAAGAAGGGAGAGAAGGCGGGGAAGCTGTGGGTCACTGTGGGCAACCAGAAGATAAACTTATCCTGTTACTAAGACAAAACGTGAACTAACACCAGGAAACATCTATAAAACAAAGAGCCAGCTTTGTTACATGGACTATTTTAAATCCAATGTGACCATCTCAATAAAACAGGCATTTTTTCCCCTTTATCCTACAGATTTTAATAGACTTTACTTTCTAGAGCAGTTTTAGGTTCACAGCAAAACTGAGGTTGAAGTACCAAGTCCCCATATACCCCCTGCCCTGCAACATGCACAGCCCCTCCAGCTATCAGCAGCCCCAACAGAGTGCTCGTTGTTACAATCAGTGAACTTACACTGACACATCATGATCACCCAAAGTCCACAGTTTACATCAGGGTTCACTCTTGCTGTTGTACTTTCCATGGGTTTTGACAAATGTTTAATGACATGTATCCACCATTAAGTAGCATACAGAACAGTTTCACTGCCCTAAAAATCCTCTGTGCTACACCTATTCATCTCTCCCTACCCCATAACCCCTGGCAACTGCTGATCTTTTTATTAAAATAGGCATTGCAATTCCCTATTTTACAGATGAGGAAATGAAGTTTCAGAGACATCAAATATCTAGTCCAATGTCACAAAAGTGATGTGCCCTGAAACCAGATTTTAAAAAACAATACTCACTCCTGAGTGCAAAGCTTCCTTTGACAAGTGGTTCTTAGACACCGTCCGCTGGAACCACCTGGGGAACTTGGTTAAAGTGCAGATTCTTAAGCTCCACCCACAGTGATTGAGTAAGTTTGAGATAAGGCCCAAGAATATGCAGTGAGGTTCCCAGGTAGCTTAACTCTGTGCTAGAGACCCGTGATGCTAATGCCACACAAGGCTGATACTAGAAAAGGTCTAAGAGAATCACATTGAGAAAACTACCTAGCTAACAAAGCCCTGAATGGGAATGAAGAAGTGATCCATGGATGGGTGTGGGCTAAAGAGGAATTAACCCACCACAGATTGGGAGGTCAGAAGGCACAGCCTGTGGGCAGGACGAGAGAGAAACAGCTATAGATTATCAGTTAAGTCCAAGTAGAGAAAGCTGCTGTTTTCAATTTCATTTCTAAGACAAGAAGTTAGGGACAGAAGTGTTGTCTAGAATAAAGAGTAGAACACAGCTAGGAGATAGTTTGACCTCCATGGAAAGGAGCACACATACACCATTAAGGCCCAAAGGTTGTTGATTGTTTATTTTAATGTAACTGAGAGCATTTTGTTTTATTGACTGTGGGGCAAGAAGAGCAGCCTTCCTGCCTCAGTGGGACTACTCACCTTCAGCCTGCATATCCACCCACCCCAAGGAAATCCACTGCCTCAGACGCCAATCACCCTGACCCCGAAATGACATCAGGCCAACTCACCTCCTTGCAGCGCATCCTTCGGCTGGACATCTTGAAATAATATTCACTCAGGCCATCTGGGCTTAGCGGGTCATGGGAGCAAGCCTGAAGCAGGGCCCGGACAGACTTCTCTAGTTCGAAGACCAGATACACATACCCTATTCCCAACGAAAGGAGAGATCGTATTAACATCCCTCAGGCAGCTGGCTACTCTTCAGCCTTGGTTTTACAGCAGGGAGTTTCTTCGAAGAGAGATGGCCTCATGTGTAAGATACATTTTTCTCCTACCCCTGAAAACTCCTGTTGAATGGAAGCACTTGCTATGCCCGATGCCCAGGCCAAGGGAGTTGGAGAAGCGCACCATCTCCCACCCTAGTAAGGGAAGAGATAGGCAAGGTGGGATAGAGGATCCCACACAGCTCTTTATCCCAGAACACAGAGCATGTGCAGGTCAGCAGAGCCAGGCTTTCCTGGGGGCAGGAGGGATGGCAGGTCTGTAGCCAGTTTGCCCGAGGATGGAGGTGTTGCTTTAAAAGCCTAGTTAGACCACTGGTTCAGTTCATCAGAACATTTTCAGTGAAGATGGGGCAGAATGAAAATAGCACCTGCTCCTTTCTACAGGGAGGGGATCTCATTTCAGACCAGTGAGGAATCAGATGTTTGGTCCTCATTCCTGCCAACTCCAAAGGGATCTTAGAATTAGGTCAGGCAACAACGTAACGGGGCAGGAAAGGCCGGAAAGGAAAGTTTTTCAAACACCTCGTTTTGAGAAGAAAGAAGCTGCTTAAGTTTAGGAGTGAAGTGCACAAGGAAATTTCACACGGGGGGTTTCAGAGGCAGCTCCAACTGCAGTATGTTTGTACAGACGAAACAGCAGCTCAGAGGAAACAGAGAGATGTGCTAGGTCGAAGAGAAGTGCTGACAGATGAAAGTTCTGTGCTCTGGCGTGCCCAAGTCATGTTACATGCAGCTGTGACATCCCAGCACCCCTCAGTGCAATTACGTACTAGGGAGGGGGAAAAAAAAGCTCCTACCATGTCTTTATTACCTTTAGGCATATTACCTTTGGGAGGACACCGGGGGTGCTTGCCATCCTTACCAGGCCATTCCACACTCAAAGAGCCAAAAACACGGAAGGTGTTAACCAATCCAGCTGCAAAGAGATGGAAAAGAACAGCAGAAATTGAGCCACCATCTTCCCTAGGGAGGCGCAGGATCACCAGCGGTCTCCCAGACTCACTCCCCTGACAAACAACTCAGAATTGACCTTTGGTCTCAGGTGACCAGTGCAAGCACCAGACACAGAAGCACTATGGGAGTCTATGAAATGCACCTCTCCCTTCAGCTGCTCCTGTAATACTCGCTCAGGCAGAGGTTCATCCCTGGCCTCAAGTCCAAGTTTCATGCTCCTGAAAGACATGCCCCACATTCAACGCCTGAAGCAGGAGTTCTCAGAGGCAGCTCACCTTCCGTAATATCCCAAGGAACACCTCCTAGGAACACCTTGCAAGAATAGATGGGGTTCTTGTAGTTCCGGGGAGGAAGCTGGCCACTCCAGGTACAGGTGGCTTCATTCACAGCTTTGGCAGAAGACAAAGAAACAGGGGTCAGAGAATCAACAGAGTCATTGCCCTTCTCCAGGGTGAACTGTCCACGAAGAACAAGACAGGCCACAGTCCTGGCCTGCCTGCCTGGTGGAACATCCATGACTACCCTGAAAGGCAAGGAACCTTCCTCCTCATCAATCCAGTCAGCCCAGTATGATAACCCTAATTCACTAATTCTGTCTCCACGAAAACTGACAGGAACAGCAAACCAGACGTGTAGGGTAAAAATGATCACATCCCAAGCTATTTTCAAACATATAACTGATAGACTAACCACAAAGCAGGTTTATGTAGTCATTGTTTACAATACTAATTAATTTAAATTTATAATCACTTAACAGGAAACAGCAATTTTGTATACAATGTCCTTTAGGTCTACTGATCCAAACTGGCCTTCTCCCCAAATGTTCAAACGAGGAGCATTCTACTCCGTTTCCCTATCTTCACTCTGAACGCACTGATTACAGAAGTTAGGACACTGCCACTAAAAATCACCACTAGCTACCCAACAAGAATATCAGAAGTGTTCCCCAAGTCATAACCATGCCCCATCACTGCCAGGGCTATCCTCAGAGTACCTGAACGGACATTGGGCCTTCCTTGAGGCCTACACTGTAAGATAACGGATTTTCCCCCAAGCCCTTGCTTCCAGTTTATACCAAACACAAATATGTCCAAACTCACTGTGAAGTTTCTCTGACTCTGACTCTGACTCAAACACCTCTTTAAGAAATCAGCCCTTGCTATACAGAGTAGAAACTCACTTCTACTTGGCCTCCCCTGACAATTTTACAGGCCTCTCTGTTCTTGGTGACTAATTCAGCCTCCTATCAGTCTTTAATCCTGTCCCCACTGAGTCTCTGCCTTTCCAGATCAGAGATTGACCCTAGTGGGGACTGGCTAGTCCTTTCCCATTTAACTCTCCTCCTTCAGCACTGGGGCAGATAGCCAATGGAAACAAACCATCATTTTCATTCAGGCAATGACGTGGAAGGCCATTCTCTAAAAGGCACAGGCCCAATGTGTTGCTACAGCAAAAAATTGGGCACTATCAGCAATATTTTGCAAACAAAAATAGAAGTCGATATAATGGCCTCATCCAAAAGCATGGTAATGTCATTTCATAGGAAAACAATGGCACTAGAGAAAAACCATTAAGTGAACAGAGCAGCAGCACTATTAGGGGAGAATAAGATCAGGTCTAGGTCTGTGAGTAGAAAGACAGACATACTAAAGTCTATGGAAATGAATGGAGAACCCCCACATTCACTTAGTCATCAACTCCAGAACCTTAGAGTAGCGGTCAGTGAGCATCTCCTGAAGCATTAGTAAACAATGAGGTACATAACTCATTTACTTCCAAGTACCGGTATAAAATGAAAAAAGATTTAATACGTATTTAAGATAATTTAAATGCCAGAACCCAAGGGTTCCTAAGAGATCAGGACACTTGGGGACATCCCTCAGAGGTTGACAAATGGACCACCTAACCCCCCACAGTGCATCCCTGAGTAAACCAATCAGAAAGCCCTGAAAAAGAAAGCTCCTTTGAATTTGAAGAGGAGGAGGTAGACCAATTTCTGGGTATCATTTCCAGGGTTTCTCTTGAAGATACTCACCCACGAAAATCAAAAGCAAGAGCAGCACACAGCCAATCTCCACATAAGAGCACAAGTGAGAGATGGCTCCAACATGGGGACAGCCCTGTGCACCAGATTATCTGCCTCCTTCCTCCCTGCTCAGCCTCAAAGAAGTTCCTGAGTTCGTCCCCACCAGCACCTACTCCACAGAACAGACCATTCTTTGCAGACCCAGAGACTTCACCATGCACCCAGTCCTCTTCTAGACAGTTAGCGAGTCTGTGAAACAGGGTCACTTATTCTCTGTTCCCAGAATGAGGCCTCAGGCCTCACGCATGCCCACAGCCGCACTCACCTGCAGCTTGCCGGTGCAGCCTGGCCTCTCTCTCTATGCTGAAGGGGTCTTTGGGAGCTTCAAGGAGGTCCCAGGATGGCCACACAGAAGCTCCTGGCCATCTCTTTGATGCACTGGTTGGGGAGGGAGTGACTGCAGCGAGAGCAGCTTGCTCTTGGTCCATCCGGGATCCAACCCCCATCTTTAAAGGGTCTCTGGGGCCACCCCCTGTCAGAGACAGGAAGGGCAGAGGAGGGGAAATGCGAAGGCTTGACTAGGGGAGGAAAAAGGAAAATACAGGTTTTTAAAGAATAGTTTTGTTAGAAAAGTAACAATCACACTATAGAAATTATGAAAAATACCATTTCGCCATTTGATGTATTTTCTTTTAGACTTTCTTCCTATGCATTTTAAGATTAGTTGTCCTTATGCTATAGTTTAAACAAATTCTTTTCTCCACAATTCAACATTTTTTTCATATTGCCAGTCTCCATAATCATTTTTAATTAACTTACGATATTCTATTTAGGGAACAAGGTACAATTCAAGTTTTTAGGATTATAAACAAAAACTTTAAGGTGTGGCTTCCTTATATTTTGTGTTTTCTCTGGTCCGGTTCCGAGATGTTGAAAGTCAAAATGCCTTCTAGGAGGGTTCTGCCTTCTATTAGAAATGGCGAGAACACCAGTTTCACTACAACCTTGTGTCAAGGCTTTAAAGTCTACTAATTTAACTGGGTAGAAACGATATGACATCAAAAAAAACAAATGAAAATAACTACTTAAACAGAATATTTCCTGTAAGTTAAAATACTCCCTCTATTTCCTCTTCTGTGAGTTGTCTGTCCATATTTCTTTATCAACTAACCCTTGGGGGGTACCTGAGAAAGTTCTTTAAACAAAATCCCCAAATATTAAAGCTAGTTATGAGGTAAATTTTGAAGACTGAGCCCATCTAAAGTAACATAAACAGAACTAGAAGCACCTCATTTAACCCTATTTTATAGGGGAGTAAACTGCAGCCCAGAGAATCAAAGGGATCTGCTTGTGATTACCCTTCTGGAAACACATCCTGAACAGATAAAATCAATGAGTAGTGAAATCCTGCTTTCCTCTTCTAGGACAGGCTGACAGCAGACAAGGTGGGTCCTAAAAGGTCATGCTATGAATGGGAAACTGCAACCACAACCAAGGCTGCCAGTCCTGGATATGGAAGAGAAGAGGGTAGGAAAGTAAGCCACCCTGTTCATTGAACAGCAGTTCAGGAGATTCAGTAGTTGAGAAGCCAGGCTCACAAGGCAGCTGAAACTGTATTTTATTTTAGGATGATTTCTCACTGCCATTCACATATATTTAAAGTTCTATCCCCTATTCCTCATCCATTCTAATCCATTTGCCAACTCCACTTAGCATGGGTGCCACAACATCACACATGGCTGTGGATAAGGAGCACGAGATGTGTAAATTAACGCTGAGGCAGTATTTTAGATTCACCATGGCTCCAGACTGAGAGTTGGCACAGGGGTCAGTGAAAAGACTACAGGAACCAGAGCCAGTCAGATCTAGATCAAAATCCCAGCCATGCTCATTACTAGCATGCAATTTTTAAAATCACCACTTAAAAATTTTGACATATTCCACGTAAAGCTACATAAATGATATTGTTTAAAGGCTAAAGAAAACAACAGTGTAAGTCAAGAAAGAGAACACTGCCCAAACCCCCATATTTACTTTTGCAACAGCTTTTTCCAAGCCGCCCTTAGAGTGACTCGTAAAAAGACAGTCCTCAGCTCAGGTCCTGAAATGTATTGCTCAACGGGTACACAAAGCATCCTCTATTCTGTTGAGGTTGAAAAGTTCTATACACGTCCACAATTGCCTCCACTCCTCCTGCCATGATTCCACCTCCCAGCCTGCATTCTAGTGGACAACGCACCCCACTTCAAGCTCACTCTCCCTCCCTACCCCACTCCCCAACAGGTTACATACAATCAAATCTGAGAGATGATCTGATCCAGAGCTGAAGCCACTAGTATCTGAGTCCGAGGGGCTGCTAGACCGGGAGTCCAGGATGGGTCGGGTGTCCAGGCGGGATCCTCTAACTGAGGGTGCTGGAAACTTGTCCACCAAGTCAGATCCAAGGGGGTCCAGAGGCAGGAAGCTCAAGGGGGGTTTCCCCAGGACATTGCCCAGTGGGTTGTGAAGCATGCTCAGTACTACGAAGGAAAAAAAAAAAAAAAGTCTCATAACCTCAGTTTTCATCCCAGCCAAGAGTCCTTCCCTTTTCTTCCACTGTCACCCAACAAGATACACAAAGGCACAACCACTGACGGCACGACAGAACCACAGATAGCTAGAGTAATAAGGAGCAGATACACATTCAGTACTAACACTGGCCACCCAGGGCCCACTAGAGGCAATTACAGGATGGTTTTCTGAAAATCAGAGTTCCTGCTGTAACAATAGTAGCAAAATCCTACTCTCTGCCACTCAGGCTTAAGGGTCAGTGCCAGTATCTGGGGAACTCTGTGCCACTGGGGACACCGGTCACTGCTGCTATTAATGTCTGGATACACACACCCATGGTGCCATAGGAGATGCCTTCAGCAAAATTAGGAAGCCAAACCATACTCCTTCCTTCCTACCTGCCAACGTGTTTATTCGAGTTCCCACCTTTCTAACACTATATAGCTAAAATACAGAATTCCATGTCACACTCCAGAAGTCTGCTACAGCATGAGCACGCCTTCTCACCTGAGAAGTTCCCTTATGCAAAGTTCTAACGTACGCAGATTCTCTTTTATGTACCATTTTATGCAACATTTAGGATGGAAGAAGGACGTTGTAGTTAAGCCCGCTCTGGCTTAAGACAAAGCTGGGATGAAACCCTAGGTTTGACACCTCCTCTGTACAGCTGTGGGGAAGCTCAGAGTCTCCATTTTCTTATGGCGTCTTGGGTGGAATATCATCTATTTCATAACATTGTCAGGAGGGTTTAATAATTAAGATAGCAGAAGGAAAGTGGTCAGCAGAGCCGTGCCCAGCACACAATAAATATTTAAATATCAAACATCAGAAAATAGTGAAGCAGACAGAAAAGATAAGGGAGGTTAAGTGGACAGCAGAAGAGAGCAACATTTTTCCACACTTGGCCTTGGGGAAAGAAGGAGTCCAAAGCAAAGCACGTCCTTTAGCCGTGAGGACAAGGACTAAGAGGGCTTTGCCATGCAGCTGAGGTGCCCCTAAGGCTAGGGAAGAAGCCCTAATCTGACATATTTTTCACCTGAAGAAAGGAGAAAACATCCACCTCAAAATGGCTGTTGAAGTGAAACCAGAGCAATGCGTTTAAGTGTGTAAGTGCTCAACAAATGGTGGCTGCGGTTGGCTCTGCCTCACCGGTAACGGAGTGAAACACAGGTCACCACAGCTTGTGTCCTCTCAGGCTCCAAGTCAGTCTGAATGCCTGGCTGGGGCTGTGGCGAGTCCCAAGGGGCAGGAATAAACGTCTCCAAGCATGAAATCAATCTGAAAGCATGCTTTCAGGGTACCAGACACACATGCCATTTGTCACAGAGCATATGCCAAGATCAGACCAGCCCGCTCTCCTTTAGCCAAATGATCTCCCTTTCAGATAAGGTTAAGGTAGGTGTATCTTTAACTCTTTTTTTTTTAATGTAAGGGATATTGTGGATGTGGTTATTTTATTGTGGTAAAAATATCCTTAATTTTTAAAGAAACTGTCCTATTGTTTTCCAAAGTGGATGGACCATTTTACATTCCTATCAGCGCTGGTGAGAGTTTCCCTCCCTCCATGTCCTGGTCAACACTTGGTATGGTCAGTCTCTTTAATTCTCGCCAGTCTAATATGTGTGTGTGTGGGCGGGGTGCTGAACCACATACAGCTAAGAGTTTATTACTTATTACTTTTTTTTTTTTTTTTAAAAGATCTTATTTTTTTCCTTTTTCTCCTCAAAGCTCCCTGGTACATAGTTGTATATTCTTCGTTGTGGGTCCTTCTCGTTGTGGCATGTGGGACGCTGCCTCATCATGGTTTGATGAGCAGTGCCATGTCCACAACCAGGACTCGAACCAACGAAACACTGGGCCTCCTGCAGCAAAGTGCGCGAACTTAACCACTCGGCCACAGGGCCCAGCCCCTTACTACTTTGTTTTTTAAGGAAACTTTTTTTTTGAGGAAGATTAGCCCTGAGCTAAATCTGCCACCAAGCCTCCTCTTTTTGCTGAGGAAGACTGGCCCTGAGCTAACATCTACGCCCATCTTCCTCTATTTCATGCAGGATGCCTGCTACAGCATGGCTTAAGAAATGGTGTGTATGTCTGCACCCGGGATCCAAACCAGTGAATCCCGGGGCTGCCAAAGCAGAACATCTGAACTTAACGGCTGCACCATCGGGCTAGCCCCAGGAAACACTCTCTTAAATAAACCTTTCAAAGCAGTTTCCCAAGGACGAGCATAGTAACCAAGTGTCTCTCAACGCCTGGATTCTGACATCCATCAGAAATAATCTTTGCCAAACTCCTCAAATACTCTTGACAAACCCCCGCCTCTATGAAACACAAAACCAACCCCCTAGAACTCAGCCCCTGAGAAGGCAGGAGGTGGGAAGAGTTACCTGAGACGCCTCCCTGGGGCTGCAAAACCTGGCACAAAAGCACTTTGAAAACTAACAGATCGTACACATGGGTATCAACAGTGGTACCAAGGCCCTAGAGGGTCTCATGTTTCTTCACATTTTACAAACACCAGTTTAAGGTGGTGATTAATGAGGTAACAATCAAATCACAAAGAGCTTTGAAAACCAAGTTAAGGTGTTTAGACTTCATCCCGAAGGTAGCTGGGAGCCACTGAAGAGCAGTTGTGGGGATGGCACAGGAGGCTGACCAGGGAAACTAAGGAAGACTGTCACTGGTACCCAGTGCCTAGGTGACAGAGAGACTCGAGTATTTAAAATCAGACTTGGGGGATTCTCTCCAGCAGTGTCAGGAACCTGGACAGACACTGCACACATATAGGGCTGTGATTTTTTTTCCACAGAGGGTGTGAAGAGGGAAATGGGACAACAGAGCTGATGGTAATAGCCACAGAGGAGATGAAGAACGAGTCATGCATTATAGATGAAAGACAAGACAGTCAAAAGATGGGAAGCAAACGGAAAACCACAATTCCAATGGGCTGACGGCCCCAAGAGGAACGGAGGGGGCAGACGGGACAAAAAGGAGGAGCTGGGACAGTGAAAACTGAATTCTGAGGAGGGCAAGATCCAAGGTGTGCGACCCTCGGTGGCTGAAGAGGAATGCGTGGAGTCTAAAATATTGGGTAGGTAATCCATAAGGACATTAAAGTTACCCATGGGGATTACTGGGCCTGGGGTTAAAACAAACAAAAAACATACACTGAGATCTTCAGAGAAGGGGAAGGACTGGGAAATTGGTAAGGAAGGAACAAAAAGAATGACCCTGAGGGATATGGTAGATAAGACCTGGGAGAATGCGCAGCCTCCACTTGACAAGCAGCACCTACAGGGAAAGCCTCAGCGAAGGGAGAGCTCTGAGGAAGCTGGCACCGCTGACACAAGATAAAGGGCAGTGTGTTGACCCTAGAAAAGGGGAGCACAGTAGAGAGCTCCAAGAGTTGTCAAGGGAAACACAGCATAAAGGGGTATGCAGAAAAATGTTCAGCAAGAGATGGCTGGCCCAAAGGGCTTGTGTCTGGGGGCATTACAGATGACAAATATGGGTTATGGTAACTATGTCTTCACGTAAGGTTTACAAGAAATTATATTTGAGAGAGTCAAAAAGCAATATGGGTTCCCCCGTAGACCACTTTCTCATTCACATCAATGGTGTTCACTACTGGGTTGGTACACCTGTTCTACCAGCCACAAATCCACCTACCTCAACTAACCCACAATTATTTATTTATTTATTTATTTTTACCATGCCCACAAAGATATCTTGAGGCTTTGTCAAATTCCTGTGTCAAAGTTAGGAACTCTATGTCTACAGCCCTCCTTCAATCTGATGATAAGCCAGTCTAAAAAGAAAATGGCATGACAACCCACGTTGGCCACTAATGAACTCTACTTCCTTCAGTGCTCGTAGTTCATGGTCACTCATCTGTTCTACAGTCTGGACCAAGTTCAGTCAAGCTCCTACCATTTGCTAATAGCAACTTCCATTCACTGCACATTGAGCACGTGCCAGACACTGCGCTAGAAGCACTTTAGGTAGATAATCTTCACTGAATCCTAACAAGTGGATATTACTGCGCCATCTTAACAAAAGGAAACCAAGGCTCAAAGGGTGTCTGTTTAAGTAACAGCTAGTGAGTGACAGAGTGGGACCCAGTTCTTTCTGGTTCCAAACTTTATGTTCTGTAAGGCACCAGTAACTAGCTACCTTTTTTTTTTTTTTAAATACTCAGGACTTTACATCTTCTTGTGTTCATGTTCTTGACACACTTTTGTTCAAATTCCTTTAAGATCATCAACTGCAGACAAGCTATCTCACCTACCAGAGGTCAGTGCCCTGGGATCTAAATCATCCAGGTCTTAAAAACTTCTTTCGGGCCTTGCCACTGTAAGAACTCATTAAAAATGCATCTTGGGCCCCAATCCAGACTTACTGAATCAGAACCCACATTTTAACAAGATCCCCAGGAGATATGTATGCACATTAAAGTTTGAGAAGCACTAATCTAGAAAAACCTGAAGCTTGCTACTTCAAGCTTCTAATCAGTTTCCCTTACCACTCCCGGAAAATCTTTCATATGTAATTATTTCCCTTGACTTAAAAACTGTAGGTTATATAAATACACCTCTTACAGCACAATGGCAACACTCAAGAGAAAAAAAGAAACCAAGCTGGCTATATAGGACATTTCCCAAAGAGTTTGATCTCTGAAAACACTGGGGTGGGGGGAACGGACACGGCATAGACACAGACACACACACACAGAGTAACTAGGAACAAATAAAGAAGATAAAAAAGAGTGGCTTTTTTTCTTTTTAACAAGCTTTTTAAAGCCTCAAAAGCTTTTGTAAAGATATTTAGAGGCACCCATGTGTACAAAGTTCTGCCTTCTCAACCAAGCATGCCAAGGGCCGTCCTTACCACTCCACTCCAACAGTAATTAGCTCCACATCTGGCAGAAAGCAGGTGACCAGTGTCTGCAGAGCAGTACTGAAAGACAGGGAGTATCATAGCCCTTAGAGCCAGCATACTCACTGAGGCGGCTATGCACTTTCTTTCAAGGTTATTCAATTTAAGGACACAATGCTAACTGAGATGCAACTCAGAACTAGGAGGAAAAACCTTAGTTCTTCCCTACCCTGCCCATCACCAAAAGAGAGGAAACAGAGGCTGAGAGAAGTACAGGTACTTGCCACATCAAAGTTGTGAGAATACGCCTTCCACTACTTTCAAATACTTTCTTCAAAGAGAAATGAACACACATAAATACAGGCTGAATAGAGTTACTCTGCTCAGGCTGACGAGAGTCACCTCCCCTGCCCAGGCCTCCCCAGAGTCTGTTGGGATCCTCACAGCCACTGACATATACTTCCACATTCACGCACAGGAGCAGGGAAGAGTACCTCACTGAACACTATACCAACCACACAGAAAAACAGGGGAAAGGGCTTGGAGTGATGGCCCAGAAAGGGGCAATGCCATTGGGCAAAGATGTTAAGATCAGGGTGCCCCAGAATTCACACACCTGGGTCACGTCAGCACCTCCATGCATCAGTTTCCTGCAACTATTAAATCGGAAGGGGCCAAGGATACAGTAGGAGGGGGAATTTGACTAGAAGATACAGGGAAGACAAGAAAACCTAGTATCAAGAAGCCTAGGATATTCCAGGTGGTTTGATAATTCCTTCAAGCCCAGAAGGAACCATGTTTCTAGAAACTGTTACCCATGATCAGATGCCCTAGAGTGACCTGACTGTCCCTCTACAGCCCAACCTCACATAGGGCCTGGCCAGATAGTTCTGAGGATCTACAGATCAAAAGAAGGAAAGCAGCAGACAGTGGGCTCCTAGGGAAGGTGGGACCCTCATCTCAATAGGGGTCACATCTTGCTCCCAGCTCAGCCAGTGAGACCACACTTTCCCCGACACACAGTTGCTGCACGAGCAGCACCGATTTCTACCAGCAGGGAATCAGGAAGGAACAAAACAACTAGCAATCACTGGTTCCTTTCTTCCCAACTTGAAGTGAGAAGTAACCCTACTGAAAAGGCACTCTCTTTAAGCCGTTATCACCCTAAGTTCAGTGGAAGTGACAGTCCCTTATGCTGCCAGCCAGTGACTGATCTCAAACTCCACCCCCCATCATATGGCACAGAGCTTCATCAAGGCTGGATGCCAAGTATTAACCTAAATGGCTTAAAAGGGGTGAGGAAGGACAGAGAGAAATCCCCTTCATACTCACCCTTCAATGGTGGCCAAGGCCCTGACCTCTGCTCTGCTCCTGTCCTGACCTCCACCACTCAGGGATCACAGAAAGTCTGAGGTTTACCAACTGCTTCCACCCCTGGTGGCCAAGTGTATGGCGAACCATATCTTCTGAAAGTGACTAAGAAAAACAGTGCTCTTCCTGGAGCAGAGGCACCCGTCCCCACTCCCAGGCCAGCAGGGATCAGCATCAGCTACAAGCAGCTCTCAGGACAGTCACGGGGAGGAGAGGACCTGGCAGAGGATTCCAGCTCATTAATGCTACCTCAGAGGGTACAAGAGACCAAATCAGCAGTAATATTTTTAGACCAATTGTTAACTTTCTCGACTTTCACCCTTTGATGCCAGCTCCTGTGGGCTTTACAGCTGAGTCACTGTTCGAATCTTCTGAAGCCTTCCCCAGGAGTACAAAAGCACCCAGAGTCTGATGGTGGCAGCAGCAATGGCAGCAAGAGCTTGGCACCAGATGCCTGGATTGCAAGACACTGAGCTTGAGGTCAGCTGGGGAAAAGATCCAGCCCAAGACATAATAGTCAGACGCCTATTATCTAAAGGGAGTGGTCACGGGGAAAAATCCAGACCAGCAGCTATTATTTCTAGCCTGAGATAGAAGGCTGCATACCTGGAACCCTTCTTCTCTATCCCAGCCCTTAGTCCCAGGTTGCTTGCTCAAAATCTATCTGAAGGCACAGAGGTAGGAAGGGGGAGGGCAGCACTCACTCCAGGTGTAACAGATCGCTCTTTGCCTTCGACCTCAACTCTGCAACTCCACACCACACCTCAACTCAGGTGGTGATCTGAGTATGAACTCCCTCCACTGATTCTGGATCCCACATGGCCCAGGTGCTACCTCCAACATAGCATTTCTCCCCAACCTTGATTACTGGATGTCTCATTACCTTAAGAAACCACATACCCAAGTCCATGTAAGGTCAGCACGCACTCTGTCCTTGTACCTCAACTTCTTTCTCCTCTAGCAGGTAACCCACTGTCACATTGCTCCCAGGGCCTCTCTCCTCTCTGTACTGAAAGCTATTCCTCAACAGACTACTATGACTCCATGATAGAATTCATGCTTCAGTGTATGACAAAAACTTTCTGTAAATGCATCTTCATGCCCTAGAAGCTCAGAAACACTCATCTTTGAATAATCTGTCCTTGCAGCTGATCAACACAAGCAGGAGGCAGAAGAATGGGAGAGACCATGTCTGAACTCCGCAGTTCAAAAATACCCAGGATTAACACAGTGGCTCAGCATTCATCATTCATTCAATAAATTCTTATTAAAAAGCCATTGAGCCAGGCACTGTGCTATATGTTGGTAATACAGTAGTAGTGAACTGGACAGTTGAGGTGGATTTGCGGGATACCTGGTTGGGCCCAGGAAGTCCATGTTACACAGAGGAGGAACCCAACCCTATTTTTGAATGTTGCCTCAGAAAGGCTGTTTGGAAGTACAGCAATGGCAGAAGCAAAATGCTGACAATTCCCTTCTCATCTCAGGCTGATCTAGCCTGCAGACCAAGGGGAACCTGTGAGTGACACAGCACAGGGAACATACCATCCACTGGTTAGCAGTTAGGGCAGAAACCAGAGAGGGTGAACAGGTTAATCCCCAAGGGACTCCTAAAGGAGACAGGGAGGAAACAGGACATGTCCTCTGGCATCCTTAGACTGAGCATCTGGTCTGCCCACAGGGCTTCTGTATAAGACATTCATTAGGAGGCCTTGTTTCCAGGTCCCCCAAAGTAGATCCTCAGTCACCCCACTTCCTGCTGAGTAATGCTGCATGCAAGAGCCACCAGGGAGAAGGCAGGAAGACAAATCCAATGGGTGGCGCAGTTACGAGCTGAGACTCAGGATGGAGAAGTCAGAACTGTTCGTGTGCGCCCTGGCCTTGTGGGACCTCAGCAAGGGAACACATCACTTATGGCCGAACAGCCGGGAGTCCTAGACAGAGATACCTTCACTTTTAAGTGTTCTTGCCCAACACATTAGAGTTCTGCTCACAGAAAGGTGTAATAGAAAGCATAAGAGGTTTGGAAGCAAAGAGACCCGGGTTGGGATTCTGGTAGTTGTGTCACTTTTGGCACTTTACAACCTCTGTGAGCCTATTTCCTCATCTTTAAGATAGGAACAATAATAGTACCCATTTCACAGGACCATGCAAGCATTAAAATCACGTGATGTACTTAGCAGAGGAAGTAGTCAATAAATGGTGGTTATTAGTCACTCTATCCCCCATCCTAGCATATTGAGGATAGCTTTCATAGCCCTGCTCTTCCATTAGAGGATTTAAGACACTGCAAGCAGGACAAAGGTAGACCTGGACACGTGCCACTGGGGTCTCAGAGAAAAACCAACTTCTATCACTCAACTTGCCCTGAAACGTTTCCTTTCCAGCAAGAAGTGAGGCCTCAGAGTAGGCACAGTGTAGAAGGGAGGGACCCCATAAACTGCCACATCCAAACCAACGTTGGCCTTGGCAGGTACAACTCTCAAAAACAGACTTGACCCCCAGGCTTCCTGCAGGCCTCTGAGTCCAATGAAATCCACACGGCAGAAGGACTCCAGCCCCTGGAGAAGTGTCCCCATGTACCAGTCTCATGCTCAGAACCTAATGAAAGGCTGTCCCAGTGCAAAAAATCCTTCAGGGAGAAAATGGAAGCCCCTATCTCAGCAACTATCATGCTGCATTTGGTGTACTTTCTCATGTTTTCCCTTGGTAGTCACCGGGAATTTTAAGGGCAACAAGTTTATTCATTAATGTACCTCTAGTGCCTAACATAGTGCCTGGCACACAGCCAGTGCTCAATGTTTGTTGAATGAATTTAGCCAAGATCCCTGCTATCTCCAACCTTGCCCCCGACACTGCTGACCACTTAAGAGAGGTAGAAGATGTTGAGATGTGAGACACAGCTGCCTGGGGCAATATCCCACCAAACAGAGCCCAAGGAATAAGCCTGTACTCTGTGCTGCACACAGAGACAGCAGGGTACCAGGCTGTCTGCAAGGATAACTCCCAGGCTGTCCAGAGCACTGAAATACCTCCTCCTTCCCTGAAGAAACTGAGCTAGCTGGTCTTCAGACGGGAAGGCAGTGTAGGCACTGGAATGTGGGCTGCATGTTCCTGCACTGCTGGCAAGTGTGCACGATCTGGCACTGCAGCTGGCTGGTGGGAGGGCTGCATCCTACTCCAGGAGGTGGTACCCTCATGTGGGCTTTCCAAGAAGACCCAGAGCTCAGGGAAAGAAGAGAAATGGCTGTCACCACAGCTCCAAAATCCAAGGACAACATGGAGTTTGGGGATGGGTGTGTCCTCAACCCTTGGAAAGGAAGACATACCCACACTAACTCTGCCCATATAGCCAGATCACAACACTGGGGCAACCCTCTGTTCCCTATAAACGCTAGGGCCACAGACTCCAGCCCTCCCTGATCCACAAAATCATATAATATTTATCACTAACGTGCTTGAGATGGAAGATGGAGAAGTAAATCCATGCCCACTTCAGAGACAAACAGCTCTAAGCACAGGCCTTTCAGCTGGTGGGGAAGCTTGGGAAATTATGGCTGAACCAAATCTATTTTTTACAGCCTAATTTCACAGTAACTTTCAGGCCAAGCGCTCTAAGCCCTGAGTTGGGCCATCCTGCATTTCTACATGCTGTAATACATTTCAGAAGGACTTTGTAGCTAACAGAAACCAGAGTCAAAGAAGGGCTACGACCCAACCTGAGACCAGTGAAAGAGTGTGCCTTGGTCAAACACCGATCACCACAGACAGGTGCCCTCTCCTGCTTGAGCTGTCTTTTGCTCAGATACACTGGGAATGAGGACAAGGTCAGCTTCACAGGCCACCCAGGTTGGCTTCAGAGTAGCACATAAAGGAAACTACCATGGCCTCCAAGCCCAGATCTCCAGGCACAGGACACCGAACAGTGACACAATACTGCCCTGCCCAGGGGACAGGGCAGTTACCAACCTTTCTGGAAAAACCTGAGTCAGCTGAAGGCCAGGACTTCAAGAAATTCTACCTTACTCCAAAGGTTGTTGCTTAAAGGCAAAGCTCTTCCCCACCCATGGCCAAACCAAAAATTCCTAAACCCTACCCCCCAATGAAATGAGATTTTACCAAAACAACGGGGCATTAAAATGCCAACAGACACTAGGGTCCCAGGCTCTGCAAAGCATTCTAAAAAAACAACCTGTGCCAAATAGGGTGGAGGCCAGAGAAATCAACAAGGCAGTACCTTGCTGCCATGACTGCCAGGTTCTGGAGCGGGGGAGCCAAGGGAAGGACGGCAGGCTCAGTGAGTCCCTCTGTCAGCACCAACAGCAAATGGCTGAGCCCCCACTACCTTCCCCTCTTCCTAAAGGAACCGCTGCTGATATTCTTCTTATTAAGGCATAATTTACATAAAACAAAATAGACATATTTAAGTTGACGCATAGAGTTATTTCTTAAGTTCACATGTCTTCCCGAATACTCCAAGACTTGCATGTGGCCAACCCTCCCCCTTGTACCACGAGAGGGAAATAAATAGGCAATGGGAAGGCAAAGCAGTTAAAGGGGTTGCCAAGAAGCCCCTTCAATTTGTCCCTATCGAATCCTTCCAAGACGACAAGGGATCCTAAAGGGGAGTGGCTCTTCCTTCATCCATTTGGTTACCCTTAACACAAAGAAAGAAGAAAAAAGCCTCCATAGCTGAGAGTTACCCCACCCACTCACCCTGCTACCCCTGTCCAGGATCAATGCTCTTAACCTCATGCTAAGCCAATTCCAACATCCCACTATTACCTAGCCTCACTTGATGTTAAAATTCTTTCCTTGCATGACTCAGGGACCATCCATCCTTCACATACACTTCCCTAGTTTTAAAAGCTGCTGAAAAATAGAATCTGGACATCCAGTAATCAGCCCCTTAAGTCCCCTCCCCCACCTAAAAGTGTTTTGCTTCATCATCTCCAAGACAGGCCTGGGCACTAGGGGGTTAGCTGGATCTTTTCTGCCTAAGGCTGTCACCTTGGGGACCCTTCTCAGGGCCACCCCAGGTGCAGACTAACAACTCTAGGGAATTTATCAGGGTTAAGTGGAAAAGACACGTTTGCCTTTACGAGCAACCATCTGTCCTGCCACACTCACAGCCAGCATTTCCATCTCTTGCAAAACAGCTCCATGTTGCATGGGGGGTGGGGGGATTGTGATGCAAAGGGGAAGAGAACAACTGTTGCTGTGGATATCGCTGCTCATCACCCCGTGCATCCCCCTCCCCCAGCCAACTCATTTTTTGGCACTCACCCGAGTGTGTGCTGCTCTGGGCTGAGGAATCAGAGTCCTGGGTGCTCCAGGGTCGGTCCCAGCCTGTGAGACTGAGGGACTGCAGGCCAAGGCACAAGTCATTTGCATCTGGGAGGCCACGGGAAGAATCTTGCGCAGAGGTGGGGAAAAGCATCCTGCTTGTAACTGTTTCTTCAGAGTCTTGGAAGTCTGCTTTGGACAGGAGGACAGCAGAAACCCCAGAGTTAAGGGCTGTTTTCCCCAGTATTATTAACAATAAATATTATTAATAATAGTTTCCCCAGGCCCAAGGACCAGACATCCAAGCTGGCTGGATGCTGCAGCCGCTGCCTCTGCACTTTTGGGGGCGTCAGAGCAAGAGCAGTTGCCATACAGCCCCCTCTCCACACACACGCCCCTATCCCGTCTGCATTACAGACTGGGCCAGCATGTGATCAGGCTGCTGATGCTTCCCGCTGCCAGTGACATCAGCCGGCTGAGCCATGCAATAGAGAGCGGCATCATCCCTCACAGAACGGGGGAGGAGCAGGAGGGGACGACAGGGAGGAGACTTGCCTCCCAGGGAAAAGACAGCACAACAGCTACTTGGAACAGTCCGGGTGCAGAGCCGGTAAGTCAGGGTTTCAAGGCAGCGCCCTCCGGTCTCCAGTAATGGTGGCCGAGCGGCCCTCAGGCACGACTGAAGTCCCTCTGCTGACAGCAAAGCCAAAGCAGCCGACTGCCTGCTGCTTGTGTAGCTCTGCCCTCCTGCCCCTCCCTTTCCCTCCCTCTGCTCTCCACCCCCAAACCCAAAAACACTCTAGTCCTGGACTCTCTCCAGCTGCTTGCTCAAGCCCTGGTTTTGCAGCCCAATGCAAAGCTTCACAATCCTGCTAACAAAAATCTCTGTGCTCCAAGTGGCCCCTGAGCAGCACCCTGACACAGCAGTGTTTACCACTGAGGAAGGGGATAAGCTTCAGAAAAACACTGTACACTTGGACCCTAGGGAATAACACCTGGTGCTCCAGGCTTTTCTGGAGCAGCTTATCACGAGAGAAGGGGCCAGCTTTGGCAGAGAGAGAGGAGTTACTGGGCTGCTCTAGGTATGGCCCACAAGCCACATGCCAGATTACGATTTGCCCTGACCAAGACAATCCCTGTTCCAAGGTTCCCTCACCCCAAAAGGATGGGCATCAGTCATGAACAGATGTATAAGGTCCAGGTCCTCCCCTCCCTGGACCACCTGTACATGCCTATGCAACTGTGGGCACAGACTGAGGGAACACTCCAAAAACAGTGTCTGACAGACCGAAACCAGAGACAATATTCTCAGACATAGTATTATGCCCCATCAGAATCCCCCCGCAGGAGCTCACAACACCCAGCTCTGTTAACAGTTTCTCCTGCCCTTCCAGGGGCTCCCAGAGCTGTACAGGGCAGCTGTCAGGGTCACGGATGTCTGTAGCTGCCTGGGCCCTCTCTCAGAGGTGCTGCCCAGGACCAAGGCCCTACTTTTGTGACCACTCACAGCTCCAGCAACAAAGGCCAGCTCTGCCAGAGCTTCTGGAATCCCTGCCATTTCCTCTTCACCAACATACTCTCCTCCATCAGTCCTTTTCCAACATGACCTCCAGTCACAAGGCCGCCTCAGAAAGGAGGGTAGAGCGAAGGTCTAGCCTCAGCAGGCAGGCTGCTCACACCCACACTAGGAAGCACTCCACCCTGCTTGTTCTCCTGTGTTACAAGAAGTAACCAACCACGGAAAGCAGGACCACCATGACAGGGTCTGAGGGGGGCGGGGGTAACACTTTTAGCCAGAGGAACAGCTGGCCAGAGCCTCCTACAATACAGCCTTCCCTCCACAGGCACTCAGGCATAGCCTAGAGGGGAAAATGGCCAGTCTGTGGGAGGGACTCCTCCCCTTGGAAGGTTTTTTTTTAAAGCTTTGCTGCTGTGTCATCCATCCACGTTATTCCTGTCTGGCTGTAGATACTCTGCTTGCTCCCTGTCTGTGTCTGTCAAAGCCTTGCACAGGCCAAGCAAGAACTCACCCATGCTGGTGTTGCCCCCACCCAAGACCACACCCTCTTGCTTCTCTACGTCCACCCTTCCCCCAAACTAAGAATACTCTTTAAAAATAGTTTGTATGTATTAACTACAAAAGCATTATGCTTCCTTTAAAAACATCCATATTTAAATACCCATTCTCCCCTAAACCAGCTATCTATATAGTCCCTTTCACCCCAATGTGAGGGCATCTATGCCTAAAAGCAACTGTTGCTCCCCTCCTCCTCTAAAATCAGGGCATCTGTGTATATGACTACCCCCATGCCCCAGGCAGAGACCATCGTCAACTATACTCTTGCTGCCCAAAGTATAGTGTGGCAGACCAGCAACATCAGCATCACCAGGAGCTTTTTATGAATATAGAATCTCAGGCCCCACCTGAGACCTAGGGACTGATCTACATTTTGTGTGTGTGTGTACGTCAGGAAGACTGTCGCTGAGCTAACACCTGTGCCAATCTTCTTCTATTTCATGTGGGATGCTGTCACAGCGTGGCTTGATGAGTAGTGCTAGGTCCTTCCAGAGATTCAAACCTGCTAACCCCGGGCCGCCAAAGTGGAGTGCATGAACTTAATCACTACACAACTGGGCCGGCCCTGATCTACATTTTAACAAGATTCCAGTTGCTGTGTCTACACACAAAAGTTTGGGCAGTGCTGATCCATACGAGACGCCACACCTTCCTACCCAAAGGTGAAAGACCTCAGGCATGAGCAGCAGGTTTAAGGACATTTAGGGAGAAATGGCTACAAGCAACTAGGAGCTTGGAGATGGAAATACAGCACAACTCTACCTTTGCTCCCAGCATGCCCACTACAGACATCACCTTTCTCCTCATCCAGACATTCTCCATTCCAGTGTTTCTCCCAGATGAAGGCTTTCACTACCGTGTAGGATTCCTTCCCTAGAGCCTAAAACCACTGGAGGCCATGCTTATTAAACCCTCCGTGTGGTAGGCTGGGAAAAAGCTTTAAAAGTCTGATAGATCTTGCTTTGCTCACCAGGTCTGCCACCGTGTGGTCTCAGTCAAGTTACTTAGCCTTTCTGAGCATCTTTTCATCCGTGAAGTAGCAACTGCAGCTATTTTTCAGGTGTTTTGTGAGGATTACATAAAGCATTTGGTACAGTGTCTGGCACGAAGTATTTTATTTTCAGTGGAGCGACCACATAATTTATCATCCAAACCAAGACACTTTAGAGAGAGCAAGGGAACAATCACACCAGGAGAGCAAGCTTACACAGACACTGTCCTGGGTGAACTGGCAGGCATGATCACCCTAGCTGCAGCCATTTGTGCTGAGAAACAGTGTATTTAAAGCGCCTCTTTTCTAATGGCTTCCTGATCCCATCTCTCTAAACTTAGCCACTCTGTTCTAGCTCTTCACTCTGCTCTGAAAGTAAGTTTGAGAAGTGAACTGTCAACACAGGCTAACACGCAGTGAGTTAAGAGATCTGAAAAGCAAAGGCTGATTTTACAGGCAAAAGCCCTCCTCTGCGTCTCAAACTCCCACCTGAGGCTGGACAGGAACGTGACCCTTTTTACTGGGAAGTATTCTTTATAATCCTTCTGCCAAGCACCAACTAGATGCTCCGAAGACACTGAAAGCTGGCAACCAACACAAGATGAAGTGATAAATTTCATTCTAAGGCAATCTACTTAGTCAGCTAAAATGCTTTCTCCTACAAGTTTCTTTTAATCAATACCTATACAAGGTTTCTGATTTAAGCTTAATTTGGTTCAAAATTTTAAAGTCATCTCCCATTGAAAATATCAGTTATCTTTTTTATAATTAACCTCCCAAATTTCTTAGCAACTGAGCAACTCAGGGAAATAAGTAAACTAACCCAAAATGTAGTTTGCCACAGTCTAAAACAGAGCACCCCCTGGCAGGCTCAAAATGCAGAGGTGAGCCAGAGACCCTGGCTCCAGGGCTCAGAGCAGTATAGCCTCAACTCTCATCTCTTCCATCCTCAACATAAGAACCTGTCTGTCCTCTGACGACTGTTGTGCCAGCAAAACTTAGCACAAAACTGCTCAGGGTCCTCTGCAACTAGCATTCTTGAGCACCTGGCAAGTAGGGGAAGTAAAACAGGAACAGAGCCTTTAGGCCTCCACTTGTGAAACCATTAGGGCAAGCTCCATTGTATCAAGGCAGATGGCAACTTCAAGAACTCAGCTGAGGCCCCTGGGAGATCTGTGCTGGCTGAGCAGAACAGAGCAGAGATATCATTAGCTGATCCTGGGGAAAAAGAGATCTAGTTTTTAAATTTCATTTTATTGAGGTCATAATAGTTTATAATGTGAAATTTCAGTTATACATTATTATTTGTCAGCCACCATACATGTGTGCCCCTTTACCCTTTATCCCCGCCTCCCAACCCCCTTCTCCCTGGTAACCGCTAATCTGTAAGAGATGTTGTTTTGAGGAGGTAATAGTGGAGAAGGAAGCAAGACGTGTTTGGGCTAGCCAGACCAGGAAGAACTGAGGCTGAAATATCAAAAACTGATGCTCAGACATGCAGTTAGGAATCTCTGTAAACTCTTCAACAGGAAATAATGTGGTAACAGGCCCAAGATGAACCAGAGTTAGAGCTAGGGAGGCCAGTGATGAGAGGAAGAGGAAGAGGATGAAGGCAGAGGACAGCCGGAAGATGAGGGAAGGGGGGCAGTTGGGGAGGAGGGAAATATGTTAAATGACAGAAGCAGACTACATAGTTGCATATATTCCATGATTATAACTGTGTGAAAATTATGTATGTCGATGGACTTGAGTAAAGGAACAAAGAAAACTATGAACAGCTAACGTGTGAGGGTAACAGGCTGCAAATGGATTTATTTTCCTTTTAGTTATTTGCACAAATATTATAACAATACAAAATCTGTCCTCTTTTTCCTCTTTAGACTTTAAACAGCACACTACTATAATTTGTACAGCAACCACGCTTTTATAAAATCTCGACTTCATTCCCAAATTTTCAGTCCCTGGGAACACCAGAGACAGGACGTTGAGTCATCTGTCCCCACTAGATTGTTTCAAATGACTGACTTTACAGTTGCTGAGGTTACTTAATGATTTATGGTTCTTAAAGTTTTAACAACCTCATAAAGCAGTATTTCTAAGAATGTATTTCTAAAAAGACTGTTTAAAAGACTATTTTCTCCCCCTAAATCAAGAAAATTAAACAGATTTTGCAAATCCATTTTGGCAGCTTGAAAGAACACACAGGCAAGAAGTCAGACATGTCAGGATCATTTCAACTGCTCTGTTTGCAGTGTGGCCCTTAACCTCTCACACCATGGAGACTGCAAGTTTCTCCAGAAAGAGCAGGGCTTCTCAAACTTTATTAGGCACACAAATGACTTGGGAATCTTTCTAAAACACTGATTCTGATTCAGTGGGTTGAGGTTAGGCCCAAGAATTTGCATTTCTAACAAACTCCCAAATGATGCCAACGCTACTGGTCCACTGACCACACTTTGAGCACAGTCACGTGCCACCTAACAAGGTTTCGGTCAATGATGGACTGCATAGATGACGGTGGTCCCCTAAGATTAGTACCACCAAGCCTAGACGTATAGCAGGCTATACCATCCAGGTTTGTGTAAGTGCACTCTATGATGTTCACACAATGACGATGTCACCTAACAATGCGTTTCTCAAAATGTATCCCTGTCACTAAGCAATGCGTGACTGTTCTAAAAGCTTAAAATGGTTTTTCTACCTCAGATTCTCTCCTTGAGGCAATTCACCACATTCTTACTCAACACTGCTTTCTTCATGGTGTTCACTCTCCTAAACGAGTACCTTCAACGGTTCCCTACTGCCTCTCAGATCAAGGCCAACCTTGAGGCCCTGGCTTACTTATTAACTTTCTCTCTCACAACTCACCAAACATTAAAGGCTGAGCTTGACTTAACCACAACTCCCCAAAGTTCGCGCTCTAGAGAACAATTTGTTAATCTCTGTACTAATAAATGCAACAGTAGTTCAGAAAAAAGAGAATGCACGATGGCTACGATATTCAAGGATAGCCTCCTCATAATTTAGCTAAACATTAAATATCATTACAGATTTAGGTATCACAGGGAACATTAGGCTTACTTTGTACTTCCCAGCATAGAAATATGATCAATGGGGGCCGGCCCCATGGCCAAGTGGTTAAGTTTGCATATTGCACTTTGGTGGCCCAGGGTTTCACCAGTTTGGATCCTGGGTGTGGGCATGGCACCGCTCATCAAGCCATGCTGAGGTGGCATCCCACATGCTACAGCTAGAAGAAACCACAACTAAAAATACACAACTATGTACCGGGGGGCTTTGGGGAGAAAAAGGAAAAATAAAATCTTTAAAAAAAAAAAAAACAAAAAAAAACAAAAAAGAAATACGATCAATGGCTTGACTGCTTTTAATATTCAAATTAATTCTGTAAATTATTTCAAAGTGATTTCTATATATTTCTTAATATAAATATTAATATTTAGATTTTAAAACGTCATATGCCATGGTCACATACTGGAAGATTCAATATTGTTAGAATGTTAAAACCCACCAAACTGATCTACACAGTCAATCCAACCCCAGTAACGTACTGCTTTCAAGCAATTCAGTGGGGAAAGACTTTTTAACAAATGGTGCTGAAACAACCAAATGTCCAAATGGGAAAAAAATAATGAACCTTGACCCCTTACCTCACACCATATACAAACATTAATTTGATATGGGTCAGAGAGACCTAAAAGTAAAAGTCACAACTATAAAGTTTCTCTAAGTAAACACAGACTATCTTTGTGACTTGGGGTGGGGGAGTGGATAGAAGCAAAAGTTCCTTATAGAAGACACAAAGCAATGCTCATTAGAGAAAATTTTGATAAATTAGATTTAATCAGAATTTAAAACTTACCAAGACACCATTAAGAAAATAATCGGGCAAGCTACAAGATTGGAAAAAGTATCTGCAACTGTATCTGACAAATGGCTAGTATCTAGAGTATATAAGAAATCTTAACCACCCAAAAGTAAAAGAAAAAAATTTTTAAAAGAGCACGAAACTTTGAAAAAGGAATTCACAAAGATATATAACTGGCCAATAAGCACTTGAAAAAGTGCTCAACATCATTAGTCATTAAACAAATGCAGATTAAACCACGAGTTACCACTACACACCCACCAGATGGCTAAAATTAAAGACTGGTCCACATTTTGCCAACATTTGGTGTTTGCCATACATTATTGTATGATGGTACAATGACTTTTGAAAAAGGTCAGCCAATTTCTTATACAATTAAACATATACTATCCTATGACCCAGAAATTCTACTCCTAGGTATTTGACTAAAAGGAATGAAAGTGTATGTCTACAAAAAGACCTGTACATGAATGGTGAGAGTAGCTTTATTCATAACCACCAAAACCTGGGAACAGTCCAAGTGACCATCAAAGGGAGAATAAAATGTGGTATGTGCATATACTGGAATACTACTCAGCAATAAAAGGGAATAAACTATTGATACACGCAAAAAAGACATATGAATCTCAAAATAATTATATGGAATGAAAGAAGCCTCACGGAAGACTAACACATCTATATACATCATATATAAATGTGATTCTATTTATTCGAAGTTCTAGAACAGGAAAAGCTAATCTATGGTGAAAAGAAGTCAGGTGGTTGCCTCCAGGGGTAGCAGTGGGAGTTGACTGGGAAGGGCTATGGGGAACCTTCTGTAGTGATGGTAACAATGCTACATTTTGATGGGAGTTAGGGGTGTGCATTTGTCAGAATGCATCTAACCCTACACACAGGATTTGTGCATTTCACTGTGTATAAATTTCAACTCAAAAAACTGCAAACAAATATTGAACATTAATAATATGCATGTTTAACTATTTAGGGGTGAATTATATCCATGTCTGATAGTTACTTTGAAATGCATCATAAAAATAAGACGGATTGATAAATGGTTATGGGGATAAATAAATGGATATGTGATAAAGCAAATATGACAAAATGCTGATTGTGGAATCTAGGTGCCGGGTATTATGGGTATTCACCTTACAATCCATTCAGCTTTTCTGTATGCTTGAAAATGTTCATAATAAAATGTTGGGGAAAAATGAAGTCAGACTTTTGCAGACAAAAAGCAAGTCTGAGTGAACTAATTCGTTGGACAATAAGAAGTGACTTCATTAAATTTTATGGTTGACATTTTCCATAAGCAGAGCAAGCTAAAATCTGTAGAACCAAGGTTTTGACAAAACAAAAAGCAAATGATAAGACTATTGTATTGGCAAAGCCATATTTTTAAATATACAATATTTTAATTTTCTCCATCCTTTAAGTAAACTGAATTAAACAGGTCTCCAGAAGTGAAAGAATAACAGATATTTCAGGGTCACCTGAAATGCTATAAAGCATTCCTTTCAAAAAACTGAGAAATTCAGTGACTAGTGACTTAAGTAATAAATCTTCTCACAAATTATATGGTTTCCAGTTCCTTCTTCTGAACAAATACGAGTGAATGGAACTGTCAGCAAGTAAATGACTAAAAATAATGATAGATGACTGATTTTTTGCATAGAACTCAGAGTTCGAACAATTGAGTGACACGGCTCTAACAACTTCATTTCCCATCTAGTTATTTATGTGAACAAGTTTACTCAGAGCACAGATCTATAAAAACAAAAAGTACGAATATATTTGGTGTTCAAAATCCTGAGTCATTCCAGCAGTGAGTCATCCAAAATTACATGAGTTTTTAAAATGCCTCATTTATCTTATTAAGAAGCATTTCCAATAAACATTAAACAAAGAACAAAATTTTATCAAAATTTGTAACATTTAGATTGTCTTAATTGTCATAGCAATCAATGGCCACAGCAATCCAGAACACTTACAGCCATTTAGTCACAGGAAATAATTTAAAATTTCAATTTAGGTACTGGTTTTTGTTGTAGAGAAGTATAATGATGTGATCAACAAAAGACTTAGGTGTAAAATATTCCATTAGGATAAAATTCCGTGGGAGAAGTAGACAAGAAATACGAGTGAAGGAGAAAATGAATAATGAAAAGTTTCCCACTGTTAAAGAACTGGTTTACATAATTTTAAAATAGACGATAGGATCAAATTTCTCTACTATTTTGATTCCACTGAATACATTTTCACTTATGATGAAAATTTAGGTATCAAGTTAAATGTGCAAGGAGTACACTGTATTTTTAAAAATGTTTTTTATTGTGTTAAAATATACATAAAATTTACCATTTTAATCATTTTTAAATATACACACACTTCAGGGCACTGAGTACATTTACAGTTTTGTGCACCTATCACCACTATCCATTGCCAGAACTTTCTCATTTCAAATTGGAACTCTGCAGCCATGAAACACTAACTCCTCACTGGCCTCTCCCCCAGTCTCTGATAACCACTTTCTGTCTCTTTGAGTTCAACTCTGCCAGGGACCTCACAGAACTGGAATCACACAATATTGTCCTTTGTGTCTGGTTTACTTCACTTAGCATAATGTCTTCAAGGTTCATCCATGTTGCAGCGTGATCAAAATTTCCTTCCATTTTAAGGCTGAATAATATTCCATTGTACATATACACCACATTTTGTTTATCCACTGATCTGTCCATGGACATTTGGGTTATTTCCACCTTTTGGCTATTGTGAATAGTATTGCTGTGAACATCTGTGTACAACTATGTGTTCACGTCCTCGTGTTCAATTCTTTTCCGTATATACCCTAGGAGGGGAATTGCTGGATACTATGGTAATTCTGTGTTTAATTTCTTTAGGAATCATCATATTGTTTTCAACAGCGGCTGCACATTTGACATTCTGCAAATATACAAGTGTTTCAATTTCTCCACATCCTTGCCAACACTATTTTCTGTTTCCTGACAACAACCATCCTCCTAATGGGTTTGAACTGATCTCTCATTGTAGGGTACATCGTCTTTAAAAAATTAACAGGAGGAGCCAGCCCCATGGCCTAGAGGTTAAGTATGGTGCATTCCGCTTTGGCAGCCTGGGTTCGATTCCCAGGTGCAGACCTATACCATTCATCAGCAGCCATGCTGTGATGGCAAGCCACGTACAAAACAGAGGAAGACTGGCACCGATGTTAGCTCCAGGTGAATCTTCCTCAAGCAATAGGAATTGGCAACAGATTAGCTCAAGGTGAAGCCTCCTCAGCAAAAAATAATAGTAGTAATAATAATAATACGATGTATACAAACAAATGTTTCAAGATTGCTACTGCCTAGTTCATGAATTCCCAAGATCACGTTTCTAAAAATCTCCCCCACACCAGGTTTCTGTTGAACTATTTTCTGCCTATGTCATCCAAGTGGTCCTAAAGGCAAATGCCATCTTCTTGCAGGCTTCTGCCTCCCTGATCACAGTGATGGTCCACAGTGGGCATCCGACCCAATGAGAGGCAGAACAACCCATCCTTATGACTACACAGACCAATCTAGGCATGGACACAACTCAAGCCAAGTTAACCGGGGAGTCCTTCTTTGAGGTTTTCCTAATTGGATACAGTGAATGAAAAACAACTTCCTGATTTCATGATGTCAGAGGACATGACAACAGCCCCTTCCTCAGGTAAGAGGTAACTGTGCAAAAAAAGAAAATGAAAGCACACTGGGAGAGAGGCAGCAAAGAGGCAGGATCTAGACAAAATTGGAGGCCCTGGATTCAGCATCCTTACTTAGTTTTTCAGCAATTTCTTCCCATTCTGTGAGGTACATACCAAGAGCCTTCCAACACATCCCACGTTTTGGTAAAGTTAGTTCTAATTAGGTGTTTGATCATTTGCAAAATAAGAGTGTTCTGTGTAATTCAGGCCCTTCAGCAAGCACTGACCAAACAAGTAATTACTACAGGCAGGAGGAGAATCTCTGGTACAAAAGCCCTTAATACCCTGGCACCAGATGAGAGAGTCAGCCACCTTGTAAGATCTTCTTTACTCTTTTTTTACTGAGGCAGAATGTCCTGAAGACTCCAGTCCAGAGTCTTGGAATGCAACCTGCTGTCCAGGTAGTGCCCCCAAATTGTATGTAAAAACAGTATAACCTAAACACAAGGAAATGTCACTTGACCTGATGCTACACGGCCCAAATGTTGGGTTGGCAGAAGTTCCTGAACATGACACCAAATTGGAGATCCCTTACAAAGGTGCCAAATCACAGTAGACCTAGAGAATATAAATGCTAGCTATTTAAAAAGGACTGGGTGCTTTCACACACTACAGCAAGAGTAAATTGGTACGTTTCTGGAGGGTAAAATCTGATATGTGAACTAAAAGCCTTAAAAGACACTTATTTGATGAATGAATTTTACTTTTAGAGATTTATCCTATGTCCAAATAGTCACAGATGTAGGCAAAAATTTTACTTCAGGTACTTCTACTAGTGTTTAAAATAGATACCTATTTAAGCAAACTACCTCCAATAGTTTGTTAAAATAGACACCTGTTTAAGCAAACTACCTCCAGTAACTTTCTGCACCATGAAGCTTTTGGCCACCTAATGAAGCCTATGGCACCTTCTAAGAACAATGCTGTTAATATGTCAAATAGTGATCATAATTTTGAACTAATGGTGAACGTAAACAACATTTCAAGATATGTGCAATAACTATACAGAAATCAGATATGAAATGTCTGGCCATCCTATTGATGATGATGATTATTGCCAAAGTATTAGGTCTTGCTAATATTATTGTGATTTGTTGCCTACATTTACCATAGAAACAAATGCTACATTTTAGTTAAATATTGGCAAAAATAAAGATCTAAGTTTTTACCTGCCCAAGTTACTAGACTCCCTGAATTCTATCCACGGACCCGGGTTAAAAATCCCATAATGCATCTATCTACACAATAAACTGCTATGTAACCTTGAAAAAGACACAAAATTAATGACACAGAAAGATAAAAGGAAGAGAAAGAGGCAAATTGCTCCATAGTGTGTTCCCAAAGCTTTCACTTTAATAAATATATATGTTATAAAATTACTGGAGAGAGAGACTAAAATGTTAACAGTAGTTATCTCTGGGTAGTAGAATTACATATGACTTTTTTCCTTTTAATTTGTCTGTTTTCTCCAGAACTTTTTACAATGAACATGCTACTGTAACAAAAAAAATGCAAGTTATTAAACAGGGAAAGATAACTCAGATTTAATATCCCCTAAATAAACTTGAAAAAATCTGAAAAAATTTTTACCAAGAAAAGTTCATATTAAAAGGCTTTGAACTTGACAATATGAGTTCAATGGCAATATAAAAATCAGGATTATAAATCGATTTGAACAGAATAAACCACAGAACATTAAAAATAGAAGGGACTTTGGAGTCGACTTAGTCCAAGCCCCTCACTTCACAGCAGAAATGCCCTCTCTCTAGTATCCAGAGGCCTTAACCTCTGCACAGTTCCCTCTCCCCCCATAAGTGTACTCATTTCTTCTTTCATCAAAAAGGTGTAAAACATCCACATTTAGAAAGCGGAATGCACACAATGAAGAGCGAGTAAGCCCACCTGTGATAAGACAAACTGAGCCTTAGCTTTCAGCAGCAAAGCCCTGACATTCCAGCAGATGGGGATGGTACCACGCAGACTGAGGCTTTTAGACATTAAACATCACACTCTTTACTTTATTAAGTGATAAAAACAGCAGAGTCTGTGTGGAAAAGCCTATGGCAGTCTCACAAGAGGCATTTCTCTTCATGGACTGGAGTTGCCAGGTTGGCTGCCCTCCCACGTTCCACTGCAGCTCTCCTACACTCGTACTCTCCTCCTCAGGCCCAAGTGTTGTTCTGTCCCCGTCTCTACAGGTGACCTCACCTGGAGTTAGGCTGAGAAAGCAAAAGAGCATCAGGTCGGCAGAGGTGGACACAGTGAGGGACAGGCACAGAGATGCTGGCAGGTTGCAGCTTGTGCTTGCTCTCGTCCACTCCACATCTACCCCTTCTGCCAGATAACAGGATTTGAAGACAAGAGCAAGCCTAGGTCCACTGCCAGATGCAGAGCCAACAGCATTCTACATGTTCTCCACCAGCTCCCCTCCAGGCCTGACTAGAGCAGCGACATGTGGTGGGCTTTCTCGAGTGCCCTGTAAGCCCAACCGTCCACCTAGGCCAACACTTCAGGAGAGCTGGTTACTGACACTTTCCTAATCTTTTAACCCTCCTCCCTTCCTAAATTGTGTAATGTGTAAGTCCTATAACAAATCCTTAGTCCATAGTAATCACCGTGGTTCTGCTTCTCAGTCAAATCCTGAGTGAGACAGAGTCTCATAAGGGGACACTGTATTGCACAATGGAAGTCATCCCACTTCATCCCCACAGTAAATATGATAGCTGAGAATTTCTCTCAGAGAGCCGAGGACATGAGCAAGCCTGGACTGGCCGCCAGGCTGAAGAGCCCTAACGTGAATAAAAGAGGACTCATGCCACTCACTGGCCCGCCAGTCTATCGCATATTCCTCCAGAACTGTCACGCCCAATTCAGAACATACCAGCCACACAAGGCCACTGGGCACCTAAAAAGGAGTTGTTACAACTGGGGAAATGCATTTTAAATTTTAATTAAAATTTAAATTAAAAAACTGGTAACTTGACTCTATTATTGGAAAACACTTAAGTATGGTTCAGAACAACCTGAGTATGCGAATCTACGTTTTCAACTTTAAATTTTATGAAACAAATACATATCAACTATTTCTGATGAAAATTTATAATTACGTTGAGATGGGCAGTGAGTATATAATATACTGCATATCACTGAAATAAACTACATATAATTTCACAATACATATATCAAATCATTATATTATACACCTAAAACTAATACAATGTTACATGTCAATTACATCTCAATAAAAATTTAAAAAAATATATATATACACACACTGCATTTTGAAGACTTAGTAGGAAAAAAGCTAATAAAATACCTCATTAATAATTAATATAGGGGCCGGCCCCCTGGCTGAGTGGTTAAGTTCTTGTGCTCCACTTCGGCAGCCCAGGGTTTCACCGGTTCAGATCCTGGGTGCAGACGTGGCACCATTCATTAGGCCATCCCACATGGCACAACTAGAAGGACCCAGAACTAAAATATACAACTATGTATTTGGGGAGAAAAAGCAGGAAAAAAAGAAGACTGGCAACAGTTGTTAGCTCAGGTGCCAATCTTTAAAAAAATAATAATAATTTATATAAATCAGATGTTGAAATAATATTTTGTAATAAAATATATTATTAAAAACACCAACCAGCTAACCACATGGAGAAGGCATTACATCCACTTTACAAGTATTGACACCAAGGCTTAAAGGAGGTAAAGCAACGTGACCAAGGTGACACAGCTAGCATTCACTGCAGACTTAAACTTTAAAAAAAAAAAAAAGGTAAAATCTCAAGGTAGTACACAAATATAAAGTAAAAAGTAAAAACTCACTTTCACATTCCTGCAACACTTCTCATCCTCAAGCCTAGGCTCTCGTGAATTAACAGTTTAAGATATACCCCTTTTATACCATTTTCTATGCATTTGCGAACACCTTTACCAACACTGGTACTTGGTTTAAAAAAAAAATTATTTACTTAATAAATGAGATTCTTATGTGTCTGGCACTACCTAGGCAACAGGAATATGCTAAGTGAGGAAAAACAGCTACGGCTCTTGCTTTTATGGATTTACAAGTCTAGTGGCAGAGACAATCTAAATAATCATACAAGTGACAAACCACAACGTGGGTGAAGTGCTAGGAAGGAAAGAGGCATGATGTATAAAAGTATATAAAGGGCTTCCTGGCCTAATGGGGGAATGCTGGTTAAGATTTTCTTGAGTAAGTATGCTTTTCAAATATCTTGTTAATTTACAAAACCTTTGATTATTAGATAGTTGGAGGATTTTTTTCCAAATACAAGAAATAACAAGAGCCAGTAGCTATCAATTTTCGGTTCATATCCTTTGCCCTCTTTTCTCTGAGGATGAGTTCTTAACCCATGGTCTTTCCTTGACATTAATAAGCTGGTATTAACCTCTACAAGGTTAAAAAAAAAAATGGAATACTCTAAAAATAATTTGACTACATTTTTCTAAGCACTTGATAAGATTTAAACCACTTTAAACTATGGCACTGTTCATAGAGGCGTCTAGTTTTAAGTATTATTTTCCTTTTTTAAAAAAGGCACATTAAACAAATTGGATCTCCCCCTCTATGGGTTTTGGTCAGAACAAGAAGTTACTTGAGTTACCTTTTGTTTAGGACGGACACACTGCTGGTAAAACCCAAAACTCAACTGACATGCATAAGAATGAACAGCACCACTTACAAGTTACTTTGTACTTTTATGTTCACTGGGAAAGAATCTAAGGACAGAGGTTCCAGCTGGTTTCACAGCTCTTCTAAATCTGGATTCACATCTGCACACACACCTTTACACACAGATACAGAGCTACACAGGCGTGAACTGAAGATGCTTACTATTTCTAGCCATCACTAACATTTCAAAAAGTTAAAGCTGCCAGTAAGGAATGTTCGCCAGCCTAAGCCCATTTTAAAGCATTTTTCCCCAGGGGATTTTAGTCATTAGGAACTAGCTAACAGTGAATTAAAAAGCTACATATCTTCGTTCAACTTTTCAACAAAAGGAGGAATCACAATTGTCTTTAAGGTAGTTAGATTTTCCAAGTGCCCAGAGGAGTTTCCATCTCAATAGAAAAAAAGGTCTGCAGTTTTCAACAAGGGAAAAGGGAAAAGACTAACAGTGTAAAAAACCAAAAAACCCCAAGTTGTTCCAATTTAAAAAGAAATGGGAGAAAGGGGGCAGGGCGGGTGGGGGGGCCGTGAGGCAGGCCCATGGCATAGTGGCTAAGTTTGTGCACTCCACTTGAGTGCCCCCAGGTTCACGGGCTCAGACCTACACACCACTCATCAAGCCATGCAGTGGCAGGCGTCCCCCATATAAACTAGGGGAAGAAGGGCACAGACGTTAGCTCAGGGTGAATCTTCCTCACCAAAAAATAAAGAAAGAAAGAAAACAAATGGGAATTAGAGTAATAATTCTGCTTACCAAGCCAGAAAAACTAAAAGTATAATATTCAATGATAAGGAATCATTTTGATAATGTTCTTCTCTACATAACATGAGAGAGATAAGCTCTCCCAAACTGCTGGAGGGACCATAAAAGGACAGCGTTTCCAAAAATCATCAGAACTTAAAAATATTAAAACTGTTCAATCTATTAATCCTATTGCTAAGAACCTCTCGTAAGTAAATACTCGTAAATGAGGAGAAATATCTACCCATAAAGATGTTTGTCACAAAGCTATTAATGGTGAAAAACTAGAAATAACTATTTCTCTCATAATGGAGTGAGAACTTTGCCATTAAAATTCCTATCTCAGCATATGATAAAGAATGCTTAAGTGGTTGGAGAGAGAATAACTACAGAAAGTATGATTATAACTGGACAAAGAGATCCAGGAATATGTAGAAAGAGACTTAGTCATCCAAAGAACTCAAGGAGACTGTAGGTAGTAGGATGTATAAATTTGTACTAAATTTTTCAAACTGTCTACAGCAAACGTAAATTACAAAAAAGTACTCAGAGAATGGTTTTAAGAATTTAAAATCTGGGTATGGTTCTCTGACAAAGGAACTCACACAATTTATTTGAAAACACAGTATATTTAAATACGAATGAACGGTCTTCTTTTAAGAAAGTAGTAAAATTTCTGGGATGCTATTTCGTCACTATTAAGAGTCTCTATGTTTCTATCCAGCACACATGTTGGCAGTAGGCTAGTACTTCTAGGATTCTATTATGAGAATGAGGTATGGTCAAGACTTTCTCACAGGGAAGTTCACTGCCACATTAAAAGTTACTGAAAGCAGTATGCACAACTCCAAATAAGAAAGGAAATATCAAGTGAGAATTCTCTTCCTCCTCAAATTCCCCAGCCCAGAGGTGCCTTGTGAAGATTCTTTCACGCATCCAAGTATGTAAACGCACAGCTTGCTAAAAGACGTACACAAACAGTCAAATACACTATTTCACATCTTTTCCCAAATAATGTATTTTGGAGATTTTTCGATATGTGTACAGAGAAATCGACTTCATTCTTTTGTGGCAGCATGGCAGTCCATTCTGTGAATATATCTAACCAGTCCTCTGTTGACAGACATTGAGGGTGTTCCTAGTGGTTGCTATTTCCTCTTCTTCAAATAATAAGGCAATAAATATCCCACTACTTTTATTTTGACTTTCTCAGGCAAACATACTTGATAAGTGAAGATACCTCATGATCCAGTATATTTAAAATTGATAGATGTTGGCACCAGCCCCATGGCCGAGTGGTTAAGTTGAGGCGCTCTGCTTCGTGGCCCAGGGTTTCACTGGTTCGGATCCTGGGTGCAGACATGGCACTGCTCATCAGGCCTCGCTGAGGCAGCATTCCACATGCCACAACTAGAAGGACCCACAACTAAAAATATATACAACTATGTACCAGGGGGCTTTGGGGAGAAAAAAGAAAAAAATAAAATCTTGAAAAAAAAAAAATTGATAGCTGTTGGCCAAAATTGCCCCAAGAGTCATACCAGTTTTAATTCCCAACTATATGAGGACTCTTTCTCCACACCCTTGCCAAACTTTACTTTTTATGAATGTGATAGGTAAAAAATAGAATCACATGTTTTAAATTTGTGATAAGATTCTGAGGCTGAATGACAGGGCTCAACCCTATGTCCCTAACTTACTTTCCTAAGGTTCAGCATTCTTTCATTTGTTAATCAGACCCTTTTCCCCCTAACATGGCCCACCTGAGAAAATGGATCCACCTAAGTTTGCTGGAGAGAATTTGTTTCTACTCTCCCTCATCCTCCACAATCAGCCAGTCCTGTTAAATCTACTTCTGAAATTTACACTAAGTCTATCCACTTACGGTCTCCATTATTAGCCTAGTAGTCTAAGCCAACACACACTTCTCACCTGGACTGTTGCAATGGCTGTCCTGTTACCTGTGCTCTACCACTTAACACCCCCCACCTCCTGAAAAGCCCTGCCACCCCTTAAATATACTAACTTCAGGCCCAGCCAGTCACCCGGAGGCCTTCCTGTTTGCTCTGCTTATAACAATCTTACCCAGGTATCAAACCAGGTTCTCTACATGGCTGACTCCTTAACATCCAGATCTTCAGCTTAAACATCACTTCCTTAGAGAGAAGCCTTCACTCAACCATATGTGGGGAAACAATTTACGTAACCACTAATCCCCTAGCCTGGTCATTCCCCATCATGTCCTGTTGTTTAGTTTCTTTCATATTGCTTAGCATAATTTGAAATTACATTATTTGTTCCTAACTCCCCACCATACTTCCATGGTTTCACACACACAGTCCATAGCTCTTCTATAGGAGCACATCTGTTCACATCTGTATTCACAGCACCTAGAAGAGTTTATCATATGTTGACTAAAAGAACTCTTCATATGTGTTTTGACCATTTTTACGGGATTGTTAGTGTCATTAATTTGTAAGAATACCCTTTAAGAAAGGTAACCCTCTTATGTATTGTAAATATTTTTTCTCCTTGGTCACATATTCACCCATTAAAAGCATGCAATTCAATGTTTTTTTAGTATTTCCACAGAGTTGTGCAATCATTATCACAATCAATTTTAGATCATTCCATCAGCCGAAAAAGAAACCTGTACCCTACAGCAGACACTCCCATTTCCCTCCAATCTCTCCTAGCACTAGGAAACCCTTTAAATCTACTTCTTGTATCTATAGATTTGACTCTTCTGGGCATTTCATATAAACAGAATGATGTAATATGTGGCCTTTTTTAAATTAGCTTTTTCTACTTTAGCATGTTGTTTTCAAGGTGCATCCGTGTTTTAGCATGAATCAGGTTTTCACTCCTTTTTATTGCCAGGTAATATTCCATTATACAGATGTACCACATTTTGTTTACCCATCCACCAGGTGACAGACATCTGAATTGTTTCCACATTTGGAATATTATGAATAATGCTGTTATAAACATTCATGTACAAGTTTTTGTGTGGATGCATTTTCATTTCTCTTAGGTATACACTAGAAGTGAATTTCTGGGTCATATGGTAACTCTGTTTTATCTTTTGAGCCAACTTCTTTTCCAAAGTGACTGTAATATTTTACATTAACAATGTATGAGGGTTCTAAGCTCTTCCACATCCTGATCAACAACTGTTAGTGCCTGTTTTTTTCCTGATAGCCCTCCTACTGGGTGTGAAGAGCCTCAGCTGTTCAAAGGCTGGACAATCTGTACAAAAAAGGATAACTGCAAAGGGTTGAGACGCATCAAACATATTAAATCCACGCATTCACAATGATGCTGAAAAACAATCCCTGCTTGGCTTTGGAGAATGCTGGAGAATCAGCTCAATATCATGAAAGAAAGTAGAAGAAAAATAGTCAAGCATTTATCTGCCTTTTCCAAGTGTTCTATTCTTCAGGTCAAGCAAACAGTTGAAGAAATTAAATTTGGTTTTGTAAAAGTCTATCAGCTAAGAAGGCATGAGAATTGGAAAGCTGCTGTTAGGCAACCCCTGACAAATTAACGCCTCTAGGTAGTAATCATCACTGGCTGCTAAGATCCCTTCACCGAAGTTCCCACTATCACAAGTATTCTTTCCATCCTGAAGGCAGGCTGGAGGCAACTTATACAGTGTCTGCAGACAAGCTTTCAGGCAATCTCAAATACAAAGGCCCTTTAAAAATACAAATTACCATCAATGTTACCAAATATTTTCAGAAAACCAAGAGATACACTGAGGCAGCAACCTTAACATAAAAACTATACCTGAGGAAATAAAGATAATAAAGACAAAAACAAGATTTTAAAATAAATATACCTACAAAGATGCTAGAAAATCCACTGGAGATCTTAAAAATTAAAATTTGAATATGTAAGTAAAGTCAATAAATGGTCTGACTGGTAGGACAGACTGAGCTAAAAAACTTAATAGTGAGGTGGAAAGACAAAATAGCCTCCCCAAATTATATTAAGCAGGAGGGCAAAAAACTGTTGAAAAATAAAAGAAAATTAGACAAACTACTCACTACCACTGGACACTCCCTAAGCTCTTACGTGTACTGTCTCACTTCTCTTAACAGCAACTGTTCACAGTAGGTGCTGTTACTAAAGGAGAATTAAAATAAAGGTTAAATCAAAACTTAAAACCATTCAAGTTTCATTTCCAGTAAAGGCTGACAAGATTATTCAGACTAACCTCCTACCTGAAAATAAATGCTAAATTAATAAAAAAGAGAGACATCACCTTAAAAGTATGTAAGATCTTAGAAGACAGTAGAGAACTACCAGTTGAATTCCAAAAGGCATGAACTCAGAAGAGGAAGTAAAACAGCAGAGCACCAAAGTCACTGCCCCTGTGAAGGTGTCTGCCCAGTGAGCAAAGCTGGGTTTTGGCTCTAAGGGCTGAAGAGGTGAAGGGAGAGAAGTCAAGACTCAAAGCACGCCAAGCAGGGAGGCTGACAAGACACCCTATCCACTAAGCTAAGACCCCCAGCATACCTCAGTGTAAAAATGAACCAGAACGAAACCAGGGCCCAAAACCTCTTGCCAAGATACCATAAATTAAAAACTCAAAAGTAGAGTTTAACATCAAATGAGACACAGGTCAGGAGAAGAGGTCAACTAGGACCAAATATCCAAAATGAAGTGGAGGACAAACAATAGAAAATATCAAAGAGAAGATGAGAGACAAAGGACAGAATGAGAAAGTACAATAAATGTTTAGAGTCACAGAAGAAAAGAAAAATGAAGCAGAGGAAATATATGAAGAGATAACAGTTGTAAATGAGCACTGAAAGATACCAATCCACACAAATAAGAAACTCAAGAACTCCTAAGCAAGAAAAGAAAAAAGATATCGCATGTAGACTAAGCAAAACAGCAGAAAAGACAGACAGGGAAAACTAAAACAAGGAGAACAAGAAACAGACAAATAAGAAATTTCAATACAAGAGCAACTCATTGTCAACAAAACCGTGAAAGCTGAACATAATCGATATACACAGAATGGAATGATAAATGCCAACCAAGATTCTATAACCAGCAAATATATCCTAAGAAATGAAGGTGAAATAAAGACATTTTCAGGGAAAATAAAGAAACTCATTGCCAGTAAACTCACCCTAAAGAGAAAACTAAAGATGTTCCGCATGCAGAACAGTGAACCCACATGGCAGCACAGAAATTCAGTAAAAAACAATGAAGAGAGTATACATGTGAGCAAAACTAAGTAAATCAATAATTATATAAAATAATTCCTTCTGGGATTTAAAAATATATATACAGTTAAAATTCAGAGTCACAACAGGACAAAGGCTGTGGGGACAGGACAGCAAGTGATGAAAGCACTAACTTGTCAGATACCAACAAGTCAAAGATACACGTTGTAATCCGTAGGGTAGCCACAAAAAAGGTAAAAAAAACAAAAAGTAAAAAAAGGTTTAATCAAAGCACAGAAGGGGAAAGTTTAAAGAAAGAATGCTTGTAAAAGAAGGCCACAGAGAACATGAAGGACAAAGATAAGACCCAGTAAAGAGTATATATTCAGGCATAAGCATATTAATAGTTCAACTAGGTGTTTAAAAAAAATACTCCCAAAAATCTGCAATTAAGTTACATACTGGCAGAATGCACTGAAAACCAAAATCTCAACTATATGCTGCTTACCAGAGTCATCTCTTAAAAATATAAGGTCACTGACAGGTTGAGAAGTGTGAGAGAAGACATGCCACACCAAAACTAGTGAGAGAAAGCTGGTGGAATTAAAGCACCAAACAAACAAACTTCAAGGCAAAAGCTGAGACATAAAGAAAGCATTTCATAAGTATAAAGGGATCAGTCCACAAGGAGGATATAATTCTAAAACTTAGTTCAAAAACCTATAAAGCAAAAGAAAAAAAACCCCACAAACCTAAAAGGAAAAGAAGATAGTCCAGAATACAACAAAAGCTAGAGCTTTTAACACATTTTTCTTGGTAACTGATAGAACAAGCAGACCAAAAATACAATCACGTGCCACATAATGACGTTTCAGTCAACAACGGGCCACGTACACAATGGTGGCGCCATAAAGTGAGTACCATCTAGCCTAGGTGTGTAGTAGGCTATCCGGGTTTGTGTAAGTGCACTCTATGATGTTCACACAATGATTAAATCTCCTATCAATGCATTTCTCAGAATGCAGCCCCATCATGAAGTGACGCATGACTGTAATAACAATACAGAAGATCTGAAACGTAAAATTAGCAAACTTGACCTGACATAAACAGAACACTGGATCCAACCAATACACTTTCTCTACAAGTGTACGCAGAACATTTACCAAAGTAGAGCATATACTGGACCACAACAAAACTCAACAAATTTCAAAGAGTGAAACCATATGGAAGGTGTTCTACAATCACAGTGAAATTAAGAAAAAACTCCATGACAAAAAGATAACAAAAAGTCCAAATATTTTGAAGTTAAACTACACACTTCTTCAGGTGTTAACAAGACATCCAGAGGCAACTAGAAAATATTCTCAGCTGAATAATTAAAAAAATATCACAAGTCATAGAATGCACTTAAACCTAAGTTTAGAAGGAAATTTACAGCCTTTCATGCACATATGGAAAGATTAAAAACCAATGATCAGGGTGATGTCAGCAAAACGGCACCGTAAGGACCTCTGAAAATTTTTTCCCCCATAAATGCAGTGAGAACACTGCAAAAATTGTCAGAATGAACTTTTTCAGAACTCTGGAAATTAAAGCCTTGAAGTAATTAAGGAACACTTACTTAAAACTCAAAGACAAAACACCTGAATCTTATTAAAAACAGCATGCTTTGCGGCCTTTTAACTTGCTTTATTTCCATTTCCTCCTCCCTAGCTCTGCAGTAACCCTGCAAACCAACAGGCCACAATCAGTGAAAATCAGCAGCCCAGCAGCTACTGGAAGAGGCAGAACAAGGCTGGAGCTCAAGTCCCACCCCCCAAGGCTGTCTTTACTTAAGGTTCTGGTGGTTCCCTGGAAGTTCTCATTTTTCAAGGCTGTCTTTGACTCGCCTTGGAGCTCATGCAGTATGCAAGACCTTTATCCAGGGGAAGTTTGTTAAACGATCAAGGCCAACTGTTAAACACCTGGCCCCTTGAGCAGTAAATCAGTTTAGCCAAACAAGAGACTACCAAAAAAGCTGAAAAGGAAAAGCTGGGGAGTGAGACAGCCACAAAGGGCTTGAAAAGTCTCAACATATTCCTGGGAATCCAGCAGGCCACATGCACACTCAGAAGAGACCTGAGAAGGCCTAAGCTCTCATGCTGTTACCCTGAGGCTCCACACGAGGAGGGAAGCGACAGGCACTGCAGAGCTGTAAGCTGCTGGCTCGACTGTGGAAGGCATGCTGGGCCCACTGACAAAGACTGAGAGACTTACTGGTCCCAGGCACGTAAGGAAATCTCTGTCCAATCATTAGCTGACCACTAAGATAATCAAGTGGAGACTTCAGTTGACAGAAATTAAAAAAAAAAATTCAAACTTTACAGAATTAGTCGAGAGAAGTCACTAAACAACAACAAACAGAAAGAACAAGAAACCCTAGGGAAGAAGGATAATCTGATTTGCAGACTCATATTAAATTATTTAAAGTGTCCATTTTGGGGGGGGGGCGGGGAGCCCAGTGGTGTAGCAGTAAAGTTTGCATGCTCCACTTTGGCAGCCCAGAGTTTGCAGGTTCAGCTCCTGGGTGCAGACCTACACACTGTTCATCAGGCCATGCTGTGGTGGCATCTCACATACAAAATAGAGGAAGATGGGCACATATGTTAGCTCAGGGCCAATCTTCCTCACCAAAAAATAAACTGTCCACCTTTCAGCAAAATATTTATAAAACACACAAAGAAACAAGAAAATATGGCCCATTCACAGGAGGGAAAAAAGCAATCAAAAGAAATTACCTGACAAAGACTAGACATTCCAAGTACTAGACAAAGACTTCAACCAGCTATTTTAAATACGTTTGAAGAGCTAAATGAAACCATGTCTAAGAGACTAAAGAAAAGTTTGAGAACAATTGTCTCAAAGAGAATAATCAATAGAGACATAAAAATTATAAAAAAATAACCAATTAGAAAATCTGGAGCTGAAAAGTACAATAACTAAAATGAAAAATTCACTACAAGGTCTCAGGATTTAAAAAGGCAGAAGAAAGAATGAGTGAATCCAGAGATTGGATAATCTCAATGGACTTGTCTGAGGAAGAGAAAGAAAAAAGAAAGAAGAAAAATTAAGAGAGTCTCAAATACCTCTGGGATACAATCAAGGGTACCAATATACACATGTTAGAAGTCTCAGAAGGACAGGACAGAGCAAAAAGGGAAGGAAGAATATATGAAGGAAAAAATGACAAAAAACTTCCCAAATTTTATGAAAAACATCAATCCACATACCCAAGAAACTCAATGAAGTCTAAGTAGGATAAACTCAAAGAGAGACACACTTAAACACATCATAATCAAATTGTTGAAAGCCAGACACGATGAGAATCTTAAAATGTGCAACAGAAAAGCAACTCATCACATATCATGAACAAGGGAGCTCAATGAGATTAACAGCTGATTTCTCATCAGAAACCACGGAGGTCAGAAGGTAGTAAGATGACACAGCTACAGTGTTTGGGGCAGCGGGGGCGGGGGGGGGGGGTGGATGGAACCTCAAGAATTCTATGGCCAGTAAAACAATCCTTCAAAACTGAAGAAATTAAGACACTGCCAAATAAACAAAAACAGAGAGTCTGTCACTAGCAGACCTGCCCCACATAAATACTAACAGTAGTCTTTCAAAGCTAAAATGAAAAGACACTACAGTTAGTGTAATGCACAAATAACAAAGACACCAGAAAAGGTAACTACACAGGGAAAAATACAAAAGACAGTAAAAATGTACCTTTATTTATAATGCTTTCTATCTTATTAAAAGATATCTGAATAAAACAATAATTATAAACCTGTGTTGATGGCCAACAATGTATAAAGATGTAATTTGCATGATATTAACAGCACAAACGAGGGAAGGAATGCAGGAATACTAGAGCAATGTTTTTGTATGCTATTGAAATTAAATTGGTGTTAATCTGAACTAAATTGTTGTAAATTAAGATGCTAGTTATAATCTCTAGAGCAGCCATTAAAAAAATAACTTTAAAAAATATGGTAAAAGAAACGACAAGGAAATTACAATGTTGCACTAGAAAATACCTACTTAACACAAAAGGCACTTAATGAGAAACAGAAATAAAAAATGACATAAGACATATGAAAAACAAATAGCAAAATGGCAGATGTATATTCTATCTTACCAGTAACTACATTAAACACAAATAGACTAAACTCGCCCATTAAAAAGGCAGAGATTGGCAAAATAAATTCTAAAAAACCATGATCCAAATATATGCTGTATAGAAGAGATGTACTTCAGATTCAAAGACACAAACAGGCTGCAAGTAAAGGGATGGAAAAAGATATACCCTGCAAACAGTAACCAAGAAAGCTGGTGTGGTTATACTAATACCAGACAAAATAAACCTTAAGATAAAAATTGTTACTAGAGACAGAGGAGGACATTTTATAATGATAACAGGATCAATTCATCAAGAAGATACAACAATTATAAATGTAGGTGAACCCAAGAACAGAGCACCAAAATACATAATGTAAAAACTGACAGTTGATAGGCTATTAGATAATTCAACAGTAATAGCTGGAAACAACAATACCACACTTTCAATAATGGATAGAACAGGAAGACAGGAGATCAGCAAGGAAACAGAAGACTTGAACATTAATATCAACTAGAACGAACAGACATCTACAGAAGACTCTGCCCAATCATAGCAGAATACATGTTCTTCTTAAGAGCATATTAAATATTCTCTAAAACAGACCACATGTAATGTCAGAAAAGAAATCTCAATAAACTTGAAAGGACTGAAATCAAAGTATGTTCTCTGACCACAACAGAATTAGAAATCAACAACAAAGGGAAGACTGGAAAATCTACAAATTCATCAACAGATTAAAAAAGAAATCACGAGGGAATTAGAAAATACTTTAAGACGAATGAAAATACAACATACTAAAATTTATGGCATACAGAGAAGGCAGTACTTGGAAGGAAAGCTATAGCTGTAAATGCCTATATTAAAAAAGAAAATCTAATCAATCTAACATCCTAGCTTAAGGCACTAGAAAAACAGCAATAAACAAAACAAAAACAAAAAGCAAGCAGAAGGAAGAAGAAAAACTACAGCAGAAAGAAATGAAATAAAGACTAGAAAAATGACAGAGAAAAAGTAACAAAACAAGAAGTTGGTTCTTTGAAAACATCTGCAAAATTGACAAATCTTGAGCTAGACTGACCATAAAAAAAAGATCAAAGATTCAAATTACTAAAATCAGAAACGAAAGTGGAGACGTTACCACCAACCTCACAGAAATAAAAAGGATTAAAATGGAATACTATGAACAACCGCATTGCAGTAAATTAGATAAATAAAATGGATAAATTTCTACAAAGACATAAACTACCAAGACTGATGCAAGTAAAAACAGACACTCTGAATAGACCTATGAGGAGCAAAGAGCCTAAAGCAGTAATCAAAAACTTCCCACAAAGAAAGTACATGACCATATGGCTTCAGTGGTGAATTCCACCAAAGGCTTAAAAAGAAATTATACCAATTCTTCATAAAATCTTCCCAAAAACGGAATAGAGACTACTTTACAACTCAGTCATGCAACCAGTATTGCCCTGATACTAAAAGCAAAGACATCACGAGAAAATCATAACTTATACCCTTTATGAAGACAAACACAAAAATCCTCAACAAAACACTAGCAAACCAAATGCAGAGGCATATAAAAAGGATTACACACCATGACCAAATAAAATCCTTCCCAAGAATGCAAGGCTAGTTCAACATATGAAAATCAGTGAAATACATCATATTAACAGAATAAAGGACAAAAATTACATGATCATCTCCATAGACACATTAAAAGGTAAGACAAAATCAAACACCCTATCATGATTTAAAAAAATTCAATAAACAAGGAATAGAAGGAAACATCCTCAACCGGATAAAGGGCTGCTAAAAAAACCCTACATCTGACATCACACTTAATGGTCAAACTCTGAAAGCTTTCTTCCTAAGACAGGAACAAGACAAGAATGTCTTGCTTTTATTCAAAACTGTAGGGGCCAGCCCCGTGGCTGAGTGGTTAAGTTTGCACACTCTGCTTCGGCAGCCCAGGGTTTCTCCAGTTTGAATCCTGGGCATGGACAATGGCACCACTCATCAGGCCATGCCGAGGCGGCATCCCACATGCCACAACTAGAAGGACCCACCACTAAAAAACACACAACTATGTACCGGGGGGCTTGGGGAGAAAAAGGAAAAAAAATAATAATAAAAAATACTGTATCAAAGGTTCCAGCCACAGCAAATAGGCAGGAAAAATAAATAAGGGACATCTATATTGGAAAGAAAAAACTAAAACTTAATTCACAGAAACCAGGATCTGGGATAGAAAAGCTCCTGAGGGATCTAAAAAAAATAATTAGAGCTAATAAATGAGTTGAACAAAGTGGCAGGGTATAGGATCAATATTTAAAAATCAATTATATTTCTATAAACTAGCAACAAATAATCTGAAAATGGAATTTTAAAAATTTCATTTACAACAGCGTCTAAAAGAATAAACACACAAATACAGTGCAAGACTTGTATGCTGAAAACTACAAAACGTTGAAAGAAATGAAATAAATTGAAAGACACTCCATGTTCATGGACTGAAAGACTTAATATTGTTAAGATGGCAACAGCCTCCAAATTGATCTATAGATTCAAAGGTCCAACTGCCTTTTTTTGGGCAGAAACTGACGAACTGATCTTAAAATTCATATGGAATTGCAAGTGACCACGAATTCCCCCAAAACAGTCTCAGTTGGAAGACATGCACTTCCTGATTTCAAAACTGATGAAGCTATCATAATCAAGACTGTGTGGTACTGGCTTAAGGACAGACGCGGATCAATGGAATACAACTGAAGTTCAGAAATAAATCCTTACATTTACGGTCAACTGATTTTCCAAAAGAATGCCAGAACCATGCAATGAGGAAAGAATCTTCTTTTCAACAGACACTTCTTGGACAACTGAGCATCCAAATGCAAAGAATGAAGCTGCACCCCTACCTCACACCACATACAAAAATTAACTTAATGTGGATCACAGAGCTAATGTAATATAGCTAAAACTAGAAAACTTTAGGAAAAAAAGGATCTTTGCGATATTGAATCAAGTTTCTTAGATATGATACCAAAAGCCTTAGCAACCCAAAGGAAAAAAAAAAAAAAAGACTTCACCAAAATTTAAAACTTTTGTGCTACAAAAAAGGACACCATCAAGAAAGTGGAGAGACAACCCACAGGATGGAGAAAATATTTGCAAATCATATATCTGATAAGGGTCTTACATCTAGAATATATAAAGAACTCTTATAGCTCTACAGTTAAAAAAAAAAAAAAAAACCAAAACCCAGTTTTAAAATGAGCAAAGGATGGGGCTGGCCCGGTGGTGCAGTGGTTAAGTTTGCACATTCCGCTTTGGCGGCCTGGGGTTTGCCAGTTCGGATCCTGGGTGCAGACATGGCACCGCTTGACAAGCCATGCTGTGGTAGGCATCCCATATATAAAGTAGAGGAAGATGGGCACGGATGTTAGCTCAGGGCCAGTCTTCCTCAGCAAAAAGAGGAGGATTGGTGGCAGACGTTAGCTCAGGGCTAATCTTCATCAAAAAAAAAAAAAAAGAGCAAAATATTTAAAGAGACATTTGTCCACAGAAAATATAAAATGGTCAATAAGCTCAACATCATTGGAGAAATCAAACATAGAACGAGATGCTTCACATCCACTACAATGGCTACAATGAAAAAGATAATAAAAAGTACTAATGAGGTATGGAAAAACTCAACCCCTCATACACTGCTGCTGGGAACATAAAACGGTACAGCTGCTTTGGAAAACAGTTTGGCAGTCTCTCAGAAAGTTAAACACCCAGATACCACATGATCTACAAATTCACTTCTAGGTATATGCCTAAGAAAACTGAAAACATTTCCATACAAAAACTTCTAGATAAGTGCTCTTAAGAGTATTATTCAGAATAGCCCCAAAGTGGAGACAACCCAAATGTCCATCAATTGATGAATGGATAAAGAAAATGTGACATATCCATATAAGGGAAGATTATTCAGCCAGCAAAAGGAATGATGTACTGATTCATGGTACAACACAGATGAATGTTGAGAATACTACACTAAGTCAAAGAAGCTGAACATAAAAGGCCATGTATCCCATCATTCCATTTACATGAAATATTCAGGGGAGGGAAATCCAGACACCAGAAGCAGATTAACTGCTCCCAGGGAATGGGAAAAGGGTGGAGGGGAGTGGTGGCTAATGGGTACAAGTTTTCTTTTGGGGGTGATGAAAACGTTCTGGAATTAGATAGTGGTGATGGTTTCACAATTTTGTGAATACACTAACATCACTAAATTGTACATTTTTAAATGATGGATATTTGTCTATAAATTTTACCTAAAAAAATGATCTAAGCACCTCCATTTCAAAAAGTTAGGAAAAGAACAGTCAATTAAAACCAAAAGAAGGAACAGAAGAAAAGAAAAAAATCAATGACAAAAAAGCAAAGTATAACAGAGTGGGAGGAAAAAACTCAAAAGCCAAAAATTTATCTGTAAAAAAATAAATCTGACAAAGGAAAAAAGCACAAATTACCAGTGTCAAGAATGTCAGTAATTCTACCATCAACAAAATGAAAAGGCAACCTACTAAATGGGAAAAAATATTGGCAAATATCTGATAAGGAGTTAATAACCAAAATATATAAAGAACTCATACAACTCAAGAGCAAAAAAACCAAACAACCTGATCAAAAAATGGGCAGAAAATCTGAATAGACATTTTTCCAAAGATGATGTACAGATGGCCAACAGGTACATGAAAAGGTGCCCGACATCACTAATCATCAGGGAAATGCAAATCAAAACCACAAGGAGATATCACCTCACACCTCTTAGAACGGCTATTATCAAAAAGACAAGAAATAACAAGAGTTGGTGAGGATGTGGGGAAAAGGGAACCCTTGTGTACTGTTAGCGTGAATGTAAATGGTGCATCCACTATGGAAAATAGTATGAAGGTTCCTCAAAAAAATAAAAATAGAACTATCATATGACCCAGCAATTTGACTTTTGGGCATTTATCTGAAGAAAATGAAAACACTGACTCAAAAAGACCTCTGCACCCCCATATTCACTGCAGCATTATTTACAACAGCCAAGACATGGGAGCAACCTGAGCGCTGATGGGTGGATGAATGGATACAGAAAACAGCGTGTACGTATGTACAATGGAATGTCACTCAGCCATAAAAACAAATGAAATTTTGCCATTTGTGACAACCTGGATGGATCCAGAGGGCATTATGCTAAGTGAAATAAGTCAGACAAGAAAAATAAGAAATAAATCATCTCACAATATATGCAAATACCATTATGTTGTATGCTTGAAGCTGACATAATGTTCTATGTCAATTACACCTCAATAAAGAAAAAAATGAAAAAATAATATAATTCTAAAACATTAAGAGGCTATTATATATAGATTTATGCCAATGAATTCTTAAAAGAAAGTACGAATAATTTTCTATTAAAGAAACTGAATCCATAATTTAAAACTGTCTCTCAAAACACAAAACAGACGGCCCCATGGCCGAGTGGTTAAGTTCGCATGCTCTGCTTCGGCGGCCCGAGGTTTCTCTGGTTTGGATCCTGGGCGCGGCGGACAGCGCATTGCTCGTCAGGCCATGCTGAGGCAGCATCTCACACAGCTCAACCAGAGAGACCTACAAGTAGAATATACAACTATGCACTGGGGGTCTTTGGGGAGAAGAAGAAGGGTAAAAAAAAAAAAAAAAAAAAAAATTGGCACCTGAGGTAACATCTGTTGCCAATCTTAAAAAACAAACAGAAAATACTTCAGGCCCAGGAGGCTTCACCAGTAAATTAGACCAAAATTCAAGGAAGAACACTATAAATTTTATACAAACTCTTCTAAAGAACAGGAAAAAAGGATCTCCCCACTTTGTTTCGAGAGGCTAGCACAACTTTGATACGAAGGATAGTTTCAGGAAGGAAAATTATAAGCTAATCTTTTATGCGCGTGGATACAAAAATCCTAAAGACATTTGCCAACCAAATCCAGCAATATACTAAACAAAATATACTACGACCAAGTTGGTTTCACTTTGGTATTCTTTTCTGAGTGTTACCCCCACATTTATAGAACAAATGAGAAAAGTCAAATCAAGAGATGCAGAAAAAATTCAAATAATTTAACGTCCATCATGATCTAAAAAAGAAAAAAAACACTTTCTCAGCAAATTCTAAAAAGAAATGAATTTCCTTAACCAGATAAAGAATATTTCAGAAACTTCAGTTGACACTTAATGGTGAAATGCTGAACACTTCCATTCCTATAATCCCTTCCCACAAGCCTGGAAACAAGACACAGATGCTTGTTATTATCACTTCTATTCAACACTCTACTGTGTAATGTAAGCTAGTGAAATAAATCACAGTGAAAAAAATGTAGAAGGATTGGAAATGAAGAACAAAACATTCATAATTTGCAGACATGTTTGTGTACATAAAAAATCCGTAAGAATCTATAAGTAAACTATTAGTATTTATAAGTAAATCCAGCAAAGTCACTGAATACAATACCAATATACAAAAAGCTTTTCTTTCTACTAGCAAACTAGGAAATAAAAAATTTTAAATAATTCCATTTACAATATTACCCAAAAATCAACCGAGACACAGCTTCTTAAAGGCAACACAAGAAATATCTTCATTTCCTCAAAAAAGACAAAGATTTCTCAAGTATGGCATGAAAATACTAACTGTAAAGAAAAAGAGCAGGGCTGGCCCTGAGTGGTTAAGTTCCTGTGCTCTGCTTCAAGAGCCCAGGGTTTCACCGGTTCAGATCCTGGGCACAGACCTGGCACCGCTCGTCAGGCCATGCTGAGGTGGTGTCCCACATGCCACAACTAGAAGGACCCACAACTAAAATATACAACTATGTACTGGGGGGATTTGGGGAGAAAAAGCAATTAAAAAAAAAAAGAGAGATTGTCAACAGTTGTTAGCTCAGGTGCCAATCTTTAAAAAAAAAAACTTGAAAAGAAAAAGATTAATAAATTGGAACTTCCTTTAAAATTAAGAACTTATGTTCGTCAAGACAACATTAGAAGACTAAAACAGGAGCTCGCCCAGTTGCTCTTCTTTCAACTTTTCAACGAAAGGAGGAATCACAATTGTCTTTAAGGTAGATTCTTCCAAGTGCCTAGAGGAGTTTCCATCTCAACAGACAAAAAGATCTGCAGTTTTCAACAAGGGAAAAGGTAAAAGACTAACAGTGTAAAAAAACAAAAAAACCCCAAGTTGTTCCACTTTAAAAAGAAATGGGGGAGAGGAAGCAGGGCGGGTGGGGGCGGGAGGCAGTGACGCAGGCCCGTGCCATAGTGGCATAGTTTGTGCACTCTGCTTCAGTGCCCCTTGGTTCACGGGTTTGGACCTACACACCACTCATAAAGCCATGCAGTGGCAGGCGTTCCCCATATAAACTAGAGGAAGATGGGCATGGATGTTAGCTCAGGGCCAGTCTTCCTCAGCAAAAAGAGGAGGATTGGCAACAGATGTTAGCTCAGGGCTAAACTTCCTCAAAAAAAAAAAAAAAAAGACTGAAATGAGCCAGAACGTAGGAGATATTAGCAATGCATATATGCAACAAAGGATTGCTCCAGAATAAATAATGCCTACAAATCTGATTCACCCAACTGAAAAAAGCACAAAAGAACTGCATAAGCACACTGCGGAATAATATTCAAAATGGCCAGTAAAGATCTGAAAATCCCGAACCTCAGTAGAAACCAGGAAGATACAAAATTAAAGCCATAATGAGGTATCACTCCACTCCACAACCACAGCTACATGAAGAAGAGCGGCAGTATCAACAGCTGGTCGGGATGTGAAGAAGCTGGCACTGACATATCCTGCTGATGGGAAAGCAAACTCGTACAACCTCCTAGGGAAAACTTTGGCATTATCTACTAATCTTGAAGATATTTAACCTAGGTATTGGAAAATTTGTGTACCAGCATTCCAAAAATGTTTACAGCACCACTGTTTAAGAGCCAAAAACCAGAAACAACCCAAATGTTGAACATCAGAATCAATAAACTGAGATACTTCATGACACTGTATACAGCCATCAATTTTAATAAACTACAATTTGTATACAACATGGATGAATTTCATGAGCAAGCCCACCATAAAAGAACACAGTATGGGATAAAGTTAAAATTTTAAATATTTTTTAGGCATATATGCATGAGGGTGAAATATACAGAGAAAAGCATAGAAAGATAACAGCTATATCTGAAGAAAGGTAGATGTGATCATTACGGAAAATACCAGGAACTTTTGGGATGCTGGTAATGTTCTGTTTCTTGACCTAGGTAGTGGTTATGTGGGTGTTTACCATATAATCTTAGAGTTTACAACAGTTTTAACAATTTCCTGTGTATACATGTTACACTTAATTTACAAGGGTCAAGCAAATGAGTCCAAAAATGTAACAAAAAAAAATGGTAATCTAAGAAACCAGTAAAAATTACTAAAGTCTAAGTAAGTGATGGTTGTGTACACATAAATACAAAACTACAACTAAAATCCTAGATGTTAGGAGGATTCTGGGAAGATGGAGCAGTAGTAAGCACTAGGAATGTCTCCCTCCATCCAGACAACAACCGTACTAGCAGAATCTGTCTGACATAATTATTTCAGAACTCTGGGGTCTAGGGAGACCTGTGACTCCAGGGAAAGGCTTGGAAGGTAAACCGTTAATTTCAGTCAATTCCAGCTCTCAGCACAGTGGCAGCTACCCATGCCTCACCCTCAGCCACCAGCTGTGCACATCTCTGGAGAAGCTTGCACATAGTTTGTGAGAGTCAGAGTGGGAACAAGGATCCAAATATGTGCTCTGATCACCAACTGCTGCTTGTGATCGTAGAGGTGCAGACAAAGAGGCAGGCAGCCATTGGTGGACACCCCCCCCATCCTTGCAAGTCCTAGCCCCTCCCCCTCCAGCTGAGTAGCTTCCAAAGGATTTCAAGGGCTGGTGTCATTTCTCCCACCCTCCATTTTTTTTTTTCCCCTTACAGGAGCCAGGCATTAAACACTAGGACATTCTAAAACAACTGCATATACAGGAAAAATTAGAAAGTGACTGCACATGCCCAGCGAAATGCTCAGAAAAGTCCTGAGAAGACACCTAAGTGTACCCCTCAGGCTGAGACAGCCTACAACCACCAAAAAACACAAAAAGCAAAAACAATAACAAAAACAGCAAAGCGTTGGAAGGAGGAGAATCTGTTTTCCAGAGACACCACATCATAAATATCCAGTGTTTGACCAAAAAAAAAAAAAAAATCACAATACAAAGAAACATAGAAGTATGGCCCATTCAAAGGAAAAAAAAAAACAAAACAGAAACTTTCCCTCAAAAAGACCCAATGGGAGATATGCTACACAAAGACCTTAAAACAATGGTCTTAAAGATGCTCAAAGAACCAAAGAAAGATGTGGAGTAAGTCAAGAAAACAAAGTGAATAAAATGGAAATGTCAATAAAGAGATAAAACGTCTAAAAAGAAACCAAAAACATTCTGGAGCAGAAAAGTGCAATAACTGAAATGAAAATTTCACTAGAGGGATTCAAAGGAAGAATCAGTGAACTGGAAGATAGGACAATGGAAATTATTGAGGCCAAAGAACAGAAAGAAAAAAAGATTTAAGAAAAGCCAACTGGTTCTCAGGGATTTGTGGGGCACCATAAAGTAGACTAACATATGCATCACGGGAGTCCCAGGAGAAGAGAGAAAGCGGCAGACAGAATATTCAAAGAAGCAATGGCTGAAAACCTGTGAAATTTGATGAAAATGAATATAAACATCAAAGAAGCTCAAAAAACTCCAAGAAAGATGAACTTAAAGAGATCCACACCAAAACACATTATAATCAAAATTTCAAAAGAGAGAGAATCTTGAAAGCAACAGAGAGAGGTAAATCATCACATACAAGGGATCTTCAATAATATGATTGGCAGAAACTTTTGAGACCAGAAAACTGTGGGCCAATATATTCTAAGTGCTAAGAGGAAAAAAAAAGTCAACAAAGAATCGCATATGCTGTAAAACTTCAAAAGTTAGGGATAAATTAAGACATTTCCAGATAAACAAAGGCTAAAGAAGTTTGTGACCATCAGACATGACCCGGAAAAAATGTTCAAGGGAATCATGCAGAGCAAAATGAAAGGACACCAGACAATACCCCAAAGCTGTAAGGAGAAATAAAGGTCTCAAAAAGGTAAATACATGAGCAATTATAAGAGCCAGTATTGTAACAATGGTAACTGTACTTTGTTTTCTACATGATTTAATGGAAAAAAAAATCAGTGTAAAAAGTAGTATTGCTGTAACTTTCATCTGTAACTCCAAATCTGGTTTTCTACATAATTTAGGAGGCCAATGCATTTAAAAGAATTATTAGTTTATGTTTGGGGGCACACAACGTATAATGATGGAATTTTGTGACAACATCCGAAAGGAGTGGGAGAGATCTGTAAAGGAGCAGAGTTTTTGTATGTTACTGAAGCTAAGCTGGTATAAATTCAAGTTAGAATGTTATAACTTTAAGATGTCAAATGTAATCATCATGGTAACCATAAGAAAATAGCTATAGAACACACACAAAACAGAGTTGAGAAAGGAATTTAAATATTTCACTACAAAAAAAAAATCTACTGAACACAAAAGACGACAAAGTAGAAAATGAGAGACAAAAAGCTACAGAGTACATAGAAAACAAATAGCACAATGACAGAAGTAAGTCCCTCCTTATCAGTAATTACATTAAATTTAAATGGATTAAACTCTCCCAATCTCTGTCTTTTGACTGGAGAACAGATAGAAACATATGACCTCATCTTTATGCCATCTATGAGAGACTCACTTGAGATTCAAAGACATAAACAGGTTGAAAGCGCAAGGACAGAAAAAGATATTCCATGCAAAGAATAACCAAAAAGAGAGCAGGGGTGGCTCTAACAACATCAGACAAAATAGATTTTAAGCCAAAGGAGGTTACAAGAGAGGACATTATATATTAATAAAAGGTTCAATATAGCAAGAAGATATAAAAATTAGAACATTTACATACCCAACGACAGATCAAAATATGTCAAGCAAAAACTGACAGAATTGAGGAGAGAAACAGACAGATCTCCAAGAATAAGTGGAGACTTGAGTACCCCACTCACAATAACAGAACCACCAGACAGAAGATATTTAAATAAGGAAATACAGGGCTTAAGGCAATAAACCAACGAGATCTAAGCGTCATATACAGAATGTTCTATCCAAGAAGGAATACACATTCTCTGCCAGTGCACATGGGACATTTTCTAGGACAGACCATATTTTAGGCCACAAATTAAGTCTCAATAGATATAAAAATATCACACAAAATATTTTCTCTGACCACAACAGGATGGAGTTTAACAAAAGTAAAACTGGAACATTCACAAAACTGTGGAAGTTCCAACCAACCAATGGATCAAAGAAGAAATCACAAGGGAGATTAGAAAATACTTAGAGACAAATGAAAATGAAAACACAACATACCAAAACTTATAGGACACAGTGAAAGTGGTGCTAAGAGGGAAATTTATAGCTACAAATGCTCACATTAAAAAACAACAAAGATCTCAAATCAACAATCTAACTTTACAACTCAAGGAACCAGAAAAAAGAACAAACTAAACTCAAAGCTAGCAGAAGCAAGGAAATAATCCAGATTAGAGATAAAACAGAATAGAAAAACAATACAGAAAAATCAATGAAACCAAAATTGTTTCTTTGAAAAGGTCAACAAAATTGACAAATCTTCAGCTAGATGGTCTGAGAGAAACAGAAGACAATTTACTAAAATCAATAATGAAGGTGGGAACACTACTACTTATTCTACAGAAATAAAAAGGATTTTTAAGAGTATTATGAACAACTATGCACCAAAAAATTGGATAATCTAGATGAAATGGATAAATTCCTAGAAACACAAACACTACCAAAACTAAATCACAAAGGAACAGACCTATAACTAGTAAGGAGCTTGCATCAGTAATCAAAAATCTCCCAACAAACAAGAGACCTAGAACCGAGGGCTTCACTGGTGAATTCTAACAAACATTTAAAGAAGAACTAACACCAACCCTTCTCAAACTCTTCCAAAAACTGAAGAGGAGAGAACACTTCCCAACTCATTCTACAAAACCAGCATAATCCTGATACCAGACAATGACACCCAGAGACCAATATCCTTTATGTACATTGATGAAAAAAAATGCTCAAAAAATACCAAACAGAATTCAGCAGCACATTAGCACATTAAAAGGATTATACACCATGACAAGTTGCATTTATTCCTGGAATGCAAAGATGATTTAACATACAAAAACATCAACGTAAGATAGCACATCAAAATAATAAAGGAAAAAACCCCATGATCATCTCAACAGATGGAGAAAAAGCACTTGATAAAATTCAATACCCTTTCATGATAAAATTACTCAAAATAGGAATAGAAGGAAACTACCTCCACATAAAAGCTATACAGGAAAAACCCACAGCAAACCTTACAGTTAATGGTGAAAGACTGAAAGCTTTTCTTCTAAGATCAGGAACAAGGCAAAGAAATTCCCGCTTTCACCACTTCTATTCAACAGTATTGGAAGTTCCAGCCAGATCAGTTAGGCAAAAAAAGGGAGAAAAGGCATCCAAGTTGGAAAGGAGGAAATAAAATTATCTGTTCATGAAGGATATGATCTTATATGTAGAAAAATCTAAAGACTCCACAAAACAACGCTGTTAGCATAAATGAATTCAGCAAAGTAGCAGATATAAAGTCAATACACAAAGATCAATGGCATTTATATACAATGCAATAAATCTGTTCAAATAATGAACAATCTGAAAAGAAAATTATAAAAACAATTCCATTTACAATACCATCAAAAAGAATAAAATACTTAGGAATTAACCACAGAGATGATAGACTTGTACAATGAAAACTAGAGAACACTGCTGAAAGAAATTAAAGACGACATAAATAAATGGAAACACATTCCATGTTCATGGACTGGCAGACTTAATATTGTTAAAATGTCAATACTACCCAAAGCTATCTACAGATTCAATTCAACCTCTTTCAAAATCCCAATGACATTTCTTGCAGAAATAGAAAAACCCATTCTAAAATTCATATGGAATCTCAAGCAACTCCAAAAGCCAAAACAATCTTGAAAAAGAAGAACGAAATGGAAAGACTCACATTTCCGGATTTTAAAACTTACTACAAGCCTACAGTAATCAAAACAGTGTGGTACTGGAATAAAGACAGACATACAGACCAGTGGAATAGAATAGAGAGCCCAAAAATAAACCCTGACATACATGGTCAAATGATTTTTTATAAGGGTGCCAAGACCATTCAATGTGGAAAGAACATCTTTTCAACAAATAGTGCTTGGAAAACTGGATATTCACATGCAAAAGAATTAAGTTAGACCCTTACCCAACATCATATACAAAAATTAACTCAAAATGAATCAAGGACCTAAATCTAAGACATAAAACTCTTAGAAGAAAATATAGGACAAAAGCTTTACAACATTGGATTTGGCAATGATTTCCTGGATATGACACCAAAGGCACAAGTATCAAAAGAAAAATATCAAATTGGACTTCATGAAAATTTCTGAATTTTATACATCAAAAGCCACAATCCACAGAGTAAAAAGGCAAGCCACAGAATGGGAGAAAATACTTTCAAATAATACATCTGATAAGGGCTTAATATCCAGAATATCCAGGGAACTTCTAAAACTCAACAACAACAAAAAAACAAACCACCCAATTCAAAAATGGGCAAAGGACTTGAATAGACATTTCTCCAAAGAAGATGTACAAATGGCCCATAAGCACATGGGAAGATGCTTAACATCACTAATCATTAGGGAAATGGAAATCAAAATTATGAGATACCACCTCACACCCATCATAAAGGCTACTATCAAAAAACCAAGAAAACAAGTGTGGGGTGTGGGTGTGGAGAACCCTTGTGCACTGCTGGTGGGAATGTAAAGTGGTATGGCCGCTGTGAAAACAGAATGGTGGTTCCTCAAGAAATTGAAAATAGAATTACCATGTGATTCAGCAATTCCACCTCTGGATATAGACCCAAAAGAATGAAAGCAGGGTCTTGCAGAAGTATTTGCACACCCGTATTCATAGCAGCGTTATTCACAATAGCTAAAATGTGGAAGCAACTCAAGTTTCCACTGATGGACGAATGGATGAGCAAACTGTGGTATATACTATATACACACAACAGATTATTATTCAGCCTCAAAAAGGAAGGGAATTCTGCAATATGCTACAACATGGATAAACCTTGAGGACATTATGCTAACTGAAAGAAGCCAGTCACAAAAAGACAAATACTCTAGGATGCCACTTAGGTGAGGTACTTATAGTAGTCAAAATCATAAAGACAAAGTATAATGTGACTGCCAAGGCTGCAGGGAGAGGAGAATGGGGAGTTATTGCTTAATAGGTGTAGAGTTTCAGTTTTACAAGATGAGAAGAGTGAGGGGGATGCAAGATGGTGACGGCTGCACAACAACGTGAATGTATTTAATACCATGAACTGAACACTTAGAAACGTTTAAGATGGTAAATTTTATTTTACCACAATAAAAAAAGAAAAACTCCTAGATGTTACCAACATTGAACATGAGGGCAGCAGAACTTACCTGAACATGAAATTAGGGCCTTTTTCAGCTCAGGCACCCAGTTTGTGAGGACGGATTCACTAAGCAGTTGTGTAATGATACCGCCATGTGCCAGACCAGTACTGAGGACCAGGAACCCAGGCCTATTTAAGACCTAGTCCTTGACTCAAGAGACTCTCAGTCTAAACCAGAAACCAGTAGTTCAACTTTTAAAAATACCTAACTCCAGCAATGCTCCCACAACTGCATTCTTCAGGTACCCATACCATCACTATCACTACCACCATTCACTGAGTAACTGCAGTTATGGGAATTATTCTCGGCATGCAACACACACACCATATTCAACTTCACGAAATTCTATAAATGGGTACTATTAGTACTCGCGTGTTATAGTTCAGGAAACTTTATCTGAGAGACTTGGCCACGGTGGAGCAAGTAAGCAGCACAGCCAGGATTCACTCTCCAGCGATCTGCATCCGGAGCCCACATTTTACTTTGCGTAGGTTTATGGGCAAACTGAATATGATTTTTCAAAACTATACCTTATCCTCTCCATCTTAAAAATACAGTAGTCCCCGCTTATCCGCGGTTTCACTTTTTGCAGTTCCAGTTACCTGTGGTCAACCACAGTTCAAAACAATTAAGTGCAAAATTCCAGAAAGAAACAACTTGTAAGTTTTAAATTGCACGCCATTCTGAGTAGCATGATGAAATCTCAGGCCCTCCTGCTCCATCCCATCTGGGATGTGAATCACCCCTTTCCAGGGTATCCACACTATATATGTTACCCTCTCGCTAGTCACTTAGCTGTCTCGGTTATCAGATTGACTGTCACAGTATCACAGCGCTTGTGTTCAAGTAACCCTTATTTTACTGAATAATTGCCCAAAAGTGCAAGAGTATTAATGCTGGCAATCCAGATATGACAGAGAGAAGCCACAGAGTGATTCCTTTAAGTGAAAAGGTGAAAGTTCTCAATAAGGAAGGAAAAGAACTGCATGCTAAGGCTGCTAAGATCTACAGTAAGAACGAATCTTTTATCCATGAAATTGTGAAGAAGGAAAAAGAAACCTGTGCTGGTTTTGCTGCCAGACCTCAAACTGCACAAGTTATGGCCACAGTGCATGATACGTGCTTAGTTAAGATGGAAAAGGCATTAAAATCGTGGGATGAAGACAAATAGAAGTGTTCCGACTGACAGCAACGTGTTGCATCAGAAAGCACTGAGCCTGCACAAAGACTTCAGCAAGGGACCCCATGGAACGAGTGACACCACACCATTTACTGCAAGTGAGGGACGGGTACACAGATTTAAGAATAGGTTTGCACTCACATAACTTTTATTACAATATACTGTTATAATTATCCTATTTTATTACTGTTAATTTCTTACTGTGCCAAATTTATTAAACTTTATCACAGGTATGTATGTATAGGGAAAAAACACAGTACATATAATAATAGGGTTCATTCAGTACTAGTCGCAGTTTCAGGCATGCACTGGTGGTCTTAGAACATATCTCCTGTGGATGAGGGAACTACTGTATATATGTTTACATTTATACCATCACAAAGTGGGTCAATGGAAAATCTGGAAGAGCCAAGAATGATCTTGCTTCATCTAATAAACCCAGACAGACTATAGAACATGTTAGGAAATGTGAAAAAAAAGTTTTCAGAAGTGATAACCAAACCAATCTCGAAGAAGAGTAGGGTTTTTCTAGGCAGAGAATACTCAATTTAGTATCCTGCTTAACAATTCTGCTATGCAGCAGAACCACATTCCCTGAATGATTTCATCTGAATGATTTTAATTATATAATGGAATCTCAAGAAACACACCAGACAGAACAGCGTAAAGGAAAAGAACCCTGGGGCACAATTCTAGAGACCTTTTCTGGGTTGATGCCAAATCATATATGCTACATGCAGAAAATATTTTATAATATAAACAAAAACAAACTTTACACCCAGGTTGACTGAAATTTTGAAGTATGACAATACCTAGAATCTACAAAGATGTGGAGAAAGACTCTCATGAAATCCTGGCAAGAGTGTAAATTTACAAATTCACTTTGAAAACAAAGTCAGTAACAAAGTTTAAGACGTATACCCATTACTCTGCACTTCACCTCCAAGTACACATATGCCGAAGAAATTCTTCTTACATGCACACAAGGAGATATAAACAAGGATGTTCACGAAAATACTGTCTATAACAGCAAAAAACTAGAATATACCTCAACATTTACCAGCAGAGGATTAAATACTGTATATATTTATGTAAAATGTTGCTATACAGCAATTAAAATATACTGATTTGACTTAAAAATATCCATATGGACACACTGTAAATATGATACATGGGGAAAAAGCAAATATAAGATGATATACGTTCTACTAAATATTGATGTAAAGTTTTAAAATACGACATTTAGGAGGAGCTCTAAGGAAGGGTCTTAGGTGCTGGTAAAATTCTGCTTCCTGATTTGAGCTTTGGTTACGAATGTACTTTCTTTGTGATAATTCACCCTGTTGCACACTTAGTTGTGCTCCTTCCTGAATGTATGTTTTATTTACATAAAAAGTTAAAACACAGAACAATATTTACAGACACACATAAAAGTATAAAGGAAATTTCAAACTTTAGAAGAGTTATCTCCAGGAGAGAGAGTAGGGAGAAGAGAATAGACAAAGACAAAATTTTTATTTGATTTTTTATACTGCCCTTATAAAGGTCTGAATCAAACACGTCAAAATCTTAACATTTGGTAAAGATGGGTAGATACACAGGAATAACTAATTTTCTGCTCTTTCCTCTATTATCAAATATTTAAGAGTAAAAAGATTCTACAAAAGCAGAACAAATTTAAATTCCACCATTCAGAGATAACTGCTATTTTTAAAATGCTGACAGTTCTACTGAAGCTTAACTGACATATAATAAACTTCACATACGTAAAGTGTGAATTTTGGTATGTTTCAACATGTTACATCCACGAAACCATCACCACCATCAGGATAACACATAGATCCACCATTCCCAAAAGTTTCCTCACACCCCTCTGTAATTCCTCCCCTCTACCCCTGTGCCCCTTTCCCTAGAAAACTATGGATTTGCTTTCTGTCACTGCAAATTAGTTTGCATTTTCTATAACTCTATGTAAATGGAATTATATAGTATATATTCTTTTTTGTCAGGCTTCTTTCACTGAGTATAATTATCCTGAGACTCATCCATGCTGTAGCATGCATCAATAAATAGCACTCTTTTGTATGGACATACCGTAATTTGTTTATCCATTCACCGTTGATGGACATCTGGGTGGTCTCCAGCTCTTGGCTATCACAAACAAAGAGGCTATGAACATTTGTGTACAAGTCTGTGTATGGACATATGTTTTCACTTCTCCTGAGTGTGACTAGTATTCCTCAAAGCTGTCAAGGTCCTCAAAAATGAAGAAAGTCTGAGAAACTGGCACAGTCTAGAAGAGCCTGAAGAGACAGGGTGGCTAAACGTCATACGGTATCGTGAATGAGATCTCAGCACAGAAAAAGGACATTAGGCAAAAACTAAGGAAATCCAAATAAAATATGCACTTAATATCAAAACTGGTTCATTATTTGTGACAGATTCACCATACTAATGTAAGAGGTTACAATAGGAGAAACTGGGTGTGGAATATACAAGAACTCTCTGTAACTTTTCCATAAATCAAGAACTATTCTAAAACAAAAGTTTATTTAAAAAAATTTCTTAAGATTGGAATTGCTGGCTCATATGGTAAGTAAATGTTTAACCCTTTAAGAATCTACCCAACTGTTTTCCAAATGGCTGTACCATTTTGCATTCCTACTAGCAGTTTATGAAAGTTCCAGATCTTCCACATTCTTGTCAATTATTGGTAAAGTCAGTCACCTTAATTTTAGATATTCTAATAGGTATGTACATTGTCAGTATTTTATAGTAATGCTTTTTTGGGTGTGTATTTTGCCAAGATACGTGTGTGTAACACACGTATTTTTTTCAAACAAGATCAGCAAGATCAGACTTCCTGGTTCCTACAGGAAACTGGCAGCTGCCTAAATCTACATCTCTCCATATACCCTCCAAAAACCACACAGATTAACAAAAGCAAATAAAACCAGTCGCAGCCCAAATATACAGAATATTTAGAAGACAGAATACCATGAACTCAAATTCGCCCATTAAGAGGAACCCAAATGTTTGAAACCAGTATATCCAGCTCTACAGCCCCATCAGAGAAGACTATCAGGCTGCAGCAGGCAAACAGAAAATGACACCAAAAATTTATCATTTACCATAGCATTAGAAACCTATCAAGAAAAAGGATATGCAAGATGTCTACAAAACATTGAGAAAAATTAAGACGACCTGATAAACAAAAGGATACAGCAGCTTCATGAATTGGAATATTTGCTGTCAACAAATCAATTCTCCACAGCTCGATTCATAGATTCAATGCAACCCCAAACAAAAATCCCAGCAGAGTTGGCAAGGGGGGGGGGGGGGGGAGGATGCTGATAAGCTGAATCTAGGATTTTTATGGAAATGGAAAAATCCAAGAAAAATCAGGAATCATGAAAGACAAAGCTACTGGACTTCACTACCAAATATGACAACGTATTATAAAGGCCTAGTAATTAAGACACTAGGACTAAAAATAGATCAATGGAAGAAAACAGTTTCCAGAAACAGATATCTATACTGCACACAGACTAAGGATGCCTGATTTATCGGAAAGGTGACACAGCAGTGCAATGAAAAAGGGTTTTTCCCCCCAAAATGGCACTGGGTCAACTGTCTATCCACATGAAACAAAATGGATCTTGACCTTCTACCTTATACCACATACAAAATTAAATCCAAGATAGGTTGCAAGTCTAAGTGTGAAAGGCAAAACAAAGTTTTTTAAATGAAACCTAGAATATCTTCATGACCTTGGAATAGGCAAACATTTCTGAAACAGAACACAAAGCATTAACCTTAATGGAAGTCGATAAACTGGACTTCATTAAAATTTAAATTTTCTGTTATTTAAAAAATACCAATTAAGAGTATAAAGGCAAGCCACAGATTTGGAGAAAATATTTTTATTACCTATATCAGACAAAGAACTCATATGCAGAACATATAAAGACCTGCTACAAGTAAACAGGAAAAAGGCAGGTAACCCTAAAGAAAAATGAATATTAGACTTTAAGAGGCACTTCTGGAAAGAGGATATCCAAAGGTCAATAAGCATAAGAAAAGGTACTCAACTTCATTGGTCATAAGGGAAATGAGAATTAAAACCACAATAGAGGGTCAGCCCAATGGTGCAGCGGTTAAGTTCACGCATTCTGCTTCGGTGGCCCAGGATTCACTGGTTCGGATTCTGGGCATGGACCTACACACTGCTTATCAAGCCATGCTGTGGCAGGCATCCCAGATATAAAGAAGAGGAAGATGGGCACAAATGTTAGCTCAGGGCTAACCTTCCTCAAAAAAACAAAAAACGGGCTGGCCCCGTGGCCAAGTGGTTAAGTTCGTGCGCTCCGCTGCAGGCAGCCCAGTGTTTCGTTGGTTCGAATCCTGGGCGCGGACATGGCACTGCTCATCAAACCACGCTGAGGCAGCGTCCCACATGCCACAACTAGAAGGACCCACAACGAAGAATATACAACTATGTACTGGGGGGCTTTAGGGAGAAAAAGGAAAAATATAAAATCTTTAAAAAAAAACCAAAAAACAAAAAAGACCCACAATAAAGATAGCATTACACAATCACCAAAATGGCCGAAATGAAAAAGACAAAATCAATATGCTGGTGAGGACATGGAACAACTCAAACCATCCTACACTGCCACAAGTGTAAAGTGGTGAAATTGTTTAGCATCATCTATTAAAGCTTAATACACACGTACCTCTCTCTCCCAGGAGTATGACCAATAGAAATAAGTTCATCAAAAGACACGTTTATGGCAGCACTATTCTTACTGGCCCCAAATGCCTATTAACAGTAGAATGAATAAGTACTGGTATATTCATACAACAGAATACTGTACGGCAATTAGAATGAAAGATCCACCACCACTGGTTGCAATATGGATGAATCTCATAGCTAAAGAGTACATATTTATGACTCTATTTATGCAAGTTCAAAAACAGGCAAAACTAATTTTTACAATTAAAAGTCAGTATGGTGGTTACCCTTCATTACTTAGAGTAGGACTGCAAGGGGGCTTCTGGTGTCCTGCCTCTATATATGGACAGATATACAAGACACGTCAGTATGCGAAAATTTCTTGAATCTGCATGATCATTTGTACACTTTCCTGTATGCATGTCATACTTCAATAAACAGTTAAATTTTTATCATTTAACTGTTAAAGCCATATATTAATCTTCTACAACAATTTATTTTGTGAGAAACAAGACTTCCTGAGAGTAATTTCAACTGCCTCCTGTTAGCTGGGACTGAATGTATTAAACTTTGTTTCAAAACAGCTTTTTGGACAAGTTAGTACACTGTCTATCCATCCAGTAGCTGAGATGTCCCTGAATGATATCTTAACCAATTTTCGCACTTTTACAGACACTCTTAATAAAAACTCAGTTCAGGGGCCGGCCTGGTGGTGCAGCGGTTAAGTTCGCAGGTTCTGCTTCGGGGGCCCGGGGTTCACCAGTTCGGATCCCGGGTGCGGACATGGCACCGCTTGGCAAGCCATGCTGTGGTAGGCGTCCCACGTATAAAGTGGAGGAAGATGGGTACGGATGTTAGCTCACGGCCAGTCTTCCTCAGCAAAAGGAGGAGGATTGACAGCAGTTAGCGCAGAGCTAATCTTCCTCAAAACAAAAGTAAAAAAAATAAAAAAACTCTTAAAACTCAGTTCCTTCATGCTTTAATCACATGTCCATTTATAGCCCATTTCCTCCCTTCCCCACAGAGATCAACAGATTATGGCTTAAGGGACTAGGGAGTGTGGAAAGGGGCCTCTGGGTGGCAGGCATCCCTCTCATGAGGAATGTGTGCATCCCCATTGCACAGCTGCTTGGGCAGGAGGACCCTGCTGTGGCCTGATCTTCCAGCCCCATCTCAGCTCCTACCAGTCCTCACGCAACAAGGGCCTTCTTGGGATACCAGCCAAAAAGCTCAGGTCTTCTGTAGAGCCCTCCTAAAGCACAGAAGTCACAACTTTCCTGAGTGTCAACTGGCAGGAATTCAGACAGCTCCAGCCGCTCTCCCTCCCTGCCCCATATCCTCTCTCAGTCTCTGTTTCATCTCTACTCAGTCAAGTACAGAGAGTAAGTGTGCTGCCTAACAAGTGACTAAGAACGACTTTTCTTGGAAGCACCCTCGATCTATACAAATGCTTCTCTTGGAAAACACTCCCCTTGCTTGGCTGACAGAGGAAGCAGCATCTCACCCTACTGTCCACTGAGAGGGGAGGGAGTCATTTTAAATGCTACCCTTCCCATGTGGTCTTCTCATACAGACCAGGGCAAGGCTGAGGTAATGTTGCTAGTAGCAGAGACAGCTCTGTGGCCTTTTAAGCCCCGAGGGAGGTATCTGGCCCCAAATGTTGAGGACTCTCATTGCACCACAGGTCACTTTACTCTCAACTTTGGACCCTAATGGCCAATTCCAAACAACAGTAAAAAAAAAAAAAAAATCTACTCAACATCCAGTTACATGAAATGGCTTTCTCTTTTTCAAAGTCTATTTCAAATGCTGTTTCATCTAAAGTGTTTCCTAGTTCCCTAACCAATACAATCCCTCCATCCTTGACCATGTCACAGCACTTTTCCAATAATACCTTATCAATTGAGTATGTAGCTCTGTTACCACTCTCTGCACACCCTGCAATGAAATATTTAGTCACAGCTGGCATACAGCCTTGCAAGTGACTTAACCCAAACATCTGTTCTAATGAAAAAATAAATGGTGCATAACTACCGCGAAGTTAGGTACACCCATATGAAACAAGTCGTCTAAAATTAAATGTGATCTATGCAAAATGAAAACAGTAATGTGAAACACTGTGGTAGGAATATACCATTTTTCAAAAAGTTGTTTTTACATTTGTTATAGTAGACTAGTGGGGAAAAGCACACAGAAAAAAATTACCCATAATAGCTTTACTGTTACATTTATCTATCATTCCAGTCTTTTTCTGAAAATATATACACACACACACACTCTTAAGGCCATACTGTTTTGTACTTTGCTTTCTCCTTTCAGATACTTTCTGATTATCTTTCTATGTCATTAAGTAGTCTCCTACAAACATCATATTTTGTGACTGCAGAACATTCCACTGTATGGTTACTTAACTTTCTGTTGTTGCCAAATTTTTCCTAGTTACAACCTGTGATAAACAACCTTCCTCTTAAGTTTTTACAATTCTCATTATTTTCTCATGTAACAAAATCACTTTTGACCAGAAGCTACAAATTCAGGTTATTTCTTAAAGTTCTTCATGGAAAACACATACATTCCCAAGTTGACTTGCTCATTAACCACAGGCTGGCTTTTCTGCTGGCCTGGTCTATCAGGACTTCCTGCTGGGAAACCTGGTAAAGCGCTCTCTGCTGCAGGCCAGGCAGCCCTGCTTCCCCACTCAAGACCAGGGGCCCACAGCCCCGAGCTGACATCTCAGGCGGGGATGGGAAGAGAGCTGACCATACAGTGGGGGCCAGGTATACGTGAAAGGCACAGAACACCAGCTACCTTGACTAGAACCTTTTCTACAACCCCTTGAGGTCCCTTAAAACTGCAGTACTGCCTCCTCATCTGAGCCCCAAGAGAACCCTGGGAGGCAGGTGGGGCAGGTCCCATTCTGTTCCACAGCTGAGAACACTGTCTACATCCTTACTGCCCAAGGTCAACCTGAGAACCTAGGTGTCCCTATCTCTTTGAGGTACCCTTCCCACTATAACTCTTGGATGTGTGCCCCGAGAAGTATCTGAAGAGGCCAAGAAGTCTATACCTTGTGGTTTGGCCAGCCACTCACCTGGGCAGGGTGCAATGGCAACACCTTCAGCAGAGCCTGGCATCTCACCAGCAAGGTGACTGGGCTCCCTGGCCAACTGCAAACGTACACCCCTCAAAGCTTCTCTTCTCTCACTAACCATGGGTTCTTTGTCTTAGTTCAACAACCCAGCATTAACTGAAAAATACTTTGCTAAAAACTATAAGAATTTCCAGCATGTCTGAAGCAACCCAGTGAGATTTAAGCCACTGCTGATTGTCACTGTTACTGGAACATAACTCATGAAATTTTCTCAAAGGAGAAAAACAGAACATGTATGTAGAACCAAGCAGATCTTCTGAATTTTCAACTTGGCCTAAGCTGAAGGAGAGTCAGGGTTAGCTCGTGACTTACTACAATTAACAGAAAATATTACATAAATACTTCTTTGGAAGTTAGAGACAAGACCCCCCCCCACCCCACCGCAGTGGCCCTCTCTCTGCCATGCCATTCTCTCATTTACCCTCCAGTACAGTTTAATACAAACAAACTGTACAATTACCACAAGTCAGTCCCTTCATAACGAACCTCTCTCTCAAACATCCCGCTATGTTACATTCACATAATCCTTCGGCCTTGCTGGAATTATTTCCAAGGCCAAGTTAAAAAATAAATAAAAGAATTTATCACTAAAAAACAGCTATTACCAGTTCTCGTTCTGAGAATCTCCATTGCTGCCAAATTTTTTCAAGGTTCATTTAAAAAATTAAAAATATGTTCACTTTCTTTTAAAATAACTCAAACAAAAAACATTCCATCAACATTCTTATAACATGTCGCAACTCCCACAAAAGACCATGGAAACACCGTCAAGGACCTCCAAGCCTCCTCGTGAAGTAGCGTCGTCAGGAGATGCCCTCTCCCTCCACTATTGCGTGGAATATCCTAAGTATCAGGAAAATCAAATGTTTGTTGACTTCGCACTCATGTTTAAAAGCAATTAAAATATTCAAGAGCTGCACTGCTCAATACAGTAGCCACTAGTCACATGCGGCTAGTAGGCACTTGAAATGCAGTGAGTTCAAATTGAGTTGTGCTGTACATGTAAAATATACACCAGATTTTGAAGTCTTGGTCCTAACAAAAGCATATCTCATTAATAGTTTTTATACCGATTATATGTTGACACAATATTTCGTAAATGCTGGGTTAGAGAAAATAAGTTAATTTCACTTTAACTTTGTTCATGTGGCTACCAGAAAATCTATAATTACATACGCACTCACATTACAATTTTATATATAAACAGTCCTGTCACTTTTTATCTATTCTTTTTACCCAATATTCTTGTGTATCACAAAATAGATTTCCGTATTATAATCAGAGGCAGTCTTCACCCAAAGAGGGCCCCAATCCACAAAGTAAACTACAAAAGGGGCAAGTGTTGCCAGAAATTCAAGGTCATTCTTCACACAGCTTCACAAAGAAGCTGCCTAGAAACAGCTCGGTACACATGCCTGGTGCATCTAAGTTTTCAAATCTAAGTCACCTGGCAAACGATCATGAATTCCTCGATTTATGGGTGTAGTGCAGACTCTACTTAAATCCAGAGAATTATCCAAAATGGCATTTATCCTTCGAAAGATATTGGCATTGCTACATGTGGAGAGCGCAGGTGCCTCCTGGCTGTCCCAGCAGTCTTTCACCCTTCCCGCTTCTTCTTCCTGGACACAGAAAAAAGACATATTTAGGTTTTCTACAACGGCTTTATGATAGAGACTTCATACCCCTTTCTCCCAACCCACCACCATGAGTTAGATAAAGTAACAAGGACTTGGGTTTCTTGTCTATATATCAAAACAGTTAATAAGTGTTTACCATAAGCAAGGTACCCTGAGGGAACTGTAAGAGGGAAAAACACCAAAATATAGGATATTGGCTCAAGAAGCTTCTAATCTAATGAGACACATATAGGAATTAGCATGGCACGGCAGTAGCAGCATGAGCCTTAGAACCAGACATACCTGGTCAAATCTTGGGGTGTTTCTATACAAGGGAATATTATTTGGCAATAAAAAGGAATGAGTACTGATACATGATAAAACATGAATAAACCTCAAAAACATTATGCTAAGTGAAAGAAGCCAGTCATAAGAGAACACATATTATATGAGCCCATTTACATGAAATGTCCAGAACAGGCAAATCCAAAGTAGATGAGCTGCCTTCAACTGCAGAGTGGGGAAGGTGGTTAGGCAGTGGTGGCTAAAGGGTACAAGGTTTCTTTTTGAGATGATGAAAATATTCTAAAATTAGATTATGGTGATGGTTGCAAAACTCAGTAAATACATTAAAAATCATTGACTTGTACATTGAAAGGTTATTTTATTTATGGTTATGTAAATTATATCTCAATACAGTTGTTTAAAAAAGTTTGGTTCTGGGGCGGGCCCCGTGGCCGAGTGGTTATGTTTGCGCACTCCACTTTGGCGGCCTGGGGTTTCGCTGGTTCGGATCCTGGGCACAGACATGGCACCACTCATCAGGCCACACTGAGGTTGTGTCCCACATGCCACAACTAGAAGGACTCACAACTAAAAAATATACAACTATGTACTGGGGGGATTTGGGGAGAAAAAGAAAAAAAAAGATTGTCAACAGGTGTTAGCTTAGGTGCCAATCTTAAAAAAAAAAAAAAGTTTGGTTTTGCCATTTATCGGCAGTTACTTAACCTCTGTGCCCCAGTTTCCCCATTTGTGAAATGGGAAAAGACTATGTTCCAATCTTTTGATGAAATACATAGGCACTTAGCATGGTGCCTAGCATATGGCAGCTGCTATTTTTACATCTGAAGATACAACTACAGGAGCTGATAAGGTAAGCATGAAGAGTGGTACAAACACCACCCCAGGGAATTGTTTAAATAAGTCATACAATTCTATGCGGTCATGAAAAGTACATACAACTCATGTGAGACATTACTGAATGAAAAAGCACTCCCCAGAGAAGCAATCATGAACTGAGCTCCACACAAAAGCAACCCTTTGGTGTTCTCCATCTCAGTGAGTACCACCACCATGCACCAGGCGCCCTAGATGGAAATTTAGGTACCATTCTTGGCTCTTCCATTTCCCTCACTCACCACGTCCAACGCCTGACACAGTAAGCAATGAAATACTGGCTGACAGTCTGAATCTCCTAAGGGGAGTCTGAAATAAGTTCTATCCTTCCCAGCTACCTTGGAGAAAATAAACAAGAAACAGACCAAGCAAAGAAACTAGCACCTAAGGTCTTAGAGATGGTCACTTCAAAACAAAACCAAAAGAGCCTGTTGTCACTTTGTTTTACCTGTTAAAATCCAGGTAAGCATGAGAATGACCAGAAGCATTTACAGTTTTATAAACTCTGCAGGATGGCCTTAAAGGTACAAACTTGAGTCCCATATCACTCTCAAGCTCTTGAAAAGACAAGCACCCTTTGCAAGCCGCGAGGATGACAAGAATACACAGTCCTGCAAGGTCCCTTTCCCAAGCTCTCCAGAGAGGCACCGAGAACGGTTAAATTCGCTGACACAAGGCCCTTTTCACAACTTAGATTTCTAAGATGATTCTCAACTTCACTAAGGCAACTTCACAAAAGCTAAGATACAAGCATTTACAATCAATGTGCAGATCTTACGGCCACATGCTTCGTTCATTCACTGCCTAATAAACGTTAGTCTGTCATCCACGGTGAGCACCCTAAGTGCAGACAGATTAGACAGAGACTCAGCCAAAAGAAACCGCTGGAGTCTAGAAAGGGAACTAAGACCCGATCATGCTGTAAACCACCACAACACAAGCTACAACGTGCTGTAAACATACACTGTCCTCCAGGCTGAGGAGGAGGAGAATGTGCCTGGAATGAGGGTAAGAGGAAGGTCTGAAGAACACAGAGAACAGAGGGGCATTATTAAAAATGGCCCAGTGTGGTGGAGCATTAGATACAGGAGAGGAGAGCAGATGGAAAAGCAGGCCTCATATGCCAGGTTAAGGAGACAGAATTATCTTCTACATCAGAGGTTTCCACACTTTAAAAGCCCTCTCTTAATATACAAAAATTAACCTAATTTTTATTTACTATAACAGATGTGCCATATATATGGATTTCCAGACCTGGCCACGCTGAAAGGCAAAATGACAACTGCATGCGAATCTCAGGAGGAGACCACAAGCAACTATATGAAAAATGGGAGGCAGGAGAACCAGAGAGCAAAGTGCCATAGTAGTCTAGGAGAAAGATGAAGACGTGGGGGCCTTCTGGGAGAAGCTTGTTTCCCTGGGAGGAGCAGAAGGTCTAAGAACCTTATCATCTCAAGCAGCCTGAAAAAACTCAATTTAGAAATATGCCTGGCCAACTCTGTCCCACTCCCAACCCTGCTAGGAACAGACACCATAACCTTTGAACTCAAGGCAAGTGATATCTGGAATGCCTCCCTTCCTCCCCTTCTCTCAAGTACACCAAATCAGAGACTAGAGGACTCGGTGTAAGCAGAACAAAGGTAAACGAAGTCTTCAATTTATACCCCAGACTGCTTAATCACATCAGTAAGTACCAACAGTTTGCCCTGAGTACCCAATTTGAAAGAAAAAAAAAGATCAAAGCCAGCAACATCAGATGGGGAACAATCTACCACTTTCCTTACGCGTACACAAGGATAAAAGCAATACTACTATCTCATAGGGCTTTTTATGAATTAATACACGTAACACGCTTAGCACAGTACCTGGCACATAATTACGTGCTGAACAAACGAGTGTTGGCTATCAGCAGCATCATTAGTAATATACCAAGGGGTCAGAGGCCATCACAGGGATCCTTGAAGAAAAGAATCTATTTGCTCATTAAAGGAGAAAAGTGTACTAAAGGCCTAGGCCAACTATTCCTTTGAAGACTCCAGGCCCTTCCATGCCTAATCTTCCTAATCATTCGATTCAAAAAGCTTAATTAAAAGACTAAAGACATGATACAAACTGAACTCCCTACAATCTGAAGCTACTATAGAATATAGTGATCCTTTTAAACTCTCTAAGTTAAATGAATTCATAGTTTGTCATCTTCAAAACAGAAACCTTCTATCCACCCCTATACTTACAAGTCCGTTACTCTGTATATTCTATCTTTGATCAATTTAAAGGTCTGAGACCATACCCACGTTTTACCATAGGGAAAAATAGTTTTTCTTCCTTGGTTATGCCATTATTTCCTGATAGCTTTACTGTTATTTTTGGCATATTTTGCCATAAAGTGAGATCATTTGCAGTTTTTTTTTTTTTTTGCTGGGAAACAGTTGCCCTGAGCTAACATCTGTTGCCAATCTTCTTTTTCTTTCTCCCCAAAGCCCCGGAACATAGTTGTATATTCTAGTTGTAAGTCCTTCTAGATTTTCTATGGGAGCCACCACCACAGCATGGCTACTGACAGACAAGTGGTACAGTTTCACAACCAGGAATGGAACCTGGGCTGCTGAAGCAGTAAGAGCACCGAACTTTAACCACTAGGCCATCAGGGCTGGCTCTGCAGCATTTTTTCTTTTTTTCTTTTTTGAAATTTATTTGGTCTTTTACTATGCACAGAAAAGTAGGCTTTATGATAGATCAGACTTCTAAGAGAACACAAACTTTAACACAAGAATCATGGATCAACAGGAGGAATTACTTGGAAATTCTAGAAAAGAAAAACCATAATTCTTCCTGTTACTAGCTAAAAAATGGCTCAGGATAAAACTAGTTATACTAGGGGCCAGCCCAGTGGCGCAACGGTTAAGTGCGCACGTTCCGGTTCTCGGCAGCCCAGGGTTTGCCAGTCCTGATCATGGGTGTGGACATGGCACCGCTTGGCAAAAGCCATGCTGTGGTAGGCGTCCCATATATAAAGTAGAGGAAGATGGGCATGGATGTTAGCTCAGGGCCAGTATTCCTCAGCAAAAAGAGGAGGATTGGCAGCAGTTAGCTCAGGGCTAATCTTCCTCAAAAAAAAAAAAAAAACACCCCCCCAAAAACCTAGCGACACATACTTACTGTCAGAAAGAATGGTTCATGAGGAATCTCTGCTAACACCAGCTATTTCACAGTAGATCTCCATTTTTCTCCTCTCAGCAGAGGGGTGCGGACACTCCCACCGTGAAACAGTGGCTTCCTATAGCAATAATCTTCAACTGGGAGGGGGAACGGCAGTGAGAAGGGACTATAGTCTGAAGAAAGCACTCCCCTTTTCCACAAGGGAAGAATCCTCCCCAAAGCCGGGACTCACTGTTCCACAGCAGGAAGAACACAGGCTTTGGAGTACAAATACTAAGTTCACCACTTAAGTATCTTCTTTGGGCCTTGGTTGCCTCAGGTATAAAATGGAGCATCAGCTATTCTGCAGACTTTGTAGTAATGAGAAACACAGAGTACCTGGATATGCTCAGTAAATAACTTCTTGGTGACAGATGCCCCCAATTCCATATAGTTGATCAAATCATTGCCACGCAGAAGTATGCTTTCAACTTATTCATCCCAGCCAAATTCACCAAGAAGCTCATTTACTTGTTCAGCACATAACTGGAGTTTGTTTTTTTTCCAATTGTGGTTTGAAACTATCACTCATAACTCTTTAAAAGTCTGAACCTACACCATGTAGCTATGTTTGCTAGTTAAGGAACGAGTATAAGTATACCCAAAATTGTATAATTATTTGTATGATAGAACAAATCGAGAACTGCCTAATTTGGAAATCTTGGCCTTGCCTTCAGATACCACACAACCCGGGATCAACATGGTGACAGGATGGCCGTTCCTTGAGGTCAAAATCCTGGTCTGGGGATATTTAACTGTCATAAATGAATGCCAACTCTACCATCTCTGGGTTGATTTTATTCAGTTTGCCTTTAATCAACAACACAATACCTAGACTGTAGACTTCTGAAAAACTATTACTGCTAATCACCTACTATACGTTCACCAAAAGACTGTCTGAAGGGCACAGTTTATCTACTCCAGATGGAGTTTCAAACCCAGGGTCCCTGAATCAGAATCTATGGAGCCCCCAGCAAAACTGTGTTCACACTAAAACTTCACCTGAGAATAAGATTTTCTAATTAATCAGGTACCTTTTAGTTAAAAGCACTGCTCTTGAACATTTAGATTTTGCCTTTAAATTAAGACACAGCAGCAGAAAGTAATATACTTAGAGGCCCCCACAGAACTGGTTCTGAGATGTACTTTGACAGTCTGCCCTTAGTTTATAGCAAGTAATAATAAAGCTGAAGAAAACCTATGGCATTTATACTCCGGATTTTGAGAAGACTGTGTACTACAATTTTAACAGCCCTTATGTGAACACCCACTTAGAAAAATGTCATTCAAAGAGCGGAAATGCTCCAGTTTCCCCTGAGGAATGGGTATGTTTTCCTTACGTTCTTTATGGAAGAATGTAAATCTTCTAGCCAAATTTCCGTATTTGCCTTGGTCACCTGCTCACTGCAAGCCAAGTTTTTGGTTGAACTTTAAAGACTCTATAGTTGTTAAGAAATGCTTCTCTATGTTTAACTTTCTCCTTGGTCCTTACTTGTCCATTCTCAACAGCTTTCACCTCAAGTCTTCTGTGCAACAAGGTAAGAAATAATAACTTATTAGGTTGGTCCATACAAAATCATCAAGATTCTATCTTTTGTGACCAACAAACTGGCAGTTTCACATAGTTCAATCTAGTATTTCATAAATACTAAAAACCTGCTAGGTTAGCTGTTGAGATTACAGAGATAGATAAAACATAATCCTCACCCTAGGGAGAATTAAAGTGGGAAAAAGAAATAAATCCAGTTACATAAGCAGAGATCAATCTAAGTACAAAATGTTACAGAAGAGAGGAGGAAATTAAGGTATCTGGAAGAGTTTGACAATTTAGACTTTTAAGCTAGAGAATAATTAAAAGGCAGAATTTCAATAAGCAAGTGTGAGAAAGAGAATAATAGATAAGCAGAGAACAAGCACCGAGTGGATACAGAAAATACTAAACTCAAGGAAAAGAACTGCATTAGGAGGTCTGGGCAGGAACATTCACCAGGAATCAAGGAGATACAGCTGCAGGTCCTTACCAGCAGAAAGAGAAAGTGAACCCATCTCCGGATACAAGATTCAAGATACCACCTCATCTGACTTTCCTCTCTTCTCCACTGGTTCCAGTCTGTAAGTATATTCTCTCATCTTAAAAAACCACCACATCTTCCTTGACTTAAAACATCCTCCCAAACCAGTGCCTTCTTTCTTTTGCTCTACACTAATCTTCTAGAAAATATGCTATCTTTACTTCTTAACCTCCTGTTCATCCTCTCAACCCACAATATCCTGCCAGCAAGACACCCACCCCCAAAAAGACACTACACAACTGCTCCTCAATTAATGACTTCATAGTTGCCAAACACAGCCCAGATTTCAAGTCTATCTTACTTGGCATCTTTGGGGATCTGATCCTCAACGACTCTCCAGTTATTTAATTCAGTACATGTAATGCCCAATATTCTTGTTGCTCTACAAACAGTCTGGAAAAGGAAATACTACAATTTCCAGGACAGGTTTATGAGAACATTAAGGGAATATTTAATTCCAAGACTGCTCAAGAACATCTGGAACACGTGGTCACTATAATTGTAGTTCTTGTCGTATTTACCTATCAAATTGTTAGCTACATGCATTCTTAGCTCTGCATCTGACAGACTGTAAGGTCCTCCAAGGCCTTTACCTAACCAGCACCCAGCATAATAATATCTGCTCCATTTGCAGGCACTCAATATAGATACCAAAGGAAAGGCAGACCCATATCGCACTTTTTTCACTGGTATTTTTACCACTTCAATCACAACCACCATAAATGGTGGTGACTCCTTTCTTAAAGGTTAAGACAAGATCAAAATCAATATTCACTCACCAGTTCTCTCTCTTCTCACTGTCAAAGCTCTAGGCCACTCAAAGTCATTTCAGAATTTGAGGTTTTAAGTTTGGATCACAGACAATTTCACATGAACAAAAAACAAAGAACCCATAAAAATATAACCTGATGCTTGGGGACCCAAAGATTGCAATTACATTTACTGATTGCGTTCTCATCATATGCCAGGAGCCATTCTGGAGACACAGGATAAATAAGACAGTCCCCGCTCCCAAGGAGTTAGTCTAGTGGGAATACAAGCACATAAATGAGTAAGTTATATGCTATATTGTAAGCCCAATAATAAACGTATATAGAAATAACAAGGGTAGTAGGTAGGTAGAAAGATTAAAAGGTTTTGCCAATCAGGCATAGTAGGGGTGGGGAGGGCATTCTAGGCAAAAAAAAAAAAAATAACAGGTACAAGGGCAAACAGGTATGCAACAGAGGGATGCTTTTAGGCAAGCAGAAGTACATTATTGCCAGAATTTTAAGTGCAAGGGACGCTATCCTATGACCCAGCAGTCGCACTCACGCTCCGACATGCAAGAGAAACGAACACATACCGCTATACAAAGGCAGCTACAAGAATAATCACAGCAGTTTTACCCATTATAATCAAAATCTGAGCAGCAACGAAACTAATGCTTGTTGTATTAGTGGTCCCCAAGACCACCCCGGGTTTGATGGTTCAACAGCAGGACTCAGCATATGGTTGTACTTAGCACACAGGGCTAAGAGTTATTACAGCCAGAAGATATAGAGTGAAATCAGCAAAGGGAAAAGGTGCACGGGCAAAGTCTGGGGGAAATTTGGCGCAAACTTCCAAGGGTCCTTTCCCAGGGGACTCACACAGGACGTGTTTAATTCCCCCACCAAGTTGTGACAACACGTGTGAAATGTTGCCAACAAGGGAAGCTTGTTAAAGTTTATTAAGGGTTGGTCACTTAGGCAGCCTCTGCCTGGAATATACTGAAATTCCAGACTCCAGGAGGAAAGCAGGTGTTCAGCATAAACAATATTGTTCATATAGTTTAGGAATATAAGTCACTCTTACCAGTTCTGGGAATGGTGGGAACTCAAAGTCCAAGTTCCCAGACACCAACCAAAGGATGGTAGCCAGGCCTGCTACGTTAGCTCTTTCTGAACACCCATAGCAGAAGTATGGATAAACTGTTCACATCTATGACACCTGTAAGATGGACAGTTCTCATCTGTAATGGGGTACTACAGAGCAATAAAAAACTTCTCAACTCCACTGAAACTTGCAGAAATCTCAGATACTAAATTAAGTGGAAAAAAGCCAGACACAAAAGAATATATGCCGGATGATTTCATTCATAAGTTCAAAAACAGCAAAACCAATTGATGACAACAGAAATCAGAATAGTTAAACTTGGGGAGGAGAGGTAGAGAGTGGGAAAAGGCACCAGGGAACCTTATGGAGTGTTCTATGTTGATCTGTATGGTAGTTACTTAGATGTATAATAATATATAAATATACAAAAACTGATCAAGCTTTACTATACGTATGTTAACCCTCAATTTTAAGAAAGTTAAAGGCGTAGGCCAGTAGGGCTCAAGCTTGGTCCCAAGCTGAAGCCAGACCATGACCGGCTTTATGAGCTCTCACTAAGGAGCCTAGCCTTGACTTGACTCTGTGGCACCAGTTCTCAAAGCGAGGTCTGTGGACCCATGGCGGTCCCCAAGACCCCTTCAGCGGTCCGCAAATCAAAACTGTTTTCATAATTCTAAGATACCAGTTTCTCTTTCTACTATGCTGACATTTGCACTGACAGTACAAAAGCAGTGGGAGTGCGTAACTGGCACCTCAGCAGGAACCAAGGCCCATAAACAGCAGAGGCAGTTACTGTAGTTTCCATGCTACGCATTCCCCAAAAAAGCCAGATTCACTTACAAACGTCCTTGACCAAGCAGGAAAAACTACTAAATTGCGACCCTTGAGTACATGCTTTTAACATTCCGTGAGACAAATGGAAGTAAGCCTAAGGCCCACTTGCTTCACATGGAAGTATAATGACTGTTTCAAGGAAAAGCATTTGTGTGATTAAGTCTCAAGAAGAATTAGCCTCTTTTTTTTCCACAAATCTTCTTTACCTGAAAGAAGTGACACACTACGGTTATCAACGGGTATTTGGCAAACATTCTCTTAAAAACAAAGTAAGCCAGCTATTTAAAAAAAAAACAAAAAAAAAATAAGTGTCAGTATTTGCTGCCAATGGTAAAATTTGAACTTTGAAGAAAAAATCTGAATTCTAGAACCCCTTTACTTGCCACCACCTGCAGGCCACATGACACCTTCCTTAATACTTGAAGACTTTTCTGATGAGATTGATGGTGCTATTAACTAGTGTGTCAACACTTGCAGTACTGCATAACTCAGTGAACCAATATTTGTTAAATGATTAAAATATGATGTTACAAAATCAGGCATGGGTAAATGATCCATCCAAAGAGTGCAAGACAGACCAATGCATTTTAACGTAACCGAGTATGAAGAGCATGTCCATGAGGCTTCAGATTCCAGGCACCAACGAACCTTTAAGGAGTTACCACTTGCTGAGTTCAGTGTAGTAGCAAAAAGGAATAGCCACAATTATTTGAAAAGGCTATTAAAATATTCCTCCTTTTTCTAACTACATATATGTGAGGCCAAATTTTCTGTATAGACTTCAACCAAAACAACACATGATAACAGACTAAATACAGACTCTGAGGGGGAAATCCAGCTATCTTCCATAAAATCAGATACTAAAAAGTTTCGCATAACTGTGAAAATGCTCACTCTTCTCATCCAATTTTTCTTTGTTTTGGAAAATAAAATTCTATGTTAACGTGTAGTGCATTTGTTATTTTAAAGTGATTAATAAACTTACTTTTTCCAGTTTTAATTTCTAACAGGTAAATATTGATAGATACGATCCAAATGCACAAAAGCTCAAGGTCCTCAACAATTTTAAGAGTGTAAAGGAATCCTGAGGTGAAAATATGTGAGAACCACTGCCTTATGAAGTAGGTGATCAGATCTGTGCTTTTCAGAGATCTTATCGGAACATCTAGGCAGGAACGCAAACGTCAGTAAGATTTGATAGGACACAGTGAACTTGGTAAAACGAATTTCAGAACAGTACGTGTGAGAAGGGCGAGGAGCATCTGACGCCAGACCGAGGATTAAGAGATGACTGAAGAGTGAGGCAGTGAAGATGGGGGGTTACTTTGTACAAAAGATGGATGGGAAAACGAAGGAAAGCCAGTGAGGCTGGCTGCTAGACGTGGAGTTGTATTAAGGATAGGTCTAAAGATGGGAGAGAGGTGATCATGGTTACAGAGAGAGAAGAAAGGCGGGGCAGGGACGACTGACCAAGAGGTCCTCAGGCTGTGACAGAAGATGGACTCCAACTCACAGAACTCCTCCTTGAATAGGAAGAAGGACATGCCTTGAATACTAGAGAAAAAGGACAGTAATGGAAGCCAGGTCTAATCGCAGAGGGCAAGAATAGGGCCTGGATGACCAACTGGCCAGAGCCTTCAGTTTCTTTTGTCCCTCATGAGAATTTATGAGGTTGTATCAGTTGCATACCACAAAGTAAAACGTGTGCTTAGAGAAACTTAAAATCTTGCTCAAAGGCAACCAGTTTTAACAGCACACTAGCACTCAAATCAGGATCCCAGACTCCAAATCTCCTTCCTTCTACATCAAGGCAGTCTAAGACACACAGAGGAAGAGAGGAGAGACCAGGTGAAACTGCTCTGACAATACTGAAGTTATACGGACAGTCTCTGACAAGGGCAGGGAAATACTGTTCTCAGGGCTTCATCTGAAACACTCAGAAGCTTTAGCATTAAGAGACCTTCACAAAGTCAGACAAAACAGGGCAATATGAGCAGGAAAAGTAGCAGAATGGCGGAGCTGGCATAATTTCCTGACCAGCAGAGCTAAATTCAGCCCCTTTAAGTCCAAAAATCCAAGGGACATTTTGTGTTTCATCTTAAAACTCCTGTATTTAATCAAGCAACATCTCACTAGTCATTCCCATGGCGGGGCGGCGGGGGGGCCAGAGATCTAGGAAAAGGCTATCTCATCCAGAGCTCACCACTCAGCTTGGGAGATAAAACTATCCACTAAGATCCAAAGACCAAGGGTCAGAGGGACATGTCTGGAGCAACAGGACCATTAGTATGGTGGAGCTCCACACAGAGAGGTGGGTGTGAACAGACAAGAACAACTGAAGAGGAAGGTGGAAAAAGCAGATTGAAAACATTCATCCAAGGGAGACCTGAACTAGTGGTAGCAATGGGAATGGAGAAGGAATCAAAGGATACAGGGCCCAAGGGAGACAGACAGATCATATTAAGACTTCACGATTATACAAACTGGAAGAGGTTTCCAAAGGAAAGCTACAAGTATATATTTACCTAGCATCCTTCTGTACTGGGATCTCTAGTGGTAAAAAAATAAAAACAAAAACACGCAAACACAGTTCTTTCCCGCAGGAGGAAACTAGAGTCTAGCTGGAAAAAAAAACAGACAAATTGGGTCGAGGGGATAGAATTAGATCAGCCCCAGGAGACGAAGAAAGGGAAGAAATTGGTTCTGTTTTTAGCCCTGCTGGGTCTAACATGCCTCAGATAAATATATTCATGCAGTTGGCCAATCAGAACTTTGGGTCTTGAGAAGAGGCAGGGCTAAGGAGCTCCACCTAACACTTGATCACACAGAGAGAACAGGTGCGAGAGGAAGACATGGGCCCTCTGTGTCAGAGGACAAGGAGGAGCCAACAGCATGACCCACAAGGAATGTGGTATTCAGGGGGAAGATGAAGCCTGTAAGTGCCAGGACAAGAAAAGCTCTATCAAACAGAAGAAACGAAACAACAGGAAGCCAGAGAGTCTTATGAACCAAGTGGAAATTTTAAGTGAGATAATCAAAGATCAGTATAGCAGAGGTCAAGATGCATGAGTTCTAGAATAACACTAGTCTGGAAATGAAGAGATCTGGGTTCAAGTTCTGGCTCTATCATCCACTCACTGTATCACTTAGAAAACTTAGATCTTAGATTGAAGAAAACTTAGATCACTTTTCATTCTAAGCTTAATTCTCCTTGTCTGTGAAAATAAAGTCAGATCTTATAATATGGGCTTGGTGTCAACTCCAAGTTATACCTGGGAGACAGACAAGTCTCTAACACCTTTGAGTTTCAAAACAATTCCAAAATTACAGCTTAAAAAAAAAAGTCTCAGGAGAAAGGGTAGACTCAGGAGACAGATGGTGTCAGAGCCAGAAGCCAGGAGTACAAAGGCAGAATGCAAAGAGCACAGGTGTTAAGTAGTAAGAGATTAAGTGTTCTGTCAAAAGACACAAAAAAAACGGAACCTGCCCTTCAAGGCAACTGCTTTCCTCTAACAGAAGAGAGCTCCTCCCACGCCTTTATCAAAGGAGACTTCAGGCCACGGTGCTAAACCCATCAGGAGGTACATATATCAGCATACTATGCAGGCCAAGAATAAAACCATAACACTATTATAGTCAAGTTATTCCCAGAATCAACAGCTACATGCAACTGTGACCCATTTTTAGCACACAAATCAGTCTTTAGACCTGCCCTTTGGGGATTCTCCAATTACCTCAAGGAAAGCCATAGCAAAATGCCTTAAAAATCAAAACAAAGCGTGTTAATTCACTATAGTCTAAAAGGATGCCTAGAATTCAAAGGTCATCCATGCCTCAAAGCTCTACCCCATATACTCAGAAATTCTCCCCCCACGCCTGTGTTCTTTAAAACACTCACACTGTATATTTGGGAGGCAAAATAATCGCTAACAGGAATCTTTCCAAATCCCAAGAATAAAACTCAGTGAAAATTACGTCTACGACGTAAATTTAACACTGTGGAATTTGGATACTGACTTTTCATGAAAAGTCAGATAATTTTCCTATGAAAAATATGAATTGTGCATACATTATGTACCTTTTAGTTCAATCTTTTCAGGCACTTTACTATAACTGAGAAATGCCTTGTTTTGGGGGGGGTCCTATCTTAAATGTAAAAATCTTTCAGCTGTGGAACCTGTGCTTACAGAAGATGACAAGCTCTCATAAGCAGATATAACTAAAAACAGGCTGCAACAATGGCAGGAAAAGAAAACGAAGGACATTGCCAAAGGTGCAATGTGGGGGGCAAAGAAGGGGAGGTCAGCAGGATCCAAAAGGCTTAATAAACAGAGGGTGCAATCAGCACTTCTTGGTTTTAATTCAAACAACAGATACAAGCAAAAATTCTTTACGTAACCTCCTCCACTCCAACCTCCAGGTCCAACCCCCTTCCTACCCCTTACTCTCTACCCCCAAGCCTTCTGGCAAGTTCTCCCCAGAGTCAGGACAGCTTACTGCCTGGGAAAAGCAGATTTGCAGAACAGGATGGGATTAGGGCAGCTCTTCCACAGGAGAAAAAATAATGTGATACTTGATCCCACGATCCTTTTGCTGCCTCCACCACTAGCTACTGAAGACAACAGCCTAAACGTTTAATATCCGTGTTTGGTATGTATTCCTGTCCCAAACTTCAACCCAGAAGTACAAACTGACTAATTTGCCCTTCAAACAAACAGAACAATTTTAGGGATTGGTCACTGAGCCAAGGGACCCGAAACCAATGAATGAGAAAGTTCACATGAATATTACCTAGCATATAAACACTAAAATGCCAGCAGAGAGCTACTTTAGTCCCCTCACCCTTCCCCTCCACCCCAAAATTCAAACATTGAACTCACAGCTGAGTGCTTGGCCCGTAAAGGTTGCTGGAGAAGCAGCTGGGGACAGGTAACATTTTAAGGTTTCGATCTTCCCCAAAACCTCCCAGACCACAGGTAAAAAAGCTATCTAGTTTGTATCTGAGTTTGCATTCTCACAAAAAAACTCCTTCAGCAGAGGCTCTTAATATTCTCTTTACTGCTTTAAGCTTTGAATCTTTCGGGAATCAGATCGAGAAATAAAGACACACACATCCCTTTACATCTGATAGAGCGACTGTGCACACTGCTGGAATTCTAAATTTCACCCAGAATGAGACCCCAGCCCCTCCTTCCTGGCGTCGGGCTATTTTGTGCCCTGGGAGCTTATCCCAGAAGATTGTACCACATACTGCTAAAACCCTTATTAATTTTTCCTGGAAATCTACGAGATGGGATTATGGGAATTTTAGCTAAGAGAGAAAAGATGAGATTTAATAAGCCCCATTCTACTCTTAGAGGTCTTATAACAAATTACATAACTTCAAATTTGCCTCATCTCGGAAAAAAAGTCATTAAAATTTTAACTCCAGAAAAAGTGAAGTCTTCCGTGCAGAGGGATGGGAGGTCACCCCCCAATGGGAGGAGCGTGGTTTCTCCAGACCTCTGGCTCTCTCAGGATCAGCGAACAGCTCTGACACACATCACGGAATGATCGACACAGCACATTCCTCCTCATGGCAACACTGCCGCCCCACTGCTCAGAGACCCACACTGACTCCACAGCAATCAGAGAGTTCCTCCAATGAGGCCAAGGCTCACTTTGCCTATAAATGTGACCAGCCCACCGACCACTACGTTTTCCACAGAATGTACACTACCAATAACCCATTCACCCCTCTGACACACTAGAAAACACATACTATCAGAGGTTGAGCTATGGCACCAGAAAGACCTCGGTTCACACTCGGGTTTTATCACTTAACGGCCTTGTGACTTAATTTCTGAGTGTTTCATCATCTGCAAATAGGGGGAAAAAATCTAAAAGGGATGTTTTAACATCCCAAACTAGCCCTCAGGTGGCATCCGATCTTCAGAGACATGGTACCTTTGCTCCTTAGCGTTTAAAATTTTTTAGTTGCTACATTTAAAAAATAGATTGGCAGCTTAACTAGGAAGAAAGTCAAAGATCCATCCAGTCTGGGCCCACATTTTTGCATGGCAACGACCAGCTCCTGGCTGCTCCCTCCAGAGAGACACAAATTCTGTAGCTCAGTAGGCACCACTCTGCTTTCCTCTCTCTCTCTCTCTCCTCACTTACGTTAGTCAGGCCCCTGCAGAGATGTGGGTTTGCAACCCATTTGAAGGATGAAAAACAAAATAAATAGCTTGCCGTCCGGTGAAAATACTTACTAAGATAGCTATTCTCATTAGCTCCTTAACAAGCTCAGTGTCTTAGTACTTTGATCAGCTCCCTCCACTTTGCGCGCACGGATGCTGGCGCGTGTACCAGAGGGAAATAAACGACCCGAGTACCATTCCTATACCAAGTGCCTACGGCCCAATCCAAACCCAAATCCTCCCACCACCATTCACACGTGCACCAGTTCTCCAGCCTCCGCCCACCGTACAGGGGGCACAACTCCCCTTCCACGCAGGGCGGGGGGGCCGGCTACAAGACAACCTGCGGGAGGGGAAGGCACGACTGCCGTACACAGAGGGTCGTCCCTTCCGAATCCTAGCTCTGCAAACTGAGCACGCACTGCCAGGCCACTCAAGTTCAAATGAAATCACCGTGACGAAAAACAAATGCTCCAGCGACGCGCTCTGGGATGCAGCTGGGCTCCGAGCGAGGTCGGCGACAGCCCGGCGGGGAGCCCTGAACGCGCCTGTGCCGAGGGCTGGAGCTCAGGGAGCAGAACCAACTTCCACTCCTCCTCCACCTACGAAAAGCCCAGCCAACCAGGAAAGCCACCGGCGCCCCGAGGGCTCCAGGGCTTTGCTCCGCCCGTTTGCATTTGTTTTTATTTTTAACCCGGCCCGTCTCCGCAGTCTCTGAGAGAACCAGAGCCTCCGCGTGGAAACTATCCTCGGTGGGACGCGCTCCAGCTGGCACCTGCCAGCGCTGTCACCTGAGGGGCCGGCGAGAGGCAGGCGGTACACCTGTGCCTTCCAGGGCGCCAGCTCCGACCCACTGGCCCCCGGTGCCCGCAAGTGACGCAGAGCACTGGACTGAGGTGGCAGGAGAGAGGCGGGCCGGTAGCCAGGGAGACAGTTGCGGGGAGAAACGCAGGCCGAGGAGCGCCGAGACAGGGCGCGGGGGCGGCCTCCCAGGGAGGCCTCCCGAGAGGACGCGCGCCCGGAGCCCCGGCCTGCAGGCCCAGCCGCCCCAGAGCCGCACGCGCGCCCGGGCCCCCGGGCAGCGCTGGGCCGCGCACCAGGACGGCGGCTGGCCCGGGCCCTGCGGGAGGGCGGCCACACTCGGGGCCGAGCCGCCCAGAGAGCCCCGCGCGAGAAAGAGCCCAGCGAGAACCGCCAACGGGACCGCCGGAGGTGAGCGCCCTCTCCTCGGTCCCTGACCCCGGGGACGGGGCGGGCGCAAGCCTTCCTGACCAGCCTGCTCCCCGGCCCCCGCTCCCACAGACCCGAGCCCGGGTCCCCCGCCCCCGCCGGCTCCCAGACTGAGGAGCGAAGGGCACACCGAGGCCACGTGCACGCCTCTCCGCGCCCGGCGCCGCCCCGCCGCAGCCTGCAGGGACTCGCCCGCGCCCCTGGGACCCACCTCACAGCAGCGGTCTGCCGGCGCGACGCCCAGCCGCTCGCGCCCGGGACCCCGCGCGCGCGACCCCACACAGCCAACTTCGCCCCGCAACTCCAGCTCCGCGCTAATCGGACGTGTGAAGCCACGTGACCTCCCCGGGCTGGGGAAACGCGCGGGCCGCACGAGGGGCCCGATCCCTCCGCCTTAAAGGAGCCGCGCCCACTGCCGTCGTGGCGCTGTCCGGCGCCTGCAGGCCCAGCGCGGGGGGCTTCGCCGCCGGCAGCCCCGCCCCCCCCGGGCCGCCCTCCCCCCGCCGCCGCCCACTCGGGACGAGCGAGACTCGCGTGGGGCGCTGCGAGGCACGTGAGCTGCCAGTGCCGGCAGCTCGGGGCTCACGTGCGACGGCTGCGGGAGAAGGAAGCGTTCCAGGGCGCGGGGGCGCCCTTCCGTGCGGTCAGCGCCCACCTGGACAGAGGCTCGAGGTTTCCGGGAGTCTGCAGCGCAGCGTGGAGGTCCCCCCCAGCCGCCCCCGGAGGGCCGCGGCGCCTTTAAACCCAAAGGCCCTGAGTCACGAGGAGGCTCCCTGCCCCCCGCCACACACCCTCCACGAGGCCCCACGCCCGCGGGCACGTGACCCGCGCCCCGCCCGGACTCGCGCGCACGGGCCGCGGGGGCGGGGGTGCCGCGGTGTCGCCGAGGCTGCGCGCGGACCGTTAGCTGCAGAGGCCGGCCCCGCGGCCCCGCCCCGCCCCGGCGGGCGGCGGGCAGCTCTTACCAGCGGGAACGCCATGGGGCCGGCGTGGCCCTGCGGGACGGGCGGGAGGACCGACCGGCCGGCGGGCGGCGGGCCGGCGCGGCGAGGGCCGTGCAGACACGTGGGCACTATTTTTGCAGCGAGCCGCGCACAGCGCCGCACGCGGACCGGCTTATAAAGCCCGCGGGGCCGCCTCTCGGCCGGATGCGAAGCACCTGTGTCGGCCCCGCCCGGAGCCCCGCCCCCTCCGGCGGGCCGGGCCGAGGCTCCCCCGCCCCCCGCCCCCCAGCCGAGGGCCGCAGCCGCTGCTGCCGCAGCCACGCCCTGGGAGGGCGAAGGGCCAAGCGCGAGTAGGGTGTTCGCCTAGTGACCCTGAGCAAGTTTGTGTCCTTTGGACCTCAGTTTACCTCTTGTGAAATGGGGCACGCTTTACAAGCCCCTGCGATGCGCTTTGTCAGTAAAGTCCTCTCTAGTGCCCACGCTCCTCCTCTTACAGGGAGCCCCGAGGAGAGCCACCCGCGCGCGCCCCGGTCCAAGCCTGCGCCCCCGCCTCCCCCGGCTCCAGCAGGCCGCTCACACTAGCCCCGCCGTTCTGGGTGCTGGCATGGGGTCGGCGGCGAGGGCGTCCGGGGATTCCGGAAAGTTCCAAAGACATGAGAGCTCCTCTTTGGACCGTAGTTCCCTGGGGAAACCGCTTCCGACGCTGCTGCCGGACTGCGATAGGAAGCTTCACGGAGAGGGAACAAGGGACAGGGCGGGGGCCACGGGGCGAGAGAGACCACCATGGGCGGGGTGTTGTCAGGGAAGGCGTCCCGAGGTGGCTGGCAGGAGCGGGCCGGAAGCCCCAGGGCAGCGCAGAGGCGGAGATGGCATTCCAGGCGGGGAGACCGAGCAAAGGCGAGAGGGAGGACTGGCTGGAGCGGCTCCATCCCAGGACGGAGGATAGTGCGTGCTGGTCCCGCAGGAGGGAAGCCTGGGCCCGGTTTGTGAAGGGCCTTTATTTTGCAGACAGCAGAGAGCTGTTAAGAATTGTAAACAGGAGAATGGCAGTATCAGGTCTCCTTTAAGATGTTGCTGGAGACTTGGCAGAGGTTGCACAGAAACGGGGTAGACAAGGGACTGGAGTGAGGAGGAGAGGGATCAGCATTTGTTGAGCGTTTTGCAGGTGTTACCTCGTCATCGTAATAGTATTTATAAAGCGCTTACTATGCTCAGGACTCCTCCTGGCAGTTGGGGAGACTCGCTGCTGCCTTCCTGGTGGGCTGGTGAGGCTGGCCTGGACCTAATGGCTAAGGGGAGGGGAACAGGTAACTGTAGGTTTCTGTCTGAGGCAGTGGAAGGAGAGGAAGTCAATGGTCTAGCCTAGTGTTTCAGAAGGATTAACCGAAGAAGGTGGTGCGGGTAAGAACAGATGCTGGAGTAGAAATCCACAGGAGGACTCAGTGACAGTGAGAATTGTCCAGTCTCCATCCACAGAATATCCTCATGCAGGAGCTTCCTTGGGTTGCTGAGGTTATGGGCAGAGAGTGATGGCTACAGGGGAAGGGCAAGAGGGAGCCTGGCATCCCCTAGCCATCAACTGCTCCACCCTCTCTTCCCCTCCAGAGGAGCGGCTTAGCCATCTGCCCTCCCTCCTCAAGATGGCCCGTTCCAGCCACCCAGGAATCCCACCCTCTGGTTCTGGGACCCTCCCACGCCAGGCGCTTCCTGGGGCCCTTTCTTCTCCAGGAGCAGCCCACTCCAGAGTCTCACCCTGGCCCACAAACAGCATAGGACAACTGCAGCCAGGTGGCATATCCCGCTTGTCCTCTCAGGGGGCGCCACACCCAGCTATCTACATACAGCCCAGGAGCCAAGTGAAGGTGGATGAGAGCACCAAGGAGGCCCACGGCACATCTAAAAAGGCAATTAGCTGATGGTCACCGGGCAGGAATGAGGTCCCAGCCCAGCTAGATCTTTCAAGACAAGCTGGCGATACAGTTTGTTTGCTTTTTTTCATGTGAAATCTTCCTAATTCTAAGTTTGGTCACTAATTCTAATTAAAAGAGCCAAGCCCAGCGTGTTCAGGAGCACCGTGCAACACTCTGGCTGCCAACTTGTGATCTTTTCCGTGATCCTCCCTGACCCAAAGCTGAGCAAGATAAGAATCTGAAACCTGGAATGGTGCCCAAGGGAACAGGTGTCTGAGAGCTCTCTCATGTTTTAAAACTCCCAGCCATAAGAAAATGAAAGTGACTTGGAACTGAAATTTTGCTGCCTCAAATCCCTCTTCCTAAACTTTCTGTTGCAATAATAATAATTAGCTGATCTTCACTGAGCACCTGCTATGTTCTTGGCACAGTTCTGAGTGTTTGACCTATGTTAGCCCATTTTGCAGATGAGGAAACTGAAGCTCAAAGAAGTAAAGTAACTAGCCCAAGCACTTCCAGCTAGAAGTGGAAGAGCAAGGACTTAAATCCAGACAGTCTTCTGGCTTCAGAGCCTGAGGTCTTAACCAGATAAGGACAAAACGGCCAGCATCCTCATATGTGCGCTTCCCTCTGACCAACCCTGGATGGTAGATGGTGAAGAAAAGGGTGGCTGAGTCCAAATACAGTCATGGCCTCAGGTATGGGTGAGTCCTTGCTGTCTGCACACACTTGGCCAGGCCTGCAGGAAGTAGGACTAGAGGGTGTCCACAATCCACAGGGCAGGGTGTGGAAAGCGGCAGAGGTGGAGATATTAAATGACTTGGTCAAGCCCCCACAGATGATCCCTGGCAGAAGCAGCAGGAACAAACAGGCAGCATTATCCATTCTCCCAGTCAACAAACAGCCTTTGAGCCCAGCTATGCCTGGCACCGTCTCTGCAGTCAAGTCCCAGATTTACAATACAGGTTTGAAGGGTAGCTGTAATTGGCTGCACTAAGTTTTAAATGCATGTACCGGGGGGCAGGAGGGACTCTGTAGTCTTTTATCTGCTCAGGTGTTCAGTGCTGCCACTGCAGGCAGAGAGCTGAACGAAGAAAAGAGACTGCTGGGAGAAAATAGTTTTCCTGGTTGAGAAAGATCAGAGGGGGATTCACTTAGCAGCTCAAGACCACAAGGGAAAGTCAGCACACGGCCTCTGCTCAGCTCTCCCAAGCCTGCGCAGAAGAAACCATGTTGTTTGTTTTATTGTCTTTTAAAGTGGATTCAAGAAAAGTGGATCAGGGGCTGGCCCCATGGCCGAGTGGTTAAGTTCACGTGCTCCGCTTCGGCAGCCCGTGGTTTCGCCAGTTCAAATCCTGGGCATGGACATGGCATCGCTTATCAAGCCATGCTGAGGCGACATCCCACATGTCACAACTAGAAGGACCCACAACTGAAAATACACAACTATGTACCAGGGGGGCTTTGGGCGAAAAAGGAAAAATAAAATCTTTAAAAAAAGAAAAAAAGAAAAGTGGATCAGCCCCACCTTTCATCGTACACAAATGTAAATTTAAAGTGAGTTAAAGATAAAAATGTGAAAAGAATTACTTGGAAACTTTTTAGAAGGAAATATTGGGAGAATATTTTTATTATTTCAGAGTGTGGATGAATTTTGCAAATGAGGAACAGCAAGCACAGAATATAAAGGGAGATTGATAGATTTGACCACATTGGAATTAAAAACTTTGATTTATCAAAAGATGTTTAAAACTTAAAAAGACAAGCCAGAGGCTGGAAGAAGATATTTGCAATATGTGATCTTGTTACAAAGGACTAGTTTCCAAACTATATGAGAACTTCTGTAATCAATGAAGAAATATGACAACCCTATAGAAAAATGAGCAAAAGATGGGAACAGGCAGTTGTCAGGAGTGGAAACCCAAATGGCCAAGAAACATGATCACCAGATGTCTGCCCTCACCAATAACTAGGAAAATGAAGCTGAAACCACAGTAGGGTACCATTCACACGTCTCAGATAAATGAAAAAGTCTCACTACCCAACAAGTGGAATGACTGCCAGTGACAGTGTCAACTGGCTCAATCACTTTGGTTTTCGCTTTTATTTTCTGCATTTTTTGAATTGAGGATAAGGTACAAAGAGTGGACAAATCTTTAAGTATACAGCCTGATGATTTTTTTTACCTACATATATACCCAGGTAACTGCTGCCCACATCAAGGCATAGAATCTTTCTAGAACTCCATAGAGTTCCGTCATGCCTCTTCCCACTTTACACTCCCTTCCTTGAGGTAACCATCACTCTTACTGTTTTCCTCACAGATTCATTCTGCCTGTTCTAGAACTTCATACAAGCCTGCGGCTGCTTTCGCTCGGTCCAGCATCTGTGAGGTTCACCCATGTTGTTGCATTAGCAGTAGTTCAGTCCTTTTTATTGCCAAGTAGTATTCCATTGTGTAGAATTTGTTTCTCCATTCTCCTGTTGATTGGCATTTGGATTGTCTCCAAAAGTTTGGGGACTTGTTCTGAATAAAGGTGCTGTGAACATTCTTAATGTGAAGTAATAGCCATCCTGGTGAGCAATTTGGCTATGTGGTTAAGTTGCAGATGTGTACACTCTAGGACCCAGCAATTCCACTCCTAGGAAAACATGGTAGAGAAACTTTCACACATGTTAAAAGAGGCATGAGTTAAAATACCGAGCAGTGTTATACATAATTGCAAAAATAAATAAATAAATAACAACCTTAAATGCCCGCCCACAGGAGAGTGGATCAATAAATTGTGGTATAGTCATACAGTGCAATACTACATGTGTATAAGGAAAAGTAGATGAAATAAAGCTGATCGTATCAACATGGGTGACTCAAACAATATTGAGCTAAAAAAGCAGGACATAGAATACATACCTTATAATGCCTCTTATATAAAATTTTAAAACATCCAGTACACCACCGTCGCAAAGGACAATATTATATATTGTTTAGGAACATATCTGTATGTAGTAAAAGTACAAAAAATGCATGGCATTGATAAACAGAAAATTCAGAATAGTGATGTACTTCGGGTGAGGAGGGGAGAGCTTGTGAAATGAGGAGTACAAGGGTATTGACCGAATTGATAAGTGTTTTAGTTGTTAGGCCAGGTAATCAGTACACTAGTGGTTGTTATTTTATTCCTTACTATCTTTAAATATCATAATTTTTTAAAGAGAGAAGGGATGGAGGTAATTAACGCCAGTGGTATGCTGGTAAATGTTTGACAGTTGCCTGTGGGGAGGGGAGTAATTTGTAGTATTCACCTATTTCTGTGGCATAAATACTCCCACCATCGCTGATTTCAAACTACGAATGTGACACCAGCCAGCTCACAAAATTCCTGAAAGTGTAACAGTGGGCACTCATGAGCCAGGACAAGCCAGCTCCAGCACACCAGTGACACGGAATGTGGCTCTGAAGCCAGAGCTGGGGGCCTAGGCTCCCTCTGAGGACACTTCCAACACCCCAGGAAATGGGTCGAGGGCTGGATTGTATTAATTTATTGCTGTAAAGTTACCCCAAAACTAAGCAGCTTGAAACAACAAATATTTATTCTCGCACAGCATTTCTGAGAGTCGGGAATCTAAGGATGACTTAGCTGGGTGGTTCTGGCTCAGGATCTCTCCCGAGGTTGCAGTCAAGCTGTCAGCCAGAACTGCAGTCATTTGAAGCTGTGCCTGGAGCTGGAGGATCTGCTTCCTGCCTCACTCAAGTGGTTGCTGGCAAAGCCTGGGCTCCTCGTCACATGGACCTCTCCATAGTGTTGCTGGCTTTAGCTCAAGACATGGCAGCTGGCTTTCTCCAGAGTAAATGACCAGAGAGAGAAAGAAAGAGAGACTGATATGGCAGTGGAGGAGCTTTAATAACCTAATCTCAGAAATGACATACCATCACTTCTGCAGTATCTTATTATTGACACTCACTAACCCTGATAAAATGTGGGAGAGGATGACACAAGGGTGTGAATGCCAGGAAACAGGGATCATGGGGGGCCATCTTGGAGGTCGGCCATCACACTGACCACAGTTGAAGCTTGTCCTGAGACACTTGTAAATAGGTTAGAGCAGGATGCCTGGAGTCTCCGCACAAGGAGGGACATGCGAACTGAGTGGCCCTCCCCTTTGTTTTGCAGCCAAGGAAACTGAACAGTTTAGGGATTTACTTGAGAATATGCAGCTACTCTTGTCAGCACCCCAGAGTCTCAATCTTGCAGTGGTCCTAGTGAGAAGGCCCTCGCCTCGCCTTCTCCCAGCCCCTTCTCCGTCTTCCATCTGCAGTGCAGATGCTGGGGTCCTGGCACAGCAAGGCCTAGATCAAGGTCACCTTGCCCAGCCCTCAAGAGCTCCTTCTTCTCCAGAGCTGTTCCCTCACGTTCTCCCTCAGTCAAAACCAGAAGACAACCCCACTTATTTCCACACACCCGCCCCTGCCGCTGGGGTTGTTGATAACACATCTGAGTAGCCCCAGAGAGCAGCGTATGCCACCATGTTGGCATTGCCAGACACAAGTTCATGCTCACCTCTGGACTCACACTGCCATTTGGACTCTGGGGCTGAACCGTTTCAGAGCTCTGTAATCTCTGCCTCTGATTTCTGATAAGAAAATGCCCCAAACCAGAAGGAGGCATGAGGGAGGTGGGCTGTCGTGCTCTGTTTCTTCATCTAGATGCTGTGTACACAACTTATTCACTCTATGAAATTCATCAAATTGCACACTTGTGATTTGTACAATTATCTATATGAATATTATACTTAAAAGGTTTTTTTAAATTAGTCTCAAAGACAGGGACTCATGAGACAGGACAGAAGAGAAGTGTTCTTTCTGAGCTATTGCCAACCTCTGTTCTCCAGGTACCAGAGGGAAGCTGTAGGGTCTTTCCATTCAGGTGGAATCTTGGGGTGGAAGATCTGAAAAGGGGCTAAAGTTGGAGGGTCCTTGGCACCAGGATAAGAAGTTACCAGTGAGGGGCTGGCCCGGTGGCACGGTGGTTAAGTTCGCACGTTCTGCTTCTCGGTGGCCCGGGGTTCACCAGTTCGGATCCTGGGTGTGGACATGGCAGCGCTTGGCAAAAGCCATGCTGTGGTAGGCATCCCATGTATAAAGTAGTGGAAAATGGGCATAGATGTTAGCTCAGGGCCAGTCTGCCTCAGCAAAAAGAGGAGGATTGGCAGTAGTTAGCTCAGAGCTAATCTTCCTCAAAAAAAAGAAAAAAAAAGAAAAAAAGAAGTGACCAGTGAATTCAGAGTGGGCATCCCTGGCATTGCTCACCATCCTCAGCACTGTCCCAGGTCCCACTGCGAGGCCTCAATGACTCCACAGCATCCTCTGCAGTAATGGGGCAATAAGGATGGGCTTCCCAGTGTCACGATCGGACAGTGCGGCCCTGATTTCTCTCTTGGTAGACAAATCTGTGGGATGGGGACGGGGGAGAGACTATGGGGTCAGACCAGCACCATCAAGCGGAGGAGCCAAGAAGGTATGCAGTGCTGCTTTCCCTGTGGGCCTGCCCCTCTTACCCTCTTGTTCTCCACACTCATCCTGGGCTTCACCCTTCCTGGCACTAGTTCACCGACCTTCTCTTGACCCTGGGAGGCAAAGCTGACCAGGCAGTCCTAGAAGGAGGACCCAGCTCATCTCCTTGAGGACCCCCTCCCCCAGCCCTCCTGCCCGCACCCTGAGCTGGGGCTCTCCCAACCCTGCACACTCTGTAGCCACTTGCAGGCTGGTGGAGTGCGATGGGACCCACTAGGCTGGGCCATCCCTCCCTGGTTCACACCTCAGTCCTGGTTGGTTGTTAGCCTGTAGCTTCTTCACCTGAATGCCTGGCACACATTTCTGCTCAGTAAATGTTTGATGAGGAAGGAGGGACCTAAGGCAGGCCTCTTTTTTTCCCTCTTTCATGTGGAGCCGTAGTAGAAATGGGAATGACTGAGAGGGACGTGAATTTCCTGGGGAGTTGGGGAAGAAATTGGTGATGAGGGTGCTGGCTCTCCAGGGGCCAGGCCTTCTCGTGGGTCAGAATATTCCTGTTTTCCCTTCCTTTCCCAGTCAGGCCAGGGAAAGTCCTGTCACACTGAGTTACATGCCCAAAATGCCCAAAGCCCATCCCTTTGATCTGTAGGCTCTGCTAGGAGGAGGTGACCCTCAAGGTGCCCAGCAGAGGGAGCTGAACTAGCACAGGGACTACCCTAGTGGCTGGCTAGATGGGGGTTCACGTGTGGGCACAGCTAATGCCCCACCCCTGGGGGCCTTATAGTGGCTTCCTTAGTGTCCCTAGATGGATCTGGTCCCCAACCATTGCAGCTAGCTGTAGCTACAGCCTGGCCAGAAACTGAAGCCATTTCTCTTACCCATTTGCCAGGGTACCACTTTGAAGCCATCCTGGACTGGGCTCCCGTTCCCAGCCCCTCACTGAGTTCATTGTCCTCTGACTTGTCCAGGCCTGTGTTCAGGCTCAGACTACACTCAGACCTCCTGGGTCTGCAATAATGCTCTACCCGACCCTGTCAGGGGGCACTATCTGCCTCTGAGCCAGTCCCTGTGCTTCTGTCCACTTCTGCCCCCCTCCCCACAACCCTCTCTGCATACCAGCAGGGTCCTAAGAGTGCTTCCTAGTCTGCTCTGTGGTCCAGGGCCCCACATGAATCCCACACCCTAGGCCAGCTCCCTGGCTGCCCCATCAATGCTGCTCATGGGACACATGAGATCCAGGAAGCCTGTGACCAGGCCCCTGAGGCCCTGGGACAAAGTGTCACTATGGTGGCAAAGACTTGGGTCAGTGACAAAATACAGGGTATGATATGGGTTGGAAAGAAAAATGTTCTGGGGGGCAGCGAGGCCCCCCCTGGCCCGCCCAGCTCCTGCATGTCTGATCTCTCTGGAAGGTAGACCAGTGTGCGGTGGGCAGGCCCCTGCAGAGACTTGGGGATGCTGACATGGCAGGGCTGTGGAGGTCTGGCCGTGGACCTGGAGTCTTGGAAGAGACAGGCTGAGGCTGGGGCAGCTACTCTCCTTTCCTCTGTGACTGAGGTTTTCTCCCTCTGACCATTACCTCAGAACAGAATGGCCCCTTCTCGAGAACCTCCTGGGTTGACGATTGTTGATTGTTACGTCTGCCTGCTCAGCCCTCACACCTTTCCCCCACCCGAGCCCCTCCTTCCCCTGACCAGCTGCAGAGTCATGCTCTCCCTGCTCACACCTCACTCCCCTGATTCCTGCCTGTCCCCTGAGACAAGCACAAGACCCATTTTCTTATGAAGGGTTGTTATTGCTAAGCCCACAGCCTGAGATGCATTCCAGAGAAACCAGCACAGAGTGTGACCAAGGTTTTGACGCCCTGGGCTCTCACTCAGGGCTGGAGATCCCAGGAAGCCCCTTCTGAGAGGTTCCGGGAATCTTGGCTATGAGCTCCTTGTGGGATGCTAGAGACATGCCTCGTGCACTTCTGGTTCCTACAGAAGCCACCCTGGGGCCTTTGTTGCAAAGGATGGCTTGGTAAGGAATTCTTTGATGGTCCTTGTTCTAATTTCTTAGAAAATTGCCCCACACCTCCTTTCTCAGGCTGTGGGCAGCGCCAATTCCGAGACAAAAGTGAGAAGGAGTCCACCCATTCAAGTGGCCCTTGACGTTTGGATCACCCCATCTCAGAACCCACAGTGACAAAAACAGCGATCCGGAGAGACTGTGGTGCCCCAGGGCTCTCAAAGCAGCAGCAGCTCCAGGTACTCTCTGGTGCCTCAGAGCCCAGCAAGTCCCCGGAGCCAGAGGCACGGGTGTCCCCTGGCACTGCCTTTGTTCTCCTTAGCTGAGAGGAGGGTCACACCTGCGTCACCCTGTATTTCCCCTGAACAGATTTGCTCAGGGATGCTTAGTGGCAGGGCTGTGGGGAGGTATGGCCAAAGAACTGGAGTCTTGGTCATGGAGGGTCAGAGGCTGAGGCACAGCATCTGCAGCTATCACCGGAGCGTGTTCCTCGTAACCTAGGCAATCAAGGTACTCTAGGGCAAAAGCAAGCCAAGGTCAAAACCAAGTTTGTGCAACACTGCAAGCTCTTGCCCCACTTGGGGGCGTCAAGGTACACATTAGCACAGTAAAGGCTCTGAGAAGCCTGTGGAAAATAAACTGGTTTCACTTAAATCCATGATTCCTAAACTTATTTGGTCACAGACAGGGTTTTTTTGCCAGAATACGTACTAACAGACCACCTTTTGCAGCTTGTGGAACCACTGCTCACTCAGCCTCTTTCCTCACCAGGAAAGTTATCAGGGAGGGCCCTGACCCCCACGGCCACCCCCAGAAGGCTTGTCCCAGGTGTGGAGGGTCCACGTCCTCACTACTCAAGTATGTCCATGGAGCGACAGCATTGGTTGCTGGGATCTTGTTAGAAATGCAGGGGACCGGCCCTGTGGCCGAGTGGTTAAGTTTGCGCGCTCCACTTCCCGCGGCCCAGGGTTTCGCTGGTTCAGATCCTGGGTGCGGACATAGCACTTCTCGTCAGGCCACATTGAGGCGGCGTCCCATGTGCCACAACTAGAAGGATCTACAACTAAAAACACACAACTCTGTGCCAGGGGGATTTGGGGAGAAAAAAGCAGGAAAAAAAAAAAAAAAGAAGATTGGCAACAGTTGTTAGCTCAGGTGCCAATCTTTAAAAAAAAAAAAAGAAATGCAGACTCTCAGGCCCCACCCCAGCCCCACTGATCTGAATCTGCCTGTTAATAAAATTCCCAGGAGATCTGATGCAGGGCAATTTGGGAAGCACCGCTCTATGTCTCCTGTTCTTCTCTCTCCGAGATGGCTAGTTGGGTCATCTCCCCAGCCAGGTGCGGGCTCTAGGCCCCATATCCAGATGTAGTTGACATATTTTGAACCTCGCAGTTACATTTGGGGAATTCCTTCCATTATGAGTCCTCCTTCCCATGGGCCCATGAGGGGAGCCAAAGGGGACTGCCAGCCATGGAGGAGGCCTCACTTTTGCAGAGGATCCTAAAAAGAACCGAGGAGTTCTTCTGGCTTGGCCTCCCCATCCGTGCTCAGATGTCTCTTCCACAGAGATGCCTGGAGATTGGGAGACGGTCATCTTGGGGGCCCAAGCAGAGTCACCTCTGAGAGTCAGTCACAGCCTCTCCAGAAGGTCAGTAGTGACCATTCACAAGGGTCACACACAGTTGCTCTCAGCGGCTCTCCCCTCCAACCCCCTTAGTCAGACCCCGGAAGAAAGGAAAGGTGAGCCAGCTTCTAGGGAGAAGACATTTTATTGAGATTTTGCTACATAAATAGCTACAGAAAGCTAGGAGGACTGAAGGGAGCAGCTGCTGTCTCCCTCTGCACAGGTCACTAAGGAACCCCTGGGGAGGGGGATTGGGGAGGGAGCCTGGTGATGACCAGAGGGAGAGAGGACCTCCTGGATGCTGTCTGGCATGGAGAGTCTGATATGAGAGAGAGAGAAAGAAAGAGAGAGAGAGAGAGGCTAACAGCCCAGATGTCATGAGGGAGGGACAAGTGGGGGTCAAAGAAGTCACAGGTATTGGGAGTCACTGGGTGAGGGCCTGTACCACGTCCTTCACCAGCATGGTGCCGATCACCATCTTTTCACTGTTGACTGTCAGCTGGGCAGCTCCCGTGGGCCGGGCATCCAGGGTCAGCAGGACCAGGCTCCCGCTGGTCAGCGTCCTCCCTGCAAACCTGAGGTGGGGATAGAGGACGGGGCTCAGCTCTAGGGCCCCTCCTTCAAACCAGGCCCAAGAGGCCATCTCTTACCCTCTGCTGGTGGCCTAGTACCTGTACTCATCAGATGTCCCACAAGGGACACGACCCAGGTTGGCAGTGGCAGTCACTTTCTGCACCACAACGTGGTCACTCCGAGAGGCATCTGGCAGTGTGAGCTTCTCTGTGATCTCGTTCATGCCTGTCAGCTTTCCTGGGGGCAGATGTCATGATGAGGGCAGAGGCTGTGGTGGTCCACCTGGGGATGCCCACGGAGCATCCTCACCAAGCTCTCCTCAGGCTGGGCAGATCTGAATCTCCCTCACCAGTCTTGCGGAGGGAGAACTTCCCTCTTGGACCTGGGCCTCCCTCAGGAAGCCTTTGTCAGCCTCCCCATCCCACCCAGGGCTCTGTCCATGTTGTTGAACAGACTGATTTGTCACTTCCCCACTATGAGACATCTGGGCCCCAGCCCCTGGGGCATGGCCAGTGGACTTGGTGGCCAGTCAGTCTTAAGAGGTTTCCTCCACTCTGGACCTCACACTCTTCGGTCTTTCCTAGTTGGCCCTCCATCCCGAGTTCAAATCCCTCCCAACTCCTGGAGGCTGAGTCCTCACAAAATCACTGGTGGCTGCTGCACTCCTGGCCAAGGCACGGGTCCTCACCAGACAGGCCAGAGTCTAGTGGTCACAGCAGCCCTCACAGGTGGACCCCTAATTTCTAGACTGGCCAGGGCTCCTGAAGGCCCCAGGTGCTCATAGCATCCCTGAAAACCTTCACTCTAGAGGCCTGACTGCCCCTCTCCACTCACGCTCTAGGCTAGCTGTGTGAGCTCCTCCATCTGCCCTCCTGCCCCTCTTTTCAGCCTCTCTCTCCTCCTTCTGCTCTTTCTCCCATTTTCCTCCTCCTTTTGAGAATGGACATCCCTTCCCTGTTGCTTCCATCCATTTCTGACTGGTGACATTTTCTTGCCCCTGTTCCTTTAGTCTCTCCATGTTCAAGTCTCTCGTTCCTAAGAAGTCCTCTCCAGAAGCAAGATCCCTCATGCCAACGCTGTGTCTCCCTCCCCATTCATGGCAAAGTCCTCCAAAGAGGACTCCATTTCCTCGAGCTGTGCTCTCCCGCAACCCACTGCAGTTGGCATCTGTCCGCCTTGGGCAGGCACCTGCTCTCTCTGATGTTGGCAGCCTCCTATGTGCTGGATCTGAAGGTTTTTGGTCTCCCTTGCCTGCGGACCACCCCAAGGCACTCTTATGCCTTCTCTTCTCTCCTAGTTCTCCCCCCATCTCCTTCTCTTATCCCTCTCCTCTTTTTTCTCCTGTAGAATGTAGGTTTTCCTGAAGGAAGGTCCTTGGCCTTCTTCTCTTCCCACCTACCTCTCTCCCAGGGTGATCGCACTCATATTCACAGCTTTAGTTATCACCTCTCTGCTCATGACTCCAGCCCAGAAGTGTGTCCTGGGCACAGACCCACATTTTCAGTTGCATACTAAGCACCTCCTCCTGAATTTCTCAAATGCCTTTCACAATCAGCTTATGTAAAACTAACCACCATCTTTCGTCCTCCCCTGCCCAGCCCATTCTTCTTTCTTCCAGATCAGGGGTTTGGCAAATTACATCCTTCAGGCCAAATACAGCCCACCACCTGTACGGCCTGCACTAATTTTTATATTTTTAAAAGGTTGGGGGAAAAATATCAAAAGATTAGTATTTCATGGCACGTAAAAATTATATGAAATTCAAATTTAAATGACAATAAATAGAATTTTATTGGAACACAGCCACACTCATTCATTTATGTATTATCTATGGCTGTTTTTGTGTCACAATGGCATAGTTGAGTAATTGCAGCAGAGAACCCACGGCCCATAAAGCCTAAAACACCTACTTTATGGCCCAATACAGGAAAGTTTTCCCGACCCCTGGTCTAGGTGAAGGGCGTTGCCATTCTCCCTACCATCCAAGCCGGAAATTCTAGAGTCAGCTTATATACTTCCCTCTCCTCCTTCTTGGGGCAAATGCCCATGGCTTCCCTCTTCCCAGTACCTCTCCCCTACCCCCGCCCTACCTTCTCTTTGCCTTGGCTCTAATCCTGGTCCTCAGCATCTCTCATCAGATCTATTGCAATAGCCTTAGACCTAGTCACAGAGTTTAGTCCAAGGTCACACACCAAGTGAGTGGCAGGTTCAGACCTTAAAGCTAGGACTCAGGAAGCCCCCTGTTTCTCCCACTTGTGCTGTCTTGCCTCTTTTGCCTGCTGAAAATTCTTCCAATTCCAATCCTTCCAGATTCCTCCTTCTGAAGCAGAGGTCTGAACCCAGCCCCTTCCTCACTCAAAAACCTTCAGTGACTCCTCCACGGCTAGGAAAATGAAAGCTGCAGTCCTTATTTCTATAACAATGGGTTGGACCCAATAATCTCTGTGACCCCTTCCAGCTCTGAAATTCTAGGACTGAAATCCTTTAGCATAGCCTTCAAGGCTTCCAGAAACTAGACCAAACATATTCTTTTCAGCTTTGTTCTTACTACCTCTCAGTGCTAGGGACTCCAAACCAAACTGCTTCCCTCTTCTCTTCCTGTAAACTTTCACCAACGCTTACTTGTAATGTTTCCCCAATGGGAATGCTGGCCTAGAATTTTCTGCCTGCCTGAGTCCCAACACTCTCCAAAGCCTCACTAAAGGGTCCTGGCCTCTGTAAATCTTCTGCTGGAACCACAGCTGTGAGGCATCCCTCTGTCTGGAGGAGTGGAGGCCCCTTCAGCATGACTGTGGTGGAGCTTCAGGAGCCCCAGTGGGTGGTGCTGAGGCCCCTCCATGCCCACCCCCGGGGAGCACTCACCCTGTTCCTTCTTGAACTCATTCTCACTCATGAACACAGGGGCCATCAGCTCCCCAACGGGTGGCTGAATGGAGACGTAGAACTGTCGGGTTTGGGTGCTGGGGAGGGTGGGAGGAGACAAGGTAGAGAAACTGAGGCCAGCATCTCTCTCCTCACCTCCCACTTTGCTGAAGGCAGGGCTTTGAGGCAGCAAGAGAGTGAGGTAAGACCTGAAGGCTTGGGAGGGCTTCCAGACCCACCAGAACGTGAGGTATCCCCTCCTGCCACCACCTCCAGCTCCAGTTTATTTTGACCCCTCCGCTCCCCAGCCCACCCTCCCATCCCACCATGAGTTGGACACATACCACAACTGGAAATTGGCCGCCTGGGTTGAATCACAGAAATTAATGCCCATTATTGCAGTGGTGGACTCCCCAGGGGACAGGGACTCTGCAGTGGTGCCAGGCAGAGAAAGGAGGAGAAGGAGAGACACCATCATCTGATAGGTCTGGAACCCAGACCCATTCTCCCCTCCACTGCCAAAGCTGAAAACCCCTCCATGGAATCCTGGCTTTCTTGGCCCCTGGAGACTGCTCCTGGTTTTCTCCTGAAATCAAAACACCCTTCTCCCTCCCTCCTCAGCCCATTTAAGTCAGTCCTGGAATAACCAAGCCTCAAGCACCTCCTGCTCTGATATAGACTCACTCATTTCCTAGTCTATCTTGTCCACCATGGTATGGATCATGTTAGATGCCAGCTCTATGCCCCCTCAACCTGGCCCCTAGCCATTGGCATCGGCAGCCATAGAAAGACTGACTCTGCCCATGAGTCTCCTCCACCATGTCCAAAGCCCTTCCGCACCGATTTCAGGAAATTCCTGGATGCTGATGCCAGCAGGCAGTTTGGGGGTGCCCACATGCAGGCCCTTGATGGGGGTATCAGAGCTGTTGGAGAAGTGGATGTGCACAGACACCATGTGGGGGTCCCCAGAGAAAGGTTGACGGCTGAAGGTATAGTCCACAGCCAGCCCCTCGCCAGCTACACGGTGTAGCAGCTCCTGCCTCCCAGCACCTGATACTGGACTCAGCAGCTAGAGGGGAGGAGGAGGTGGGAAAGAGTAGAAATGAACAAGGAGAGAGGCTATCCCAGCCTTGTCCCCACCTAGGGTCATCCAACAACAGGACTCAAAGCTATTCCCTCCATCACACCCCCATGCACACAAATCCACACCATGGGATGCAGCACAGACACGTGTCCCTGCCCCAGTCCAGTCCCTCCCCCGTTTCACTCACTGAGGGCACCAGGGGGGAGTCTGTGAGCGTCAGGCCCTCCAGGTCAGCAGCCAGACTGGTGGACACAACCATAGGGGGAGACACAGGCTGGACACTGGGAGGGGTGACTGTGGGAGTAGATGAGGAAGACCATGATGAGGGAGGGGCAAAGTGAAATTGGCTTCGATTGAAGAGGGAGCCCAGGGCTCAGGGAACAGACAGTTCAGCACCATGGACAGCGAGGCACATGTCAGCCTCGTGGCTCTAAGCAGACACCAACCCTTGACCCCAACCCCACACCTGGGGAGGTTCTCCTGCTGCCCTCTCAGGTCCAGAGAGGTGTTCTGCCTGCTCCCCCCACCCCAAAAGCCCTGAGGCACCTAATCCGGAGCTCCCAGCCCCTTCCTAAGTCACACACCCTGAGCTTCCTTCCCACTGTGACTTCTACCACCGAAACTCACAGTCCTCTAGATCAAGCAGGGAGATCTCCTTGGGAGCAGGGGCACTTTTACCACTGGGAGGCTGAAAGAGAAAAATGGGATGCAGGTGTGGGAGGGGAGTACACTAGCCCCTTCTGGGTTGGGTAGAAGACGCCATGGTCTGTTCTCGATGGTGGGGAGATGCCTGGGCCTGGTCCAGAGGATGGGGAGGGCCCCGGCCCATGAGCCCACCCCCTCTCTGCCCCAAGGCTCTCACTGTTTTCTTCCTCCAGGAAGCAGGTTCCACCTGCTCCTCCTCAGTGTCTGATGTCATCTCAGACTCTGATGAGCTACTGCTGGAATCACTGCCCTCATCCGAGGATGAGCCTTCTCTCTGTCCCTCTGGCACCTTCTTTCTCTTCTTCATCTTCTTCTTCTCACCTTCCTCCTCACTCTGTTCGCTAGAGGAGAGGGGACAAGTGGGGCTCAGGCCCAGCCTGGACACCTCCTACTTGCCTCCCAGAAGAGCAGGGCAGCCTTGAAGAGTGGAGATGAGGGTGGGAGCCTAGGCGAGTGGAGTCCACACCTGGGCTCCTATGCCTGGGCCCCAGTGAGAGCTTTAAACTAGCCTGTGCCAGCTTGGCCCCTGGCCCCTGACTGCTTCCCCAGGCTGCCCCCAGGAGGTGGCAAGCCCAGCACAGAGACCTCCTGCATCCAGGCACAGCAGCCATCATATGAGCTGACTAGGGGGTCTGCAGGCCCCACCAGCTTAGGAAGAGGCTCAGGGGCTCTTAGGAGACTGGCTGAGGCTGAGTCTTAGCCCTTTTTATTCCAGAGGGGACCCCTCAGCCCTGCCAGTCACCTGGCTGGCTCCCCTCTTACCTCTCACTGCTCCTGCCTTTCTCCTCATCCTCGTCCTGGTCTTCATTATCAGACTCACTGCTGGACTCCCCAGAGCCGCTCTCGCTGCTGCTCTTGCTGTCCGATTCACTCTCGGACTCGGGGTCTGTGGAGGAACAGTCTCAGGCTTCCCTTCCTTGTGTGTAGGCCTCCTTGGGTCCGGAGCAGGTGCCCTGGGCTCCCAACTTCAGACTCAGCACTGAAGCTGCAAAACCCCCTGATCTGCCCCTGGCCCCAGATACCAACTGGACCACCTGGGACAGAGATGGATCCATGTAGATAGAGAACTGCACAAGCACACACACACCTGGGACAGGCAGTCCCTCAGGTGCAAAAACACACATACAGGTGCACACAAGCAGTTGCACACACCCTTTGACACACAACTGTATAAAACATACACACACACACACACACCTCAGACAGTCAGCCACAAGGCACACACATGGGCAGGAGCACAGGGCCCCCAGCTCTGCTGATCTCCTCACCGCTGTCTGCCGACTCTGTGGGGCCAGACTCCCCCTCAGAATCTGAGTAGAAGGGTTTCTCCTTCTCCTTCCTCTTCTCCCGATTGGAGCACTTGGTCCATTCAGGTACCTGGAGCCGGGGGAAGTAGGGGGCGTGGTCATTAAGTCATGGTTGGGGAGGGGGAACGAAAGCACAGGGCCTTCTTCTCCTTTGCCCTGCCTCTTCTTGGGGCCCTGTCTGGTCCTGTCCCCAAGAGGGAATAATGGTGGGGAGGGAAGGGCCACTATCCGTGGAGGGGAGGGGTGCTGCTCACAGAGGGGACACTGCCAAACCAAGGAAGAAATGGGGTGTGGGGAAGGCACAGGGGTTCAGCACATAAGGGGAAGGGGATGGGGCCACACAGGGTGGGAGAGAGCACTGCACACGGAGCAGAGGGCACACGGCACACGATGGGGGTGGGGAACCTTAGTGTATTCGCCCAACAGGCCTACGTGGGTCTCAATAAGGGAGAGATCTTCTTCCTGCATGTGGGGACCATGTCAGGAAGGCCAGGCAGGCATTCCAGGGCTCCCTGCTGTCTGTCCCTCCACACACACACACACACACACACACACACACACACACAGACACACACAGGCAATTCAACCCTCCACCCCTGCTGACCTCCACATTGCGCACAGATGGGTCCGGGGCTTCCTCTGGCCAGTCTGGGAGTTCCTGGTAGCCTGTGGCCTTGGCATTGAGCAGGTGGGACAGCGAGCCCAGCTGGAAGTGGTCCCGGTCTGGGGACAGGGTTAGAGATTAAGCCAGTAGTGACAATGAGGAAATGCCCTGGGAGGTGTTTCCTAGGTGGGGCGGGTGGTGATTCTGGTCAGGACTCCCTAACTAGGTAGAAGAAAGGGGCGGACGTGTCTGTCCCTTAATGGCTCTTCTGCCCTGACTGCACCTTCAGGCCCATATGCTGGAAGGAAAGACCCAACTAGAGCAGGGGCTGAAAGGTGGGGGCAGGTGAGACTGCAGAGGAGGGCACAGGGGACTCTGGACCCAGAGATGCTGCTGGCCTATCTGCTCTGGTCTGCCTGTGGGGAGGCAGAAATGTGAGTGTGACGTCTCTTTCAGGGCAATGGTGACCGTGTGCTACTGCACAGCCAGGCTCAGGAAGGCCACCTAGTTGGGACGAGGACAGGAACTGTGAACAAGAGGCTGGCCGGGCTGGGTCAAGGGGCGGGAGGCGTGTCTGGTCAGGCTCTGGACTCCGGGGGGAGGGAGAAGCAGTCCAAAGGGTGTAGGAGGGAGTCAGGGCCAGAGGACGGCAACACAGACTTGCAAGTGGGGATGGTGCTGGGGAGGAGAAAGGGATTGCTCCCCTTCTTCCTGGGAGATTTCCCAATCTGCCCTGTCCCTCAGGATTCCTTCAGGAATCTTCCCTATTCCTGAGGTCCAGGGAAGAGAAAAAGCAGAACCAGAAGACACCCAGGAGAACCAAACCTTGTGAAGGAGGCTCCCCTCCTGTGTGCGTTCCTAGCTCCAGAGAGCCAGGTGGAGGACCTTCCCCTCCTGGCCTCTCTCAGAGCCCTTGTCATGGAGACAAACCTGAGAACAGAGGCCAGGCTGAGGGCCAGGGCCTGGGTTTGGGGCTGGCCTCCAGGGCTGGCCCCACAGAGTGTCGACAACTGCTTTCTCAGGACCCTTACAAACATACCCCTCTCCTTCGCACAGTGTTTTACTTCCTGCATTCCTGGGCCCTTGGTATTTGAAATCTTGATATCTAGTCCTGGCTCAGGGAGGGAGATGGAAAGGGGAATGGAGCGGAGAGGAGCCAGGAGCCCATGCTGGCTGGTGGGGCAGAAACTCAGGTGAGATGATGCTGGTGATGGTTGTGGGTGAGTAAAAGCCCCTGGTGCTGCAGGATGGGCAAAAAGGCTGGGCCAGGGGGGCAGAACTGGCATTGTTCCAGAAGTCCTGCCGGCAAAAGCCTGGTGCCTGGCTAACTCTGAGACCTCCGGGGGAAGGTCTGGGACTAGGGTCCTGGCCAATTCCTCCCCTTCCCCAGGAAGGTTCCCCCTGGTTTCAGCTCCTACCTTTGAAGGATGACTCCAAGACTGGGGCTGGTTTGGGTGCTAGGAAGAGCTTCTTGGCATGGCGGCTGAGGGCCCCACCCTGCTCTGAAGGGACGATAAGCTGCCGGGTGAAGCGCGCTCGGTCGCGGATATCGTAGTTCTGGTCATACTTGGCCAGACTCAGCACATACTGGGTCAGCAGCTTGGTCTGGGGGACAAGAGGTGGCCATCAGAGAGGGTGGGGATGCAGGAGGTCTCTGAACCAGATTCTTTAAGCCAATACCTCCAAGCAGTGCTGGCCTCTTCCCTCTTATGACCTGCCTCACCTAGCTTTCCCTCCCTCCCTGCCACTGTGCCAGATGGCATCTTCTGTCACCTCCCTGGCCCTGACTCCTGACCCTAATTTTGGCAACTGCCTTGGACCAGCAAAAGAGGCTGCCGTTTTAGACTCTCCTCCCTCTTGGCCCTTGACTCCATTCTCCATTCAGCTTTGTGGTCTCCACTGCCCCAGGCCCAGCTCCTACCCAACCAGGTCCAGGCTGGGCCAACCTCCTTACTCTGGGGTGCCAGGGTGAGTGGAGGTCTGGAACATTCTGCCAGATCTCACAGTTTCCAGACTCCATCACCCAGAGGGAAACTAGACGACAAAAAAGAGAGTGGAAACACATAGGGATCCCCTTGGCAGGGGCTGCCCTCATGTCCCATTGATGTGCATAGTCGATTCTGAACAGCCTAGGGGTCTCAGTGGTCATGATCCACCCTGGAAAGGTTCCAATGAGATCAGACCAAACTACACCTGCCTATGGGTTTGCTGAAGTCACGTGGGGTTTACAGTCTACAGTCAAGGCAGCTATGGCCCAGGGCCCCAAATCTCGATTTCTGCCCTGATCCTGGCTTAGTCTAACCTGTCTTTGCAAAATGTCAGTGGCAGCCATCATTTATGGAGAACCTTCTAGTGCTGAGCATCTTCTCAATAGGGGGGTCCTATTGCCCCCATTTACAGAGGAGAAGCAGAGCCATTGAGTGACTCTCCCCAGGTTAAGGAGCCAGTCACTGCTACATCCAGGCCTGGACCTGCCCAAACCTGCTTCCCCTCACCGCCCACTTGCTGACATAAGAGGGCGGCCCTCATCCAGGTCTCTATCTCTTATGACCAAGACAGTCAAAGCCACCAAGTACATACATCTCACGTCACCACAGCCAGAGTGCCCGGGGCAGCAGGGACCAGCGGAGGGAGCCTTGAACTGACTCTGGTCTTCCTGAGGTTTATGGTTACATAGTGTTACATCCAGCCTTGGACACGGCTGACCCAGGTAATCTAGCAGGGGTATGAGGAAGATGCCACTGAGGCATAGAGCCCCAAGATGCTGGCCCAGAATCAGAGCTGCTGCTGTGGCAAAACTCTAGAGAGCCACTGTGATTCCACTGCTACCTATAACGTGGCCCACAGGGACTTCAGTGGCCTGAAGTGGAAGGGAGGTTCCACTCAGTCCCTTCCAGCATAGTGCCACCTGCAACACTGTTCCCATCACAGATAAGTACTCTGAACCCCACACTCCCCTAGGACACCGTCACAATGGACTTCATCACAGACCCGCCTCTCCTTTGGCCAGACACCCTCTCACCAGCCAAGTCTAGTGGATGCTCTTATAACATGGTCCATTATCAAGATGCTGCTGATCCTCCTGTCAGTTTAACTGTGTTCCCCTCCACAGGCTTCCCAGCTGGCTGATCATAGATTCTCTCCCTTCCCCCCAAGTCCTTGCCTAATTCTGGAAAGAAGCATTCACCAGTTGGATCCATCTGTTTATAGCCTTAAATGTCAACAACCAACATAAGAATGGGCTGGTCCACTCACCTCAACACAGCAGGATTTGCCTATAAGAATTCATTACCCTTCTCCATCCCAAGGATCCATTTCCCAGGGATTATGACGTCTAGTCTGCACCACCAGGACCCTCACCTCGCTTAGCCAGTTTGTGCAGGAATTACTGGCTTCTCAGGAGGGCCTATGAGACACACTTCAGTGCACCAACAGCAGAACAAGGCTCCCACTGACCAGTGGGCTCCAGCTGCCAAGGAGAATTTTAGGTGGGGAACACTGACGCCTTTTCAAGAACCTGTGCCAACATAGCTACTACCTTACAACCACCTGCTACATCATGCTGGGAAAACTGGCTATTCAAAAACAAACAAACAGAAGATTTAAAATACACTCTCACCTCACACACTACACAAAAATAAGCTCTAGATGGATGTGGCAGACAGATTCTACGGTTCTCTCCCCCAGATCACTGCCTCCTGGTGCTCAGGCCTTTGTGTAATCCTCTCCCCATGCGTTTGGGCAAGACTTGAAACTTGCTTCTAGCCAACAGAATATGGTAAAGGTGACGGAGGTGAAACATAGTCCCCTGATCCAATTTCATTATCTAAGACTCCATCTTGCTAGCAGACTGACTCTAGAGAATTCTTCTCTTGTAGCTTTGAAGAAATGAGTGGCCGTGTTGGGAGGCCCATGTGGCAAGGAGCTGAGGGTGGCCCCTAGAAGCTGAGCGCATTCTCCAGCTGACAGCCAGCAAGAAGCCGGGGCCTCAGTCCTACCACCACAAGGAAGCGAATGCTGCCACCAACCATGTGAACTTGGAAGTGAACCCTTGCCGGCCAGTCTTCAGATGAGAACCCAGGTGGACCAACACCTCCATTGTAGCCTTGCATAAGACCCAGCTAAGCCATGGATGGACTCTCGACCCACAGCAATTGTGAGAAAATAAACATGTTGTTTTAAGCCACTAAGTTTATGGTAATTTATTACACAGCAATAGAAGACTAATGCAGTGGACTAAAGAATATGAAAAGAGAAAAAGAATCTGTAGGAAATTACAGGTGAAAATTTTAACTTGTGAACAGGAAAACAACTTTCTAAATATGAAGGCACTAGAAGGAAAAAGAAATGAAAGGATTAATATATTGAACAAAAAAATGTATAACTTCTGAATGACTATATATATAGTCAACAAAAAAATTTTCTTTAAAGCTAAGGAAATATATTATAACATTAATTGTGGTCTTTTCTAAGTGGTAGACCTATGGCTAATTTAAACTTTTTTTTTTTAGGAAGATCAACCCTGGGCTAACATCTGCTGCCAATCCTCCTCTTTTTGCTGAGGAAGACTGGCCCTGAGCTAACATCCGTGCCCATCTTCCTCTGCTTTATATGTGGGACACCTGCCACAGCATGGCTTTCTGAGAGGTGCCATGTCTGCACCCAGGATCCAAACCAGCGAACCCAGGGCCGCCGAAGCAGAATGTGTGAACTTAACCGTCGAGCCACCGGACTGGCCCCTAATTTAAACTTTTAATTAATACTTTTCTGGATTTTCCAAATGTTTTATGATGAGCATGCATTACCTTTATAATACTAAAAAAGTTATTAACTTTTTTAAAAAAATTCTGTAGAACTTATCAGAATCTTCCATCCACTGTAGAGGCAGATTTTAGCTCCCACAGTACCCCAGCAGACCCTCCTCCTTCCCACCTCCCCAGGTATACAAAAGCAAAGCCACCTGCCAAAAGCATTCTAGGCACTGCCCCAGAAGCCATCCCCCAGGTGGCTGTAATAACCACCCTCACTACCACTGCCACCCGAACCCTCTGTCAGTGCACGTGTTGGCAGAGCTTTTGTGGCCTCTGGCCTTGAATCTGATTATCTGCTGAGCAATACCAGGGCCGATCCTCTTGGTCATCTCCTTGGCCCCAGCCTGGGCCAGGATGTGGTGTGCAGTGGGGGTCAGTGAGTTGGGGAGCATAGCTGGGATTGTTGTGGGCTTGTGGCAGGCCCAGATGTCACCCAGGGTCCTGGGATGGGGGCAGCATCACTGCTGTTTTGCAAGGATGGCCATGCATACGTCCAAGTCGCCTCCCTCCTCGTACGCCAAGGACTCCCCTTTCTGCGCCCCTCCCAGAACAGGCTGGGAAGAAGGGAGAAGACAGGGAGGGTAGCCAGGAGGAGACAAGTTCTCTTTATTAAGCCAAAGAACCATTCTAAGGGGCCTGTGCCTGGGAGGACGTACCTTCAGGTGAAGGATGCCTGGAGGTCAGTATCAATTTGCCTGAACAGGGCACTACTCTGAGTGCCCCAGTGCGGGCTGGGACCCCTTGTGTCCTGTCTAGGAGAGGAGTTCAGCTGTACACACCCACGGCTCTCTGACAGCAGCCAACCCTGACAAGAGCTCTTATTGCTCTGTGCTTTGTGCTGTTTCCCCTACTTGGCTATGAACATTTGGAGGCCAGTAAACACATCTCACTCACTGTCATTACCAGAGGACACAGCTCAGTGCCAGGCATAGGAGGCACTCAGGAAACATCTGTTAAATAAATCAACGAATCAGTGTGCACTGGAGCTAACACATGTAGCTGACAGTGACAACTTGGGGAAACGCCATGTGGACACACCTAGGCTCAAGAAAACGTGCCGATGTCACCATCCTGGGGCTCAGGGCTCTGGCCCCGTCCTGAGCAGATTTCCCTCTATCTGGGCAGTCCCCACCCATGCTGCTTCATCTTTTCAACCATCCTTCCCACCTGCTCCTTCCTCCCATCTGAACAAACGAAACACACGAATATTTGTTCAATGACTGAATGCTTCCCATGGTGTTCCCTCTAACTTCTCTGTCTCCAGTCTGCTTCTGACAATACTGACACCCACAGACCCAGTCCCTTAGTGCTTCCACATGTCACTGCTGTCCTTCCCAACTCCTGATGACAGTCCCAGCATATGATGGCTCTGCCTCCCCAGCTTGAGTCCCTGGGGCCCATGCTAGCCACCATGCATCAAAGGAGTCACTGAAGAAGCACAAGTGCCACCATCCAAAGACTCCCATGAGATGGCAAAAAGGCCACCTTCATGCTGTCAGGGATGTCACAATCTCCAGGGTATAGCTGTGCTGCAGACCCCAGTCACCCACCCAGATGCTCTGCTGCAATGACTGGCAGACTCTTTCTATAAAGGGCCAGAGAGTAACTATTTTAGGCTTTGCAGGCCATGTGGACCCTGTCACAACTAGTCAACTTGTCGCAACTTGCAGCATCAAAAGCGTCCGTAGAGAATAAACAAATAAATGAACATGGCTGTGTTCCCATAGAACTTTATTTACGAAAACAGGCAGTATGCCAGGTTTGGCCCATGGGTGGTAGTTTGCCAACCCTTATCTTGCTTAACTGAGTGGGGCAGTGAGTGTGGGAATTGTCATAGTGCTTGGTGTCCCCAACACCTTGAAAAGCTCTGTGTGTTACACTCAATTCTTACGAGAATCTCGTGGGACCATCTCAGGGGATGCTGGACGCTCAAGAGGCTTTTAACATCCTGATATTCCAGCTTGGTGGGCCACATCCTTCACTATGGTACTCTTTGTAACCTTCCACCTTGGGAATGACAAGGGCCACCAGCACCACCCAAGCCTGAGCAGAGACTTGCCCCCTTATCCCTGGCACAAACTGGTCAAGCATCATCGAGCTTTGAGAGGAAGCACAGATGACATCTCCTTGGACACACGTTCTCCCATCAATGCCTGTCGCTGCTGGCTCCTCTCCTCAGCCCCACTCAACTGTGGTTCTTCACAGCCCCACTATTCCAAAGACAGCAGGTGGGGACACTCCCACTGGCAGAGTGGAGGTTATAGCCCCACAGGAGCACCTCTTCAATAGTGACCACCATCCCTACCAGGCCCTTGGGTCCCAAGAGTGGTCATGGACACTGGGGTAGCATTGGTTACCTGGGTAGACCAGCCATCTACCCCAAACTCTCTTCAGAAAGAGATGCTGGAGTCCACGCCTACCTGGTGAAGGCCCACAGAACACCGCCTAGGCAGTTTCTGGGAACCAGAGCGTTTTAGGCAGCATCTCTCAATCTTTACCTGCTTAGAGTTGGTCAGGTAGAGCTTAGCTGCCAGGTTGATGACCTGTAGCTTGACGATGTCCTCCTCTGCTGTGAAGGACTTGGCCATTTTTCTCAGGACGTCAGGGGCAATTCTGGGGACATGCTCACAGTACTCACCGATGAGCCACAAGATGCTGGCTCGGGCCATGGGCACCTGTGGGTGTGGGAGAGGAGTTAGGACTGGGGTGAATGTGGGAATGTGGGTGGGCCTGTGGCCTGCCAGGGAAATGGCACTCCTTTCACCTGTGCTGGCCTACTGTATTATGGGGTTCTCTGGAAATGGGAGTGGGGGTGGTGGGAGAGAGATTAAAAAGCGGGCGTTTTCTGAGCAGCATCTCCCCTCTTCCCTAGGGTTTCATTAGCATGGGCAGAGCCTTCAAGCCCAAAGTCAGTCATCATTTAAAAGGCTGCTTGTCTGGACTCACTGTACCCTTGATGCTTTACTGCCATGTTATTCTTCCTGAATCTTCAGGAGTGCCTTGTTTGAAAGTTTCAACTTGGTAGAGCAACAGAAAACCACAGGATTTGTCGATCAGCCACTGCTGGCCAGCACTTTAGAGAAAACACACGTGGTGCTGAGGCCGTTGAGCTCAGCGAGGGATCCCCACAGAAAGGTGAATGAATCTTGGGCAACAACGTCAGGGTCACACAGTCCCCTCCCTCCCCTCCTTCCACTTGAAGACCTTTCAGAGCCAGTATGGAAGGTGCGGAAGTTGACTTTATTAAGCCCAGAGCATTTAATTATAGAGTCTTAAAATCATAGGCAGGATACTGGGGTGGAGATGGAAACATGGGGCTACTCCCTCACCTGGATGTTGTCTGTGAGCTTTGCCAAGTGTTTGATGATCTCCCCATGCTGTGCCGGCTGCATCTGCAGCAGCTTCTTAATGACGACCACTGACTCTGCGACCACAAGCTCTGTGGAACAGGAATCGAGTGTGTGGACCCCAGGACAGTCAGATGACCACACACAGGTGGACAGACACACTTGCAGTGCCCCCAGACCCTTGGCTCTCTTTCTCAATCCCCTGCACGTCTCCAGTGGCCCTCAGAGGCAACACCTGGACACTAACTGAGATGGACAGACTGATGTACACACATTGTGCCTGAACAGACAGATGGATACCCATGGGCCGTCAGAGTCAGACATGCAGGCAGATACCCCCTGGTCGTCAAAGTTGGATACTCAAACAAACACTGACCATCACGGTTGGACAGCAGTTGCACCAGGCCGTTGAGGCAGGTGTCACGGACTCGGCCTATGTTAGTTGCACAGCGTCCAATGGCCTGGATGGTGGCTGCCACAAAGTCTTTGTCCATGCTGCGAATGTAGGTCTGTGGGACACCACGACAGAGTGACCCCCAGCAGGGAGCGATCCCTCAGTGACTCTGCAGGCTTGAGGGTCACCTTCAGAAAGGCTGTCACCCCTCATTCAATGACTCATCATGCTAGAGGCTAAACTCTAGAAGTGGGAGTGACACTCTCACCCACTACCCAGTGACTCCTCAGCCCAAAGCCAGCAGAAGACACCGGGAGGGAACCTAAGATAACAGTTTCTCCACTTTGGGCTCTTAGGAGTTTTGACCCACCAGGACAATTCTCACTGAGCACAAGGAGCTGCAGGGCAGCTCTCCTGGGCTCCTCTGGCTGGGAGCTGACCCCTGGCCCGTACCTGGAATTCCCGTAGGACAGTAGGGATGTTGGTCTCATTGGCCAGGTTGGTCAACACTTCCAGCTGCAGGAAGGCAAAATTGGCAGAGTGGCTACAGGTTTTCTGAGCTTTCATAACCCTTCATTCCAAACACACATCACACACCAGAAAACAATCCTCAGGATAGCCCTGCATCATCCTAAGACTGATGAGGGAACTCACAGCTCATGAAACTTGTCCAAAATGCAGGAGGACCAGTTTGCCTCTTAAGTGGATTCCTCGACAGGGTACTTACAGTATGATCATGTCACCATTGCACCTCCACGGAAACCTTACGCCTCCTATTGCTTTTAGAATAAAGACCAACGTCTTTACCGCGGTCTACAAGTCCCTGAACGATTTGATCGCTGTCTACCTTCAATCTCTCACCACCTGCCCTTGTCCTCTGTGCCCCAGTCACTCTTGTCAGACCTCTTCCTGCCTCAGGGCTTTGCATGTGCTGCTTCCTCTGTGTGGAGCAATTCTTCCCATTCCTGTCCCAGCGTTTACCTAGATAACTCATGTTCACTTCTTGGGCCCCAGCTCAAGCCTCACCTCCTGAAGGAAAACTCCCGACACCAGACTAGATCGGGTCCTCCAATTTCACGCTCTTATAGCTCTCTGCACTTTTCTTTCATACCACATTTCACAAACGGATTTTTACATGTGTTTTGTGATTAGCTGCTTAACATCCCCTCCTCACCCCAACTAGACCGTGAGCCTCACAAGGCCAGGGTGCCTGATGAGATTGCTCACGCGTGTACCCCTAGATCTAGCAATGTGACTGATACACAGCAGATGTTCCACAGGGTTAGGAGGACTAACTGATGCTGAATGAAATCCCTCAATAATGAGGACGCAGAGCAGGAATGGAATGAGGGTACAGGCTCCTGCCACTTTTTCTGTGGGTGTATGTTTCCACAAAATCCTGAGGGAGCAGGTGCGTGGGGGCAATAGCACTGTAGGTGCAAGACAGAAGACTGTGGTGGGAAAAGAATGAATTCTGGGGTCAGCAGAACTATCCTGCCTCCCTGAGTCTACATTTCAATAAAATAGAGATAATGCACACTTTCTGGGATTATCATGAAAATCAAGTTACTTTATATGTGAAATGCGGCAGGTGTGTAACAGGTACTAGGCGGGGGGGGGGGGGGGGGTCCCTTCTCCCTGTCTCCCGACTCCCATTGGCCTGGCTTCCTGAGCAAATGCTTGTGGCTGGGGCAACCACGGGCTCAGCCCCAGAAACAAGCAGGCACCAAGGCGGCCACTGTGGATATCTGAGAGGGTGGGGGCATGGGGAGGGGCTTCTGTCCATCACTCACCTTCAAGATCTTGATCTGGGTGGGGTCGGTGGACCTGATGTAGAAGCTCTTCAGGTAGGGCTCAAACATACCCTGGCACAAGAGAGGCAGCCCCAGGGAGCTCCACCGCAGCCCTGCACCTGCCTCCCTTCAGAGCCACCCCTCCTCTCCCGACCCAGGGCCAGTATCCTTCCCACGTCCTCACTGTCCTCCACTCCGCAGGCCTCTCCTCCCTTTCAGGTCTGACTCAGGTCTTTCTTCACCTGGCTTTCCTCCCTCAGTGGCGCCTCAAGATCCAGGCCCTGCTTTCCACCTGCATTTGGGGTCTCCCCCTGCCTCGGAGCTTTACACGTGCTGTTCAAGGCATTCCCCAATCCTGCCTTTCCCCAGCACCCCTAGTGCTTGCAGGAGCCTCCCCTAGGACTGCGAGGGCAGGCCTTGGTCAGATGCTCACCCGGCGCTTGATGGACATGGTGGCCACGTTCTGAAGCACCACGTACTGCACCTCACTGCGGAGAGGACAGTCAGAGGTACCTGGGCCCCTCGGCAGAGGCAAGGGGGAGAAGGTGGGGGCAAGGGCGGCGGGCCAAACAGGAGGGAGGGGAGGCCCAGTGTGGGAAGGGAGGGCACCAGTGGGAGGAAAGTGGGACCGGGATCACTGCGTGCGCAGGTGGGCTAGGGTTGGGGGACGTGATGCTCCCACGGTCCTAGAGATGCGCAGCGGGCCGGGACGGGAGTAGGACCGGGCCAGCCCGAGATGGAGATGTGGGCGGGGCGGGCGCGCACCTGTGGCTGCGCAGCAGGCGCACGAGCGCCTTGGCGATGACGCCCACCTCCGCCTTGGGCGCCAGGTGGAAGTAGAGCTGCGCCACCGCCATGACCACGGCGGCGCTGCGGCTTTGCAGCAGTGGCTTGGTGTTGCGCAGCAGCAGCCGGTGGTCGGGGTCCATGACATAGGGCTTCCGGGTGGGCAGCGCCGCGGCAGCCGCCTCCTCCGACCCCGGGCCCTTGGCCTCGTCGTCCTCCGAGCCGTAGAAGGCTTTCTCGGGGTTCTCCTCCAGCAGGGATTCCTGAGGGGGAGACCAGTGGGCCAGGGGGCGCCTCCTCGGGGCGACCCTCCTGCGCACTCTGCTAGGGCGAGGGTTAGGGTCTCTCCTGGGGGTCCGGGCCCACTCACGTTCTGGGTGGGGCTCAGGAACTGCGTGCGGGCATAGCGGGTGAGCATGCTGATGATGACCACCTGGCCCCACTCCTCCACGTCGATGAGCAGGTTACAGAGTTTCCGGTAGTTCTTGTGAATCAGGTCGATGCGCTCGGGGCAGACTTCCTCGAAGGCCATCACCACGCTGCCCGCCACCAGCTGGGGAACCGACAGAAGCAAGAGAGGGTGAACGGAAAAGCAGAAGGGCCGCTGCCCAGCACCCTTCCACCACCCGCCCCTGTGTGCACATATACGCACCGTGGTCTTGTCCGCCAGAAGCTTCTCAATGACCTCTATCAGCTGGTCCTTCTGGTCAGAATCCAAACTGAGGGAGAAACGGTTGAGGGATTTGCCCCTCCCCCCATCTCCAGCCTTCTCGATATTTGCCCAAGCTGTGTTCACCTCCTGTGCCCCAACCCTATTCATAGATGGGTGTGAGCCCCCACCTCCACTGACCTCCATCTCTGTCAGTTCCCCAACTGCCTTAATCCATCTGCAGAGTAAAAGAAGGGAAGCCTGCAAGACTTGGGGGAGGCCAGGGGTGGCCTGGGGCCTTGGGAACCATTACCCCGAGGAGTGAAGGGCGGGGCTGGGCATACCTGTAGAGTTTAGGGATGGCATGGGCAGCTGTTTTCCGCACATAGGGCGACATATCCGAGGCAGCTTCCTTGATGGCCAGCATCATGATGGGCACTATGATGGGCACACGGATGCTAGAAAGGACACGGAGGGCACTGGCACGAATCAGCTGGTTGGGATCCTAAGGGCAGAGGTGGAGGCAGAGCCGTGAGAGGGCACCAGGTGTCCTGATGGGGGAGGCCACACCTATGGAACTCACTGTCCCCAGCTACCACCAGCTCTTGTGTGCCTGCCTCCTGCCCTGAGCCTAGATGATGTGCCAGTGCTTGGGCATCTGGGGGACACTGATTGAGGGCACTGACTCTTGGTCCTGGCTGCAGAAATCTCACCCCTGAACAGGTGTGGCAATGGGCTGCTTCACTTTCAGGAAGAGGGAAAAACTTTCACAACACCTAAAGTTCCTGAAGACCTCCTGTTCCTTAGGATGGGGGGGGAGGGGGTGTCTCTTTGTGTTTATGCCCGAGGTGACTGCCAGCAAAAGCAGGCTGGTCTCCCTTCCAAAGAATTTATCCCTTCATCCCTCTTCCCCAGCAGTCTTTCAAAAGCTGCTCTTCTTCCTCTTCTTGCGCAGTCTTTAAAAACAGAACGGCTGTGTGGACCCCTCCTCATTGCTCCTATTGCATCCTGTAGATGCAATAGACACAACGGATTGTAGTCATGGCGCTTATGGCAGTCCTCGCACAATCAGCAGCAGCTGTAACTTACTGTTAACCATGAGAATGGCGGATAATGGGAGAGGTGCTGGAACACTAAAGGATAGACGCTACCCTGATCCTCTCAAATGGAGAAAGAGAAGATCCGCAAAATTACAAGTGAAAATGATGGTAATCTCTGGCAAAATTCTGGAATTAATTTTTAAATAGGTGATTTAGAAGTACTTATTTAAAAAGCAGGAGTCTATTTTCTTAGAGTCAAATAGACTGCTAAGACCTATGTTCCCTTTTTAAAAAAACTATTTTATTTGGAAATGATTGTGGATTCACAGGAAATTACCAAAAAAACCTATTTCCTTTTTGATAGGGTAAATGTTAATACTGGGAGATACTAATGCTATGTATGTGGATTTCAGCAAGGCATTGTGGGAGTCTCTCATAGCATTTCCTCTGTTGCCATTTTCGAGGCAGGCCTTTTGTTTCATTTAATACATAAGCATTTTAAGAGCAGAATTCATGTCTCTTTTATCTCTGTATCACCACAGCCCTTTGCACACAAAAGGTGTTAAGAAATTTTGCTAATGTATAGGATCCTTCCTAAGAAGATGGGAAAATGCCAGCTGGTTGTATAGTTACGTAGATCCACAATGTGGTAAGGCATTGTACTTAGGGAAGGTTTATCAACAGATCAGTGTCAACCTGGAAACAGGATATGCCACGGGACTCAGTCTGTTGCCCTGGTTCAAATCGCTTATCAACATCTTGGAGGAAGACACAAAATCAGGAGACAAAATTAAGATTCAGGATCGCCCTGGCTTGGACCCTGTGCTAAACCAAGCTGGTCTCCTTCTCTACTACAAAACAGACGAGGGTTTCATAGGGGATTCAAGGGACCAGCTGCACAAAGACAGGATGTACGGAGACCTGGATTATCTGCTTGCCAGCCGGAAGCTGTCTGAATCGAGCCAGCCACATTAGTGGACTGCTAAGAAAGCAAACACAGCCTCAGCCTCGGCTGATAAAAAGAAGGAGAACCCTGGATGGAAATGACTGGTTCCAATGTGCAGGAGAGCCCCCCAAACAGTAACAACAACCAAAAGAAAATGAGATTTAGAGAAACACATATATTATATGATACCATTTACAAAATAATGTTATATATTGTTTAGGAATACATAAATAATAAAAGAATAAATACATGCATATGAGTGATAAACAGGGGAAGACACGTAGGGGGCTTTGGCTGTCTGATAAATATTTCATTTCTTATGCTGGGTATATGGATATTCATTATATTATTCCTTATGCCTTTTGTGAGTCTGAAATAAATTTTTAAAAATTGTAGCTGTAGAGGTTTCAATACAATATAACGGTTAAAAAAACTAGAACAGTTGTAGTCGTGTTAAGATGCAGTGAGCTGCCTTATGAAAGTGAGGTCTCCGTCACTGCAGATGACCCGTCACAGATATTCTAGGGCAAAGGTCAGCACACTACAGCCCTCAGGCCAAACCTGTCTTCTGCCTTTTTTATAAATAAAATTGTATTGGAACCCAGCTACGCCCACTCATTTATGGCTGCTCTCGCACCACAAGGGCAAAGTCGAGTGGTTGCACGGTTGAGACTGTACGGCCTGCAAAACCTAAATTACTCGCCGGCACTACACAGAAAAAGTTTCCTGATGGCTGTTCTAGAGAAATCATTGCAGTGAGTTAGACTAAAGAAGCTCTGGTTTTCTAAACAGGGGCAAAGGGCGGACTGTAGAAACTACAGGTAAATGTAAAATCTGTGTAAAAAATTTCAGAAAAGTTCTTATAAAATGATTTAACCCTGCTTCACACCAAAAGACTACTTGCCAAGGTGGGACAGATCCTATGGTGTTGACTTTTAAAAAGAACCCGGCACAATGTGTGGCAGAGAGATACCCAAGTATTTGCTGAGTGAATGATGATATACGCAAGTGCCTGTCCTTTCGACCCCACCTCCCAGAAGCAGACCCTGTCAACCCCTCCTGCTGGCCATAGCAGACTGGACCAGGGGTGAGCCCCGGATTTGGGCAGTCAATTCCCAGTCTGCTCAGCACCCTAGAGAATCAGCTGGACATGAAAAGATGAGCTGGACCTTTCAGATCCCTCTCACGGGAATTTGAACGAAGCCTGTGGAAAGACTGGAGGCGCTGATGGTTGCAATCAGAGCTGAAAAGGCTGATACAGAGAGAGGACAGAATGCAGTGATACTGACTTCTTTACCCTAACCAGAAAAGAACCCAGTGGAGACTCTCATGCGTGCGTTTAATATACAAACAAAAGGGGAGAACATTCAGTTTAACTAATGTGGGGGATTCAGGCCACTCCAGTCTAAAGGACTTGAATCTTTCCACGGTCCCTTCCCGTAGGTGATTTTTCAATTTCTGCCTGCCTCAAGAGCATTTCACACAACAGTGGTGATGCAGGTCTTTAAAGGTGGATATTTTGTATACAGTGGGGCAGCTAAGACAAGTCAACGACTTCTTCTGGCGCTAAACAGAAGAACAGTCCGTTTGTTCCAGCGCTAGAGGAATAATGGGCTGTACTGAACTGCCTGAAAGGGAATCGTCATGAGTTCACGTCCTCTGCTCTGACCTTGGAACCCGGTCTCCCTGTCTGAGCAGCTCTCTTCCACAGTAAACTTGGTTCTTTTCCTCTCGGTGGAGCTCATCTGTTTTCAATAAACCCTTTGTCCTCCTTACCAAGTTGCAGGTGAAAAGTCATTGTTCTCCACGGATCCCTGGACTAGGTGAGCCTGCCAGCGCCAAGCATCTGAGCTCCCAGAGGTGAGGAATCCAGGTCGGCAGCCCCCCTCACAGCATCCTGTCCTAAGGAGGCTGACTTCTGCTTGGCTGTGGGCTGCAAACCCTTTATGCTAATGGGGGGAGGGCTGAGGGGCCCTCCATGGTCAAGGACTCAAGTGGTTCATATTTGAGGCAGCCACTATCACAGGCTCCTCAGAGGAGGACAGACACAGTCCCTGGGCACCCACTGCCTCTCTCATGCCCTCTCCGAGCTGGCCTCCGCCCTCTGAGGGTCTGGCTGGTCTTCTTCCAATGCTAGGCAGGTGGGAAAGAGCCTGCAGAGCCTCCCCCCATGCTCACGCCTCTCCCTGGGTCCACTCCTCCCATACAGCACCAACGAGACCCACGCCCCAGGGAGGCAAACGGAGACCTCTGACCTTCAGGCCACGCTGGAAAGTGGAGATAGACAGCAGGGCCAGGTCTTGCTGCTCCTCAGCATAGCGCACCAGGTACACGTAGACAAGCTTCTTCACCTGGGGGAGAGCAGGTTTCTCAGCAGGGACTGGTGCCCCCCCCCGGAGATGTCATCACCCCAGCCAGCTGTGGTCCATGGGGACAAATTCTTCCAGTGGGGGACAGCGTCCAGAGTGTTCCCCAGGTTCTTCACTCTGATCCACATCTAGTTCAGAGACACGTAGACAGAGCCTTCTCCTGGACCAGGGGCTTTTCTGAGCAGGTCGGGGCTGGATCCTTCCGTTGCTCACCCCCAACCAGCCTGAGTTTATTCCTGGTGGAGGTGGGCATGAGAGCTCTCTCACCGAGGAGCGCTCACCTCTATGTTCTTGCAGGCCACGTTCTTCACCACAGCGGGAAACAGGTCCGAGGCATTCTTTCCGCGCGCGATCATCTGGGTGGTGGAGTCAAGGGAGGGGACAAGGAGAGGGGAGGAGGCCAGTCCTTATTAGGGGAAGGTCCACAAGGAGCCAAGGAGAGCTGCTCTTTGACCCCTGGGCCCCTCCCCCAGGAGAGGCCCCCTTCCTCCCTGCTCACCGCCACAATCCTCTTCATGGCCTCCAGCTTGAGGGAGTCCTTGTTGGTGTCCAGCATCTCCTTCAGGTCATCATGCCTGATGGGAGGCACAAGAGGTCAGCTGAGGGCATAAGGGTGGGAGTGGGGATATCAATCAGGACGATGCAGGCAGAGAGAAGGGATATGGCAGGGAGGGCTCAGGCAGGACCAGACCCGAGGGGAAGGCGGGGAAGTACAGATCAGGGGACTCAGGGTCGGGAGAAACGTGGGCCAGCCAATGTCATGCATTGAGTTATGTCCCCCTCGAAAAAGGTATGTTGAAGTCCTAACAACTAGTACCCCAGAATGTGACCTTATTTGGAAACAGAGTTGTTGCAGCTATAATTAGGGTGAGGTCATACTGGAGCAGGGTGGGATCCTAATCCAATGTGTCCAGTGTTCTTATAAGAAGATGGCCTTGTGTGAGGGCTGGTCCTGCGGTCGAGTGGTTCAAGTTCTGCGCACTCCATTTCAGTGGCCCAGGTTCACCAGTTCAGATCCTGGGCACGGACCTACTCCATCATCAGCCATGCTGTGGTGGCATCCCACACACAAAACATAGAGGAAGACGGGCACGGATGTTAACTCAGGGCTAATCTTCCTCAAGCAAAAAAAGAGGAAGATTGGCAATGGATGTTAGCTCAGGGCGAATCCTCCTCAACAGCAACAGCAACAAAAAGAAGATGGCCTTGGGAAGACACAAAGAGGCAGGGAGAACGCCATGTGAAGACAGAGGGTTGGAGTGCTCCATCTACAAGTCAAAGAACACCCAAGATTGCCAGGAAACTACCAGAGGCTCGGAAGGGGCAAGGCAGGATTCCCCTACAGATTTCAGAGGGAGCACGGCCCTGCTGACACTTGGTTTCGGACTTTTAGCCTCCAGAACTGTAAGACAATACATTTCTCTTCTTCTGAGCTGCCTGGTTTGTGGCACTTTGTTACCACAGCCCTGAGAAACTAACACAGCCAGGGACATAGAGCCAGGAGACAAGAGGAGGGTTTAGGGTGGAAAAGGTATGGGCCCTTCCCAGGAAATGGCCAGGTGGATGGATGAGAGGGACCTGGAAAGGAGATGGCTGTCAAAACAAGAGCAAGATGCCCTCATCCCACACCGAGTGTGTTCCCAGACCCTGACCCCCCAGACTGAACTGATTCTAAGGACTGGATGGGTCCTAGACACTCCAGGGTCTGATGAGATGACCTCACAACGAAGGCCAGACCTGTCGCTCAACTTTTAACCCTCATTCAGGGGAGTTATAAAACCATAATGGGAGAAATAAATGAAGATTTGAATAAATGACCCCTTGTATATGGCTAAGGGGAATAAAGGTGGTCCCCAAGCCAATACATAAATTTCGTGCAATGTCCATTGAAATTTCAATGAAGGCATTTTGTTAAGCTTCATGAAATGACAGCAAAATTTGCCTGAGAAAAAAAAATCAATAGGTAAGAACTCCAAAGAATATTTTGGGGAAAAGAAGAGAACAATGAACAATGACAGACACCTCACCCTACCGGAATTCAATACACAAAACAACATGACAATGATAAAAGCTCTATGGTACTGGGTTAAAAACAGAAAGTCAAGGTCATAGAGGGAAATTTCATCAACGCGTCTAAGTTGACACATTATGAACAAATACCTCACCAAAGGAAGAAAGAACCTTTCTGCCCCTTCAGCAATAAATGCTGTTGGGAAACTGCTTTGCAGCAAAGAATTTAACTTGTACACATATCTCACACCAAAATAAACTCCACATTTGATTTTTTTTTGCTGAGTAAGATTAGCCCTGAGCTGACATCTGTGCCAATCTTCCTCTATTTTTCATATGTGGGTCGCTGCCACAGCATGGCTGACAAGTAGTGTAGGTCCATGCCCGGGATCCAAACTCGCAAACCCAGGCTGCCAAAGTGGAGTGCACTGAACTTAACCACTAGGCCATGGGGCCAGCCCCGTATAGTTAAATTATTTTTAAATATGGAAGAGGAAGGGGAAATTTTTTTTATTTTTAAGGTCATAAAATTATCAGTAACAAGATGGCTAGGTTTAATTTTTTTGAATTTGGTATATAAAACTAAATTTAGGGAAAAAAATAAGCATAAGGCAATTGTATTCATTTGCCATGGCTGCCATGACAAAGTACCATGGAGTGGGGGCCTTAAACTACTTATTTCCTCTCAGTTCTGGAGGCTAGAAGTCTGAGATTAAGGTGTCAGCAGGGTTGGTTTCTTCTAAGCCCCCTCCCCGTGGCTTGTAGATCCTGTCTCTCCATGTGGTCTTCCTTCTGTGTGTCCCTGTCCAAATTCCCTCTTCCTATAAGGACACTAATCATATTGGACTAGCTACCCTAATGACCTCATTTTAACTTAATTCCCTCTTTAAAAGCCCTACCTCCAAATACAGTCACATTCTGAGGTACAGGGGGGTTAGGACTTTGACATATGAATTTGAGAGGGAAACAATTCAGCCCATAACAGCAACAGAAAGGAAAATATGTGGGATGGTGAATAAAAGTTTAATATTCAAAATAAATAAAGCACCGATATAAATTTAGGGCTGCTGCAAGCTCTTCCTCCACCTGCTTGGCCCTCCAGATAGACATAGCCCTAAAACTGCTGCTCCCCATTCAGTGAGTGGAGCATGGTCTGGTATTCCTTAGCCAGGTGCCCTTGTGCAGTGAACAACCTACGCAACCATACTCAGAGGTCCAAGGCTGGTGGTCAAAGAAGTGAACAGAGAATTGCGAGTAAAAACATGGAAAACGTGTCTATCGATAGTTGACAGAACCGTGGGACAGCTGATGCACTCAGATGTTGCCAACACAATTCCAAACTTTTTGAGCAGCTGTGTGTGGAGACCTGCACATTCTCTAATCTCCCAGAGGATACTCTGCTAACCCACAGCTTTGGACCCAAGCATGAGAACCCAGCCTGGAGAGGTATCACCAATGGTGGAAGGTAAAAAGTAGTGTGTGCAAAGTTAGTCACAGAAGTGGAACACAGAGCAATCAGAAACTGGAGGCAGCAACATTAGGAGAGGGAAGAGCATGATAATAGTCATAAAGAGGCAAACGTGACAGCTTCTGATGCCGAGAAATGAGTAAGTGACAAATGCTGAGACCAAGAGAGGAACCCGACGTGACACACACCTAGTCATAGGGCCGCATTTTGCTGAAATGTGAGAGTGCTTCGCAGATAGAAAGGACAGAAGGGGTGCTAAGAAACTGACGCTCCAAGGATTGTAGGCAGTGTCTTTCCTCAAGAGATTTTTGATGGAAAGCAAAGTAGAAAGAGGACGCCTTCCAGAACACAGAGGACTTGCAAGGCTGTCAGATGAAGGCAGGAGAAGCTCTCCAGCCCCAGGCATGTTGATTGAAAACTTCCCCGGGGCGGCCCGGTGGCACAGCACTTAAGTTGGCACGTTCTGCTTCTCGGAGGCCCGGGGTTCGCCAGTTCAGATCCCGGGTGCAGACATGGCACCGCTTGGCAAAAAGCCATGCTGTGGTAGGCATCCCACATATAAAACAGAGGAAGATGGGCATGGATGTTAGCTCAGGGCCAGTCTTCCTCAGCAAAAAGAGGAAGACTGGCAGTAGTTAGCTCAGGTCTAATCTTCCTCAAAAAAAAAAAAAGAAAAAAGAAAACTCCCCCATTTGGGGAGATGCCCCTAAAACCAGAGGACACTTTTTACTCTCTCGTGGCCAAGCCAGGGCCAGAAGACAACCACCTTGTCACTCTCCCAGCCACAAACCAGGCAGTCAGTTCCTAGCTGGGGCTGAGCTCAGGACAACAGGGGTATAGACAGAGGTACAGACCACTGAGCTGGTCTGGGCAGAACCGAGGCTGTGGGAAGAATGACAGAGCTGGGCGCCACCTTCCCCAATATACAAACGCACCCCACTGCACCCCCAGGACCTTCCATACATACACCCACAGTCAACTTACACCCCATAGACACCGACACACCCAACACCCCCACCAAAACCAGCACCACCCACGTATACAACAAACACTCCCATATCTGCCCCACAGACATACCTACACCAGAGACAAATCTATACCCCCACAGACACATCTACACCCCCCAGACACACATATAATCCATATATAACCCCCCCACACACAAAGAAGCCCGCAGACACACACCCACAACCCCCACAGAAACACAGTCATAGATACATACACCAGACATACAGACACTTCCCACAAAAACACACTCCCCACACATAAGCCCCCCCACACACTTCACCTACACATCCCTACAGAGACCCACAAATACATACACACATCCCCACAGACACACACCCACCAGAAGACCTCTCCATACTCCCCCACACCCTCACCTGGACATGAACATCCCACACAGTGCACTACCCCACACGTCCTTCCACAGACACACACACCACACACACCTACACCTTTTTGACAAAACTCGGTCACTCCAGGCTCATTCGCCAAAATGGCCAGTAGATGCCTGTTTGAGGTTCTTGATGATAAATCTAGGCTTCCAAGATCAAACACATCCAGCCTCAAGATCCTCTGACTCCCTTCTGAGGGGTCAGGGGGAGTCCTCACTGGTCAGCAGTCGGAGTTTGCCCAGTCCCTTTTAAAGCTGGATGTCCTCTAAAGCAGACTTCTTCACACTGCCCTCCCCGAAATGCCACAGGCCCGTGTGAAATGCACACACCCCAGGGCATGCCCAGGGGTGCGTACATTATTCCCACCCACCCAGCCTAGTGCATACATTCCAGGCCCCTGAGGGCTCCGGGGCCCTGGGCGATGGGGAATTGAGGGGGGGAGGGACTGTGGACAGAGAGCAGACACAGCACAGGCAGGATTGTCAGATGCCACCAACAGACAGCAGCTGCCTCCTGGGCTGTGACCACCCTGGGTCTCTCATCTTTGTTCCCACCAGCTTATGTTCCCAAGAGGGAGAGGAACAGAGAGATACACAACAAGGCTCTAAGACCATGAAACATTAGTCTCCTGCAGTCGGATCCCCTTACATGGCACTCACTTTGACCTGACCCCTGGCCTGGCCTGGCCCGACTCTCTTGGGGGTGGCTGGAGCCTGCCAGGGGGTAAAACATGGCATATGAGGCCAGACATGCTCGCCTCCCTGATACACCTTCCTCCCTCCCCTCTACCCCCAAGTGCCAATCCACTTGCCAGGAGAGGCTGGCCAAACTCGGTGCTTTATCTAGTCTCCAAACCTCACCCAGAGCCCACTCTAGCTAGGGCCGGGGGGAGGAAAAGGTCAAGGTGGGGCCTCAACGCCCAAATATTTTACTGTCCTCCTCCCCTCAGAGCTTCTGGGGAGTTAAGCTCATGTACCCACCCCACATACTCTCAGTCCCCACACTAAGCCCCCTGACATCCGCCCCTGACATCCCTCCTCCTGCCTGGACCCTAAACGCCAGCCCACTCCTGCTCCTGAGAAAGTGGGACCTGAACGAGTCTGGCTGAGTGGCAGCTGCCCACCCCTTGCCTCCCCAGCTGTCTGGGTGAGGGTCCCTGGGGTCCTCTGTACCGTAGCGGCTGGCTCTGGCTCTGGCCTTGGCCAGGCTCTGGGCAAGCTCCTTCCAGAGATGCTTCTGGGGTTGGGTCTTCCTCTGAGGCCTGCAGCCAGCGAAGCTCCTCAGGCTGCAGGGCCTGGTACCAGGGTGGGGGCCCGCCTTCGGGGGCCAGCACAGGGCTGGCAGCCTCCTGATCGGCCCCACAGGCCCCTCTGCCTCCTGGCCTCACCACGGCCCCCGGGAGCTGCAGGAACCGCTGCATCAGGCACTAGGGTCTGCTCGGAGATGGGACTGAACTGACCAGGAAGCCTGGATGCCTGTGACTGTCACCAGACGGCCCGCCCCCGAAACTCAGAAACCAGATACCGGCAGAGAAGGAGGCTCTAGTTTCCTCCTGGCTGCTCAAAGACAAGGACTCAGGAGGGGGAGGAGGGCAGGGCCTGGGGACTAAGCCAATGCTCCATCTCAGGGCAGGGCCTGGGGGTCAGGGGAGCAGGTCCAGACAGAGGTGACGGATGCCCTCCTTGCCTCCACTCTCACACCACAACTGGGCCTCCGCCTCCCAGAGCTGCTCTTCCTCAGAAATCTCCCACACCCTCTTCCCACCCTGACCCTAACCTTCTTGATCCTCACCTGTCTTTCCAGAGCCAGTTTCCCGATTTCTTCCCTCCCATCAGCCTTCTCTTATCTTTACGTCCTCCCTACCTGGCCTATGCCTCCCAGCTCCATCCTCCACCGCTGGCTCACTCACATCCTTGGCCCTCTTGTCCCCACTGCTCCTACCCTGCCAGGAGTGGTTGGTTTTATTCGCGGTATATCAACCCCCTCGACGCTCCTCAAATTCCCACCCATAGCCTTGCCCTTGCTCTTACAGCTTCACTACTTGCCTCTCACAGAAGACGGAAGGCCTTAGATACAATCCCCTGCAGCCCCAACACATCCGTGTCCGTGCTGTCCTCTCCTCCCTCTGGGCAGAGCTGCCCTCTGAAGCCAGGCCAGGCCTCCCACCCAGCTCTGGAAGCCTCTCCTCCCACCACTCAGGGATCCGGGCCTCCTTCAATTCCCTGCAGCCCATCCCACACTACCGGCTTCTTCCTATCAGCTGTTAGACTTGCTCTGGGCTCCCTTATCCTAATAACAAACAAACGTAACAATAAAAATAAAGTAAACCATCCCAAGCCGATGTTCTCCTCCAGCAACTCTTTCCCTCTCTCCCCTCTACAGTCAAGCTCCTTAAAAGCAAAATTCCCATTCACTGGGTTTTATTTATTCACCTCCTATTTCTTCCTCTATTCACCCTAATCTGGCTTTAGATGCTAGTTAGAATTTATGAGGGGCCATGATATCTGCAACTTATATGGTTCAGCCAAAAATATTTATGGGTAGATGGTAGATACAGCAAATGTGGGACAATGTCAACAACAGTTGAATCCAGGTGGAAGGATACACGTGTCCATTCTATTATTCACTCAGCTGTTCTGTATGTTTAAAATTGTTCATAATAGAATGTGGGGAGAAATAATTTCGCTCCTCCACCTCTGACTTTGCCAGCTCTGGTCTCCCAGGGCAGGAGGTGAGGAGCGGAGCAGGTCGGGGTTGACCTGCTCTTTGTCAAACCAATGGTCACGATTTCTTTCTTTGAGTTGACCTCAAAGGGCACTGACACTGCTGACCACTTCCTCCTCCTTGAAACCACATTTAATTTTCCTCCTGCCTTTGGTTTACTTTTGCTCAGTCACTCTGAAACACTTTCCCCCTGCTCTCTGGTCACCCCTCATGCGTGTTCAGGGTTCACACCTGTGCCCTGTCTGAACTCATTTTATACACTCTCCCTGGGTTATCTTCACTTCCTTCTGCGGCTTTGATCAACATATATATATGTTAATAATCCCTCCTGGAATGTGAATCCTAGGATCTGGCTACCTACTGGACTTGAATGTCCCTCAGAGTTTACAATCTCAGCATGTCAAAAGCTGAGCTCAACTTTATTTTCCACGGATTTGCTTGTAACATCTTTATTTCCAATCACGCTGTGTGGATGGCTCCACCCTCTTTCCAGTTCCAAAACTAGTCACCTGAGTCTCATCCTTATCTTCCCCCAGTCCCTTCCTCTCACCTCGCCCCCTAGTTAATTATCAGCTCTGTGGCTCCTACCTTCTCAATAGCCCTTCCCACAGTCTAGGCCACCATCCTGGACGCCCCTCCACCCTCAACACCCCCCTCACTGTCTCCTCGATCCAGCACACCTCCCATCTCTTCTCCACGATCCAGCCTGGGATCCTTCTAAAATGCGAATCTGACATCTCGGGCTTAGAAGTCTTCGTGACCGCCCCCCGCTCCCCAACCTTGGCATCTCTCACCCTCCTTTCCGGTCACTGCAGTGGCCCGCACAGTGATTCTGATCACACTGTACCGGCACCTACAAAACCTGTGACCTGGCCGTCCTTCATCTCCCCACCTTCCTGCGAGCTCCTTCCTCTGTCGGGAACACCCCTCCCTCTCCCCTCCTGCCTTTCTCCGGGGCCAGAGACCAGCTCCTCACCCTCTGACTGTCCCCACTATACTGAATTGTCGCGGACAGAGGACAGATTCTTCCTCTGAGATCCCCTCTAAAGCAACTTGAGGTCAAGGACTGTCTCCTGTTCACAGCCGCATTCACGGTGACTAGGACAAGACTCGACACAGTGGGCCCTTAAAAATGCTTCTTTCAGAATTTAGGAATAACCGAATGAGCGAAGGAGTGATCCAGGGGTGGAGCGGAGGAGTGGGACGTGAAGGTCGGGCTGAACCGCAGGGGCAGCGTGGGGAGCAGCAGCGCGAGCGCCCGGGGGAGACGCGGACGCGAACGCAGGGACCCGAAGGAGAGAAGATGGACTCTTGGGAGGGGCCAGGCCTGGAGGCTGAGTCCGCATCCAGGGCGGGCCTTCCCGCACCGGCCCGGGGCGCGAGCTCGCCGGCGCTGATCCCTCCCCCGCGCTCGGTCGGAGCCAACTCGCCAGACGCGCGGGAGGCGGGGAGCCTGGAATCCGGACCTACAGACGGGACGGCCCCCCGGGGCGGGGCTGCGGGGCCTCCAGGGGCAGCCGGCGGGCGCATCCCGCTCCGGCCTCCCACCCCAGCGCCGGGTCCCGGGCGGCCCCCCGGGGCGGGGTGCTGGCGGGGGGCTGGGCGGGCTCGGGGCCGCGGGGGCGGGGCGGGCCGGGCGCTGTCCACGGTACCGGGCTCACCGCTTGTAGTCGGAGGAGAATATGCCGCCGCTCGCCGGGTCGTGGCCGTATTCGGCCTCCCCGGGGCCAGCGGAGCCGCCCTTGTCTTCGCTGTAGGCGGGGGCGGCCGACATGGGGCGGCCGGGCAGCGCGCTTCGCCGGGGAGGGGGCTGCGCCGCCAGACGCGGCTGGGCCGGGGGAGGGCGCGCGGGCCGGCAGCGAGGTCGGGAGCGGCCGGGCCCGCAGAGCCGCAGTCTGCAGCGGGGGAGGCGGCGCGCGGCTCTATCAATCGGGGCGCGCGCCGAGCTTCTTAAAGGCACCGGCGCCTGCCGAGCGGAGGGCGTGTCCGCGGAGGGGGCGGGAGGGGAAGTGCAGCAGGGGCTGGCCCCGCCCAAACCCCTCGGAAATCCACCCACCCCCCCCCTCCCATCCCCGCGAAGGAAGGTTCCAGATGCAGCTCCAGGCCTGGGGGTGGGTGGAGGCTGCTGGCTTGATGAGGGGACAGCCTTCCCGGGGATGCAGAACGCCTTTTTCCGCTCGCCGACCACCGGGTCTCGGTGGAACGGCCTGTAGGGGCTCCACTCACCCCAGACACAAACGCGGATGCGCACCCACGCAGTGGAAGGAAAGGGGAGACTGAAGAGAAGGCTGTGCCACAAGGTTGGGGGTCCTAGAGCGGGAAGGAGGCACCGCACCCGGAGACCGACTCAGAGACCACGGACGCTCCCTCTCTCCGCTCCACCTTTCCTACAAAATTTGGGCCCCTCTGCCGGCATTCTGGTTTCTCACAGGGGGCTTCCTGGAGGTGATGGAATTTTAGGAAGGTTGATCCAAGAGCGCCGAGGAGCTTACATCAGGTTGCGGAGAGGTGGCGAGAGAATAGAGGGGACGATGAACCCCGAACTCGGTTTTGGAAAACAGTTTAATGACCATTTCTGAAGCCCCCATGCCCACCCAGGAGGGCTTGAGTTCATGCCTAGTCCACCGTCAAGTCCACGTCCACTGACACCTAGGAAGGAAGGAAAAGGGAAGAGGCTGGGTTAGGGTCTGGTGTGACCGCCAGAGGGAGGCCTCCAGGTCAGCTCCCAAGGCCCGAGGTCCTCCAAGGAAAGACTTTCTGGGTCTAGAGGGAAAGGAGTGGCCGGGCTGGGGAACGGGGTGGGATCTAGTTGGGCCCGAGTTTGCGGCATCAGGTTGGATGGCTGGGGTCTCTTGGCTAGGCTTGGGGCGGAGGTGAAGAGGGCTGGACTTGCAGAGTGGAAGAGCCCATAGGGCTGAGTCTTGATCTGTAGACTAAGATCCCAATGTCCCCAGAACCAGAATTTGCGCGCCTGGGTGGAGATGGGCGGGGCCCAGAAAGGTGGAGCTTGGCTCAGTAGGTGGGTTCCACTGGAGAATGGATTTGGAGGTTGATAGACTAAAGTAAATAGATGTGCCCAGCATCTGTGAGCTGGGGCTTTCCTGGAGTGGACTTCAAAGGGTCTCAGCGGGGTGGAACCTCGATGAGTTGGAAGGCCTAGTTTGGTTTTGGGGGCTTTGGGTCTGCCAGAGTAAAGCAGATCTTGAGTTTGAGTGACGTGGCCTGTAGGGGGAAGAAGGGCCTGAATTTTGCAGGAGTGCGTTAGTTAGCTGCATTTGTTAACCAGCTCCGGAGGGGTGTGGGGTCCTGTGTGGGTATAGTAGTAGCTGGACCGCGCTCACCGAAATGGGACTCCGGTCTATTTGTAGGGGGTCCAGGCTGGGCCCTGGGCCGAGCAGACGCAGTGCAAAGTGCACGCAGTTGCTGTGCGTGGGGTGATAGGGAGGCGGGTCCGCGTCCATGGCTTCGCGCATGCGGCGCTCCAGCCCGGCGCGGTCAATGCCGCCGCGTCTACGCAGCACACGCCACAGCGAGCGGGAGCGCAACAGCGGGCGCTGCCCGTTTGGATACAACCCCTTCGCAGGAGCCCAGAAACATGTGCGGCCTGTGACTGCTGGGATTCTTGCCTGTGGGGATGCCGGACAGGTGCGGATCAGAGCCGGGCTGAGGTCCTGGGACCCCAGCCCCATGATCCTGCACCCCCATCTCCCAGGACCCGGCGCCCCTACGCCCCATCCCTGGGTACCCAAGCGCCTATTTTCAGGGACCCGCACCCCGACTCGGGACCCGCAGACTTCTCTGTGTGGCCCGCCCACTGGTGGGCAGCCGCTCTGTGCAGAATAGGGCCTGTGTTTCCGTTGGAGACGCTCACCCTCGAAGTGGATGATCTCTCCGTGGCCGCAATACACGCCCACGTGGGCCCCCACCAGCGTCCGTTGGGGGACATCAGCCTGAACGGGAAGAGGTCTCCGGACTCAGGCTCGCTGCCCTGCAACTCCACGGCCTCGAAGTGCTGACCCAGGAAAGCCTCAGAGAGGAAGAACTTAACGGTGCTGACGGCCCCAGTCAGGGCCTGGGAGGAGAAAGGGATCAGACCGCTGGGCCTTTGCACAGGCCAGGGTGAAGGAGGAGCCGGTTCCTTCCACTGAGCATCGGGTCAGATGGTCGGCCCAGGGCTCAGGGAGACGGGACTTCAGGCTAGGCCCAAAGTGAATGTCATCACTACCGCACCCCGCCTCCCTGTGCTGAGGAACTCCAGAGGCCTGGACAGCACGGATAAATCCTGCTCTGAGCCACCCCTGGGGACCTTCAGTTTCCAGCAATTGGGACCTCCTCCTCATCCAGTGTTTTCTTCTCATCTCAAATTACAGCCTCTCCATTCTCTTCCCCTCCCCCTGCTCTAGGATCCCCTTCCCCAGACTTCTCCTCTCTTGCCATTTCCTGGCGGCAATAGCCAGGACTGTGTGTACCTGAGTGGGGCAGCAGTCCTGAAGAAACCGAGAAACCGGGGTGAAATCTGGACCCCAGACAGGCACCCCCTCCCAAGGCTGAGTGGAGAAGGACGCCTCCAACAACCACAGCAGCAAACACCTATGGAGCAGCTGCTTTTAGGGCTTAATACAATCCTCCAGGATGGGGACTGTGTCCCCATTTTCAGGATAAGGAAACAGCTTCGCAGAGGTTATACGTTGCTGGAAGGCACGCAGCTTAGTGTACGTCTGCATGATTCTGTGTCTTGTGCCCTTTGTACTAAATATCAGTCACCTCCCACACCTCCTTTTCCTCTGTAAGGAGGTGAGAGATCTGTTTAGTTCAGGTTTCTGTCTTTACTGGGAACGGAGGGTTTTTGGGACTCGGGAGGATGGTCTCCTGGGCTGTGCCTGAGCTTTGGTCTCAGAGCCTGAGAAAGGGGTGAAAGTAGGGCCTGCTGAGCACTGAGAATCCCGGGCTGGCAGAGGAGCTGGGAGAAGGAAGTGGTCCAGGGACCCCTCCCAGTCCTCGGTTATCTTTGTTGGAAGGGAGAAGGTCGACTCCAGCAGATTCAACTGGGGTGGAGAGGACCCACATACAAATAAGGAGCAGGGCTGCCCCAGCCCACGTTGCAGAGTGCCAACTGCCGTGTGGCTCCCTGTGTCTCTTCCGTCCCTGACCCTCCCCATCCGTCCTGGCTGCAGTCTAGAGTATCCTCTCCTTATTACTGGGTGAGTCTCGTTTTCCCAGGCTGGAGCTGTGGAAGACTCAGGGAACCAACTCGTCCCAGTTTTCCCGGGACTTTCTGGATTTTAAAACTGAAAACCCAGCATCCCAGGAACCCAGGAGAACCTGGACACTTGGCCCCCCTAGGCTCAGGTCTCTCCCATCCCCTCTCCCTTGACCTCAGGAGACCCCAGGAGAACCAGTCACGTGAACAGCCTTGTCACGCTCTCCTGAAGTCCACCAGGTAGGGAGGGTACCTGGGGTCCTGCTTCCCCCAACTAGGCCAAGCAGTGGTCACAGCTGTGGAAAAGGGTGGACTGTCCTGGTCCCTGTTGGTGCAACAGGTACCCCACCTGGGGAGAAGAAAAGACACGCTGAGGACTTCTGCTCCATTTACCTGGGATGTGAAGCTCATCTAGGGAGGAAAAAAAACCTGCTGTCACCACCTGGCTGATGAGGACTGAGGATCCAAGCCGCTGCCCTTTCCACCTCCCCCAGCTCAGGTTGTGCGCTCTGCATGTGGGGCTGGGCTGTCCGTGTGTCGGTGCAGGGCTGCGCATTTGCTGTGTCCATGAGTCTGTGCTGCGACACTGGATGCAGGACAGGGAGGTCAAGTCCTGGCTGTGCCACTTCTCTATATGGGACATCAAATAAGCCACTTCCTCCCTCTGGGCCTCAACTTCCTCATCTGTCAGCTGGGGACGATAAGCTCGTAAGGCTGGCCATCACAGGCCAATTGTGAGGCACTGAGAGCTCTTTGTGAGCGAGACAAGGAGAGATGAGCAGGTCTGCTCCTGAGCTGTACAGTTGGGCGTCAGGGGAGAAGGGGTGGGGAGAATGCATCTTTCTTGGCTCAGAGGAGAGGAACAATGGGCCCTCAGAGGCTGGCTGCCTCCATGTGACCCCTGCCCCAGAGCTCTCAGGAAATCACCCAGCTGGAAAGGCCCTGGACGCAGGGCCCCACCCGGACTCTCCCTCTGAAAGTTCCCCAGTGGCGGTGGGGTGATGAGGCTGGCCACCTTCACCGCTTTGAGTCCGAGTCTGGATGAGGAGCTACCTCTTCAGATAGGGCGTCTAGGTCCACATGTGGGGGCTCTGTCCATAATGATAATAGCATTTATGGCCAGAAACTGTGCTAAAGCTCCATTTTGTCCTAACAATAACGTTGTGAAATAGATACTGTTGTTATCTTTTCACAATTTGCAGATGGGAAACTGAGGCTTGGAGAGGTTGCCAAGGTTACAGACTGGTAAGTGGAGGAGCCAGGATCCAAGCCCAGGCTGTGGAGCTCCAGTGCCCATGACCTTAACCATGGTACAGTACTGTCTCTCTCACACTGCTGGCACATGAGTGTCCCCTGCCCCAGACCCTCCTGCTGGGAAGTATGGACCCCTATATCCTTCCTGACCTGGAGAAACAGCCACCCTTCCCCTTGGCTTTCCTTGAACCAAGCCGTCGTTTTCTTTGTAACAAGGGAAAAGGACCAAGGCCCTGGAGCTGTGAGCAAGAGTCCAGGGGACAGCCTCCCAGGGTTGGCCTGACAGTGTTGGCCCCACCACTGGGGCTCTCTGGGGGCCAGAGCTCTTTCTCCTCTCGCTCTGACTGAGGCTTTCAGGGGCACAGCAATGAGATGGCCCTAAAACAGGGTGTGGGTGTGACAGGCAGTCTCTTTGGGGCTCCGGGCCCTGCCCTTCCCCCACAGGCCCCTGCAGGACCTCAACCCACTGGTGTCCTCTCACGGAGCACAGGTCTTCTGGGGCCACCGTGGCAATGCTTGGCTCTGTGGCTGTGGTCTGGCCTCAATCTCCAGCCCCTCCCGTCCCCTTCGGTCTAGCCCTGGACAGAGGGTTCCCCTGTGGCAAGCAAGGTTTGGGATCACTGCTTTCAGCTGGCCACCTTCAGCCAAAGGATCGGGGCTCTCCACTGGGGCAGAGCAGGCCCTTTCCTTGCGCCTCCAGCACACCCTGGTCTGGCCCTTCCTTCCCTGACAAAGCCTTTGGTCACCCCCTCCCCCTTGGCCCATCCCACCTACATCCTGCCCCCCCCAGCCCAAACAGCTCACCTTGAAGCAGCTCCGCTCCACACCTTGCTAGGTGCTGTCCTTCTGTGGCCAGAGCAGGAGGACAAGCTGTCCACCCCTCAGGCAGACAAAGGAGCCAAGCAGGAAGCCTTGGGGCCCTGTTCTGAGCATCACCTGACCGCGGCACTCCCTCCTCCTGGCAGCTCTAGGGTGCCCTCATCCACCCTCTCCCCCCTTCTCCTGGGGTTCTGCCCCTTCCCCGTACCTGCTTATGTGGGCACTGCCACTTGTGCCTTCTCTCTGAACCCATCCTTCTGCCCTCACCGGGCTCCAGGGAACCCGAATGCCCCATACCCACCCTATTGTTGTCAGAGAACAAGCTCTGTATGGTTTCAATGCCTTTAAACTTATTGAGACTTGCTTTATCAACTAACATATGGTCTGTGTGGGTAAATACACCATGTGCACTTGAAAATGTCGATTTTGCACCTTTAGGGTGTAGTATTCTGTAAATATCAATTAGGTCAGGGTGGTTGATAATGTTGTTCAGATCATCTGTGTCTTTACTGATTTTTTTGTATAGTTTTTCTAACATTTGTTTAGAGAGAGAGTTTAAAACTTCCAGCTGTGGTTGTGCAATTGTCTATTTCTCCCCTTAATTCTGTCAAATTTTGCTCTGTGGATTTTGAAATTCTATTATTAGGTACATAAGCATTTTATGATTGTTATGTCTTTCTGATGAATCAATTTTTTATCGTTAAGAATGTTCCTCTTTATCTCTGCTAATACTTTTTGCTGAAGTCTACTTCATCTGATATCATGCTCACTGTTTGCTGGTATATTTTTCCCATCCATTTACTTTCATTCTATCTGTGCCTCTATATTTAAAGTGCATCTCTTATAGACAGAACGTAGTTGAGTCTTGCTTTTTATTCATTTTGGCAATCTCTGCCTTTAAATTGGACAGTTTTGTCCATAGATATTTAATGTAATAATTGATATGGGTGGATTTACGCCAACTATTTTTTGGGTTTTCCCCCCTCTTGATGGTTATTCCTTTGTTCTCCTTTTCCTGTCTGCTTTTGGCATATTCAAGTATTGTTTTTAAGAATTCCACTTTACCTATTGGCAGTTAGTTCTACCACTTTATCTTATATTTTAGTAGTTTCTCTAGGTATTACAATGTCATCACTTAACTTTTGACAGTCTCCTTGGAGATAATGTTGTACAACTTCACATAAAGTGTAGAAGCCTCGTAACCATATAGGTCCATTTACTACCATCCCCTGCCCCATCCTTTATGCTAGATTTGTTATATGTATCATATCCACATACATGCCAAACTCCACAAGGCAATGTTATAAATTTTGCTTTAAACTGCCCTGTATTTTAAAGAAAGTAAGAAGAAAAAAATAGTCTTTTATATTTACTCAGATATTTACCATTTCTGATCCTCTTCATTCATTCTTGAAGATCCAAGATTTTCTCTGAAATCATTTCCCTTTAGCCTGAAGAATTTCCTTCAGCATTTCTTATGGTACAGATCCACTGGTGATGAATTCTCTTAGATGAATTCTTTAATCTGAAAATAACTTTATTTCATCTTCATTCATCCTATTGGATGTAGAATTCTGTATTAATGATCTTTTTCTTTCAGCACTTTAAAGATTTCACCCCACTACTGTCTGACCTTCATTGTTTCAGGGGAGAAGTCCAAGACACCTCAAATTATTGCTCCCCAGTGTGTCATTGTGGTTTATCTTTGCTTTCCAGATTTTCTCTTTTTATTTGTTTTCAGCAGTTTGATTATGATATGCCTAGGAGTGGTTTTCTTCGTATATATCTCATTGGGGTCCCTGAGATTTCTGAATCTGTAAATTTTTGTCTTGACCAAATGCAAGGATTTTTTTGCCATTATTTCTTCACATTTTTCTACTTTGTTTTCTCTCTCCTCTCCTTCTAGAACTCCAATTAATACTGTCACTTTAATATTGTTTGGCAGATCTTTTTTTTCAATCTTTTTTCTCAGTCTCTTGACTGAGATGTCTCCTGATATTTCTTTGATTTCACTGATCTTTTCTTATGACACCCTCGGTTGGCTGTTAAGCTCACTCTTTGAATTTTTTATTTATTTTCAGTTTTAGAATTTCTATTTTTAAAATAATTTTCTTTGCTCTGTTAAGATTTCCCCATCTATTTTTTCATTATGACTATATTTTCCTTAAAGCCTTTTGTAGATATTTATAATAGCTGCTTCGAAGGTTTTCTCCCAACATTTGGGTGGTCTTGGTATCTACTGCCATTGTCTGACTTTTCTGTTGACCTTGAGTTATATATATATATTTTTTGCATGTCTAGGATTTAAAAAATTTGTATAGTGGACATTGGGGATGATACACTGCACAGATTCAGGATTCTTTTATCTTCCCCTGGAGAATGTTGATTTTTGTATTAGTAGGCAGGCAAATTAATAGCTTGAACTTGACCTCAAATTTGTGGAGTCTTGGTTCAACCTTTTCTTATGATGGGTCTGTTTAGCTTTCACCATTATTATTAGGGTGAATTTCTTAGTTCTGGCACGTAGTCTTCCAAGGCATGGCCCATCTGGGATTTCAGTGGACAGTCCAAGGCATTTACCAAGCCCCTTTATATTTGTGGAAGTCAAGAACAAATTCTGTCTGCCTTTGAGCAGGCAGCAGCTGGAATATCTGCCTTCCAGCTGTTGCTTCCCCTGGGCTCCTTGGAGTCCCTCCCAGGGGATGTGCAGTAAAGGGTCATCCAAGGATTTGAGGGAATTTCATATGCAGGTTTTGGGGATCCCCTCCCTGCAGATCCCTCCTTTATGAGATATTCCCCCCTCAGTTCCCAGCTGCTATGCCCTAAACTTTATCCACTGATATCCTAAGCCAAGAAGTCTATGGCTTTCTGCAAGAGTTCGGCCACCTCACACTGTGCAGCCTGGGGTGTGCCCTAAGGGGAGAGCTTTGGAAAGACGGATCTCACTGAGCACAGTTCTCTTCTTTCAAGGCTCAAATCTCCAGGTTCTCTTGGCTCTTGATTGCTCTCTAATTCCTCCAAATAATTTTGAATTTTATATTTTAAATTAACACTCAGTAAAATCGCCTATTTTTGTAGTACATTTCTATGAATTTTAACATATATATAGATTCACCACAACCAATACAGAACAGTTCCACTGTCCCAAAAAGTAGCTCCTTTTAACATCTTAAATTAGTATGGTCCACATGGCAAAATTAATGAACCAATATTGATACATTATTATTAAGGTCCATACTTCATTCAGATTTCCTTAGTTTTTTGCTCAAGTCCTTTTTCTGTTCCAGGATTCTGTCACAGATATCATATTACATTTCTTTATCGTGTCTCCTTGGGATCCTTTTGTCACAGTGGTTTTAATTTGAATTTCCTTAATATGTTGAACATATTTTCTTGTACTTATTTGTTATCTGCATAATCCCCCTGGTGAAGTGTCTGTTCAAGTCCTTTGCCTATTTTTTTAAATTGAGATATAATTCACATACCATAAAATTCACCATTTTAAAGTGTACACTTCAGTGGTTTTTGGTATGTTCCTAAGTTTGTGCAACCATCATCACTATCTAGTTCCAGAACATTTTCATCATTCCCAAAAAACACTTCATATCTATTAAGCAGTCACTCCTCATTCTCCTTCCCACACCACCCCACTCAGCTCCTAGTAGCCACTAATTTTCTGTCTGTCTACATGGATTTGCCTATTCTGGGCATTTCATAAATGGAATTGTATAAACTGTAGCTTTTTGTGTTTAGCTTCTTTTGCTTAGCGTAATATTTTCAAGATTAATCCATGTTCTATTATGTACCAGTACTCCATTTGTTTTTATGGTCAAGTAATATTCCATTGTATAGACATGCCACGTTTTGTTTGTCCACTCATCAGTTGGGGGACATTTGGGTCATTTTCACTGTTTGAATTTTATAAATAAGGCTTCTATGAATATTCACATATCAGGTTTTGTTTGAACACATGTTTTCAGTACTCTTGGGTGTATACCTAGGAGTGGACTTGAGGGGTCATGTGCTAATTCCATGTTTGACTTTTTGAGGAACTGCCCAACTTCCTTTCAAAGCAAGTGCACCATTTTACATTCCTATCAGCAGTGTTTCGGTTTCTCTACATTCTTGTCAACACTTGTTGTCTGTCTTTTTTATTATAGCCATTCTAGTAGGTATGAAGTGATATCTCCTTGTGGTTTTGATTTGCATTTCGCTAATCACTAATAATGTTGAGTATCTTTTCATGTGCTTATTGGCCATTTGTATATCTTCTTTAGAGAAATGTCTATTCAATATCTTTGCCCATTTTTAATTGGGTTGTGTTTTTATTATTAAACTGTGAGAATTCTTTATATATTCTGGATACTATACCTTTACCAAATATATGGTTTGCGAATATTTTCTCCCATTCTGTGGATTGTTTTTTCACTCTCTTGATAGTATCCATTGACACACAAGTTTTTTGCTTTGATGTAGTTCAGTTTATCTATTTTTTCTTTTGTTGCTTGTGTTTTTGGTGTCACATCTAAGAAACTGTTGCCTAATCCAAGATCACAAAGACTTACACCTATGTTTTATTCTAAGAGTTTTCTAGATTTAACTCTTACATTTAGGCCTTTTGTCCACTTTTGGTTAATTCTTGTATCTGGTGTGAGGTAGGGGTCCAACTTTATTATTTTGCATGTGGATGTCCAGTTGTCCTAGCACTATTTGTGAAAATAGTCTTTTCCCCACTGAATGATCTTGGGTCTCATTGAAAATGAATTGGTTATAGTTGTATAGATTTATTTCTGGGCTCTCAATTCTATTCCATTGATCTATATGTCTGTCCTTATACTGGTACCATATTGTCTTGATTATTGTAGATTTGTAGTAGGTTTGAAATCAGGAAATGTGAATCCTTCAACTTTCTTCTTCTTTTTAAAGATTGTTTTGGCTATTTAAGATCCCTTGCAATTCCATATGAATTTTAGGATCAGCTTGTCCATTGGTTTTTAAAAAGACAGTTGGGATTTTGACAGGGATTGTGCTGAACTTGTAGATCAATCTGGGAAGTACTGCCATCTTAATAATGTCTTCCAATCCATGAACATTGGATGTTTTTCCATTTATTTAGGCCTTCTTTAGTTTCTTTCAACAACGTTTTGTAGTTTTCAGTGTACAGTTCTTGAATTTCTCTGTATAAAATGAATTCTAAGTATTCTTTTTGATGCAGGGAGGGTATCTTTCACAAGAGAATTTTATCTCCTGCTTTCAGGAAGAAAAGGAGGGTCACAGTGTCCTTCTTGTACCTGCTGTTTCTTAGGAGCTTTTAATTCAAAATAATCAATAGGCCAAAGTGGCATATTTTGGAGTGACATAGTCTAGTTTCCTTTACTAATATAGTAAGAGAAGAAAAAGAAGTAGAAGGCAAAACAAATAAAAGGCATGGTCCCACCTCTCTAGGAGCTTAGAGTCTGTGCCTGTAGCACCATGTCATGGAGAAAGGGGGAGGAAACAAAATGAGAGATGTGAGTGTCTTGACTCCTGCTCCATTCACCAAGGCTGCCTTCAAGAGAGAGTGACTTCTCTGGACTTGCAAGAACGATCTTCCTCTGTAGGTATTTTTCTTTTAGATATTGAAATCTATGGTCTTCAGCCTGGGAAATGAATTTTTAGCCTACAGCTAATAGTATTATTATTATCATACATGTCATTATACTAGATGTATTATATCTTATGTGCCAGGCATTATATAAACCTATTGTTTAAAACAACCCTGAATGGTAGATTGAAAGAGGCCTTATATACCACGGATAGAATCTGATCCATCCTATAGTCCCCTAAGGAGCTACTGAAGGTTTTTAAGCCATTGGAATTTTATAATTAGATAAGTTTTAGAGAATAACTAGTGGCCAGTATGAAAGATAATGGAAAGAGAGAAAGGAGGTCTTTTGGAGGTGGCTGGGTGAGGGCAAATGAATAATTAAGAGATGAATGTGGGGGCTGGCCCCATGGCCGAGTGGTTAAGTTCGCGCGCTCCGCTGCAGGCGGCCCAGTGTTTCGTTGGTTCGAATCCTGGGCGCGGACATGGCACTGCTCATCAAACCATGCTGAGGTGGCATCCCACATGCCACAATTAGAAGGACCCACAATGAAGAATATACAACTATGTACCGGGGGCTTTGGGGAGAAAAAGGAAAAAATAAAATCTTTAAAAAAAAAATTTAAAAAAAAAGAGAGATGAATGTGTTAACTAAGGCAGTGGTGGGCAGAATAAAAAGACAGGGGCATAAAAGAGATTGGGGTGATTGCTACTTGAGAATCATTTTAATTGGGTTGCCCTTGACATCCTTTCAGATCTTTCTTCCTAACTGAAGTAGGTTAAGGGTTAAGTTTTTTCTACCCTAGGTCTTGATTCATGTCCACATTATACTCTTTCTGTGTTAAATGCCATAACGTTAATTTATTTGATCCTCTCAAAATAAGTTACAGACAAGCATTTTAGAGATAATTATTTGAAAGGGTCTTTTTCAAGGTTTAAAGGCACAACCAGAACCAGACCCCAGATGTTCTAACAGTTGGGCTCCATGGGTAACAATACAGAGAAACTACACTCTGTTTGGCTGATAGGCTATTGAGAGAGCAGAACAGACATCTTCATGAGGTTTCACTCCTGGCTTGTTGCAGATAAAGCTTCATTTTGCATCTCTATTCAGAATCATTTGGAGAGAACACATTTAGAGGTCTTCAAATCACGAAGATCATCGCCAATATCTTTCTTGTCTTCCATAATCATTCTAATCTTCCTCAATGGTCGAGTGGGTTTTTCGCCAATTGACTCTTCTCACAGCCTAAGAAAAGCATAGAGGACGCGTCTGTCCTCTGCTCTTGATTGTTACTCCTCCACCCCACGGTTGGTTCCTGCCTTCAGAGGATGCTAGGGACACTTCCTTGCCCAACCAAGGAACAGGCTGTAGCAAATAAAATAATAGAGCATTATTGCCATCCTCTATTTTCTTCAAAAGAGAATGAGTTTTTATCTGTATGTAACCATGAATGTATGTGTGTCTGAATTGGGAAAACCTACGTTGAACTTGGGAAAACCTTTAGGGTGCTTCTGTAGAATTCCTGCATTTGCTTTTATTTGTGGTTTTGAGGTCCCAGTTAGGATAAATAGAGAATTGCTCATCATCCTGGATCTTATCCTCACACACGTATAAGAGCATCTGAACATTCAAAATTTGAATCATTAGGATTTGAGTGAAAGGAATAAGGAATCCTGGAGTCTGAGTGATATGTTTTGTATTTGTTTAACAAGTCTGTCTCATCTATGTATGGCCCATTAACTGTTTATTGACCTGGCTTTACTGGCTGACCTATTGGTGGGAGGAACAAAGGAGAGGGAGGGGAATGACCCACTGCAACCCCCAGAGGATACAGTCAGCAGGACCTATCCCCATAGCAGCCTCTGACCACCTTTTCACTGGAGACAGTCTGCAGAGGAAACAGCTGGGACTCACCTGAGCACACCTAGGTTACACTCTGGGTGATCAAAGCCTTGTACAACTGTGCCATCCTATCATGCTCCAAGGTATTTGGGGCTAAGTTTAGGCTTGTCAGATTTTTGTTTGTGATAAAAACAAAGACAAGATCCTCACAACAATCAGAAATGAAAAACATCCCTCAAACATATAAAGACACAAATAGACGAGAAATGACCCAAACTAAAGTTTGGAAAGTAAGCAGTAAAACCATATGTGAGCCTGAAATAAAGAACCTTGTGAAAGTCTTGAAAAAGATAAACCGAGGATAAAAAAAAGGAGCTTATAGTAAACGTACACAATTTATTTGTTCATAAGAAGTAGTTTAAGCAAAAATTTTGCCTCTAATACTTATACAATTCATAAGTCACAAATTCAACTTAATTGTTAAAATTTTTGGTGAACCGATGTTTTAAATTTTATATCTCAGAGTGAGGAGATAATTTGTTCATTTCATAACCACAGAAACAAGCTAGGTAAAACATTGAAGAAAAATTAAAAAAAAAAAGTTCCTTCTGTCACTATGTATACTCCAGGTTAGTAAAGGAATGAATATCACTAACAAACTGTTGGCTGAAGTCAAAGGAAGGACTTTTCAGAGGTTTTTCCCCAGTCAATGAAGGGATCCACAGGATGCAATGATCCATATCTTATTCCAAGCAGAAATCAGAAAAAATAGTATACTAACTTTTCCTTTGTTTCAGTTTTGTAGTGTCATAAGAACAGACTAGCTCTTCCTAAGAAATTACAGGTTGTTCTGTTTGAGAAAATATATATCCATTCATGTAGTTGTCATTGCTGGTGCTAATTTTGGCGGGGGGTAGATCTAGATTTCCATCTGGTGTTATTTTCCTTTTGCCTGAATGAGTTCCTTTAATATTTCCTACAGGGAGGGACTGCTGGTGAATTCTTTTAGCTTCAATGTGTCTGAAAAAAAAATCTTTCTTTCTCTTTTTTTTTTTTTGAGGAATATTAGCCCTGAGCTAACGTCTGCTGCCACTTCTCCTCTTTGTGCTGAGGAAGACTGGCCCTGAGCTAACATCTGTGCCCATCTTCCTCTACTTTGTATGTGGGATGCCTACCACAGCATGGCTTGCCTAGTGGTGCCGTGTCCACACCCGGGATCCAAACTGGTGAACCCCGGGCCGCTGAAGTGGGACATGCAAACTTAACCACTGTGCCACGGGGCCAGCCCCTACTTTTGTTTTTGAAAGAAGGTATAGAATTGGTATACCTTTTGTTTTGTTTTGAAAGAAGGCATAGAATTGGTCTAGCAATAACAGGTTTTTTTCCTTTCAGTATTTGAAGATGTTGCTCCAGTCTTCTCAGTTACATTGTTACCAACAAATTATCTGCTGTCATCCTTTGTTCTTCTGTATGTAATGTCTCCCCCAACACCACCTCCCCCACGCCCACACCTTCTGGTTGCTTTTAAAGTTTTTCTTTTTCACTGGTTTTAAGAAATTTGATTATGATGTTCTTAGTATACTGTTTTCACGTTTCTTGTTCTTGGTGTTCACTCAACTTTGATCTGTGGGTTTACAGTATTCATCCATTTGGGAAATTTTGGGTCATTATTTCTTCAAATATATTTTCTATCCTCCCCTCTCTTATCTCCTTTGGGAATTCAAATTACAAGTATATTAGGCCACTTGAAGTTATCTCATAGCTCATTGATACTTTGTTCACTTGAAAATTTTTTTCCCTTCTGTTTCACATTGAAGAGTTTCTATTACTCTGTTTTCAATTCACTAACCTTCTGCAATGTCTAATCTGCCATTAATCCAATCCAGTTTATTTCTCATCTCATATGGTGTATTTTTCATCTCAAAAAGTTCAACTGGGATGTTTTTTATATCTTCCATGTTTCTACTTAACTTTTTGAACATACAGAACACATTTGTAATAACTTTTAATGTTCTTCTCTGTGAATTATAATATCTTTGTTAGTTCTGGATTACTTTCAATGGATTTATTATTCACTCCACTATGGATTGTATTTTCCTGCCTGCATTCAATTGACTTATTATTCACTCCACTTGGATTTTTTTTTTCATGCCTGGTAATTGTTGATTGGATACTAGACATTGTGAATTTTACATTGTTAACTGCTGGATGTTTGGTATTCCTACAAATTTTTGGAGCTTTGTTCTAAGATGCAGTTACTTGGAAACTGATCCTTTCTGGTCTTACTTTTGAGATTTCTCAGGTGGGACTAGAGCTGTGTTTAATTTAGGGATAATTATTCCCCACTAATGAAGCAAAACCTTATTTGGTACTCTCCCCATTGCCCAATGAATGGTGAGTTTTTCCAGTCTTGCTGGTGGGAAGAGGCACTATTTTTGGCTCTGTCTGAGAACTGGAATTGTTCTAATTCTTTCAGGTGGTTCTTTTCCTGGCATCAGGTAGTTTCTACTCACACATGAGCTGATCAGTCCTCTGCTGAATATTCAAGGTGAACCCTCTGCAAATCTCTACATTCACCTGTGCATCTCTCTCCTCTGATACACCTGCAAATTCGAGCTTCCTTGGTCTCCCTGACTGTCAGCTCCATCTTTTCAACTCAGCGAGTCCACTGGGTCCTGACTGGGTTTTCCTTCTCTCTGCTGTGTCTTGGAAACTCTTCCAAGGCAATAAGCTGGGCAATCACAGGGCTCAACTCATACGTCCTTTCTCTGAGAGATCACTATCCAGCTTTGCATGATGTCCAGCATCTTGAAAACTGTTGTTTCATATGTTTTGTCCTTTTTCTTGTTGTTCTTATTTCAGGCAGGAGGGTAAATACAATTCCTGTTACTACACCTTGGCTGGAACAAAAGTCCACATTTATTGCAATTTTTCACTTAACAATGTGTACTATGTGCCAGTTATTTGATTATGAAAGTGAAAGTAGCTTCTGTTACAGGACATGGAATAGTACATTTTTTAAATGAAAGTTTTAATTTAGCTTTAATTCCACATAAAATTATATGTGGTATGAGATAGGAACCCAATTTCATTTTCCCCCTTAATTTGATAACCACATATCCCAGATCCATTAATTAAATAGCCGTTCCTTTCCCCACTGATTTTCAGTGCCACCTTAGTCATACCGAGTGTCTGTATGTGTGGGTCTGTTTCTGGGCCCCCCAATCTGTTCTATTAGTCATTTTGTCTAATCTTGCACCAATACCACACTGTCTTACTATAGCTTTATAATAAGACTAGATATGTGGTAGGAAAAGTCCCCCACCTTGTTCTTCAAGTGTGTCTTAGCTCTTCCAGGCCCCTTGTTTTTCTATACATTTTAGAGTCTGACAAGTCACAAAAACTTGTTTGATTTTTATTGTAATCAAACATTGCATTCTACAAAAAATAAAGAATTAGTTCACTTGCAGTACCTAGTTCCCTCTCTCCCCCTCTAAATATTTTATTGCCTTTATTTTTCATACTGGGAGTTTAATTATCAATCTGTCTACTGTGGATAGTCTATTGACATCTAGATAAGATGAGGAAATTGTCTCCCAACTTCTCTGCACCTCTTTTAGTCTCTCAATTGGTTACATTATTTTAACTTTATACTGTTTAGCAATTTTAATGGTTTTCTCTATACTTTATATATAGATTGAGTCTAAAATTTTCAAAATGGGTATATAGTGTTTATGAGATTATATTTCTGTAAATATCATTTGCTGCAGAATGAAGGAAGGAGATTGGACTCTGAGAAGGAAAAACTCACTCTTTGTCCTGTGTTTTTCCTCTTCTTTCACGTTTATATTGAATACTTCACTTCTGTCACTTCTGGTCACCAAATGTGTGTGACTTTTTACCCCACCAAACAATTCTCTGTGATACCAGCTTGGTGTCCTACAATTTAACTCAGTTCTAACACTATCTACCAGAAGATGGTGTCAGATCCCACAGGTTAAGGGCTCAGTCCCATAAGACTGCCTTTTATTTCTCATTAGGACTCTCAGGGCCCATGCTGGGTGATAATAACAAAATCGTGTGTCTTAGTCAGCTCAGGCTGCTGTGACAAAATACCAGACTAGGGGGCTTAAACAACAGCCGTTTATTTCTCACAGTTCTGGAGGCTGGAGGTCTGAGGTCAGAGTGCCAGCAGGGCTGAGTTCTGCTGAGGGCTCTCTTCCTGGCTTGCAGCACATGGCTGCCTTCTTGCTGTCTCCTCACATCGGGGGTGGGGAGCTGGGAGAGCTCTTCTTGTAAGGGCACTCATCCCATCATGAGGGTCTCATTCTCATGACCTCATTTAAACCCAAATATCTCCCAAAGGCCTCATCTCCAAATACCATCACAGTGGGGGTTAGGGCTTCCACATATAAATTTTGAGGGAACACAATTCAGTCCACAGCATTGTACCTGTACCTCAAATTATGTAAGAGACATAACTGGAGCGCTTGGGATGTACCAGCTCTGTGTCACATGCTTATATAGAAGCTGAGGAAGGAATGATAACTGATAGGGGAACGTAGGAGAAACCGTGGAGGGTGGGAAATACCACCAAGGAAGAAGCCACTTCACCCTGCAGAATGCTAGAAGGATCCACAACCAGGAAATACCAGGGGCCACTGCGTACGGTAATGAGATATAGGGTCAAGAACCCACACGTGAAGTATTGTCCCTCCCTCCTACTGAGCATGCAGAACGCCTTACAGCCGAGCATCCACCCCAGGGCGGGAGTGTGGCAGGAGGAATGGAGAACACCCAGAACTTCCCAACACTCACACACACACACACAACACTGAAACGTTATTCTCTAAAGAAATTTAATGGCTCCAAAGAAAATACCAGGCATTCTGCCATTTAAAGTGAAATGTCAGCATTCCTCTCCCATAATCTTGGCCAGAGGGCAAGTCTCACTCAAGTAGAGAGGTGGTAATCCACTTAATGCCTCATTCTTAAATATGAAAAGTCAAGACCCCCAGATATTTGAGGAAGCTTTCAGTATGAAAAGATGGAAATATCATCTTCCAGTATAAAGATTAAAAAAACCTGACCCTGAAGGAAACATTTAATTCAGGGAGCAGGAGAGAACGTGCGCGGGAGCATGCACACGTGCGTACACACACACACACAGTGAGAAAACTGCACCCTTAAAACAGTATCAGGGGCTGGCCCCGTGGCCGAGTGGTTAAGTTCGCGCGCTCCGCTGCAGGCGGCCCAGTGTTTCGTTGGTTCGAATCCTGGGCGCGGACATGGCACTGCTCATCAAACCACGCTGAGGCAGCGTCCCACATGCCACAACTAGAAGGACCCACAACGAAGAATATACAACTATGTACTGTGGGACTTTGGGGAGAAAAAGGAAAACAATAAAACCTTTAAAAAAAAAAACAGTATCAGGATGCTAGGAAAGAGTAACAAAGAATAAAAGCTTCTGAAAGTTAAAATCAGTGCTAAAATTAAATCAATAGAAGGGCATGAGGATAAAAATTGAATCAATCTTCAACTAAACAGAATGAAAACAGAGATATAAAAGGAGAGAAAAGAGACAGAAAATCAATCAGGAAGTTCAAGCTTGAATTAACAGAAATTCTAGGAATAAAGAACATAAATAATAGAAGTGAGGGAATTAGAGAGAGAGAGGGAGAGAATTTCTCAGAGTGGAAGGGCAAGAATCTTCAGAACGGAAGGACTCACTGTTCACTCAGGACCTGGAAATGGAGAAACTGGAACCCTTGTACATGGCTGGGGGAAACTGGAATGGTGCCACTGCTATGGAAAAGTTTGGTGGTTGCCCAAAATGCTAAACATCAAACTACCATATAACCCATCAATTCCACTCCTAGGTATATTCCCCAAATCCTGTGTTTTCTCTGGTAACCCTGCTCCAGAGTGATGTGAGGGTGCAGGTCGTGTATGTATTTTAGGGGATGGTTGTTCCAGGCAGGGAGAGTAGCAAGTACAAAGGCCCTGAGGTAGGAACACAGTTGGCATACTTGAGGAATAACAAGAAAGCCAGAATGTCTGAAGTGGTAAGAGCAAGGGGAACAATGGGAGATGGGCTGGAGATGCATCTGGGGCAGAGATCTCGTGGGCCTTGCAGACCATGGCAGAGATTTAGGATTTTATTTAAAAGTGAGATGCAGTTATTGGGCAGTTTGGCACAGAAGAGTGGCTGGTGATTTAACAGGGCGACTCTGGTTTCTGTGTGGAGTAGAGAAACAAGGGTAGAAGTAGAGTGTCTGGTTAGGGTTCTCAGCTGGCAATCCAGGCAAAGATGTTGGTGGCTGGGACCAGGTTAGTAATTACACTGGGGGAAGGAAGTGGTCAAATTCAGAACCTATTTTAAAGGTAGAACTCATTTGCTGATAGGTTGGATGTAGAGTGTGTTTGAAAGAGCTTGAAAAAGGTTTCTGACCTAAGTGGCTGGGTGAGTGATGGTACGACGTTAAGATGAGAAATACTATGGGATGAGCAGGTTTGAGGGTGGCAGAAGAGTTCAGTTTTAGAAATGCTAAATTTGAGATATGTACTGTACGTCAAGTTGGAGATGTGAAGTTAACATTTGGATGTATGTGTCTAGAGTTGCGGGGAGCCCTCAGGACTAAAGAGTTCATTTGAGCTGCATCAAAATGGAGATGATAGTTAAAGTCATTACGTTTGAGGAAAAAAGTCTGTCAGTATAGGTAGGAAAGAGGACCAAACTCTGGGCTATTCTAACATTAGAGGTTAGGAGGAAAAGGAGGAGAATTCAGCAAAGGAAACTGAGAAAGGGAAGCCAGTGAGGGAGGAGAAAAACCAGGAGAGGGTGGTGTCCCGGGAACGGCTGAAGAGAATGGCAAGAAGTGGGGAGACATCAGCTATTTCCACTGATGCTGAATGAGGACTGTGAATCGTCTGTGGCATTTTTCAATGTCAAGATTGAGGAATTATGGGAGTCATTGCAAGAATGGTTTCAGTGATGGGGATGAAAATCAGATTGGAGTGAGTTAAAGACAGAATAGAAGGTGAGAAAATAAAGACAATGCGTCTATAATTTCAAGGAGTATTTCTGTAAATGAAAGTGGAGAAATGGAATAGTGGCTGCAGTAGGATATTGGGCCAAGGAAGCGGTATCTTTGTCAATGATGGCAGTTATTATGACCTATCTGTAAACTGAGGGGAATCGTCCAGTAGAGAGGGAAAAATTGACAACTCAGGAAAGAGAGAGGAAGAATTGCAGGATCACAGTCCTTGAATGGTTGAGAGGAGATGGAATCTAGTTCACAGGTGAAGGGAGTGGCCATAAACAAGAGCCCAGATGGACCCATACGAACAGGAGGGAAGATTATGTGGGACAGATTTGGGAAAGAGGGTAAATGGGAGTGGGGGGAGGACTGAGAAGGTAGAGTTATCTTCTGATTGCAAAAGATACAAAAATACGCACTCTTTACCTTTCCCTTGCTGCCTGGGGTCTGTAATTGCAAAGATACTGCCAAGCCCCCTTAAAGATATTTTAATGTGATTAAGTGGGGGGAAAAATGGGACAGCGTGAGAACCATTATTAAAGCAGCCTAGAGAAGAGAAAATAGCTACCCGGAAATGGAAAGAGATGGCAGGTCCAGAAGTTTTCTGCCTTCTCCTTGTTTCCTTAGGTAGCACCACTCACAGGCTGTTCTGTGGAACCCACTAAGGTGGTTTGAGGGCGTTCATTTGGATATCTAGACAGAGGCTGCTTCTGGAGAGTCTTGAATTCTAGACTGAGCAGTGTTGGTTGCCCGCTAGGACTCTGCAGGAGCCTCTGGATGGGTCTGAGGAGGGACAGCCATGAGGGAAGCTGAGCCTTTCGAGATATCGGATAAAGGGGAGGGGAGTGAGGAGTGGTACACGGTTTCCAGCTAAGGAGATGACAGGCTTTTGGCCCTTGGCCGATTCCATACAGTATGTAAATAATCCTAACAAGAGTTCACTTGTTTTTATTCCTGAGCAGTATTGCATTGTATGAACATACCAAAATATGTTTATCCATTCACTTGTTGATGAACATTTGAGTTGTTTAGTTTCGTGCTATTGCAAACAAAGCTGCTGTGAACATCTGTGTACGAAAGAGAATGTGGCAAATGTTAACATTTGGTGAATTTGGGTGACGGGGATGTAGCTTCACTGTACTGTTCTTGCAACTTTTTGTATATTTGAAATTATTTCAAAATTAACACATAGAAGAGGAAGTACAATTCTTACTGAACCTCATTAAAAGACACTTTAAAATTTTTTATTTTGACAATTACCATATAGTCAAATTGACTTCTAGTGTACAGTTCTATGAATTTCAAGACATGTATAAATATCTAACTACTACCAAAATTGAAGGTTTCCATCACTCCAAAAAAAGTCCCTTCTGCTATCCCTTTATACTGCTGGGGCCCAGGGCAGGCCACCCCCAGATATCCCACAATACCATACTGATCATTTTGAATTAAAGTTACTTGAGAAGCAAAATGGCCTTCTGACCCTCCCGTCTCTCGCCCTGACCCCCTGCCCCAAAGCAGGAAATGAATCTCCCCTGTGAAAGGTGCTCCCCCTCCATCCTTACAGGGCCAGGGGATTCAGGGCCGAGAAGCCTGCAGAAACAAGCCTTGCTAATTTACTACCTCAGGTCTAAACTCTGCTTAAATTCCTCACTAATAATCTACCCCAAACCTAAGTTTCTTTGTCCTGTCATTCCTCACGAATTTATTGTTTCTTTGTGTAAGAGGTACATACAGTGCCTGTTTTGTTCACTCTCTGAGCATCAGCTCTCTATGATCTCCAAGACCTATGTACTAAACTGTGTTTTTCTCTTATTAATCTAGTCTTGTGTCAATTTTCTTATCAGTCCAGCCGTAACTGATAGAAGAAGGGTAGAAAGGGGATTTCCCCTCCTGGACAATGCTCATGCTGTCTCCCTAGCCCTAACCCCGCCAACCACTCATCTCCACACCAGTTTCCTCTTTTCAAGAATGTCATACAAATGGAATCACAGTGTGCACCTCTGAGACTAGTTTCAGCGTAATCTTTAAGATTGCCGTACGTGTCCAAACCAACAGCACATGCCTTCGGACTGCTGCATAGCATTCACCTGTCGGACACTCAGGCTGTTGCCAGTTTTAGGCAATTATAGCTGGAGCTTCTATAAACATTTGTATGCATGTTTTTGTGTGAGCACAAGTTTCACTTCTCCAGGATAAATACACAGGAGCATGATTGCTGGGTCGTCAGTAAGTGTATGTTGAACTTTATAAGAAACTGCCAAACTGTTTTCTAGAGTGGCTGTACCATTTTGAACTCCCACCAGCAATGTATGAGAGTGCCAGTCGCTCCTCATCTTAATCAGCATACGGTATTGTCAGGTTTGGGGTTTTTTTAGCCAACCTAATAGGTGCCTTGTGGTATCTGATTGTAGTTTGAATTTACATTTCCCTAACGGCTAATGATATTAAACATCTTTTCTTGTGCTTACTTTCCATGTATATATTCTCTTCGGTAAAATGTCTGCTCAAGTCTTTTGACTCTTTTTATTTGATGGGTTGTTATTTTCCCTGTTGAGTTTTAAAAGTTCTTTACATATTCTGGACACAAGTCCTTCCTAAAAGACACTTTCGATCTAAATATTATATATATTTAGTGCTCTTTGAAAATTAAAATAGTGATACAGTTCATTATAGAAAATATGGAATATACAGAAAAGTACAAAAAAGCCACTTCTAATCCCATCACCCTGAGGAATCTACTCTTGAGGGTTGTTTTTTTTTTCCTGCTGAGGAAGATTCGCCCTAACAACTGTGCCAATTCTCCTCTATTTTGTATGGTTGCCACCACAGCATGCCTGATGAGTGGCGTAGGTCAGTGCCTGGGATCCGAACCCATGAACCCAGGCTACTGAAGTGGAATGCACCAAACTTAACCACTAGGCCATGGGGCCGGCCCCTACTGTCAAGATTTTAATGGCTATATTTCTAGCATTTTCTTAGTACTTAATGATATTTTGAAATAGTAAGATCACAAATGAAGTTGTAAACTACTATTTATTTTAACATCAACATAGTATTAAATTTTCTTTTGCAACATAAAAATATCCAAGCTCTAAGCCTCCATGGACATGCAGATCAGCACAACAGCTGGCTTCTGCATGGTAGTTAAACACTCTGGATGAAAAACAAAACCCAGATTGCTCATTTGTTATGTCTATAACTTTTCTTTTACTAGACATGAAACTTAAAGCAATATAAAAGATTGAAAATAAAGAGATGAGTATGAGAAACCAAGAAAGAAGGATGGTAACATTAACATCAGATAAGGGGATATTGGTTAAATATAAATTGAAAGCACTAGACAGGATAAGAAGGAATTTATGGATGGCAAAATTTACAAACATAGGGCAGTCACTGTCCTGTATGAACCAAGCACATAGCAATGAAATACATAAGGAAACCTTTTGGAAATGCAAGAAAAACTTATTTAAAATACATTTAAGTAGGAAATTTTAATCCCACCTCTTTTAGAACTAAACTGACCTAGGAAATATATCAGAGAATTGAATTCTAAAATCAATAAACTTGAAAACTAAAACCAATAAACTTGATGTAACAGAAGCACAGAACTTCAATTACAAGTAGAAAATATACATATTTTAATGTCCATGGAATATGTAAACATTAATTATGTACTTGACAAATAAAATCTTAATTAAAAAGTACAGAACCTAATTCTCTGATCATAATAAAACTAGAAAAAAATAATAAAAGGATGATCAAAAAACTTAAATATTAAAAAAAATTATACCCGGTCCTGGATAACCCTTGGATTCAAGAGAAAATTACAAGTAAAATTACAACATATGTAAAGAGGAATGAAAAAGAGAACACTTTATACTAAAACCTATAGAACACAACACAAGCTCTATGCAGAGGCAAATTTATGGCTTTAAAATGTCTTCATAAAAAAATGAAAGATTGAAAATGACGAAATTAGAAAAAATAAAGACTCACATTTGTATTAAGAAATTAGAAAAGAACACAAAACAAAAGAGAGTAGGAAGAGGAACTATCACAAAAACTAAAATTGAAAAATAGAAAATGATAAATAACAGTAGAAACAATAAACTCCAAAGCCGGTTCTTTGTAGAGTTCAACAAAATAGACAAATCTCTTGTGAGCCTGATTTAGAAAAAAAGAAAGCAAAAAATGTAAGGTTAGAAATGTGAAAGTAAAAAACCACATGTGCAGAAAAGATTTTAAAAATCACAGGAGAATTCTATGTCTAATACAATGACAATTAATTTGGAAAACTTTTTGGAAAGGAACGCCTTCCAAGCATCCCAGAAAAAGTAGAAAACTTAAGTATTTCAATTATCATAGAAGAGACCAGACACATTGTTTGAAATCCACTACATAATAGTTTCAAAACCAAGTTCTCTATTCAGCCTTAAAAGAGCAGATAATTCTAAGGTTACTTAAATTATTTCAGATCATAGAAAAATATGAAGTGCTCACTAATTTATTTTAAGGGGTCTAGTATAATTGAAAAAAAAATTCTTTTTTTGGAAGATTAGCCCTGAGCTAACATCCACCACCAATCTTCCTCATTTTTGCTGGGGAAGACTGGCCCTGCGCTAACATCTATGCCCCTCCTTCTCCATTTTATACGTGGGATGCCTGCCACAGCATGGCTTGATAAGAGGTGCACAGATCCAAGCCCAGGATCTGAACCAGGGAACCTCTGGCTACCGAAGCAGAGAGCACAAACTTAACCGCTATGCCACTGGGCCAGACCCAGGATCTAGAATAATTTTAAATACCAGCATCTGATTAATATAGTACCAAAAACTCTGTCTATATACCAATCTCACTGAGATACATTCTAAATAAAATATCAATAAATGGTACCTAAGAGTGTATTAAAAGAATAATATACTTTGACCAAATGGAGTTATTTGGAGATCCTACTGTATTTTAATAGGCATTGTATCAAAACTTATTAATTTGTGATAAACTGATATCTTTAAAACATGGAATTTTCCCATTCTGGAACATGCAATCTCCCTTTACTTAAGTCTTTAAAGTCTTTCAATAATATTCCACATTTCCCACAAAAGTCTTGTGCATCTGTTGTTCACATATTCATATTATGTTCCCTTTTTTCTATTTTATTACTGGTATATAAGAAAAATTTAAGTTTTTACATGTCAATTCGTTAGGCACCTTGTTGAACCATTTAATTAGTTCTAATGCTTTGTCATTTCATTCTTTTACATTTTCTAGAAAGAAAACCACATCATCTGAAAATAATGTTTTCGCTTCTTCCTTTCCTAACATCATCTTTTTCTTGTTTTATTGAATTGGCTAGAAAATCTAGCAACACGTTGAATATCAGTAGTGAAAGTGGGTCTTCCATTTTTTCCTGACTTTAATGGGAATATCTCTTATGTTTTATCGTTAAGTATAAATTTTTGGTAAGTGCCTTTTATCAAGTTGTTACATACCTATTCCCATTCTGCTAAAAGTGTTTTCTTTTAAATCAAAGTAGATATCGGAATTTTTTCAGAAAACATTTTATCAGTTGAGATGATCATATAATTTAAAACCTCTACAACTATTTAATACAATGATTTATAGCAACAGGTTTTCTAATGTTAAATCATTTCTGGGATAGACCCTTTCTTGTTCTAGATGGAGTGCAGGATTGAATTTACTAATATTTTATTTTAGAGCTTTGTATCCATGTGAGTTTGGTGAGTTTAGAACTGAAAGGATGCAGCTACAAGCCAAAGAATGCCAAAGATTGCTGGACAGCACCAGAAACTAGGAAGAGACAAGCAAGGATTTTAACCCGAGTCTCAGGGGAGCATGGCCCTGCTGACACTATTTCAGACTTCTAGCCTTCAGAACTGGGAGAGAATAAATAAGTTTTAAGCCGCGTAAGTTGTGGGACTTGGGTATGGCAGCCCTAGGAAATTAAAGCGGCAATTTTAATTTCTAACTTATCTTCCTAGCGCCAACAGTGCCATGTCCACGGTCCAGTTGGGGGCCGTGCAGGCGCTCCATCCCTTCCCTGCTACAGGGATGATGGGCGGGCAGCAGCAGAGGCCGTCAGGAGTCACCAGCCGCTTGTGAGCCCCTGCCGTCAGAGGACGTGCAGCCAAAGCCCAACCAGGGGTTGCCATTACGACAGAGAGACCCGGGGCTGCACAGATCACCGAAGGCAGCGAGATGCTCAATACAACGCGGGGCGGCCGGGAGACGGGGCCTCGAGGCCCCCGAGGACGCCCGTGGGGGACGGAGGGAAGTTTTTGAGGACCCTGAGTCTGCAAGCCGCTCTCCAGACCACGCTGAACGGCTCCCACACCTGTCCCCAGCTCCACGGCCACCGCCCCGACGCTCCTCCAAGTGACCCCAAGAGACTGCGGGCGCCCCACCTACTGACCAGTGACCGCGCGACGCTCTCGAGCCCGCGCGCGCCGCCTCCGCACCTCCTGCCGCAGTACGCAGTTGCGAGGGGCGGGACTTCCTCCCCACGTCCCGGAAACCGGAAGAGACTCTTTTTCCGCCGGAAGGAGAGCGGAGCTGCGAAGGGGGTGAGACCCGGGAGGGTCGGCTTTGTCGCGTGGGGTGAGGCCGCGCTCTGTTCGGTCGGTGGGGCGGGTAACACCAGCGTCCTGGCGGGCTGGCTGGCGTATCGGGCTTCGGGGGATGCGGCGGGGAGCGGAAGTCGAGGTGAGGGCCCGGTGATCGTCTTTTGGGGGTAAATGAGGAGGAGTGGAGAGGATGGGGATGGACCTTTAGGTGCACGGTGAATCCATCAAAGGTAAAGTCGGTGTGTGTCAGGAGTAGGAACCGTGTCCTTTATCTGCATTGTAGGTACTCCATAGCTGCAGATGAGCCTGTCAGGTCGCTTCTGTCATTTTCTGTCCAGCAGCGTTTGTGTTGTAACAAAACGCGAGGATGGATCTTTCATTATCTGTTACCTACCTTTACGCAGAAAGGCCCGGGGTTCATAGATAATGTGGTCACCGTGGATGACTTACAGCTGACTGTTATCTGAGCTCTCACTGTGAATACTTGCCGTAACAATTTGTGGAAATGTTTACCCAAAACACTGTCTGAATCAGAACCCAGCTATAGAGAACTCGTGAGTTGCCCGCAAGTCCGGCTGAGATGCTGTGGAGGGCGCTGCAGGCAAACCTCAGCTGTCTTCTTAAGCAGTAATGCGTTTGGTACTCGTCCTGTTTAACTGTATTGTGCATCATCTCTATCATCTTTCTCATCTTATTAAATGGAAATGTCTTGTTGGAAAGTGGGCGAGCCTAAGCGGTCTAGAAAACAACAACGAGTTATTTTAGCAAATATTGAAAAGCTGTTAGTGTCGCATAGGGGAAATCTTACTACTGAGGAGCTCATGGGCTGGATGTTCATTGTCGGGGAGCCATGAATACCCTATATAAACGATTTTCAAACTTTTTGCTCTCGGGAGTCCCTTAAAAATTATTGAGGATTCCAAAGAGCTTTCATTTATGTGGGTTAGATACCAATATTTGTGGTATTAGAAATTAAAACTGAGAAGTATCTTTAAACACAAGGATACAGGCATACTTGTTTTATTAGGCTTCACTTTATTGCTCTTCGCAGATACTGTTTTTACAAGACCCTCCACCTGCAAAAAGATTACAGCTCACTGAAGGCTCAGATGATGGTTAGCATTTTTTAGCAATAAAGTATTTTTTAATTAAGGTATGTACATTTTGTTTTAGACATAATGCTATTGTGCACTTAACAGACTACAGTATAATACAGACATAACTTTTATGTGCACTGGGAACCCAAAAGATTTGTGTGACTTGCTTTATTGTGATATTTGCCTTGTTGCAGTGGTCTAGAACTGAACCCGAACTGTCTCCAAGGTGTGCCTGTCTACAAGCACACACTCCGTTAGTTGTCAAAGCGATGGATGTCCTCACAGGTCACGGGGCCTCTGGTTAAACTCGGCTGCACATTCATGGAATGAGAGTGAAAAGGGCAAATAATGTCTTAGTGTTGTTATGAAAACAGTTCTGACCTGACTAAGCCCCTGAAAGGATCTCAGGGTCCCCCATTGGGACCACACTTTAAGAACAGCTGCTCTTTGCAGATGTTTCATAGTAATTTTAGATGGTGTAGACAAATGATTGCTGTTGCACCTTAAAAATGCAATAATAAGGACAGTATTATATTTCCAAGACTTGTGTAATTCCAGGCACAGGGAGCACAAACAGATGTCCGTTTTGGGTTCTCTTCATCCTGTTGGTTTGTGTAAGCCTTCACACAGTGGTTCAGACCGACGCCTAGAGCACCAAGGGCTGAGAAGAGAAGACGCCACCAGTTCTGTGGCTTTGGACATGGATGAGCCGTAGGCGGTTTCTGTTTCACTCACTCCCTTGGCCAGTTAACTTGCTCACCTTCCCCTGCCAGTGACCAGCAGCAGGTTACACCTCTGTTTCCTTTCCCTGGCTTCCAGAATTCATAGGACTTTTCAGTGGAGTAGTAATTGCACAGAAATGTACCCACTCCTGAGTTCATAATTATTAAATAAATAGGTAATTTAATAGGTGTTTAAAATGCCTTCTATTTTGCAGCAATCCTTGATAGTTATATGTGGTTATTTTGAGGAAATTGGCTTGAAGTTCTTTGAAGGGGGTAGGAACTTATTTTTCCGATTTAAAATAATGAAACATAGAATCCCACTGTCTGAAAATTCTAGCCTTCCATCAACTTTTTAGGAAAGGATGAGATTTCAGTAATGAGGGGGGCCTCCATCTGATTCTCACTCTACATGTAATGCATACATGTGGCCAAAGCTGTGGGGGGGGAGGGGCTGCTGTTTCGTACTGAGCTACTTTAATTGTTTGTTTATATCATTTGTGAGGAAGTCTCTCCCATAAATGATTTTTTAAAGACACTTGACATTTGAGAAGCAGTCATCTATGATCTTTATAAGTCCCTAAGTGTGTCATTACCTTTACAGTGTATAATTTCCTCCATAAAAGTCTTAGATTCTAAGACCAGCAGAGAGCGACAGAGTCATGTTGTGCTGTAATAATCAGATCATCCATCAGGCTCTCTCAGGGGGTAACTTCCACTCACCAGCTTCCAGGCCATAGGAACCAAATTTATGATTCAGAGCATTTAAAATATGTATGTTGCAGATCTTTGGGCTGTGTTAAGAACAGTTAAAACTATAATATTAAATGTGAGTCTCAGAGTTTCTCTTGCAGTGATGAAGGAGGAGCATTTTAAACCACATACATCTTCCCCACGCCCCAGATTCTTCTAAGCCCCTCCTGCTCTTCCCAGGTTAGAAGTCACTGAGGAGCACTGTTGCTAATGGATTATGTGGTAGATCCCTTGGGTGTACTGGGACAGAAGAAAGGTAGAGAATCACTCGTATGTGTTTTTACCCTCTCCTTTCTCTCTCTGCAGCGCACACAAATTTGAAAGCTAATGAAGAGGCCTTTTTTATTTGGCAGACAATTTGATGTTTTTTTTCTCTTTTCAGGTATATGAGCTCTTTGAAAGCAGAGTGCTGTCGTTGCCATGTTCCGATCATTCAGAGGTTACGAAGGCACAGTTCCTGCCTTTGATTTGCTTAACAGTCGAGTGGAGTAGAGGCAGGTCATTGGTTGCAGTACAGCCTCTTAAGTGTGCCAAAAGAGGTGAGTGTGTGGCACTTCACTTGGCCTGGGAGAGGGAGGAATCAGGTAGTGCTTCTGAGAAGTGACCTGAGCCACAGAGGCATTAGGTGGACAAGGAAGGGGAGGGCCATTCTTAGTGCCTAGGAATCTGGCAGCTTTGTAAATTACAGATTGTACAAAAGACACTATCAAGTATCTTGCCCCTTTCTCCAGAGCTCTGTCTTACTTTTGGATAGTCCTGCTCTGGTTTTTTCTCTCTCACTGCCCCTCTCCCCCTTAGTTGGATGGGTATTTGGGATATGAAAGGAAGTCAGAGGGTAGAATCTTTCTGAGTTTGCTATGAAATAGTATGTGTATTCAGTAATTCCGTCTCTAAAATCTAAGTTCCTGCTTTCTTAAAATGCACAGCTGGGAAATCTCAGTTTTGTTGGTTGAGTGCTTTCCCAGTGGATGGATTATATTGTCTCCTGTCCCATCGATTTGAGTTTAACGGTATCTGTTAAGCTCCTTTCAAAGAAGAGACCCACATTTAGCTTAGGAATGAGCATGGGGGATACAGCAAGATTTGAATCTGAGTAATATAAAACCACATTTTTATTGGTTATGTGTAAGTGACTACATGTTGTTTTAATCAGCTTCCAGTTGTTAAGTTGAATTTGCATAATTCAAATAAATGATAGTTTAATTCTACCAGGATTTGAGTAAGGTGGAAATAGAGAGGAAAAACCTGATTCTGTCAAAGTCTGGGAAAATGAAGAAAAAGCAATCAGTCAGTGAGTCTGGCTTAACTTTTTTCTGGGATGAGGAATAACAGAAAACAGTGAAGTTGTAGGACATGATATACTTGACAAGGACCAGCACCTACTCAGTAGCATCTCTAAAATGGTTGCTAACTTGGGGCATTGTTGTGCCCAGCTCATTGTCACGCTCCTTCCAGGAGCCTTCCTAACTGATAGACAAGATGCTGACTGGCTGGAGTCTTCTTCCCAAATCACAAACTCTTTATCTTGCATTTAAATTCATTAACCATTTGTTTCAGTGAAGCAAGAATATGTAAGAGTTCAAGTCTCTTAAAGCTTGAAGTTATAAAAGTAATAAATTATTATTCCCTTACTATCTTGACACACTAGAAGACAGTGTTTTAAAAGCTGGACTTGGTCATGTTCTTCTGGAGACTAAGAAAATAGAGTCCTTGAAGTCAAGCTGACTCTGCTTTTAGCCTCCTAAATGAAAAGGTAGATAGAACAGGTCTTGTTTGCAAAATAAATTCAAGACCTACTTATCTACCAACAGCAATGGTATGCTTTCCATTGTCTTCCCATAGAAAATAGGAATAGTAAATGTATAGATGAGTAAGGGTGGAGAAAGAGTGAGCTCAAGAGATTCTCGCTCTACTAACGGATAGGAAGGGGACCAGAAACTGGAGAAGGTGTTTAGGGAAGCGGAGGGGAGGACCTTTCCTGTAGTGCGGGCTTCACAGGGTCTGGGAAGTTTTCTGTAGCTAAACCTCTTTGGATAGAGAGCCACATCGTCTCATTGGCAGAATGCCACATCCTGGTGGATTGTGCTGGGGGCAGCTGCCATTGTGTGAGCCATGTAAGACTGTGATTTTAACAAATTGTAGAGGATGAGAAGTATAAGGAAAAGGCATGGTTGCCCATGCACTGCTTTATGCTGATGACCAAGCATGTGCCTCAGAAATACTTTATTGGATGTGTACAAGTGGTTACATATCATTGTTTGAACCAGCAGGAAGTCAGTTATTAAACGTACACTTTTCCAAATAAAAGGCAATTTAATTTTCCCAGAAACCAGTGTCATTTTATATCTCAAGTCTCTAACCAACTTTCCAACCCCATCTAATAAGGGTGCCTTAAATTCTGAGTATTCAGCATTACTAAACCCACGTTAGTTTACACCGAGACTCTGGTGGTTTTACCTATTCTCTTTTCCCTTTGTTAAGGTGGGAAAGCCAACGCTTATGTTAATAACGTGCCCAGGAGTTATAAAGTGATAGGTAAAGCTAAGAAAAGAACAGATTTCGATGTCTTTTGTTTTAACTGCCCAGTATCAGGAATTGTGGCTACAGTGGTCTGACTTTTTAAAAATCTTTTTCTGTTTTGTTTTTTAACAGATTTATCAGCAGGTTGCAGGTGAACATGGCTTTGAGGTAAATCCAGCCCCTTGTTGAAATTTAGTTTCAGCAGATGGTTCATGGCATTTTAAGGAATTTCAGTATTTTACAAAAAAAACCAAAGTTTTGTTTTGGTTCTGTTCTAGACTTATTTTTTCTTCTTCTAGAAAATGAGAAACATATTTAAACAAAGGTTCTTCATGCTGAATAATTGTGATGCAAGGTCATCTGCCTTGTTTAAATTAAGTGGATTTTAAATGTTAAAACTAATTCTAGACCGTTTTTTCTTGGTCAAATAAACTTTTATTAAAACTTTATATGTGCTGAGTTTTTATCCATTTTATTCATGTTCATATTCATGTGAAGTGCTTCATAAAGCCTGTTAGAACCCGGAATTCAACTTTGCCTTATCTCTGATGTCCTACTTCCTGCTTGCTTGTTTCTATTTCAGAAGCTGAGAACATTTTTTAATATACACATATGTATATTTTAGTTGCTTGTAACTTGAATAATTTCTGTGCTTACTTTGGTTGTACCTTCTTTATTCCAGGGTAGTGATCCAGGTGGGCAGGGCAGGCGTGTGTGTGTGTATGTGTGTGTGTGTGATGAGCTGTAAGATTGTGAAGGTGAGTCAATGCAGGAATCTGAACTTGTGTTTATACCAGTAGGCAGAGTTTTGAGATAGGAGATGAGGTGTTTCTTGTGTCAGACTTTGAGTGTGATGGAAAACATGAAAGTTTTAAAGTGACAGGTTTTTCAGTTAACACAAAACCTTAAGTGATGAGATGAGGGGCTTAGCTGTTTGGAGGCGTCCATGGGGCACGACCCTAAATTGTCTCTGAGAATTGCTTCACAAGTGGAGTCATTTACTCTGCCTCTGGACTCAAGCTTGAAAAGGCTGTGTGCAGAGCTTTAAGTGGCAACTAGAACCTTGAACTGGACAGCCAGGAATGCAGCTGATGGCGCTGGGCATTGAGGTCGCCAAAGGGCATGAGAGCAGTGAGGCGGCTGCCCCAAAGCTGCTGGCTGGAGGCCCCCTCTCCCACCAGGGCTCAGCTTTGCACCTCGGTGGGCTGCTGCCTTCTTTTAAAGGATTGTTGTGCATCTGCTATATGTCATAGACTGTTATGCATTCTCATGTTTGTCATTAAATCTCCCAATCTTAAAAGACAAGTATTATTTTTCTCTCTTTAAAGGGAAAAAGAAGCTCCGGAAGATGATGTAACATTTCTAGGGTCATAAGGCAAAGTAACTACGAAGTAGCAGTCAAGCCTAGGTCCTCTGATTTCAAATCTGGTTCTCTATATTCCATGAGAGTTCCTAGAATAGTTGCAACTAATATTTTCTATTTTTTCCAAATCTACTCCCGCATCCCCCAGCATGCACCACATTGATGTGTAGGCTGCTGTGCGACCACGAAGAAGCGTGTAAGCGTAGAGTCCCATTTTTCCCAATCTTGTCAAGTCGCAGATGCCCTTCTGTCCCTTCGTACTGCCTCCCCTCCAGGTTTGTCCATCTCCTGGCCGTAGGTCCTTTGTTTTAGTTTTGAAAGAGCCCTGCCATCCCTCACAGGAGGAGCAGTGAGAGGCAGGAGAGCAGTGCTTGGATGAAGAAGAAACTCATTTATTTAGCAAGTATTTGGTGTGCACCTGTTGTGTGTTAGCCCTTAGGGATTCAGTGATGAACAAGACAGACACTGTCCTGCCTTCATGGAATCAGACATTACAAAGGTCACTTCAGAGTTACAGTGGAGTAAGTACCATGAAGGAGAGGAACAGGTTGTTAGAGTGTACAGTGGGAGAAACTCATCACAGTGCCGCTGACTACTGGGAAAACAGGAAAGGAGAAGGGCACGTGGCTCCCCTGGTTCTCTTTGTGGGTAGCCTCTTGCCTTCTCAAGTCTTTTTGGCTGACTAATGAAATGTCACTGGGGCTGCTAGAGTCACTAACACTTATGCATCTCTTCCCTCCCCCTCCCCAAGCTCTGTGGGCCTTGAAGACTCAGATACTTTGCATATACACAAATACACTAATATAATTTGATGACTTGAAAGACCTTCGAGATCATATAGTCTGAGCCTTCATTTTACAGCCAGGCCTGGTAATGACTAGCGTAGCATTACACAGGTGGCAGCGCACAGGACTAGGATCCAGGTCAGGTGAAATGAGCACCAGCACACCAGGCTGCCAGATAATCATGTGAGCCATAAATTGTGCTGGGTGCTTGGTGCTTGAATGCCAAGTTCAACCAGCTGAGGCTTGAGTGGCTGGGAGAGGGGTTGGTACAGAAGAGAGACAGGAAGCTGGCCATTGGAAGGGTCTAATAGAAGGTGACATGCTTGGGCATTGAAATGCCATTATGTATCTTTAGACATCCGGGCTTTTCCAAAGAAAAACAGGGATGCACAAATTGGTGAAATTGACAACTGAATGTGTATAGATGCTGAGAAATGTCCATGTTGAAAAATGACAATTTTGAATTTTCATAGTCTAACAGAATGCCAATCTTCCTTGGGGAAACCGTTATTCTTATATCTGGAGTCGTCTTGTTGTGTAGAAATTCATACTTGTGCCTGAAGATTCAATTAACAAAACTTCAGAAATTCTGTAGATGGGCTATTTACAGAACATTTCATACCAATTTTATTCAAATACTCCTATGATTGTATTATTTTCTTTTATTAAGTGACTACCAAAGGAACAGGCCATTTCTAAAACTGTACTCTATCTCTTCTCTAAAATTTGGGCTAAGAAACTTATATTTTTAAACTGTTTTTGAGCAACTGCTTAACATAAGAAGCTTATATACAGTATGATAAACCGATATTGCATCAAAATATGTATAGAAATAGTACATTTTAAAAATTTAGATTTCAAGGTTCATATGTGTAATCCCCTGCAATAGAGACATTTGAAACAGGGAACCTAATGATCTTTTGTGCAATAAAATGGGCCTTTGGGGATAATCTGTGCACAAGTGCTCTTAAGGCATCCAGTCCTTAAACTTTCTGAGCGGGTGTCCGGGGCCTGTCACGGTTCCGTGTGGTGTATTGCCAGCGCCCTTTCACCACGCCTAGGGAGCTTTCCACCAGGAGCAGAGGTGGCTTCTCCTGCGTGCTCTGAGAAATGGCTGAAACCAAAGCTGGCCACAGGAATTTCCTGACCCTCCTACCTACAGATGTTTGAAGAGCCGTGTGTGCCAGCATGCTCGTCCACATGACTGGGATGAAATGCTTAGAATGCGATCCAGGTGTGTCAGAGCAAGGCCGCGGGTCTCCATCCCGCTTCATCTTCTCTTCCCCTCAGCTTTGTTTTTTAACTGAGCAGCCAGCAGAAGCTAAATGAGTCCTTCCCTCTACACTCCTCCCACCACCAATAGTCTACGACTGAACCAAAAAACACGAGTCAGCTAGGATGCCTTACCTTCATCCTCCACTGGTAACACACACACACACCTTTCCAAGATGGGACTGCTAGCGCTGGGCTTTTTTGCCCTTTCTCATTCTCTCTTCTGTCTCCTAACCTCCCCACCCCTCCCGCTGCACACAGATCCCTTCTCTTCCTTTTTGCTCCCCCAGTTTCTTCTGCCCCTTGTTCTGACCTTTCCAGGCGGGGAGACTTGGATTTTTAATCTTACTTCAGGCAGAATCTCCAAATATTTGGCTCAGTGCATAGGACTTCTTGCATTCCCCAAATTGGGTCTGAGTTTTAGGAGAGTCCATTATAGTCTAAATATCTTAGAGGTGGAAAGTTGGGCTTCCCACTTATACTTAGGCGTGACAGATAATGTTTAACCATGATGGAGGTTCACGGGCAAAGAACATCGGGTGGAACAATAGGATTCAGCAAATATGGGCCAGAGGCCCTGTAGTACAAGGGGTGCAGGAAATGTGGGGTGGTAAATGTTTTTTGCAATTTTTGAGATGAAGGGAGGTTGTAGCCATGGCCTGAGCCTGAGAGTGTCCACTGGCCTGGGCCTCACGTGATTTTCGCAGCTTTATGGAACTACCCCATGTATGGAGGACAGAGGGCTCAGCAGCAGAAGCAAACCAGAATGAGCCGTAACCATTAAGTCTGCCCACGTTTACTTAAAAAGATGGAATTGAGGCTTCAAATCAAACTGCATCCATTTAATAACACTGCAGTTGAACATAAATGAAAAAAGCAATCACTTAGTGGTTAAGGAAGCTGTCTTTGTAGTCTGACTGCCTGGGTTCGAATTGTGTTGGGTGGATCGTGTTGGGAGCTCTGAATCATGGTGGGTGGATCTAACTACTGTGAGGCATAGCTCTCTTGTTTATAAAATGGAAGAATACGATGGTGAGGAGTAAACGAAGGAGCACATGTAAGAGTGTAGAACAGTGCTTAGCACGTGATAAGCTCTCCGTGAATTTAGCTGTTTTTATCTGAAAGAAAAGTACCCAAAGCTGCTCTTTCTCTTTTTATCTGGTCTTTAGGGAAATACCTTAGAATATTTTACAAAACATAATGTGGGCCTTAATTATTGCTAGTGAAAACCTCTTTCTCTGTTCTTTCAAAAGCAAATCTTAGTCTTGGGTAGCCAGATTTCACTTACCTTGATGACGCAAACGTGTGCCTCAGGCACCAGGAGAGGCTGTCTGCTCCCAGGTCCTCCTGTTTAGGGACATCTTCAAAGGCCACACCCACCGTGTAGTCCAAACGCTCATCCACCTCCACCTCCCAGTAGTGGCGCCCTCGGACTGGAATTAGGTTTCCCAAGACAGCAACACACCTGGTTTTAGAGAGTGGAAGCATGTGTGATTTGGGGTGACCGAAGCCTGGCAGTGCAGGTGGGTGACACCAACCGCCGGGGCAGTCAGTTGGGCTGTGAATGTGGAGGCAGGTGTGCTGCACACCTCCCTGGTGAAGCTCCCCAGCCTGGGCTCTCAGAGCTCCCCCGACTGACGCTGAAGATGAGGAGAGGACTGTCACACTGCTGGTCACGGGACAGGAGGAGACAAACCAATAGAAAATCTGTGTTTGCCTTTTTAAGTGGTTAGGCTTTTATAGGAATGGAAAAGGTTTGGTTCACTTATTCATAAAAAAGAAAGGGATTGAAATCTCACAGAAGGTAGCATAGGCGAGGAACCACAGGCTGCGGGTTGAGCGTGGAGGGTCTTTGAGCCGGTGCTGCCATTAGAGACAACTACAGGTAGAAGACGAGAATTCCCATCTCAGAGGCAGACCCAAGAACAAAATAGCCAACTCCTCACAAATTATCACAATCTGTCTCCAAGATTTCACTGGGAACAGCAACCCTTACGCAGGTCAGAGTTCTGTTTTGTTCCACAACAAAGCCCTGTACAGAGCAAGGTTCTCGGTGGAAATCAGGTCACGTCAGTATCTCCCAAGTGAATATTCCACCTCCTGCAGGAGCCTCCTACGTTAGCCAAACGATGGTGCTCCCCAAGTCCCCAGGCACATTTATCCAGCTGTCATTACCACATTAACTCTACTCTCAGAACCCCAGTTTCTGAGTGCGCACCCACAGCTTTGGGAAGGAGCGTGCACATTAGTGAACTCCTCATCTGTAAAATGAAGCCATGTCTGTTCCAACCTCCAGCCGTTTCCACCCCCCCATTGTTTCTAACTCAGAAGGTCCCAAACTGAAATGATCACATTCCTCCCCCTCCCACCTACCAAAGTTTGTGTTTGGCTGTGGTGGGGAGGGGTACGTAGCGCTCACGTGTTCTGCATTTTGCTTAATAGACTCATTACGCAGTGACCCAAGGCAGAAAACTAAGGAATAATATAGTGGCTACAAGCTCAGCTTCTAGTTTCATTCCGACTCCAGCTTTTAATGGCAGTGTGCCCTTGGGTAAATTTCTTAACTTCTCTGTGCCACAATTTTCTCATCTGTCAAATGGGACTGATAATAGCATGGCCCTCACAGGCTGTCGTGATGATTCAGTGAGAGAATCCATGCAAAGTGCTGGGACGGTGTCCAGCTCTTGAGGAGCACCCTGTGAATAGGGCAATGCTATGACAGTCCCTGCCTGACCTGTCCTTCTGCTGGCCCCTCAGCCAGTTGGCCGCTCTCCGTGTTGGTTTTGTGTGCTGATTATCTGCTGAATCCATCGCCCTCTTGTCCACCCTCCTGCTGATTTCGTTCAGGCCTCCACCGCCTCCTCTCTGGTCTCCGTGTTCCCCATCTGCCTCTCCCCCTCCTGCCTCAGCTCACGCTTCACCACATAGTGTGATCTTTCTGAAACGTAAATCTGATCACGTCATTCCGCTCCTTGAATTCTCTAACAATTCCCACCACCTAAAGGATAAAATACACACTTTTTTTTTTGCACTGGACCTTATCTATTCTGCCTCGTCCTCCACCTCTTCCCATTATGGACCCTCTACTGCCAACACTAAACTGTAGTTCTCCAAACGTCTGACCTTTCTGGCCCCTATTGTTTGTACATGTACAAGCCTCTGGATCTGCCTTGTTGGCCTGGAGAATTATTTATCCTTCAAGACCTTGCCCCTCCGAGAAGCTTCCTTCCTGAGACTCCTACGATGCCTTATTGGTACTCCTACCCTTTATATGGGTATCTTTTACAAATGTGTCTCCCCCACTTGCCTGAGTCTCAGGTGGGCAGGGGCTGTGGTTCCAGCTCTTGACCCCGGCACACAGCGTGGTGTCTCACACGCAACAGATGTTTTGGTAACAAGATATATGGGACAAGATATATGGGACGCAGCTTGGCTGGACCCCAAAAAGCCAAGAACAGGACAGTAGGCGGTGAGTAGTCCCATATTTCAACATGAGATACTATACCACCTACACAGGACTTGCAAAGGAGGTTGCCAAAAATTGGTTTTGCAACTTTTAGTGTAACACCAGCAGGTTGGAACTGAAGATGCTTAAGGCTGTGTCTGCTCAGAGAGCTGTATTTTTTTTAAAGATTGGCACCTGCGCTAACATCTGTTGCTAATCTTCTTTTTGTTTTTTTGTCTCCTTCCCCCCAAAGCCTCTCAGTACATAGTTGTATATTCTAGTTGTGAGTCCTTCTAGTTGTGGCACGTGGGATGCCACCTCAGCATGGCCTGAAGAGCAGGGCCACATCCGCACCCAGGACCCGAACCAGCAAACCCCTGGGCCATGGAAGCAGAGCGTGGGAACTTAACCACGCGGCCATGGGCCGGCCCCCCAGAGAGCTTTCTCGTAGCTCACACACAGAGTGGAGCAGGTGTGTGTTTTCAGAGGACCAGGTGTGACTGGAACCCACCAGAGGAGTGCTGTCTCTGTTGTTTTGAGGGGATTCTGTCCAAGACAGCTTCCCGCAAGGGTTGAGGAGACCTCGGCAGAAAGAGCCTAGAGTTGTAGTGTTGGAGGTTGATGGGTTGTGAGGGCCACAAGAGGCAGGGGGACTCCCATCAGAGGGGCCTACCTGGGGGATTGCTGAGGAGCCCACGGGCATGCCCGTGAGAGAAAGAGTCAGCTTTAAATGTCACACTGGTACAGCCAATGTTGAAAACAGGACAGCAGGCCCCGAATGGAGTCCCTTAGGGTAAGGGACGTCACCAAACCGAGACAACTTAGTTCCAGTTTTGGCTCTCCCAGAAACGGAATCTTAAACCTGTCGATCAGGAGTCGCCTGATCAGCACCAGTTGGGCGATCCGCCTGACAGACTCTTGCCATCCCCTTAAGGAAAGTAACCTTGCCAAAGCCAACCCACCGCTTTGCCTAGTGTAGCTTCCTTGTTCCTGCTCCCTTGTGCCTATAAATGTCGTTCTTTTTGTGCAGCTCCTCGGAACTCCTTTCTGTCTGCTAGATTGGAAGCTGCCCAATTCACGAATCATTGTATAAAGCCAATAAAATCTTTAAAATGTACTCAGTTGAATTTTGTTTTTAACACAAGTAGGAGCTTTATTGCTTGGTTCTCCTCTCCATGCCCCCAACCCTGGGTTGAACGGGCAGAGGTGGGAAAGGATAACGTTGCGTCCCACCATGCCCTGTGCAGTGCTGCTCTTTCACGCCAGTGCTCACATGTAGGAGGTGTGTAACACATACGCAGTGAAAAAGGCCCGCGGGCAGCCAGCGTGGGGACCAGGAGGACCAGGCAAGGGACCTGGATGCAGTCTTCATCAGTGCACCTCCGGCCCCCATAGGAGAGCCCCTTTTCTGTCTCAGAAGATCCTCTTGACTCTTAAGTCAGCCTACCAAGACCTCTTTTTGCCCTGACTACCAGGAGGCCGAGAGCCACGTTTAATGTTTAATCAATCTTAGGAGCAGAATTAGCTCTTGCCTATCTATGTTCTTCTTTTTCTTCCATTGCTTTAATTTTGCTGTTTCAGTAGAGTGCATTTGCCCCTGATTTCAGTCCTTCTTTAAGTATTTGGAAGGAAAGTAGATATAAATCACTTCGACATCGCATACTAAGCTCTGGAAAGAGCAATAGATCTAGACAGACAGCGTGCATCTTTGGTGGCCACCCCCACCTCTGGGCGCACACTGGTGCGGGCACCGTTTTCCCCACTGACTCTGCCCGAGGCTCGCTCGATCACCAGTTTCTCCTGGGGGAGCTTTCGCAATGTGGGGGAAGGAGCACCGGGCTCTCACTGGGAGGCCGGGTTCTTGTTTCTGTGCTCTCACGGCCGGACACATGACCCTCATCCCGTCGCCTCCCGACCTGACTCTCCAGCCCTGGCAGCCCTGGAGTCAGCGGCCACCGCAGTCTCTTCTGCCTGCACCACCCGGATCCCTTCTCCCCCATCCCCAGCCTCCCCTCCCTTCCCAGCCCCTATCCCCACACTCATTTCTGGGATTTCTTTCCCCCTTCAAGGCTGCATCTGTTTGTCATAATCCAGTTTTACCTGAATAACAGCGTTACTAGGGAGGTTCACAGAATGTTCCAGTGAGCGGTTGATAAAGTACCTCGTAAACCGGGTGTTGCTGGTGGGCAGCTCCCCTGCGGAGGTTTTCCTTTCGCTTCGTACAACCGTGAGCCCATCCTCAGAAATGGTCAGCCAGGGGTGACAGGTCTGCTCGTTGAGGTGGAAGTAGCTGCCTGCAAGGGGAGGACACACAGGGAGGTCCCCAGCCAGTCACGCCACTGCCTTCTCAACACTGACCCTCCCTGCAGGCAGAGGGCTGACGACACGCCGCCGGCTTAGCTCCTGGGTGATGCTAGCAGGCCTGGACCTCCAGTAATAATGACCCTCGCAGTAATGATGGCCATTACCATGGACGGGGCTGTCACTGTGTGTTGAGTACTAGGCTAAGCTGGGTGTGACTCTTAACCTCATCCAGTCCCCATAGTGACCCTTAGCAAAGGATAGAACTCAGACTCGAACCCCAGCCCCTCTGAGTCCAGAGGCTGTGCTCTTACGTTCGAGGCTATAAATGCCTGCACAGGGACAAGAATTTCTAACCTACCTGCCGAGGGAAAACGGTACTGAGGGAATTCTTAATGATCAATATGACAAAGGTTTGCAAAATTCAACATTCGACTTCCACTTAGGGCACTGGGGAAGAAGGAAGGAGATATAGCCATCCCTAAATCAGGCTTACAGAGCTCCTCAAGAAGTAGAACAGAATAGACTGAATAAAAAATTATTTAGTGAAAAAAAAATCTATTATGTAGGAACATAGAAACTCGTTCTCCATTATCGTCTCTTCGCCAAGCTCCTCTTTTCTTAAGTTCCCATTCTATCACTTCTCATTGTCTCAAACCCTAGTTCCGGCATTGCCATCAAGCTGCACACAATTATTTTCACAATTCGATGCTGCTGGAAATTTCGTTTGCTATCTGAGCTGACTGGCGAGGGCGAGGCAGCTTCCCACCCTGCAGCTGACACACGTGCAGCCCCTGCTCCCTGCTCCCTAGTCCCAAACAAGGATTATTGTTGAATATGTAGTGTTTTTTGCTGATACATGTTCACTTAAGTTTTTCATAAATACACTCTTAAAAAATTATTTGAACAAACGAATTCAGAGAGGATTGAATCGTCAAGAGCTGGCTGTACCTTTGCTCTGTTCTATTTTATTGAAACAGCCAGAATTTGACGTTTCAAAACCCCAGGTCAGCACAGGAAATCAGAAGTACCAGCCAACCAAAGGGAGGCCCAGCACATCAGGAAAGAACACCCTCATCCTGACACCAGGGCTCAGCCCCACCACCTTCCGGGGCCACTTCCCTTGTTTTTCCATCTGTGTGGAAGGAACACAAGTGGGGGCTAGTCCCATACCTCTCCTCCTGGCATTAGAAATGAGGACATAATGACACAATGGCCCTCAGTGAAAGAGCCCGGTAAAGGGATTGTTGTCCCTGGAGCCCTGGGCCCAGGCTCCCTCTTCTCTTGCTCGCCTGCATGTCACTCAATCAGCCAGCCTGGGCAGGCCCTGCTCACTCAGGTGTGAGAAGAGCCACCGTGGGCAAGCTCAGGACACAGAGCCACAGCAGCCTGGGGACAGCAGGAGATGTATGGCACGTTTCTAGTGATGGCTCTGCTCACTCGAGACTTGGACATGACATGTGACAATTCGATGGCATCAAAGGCAAGTGAGAAGTGGGGAGGAGCTGGACTTGGGGATATGGGTACCCACTAGGGCCAGTCAGGGCCTGGGGGGAGGCAGGGGTCCAGGTCTGAGTTGGGCCTGTGGGTGGGGAGGTGCTTGGGCTGATAATGGGAACAGGGAGATGAGCCGAGGCGGAATTTCCTAAAGACCCCGTCCCAGGGGTGGTGTTCAGCCTGTGTGAGGTATGAGGTGTCCGGGCCACCCAGGTCCAGCGTGACAAGCCTCCAGCCCTCCTGAGGGGCGTGGAGATAAACCTTGAGTTCCAATGCTTGCTCAGCCACCAGGTTGCTCTACGCCCTGGGCCTTCAGTCTCCGCATCTGTCAAGGGGCACTGCAGGGCAGTGCTCAGCCCTGAGCCCTTCCCGCCCTGACGGGCCACGTGTTCACATCGGTGAACACACCTAGCTCCCTGGCATATCAGCAGGGAGGCTGCCACAAGCAGTCTCTCTGGGTCCCAGAGAGTACGTGGCAGGGCACAGACCTGTGGTGTGGACCGTGGCAGGCTGGCTCCTCGCGCTGGGGCCCCCCACGTTGAGGGCGCGCACGTAGATTGTGTAGCTCTGCCGGGGCTGCAGCTGCACCAGGGCCTCGCAGGTCGGGATGCCCACCACAGACCTGGGCGGGGAAGCAGAGTCGCAGTCACTGTGGGGCGGGCGCGCCGGGGTGGGTGGGCCCAGCACCAGGCCAGCCTCGCGAAGCTGGGATGTTTAACTCACCCTCGTGCCCCCCTCCTCTGACCCACATCAGCATGGCCTCGAGTGTCAGCCCGCTTCTGTGCTCCCTCCAACGGCCTCGGGGCCACTTTCCTCATTTCCTTGTTCCTCCTGTGGTTGTCTGCCCTCCAAGCTGCCCACCCCGGTTTCCCAGACCCGTAGCACGGTGCTTGGCATGCGTCTAACGCTGCATCCGTGGAGGCGAGCACGGCATGCAATCCAGCATGCCTCCATCTGTCTCGCGGGATCAGAACCTCTCAGAGCACGAGGACCATTACCTCAGTACAGTGCGGGCCCAGGGCAGGCTCTCGATCTGTCTTTATGAACAAGGGACTCTGACCAGAGCTGAAAAGGCCCACCAAGCCCACTGCGGTTAACCCCTTTGAGAGCAGCTGCCTGTTGGGAAGAAGCCAATCTATTCCAGTTGTACCCCACAGGAACACAAGCCTGTAATTGCCACTGTCTGTGTTCCTGTGGTTGCCAACTCCATTTCAGTCCACTGGGGAAGAGAAGCCTTCAGAGTGATGCCTGTTGACAGATATGATGCCCTCACCTGACGAGGCCAGGCTGTCCAGGTCACCTCTGAGGTAGCCGCTCCAGGCCAGAGGGCGCTTTTACATAGTCATTCAACAAACATTAACTAAGCACCTTAGGTTCCAGGCACTGTATAGGGAGGCCCTGGGGAAAACAGAATGTAGTCCCTGCCTTCATGGAGTTTACTGTCTAGACAGGAAGAGAGGCACTCCTCAAGTCATCCCTGGAAGAAATGGAGGATGGGAACCATGACAAGTTGAAAATAAGGTGTACAATAGGGGGAGAGGTGATTTTTGAGCTGAGCTCTGAACAATGACTATGAGGTGATTGCATGATAAGTGAATAGAGGAGTCTCCTACATAGAAGAAGAAGCACATGCAAAGTCCCTGTGGCAGGAAGGAGCACGGCAAGTAGGAGGAACTAAACTATGACAAGTGTGGCTGGAGCCAGACAGGGAGGAGGAGCTGGTGTGGGATAAGCAGGAGAGGCAGGAAGGGGTCAGAAGCTGTGAAGGAATCTGCCTTTTCTTCAGAGCAATGGGATGCTGTGATGAGATTTGTGCTAGGAAAGTAGGCGCCACCCCAGATCAGATCACCTAGGTCGCTGACCAGCCCTCTGAGGACCCCCATCATTATTGGCTGGTCCCAGGTGTCAGATGCTCCTAAAGTATCAGCACAAATTGCAAAGGAAATCTGACCCATCCAGGGGGTCCAGAACCCCTGGACCCTCCCTCCCTGCACCTGAGTATCTCTAGAAGTGAATGACCAAGGTCAGCCCTGATGTGGCTGTGGACACAGGAACTCTACTCGGAACAGATGGCTGGGTGGGATGGATGGTCAGGCACCAAGCCTGGCATTTAGCATCAAAGAATCTGCCTCCCTAACCGTTGACCCCAAACTCCCCCTCCTCCATTTCTCCAGGGCCAGGTGGGTGCATCCCACGCTGCACAGCAGGACAACCGCGGGACTTGGTGGCCGGTACTGGGCTGCCTGGCTGGTTCACTCCTCTTCCGGAAGCTTCTAGACTGCCTGGTTGTAAACCAGAGGTACATCCACGTCTCCTCCACTGTGCACAGCTGTAGCCTCACAGGGTCTGAGCCCAGCCCTCATCCACCTGTGAACCCCTCCAGCTCTCCACCGCCAGGGGACGAAGATGAGCTTCCAGGTGGCCGACTGGCATGGACACAATGTTCTCTGTACGTTGACCTCTGCTCGCTTGTTTCTGCCTCACGCCGTTCTCCCCTTCCCTGTGGAGTCCCAGCCAGGTGGGTCTTCCCCTCCCCCCAGTACGTCAAACTCACTCCTGCCCGGGAACGCCCCTGCACCCACGATTCTCAGAGCTCAGTCCTTCCCATTCCCCCGGGTCTCAGTTCAGACGTCCACTCTGTCCAAAGTAAGTCCCCACCTTCACCACGTTCTCAATTTTATTACCTTCCTTTTTCTGTCATACCACGGTGTATGTTATGCATTTGTTTGTTTTCTCAGTTTTTATTTCTGCCACTCGACTGTCAGCTCCATACGGGCCGGAAATTTGTCTGTCCAGTCCACTAACAGTGAGGCCCAGGGCCTGGCGCCACCTAGGGCCGCAGGCCCTGTCGAATGAACGATGGTAAACCTCAGCTGGGCTAAAGCAGCAACCCTGAGCGTCACCCACGGGTTCTTACCCGCTCACTCGTCACTCACCTTCAATAGTGGCAGTCCAGCTACTTCTCACGAAAACTAAGCCTCCTAAAACTAAGGTCACCAATTCTGACCATCTCTCCAGACTCTGCACATCTCCTAAGCTGTGTCATTGTGTCAGGTGTTGAGGCCTCTCGTGCTCAGCAAATGCCCCCCGTGACTCACTCAGTTACGCCCGAGGCCTCCGGCGTTTCCGCCTGGGTCAGCTCCACCGTGTACGAGTCCACAGGATTGAGGTTCCCGGACTCCCAGCAAATCAGCGCAGCCTCTTCGCAGCTCCTTATCTCTTTGCTTTTGATAACGGGAGGAGAAGGCGCTAAAGGCAGGGGAAGGGAGAGACCAACAGCCATTCTGTTCATATCCAGCCATTTCGTCCAGAGAAGGGGCAAACCTCAGCCTCTCCCCCCACAAAAGAGACTCAGTGCAAGCAAAAGCAAAGCAGCTGCTATCGACTGAATGTCTGTGTCCCCCCACATCCATGTGTGGAAGCCCCTTTCCTCCCCGGGAGGACACAGCGAAAAAGACAGCCGTCCATGAACCAGACACGAATCTGCCCGCGCCTTCATCTTGGCCTTCCCAGCCTCCAGCACCAGGAGAAATAAATTTCTGTTGTCTATAAGCCACTCAGTTTGCAGTAATTTGTCATACAGCCTGAATGGATCAGGACACCAGGGAATTCCTTTCAGACGCTCCTGGAGTGGAAGGCAGCTGCAAGGTTCAAACAGTACTGCGACCGAGAGCGTACTTTTTGATGTTTTGAGACCAACTAGGAGAAATGTCCCTGCTGTACCAGGCATATAGATTTGGTGTATTAAATGAAAGAAAAAAAGTACACAATTATTCCTGCTCTTCCAGATGAAATCAAGAGCCCTGCCACATCGAGAAAGCTGTGCCTCCCCTTGAAGGACAGTCCTGCCACAGAAACAAGCGGCCCCGTTACCTGTCATGTACACTGCGCGCTCACTGGCAGGGCTGAGGCCAGTCCTGTTCTGAGCTGTGACCCAGAATTCATACTGGGTATTTGGCACAAGGTTTGTCACTGAGCAATATGTTTCTTTGACGGTCATTGTAAACTCTGGAAAAAGAAAAAAAAAAGGCAAGAATTCAACCCTAAAAGAGGCCAAGTGGCTCCAAGTTCATTGTGCTGAATCCCCCTGTAGTGGATTACAACACTGGCCCCCAATTTCTCCCACCCCTGTCTGCACAGCCCCCTGCAGTGTGCCTTTGCTGATCCTTGTATTGAGGGGTGCCGTCTTTCTAGGTGCCGTCTTTCTCACCATCACTTGAAGCTGGGCATAGCCATGTGACCTGCTTTGGCCAGTGGGACACTAGCAAACATGAGGCAAGCAGAGGCTTGGGAAGTGCCAGTGTATAGGGCCTTGTCCTGCTGCTGGGAACACCTCCACTTCCACGGGAACCAGTCTGAGTAAGCCTCTGGAGGCCGAGACCACATGGGCAGAGGTCCCAGCCATCCACGTCATCACAGCCATCACCGCTGAGGCCCCAGATACATAAGCAAGGCCACCTCAGGCCATCCAGCGCTACCCAAGCTGGCCCAGACCAGAAGAACTACCCAGCCAACTCACAGAATTGTAAGAAATAATAAATGTTTGTCATTTTAAGCCAATAAGTCGTGTGTGTGTGTGTGTTGGGGGGGGTGTTGTTACACAGCAAAAGCTAACCGATACGCCTCCAAACCCCTCTAGACTCTTGAAAGGCAGTGATAACTCATTAACCCACCCTGTGACATCAGTTCCTTTATAACAAAGTGGCCCGTTTCAAAGACCTTCCTAGATTACCATGACACAGCCCCAACGCAATGTCTGCTTCTGTGTGTCTGCAGAGGACACCAGCAAGGTTGATTCATGGCAAAAACTGCAATTAATTAGACCTACCTTCTTGGACCCCAACCTCCCTTTTCAAATGTCCCCTTTTCCCTCCATGCCCTGTTTAGTCCTTATTCTGACCACCCTCACCCTCACTCACCATCGCTTAAACTTACTCTTCCTTTTCTCAAGAATTCCCCTTTCTTCCTGGTCCCTGAGCAGAAAAGCACCCTCGCCTTCGGCACTCAGAACCCTCCACCCGCATGACCTGGTACAATGAGAAGAGCTCTAAGCAGGAGCCTGTGGCCTTGGTTCCTGTCCTGGTTCTTCCATAACTCACGGTGTCCCCGTGGACAGCTCATTTCTCTCTGGGTCTCAGCTTCCTCATCCATCAAATGGAGATCTCTAAGTCCCTTTCCGGCAATCTTGCTCTGACGCCATGCACACAGGACAGGCCCTGCCAGGCGGGCCCTGACCCCTGACTCCTTCATATGCTCAGCTGGGGCTCCTCTGCTGTCTGACAGGAGAACAGCTTATCTATTATGAGGGGTGAGAGGCGGGGAGGAAGCTGCCCCGGCCCTAACCCCACACCGGCCAGCTCCAATTCCCCAGGGAGAGGATGGGCCAAGAGCTGTCCACAGTGATGGCTGGAGGCCCTTCCCAGGACCTGGCTCCCTAGGGGGATGTGGATCCAATCAGCAGCTGCCCTCCAGGCGGCAGAGCCCCACACGTCCCTCATGGGGATCTGCAAATGAACCCTCCAGTTTCTCCCAACACAAGGTTGCCCTGAGAGAGCCAGCCTGCCCTCACATGCCAGGACCTGCTAGAACCCAGCCAGGCCTCAAGGAGGGGTGTCCCCCCATTCCTGCACACAGTGCAGCCAGAGACTCATCCCAAGGACAACTCCCACCCAGCAGCTGTAGCTACCCTCCAGACACCTCAACCTGGCCTTGCGGTCTTCCCCAGTCTTGCCTTTCTAACCCTTCCTGCCATGCTCACCTGCCTGCAACCCATCCTCTGGGTAGTTCCCAGATTGCAACAGTTCCATGGAGCTGGGGGCGCAGATTCACCCCATCCCACCTTCCCACCTGCCAAGAAGGCAGGGCCCCAGCCTCTTGGGGGCCTCAGCCATCCCGGAGCAGGGTCATGTTCCTGGCAGAGCCTCACCTGTGTGGTCCTTCCCAGGCGAGCCATCCTGCACTGGCCGGTAGGATAGCTGATAGCTCTCCACGGTGTCGTCAGAGTACAAGCTCCAGCACACCCGGACCGAGGAGCCCGTGGCCGAGTTGGGGGCCTGTGGGTTTATCACTGGAGCAGAAGGAGCTGAAAAGGAAGAGGGAGAAAGACAAAGACAGATGAGGAGGCTTCAGCAGAGGTGGGGATGGGCCTTTACAGGAGCACTCATGCCCCAGTGCCACCCTGGGCTTTGGAGTAGGAAGAGGCAGCCTGGAGTGGACAAGGAGAGGAAGGCCTGACCTCCCAACCACGAGCCTGGAAGCAACAACCAGCATGTCCATTTCTGCTCTGACACATCCACGCGAGCCAGGGAGGAGGGGTCCGGGACAGGGGCTCAGGCTGGGGCCTGGTTTGCAAGTCCTGCCCCAGGTACGGGTCCTCTGACCCTTCCACGCCATCCGAAGAAGCAGGACAGCGAGGCCCACAGCACTGCTGCCCGCAGCCCTGGAGTGAACTGAGGAGGGGACGAAGCCTTCCACAGGGATGCTCCATCCAGCAACCGCCTCCTTCATTACGATGAGAGAAGACTGGGTCTGGCCAAATTGTGCTTTTCAGAACCAGCTTCTATGGAGTCCATTTACCGTGCCAATTCTTTTCTTCTCTGTAGGTTAATTCTTCTGCCCCCTCACCCCCACACAGACCCACACACAACAGAGAAACACTTGTTTTTCTTACATAATTCTCCCATGGCAGCACCTCCCTCCATCCCAGGCTTTTAAGAACATCCTCAGTTTCAAAATTTGAAATTACTCAATCCAGGTAAGAGCACAGCTAAACGTAAAGGAGTTCATTAGCCACAACTCAGTCTTTCCTTCCTGGTCAGGGGCTGGAAGACCCCACGTGACAAAGGTGAGGAAGAAGAGAAAGAACCTGAATCCCCGAACGACCAAGTCCAGGCCGAGTGGGAGACACCCTTCTACACCCTGTGGAGGAGAGCCCCACAGCAGACGCAGGAAGAGGGAGGGCTCTGGGAGCTGTTAAACTGCCCAGGGGTCTGGACGCAAGCAGGAGGGTGATGGTCCACGTGGGACCTGCACACAGCGGGGAGATGAAAAATGTCGGTGCTTCTCAAGCACTGACTCGGGCGACAGGGCCTTTCCTTCCAAATGACTGGGCCTGATTATTCAGGCAGCACCTTCTAGGAAGGGAGGAAGGACCATCCAATGGACATCAGAGCTCAAAGAAATCTCCTCTTGACCCAGTGGGCCAGAGAGGTTAGGTAAGTTGTCTAAGGTCATACAGCTAGGAAGTGGTGAAGGTTGGCTTGTCACTAGTTCCACAGGATTCCAAAGCCCATCTCTTGACCGCTATGCTAAAAACAGCTACCCAGGAGGAACATAAATACATTTAAGGACATGAAATTCAGGCTACTTGCTTGGTGTAAATCAGGCAAGAGAGCAGGAGTTTATGCAGCCAGGCAGGCTACAAACAGAAAATAGTTCAAGGCTGCCTGGGGCCAGATGTCAGCCCCTGAATAGTGAGGGGAGCACTTACCCCGAGGAGGTCAGCTTCTGCTCTTACCCTTACAAGCCAGAAAGACAAAAACATGGAGCCAGAGGGAAAAAGTACTTGTTTCTACATCTTTATGATTTTCTTAGCCGTAAAAGTTTCTAACTCGAAGCTCGGGGCTGTGGGAAGTTGCTGTGAAGCAAGCCCCCGGGTGAGCTATGCACCTGGGATGGTGTTAATGGCGCCCATCAGCTGCTCCACGTCCGAGAAGTCCAAGGTCTGGTCTTCAAAGTCAGGCTGCGCCGAGATCTCCACGTCTGTTTCTGTTTTCAGGAATTTTCCAAGTCTGTTGGTATAAAAAGGCACACTAGCAAGAATGGAGGGGCATTTTCCTCAGGGTCTAGCTATTGTGCTGGGCCACTAGCAATAAACGAAGAAGCCTCTTTGTGGAACTTTTATTTCTTTATTTTAACACGCTGCTGGCCGCCTTTGGCCATCTGCTTCGGTGACTGACCCAGGAGGTCACCAACGGGGATGGGCGGGATTGGCTTGTGCATTCAAAGGGAGAAGATGGGGTGGGATCATGTCAGAGAGCGCGGTGGGGGGTAATATGCCAATGAGCTCCAGATCCACAGCCTCTGACAGCACCCCTGGTGACCCAGAAGCTCCCGCCCCGATGCCACCCCAAGATGTACAGCCTCTCCGCAGCTTCCCCTCCACAAGGCCAAGTGCCCTCAAGTTGCTGACCCAGGACCGGGGCTCTGGGTCTTCTTGCACCTGCTTCCTGGCAGTCACAGCATTTGTAAGTGGCAGAGGCAGACTTTGAAACCAGATCTGTCTTTTGCCAAAACCCATGCACTTAACCCTCACATTATTAAGCTTGAGTGTCCATCTTGCTTTACAGACATGGTCTCATTTAATTCCCACAAAACGATCCTTGTTTGTAGATAAGGAAGGTGGGTCCTTGACTGATTAGACTTGCCCAAGGTCATCGGGGTAGCAGGATTTGAACTCCTGTCTGACTCTGTAACGTGCATGCTCTCTGCAGTGCACAGTCTGGGTCCTGGCACAGCTGGGGGGCTCTGGGGACACTCTCTGGATCTTGGTTCCTCCTGGTGAAATAAGGGGCTTGTGGAGGAGATGTGACCATGAGTTTGCTGGCTGGGCCTCATCACAGGCTCCCTTCCAGCCCTGAGATTCAGTACTAGCAGGTCCTTGTGACCCTACACCGTCCTTCCAAAGCCAGTGCCATTTAACCTCAGAGGCAGACACAAGAGCTGAAACTGGGAGCATATAACCAAGTGGAACTGAGTCCATTTGGATATCTAGAGGTGAAAGAAAACACATGTCAGAACAAAAATATTACCTGTCAGCCATAGCCACAGCATCCTAAAAAGGAGGAGAAAAGATTAAGTTGATTTTGGAAATAAATTTCTTTTTCAAACTATATAATAATATATTTAAAATAATAACATATTTAAAAGCTTGGAAATTAGGAAGAAGCAAAAATCAGCCATATTCCACACCCTAACACAACCCCCGTTACCACGCCTGTGCATTTTTTCCCATACACTGCTTGTTTCCATTCACATGATACAAGCACTTTCCATGTTACGTATGGTCCTTTGGACCATCAATTTGAAACTCTGAGAAGTGTTCATTGAGTGGGAACTCCGTCGTTTACTTAACCTTCCCTCTATTTTTGGACATTCTGGTTCTTTCCAACTTTTTGCCATCATAAATAACAGCGAGAAGAACATCTTCATGCGTATCGCTTTCTCCACATTCTGGGTTATGTCTCTGAGACACAGTGGTACCATGGGACCACTGGTTCGAAAGGTCTAAGCATTCAGGGCTCTAATGGTGCCTGCCAACTTGCCTTCCAGCCTCAGTCACAGGTCCCTCGACCCAAGCCGGGCAGGAAGGAGGCGCTCTTGGGCTTTGAGGGGTGACTATGGGCTTGGTCAGTGTGGCAGCCATATTTGGCAACCAGGAAGCTCTGCGGGCCAAAGGCTCCTCCCTCATATCCTGGACACCACAACTGCCCCGTATTCCTGTGGGACCCCACCTCTGACAGAGATTGAAATTCCCACAGCCCAGCTGCATGGGAACATGGAGTCTGATTTAACTGGATTTCAAGGAAATGAAGAAATGGATTTTTTTTTACAAGTCTGAATTTACGAAGTAAGATTTATAACTGCTGCATTCATAACTGGGAAATTGGAGGTACGTTTTTGGGGAGAATTTTCTCCCCAGCGCCCCAAGAAGCCATCAGGGGCTGGAAAGCTCTCAGCGAACTGTTTTTGCACAGTTCCAGGATGAGGGAACAGATCCGTAGGTAATCAGGACAGATGAACAAAGACTCTGGTGTTAGCTGAGCGATGGTGGAGGGCAGGGGTCAGCTGTGAATGAGCCTGCTCAGCCACTTATGGCGAAGCTGTGCAGAAAGATGGGGTGACAACCTCACCCTTGTGAATATCCAGTGGAATCAGATGGCAGCTGACCATAAAGTCAGTTCCAAAACCTCCAGGTGAACAGGAGACAACCTAACCTACTGTAGCCATCACTGTCCTTCCCCGTCATTACTGACCTTTATGAAATCGACCTTCTCTTCATGACACATCTCCTCTATGGTTTCCATCAGTTCTTTACAGGTGTCCAGGTTTTCTCCACAGCTGACCAGTTGTCCATATAAGGCTTCTAACTTCTCTTTCTTCTTCTCCCCTAGAACTTGTATTTTTTCTTCATATTTCTGAGCAAGTGTTTCCAAGATCTCATTGTAATGTGACTCGAAGTTTTGTTCTTGTCTTCCAAAATTTTCCTGCAAGACAGTTCACTTCAGTCATCACTTCAGCGCATGTGGTGTGTCCATAGCTGAGTCATTTGGGGCATGAAAATGTATCTACATTGTGGCTATTTTAGTCCCTCCACGTTGTCTTATCATCTCTTGCCAGGGTGCTGTGGTGGACCCTGGGGGGGCTGGGACACAGGAGTTTCCAGCTAGAACCTCAAGGATAATCTTAGCAAAAAGCACTGCTTTCTCTCCTGGCAGCATTTTGCATCCTCCTCTCCCCACTTCACTTTAGCCACCTCCCATCACCATGACAACCGAGCAGGGAGATGAGTCGCCTGCTACAGGAACCTCGGACTTTAACATGGAGACGTTTGCTCCAGGATATTCCCACCCATCTTTCCTTCCTGAGCTCTCAACATCACATGATACTCATCTCCACTCCCTGATGCTCAGATTATACAAACACCAGGATCACACAGATCCTCACATCAACTAAGAGAAAGATGAAGGTGAGGGGGAATAAGGGTTGTGGCCAGATGGTGCTACCTAATAGATGAGAAAAGGCAAGAAGACAGAGGGAGGGTTGAGACCATACATAATCCTGGGGCACAATGGATGAGAAATATTAGAGCACATCGACTCCTGGTCCCCATTCCTTATATTGGAAGCCCAGGAGAGCTCTGTGGGTTCTGACTGATGTCATCCTCATCTGATAACAGGGACTTCCAAAGAAGAGGCTCTTATCAATCATTCAGGGGATATTTACTGAACACCTACTATGTGTGTAAGAATTTCTTAGAATGGCAGCAGAGAGGGAAAGCAGTAGATGACTCCCCTGTGTTGAGTGTAAAAGGAAGAGCTCAGAGTCCTCACTCAGGTGAAGACACTTTGACCTGAGAGTGAGCTGGTGGTGCAGAGTGCAGGGAGCTCTGTCCTGGCTTTTGCAGACTGACCCCTCCCACCACCAGCCTGTGCTTGGAAGGGGAAGGGCTTGTCCTTTCTCTGTGCCTTCCACAGGGCATGAGTGCAATAGCTCTCCTCCTTTTAAGAGTGGAGCAAAGGAGGGCAAGCTTCACAGGAAAGGGGCCTGGAGCTTAGCTAATTCCTATGAGGTGCTCCTGTTGATACACTCTGAGGCTGCATTAATAGGAGTAGAGCATCCACACAAAGAGAGGGGAGACAGAAGGCCCCCTGGTCCTCGTCCTGGTCTACCTCATCTGAAGGGTTAGCCTGAGAGCTAGCATTACAGTGATATACCATATACCTACTAGGCACACCCAGGGGACTATGACATGTTTGGTGGCAGGCACAGAGATGTATTAATCTTATGGAAAATAGATAAGAGATGAGGAAAAGCACACTTATTAATGACAGGATAGGTGTCTCACAATGCCCTGTCAAGGCTGGCCCATGAAAGAGTCCTACCTTGTAGTAGGACTGGGGATATACAGACACAGAAGACACAGTCTCCCCACTGAGAGCTTATAGTTCTGTAGGGATTGCCTACAGGTAATTGGTGATGAGGCACATGCCCAAGGTGCCATGGGTGGGCAGGGGAAGGGGTGAGGGGAGAGGGGCAGTAGTGATGCTGCATGTTCTAAGAAAATAGATTCTCCAACTCATACCAGACACAGCTGCTGACCCAGGTGCTGATGGAAGCAACATGTGTCTGGTGGGGTTATCACATGTGCTCTTACCTCCACAGTGATGAAAACCTCTTCTAAGTGACTTGCAAAATTTTCCATCTCGATAATCTGCTTTTCCAATTTGTACATATTTTTGTGAATTTCATCCTATCAAACAGAGGATCAGAGAGTGACGTCAGCAACATGGCAGAGTGAGCTGTTCCCTTTGTCTGTCCCCCTTTTGAACTACAACTAAATGGACATTCATTCACCAATGGAGGAAGCCCACACAGCACAACAAGGTGCCTGAGAGACACACACAGCTATGCACCTGAGGGTGGATGGACTGGTCCTCTAGGAAGTGGTGAGGTAGGTGAGCACTCCCTGCCCTCCCCCAGCAGCCCTGTGCACACGTACCAATGCTTTCTACCCTGGCGTGAGTGCCCGAAAGTGGCAACACGTCCCTGGGTGACTGGAGGAAGAGGTGGTGGCAGCCCTTAGCATGCTCATGATCACTTTCCTGGTTGGGGGGAGCCCGCCATGCCCCTGCAGCCCCAAGGAGTGGCCCTAGGTCGGTCCCATAAGGAAGCCCCTCCCACCAAGCACAGCAGCTGGCAGAACCGCAAGCACAGGTGTGGCAGATCTACTTGCTGGGTAAGTGCACTCTAGGCCCAGGAGAGTGCCCATAGTACCGCTGAGCCCCAGAAGTGGGAGCAAGCTCCAGAGTGACTGTAGGAAGAGGTGGCAGGAAGAGGTGGTGGCAGCCCTTAGCCCACTTGTGATCACTTTCCCAACAGTGGGGGAGCCCACGGTGACCCTCGGCCCCACGAGCGGCTCTGGCTCAGTCCCTGAGAGGAAGCCCCACCCACCAAGCACAGTCCACATCAGCACCTGAATGCCCTCCAGGCCAGTGCAAGAGCCCATAGTACCCCCACAACTTCCAGCAGACTGGGTGGGACCAGAAACTCTGCTCCTGCTTACCCCTAGTGGTAGCAGGTGGAATCTGCAAGCTGATATTACCAAAAATGCCCTGACAAAAGATTAGTTCATCAAACACCATGAGAAACTGCAGCAACAATTCAGACCAGAAGGAAAATGACAATTCTCCAGAAACCAACCCTGAAGGCACAGAAATTTACAATCTAATGACAGAGAATTCAAAATAGCTATCATAAAGAAACTCAATGAGTTACAAGAGAACACAGAAAGACACTTCAATGAGCTCATGAATAAAATGAATCTCTTCACCAAAGAGATTGAAACCATAAAAAAAAGTCAAGCAGAAATTCTGGATATGAAAAACACAATTAATGAAACAAAAATTAATCTAGAATGCCAAAGAAACAGAGCTGATGTTACAGAGGAAAGAATTAGTTATTTAGAGGATAAAAATACAGAAACGCTACAGGGGGAGGAGAAGCAAGAAGTAAGATTTTTTTTAAAATGAAGGAATTCTTTGAGAAATATCTGACACAATTAGGAAAAGCAACATAAGGATTATAAGTATTCAAGAGAGAGAAGAGAGGAAGAAAGGAGCAGAGAGCTTGTTCAAAGAAATAATAATTGAGGACTTCCTCAACCTGGGGAAGGAACTGGATTTACAAATACATGAAGCTAACAGAACTCCTAATTACATCAATGCTAAAAGACCCTCTCCAAGGCATATCATAGTAAAACTGGCAAAAGTCAATGACAAAGAAAAAATAAGAAGAAAATAACCTACAAAGGGAGAAATTAACAGCAACACAATAACAGTAGGGGACTTCAATACTCTACTTACGTCAATGGACAGATCATCTGGACAAAAAGTCAACAAGTAAATAGTAGATTTAAACAAAACACTCGATCAGATGGACTTAATAGATATATAGAGAGGATTCCATCCAAAAAGAGCAGAATACACATTCTTCTCAAGTGCACATGGATCATTCTCAAAGATAGACAATATGTTGGGAAACAAGGCAAGCCTGATAAATTTAAGAAGGTTGAAGTCATCTCAAGCATCTTCTCCAACCATGACGTTATGAAACTAGAAATCAACTACAAGAAAAAAAGATGGGAAAGTCAGAAATATGTGGAGACTAAACAACATGCTACTGAACAACTACTGGATCAATGAAGAAATCAAAGGAGAACTTTAAAAATATGTGGAGAGAAACAAAAATGAAAACACAAAATATTAGCTCCTATGAGATGTGGCAAAAGCATTCATAAGAGGGAAATTCATAGCAATACAGGCCCACCTCAACAAAGAAGAAAAATCCCAAATAAGTAATCTTAAACTGTGCCTAATAGAACTAGAAAACGAAGAATGAACAAAGCCCAAAGTCAGCAGAAGGAGGGAAACAATAAAAATCTGGGCAGAAATAAATGAAATATAGACAAAAAACAGTAGAAAGGATTAATGAAACTAAGAGCTGGATCTTCGAGAAAATAAACTAAACTGACAAACCCTTAGGCAGACTCACTAAGAAAAAAAGAGAGAAGGCTCAAATAAATAAAATTAGAAATGAAAGAGGAGAAATTACAACAGATACTGCCAAAATACAACTTTCTGCACTAAACCTGCAGAAAATGTATATGCCCCAAAACTGGATAACCTAGAAGAAATAGATAAATTCTTAGACTCATACAACCTCCCAGAACTGAATCAAGAAGAAATAGAGATTCTAAATAGACAAATTACAAGCAAAGACATTGAAACCGTAATCAAAAACCTCCCAAAAAACAAAAGTATAGGACCAGATGGCTTCTCTGGATAATTCTACCAAACATTCAAAGAAGATTTAATACCTATCTGTCTCAAACTACTCCAAAAAATTGAAGAAGATGGAACACTTCCTAACTCATTGTATGAGGCCAACATCACTCTGATACCAAAACCAGACAAGGATAATCCAAAGAAGGAAAATTACAGGCCAATATCACTAATGAACATAGATGCAAAAATCCTCAACAAAATATTGGCAAACCAAATACTGCAATACATTAAAAGGATCATACCCCATGATCAAGTAGGATATAAACCAGGGATGCAGGGATGGTTCAACATCCACAAATCAATCAATGTGATACACCACATTAACAAAATGAGGAATGAGAATCTCATGATTATTTCAATAGATGCAGAGAAAGCATTTGACAAGATCCAACATCCATTTATGATAAAAACTCTCCATAAAATGGGTATAGAGGGAAAGTACCTCAACATAATAAAGGCCATATATGAGAAACCCACAGCCAACATCATACTCAATGGGTAAAAACTGAAAGGCATCCCTCTGAGAAGAGGAACAAGACAAGGGTGCTAACTCTTGCCACTCTTATTCAACATAGTGCTGAAGGTTTTGGCCAGAGCAATTAGGTGAGAAAAAGAAATAAAAGGAGTCCAGATTGGAAAGGAAGAAGTGAAACTCTCACTGTTTGCAGATGACATGATTCTATCTATAGAAAACCCTAAAGAATCCAACAGAAAACTATTAGAAATAATCAACAACTACAGCAAAGTTGCACAGTACAAAATCAATGTACAAAAATCACTTGCATTTCTATACACTAAAAACAAATTAGGAGAAAGAGGACTCAAGAATACGATCCCATTTACAATTGCAGCAAGAATAAAATATCTATGAATAAACTTAACCAAAGAGGTGAAAGACCTAAACACTGAAAACTATAAGACATTATTGAAAGAAATTGAAGAAGATATAAAACAATGGAAAGATATTCCATGCTCATGGGGTGGAAGAATCAACATAGTGAAAATGTCCAAACTTCCTAAAGCAATCTACAGATTCAGTGCAATCCCAATCAGAATCCCAATGACATTCTTCACGGAAATAGAACAAAGAATCTTAAAATTTATATGGAACAACAAAAGATCTCGAATAGCCAAAGGAATCCTAAGGAAATAAAAACAAAGCTGGAGGCATCAGAAGCCCTAACTTCAAAATATACTACACAGTTATAGTAATCAAAATAGCATGGTACTGGCACAAAAACAGACACACAGATCAATGTAACAGAATTGAAATCCCAGAAATAAAACCACATATCTAGGGGCAATTAATCTTCAACAAAGGAGCTGAAAACATACAACGGAGAAAGGAAAATCTCTCCAATAAATGATGTTGGGAAAACTGGACAGCCACATGCAAAAGAATGAAAGTAGACTATTATCTTGTACCATACACAAAAATTAACTCAAAATGGATTAAAGACTTATATGTAAGACCTGAAACTGTAAAACTCCTAGAAGAAAATATAGGCAGTACACTATTTGACATTGGTCTTAGTAGCATCTTTTCAAACACCATGTCTACTGAGGCAAGGGAAACAAAAGAAAAAGTTAACAAACGGGACTACATCAGACTAAAGAGCTTCTGCAAAGCAAAGGAAACCTTGAACAAAACGAAAAGACAACCTACCAACTGGGAGAAAATATTTGCAAATTATTTACCAGACAAGGGGTTGACCTCCAAAATATATAAAGAACTCAAACAACTCAACAACAATAAAACAAACAACCTGATCAAAAGATGGGCAGAAGATATGAAGAGACATTTTTCCAGAGAAGACATACAGATGGACAACAGACACATGAAAAGATATTCAACATCACTAATTATTAGGGAAAGGCAAATCAAAACTACAAGGAGATATTGCTTTCACCGGTCAAAATGGCTATAATTACCAAGACAAAAAGCAACAAATGTTGGAGAGGATGTGGAGAAAAGCAAACGGTCATACACTGCTGGTGGGAATGTAAACTGCTACACCCACTATGGAAAACAGTATGGAGATTTCTCAAAAAATTAAAAATAGCAATACCATACAATCCAGCTATCCCACTACTGAGTATTTATCCAGAGATCTTGAAATCAATGATCCAAAGAGATTTATGCACCCCTATGTTCTTTGGAGCATTATCCACAATAGCCAGCATGTGGAAGCAACCCAAGTGCGCTTCTACAGATGAATGGATAAAGAAGATGTATATATATACAGTAGAATACTACTCAGCCATAAAAAAAAGACAAAATCATCCCATTTGCAACAACATGGATGGACCTGGAGGGTATGATTTTAACCGAAATAAGCCAGACAGAGAAAGACAAATACTGCATGATTTCACTCATATGTGGAAGATAACAAACACATGGATAAAGAGAACAGATTACTGGTTACCAGAGGGGAAGGGGGTTGAGGGGTGGGCAAAAGGGGCAAAGGGGCACATATGCTTGGTAATGACAAAAATTAGACTACTGGTGGTGAGCATGATGAAGTCTATTCAGAAATTGATAAATAATAATGTACACCCGAAATTACACAGTCATAAACCATTATGATCTCAATAAAATTACAGGAGAAAAAAATGAAAAACAGAGGCTCACAAGATGTTAATGTTACATCTTTTCCCTCTCCCTTTTGTAGAAGGCATTTTAGATTTATTTCCTGCCTGCATACTTGAGATAGAAATGCAACATCAAGAGAAAGAAGAACCAAGGAGACCTATTTACCTTGGCGCTCTCCAGGGCTTTATTGAGTGGGGTCACCTCATGTTCTTTGTGTTCATCAAAAACCTTCTCCAATGCTCTTATTGGAGTTTTGCAAGTGACACAGAAGACGTCGGCAGCTTCTTCCTCGTCCTCCTCCTCTGGGATGACGTAGCATTCATACTCCTCACTGGCACGGCCGTGTGTGTACCTATAGGCTTCTCGCAAGTCCTGGCACTGGCCTGCTGAGCCCCACCCTCCGAAGCCCAGGTCCTGGGTCTCAGCTGCCTCTGCACTAAGTCTCCAGTCTCTCTGCTCCCTGGCTGGTTCTCTCCTTGTCATCCCATAAGGAGGATATTCTGAAACCTCTATTCTGGGCGTGGTTTCATCAACAAACTCATCCCCCAGTTCATGATCATCTTCAAGTCCGTATAAATGGACAAGTTCGTCCACTTCCTCTTCGAGGTCTCTTTGAGTTTTACCTTTCACTGCCCCTCTTGGCTCACTGGTTATTTCAGCTTGGACAACTTCTCTTCTCATCCGAGTGTTTTCTTCTGGGAAGATTTGCAGTCTGTCTTCAGAGTCATACAGATCCATGTGATAAAAGTGGAAGTTATGGGGGGCAGTAGACCTGTGCAGCCCGGGTGTCTCCCCCGCTTCCTCCTCCATCATAGGTCTGGAAGACCTGGGCAGCACCTGTGCACAAGAAGGAGCCTTCCTGGGCAGTTAGTAGTGGATATCCCAGGCCTAGAAGACAAAAAGAGGAAGGAAACTCCGTTTCTGAGACAGTCATTGCAGGAGAAAGTCATTAGATTGCGCTTTATCCATTCTTAACTTTTTAAAAGTGAGAAGCTCACTTGTGGTTCTCCTTTGAACTATCTGTAAAGAAAGGTTTGCTTTCTACAGGAGGATGGGCTTTCCAAGCTTAAAAGAGACAGAAGAAATTACAAAAGAAACACAAATAGATTTGACTAACAATCTACTCTTATACATGAAAAAAAAACCTCAAAAGGCAAAATAATGGGAAGTGTCTCAGGCAATTATTATTAAACAAATTGTATAAACTAATTTTAAAAATTAATCTCAATAGATTACCTACTGTGCAAGGACAATTCACAAAATAATTAGTTTTGTGCATAATATCATCTGTACAAAACATTTAGAGAACGGTCCATCCTTGAGAGTAACAGAGAACAAATAAATAAGATGTCATTTTGCCTTTCCAGTTAGCCACTACTTAAAAATAGAAAACTGATACCTAAGGCTGGGTGCGGGTGCAGTGAAGCGCATACTCTCATGGGCTGCTGGTTGGAATGTAAACTGGCCCCGCCTCTCTGGAGAGCAGACTTGGCAACATGGATCAGGAGCCTTAAAGCTGTGCACACTCTTTAATCTAGCTTTCCCTGAGGAAAAATGTCAAATACAGGGGAAACATTTTTTTCTATATAAAAATATCCACCATAAAATTTTTTAGAATAGCAAAAAAGCATTGGAAAAGGCCTGCTGCTTAGGGGAATGGTTAAGTAAAGTAGGATATTACACTCCGTAGAATATAATGCCGCCTTTAAAATGGTTAGGGAGAGCTAATGATAACTTGGAAAAAGATTCACAATCTGATGTTAAATAAACAGAATACTCATTATATATAGACTATGATAACCACTATTTTAGTGGAAGTACATAAAATCTAGAGAAAAATAGTAATAGTAGTAGTAAATGCAATGTTAGTAGTAGCTACTACTTATTGCGCACTTGCTGTGTGCTATGCAGTTCATGTACATTGTCTTGTCCTCATATCAACCCTAAATGGTAGGTGCTGCTGTTATCTCCATCTTACAGAGGAGGAAACTGTGACTCAGAGAGAGTATCTTGTGCGAGGTCACATAGTTAGTAAGTCACTGAACTGCGGTTTGAACCTTAGTCTGGGTGGTGGCCACAAGGATGTGGTGGCAGATATGCAACTACAGTGAGCGTGACTGACCAGGGGTTTCAGCTGCAGTCTGAAGCTCATCAAGATATTTGCATAGAGGACATTCTTCCCATGGGCATCTCCCATCCAGTGACAAAGTGTAGCAAGGATACTAAGGCAGATCCGTTTCTGGTTGACACAAAACCACTCTGATGGCAAATTTTGGCTGGAGCCTTGCCAAACCTTTCTTAGAGGGCATGGCAGTCTCGGACGCTTCCTGCAAACCTCTCCTCCTTTCCTCCTTCTCTTGGGGTCAGACTTGAATCACGACAAGACAGCTCTCAGCCTTTCCTATCTTGCTCCCTATTTTATCTCACACAGGCGTTTCCCCTAATGAAATTCTTGCACATTTCATCCCGTCTGGTGCCTGCTTCTTGCAGGACTTAAGTTTAACACAAACTGTTAGACTTCAAAGCCCCTGCTTTCTTCCTAGCACACGATTGTCATTGTGTTATATTAATTATTTTTTGTAATATTTTTACTGATACATAATTCACATACTGTACAATTCACCTGTTTAAAGTGTGTAATTCAATGGTTTCAGTATATTTGCATTTACGTGCAACAATCACCATAGTCAATTTTAGAACATTTTCACCATCTCAAAAGGAAACCCGACACTCTTTAGCTATCACTGCCTACAGTCCTTCATTTACACCAGCGCTAAGCAACCACTAATCGACTTTCTGTCTCTATTGCTTTTTTGTGTGGACATTTCATGCGAATGAAATCAAATCAAATATGTGTTCTTTTGTGACTGGCTTCTTTCTTAGCATGATGTTTTCAAGGTTCAGCCATGTTGTAGCATGTGTCAGCACTTCATCCCTTTGTAGAGTGGGATAATAGTTCATAGTATTGATACGTCATATGTTGTTTATCTATTCATCAGTTGATTTGCATTGTTTCTCATTTCATTTGGGTTGTTTTCATCTTTTGGCTATTATAAAGAACACTAGGTACTTATGAATAAATACCTAGGAGTGGGATTGCTAGGTCAAATGGTAACCCTATGTCTAACTTTCTGAGGAACTGCCAAACTGTTTTCCAAGGTCGTTGCCCCATTGTATATTCCTACCAGAAGTGTATGAAGGCTCTGATTTCTCCACATCCTTGTCAACACTTCTTATCATCTGACTTTTTGATTATAGTAATACTAGTGGATGTGAAATAGTATCTCACTGTGGTTTTGATTTGCATTTTTTTTCTTTCTTTTTTTTTGAGGAAGATTAGCCCTGAGCTAACATCTGCTGCCAATCCTCCTCTTTTTGCTGAGGAATACCGGCCCTGAGCTAACATCCGTGCCCATCTTCCTCTACTTTATACGTGGGACGCCTACCACAGCATGGCTTGCCAAGCAGTGCCATGTCCGCACCCGGGATCTGAACCCGCGAACCCCGGGCTGCCGAAGCGGAATGTGTGCACTTAACCACTGCGCCACTGGGTTGGCCCCTGCATCTTCTTGATGAATAACGATGTCAGGTTCTTTTCATGTATTTATTGGCCATTTGTATATCTTTTTAGAGAAATGTCTATTCAAACATTTGCTCATTTTTATATTGAGTTAATTGAAATTATCAGATAAATGATTTGCAAATATTTTCTTGCATTTTGTGGATTGTCTTTTCACATTCTTGATAGGTCTCTCTGAAGCATAAAAGTTTTTAATTTTGATAAAGTTTAATTTATCTATTTATTCTTTTGTTGCCTGTGCTTTTGGTATCATATCTAAAAATCTATTGCCAACCCTGAAGTTAAACCAAACTTGCCTTCCTAGAATGAATCCCACTTGGTTATAATGGATAATTTTTTAATATGTTATTGGATTCAGTTTGCTAGTATTTTGTTGAGGAATTTTTGCATTCATATTCCTAAGAGATATTGGCCTATAGTTTTCTTTTCTTGTGATGTCTTTGTCTGGTTTGGGTATCAGAGTAACACTGTCCTCATAGAATGAATTGGGAAGTGTCCCTTCTCTTCTATCTTTTGAAAGAGCTTATGAAAAATTGGTTAATTCTTTAAATGCTTGGTAGAACTCACCAGTGAAACCATCTGGTCCTGGGATTTTCTTTGTGGGTAGTTTTTTATTATTACTAATTCAATCTCTTTACTTATTACAGGCCTATTCAGATTATCTAATTCTTCCTGAGTCAGTTTTGGAAGTTTGTTTCTTTCTACGAGTTTGTCCATTTCATTTAAGTTGTCTAATTTATTGGAATACAGTTGTTCATAGTATTCCTTTTTAATCCTTTTTATTTCTGTAAGGTTGGTAATAGTTTGAATCTTTTCTCTTTCTTGGTCATCTAACTAAAGGTCTATCAATTTTGCTGATCACTTTAAAGAAGTAGCTTTGGGTTTCTTTGATTTGTCTCTATTGTTTTCCTATTCTCTTTTTCATTAATTTCTGCTCTAATCTTTATTATTTCCTCCCTTCTGCTTGCTTTGCTTAGTTTGCTCTTCTTTTTTCAGTGTCTTAAGGTAAAAGATTAGGTTATTGATTTAAGATTTCTTCTTTTCAAATATAGGCATTGACAGCAATAAATTTCCCTCTAAGCACTACTTTCACTGCATCCCACAGGTTTTGGTAAGCTTTATCTTCATTTTCATTCATCTCAAAGTATTTCCTAATTTCCCTTTTGATTTATTCTTTGGTCCATTGGTTATTTGGGAGTGTGTTGTTTAATTTTCACATATTTGTGAGTTTCCCAAATTTCTTTCTGATATTGATTTCTAATTGCATTCCTTTGTGGTTAAAGAACACATTTTGTATTATTTCTACCCTTTTAAATGTATCGAGGTTTGTTTCATGGCCTAGCATTTTCTCCATCCTGGGGAATGTTTCCTACGCCTTGAGAAGGATGTGCATTCTGCTGTTGTTGAATGGAGTGTTCTACAGATGTCTGTAAAGTGCAGTTGGTTTACAGCATTATTCGTCTTCTATTTCCTTGTCAATCTTCTTAGTGGTTCTATTCTTTGTTGAAAAATAGAGTATTGACGTCTCCAACTGTTATTGATGAGTTGTCTATTTCTCCCTTCATTTATGTCAGTTTTTGCTTCATGTATTTTGATGCTCTGTTGTTAGGTGCATATACATTTGTAACTGTTATATATTCCTCATGGATTCACCCTTTTATGATTATAAAATGTCCCTCTTCCTCTCTAATAACATTTTTTGTTTTAAAGTCTATTGTTTCTAATGTCAGTATAGCCACTCCAGCTTTCTCGCAATTGTTGTTTACATGATACATCTTTTCCCATCCTTTTTGTCTCATCTACTTATATCTTTGAACCTAAAGTGTGTCTCCTGTAGACTGCATATAGCTGGAAGTATTAATTATTCATTTTTATTATATATTAATTATGACAAACTTCCTAAGAATTTCTACATGACAATGCTGTGCCTTTTTCAGTGTAACAAAATGGCGTTTTCTATAAAATAACATACCTTATTCCCAAGAAAATTCCTCCTCAGAATCTGAAAATTAAAATTTCAATCCTCAACTTCCATGCAGGATAGTAAACCAGAGGTTAGGAAAGAAGATTGGCATCTACAATTCTGCCGAGAACTGAAGACGTAACATTGGAGGAAGACGGTTTATTACAAAGAAGTATTAAGCTGTGATGATAGAGTGACTATAAAATTAGGAAGAGAACTCTAAAAGATATCCTAAAGCTGAGGGAAGTTACTTAAGGAAGGATAAACTTGAAAGAAGGCTTAGATCTTGAAGAAGTTGTGGTTGTAACCTATTTCACGGCAAATAAATTCACTAACTAGTCCTGGCCAGAGCTGACACACAGTTGCTGGAAAAGCAAGAAAAACACACAAAGGCACAGGTGAGCTGAGACTGGCGGGCAGGTGAGCCGAGAGTTGGCAACGTTTGCTACAGGCATGAGTTTCATCGGGAGGATCAAGGGAAACGGTCACCACGTCTCATAAGAGGCCTTGTGCCAGAATCGCCCAGATGAACTGCTTTCAGATTCTTGACCTTCAGAAACCATGCAAGACAATAAAGATCTATTGTTTCAAGGCTCTAAGTTTTGGAATAATTTCTTATGCAGCAAAAGATCACTAAAAATGACCTTCTTGGGGCCGGCCCAGTGGTGCGGTGGTTGGTTAAGTTCACGTGTTCCACTCCAGTGGCCCTGAGTTTGCTGGTTCAGATCCCGGGTGTGGACCTAGGCACTGCTCATCAGGCCATGCTGTGGCAGGAATCCCACATATAAAGTAGAGGATGATGGGCACGATGTTAGCTCAGGGCCAGTCCTCCTCAGCAAAAAGAGGAGGATTGGCAGCAGATGTTAGCTCAGGGCTAACCTTCCTCAAAAAAAAAAAATGACCTTCTTTCCACCTGGCTATCCCCTCTTGCTACTATTCCTTCCACCTCCATTTTTCACATTCAGTCTCCTTCAAAGGGTAGCATTTACATCATTGGTCTTCAGACGACAGCATATGTACATAAAGACTTTCCAAGGGGTGCATGGGGATGGATAGCTTTAAGAGTATCAGTTTTCAGATGCTTAACATAATATTTAATCTTCCCCAGAGCTGCTCTGCCTGGAAACGAGCCAGCAGTTGAGGCTTCAAGTGGGGTCTCTTTTCAGAATAGCCCTTCTTCTCTTTATTACAGAAGTAAAACCGTGCCTCTCACTTGTCCCGAATATTACATTGCACTGTAAGATTTCACTGCCTTGGAATTCTAAAACCTCCTGTGGGCTAAAGGAAAGGACAAGTTGAAGTATTGGTATCAATGTTGAGAGAGTGAGTGACATTAATGAATGGGGAAGATACATTTTTTCTAGGTTGAGTGGTTTCCAATTCTTTGCTTTCAACAAAATTGAAGGAGGATCTAATCAAGTGTCAGCTGATATATGATTAAAAATGATTTTTCATGCTAGATCACTATATAATTTTTGGCAAGCGTTTCAGAAAGAGTTCAAAGAATTGATTGGCATTGTTATAATAAAGCAGCTTCCATTTCCATCTGCGTATGTAGGTGAGCGAGGTTGCTCGGGGTTCATCTACAAAATGAAAGATGGGAAGACAATTGACACCGATTCCTGCTGCATTCTGGAATATGTCATTTTCACCCATGGATACCAGGTTTAACTTCTAACAATAAAAAAAAGCCCCATTCACATCATCAATAGACGCATTTCCATTTTACTTTTTTTTTTGCTTTATAATTATTTGTCAATTGTAATGTATTTATGTTGTTTTCCTTACATGTGACTAAACATTGCATTCATAAATTAGTTCAGAATAAAAAGGAAGTTATTATCTAGAGACTTATGGTTCCAGGAAAATTTTTAAAAAATTAAATCTCATGTCATATATATTTATTTTTTGTAGAGAAGTATCATAAATGACCAATAAAAGACTTGCCAAGCATAGAGAAACAATACATTAGTACAAAACTCTTCTGAAAAGTGAAATGGAAATACAAGCTCAAAGAGAAAAAGGAGCAATGTAAAATTTCTAATGTTACAGAAGAGTTAGTTCTTCCATTTTTTAAGATAGTTGAAAAAGGCATCAAATTGCTACAGTATTTAAGAGTCCACTGAATAAATCTGAAAAAAGTTATGGAACAGTTTTCTTTGAAAATGTGAATATTTATAATATGCCAGAAAGTGTATCTTTTGCAATTATTTACACTTTTTAAAGTAATACTTTATTAAGAGGTAATTTACATACCATAAAGTTCACCCTTTTAAAGTGTACAATTTAGTGTTTTCAGTAAACTCAGACTTGTGCATCCATCACTGCTATCTAATTCCAGAACAGTTTTATCATCCCAAAAAGAAACCCCACCCCTATTAGCAGTCACTCCCTATTACCCACTCCCCCAGACCACGGATGACCACTTTCTCTTGAATTTGCCTATCCTGGATGTTTCATATAAATGCAATCATTCAATATGTGATCTCTGGTATTTGGCTTTTTTCACTAAGCATAATGTTTTCAAGGTTCATCCAAGTTGAAGAATGTATCCTTTTCATAGCTGAATAATATTCCAATGTAGGTTAATACTCTATTTTGTTTATCTATTCATTAGTTGATGGATACCTGGGTTGTTTCCACTTTCTGGCTATTATGAATTATGCTGCTACAAATATTCATGTACAAGTTTTTTTTGTGGACATGTTTTCATTTCTCTTAAGCATATCCTGAGGAGTGGAATTGCTGGGTCATACAGTAACTCTATGTTTAACCTATTGAGGGACCGCCAAACTGTTTTCCAAAGTGGCTGCACCATTTTGTATTACCACCAGCAGTGTATGAGGGTTCCAGTTTCTCTATGGCTTGTCAACACTTGTTATTGTCCATCTTTTTATTTTTTCAATTTTTTTTCCTTTGAGGAAGATTAGCCCTGAGCTAACATCTGCTGCCAATCCTCCTCTTTTTGCAGAGGAAGACTGGCCTTGAGCTCACATCCATGCCCATCTTCCTCTACTTTATATGTGGGACGCCTTCCACAGCATGGCTGGCCAAGTAGTGCCATGTCCGCAGCTGGGATCCGAACCGGCGAATCACAGGCTGCTGAAGCAGAACATGTGCACTTAACCACTGTGCAACCGGGCCGGCCCCTTATTGTCCATCTTTTTGAGTACAGCCATCTGAGTGGATGTGAAGTGGTATCTCATTGTGGTTTTGATTTGCATTTCCCAGGTGGCTAATGATATAGGGCATCTTTTCATGCATTTATTGACATTTGTCTGTCTTCTTTGGAGAAATGTCTATTCAAACGTTTTGTCTATTGGGGTGTTAATTTTATGTGTCAACTTGGCCGGGTCAAGGTGTCCAGATATTTGGTTAAACATGATTCCAGAGGTGTCTGTGAGGGTATTTTTTAGATGAGATTGACATTTAAATTGGTGGACTTTGAGTAAAGCAGATGGCCCTCTATAATTTGAGTGGGCCTCATCTAATCAGTTGAAGAGCTTAAAAGAACAAAGGCTGACCTCCCCCAAGCAAGAAGGAATTCTGCCAGAAGATGGTCTTCAAATTTGAACCAGAACATTGGCTCCTCCCTGGGTCTCCAGCCTGCCAGCCTACCCTGCAGATTTTGGACTTGCCAGCCTCCATAATCACATGAGCCAATTCCTTAAAACACATCTCACTTTCATTATACGCACACACACACATATCCTATTGGGTTCTGTTTCTCTGGAGAAACTTGACTAATATGCTCTTTTTAAAAAAAATTTTTTTTGAGGAAGATTAGCCCTGAGCTAACATCTGCTGCCAATCCTCCTCTTTTTGCTGAGGAAGACTGGCCCTGAGCTAACATCTGTGCCCATCTTCCTCTACTTTATATGTGGGACGCCTACCACAGGATGGCTTTCTGAGCAGTGCCATGTCTGCACCCGGGATCCGAACTGGTGAACCCCGGGCCGCCAAAGCGGAACGTGTGCACTTAACTGCTGTGCCACTGGGTCAGCCCCTAATATGCTCATTTTTAAATTGGAGTATTTGTCTATTTATTGTTGAGTTGTAAGAGTTCTTCACAAATTCTGGATGCAAGTCCTTTACTGGGTGCATGATTTGCAAATATTTCCTCCGATTCTGTACGTCATCTTTTCACTTTCTTGATGGTGTCCTTTGAAGCACAAAGGTTTTTAATTTTGATGCAATCCAATTTATCTATTTTTTCTTTCTAGCTTGTGTTTCTCGTATATCTGAGAAACCATTGTCTAATCCAAGGTTATTTAAACTTTTGATAAAAATTTGTAGGGAACATAAATGTTGTAAGATGTTTCACAAGCAAAAAAATCTGAAGGCTATTGATCCACATGCAAAAAAGGATGACCTTTTTTGTTTAGAGAAGCAGTAGTTTTTTCATTTAACTGCACATGTCACAAACAAGTACAGTTGATTTCCAAATATTGGCCTACATTTCTATCCACTGGAATGGTTGTACCATTGTAATTAACCTGCACAGGTACTTTACCAACAACATTAAGTACATAATTCAATGCAATTTTCAGTAAACTTCTCGAGTTGTGTAACCATGACCACAATCTGTTCCCAAGGCCCCCTTTTAAAAAAAATTATGGTAAAGCTAATGCCTGTTCAAAAAAACCAATATTACTAAACTATTGCAAGATGATACATATGCAATAAGGTTTTGAGGGCAATAACAAAAGCAAAAAAAAAAATTTTAAGATACAGTTTAGCACTTTTTCCCCCAGCCATAACTTTTATGATCCAAACAGCTTCCCTTAACTTCCACTTGTGGGAGCAAAACCAGCAGCCAGCTGTTTGTCTCTGCTTGTCCTGCAGTTGTACACAGAAGTCAAGTGCAGTGGTTTCCCCTATCATCTTTCTGCAGTGAGGGACTTTGTGACCTCTGCTGATAGACTCTTAATAATCATTCCAAAGCTATAAAAAAAAATTCATTTTTCTTTCCACTACTTCTACTTCTGATTGCCTTTTTTAACATAACATTTTCTGATGGCCTAATTGGGAAGTCCGTGGACGCTGTCCCGTGCTCTTGACTGCTCTGGGCCTTTCGATCCTGTTGAACGTCGCGTCCCCCACCCACAGCTCAGCTGCGATCTCCTCCTGAAATCTTTGCTGAGTCCCTCGCCCTGGCTGCTCCTCACACGCTAGCTCTGTCCATCCTACTTCCTCTCCTCAGTGTCCACCTGCTCCAGGTGATCTTGTCCACTCTCACAGCTTCTATGGCCCCCTCTCTGCCACTGGCTCCGAATCCCTGTCTCTGGCCCCAACTCCGCTCCAAGCAGGAGGAGAGGTTTAGAGGGACAGCTGCCTTCTGGAGCATCCCCGGGTCAGTCACCTTAGTCTCAACGCTGCCAGATGGAGCTCATCGCCTCTCTTTCTCTCCCCCTTGCTGTGTGGTGTGACATCCGCCCAGTCTGCCAAGCTATAAGCCTGCGATTATCTCCACAGAACACACTGGAAGATTCCTGGAGGCCCAGATGGCTTTAAAGACTTCCAGAGAAGCCCCTTTCTCCAGCCTCTCGGCACTCTGGCCTTTAATGCCTGTGACATCCTGACCTGATTGTCTGAGTCGCAATCCCCTCCCTGGATAGTCCTGCTATACCTGTTCCTCAGCCTCTCTGTGCAGAGACCAAGGATCACTCAGCTTTTCTACTTATACCCTCAGGGAAAGAACTTGGCCCTGTGTCCTAGGCTGGTCAGAGACGACACTTTGCCCTAGTGGCCCAGACCTCCCTCTTGCCTCCTGGAGACAGCCGGCCAGGCTCCTCTTGCTGCCTGCCCCCTGTCCTCTGCGTTCTGTCCTGTGGGCTGTAGAGAAAGGCTAAGGGCAGTGATGAGGACAGCAGAGGACTGATCTCATGCCATATCTGGCCCTATTTTAGGAAGGTTTGACCCAAAATACTAGGTTCTGGATCCCAGTGATGGAGACCCGCCCTGCTCTTAACTCGGAGGGCTACCTGTCTTCATCTGGGCCTCTGCACCAAATATTACTTTAATTGTGGCTATAACCCTCCTTGGAAGTCCTCACACTGCCCTCCCTTGGTGGGCTCTCCCAGGCTCCTGCTGACGGCAAGACAAAAACACAAGAGGCGCCTGGCCTTCTCTGACTATGGCGGGGACAACAGGCATGTGACTACACAGACTCTGCCCTGGTGAACCCCTGGGGATCTTATCTCTTTCCTCCTTCACTCTGAAGTTCCCACAGGATGCTGTTTTTCCATTTCCTCTGTGAGCACCACATAGAGGGGTGGCCTTCCAGCAGCCATTAAGGGACAAAGACACTGTTATCCTAACCCCATGCCATGCATACAACTGGTTTCTGGGGTCTGGATCCCCATAAGGAAACTTTACTCCTGAGACTCCCAGACGTGGGTGCATCACACTTGAGATCAGAAAAGCTTCAGTCCCATTCTCTAATGCTCCTAAACTCTTCACACAGAAGAGAAAGGTAAACATCGCTTCAGTAATGTCTGATGAGGCTGAGTGCCACGACCATGCAGGATTGATGCACAAGGTACTAGCTTCACCATATCCTGGACAACCAGCAGGCCCAGTGGGACCTGGTCCGCCCCAGGGTTGGGGGAAGGGATGAATAAAAGTAGCTTTCAGAGGTAGCATCTAAAGCAAGTGGCTCTGGGGCCAGTGCTTTACCTCTGAACATCCATGACTTACGAAGATCCTAGAGCCTGGATGTTCTTTTGGGTTATTTGTAAGAACCCCGCCCACCATTAGACTCTGGCTGGGGCGGTCCTGGCTTGTCCTCACCAACACAGCCTGTTTTAGAGATGCAGAAGAGTGGCTTCAAGTGAAGTTGGCCACACCTTCTCTTCACAATGGTTCTGCATCCCAGAAAAACTAGTGCTAAGCTGGACTGAGAAGCCCCTCCCCGCAGATACACACACACACACACACACACACACACACGGTCCCAAAGGACTGCTAGCTCTTCCTGGTATCGTGTGCATTGCCCCTATGTTAGCCTCTGTCTTCCTTCAATGGTTCCCAAGGCCAAAGAAGCCTTCCAGCTATGGAAGCACCACCTTGCCTTCTCCCCCATTACGATCCATCCTAGGTCCCCACATCCTTTATTGCAGCAGCTGATTCTCAACAAAGCAATCAGAGCAGAGCCTTCCCATCCTCAGAGGCTCTGAATGTTGCCTTCACTCTCCTATATGTCTGATCGCCTAGTTACTCAGAATTACCCCACTGGGGGAAAGGACAGTCTTTTCAGCAAATGGTGGGGAAACTGGATAATCACATGCAAAATGATGAAATTGGACCCTATCTTACACCATACACAAAAATTAATTCAAAATGGATTAAAGACATAAATGTAAGACCTGAAACTTTAAAACTCCTAGAAGAAAACATAGGGGAAAAGCTTCATGACATTGGTCTTGGCAATGATTTTTTGGATATGACACCAAAAGCACAAGCAACAAAAGCAAAAATAAACAAATGGGACTACATCAAACTAAAAAGCTTCTCTACAGCCAAAGAAACAATCAACAAAATGAAAAGATAACCTATGGAATGGGAGAAAATATTGACAAACTATCTATATGATAATGGGCTAATAACCAAGATATATAAGGAACTCCGACAACACAATAGCAAAAAACCAAATAATCCAATTAAAAAATTGGACCTGAATAGACATTTTTCCAAAGAAGATATACAATAGGCCAATGGGTACATGAAAAGATGCTCAAAATAACTAATCATCAGGGAAATGCAAATCAAAACCACAATGAAATATCACCTCACAACTGTTACAACAGCTTCTATCAAAAAGACAAGAGATAACAAGTGTTGGTGAGGCTGTGGAGAAAAGGGAACCTTTGTTCACTGTTAGTGAGAATGTAAATTGGTGCAGCCATTATGGAAAACAGTTTGGAGGTTCCTCAAAAAATTACAAATAGAACTACCATATGATGCGGCCATCTCACCTCTGGGTATTTATCTGAAGGAAATGAAAACAGTATCCTGAAGACACATCTGTACTCCCGTGTTCATTGCAGCATTATTCACAACAGCCAAGACACGGAAACACAGAAGTGTCCATCAACACATGAATCGATAAAGAAAATGTGTACATATACACATACACAATGGAATATTATTCAGCCATAAAAAAGAAGGAAATCCTGACATTTGCAACAACGTGGATGGACATTGAAGGCACTATGAAAAGTGAAATAAGTCAGACAGAGAAAAACAAATACTGTATGATCTCACTTATATGTAGGATCCAAAAAGCAAAACTCATAGAAACAGAGAGTAGAATGGTGGTTGACAGGGGCTGGGGGGTGGAGAAAATGGGGAGATACTGGTCCAAGGGTACAAACTTCCAGTTATAAGATGAAGAAGTTCTGGAGATCTAATGCACAGCATGGTGACTACAGTTAATAATACTGTACTGTATACTTGACAGTTACTAAGAGAGTAGATCTTAAAGGTTCTCACCACACACACATTAAAAAAAGGTAATTCTGTGAGTTGACAGAGGTGGTAATCATCCTTATTGTGGGAGCTATTTTGCAATAAATCTGTGTATCAAATCATCACATTGTATACCTTACACTTACACAATTATGTCAATTATATCTTAATAAAACTTGATAAAAACAATAACCCCATTGTATAGAAATAATGTCTTACCATTAACACTTGCTCTGAGCTCTGGCACGGCCTCACGGAAGAGGGGGAGGAGGGGAATGAGGCGGAGAGCAATTAGATCCGGAAATAGGAGCTGAGAGGATGAAAGGGTCATTCTTCCCTCCAGGGGCCTCTCATGAGCCAACAACAGCAGCCTGTCTCTGAGCTTAGGAGCGTTCCCCATCTTCACTCCACCTGGGCTCCTGGCTGCTGCCTCTGCCTCAGGGGCACTCTAGGTCCTACCTGGTCATGCCGGAGTATCCTGGGCCCAGCACGCTGTGGGGCAACATTAGTGACCTGGGAAGTCTGAACCCACCCAGAGATTGTGTGGGGAAGCCCAAGGTCCTTCTGGGACTCCCGCTGGTGCCATCACATGGGTGGGCTGTGGCACTGAGCACATTCACTGCCCCAGCACTGACTGTTCATGGGGCCGGAGAGGCGTGGATTTAAGAAAACAGAACTGTGTTACGTGCTGGGCTATAGTGAATGAGACACAATTCCTGGTATAAAAGAGGCGCCAGACAAGTGAATAAGTAATGACCCATCTGGGCTGGTGCCAAGCTCCTCAGAGACACTACTTCCCTCTGTCCTGGGACCCCAGGACATGCTCCCTCTTCAAGCACAGGCTCTGGTCACACAGACCAAAATCACACTGTTTCCCTCTGTGGCCCCGAGTGTCACCCTGTACGCAGAAATCTCCCTTGAAACCATCTTGTCTCTATGGTCTGCTGGCTGTGCGCCCCACGGCTCTCCCCACGAGCATCCTTGTCTGGTCCAGAACAGCATCATGATGCCTTGCTCAGTAGAAGTGACAAGTCTGCATGTCCTGTATTCTGGGCAAGTCTCAACTCCCCTGGGCATCAGGCACCCCTCATGTCCTAGCTCCACCTCCCCAAATCGCCTCACTGTCTCCAGTGGACACGGCGGTTCCTTCTGACCACTCTCAGGGTTCTCGCATTAAGTCCCACGTGAGGCCCCGGCTCAGGCTGTTCTTCCCGCTGAGGGCTGCCCCCCTTCCCCATCCCACCACTGCCCCTTAAGCTCCTACCCATGCACCAAGGCCAGAGCCTGTCACATCCTCATGAGGGCCACTGCATTCCTAAAACCCACTAACAATAGCATGACACCCTTAGCACCCAAACCAGAGACCAGGAGCTCATCCTTGACATCACCCAATCTAATTAACGCCCAGTTAATGCTGACTCTGGTTCCTCTCCTCAGCCTAGAGACAACATCCCTCTACCTGCTCCCCTCACCCCTTCGTAAGGCCGCTACCCTCTGGATTCAGAAAGTCCCGTGTTTGCACTCTGTCTCTGCTACTTCCTAGCAGTGTAGCCTTGAGAAAATCATCTCTCCGGGCCTTATTTTCAGGAGTCCAAGAAGTGGGCTTGTTAATAGTTTCTACCTCATACAGTTGGCATTTAAAAAAAATTTTTTTTTTTTAAGATTGGCACCTGAGCTAACATCTGTTGACAATTTTCTTTCTTCTTCTTCTTCTCCCCAAAGCCCCCCAGTACATAGTTGTATATTCTAGTTGTGGGTCCTTCTGGCTCTGCTATGTGGGACGCCACCTCAACACAGCCTGATGAGTGATGCCGTGTCCGTGCCCAGGATCCAAACCAGTGAACCCTGGGCCGCTGAAGCAGAGCACGTGAACTTAACTGCTCGGCCACAGGACTGGACCCACAGTTGGCATATAGATGAAATAACAATGTATGTAAAATGCTTAGCATAGTACATGGCTTGAAGTAAGTCCTTAATAAATGTTAGCTGCTGTCATTATTGTTGTTGTTGTTACTATTATTATTATTTGGACCTCGGCCCCTCCTACCTGAGCTAGGATAGAAGTCTCTCACCTGGTCACTCTTGGAGGGTGAGGACCAGGGTCAGAGGGTGAAAACTCACAGTGGCCCCTGTGGGATCACTCTGTCCCTTGTAAACAGCAGACGGTGGGAGAAGGCACCAAAGCAGAGCAGCCCCCTATCCAGGCTCAGACACTGGCTATGGGGTCACCCTCCTGACAGCACAAGCTTCCAAGGGCCTAGGCAGAGATGTGGATTCTAGTGATGGAGGGTCCCTTGGAGAGCAGCTAACTCAATTTCCCGAGTTTAGGACGGCAAAACTGGATTTCTGTGAGGATAAAGGCCTTGCTGCGGCCAATTCCATTTAACGACGACTGATCCGGGGCTGTTCTGCATCCAGCCCTGAAGCTGGGGTCTGGACACAGAACCAGCCAGGTGAAGCATGGGATTGGGACCCAGTTTTCCACTAAACCACATCACCTACAGACCGAGGAGCGGCCTGCTAAAAATAACACTTCCATTTCTATGTACTACCAAAAGGGAGAAAACCAGAATTCTGTATTACCAATAAATCATCGTGCGAAATTCTTTCAACCAGGAGCCGGAATGTGAAACACTGAATTGAACTGTTACACAAGGAAGAAGACGGAAAACACTGAGCACAAATGCTACAAAGAACAAATCGTCCAGGCCAGCATTCGCCCTCTGAACACACAAACACAAACGGGTCTGCGCGCTTGGCATCAAAGTAGGAAGTTTGCAGCACGACTCCAGAGTTGACATTTTCCCCTCAATGCCCAGATTCTTTCACTTTCCTAAGAAAGTATCTGGAATTTGGGAAGAAAAGAACATTAACAATAAATTGCCATTTTATAAATGATGAAACTGAGGCTTAGAGAAATAAAGGAATAAATCACAGTCTATAAAGAATATATTAGCTAGAAAGCTTCTACTCTAGGCCATAGGGCTGCAGTTTAAAAAAAAAAAAAGACTTTGGCTTAAGTCTTATATGGGAGGTGTGTCCCTGTGCTTTAAAGAGAAAAGTCTCCAAAAAAGTGTTCTTTAACTTTTTATGGATGATGGGTGCCTCTGAGAATCTATTGAAAGCTGTAAACTGTCTCTCTCAAAGTAGGCCCATAAGGACACAAACATAATTCTGCATATAATTTTAGGAGTAGTCCCCAGCAACTCCTGAGCCACAACTAAAGAAACTTGCTTTAAAGGGTTAGCTGTACAGTTATGCTAAATGGTTCAAATCAGCTTTACAGGCACAGTGCAAACCTCTGACCCCTCTCTCTTGGAGGAGGGGGTATGCCAAATGCGTGAAAGATGATTACAACGCTGTTTCTCAGCGTTTGAATCAAAGCATGAAATTACGATTTGTCAGCACGCGCATGCAGATAAAACAAAAGGTATTTATCAACCCGATACCATAGCCAGATGATATCAACATTTAGGGTTGCAAACTGTTCTAGCAAATGGGCCCCTACACTAAAAATACTCTGAAGACACATGGCAGGAATCGCCAGCCTACCTCTGTCTGCATCTGAGGCTGTCACACAGCTTTCAGTGAGGGTGAATCCTTGCTACAAGGAGGCACAGAAAATATTCACCCTGTTTACTGTAATCTACCCACCTGCAATTTAAGATCTCTCTTGACACCTAAAGGAAAGATAGTGCGTTAACATTTTGGCATTAAGTTACTGCCTTTCTAACAATACAACTTGTATTAGAAGAATATGACTATCCCCAAACTTGCCTGCCAATTTAAGGGTCCATAAATTCTTCTTTTAACTCTGAGGCCCTGGATACCTGCTAGAAAACTGCGTCCGAGTGAGTTCGGCAGGCTTTCCCTCCTCACGGTGACCTCTGTGCGTCCAGCAGCTGCCCTGGCCTGTGTCACACCAGAGTTCTGCGAGTGGGGCAGCAAAGGCGACCGTAACGGGAGAATGCTCTGGCTGCAAATAGCAACAGGCCTGCCGTGAGTGGAGGCCCAAATATAGACCTGCCCAGGCCGTCTTGCCACTTCTTACTGCTCAAGTGTCACTAGGAGAGGTCACATGCTGTGCCCTGAGTTTCTCCATTTACTGTGAGGATTTGAGTCCTGTGAGTCCACTGGGGAACTCAGATGGCCAGTCAGGTGTAGAGGGCTGGGGGCTGTCACAGCAAGGGCAGGAGGGCTGCTGTGGCCACACAGAGGAGGAAGACCTCCAAGAGCCCTCGTGCTGTGCACCTGCCACCCGGGCTGAGGGTCTTTTCCCGAAGTGTTTTGAAGAAGCACAACTCTGCATGTAATCAAATGCAACTTAATTTTTTTTTCTCCCACCATTCCTTCAACATTTACTCAGGGTGGGAATTATACGCCTCTAGATAAAAATCTAGCAGACCCATGACTCTCTGCTCCCTCTGAGGTAACAGAGTCCTGGGGTCACTTGAAGGCATAGCCTGCATTTAGTAATTGAATGTACAGTCCGATATACTAATTAAAAAGCCAAACTGAGTGTAGCCAGCATCAGGATCTTCCCTCCTCCCCATCTTGGGCCTGTTTAGCGGAAGTCTACCCTGGGAAAGGAGGAACGAGGTCGGCTTCTTCTCCCTGCACCTCTTCCCTGAGCTGCTGGTTTGGAGGCCAGGGCAGGAGGCACTAAGGTGATAAGACAACTCCTATTTGAGTTGATGTCGCAGTGGGTCCTAGCTTCAGGCTCTCTGGGGCCAGCAGATGCTTAGAGCTCTCTCTCTCTCTCTCTCAGAGCTTTTGTACACCTCTAGAGTTTCCCATTTTGGAGATCTTGCCCCTGAAGGTCCCACAACCAGGCTGAGAACCCCTCTATTCCAGGGTGTCCCTTGCATTCCTCCTCCAGGCCCTGGTGGGCCACCTCCAAGAGCTCTCAGATGGGGTCTCCTCACCCATGCAGCTGGCTCTCTCAGGCAGGATCCAGGTGATTCCTTGCTGGCTCTGTCTTCTTGCTGGCCCACATCTGGATCTTAGAATGTAGGCCCCATCCTTGGTCCCAGCAAACTCTGGGATGCAGACGACCCCAACGCAGGCATCTCCCCTGCTCTGCCACCAAAGCAGCCAGTCCTCTCACCTCGGGCCACCATTGAGCAACCTGCAGGAAACAGAACAAGCTCTCTGAATGGTCCCTTTGAAGACTTGCTCATTGGGCTTGCGTGTAGAGAAGGTGGGACTTCCAACCCTCGCCCGGCCCAATACAGCTCTCTCCAGAGAAATCACTCCCCCAGTCTTCCTCCAAACACCCTCTTTTCTTCACTCTGATCCATTTTTATTTTCACCAGTCAGCTGAGAGCATGAATTGGGTTCTGGACCATTTCCTTTAAAGGTCTACATACAGTGATTTAATCTCAGAATTTTACATCTATTGCTTTTTTAAGCCTCAATCAAAATTTCATTTTTAAAATACCATTACTGCCATGCGTCTATAAAGTAAAAATATTGGAAGCAAAATAAAACATCAAAAGCAAAAACATTGAAAGAAAAAATTATGCAAGGATATAGTAGGTACAAGAATGTTTACCACAGCATTGTCTATATTGGCAGAAAACTGAAATTTATCAACACTTGTCAATATGGAATTTGTTAAATCATAATACAGTCAACTCAATATTGGCAAGTATGAAAAATAATGATGTAGATGCCTATTTTTTTAATGTGGAAAATGCCCACAATATATTTCTAAGTAGAAAAGGAGTATGAAAAATATCACTACAGTATAATCATATATTTATATTATATACATATATATACACACACCCTTATAAAATGAGTGCAGAGTTTATCTCCTTTGAGTTCTTTTACTTTTTCTTTATATCTTTGATAGTGTCTATTTTTATAATACTTATATATACCTTTTATTAATTAAAAATTTTTTTTTATTGTAAAACAATATGTGGTGTTTGGCTTAGAAAAAAGCAAATACAACAAAAGAACCATAAAGTGACAGTCATGCTTCCTGGTAACAACAATTATTAGGTTTGGTGTGTATTTTTCCATATTTTTTTCCTAAGACTATACAAACTTACCCCCCTCTCACACACACAAAGTACAAATTACTTTTGTAATTAGAAAGCCTGTTTGGTTTCATTTTGAAAAAGCAAATAAATTAGAAAACCTACTAGAAAGGATAAAATAGTATAAAACAAATACAATAAAAAGACACACTGTAAAGAATCCACAAAAAGATATTAAAGAATTATAAGTGACTTACATTAGCTAAAATAATATGAGAAAAATAAATGACTTCAGCTAAAACGCCCTTTCTCCAAGAGGACTGGGTGTCAGCCAGCCCGGCACTTCTGAGTCGGTGGCCACAAAGCCCCACACACAGGCATTGGGGACGGGGACCTTCAGACAGAGGCAACTTCAGACCTTCAAGCTGCGGTCCACAGAGGGCCCTAGAGGCTTGCGCTCACCTTGGGGTGGGGTGGGGGGCAGGATGCCCTAACCGTAGCTTCAGCCTGGTCCTGTTTTTGTTGTTTTTACTTGGGCATAACGGCAAGTGCAAATCAGATTCCAGGTTTTCCCAGCTCAAAACCTTCAAAAGTTCTTTCTCTGGTTCCTGAATCGAGACGTCCCAAGCCTTCTCTCGGTGAAGGGCTCTTCCGCCCCCGCCTCCCCTCACCCCAGTCCCCGTCTCAGTGCGCTCAAGGGATGGGAGCAGACAGGTGCTGTGTTTCTCGGTCTACCCTGTACCTTTCCTGGGCAGAGACCAGGGCTGTGTTGTTCCCTGTGGCATAAACAGGTCCAGCTCCACCCCACTCTCCATCCTCCCACGCAAGCTACATTGCCCCGTCTCCTTAAACAGGGCTGCAGTGGCCAGGTGGTCTCATTTAGTCTGAGAGTGTATCTTAAGACAAATTTCTTTTCTGGGTCTCTTTTCCTTGTATCTAAAATGGGTTAGGACATAGATTGTATTTAAACATCTCGGCTGGGAGCTGGGACGCTTTGAAGACAGAAATATCTTTTTTGTATGCCCCTTTGCCTCCCGCCCAAAACAGGCACACAGCAGACACTCCATCAAAGCTCGTTGAATGGATTACAATAAATTTGTGATTTCTACCCAGTGCTTGGCGCTCAGGGCCCTCAATAAATAACTATTAGGTTTAATTTAATGTTGGAGCTCTCCAGCAAGTCGGTACCATTCTTGAGAGCAGAAACCACGTATTCACTAGGGCCCCGATGACACCACACAGAATCGGCTGGGTCCCCCCCGTTCTGAAGTGGGTCACAGTCCAGGGTAAGAGGCTGACAATGACTCGTTCATTGAACGAACATTTCGTTACCGTCAGTGTGCGCAAAGGTGCAAACGGTGAGGCAAGAGCGGTCATTCCCGGGCTCCAGACCAGCTTGCGACATCATTGACCGGTTCCGAGGGCCGGGTCGCTGTCGCGAACCCTCCCTCCTATTACTGGGTCAATCCCGGACGCCTGCGGGAGGGCTCGGGGCGCGCACAGCCAATCACAAGTGCCGGGGTGGGGCGGGGATGGCGACGCGGACGCGGGGTAGCGCCCGGCGGAAAATGTCGCGGTCGGGGCCGGCCTGGCCGCCGGCGGCCCTGGCAGACGAGCAGCCCGACAGCCTGGAGGGCTGGGTGCCGGTCCGCGAGGACCTCTTCGCCGCACCCGAGCGCCACCAGCTGCGCTTCCTCGTGGCCTGGAACGACGCGGAGGGCAAGTTCGCCGTGACCTGCCACGACCGCACGGCGCAGCGGCGGCGGCGCGAGGGGAGCCGGCCGGGGCAGCAGCCCGAGCCCCAGCCCGCGCCCGGGGCCGCCGCGCCCGCGCCCGCGCCCGCGCCCAGCTGGGCCGGCCTGCTCTCGGCCGCCGGGCTCCGCGGCGCGCACCGGCAGCTGGCGGCGCTGTGGCCGCCGCTGGAGCGCTGCTTCCCGCCGCTGCCGCCGGGGCTGGAGGCGGGCGGCGGCGCCTGGGGCCTGGGGCGCGGGCTCTGGGCGCTGCTGTGGCCGGCGCCCGCGGGCCCCGGCGAGGCGGCGCTGCAGGAGCTGTGCGCGCAGCTGGAACGCTACCTGCGCGAGGCGGCCGGCGGCTGCGGCGGGGCGGCGGTGCGCGCCGCGCTCTTCCCGGCCGACGGCGCCGAGGTCGACTGCGAGAGCCCGCGCGCCTTCCGGGAGCGCGCCCTGCGCGCGCGGTGCGCCGAGGCGGGCGCGCGCCTGCGCCAGGTACGCCGGGTCCCCGCCGCGGGCCGTCCCGGGGGCGGGGCTGGGAAGAGGCGATTTCCAGTCGGACCCGGGCAAGGGGCGCGTGGGCGCGGGGGCGCTGGGGCGCAGGGCCCATCGCCCATCCCGGGGGAAGGGACCAGGAAGGGGCGGCTCCCGGTCGGACCGGGGGAAGGGGCGCAGAGGGTGCGGGGGCGCGGGGGCGCAGGGCCCGTCCGGGGGGAAGGGGCGATTCCCGGTCGGACTGGAGCAAGGGGCCCGGGGACGCAGGGGCGCGGGGCCCATCCCGGGGGAAGGGACCAGGAAGGGGCGACTCCCGGTCGGACGGGGGAAAGGGGCACAGGGGTGCAGGGCACATCCCCGGCCGGGCGCCGCGGGAGGCCTGGCGCGAGGGCAGACCGAGTTAAAGCAGCAGCGGGGCGGGCCCTCCACCTTTGCACCGACGATGCTGGCCCAGCAGGCTGTGGTGACGGGAAATGCCAGAAAGTATCGAAAGCAAAACTGGAAATGTCCCTTCTACGTAGGGAAGAATGACACAGGCTAAGTGTAAACAGGTCCGCGTTCTGTGTGCTAGGGCAGATCAGTGATGGGGACAGACGCGTTAGAGGGTGAAAGGGCCTCTAGGAGACTGGTTTTTAAACTAATAAAGACTGGGTCAAACGGAAAGCCGACAGGAAGTGAGCCTTGTTCCTCAATTTGGAACAGCAACAACAGGAGTGCGATTTTAAGCTTGAAAGAGATCATTTCAGAGACCGAGCTCTTCATAATTGGAGGGGTGAACTTATAAAACTTAAGGGGAGGAGGAATACAAGTTTACAGAGGGTTTAGGAGAAAATATGGCGTCTATATCCACAGTTTACTCAGGAGAGCCAAGTTTAGCGCTGTCTCCTTCACCCTGGACGTGTCCTCTTGCTGGCCCTTTCTCCTTACAGGCCATTCTTAATCTGGATGATTTTTCCGTGCATTCTTTTGAGGAAGAGGGGGTGTAAGAGAAGCATTCAGCCGCATTGCACAATCTTAATTATATCCTCTCAAGCTAAATATAGAATGAGCTTTTTATTTATTTTTTATTGAGGTCACATTGGTTTATAACGTTATCTGAATTTCAGGTGTACGTGATTATATTTCGACTTGTGTGTAGACTACGTCATGTTCATCACCGAAAGTGTAGTTGCTGTTGGTCACTGTACACATGTGCCCCTTTACCCCTAGAATGAGCTTTTGAAATTAAAATGGTTTTATCCAAAGAGTTAGTGATGTCATTTTATACTGTGCTTTTATGTGTAAATATCTGCACACCCACTTCTCATGGGTTGATTTCACTTTATAATATGAGGAAACCACAGGGCAGTTTCAGGCCAGGCAGCTTTTTTATTTTTTTGAGCAAGATTAGCTTGAGCTAACATCCGCTGCCAATCCTTCTCTATTTGCTGAGGAAGACTGGCCCCGAGCTAACATCCATGCCCATCTTCCTCTACTTTATGTGTGGGACGCCTGCCACAGCATGGTGTGCCAAGCAGTGCTATGTCTGCATCCAGGATCCGAACTGGCGAACCCCGGGCCACCGAAGTGGAACATGCGAACTTAGCTGCACCACCGGACCGGCCCCGTGCCAGGCAACTTTTGATCCTCAACTTTATCATTTTGTATCAGACAAGTTTTTATGTTTTAGACACTTGGTTTCTCACAGAGAGAAGTGCTTTTTCCTTAAATGAACATATTTCTGTTACTATCGTAAAAGTTGTAGTTTACCCAAATAGAAGTACATTCGTGGGTATTATAGCACCAGTATAGTTCATACTATTGAGTTGGCTTTTCACACTGGTGCAGGCCTCCTGTTTACCTGGAACTTAAAAATGGAGGATGGTGGAGGGCTTAAAGCCACAGTGTACCACATCCATGGAAAGGTGTATAAATAATACCTCATTTTTAGAGTAGAAAAGCAATTGATTCTAGAATTAGACCAATTGCTAATATTGCTGGTATATATAAAATGAAGCTGAATGTCTTGAATTCTTCTGAATAGCCTAAGAAATAGGGCTGAAAATGACCAGTTTGTGTTAAGTTTACTTTTGTGTGTGTGTGTGTCTTAATTTTCTTCAGGGAAAATTTTGCTTTTTTTTAAAAAAATACTACTTTTGTCACCTGGATGAAACTACAGCTGAACGTAGATCACTTTATCTTTGTGTATAGGCATGGAAATAGAAGAATTTAAGCATGTATTGACTGGAAAAAAACTCTATTCTTTTACTCAATTTTATTTTTCTTCTCCTGGGGGTAAGAGAATTTCTTACCAAATGAGTTTATCTAGATTATATACCGCTCAGTTTATTTTCTACCCTATGTCAGAAGAAGCGCTCTGCGGAGACCAGGGCCACAGCTAGAGTCGTGACTGTAAATGAGTCTGCTCTGCTGGGGGCTTGGTGGTAGTATTCACCTGGGGAATTAAGGGAGTCAGCGTGCTGCAGATACACGGGGCATTTCTATAACGTCCTCATGACCTTTTAAAACAGGAGTACAGCCTCACTAAACCTTTATGATCAGAACAGCGGTGACGAAATATCATCCACAATCTGCAACCCGGAGATGACCACTGCTAATATTTGATGCTTCTTTCAAGTCTTCTTTCAGTACTTTGTACGTAGTTGAGATAAAGTTTGCTTTCTCCACCATTTATTACTATGAAGTCCCTCTGTTGTTCTAAACAATGTCCGAAAGCACAGGGCTGAGTGACTCCAGTAATGCTATCCCGGCACGGCTATACCGTGATTTATTTAACCATTCTTGTTTTATTGAGCATTTTGCTTACCCAAGAAAACAGCATTTTCATATTTAATCAGTTTTTAAATTGATGTATTAAGGTTTAGAATATTAAGGTTTCTTTTGCTTAGTTTGTTTCGTGTAACCTTATAAATGCTGTCCATATTTGACCTTCTAGGTTCTTCAAGGACATGAAAAGGCTGACACCATGGTAGCATTGATGCAAGTCTATGGAGAGGAAGATGAGGCATACCAGGAGTTAGTGACTATGGCGACCGCCTTCTTCCAGTATTTACTGCAGCCGTTCAGGCATATGCGAGAAGTAGCGGCTTCATGTAAGCTTGATATTCTGGTATGTTTTCTTTATATTTTTATTTTATCAGATTTACTATGTGTTACATATTTTCTTTAGTCACATTTAAGATTCAATCTGTGTTTGTGCTTTGGGTTCACCCTGATGTTTAGACGATGTAAATATATCGAATTTATTTTTGAAAATTGATAAAAATGAAGACATTTTTACATTGGTCATCTTCTTAATACATTAAGATTTTTGCAGATCTTAAGGGTTAAACACTTTCTTTGCTGATGACTTGCTTTCGATCTGATGCCTATTTACTTTAGCTGATTTTCAGTCTCTAAGGACCCATGAGAATCTCTTAGAAATAGGATGAAAATTTTATTAGCAAGGCCCTGGATTGTAATCGAGTCATTTAAACTTTAGTAAATGCTGTTCTCGCTCTTACTTCGTTGAGCCATGGAACAACCCTGTAACGCCAGTTGGAATAGGCGTGGTCGTCCCAGTGGTACAAGTGAGTCCAGAGCACAGAGGGGTTAAATAGCTGTCTTTGGGTCTCAACCAGCTGGCATCAGAAGACGTCCCAGAGTCTGTTGATCTCTGCCCCCTGCACTGGGCGTCCTTCCACACAGGTACCCGTGACCCCCGCCAGGCTACTGTACCGTAAAAACGCCATCATGTTTAGATGAAATTCATGCCTCTCTAACCTGTGGAGAAAGTTGTTCTGTTCACTGTGTTGAAAGTCTATTATTTGGATAGTCTTTACTTCTTGTATATTTAAGTGAAAGACTTTTGGGGCTGGCCCGGTGGCACAGCAGTTAAGTGTGCGCATAATGCTTCTTGGCGGCCGGGGGTTTGTTGGTTCAGATCCCGGGTGCAGACATGGCACCACTTAGCACGCCATGCTGTGGCAGGCGTCCCACATATAAAGTAGAGGAAGATGGGCATGGATGTTAGCTCAGGGCCAGACTTCCTCAGCAAAAAGAGGAGGATTGGCAGTAGTTAGCTCAGGGCTAATCTTCCTCAAAAAAAAAAAAAAATAAACAAATGAAAGACTTTTTATTTTTTTTCAAGGTATGCTTTTATTTTTTGGGGGGAGAGGAAGATCAACCCTGAGCTAACATCTGTTGCCAGTCTTCCTCTTTTTTATTTCCTCCTCAAAGCCCCAGCACATAGTTGTATATCCTAGTTGTACATCCTTCTAGTTCTTCTGTGTGGGACGCCACCCCAGCATGGCTTGAGGAGCAGTGCTAGGTCAGTGCCCAGGATCCGAACAGGGGAACCCTGGCCGCCAAAGCAGAATGTGTGAACTTAACCACTATGCCGCTGGGCCGGCCCCTTTTCTTTCTTTAAATAACAGCTTTATTGAGATATAATTCACAGACCATACAATTCGCCTATTTAAAGTATACCATTCAGTGGTTTTTAGAATATTCAGAGTTGTGCAATCATCACCACTGTCTGATTTTAGAACATTTTCATCACCCCAAAAAGAAACTCCATACCCATTAGCAGTCACACCACATTACCCCCAACCCTCCCAATGATAGGCAACCTGGGGATTTCCGCCTCTGTAGATTTCCCTGTTCTGGACCTTTCATGTTGTATGAGACCATGCAACACATGGTCCTTTGTGTCACTCCTTTCGTATAGCATAATGTTTTCAAGGTCCATCCATGTCGTATCGTGTATCTGAACTTCATTTCCTTTTATTGCTGAATAATATTCACTATATGGATATAGCATATTTTACTTATCCATTTAGCAGTTGATGGCCATTTGGGTTGTTTCCACTTTTTGGCTATTATGAAGAATGCTGCTGTGAACATTTGTGTGCAAGTGTCTATGTGGACATATATTTTCATTTATCTTGGATATATACCTGGGAGTAGAATTGCCGGGTCATATGGAAACTCTGTGTTTAACCTTTTAAAGAACTGCCAGACTGTTTTCCAAAGCAAATGCATTTTACATTCCCACTGGCAGTCAATGAGAGTTCCAATTTGTCCACATCCTCGCCAACACTTGTTCTTGTCTGCCTTTTTGATTTTAGCCTTCCTAGTGGGTATGAAGTGGGATCGCATTGTGGTTTTGATTTACATTTCCCTTATGGCTAACCTGTGTATTGTTCTTATGTTACTAACTTTGTAGAAGAATTGGATGCTGGGTGACATAGTACATGTCATAATGGTGAATGTACAGGTTTTCCTATCTTTTAGGTTATTGTATTACTTTTGCCCTTCAGAAGAGAATCACACTATAGAAAAGCTTCTTGCCACGTCCCTAAAAAAGCCATAGCAACAGCTAACCCTTGAGTGTGCCAGGCCCTATGCTGAGTGCTCAACAACCCAGATCTCATTTAAGCAATTGCTTATTGGTATCAATAGAGAAACATAACTTGACAGCATTTCTCTCTAGAAAAAGTTATTCTAGTAATGCAAAGTGAAAGTAGGTTTTTTAAAAAAATTTATGCCCCAGAGTATCCCTTTGTCTTTCAGGTGGTGGCCAGCTTAGAGCCTTATTCATACTCAGTAAGAAACTGCTGAATGAATGAAATTTAATTGCTTACGTGGTAGTAATAAAAGTAGTTGAAATAATCCACGTGACCAGTTTCCTTTCAATTTCCTAATGGCCCTACGTTAGTATTCTCTCTTACTCATGCAAGTTTCCCTTCTTTCTGTAGAAGTCCTTGGAGGAAGATGATCTGGGTCCTAAAAGGATAGTCGCCTTGCAGATGGAAGCCCAAGAATGGACCAGTCGGGCCGAAGAAGCTATTGTCTCTATTCAAGATATTACAGTGAATTATTTTAAAGAAACAGTAGAAGCCTTAGCAGGTAATAATTTAAAATGCTATTCTAAGATATGTGTAATTTTCATTTTATTCAAAAAACATTTGAGCGCCTCTTAAGCACCGGACACTGTGTTTTCTAGGTACTGGGGATTCAGTACAAGGATAACTATAAACAGACACTGTACAGTCTGGTGAGGGGAGCGACATCTTAATTATGTGTTTGTTCAAACATGGAAAATGGCAGTGGCAAGAAGCCACGTGAAGAAGAGAAACATGGGGCTCTGAGAGCCCACGAGAGAGAAATGAGGCTCAGTCAGAGTGGTCAGCGAAGGCACCTGAGAAGTGGCGCTTGCCCTGAGGTCTGAAGGGTAAATGGAGGTCGAGAAAGCAAAGAAGTGAAGGAAGAGTGTTCCGTGCAGAAGGAATAGCATTTACAAAGGCCCTGTCTGGCTTGAGGGACCGTGGCAAGTTTGAGGAACTTAAAGAAGGCCCATGGGGCCGGAGCACAGTGTGGAGCGTGCGGTGTGAGAGGATGCTGGCCAGACAGGCAGGGAGGAGACCATGTAGGTCTGGTGGCTGGGGGAGGACTTTTGTCTGATCTTAAACCATTGTCCATAACAGTCCCAAAGACGAAACAATGTAATGTATGTCATCAGTTTGTCACATTACCGTCCGTTCATAAAATGGAATACCACGCAGCTATTAAGCATAATTCTCTGTGTCTATTTTTGTGAATGGCAACAGTTCCATGATATATTAAGTGAAATAAACAAGTTATAAAGCAGAATGATGATCATAGTAAGGGGGTTTTTTTTGGTCAAAATATCTATATAAGCCTGTCTAGCTAGACATAGAAACAGTCCAGAAGGATATGCACCAAAATGTAAGAAGCAATTGCCTCAAGTAGGTGACATTCATGGTTTATTATTTCCTTCTTTTTTTAAAAAATAAAGTATCTAAAACTTTATACCAATGACCATGTACTATTTTTGTGACAATAAAAAAGTCATTAAAATATGATAATTTTTCCTTTAAGAGGATGTTTTGCAGTTAATATGGGAGGCAATAAACAAAGAATTAGCTCAGGATAAATTTTTCCCTTTTTAACGAGTTGTAATTATGTTTTATTTGATTAATTATAATCCAACAGAAATGCAGAAACAAATGGAACAGGATGAGAAGAGATTTGGCCCAGCTGCCTGGGCCACGGCAATTCCCAGGTTCGAAAAACTCAAGCTGATGTTCGCCCGAGAGACGCTGCAGCTCATGAGGGCCAAGGAGCTGTGTTTGAATCACAAAAGAGCTGAAATTCAGGGAAAGGTAGGACAAAGATGAGTGTAACTTTGTTTTAAAAATAGACTTTTATTTCAGATAGCACCTTTCTTTCCAGGCCTTGTTAAAGCCTTCCCTTCTTCCCTTATTGATGAGAATTTAGAGACTATGGAAGGTTGGCCATAAAGTTTCCATTTGGTCTAGATGTTTTTGAAAGACTGTATTGTAGGATTCACTTGATAGTAACATTGAGCTCAGTGCTGAAGTAGGTAATATACTCTAAAGTCAATCAAGCAGTGTTTTCAGCACGTCTTTAGAATAACCAGAGGGGCTTCATCCTAAGGTCGCAGTCACTTAGATTCTTTCCTGTAATGTTATCACTTTAAAGCAGAAAACATTGTAAATACTTTATTGCCATTTATTTTTCTCAAACCCTAAATGTTGTCATATGTTTCAAGGTGAGAGAAAGTATTTGTAATAAATGTTGAAGAAGGCATTTTTGTTTCGTTAAATGAAACGGAAAAGTGTTTCTTCTCTCTTTGCTTTTTTATATTTGGTACTGAGCGAGGAATAGAAAATAGCTCGAATACTTCTAATGTTTGCTTTTAATATACTAATTATTTTAACTGCCTCTTATTTTTTTTTCATGAAAACAAGATGGAAGATCTTCCAGAACAAGAAAAAAATATAAATGTTGTAGATGAATTAGAAATACAATATTATGAAGTTCAATTAGAACTATATGAGGTTAAATTCGAGATATTAAAATATGAAGAAATACTGCTTACTACACAGTTGGACTCTATTAAAAGACTTATAAAAGGTAAAATTTATATTTAAATATATATATTAAAATGCTTAAATTACACATTCAGGGAAATACAGACCATATTATCAGTTACTTCTTGTACATTGTCTAAAACATTCTACTGAAATTTGCTAAATAAAATTTCCTTTCAGTATTTTCATTATTCAGATAACATATTCTTTGTTAAACACACAGCAAAACAAAGAAAGGAAAACTGTTATTAACCCCAGTTCCGTCATCTAGAGTTACTTAGGAATAACAGTTTGCTGTATAGCTTTCCAGCCTTTTTTGTATGCTGATGTATATAAATAAATACGAATTTTGTAAACCAAAACTATATATCCTGTTCAGTAACCTCTTTTTCTTGTAATGCATGATAACCATCTTTCCACCTCAGTGAGTAATGAAACATCAACACTTTTAATGGCTGCATAGTATTCCAGTGTATGGCTACCCCGTGATTTTCAGTTCTTCACTGTTAGGAACGGCAGTGTCATGTGAAGAACCTTCCTTTGTACATGTCTTTGTATAGACGACAGATTATTTCTTTGGAATAAATTTCTAAAGATGGAATCATTGGGTCAAGCACAATGCAAACGTATTTTGACACATATCTGTTAAAACAACACCTCCACAGTCATTTGGTGCACATTTTTTCCTCCCCTCTAGTACTTTCTGATTTCTAAATTTCATACTACCTGATGGCCCTCTAGACAGGTTGCACAAAATGATACTCCGATCCACAGATTATGAAAATATCTGTGTCTCCATGCTTATATCATTCTTTTAAATTCTTGCCTACTTGGTAGAAAGAAATGGCATCTTCTAATTTTCATTTATTTAATTATAAGTGATGTTGAATGCAATTTTGTACGTTTACAGGCCACTTGTATTTCTTTTATTCCATCTTTTATTTGTGGTCTTTGCCCATTTTTCTTTGGAATGTTCCCTTTCCATATTATGGATATTACTCTGTTATCTGTAATATGTTGCAAATAATGTCTCCTTGTCATTGGCTTTTTCTTGCCTTGCAGAAATATTTAATTTTTATGAAGTCCTATCTATCAATCTTTCTGCTTTTGGTGTTCTACCTGGCAAAGTCCTCCTTAACCCCAAATTATATCAATATATACTTATGTTTTCTTTTATTATTTTTATGATTTTGTTTTTTAGAACATTTAGCCCTTTAATCCAGGTGAAATTTATTTTGATGTAGGTAGGAATCTAACTTTTCCCTCCAAGTTGTTAGCAGTCCCAGTCATTGGTTGTAAGAACATTTTCCCCTACTGCTTTGACTTGCCACCTGTTTCACATGCAGAATTATTATATTTGTTTTGCTCTGTTGATGAATTAGTTGCTTTCATTGATTCGTGAGTGGCTTCTGGTACTGGTACCGTGCTGCTCCTGTTACTGTGCTGTGGAGGGATGTTTTAGTACCTGGTAAAGCAAGTACCTCCTTCATTCCTCTACTTTTCCCCGAGTTTTTGGACTATTCTCACTCTTTCTTGCAGATGAACTTTAGAATCATTTTGGCAAGTTCAAAACAAAAAAACAAAAAACTCTTTGGAATTTTTATTGGGATTCTGCTTAAAATTAGAGATTAATTTGGGGAGAATTGTCATCTTTTCAATTTTGAATCTTCCCATCCAAGAACATGGTAGGTCTCTCCATTTACTTAAGTCTTTTTTCCCCTAAAGTTCCTCCCAGTTTAATAATTTTCTTCACATAGATCCTGAACATGTAATTTAATCCTAAGTATTCAAAAAACTTTACAGTAGTGTCAGGTCATAAGCATTGTACATATTTAGGAAAAACTTCTATTAGAAAAAAGTTAATCTGGAAGGACACATGCCAAATTGTTCAGAATGTTTTCCTCTGAGAATGAGTTTTGAAAGGTTTGGGGAAGGAAGAAAATTTCACTTTTTATTTTATGTACTTTTGTAGGGCTTGAATTTGTTGCAATTAGGATGCATTTAAAAAAAATGAATATGTAATCAAGATTAAATATCTTTGGGGCCAGCCCAGTGGTGCAGTGGTTGAGTTCACACGCTCCACTTCGGCAGCCCGGGGTTCACCAGTTTGGATCCCAGGTGCGGACCTCCATACCGCTAATTGGGCCATGCTGTGGCAGGTGTCCCAGGTATAAAGTAGAAGATGGGTATGGATGTTAGCTCAGGGCCAGTCTTCCTCAGCAAAAAAAAAGAGGTGGATTGGTGGCAGATGTTAGTTCAGGGCTAATCTTCCTCAAAAAAAAAAAGATTAAATATCATTAAGGCACCTTAATGATATACTGCTGGTAAACTGTACGTTGCCTTTCTAGAGGACAATTTGACAATAGTGATCAAGAGCCTTAAATAAAGGAAGTCATAAAAAGTGTACACAAAGATTTATATTCAGAGATGTTCATCATGGTGAAATTGATAATAATGGAACATTGGATAACAACAGAGAATCCTTAAGTTAGAGAATACTGTGTTGCCATTAAAATTATATTCCCATCACACGGAAAATGTTCTCCAAGAATTCTGTTTATTGATATGTGTAGCTGTATAAGTAGAGTGCACGTGTGTACACATACATACATAAGCGTTAACAATGCTTCTCCTTGGGTGGTGGAATTAGAAGTGATCTTTACTTTCCTTACATTAAAAAAAAATTTATGCATTATTTTTAAGAATAAAAACATGTTTTTAAAAAATCATCAATATGTTTTTAGATAAGCAAGATGAAGTTGTCTATTACGATCCGTGTGAAAGTCCAGAGGAACTTAAAGTCAGTGATGCTGTGATGGGGCTGCAGGAGGAGAAGAATCTGGAGCTGAAAGAACTCAGCCGGCAGTGCCAGCGGCTGGAGTCTAGACGGGGCCGGATCTGCGCCAGGAGAGCCCACCTCCGGAGCAGAAAGGCAGGGGCGCCTAGCAGCTTTCTTTTCTTTCTCTTTCCAGGAATTTCTTCTTTTATGAAAGATAGAGAAGTATTGAAAATAAGCCTTTTACCAGAGCTTAATTTTTTGTGTTTATGTAGATATCAGTGGCTACAATTAAAATATATTTTAAATAATCTTCTTTCAAAAGATTCTTTTTCTTTTTGGATTTAAGCATTTATCATAATCTCTAGATTTTAATTAATTCATTCGACAACTATTTGTTGAATGCCCGTTATGTACACAGGTATTTAAAAAATCACATTAGATAGAAACTTCTAATAATAAGCTATAATAAATTCTAAAATTTTATTGCAAAGTTGATTATAAAATATCAGTCAGAGATAATACTCAGTTTATTTGAATCCTTATATTGGGTATGTGATTTTTTTGGCTAATTTTTAAAAACTCCATGATTACATAAAACGGTAACATCCTAAGAACTGTTAAGCACAGCTGAAATGTGGTTTTTAACATCATTTTTCCAGTATTTGTAGGTGGGATATGCTTTTGTAGGCTTTTGGAAGTATTATTTGTAACCTTATGGGGAAATGTGTTTAAAACAACTGCACTGAAACATTCTTAGGATGCATCCCACTTAGGAATGGGGGGTGACCTGTGTGTCCTCTCATTTCCTCTGGGTTGGAGGATTTGCTTTTTCATCTCGCTAAGCACTCACTCACAGCTGTGGCCTTCCCGACGGGGAGCAAGTGATCCCCGTTAGCAGCGGCCCATCAGCCCGTATCATGTGACTGAGGCCATGGCGGGAACTCTGATTGACGGACGAACGCCGTACACCACAGCCCAAGTGCAGTGCTTTCTCTATTCACCTTCTGTGCTGTAGCCCATGGTAATATTAAAGACCATGTGGGTGATTTATCTTGCTTCACCAGGATCAATGCAAAGAAAATCATCGCCTCAGATTACAACAGGCCGAAGAAAGTAGAAAATATTTTCATCAGCATCATAGTATTCAGATGGTGAGTGGCTGAAGAGCAATGTGTATATTTGCGCCATGTGACACACCGGCTTCACTTTGTGGGGCCTGGCGCTCTGCCGCCCCGGACCTGCCTCCAGCTGTCAGCCTTGACCCTGGGGAGACCGCGTGGTCCAGCCCTGCAGCCCGGGGAGCCACCGCCTCAGTGGTGGGGAGGGTCACGGCTCCTATCTTTCTCCAGAAAGAAATTTTATTTTGAGATAATTTTGAGAAAAATCTTATTTTGAGAAATTTACAAATATGTTTGTTTAAATATAGAAAAGAAACAAGATAAAAGAAGAGGAGCAGAAGAAAAAAGAATGGATACACCAAGAACGCCAAAAGACACTCCAACGAGTGAGGGCATTTAAGGAGGTAAGTTCCAGAACTCAACTCACCTCACCTCACCTGCGTTTTCTGGAGAAATAAATGAAGATCACTCATCCTAGGAGAAAAGTATAAAGTATTACAAACAGCTGATTTGGAACACAAAATGTTCCCCAAATGCCGTTATTTTTAGTATGTAAATAAAACCCAAAAATATTAGAACACCAAGATGTTTCGACATTGCCACGCGCTAGGGGTCCTGCTGTCCCCTCCCGACCAAGTGGTGCTGACTCTGCCCACCTTGTGTCAACCTGCAGGGAAAACCGAAAATAGTTAAATTGCCCTCAACACTAGCTGGCTTTTTCCTCATTTGTAATAAAGAATTCTTTACAGTGCAGTCAAGGGAACACTGTAACATCAGTAAAGTGCTCTGTGAAAAGTGAATGGAGGGGCCGGCCCGGTGGTGCAGTGGTTAAGTTTGCATGCTCCGCTTCAGCGGCCCAGGATTCGCCAGTTCGCATCCCGGGTGCAGACATGGCACCGCTTGGCACGCCATGCTGTGGTAGGCGTCCCACATATAAAGTAGAGGAAGATGGGCACGGGTATTAGCTCAGGGCCAGTCTTCCTCAGCAAAAAGAGGAGGGTTGGTGGCAGATGTTAGCTTAGGGCTAATCTTCTTCTTCAAAAAAAGTGAATGGGTTTTAAAAAAAAACAGTAAATACTTATTTAAGAATAACATTAAACATGTTGAATATAAAACATAAACCTGTTCTCATCACACACACCTTCACAAAGACCCCAGTATACTGTTGCCCCCAGAAGAGGAAACAACCCACTCCCAGACAAGATTCTGGAATAAGGTATTGAAGGTGTGCTGTGTGACACCAGCAAGAAGAGTAGGGGCCACTGGAGACAATGAATCATGACATACTAACTTTATCTTCTTTTCTGATATGCTTACTACTCTGACCATCACTGAGTGCCTACTGTATACCAGGCACTGGGCTAGACACTCACATTGCTTCTCATTTAATTCCTAAAACAACTTTGAGAGATGTTATCATCGCCACTTTACAGATGAGTAACTGAGACTCAGAGTGGCTTCCCAGCTCAGCTCCAGGTAGTACAGAGCCAGGGCTAGCTTCAGAGTCGCAGTAGGAATTCTCCAACCTGGGTGGCACCTCAGGATCCCCTGGGGAGCTTCTAAAAAGTACCGATGCTCAGATGCCACCTCCAGAGACTCTGACTTAATCGTACTGGCTGAGGTCCTGGGCGTGAACCCAGGTGGGAAGGCCGAATGGAAGGGGAGCTCCCTGAACACCGGATGAACGTGGAGCTGATGAGGGGAGAGTCCCTGCTCGGTCAGCCGTCACCAGAGGGTCGTGGTGAGTGGAACCGAGTCAGTGGGAGGAAGGGATTGGAGGGTTCCAAGTCCAGCTCCTTTGCCCTGAACCAGTCGAATCAGGCATCAACTTTTCAAATATGGAGATGGGCGGGATAGACAGGTGGAAGATGACAGAATCAGGCAGCCTAAGATCTCAACAGACTGGAACCATGAGTTAAAAATCCTAACAGGTTGACCTCAAATTCGTTTAAGTTGCAGGTTTTCAACCAAAAAACCTGTTATGGAGGTGAACACGGACACGGGCTGGTAGAAGGAGTGCATGTGTGGGTTAATCGTAGGGCACGAGGACCTTGAGAATCTAATTTCCTTCACCTTCACCTGAGTCACTTTCGAGGGAGCTGCAGAAAAGCTCATGTGTTTTTAGAGAGTACAAACAGAAGCACCCTCTGAGGAGTGAGGGAATTCTGTGCTCACCGAGAAGCGCTACCCTCGAAGGGGACAACGCCAGTTCGAGCACTTTCAGAAGGGAGCAAGTAGGAGAGGAAGAGTGGAAACGAAGTCATGTGATAAATGATACTTGCTGAGCCCAGAAAAGTTGTTTTAAATATCTGAAGGGCCGTTAGGAAGTAAAGGATGTAATTTGTCCTGGGTGAGCCCTCAGGGAGAGGAGAACTCGACAGGCTGGAGTCACAGCGACATGCTGTGGAGGGGATCCTTGGGTGGCTGGTGATCCTCAGCAGCAGAGGATGACTGAGTGAGCCCTGGAGTCCTGCCCGGAGCTCCTGGGATCGTCATTGTGCTGGTACCCTGTCTGACCAAAGCCGCATGATGGCAGCTGCGTGACTAGCAGATGCCTGGGTGAGGTTTGGGGCTGGTTGCCATTGTTTTGCTGTTTGCTCTGAAAAGACTTGGAAGAATGTGAGAGAGAGAGAGAAATGCTCTTGGAGTTTATCAGAATCACACTTTTGATGTATTTAAGTGTCAAGTTAAACTTGAGTGTTTACGTTTGGTGTGTTTTGGGTTTACGTTTACGTTACTAGTATCATATTGTATACGTCCTTTGCCAGTTTCTTTTTTCACTTAAATTATATTTTTGAGATGTATTCGTGTTGAGATATGTGCATGTAGATCTAGTTCCTATTAATGGCTACATAGTAGTAACATTTTATGTGTTTTATTGGCTAATCATGCCTTCTTTTTTTAAAGATTGGCACCTGGGCTAACAACTGTTGCCAATCTTCTTTTTTTTCTTCTTCTTCTTCTCCTCAAAGCCCCCCAGTACATAGTTGTATTTATTCTAGCTGTGAGTGCCTCTGGTTGTGCTATGTGGGACGCCGCCTCAGCGTGGCCTGATAAGTGGTGCCATATCCATGCCTAGGATCCAAACCAGCGAAACCCTGGGCTGCCAAAGTGGAGCGCGCGAACTTAACCACTCGGCCCCGGGGCCGGCCCCAATCAGTGCCTTCTTTAGGGACCCTCCCAACCCCTCAAGGTTAGGTCTTCGTAGGGTTACATTTTTCTTTATCAAGCTAATACCTGAGAGATCAGAACTTTTTAAATTCACATTTTTAAATTATAAAATTTACTCTAAGCCTAAAAGTTAGAGAAAGGAAACATCCATAATTCCTGTTATAATGTCTGCTGGTATTTTTCATGATCTGTCTTTTTACATGGTTATAAATTTTAACACTTCATCATCTGTATTTTTTTAGGATATTTCACAGACTTTGTACTATTTATGATTTTTTATGGCTGCCTAATATTTTAAATAAATTCACCATTTTTTTCAAATAACTTTCTATTTTTGGTATTTAAGGTTTCTGAGATTTCATACTAAAATATTATGAATATTTTCATCTCTATGTATTCTTTCATATCTTTATTTTATTACAGAGAAAGTATTATATCAGAGGATGTAAATGCTTATTTTTTTCTATAGATTTAGTAGCAAGGGTGGCGTACAGAGTGAGAAGGTGGCACTGTGAACAGTCTACTCACAGAAACTCTTCAGGGTTCATTTATTTATAGGAAGCTTCGGCATTTTGATGGTTTGCATTTGTGGCACGTTTCTCACAGCAGTTTTTCATTTTCAGAGATGTCCAGGTCAGTCTCTACAGAAGACCCCTTGCTCAGAATCTGCGGCTCCAAACCTGCCAGGTGGACGTTCCCAGCAGACAGCCTCACCGCCGTCTCGGAGGACGGTGGTAACTCATCAGTCCTGTAGGAAAACCAGACGTGCTCCCACGTCTAACGTTAGCAATGTGAAAGCCCCCGACCGTCAGGACTGCCCTGGAAATAGCCCTGTCCAGGTCTTTGTTCCAGTTGGTGACCGAACACACTCCAAATCCAGTGAGGAACTGTCACCCCCGCCACAACCTCCCCCTCCACCACCGCCGCCCCCACCACCCCCACCGCCCCTCCCGCCTGGGTCCTTTTCTTCTCAATCTGCAACTCGTCCGAATTTACACTTCGGGACTTCAGTAAAAGATGACCGGCCACTTCCGCTAGTGTGTGAATCGCCTGCTGAAAGACCACGTGATTCCTCAGACAGTTTTCAGTGCCCAGGTAACCCTCTGGAATTCTGCCCCCGCTCCCTGTGGGCTGTTGAGCAGTGGAAGCATTCTAGCCTTAGCAGCCGTCATCTCCAGATCAGTCTTTTCCAGAATTCTCTGCAGTCTTAAAATCTTCCAGTGTCTGTTGCCTTAAGTATTACTCTATTATTGCAAAGTTAGCATGGCCTAACTCTGAGGTTGGTCAACGCTAACTCATCTTCAAGGAACCATCTCTATACATTTAATGTCCCATGAGTCAGGATCTCTGAGGCTTTCCTCGGTCTATTTCAGGTTTCTTAAGACTTCAGTCAGTGTTCCATTTTTGCCATTTGAATATTTTTCAGTGTTGCTTTGAATTAAGCTTACTGTTGCATTCTGAGTCCTTAAAACAGAATTAAATTGTTGCATTTTAAGCAAGATTGCATTAAGCAATTAAGCAGTGTTGCTTGGGAATTCTGGTAGAGGAATATCAGCCAGAATATGGAAGGCGGTTCTTGGAGACTGACTGGCAGACTGAGAAACTTTACTGTGGGAAATCTTTCTAAGATGAAGTGGTCAGGGGCCAGCCCCATGGACGAGTGGTTAAGTTCGTGCGCTCCACTTTGGTGGCCCCCGGTTTTGACCGGTTCGAATCCTGGGTATGGACATGGCACTGCTCATCAGGCCACACTGAGGCGGCATCCCACATGCCACAACTAGAAGGACCCACAACTAAAAATACACAACTATGTACTGGGGGGCTTTGGGCAGAAAAAGGAAAAATAAAATCGTTAAAATGAAGTGGTTAAGAAAAGGGGGGACCACTTTTTGCCTTTGCAAGTACAGCACAGTGAATACACTTGAATATTTGTTTAAAGAGGGCTGTAGTTCTGACTCATAATTCTGGTCTAGATGTTGACTGTTGAGGAAACTGGCTTAAATCTGCCTGGACTCAGAGCCTGCTGCTTTGGGATATATTTTTGTGTGTGTGTATGTTTTAGATAAATCCTAGCAAAATGCTGTGTACATCTGTTTTAAAGACTATGCTTGAGCACCTCCACCTAGAACGTGCAAAGGTACTGTGATCAGTGATGTGAATGATATACAGGTAACAGTTCCAAATGGTGGTTCTGGTTAATTGTGTACTCTAGTTATTCTGAGTTCAAGGTTTCACTGTACTTAGAACCAGGTACAAATGAAAATGTCACACTATGAGGTGGAGACCAAACGGCCCATTTCCGTGGAAGTGTGTGACAACATTGTGTAAATGGAAAGTGAGCGCTTGGATACCTGTGCCTGCACTGGAGTTTGGATGTGGGGTCCTCATTCCCACTGGGCCCATGCACAGTGTTGGGAAGCTCTACTCAACGCGCACACACCGCCTCATCCCACTGGAGAGAATAAGAAAGTGTGAATTCACCCAAAAATGCCCTTGATAGGGAAACTTGGTTTTATTACTCCTAGAAGGGAATTGCAACGTTTAGGTTTAAATCCAGAGAGAAGTAGCATTTTGTTAGCCATCGTGTGGCCTTTCAGTCTTGAACTAGACATAGTCTTGAAGCCATACCTGGAAGGTCTCTAGATGAGCGGGACCTTCCAGTCACGCCCACCTCTGGCTGGTGGTAAAAGATTTTACCCCCTCAGGGGTTTCAAGATGCCAGAGTGAAGCTTCTCCTCACTAAAGCCTCTAAAGTCTGATCTAATTTGTGTTTTGATAGCATTTCACACCCTCAAAAATAGCACGCGTAAGTTACCGCAGGGTAACGTGGGTGGAAGTGAGCACGCTGTGTACGGAGATGAGCCAGGGCCCCCTCCAGGCTCACTGAGCTGCTGGTGGAAGTTTTATGTGGATGGAGCCTTTTTGTGTGTGGAAACCTACACACTTCACTGTCACAGAACGAGTCATCACACTAATATCCAGGACTGAAGTTAGAGAAACACAGCACGGTGTATTTTTAAAAAAGATTTTTCAAAAGTGGTAAGGGAAGGGGCCGGCCCGGTGGCGCAGTGATTAAGCGCTCACATTCTGCTTCGGCGGCCAGGGGTTCGCTGGTTCGGATCCCGGGTGCGGACATGACACCACTCATCAAGCCATGCTGTGGCAGGCGTCCCACATATTAAGTAGAGGAAGATGGGCATGGATGTTAGCTCAGGGCCAGTCTTCCTTCAAAAAAAAAAAAAAGTGGGAAGGGAAATGGGAGAGATACAGTCTCAGAGGTATCTGAGTCATGCACATCAGGTCAGATTATCTACACCCCAAGCATCCAAAACTCTCATCGGGATCACACAAAAAGATTACAACATCTGTGTTTTGAAAAACAGACTTTCTAACAAAAGCATCCATGACTGTGCCTGCGAGTTGCTATGGGTTTGAAGTAGTGGAAGGTAAGTGGTCCAGGTAAAATACTAGTAATTAAACTATCCTGGATTCAAACAGGGAGCTTGTGGTTGATCTTTCTAGCAAATAATCAAAGCATTTGTTTAATGGAAGAATGATTATTTGTTTAAATCACAGCATTGACTGATGTGTGCCTTAATACCTCTAACTACTACAAAAGTGTCTTGGCATCTCAGGGAGAAAGTATGTTTTCTTGATGGTACTTGCTCTCTTTGCTCCATTCAGGCTCTATGGATGAGGTGCTGGCCTCCTTACGGCAGGGCAGAAGCCCCCTCCAGAAAGCGGAAGCGCCTGCCTTGCCCCCTCCCCGTGCCTCAGTCAATGAACAGCTTCTGGCTGCCATCCGGCAAGGGGTCAAACTGAAGAAGGTCCACCCTGACCGTGGCCTGAGCCCCAGCAGGAAGCCGACCAGCGACCTGGAGAGGAGCATCCAGGCGGCGCTCCAGAGGATCAAGAGAGTGTCTGCTGACTCCGAGCAGGAGGAGGAGGAGGAAGACGAGGAGGAGGACAGGGAGGAGCAGAGCCCCGGCGAGTGGGACCATTAAGCTGTCCCCAAGGCCAGAGGCACCATGCAGTGTTCCGCATGGAGCGGTGTGGGCCCCAGGCCTGTTCCTGAAAAGCACGTGTAGGTGCTGGTAGACTGGCCGCAGGACCCCCAACAGGTCAGCAGGGCTTGGGCTGTGACGCTGCAGCTCTTACTTAATGTCCTGGCTCTTAAAACCAGAGACTGTAGTTGGGATCTAAGGACACACAGACAGTATTGCTGGCGTAAGAGAAGAGTATTTATTTTTCACATGGATAATCTAGAACCATTCCCTTATTCTAAAAAATGGCTTCAGTGCTATGGTAAACAGCACTATTAAGGCTACTGACCGTGTCCTCCTGTGTCGGGGGGGTCGTGGTGTCCTCAGAGTTAAAGGTTTGAATGTGAACATTTTAGCAATAATCAGAATAAATTGCTTATATTCAGGAATTGTTTTAAATATTTTAAATACAATTTAAGTATCAAGCACTGTATAAACTCATAATAAAGGACTATTTATAATGCATCAGTGTCACACGTGAGAAAACGAAAACATAACATCTTACCTGATACAAAGCACAGCCTTCCCCACGTGGGTGGGTTTAACCTTTTCAGTACGATTTTAGCTAAACATTTGTTTAAGCAAATACTGTGGCTGGGGGAGGGGTGCTGTTCCTCTCGGGAACTGAGGTCTCGTACTGGAGTCTCTTCTTCTTGCTTTGGGTTAAAATTGGGAAAGCAGAAGCGGCCAGGACAAGGCAGCCCACTCGTCTCTCAGATTGTCCAAAGCATCCCCGTACCTCCTAACCCTCCCTCTCGCCGGGGCAATCCCAGGTTTCCACAGAACAAGATGAATCACGCTCCTTTGTCTCCAAAGAGAAGTTGGTATAGACCAAAACTCTTCCTGCTGCCAGTTTCTTCTTAACTGTGTCCTGTACAAGCCTGAGGGGCCTTGGCTGCGATCGCTGGGAGGGGTTTGGGTCCTTCTTCAGTAGCTGCACCTCGGACCTCCGTGTGTGGCTGGAGATCTGTCAGGTGACCCACAGGTCTGTCACGTGTCCTCCCTTCTCTGACCTCAAGGGGTGCAGACCCACATCCAGCTCCCGTGTGTGAGTGTCCCTCGCTCTGTCAGCCTGGGCCCGGGCGCTGGTGTCTGAGGTACCAAGCCGTGACCCTTCATTGGCTCATCCCCTTTGCTCCCTCACAGGTTCCCAGGGGTGCCACACGGGGGGTGGCCCCTGCTGGCTACTCCCTGGGCTTCAGTTCCAAATGCTAGAAGCAGGTCAAGTAGCTGTGCCCCAGGCCTTCCCCACCAATTCTCTGGAAATAATGTGATATTTTAAAAAAATGGTAAACTCAGAACTTTGTTGGACTTTTTAATGCTTATTTTGCAGTTGGGTATTGTTTTTACTTTAATCACTGTAATTTCAGCATTTTGAGGCTCCAGCGAGCTTATTCCAGCTTGGATGATTCTCACAATTTGCTTTCTAAGGGCTGCCGAAGATGAGAAGCCTTCCAAAAAAAGGGTCCTTCTCAAAAGAGAGTTCTCCCAAATAAAACCACTCGCCCAATTGTCTGCTGCACATGAAAACTTCTCGGAACCCTCTCTCCCTCATTTCTCTCTTTTCCCCACTTCTTCCAGACAAGCCTTGAAGACAGTCCAAACTCTGGCCTCAGGGAGTTCAGAGCCAAGGAGAGGGGACAGGGTATCTCTCACGGTCTAGCTTCAAACCACTCCAGGCCACCCTCCAGAGCCCTGCCAGTCGTCTCCATCTCTCCCAGAGGACGTCCTTTCCCCTCGCCAGCCCACAAGGTGAGGGCCAGCCACTCGGCATGCTGGACCAAACCCTAAGACATGGCTGCTGTCCCCGGGGCAGCCTCTTCCCCTACCGCAGCATTTCCTCCAGCAGCACCGGGCTGCTCGCTGCCAGCCCCAGACGTCCTGCTCTTTAAAGCATGAGGGTTGCCCCCAGCCCTCTGCCTCTCTGTCCTGGCATATCCACACCCGTCCTTCAGTCTCAACGCCATAGCTCCTGCCCCTATGAAGTCTTCCCGACCCCCCTTTCTTCTAGTCAACCACTGCACCTTGTCCCGGACTCGTCATGCTGCCGCCCCTATCCTCAGCCCTGGCCACAAGGGCAGCCACCATGGCCAGGTTTTATACCCCGAGACAATGGGCCTCTGGCCAAAGCAGATCCCAGGACAGCCAGTCCATAACTGGCGGCATCCTGTGGATTGTGCTGGATTGCAAAACGATGAGTCGGGCCAATCGGGCTCCTTTATTCATTTGCTCAGTTGTTCCCTCTCCAGGATTTGAACTGGGGAACCAAGCAGGTAGCAGCAGGAGCTAGAATCAAGAGTCTTGTGATTGATGACCACCCATTATGTGACACTATGCAGTTCAGTGAATTTATACAGCAGAGATTCTCAAACCGTAGGTATGGAAACTCAGATGAGGAGTGTACTGATGTTCTCTTGCTACCATAACAAACTACTACAAACTTAGAGAAACACAAATTTATGCCTAAAACAACTCACATTTTCTCATCTTACCGTTCTCTAGGTCAGAAGTCCAACATGGGTCACTGGGCTAATATCAAGGTGTTGGCCAGGCTGCCTTCCTTTCTGAAGGCCCTGGGGAGAAGCTATTTCCTCACCTTTTCCAGTTTCTAGCGGCTGCCTGGGTTCCTGGGCCTACAGCCCCTCCCTCCATCTGCAAAGCCAGCCTCCACCTCCATCGCATCTCTCTGATGTGTCTTCCTCATCATCTCTCTTTCTGATCCCAGCCAGGAAAAATTCTCTGCTTTGAAGAACTCATATGATTAGACTGGCCCAGACAGATAACCCAGGAATCACCACATCTGAAGGTCCATAACCTTAATTACACCTGCAAGGTCCCTTTTGCCATGTAAGGTACGGTATTTGCAGGTCCCAGGAATTAGGATCTAGACATCTGCCAGGAGCCATCATCCTGTCTAGCACAAGGAAATTGCTGGAATGCACACTGCCACAGCCTGACTGCAAAGGTGCTAATCCAGGACGTTTTCCTGGGATGACCTGGAAATGCCAGACGGCTCGGAAACAGCTGGTCTGCAGACTGCCCGTCGAAAAACACTAGTATGCACAAGTCAGGAAAAGGGGGCTGTGAGGAGGGAGGAGGGAGGCAACCTTCCAAGATTAAGAGTCCTGAAGCCTGAGGTCTCACAAGGTCTTCAGAGTGGCTGGGGGTCACCCCAGCTCTGGCCGTCTGGGGCTGGCAGTGAGCAGCCCGGTGCTGTTGGAGGAAATGCTGCAGTAGTGGAAGAGGCTGCCCCGGGGACAGCAGCCATGTCTTAGGGTGGAGTCCAGCATGCTGAGGGGCCGGCCCTCACCTGGTGGGCTGGCGAGGGGGAAAGGACGTCCTGTGGGGAGAGGCGGAGACGACTGGCAGGGCTCTGGAGGGTGGACTGGAGCAGTTTGAAGCTAGGCTGTAGGAGATAGACTGTCCCCTCTCCTTGGCTCTGAACTCCCTGAGGCCAGAGTTTGGACTGACTTCAAGTGCCTCCTGGGTTGAGATAAGCTTTGGTGTCAGCGCCATCAAGGCAGAATGTGATGAACTGAAAGGCGGGTGCCCCTGTTTCTCCAATCACGGGGTGGCTGGAAAGCAGGATCTATGGGCCTCAACCCACATTGCCATCCTTGTTTTGGCTCAGGAAGTGGCCCCAGGGTACGCAAGCCTACCCTTGGGGAGATCGAGGGCCTCCAAATATCTTGCTGGGACGCAAGGGCTTCTGAAAGATTTTTGCCAACTTAAGAACAGACACAAACATTTTACTGAACTATGTATTTCTACATAAACAACTCTGTTACAACAAAATCAGGTAAAATTCACAAAGGTATACAAGTCTTTAAAGGAAAATATTTTTCCCTTAAATATAAAAAGATAATTTGACAACATATTGAAACACATAAAGCAAAAACTGTTAGAAACACAAAAGAAACAGACAAATACAATAGCAGTGGGAGACTAACATACTTTCCTTAGTCTTTAAATGAATCAAGTAAGTAAAAATTAAAGGTCCATAATCTTATAATTAATAAGGTCAAATTAACATATATAGGTTGAATTTTGTTTCCTTTGGAGAATATACAATCTTTTCCAGTTTCCTGGGGATACTTATTAAAATTAACAATTTATTAGGTCCAAAGAAAACATCAATAAACTCCAAAATGCAGAAATTGTACATGCCATACCCTCTTTGATAGCAAGGCAATAAAACTAGAAATTTATAACAAATGTTTACGACAATAGTATCAGATTATCTGGAAATTAAAATGCATAATTTCAAATAACTTTGGTAAAAAATAAAGTCAATCTGAAATTATAAATTATTTATAACTTGGAACACCATATTTAAAAATTTAAGGAATATGGATAAAGAAGTATTCAGAGGAAAAGTCATAGCCTTACAATGCTCATAACTGCATCTACTACCAAACAAGAAAAAGTTAAAATGGTATTCAAATTGAGGTGAAAAATAACAATAAAATAAAGGAATTAATAAACAAAAACAAATGAAAAAAATCATAAAATGGTAAAGTAGTAAATTAAGATGTAAGTCTCAGAGATGGTTATTTAAAAAGACCAATAACATAGACTAATTCTGGAAAAATTAATTAGAATAAAAGGGGGAAGTACAGACAGACAACATTATGAGTGAGAAAGGAGAATAAAAAAACTCTATGTTAGCAAATTTGAAAATCTTAACAGAATCAGTATTTAGAAAATTTAAATTGCCAAAAACTTATAGAATAGAAAGTTTGAGGGGACCAATGAGCATGAAAAACACTGAAAAAATTGAGAATTATTTCCTAAAAAGGCACTAGACTTGGACAGTTTTATACATGTTATAAAAACTTCAAGGAGCAAAAAGTTCTAAATATTATTTAAACTTTTCCAGGGCATAGAAAAAAGAGAAAGCTTCCCAAGTTCGTTCTTTCTTTCTTTCTTTTTTCATAGATGTTAACACAAACCCAACACCAATATCTGACAAAGAGAGCACAAAAAAATTACACAACTGTCCATTTTAACATATGAAAAATTCCAAAAATAATATGAACCAAATCCAGAATATTTTTCTTATTTTAAAGCTCTTATTTTTATTATACAAGTAATACATGAACCTTGTAGAAAAACAATCAGAAAATACAGATAAGAACACAAAATAAAATCTACCATATACTAACCCATCATAAATAACCACTGTTAACATTGAGTGGAGATGAATATTAAAAGAATAATACACCATGACTAAATTAGGTTTTTCTAGAAATGCAGAGAGGGCTTAACATTAGCAAATCTATTACAATGGTTCATCTTAAGCCATAATAGAGAAAAACCATTAGATCATCTTGATAGATGTGAAAAAAAGGCATTTAATAAAATTCCAACATCCATTACTGATAAAACTTTCAGGAACTAGAAAGAGAAGGGCATAATTGTGATATACAAATTCAAATATTAAGAATATCTAACACTGAGGCAAAGTTATACTTTTGGAGAAACACTAGAGGTATTCTAAGTAAAAAAATATATATAAAGAAGAATGTACACTCCCAGCACAATTATGTATGTGTTATTTTACATCATTCTAAAAGTGCTGAGCAATGTGATAAGAAAGTAAAATAAGATTTTTGAAAATGTGGGGCCGGCCTGGTGGCGCAGCGCATAAGTTCGCACGTTCCACTTTGGTGACCTGGGGTTCGCCGGTTTGGATCCCGGGTGTGGACACGGCACCGCTTGGCAAGCCATGCTGTGGCAGGCATCCCACATATAAAGTAGAGGAAGATGGGCACAGATGTTAGCTCAGGGCCAGTCTTCCTCAGCAAAAGGAGGAGGATTGGTGGCAGATGTTAGCTCAGGGCTAATCTTCCTCAAAAAAAAGAAAAAAAGATTTTTGAAGATATGGAGGTAAAATTATCATCACTACTCAGAACTATTAACTCCCTGGAAAAGGCAAAAGAATGAACAACAAAACTATTAGAACAAAGAGAATTCAGTAATTGGCTCGTTACAAAATAAATAATCAGTTGCCAAGTTAAATAAACTAGTATATAAACCTACACACTGTTCTCTATACAGAGTTAAGAAGAATGAGGTAGATTGATATGTACTGGCGCAGGAAGATGTCCAAGACCTATTGCCAAGTGAAAAATGCAAGTAGCAGAAGGGTTGTATCATATGGTTAAAATGATAAAACATATTTTAGAAAAAGAAAATGGAGGAATTTGCATCAACTGTTGACTGTTCATCTTGGGGCAGAGGGATTTTAATTATGGGGAACTTTCAGTTTCTACATTTGTTTTTTCATAATGTTTATGTTTACACAACTTTAATATTTTAAATCAGAAAATAAGTGGATTTAATTTTCATTAAAAACAGTAATGGTGTACACTTATATTAACAATAAGCAGCTGGAAAACATAATGGACAAGAGATCATTTTCAATAGTAACCACAACTGCAAAAGTTATCTATACTAGAAAAAAATACACTGAGGAACATAAAACAATACTTTATAAATTTACTGAAATGAAAGGTTAAATATTACAAAGATGTTAATTCTCTCTTTAATAAACTATAAATTTTGTACATTCCGATCCAAACCAGTGTGGTGCCACTGCCAGAATGTGCACAATAGACCACAATAGAAAGTTAAGATGCATGCTCAGCGATATATGAGGATTGGGGATACAGTCATGCATCAATTAATGACGGATGTGTTCTGAGAAATAAGTCGTCAGGTGATTTGGTCATTATCGAACATCATAGTGTCCTTACACAAACCTAGATGGCACATCCCACTACATACCTAGGCTATGTGGTACTAACTTTATGGGACCACTGTCACATATGTGATCCATCACTGAGCAAAACGTTGTTACGCAGTGCGTGACTGTATAGTAAAAATGGTATTTCATATCAGTAGAGAACGGACAGATTCCCCAATAAATGATGTTGGGGCAATTTAGAAAATAAATTCCAGGTGGCTCATAGATTTAATTGTTTAAAAAAAAAACAATAAAAGCTCAAGAATAAAATGCTGGTCAATATTTATAAATATTTATACAGTCTCGGAATTTGAATCAAAAAGATCTTCATAAGCGTGACAGCAAAGGTAGCAGCCACAAAGCAAAAGACAGATTTGACTCAAAAGATTTTTTCAACGTCTGAACATTTAAAAAAAAGCCATACATACAACTTAAATTTTCTTTTTTTACAATATTGATGGACAAAAAAGACTTCTTAGAAATCAGTGAGACAGTTAAACACCTTATGAGAAAACTGGCCAGAGGGGATGAATAGGTAAACTACCAAAACATAAATTCCAATAGATATTTTTGCTAGTAAAGGTCTCACTTTAACAAAAAAATGCCTATCAGAATTAGTCCCCCAGCCCCCATGGTGACACCAGTGTTAAAGATGGAGTAGGACACAATGTGTTCTCACACATTGCTGGTGGGAGTGTAACTTGGTATCATCTTTCTGGAAGGCAATTTGAGGCAATATATATTAAAAGTCCTAAAAATGTGCATACCTTTTCATTGTTAGTCAGAATAGGACATGTTATGCTGCAGTAACAAATTAACCCTGAAATCCCAGGGGTGTGACACTTAAGAGTTTACCCTTCTTTATTCACACTACTCGTCCATGCAGGTGGGTGGGTGGGGGTGTCATGAAGGGAGAAAGGGAGCTGCTCCATGCAGTCACTCAGGGACCCGGGCTGACAGAGGCTCCATCCTCGGGACATCACCAGTTGCTGAGGCAAGGGAACAGGGAGACTGGAGGATCGCACGTGGGCCTCTCACAGTCTCAGCCTGGAAGTTTCAGATGTCACTTCTGCTCACATTTCCTTGGCCAGGATTAGTCCCAGGACCCTGGAAAGTGGAGTCTCCTGCATGCCCAGGAGGGAAAGGAGGAGACAGAGCAGCACTTGTACTGCCCACCACACTCTCGAGCCAGCGAGTCCAATTTTAGAAAACTATCCTAGGTCAATATTCTGAAAAGTTCACAAAGATGTCAGAAGAAAGGATTGCATCATATCCTTGACTACAACAGTAAAAAACAGGAAAGGCCTAAGTATCCTAGGTACAACCTACATAGATGTTAAAAACGACGCCATTACATATTTATTGATATAGAAAGGTATTCACGATACAGCGTCAAAGGGGAAAAAAGCAAGTTACAAAAGGGTATGTATAATATGATCGTATTTCATGAAACAAGTAATAAAACAAATACAGATGCATAGAAAAAGCTCGGAAAAGATATATACCAAAATGTTAACAGTGGTTATAATCAGATGGCATAACAACAGGTGATTTTTTTCTTTTCACTCATCTGTAGTTTCTTAAAAAAAAAAAAGTAGACATTATTTATGTACCAAAAAGGCATTTAAAAAGGAAAAAGAAAACCCCAGTACTCGTGGGAGGGTCCACTTACCCACCTCATACTAATCATTAAATTCTTACATTTGACGCAAGAAATGCCTAATTGCCTGTCACATCATAAGACAGTGTTACAACAATTTATTTAAAGTCAAGATTTTATATTAAAAGTGGTACAACAGGGTAAAAATATTAACACGTTCCCCACAGCTGCAGATCATCAGACCTGTCAATTATCTGCCAAAATGTCCCCGTGTGGACTCCAGCGTGGTTTCTCTGGGCTCCTGCCAGGTGCACCGGGGGTCTGTGTGGCCTGGGGGACCACTCTTCACGAGGCTCTGCATCGTCAAAGAGAGTAGGGCACTGTACAATTCCACTTGAAATAAAAGACCCTCAAACTCTTCTTCTCGTAAATGGATTCCAGAACACGGAACATCACCACCAGGAATATTAAAGTAAAGACTCCTCTTAGGTACACAGACCTTTTATTGAAAAACTTTCCTTGTTTCTTCCACTTCCCCTTGCTGCTTCCCCCAAAACACACACATGCACGCACACACACGAGATGCACACACGCATAATCCTAAATTCACTAGAACACTCCATCCAGCTGCCAAATTCTCATCAAAGTCACCTTCTTGCCTGGCTAGTGTTTCAAGAGTAACCAGAAAACCCATATTCTTAAGACAGGTGTATGGAAAAGACATGTAAATAACACACACTTCTACACAGGATTCCCTCCCCATGCCGTCACTCCAACCATCCCCAGAATACATCCTACCTCTTTTGGGGAAACCATGTACTCGGAAATTAGGATCCTTTTAAATCATGCATACCATTTAAAAATATATATGGACATCAATTTGCAAGCTTCCAGTTTAAATGGTCAGTACTTCAAAATCCAGTGATGTTTTCAGCGAATAAAAGAATCATAACTTTCAGAAGGAAAAAATGGCACAAACTACCACTTCCAGCGATCAGCAGACAGCAGGGGCTGGCTCCGTCTGAAAGGGCAGCCTCTGTCCAGTGCCTGTGCTAAGTCCCGTCATGGCTGCCTTCCTTCTTAAGGGTGTGCCTGGCCACATGGGGGGTCCCACAATAAGGTCCCTGGCATGCCCTGTGGTTGGCTCTGATCCAAAGTAGCCCCTGGTTTCTACAGAAAAGCAGACTTTTCTATAGAAAAAGAGTCCTTTTAAAGTGGGCAGATCTTGATGCTTCTGGACAGCCCATTAACCGTCTTCTGTTTCACCCTTTACTCGAGGTTTCACGTCTAATGAAGTACATACCAGTCAGGCGCCAGCCAACTGCTATCCTGAAGCCTGTGCTCATGGGCTGTCTGAGTCTAAAGAAGTCTATGAGGACTCTGCAGGTTGGAGACCAACTGCCCGCTATGGACAGTCCTCCTGGGGTTGGTCAGGTTCCACGCAACCTGCTCTAGCCACTGGGCTGTCCTGCTCCCTCCCCAGTGCTGGCTCATGTCTGGGAAGGGGGCGGGCAGTGGACTGGCAATCTCCCAGCCAGAACTCTGTTGACCACTCCGCGGTGTCAGGGCCTCCTGTTTGTTTTGAAGGAACTGCCCTGCCTCCACTAAAGCCATCGACAAAGAGCTCAAAATGAGTCTGTGTCTCAGGGCTGGCCCCTCAGAGCATGGACATCATTTCAACCAACACTCTCTTGGAAGAATCCCTGCAAAACCGGAATCATTCCAAAATGGAACCTCCTGTTTGTAATTAATGTCAATGGAATTCTGATTTGCTTATTTGTAAACCGTCATTTGCTGTGGGCATATGTTAAGAGGGTAACTGCAATGTGCTCTTAACAGAATATGAGAGCATTTTTTGTCTTGGCACCTGAGGGTCACCAAAGGGAGAACACGGTATGGCTCACAGAAAGACACTGGACCAAGGCCCGGGGGCCCTGGATGCACAGCCCATGTTGCTGCTCACTCCCCGGGTGACCCTGGGCGTGTCACCTCCTGTCTCTGCTTCCTGTCTGCAAAATAGGGGAAATGACCTCTGCCCATTTCTGTCGCCCAGCAGAGGTCTAAGGGGACAGCATGCAGGAGAGCATGGAACTGATATAGCACAGAAGCTCTAGGTCTCGTGTGGATGCTGGTTCTCTTTCCTTCACGGCTGCACCACACTGTCCCCTACCTGTCACTTGGGTGGTTTTACATTCCCCAGACACTAGGAAGACTGCCACTCTCAATTTTGCAAGGCATCCAGTTGGGTCTTTACCGGAAAGAAAAGTTATTTTTAAGGATCATTATGGCTAAAGGGTTCCGAGTTTTTCTTTGCCTCTTTTAGGTCTCAGGTTTCAGGATACAGAAAGCAAGCTTATGAAGGTCTTGGCGATGTCAGAATCATGAGACGTCCCTTGGAAACAAAAATGCAGTCCTGGCTCTACGTCTCCCAGGAGCACAACGTGGCCTGGACGTCCATGAGTCACAGATTTATGTCCTGCCTGCACTTGGCTTAAGATAATGACAACTAGAGGACATCAGTGCTGAGACTGGAGCCGGACGTCCTAATAAATGAGGGCATGTTAAACTGGCTCGAGTGAAAACCAGGATGGATTCAGAGGGTCACTGTCATTAGACCGAGTCCACCCTCACAGTGCCAGAGGCTGAGAGACAGGGCCAAGCCTCTCGACTGACTGTCTAGTTTGTCCCTAGGTCATTTTCTTAAAAAAGAAAGTAACTGAAGAAATATTAAGATCTTTAGAGAAATGCAGAAGGAACTGAAAGTCCTGTGCTTTTCTGAAGTGGTTCTTTCTCTGCTGAACCCAACTTACCTGTCCTTTTATGGGAACCCCTACTGCTCTTAGCTCCTGGGCTGCCACAGTGTCAGCGCTGGATGAGGCTATGCAGTCCAGGGATCTAAGTTCCTCATCCCTACCTAGGAGGTGATCAGCAAACTCTTCAACAATCAATGAGCGGGCATCACGGGTCTCCACCACAGAAGACAGAGCAGCCCCTGTGGGAAGAGAGCCACGGCCTCCAACGCGTTCTACGGTCAGTGCTACGGGATGCACAGGTGGCTGTGACAACTCCACCCTCCTATGAATATGTCACCTGAGCATGCTCCAGGCAGTCAGATGGTTCCTTCCAGACTAAAGAGCCACCTCACAGACAGGGGTGTTGGGCATCAGAAGACACAAGCTGAGGTTTTTGGAATCCCGGTGTCCACTGCTTCTGGGTAGCCACACAGCCCGTCTGCCGACAGGTGGATTGACTCGGCCTGAGAAGAATCCTCTTTAGCCCACTGCTGGACCAAGGGGCTGAGCCATGGCCAGCCCAGCTTCCCAGTCTCCTGGCCAGTAGGGAGCTGCTACCAACTGTCCTGAGAGCCATCTGGAGCTCCAGGAAAAGGGCAGGGCCAGTGGGACCCTATCTCAAATCACCAAGAGGGCTGACTACTCTTTGCATTTCCTACCTGCCACGAGCCCAGTGGACTCAGCCAAAGCTGCCCCACTCAGCCTGCAGGGCTCCCCTGAAGTGCCCTGGTGCTCCAGATCACCAGCCCTCCCTTCCGTGCCATCCCAAAGACCCCCCCCTGCTCAGAGAGACAGGCTCAGCTAGAGGAAGGGGAGCAGCAGGACTTGTGAACTCGCCCTGCGGCCCGGGGCACTTCCGAGTGTACCCCAGGCCCCTCCTCTGGCTGTTTTATCGTGTACCCAAATTCAGCAGGAAGAAATTCTAACCATGTGAGGAAATCTTTCCAGAGGGGGAAGTTCTCTTAGTGGTTTTCAAAGTGGGTAAGGGGGCACCAAAGCCATCCTGCCCCCTGAAGGCATTTAGAAATGCCTATGGCCTATGGGATTCAAACCATAGTGCCCTGCGCGGGGCACGCTGATGACCATGGGCCCCAGTGAGAAACTCTTACAAGGGGAGAGGCTACAGCTCCAGTCCCTTCCTTAGCAGGGACCAAGAGAGCCTGGAGCAGACCTGGGCAGACCTTCTCTGTCACTAAGGCCACGGCTCAGGCAGCCTGAGCTGACTCTCCCCTCATGGGCCTGTGTGACTTCTTTCTCAATTGTCCAAACACATCATTGCATCCTACCCTGGATCTCAAGCCCTGGGCAGCCCCTATACCAAGGACAGCCAGTGGTCCTGGAACCCCCAGGCCTCCATGCCTGGAGAAGGGTGGGCCCAGCGTCAGAGATCCCCAGGGACAGAGCACCATGGATGGACTCCTGGGGGGCCTCAGACCAGCTCCTGCTGCTTCCAGTGCCACCCTCCCTGCCCTGGGTCACCCAACCCAGTCTGTGAGTTTGACCACATAGTCCGTTGCATTCATGTCTGGTAATTACCCAGCGCACCAGGACGGTGGCCTGCTCCACGGGGGTGCGATGGACTCTGCTGGGCGGCTTGATTAAAACACTAAATTCTCTTCATATGTTTGATTGAACAAATATTTATTAAGCACCTACTTTGTGCCAGGCACTGCTAGGCACCCTCACTGCGTGCTGTTCCCACAGCACAGCCATCTGCTCAGAAATGAAAACCAAGGAAAGGAACATTGTCGCAACCCTACAAACTGGGGTGGGTGGAAGGGGGCGGAGCGGATGGGCGATTTCTGTGCCAAAAAACACACCCACCGGAAACTTGTTTTCTTTCCCTGGACAAGTCTCTACTAAGTGCTTGATGGAAGGCATCTCAGTATTTACTGAGAGCAAAGCTGTCACCTCATGCCCCACGCACTGGTGCCTGCCTTCCCGGTGGACATTCAAACACTCTGAACGCTATTCAGAAAAAGGAGGTGTCAAGGATTTTCGTGTTTGGATTAGAAAATACTTTTTCCAGTTCGTAGGGTTGCAACAGCCCTTAAGAAAGATATAAACATCCCTGCCCTGACTGCGTAAATGGTTAAGGTAGACCTAGTTCTGGATTCCTGAGTCAGAATCTTCCAGTTGTCCACAACCTCGCGAGGCCAGACAAGCGAGAGGAGACTTCTATTCTGGAGAGGAGAGTGGATGGCACAACTGGTTTGGAAACACGACAAACCGCGCCTGCATTTACAGAAGCAACGCACACAGGAGAACGTCCTAGTCCTACTTCGTGTCACACACGCACTGGGGACTCACGAGCGGGGCCCAGGGCCGCCCTAGTTGTCCGTGCCCAGCTTGGAGAGGCCGCGGCGGAAGTCGTGCAGGTCGTCGATCTTGCCGTCCAGCACCTCCAGGAAGTTCTTGAGCTCCACCTTCAGGTGGCGCTGTCGGTATTTACTCTCCTCAATGTCGGTCTTGAGAGAACGCACCTTGTCCTCCAGGTTTTGATTGTCTCTCTCTGCCGCCTGCAGCAAAACAAGGGAGAAGGGTCTGGAGAACAGTGATGGGAGCCGAGGTCCGCTGAGACCTGCTCCAGCCAGACCGTCCACTCTCCTGTGAGCCTGCCTGCTAGATGTGCCAAGTCCCCCAGCGCACGAGCTGGGGACGCTGATGGCGGCACGGAAGCAGTGGGCATTCCCGGGTGCCCCTCCTTTCTTGCCGACTCCCTGCAGAAATGCCCACAGGCAGAGTGTACGACCAACATCTGGTCTGGAAAACGAAGTCCCCACACAGAATGCAGAATGTGGAGTCCTGCCCTGAGGGAGCCTGATGCTAATTGAGCCTTTGACCAAGTGCCCTGCAGAGAAAGTCTGAAATCTAGGCAAAAGGGGTTTTCAGCCTCAGTCCCGGAGTGGTCAGCAGAGGCCACCTTTCAGTTCCATTCTGAGAGAGAAAGAGAACCAGTGAGAGAGTGACTTGCTTCTCTAGGTCCAGCGGGTAGGCCTCCTTGGCCCCAGGGGAGGACTGGCTGTGCCAGACTCAGGGACGGCGGGTCTGTGCACCATGCGGCTGTTGGTATCACCATGGAGACGCCCAAGCTCCCAAAGGCAGGACGGCTGTGAGTGCCTACACGAGGCTTAAGCTTTGCACTCTTCACATCAAATAAGAGCTTCCGTTTTATGGGTGTGAGGCTTTTCTGAACATCTGTACAGGAGCCGGCTACTAATACCGGGGCCGCGTACCCGAATGAAGTGCTCCTAAAGGGAAGGGACCCTGGGAGGTGAAGGAGGATGTGAAAACCCTCCTTCTGTGGACCAGAAATCCGAGGCCAGCGAGGGGGGCCTGCCCAAGGTCGTGTCCAAGGTTACTGGCTGGGGAGTGGCGAGGTGGAACAGCACCCGGGTTTGATGCTCTCAGTGCACCCGCCCCCCCCACCCCGTCCGCTCCCCCCGCCTCACTGCCTCTGTGGTTCTGCAGGGACTTCTGTGGGTGGGAAATAGTCACTGACACTACGGTTATGCACAGGACACTTTCATACAAGTGGGAACTCAAGGGACACGCACTGCTGCGTCTGCACCGGGGGGCAGAGATGGCAGCTGGCATGCAGTTACCACTGGCTGTTTATGAACAGAAAATCGCTCTTGTTTACCAAGCAAGGTATAAAAGGGAGACGCCTCGGAGAAACGAGCCACACGACAAACGCCTTCTTGTCTGAGCCAAGACAGACGTGCTCCTGGCCCTTACCTCTAACTTTTCCGAGACGTATTCACACTCTGACATGAGCTGAGGTATGATTTCACTTTGTTTTCGGAGGTCTTTCAACTCCTACAGGAGACAGAAATTCAAAAAAGAATGTGAAAGCAAGTCAGATAAGATGTGCTCTTGAAAATCCCCAACTTGTGCATACTCCAAGAGAAGCAGCTTTTGCAACCTGTACTGTGTGCATCAATAATAACGGCGATGAGGTTAACACTTAACACACATCAGATAACTCTGAGGGCTGGGTATGTTACACGCACTATCGCATGAAGTCCGTCCACCACCAAAACAAGATGGGTATTCTTATGATCCTGTTTTGTAAATGGGGAAACTGAGGCTGAGAGAGGATTAGTAACTTGCCCAGGGTCTCGTGTCTGTGTACTTAGCTGTCTTGCTCCCCAGAAAATAAAAGACTGTATGACTGGTGGCTTTTGCTGCATTAATTTGACAGCAGAACTCAACTTCTGATGATAGATCATTTATAAAAGTTTCTGAGCTTTTTGGAAGACGTTCAGCTCCCTCTTGGATGGAGTGACTGACCATGTGATAAACACAATGAGGCTGCAGAGGGGAATGGTCAGGCCTCTGCTCTGCAGAATTTGTGCCTTGGTGTGACCCCTGGCTCTCTCTGTGCTCTGGCCAGGCAGCTGCCAGGGCCGGTCACATGTCCCACAGCCGCCTGCTCTGTCCTGGAGTGGAGATCACCCCACAAGGCCCAGAGGAGGCCGAGGGCTCCACTCAGAGCACTGTTACTCACCGTCTCCTTTTCTTGGAGTTCCGATTCCAGCTCCTCAATTCTTCTCTTCAACTGGGTGTTTTTCTCCTTCTCTCTGTTTATCTCACTGCATTGTTCTTCCAGCTCGTCAATCTTTAACAAATATCACATGTTAAGGCACGGATGCTGGTTTCCTTCAGTCATTAAACAAAAGACTGCCACAGCTCTGGTTAGCTTTCTTTTAGAATAAACCATAAACTAACCCACTTAGAAATTTTTCCTTGTGGCTATGAACAAAGACCATGTGGCCCCCGTGAGGGGCTGTCGGTCCCTGCCTGCACAAGATGCCTTACTTAAATAAGTCACAAACCCTGGCTTCAGAATGCTCTGGGCTTCTGGTTTTCTCTCACGGGCACAGGACAGTAACTTCAGGTTTGCTTGAAGGATCCATCATAAGCAGGTGTCAGGTGTTCCAGGAATCTATTTCCTTTTCCCCAGAATGATTTTTACATGATTTTAATCATCTCCTGAATTATTCTGCTTCATCTCAAGGGTTTAAGCCAGCAGGGTAGAGAAGCGAGCAACTCTGTGGGACAGTGGCCACCAAATGGGATGCGATGACATTTCAAACGTTTTAAATCAAGATGACCTTTTCCTACTGATGCATGCAGAAGGGGCCTGGCCTGTGGGCCTCTTTCTGGAGGGAGGAGAGGTCCAGGCTGAACTGGCAAATGCCCGGAGTGCATCTTTCTCTCCTTCTCAAGTGTGACCCCTCAGAAGGACGCAGAGGCCTGAGACCCCTGGCACTGCCATCTGATGCTGAGCATTTCCTGGGGGCCGAGGTGTGTGTGCAGAGTGGATGGGAGGAGCCGAACCAACATGTAACACAAAAGCACTACATTGGCGGGGTCCCCACGGGCATTACAGCAGCAGCCTTCAAGGTGAAGGGCACTGGGTGGTTGCCATGAGGACACTTCTCAGAGGTGGCCTGTGCCGACCCTCGGGGTCTGAACCCCCAGCCACAGGAGCTGCTGGACATCCACCAACTTCTACCTCCTCCCTGAAAACTAAGTTTTCAATGCTTCCCATCCAGGGACGCTGACGTGCGTCCCAGGGAGGAAGTTCTACGAGATGCACTTCCTCCAGCCCCCAGCACTGAAATGTTCTTATTCTCAGGCACAAAGTCAGAAACTCGGCTCTTTGCTTGGGAAAAAAAAAACAAAGGGCAATCGATCCCTCCAGCAGGCACATCGGCCAGGCCTCAGAAGGGAACGTGCAAAGTCAGCACTTGGCCCCGTGCCCCTCACTGTCGGCACTCTTGGCACTGAAATGAAAAAACGACACAAGGCACTTTCATATGCCATCCGTACCGAAGTAAGATGGTGAAAGAGAGGAGTGGACTCTGGGGGCTCCACGGGTCGGGCGGGCAGGTTATAAACAGGGGGCAAGGGAGAGTGAATACCCACCTTAATGTGACCTGTTCCACTGAGACCCTGGCCTTACAGAGCAGCCTGTGGAATAAATGTGCTGACTATCAAAACAGGGCACAGTGACCTCAGGACCTCAACTGAGGATTCTCTGGCCCCCCCAAAACCACCTCATCAACTCACCCTCTGGATCCCTCTTCTCCAACAAGATCACTGAACCACAGCAAGTGCTGGGGGGGAGGGGCGGGGGAGGCCCACCACAAGAAAAGGCCGACCCACAACAAGCATCAGACGGTGCTCTTTGTAAGAGAAAAAGCTGAAATCTCTCATTTACCTTTTTCTCCGTATCAGAAACTATAAAACTTGGTTCAATAAAAGTAATAAATCAGCTATTTGCTGCACGGTTGCATTCCTACCAAGAGAGGCAAGGAGACAGCAGGAAGCTTGAGGGGGAGGCAGCAGGTCTCACTCCTGCCCATGGGAGGAGGGCAGCAGGAGCAGGAGGAGGGCTGGGAGGGAAGGAAGAGGTGGAAGCGGGAGGAGGGACTGAAGAAGAGGAGCCTGGCAGGAGCAGGAAGAGGGGCCAGGAGAGGAGGAGCATGGAGGGAGTGGGAGGAGGGGCTAGGAGAGGAGGAGCACAGAGGGAATGGGAGGAGCACAGCAGGAGAGGGAGGAGGGCCAGGTGAGGAGGAGTGTGGTGGGAGAGGATAAGCGCGGCAAGAGAGGGAGGAGGACCGGGAGAGGAGGAACATGGCAGGAGAGGGAGGAGGGCCAGGAGAGGATGAGCATGGAGGGAGTGGGAGGAGGGCCAGGAGAGGAGGAGTGTGGTGGGAGAGGAGGAGTGCAGCAGGAGAGGGAGGAGGGCTGGGAGAGGAGGAGTGTGGAGGGAGTGGGAGGAGGGGCCAGGAGAGGAGGAGGGCTGGGAGAGAAGGAGTGTGGAGGGAGCGGGAGGAGGGGCTGGGAAAGGAGGAGGGCGGCAGGAGAGGAGGAGGGCTGGGAGAGGAGGAGTGTGGAGGGAGTGGGAGGAGGGGCTTGGAAAGGAGGAGGGCGGCGGGAGAGGAGGAGCACGGTGGGAGAGGGAGGAGGGCTGGGAGAGGAGGAGCATGGTGGGAGAGGGAAGAGGGCTGGGAGAGGAAGAGCACAGAGGGAGTGAGAGGAGGACCAAGAGAGGAGGAGCGCGGCAGGAGCGGGAGGAGGGCCGGGAGAGGAAGAGCACAGAGGGAGTGAGAGGAGGACCAAGAGAGGAGGAGCACGGCAGGAGCGGGAGGAGGGCCGGGAAAGGAGGAGTGTGGCGGGAGCGGGAGGAGGGCCGGGAAAGGAGGAGCGCAGTGGGAGGAGCCCGGGGGAGGAGGAGCAGGGTGCCCTCTCCGGGGCCCACCTTGTGCCGGAGCCGGTCGTTCTCGTCGCGGCAGACGGAGAACTGCCTCTTCCACTGCTCCGCGCTGGCCGCCGACTCCTGCAGCGCCGCCGTCAGCCGCGCGTTGCTCTCCCGCAGCGTCTGCAGCTCCACCTCCCACTTCTTCACGTTGGCGGCGCTGTGGGGCAGGGGCCGCGGGGTGACCCAGATGTCGGGGCCACCGGCCCGCTGCACACCTGCGCCCCCCCACCCAACGCCTGCCCCAGGGAAAGGGGCCCTGCCACCCCCTAGCTCACCCCTAGGAGGACCACAACCTCTCCCACTGGCGGCCTGGCTGCCACCAATGCCAAGAGGGACAGGTGTCTCTCTCCAGGGCACACATGTCACCTTGCCGGGATATTTCCTTAAAGAATCGCTTTAGAAAAGAACAGAATTCTTTGAGAAGGAAGAGACAAAGCTAAGAATGAAGCCACAGAGCGTGGTGAGGCCCCCTCCCTTCTGCTCCCTGACCCCTGCCACAGAAGGTTCTGTCACACCCAGTTTGCTCCTGAAACCAGCTCGAGGACATGGGCTCTGAAGTGCGGGCAGACCAGGCCTCTGAGAATCTCAGGAAAGCTCCACGGACCTTTCTGGAAGTTCCAGACACCCCTCTATGGAGCCCAAGGACCCCAGGTTCAACACAGACACAGCCTGGCTCCAGGTGACAAGGGCCCCACTGTAACCTGTGCCTCCTCAGAGCCTTTAAAGGAACCAGAGTGGAGAGCTGAGGACTTGGGGACACAGGAGTCAGTGACTGGGAATCCCCTGAGGGCAGAACTGGGCTTCTAACCACAGCGTGTGCGAGGGAGCCCTGGCCATGCCTAAGTCACCTCATCAGTGTGGGAAGAACACAGGTCAGAGGGACACCTCCACAGAACCACAAAAACCTCGGATTTATCTGATCCTATATGTTCAGTGAAGAAGTTTTAAAAAACAAACTACAACCAGGTTCCCCTCAGTTGCTGTTCGCCTCCAGCACTCCTTTTGTTTCCTTGCTTGGAGCCCACGTGTCTGTGGTGTTGAACGTGGTCTGAGGTGATGGAGCCCACATATCTGTGGTGCAGAACGTGGCCTGAGGTGATGCAGCCCACGTGTCTGTGGTGCTGAATGCGGCCCGAGGTGATGGAGCCCACGTGTCTGCGGTGCTGAACGTGGTCTGAGGTGATGAAGCCCACATGTCTGCAGTGCTGAACGTGGCCTGAGGTGAGGGAGCCCACATGTCTGCAGTGCTGAACGTGGCCTGAGGTGATGGAGCCTATGTGTCTGTGGTACTGAATGTGGCCCGAGGTGATGAAGACCATGTGTCTGTGGTGCTGAACGTGGCCTGAGGTGACGGGCAGAGCTGGCACTACAAGCCCATGAGAAAGTTTCAGGCTTCTAACAACACTGCCTGGCTGAGGAGAATTCTGTTTCTAAAGGCTTTTTCAAGTAAATAAAACTGTATCTGAATAATCTGCGTTATTGTTCATCCTGCAGCCTCAAGGACTTAGGAATGTGATTGGGAAATATATACTTTCAGTTTCAAATACCACAGTCTGAAAAAATAGTAAAATATTATTACTTGATTAATTTTAGAGTTGATGATTGAGAATTTAAGCTGATTTAGGGAAACGGCTTCATACTCAATTCTTGTAACTCGCTTCTTCGTTAAATTGAGATTTAAAAACATTTATTTTTAGGGTTGAAACATTTTCATTCAGGCAGCTCACTGTGACTTAAAACAACCAAAAATAGTACTTATAATTGCCTGATGAGTAAGAAAAGAGACTGGTCACAGTTTTGTCCTTTGAAGTACCTGACAAAACCCACAATGCTAAGAAGCTGGCTGGAGCCAAGGGTCACGTGTTCTTTCTGGAATTTCCAGGTCAGATCACAGGAATTAAGCTCCAAGAACAGGCCAGGCCAGCTGAGCTGGAGAGGTGGGTGCCAACCCTGTGGTGCCTCCCACTGTGGAATGTGACTGGCCACGTCAGGACAGTTCCTGTGAGACTGCAGCTGCGGCTGTAAGTGAAAGGAAGGTAGTATGGGGTGGTGGAAAGATTTAGTAGCCAAGTGACCTTGGGCAAGGAAGGACTCACTTTACCTCTTGGGACTCAGTTTCCTCATCTGTAAAATGGAGGAATCAATATAACACACCTCTTAAATGGGGCAGCTCTGAGGAGAGCAGTTTTTCAGCCACAGAGAGGCTGGGGGAAGCCAGGGGAACCCCCTGCCAGGTGAGCAGAAGGATTCCAAAAGGCAGCAGCTCTGAGTGCGCTCACGGGGCGAGCCCACCCCATGAAGTCCAGCCTAGTCTTTGGGAGATGGGCCACACCCTCAACATAAAAAAACACAAGCACAGCTTGTGTGGTCACTGAAATTAAAATCTTGTTATCATTATGAGAACTGCAGTAAATTTACAGATCAATTTGGGGGAAAGTGATACTTTTTAAAACATCAAGGCTTCCTACCCACTTCCCAATAGAATACATCTATTTCTTAAATCATTCATTTATGGTCCTCAAAATCATGTTTTTTTATAAACTTTTTTTTTTCTGCTTTATCTCCCCAAATCCCCCCGGCACATAGTTGTATATCTTAGTTGCACGTCCTTCTAGTTGTGGCATGTGGGATGCCACCTCAACATGGCCTGACGAGCAGTGCCATGTCCGTGACCAGGATCTCAACCAGCGAAACCCTGGGCCGCCGCAGCGGTGCACGGGAACTTAACCACTTGGTCACAGGCCGGCCCCATCGAAATCATTTCAAAGTTTCCTTCACACAGATCTTGTGCATTTCTTAAGTTTATTCCTATGTATGTTATGGTTCTAGTTCATATTGTAAAGAAAATCTATTCTTCAAATATATATTCTATGTGATGTTTGTATATAGAAAAGCCATTGATTTTTGTGAGATTTTCTACTATTTTTAATAGTTTCTTAGGTTTTCATATGTTTTTCTGGATGTTCAAGACCTAATCTTATCATACACAAACAAATGATAAATTTGGCTCCTCAAAAAACAAAACAAAACACAAGCAGAGGGACACATCTCTCTCACACACACACTCCTTCACACACTCATGTACTCTGCCGCATCCTACTAACACACGTGCACACAGATACACACTGTCTCTCTCACGTGAACACACCCACATATATGAATTGTGTATGATGTGGTCAGTCAGACAGAACAGCCATGAAGCCAGTTGGTCTTCCTTTGGCCAGGAGACAAGACTGGATGACACTTGGAACAGAACCCAGTCTCCTTTCTCAATTTCCCGAACCCCTGCCCAGCAGGAAAGTCATCTGGGCAGTGCTGAACTGGGAGAAAATAGCAGTTGGATTTTAAGCACCCTTACCTCTGTGTCAAAGCGATCTTCAGCTTGTCATTCTCAGACTTCAGGTGTGTGTCGGCAGGACCCGCATGAGAGGCCTTCTCATCGTCCGTCCCATTGATACTGGATGCCTGAGTGGAAGATGGAGTTTCACGCCCAGATTCCTCGCCAAAGTGAAGTGACTTCACACATTATTGCTCATCCTCATGGCGCAGCAAAGCAGCCATGAGAAAGTGTGTTTATGAGTGCGGGAGACCCAACTGATCCAACCAGAAGGCAGCTAAGACTAACAACAAAGACGACAATCAAGAGCAAACGAAAAGGCCCAGAAGAGAGCACACGGAGTTCAGAAAGTGTGCACCTCACTGACAACAGAGCCACTGGCTGTGACTCTCAGCCTTTTCACTCAAACTTGACAGACAAACCCAACAAGCCTGGGACCCTGATCTCCTTCAATGACAGAGGACAGAAGTCACAGATTAAAAGGGGAGGGATTTATAACAAGGAACAAGAAACAGTGAATGAGGAGAGGAAAGTACTAGAAGGTGAGACAACTTAAAAATCCTGGGGCTACTGAGAGTTAGAGCAACACACTCGTTAAAAACCCGGGATCAGATACGGATGTTTGCTGTCTCCATGACTATTTAGCATTGCTATGAATATGCTGAAATGTTTTCTGTAACAAGTCATACCACATGGAGGTGAAATCTCATCTGGTCTTGGATAAAATCTTAGAAAGATCTTATTTAGCCTCCAATCAGCACAGAGGCAAAGGAAGGAACCATGAAGGGAACGATGCATAAATTTGACTAAATTTCTTCATTGCAAAAAAAAAAATGCCCATAAACAACATTAGAATGCAAACAAAAACTTGGAGAAAATATTTGCAGGAGATACTAATAAACAAAATGTTAGTATCTTTCCTATATTAAAAACTCTTAGAATCCTCACCTTTTAGAGCTACACACTGAAATATTTGTGGATGAGATGATAAGATGTCTGGGATTTGCTTTAAAATATAGCGGGGAGGTAAGAACCTGAAATCAGCAATTCCAAAAGTCCCATGCACCCCTTTGTTCATCGCAGCATTATTCACAATAGCCAAGTCATGGAACCAACCTAGTGCCCAGCAACTGATGATTGGATAAAGAAGATATGGTATATACATACAATGGAATACTACTCAGCCATAAAAAAGGACAAAGTCGTCCCATTCACAACATGGATAGACCTTGAGGGTATTATGTTGAGTGAAATAAGCCAGACAGAGAAAGACGAACTCTGTATGACTCCACTCATAGGTGGAAGTTAACATACAGACAAAGAGAACTGATCGGTGGTTACCAGGGGAAAGGGGGTGGGGGGTGGGGGCAGGGCACTAGGGGTGAAGTGGTGTACCTACAACATGACTAATAATGATGTACAACTGTAATTTCACAAGGTTGTTAACTATCATAATCTTAATACAAAAAAATATAGTGGGGAGGGAGAGGGAGCACAGATGAAAAGTTGGGTCATAAATTCCTAATTGTTACAGCTGACCCATGGGTGCATGGGCTTCATTATACAAGTCTTCCTAGCTTGGCATATCTTCAAAAATATCTATTTTAAAAAATAAAGTTCTTGGAAATCAACACAAAAAGATTAACACAATTTTTTTAAAAAGGGAAAAGAATACACAATTGACATTTACAGAAGAAGAAATGCATAGCATCAATAAACATAAAAAATATTTAATATCACTAGGAAAGAAATACAAAATGAAAAAAGCCAATAAGATACATTTTTCTTCTGTCAAATCAACAAGGCTTTGTTGGTAAGGCTGTGGGAGGAAAAATCGTTCTCATTCACTGCCAGTGGGAGTTAGAATTGTACATTTCTGTAGGCTAAGTTTGCAGAATTTATCAAAAGCTTTAAAAATGTTCCTACCTTTAACCCAATACTTTCACTTCAAGAATCTGTCCTGCAGAAACCATCAAATGCACAAAGATGTACAAGAACATTGATCACAGTGTTATTTATATTAATGAGAAATTGGAAACAACATAGATGTCCCAAATTATAGGAGGTTAATGGAATAATACGTGATACGAACACTGGAACACTGTCTAGCCATTAATTTTGAAAAGGAGATATTTGAAATTATGAGAAAATGATCATAACATATAAGTAAAAAAAAGATTAAAAAGAATAACATAAAATATACTAGAAAACTACATTAGGAAGATACAACAAAATGTTAACAAAATAGCTTTGAGTGGTATAAAAGCAGGTAATTCTTATTCCCTTCTTTATAGTATGGCATATTTTTGATTTCTGCAATAAATCTGTATTGCTTTTATAGTCAGAAAAAAACCCACATCAAATGATTTGTAATGAAGTTGTTAAAAATCTTCAAATACTTGGAAAACTTGGCCAAAGTGTTCATTTCCTAAGAGATTCGGGAAACCAAGCAATTGTATGATTTCTAATAAAAAGAAAAATAAAAAAGTACAATGATCTCTACACCCAGAGAAACACAGGGAAAAGTAAATAAAAACTAAAGCTTAGAGACAAAAAAACATTTTTATATAATTAATATATACATACACGATAATATCTTATGGGTATGCTTGATATTTTTAAGGTTTAAAATACTTCTGGGAGGAAGGCACACATTAAGACAAAAAAAGAAATCCAAATATTAAAGTTTAAAGATATCGCTATAATATGTGATTTTCACAAAAAGATTGTATATTAGAAACCCTTTAGACCATGGACCATTTTGGGTGCCCAATTTTATAGATCCTCAGAGATTACTCAGTACCGTAATTGGTATACTAAATTAACAGTATCATTTAGATTATATTAAAGATTATTTATAAAGATTCAGGAAAGTTCCTGTTCACCTGTAGTCTAACATACATTCATTTCCATAAATCTCTATGGGGCATCTTTTACATGATTCAGCTTCAGCTATGGCTGCTGTGAGGCTGACGGTCAAGTGTGGAGTGTCGACTCTGACTGTTCTGTATGCCCAGGCCTCCAGGTCCTCTTCCTACCACCCATCCCTGACTTCATCCCTGTGGCTGCCCTGGCCCAGCCGTTCTCCACCTCCAGCCTCCATGCCACCAGTCTTCCTACCCTCCACCACTCCCTGACTTCCTTACCATCTACACTCAACCCTCATGTCAAGTCCTGATCAGTAGTCATAACGCCTCCAATGTCTGCCACTTACCAGCAATAAATAAATAAAAAACTAAGAAATAATAAACCATGCACTAAGGAAGAAGTCCAGGTCCTTCGCAGTATCTCCAGTGTATCTCTAGTCTTCCCACAGTGCACCTCAGCCCGTCAGGCAGACTCCTTGCTGTCTTGCTACCACACCATGCTTTTTCCTAACCCCAAACCTTTGCTCTTGATGTCTCCCTTTCCCTGCCTCTCCACATATGACCTTGTCACTAGGTCAAGCCTTCCGCCCACCACTATGTACACCAATCTAGACATCGGGAATGCAGGTGTTTTTATTTCAGGTTAAAACAGGTCCCTCTTAGTCAGTTATCACACTTTTAAGCAGATGGACTACTCAATTCCTGTAAATGCCACCTCTCCTTTGGCTAAGCCAGAGCTGCTGGAGGACCATCTCCCACCTGACTTTGTTAAGACGGGAGGACTGAGACGAGGGCTCCCTGGCATCAATGGAGTTTTCTCTCTCATGGGCACAAGGCATCTGCATTTGTCAATAAGCATCCTGCATATGGACCTCACCTCCCAACAGAGAAGGAAACGGGCTGCCTGTCATTGAGACTTAAACACAGTGACCAGAGAATGCCTCTCAGAGGCCAGGGCCATGTGTTAACTCTAATCTCGTCAACTGCTTTCCAGCAAAAATACATCACCAAATCCTGAAAAATTCAAGAGCCTCATAAAAACGTGTCACCTCCATCTCACTGTGGGCAGGCTAATAGTAGAAAAAGCCTTCAAAATGTCCCACTGCTAAAATTCGCTATCTCTTGTCAAAAGTGACAAGAAGCAAAGAGTCTCAATTACTGGTCACACTCAGACGTATTCCACGGACAAATTACTCACTTGGGAATGATTACTCGAGGTCTCGATTTTCTCCTGGGACTTGTCTCTGGCTAGTCTGGCAGCTTCTTTCACTTCTAGGAATTTCTCTGCAAACTAAACACAAAGAAGAGTTATTAAGGTTTTTCATAACCTTATACATAGCTGATATTCGGAACCTACCTTTATTATTCTGCATTCGTTTTAAGCCAATAAGTTCTGTATAAACCCAGAAGAAGAATCTTCTTTGAGATTAGAAAGAAATGAATCTAAGGAATGCTTTTTCCAGGAAACACTGTTAGCCAAGGTCAGATGTGAATCAATTTCCAAGCTACTGAAGCCAGTTTGATGATGAAGTATTAAAAAAAAACACTCCTGGTTAACAGTACCTAATACAAAGGCAAGAAAACAAATTTAGCTGTACCACAAAAGGAATCCATGAAAAACTTCATAATCTCTAGCAAAAGATCCAAGAACTCTTACAAGTCACTGTCAAGAAAAACAAAATATCCAAAAAGTTGGAGAAAAGAAACTGTTCCAGATTTTAAAAGCTTAAGATATAAAAATAGTAAAATGGAACATAAAACTTATGATTTAATCCTGTTTTGAACAGACCAACTATAAAAGACTTCTGGGGAACAATCAGGGAAATCTGAACATGGACAAGCTTAGGTGACATGAAGGAATTACTATTAATTTTATCAGAAGTGATAATGAGGCTGCAGTTATAATGGAAAATGTCATTTTTTTTTTAGAGATAAATACTGAAGATTTTAGGCATGAAATGTTTTGATGTCTGTAATTTACCTTAAAGTACTTCAACAATAATAAAATACATGAAGAAATGTGGCGAATGTTAACAATTGTTAAATCTAGGTGATGCATACATGGGTGTTTATTATACTATGCCCTCTAGTTTTAAAAAAGGTTTTAATATTTTCATAATAAAAAAATTCCTTTTTAGCAGCTTTTAAAAAAATTTTATTGAGGTCATAATAGTTTATAACATTGTGAGATTCCAGTTGTACATTATTATCTGTCAGTCACCATACATGTGTGGCCCTTTACCCCTTATGCCCACCCCTCAACCCCCCTCCCCTTGGTAACCACTAATCTGTTCTCTTTGTCCACAAGTTTATCTTGCACATATGAGTGAAATCATAAGTGTTTGTCTTTCTCTGTCTGTCTTATTTTGCTTAACATAATACCCTCAAGGTCCATCCATGTTGTTGCAAATGGGACGATTTTGTCCTTTTTAGTGGCTGAGTAGTATTCCATTATAGATAAATGCCACATCTTCTTTATCCAGTTATCAGTTGACGGGCACTTGGGTTGCTTCCACCTCTTGACTATTGTGAATAATGCTGCAGTGAACATAGGGGTGCATAAGTCTCTTTGAATTGTTGATTTCATGTTCTTTGGATAAATAACCAGTAGTGGGATAGCTGGGTCATATGGTATTTCTATTTTTAGTTTTCTGAGAAATCTCCATACTGTTTTCCATAGTGGCTGTACCAGTTTGCCTTCCTACCAGCAGTGTATGACGGTTCCCTTTTCTCCACACCCTCTCCAACATTTGTTGTTTCTTTTCTTGGTCATTATAGCCATTCTGACAGGTGTAAGGTGATACTGTAGTTTTGATTTGCATTTCCCTAATTAGTGATGTTGAACATCTTTTCATGTGCCTGTTGAACATCTGTATATCTTCTTTGGAAAAATATCTGTTCGTATCCTCTGCCCCCCTTTTTTTTGCAGGGGAAGATTTGCCCTGAGCTAACTTCTGTTGCCAACCTTCCTCCATTTTGTATGTGGGTCACCACCACACCATGAGTGCTGATGAGTGGTGTAGGTCTGTGTCCAGGAACTGAATCTGGGCCACCAAAGTGGAGCACACCAAACTTAATCACTAGGCTATGGGGCCAGCCCTTCTCTGCCCATTTTTTTGTTTTTTTGAGGAAGATTAGCCATGAGCTAACATCTGCTGCCAATCCTCCTCTTTTTGCTGCAGAAGACTGGCCCTGAGCTAACATCTGTGCCCATCTTCCTCTACTTCGTATGTGGGACGCCTGCCACAGCATGGCTTGACAAGGGGTGTGTAGGTCCACATCTGGGATCCGAACTGGCGAACCCTGGGCAGCTGAAGCGGAATGTGTGAACTTAACCGCTCTGCCACTGGGCTGGCTCCTCCTCTGCCCATTTTTCAATCAGGTTGTTTTTGTTGTTGTTGTTGAGTTGTATGAGTTCTTTATTTACTTTGGAAATTAACCCCTTGTCAGACATATGATTTACAAATATTTTCTCCCAGTTGGTGGGTTGTCTTTTCATTTTGTTGATGGTCTCTTTTGCCATGCAGAAGCCCTTTAGTCTCATGCAGTCCTATCTGTTTATCTTTTCCTTTGCTTCCCTTGCCTGAGTAGACATGGTATTTGAAAAGATCCTTCTAAGACCAATGTCAAAGAAGGTACTGCCTATACTTTCTTCTAGGAGTTTTATGGTTTCAGGTCTTACATTCAAGTCTTTAATCCATTTTGAGTTGATTTTTGTGCATGGTGTAAGGGAATGGTCTACTTTCATTCTTTTACATGTGGCTGCCCAGTTTTCCCAACACCATTTACTGAAGAGACTTTCCTTTATTATATGTTCTTGGCTCCTTTGTTGAAGATTAGCTGTCCAAAGATGTGTGGTTTTCTTTCTGGGCTTTCAATTCTGTTCCATTGATCTCTGTGTGTGTTTCTGTACCAGGACCATGCTGTTTTGATTACTATAGTTTTGTAGTATATTTTGAAGTCAGGGATCCTGATGACTCCAGGTTTGCTCTTTTTTCTCAGGATTGATGTTACTATTCGCGGTCTTTTGTTGTTCCACATAAATTTTAGGATTCTTTGTTCAATTTCTGTGAAGAGGTCACTGGGATTCTCGATAAATTTAAGAAGATTGAAATCATCTCAAGCATCTTTTCCAACCACAACACTATGAAATTAGAAATCAACTACAAGAAAAAAGCTGGGAAAGTCAGAAATATGTGGAGACTAAACAACATGCTACTGAACAACAAATGGATCATTGAAGAAATTAAAGAAATCAAAATATCTGGAGACAAATGCAAATGAAAATACCACATATCAACTCATATGGGATGCAGCAAAAGTGGTCCTAAGAGGGAAATTCATAGCAATACAGGCACACCTTAACAAACAAGAAAAATATCAAATAAACAATCTTAAACTAAACCTAATAGAATTAGAAAAAGAAGAACAAACAAAGCCCAAAGTCAGCAGAAGGAAGGAAATAACAAAAATTAGAGCAGAAATAAATGAAACTGAAAAAAGACAGCAGAAAGGATCAATGAAATAAAGACCTGGTTCTTTGAGAAGATACACACAACTGACAAACTCTTAGCCAGACTCACTAAGAAAAAAAGAGAGAAGGCTCAAATAAATAAAATTAGAAATGAAAGAAGATAAATTACAATGGATACCACACAGAAATACAAAGGATTATAAGAGAATACTATGAAAACCTATACCCCAACAAATTGGACAATCTAGAAGAAATGGATAAATTCTTAGAGTCATACAACCTCCCAAAATGGAGTCAAGAAGAAATAGAGAATCTGAATAGACCAATCACAAGTAAAGAGATTGAAAGAGTAATCAAAAACCTCCCAAAAAATACAAGTCCATGAGGAAATGGCTTCTCTAAAGAATTCTATCAAACATTCAATGATTTAATACCTATCCTTCTCAAACTATTCCAAAAAACTGAGGAAGATAGAATGCTTCCTAATATATTCTAAGAGGCCGACATCACCTTGATATCAAAGCCAGACAAGGACAACACAAAGAAGGAAAATTATAGGCCAATATCTCTGATGAACATTGATGCAAAAACCCTCAACAAAATATTTGCAAACCGAATACAGCAACACATTAAAAAGATCATACACCATGATCAAGTGGGATTTATACCAGGAACACAGGGATGGTTTAACATCCACAAATCAATCAATGTGATATACCACATTAATAAAATGAGGAATAAGAATCACATGATTATCATATTAGACACAAAGTATCTGACAAAGTCCAACATCCATTTATGATAAAAACTCAATAAAATGGGTATAGAAGGAAAGTACCTCAACATAATAAAGGCCACATATGACAAACCAACAGCCAACATCATATTCAATGGTGAAAAACTGAAAGCCATCCTTCTAAGAACAGGAACGAGACAAGGATGCCCACTCTCACTACTCTTATTCAAAATAGTACTGGAGGTTTTGGACAGAGCAATTAGGCAAGAAAAAGAAATAAAAGGAATCCAAATAGGCAAAGAAGAAGTGAAACTCTTGCTGTTTGCAGACAACATGATCTTATACATAGAAAACCTTAAATAATCCATCCAGAAACTATTAGAAATAATTAACAATTACAGCAAAGTAGCAGGGTACAAATCAACTTACAAAAATCAGTTGCATTTCTATACTCTAATAACAAACCGAAAGGAAGAGAACTCAAGAATACAATCCCACTTACAACAGCAACAAAAAAAATATCTAGGAATAAGTTTAAGCAAGGAGGTGAAAGACCTATACAATAAAAACTATAAGACATTACTGAAAGAAATTGATAATGACATAAAGAAATAGAAAGATATTCCATGCACATGGATTGGAAGAACAAACATAGTTAAAATGTCCATACTACCTAAAGCAATCTACAGATTCAGCGTAAACCCAATGATAATCCCAATGACATTCTTCATGGAAACAGAACAAAGAATCCTAAAATTCATATGGGGCAAGATGAGACCCCAAACAGCCAAAGCAATCCTGAGAAAAAAGAACAAGGCTGGAGGCATCACAATCCTTGACTTCAAAATATACTACAAAGCCATAGTGATCAAAACAGTGGTACTGGTACAAAAACAGGCACACAGATCAATGGAACAGAATTGAAAGCCCAGAAATAAAACCATACATCTATGGACAGCTAATCCTTGACAAAGGTGCCAAGAACATACAATGGAGAAAGGAAAGTCTCTTCAATAAATGATGTTGAGAAAACTGGACAGCCACATGCAAAAGAATGAAAGAAGACTATTATCAAGGCTGGCCCTGTGGCCGAGTGGTTAAGTTTGCACGCTCCACTTTGGCGGCCCAGGGTTTCACTGGGTCGTATCCTGGGCACGGACATGGCACTGCTCGTCAGGCCATGTTGAAGCAGCGTCCCACATGCCACAACTAGAAGGACCCACAACTAAAAAAAAGTATACAACTATGTACTGGGGGGCTTTGGGGAGAAAAAAAGGAAAAGTAAAATCTTAGGGGGAAAAAAAAGAAAGTAGACCATTATCTTTTGCCATACACAAAAATTAACTCAAAATGGATTAAAGACTTGAATGTAAGACCTGAAACCATAAAACTCCCAGAAGAAAATACAGGCAGTACACTATTTCACATTGGTCTTAGAAGGACATTTTCGAATACCATGTCCACTCGGGCAAGGGAAACAAAAGAAAAGATTAATAAGTAGGATTTCATCAGACTAAAGAGCTTCTGCAAAACAAAGGAAATCAGGATCAAAACAAAAGACAACCCACTAACTGGGAGAAAATATTTGCAAATCATATACCCGACAAGGGGTTTATCTCCATAATACATAAGGAACCCATACAACTGAACAACAAAGAAACAAACAACCCAATCAAAAAACGGACAGAGGATATGAACAGACATATTTGCAAATATGATATACGGATGGCCAATAGGCACCATGAAGAGATGTTCAACATCACTAATGATCATGGAAATGCAAGTTAAAACTACAGTAAGATATCACACCTTATACCTGTTAGAGTGGCTATAATCACCAAGACAAAAAATAACAAATGTTGGAGAGGGTATGAAGAAAAGGGAACCCTCACACACTGCTGGTGGGAATGCAAACTGGTGCAGCCACTAAGGAAAACAGTATGGAGATTTCTCAAAAAATTAAAAACAGAAATACCATATGACCCAGCTATCCCACTACTGGGTATTTATCCAAAGAACTTGAAATCAACAATTCAAAGAGACTTATGCACCCCTATGTTCACTGCAGCATTATTCACAATAGCCAAGATGTGGAAGCAACCTAAGTGCCCACCGTCTGATGATTGGATAAAGAAGATGTAGTATATATACACAACGGAATACTACTCAGCCATAAAAAAGACAAAATCGTCTCATTTGCAACAACCTGGGTGGACCTCGAGGGTATTATGTTAAGCGAAATAAGTCAGATAGACAAAGACAAACACTATATGATTTCACTCACATGTGGAAGATAAACTAACACACAGACAAAGAGAACAGATTAGTGGTTACCAGGGGAAGAGGGGTGGGTGAAAGGGGTGAAGTGGCACATTTAGATGGTGACTGACAAATAATAATGTACAACTGGAATCCCACAATGTTATAAACTATTATGACCTCAATAAAAAAAAATAAAAGCCTAGAACATCTCAAAAAAGGGAACAAAAAGCCATGTATTCTTGGCTCATAGGGATGAAAGAGGAAGAGTGGTTAGAATGTGGAGTCTTACTATGTACTCACGGTGAGCCTTAGGGACACCTGCTACTGTCAATATACAGATGGGGCACAGATGGGTCTCGTAACTGACCGCAATCACACTGGCATTGAACACAGGCCATCTGATGCCAGCAGTGGACACTACGGTGTCTATGATTTACCTGCTTAACTGCTACCCCAACTAAGATGCCCAACTTTGATCCTTACCAGCCTTTCAAATGCAGGCAAATGAACTCTGCACCCTGGTTTCTTCATCTGTAAAATGTGGATGATGCTATTCCTCTATGGGTCATTGGAGGATGAAAGACATGGCTTTGCTAGGTGTCTGACAGGTTCAATAAAGAGAAGCACGGCTCCTCTGGCCTTGATTTGACTTGTTTCTTCAAGTAAAATGACAGCTAAAGCCTTAAAACAATGACCTTTAGTAAAAGAGATCCACAAAAGGGCAAATTCATTCATTCAAAAATATTTACTAGGGGCTGGCCCTGTGGCCGAGTGGTTAAGTTCTCGTGCTCCGCTTCAGCGGCCCAGGGTTTTGTAGGTTCGAATCCTGGGCACGGACATGGCACCGCTCATCAGGCCATGCTGAGATGACATCCCACATGCCACAACTAGAAGGACCCACAACTAAAAATATACAACTATGTACCGGGGGCCTTTGGGGAGAAAAAGGAAAAATAAAATCTTAAAAAAAAAAAATTTACTAATTATCTCTATGAGCTAGGGACAATGCTGGGGACACTGAAATACTTAAGAAAGACTTGGTTCCTGCCCTCAAAGAAACTCTGAGTCTGTAGAGGATTTTGTTTTACATTCAAACAGGTGATAGTCCAAAAGAAAATGAGTTTAAAATGTAATGAAGTAGGATAATATCAGATAAATTTTAAATAACTACTCATCTAAAAAGATGAGGTACTATTAGATACATGACGGAAATAGGTCCTACCATTTATATAAAAATTAGCTTATGACAAAGGAGGAGTCGCAAACTAAGAGAGAAGATTATTCCACATATAATGATAGAGATCACTTTACTAAACTGGAGAAAATGAACTTAAATTCTACCACAAACCAGTAGCCTGATAAATTATTGATGAATTAAGGGGGTAAGTATTTTTTTAAAAAACAAACCTTAAAAAATCTGGGTGCAAACAGAACTGAACACTTATCAAACTCATGCTTGAGGAGCGAGAGGGTAATTTTCTAAACTTGGAAGAAATGAAAGAAAATCACAAAAGTGACAGATTCGACTATGTAACAATTTAAAGCTTTTTGACTACAAAAGGAAAAAAACTAAATCAGAAAGAAAGCAATAGCCTGGGGGAATATCTACCACAGAAAAAAAGGGTATTACCTTTAATGCAGAAAGAGTCTGTACAAATTGCAAAGGAAAATATGAAAACCCCAATAGATAAATGGCAAAACTCACAAATAAAAAATACAACGTGTAAACAACTTACAGAAAAGATCGTTCAGCCTTGCTGGAAATGCAAATCGAAATGATGAGGTACCATTCTCTGCCTGCTAAATTAGCAAACACTAAATATAATTATAATACCCAGTGCTGGTGAGATGTTTCCGCAGCATTGGGTATGGGTACAGCCCCCCTGAGAAGCAACTGGGAAATATGATCATAAGCGAAAAAAATGTTCACAGCCACTGACCTAGGGTTATTACTTCTGGGAAACTATTCTATGAAAATAATTGAGAATATGAAAAAAAAAAAAGGCTTTCGATATAAAGATGTTAATCCTAGCATTATTTACAATAATGAAAAACTAGAAGCAATCCAGAAGGCTGGGAGAACATTTCCCCTCACGGGCTCCAGCTGTTAGAACAGCACCAGTCACTGCAAGAGGGGTCAGACGACTGCCCCCTGCTGAAAAATCCCCTCTGTGGCTTAGGTTTTCTAACATATCCCCCCTTATTATAAACAAGCACATATGCTTGTAAATTTAGAAAGTACAGTGTAGAAAAAAATATTTTTTTAAACCTATAGTCCCGTCAACCCAGAGATAAGCACTAACCACATAAACGTCTATTTTTCTATCTGTTCATATGCATTCCTTACACACATTTCTTTTTAAAAATGGAATGATATCGTACATCCCATTTTATAGCTACTTTTGCAGTTAACAAGACATTAATAATCTCATGCAATTATATGGTTTTCTACTACACCATCTGAATTGCTGCACAATATAACCCTGAGGGATGTACTGGAGTTTATTTAACTAATTTCCTTACTGCTGGACATTTAGGCTGGTGTTTCTGTTTTTGCTGTTATAAAAGATGCTGCAAGGAAAATCTTTGTAGCTAAATCTCTACTCAGTTACAATTATTTCCTTAGAATGGAGTCTATAAATGAAACCCATGGATCTAAGGATAGTCAAACCACAGACGTTTCTGAAATACATGCCAGATTCTCATGTCTTCACTTATTAGAGTCATTTTCTGCAGTTTTTAAACCCTAGTAATAATCTTAATCAAAATCATCATCTTCTTCACGATTACCATGATAGAAAATGAAAGACTATTGTTTTATTTTACTTGTGGTTTTTGTTAGCCTTGGCCATTGAGGAACCTTGTGGCAGATAATATTTGCATCTTCAAAATCCATTTCTTTTTTTTCTCTTAGCTCAACAGAAGCTCAGATTCACCTGGAGCAGGAAATTTCCTACGCGTTAGAGAATGAGAACTGGTCTAAGCCCATTATGGCAAGCTACTTCCCTGCCTTTTTTTTTTCTGGAGGTGAGTGTGGGAGGGTGGCCTAGGGATCCAAGACTGACGATGGGACCCAAGAAGAAGTCTGCCGAGGGAGTTTACAGGGAAGCATTGTGGCACCATCCTTCTACCTCCTCCCTCTTGCCATGAATGCAGATGTGATGGATAGAGCTTGAGAAGCCATCTTATCACCATGAGGGAAACACTGACAAAAGAAACAAACAAAACATGCAGAGCCCTTGGACCCAACTTTATGGAGCCACTGTACCAACAATGGAAACCATCCGCTCAGGACTTCTCTGTCGTATGAAGAGAATAACTCTGTTTGTTTAAGCACTGGGATTAAGTTAGCTGTTACTTGCAGCCAAGAGCTTTCTAACTGAAACATATCAAAAGAATGATTAATATCCCCTATTAAAAAATACATTGGCCCTTGAATCAGGAGACAGAAAGCTATGTGACAGGGCAATGTTCTCACAATTACACTGAGTTAATGAACTGAACACAAAGATACAAATTCCAATTACAGATGAAATCACTGAAATGGGTCAACAGCAAATGTCACATGTGTGTCGGGTTTAGAAAGATCAGTCACAGAGCACCAGCAACCCCATCCCGGATCACTCCCCTTCATGGCAGAATGTGTTTCCTTCCGTCTGCAATGATTGAGATGGAGCCGAACTTAGAACAGTGACATCTCAAGGTCAGATGCCGCAAAGAATCTAAACTTTAACAACTGGCTCATTCCTACGTTTGGTTCTCCTTCCTTTTGTTGTTTTTCAGAAACCCTTCACGCTATCAGAACATGCAAGTCCCTTTTCCACATCCTTCAGTGGGCTGAGGTATCTGTCCTCTCCAGTGGATGGACAGACGAGGCCCAGTTTACCTTTGGGAATACACAGCTTCTGTTATTTTTGGAAAGCCCATCTAAAGAGCATACTGTGATAATTCTTGGATGCTGGTGTGAAGTGGTCCTTAGACCAGAAGCAGTAAAGACTAAGGCATCTATTTTCCTTCCCGGGGGGTAGAGAGTGAAGTGTGTATAAAGTGTTCTTAAATGAGAATATCCACAGTGGTGCTCCTTTTTCTAGCATAGTTATAGTGTTTGATTACCAATTCCTCTTTCAGGTCTGTAGGTGGTTGCTCTGTGGAGTCAGAAATGTTCAGCCACAGCTGTCCCCTCAGCAACACGCCTTGGGAACCCTTTGGGCCCGAACTCCTCTTTGCCAGCTAATTGCCAATTGTCAAGAGTGTCAGCCTCCCTTCATAGTAATTGATCAGTGTGTGGTTAATCGTTCCTTCAAAGAGAAGGGGAAAAGCTGATTTGAACATTTTGAACAAAGGAGACATCTGAGGGCTTATTTGATACGCCTTTGTGACAACGGCAGGTCACAGTCACAGAGCGCTGCCAGAGAAGACTGAGAGACTCAGAAAGATGGGCACTCCTCCTTAATGACAGGACATCTCCTTCTGTTTGGGAAAAATGAGAAGCAGCCACACTTGGAAGCAGACGCAGCTCAAGGTCTCTCCAGTTCTCAGAGGCACAAAGAATTGAACTTCAATTTCTTCTGATTTTTCTTTGAGTTCTCCCTTCTTTCGATTCTTTTCATTGCAACTTTCCCCCTTTATCCTTCCTAGCTGCTTTGAGTCCTCCAAAGATTGAAGAAATTGTTCCAGGCAGCTGGGAGTGATTCTCTCAAACCATCCGGGGCTTCAGTGAAGAACTCTGGCCCCGGGCGGGATCGGGGCAGTGATGGAGGCGGCCCAGCAACACCGTCTTCCCCAGCTATTGGAGGCTTCCGACCCTATGAGTCTGCATATGAGGCAGGTGTGGGAAGGGGCTACTTGGCAGGGGAGGGGGTGCTCCCGCCACCCCTCTCCCCCTACCGGGTGCTTCTTCAGAGGGAAAAGGCATGCAATTCCCACTGCCCACTTCAGAGGCTCTGGCACCATCCTTTCAATAAATCGCCATCACACTTGCCTCCTCTTTGTCTAAATTCTCTCTGACCCTCACAGCAGCTGTTGCTCTTCCTCATTTCAGAAAACGGCAGCACCATCCGTCCGTCATCATCCCAGAGTCTCCGCCTCCCACATCTACTCCCCGAGTTCTGCCAGTTTAGCTCCTCAAAATTTCCTAGATCTCTTCAACTCCTACTCAAGCCCTCATCCTCTCTGATCTGGACAAAAACAACCTAATCTGTCTTGATGCCAGAAAAATCTACCTAAAATGCAAATCTGATCATTTTTCCTTCCTGACTTAAAATCCTTCACAGCCTATAGGATAAAGTCCAGCAACTGGCATGATACCCTTCCGAGGGCCGGCCTCTATCAGCCTTACCCACCCCCCGCAAAACCTGGACCCCCTGTTAACGTGAATCATCTGCAGCTTTCCTCACCCAGTGTCTCAACTTTGTTTGTGTTACTTCCGCTGTCTGGAGGATGGTGGAAAGGAGAAGCACCCGCTGTGGGCACGACTTGGAACTTCTCCTTGCCCAACGTGCACAGGGCAGGTGCCTTGAGAAGCGATCTAGACTGAACCCTGGGAAATGGTGAAGGGCTGAGCCACATGGACAGGGAGTGGGAACAAACAGAATTGGGGGGTTAGTGACAGAGATTTGGGAAATGGCCTTAACAATGGGCCCAAATGGAACCAGAGCCTGAAAACAGTCACGTTCCATATGAATGCCTGCAGTGGACTGAATGTTTGTGTCCCCCCACAATTCTTACGTTGTAATCCTAACCCTCAAAGTGATAGATTAGGAGATGGGGCCTTCAGGAGGTGATTAGGTCTTGAGGGCAGAGCCTCATGAAAGGGACAGTGCTCTCCCAGAGAGCTCTCTTGCTCTCTTTCCACCAGGTGAGGACGCGACGAGAAGTCGGCAGTCTGCAACCTGGAAGAGGGCCTTCGCCCGAACCTGACCATGCGGGCACCCCAACCTCAGGCTTCCAGCCTCCAGAACGGTGAGCAATCAGCTTCTGTTGTTTCTAACACCCAGATTGCAGTGTTTTGTTGCAATAGCCTGAACGACTAGGACAATGCTCTTCCAAAGTCTCCACCCTCCACAGCAAAGAGAATCCTTAAAACCAGGGGGCAGCAAGGGCTGCTCTCTGCACACCCAGTCACTCTCCTCCTGCAGGCAGCCTGGCGCTTGATCAACAGGCTGAGTGACACACTGATTGGCCTTGGTGCCAGGAAGAGAGGTGCCATGTAGCCTTGACAACACATACTCCCACTGAGTGTCAACTGCCAACAAGAGTGACCCACCCTAAGTCCCCAGTTCTGCCTCACACCTCTTACTGACCAGCCAGCTCCCTGGTGGAAAGCTGATCACATCAGGCTCCTTCTTCAGAGAAAAGAGTGATTTATCCTCATTAGAACAGACACTTCCCATGGACTGTCATGCCCCTGCCAGCCCCAACACCCAGAGAGTGACTCAATGCCTTCTACGGCACACAGCACTACCTTAAACCAACCAGCTCACTTCCTGCAAATGAAACGAAGCACAAGGCTGATCACCATGGGACGCCCTGTCCTCCCACGTCCCTTATCAGCAGAAGCAGCGGCCTTCCAGGACTCTGCTGTGCTGCTGTAGGAACGCCACATCCTCCAGAGCTGCGGGAAGTGACGCTTCTCAGAACCACAGTCCAGGGACCGCGGGATCAGGGATGGAGAGATGAACCCAAGAATGATGCCCAATGACCCACCCTCAAGACTGCTGCTTCCTGCCCCACGTTTCTGGTCCCTGGTGAACTGGAGGCTTTATACCAACGAAAGAACGCTCATGAGAGCGATGTGCAGAGTGCCACCAGACCATTGTGGGTTTCCTGGGCATCTAAGGGAACAGCATCCTCATGGAAGCACCTGGGGACGCAGAGGAGGACAGCCTGTGGGGTGTCCTCTATTAGGGGCTCATTTATGGCTGGGTGTAGGATGGCTGGATCAGGGACTGGAAGCCTCCTTAGAAATGTGTGTGTGTGCATGTGTGTGTGTGTGTACACACGCATATGCACACATGCTGGAAAAATGAAAGGTGCAAATTAGTAGGCTCCTGTCGGTGTGCTTCCTGACTCATCTTACCCTCCCTTCTTTGAAAACCGTCCGCAGGATACACAGGGAACCCGAGCAGCAGAATCTGTACTAAGAAACCCTGCCAAGTTCCCAGGAATCTGGAATCTGTAAAGCCCTCAGGGGATAGGACCACATCTCTGCATGCTCAGTGCCCAGCACGACATCGGCACAGCGGGAGGGCAATAAATACCTGCCCAGCAGGCAGTCACTCATGGCAACAGTCTGGAGAGAAACAACCCTCGGCCTGGTTCCAGCCCTCCCCGAGGCCTGGATCTCCAACTCCCCTGGGATTCCCGGAGCTACTCGGACATTCTACCAGTAAGTGTCTGTGTCATGTCAACTAGCCAGTCTTGCTTTCAACCAAGACATTCTTAATACCTACACGGGGCTCTCCCACCACCCTAAAAGGAAACCGATTCTCGTAAAACAAGCTTTCAGCCCCTTCGACCAACTGGGTGAGGCCCCTCAGAGGCCATCAATTTGTTCCCGCAGATCTTGGGGTTCTCCAAGACTCTACTCAGTTACGATCTGCTCAACACCTTTCTACTCATCCACAGGTGTGGCCTAGACCTCAGAGAATCGAATCAAAACTATGACCCCTCTCCCTAGAAAAAAACAACACACGCACAACACTGTGCGACATTTTAAGGGGCGAGGGGACTCCAGGTTAAGAATGGCTATTAAGGGGCCGGCCCCGTGGCCGAGTGATTAAGTTCGCGTGCTCCACTTCGGCGGCCCGGGGTTTCACCAATTCAGATCCTGGGTGTGGACATGGCACGGCTCATTAGGCCATGCTGAGGCGGCGTCCCACATAGCACAACTAAAAAAATATACAACTATGTACTGGGGGGATTTGGGGGAAAAAAGCAGAAAAAAAAAAAGATTGGCAACTGTTGTGAGCGCAGGTGCCAATCTTTAAAAAAAAAGAAAAGAACAGCTATTAAGCATCACCTTACTCCCTCTCTCTAAGGGCTCGAACCACAGAGTCAGTGACGTTGACGGCTGTCAGAGACGCCTGGGCACAGGGAGCAGAGGCTGACGCGTAGGGAACGATCGACTGGCCAAGCTGCTTCCTGCTGCAGCAACCTCAGGCTCCGAAGCTGCATCTGTCAGATAGGTTTTCCGTCCCCAAATGACGTCACCACTTTCAAGGAACCTGCTATTTCTAAAGGTCGTCTGGTTTGACAGCCCTGCGGTGCCAGAAGGGGTGGAACTGAAGTCTGGAGAGGAATCCTGCTCCATCCCTCAGCAGGGACCACTGAACAAGGACGCCATCCCGCCGTGGCACTGACTGTACTGTGACAGGGACCACGTTACCTTTGTCAGCTGCTGCTCCGAGGAAAACCCCAAACCGAACACGGTGTTGGCTCTGCTGTCGGCCCACTGCCCAAACTTCTGCGATGTTTTGGTGAAAGTCATATTGGGTGTGATTGTGCTGTTTATGATCACCTACAGAAAAACAGCCCAAAGAGGAGAAATTTAAACACTGAATTAGACACCAAAGTAACCCCTTACAAAGTCTTCTGTCAGCAAAGCTGGCACCCAAAACATGCATCCCCACTCATTATATTTGGTCCTTTCTTCCTCTTCTGGCATGTCCCATGCTGAGTCAGATACACAACCATGATAAGGGGTAATTTCAGAGACTTAAAAACAGACAGTCAGCCTAAAATAAGATCTTACAAGTTATCAGTGGGAGAAAGTCTCTCCTAAGCAGAGAATAGTTTCCAAAACTGCTATTTATTTCCCCAAAGCTGCCATGCATCCAACTGCCCTTAATGGCAAGCAATGTCGCACATTCTCTGAAGAACTGCATTGCGTACCTTTTTAAGCATCCGGGGGCACCAGTGTCCAGCTCAAACAACTTAAAATCTCCCTAAGTGGTTGGGGCCTGCTGCTTCCCAACAGGAAGGAAAAGGTGCAGCCCCACTAGGACAATTGGTGGAGGATTAATTTACAAACAGACCGATTATACAGGCATGAGCTAGGTGTAGAGAAACCAAGGGACAGTGCAGGGACCTGGTGCTAGCTGTCACCACTCTTTGGCCTTAAAGGATGAGGGGAATGAAGAGGCTACAGAACAGGGAAGGAGAGAGTCATGGAGAACAGTTGTCTTGACAAGGGAGGTGATCTTCTGCTGAGGGACACACCAGCCAGCACATGGTGACCTCACAGGACGGGGAGCCAGCAGAACAAATACCCTTCCCTCTTTCCCTCTGACCTCCCGCCACTGGGCAAACCCAACCAGAAGCTGGAGGCCCTGGGAGCCCATTGACGTCATCTGCAGGTCAGCCTCTCAGGAACCAGAGCAGGGTGAAGAAGGGCAGAGAACGCGTCTGGAGGGTAAAAGAGTGATATCCCGCACATGGTGCATTCATTCACTCAACAAACATTTACTGAGTAGTTACTATATGCCAGGCATTCTGCTAACCAAAGGTACAAAGATGAGTGAGTCAAGATTCCTGGTCTTCAAGATGCAGGTAGTCAGGAAGAGGACAGACACATGTGAATAAATAATCACCAAACAATTGGTAAGTGTTATAAAGAATCAACAAGAGGCTCACTCTGGCAGAAATCCTTGGAAGTTCTAAGACTCTAAGAAACACTCAAGAAAAATGTCCTTGGAAATAAGGCATTCTGGCATGTTTACTCACAGGCAAGGGTAGCATAACCCACTGACTACTTCCTCATCCAACAGTTTCTGATGATCCGAGCAGGGAACAGCAGCAGTGTAAGCAAATACTCTACAGAGTGAGTCTACTAGCAGTTTTACTTATTAGGGCGGTGTTTATTCTCAACAATCAAGTCAGAATCCCTTTCTTTGAAGTGATACAATAGAGAAGAGAAAACATTTTTGAATGACATAGGCCTTGCTGATCTTGGTAGGAATTTCAGTCCATTATTTTGCTAAAGGACAGACCTTGTGGACACAGATCCTCATCTGAACTAATAAAGAGATGGAGGCGGTCAGTTATAGCTGTCACTGGTAATAGAAGTGTCATGGCTATGTACATGTGCAAGAGCCTATCGAGTTTGCCAATGACGCATCATCTCAAGAATAAACTTTAACTCAGCTGGGAAAAAACTTTTAGGAGTTAATATTAATTGTAGCAACTACTATTTACGGAGTAACTACTATTTATCGAGTATCAATATCAGACTTGTATCAGCTCACTTAAACCTACAACAAGCCTGTGAGGTATGACTTTCACCTTCATTTCACAGAAGGAGAAACTGAGCTGGTAAGTAGCTGAGCCCAGATTGTCTGACTCCAAAATTCGTGCTCTGAATTTCCATATTACATCCTTCTCATCTTAGAACATGAGAACTTCTCTTCTTCCCTCACCTGTGAAGTCCCGATGCCTTCACTGCAGTCCAGGTTTCTCTTCCTCCTTCTCTGATAACTCTTCCACAACTACAGAGTCCATGGGAATTAAGACACCTGATCAAGTGTTTTCCAGATAACTGAATGCGGCACAGTTAGTAAAGCGCTCTGCCTGCTGTCACTGGACACTATCAGGAAATGGGGGCAGGAGAGTGGAAGATGCAGACATAAACCAGGGGCAGGTAAAAAGGAATGCTCTGGGACCTTGGAGGCTGGCTGGGGTCTGGCTCAGTCTTAGGCAGGACTGATGCGGTGGAACCAGGGAAGGCCTAGGGAAAGTGTGTGGCTGGGTGGGAGTTGGATCAGAGTGGATCACAGGATGCCAGAAAGCCAACTCTGGTCATCTCTCATTTACCAGGCTCCTGGGAGGACAAGGCAACGACCAGACCCATCCAGAAGCTTGATTCCTTCTAAATCTTTCTGCTCCTTCACAGCAGACCTGTGCCTCTGAGTCAGCCTCCATTCCCCCTCCTCGAAGTCCCCTTGAAAGGCAGAGGACAGAAGCTCACCAGGGTATGGGACACACCTCTGAAGCTTGCCCCAAACAGGCTGTCCCAGTGTCAGTCAAGCCGGAATAACAATGGTAATGTCCCCTGGCATCTCTTTAGAACCTAACAGTTCCTAAGGTGCTTTTTCATAGTCTTTCATCTTATCTCCATTTTCGCAGATGTGGAAACTGAGGCTCAACAAGGTCAAAAGACTTGTTCAAGGTCATAAAACGAGTAACAGGTTAAAAAGAACCTAACGTATGTATTACTTATACAAAGCAATGATTAACTGATTTCGAGAGCTAAATCTGTATTTAGCCTGCTTAAGGGTTCATTCAGCTGCCTAAATCTGGGAGCTCATCAATTTTGGAAAATTCTCAACCATTCTATGAATGTGGCTTCTGTTCCATTCTCTCTCCTCTCCTTCTGGGACTCCAATTACACATACGCTAGATCTTTTAAGAGTGTGAAACATGATTTATTCTTACCAGTTTTTTACCCCCTGATTCTTGGTTCTCTCTGTTTCAGTTTGGGTATTTTCTATGGATCTGGCCAGTCCACTAATATTGGCTATTGATACACCCAATCTACTGCTAAACCCATCCATTGAGTTCTTAATTTCAGACTTTGTATTTTTTAGTTCTAGAATGTCCACTTAATTCTTAAAAAAAGAAATTCTAAGTCTCTTGGAATATGCTCCCTCCTTTCATCCGTTTTGTCCATTTTGTCCTCTATTTCCTTGAATATATTAATCACAGTTATTTGAAAATCCTTGACGCCAACTCAATGTCTGGCTTATCTTTGAATCTGTTTCTATTGTCTGGTCTTTGTCTCCTGATTCTGGGCATACAGTCTTGCCTTTCTGCATGCCTCATAATTTTTTATTGTATGTTAGAAAATGAGTATAAAATAACTATCAGGGCTCCATGTGATGTTATCATCTACCAGAGAAACGTTCCCCTTTCCTCTGCTAGGTGATAGGGCAGACAGGGAGTCCCTAATTCACTCAGGGACTGAGGTCAGGGCGCAGTCTTCCTCTGGTTCACCCTGTTTTTAGGGCAGGCCCTCTATCGCTTTCAGTTGGGAGCATGACAGGTCCTTGAAAGACTGCAGGAGATTCAGTTCTGTAGCCTTCCAAGTCCATACATCTTCAAGACTGGGCAAATCTTGAGGGAGAAACTAGCCACATGTCTGGGGCCACTCAAGTCTCCAATTTTGTCACTCAAGCTCCAAAGATCTTTGCTCACTTCTCTGTTCCTCAGCTGCTTTCCCCAAGGGAAAATCCAGGCTGGATTTCCAGGCTCTAACAGCTCCCAGAAGCAGTGAGTGCCCCAGGTGAAGAGGGTGTGTAGACGCCCAGTGTCCATTTCCCACTCCCTCTGGGGTTTTCCCACCTTTACTGTTCTCTTTTCAGGCTCTTTGGCAGGTCTTTGCTTTCTAAGCACCCTAAATATGATGGAGATCATACTCTGACTCTCAGAATGTCCAGCCTAACTCTTTACACTGGCACAGACTTGGAATTCAGCAAATGTCTTGTGGGGAAAACCGGTTTGAAACCCCCAAGTCTCCACTTCTGACACTCTAGCCCTGGGCACTGCTAAATGCTCTGTTGGTTTCTCTTTCTCCCATCAGTACCGGACTACCCGGGCCAAGCCCAATCTTCAGCCTGCACCCGGAATTGGCAAACGTTCCCAAGAGAGAAAAGAGCTGTAGATTGTCATCTCTGAGTGGTCCTCGCCTCTCGAGAATTTTAGTCTCCATGGTTTCTACAGTTCTCTGATGCCTTTCAGCTGTATCTATCCAGCTTTTTCTGGTTGCTGTCAGAGGGAACACTGGCCTGCTGGAAATTATATATCTTACTCGAAAGCAGAAGTGCTGAGTCTGTAAAAGTTCACAGAGACACAATTTACTATGCGTCTCAAATGACATTTTTCTGTAATGTTTACGGGAAGCAAGCAACCTCTCATAAGGCCGCTGTTTATATCAAGATGCAAAATTGTACTTCGATAAGCCAATCTAGTTTATTAGTATGACCTCAAATGGTTAGCTAATATTAGCTGCAGATATTCCCCAAATTCTCTCACATCTGGTACCCACTCTAAGCGATGATTCCAGACTTCTAACCATCTGCTGTTTCTTTCTTCCCCTTTTACATCGTGTGTGTGTGGGGTGGGTAACGAAACACCCAGCCTACAATTTAGTCCATGAAGTCTACCCCACCTCATTGCCTCCAGTCTCACAAGAGAAGGGTCCATTCATCTGCCCAGAACTAAGGCTGCCCTGGTGCCCTAGCTCCCATCTCCTCACCTCCACCTCTAGGATGCCCCTCCTACCCACACCACTGCACTGGGCACTCACCACCTTACACCCAGAGCAGACAGAAGGTCTATTCACTGCTGGAACACAAGGCGCTCGTCTTGCAGGAACTCTTCTTCAGAACTTTGCAGTGGGGGTGCCTTTGCCCCCTCATTCCCTCTGACATGTCTGCTCTACTGGGGTATTGCTTTGATCCTGGTTCAGCGCGGCTACCTCCCGCTCTGTCACCAGTATCGAGGCATCCAGGGATTTACCAAACATAGCTTAAAGGATCCCACAAGCTGGAGGTCAGCCAGGAGGGAGAAAAAGGAAAGCCTGCTCCCTTCACAGTGTTGCTCTTGCAATCCCTCAGGCTGGCTCCCTGCAGGCTTTGCAGTGCCCTGGCAATATCCTGACAGCTTACCAAAGGCTCTGGGACTTCTGGAACTTCCAAGAACCAGAGGGGAGGAGGAAAGGGGAGGGGACAGAAGAAAGGGGAAGGCAAGCCTTATATTTGTAAAATGTCCTACATTGCCACGACTCACCAGAAGTAGCTGGTCTGAATAATCGCAAGGCCGTAACAGTAAACCCATCTCTACGACTAGTGAGAAAACTGACTGCTCTCCCAGGAGCTCCAGTGCACTGACCTTCTTGAAAGCAGCCAGACCGAAAGCAGGAGCAATCACACCATCAAAATGGTCAACCCAAAGCCTTCTCCCTTCATTTCCCACTAACATGGGAACTCCACCTGTGCTACACCGGGCTCAGCCCACCAGGATGAAGTCGTCCTGCGAGTTAGGCAGATACAAGCTTCTAAGGATACGCTCCTTCTGTTTCTGCTCCTCTCAGGCCCCCAAATCACTTCTGGCTCACTGCTCTGGTACCCGGAGTCCACCTGAAGGCTTCTGTTTCTCTCTGAGGCTCTGATTCACTTCTGACCTTCACCCACCTCAGGCATGCAGGAAGCAGGGAGAGAAAGTGGACACACATGACAAAGCCTTTTACTGCTCTGGGTCTGCGGTGGTGAGTGCCCGGAGCAGTGGTGTGGGCAGGAGGGCCGTGCTGGGGGTGGGGTGAGGAGATGGGTCGGAGGGCACTGAGGGAGGCTTAGTTCGGGTAACTGAATGGACTCCCCTTGTGAGACTGGAGACAATGAGGTAGCCTGAGTCTGACGGACATATACTAAAAGCTCAATCTCACTAGCAACGTGGAAACTGCATTACCACTATTACCGTTATATACTCACCAAATTCAAAATATGTCTGATGACACCAAGGGTTGGGGTGAGGACATGGGGCAATGGGAGCTCCCACATTGGTATAATCACATGAAAAACAATGTGGCTTTCTCTGATAAAGTTTAAAATGCAGCTTCCCTACCACCCAGCAATTCTACTGAGTACATATCTGAGAGAAACCTTTGTGTAGGTACCAGGAGAAACGGACAAGAATGTTCACAGCAGGAGTGTCTGCAGAAACAAACGTCCACCAGCAGCAAAATGGGTAAACTGGTATAGTCATACAATGAGAGACTATCCAGCAGTGAAAACGAACCAAGGCTCATGAACATGGAGGAATCACAAAACTTAACATTGGAAGGCAGTCAAAAGGTACAAACTCCAGTTGTAAGACAAATAATGTAATAACTAGGGATGTAAGGTACAACATGGGGACCACAGCTAACGCTGCTGTACGACGTATAGGAAAGCCGTTAAGAGAGGAGATCCTAAGAGTTCTCATCACAAGGAGAAATTTTTTTTCTCTTCTTTTATTGTATATATGAGATGACGGATGTTAACTAAACCTACTGTGGTAATCATTCCACAATAGAGTATGTAAATCAAATCATCACGTTGTACACCTTAAACTTACAAAGTGATGTATGTTAATTATTTCTCAATAAAACTGTGGAAAAGAAGTTAAGCAAAAAAATAAAAAGGAAGTCACGAAAGGAGACACACAGTATGGGTCTCCAGTATGATTCTATTTATATAGAGGTCAAAAACAGGCAAAACTACACAATGTATTATTTAGGGCAAGGGTCAACAAACTATAGTCCTCAAGCCAAATTCAGTCTTTAGTCTATTTTTGTAAATAAAGTCTTATTGAGACACAGCCACACCCATTCATTTACATATTGGTCTATGGCTGTTTTCTCGAGACAAGAGAAAAGTTGAACAGCTGTGACAGAGGCTGTACGGCTCATAAAAAAAATTACTATAAGGCCCTTCAGAGAAAAAGTTTGCCAATCTCTGTTTAGGGATATATACAGACACAGGTGGAAAAACTATAAAGAAAAGTAAGGTAATGCTTAACACGAATTTAAAGAGAGTGACAACCACTCACGGGGTGGCCAGGAGGAGCATATAATTAGGGAGAGGCCCAGAAAGGGACTTTCGAAGGATGAGTAAAGGACAGACTTCCTCAACTGGGTGGTGGGGACAGGAGTGTTTGCTTTATTATCAGACATGAAATAGTACAGAGAAAAGTTAAAAATAAAGTACACAAAAGTATAACAAAGTTGTGTAACCTTCAGGAGGAGCAGAGGCTTGTGAAAAAAGCAGGTGGTGGCCTGCACACGAGGACACTGGGAAATCATCTTGCGGGTAGAGGAAGTGGCCGGACCTGTGGGTTCCGGCCTCAGTGGGGAGGGGGCTCAGCAGACTACAGGGTGAGCAGTAAGGGGGTTACAGTGGAGGATGTCACCAGCAGGAGGAGACAGAAGGACAAGAGAAGAGGGCTGGGCAGAGGCTGACTTAGGCAGCACCAAGAAAGAGCCATGAAGGGGCGCAGAAGGCATGGGGACAGTCAGGAGGGAACAGGAGGAACGCGGTCCTGAGAGTCGAAGGCAAGGGTATGGGGAAGAAGGGTAGAGACTCAGCAGGATGAGACCCGGCGCCTCCCTGGGCAGTGGGGAAGGCGAGTCTGGGGGGAGAAAGGGAAGCCCAGAAGGTGCTTTATCTGAAGCATCCTGGGGCATCAGCTTTAATGTGGGCTCCCGGCTCCTGTGCATGCCCCGTTCCTCCTTCGTGAATTCTCTCTGAAACTTTCATGGAGGAAAAAAAAAAAGACTCCCCAGTCAAAAACCCAGTTCCTGCAGCTCACTGGAACCAAGTTTTCAGAAAATACAGAAAAGCACATGCAATCACGAGCTCCCTGGAAGAAGCAAAAGGCGAAGCTCCTCCAGGCTCCAGGCCTGCGCTGCACCTCAGAGGAAGCTGCTCATCAGAAAATGGGAGACAGGCGTCTGGGCTTCCCCTTCACGGAAGGTCTTTCCCAAACCCAGGGAGAAGGCCTTTGGAGGAACTCGGAAGTTCTCCACAAGAGTCTGGGGCCAAGTTACAGCAATTAAAAGACACGCTGCCTGTTTCCAGAGTTGGTATTAACAGATGCTTTTTTCCTTTTTTTCAAACCACAGTCAGGGAAGCAAAGAAACCAACATTCATCGGAACCCTACTGTGTGCCGTGCTCCTTCCGCACGCTCACTTCCTTAACAGGAAGCGCTCTGTTTCATCCAAAAGAGAAAACTGGAATGGCAGGCGGAGGAGGAGACCCTGACTGTGTTCTTGAAAGCAGTTTCACATTGCCAGGAGAAAATACCAAACGAGTCAGGGTTTCTGATGCTCATATCCTCCGAACCGTCACAACCAGGCAGTACTTGCTACACAGCGGGTGCTGCTAAATATGTGTGGAATGGATGACCTCTAAGGCCTCTTCCCAGATAGGTTTCTGTAATCCTATAAATAACTCAGAACGAAGGGCAGCAGAGCCATCCAGAGCGCCCGGGAGAAACACCTGCTCCAGGCAAGTCTTGTCCACGGGCACAGGTGACTTCTCCTAAGGATGGCAGTGATGAACTCATCTGCAGAGTGCCAACAGCACAATGAACTCAAGTGCTGGGGTGGCTCCATTAATAAATGCTCTGGAAATAGAGTTCCTGTACAGTGGAGTTGGCTGTTCTGCCCAAATTTCGCCATAAATCACATGGCTGTCGGTGTGCGGCGGCTCACATCAGCGCTTCAGGGAGCCGGGCCTTGGGAGATGCCCTCACGGGGCTCCCATCTGTCCACGCACAGGGCTGACCTTGGGGGACATCCTGAGCTTTTGATCCTGTTTCCCTCTTGGCAGTGACTCTATCCCTGCCCCCAGTCTTTCTGTGGACATGCACACCTGCTGCAGGCCTGGAGAGCAAGTACCCAGCCTGACATCACCCACTCGCTCCCCCACCCACTTCTGTGGTGTTGCCCACTCTAGCTTGGTGCTGGGACTTCAAAAGCAGCTGGGCCTGGACCCCAGTCTTCAAGGAACACAGTCTCCTGGTAGCCACATGCACAGAAACGGGTCCACATAACCCCCTAGGGTTCAGGGAACGCCGGGGCAACGTGCCTCAGTATTCCCACCACTCATGTCTTCAGCAGCAGCTGGGACGGACACATGAACTATTTCCCCTGAGAAGGAAACACCTTAGTGTTTCAGGAAGAATGAAGAACAGGTCTGAGCACAGAGTCTTCCTATGATGAGCAGCACCAGTGGCTCGTAGGGGAAGGAGAAACGTCTCATGCATCTTCCCCAAGTAGAACAGGACAAATGCTGGACGGGGCAGAGGGGCTTGCTGTGTCCTGCTGAAGCTGCTGGCTGCACCTCCTCCTCTGTGGGGAGCCTGTGCTCTGCGGGCTGCCCATGGCTGACTCACTGGCTGAGAGTCTGCAGCGGCCTTTGCTCACAACCACCTCCAAGCCCCTTCCACACCAGCAACTTGTTACTGAAGCCTGTCCACTCCTTCACCTGGGAGGGGTCCAGCAGGCTTCCCCTTCCAGCCCACCACAGCCTCCTGCTTTGCGAGGGACCCACAAGCACCAAGCAGAGGCTCGAGGTCACGGATGTGTTGTGTCCAGGCCAACAGAGAGAGGCAGGACCCGAGCCCTAGGCCTGCCCAAGGTCAAAGGTGCAGCCCATGAACCAAGACACAGCCCCAAAGGCTCAAAGCACCTGACCATGTGTCATCTCAGGTTGGATCAGCATTTGGGATCAAAGGCCTAAATCAAAGTGGGGTTGTCCCAATGTGGTGGAACACAACGATGGGGAGGCCAGGGGCGGGGCTGTGGGTGGGCAAGGGCAACAGACAAGAGCCCTGTAAGGGGAGGTATTGGCATCAGCTCGGCATATGGCGCCCTCTCCCAGTCCCAGGAAGGAAGGAGACCCATCTGGATATTCAGGCAGGGGGGAAGCTGGGGCTGGGGAGATGAGGAACTCGGCCATGGGTAGGGAGGGGGACTGCATGAGACCAGGTGACAGCAACAGCTACCACCATCCTGGGGAAATCACTGTCCTGGGGCCCTTCTCCGTGCCCCACCCTACCTGTGGAGCAGCCCAAGGCACAGGATCCCACCTAGACCTGTGCTGTTGGTTTTACACTTTGCTCACCAGCTTGAGGGATGGTCCAGCAGGGCTGGGTGGCGTTGGGACCACTGTCGGGTGTTCTGTGCTCCAGTTCTCAGGGCAGGAAACTTGCCCCCAACCCTTGGCCCCCAAGTGCCAGTCACAGTCATCAAACCACTGAGACTCGTCCCCACCCCCCACTCCCCTGGACCTTCTGCTCCCTCATGGGACACCTCCTTTTGCAGAACGAGACCCTGCAACAACTCTGGTGCCCCAGGGGTAAGGCAAGAGCTCGGTGGGCTCCAGGACATCAGGAGGCCGGCACCATAGGAGGAGTGGCCTGAGACTCTCGGGCTCCGTCTCGGAATTCCTGTGGCGCCCCATGGCCTGGGTTTCTGATTCCCACTTTTCAAGTAACTCCATAACTTGATGGAGCCCCACACGGAGCCTGAAGTAGCTCTCCTCTGCAGCCAGGGGTTAGCCCACCCTCCTACACCCACCTGATTTCTTACAGCTGGCTCATTTGGCTTGGACCCCACCACACTGTCACAGCCTTCAGGAGCTGCAGAGCCATACAATACAGCAGCTGACACCTTGACAAATTACTAAAATCCCAGCTAATAGGACTAAAGCACTTTCTCAAAGGAAGTCGTTTTATCTATGTTTAAGCCCAATATATCCTCGGATAACTCAACTGACAAAAGCGCAGACCCATCTCAAGGATGGGAGATGAACTGACAGACTCTGTAGATAAAAGGAAGCAGGTCAGTCTATTCACCACCCCTACAGAACATCCTGGCCAGAGCTGAGGAGCTTCGAGCTCCACAGCACAGAGGAGGGAAATGGTAATTACAACTGGGCATCACCACGTCTCCCAGAAGACAGAAGACAATGCAGGCGCCTTTCAGAGATTCTCTCATCGCCGATTCGTGCCAGGTGCTTTCATACTCCCTTACTGGTCACCAGACCCTGCCACATCTATCCTCCTGCCGGCTTAGATGAAAAACCAGTTCCTGTGTCTCCTTAGACATGTTTGCCAGACCAGCTGTTGCCACCTGGACACGGAAGGAGATGACACGCTGCCTGCATGACATCATGGCAAGACCTGCGCCTCACCAGCCGGGGGGAACCTACTCCAACCCAGAGCTGGCAGCGGGGGTCTGGAACACCGGTACAGGCCCCAGCCCACTGAGCCTCACCGTAAGTGGGAGCTTGGCCAGGTCCCAGCCTCTGCATGACCTCAGCTGTACACTCAGGACTTCTGGGCTCCCCTCCCAAGGAGGAAGAGGTGTAGCGGTAAGGGGAAGGAAGAGAAAGAGGATGAGGGGGCCAGGCTGCCTTTGTGTGCAGTCTCCAGGGCGCCGAGAGAACACGGCTGAAGGGAGAATCCTGCCTGGAAACAGGGAGATCCCGAGGCAGCAGCAGGCTCTCACGCCCTTCCTGGGCGCTCTCTCAATGGAGACTTCTCCATCCTCTTGCTTTGCAGTTGTGGGGGCTGTGGAGGAAGAAGCCTACAACCAGGCCCCAGTCTACCGCCCGGCCCCTGATGCCCCTGCTTCCCACTGCCTAGGAGCGCTGACCTAGGGGCAGAGGGCAGGAGGGACTGCAGGTGGGAGAGGAGGTGGCCAGTCAGAAGGCTACTGCAAAAGTCCAAGTAAGACTGTACTGAGACAAGAGTTATGGCCTTCAAACGAAACATTAGGCATAAATGTGAGACACTTGAACGCAGATTCGTTTGACCAACTAAAAAAGGAATGACGCTGTGCTCTTCTGTTCTCCTTTTTTCTTTTTTTAAGCCCAAATGATTGGGCAATGAAAATGAAGAGGCGGTTTAGAGAGCAAATAGGTAATACAGCTTCAGATACATTGAATTTCAGGTGACAGCAGACAATCCATGTAAAAACGTCCAGCAGGATGAACACAGATTAAAGACAGAAAAGAAATTATAAAGCATCGTCTACTATTTTTTTTCTTTTGCAAACCTGGCGATAATTCTATTGATATCCCTTCTTTATTCCACTCCTATAATAAGGTGGCAAAAATATCGAGGAAGACAGCAGAATAATGAAAGTATCAGGAAAAAAGTTATTTCAGGAAATACTCTAAAACCATTTAATAAAATTCGACTCCTGCGTCTAATAACACCGAAACCAGACTACATATAATACCCAATGCTGCCAAGGGTACACTAATCTGGCATTCTCACACATGCTGGAAGAAAGAACACTTTGGAAAGCAATTCGGTAATACCCATCAAGAGCCATAAAGTGTTAATATCTTGACCTATAATATCACTTCCAGGAATCTACCCTAAGGAAATAACCAAAAGAAAGCAATAGGCAGGTGATGAACAAAGGAGGGTATCTGTTGCATGAAGATGGTCATTACCTGTAACAGTCAAAAATTGGAAGCCACTTAAATATCTAACCGTAAGGGGAGAGATTAAGAACATTATAGGCCCTTGGTGGAATTATTACACAGGCATAAAATGCCATTTTATGAAGACAATGTGTTAACAGGGAAATCGTTTCTTTTTTTCATTTGTCATAACTTTAAATGAAAGAAAGAAAAGCAGCATATGTATTTATACACGCATTACAACAATTAAGGTGGCAAGATTTGGGGTGCATCCTTTTCCCCACACTTTTCAACAGATTGTATTGCTTTTGATGAAAAGTAAGTGACCGTGAATGTTAACATCAGCCGGCGGGGTGGTACCTTGGCTCCGTCCACACTGATGATCCGATAGCTGTTCCTGGTGACATCATAGAAGTAGGACACCGTGACGGCCTGCTTGCTCGCAGGCACCCAGTTCTTCTTGGTGTTGGGGTCAATCTGGAAGACATGTGCTCGGGTGGTGAAGATGGGCTGTTCTCTGCCAGAGGAGAGACGGGCGTGTGAGTTGATCGAACACGACTTTATGCATAATTTATGACTTCTAAGCCACCTACTGCCCCCAAAGATTTTAATAGCTTATAGGGAAAGATACATATGCATGAGGACAATTAAAATAAGAAAAGGGAAGAGAGAAGGAAAAAGGGACACCACTTGGGTTACTGAAACCCAACACCCTGAGGCTGCAGGGCAATTGGCCTAAGGAGCAATTTGCTTAAAATGCAGCTGGACTCCTTGTCCAATGTTTTTGCATCCCGTCAAGTGTCTCATTCTTTTCCTGAGATCCTGTGGGCATTTTTAGGATTTTGCAACAAATTTATCTTTGGGGATTCTGCAACAATTTTAGGATCGTGCAAACCATCTGTGACTTCATATTGTATTTCTGTTAAGTACTCCTCGAATTCGCATTTTATGAATGATGCATTCATTCATAATTGACTGAGCCTTAAAGTTTTATGTTTCCAACTTATAAACCTTTTGAGTTTTACGTAAAATTCATCAAATCTATCTCTGTTGCTATTCTGGACTCTGTATTGTTGCTTTTTCACTCCACATGCCTGTAAATTTTTATTGTGACTATTAGCAAAATTAGCACATTATCTATGTTTCTTTTTGTTGAGTGGGGAATTAATTAGATTTTGACAATAAGCATTAAGAAATAAGGCAGGTGGATAAAAATTGTAATGGATTTCACTGCATTTCATATTTTAAGGGAACTACTTCACAAAGTAATACAAAATGAATCAGATTCATTACAAAATAGACTTATTTTTGAAGAAAGGGCCTTCAGGAAAACTGGCTCAAAAATCCTTTAAAGTGTTCAAAATAAGATAAAATAGGAAAAAATGGCACCAGGATGTACAAACAATCCCATCATTCATAAAAATGCTACAGATTTAATAAGCATTTATTAGAGATAAAAAAATGAAGTCAAAAGGTAACTTAGACAAATTAATTTTTTTAAGTCCTTACAATGTCAAAAGAGATGACATAAAAGGATACCCAAGTGGATACAAAAAAATCAAAAGGGGGGCTGGCCCGGTGGCTCAGCAGTTGTTTGCCCGTTCTGCTTCTCGGTGGCCCAGGGTTCGCTGGTTCGGATCCCGGGTGCAGACATGACACCGCTTGGCAAAAGCCATGCTGTGGTAGGCGTCCCACGTGTAAAATAGAGGAAGATGGGCATGGATGTTACCTCAGGGCCAGTATTCCTCAGCAAAAAGAGGAGGATTGGCAGTAGTTAGCTCAGGGCTAATCTTCCGCCCCCCCCCCAAAAAAAAATCAAAAGGCAAAAGTGAATTTTAAGTTCTGGTCTCTAGATGGAGTGGTTTAAGGCAGTCTTTGAATGCATCCCGACTACAGAAGGCTAATTATGGGAAAGAAAGCTCTTTCTTAGGAGAGAAACTTTTTCCTAGAAAAGCAATTTACTATTTCAGCCTTACGTAAGGGATAGTGAACAATACCAAGAATACCAGCATCTGCCATCAACTGTGGTTGCAGAGAAACGCAGAAACCTTTTTCATGACTATTTCTCCAAATGAATAAAAATCAAGGGCATGCTCTTCATGCCACCAAAATGCAACTGTTTCTAGAGGCTGGCTTTCCAGAAGAAGGGACAAAGGCCAGCATTCCCTACCTCCTGAATTGTCCCTTCTAGACCCTGGGAGCAGGAGAAGTGACTCCGAGGCTATGGATTACAAGGATGTTTCCTTTCTGTCAACACAGATCAAGTTCGCCCACCCATTGAAGCTCAAACTGACACCCTTCCAGTGGCAGGGCGACAGCTGCAGAAACAAAAGGAGTATTCTCACTGTAATTTCTGGCACCTGTTGTCACGAGAGGCCAGGCTGTGGAAGAGCATGTGTGCACATGAATACGAGCCCTCCTAATCAACTCCAGATGGGGACGTCTCACATCTGGATGCCCCAGCTGTGCTCCTGCCAGCCCAGGCACCCTGTTTCGCTAACCATCTCAGTACACCACCATAAAGGAAAACACTCGCTCACATGGTATTCTCCTGCATCTGTAAGAGGAGAGAGTGACTGAAAGGACAGCAATGCAGAAAGGGATCCAAAAGAATTGAATTATGCTACAACCTCTGCCCTCCCTGTGCAGAGCACTAACAAGCTGGGCAGGGGTCCACGGGGCAGGGAGGGGCCCTCCCCGAGGAAAGGCTGGCTTTCAGGCCTCATGTCCTCCACATGAGGCAATTGGGTTTTCGCCCCCTGAGACCAGTGTCTCCCAAACCTCCAACAGGAAGTAGCTGGGGCACTTAAACTAAAAATACAAGTTCCCAGGCCCCAACCTAGCCCCCAGGACCCTTGCTCTCCAGGGATGGGGCCTGAGAAGCTCTATTTCTAACAAGAGCTCCAGGTGAGTTTTATCCTCACGGAAGCTGGGGAGACTCACATTAGACATCATCAGAGGATCTAGAAAACAATGGAAGGGACCCCTCCAGCCGGCATCTCTCCTCCAGAATGACAGCTGACTGCGAGTGACAGATAATGACTCCAGGATGTCCTCCCACAGCCTGAAGGGGACAACATTGGGACCAAGAACAGGATCTTTGGGTGCACAGGATGGGGTGAGGGGTGAGATGAGGCAGAGGTGCTCTGGTCAGGACAGAGGACAGCTTGTGATGGCCAAGCAGCAACCTTCTGGAAGTACTCGATGTCCCCAAAGCCAAGAGGAGTGAGTGAGTAAAGAAAGCGAAGCCAAAGGAGACAGAGGATGAGGGACAGAGACAAGAGAGGATGGTGGAGCTCTCTGACCAGGGATGAGCAAAAGCAGTGAGTCACCTGCTGGACACATTCAGGTCAAGGGAAGCATGCAGACACAACGGCCCATCTCCAAATCCGCCTGCTTGGCTCTGGGGATGGACCGAAGCCACCACAGGTTGCCCTCAAAACCCCAACTGGAAATACAATTTGTCGGGAGAGCATGGTGGGCTCAGCAGGCCACACTGTCAGTGGCTGCAGCCCTGGTCACCATAGTCAGGCCTCTGCAGGGGGAACTAGCTGCTCCATCATGGGGAGAGGAGCCCAGGAGGAGAGCTTCAGGCACTCCTGCCAGCCCCATTCCAAGGGAGGGCACCCCAGGGGAAGCCAGGGCCCTTCTGAGGGCAAAGACCTGTGTTCCTCAGTCCTGAGGCCCCAAGCAAGCCAGGAAGGACCTGCGCAGCCAGTGTGGCAGCAGCTCTGTGCCCAGGAAATGACCCAGAGGACTAGGGTATCCACATGAGACCAAGTTTGATACCACTGGGGGCTCAATTTTATTCTTCTAAAATCTAATGGTATTTAAAGAAAAAGCAAAAAAAAAAAAAAAAAAAAAGACAAGGATAAAAAGAAAAGCCAGTAGCTTATATTTACTGACTACTTACCATTCCGCCAGCCTTCACATGTGACCTCTCATTTAGGATCACAAAGAGGGACAGGGTCGTACAGGTGGGGAAATGGGGGCTCAGGGAGGCCAAGGACCTGCCTTGGATTACAAAGTTAGCAAGTGGCAGATTGGCAGATCTGAGATCTGAAGTCAGTTCTAAGTGACATGGATGGACACCCTCCCTCTTAACCATTATGCTATACTCTCTTCCTAAAATAATAGCTGCCTATAGGAGGCAGCCTCTGATCTGTCTCCCAATGATCCCCACCTCCTGGTGCTCACATCCTTGTGTAACACCCTCCCTCTGAGCATGGCGGGGACCGGGGACTTGCTTTTAACCAACAGAACGTGGCAAAGGTGATGGGGAGTCGCTGTGCAAGTAGGTTACATAGGATTGTGACTTCTGTCTTGCTAGCAGACGCTCTTGATTGACCCTCTCTTGCTGGCTTTGATGAAGCAAGTGGGCATGCTGGGGAGACCCAAACTGCAGGAACTGGGGGTGGCCCCCCGCCCCCAGCCACCAAAGAACTGAGGCCCTCAGTTCAACACACCTCGAGGAACTGAAATTTGTCAACAAATGCCTGGAAGCTTAGAAGTGGCTCTTTCCACAGCTGGGCCCTCAGATGAGACCCCAGCCCTGGGTGACACCTTGGTGACACCTTCTAAGAGGTCCTGAAGCCGAGGACCCAGCTAAGCCACGCCTCCACTCCTGACCCACAGAAATGTGTTTTGTTTTAAGCTGCTAAGTTTGTGGCAGTTTGTTATAAAGCAGTAGATAACTGGTACACTGACCTTCACAGAAAGTTTACTACCCACCAAGCAGACTGTATATATTCTCATTTAATCCTCTGGACAGGAGCGTGAGTGGGCAGCATTACCCGCACAGAAAACCGAGGATCAAAAGGATGATTTCAGGCAAACCGGACAACAAATCTTCACATCTTTCTGGACAAAAATCAGAGTACTCTATCAACCTTGCCACAAAATTCAAAAAGCAGACCCCAACTCTGAAAGAGTATCCTGCCTCACCTGAGAAAGGAAAAGAGTTGGAACTAGGACACAGAAGTCAGTTTCTCTAAGTGTGCAAATCGGTATAAATAGAAAAATTCAAAAGAAGCAAAACTTTCCAAGCCACGAGGCCACCGTTCCCTCCCAGCAGGGAAAAGCTGAAAAGAGTACGTGTCAAAGAACCGAGACTACCTTCATACCCAATTTTATTCTCTTCCTTTGGTGCTCGATGCTTAGGGAGTCCATCTGAAATAGACTCCCATTCTTTCTTCAGTGCTTTAAATAGAAAGCAGATGTTTCCGGATGGCAAAACGTTTCTTGAGGCAGACAATATAACCTACTGTTCCCTTGCACAGTCATTTTAGAGCTGAATAAACACCAATTGCCGCTCATTGAACATATTTTGGAACCTGACAGTAATTGTCCCCAAGAATAATTAGACACTCTGTGCAACATATGTATGTTTGGAACATGACAACCACTCAGCAGAGAGACCATTCCTGCTCTGAATGATTTTTGGCTCCATGGAAAAGGATTCTGCAGAGAACTGGCATGACTACGCTTTGCAAAAAAAAAAAAGAAAGAAAGAAAAAAAGAAAAATGATGTTTTAATTTATCATAATCCCTCACTTGCAATGCTTCGCTCCAGGCTTTTTCTGATATGAAACCGTAAAACTTCACAATTCTTAATATTTCTACTTCTATTCAGTTTGAATGAAAACAAACATTCAGACATTATTTTCTGCCATTTAAACAGGGTTTCAAAGTCTCATAGGATGCCCTAACTCATTTATCTGCCTTCAATCTTAAACTCCTTCAAACATCATTCCCACAGCACCAAGAGAATGGTCTTCCTCCAATCCCAATGGGTAATGCACCACCCCCACCCAGCTTCAAAGCCTTTCATGGCTCTATCCCCCACAGGACCAGCCCCAGGCGCATCAGAATGATCCTGGCCCTGCCCCCTCACCAGACAGGCTTTGCTGCTTTTCTGTTAGCACTTCCAAGTCACCTGCATTTTCACATGATCATGCACATGCCCCTTACTGAGCCTAAAACATCCTTCCCCCTTGGCTGCCAGAAGAGTTCCTATTAGCCTCTCAAGTCCCGCCCTAGCATCCTGAAGATCTAACCTGTGCTCTGAGGATGCAGGTGCTGGACCGAACACCTGTCACAGAGACCAGAAGCATGGGCTCACCTGGCTCCTAGCCCTTGGTCAACAGGCCCCTAAGCTAGCAGGATCAAATCCCCAGTGCCTAGGACAGAGAGCTGGGGAAAAAAGGAGATACGGACAAAAGGTTCTTCTCTGTAAAGAATCTAACTCATGAGCAAATAGTGGTTGTACTTTCATACAAAATCCTCCATAATAAAGTTACCGTGTTTGCAGGCAATATGATTGCACTTGTAGAACACCCAAGAAAATCAACTGAAGAAGTTAAATATGAATAATAAAATTCAGTAAGGTGGTTAGGTACAAAATTACTAATAAAAAATAAAATCAATAGCCTTCCTATATACACAAACAAACAGAGAGACAATGTAAGGAACTTTTTAAAGATCCCATTTATAGGGGATGGCCCCGTGGCCGAGTGGTTAAGTTGTCGCGCACTGCTTCGGCGGCCCAGGGTTTCGCTGATTCGGATCCTGAGTGCAGACATGGCACCACTCATCGAGCCATGGTGAGGCGGCGTCCTGCATGCCACGACTGGAAGGACCCACAACTAGAGATACACAACTGTGTACCAGGGGGCTTTGGGGAGAAAAAGGAAAAAAATAAAATCTTTAAAAAAAAAAAAAGATCCCATTTATAGTAGCAGCCAAAAAGATACAATTTATAGGAATCTATTTAAGAAGTGTGCAAAATCTGTATTAAAAAAATAAAGATAAGACCTGCTAAAGTAGACAAAAGAAAACTTTAATAAATAATACATATCCTGTTCTTAAATGGGAAAAGTCAGTATAAAGATGTCAACTATTCTTGAATTAATAAATACATCTGACAATACAAATATCAACAGGATAACGTTTAGAACTAGACAGGGTTATTTATAGGGAAAGCTTAATATGTGAAGACAGCCAAGAAAATTCTGAAAATGAAGAGCAATGAGGAGGTTTAGCCATATCAGACATTGAAATATATTATTATAAAGTTATAGTAAATGAAATGAAGTATTAGCAAATAAATAGATTGAAACAGAATTCAGAAATAGAAGCCCAAGGAATTAAGTATATGATGCAGGTGGTATTACCCATGCACGGGGACACAGAAATCATTCCATAAACCCTGTTCTAACAATGGATGAGCAATTTGCTGGGGAAAACCCACACTGGCTGGACCGCAGGCAGAAGGCCATCTCCTCACTTGGTCTGAGCCCTTCAAGTGGGTCACAGTGGACCCATTCTATTAAAGTTATTTCCACCTGCCCCAAAACTGCTCAGATTAACCAACCTGATAAATGAGAGACTTCACCTAAGTCACATTTGTCACAAATCCTCCTACTCCACTGACTGGGGATTCCCTTTTTGGGTCACATTTCCAACAGGGAACGGAACAAGGCAGGCATGAATGCTGACAGGCCTCCCAGATGACACTGCCTGGCATTCTAGAGGGCTTGACGGGTTTTCAGGAGCTCTCAGCGCACATCCTTCTGTGAGTCTCCTGTGACGTGAGTCTCACTAACCTCCGGGACTGGTTCACAGGCTGAGGGCCACCCCACAGGCCTATCGGTCCGTTCCCATGTGCTTTGGGGAAGGGTCCATACTTTCCAAAAGGGGTGGTGGGTTTGGGGCATCGGGTGAGGGTCCCGACAGTCAGAAGGGGGAAAGGCAGAGTTTCAGAAAAGCAAAACTAGGATGGAAGGCAAATATTTGCATGGGGTGGGGCGGGGGGCTTTTCTGAGGAAGCAGGATGGGTAAACGGATTACAGGAGGACGAGACCAAGAACAGGATCGAGAGAGAAAACACAACGAAACTCTCCAGCAATACTGCAATGCCATCTCATGTTCAAACGGCACCCTTTACCACACACAGAAACCCTCTCCACACACACAAGCCCCTACACCCCAGCCCAGAGCCCAGCAAACAGGCGAGAGGGCATTGACTCTAGACCCGAGTGAGCGGTGAGCTCGGAGACCAGCAAGTGCTACCTGTGGCTACAGGAGGGGGATGGCAAGAGATGAGGCCCGAGGGAGGGCGAAAGCCAGATGGTCACGAACTCCAAATGCCATGCTGAGGAAATGGGTCTTTATCTTGGGGGCCACCATCTCCCAACCGTGCTCTGTGGAAAATCTATGTCAAAGCCATTTTCCCTTTCAAATACATTCCAAGAAATATAGGAAAAATGTTAAATGCACTTGGATAGTTGTTCTCATAATTATGTGATATCACCTTTAAGAAATTGTGTTCTCTAGCCAAGACTGCTGGGAGATTCCATAGAAGCTGTGTGACACACCAAGGTCCGTCATTCGAGCCGCACACAGGCATGTGACTCGCACGTACACACTAGGCATCGTGTCGATGGGCACCTTCTCTTCCTGATGTTTCATCTGTGGAAGGGATCTTGTCTTAGGATTTTCACATACATTCATGATTTCATTCCTTATGTGGCATATTGAACATTTATGCTAAAAAACTCATTCCCCCTGAATCAATGATGAAAAACGGGAGTTTTAAACAAAACAACAGTTTTATGAGTCACATACCGTGAGCACCAGAAGCCAAGAATCAGAATACAGCCAAGTGATGATTTCTAAAAAAAACCAGGTGGCAAGCTGCCCAAGTAATAAGGATTAATGATCCCCAGGACAGCTAATTCAAGAGCACAAAGTATTGCCGAAGGAGCCGTCTGAGCTCTTCCTTTTGCTATAACATGTCTGCGCACAGAGATTTTCCTATTACACTGCAATGAAAACAGAATAAAGAAGACTTTATGCCATACCTGATATGAGTCTATGACTTGGCAACATCATTCCTAATACCAACCAGACATGATTTCCTTAGAGGACTGGAAAAACAATGTTCTCAATTTAAAATGTTGAGGGCTTCTGTATTCATCTATAATAAAAATAAAACGGGGAAAATGAGGAGTGACTGCTAATGGGTTCTGGGTTTCTTTGAGGAAGAATAAAAACGTTCCAGGGGCTGGCCCTGTGGCTGAATGGTTAAGTTCGTGCACTCTGCTTCGGTGGCCCGGGGTTCGCTGGTTCGGATCCTGGGTGCAGACCTACACACCACTCATCCAGCCGTGCTGTGGGGTTCCACATAGAAGAGCTAGAAGGACTCACAACTAGGATACAACTATGTACTGGGGCTTTGGGGAGAAAACAAAAAGGAAGACTGGCAACAGATGTTGGCTCGGGGCCAATCTTTCTCACCAAAAAAAGCAAAAAAAAAAAGTTCTAAAATTAGACTGTGTTGATGGTCGCACAAGCTCTGAATATAGTTAAAAAAAAACCCAAAGAGTTGTATATTTTATATAAGAGAATTGTACGGTATGTGAGTTATATCTTAGTAGAGCTGCTTTTTTCCCCCTTTTGTCCCTCCAAGATCAAATGTGGACAAGGATAAGGGGAAAACAAGGCTCGATGAGTAAGTTTTCTGGCTTGGGCAGTGGAGAGGACATCTGGGTCACTCTGAGTGGGCCTTGCCTATAGACCATCTAGAGATGTTGGAAGGCAGGTGCGATCATCCCTTTTTGGGGTGACACTGCTGGGTTAGAAGGCTACACTGGGGAGCCCATGGCAGCTGTTGAGTAGAAATCACAGACAGATGAAACCACTCAGGGCGAGTCAGCAGGGAGAAAGGAAGAGAGAGACGACAGAAGCGGAGAGACAACCAGCACAGGGGCAGGAAGAGGAGCTGGGAGACAGCGCTGGAACTCAAGAGTCTCAGGATCACTCAGTCTGACGGATCGTTCCAAAAACCACGTGACTACGTGTTATCTTTAAAGGCACTGCTTCACCCTGCCTTTCCTGGGAAAGGACAAGTGTGAAGAGTCTCTGACACATACACATGCTGAAAAGATGTAACAGTCCTCATTTTGTCTCAGGAACATAACAGGGTTTGTTTTAACTCTAGTTTCTGTCGGGGCTCTTTCTACCCGTCAGAGACAAGTTGAAGAAGAGGAGGGCCGTTCCCCAAAACTGTGCTGTTTCTCTTCTTTAAGACTAAGGAAGGAACGGGGTCAGCACCCCGGAATAGTGGATGCGCAAGGTCCACAAGTCACTTCACTCTGTGAAGTGGGGACATTAATATAATCACCTCAAGGGGCTGTTAAGATTAAAAGTGATAGGGGCTGGTCCAGTGGTGCAGCAGTTAAGTGCACACATTCCACTTTGGTGGCCCGGATCCCAGGTTCGGATCCCCAGTGTGGACATGGTGCTGCTTGGCAAGCCATGCTGTGGCAGGCATCCCACATATAAAGTAGAGGAAGATGGGCACGGATGTTAGCTCAGGGCCAGCCTTCCTCCCCAAAAAGGAGAATTGGCAGCAGATGTTAGCTCAGGGCTAATCTTCCTCCAAAAAAAAAAAAAGATTAAAAGTGATAATGTGTACAAAATGTTTTGTTCTTAATAGCAATCTGTTAAAGGAATATTATGTTAATTATAGGTATAAGATGCCACTGCAGGGAAGACTGTCCCTTTTCCACCTTAGACAGCCCCACTACTCGCCCAAAGGCAGTCTAGCTCTCTCTCCCTGTTATCATCAGCCAATTAAAGAAAAAATCTTCAAAAAAGAATAACTGTATGATTTCACAATTTAAAAAAATTTTTCAAAAATTTAGAAGTCTGGGACTTGTTTTCTCCTTTACTGGTAAATTAGAACCAGTTGTGGCAAACTGGTTTCGAGGCTCACTTCTCCCTTCTGAGTTCCCGGGTGGCAGCAAGGGGAATTCTAGTTCAAGTTCTAGAAGCCCAGGCTTGTCAACTGTACGGCTACTGCTCGGAATTTGGGTTTGGGGGGGAAAAGCTATTTTTGTTTTCCTAAGAATCACTCTTGTTTAAAATTAGAAGTGCCTGGAGTGAAGAGGCTGGTAACTTGCCAAGTCAATTGCAGAAGGAGCAAAACACAAAACAAAGGTGCAGACGAACCTCAAAAGAGGACTTGAGAGGCTTGTATTACACTGTCAGTTGCTCTCTCAGGCTAAGTGACATTTCGTGTGTGTTTTACAATAAAACTTTATTTGTAAAAACAGGCAGTAAGGATAGACTTGCCAGATTTGGCAGAAAGAAAATAGAAGACTTCCAGCTAAAATTAAATTTCATGTAAACAATGGACAATTTTAAAACTGTCTTTATTAAGTTATAATTCATACACCATTAAATTCACCCTTTTAAAGTATACAATTCGGTGGGTTTTAGTTTATTCAAAGAACTGTGCAACCATCACCACTATTGAATGGATACACTACATTTTGTTTCTCCATTCATCAGTCGACGGGCATCTGTACTATTTCCACCTTTTGGCTGTCATAGGTAAAGCTGCTGTGAACATCTGCACACTTGATTTATGTGGTCATATGCTTTCTTGGCTCTTGGCTATACGCCTAGAAGTAGAACTGCTGGGTCACATGGGAACTCCACGGGTAACTTTTAGCGGAATGCCAGGTGGTTTCCAAAGAGGAAAGGCCATTCTGCATTCCCACCAGCAATGTATGAGGGTTCCAACCTGTCCACATCCTCGCCAACATTTGCTATCGTCTGTCTTTTTGATTATAGCCTTCCCAGTGGACGTGAAGCAGAGACTAATGGACACTGAACTTAGCACATCTCCAGAGGAACAATCTTTACCTACCTGAAGGTGACCTACACCCCAAATAGATAGACAGAAAGTGTCCCCACTCTGGGCCTCCACTCACTTTCCCGGGTTGCTGAGGCCCAAGGAAGGAACCCCACCTCACACTAGGTGCCTATTTCAAGGTCTCTTATTAACAGGGGAATTTTTTAAATGCCTTAATAAATATCGAAAACACAGAGAACTGGGGTTTAGAAAGAAGCAAGAAAGGAGTCTGGTAAATAGCGAAGCAAGTGGTTTTGATGTAAGGCAACCTTGGGACAAACAAGCAAATCTGCAGACCATGGGGGAGCCACATTTCAAGGCCTAGGAAGATGCCTAGCGGGCTCTGCCATTCTGCATGTCTGGAGCGGCCTGGACAGACTTAAAGCTCAGTATCCCTGTGCCCTGGCTCCCCAGGTGCTTATAGAAGCCCTCGGCACCCAAGGATCACATCCATTTTGCTTACTTTCCCTCTAAGATACTCTGACCATCCCGCAGAAGCTTGGGCTACACGGAAAGGAGAGCTCTGGATCCTTCTAGAACTTCTCTTGTGCAGCTGGAAACCCTCTGGCTGCTCCTGGCCAACGGTGCCTGCAGGCAGCACCTGAAAGTCTGACCTCATGCCCAGCACCCAGAGCACACAGCCTTTCCGCCCCCTCATCTCGGCCACTGTCCTTGCTTCTGTTCAGTTCATCCCAACAGCAGCATCCTCTCAGGGCACCTTCCCTGAGACCGCAGGAGCCACCGCTCAGAAGAGTAAACTACAGACAGGCAGACAGTCCATTACACAGCCAAGCTTTGCATGCCTTCGGAATGCCCTCGCCCCAGTCCCTCTGCCCGGATCCCTTTCTCCAGGCTCCCAGGTTCAAGGTCCTCGCAGGGCAATATTGAAAGAAGGGATTCACGCAGACATTGTACACTAATCTTCACAGCAGCACTATTCGCAAGAGCCAAAAGGTAGAAACAACCCAAGTGTCCACCAACAGATGAATGGATAAACAAAATACATATACATATGACGGAATAGTATTCAGACATAAACAGGAATGAAGTTCTGATATGGATAAACTTTGGAAATATTCTGTTAAATGGCATAAGCCAGACACAAAAGGACAAACATCATGTGATTCCACTTACAGAATCCAATGGTCAAATTCAGAGACAGAAAGTAGAAGGGCGATCACCAGGGGCTGGGGCAGCACGGAATGGGGAGTTATTGCTTAATGGGTACAAAGTTTCTGTTTGGGAAGATGAGAAAGCTCTGGAAATGGGTAGTGCAACATTGTGAATGTTCTTAATGCCACTGATTTGCAAATACATTTAAAAACTATTAAAATGATAAATTTTACGTCGTGTATATTTTACAGTAATAACAGTAGAGTGTGTGCGGAGCAGCTCTGGGGGTGGTAAGGATGGAGCCAGCCTCAGAAGGACAAGGCAGGAAGAGCAACCTTAACAAACAGCTTCACGGCGCCAGACAGAAAACTGCCAACAGTGTGCCCTGGAAGGGCAGGTGGAGCAGAGGAGGAGGGGAAGGTTGGCAGGGAGGAGGAAAACCAGTGAAGGGTGCTGACACCGGAGCTGGGGACAGGCAGAGCTCAAGGAGGGGGCGTCCACAGCGGCAAACGGCTCAAGGGAGCCAAGGAGGCTGAGCACTGAAGAGCACCCAAATTAACAAAACTGTCCACAGCACTTGACAGTAGGTTACACCTTCTCAGTAAAAAAGAAATGGGAACTAAAACAATGAGAGCCTTTTCAGCATCCAACTGCGAAGACCGGAAAAAAATCAACTGCCTACCGAAGCCGTTCTGGAGGTGGATGGTGGGACGACGCGAATGCACTTAAGGCCACTGAACTGTACACTTAAAATGGTTAAGATGGTGCATTTTATGCTATGTACATTTCACCACAATAAAAAAAGATTTAAAGAAACCCAGTCTGCTAGAGTGGAAAGCATCTGTCTCTTTTATACTAGTAATGGGGTACAACTTTATAGGATTCTCTAGAAGGCAATTTATCATTACATATCAAAAGCCTTAAAACTTCATACTCCTGAAGCCAACAATTCCACTTCGAGGAGTCTATTAAAGGGCAAAAAATGAGGATATGCAAACATACTTAGGGAAAAGGACAGTCACTAAAGAGCTGTTTAGACAGCCCCACTACTCGCCCAAAGGCAGTCTAGCTCTCTCTCCCTGTTATCATCAGCAAATAAAGAAAAAATCTTCAAAAAAGAATAACTGTATGCTTTCACAATTTTAAAAATTTTTTCAAAAATTTAGAAGTCTGGGACTTGTTTTCTCCTTTACTGGTAAATTAGAACTAGTCGTGGCAAACTGGTTTCAAGGCTCACTTCTCCCTTCTGAGTTCCCGGGTGGCAGCAAGGGGAATTCTAGTTCAAGTTCTAGAAGCCCACGCTTGTCAAGTGTATGGCTACTGCTCCGAATTTGGGTCAGGGCCAGCCAGTGGCATAGTGGTTAGGTTCATGTGCTCCACTTTGGTGGGACGGGGTTTACAGGTTTGGATCCTGGGCACGGACCTACACACCGCTCATCAAGCCATGCTGTGGTAGTGTCCCACATACAAAACTGAGGAAGACTGGCACAGATGTTAGCTCAGGGCCAATCTTCTTCACTACAAAAACAAAACAAAAACACACAAACATACACACACACAAAGAAATACCTTGTAAATAATCTAAATGCTCCAAGGTGAGGGACTGGTTAAATAAAGTATAATATATCCACACAAGAAATACCATTCAGCCTTTAAAAATTACCACTATATATTACTAACATGGAAAGATGTTCTTTTTTTCTTTACCTACTATCACTTATTCTCTACTTCATTACATTATAGTTCAATGATTTACATCCAGAAGTTACCAAATAAGGAGGCCAAGAAGTGTCTGTGTCCCCTTTCCTTCTGAAGAGAACTAGTTAGACCCTGAAGGATTTGAATGTCCACTCAAAATCTCTTGGTTCGGATTCAAAAAACAAACAAAAAGAAAAAAACTCATAGGTTCCACAATTCCAACAAAAACTAGCCAACACTAGGACTGTGGATATTAAGGATATAGTATTAAGTGAAGAGAGAAGGTTACAAAATAGCACCATACTGTGCGCCCATCCTTACCAATATGTATACTAATATAAATATACATTAACTCAACAAATATCCACTGTGCAACTATATAGAGAGCCGTGCTGGGCACTGAGAACACCCCAGGACACACACAGCCACAGCCTCTGCCTCAGCATCCAGGGAGCCCAGTGTGTGCACGAGAAACAGGATGGAAGGTGACCATACAACTGGGGTTTTCTCTGGCAGGGGAGAGAATAGGTTTGTCAAATGCCTGAGGCAAAGACGGCAAACCTTGCTTCAATGTGAAATTGTGTCTAGGCAAGGGAGAGGCCAGCGTCACCTGCTTCCCAAGCCAAAGGTCAAATGCAGAACCATCTGCACTAAATAAGACAGGTGTCAGAGGTCCCCAACACCACAGCTGACAGAGGGAGAGTGGGAGGTGCTCTCAAGAACTTCACACAGCATGGTGCCCACAGTTAGGACTATTACATTGTCTACTTAAAAACTTGCAAAGAGGGTAGATCTTATGTTAAGTGTCCTTATCATACACACACACACACACAAATAATAAGTAAGGGAGGGCAGGAGGAAGCATTTGAGAGAACGGATGTATTTATGGCATACACTGTGGTTGGTGATGGTTTCACGGGTGTGTACTTATCTCCAAACTCATTAAGTTGTATACATTAAATATGTACAGCTTTTTGCATGTCAAAAACCACTCAATAAAGTGGTTTAAAAAAAAAAGTTTAGGGTCCGGCCCTGTGGCCGAATGGTTAAGTTCACATGCTCCGCTGCAGGCAGCCCAATGCTTCATCACTTCGAATCCTGGGCGCGGACATGGCGACGCGGACATGGCACCAGTCATCGAGCCACGCTGAGGCAGTGTCCCACATGCCACAACTAGAAGGACCCACAACTAAGAATATACAACTATGTACCGGGGGGGGAGGGGTTTGGGGAGAAAAAGGAAAAAAATAAAATCTTAAAAAAAAAGTTTAGATAGCAAGGGAACAAAGATGACAGAAGCTGGATAGAGATTTGGTACCAACGGAACTGAGCCCCCAAGGTGCCCTCTCAGCACCCAGATGCGTGGCTGGATATCTCCGAACCACGGCTGCTCTGGGAAGAGCCAGGGCCCTCAGTTTTAGGTTTGTTTTTATTTTTCTTTTTTTTGGGAAGATTAGCCTTGAGCTAACTGCTGCCAATCCTCCTGTTTTTGCTGAGGAAGACTGGCCCTGAGCTAACATCCATGCCCATCTTCCTCTGCTTTATACGTGGGACACCTGCCACAGCATGGCTTGCCAAGCAGTACCACGTCCACACCCGGGATCTGAACCGGCGAACCCCGGCCGCTGAAGCAGAACGTGCGAACTTAACTGCTGCGCCACCGGGCCAGCTCCAGTTTTAGTTGTTTTTTGGGCTTGTTTCTAACCCACAGTTAACCCACTGGTTTCCAAGATAGTGACCAAGAAGTAGGCATTTATTATTCATATCTTCCCCGTGGACCCCATTTATTAAAAGATTTTGGCCTTCTAGGCAGTATTTATGGAAAAATAATTTTTCTCATTTCTTTATTGATCAAAGTCACGTATAACTGCCAAACAGCTTTCTAATCAGCAGAATTTCACCAAGGTGGCCTCAAGAATTGATAGGATTCCAGCCAAAGACGAAGGTGCCTTAGTTACCAGCTCAAGCAGCCTGGGAGCAAAACAACTGCCCTCTGTCTTGGAGGAAATAACGAATAGCCTGGGCAGCTGTCCCTGCTTGCCTAGGCCCCTGGGTGGGAACAGCTGGAACAGCCATTTCCTCTGCACCCAACGACATGGCACATGACATCGAGACATGCAGGAGGGCGCAGCCAGGGAGGATCTGCCTGGTGGGGACAGCAACAAGTCCCAGCGCACACATAAGGGAGACATGACGTGTTCAAAATTTAACATGATGAAGTCAAAGCACCATATGTCTTAAGGGAAGGAAACTTAGTAAATAAAAATAAATCCATTGTTCTAGAGGCACAAGCAGTTTACGCTGACAGGCAGAAATAGGGCATCTCCCACTAGCCCTTTATTTGCTGCAATCCCATGCACACACTAGGTCCAAAATATCTGCTAAACAACTATTTGTCTTTGACGTAATGTGGAAATTATATCTCATGAGCCCAGCACGGCAAAACTCCTTTCTATTATTTCCCACAATGTGAAGGGCAAAAGTGTAACCAGCTCATCTGGTCCAAAAGCACAGGTGTGGGGCCCCAATGCAGGCCTCCTTGGGTCCCTGGCAGTGTCCCGGGGACAGGTGCTGAGGCCAGAGCTCTGCAGGACCGGGCCAGCCTGGGCCTGGCTGGACGATACGCTTTGTGGAGCAGCTAAGAGTGGGATCACGGGGAACATCTGGGCAGCGAATGTCACAAAGGAAACCCGGGCAGAGAGCAGGCAGGGCTCATGTGTCCACTCACACATCCAAGTCCCAACCTCCATCCACACTCCTAAGAGCCCTTCAAAAATCCAACACTTGGCCCTAAGGACAGAGGGATGAAGGAGACACAGCCCCTCCCCAACAGCACTCACCAGCAGTGACCCTGGGTGAGTACTGGGCACAGAAAGGCAGCACCTAGGGGCAGACACTCAGGCCGCAGTGCTGTCAGGCTCAGGTACGGCAGCCAGACATCTCTGGCACAGATCCTCTCAGGCAACATGAACTTGTTGGGACAGTGTCCATAAGCCATGGGACAGGACACCATGGTGCAGAGAGTCCCCTCACACTGGGACCTCATTTCTACGTTCTTGCTTGAGTATCAGGCCCCACCTCAGTGGGGGAATTGGGTGGTCCACAGGGGCTGGCTCCAGAGTTCTTTTCCACGGAGTTTTTCTACACACTCACTTCCACAGCTTCAAGAACCATCTCTATGTGATGATGCCCAAATGACACTCCAGCCCAGGCATCTCTCCTGAACTCGGTGCCCACACCTATCCTCCATACCACTGCTCTCCCTGCAGCCCTATTCCAGCGACTCCCACCATTGGGTCTGTCACCAGCAGAAACCTGAGCGTCTCATGCCAGCATACGGCAGGAATGTCTCTCGTCTCTGTCCTCTCCCTCAGCCTCCTTCCTGGCAGCATCCTCAAACGGGCCACAGGTGTGCTGAGCCAGGGTCCTGCGAATGGCTGTGCAGCACAGAACTCTGAGGGCATCCATCACAGTGTGCTCATGAAAGATTTGCATACCTATTCTGTCAAATAATATCTGGCAGGCAGCGGACATCCGGAAGATGTCTTGAGAAAGAAGTGGCTTTTTCTCATTTGTACAAAGATGTCATTGGGCTGGGAGCAAGTTGCCTGTTGACAAGGGGATCTCTTTAACCCTCTGGGTGCAAAGCAGAGCCTGGGGCAACTGGAATGCCCTGACGGGTCACTTCTGACCATGGGCAGTCTCATCCATTTACTCATGTGCTGTATAAATATTTTCCATGTGTCCATGACATTTAAAAGAATAGGAAACACCAACCTCAATTACAACAATAGCCTCTCTCAGTTTCTGGATCCTCACTCTTGGCATGTAAACAAGCTCAGCTTTCTCCCATTTGTACCAGACCTGTAAGTCAGCATGCCCGCCCCACCCACACACTCCCTCTGCCCACAGGCCTCTGCTCAGGGACGCGGCACCAGGCTGCTCATCCATACAGGATCGGGCAGGACCAAGAGCAAGCTGGCCTGCTGGGCTAATGCCCAGCACAGCAAGGGAGATAGTCTAGATGAGCCATTCACCACCTCCCTTCAGAATTCAGCCACATTCTTGCACTTAGGGGGCACCCCCCCCCAATAAAGAATTACACATTACCAGTCTAACAATTCAGTTCGCCAACTCTGCCAACAAAAGAGGCTTCATGGATCAAACTGACGTCAGATTCTACCGTTATTTACAGAAAAGTCAATCGGGTATAAATAGAATGTCCAGTACCAGGAGGAGTTAAGTCAATAAATTAACACAATAAAGTACTATGTAACCATCTAAAAAAGAGAACATTATTATGACTATATAAATATTGCTCCCCGCAGACCCAAGAAATGTGCCAGAATTATATTTCTTCCTGTATGGTTCCAGTGTCAGGAGCCAAGCGTTCCCCAAAGGAACAAGTTCCCAGCAAAGGTCACGGAGCAGCCTCTCCTCTCCAGCCCTCTCCCAGTTGTTCAAAAGCAGGTGGTCCCTCACTGTGCCTCGTATTTGAAATGCAACATGCTTGTGATCATCTTTATTTTTTGTGGAGTTTTTCTACTGCCTTCTTTTTCCTACTGAGAAGACAAACACAGCCCATCTTCCCATAACCCTGGTGTCTTCCAGCTTCCTGTTCATTCTGTCTGAATCCATTCCAGTCTCTGTCCTGAAGATATTATTCTTAGAGCCAATGACTTCCAGTTCCAATCTGGACTGGGTGCTTCTGAGGCCCACTCATGGCCGTCTGTCTAAGAGTTCTTTTCTTTAGACTCCCAGGAGCCACCAAGTCTCTTTTGGTCCCCAACTGCCTTCTCCATCGTCTTCACCCTTGTTCTGCAGGTGTAGACCCTCAAAAGGAGCGAGAAGCAAACTTTAGGTCCTTGTATCTATAATTCCCCTTACTCTCCCCCTACACTTGACTGGTTTGGCTATATGGATCAGTGTCCTGGGCTACTGTAACAAATGACCCCAAACTCAGTGGCTTAAAACAACAGGAACTCGTTCCCTCACCTCTGAAATCACTTTCACTGGGCTGAAACCAAAGTGTCAGGAGGGCCCTGCTCCTCTGCAGGCTCTAGGGAAGAACCCGTTTCCTGGCTTTTCCAGCTTCCAGAGCCGCATTCCTTGGCCTCTTCCTCCATCTTCGAAGCCTGCAGCTTAGCATCTTCAAATCTCTCCATCTGCTGAGGCCCTCACATCCCTTCTCTCTTCTGTTCATGTGTAGTAAAATCTCCCTCTGTCTCCCCCTCATAAAGACAGTTGTGATCGCATTTAAGGTCTCCCAGCATAATTCGGGATAATCTCTCCACCTCGAGATCCTCACCGTAATCACATCCGCAAAGACTTTTACCAAATAAGGTAAATTGACAGGCTCCGGAGTTTAGGACATAACATCTAAGGGGGACATTTTTTAGACATAAAATTTTTTTTCAATGGTTAAAAAATGCTCTTCCCTCAGAACCTTAAAGGCCTTGCTTTACTCTTTTGTCTTGCATCCACTTTATCTGATGAGAAGTTTATTCTGCTGGCTCTTCCTCTTCCTGACTCCTCAGGGTCAGTCAGAGAACTCCAAGATCTCTCCTTCGCTGGTCTTACCTAGTACCACGGCTTCAAATACCACCCACCTATCCAGGATCCACACCAGGCCAAGGAAGACTTTATTCTAGAATGCCAATGCCCACACTCCCTGCCTTGCCTCTGCCAGTGACGTTCACTTGTCCTCATTCTCCCTAATAAACACGGAGTCCCTAAGACCTTCGATTCAAGTTCCAGCTTTCAGCACCACTTCTCATTCTGGCCCTGGGCTGGACCTGTGGGCTTGGTTAAGAGGCTCTCTGGAGTTCTCCAGGGCAGCCTGGCCCCCTCCTCCCACCCCCACGGCCCCCTTCCACTTGGACTTTGGCCTCTGGTCTCCTCTGCTGTATTTCTGACATCGCCATTCCTCCACTGCTTTCTATTAGCCAGAAATTTGTTGCAATCTCTCAGGGGCTGCTAATTCCCTCCCATTCACTTTGCTGCCGTAGGATTATACTCCTAACAATCTCTTTATTATCATTTTAATGAGTTCTGGGGAGGAAAGGTATAAAGAGCACATGTGCTGAATCCTCCAGTCTTGAACTCTAAATTAATCTCATTAATTTTCAGTTATAACTCGCATATGCTTAAAAGGTAACAGACCTTCTCTGCTAAGCCCCTTGTCCACAGGCTCCTATTGGTGGGAGGTGGGGCTGGGGGAGGCAGGGTTCAGACTACCCCCACCAGCTTGTCCCCACCCGCCCCATCTCTGACGCACGCAGACCTCTTTCTTGTCTGAGCACCAGTGTTCACAATACAGATCTGCCAGCACAAGTTAAGAAAGTGGCCAACTGCATGAGGGTTTCCTCTTTCCAGGATTTTCTTTAAAAGCAAATTACTTCTGTGGCCCTTCCTATAACACCGGAATATATGCATGGAGGCATTAAATGAAAAGAATGTCCAACTTTAAATCAAGAACATCTTTTTGTTGGTTCCATTGGCCCAAGAGAGCCTTTTTACTCAAAAGCAAAGCCTGAATGATACATACCTGCTTTACAAAGGCTCGAGTTTAAAAATAAACACGGGCATTTGAAGGAGCACGAAAATAGCTTGTGCCCGCAGCTCTAAAGAGCCCCAAGGCACTAGGTGTATGCTGGCTCTGGAAGGGCCAAGAGAGGCCACGTTCAATCGAAAGCTACCTTTGTGGACCTCAAACAAGCAATCCAGGAGTGGAGGGAGACTTTCTGTGCTCGATTCCCTTGTACTACACTGTGTCAACCGCGTCCCATTCAAACCAACCCCAGGCGTCCACCCTGTCCAGCTATTCATGTATGGGCTGTGAAGGCAGCCCCCGGAGCCGAAATCCGAGTCCACACCCAGCCTATGCCTCCACCCGGCTCTGCGGCCTCCTCCCCATCAATTCCTGTACCAAACCTACAGGCTCATCAAAACGGAAGTGCCCGCTCACCCCAGACCCATGCCTTCAGATGGGCTGTGCCCTCCCCCTTGAATGCCTCTTACTCATATCCACCCCCAGACTCAGCCCACCCTTGCTGGTCAGAATCCTACATCCTTTAAGGCAAAGTGCAAATCGGTCACCTCTTCCATCAGGGGCACCTGGCTCCCCCGCTAGACCAGATTCTCGCCCCGGAACCCAGCTTTCTGTACCTCCTTTGTGGTCCTCATATTTTGCCTTGTCTTAGGGTAGCTACAGGTGTGTTGTACCCCCCAAACTGGGCCACAAGCCCCCTCGAAGTGAAGATCAGCTCTTCACTTCTGGAGCCCCTGCAGCACCTTAACGGAGAAAGCGCTCAAATTTGTGGCCAGAAACTTTTGAGTGAACCCAAGTCACATAGGACCCAGGGTCACCAGCTGCCAGCTAATGGGACCCTGCGAAATTCCACAAGGCAAACAAGCAGATGGTTGTTAGACAGCAGTGGGAATCCCTCTCTCCAGCAGGACTGCTAGGTCATGTTTTACACAGACACACACACTCACATGCACACACCGGCGTGTTGAGACGCACTGACCCTCTCAGTTCCAGGAAGCCCAGATTATGGCTTCCCCACCTGCCACCTCCCCCCACTCCCCAGTGTGTGCACAATGACCTTTCCCAGTGTGCCCCGCTGGGCCTGAAAGAGGCTAGAAAGCACAGTTCTGCCAGGGTGAGCTCAGGGGCCGTGACGACATCTGACGCGCCAGGTCACAGAGCCTGGCACCCAGAAAACATGTCTCGACACAGGAGTGAGAGAAAGGTGTCCAGAAAGAGAACGGAGAGGGAAGGGACAAATATCCAGTAGAGTTTCTTTATGCTTCTTTGGGTTTGGAAGGAAATGTACAGAGTATTGGTAGGTGTTCGGCAGACAGAATAAATGACTAATAGAAGAATGACATGTTTGCCCGTCACTCCATGGAGAGCTCTCGCTGCTGTGTGGGCAACAGGTTATGATGAATCAGATGTGGGGTACGGTACTGGATCTTCTACAGTTTCTTCTCCCTTCTGGAAAAGGTCTGCTGCTCGACCTTTAGCAGAGCGAGGTAGCCAGCCAGTGTCAGCCAGCCGGGGCCCGTGCGTGCTGGCCTGGCATCCGGCCCCAGAACAGCCCGTCCTTGTTCCCAGGCACCAGGGACACGGTGCCGTCTCCTCCAAAGGGCCAGATGGCTCGTGTGTGGACTTGTCCCCACTGCATCTTTATCTTCTCCACGTGCTCTGCTTCGAGCTTCCATCCGCGGATACGCGGGGTTCCACGCACGTGTATGTCTTCAGGATAATTGTCTTCCTCTCCTGAAAGATCCAATTTTTAAATAGGAAATTGCCTTTCCACGGTCATAGCAACACTGAGATCCCCTCCACCCCCGTCTCAGCAGCACCTCAGAAAAGGCCTTTCCTGGAGGTCCTGGCAGGTATTGATCACCTGCCCTGTGCTGCTGTCCTGCTGGGCACTGACAGACACAGCTCACCTACTTTTCCCAACAGCCTTGAGAAATCAGAGTCTGTGTCTTCATTTTACAGAGGAAAACAGAAAGGGGGGAAAGATTAAATAACTTGCCCAAGGCCACACACACAGCTCTTAAGTGGAGTTCCCTAAGCCACACAAGCCCAGCACACACACGCCTCAGGCTGCCTCCAGTTGTCCCACCACCACGTCACCAGGGATCTCCCACACTGCGTTCTCTCACCCTCCTCCCCAGCGCCTCGGCCGCTTTCCTCCCCCTCCCCACCACGTGCAGGGGAAAGCCCCCTTGAGGAGCTCAGCCGGTCTCTGGGCAAACAGGTCCATCCTTATCCAGCCCTTACCAAGGCCGTCATCCCAGGGCTTAAGGAACGATTCAGAAATCAAAATCCTGCTCATCAGCAGCATCCTCACAGCCATTCCCAGAGTCCCAACAGTCAGCAGAGAGCCCAGAAAATACCTTGTGAGTTCCCCAAACCTTCAGGTTCCTGACCTAGGGCTCACAGCCCCCAAAGCTGTCTCTCGGGCCTGTTTGGCCCATGTTGATCAATCAACCACCAGATCAATAGGATAGGGCAGCAAGCAGCAGCTGGCTGACATGGTGCTTCAACAGCCCGCCTCCTAGGTGGCCACAGAGAATCCATCTGGCCCCTGTGGGTTTCTCCGCAGCTTCCAACTACCAGAACAGGCCTCCTCCTACTACAGCACTCAACAAATACCCTGGGGAGCCCCCTTTTCTCTCAAGCTCCTCATCCACCCTCACCCCACCCGTGAGTCAGGCCTCCTCCTGACTGTGTAGCCCCAGAGAGTTCCTGCTCCCTCCTGACAGCCTCTGGACCACATCTACCCACGTGCCACCCTCTCGAATCACACTTTCTCAGGGAAGCTGAGATTCTGCACTCAGTTCTAATTCTCCGAGACACCAGCTGGGTGTCCTACAACTCAACTCAATTCTGACACTATCTACCCGGAGATAGCATCAGATCCCACAGGCTGAGGGCTCAGTCCTACAAGACTGCCTCCACTTCAGATGCCAATCCCAAGTCCAGGTTGTCACCAGTGCTTCTGACAGACCGGCTACAGATTGGAGGTTCCCCAAACCTCCTCCTTGGGTTGGATTAATTTGCTAGAGTGGCTCACAGAACTCAGGGAAACATTCTGGTTACTAGATCACCAGTTTACTATAAAAGAATATAACTCAAAACAGCCAGATGGGAGAGATGCACAGGGAAAGGGCACAGAGCTTCCATGCTCTCTGGGTGCACCGCTTTCCCCAAGTCTCCACGTGTTCACCAAGCCATAAGCTCTCTGAACCTCATCCTTTTGGGTTTTCATGAGGCTTCATCATATAGGCGTGACTGATTTAAATCATTGGCCACTGGCGATGGATTAGACCTCCAGCCCCTCTCCCCTCCATGGAGTGGGGCTGGGGACACTGAAAGTTCCAACCTTCTAATCACAGGATGGCTTCCCTGGCAACCAGCCCCCATCCTTAGGTGCTTTCCAAAAGTCGCTTCATTAACATAACAAAAGACACCTTCCCAGGAGACTCCAAGGATTTTTAGGAGCCCTGTGCCAGGAAGGAAAGGAAGTCCAAATACCTAATTCTTATTCTAAATCACAATCTCACAAGAGCTTCCCAGCCTCTCCACTCCAGGACAGACACTATCCCCTATGACCCGCCCTCATGGCCCCCTGTGACTCTCCATCAGAGCACTTTTCACAGCCAGACCAGTAGGCTCCTCACCGCCCCCTCCAGACAATTCTCTCCCCTCCTCCCTAAGATTCCTGGGCTTTGCATCTCTTGTCATCAGACTCTGTCAGCTACTACCCCTCACTGCTGCCACCCAGCCCCCGTGTCACTCCCCCTCATTTCTCGATGACTGTAGCTCCCTGACCACAGTCCCTCTCTCCTACACTACTGTCTCAAGTCTCAGTCATTTCAACACACACATACACGATCCTTCCAGCCGGCTCTCAGCTGCCTAAACTTCCCTTCTCTCCCCCTGCCTCAGCCTCCCCAACTGTCATAACCTGTCATTTCTCAATAACTCCAACCACCCACAATCTTCATCTCATGCATCCCACACTCTGCAGATGACACCCCCCCACCCGGCCCAACCCATACTCTCCGTCACCTTCACCTGCCTCTGCTTCCCACTTTTTGCCTTGTAACACGCCCTAAGATTTACTTACCTGTTACATTTTGATTTACTGTGTGTCTTATTAGAATGTAAGCTTCAAGAAGGCAGCAACTCTTCTCCGTCTGGTCCACTGATACCCCAACACCATGAACAATGCCCAGCACACACCAGATACTCAACAAACACTAGCTGAATGAATACAGTATAATTAATCACTTTTGTAATCATTCAATATCCATTTGGTCTGCTATACCATAAGCTCTGCAAGGACAGGGGCAAGCCCATCTTAGTCACCCTGGAAGGACTCAGGAAATATTACTTAATTGAGTGAGTGAAAGAGCAAATTTAGGATGTGAGAAGTGCACTGCTGGGCTAAATCTGCTGTCTGCAAGGGTAACACCCCCTGGACCGCTGGGATGCGGTTCTGTCGCGACTGGCTGCCACCTGAACCCAAGGGGACCCACAGAAAGCCGCGGGTTCTGATCAGCCCAAGCGCGAAGTGCCACGAGCCTTTAGACACAGTCTGAGCACACGCAGTAGTTTCCACCTCCACCATGCAAATATCTGATCCCATGCGTGTGGACGAAACTGATTTCACCTGTTAGCAAGAACCGTTCCAGAGCCTACCTGAAAATTTTCATTCTAAAAACAGATGACCGAGAAGACCCTTAACCACGAACTTCTGCCTGCAAAGGACACCTAACCAGATCCTTTCCAGGTTTCAGATCGTCATCTCAGGCTGTGGCTTCCTCTTCAAGGTGCACGCACGATCCGCTGGGTTGCTTCAGCCCTTAGCGGGTAAGAGATTTGCTCTAGGAAAGCCAAAGAACCGCTTTTTGCAAGATGCGCAGAGAGAACCTAAGTTCACTACTTCAGACTTAGTCTGACCTCTCACCCAGGCGGCAGGGGCTCGAGACCCCCAACTTCTACAGAACTAAAGTGCTGTTTGATTGGGAAACCGGTGCTGAAAACCACTTCACTAAAGCATCCTCCCCCACATCCCCAACAGGCGGGTCCCTGTCACAGCCAGGAGAGCCCCGGCTCCATCACACGGCCAAAAAAGAAAGGGCTCTCGTGCATCTCTGAGACACATAGCACAGGCCACCCCCGAAAGCAGGCACCACTGAGGAGGGTGGGGAAGATTCTGACTCACGGCCAAAAACAGCGAGCAAGGTGCGCTCTGGGGCATTTATGACCCTGCTGCATCAAGATTAACATCGATGTGACTAACCACACGAGACCCAGCCTAAGCTTACTCATTCTCAATTCAGATTCCTATCGCGGGACCTGAGTGATGTCTTAATAGATGCGATCGCATCGCACAATTCAACAAGACTGCGAACTTAAGTCATTCCAAGAACTTCTACTGAAATCTGAGAAAAAGAACCAGGGAGAAGCTGGGAGATGGAAGGAGAGAGGGAGGATGAAGGAATGGCTCAGCGGATTTGGGGCGAAAGAAATCTGTAGAAAACTCAGACAGACAGCTGTGTGAAGGGCCGGGCGTCCACATGAGAGAAAATCCCTGCTTTTAGCCCCCACCCTTTGAAAGGTGTGCTCACAGAGCTTCCTGGAGGTATATCTTTGGCTCTTCTTTTAGACCTCCAGTTGTACTTTTGAAACGAAGGCTGTTTTTCTCATGGAATTGTAAAAGTCTTAAAGAATGTGGACCTCAAAGTCGGACAGCACATATAACCACCAGCCCCACTCTGTCCTGACTGTGTGACCTTAACCAAGTAACTCAGCCTCTCTGAACTCCAGTTTCCTTATCCATAAAACATGAAGCTTAAATGAAATAATGTGTATTAATAATCAATAAATATCAGCTCCCTTCCCCCTAGCAGAACTCACTCTTCTACAGAAACCAAGGAAGACACCAAAATGACCATCTGGCGTGACCCTATGTCTGTCCAGCATACCATCTTGTGGCCTCTGTGTAAAGACCCTGTGTAAGCACAGAACAGGCAAACAGCTGGGAAACAACTGGCCACTTCTGCGATGCCACTGTTGCTCCCAAGGGGAAGGTCTTCTGCTTGAAGATAAAGTGGCCTTGTCTTCCCTGCACAGATTCTCCAGAAACTTCCACCAAGTACATACAGAAAGCAGCGCCAATACTATCAGGGTCCAGAGGACACAGACCTGGCTCAAGGCCACAGTCATCTCGGGTGGGCAGTCCTGTGGCAGTGAAGGGACAAATAAGACCCACTAAGAATTCCCAGGGCTGATACAAACAGCCGACGGCTGCAGCCTCTTGGGGGGAAAACTCGCATCCTATCCCACGCCACCTTCATCCTCTTTCGTGACATTTCCAGGGTTGTGCCAACTTCACCAAATGCTTGCGAGGCAGCTGGTTGAAGCTGTATCCATTTTTCTACAAGGACAACCTCCCTGGGCACCCACCCGAGCTCTCCCCTTGAGAGAGGGGGTCCCAGGGGCCACAGTGTGACCAGAGTGGGCGATATCACCATTCTCGATGCACTGTACTTAATTATCTAAGGAATAAGATATTGTTTCCTTTGTGGGCAAAGCTTTCAGAACACTTAAAATTCAGGGGAGAAGCCAAGCAGTGGCTTTTTTTAGCTCCCTCCCTGGAAGCAAGTGACATGGCTTTCAATCAGGCTGCGGGATTCCAATTCCAGTTTTCCAGAATATTCCATCCTTGGTGAGGCATGCCTCCATTTAAAAAAAACTGAGAGAAAGGGTGGAAAAAAAAAGGAGGAAGCTCTGACATAGCCAAACTCGATTAATCATCAGTTGTGTCCCAAGGGAGACACTTTTAAATTTAGCAGATCAGACTTGGTTGGTGCCAAAGGCAGGCAGGAGCCCAGCCACCACGCGGGAACACACTGGATGCGGGGGCGTATGGGGCCCGCTCGTCGAGCGAAGCTGCACTCACCCCCAGGCCTGCCAGCCCCGTTCAGGGCTTGTCTCACCCACTCCACATCACAGGCAGGAATCCAGGGCCACAGACCATCTTGGTGGGTGACTGAGGGCCCATGGAGGTGGGCTTCTCACCCTGAATGAGGAGCAACGCCATAAGGAACGTCGTTCCCATACCACAGAGGACTCAACGGAGGCCCCAAGACAGGTGGAGGGCCCACCCCCAAGGACGATAGTTAATGCACTGTCTCCAGAAAGGCGAGGAGGCTTCCAGCAGCTTCTGCACCCCGGGGCTGCACACCTAAGTACCTGCAGGGGCTCATCGCTCCCCAGGCAACTCAGCCCACAAGACAGTCTCCCTGAGGACGAGGAAAGCCTGGCAAGATCCAAAGTTCATTACCCCTCAGAACAAGGTTTGGACAAAGCTTTGGCATCAAAAGCATCCTGGGCCACCTCCTTCTGTCACCTGCCCTGGGCATCCCCCACCTGTGACAGGTGCTCTCAGGCTCCCTCAGATATTCACAAGGTCAAATCCGGGCTCCCTGCACCTCCCTCCACGGATCTGAGTCCCACCAGCTGAGTCGACAGAGCAAACCCTCCTCCCCAGAACAGCAGCTGGCCAGGGAAACAGCTCTTTCCTCACCCTGCCCTCAGCTCTTGGCCCACGTTCTCCCTTCTCTAAGATAAATATGCCCAAGTCCTTTAAACAAGTGGTTCTAGTCGCTTTGGGGTCAAAGACTCCCTTGAAAATCTAAGGACACCCTCCGGAGAAAAGCACACACATACATACAATTCTCTGTAGAGTTTGGGGGGAGGGGTCTATGAATAGACCCCTGAACTGCATCTAGAGACACCTTCCTTCAAATCATCCTCTCGGAATATGTGTCCCGACTCCTCCTGCTCTGCTCCCCCTCCTCCAAGCATCCTTCCACACATCTAAATTTGGATGGGGGCTGGCCCCGTGGCCCAGTGGTTAAGTTCGCATGCTCCACTTCGGCGGCCCAGGGTTTCCCTGGTTCGGATCCTGGGCGCAGACCTAGCACCACTTATCAGGCCATGTTGAGGCGGCATCCAACATGCCACAACTAGAAGGACTCACAACTGAAATGTACAATTATGGCAGGCTGGCCCCGTGGCACAGCGGTTAAGTTCACGCGTTCCGCTTCTCGGCGGCCCGGGGTTTGACGGTTTGGATCCCGGGTGCGGACACGGCACTGCTTGGCAAAAGCCATGCTGTGGCAGGTGTCCCACATATAAAGTAGAGGAAGAGGGGCATGGATGTTACCTCAGGGCCAGTCTTCCTCAGCAAAAAAAAGAGGAGGATTGGCAACAGATGTTAGCTCAGGGCTAATCTTCCTCAAAAAAATAAAATAAATAAAATAAAATAAAAGGTACAACTATGTACTAGGGGGATTTGGGGAGAGAAAGCAGAAAAAAAAGATTGGCAACAGTTGTTAGCTCAGGTGCCAATCTTTGAAATAAATAAATAAATAAATAAATTTGGATGAACTGTGGCACCCATAACCAAATATAACATCAGAGACGCAGAGCGAGGCAGACCCATTGCCTCCTTTATTACAGCTACTTGATATTGCAACTAAGGTCTTCAAAGTTTGTCGGCATTTGGAACCACCACATCGCCAGGGTTGACCTACACGGAACTCACCATCAACTCGAAATCCCCAAGTCTTTTGCACACTCAGGGACATCCGTCCCACTCCCCACACAAGACAGGAACACTTCCCATTCCTCCACCATGGGGAGAGCCAGGAGACCACCCCTTCCTCGTCACCCAGCGTCACTCAGGCTCCTGGGTCCTCGCTGCTCTGGTTCATTCACTAATCTGACCCCGTCCCTCCCTCCTTCCTACAGTCTCACATCCTCCATGGGCTCGCTGAAATCTCTGAGGTCAGCAGGCACCAGCAGCCCAGCCAGTGTCCCCTTCACCTTTATGCCTCAACTGAAAGCAGGCTGGGCCCTGAGCACACCACCTCCCCCACCACACACACAGGCAACGTGCTCCTCTTACCTCCCACATAAGCAGAACACAAGGGGAGAAGGGCCACTGGTGTCCTTGTGGGCTCCGCCAGCCCCCACATGTGGCTCTTTCCATGCCCTTGGTGGCCAGGCCATTCCAGCCACCTGCCTCCCCCTAGCCTCCAACTCACTTCCTGCCATTGATCAGGGGCTTCAGCTCCAGGCCCAGCTTCTTCCTCCGCCCGCCTCCCATCACTGTCACCATCCACACTCCAGGCTCAGTCACTTGACCTCCTCCACTGAAATGCCTTCTTCCCCTCGCCCCTTCAGTGACGCTCTCCCACAGCCTTACTTGGGACCCCTCATCGCCAGGAACATAGCACCTCAGAATGTGACTTTCCTATCCTTGGCTTCCTGCCCACACCGCCCATCCTTCCAGCTCACTCAGTCTTTCCCACCTCCAATCCACTGACTTACCCACTCGCCACCAGCCACCTCCTGGCTTCACTCTCTTGCTTTACAGCCCATGCCCATCCCATGGCCTCTCACTGTCACCAATCCCAAGAGAATACCCTGCCTCCCCAACCTGGCAAAACCCCAACCTGATACGCCGCGCCATCTGCCTCCTCCACGCCCACACTCAAGCAACAGGGTAACATCACAAAACTGGGTGGACAAGTTTTACTTCAAATTCACGTTCTCTGACCTCAAACTATCACTCTGCAACAGCCCACAAGCCGGGTTTCTCTAGTAGGCTTGCCACCCATTCCCAGACAACTTCACACCTTCTTCTCCTCTGATTCGCACACGGTCCTCCGCCCTTGCTCTCCACTGATGGCCCTACCTCATCTTCATGGAGAAAACAGGAGCCACAGACTGGAACTCAGGCATCTTCCACCACACCCCAACCTGCCTGCATCTGTTCCCGCTGTGGCCTCTCTCCTTCCTTTCCAGGAGCGGGTGCCTCCCTCTCCCCCTCCAAGGGACAGTCCTTCCCCTGGTGCCCGGAACCCCATCCCTGTCCCCTTCTCAAGGCCTTGGCTCCTCAGTCATTCCCCCCTCTCAGGCAGCATTCCCACCAGCATCCACACACGCTGGAGTCCTATCTTAACTACATTCTCCTCTACCTACAGACTCGCATGCTATTGTCCTATTTCTCTGCTCCCTTAACACTCAACATCTCGAAAAAGCGGTCCACTCATCCCCACAAGACCCCCTTCCCAGCTTGCCATTCATCTTCCAACCTACCTCACTCCTGGCTCCACCTCACCACTGACCGGGTTCAGGTCAGGGCCACCAGCAGCCGCCATGCTGCCTAGTTCTGGGCCATTTGTGAGCAGTGCTCAACACCAACGCCTGAGCCCTCCTCCTTGAGCCACTTCTCCATCAGCCACCCTGAGGCCACCATCCCAGTTTCCTCCTCCCTCACTGGCCACTCCTCCTCCATCCTCTGCTGGCTCCTCCTCCTCTACTGCCACCTCAACAATGGGGCATTCCAGGCTCGATCCTGAGCCCTTGCCTCCCCTGCCCACTCTCCCTCGATCCTGACCTAGCCCAATCTCTCTCCACGCTGACCTCTGCTGAACCCTAGATGCATATAATTAACTGCCTCCTCCCCACTCCACTCACCTCCTCAAGCTTAATTTGACCTTGACTCTCCCGCCTCACTCCTAACCTCCCCCTCCTCCAGGCTTTCCTACATCTACTAGTTGCTTAAATCAAAACCCAAAGGGGTCCTCTTTATTTCCCCCCTCGCCCTCATCCCTTCCTCCATAGCTAATCCCTCTGGAAGTTCTAGCAAACCCACATCCAAACCATCCGTGGAAGCCGTCTACTTCTCTCCTTCTCCTCCGTGACCTTCGTGGCCTTGGTCACAGGTAGCATCCCCTGTGACCTGAACCCTAGGAATCCTGTCTCTGGTCTCCTTGCTTCAGTTCTCGCTCCCCTCCAATCTCCTCTCTGCAGAGCACCAGAGCAGTCTTCTTAATACAGAAGGATTGTGTCGCAGCCCTGTCAAAATCCTTCCACCTTATTCAACCTCACTGCACCTCAGATAAAGGCCACAGTCGATGCCACAGCCAACCTCGACCCGCCTGCTTCCCCTCAGCCCCAGATCGGGTTCCTCCCCTCGCTCGCCGCCATCCAGCCACACCAGTCTGATTTCGATTTCTCAAACATTCCGGGCAGCTCCTTCCCACTCTCGGTCTTTCCACCTGCTCCTGCCTCCACCTAGAATGCTCCCTTCCCGTTCTTCATATGAAGCAGCAGCTTAAATGTCACCTCTTCAGAGAGGCATCTCAGAACCATACATTCTAAAGTCAGCCTCGGCGTCTGCTTCTTTGCCTCATGGCACTGAGCACAACCTGCAGTTACTTTATTTGCGGGTCTATTTACAGGTTGGTTGTTTTTCTTTATGGGGGGGGAGGCAGGCAGAGACAAGTGGAGTCTGTCGCCCTCACTGGAATGTAAATTCCATGAGAAAAGAGACCCTGTCTGAGCTCCTCACCCCTGATTACATGTTGAAATCATAATATCTTGGATATACTGGGTTAAAATACATTAGAATTTATTTCACCTGTCTCTTTTTGCTTTTTTAATGTGAACCCTAGAAATGTAAAATTACAGACGTGGCACTCATATTTCTATTGGACAGCGACGGTCTGGTTGGCAAGGGCGGGGGAGATGCAGAGGATGATAAAATGTGGACATAACATTGTATTGCAATTAAATGTTTTATGTGATAAACAACATAGAGGAGCATGGGCTAAGCATTCTGGGTACACAGAAGACAGGCAAGTCAGACTAGGTTACAGCAGGCTTGAAATGCCAATAATGAAGATGAAGTCATGAATCATGGCTGTTTAGCTGGATGCCTTGCAAGCAGCTTACGTCAACTACCCAACACATGCAGATTTGAAGGCCAGCATTGGGACAACAGGGGATATGTCTCCACACGGTCATACAGCAAATATCCTAACACCCCTCCCAACCCTAGTGGATTCCCAGGCCTCTGTGCATGGACACACAGTTTAGACATTCTTATCTGTATAAGACTCAATACTCTCATCTCCTTTCCCCTTCTCAGACTGAAAGAATCAGACTCATTGAAAGAAACAAGGGTTTGTTACGGTTTGAGTTCTCCGATCATCTCAGCTCTGGGCCGCTGCGGGACTCACCGAGTGGGGCGGAGGGGAGAGTGACGTGCAGAGTAATCAGCCCGTCTTCCAGCGGACCCACACTAAGTCAGATGACTGCGGGGAGAGGGCACAGATAAGCCGCCCCCACCCTGCCTCTGGAGCGTAGAGCTCACCCTGAGGTCAGCACATTAATGTTCATTCCCTCCCAGAGATTATCCGCTCCCACGGAGCGAGGAAATCCACTTCTCACAGAGGTTAATAAACTTACAGATCTCATTACCCAAAGAGGTGGTGCTGGTAAGAATTTTAATGCATTTCTTAGAAAGGGTCTGGAAGAATTATTAACAACCGAACAATGACTGACTACTCGGAGAAGCGAGGGCAGAAAGGTGACCGATGGCAACGCAGCAGGCTCTCCCTCCTCCCACATGGTGTCCCCCAGGGCCACAGATGGCAAAGCGCTCAGAGTCCAACGGGGTAGCCATCTCTGCATGTCCACCATCTGGGTCTGGGACTGTTTACCTGTGCTCCCACTCCCAGGTCACTTGGCATGTTGGTAAGTTATCCAGCTGTGGTGACTAGCATATTTATAGACTCACATTCTTGAATCTCCAACTGGCCCCTAAAGGCTGCCCACGAACCTGTATTTGCCCCAGCTGAGTCCACACCCCAACTCCCACAACCAGCTGTGCGAATCCACCTCCTTCCTTCCTGATCTCCTTCCTCCCTGGTTCTCAGATCAATTCCTTAGGTCAGGCTGAGAAAGCAAAGGCCGCCAACACAGCTCCCTCCTTCCCGTTGCCGCCACAGCCTCAAAACGCCTCTGTACCTGCACCCTGCCTGGTCTCTGAGGACAACCCTCCCGGCCGCCTTCTGGAGGTTTACTGCTCCAAAGCTCTTGCTCTCTTTCCCTCCTGCCTCCGATCTTATTGCTTTTCACCTTTCTCTAATATCTTCAATCTCCGCCTTTTCTTTGTCCTCGGTCTCCCAACAGGATCGACTTACGAAACGATGATGAACCTTCCATCTACTCTCACTCACACTCCAGCTCACCTTCATCTTCAGCCAGGCTTCTCTACTCCTTTACCACACGCTCACTCCTTAGGTCACCTGCAAATGGATCTGTGCACACTCGGCAGAAGCTGCTCTTAAAGTCCATCAGTGGCCTAACACGGCCACACCCACAGCGTTAACGGCGGGCACTTTGGTTCCCCACCCTTCTCAGAGCTTCCTGAGGCCTCTCCCCTTCTGGTATGCCGTGTTCAGCCTCCTCACCCTGGCTTCTGCGATGCGTCTCTCCTCCAGCCTTCCTCTCACTCTCACCAGCTCTCAGTCTCATCCACTGACTTCTTTTCCTCTCCCTTTAGTTGTAGTCCTTTCCCGGAGTTCCATCTTTTCGATCCACTCTCTCCTTGGGTCTTGAGGGTGATCAGATCCATCTCAGGGGTGATGACTCCCACATCTGTGTCTCGACTCCATCCCAATTGCCTAGTACTAGAGCTGAATTGCTACTTACAGATGCCACCCCATGGATGACCCACCACAAGTGGAAATTCACCATATCCACCCAAAACTAAGCTCTCATCATTTCCCCCCCAAAAAAGGCATCTCCTCTTGCAACCTCAGGCAATGGCACCACTATCAATCAGCTCAGTGACACAGTCAGAAATATCCCAAGTGCTGGCAACTCAGCCTCTCCCTTTCTCTCATTCCAACCATCCACAGCTGTGGTCCACCTCCCACATGATGCTATGGGGGCTTTGGCCCCCAGAAAGTGCATCTTAAGGACATGAATTTTGCTCTCAAACAGGCTTGAGCTTGATTCCCAACTCTGCCCCTTCCTGGCTGGGCACCACCTGAGCAGATTCTTAAATCTCTCAAGGCCTGTTTCTCCCAACTACAAAAGTGGGGGTTGCTGTCAGGATTAAAGGAAATATTGTATAGACAGCACCCCGCAGCGTAACTCCAACCCACTAAGTTCTCATTAAATGATAGCTTAATTTGCGTCCTAATTTAGCAACTACACAGGGAAGAATTTCAAGCTTTCTACCTCTCATGCCCAGCGAGATGCCTTCCATATGTTTTTCTATTTGATTGTATTATGCACATTCCTGGAAGCTGCCTCAGACCCATTCCAGCACAGGGCAAGGTTTACGTTATAGAAACCCATGCCACATCTGCTTTCTCCTCTCCTCCATTCCTTCTGCTCTCAATATGTCTTGCCTAGACTGTGTCTAGTTCCCATGAGTTCTCTTCTCTCCAATCTTTCAACTCTCCACGCTCCCCTTCATTACCATCTCTGGAATAATTTTCCTAATACAAGTATTATTCTCCTCTTCAAAACTGCAAATGCTCTCTCATTGCCTATAGACTGAAGCCCCAATTCCTTGGCACATAGCATGTTTCTTTCTGCCTCCTACCCCAGGTCATCTCTCCCTCTCTGAGCACAGTGCCTGCCATTGCCCCGTCAGGCCTCATTCTTTGACACCAGGACTAACTTCTCCCCTTCCTCCAGTCTCACCCGTGGCTGGCTTCCTGCCACCCACAGGATTAAGTCCTAACACCTTGGCACAAAGGCCTTTTCTTCATGCCTATATCTTCCTGACGCTGTGGACTCCACAATCCTTCTCACCTCCCTGCCCACTATTAACAGCTAATGCACATCACAATCTGTGCTTCATTTAATCTTCACAACCACTCTATGACACCGATGCTATTAATAGTCCCATTTCACAGCTCAGTGAAGGTCAGCTCTTGCTCCAGGTCACACAGCTTGTGAATGGTCAAGCAAGGACTGAGTCCAAGGGCCCTATTCTTCATCTCCAAACTTCACTGCTTACCACGGGCAGCTGTCTCCAGCTAAATGTCTCCCCCGCCCCTCATTCTGTCCGCCTAGGAAACTTGCAGTCTCCTTCGAGACTCAGTCCCAGACTCCCTTCCTTCAAGAAGCCTTCTCTAGCTTCTTGCCGAGTTAAGCATTTTATCCCTGTTCATATTTCAGTAACAAGGCTTATCTCATTGCCCTAATTCCCTGCTTACCACCCATCTCCCTCAAGAGGGCAGGGACCCCGTTCTAACAATCCTTCTTCCTGGTGCCTGGCCCAGAGAAGGTGCTCGACAGCCAGGTGATGGTCATTGGTCAAAGGGTCAAGAGAGGTACAGGAGCTGATGAACAGATGAAGGGTGACCAGCAAGGAATTCAGATCCATATGAGCAGTGGGGTCTAGAGATGTGAGAACCTGAAACCTACTAGAGTATAGTTCATGGGCCCTGGTCCCATATGCCCCCATGTTGATCCATTAGGTAATGTTTAGTTGATGTCCACCTCCCCCACTTCTGTAAGCCTCATGGGGCCACAGATGTTCATCCCTGTGTCCTTGGCACTTACAGCAGTGCTTGACGCAAGGTAGAAGGTCACTAATTCTTGAATGAAGGAGTGAAGGAATATACAAATAATCAGATTAAGAGCTCCCTGACCAACAAAACAAATGCCTAGTCTGATACCCACAATGGGGAGAAACTCCTCTTTTATTTGGTCCACACTTGCACCTCTCTGTGAAAGCAACTGACTGGAAGACCGGTTTCTTGTTGTCACAAGTGGGTCGGCTCTGCTGACCTTCCCGGCCCTCAGGCTGGTAATATTCTTCCAGCCACTACCCAAGACGCTTAGTGACACGAAGCAAGGCTTCAGGGGGCAAAACTCATATTGTCTGGGTCACCTGATGACAGGGAACAACTCTGGCAATGCTCAGACCAGCCAAGGACTCGGGGAGTGCCGAGGATTACAGATGAGGGATGGACCATCCTTGACCATGTACTCCAGCCTCCCACCCAAAGCAGAAAGGATCATGGTGACGATGATGATAAACTGAGCCACCATTTATTGAGGACTTATGCGTCAGTGCTAAATGCTAAAGGCTGTATGCACATTTTCTTATCTCAGCATCTCAGTAATTTCACAGATGAAGACAGTGAAGCTTAGAGAGAGAAGATGACTTGTCCAAGCTCACACAGCCAGCCAAGGGGGTTGGGAATTGACCTGCCTATACCTAATCGTTTATCTCAGGCTCCCGGCGCGGTGGCTCTCCATGACAATGAACTCACACTTGGTGAGACAGTCAGTTCCACCTTCAGTCCACTCGGAGCTAGAGAGCTCTTCCTCATACCCCCTGAGCTGAAATGTGCCTCGATGCCACCACCACTGGGAACTCCTTTTCCTGTCCCTTGGAACCTCCCAGAACAGGCTCCATTCCTTTTCCCCATGAGGACTTTCTCCGTCACCCTCCTCCCCCAGGACAACAGAAACCAAAGCAACTCTCCTATTCTCTATTTATCTGAACAACTCCAATTAAAAGCTTTTCCAATTAAAGATCCCAAAAGAGAGCCAGCAAATGCCCAGGCAGTGGGGTCTGTAATACGCCTCACTAATTGGGTCTCTGGGGCCACCCACACCCCAAGACCCACAGACAACATTCACCCCAAGAGCCGAAGGAGGACAAAGGGCTTGCTGGCCTCCACCAGCCCCTCACTGGTGACCTGGACCAAGATCTCCCAGGGCAAGGAGAACAGCAAGGAGCCTGCCAGAGCCCCTCCCGTAGCTGGGACCCCGCCTCAGCTCGGCCCTCCTTTGGCTGGCAGGCACCTGTATACTAAAGGTTTCTCAATGCACAGCTCTCAGGCTAACTGCTCTGGCTGGTGGCAATGCCTTATCCTAAGCTTTTCTGCATGGGTTGTGGACGCAACAGTCCCCAGTTCCTCAGAGGAATAATAATAAGACTATCAACCAGGCTTCTGAATAAAAATGTTTTTTAAAAAAAAAATCTCTCTAGTCGTTGACAAATGTCTAAATGTGTTCCCCACAGCATATTTTTATTCTAACAAGCTAATTTGAAATATAATTTAAATAAATTCTACCAGAATGATACCATATGACTAACAGCCCCCGGTGACAGAATTACTGGGGACTTCACATGGTACATCCAGCAGAGGCTTCCCACCTGACACGCTTCCCACATGGAGCGCACCCCGCGAGGAAACCGCATCACGGAGCCGGCGCTCACCTCCAAACCTATAAATACAACTCGGAGGCAGCCTGCTTGTGCAAATAGCTCGAGATGCAGACCCATAACAAGCAACGCTTGGAGACCAGTGTACCCAAACCAACGCAAACTGCAAGCTTTTTGCCCCATTTCCTTACCAAGCCTCTTTGTGCTCAATTTGTTTTCACACTGGAAAAAAACAAGGTGTTAACTCTCAAGACCTAGAAGGTCAGGACTTGGAACATCTGAGATTTCTAGCAGCCTGAAAAATGCTTTTCTCTATTGTAAATCTGTCTTTGATGGCTGTTCACTTCACTTTTGACAAAGGTGAAGGAAGTTTTTCTTTTCAAATAGAAAAGAAGCTCCCATCCCCACTCCTTGTACTAAAGGAAGTCTTTTTCCAAAGGTTTTAGATGCTGATGCTGGCTGAGGTGACATGCACAGAATTTATCTGTGTGTTCTTTTTTTTAATTGCTTTATAGCTAAAGCAGGAAATATAACATTCTTCCTGTATATATGTCCCTGCCAATCCTCTCACCGAGGGAACTGTGTGAAGGAGGGGGTGTGATCCCCACCAGACAAAGGGCTTTGAAGCAGAAGGGGTGCTCAGGTGTGGCCAGGGGTGCCTTCTGCTGGCAGAGATGCTCATCCAGGTCTGAGTGCAGAATCCCCCTGCCCTGATGTTTCCAAACAAGCAGAAACAATTCAAGCAGCTGGGTCCTGCTGCTCCACGCTGGACCACCCTTAGCAACCAGGATGAAGCCTTGATGTTCTTACCAAGATTCACTGAAGAGTAGTGACTCACCCAAAATTACACAGTCACCGCAATTTATCCAACATTAATTGTGATCTTGGTCTCCTCCACCATTTCTTTCCTTTAGTAATTCATCTAAAGCAAACAACTGCTTTAAGGGATCGTCGAAATGTCTTTTTCACTTTCTTAAAATGTACCCTGCCTTGTTCTAGAAAGGATTTAAGCAGGTTTACAAAGATGTATAAAATTCAGCAAAATGACAAGTGAGAAGTAGGCATGGATTTAAATGATGATATATATTTATAATTACTGGCATGGAAAGATGTCCACTCAAGGTATTTTAAGTTGAAAAACTCACGTTACAAAATAGATGCATATGATTCCATTTTGTTAAAAGTCTATTTGCTCTATGTGGACATACAACTAGACACAGAGACATACAGACACAGGAAAAAGTCTGCAAAGACAGACAGACTGCTGGTGGAGTTTATCCCTGACACAGGAGACGACAAGTAATTTTCACTTCCTTCTTTATGCTGTTATTGTTTAGCATGAACATGTAACATCTTTATAATTAGAAAAAAAGCAAAGATATTTTCATTTTGCTTAAAAAAAAAAAAAGGCAGATGAGAAGGTGAAGGAAAACAAGGGCAGGGCCATAAAACGGAGCGAGGAACAGAGGTAATGGACGAGGTCTGATAAATCTGCTAAGGGTGACCACACACTTGACTCTAAGTCCCCCAGGAGCCATTACCGAAAAGAAACCTAATAATTTACACAAATCACTGAGCCCATTAGACAAAAATAAACCACCTGCTCTGCTCTGGGTCCGCCTTCGGGGGACTGTGTACAAGCAAATGTGCCCTTGACTCCATCCCAAAACGCTCAAGGCCAGGAGTTTCAGGGTAGTTTCCAATAAGAATGCTGGCATGGCCCCAAAGTAAAAGTCAGCCCAAAGAGAGTATTCACTCACTCCTATTCACTCGTTCATTTGGTGCATATCTATTTAGTGCCTCCCCCATTCCAAGTAATTCCAACCCCATTTTCCAACTCTGACCCTAACGGAGATGAATGTCTAGATAATGAGGGTGATCCTAAATGCTAACAGCCCCCAGGCACCTCCCCCTAGTGTACGGGGGTGTCTTTCCTAAGTTCCCCAAATAGATGGGCATCCCCACCACCCCGACACTCCATGGATTATGACATTTTGTTTAAACTCACAGCATTTCACACATAAAGCTGGCACTTGTGACAGGGCTTATCTCGCTTTCTGAAACAGAAACTTCACAAGGGCAGGAACTAACTAGTAGGTCTGCTCATCTTGGATCCCCGACAGCACTCACCAGTTGCCTGACAGATGAAAGGACTGAATGAACCTGAGAAAGAGAAGTTTAAAAAACCCCGAACGGGACCAAAAGAAGACAAATCTACCTCAATCTATCTGAAAGACTCGAGCTACTTTAGTCAACACAAACACCAAAGCAAAGTTCGTAGTTTGTAAGAACTACGTGGCTTAGCGTGACTCAGGAGGGATGGAAAATTCAAGAAGGGATGAACATCGAAAGAAAGTTAATCGGTGTAGATTACTGAGAGAAGGCCCAAGGTTTTAGATAACCAAGATTGTGGCACCCACACATTGCAACATAATCTTGGCAGAACAAAATAAATGAGTGTAAACTGAAGCCAAACAGAAATACAGTAGATGGTGTTTGTAAACGCTGATGAAATCAGCTAAAAGTCACAACAGCAGACATGCTGGGTTTTCTCTTAGCCTTTTGCAGGCGGGTAAAAAGATAATTTACAACCCCAATACTCGAGACGACAGCCAAGGGCCGGAATATTAACCCAAGACACAATAAAAGCTAAATGGCTTGCTTTAGCCTTAAAAGAAAGCTGCATCCAAATGTAATTCTTCCTCTCTTGGCCCATGCCACTCTCAATTAAGCAAGACATAAAGAAGGCAATCCAAAAATTATCACAACTTCCGGGCCAGCATCCAAGCAAGGCTGCCCACCCCATTCAAGCACTAACTCAATCAAAAAATATTTTTTAGGTGCGAGACACCATGCTAAGTGTTGGGACACACTGGTGACAAAGGTAAGACCTATCCTTGCTGGATGCTCGTGGAGAAGACAGATTATAAATACGTAAACAAAGGCCAGATGACTGCAGGTGTGCTGTGGCAGACGACTGGTGGGCAGCGGCGTGGCTATGTTAGCAAGCAGGAGTGGCAGGCTGGAAGGACTCTGAGCAGAGGACCCTGATGTCGAGACCCACAGGATGAGAAGGAGGAAGGTAGCTGCAGAGCCACGACAAGAGCATTCCAGGCAGAGGGAGCAGCAAGTTCAAAGACCTCCAGGCAGGGCAAGAAGCAGAAAGGAGGCTCCTGTGAGCAGATGGCAGTGAGGGCCGGGCAGAGCGGCTGGCACAGCTGGAGACGGGACAGGCCAGCCCCTGCTGGGCGTCCAAGGAAGAGAGCAATGTGATCTGATTTGCAGCTTTGAAAGCTGGTCACGCAGGCTTCCGCGTGGAGAAGAGTGACAGCCCAGGGTGGAAGCTCAGAGCCTGTTAGGAAGCTAGTCCAGGAAGGAGGGGACAGTGATCAGAACCAGAATGGGAGGTAGGATTATGGGGAGAGGCGAATACACTCCAGACAGAGCCCAGAAGTACAGCCCACAGGACCCACTGACAGCCCGGACGTGGGAGCTGAGGGAGTGCTGGTTCGCAAACTCGCCCCTTACACGGAGGGCAAGGAGAGACCAGAGGGAGACTCCAGATGGGAAGGTGGCAGGCTTAATAATTAATAAGCAAGGGAACTTCCTTACAAGGCTTATCTTGGGCGGCCACAAGACGAGGAGATCGCCACACCTACCCACTAGAATCTTAAAAGTTTAGACAGAGGCCTTCACTGGGTTCAGTCGCATGTTCAGTCCAGATGGCCTCAACACCTTACTCTCTCAAGGCTGTGACCATGGAACACTTCCCGCCGTGGGAACGGTGGGCAGAAAGCATATTCCAAGGACAGAGGAGGAGACGAGGAGCATCTGACTGCCCAGGTCCAGCTCATGGGTGGACCGGCGGTCACGTCCTCCCATGACCTCCTCCAACTGAGACAGAAGAATCAAGGATGACTCTGAGCAAGGAGGTGGAGGGTGGGCCACTGACTCGGAGGGGAAGACGGAGGGCAAGGAAGGAGCGAACTGGAAGGAGCAGCAAGAGCTCCATGCACGGACAAGGGTCAGAAGCCCTGAGAAAGGGCTGTGTTGGAAATGACAGCATGGGCGTCACCAGCATACAGGTGGCACTTAAAGCCATGGGTGGGGGGGCTAGGGCAAGGAGGTGGATGGGATAGCATTATCTAGGAAGAGTACTGAAGCGAAAAGGAACCAGAACCAGTCCCTGAGCAGCCCCACCATTCAGACGCCAGGCAGAGGAGCAACCAGCAGGGAGACTAGAAAAGAATTGTCAGGAAGGTAAGAGGAAAACCAGAAGAGGGTGGTGGCGAGAAGATGGGAGGGGAGCTGTTCCCAGGAGGAGGGCGTGGCTGTTGGTGAGGACCGCTCTGAGAGGTGGATTAAGACAAGGGCAGAGACCTGGCAACCTGCAGGTCACCAGTGACCCTGGCAGTTTCGGTGGAGAGGCAGGGGCGGAAGCCAGATTGGAGGGTGAACGAGGCACCTGCAGGCCAAGAAAACGAATGGAGACAGTGGGTTTGGACAGACCTTTTCAGGGGAAGGGGGAGCAAAGAAGTGGAACAGGAGCAGGAGACAGATGTAAGATGAGAGACTGTGCTGTCCCACACAGCAGCCGCTAGTCCCACGTGGCTATTCAAATGTAAATTAAATTAAAATTTCAAGTCCTCAGTCGCTCTAGGCACATTTCAAGGGCCCAAGAGCCACAGGTGGCTAGTGGCAGCCATACTGGACATGCAGATATAGAACGTTTCCATCAGCACAGAAAGTTCTGTTGGGCAGCACTGAACTAAAGCATGTTTGCAAAAGACCCTGGAGAGACAGGGAGGTGAAAGAAGGAGAGACGTTCCCTGACATGGTGAGAGGGGATGGGACGGACCGTCCCCCAGGCAGGGCGGGCCTCTGGTAGGACAAGAGGAGGGACTGGCCATCCAGGGAGACAGGCGGGAAGGAAAACACAGGGGAACCTGCACAATGGACTGTAGGCGTGCTGGGAGGTGAGGCTGGCCGTGGTCCGTGGCTCCTCTCTTGTCAATGAAAAGGGAGGCAAAGTGCGCGTGGGGAGGAGAAAGAGGGGAGGAGGGGAGTGGCTATGAAACAACTGCCTTGGGGATCGAGGACACAAACTTACCAGGGGAACCACACACTTAATGCAAAACACTTCGCAGGAGAGAAGCGGACAACAGCAGTGAACATCCGAATGAGGAAAAGTGTCGGAAGTGGGGAGCGGTAAACTCAGATATTCTTTTTCTTAAATCCTGGCTCTGTCTACACGTTAGAGCCATGACAAAGCTGTAGGACCACACTGAGGTTTCCCACTGGCTGCTCTTTCTGGGTTCTTCCTCCTCCATCCTACTCAACTCTCGGAAAGGATGACATTGGTTCTATTTTCGGGTAAAATGGCTCCCTCCACCCTCCTCTGTCTGAACTGCTTACCCAGGCCTTAGCTCCATCTCAATTTACAGCCATGGTTTGTATGTTCACATAAATTATAGAAGAAGTGGACATATTAAAAGTGGCAGAGGTGGTAGGGGGTACAAACCAGCCCTCACCTACAAGAAGTGAGTAATAGACATTACGGGATGATGTTAAAATCACATGAAAGGCACATTCCATGTTCAAACAAAATCCCCAAGCCCTCCTCCCCACTTCTCCACAAACAAAAATTATTTTCCGACATCTTCTTCAAGCTTTTACGAGTAAACATTTTCATTCCCACAGAACTATTGGATTTCAACACCGTCGGAGTTTCAATATTTGTTTTTCATCAGGCAAACGGGTTGGGTTGGTGTTGGCTGGGGAGTGGGGGGGACAGAGAAAGTTAAAATGACCAGATCGCTTTTATCTTCCATCTTGAGACCTACATTTGCCAACTCCTTCTTCCTGTACACATTTTTTTTTTTTTTAAAGAATGAAATCTGAGAGCCTCAAAGGTTCCCACTGCTCCAAGAGCAGCCCTTTCATAATCCAAGGGGTCACTGGAAATGTTACAAGAAAACTGCTTGCCGGCCAAGCCGCCTCTGGCGTAATCACCCACGGCTTCTGGATGTGTGAAATCTCCTGGATGGGCACTGACGTCATAAGCCAATCTCCCGGACCCTTTCTGTCCCCTGCCCTGCTCCTGTTGACCCACAGCCCTCATACTTCCCTTCCTCACAGTTCCTCTTGGTCTGCGTCTGGTCCCTCCAAACACTTTGCAGACCCGACAGATAAGGCTCAGTGGGTGAAATGACTCCAGAAACTTACCGGAAGTAACTCACAAAAAAGCCACTGACAGGCCACCAGGACGACCTAGCCCCTTTCCACTCCTAGCCAGTCCCAAACAGGAAAGCAAGGTCTCTGGATCCCCCAAGCAGAAGGCTTTGGGCCATGAAGACTGTTTGAAGATGCTAAGCTCAGCAGCAGGGGACACAGAGATTCAGGAACTCTGGTTCACTTACCAGCCCACCCCATCCCCCAGGGCCACGGTCAGGCTGTGGGTGCCCCTCTGCCTACGCACACAGTGTCCCCCTTCCACAAACGCGCATCAGCTGCCCAATCTGGCAGAAGTCACCGAACCTCTCCAGGCCTCAGTTTCCTCATCTGTAAAAATGGGCATGATAACCGTTCCCTGAGTAGGGATGGGCACCTGATCCACAGCGTGTGCTGACACCGGGTGAGCAGATGTGAGGAGTTAATTGTGTTATTAGCACCGCGGCGCCCTGACTCACAGAGCCTACTGCTCGGAGAGACGCCAAGGAGAAATCAATCCCGCTTTCTAAATTACTTTATGTGCTCAGAAGCATTAGTCACTTCGACAGAGTATTGCAACTTCTCTCCTGAGCATCCACTCAGTCGGTTCAAAGGCTGAAGCCTCATCTCCGCTTGGCACAGACTTCCATCACCCTCAGCCATTTCAAGGCAGGCTCCGAGTCCACTATCCCTACGCTGGGGGGCTACTATTATCGGGCGCACTCCCTTTCCAGGAAAACTTCGATTTCCATGCTGTTTGCGATAAACCCAATCGCGGAGAACGACCAACTGCCTCTCCCGCTCCCAAACAGAGGCCCCGGAGTTGGTCGCGCCCGGGCGCGAGGGGACCGCGGAATGGCCGAAGCACGGAGGCCGGCCAGGGCGCCTGTGCCCGCCCGGTGCCCGCGCGCCCGGCGGGCTCGGAGGGGGAGCGCCGCCGCACGCGCGGCCCCAAGTCCGCGCCCAGGCCGCGCGCAGGGGGAGCCGGGGGCGCGGGCCGGCGGCCCCGGGCGCTCCGGCGCCGGCTGCGGGCTCCCTCCAGGCTCCAGGCTCCGGGCTCCGGGCGCGGGGACGGAGCGGCGGCCGCAGCCCCTTGGGGTCCCCGGGAGCCCCGGTAGCGCGGCGCGGGCTCACTCACCCCATCTCCGGCGCTGCTCTGCGGCCGCTCCGACGGGGCCTCTGGCGCTCGCCCTGCGCGCGCTCGGCAGGCGCTGCCCGCGGCACATGCGGTGGCCCGTGCGCGCCGGCTCAGCCCCGGCGCCGCTCCATGCCGCGGGCTGCGCGGGCGCTGCTGCAGCCGCTGCCGGGCGCGGGGGGCGGGGGCGGGAGGCGGGCGGGGCCACGGCGCTCGGACAGCCCCGCCCCCTGCCGCCGCCCGCCGCCCCCCGCCCCCCGCGCGGCCCTTACGTAACCGCGGGCCCGGGCCCGGAGCGGGGGGCGCGGCCGCCTGCGCGCAGCCCCTGCCCTGCCACCCGGCGGCCGCGCGCCCCGGGCCCCCCGCGGGGCTTGGCGCAGCGTCGCGCGCGAGCGTGCCGGTCGCGGCTGGAAGGGACTTGGGGACCACCCCTAGTTTGCAGACGGGGGCACCGAGGCCGCGGGAGGGGAAGTGATTTGCCCAAGGTCGCACGTTCAGAGCGGAGGTCGAGCGTGCAGCCTCTGAGATGCGCAGGGCGCTGCCGCCCCTCGAGGCCCTCCTGCATCCGCCTCCCCAGGGCCAGGATTTCGGAAGCCAGCGTGGCGTGGAGGATCTTACGCTCGCAGCAGGTGCTCCGGGCTCTTCCCCTGGGTGAAGACGGGACGGGGGCTACCCGCTAGAGGGTGGTTGCTTCGAAGGAGGCTTCATCAAGTTTGGCCGTATTCTTAGAGCAAAGGAAATTGAGATGGCAAAAGTGGAACTTAAGGGCAAGCGGCATCTCCATCCCCTTTCCACCTCTCAGGTCCTGATTCCCTACCAAAGGCTGGCCTTGCGACTAACCTGACCTCCACGACCCCTCTGCGCCTCCCACAGTATCAGCGTTTGCTGAGAACACACTAACCGCATGAGCCTGGCCTCTCAGGACAGTAAAAAGCCAAGAACAGCAGACGGAGCAGGGCCACCGCCCCAACCCTACCCGTATCCCTTCCGGAACCACAACTTCACTTGCTAAGCCCCAGTCTTCTCACGGGGGTACCCACCTTCTTCTAATCCGTGCTTCACACTGTGGTCAGGAATTTTCTCAATTACAAGTCTGATCCTATCACTCTTCTTAAAATCCTTCAGTAGCTTCCTTCCCGCTGTCCTTGGGATGAGGACCAAGTTACTGAACACGCCTACAAGGACGAAACCCATTGCACCTCCACTACCCTCTCCAGCCTTTTGTCCTCCTCTCATTCTCTCCCTTGCTTTTGGCACTCTAACCAATTGGCCATCCTTTCTGCCCCAGGACCTTTGCACATGCCGTTCTCTCATTCTGGGAAGATTTTCTCCACATTCTGGGAAGATTTTCTCCTCTTCTGTCTCCATTACCCCGACTCCCTTGTCAAGTCAATTCCTACTCATTCTTCAGATTTCAAACTGTCATTTCTTTGTGGAAGCTTTACCTAACACCCCAGAAGAGACTGTGAACTTCTGTACTTTTGCTTCATTGCACTTATCATTTGTATTATATAGTTGTAAAACTATTGATTTAATGTCTGTCTCCTAGGCACATCTGCAAACTCAATGAAGTCATGTCTTTTTGCTCATCATTGTATCTCCAGTGCCTAGAACTGGGCCTGAAAGTCATCTGTAAATATTTGTTGAATGAATAAGTGAATAGGCTGGGCCACAGATGCACAAAATTGGCCAGAGTCTGTAAGCACAGGTGAGTCTGTTTAGAGCCAGGACCTGATAAGCACTTGGTCCTAGAGGAAATTTATCTGTCACAAGCTGAATTCCAAAGACGGAGGTCTGGGGTGGGGTTCCCTAGCCGTGTCAAAGAGAGAAGTCAGCAGAGAGGAAATAAATGGCAGGAGCCGGCTCGGCTGGAGTAGGGGTAGCAGAAAACAGACTCACAGTGCATGGGGCCAAGTAATGCCCCAAACCCCAAAGGGAGTTTCCTTCGTTCCGCTGATGGAAAGGGCACACCCGCGTCACCTCGCGGAGATGCAGCGGGGCCAGGCAGGTGGGGCCGGTGAATCACCTGGGCTGCTTCACACAGTCAGCAGGAAGCGGGGCAATGCTGCAAGTGTGGGCCCACTCAAAGTCAAGGCTCCAGAAGGAAGCGGCTGTTGCTCTGGGTAAAGGCTCTCGCCCCGGGGAGAGGAGTGGAAAGGGTGGATCAGAAAGATTTTGAAATGGATGCCCCTCCTGTCCTCCAACTTCGGGCTGCCACCCTGTGGGGAGTGGCCTCCGCTCCTCTCCCTCCACCCCAGCTCCAGGCCCAGGTCAGGTCCTGCGTGTCAGGAGCTCTCCCAGACACCCAGAGCCTCCTCTGAGCTTCCTGGGTAGTCCTAGCTGGCAGGTCATCATCCTAGAGTCTTCCCTGGAGAGAGTCTAATGTCTCTATCAGTGCCTCCCCCGTCGAAGCCAATACAGTCACCCTTTTTCTGTGGGACTTTCCATCAACATGGTCTCCGGGGCCTCAGCTGTAAAGGGACATGATTGGTGACGTCTCTACTTTCAAGAGGCCTGAAATGAAGGGGAGAGAGATTCCGTGCTGCTGGGGGCTGGGGCAAGGCCAAGAAGGGTCTTTCTAGATCAAGAGCCTTGAGTATCCTTTTAGGCTGAGCAAGAGGAGCCAGCGAGGGGGATGAGACTGGAGGTGTGAGAAAGGGGGGGGGGGGTCCTGGGGAAAGCGGGAAAGCTTGGGATCCAGGCCCAGGTGCAGGGGTTAGCCTTGGAGCAGGGAGGAGGGCCCAGAGGGGAAGGTTGAGGGAACACTGTCTGGGGGGCGACTTTTTCTGAAGGAAGCAATGACACCTACTGACGACGCATGAGAGGGAGGAGTGGGGCAGAAGCCAATGTTGACAACAGCCCTGAGAAAATTAAAACTGGTGTTCAGAGAGATCCAGACTTGGGAACAAGCAGGGCAGAGGTGCCCCAGGAGTCTGGGAGGCCAGACCTGGACCAGCACAAGCTCGGGGACCAGAATTCCTGCCATTCTGTCTTGGCAGCAGAGCCTCCCAGAATCTGACCAGGTGTGGACAGTGGGTCTGAGGAAGCTTCTGCACTCCAACCGGGGCAGATCAGATAACCGTGGGTGGCTCACCAGAGAGCTGTATAAGCTTGAGCAACTAAGGAAACAGGGAGCAGGTTCACATGTGCCCTTCCTCTGTATCGTCAACTAGTTCTCCCAAGCATCCGGGGTGGACAAGTGCTGTGCAGCCCCTGTGCCTAAGAGGGTAACACTCCACGTCTCTGACTTCCCATCTCTCAAAGGCTAGCACCTGGAGAAATGGCTGGCCTTAGTCCGGGGCAGGGAAAATACAAATGAGCCTAGAGCATCTTGTAGTACTAGAAAGCAAGGAAGGGCTCAAAACAACAAAAGGATGGGGGCATGTGAAAGGGACACCGGAGACAACTGTAAGAGTTTCCAATGGCCAAAGCTGGAACAATTTGAACGACAAAATCAATAACATTGCACAGGATTATAATGCAAGACATAAAATAAACACACATGAGTCCTTACTGATATAAATGATTAAATGAGTACGTGGAGAAGAGACGGATCTTCCCCACAGAGGAACTGCAAATGATGTATGTAGACACGGCCCACTCCAGGAGGTGGAGTTTAACCCCTTCATTCCCCCACCTCCATGAGAGGAGGCCAATCTCAGTGTCGCAGCGATTTGCTTCTAAAGAATAGAGCATGGAAAGGGACAAACAGTAACTTGACAGTGGAGAAACCTGGCAGACGCCACCTTGACTGAGTGATGCAGGTTAGCATCACCGTGAGGAGCTGGGGTGACATCACGGACCCTCTCCCAGCACGTGATGAGAAGTGTGCTTCACCTGTGTGATATTTTGTCCCTAAACCCATAACCCCAGTGTAATCAGGAGAAACACAGACAAATCCACGCTGAGGAACATTCTACAAAATCCCTGACCGGTACTCCTCCAAACTGTCAAGGTCACGAAAACAAGGAAAGACTGAGAAATGGTCTCAGACAGAGGAGACAAAGGAGACACGAGGACTAAATGCATGTGGGATCCTGGAGGAGAAAGAGGAAAGTCTGGTGGAATCCAGATAGCGTCTGGAGCTCGGTTAGTGGCAACGTACCAGCGTTGATTCCTTCCCACGCCACGTGTTCCCTGTGATGTCAGATGTTAACAGTGGGGGAGACTGAGTGTGGGGTATGGGAGAGCTCTCTGTATTTTCTTTGCAACTCTTCTGTAAATCTAAAATTGGTCCAAAATAAAAAGTTTATTAAAAGAGAAAGTAGCCTTGAGCATCTCCTGTATACTACACCCTCCGAGCGATCTGGCCATTGGCCACGCCGGAAAGCTAAGCATGCGGAAGGCTAAGAGCAGCTCTTCAGGTGAGCCCTGGGACTTGAAACTGTTGGCATAATTCCAAAAGCGAGCCATCAAAATCCATGCTTTTCAATTTTTTTAACTGCAACCCACAGGAAGAAATATGTTTTACACTGCAACCCAGCACAGACTTCAACTACATAGCTGTAGTTACAGCCATATACAAGGGAAACAGAAGTTAGATATATTAGTGAAAGTTATGCAAAACAATTCTTATCCCCTCACCTGCAAAGCATGCAGACATTTTCTGTCCTGTTCTATTTTTAAAAGCAGTGCTGCACTGCACAGCCCACTAAGTTGATTTCAAAACCTGTAATCTATATGTTTTTCTTTCAGTAGCAAGATGAGGCTCACCACGTACATGCAGAATGTTATTATTAGTGTGTTCGGATTTCTGATGTTGCTGATCCAGGGACCATAAAAGGTCAGTTCTCTCAACGCCATAGGAAACAAATGTCTTATTAAAGCCACTAATTAAATGGATAACGATCAGATTTTATGAAACTACTAGATTATATTTCTGAAAACTATATAGTAACATAGAAAAATATTTATGCTTTCAACAAATACGGATCACATACTTTGCATCTCATACCGTGCTAGGCGTTACGGGTAAGGTGCTCAGCAAAAGAGACACGGTTCTTCCATCATGGATCTGTAGGATTGGGTGAAAGATATTAATCAAATGATCACACAAATACATAATTACAGACTGTGATCCGTGTGAATAAAAGGAACGTAAATTAGGTTGGGAGAGGTGGTCAGGAATGGTCTCTCTGAAGAGCCATTTAAGAAGAGGTCTCAAGAACAAAGAGGCTCCAGCCAGGGACGGTGCAGAGGGAAGAGGTCCCAGGCAGAGGACACTGTGCAGAGGCCTTGAGGGGTACAGGGCAGGGCAGTGTTGAGGAGCTGGAGGAAAGGTGAGCCTGGTGGGAATACATGAGCTTAGCAAGGCCTGAGATATGGTGGGAGAGCTACGCAGAGCCCTGCAGCCGGGTTAAGAATTGGGGATTTATCCAAATGCACCGACAGGCTGGGGAATGCCATGATCTGGTTTATATTTTTAAAAGATCACTCTGGCTTCTGGAAGGAGGAGAGATAAGAAAGGGAGAAGAGGGGTTGGCCCGGTGGCGCGGCGGTTAAGTTCGCACGTTCCACTTTGGTGGCCTGGGGTTCACTGGTTCAGATCCCGAGTGCGGACATGGCACCGCTTGGCAAGCCATGCTGTGGTAGGCCACATATAAAGTAGAGGAAGATGGGCATGGATGTTAGCTCAGGGCCAGTCTTCCTCAACAAAAAGAGGAGGATTAGCAGCAAATGTTAGCTCAGGGCTAAACTTCCTCAAAAAAAAAAAAAGAAAGAAAGAAAAGGAGAAGAATAAATGTAAGGAGACCAGTTAAGAGGCTCTAGCAGAAGCCCAGAGCAGAGACAATGTTAGAGATGATGGCTCGAGATATATACTGGAGAAACACTCACCAGGACGTGGTGATGGACTGAACATGTATTATGATATAAAGTTAAGTTCAGAGAGTAATCCACGTTATAGCTGTGCTTTGAGTATAATTATGTAAAAACTCTTAGTATGTAGGGACAAGGCCTGGAAGCATAGAAAGTGAAAAGTTTGATTTGCTGGGACTGCAGGAGGAATATAGGATAAAAGCACAAACGCTGGAGTCGGACAGACCTGGGCTACGTCTCAGCTCTGCTGTTGACTATCTCTGTGACCTGGGGCAAGTTTCTTAACCTCTCTGAGCCTCAGTTCTCTCATCTGTAAAATGGGCATCCCTCACAGGACTGTTAAGAAGATTAAGTGAGATAATACATCTAAAGTGCCCAGCTCAGCCCCAGGTATAGTACCTTCTCAATACTACAAGTATTATTATTATTCTCACTGGCTATGATGGTGGAACTGGGGTGAAATTTCCATTCTTTATTGTGACTGAATTAATACTATTATGATGGAATTTATATAGTCAACATCTTAAAACTCAGTAGTGTTGGTGTGAGTATTCTGGAACTATATGGAAAGAGCCATCTGCTCTCTACTGGGTAACACTTTGCTAACCTGTGTCTGAAGCTCTCCACAGTGTCGGGATTCCTCTGCAGGGCACCTGAGGGTCAGAGAAGACTATGGGGCATCTCTTTAAGATGAAGCCAGATCAGCATGGGACCACCAGCCCCAGCCCCTTCTGTTTCCAATCTAGCAGAGGATCTGCCCTTAGAAAGGGAAGCTGTAAAGCATTTCCAACAGTCCCTACCGTCCTCTACTCTTCCCATCCAGGGCTTCCTGAAGTCTGTCCTAGATGCCTCTGGGGATTCTGACAACATTCCTTCATCCATTTAACCTTAACTGAGCCAGTCTGTGTTCTCAAACAACCCAATAAGCAAAATATAATGCAACCAAGGCATGAATAAAATTCCATGAGATACTGACTCTGCCTGGGGAAGGCGTCAAAAGGGGGATATCTCAGCTGGATCTTAAAGGACATATGGGAGAGAAGGCCACTTTTGGCAAATAGACCAGCACTTGCTAAGGCATGGGGCATCAAAAGGCTTGACTCAAGTGGGGAATGACAGGGAGTGTCCACGCGGTTGCTCAATAGTGTGTGGCGGGAAGTGCCAGTCATGAGAGGTAAGTTGGGACCCCATTGTGGAAGACCTCAAGGGCATGTTGAGGAGTTTGGACTTGATCCTGAGGGCCACAGGAGCGAGTGGAAGTTGTGAAGAGGATGGCAGGATCTAATTTTCATCTTAGATCCTCTGGCAGGAGTAGGGAATGGTGGAGAGGCAGAGGCTGGAGGCAGGAGAAGTTCGTTAGGAGGGTCTGAGTGAGACAGGTTTCAGCCAAGGCCAGGGAAGGAGAGGAGGTGATCAGCCTCCAGGAGGGAGGGGAGCCTGAAGTAAGACGGGGAGCCAGGGGGGTCCTGTGATGCAGGGTCCTGGGAAGCTGCAGGTGCTGGGCAGAAGGATCAGTCATCAACAACCCAGCAACCTTGAGGAGAGGCTGGACCTCACTGGCTGCCTCCCAGCAGAATTCAACTCTAAGAGGCAAAACTGGAAATGACCATATGGGCAGGCTAGCCAGCGGCAAGTGTCCCCGGGAGCATCCAGGTTATGCTGCTCTGCTGCCTGGAGCTAGGACGCTGTCACTTTTACTGCTCCTTTTGGAAGTGTCAGCAGGTGAGTCTCCTCTATTAGACGGTGATCTTTAAGGGCAGGGTCCCTCCCTGGGTTTTCCTTGCTCTGTTTGGGCTCCATCCTCACACAAGCACTTTTCTTGGCTCTTGGCTCACATTCATATCTAGCAAGAGATGAGCAAATTCCCAAACAATTCACACCAAAGTCCCAGAATCCAGTTGCTCTGTGTCTCACTGGCCTGCCTTGGGGTTTGGGTCCATCCCTGAGCCAATTTCTGTGGCCAGGAGGATGGAATGCCTTAGTGAATGGCTTAGTTTGGGTCACATGCAGCCCTGGAGTGAGGTATGGGGGCACCTTCTTGCAGAGGACCGTGGACTGGAAGTAGGACTGGAGCAGACACCCAGAGGAAGATCATGGGCTGGGAAAGTCAAAGTAAATGGATACAGGGTGGTGGCCAAAAGGTAATAGATGCCCAGCATAAGTACATAGTTCTATTGTGCTGCAGTGCCCGGTACAGCGTAGATGGATGAATTGTTGGATGGAAGATGGTTCGGGACCTAGTAGAGTCATTCCAAGGTAAGCTATTCCTGGAGAAAAACTTGAAAGGGCAGGTGTGGAGAGCTGGAGAGTGGGCACAGTTCTGAGAACCTAAGGCAGAGAGAGTGGGAATAGATGCTTTAAACCAGTCACTCTCAACCCTGGCTGAAGATTAAAATCACCTAGAGAGCCTCGACAAGATGCCACGGCCAGGGCCCCACCTCCAGAGAGAATGATTTAATTGGTCTGGGTGATGCCCAGACATCAGTAATCCTTTAAACTCCCCAGGTGATTCCAGTGTTCTGCCAAGGCTGAGAACCACTGCTCCAAACATTATGGTGCTCAAAGAGAAGTAGATATGAGCCCCAGAGGCCCGGGAGTTTGGGAACCGGTAGGAACAAAAAGGAACAAACAAACCCTAGTTCACTGGCTAGGTTTTCTTGAGACTTAGGGCTCTGGAGCGGAACCAGGAAACCCAAGGAATTTGCGGGGCCAAGGAGGTGCAGCGCCTCGTCTGAGCACAGGGCAGAAGCTATTCACTCTAAAGGCTGGTGGCTCTCTCTGAGAGGGGCTGGAGTTATACAGGTCAGTTGCCTCTGAACCACAGTAGCAGAAAGCTGGGCACCTGTTTGCACATCTGGAGTAGCTGGGACGGGGCAGGCTCAGACAGGTGAGGCGAGATTCCAGAGCCGTGACTGAGGAAGACCCAACAAGACTGGGATGAGTTAAGAAGATGGTAGAGCCCTGTGTAGCACTCCAGCTGGAGACGCTGAGCAGATGGTGATGCCTCTTAAGGACATATGGAATCCTGAGGGAGGGGACCAGCAGCGAACCAGAGAGGAGAGAGGATGAGTGCCATTCTGGACAAGCTGAGATGCAGGAACCTGAGGAACACACAAGAGGAGCATCCAGTGGGCAGGTAGATATAGCGGGTATAGAGCTTGGAAGGAAGACGTGGGAGCCATCGGCAAGACAGTATCAGAACTCAGGAAGAGCAGGTTGAAGGAGCAGAGGTAGAAGGCATAGATGGACTCACCAGGGGAGGAGAGGGAGCCTGTGAGGACCAAAGTGTGGCCGTTAGCACCCAGGGGCCATCCTGTTCTAGACATGGATCAACCTCCTTTCGGCTTGATCCAGCTGAATCAAATATCTTCTTTTTAAAAAAAATGAAATAACTCTTTACCAGCAAACTAAGAGCAAAACAAAAACAAACAAAAAGCAAATAATGCAAAATAGAAACAAGTGGGTTTTCAGTTCATTTCAATGTAGCAAATATTTACTGAACGCCTACTACGTGCCAGACTAGCCCCAGATGGCTCAGCTGGCATGGACCGCTTATCAGACACAGCCCCACTCCTACTCTCTTTCCAGCCCCATCTGGGAGGCCACAGTGGCCTCCTGGTTCTTAGGATCTTTGCCTCCCATGAAGCTCAGTTCATCTACCAGTTGTTCTAAGAGAGGTCCCCCTGCAAATCTGGGGTCCTCATGGCAGGTGATACCTTTCCTGAAAGCCACCTGTTTCACATCAGCTGCCCCGTGGGTTTTTGGCTCTCTCTGTTCCACAAAGCCCTTGCCTATGCTGGGCTCTCCAGTAAGAGCTGGCTTCTGCTCCAAGGCCCACCTCCAGCTCTTTTCCAGCTCCTGTGCAGGGCAGAGATGCATGATCTGGCAGTCGGCCCAGAAATGAGTACACCTTTTCTGGCTATATCTGGCCATCTCCAATACTTGCCCCTTTCTGTAAGTTCAGAGTCATAATACCAGAATAGTTAGCAGAAAATCCCTTTGAATCAAGATAATACCTCAAAGCAAGAGGCCAGTGGATCCCTCACAGTCACCAACCGCTCACAAGAGACTTCTCCTTTCGCCCTTTTCTTTGCCATTCCTCATCCCCTCGTTCCCCCAGCAAACACTTCCCTCACCAAGGTTGGTAGTTGAGGGCTGCGTCTTCAACGGACCCTTCCCTTTAGAAATTTGCTTTTTATTAGACACGATCTATTGTTCTCTTTGCACACACCATCTCTTTTATTTGCATAATTCTCCAATCTACCAATTCTTTACCTCCTTGTAAACCACTACAAAGCTGTCTGAGCGTCTGGTCTGCTTTACTCAACTACCCTTTTAAATTCATGTGCTTTTTTATATTTGCTGGTTTATCACTTTGTAAATGTCTTCCTCAGTTGGTTTTCGGGTACATTGTCTCCCAAACATGTTATTTTTTTCTAATTGTAGTAAAATATACATAACATAAAATTTACCATTTTAATCATTTTTAAGTATATGGTTCAGTGGAATTAAGTGCAGTCATGTGCCACATAAGATTTCGGTCAGCAGCAAACCACATATATGACAGTGGTCCCATAAGATTAGTACCATCTGGCTTAGGTGTATGGAGGGCTGTAGCAACAACATTTGTGTAAGTGCACCTTATGATGTCCGCACAACGAAACTGCCTAACGACACATTTCTCAGAACACATGCCCGTTGTTAGGAAATGCATGACTGGACGCTCACATTGTTATGCAACCATCACCACTATCCCTCTCCAGACCTTTTTGTTATCCCTAATCTGGACGAGTTTTTCAATGCCTAGAAAGTATGGACATGTTCAACTTACTTTTTTCCCTAGCTCTGCGCATAGTATGTGCTCCATAAATAATCTTGGCTAATTAGAGCAGAGAAGAGGTTTAATAGAAAAGGCACCAAATGGGCACCCACAGCCCACCAGGCCGCCTCTTCTAAGATTACTTCTCATTAGAACAAGAAGGGGAAGGCTGACCCAAGAAAAGGGAGAAAACAAATATACACGTACTCTAGCTGGGGCCCCACATCAGGCTACGAGCTGGCCTTGACTACAGTCTAGGAGTCTGAGGCCCCTGAAGAAGGCCCCTGTCATTTCTTCTGAGAGGACATGAGACCCTCATGGAGTCCCAAGTCGGGCCAAGAAAAAAACAGACAGGAAACAAAAGGACTTGGAGGAATGGACTGCCCATTGCCACAAAGACACCTTGAACAACCACAGCAGTGTTTCCCAAACTTGCCTCATCATATTGATCACTCAGGGCGTTTATTAAACAGACCAGTTCAGTACTTCTGGGGTGGAGTACGGGAATCCACATGTTTAATAAGTGCCTGGAGTGATTCTTACGAAAGGTAAATTTGGGAAAGAATAAACTAGCCCGTTCCATCAGCAAGGTGGGGCAAACCTAGCCTCCTGGGGCTGTGCAGACAGAGGCTCCCGGCCAGACTGACTTCATGCTCCCAGTGTTAGCGCCACAAACACACGTTCTTTCACACGCCACACAAGAGAGAGAGACCAAAATAAAAACTGGAACGCCAGGCTTATGACAAGGAATGGGTTTATTGAAAGGCAGCCAGATGAAGAGATGGGGGTTCGTGAGAACTCAGATCCACTTCCCGGAAGGGAAAAAGGCAGGGGTTTTTATTTGAGGTTTTAGGTAGGGAGGGGGAGCCTGTGGCCTTGCTGGTGGCGCTTTCCCACCCCCCTGTGTTTGGGCTTGTGAGGGTGCTTACAGCAGGGGGATGGTGAGATGAGGGAACCCGCAGGTGGGTGTCCTTGGCTGTCAGCCTCCCTGGTGGACGGTGGATTCTGGCACCAGGAAGGCAAGGAGTTGGGACCTGGGAAGCTTCAGCTTCCTGATATTCTCTGCACATCAGTTTCTCAGTGATAAACTGCAAAGGAGCAGTAATTAGCCAACACTTCAGTGTGAGCCCAGCGTGAGGCCACCTGGGCTCTAACGATTTGTAACTTCTATTTGCCCTGTGGAGCTCAGGGATAGGAAGGTTTTAAAACCCAATATTTACATAGGAATCTAACTTGAAGAAGCGGGGAAAAGGGACGGTGCTTTCGGTTTTAGTCCCATATATGCTGGGTTCAATGTTGGGGAACCAATATCAGGGCCAGCGTCACCGGGAGCTAGTCAGACCCTTGGGCTGCTTTCTGGAACCCTCCCAGGCCTAGTGGGCCCCGAGACTCCTGTGGGCCTGCTGCCTCTGCACATTTGGCCCCTCTTCCTTCAACATCCTTCACGCAGGGCCCGTGCACACACAGCCTCTGACTTCTGCCTCTACTGCTGAAGGCCTTGGATGATCCCAAGTCCTGGCAGCCCTGTCCCCTGGCTCGGTCCCCTGGCTGAGGGATGACAGTGAGGTGCAGTCCTAATTTAGAACAAAAGAGCTAGGTATTCGTTGGCCAGGTATTAATTAGGGAATGACTATAGATGGCTGGTGACATCATCTTCTACCTTTAGATCCAGCTGGGTCAGTGTATGGAAACAAGTCAGGAAGTTTGTATCTATCGAATCTGAGGACACTGTTTACAGAGGGAGACACTGGATACCAGCTCTGAAATTTCACCTTGGGGCCCTTCTGGCACAAGCCTGCCATGTGGAGCTGGGAGGCTCATTCACATTCAGGTTGCTCCAGGCCTCCCACCGCCCCCCTGCGCCTACAGACAGCGCAACCACCCCAGAGTACAATGGCTCAGGGGGTGATGGCAAGACAGGCTAGACATTCAGCAGTCTTTTAATAAAGCCAGTTAGGCTTTTTAAATTAAAATGCAATTTTTTTAAAAGATTGGCCCTGAGCTAACATCTGTTGCCAATCTTTTTTTTTTTTTCTCCTTCTTCTTCTTCTCCCCAAAGCAGCAGTACATAGTTGTACATTCCAGTTGTAGGTCCTTCTGGTTGTGTTATGTGGGACGCTGCCTCAGCGTGGCCCGATGAGTGGTGCCATGTCCACACTCAGCATCAGAACTGGCAAAACCCGGGCTGCTGAAGTGGCGTGCATGAACTTACCCACCTGGCCTTGGGGCTGGCCCCACTAAAGGCAATTTCTGAAATAGCTCCTTGTTTATCTTTACTCCAGAAAGTTTACATAAAGCAGTGTTTCCATGGAACGTCAACAGGTGTTATATAGCAGGGAAAGGTTCCATACTCCACAGGTTTGGGAAATAGTGGGCTAAACGAAGTGAAATAGGTTTCTTTACTGGTCTGTTTTTTTTTTTAAGAAACTTTAATATGTCCATTAGACTTAAGAAACTTTAAGAAATGAGTACAATGTACTGTATTTTCTAAATTAAAAGAATTTGTTAACAACAAAGCCTTAAGTAGTTTTTCAGAGCACACATTTTGGAAATGCTGAAATAAAGGATACTGTTACCCAGAGCCTGCTCGAACTATAAGAAACAAGCAGTTGCTCTTGTGATTGCTCACAGGGGAATGTCGCCTCCCTCTGAGGTAGGTTCCCTTCGCAGGGTCATGAGGTAGAGCAGAGCGGTTCAGTGAGCGGCTGTCTGGAGTCTCGCCTGGGCTCCCCCACTTGTTAGCCTCAGGCATGTTATCTCACTTCCCTGTGCCTCAGGTTCCCCATCTGTAAAATGGGCAACACTGGTACCGCCTCTCGAAGGCTGTGGTGAGGGTTAGATAAAGCACACATTGAGCTATTATTATTAAGCAACAGAGGCATCTCTGGAAGGAGGGTGGGTCCTCCAGCCCACCTCTGGGCTTGATTTTCCATTAGACAACCAGCGGTCACTTAGAGGGTATAGCACACTTGGCACTGGGAGTAGAGCAGAATCGAGGGACGAATGAAAGGAGTAAGAATAAACTGAAGAGAGCCATTGTGCCAAAGCTCAGAGCATCTGGGAGGCAATACGGAGGTACAGGCAGGGCAATGGGCACAGGATGAAGAGAAGGGGGCATTAAAAGGTGGAGAAAGAGGGAAATAAAAGAATCAGGTCAACCTTGTAGCAGGTTATATAGAAATACGTACTTATGTGGGTCAGTAAATGCATTATAAACACAAAAAAGGGAAAACAGGTAGAGGAGGAAACAAAAAGAGTCAAAACCTCACAATTTCTCTTAAGACAGCATTACCTGTAACCTGTGATGCCCTTGAGAACCCCATCACTGCCTGAATCTCTGTGATATTTGTCTGGACAATATGGAAAAGTGAATTCTACTAAGAAGCCTCCAGAGGGTGAAGGATGTATGAAACAAAGATGCAGAAAAGAGAAGATACTAAAAGCCGAGAGAGTGTGGAGAGGTTCTTGCTGGTGAGTTCCGGGGCTAACCTGGGGCCTCTCAAATTAGGATTGCAATCAACTCACGGGCACTTCATGACTGACATCTACTGCCACACACCAGTGTGGGCCACAGCAGGCAAAGGACTTCCTCAGAGACTCTTCAGGGAACATCTGAGTAGAAATGGAACTTTAATAGTATCTTGTCCAACTTTAGTCATCTTCGGATAAGGAACTTTAACTTCCTTAAGATCTCATTATGTCTACGGATGAACTCAACAGGTCAATTCTGGGAAACGTAGTTTGATCTCTTAAAACCACAAAGCAACAAGTCAACTCTAAGAAGGAGATTCATGAGGCAATCTGGGAAACTGGAAGACTGTTCTTGATGACATTAAGAAACAAGTTTTTTTAGGGATGATAATGTGTTGTAAACAAGTTTTCAAAAAAAAGAGTCCTTAGCTTTTAGAGATGCACAGTGAAATATCCACAGTTTGCTTGAAAATAATGCAGCAGGAGTAGGGGACCCATAGATCAGGGTATCAACAGAGTTAGGCTGGGTGTGAGCTGCTCATTGTTGAAGCCGGCTGGTAGGTAACTGGAGTTCATGATACTGTTCCGTTTGTGTGTAAGTTTGGGATTTTCCATTAAAAACTCCATGAAGCATACACATCTCATTGCACAGACAAGCCATCTAATGTAAATCTCTAAGTATAATAAGCATTTTATTCATTCATTCAAAAAAATACATATATATTAAATTATGGTAAAACTCACATAACATAAAATTTGCTATTTTAACTATTTTAAAGTGTACAATTCATGGGGCTGGCCCCGTGGCCGAGTGGTTAAGTTCGCGTGCTCCACTGCAGGCGGCCCAGTGTTTCGTTGGTTCGAATCCTGGGCGCGGACATGGCACTGCTCATCAGACCATGCTGAGGCGGCGTCCCACATGCCACAACTAAAAGGACCCACAAGGAAGAATATACAACTATGTACCGGGGGGGGCTTTGGGGAGAAAAAACGAAAAAATAAATAAATAAAAGAAAAATCTTTAAAGTGTACAATTCAGTGACGTTTTGTACATTCACAATAAAAATATTCTGGAATTGGATAGTGGTGATGGTACACATCTGTGGCCAATCTTTGTTTTTTTTTCCTCCCCCAAGCCCCAGCACATAGCTGTATATTCTAGTTGTAAGTCATTCCAGTTCTTCTATGTGGGATGCCGCCACAACATGGCCTGATGAGTAGGGTGTAGGTCCATGCCCAAGATCCAAAACAATGAACCCCGGGCTGCCGAAGCACAGTGCTCGAACTAAACCACTTGGCCATGGGGTCGGCCCCCTAAATTTTATTTATCTTTTTATCACTAAAGTATCCAACAGGGTTTAAAATTCAAAAGGCACAAAAGGGTTTGGAGCGACGTTTCCCTCCCATCTCTCTTCCCCCAGCACACAGGCCTTTCAGAGGCATCTGGTTTCTTACGACATATCCTTCTAGATGGGAAAAATTCCTTTCCTCCTGCTTCACTCCAACAGCAGTGTTCTATACACACTGTTCCGCACTTGGCCTTTCTGCACTTATCTTGGGGTTCCCTCTATAACAGAACAGAAGGAGCTCCCTCCCTCTCTTTACAGCTGCATAGTATTCCATTATTTCAGACTGCCTCCCACACTATGGTAAGTGCTTTGTGGTTACAGAATGAATAAAATATGGTCTTTCTCCCAGGCAGCTCAGCGTCTAAAAAGTACTTTCTTTTGAGAAGGGGAGAAAAAAAGACAAACTAAACGCTTCAGCTTCAAGGTGGATCAGAATCTCAGCTGTCTTCACAGTTGAGCCCTTGGAAGAGAAAAGAGAGATCTCCAACGAAGGTTCTGAGAAATCCTGGGAGACGAGCTGGGCGTCACCAGCAAAGGTGACAGCAACTGCTGCGTCTCTTCCACATTCCTCTCTAAGACGGAAATGATCACATCACTTGTTTCCTCTCTTCCTTCTTTTCAGATTAGAAAAGGAATTCTCATTGGGAAATTTAGAAAGTGCATGGAGGAGCAGAAATTATCTATTTTACTAGTAGCTGTGTGTAAGAATTTATAATAGCTGCTAAAAACTGCATTGCATTGATACACAATAACTTCCTAAATTACCTGCCCCTTCACTTCTGCATTTTAGAGCTCCAGGAAGCAAAGCCACGACAGATGTTTATTTTAAGGAGACAGAGAGAAATCTAAGTACATACATCAAATGAGACGGGGTAAGACAGTTGGAACCAGATACGTATATTTGAAAATTAGCTCTACAAAACTGAAACTGTACTAATGAATAATCTTAGGGAGGATGCTGGGTGAGAAAGAGAAGAATAGCAGCTGACAGTTAAGACTCAGAGATTCCAACAACTACAGGATAGTAAAAATAAAAATTAAAAACTCTGCAAATTAAAGAGAGGAGGACTCACTTCAGTAGAGTGGAACCTCTGTGCCCTCGGTAACCACAGAAGCTGCCTTCTGTACGGGAGCGTCTGCTGAACTGAGCTGAACGGGCTGTGAGATGAAGAGGGAGCTGGGACCTCTGCCAGGGAGCAGAAGAGGATTCACGTGCAGAATACTGAGGCCTGCACACGGTCAGGGCCGTACACCGTGACTGGGGGCAAAGGATCCAGCGTACAGTTGTAGCTGAAGCCACAGGAATGGATACGGTTCACATGAGGAGCAGGGAGAATGGAGAGAGGTGACAGCTAGAGTCCTGAAGAGCAGTGTCATGGCAGCCAAGAATGCTGAGCAAGACCTCCTCAACCTCAGACCAGAAATTCGTCTTGCCTGAGGCAGGGGGAGGACAGAGCTGTCAGGAGGGTTGGGGATTTTCAGGTGTCTCCAGATCAGCAGAGGACTTGAGAGGGCCCAAGAGAAGGGGAGGCCTGTTTGGGTGCCTGAGAAGAGGTCCCTAGGACCAAGGATCTTATCATCAGGGCTCTGACAAATGGACAGGACTCTTCCTTCCCTAACAATAATAATTTTCTCTGAAAACAGGCCTAATAATGCACCTTCCATTAGCATCAAGGCTAAATTGGACTCCGCTGACTCATAAGTCTTTTTATGCCTTCAGTTCTGATCCTTGCTTCCCTTACAGCTCGGGAAATGACAGCACTATTCTCTCTCCTGAAGAAACTATTTCAGGGATGGGCGGTGGACGGTCCAGAGTTGTGAGTGCTATTATTACCTGTGGCCCGGCAGAATCCTTTAGAGCATTCACTTCAAATGTAAAGGAAAAGAGAAAACCCAAAAGGAAGCAGAGAGAGATCTTCTAGATAAACCCTCTGAGATGAATTTTCTTTATAATCAAGTCGTCTGCATGGAAAAAAAAAAAGTCAAACGAATGGCCACTTCATAAATCTTGCCATGTAGTGTTTGCACAGCTCCTTGTGGCTCAGAAACAGAATTGACTAAGCTAATATGTGGGGTAAAATTATCCAATTCCTGTTTGACCAAAAATGGCTAATGATAAACAAGTTTCATCCCTGGCAGAATGCAATTCAGTTCGGCAAATGTTTATTAAGCACGAACTGTGTTCTAGGGAGGCAGAGGTGGAAAGCTGAAGTCCACGGCCCCGGGTGTAACCCCAGAAAAGGGCGCCCTGGATGACCCATGGGCAGGAAACAGTTCGTTCAAGTGGAAGGTGTATTTCTCATTGGAAATTAATAAACTGGCATCTGGTTTACCGAGAGACCAGTATGTGCCCTTGGTTATATAAGCTTGGTTAGCATAAGCCAATCCTTGATAACGACAACTCTGATTTCTGGATGTTTTCAGCTGAAGCCTGGGTGCTGGATCATGCCACAGGTGCAGGTAATTAAAATCATTTTGGGAGCATAGGGGAAGCTCACATGCTCCTTCCTGCTGTCTCAACTTTCCACAGGGCGCTAGGGCATGGCTCCTGTTTCTAACACCGTGACTCCTGTCCTCCTTCTCTGAAAAATTCTGAACCAGGTGAGGGAAGAAGTGGTGGTCAGAGGCAGGAGAAGGTGGGGTGGGGGTGTGGGGAGAAAGAGGCAGAGAGAGAGATAGACACACACACAGAGGGAGATGGACAGAGGCTGCTGGGGATGCAGAACCAGCAAGGGTATCATTTCTTAACTTTGAATGCTTTTCAAATAAATTTCAGTAATTGTGGCACTGAGGGCCCCTAGCCTGGATGGCTAGCCAGCCTTATTCTGACATTTTGCTTTATTATTATTATTATTATTATTATTATTATTATTTTGCTGAGGAAGATTCACTCCCAGCTAACATTTGTGCCAATCTTCCGCTATTTTGTATGTGGGTCGCCACCACAGCCTGGCCGCTGACGAGTGGTGTGGGTCTGTGCCTGGGAACCAAACCTGGGCCACTGAAGGGGAATGTGCTGAACTTAACCACCACGCCATGGGGCTAGCCCAACATTTCTCTTTAGATGAACTCTTACTGTGGACATTTTATTTAAAAATTCAAATAGATTTTAAAGGATTCCTAGAAATAAGATACTATGGCTCTTGCTATCAATCTCTGACTCTGCTAAAGTCAGTCCAGGTCTGGACCAGTGCCTCCAAACCCTCTCTCCACTGTGAGAGATGGGGTGGGACACGGGGTGGGGTGTGGGGGGAAACTAGCTCTGTCACAGCCATTACTAACATCATGATTGTCATCTTCCCAAGGATATCAGGAGGCCAACTACTCAAAGTTAGATGTTTGGACCCTAAGATTTTAATTACTAAATCCTGCCCTTAACATTTTCTGTGTTCTGTGGCCAGTTATCCTGGGGTTTCACTGAAGTGCCTGCCATATATTCAAGCAGATCCAGAGCTGCTTTTCTTTCTTTCTTTCTTTTCTTTTCCTTTTTTCCCTTTTCTACGTGCTTTGGACCGGGTGGCATCTCACTTTGTGTGGGCTCTCAGGAGACATCAGAGTCTGGGGACACCTCCATGTGACACAGAAGAGGCAGACACCAGGGAGCCACCCCCCCGGTGCCCCCTTCAGATCCCTTGCACTGATTGTCTCCTGCCTCAGGGATAAACCGAACTGAAAGTAACTGTGACCCAAGTCCCAGCTGTCACTGGCACCCCGAGACTCCCAGGTCTGGCTCGAGCAGCATCTAAACGGAAGCAAATGGATCTTGGTTCAATGAATGCCACAGAACACCTGCCTTTGAATCTCCCACGACAGAGGGCTATCTTGACTAGCCTGCCGTACAACTCGTCTCTCTCAAATGACAGCTCAGATATGCTGTTCTTCACGTTCCTTGGTACCCCTTCGATGGGAAGGAGAGAGTTGAGTTCAAATCTCCCTTCCTGCTTGCTTGTGTAACCTTGGGCAAGTTACCTATCATCTCTAAGCCTTGTTTGTAAAAGAAGAACATCCACCTAGGTGGGTTATTGTGAGGACAAAATGAGATAATATAGATGTGAGGCTTTGCCCAGTGCCTGGCATGTAGTAAATGCTCAATAAACAGTAGTGGTAGTAGTGTTCACATTCTGACAGCTGTTTTCACAGGACGATTGCAAAACATTTGCATCAGAACCTCTCCCTATTCAAATCAGCCAAGCCAGCGTCCTACTGTAGTCTGGAAAACGGTGAGGAAGGAGAAGGGGGACTAACACTTGTTAATCCTTATCATCTGGTGATAGAAAATAATCATCATTCTAAACTCACTTGAGAAATGAGGAAACTGAGCCTCTAACTTGCCTACAGTCCCTCAGGTTGGTCGGCATCTAAAGCCAACGCCCTTCCCACCTAAAAACGCCCAAGATCTCCGTCAGCAAAAGCCCTCTGCCCACCTGCGGGAGGGGCAGGCTCCCACCCACCACAGGGAAGACAGCCAACTCCGTCTAACTAGAACAGCTGAAATCGAAGAGGGACACGCACCTCCCCAAGTGAGCTGGGATCACAGCTCGTGTTCCAGATACGACAGGGATGACCTTACACAGGGGGTCCCGGAGGGCTCTTGGGGAGGGGAGCAGCAAACGCCCTGTGAGCTGGCCTGAAGGGAAATGGAGCAGCCTTGGAGGCTCTCTCTAGAGAGAACTCAGCAGAATTACCAGTCTCCGTCCTCCACACCCAAAAATCCAGATTCCTCACACGGTCTTAATTCTGGCAATCCATGCAATTTGTTTCCCCTGGTTGACTGCAGGCTGCTCTGATATTTTCCTCTCTGAAGTCTCTCTATACTTAGGCAGCCAGTTGGAATGACCTTTTCCTGGGCTCCATCAGGTCACCGTGCACTAGTTTATATAATGCATATGCTACATCACAACTCTCTTCCACCTGACTCTTCAAATAGGCCTTAAGACGTGCGCTCCGCATTTTCTGAATTCTCTCCACTGCCCCCACAGTAAGCCTAGAAACATACTGGATCTTGATAAATGCTTGTGGAGTGAAAAAATAAGTAAGGTCACAAATCTTAGGAGAGTCTTTAGATAAGGGTTTTGTCTAGAGTTCTATCTACACAGAAACAAAATATTAAATAAACGACAAAATTTTGTGTTTAGTTTACAAAAATGAGCGAATGAAAGTGAAATGCTAAAGGAAAAAAATTAATTTTCACTGCAGAGAGATAATGTGCTTCCAGCTCATTTCCAGCCAGTGGGGGCTGAGTCATGGGGAGGCTGTCAACCACCTTTCTGAGAAGCTCTCGAGGCACATGTGTCATTGGAGGGAACAGATGGGACCTACCATCAGATGAAGGGGGCGCCTGTGACTACTGGCATGCACTGTTTTGCCAATGTTCCCCCTCCTTTTGGAGGATTCACCTTCATTCTCACCCACTTCCTTAAATGTTTACCTTTATATTTGCCAACTGTTTGATTTGGTGTTTCAACTGTTCTGACCATCTGCTGGGAGAAAACTTCTGGATTATGTCACAGTTTTGGGAACAACTCATACAGTTTTGGAGTTGGAGGATAACTTAGAAATCAGCAAGTCTGACTCCTTCGTTCCTCTGTGCACAACGCTTCTTCAAGGCTGTGTGTCAGCCCCAGTGCTAGGTGCTGGGGACGCAGAGACAGCACACATGGTGCCCCGACTCCTGGTACTTCCACCCTAGCAGGGAGGATGGCCATGATAACAGACGGATTCAATAAAGTGATGCGGTGCCACGATGAAGCGGTGTCCAGGGAACGCATGTGCTGTGCACAGGAGGTGGGCTGAGTCTTTATATATGGTTGAGCGTTTACTGAGTCGGGAGGAAGTAAGTGGGCAAAGATTAGTCAAATATAAAACTGGAGGGGCTGGCCCCGTGGCCAAGTGGTTAAGTTCGCGTGCTCCGCTGCAGGTGGCCCAAGGTTTCGTAGGTTCGAATCCTGGGCGCGGACATGGCACTGCTCATCAGGCCACGCTGAGGCAGCGTCCCACATGCCACAACTAGAAGGACCCACAACTAAGAATATACAACTCTGTACCGGGGAGCTTTGGGGAGAAAAAAGGAAAAAAATTAAAAAATCTTAAAAAACAAATAAAAAATAAATAAATAAAACTGGAGAGGAAGGTAGGGGCCAGACCAATAAACATTTACGGAGCACCAACTATGTGTCAGGTTGCCAGACTCTAGGCTAATTGCTAAAGAGATGAAAGGCACAGCCTTACTCTCAAGAATTTTATAATTTAGGTGGATATAAACAAATCACAGTACATTGTGATAAATATGTTGACTACATAGGTTAAAGATATAAAGGAAGAAATAATCAGTTCTGCTTGGAGATGGGGACAAAGTGGGGTTGTATTACAGAAGGCCACCCAAAGATGACGTAATAGGCTAAGGTTTTCCAGGTGGACCAGAGTGGGGAGGTCACTGCACACAAAAGGAACAGCACCTGTACAGCACGGCATGGAGTCTTCCAGGAACTTGAGACAGTTGGATACGTCTGTGCATTCAGTTCACTTAAAGAGAGGAGATGTAGCTGAACAGATAGCAGAGAACAAAATCTTAACAGGCTGTAATGCCATGCTAAGGAGCTTAGAGTGTATTCCAGAAGCAATTAGGGACCACTGAGAGGTGGATAGATGAAAGGATAGATATAATTAGCTTTGTGCTTCAGAAAGAATCTTCTCTGAGCTGGCTGGTAGATACATAAGGATTGGTTATATTATTATCAATTCTTATCTGTATATTTCATAATAATAAAAGATGAAAACTACTAGCAGGGGAGAGAAGGGTCTGGAGGGGAGCAAAGCTGGACACAGGGACCAGTTAGAGGCTGTCACCATGGTCTGTACGAGAAGGGATGAGAGTCAGAACTCAAAGAGGGGCAGAAGGAAAGACAAGAAGTGGACAAACAGAGAGATGGTCAGGAGCTGAAGTCCACAGGACTCGGGGAGGGACTGGATGTGTGGGATGAGCGAGAGGGAGGAGTCCAGGATGACGGCCAGGTTTCTGGTGTGGGTAACTGGGAGGAAGCTTTCTCTGAAAACGGAGAGAGAGGTAGATGAGCAGGTTCAGGAAGAAAGATGAACTCATATTTAGACATGTGATGGAGACGCCTCTTGGACATCCAGATAGAAACTTCTAGTAGGCAGGAGTATTTATGAGTCTAGAGCTCAGCTATGATGGATGGCTGGAGGTCTCCACTGTTGAGTCATCAGCACAGAGCCAGAAGCTGAAGCCATAAAGGAGACCGAGGCTGCACAGGCAACACAAGGAGAGGACAAACGGGGCCACAGGGACACCAACACTTAGGGACAAGCAGGGGAATGAGTCAGCCAAGGAGAGAGACAGAGAGAAGAAACAGCAACCCAGGGCAGAGGACGATCGTGGGAAACTTGGAAACAAAGTGAGAAGAAGGCTTAAGGGAGGAAGGAGATGAAAGTGTCAGTGTTGCACGGATATTAAAGAAACTGAAGATTTTAGACAGATGTCGTTGAACTTGGCCCTAGGTCACCCCTATCCTAGCGAACCTTGCCAGAGCGATTTCAGGGGCGTGCCTGGGGCAGAAGCCTGACTGCAGTGAGTAGAGACGGGAGAGCAGTGTCCTACTGCGGGTAGGAAAGGACACCGCGATATTCAGAGGAGGACACAGCACTGAGGGCAGGTATCGGCTCTGTTTTGAGACCAGAGAAACTTGAGCAAGTTGACATGGCTTGGGGGGGGAGGGGGCAGAGCTAGTGACAGGGCGAGCGGAAAACGGAGAAGAGAGAAGGAACACCTGCAGGAGCAACGTGCAGAAGGGCATGGGGCGCACTGACCAAAGACACAGCAGGAGCAGGAGACAGAGAGACAAAAGGTGAAAGGGGCAGGAAGAGGTGCAACCATAGGCACGGGATTGGGGAGCCAAGGGCATGCATGCTGGAGCCTCAATTTTACCTGCCACCTAAGAAACAAAGTGAGAAAACTAAGGCCCAGAGAGGTGAAGACTTGCATGACACCCCACAGGGAGTAAGATTTTAACTCAAGTTTCTTGACTCTGTGCCTGGTGCTCTTTCTATTCCCTATGTTACACTCAATTATACTGAAGATACTTGCATTAGTTGAACACATTTTAAAATGGGGCTTCTTGTGCCTTTCTTTTGAAAGATTACAAGGCAAGGCTGGCTTCACACAAGGGCAGAACAGGCCCCCTGTCACCAAGGACAGTAAGCTTGCCAAGGCCGTGGACTGAGACTCAGAAGACGCGCCTTCTTAAAATGGGCAAGACAGCAGAAGCTCACCCTCAGAGAAGGATGCTTACTCACACCACTTGTGAGTGCTTAGAAAATGCTCATAACACTCAAACTGTGATTATCACTTCAATGAAAGAAATTCTGGAAACTACCTGGAGGAGAGAACATGGTAGCAAGGGGCAAGGGGTGGCTGAGAGGGAACTCTGGACAACCCCTTGGTCTCTGTGTACATTTCCAAGGTCTCTTCTAAGTGTAACACACATATCTGATGAAGAGGTAGGTAGGACCAAGATGCTGAAGTAAATGACCAGAGCTAGCCAACGGAGCATCCAGAGACACTGGCCATAGAAAATGAAGGGAGGATACCAAAGGTTAGAGGCGTCATTGGCCTTGGATGGGCCCTGTCAAATGGAATAGAAACAGGCAGATATTGTACAACTTCATCCCAAACCACTTCCACTTAAACATAGTCTGTGCCATTATTCACACAACAAACATTAAGAAAAAGGTGAGAAAACACCTTTGTATCACAGTCACAGATTTTAGAACTGGAAAAGATTTCAGTCCAACCCCTTAAGCCCAATTCACAGCTTTTTCTTCCCCAAGATTGCTCATCTTTCCTTCTTCTGTGATTTCCTCAATGATATTGATCAGCTTCTATGGTAGAGCAGTGAACAAACTTGCAACCAGCACTGGCTTGCTTCCTGAACTCTCCTGAGAAAGGTTCCTACACAAACGGCTCCTTCCGTGGCAGGATGACGCCAAGATGGAGAAGTGGATTGAGGTTTCATAATATCTCATCAAAACAATTCCATGCAATTAAAGCTACAGGAGTACAGACGTGAATCTAAACCAATGCCTCATATAGCTTGAAATGTCTTCTCAGAGAATAAACACCGAATTAACATATAATAGCTCTAATTATCATTAGCATTTACATAGCGTCTTTCCTCACTTGAGCCTAAAGCACTTTATATGTGTAATAACTAATTCTTGCAACAACTCACGAAGCAGGGAAGAAGCAAGGACCATTATTCCCATTTTGCAGAAGATAAAATCAGGGCAGGGGAATGTGATGAGAAGTGCCCAGATCAGAAAAAGTGAGTGGAAGGCTGTCATTTTTCAATTCTTGTTTGGGAACTTATTTATTGAGATCCATCCATGTGCTTGGCTCTGTGGAAGATGGTCAGTATGTTTGTGGATGGGGTGGGGTGTGAGGGTGAGAAAGGGAGGGTGGTTTGAACAACACGATAGGAGGACAGGAACATTTGGGAGTCTGTAATTCCAACTCCAGCCACAGGCACAGAAGTTCAGTTTTGCCACTGGGCACAGTCTAGGAACTACAAACTCAGCGACGCCTGTCTTGTCCCAGATATGACACAGATATTCATCTACTCACTTATGAAGGAAACGGACATTAAAAATAAACCGAGTATTCAATTTATACATTCCTGACAGGAGGAGAAAGGGTGAGGGGCTCTGCCTTATAAGGAAATGAGCTGAGATGAAAACTATACACTCACATTCCCTGACAATGCTATCCAAAGCAGCAGCCCGTTGCCCTCTGTCCCCTTGACTTAATTCTTTTTTTTTTTTAACAGATTGGCACCTGAGCTAACAACTGTTGCCAATCTTCTTTTTTTTTCCTGCTTTTTCTCCCCAAATCCCTCCAGTACACAGTTGCGTATTTTAGTTGTGGGTCCTTCTAGTTGTGGCATGTGGGACGCCACCTCAGCATGGCTTGATGAGTGGTGCCATGTCCGCACGCAGGATTCGAACCTGTGAAAACCTGGGCCGCTGAAGCAGAGTGAACAAACTTAACTACTCGGCCCTGGGGCCAGCCCCTAATTATTCTTCATAGCCTTATTTGTATTCAGTGTTTTTATTGTCTATCTCCTCCACTAGAATGTAAGCTCCAGGAGGGCAGGCCTTTTATCCTTACTGATGTTTTCAGGGCCTACAACAGTGCCTGACATCTAATAGGTACGCAAAAAATGTCTGTTAAACCAAAGAAGAACGCCTGAAGGTTATAGTTCCAGTTTTGCCACTGGTCAATTCTGTGACCTTGGAGAAGTCATTTCGTCTCCTGGGGCGTTACCTTTAAAAAAAAAAAAAAAAAAAAAAAGAGCATTCAACCAGAAAATCCTTTTCAATGCTTCCATGTTGTGATTTTATGTATTCGATGAACCATAATACAAGGCAAAACGTGGTAAGTGGTACACTAGAGTGTAGTGGGTAACGGTCCCATTTCCTGTCTGTCCAGCATCTTCAGAATACCTTTCTTCTGTTTAGAGAATTTGCTATCTTATGAGTCCTGGCTCTTTAAGGAAGAAACCAGGAGCTCACTCACCCAGCCTTCCTAAATTTTGCTAGGGACCAGCCATAGCACTCGGGTTATGCCCATGACATGCACCTTCAAGAGTTTTTTTTTTTTAAAGGTGAGCAATGTGAGGAAACAGGTACCTTGTGGAGCTCAGTCTTGGGGAGGTTGCAGGGGCAGAGCTCCGCCTTCCAGGGCTCACAGCAACCACGTCCTGGAAGAGACGGGGCAGTGCTGCTGCAGCCGAGCGGTTTAATGTGGCTCGAGATTTGTGGAGCAGGGAATGCAAAGGAGAGAACAGTGTTTCAATGAGGAAAAGCAAGGCTTTTTGACGTATCACAGATTTAATCCAAATCCTGCCCTGCCACTTACCGGCTGCACCCTCGAATAAATTATATAATCTCCTGAGCCTCAGTTTCATCATCTTTAAAATGGTCATCATCCAAAGCCACTCAGGGCCTCTGACAGCAGGGCTCTTTCAATGTCAGGATTCCCCAGGGACTTCCGCTGGTATGTTTTGCCTCCAGATCACCAGGTAAAGGTGAGGCTTAAAATGATGGGTAAAATTAGGTTAATTTACAAAATTGCTAGAAGATAAAAACTGAGATTTAACACTAATAACAGAGCCACTCAAATCAACTAACAAAAGGCAATCTTTTCCATGAATATCAACAGGCCCAAGGACATTATTACATCTAGCAGAATATATTAATTGGTGCTATAACAATGACTTTTAGTTGCCAAGCAAAGACTAAATTATGGCTCATATACTCTGGTTATGGCAGAGAAATCAGTACTACATTTTATGCACATTTCCATCAAAAGTGGTTCCAATAAAAACATTTTGGTGCTTAAAGACTAAGTGTCAGTTATCTGGAAAATTCCCTTTCATGGAACAGATTATTTCCTAGTGATGCCAGAAAGTGAGATAAAATAACTGATATCAGAATATGAGAAGACATTATGGGCATAAATAGTTTCACTTGAAAATTGGCTGGAACACTCAGAACTTTTCACAGAAAACTCTCAGAAGCCTAGGAGCTCCTAAGTGTCATTTATTAATTTAAAGAAAAGAAATATACTCTTTTCTGTGTAAGTCCTCCTTGCCTAGAACTAACGCCAAAATAAAATCATAAGGAACAAGCGAGCTGACCTTTAACGACCCTCCTTTTCCCAAATATCCTCCCTGACTCCTGATACCAGGTGAAGAAGCATTTTTCTGAGCTTTTCAAATGTTACATTGCTACCCATGTATTTATTCTAATCTCCTCTTCAAGTTTATATTTCCTGTTCCTGCCTCCTAAATATGGGTATTTCCTGAGGCGTAGGCCTTGGCCTTCTGCTCTTCTCTATAAATACTTTCTCCTTTGGAAAGATCATATACACTGATTATTTCAATGGTTGTTTCTTCATGGATGACTCACATATTTACATATTTAGGCACAGCCTCTCTTTCCTCAGCTTTAGTCCTGTATTCCTAACAACCCCTAAAAATCTTCTTTTGGATAGTTCACTACCATCTCAAATTCTACAAATCTTTTTGAGCTCAGAGCTCATTTTTGCTTTAAAACCAACTCACCCTATGGCTATCCCTTTTCAGTCCCAATTTCCCAGGCTTAAAGAATTGGAGTCTCCTCTGATTCCTCCTAATCCTTTTCTCCCATCATCCACGCAGTTACTAAGGATAGTACTATTCACTTATTGCAACCTTGGTCTTTCCACTCTCATCTTGACTACCCAACATCAAGACTATCCTATATCGCCATCCATACCGTCCTACATACTTTTGCTAGGTTAATGTTCCTAAAACATGGCTTGGGACATTCGTAGTTCCATCATTCATTCCACACTTACTGAGTGCTTACTTTATACAAAGCACACTGTCACCCACTCCAGAATGCAGAAATGAATCAGATAAAGGTCTGTTTGTAGTCTAGTAGGGGGAAGACTTTACATAAATAATTTTAGTTCAAAATTAGAAAGCAGTAATAACTGAATAAATACACGAAGAATGGTTCAGAAAGTATGATGGACATTCAGTAGAAAGAAAAATTATTTCTAGATGGAGACGTCACTTCGTTTGGCTTTAAAGAATGGGAAGAATATAGGGACCGGCCCAGTGGCGCAGCAGTTAAGTGTGCACCTTCCACTTCGGTGGCCGGGGTTCGCCAGTTTCGGATCCTGGGTGTGGACATGGCACCGTTTGGAAAGCCACGCTGTGGCAGGCGTCCCACGTACAAAGTAGAGGAAGATGGGCATGGATGTTAGCTCAGGGCCAGTCTGCCTCAGCAAAATGAGGAGGATTGGTGGTGGATGTTAGCTCAGGGCTAATCTTCCTCAAAAAAAAAAGGGGGGGAAGAATTGAAAAGACGAGGAGGGAAGGGTATTCCAAGCAGAAAGAGACAGGAACAATCTTTAGAAAGGTAATGCATAGTTCATGCACAAAGTGCCTCACATGGTCTGGTTTGCCACGGACAAAGGGAGAACAAAAGGGGGATGGCAGAAAACTAAGTCAGAGTTTTGAAAACAAGTTAATAAACTTGGCCTTTAATCTACAGACAACAGGAAGCCAGCGAAGATTTTCGATCACAGCTGTGCTTGAAAATGACTAAACCTACAGCACTTCTACGTAAGCTGGGCGAGTGGTGGAGTGATGCTAGAGGAAGGGCATCAAAGAGAAAGGTACTGCATTTCCACTGTTCAGGGAATGATAATGAGAAATTTGATTGGGGGAGGCAAGAGTAAGGAGAGAGGATGGACGCCAAAATTAATGCAGAGGTAATGGGGGCAGAACTTGTCAAGTGACGGGAGCAAGTAAAAGAAATAAATGGCATTAAATACAGACATCGATGTTTCCAGGCTGGAAACTGGTGGTAATATCAACAAAAAGAGGGCAGAGTGTGGAAAGCAATTTGGGAGGGAGGGGGCAGGTGATGTTTGGCATATTCAGCGTTTATACACCTGCAGAACATCCAAGAAGAAACAGCCAAGACTCCTGGAGGTAGCAGGGCCCAACGGCGTAAGCTGGAGCAGACGGCGGGTGTGTTCCGGCACAGACACACACACAGCGCACTACGGCGACCTCACCGCCGAGGTTCGTCCGCGCGGGAGTGCAAGGTGCAGCGCGACGGGTCATCCCTGCGCGGCGGAAGTCATCCACGCGCGCCGGCTCTTGCAGGCCGCGCTCTCCTCGCGCTGCACAGACCTGGGGGCACGCGGCCGGGAGCGGCCTTTCCCTCCCTGCTTTGCCTATTTCCAGAACTTCCGTCCCGACCCGTCCCCGGCTCCCGAAGGGGCTTACTATAGGGCGCCGTCCGTTCCCGCCCAGTCACCAGGCAGGCTGAAAGCGCAGGGAGGGCCTCGTCGCCCGCAGCCCGCCACGTGACCACACCTGGCGAGCTTCGCGCGTCGCACTAGCGGTCGAAGCACTGGGCCAAAACCACAAGGCGAGCCTTAGACCTCGCGAGAGTTGACAGGTCCACCTCCGCCTTTTCCGGCCGGAAGCGGAAGTCAGGTGGTCGTCGGCTTCTGGCGGAAGTGAGTCGGTTACCGGGAGCGCCGGAGCGGAGCGCGGGGTGTAGGGCCGCCTGGTGGGCCGCAGGTGGGTGTGTTTCTTGCCTGTTTGGCCGGCGGAGTCGGGCCCGCGCCGGAGCGACGCAGCCCTTGGCCTGCGAGTCGCCCGCTGTGGGCGGCGCGGAGGAGGGGCCGGGGGGCCGCGCGGCGTGGGGAGGGGCGCTTCCGGTCTGGGCTCCTGGGCGAGCCGGGCGCCGCTACCCCTCGCGGCCTGTCTCTTGCCTGCTGGGGCGGAGGGGCCGGGGACGGGAGTGGAGCTGTCGCCGCCTCTGGGCGGTGTGCGAGGACTGACGTGAACGGCAGGGCCTCCTCTCGGCGGAGCGGCGCCGGCCTAGTCCGCGCGAGAGCGGCTGCTGGGGCCGAGGCCCGGAGGACTGGCCTTGGAGCATCTTCTGGCCCTTCGCTGGCTCCTCGAGCTCGGGCTCCTCTCTGCAGTGGGCGTTGGAAGTCTGCAGGGCACTGTTACTCCAGCCCCTTCGTTGACGGAGGCCCTAATGGCCGCCCCCCAACCCGCACCCCTTTTCAGGGTTTCCTTCGAGGGAGCCAAGTTGTTTTTGTTTTTCTTTTTCCCCTCCCACAGATCGAAACAGCCTGAACGTTAAACGGTGCAGCTGCCTCAAATCCCTGAGGTAAGTAAAGCTTGGGTCCGTTAAAATTCTGTTTAAATTTTCTTCTCCTGAGTGATGATGAAGATGGTCTGGAGGGGGTCGTGGGGGAACGTGAAAATAGGGTGGCGCGTTCGCCTTGCCCTGGGACTTTTACTGCCCGTCTGGTTAGATGAGGGTCATCTTTCTAGTGGTTTCTGTGATTCCTACAGAAATCCAGGCACGAGTTTAATTAGCTGGATTTATTTTGAATCATACCTTGGATTTAAGAATGTGGCGTCAGTTTGCCGATCCCAGACGCGTTGAAAGTCTGGTATTTAGTGAGGCACGCGCTCTAGAGAGCAGCAGCCTAAAAGGGAAGACGTTTATGTGCTGCTTCTTGCATCCAAACAGTAATCTTGGTTTAATTTTGTTGGGATGAGGGCACTATTATAAATGTTAAAATATTTGTATTTGTTTTGCGGGATTTGGAGAAAAGACAAACTAAGGGAGAAGCTGTCTTCCAACATCACCTCTCTTTGTCAGAAACTTATGACTATAAACTGAAGTAATACAGGAAGAAAAATAATTTCAGGATGTCCGATAAGAGGGAGAGATTTGATTTTAAAGTTTTAGCGCGATATCACATATGCCCCAAACCATAAAACGGCTTTCAGGAGTCTTGGGGCAAAGAGCAGGAAGATGGGGTTTGGGTTAGGAGAGGCAGGGGATGCGAATACTGACCAGAACTTGGTCAAGGAAGACTGGGAAGTGGGGGCTACCCACGGAATACTCCACGGCTGGCTTCTAGGTCTTGGGTGAAGATGAAAAGATGTCAGCTCCCTCCTGGGCGCCGCGGCCCCACTGTGGGTAGCCGTGTTGAGGCTGGTCGCCTGCCACCGGTATTTGCTGTGGTTTCTCGAGGATTAGGCCTTCTGCAGCCTAAGCCAAATCTTTTCCGAGAGGTGGAGGGCTCTGAGAATGTGGGTGAACAAGTACTATTTGAGTGAATCCATAGATGGCCTGGAAAACCCAGCTGATACAGATTTCAGTTTTTAGAGCCATTAGACAATATCTACAGTATTTATTTTTCCTTTGTCACAGTTTCTGGAATAAGAATACGTTGGATACCAGTGTAGTAGTTACCCTAGACTGTTGTAGCTGTGTATTTAAATACCTTTCTAGGGGCTGGCCCCATGGTTAAGTGGTTAAGTTCGCACACTCCTCTGCGGCAGCCCAGGGTTTCGCCAGTTCGGATCCTGGGTTTGGACATGGCACTGCTCATCAGGCCACACTGAGGCGGCGTCTCACATGCCACAACCAGAATGACCCACAACTAAAAATACACAACTATGTACCGGGGGGCTTTGGGGAGAAAAAGGAAAAAATAAAAGAATAAAAATAAAAACTTTTAAATACCTTTCTATTGTCATGTCTCTTCCGTATTTTCATTCTTTCTCTTTTTTGTTCGCTCCTTTTTTCTTTTCCTATAAACACCCTTAGGTATTTTCTCCTGGGAAAAATAAGAGATAATCTTCTAGTAACTCCTTAGGTACTGCCCTGTCTTTTTTCTCCTGTTCAGCCATGCTTCTTGAAAACTTAGTTTATAAGCAGTGTAGATTTCTACTTCTTTACTTTCCAGTTGCTTCTCAATTAATTGCTGTCCTGCTTCAAATCCCTGCCACTCTAAAAGAGTCACCTCTTAATGGCTAAATCCAATTAATTTTCTCTTCTTGGTTGTTTCTACCACTGTACCATTCAACACTGACAGCCATTCAGTCTTTATTCTCTTGCCTTCTATGATAATCTCTGCTTCTTATCTATCTGTGTGTTCTCTTCTTATCCCTTCATCTTCAACTTCTTTTTTTGTGTGTGAAGAAGATTCGCCCTGAGCTAACATCCATTGCCAATCCTCCTCTTCTTTTTCCTTAAGGAAGATTAGCCCTGAGCTAACATCTGTGCCAATGTTCCTCTCTTTTTTGTACATGGGATGCCTCCACATCATGGTTGATGAGCGGAGTAGGACTGCACCCAGGATCCAAGCCCGTGAACCCGGGACCCCAAAGTGGAGTGCCGGGAACTTCACAACTCAGCCACGGGGCCGGCCCCTTCAACTTCTTTATATTTTGATATTCTCCAGGATTCTGTTTCTTTTTTTCTGGCGCTTAGGTAACATCTTGCCAAGCTTCCTCTTTTTTTTTTTTTTTTACCCTCCCAAAGCCCCAGTACATAGTTGTATATCCTAGTTGTAGGTCATTCTAGTTCTTCTGTGTGGGACACCACAGCACAGCTTGACGAAAGGTGTGTGGTCTGTGCCCAGGATCCGAACCAGAGGACCCTGGGCTGCCGAAGCAGAGCGTGCAAACTTAACCTCTCGGCCATGGGGCCGGCCCCCCAGATTCTGTTTCTTGCTACTCTTCTTATTGCACAGTCTTTCTGAGGAATCTCATCCATTCTCACGGCATTCACCACCAACAGAATTGCTGCTGTCTCCCATATTCGTCTTCAGCCTAGTTTTCAGTCCCAAACACTAGTTAACTGACTCTCCATGTGAATGTACATACCATAGCTGACTTCAAACTGTGTGTGTGTCCTCGCCCACCCTTCTTCCTGTAGTTCTTATGGCACCATAGCCTGTCCAGTCATGTGGCCAGAAGCCTGGGAGTTTTCCTTTAGCCCCCTGCCCCCAGCGTCTAGTTAGTGGTTAGTTCCTCCTGGAATTCTTTTAAATTTGTTCTCAGAATCACTGCCTCAGATGAAGCCCTCAGCGTGTCACCTACGTTATTGCAGTAATCTGCTTTTAGTCTAATCTCACTTACCTATTTTCTCCTCTGTTGGAAGGTGATCCTTCTAAATAGTAAATTTGCTCTGGAGACCTCTCTGCTTAAACCACCTACGACAACCCATCTCCTACCAGAAAAAGTGCAAAGTTGTTTGCATTGGACACAAAGTATGTCAGTTTGACCCCTGCCTGCTTTTCCAGCTTCATTTCCTGATGTTCACTGCTCCTCCCTTCGTATTTACGCCGTGCCCGTCTCTCCTGCTAGACTGAGCACTCTGTAGGCGCAGGGTCCATGATGTAGTGTTTATCTTTGTATCCGGCTCCTAGTTAGCACAAAGCCTATATGACAGAAATCAAGAAGTAGTAAATTGAATGTCTAAAATCTGTCTTACATTTAAAAGTACACACAGACTTTTATGAATGCCCTGCCTGTTCGCTTCTTGGTTTTTCACCGTCTGATAAGATAGTGCTCTTTTTTTAAAAAAAATTCTAATAGATATTAAAAACTGTAAGAATTTTAGAATGACTGACACTTCTGAAGCTGTTCCAAGTTTTGAAGAGATGTTTGCCAGTAGATTCACAGAAGATGACAAAGAGTACCAGGAGTACCTGAAACGCCCTCCTGAGTCCCCTCCAATTGTTGAGGAATGGAACAGCAGAGCTGGTGGGAGCCACAGGAATCGAGGCAACCGGTACGTATCTCTCCAGAGGGAGACATGCAGCTGGCTGGGCTGGGAGAGTGTGGCCCTCGTCACTAGCCCACAGACCGGCGAGGCAGGGCCAGTGCTCTCCTCAGTGGGTGTGCTTGGTGCCTGGAACAGTGCCTGCCGAGTAAGCAGCTCCTGAATATTTGCTTTAATATTTTGTCAGCACCATATATTTTTTTCTTGCTGTTCAGTTGTGTGTTTTAATGTTTTTTAAAAAATATTCTTTCTGTGGACTGTTTCATTTTCTTTGGAAACATACTTTCAAAGCCCAGAGTCTTCTATAAAACTTTGTGTTAAATTCCATAAAGAAGGTATTGTTTCTGGTTTCACTTTAGAAAGAAGTTTATACAATGGAGGTTACTTCTATTTAATAATTCAAAATAGAAAGAATAAATTACTGCTTTTGTACAACTGAACAGATCTCAGTTTGCTTCCAAACTGTCCTGTCGTTTTGGTTTTGGTGTTGCAGTCTGCCTCCTTCTCTGTAAGTGTATCTGGTATCATACTGGGAGAATGACTTAAATACTAGGAAAGTTTTGAATAACTGGTGCTGTAACATTCTGTAGAGAAAAACATTTATTACTCTCTTGTTTACTGAGTATTCAATTGAGAAATAAAATGCACTGAGGTAGATTTGTCATCTGTTTTTTTTTAAAGAGAAATATAAAAATCTTTTTGTTTTGTTGTTGTAGGTTGCAAGATAACAGACAGTTTAGAGGTAGGGATGGCAGACGGGGGTGGCCAAGTGACAATCGATCCAATCAGTGGCATGGACGATCCTGGGGTAACAATTACCCGCAGCACAGACAAGAACCGTATTACCCCCACCAGTATGGACACTGTGGTTACAACCAGCGGCCTCCGTACGGCTACTACTGATAGGAGTGTCAGCAGCTTGCAGTACAGCCACTTACTATGTTAACGTGATGCCGGTGCGCGCGTGTCTTCTGTTGGCCTTAGTTTTACAGCTTCATTTCAGAGAGTGGATTATTAATTTTTTGGAACTTGAGACTTTTAAAAAAAAATTAGATCTTACTAGAGAGATGTAATAGTTGCCCAGAATAAATACTCCCCTAAAAAGGTTGTGGCTTATATTGCTTGACCTCTACCTCAGATTATTTGTTTCATGACTTGTTTGACCTCCAGGAGTTCTGTTTTACACAGAAATAAAAACTTTAAAATAGAAAACGCTTGCTTTTACTTTGTAAGATAAGGAAGTATCCATATACTTGAATGTGCTCATTCCTAAAATCTTAGAGAGGTTGGTATGGTCGACTCCTGAATGCACAACTGTGCTTACTTGTAATGTACATGACATCAGCAGGCGGGGGGTGGAACGATTATGGTGTATTTCTTTGGGCTGTTTTTGTTATGTGACGCTGGTGCTGTGTACTTACTGTATAGGTCTGAGTCAGCCCCACAATCCTTTGGTCTCTTTTTAGAGGGACATCAAGAGTGAAGCCGTAAAATGAGGAAGGAGTCGCTCTCAGCTTCAGTGTCTTGGTCTAGTGCTGGGTGGGATTAGGGCATGCAGTCATTTTGTACAAACTCTAAGGCTTTTTGCCAACTTAGAAACGTAGCAGGTCAAAATCCATATGTTATACAAAAGTTTAACTGTAATGTTTCCCCTTTCCTTTTCAATCGTGTAAATGATGCTGCATTTTGACTCTGCTTATTTTTATGGTATTTAATGTGGGTTGATTTCACAATGTTCTGTTCACTTCCAAATGTGCACCTTTGCTGCTTCCTATTCTGTAAATACAGTAATGCTGTAACTTCCTTTCAGAGTGATCATTATATTTCAGATCATTTTAATGGCCATTACAGTGGTTTTATTCAAATAAAATACTTGTAAGATTATTCAAATAAAATACTTGTAAGATTAAGCAATTTCTCTGTCAAGTTTTGGCAATTAGCCCATTCATTAATGTGGGGAGATGAGCTTTTTGATTTCTATTACTCTGTCCTTCATATCTGTTGAAAATGGTTCATTTAGTTTAAGAGTAACATTAAGAGTACAAGTTTCATCATAAGGCAAGGGAATTAAAAGGCAGCTTCCTAAATCTGCCTTCTCTCTTAGCATTCCCACCTAGGCCGTTGAGGTTGACTTCTCCATGTTCTGGATCCAGCTCTCCCCTCCACCCCCACTTCCTGAAGAGCCATCCTTTCAGGTAACTATTTTATTGTAAAGGATCTAATTAATAAACTAGGTGGCCACACTGAGAAGTAAATAGAATTTAAACAATAAGATAAGGGTTTTCCCTGTACCCCTCTAATTACGTCAATAGGCAGTAAGCCAGTGCTGTTACATAAAGGTAGGTCTTGATGCTACTAATACTTGGCCTAGAGAACTAAGAATGGCCTGACTGCACCCCAAGATCTTCTCTGAAAGCAGATGGATTATTAAAAATAGCTTTCAATTGATAAAACACAGGCACTGACCAGTTGGGAGTAGCTGACTGGAGCGTTAGAACAGGATCCTGGGGGCCCTCTGCTCTGTCAGCTCTTGGCACTAATTAGGGAGATCTGTGGGTCCACGGAGTAGGGTTGGAGTGAAGGGTCCATCTCAGGAACCTCAGAAGAAAGATTATTTTCCCACAGTATTTAACTATTTTAACACTGATACTCAGGCTACATGTACCCTACTGTATCAGCCTTGCTTGAAAATATGATAAGAGTTCTTTTATCATGAGTTATTTCTGCGTTCTGCATGAGTAATCTGTGTAGTGGTGGTTTTTCTTTCCCTTTTTTTTAAACAGCAGTCACCATCAGACTGCCTCTGTATGTGTAAAACCAGGAGGAAGGGGCCGGCCCGGTAACACAGTGGTTAGGTTCGCACGTTCTGCTGCTCGGCGGTCCGGGTTTGCCAGTTCAGATCCCAGGTGTGGACATGGCACTGCTTGGCACACCATGCTGTGGCAGGCGTCCCACATATAAAGTAGAGGAAGATGGGCATGGATGTTAGCTCAGGGCCAGTCCTCCTCAGCAAAAAGAGGAGGATTGGCAGTAGTTAGGGCTAATCTTCCTCAAAAAAAAAAAAAAAAAACCAGGAGGAAATAAAACACATGGTTTCTGCTTCATGTGGGAGAGACAGAAAGCAACATCAAAAAAACTTAAGGATAATTTAAGAGTGAGAAGAAAGAATTAAAATAGTGTCAAATGGAATTAATCTCAAATAGTCTGTTGTGATACTATATAGCATTAAGCATAAGGAGTCCTGGTGTCCAGTCCTGTCCTTGCAAGGTATGTGACCTTGGAAAATCACTTAGACTCTGAGCTTTTTTGCTCACCTGTAAAAATGGGGATAATACCCACCCTGCTGTTCTTACAGGATTGCCATAAAGATAAATGACCAACTTACCAGAGCTTGAGAGTAGAAACTAGAGCTTGTGACCATTAACCCCTCAGTGGCCCATAAGTGGTGCTGTATAAACATTTTTTGAATCAGTGGGAAGGAGTATTTGGTAAGTTGCAGAACATACTGTTGGTGTAAAGGATGCAGGGTGACTGAGATGAGGTAGGGCAGGAGACTCGGAATTAAAGATTTGTGATTCTTATGTGAATTAGTACATGAATTAGCAAAAGGAGAAATTAAATCCTTCAGAAAATAACAAACACTTCAGATACGGAAGAACGTTTCTGTGAAAGCTGAGCTAAAATAAGTAGCCTTTGCTGTTTGGAAATTGGCACTGCCGTTAAGATGTTGAATGTTGATTATGGAACACATCAGATGAATGTCCTTTTGAGACCAGCTTCCTGGGGACTTGAGATACAGAACTTGTTTTCTTTGTTCCCTGAGTGTGAGGAGGATTTGAGGTTATCCAAAGTGTGATAACCATGGATCACTGGTCTCAGAAGTTTCTGGGTTCTTGAAATCATACGGGAAAAAGACATCCGGTGAGATTTCTAGCAAGGCTTTGGTTTCCAGAGCTGCGTTCCTTATAAGACAGTGCTCAACAGACAGGATGCCATTTTCCCTTTCTACTTTATTTGCCTAAAGGAACATACAGAATTTTATGATAGAATTAAGAGTAATGAAATGTCAGTTTTAAGTGTAGAATACTAAACTGGAAGGAACTGATCTTTTGCCCTGAAGGTGACTGATATTACTCATTTTGAACTCTTTATTAGCACTACTCTTTGTTTCTAAATACAGCTTTTTAACACCTTAAAAATCTTCCTAGACTTTCTATTCCATTTGACTCAGTCCAAACAGGTTTGGCTTTGTGTGGAAATCTATTCCCCGGACCTTTGACTTCTTTTAATGAGCACTATTGTTTATAGTGAAAGGGAATTCTTTTTCATTAGGAAATGTAAGAAATAAATACTTCCAGCTTGAGGTGGCTCGTAGTACTATTTAATAACATCAGTTAGCTGCAAGTGTTACTTGGGAAAGTGCTTACGTTGGTAATGGTAGACAAACTGAGGTATTATAAACCATTCACTGAAAAGCTTATTTGGCATTTTTCTTTGACTATCTTATATTTTAACCAAAGAAGCATATTTGCTATATATTACATATATATATAAATGGGGACTTTGAAATGCTAAATAGACTTTGGTTAATTCTGTGTGAAAAACCTAATTATATAGGTCACTCAGAATTTTTCCTTTGTTTCCTTAGAAACGTATACTTTTACAATCCTCTAGTTTTTAATTTAGAAGGGATTAAGACCAACAGGAGTAAATAGGATTTATTGATGTTAGTTTTTAGATTAATACTTCAGGATTCAGATATACTCAGATGTGACATTCTCTAACATCTAAACAAAGATTTCTCCTGTCTCCTGCTGTATTACATTATTATGGAGCCAGATCAACAACTAGATTTAAGTAGGAGGTTATACCGACTCCAGGGTAGCCCTGAGAGCAAATATTTCCTCCTTTCTAGAAGTCTGGTTGACCTCTACTAGGGCCACCTTTGGGGAAAAGAGGGATGGGAGCAGAGATCTCTTGACGTGTGGATATTCTGGGAGAGAAGGGCCCTGGCGAAGCCGGCGGCCTGGGTCTCAGTCAGTCTGGCTGCGCTGTATCAGGATACGCCAGAGTAGAAGAGGAGCGTCATCTGCTGCCGCACTGCTGAGCCTCTGGGTGCGGAGAAACATTCTCGTCTGAGGAGTGAGCGAGCAGTGCCGTGAGACTTGGAAAGTGGAGAGCGCTGTGGATGATACCCTCAGATTCCGAGATTCTCAGAATGGTATGGGAGGAGCAGGTAATGAAGAGGACGGCTAGTCTGTGACTAGCCTGCCCCCTGGCCGGATTACGTGAAAGCGCTTGCGTCAAGTACTGCACTTGGTGGGCACATGCTAGGTGCCCGGGCAGCGTGAGGCGTGGGCTTCCAGCAGCAGTGTGGGGTAGCGCCGGGCAGACCTTTGACCAGCATCTCTGGGCTGATGGGCTAATTCAGTTGGTGTTTTCCTTCCTGTCCCTGAGGGGCACAGAGCGCCCATGTATTAATTACCAGTGAGATGTTCTCTGGGTTTCACGCCTTCTCCTGGGACAGCTTCAGGGGACAACGCGAGAATGATCTCATGGTTTTTTCCACTGCCAGTGCCTTTAGCTCCCTAAGGGATCTCCAGCCTCTTTGTCTGAATTAGGTAAATAAAGCTGCTCTAATTGCTAAAGGCCAGAGTTTGTTCATTTTTGTGTGTTTCTCTCATTTTAAAATTGCCTTCATTATATATGTTGTGTGTATACAAAATGATAAATATAAAAAGTCAAACAGTACAAATATGAAGAATCTGCATCCATCCTGTGATTAGGTCTGCTGTGTCTGCTGCTCTCTCACCATGCCCACACACACATAAACTAGATAGACATATATTTTTCCTCTTTTTACTGAAGTCAGGTTATATTATATAGATACACACACATGTATATTATCCTTTGTTCATGCAACAGAATATAACACATCACTCCAAGTCAGCAGCTATAGATTAAAAACTAATGATTTAATTTTCATAACAATATTCTGTAATGTGGATTTGCCATTGATATATGATTATTCTGCTATAGGTAGACAGTTTCTCTTTTTTGCCCTTGCTAACAATACTGCATTGCTTTTGTTCATATATTCTTTGGCGCTTTTATTTTTATGTGTTCTGTGAGGTAGTCTCAAAAGTTGGGTTAAAAGACCTGTTTTTTTAATTTTAATAAATGCTGTCACATTTTCTAAAACACTGTAGCAATTCACATTCCCATCAGCAACATGAATGTGTGTATGTGTCTCCCCTCTCCTTCCCTAGGACTTCAACTTTTTTTTCCCCCCGAGGAAGACTGGCCCTGATCTAACATATGTTACTTATTTTCCTCTTTTTGTTTGAGGAAGATTGTCGCTGAGCTAACATCTATTGCAATCCTCTATTTTGTATGTGGGATGCTGCCACAGCATGGCCTGATGAGTGGTGCATAGGTCCACACCTGGGATCCGAACCTGCAAACTCTGGGCTGCCCAAGTGGAGTGTGTGAATTTAACCACTATGCCACGGGGCCAGCCCCTTCTACTTTTTGTCTAGATGGCCACAGGCTTTATTTTTGAAATGAGAGAACTTTCCTAGGTTGTGTCTCGTTGATCATTCTTTGCCAGTGTTTCATCTGGGACACTGCACTTTTTATTCCTTATATTCATCTTTTATTTCTTCAGTATTTTTTTGCTTATATCTTTAAATCTTTGTTCCATTTTTTTTGTTCTCTTCCTCAGGATGCCAATTATATATGTGTTGATTTTGCTTTGTTTGACTTCTGTCATTTTCCTTTCTTTGCTCACCTTTCTCTGTCCTGCCATCTAAATTCCATGCCATGTGTTCAGCCTCTTCTCTGTTGCGTTGTTTCTAACATGGCCTTTATTTCTATGATGCTTTTATTTTTAAACTTGATCAGCCACATTTCAAGTGCTCAGTAGCCACCTGTGTTGGCAGCACAGTTCTAGAAGAGGACTAAAGGCTTGGAAGCAGTTCGGTTGTCTTGACTCACTCCCTCATTCTCCAACCCCCCGAGGTACCTCTGGGGAAACTAAGGCTGTGAAACAATGGAAGCCACTGCAATGGTAAAACCACATCCTGCATGAGATGAGTTTCATGTAGGAATGACCGTGGGCTCTGTAAGCTGTGCTGCAAGTTTGGGGATTCCCCCTGCCTAAACTCTAGGATCAAGGGGCCTGCATGGAGCCTGTGGCAGGCAGCTCGAGTAGCATGATGAAATGCTGATAACCTTCTCAATTGAATCATAAGGCTTGGCTGAAGGAGGCCTGTGTGGGCAGAAGTAGGTGGTCTTCCTGGAGCCTGGGAAAAGGGAGCTGCTGTGCTCTGAAGCATCAGTGTCGTGTTGTCCCAGGAGAGGGACTGATACAGCGGGCCCATCCCTGCAGCAGAAGTGGGAACTCCAGATGGGCAGAGCACCCTGGCCCTGACCCCTAGTGTCCCTGGCTCTGATCCCGAGCTCTCTAAGCGGCCTTCAGATGATGACTGGCTTCTTGGAGAGATTTCCCAAAGGGACAGAACATACTCCCTAGAGGATCCCACCACAGTCTGTTTGGCAGATGTGTTCTTCACTGTGGATAAAGTGGCATCTTGTTTAGAAATTAGTTCCTTGCTAACTGCCCAGCCTAATTCCGTTTCAAAAACACTGCCTGAGTGGGATTCCCGAAAGCTGCAGGACGAGGAGAGGCACTCAGGACCGTGTGGGCGGCAGTGAAGCACTGCCCTGCACTCCTGGGCCCCGGTGAGTGCTGGGCCATTAACCTCACCCCTGAGGGGAGAGGCCTGAGGAAGGCTCCAAGAAGACCTGACAAGAAGGATCAGAGTGCATGACGCTGGGAGTCGGGCGCTCCAGAAGGGATTGCCCGAGCACAGCCTACGTCAAAGGAAGGAAGAGTCAGTTCCTTCAAATTCTGTGACTTTCTGCTGTGGCATTGTGGTGCCACCTCTTGGATATAAATTGAAGTCTAGCTGCTTAAATTTTAGCCTCTAGTCGCGTGCACTAAGAAAACCTGAAGTGGGAGCCATCGTGGGTTCGAAACTTTATATTCTAAATGACCATCGAGGAACCACATGACCACATCCTGAACTCTGCTAAGAGCCAAAGTGCTGGTCGCCCAGTCCAGAAAGGACCTGCCTCCTGAAGGTGCTGAGTTTTTAGCTGTTTGGAACTTGAAACACTGCAAAGGTGCCAGCCTCATCCTCGGGTCCTCTCGCCCTCCCCCAGCTGGCAAAGGAGTGGGGAATGGCCCCAGGAGGCAGGAGTCCTAGTTCTCTGTCCCGGCCTCTGTGCAAGGGTGAGCAGGTTTTTGCTTCTCAGTTCTGTCAGTGTGTAGTGTAGGCAAAGCACCTAGCAGCGCCTGGCAATAGTAGGCACCCAAGTTATTAATAAATTACTCATAAATCATTTTTGCAGGAGTAATTTCTCATTTATTCAGGTGGGGGTGACAGACGGCAGATGCAGTGCTAGAGTATCACCATGACACCAGTCACCAGAGCTGGATGAGTATCCTTCAGACCTCATTCATGGGCTGCCTGAGGCTGGGCCCGCGGCACAGGACAAGAAAAGCGGTGTAATCAAGTCACTTTATAGACTGTCGAGCGGGTAGTCACCTAAAATTAACAGGGGTGGGCAGGCTAGAATCATGTTAGACAAATGCTATCGGGGTTGGCGATTCTGAGTCCTTGGTCCTAGGTCACTGGCCCTGCCTGAGTATTCCTGGGAGACAAAGGCCGGCTGAAGAAGGCCGCATTAACTAAACTTCCGCAGCAGATGGAGGTGCCCAGGCCTTAGCGGTGGTGCTCACTAGTGGGGAAGGGCCCTGTGTGGGACAAGAAGGCATTAGACTGCTGAAGGCTTCCTCGTTTGCTGAGGAGGAATGGGAAATCCTGTCCTCGCACACAGCTCCTGAGCTAGTTCCTACCTCCAGCAAGTTTCTGATGACAGTGTCATTAGATGTATCTTTATTAAGAGATAAGTCAGTTTCTTGAAAAAAAAATCAGGCAATAAAGTTCCTATGTTAAAATATGGCCATTTAAAGTGAAGTAAGTGGATTACTGTGAGGGATATTTGTTGATTCCTATCCAGCATCTAGTCCTTTCTCCATAACTTTTCTCAATTTTTGTTCAGAGATCTACTTCTCTACCCACTCCTTTGCTTTCTGAGTAGGCTGGCCCCATCTCCAGCTCGAGGATGGGCCTTGATTAGTCTAGAACAGTTAGGGTAATCCTCCTCCAGTCGCTGGTGTAGGTAACTGGTGTCACAGCATGGCACCCCGACAATTGGGGTGGTTTGGAAACTTCGTGTGACCTCACTTGGTCTGAGATAAAGCCAATGAGAGCTTTTGGAAAAGAAACACCACAGCTCTTGAGGAGCCGTTTTCCCTCCTGGAGGGGGTGACCTGTGGACATGGAGCCTGGAACTGCTGCCTTAAATTTTACCTCCATAAAGGAAGCGGACCTGAGGAGGAAGCTGGCACTGCTAACGTGAGTCGGGTCCTTTCTGACATCCCTGGGCTGCTGAATCAAACCCGTCCTGAGTGAGCCCTGCTCCTGCGCTTGCCGGGCATATGAGCTCATAGCCCTTTACTTTTCAAGCTGGCTCGAGTTGGGTTTCTCTTCCTTGTCCAGAAAAGCATCCTGACCAACAGCGATCCCTGGGAAAACCACAAGTCAAACGCCTTGAGAGCACATCCTGGGACAGAGACGAAAGAGCAGGGAAAGTTCTTATCCATGACCGTGTCACACAAGCACAGCTCGAGGTGGTGTGGCCAGTGGCTCTGAAGAGAAGGCAGCTGAGCGTCACCGCGCTCTGCCGTCCAGTGTACAGTGACCTAACTTTTCCTGTCCTTGGTTCCTATGAACAGAGTAAGAGCTGAATGGATGAGTGTCCCCAGCTCTTTCACCATCAGGAATTGTCACTGTGGGTCCTTCTGGTGGATTTTGTACTTTTAAACATTTTGTCTATCAATACGTTTTCTTATGTACTTAGACAAAGCACACAACTGCACATTAGCTCTTCTGACAACCAAGGCAACCAAGTTATTATTCACCTTACCAAATCACTATAATTTGCACTGAACATTTAAAACAAGATATTTATTAGCTTTTGAAGCTTAGATATGATTTCTGATAGGCTTTTACAAATACTGAAAATAGCTTCCAGGTCCTCTTTCTTCTAAGGATCTTTGGAGATGCATAAGAACTACTAGATTTGATGATTGCAATTACCATCCAAGGAGGAAGAACATTCGGTGACTTCTCAAAAACGGTAATTAACATTAAATTACAAGTCTTGATTATTATTTACTTTTTCACAAAATGCTCAATAGAGCTTTAAAATGACGCAGAAAAAATTTTTGCATTTAGGTAAGCATTTTAAAATATAAAGACTACAAAGCAGTGTGACTTGTCACTTATAAACTGGATTAGAAGGCAGTCCACAATCAGGATAAAGTGCACTCAACTAGGAGTTGAGAGATCTGGGTTCTAGTTGCCATCTTGCACAGTGTGATCCTGAATGAGTCTCTCCACTTCTGGACGTCAGAAGCCCCATCAGGAAACGAACGGGGCTGAAAGAGGGCATCTTGGACATCCCTTCCGCTCTGTCATTCTGTGACGCGATGAAGTCTGAGTAACGCGTTCCAGGCTGTTCGGGGTCAGGGGTTTTAGGAGCTATAGTCAATGTTCAGTACTTTCAAAATTCCTACTTTTTTGAGTCCTGTTCTTATTTCTCCATGTTCTGTGCATTTAAAGGTATTTTCCTATTTAACAGCTTTTTCATCAGCAGCAATTAAAAAGTTCCTCAGGGATGCACTTATCATTTCTTGCTTTTATTTTTTTTCGACTTCCTTTTTTAATTTCTCCAAGATCTCATCTGGAGTTGTGGAGGCCAAAAGCTTCACCACTTTTTCACGAGATTTACCACCCTGGACCAAAAGGAACAGACAGTGTCAGGACAACACACTAAACTTTCTCCCGCTGCTAGAGACAGCAGCCCTCGCCGGGAGGGTGAGGGGACCGGAGCTGTCCTGACAGCTTCTCTGCCACTTTCTCCTCGTCATCTGGTCTAGCCAAAGACTCTCTCTTAGATTCCACCTTACTACAAACTTTTACAACTCTCCAGGGTTTTTTCCTTCATACATCAATTTCTGTAATAATAAAAGCTGGGTATTAAAATGTCAAAATGACTAGGGAGTCCAGATATATAATATTCTGGTTTCAAGTAATTCTTTTGTTTAAATTAAAAGTGGAAGTTTTTTAAACTACCAAAACAAATATTGCAGTTTTATATAAGCTTTAAATAAAAATAGTTCCAAATATAGAAAAAATTGCTATTCTCTATACTGTTACACATTTCTGAAAACTCCAAACAAAAAGCAACTACAAATCCAAGTGCTGTAGTTCCACAACCACTTACGACAAGTTTAAAAAGGATCTGTTTGGAAACACATCCTTTAAGAAGGTACAATCTGAGCCGGGATTTATCTAGCTGGGGAGCAGCTGCACAGGCAGCGGAGTGGGAAGTGCATCCAGGCAAATGCCAAGCATGTGCGCTGGCAGAAAATCAGAAGTGACCTGCCCCAGGCGGGGTGCTGAGGGGAGGCCCCGATCGGATGGATGTTTAGGTGCAGCCCATAATCAATGACTGAGTGCCCGCTGGCCCCTGGAGGGCGCTGTACAGTGCAGCGCCAGAAAACGAGTAGAGCTTTAAGAACCATGCACGCGGCTGCGTCTCACGCCTGCAGACTCGCTTCCATCAAGTCGAGGGCAATGCCCAGGGGCCTGTGTTTTAGAAACCATTCCCCAGTGACTCAGACCCGCCCCACTGCAGGCCTGTGGTATTAATGACTTCATGTGAGCTTTCTCTCTCCTACTGAGCTGCTCCTGGTGAGGACGGATAATGTGGGACCAGAGATACTTGATGGACTTACTAATGGGCATGACAATCAACAGGAACCAGTTTAGATTTTTTAGTATGGTGAGGACTTGAAGGAAGAGATGAGCAAGATTAATCTGACAGAGCAGGTACAGGAATGAATTGAGAAGGGAGAAAATGCTGGAAATGGTGGCAACTAAGGAATATGAGAGTATGGATAGTCTGAATAAGGATTGAGACAGTATGAATGAAGGAGACTAGGAAGAATTCACAGATTTTAGTGATTAAATGAATCTGAGTTAAAAACAACTGGCTTTTCAATTATTTGGAAAAGAAAAAAATCAGTCTTTTAAAAATAATGACTGATGTGTAATAACCAAAGACGTAGAGAGTCCCACCTTATCCAAAACCACATCACTCTTCCTGAGGTCCAGGACCTTGGAGAGGTAGCGACAGAGCTCCGCGTTCGCCTCTCCTTCCGACGGAGGCGCAGCAATGGCCACACTCACAGCCTCAGCCGTCACATCTGCAAGGAAAACAGTGCGGACTTGATCCCTGCGTTCTTCAGGAAGTGAGGCTGTTCTGTACAAGCGTTTGCCTTTGCCTGGCACACAGTTTTCAGTTAATAACGCTGAATGAAGAAATGATTAAACTGATCACACTTAAGGGAACGTAAACATGATAACTGTGCCTCCACCATCACGGAAAAGAAATCCGAAGAAAAGTGCTATTTACCCATCCTGCTGACCAGGATGGGCCTACAGTGCTGGGCAGCGTCCTGGATTCAGGCAGCTGGCAGCCAAGGAGAGTGGAACAGGCAGAGCCCAGGAGGGGGTCAGGAGCTGGGCTTGATCCCGCAGTGGCCCCGAGGCAGCTCACGGGGTTCTCGGGGTCGTCCAGGTGTCCTCATCAGGAGAACGAGGACACTGGGCTAGACTCCTCGCTTACGTGAAATGCCTCTTTAATGTTTTTCAAGTGTAATATTTACTTAAACATTTACACAGCACTTACATACCCCAAGGGCACACAGACATGTTTTTAGTGCTCTACAAACATTAACTGGTTTAACCCTTATAACCACTTTAGGAAGAAACTACTAATACCATTATCATCTCCATTTTACGACGAGGACACTGGAATTGAGAAGTAATGTGCCCAAGGTTACATGGCTAGAAAGTGATGATGGGATTCAAAAATAAAGTTGCAACACTCTGAAATCCCGGGACAAGGAGTCGCTTTTGAAGAGTGGTGCGGGCCCCTCATCCCTGCAGCCTTTATGAAAAGCTGCCGCCTGCAGTCCGCACTGCACTCGTGGGAGAGCATTTACTCAGGGCAGTGTGCGAGTGAGCTTGCGCGGGCCACAGCTGCGGCTGCTCGGGCTCCCACACTTGGGCCTCACCCGAGGAAACGACGTGGCCGCAGGAGCCACAGGAATGAGGGGGGAAAGCAAATCTCCTATCCTGTCACTGATTCTAAAATACAGTTTTTCACATTCTATCATCTTTGAAATCCAGATGTGTCCTACAATAGATGGAAAAGTGTTTAGTTCATATGGGTTTTGTCCTACTTACTGGTACATAACATAGCCGTGTACCTTCTGGTTGATGGCATCTTAGATTTGATGAAACTTGGTGTTCAACAGTAGACAGTGCCCACAGGGACCACTTAGAAAATGCTGACCAAGGAGGGCAGAGCTGTGGCCAGCTAACATGGCCATTAGCACACACCAGGCCCAGCGCCCCAATTCTGAGGTCTTGTTTTCAAAATATTTTTTTTTAATTGGAATACAGAGCTTTAGAGGTGAAAAAGACCTTCAAGATAATTCAGATCAATGTTTTTCAAACTTTCTCCCCACCCAGAATCCCCCCCACCCTAATTTCCCCGGGAATCTCAGCACTTAGATGTGAACACAGCCACTTGGGAGCCCTGTCTGCGGCCTCCCTCGCCCCCTCAGAGATTCCGGAGGCTCCTGGGCTCCAGGGAATAGCCTGAAAGCCTAATGACTTAACCCAGTGATCTCATCTGACAGGTGAAGGGACTGGGCCCAGAAATGTTTCTGCTGTGATTTAAAACACGTGCATACAGGTTGCTGGTCGGGGCTCTCAGAGCTAAGGTGTTCTCTCCCTCCTCAGACTACCGGTCATTACACTCGACCGAGATGTCTCTGCTTTCTTTCTCTGGCCAATGTGTCCAGTTTGTAATAGGACAAACTAAAAATAATCTAGGCTACACATTTTCCCTATGTGTCATTTCTAAAATACCCTTTTTTTTTTTGAGGAAGATTAGCCCTGAGCTAACATCTGCTGCCAATCTTCCTCCTTTTTTTTTTTTCTTTCGTTTTGCTGAGGAAGACTGGCCCTAAGCTAACATCTGTGCCCATCTTCCTCCACTTTATACGTGGGACGCCTACCACAGCATGGCTTGATGAGTGGTGCCATGTCCGCACCTGGGATCTGAACTGGTGAACCCCAGGCCACCAAAGCAGAACGTGCAAATTTAACCGCTGTGCCACTGGGCCAGCCCCAAAATACCATATTTTTTAAAAAGGAAAAGATTCAATAGTTTTTAGTCTAGCTTGGTATGCTTTAAATATTACACATTCACTCTTCAACACTGGCTTTACACCTTTACACTAGAATCTAGAGTCCGACAGTGGAGAAGCCTCTAACTGCAGGTGTGAAAATGCCCTCGACCACACAGGGTAAACTTCCAGTGAACCAGGCAGAGGCGGGGTGGAGGGACACTGATTGATACGTGACTCCCACCTCAGTGTCCAGACATACCTGTTACAGCGTTTTGTTTGGAACCAGGCTTGGCATGGATGGCTATGGTGACACAACCTTTAGGATCAGCTGCCACAGGACCTAAGGGAGGAAGTGATGTCTCTGGTTTCTTGCTCTCGCTTTTACCCTAAAACGACAACGACCACCACGCTACAACTTCACAGGTTACAAAATATTTCCCCACACATTTGACCCTTCCACTACCGCCCTTTCACCCTTAACCCAGAGAAACGATGCTCATCAGTCGTGTCCAGGAATTTCTGACCACCTAGAATGATTTCTCAACACCTTTCATGGCTCAAATCAATTCTTCCATGAAGCCTTCCCATGGACCCCACAAAGCGTTCTTTCCTGCCTTGGAAGACCCGACTCTGGCTTCCGCACCTCGTGCTGGCTCCCACCGTGTGCTCTGCATTTCCCGTTCCTCGGGGCAGAGACCATTTGTTATTCATCTTTGTAGCTCATGCGGCACGAACTAATAAAGGTTTGTGAACACCTGTGGCTGGAAGTGTCTGCGCGTGCATCTGCGGGGAGGGCGGAGAGGAAGGGGGGACGGTGATGCTGAACGCCCTACTATGCGACAGAAGCTGTGCTAGGCACTTTTCATTCCACAGACAGGATCTAAGGCCTGGGGCGGGATGCAGGCAAAGGGCACATAAAGATGAGTAGGGACGCACGTTCCTGCCCTCGAGGAGCGCGGGCTGCGGAGACAGGAGGGGACACACATCCCTGACACACTAAGGGCCTCCAGCGCAGAGCGGGGCAGGCAGCCCAGCGCCGGGACGCGGACCGAGCGCAGGAGCGGGGGGCGGTGCGCCCTCGGCGGGTCGCGAGGCGGAGAGGAGCCTCAGGAAGCTCGGCCGGGCGGCGCTGCCCGAGCACGAGGCGCGGGCGGACCGTCGGGGGTGGCGGCAGCAGGAGCCCGGGACCCAGGGAGCACCCTGTCCCGCCCGCGGTCTCACCGCCACGGCACTGCCACTGGCCTTATTGGTCGCACCAGCTTTCTTCGGCATCTCGGCGCCCCGAGCGAGCCGGACGGAGGGGCCAGCACCAGGTCCAGCGGGTAGCCGCCCCAGCCCGCAGAGCGGCCGCAGCATCCCCGCCGGGAGGCGGGGACAGGCGCCGGAAGAGCCCTCTGCGCCTGCGCACCGCGAGCGGGAACCGGCCCCGCCGGAAGAGCCCTCTGCGCCTGCGCACATCGAGCGGGAGCGGCCCTGCGGGTCGGCGGACGTGTCTGCTGCGGTCGGAGCGCGCCCCCTGCCGGCTGGCGGGGCAGGCCTCCGCGTTCCTCCAGGACCTGCGCGGGCCCCTCCCTCCTGGAAATTGGCCCCGGAGGCGGAAAGTGGCTCTGGTCGTGTCCTGACCTCTCCCCGCCAGCGGCGGGAGGGCCGTGTGCCTCCGGGCTCCTGTACCGTCCTGGGAAGACGGACTGGAGCGAGCGGCAGAGAGCGCGCAGGGCCAGGCATCTTCCGGCCCCTGCGGCCGCCGGGGGCGCGTACAGCCCCGCGGGTGGAAGGAGGGCACCCGCCGCCGGAGCCTGCGGGCGCATCCCGCGCGTTCACGGGGCACCCAGCGCGAGCTGGGCGCGGGGATCCCACGTGTGAAAAAGGAGGAAATACATTCAGACGTGCGATGCGGCCGGAGATGAGACTGGAGACGTCAGCAGAGGCTAATCGCCGAGTCCTTGAAGGGTCTGAGGCCAAAGATGGGTACAGTCCAGTTGGTTGTTTTAGAAAGATCACTGCCCGCAGAGTGGCCCATGGAAGAATAGAGGTCGGGAGATCTGCCACAGAAGTGGAAGACGGTGGCCTGGGCCAGAGCAGTGGCAGTGGAGATAGAGAACTGGGAGCTGATCATTTCAAGGATGTTCGGGAACTGGGGTGATCAGAGCTGGGGGAAGGACTGGATGTGGGCATGAGTAAAGTGTCAAGGAAGATACCCAGGTTTGGGAGTCTGAGATGAGTTGTTCTGTTTGGGACATAATGAGTTTGAGATGCCTGTGGGACGTCTAAGTAGAAATATTAAGGGCAACTGAAGCTTGAGAGATCTGGGCCAGTGATAGATTCTGGAGCCCTCTGAAAATAGATGCTAATTGAGGCCATGGAAGCTGATGAGAGAAAGGCTGAGAGAGAAAGAGCGCAGGGCACGGGGGCGCTCAGGACAGAACCCGAAGGGAAGGAAGAGAAGCCCCCGAAGGACACTGGCCAGATGTAGGCATACACGCAGCCAAGAAAGGGTACTTCAAGAGGGGTTGGCCAACAGTGACAAATGCAAGAGGACAGGTCAAATAGCAATGAGTGGTGTTGGTGACCCAGCCAGGAGCAGTTTCAGTGGAGAGGAGGAACGGAGGGGACAGAGTAATGCAGCTTCACTGTGAAGGGGTAACCCGTATCTGGAGGGGCACGTGGCGTTAAGCCCCATTTTTCATCTTTAAACTGGATGAGAGTTAACCATATTTGAGTGCTGACAGGAAGAAGCCGGGAGAGGAAAGGTTAGAACCGAGGAGGGCGGTAGGGTTCTGGGCGCAGCTGGAGAGACTGACGTGTCAACAGGAATTCTGACGCCCCTCTTTCACAGAGAAGGGAAGCTCAGGTGCACATGTTGGTGTGTTTATAGGTTGGTGGGAGCGGGGTTTTCTTTCATTAGCTGAAGGAGAGGGGGTTGAAGATGCGAGGAGAGTGGAACAGATTTAAGTAGCCTGGAGAATGGCAAAAAGCTGATTAGTGAAACCCTCAGCTGGCAGCACAGATGGTCTAGTTGAACCTGGAGACTGTGAAATCATCATGGTCCAATCTGTACAGTTAGATCATTTTGGTTTTATTATTTTAATTTTTTTTTTTGAGGAAGGTTAGCTCTGAGCTAACATCTGCTGCCAGTCCTCCTCTTTTTGCTGAGGAAGACTGGCCCTGAGCTAACATCTGTGACCATCTTCCTCTGCTGTATATGTGGGACACCTGCCACAGCATGGCTTGATGAGCAGTGTGTAGGTCTGCACCCGGGATCCGAATGGGCAAACCCTGGGCCGCCGAAGCGGAAGGTGTGAACTTAACCACTGTGCCACCAGGCCAGCCGCTGGTTAGATAATTTTAAATGCCTGGACTGAGTAGCCAGGAAGTTGAAGACAAGGCACATAACTGGATTCATCCAGGTGTGTTTGAGGGTTATTGAAGTGGTTAAAGTGATCAAGGATCAAAAGTGGAGAAGGAAAAAAAAAAATCAAAGGTGGACTCTAATTGGGTAGGGAAGGAAGAGGGCTCACAGCACAGTCAAGGGAATGGCAGTCTGGAGGTCCAAGAACAGATGTAACTGGAGTGCAGCTGAGAGCTGTGGGCAGAGCGGGATGTCTGAATCTGCTTCTTCAGGGGCAGGGCAGGTCCACGTGACAAGGTGCACGGCGTGGTCATGAGGAGCGGCTGACGTGAAATGGGGAAGGTGACTGGAGGTAAGGAAGGAAGGGAAAGCTGTTTGGAGGGGCTGTCCACCCCACAGGACTCTGAGGCCACTCAGCTTTGGTAGAAGAAAGTGAACGGGGTGTTAAACCAAAGCCCTACTTTCCTTGTTTGAAATCACTTGAGAATTGAGGCACAAAAGCTGAATCAGCATCATATAGAATTGGGGTTAAGTCATGACAGCCTCAATTACAGCTCTGACAGTTACAAGGGAAATAAAGGGCGCACTTGCGATGGTGAGTTATTCATAGTATCTGGCAGTTGACTAGATGGGTGAAGGCAGGGAAGCGGTGCCAAGAACCGTGCCGCCTCTCCCACAGGGGACTCGGGAGTGGGGAGCAGGGAGGGGGGAGCCATCAGCCCCATTTGCCACCAGAAACCATGCACCTGACCCAAATCTGTCCCAAATCTCTGCCTTTGGAGGGGAAAGAGACAGGGTGGGAAGATATGTTGCCCAATGGTGTGGGGAAGAACAGGGGCTATGATCCAGATGGCTGAAAACCCATTCTAAATATGTTTATACTGGTTCCCACTTATTTTTTTTGGGTGAGGGAGATTGGCCCTGAGCCAACATCTGTGGCTAATCCTCCTCTTTTTGCTTGAGGAAGATTGTAGCTGAGCTAACATCCGTGCCCATCTTCCTCTGTTTTCTATGTGGGACGCCACCACAGCATGGCTTGATGAGTGGGTGTGTAGGTCCATGCCCAGATATGAACCCTGGGCCACGGAGTGGAGCACGTGAACTTCACCACTATGCCACCGGGCTGGCCTCTGCTTTCTTTCTATCTTCTTTCAGTTTTTAGCAGAGTTCCATTTAAAAACTCCATCTTGTCTTAGCTTTGCCAATGGAGAAAATGGAAAATGGATTTCAAAGTGTACACGCTAGACAAGAGAGTAAATGAGCCGAGTAGCTCTGGGGCTGGGATCACCGTGGCGCATCCCCTCTGATGAAGGGTGCAGTTTGTCTAATGCAAGGAACGATTCCTAGGTTCTGAACCTGGGTGACGAGAACAGAGAGAAGAAAGTGGTTTAAAAGAGAGCCACTAGAAAGGGAAGTGGAACAGAAAGTTTCAGACACGTTGCATTTAACACAGTGAGTTCGGAGACCTGGCTCTCTAATGTCCTGCAAGCTTGTCTGTTCTCAGGTGAATTTTTTTTTTTGAACAGTACAGCCACTACTTATGTGGACCTACAAGAAAGAACACTTTGATAATGCAAACAATCTCAATTTGCTGAGGAGATACTAGAATAATCACACTTTTAAAAAACAGAAAATACTCTACTCTAGTGAATACAGATGAGCCAAGTATCTTTTTGGGTCGTATTGTGAAGTGTGAGAATGATGACATAAATGTTATTTTGAGAGCCGACAAAATAGTATTTTCCCAGCTCAGCTGGGGAGGCAGACCTGGGTTTAAATTCTGCCCCCACCACTTACTGACCTTTCTACACGGGAATTTCTTTGCCTGTGAAATGGGTTTTCCGACAGTACGGCCCTCATGCTGTTGTGAGACACAACTGAGGGCATGTGCACAGTACTCAGGGCAGACCCTGCCACACAGCTGTCACTCAGCAGCTACTGTCAACACGCAACAGCGGCGAGACAGTCGTCACGCTGGAACAGAGCAAGAGCAAGAGCAGTCTGCTTGCCCGCCCTCCTGGGACCAGGGGACCAGGGGACCAGGACGAGGGAAGCCTGAGCACGAGACCTAGAGCAGCAGAGCGGCACTGGGCGGAGCCGCCTCCAGGCAGCCGCAGCATTCTTACCTGTGTTGCGTTACTTCCGTAAATTAAAAATAAGGTTAAACCTCAATTAACTAGAATCCTCATTCCAAAATGCTGTCTTACCCTCAATTTTTAGAAGAAAAAGACAAGTGACAAAAAAATAAAAGGATAATAGACATTTATTTTTTAAAAATTCCAGGGGATGTCCCGTATCAGTGAACAGTCCTGTTGCGCCTGCTATGGCTGCCTTCAATTACAATCGTTCAGTGCAACGCACTCGAAGCCTCTGAAACGCCTCAAACATCGAAAGACCAACTTGTCTCTGGCATACCATACTGTTTAAGGCAGAAGTATTTTCTACCCCATAATGGTTACTACAGAATATCTGCTGGTTAATCTTTAGTTAACCAGAACCACACATTCCATAGATATTCCAGTTAACTGAGATTTATACGCCCAAGGTCATGTTACCAGAAATAGGAAAATTTCCCTTTTCTTCAGCAATATGAAGAGACCTCTGCCACCAACACACGTCGCTACCTTCTTGAAAATATAAAATGAAATACTACTTTAGATGAAGAATTTTTATATCCTAAATAGCATTATTTAGAAAAGAATCTTGACACTTAAAAGAATTGTGATTTTTAACCATCTTCCACAACTATTTGATATACCTTAAACTTAATTACATCTAAGTTTTTTATAAGATAATCACTTTCAAGGGAAAAAAAGAATGTTATTTATATAAAAATTTTGCTTTACAAAAAAGTGTATAAATGTCATTCTGCCAGATGCCCTTCCTACCCCCTCCTAATACAGCTGTAGCTGCGGACGACACTGAGGTCATGAACATTACACAGACTTTACTTCTTGGATAGAACTGTGTAGGTGACAGAATGTATACTTTTCAGCACGAGTGATTTTGTTGGCTATCTTTAAAATTTCAAAGTAGTTGTTAGAAATGTTAATATTTCATTTCATTTTCTGCTGTGTGAGATTATCACCACCATGAACTGATGTCTGCCAGTCACCATCATCGTCACCATCCTCATCTCAGTCTCGGGAGTTCTCGGCAGCATCCCCCATGCGGACAGCCAGGGACAGTGGTGCAGTGGGATGAGAAGGATGCAGTCTGAGACCATACCTTTAGATTGGTTTATATCCCATTATTGTGAATTTGTACAAACGCCGTTTATAGTTTAAAACTGTACTATGTAACAGAGGACTATACTATTACAAAATAGCCTTTTCTGTAAATGCACTGAAAAGCTTCTTGGGCATTGATTAGGCCTATTTCTAGCAATATTCCAACAGATATTTCAAAACTCCAAATATAAAGTCAGTTTTCTTAATTTTCTGAAATGAGTTAATTCTGTAGGAAAACTGACGCATCTGGTATCTCAAGTAACCTTCAAAATAGCTAAGCCTATATACCCATCTCATCTAACCTTCAAAATAGTTAAAACAAAAACAAAAACTACTACTAACAACTACTTTATATATAACAAGAATCTTTCAATTATAAAACTGTTGAAAGACCATGAGTCAGCTGATCTATGAAATTATACAAGATAAAGCTGAAATAGCTGCAGGTTTTTTTAATAATTAAACCAAGTTCTCTTTTTCCCTAAGGTTATAAGAAAACGGAAATCTGCCTTTAAATCATGCAGAGATTTAAATCAATGTTTTTCTATCTCCTCTAAGAAACTAAAATGTTTCTTATCTTACAATTATAAATATTCATAACACTCAGACTCCTTTTTGTGGCCAGTTTTTTATGCCTTTGAGACTAGACTGTATGGTTCTATTTAGGCAAGATGTGTGATAATGCTACATTATGTATAAAATATTATTTCTGGTATTTGTCCATCTTCTATTGAAGTGCCATTATTATTGCCAGGGGAACTGAAAAAGAAAAAGACAGTCTTGCTAGCAGTGGGTGTTTCATGAACTACTTTCTTCAGTCCTTTTGTGCCGTAGTGGGAATCTGGACCCTAAACGAGAACAAAAGCTTCATTAGTAATTTTCATTTAATAAGCACTCAACTTGATGTGATGTTTTAATTAGATTAACGATCTACTATATTTCCTTACAGCTCTTGTATAAAATTTTATGCCAAGTCACTTAATGAAAAATGAAGTTTTTGAATCAAAGCTAATTAATGATTAAAAATACTGAATGTAGAACTCAGCTATTAGGGAAGAGTGAAATGGTTTTAAGAAAATAATTATTTTCTCTTCTGTCAACCATTCAGTCTCCTACTCAAACAAAGGGCTGCTGAGGAGGAACCCTTTCTCCCGGAGCAGAGCTGTGCCGAGGCGCCTCTTTTCTCAAAGCACCGGGGCTCTGGCGCCCAGCTCCCCTCCTCCCCGTCTTCCTAAAAGGCTCTGTCAGCAACTCCCCATGACAGCCCCGAGGAACGCTGGGCCCCATGGGCTCCCCGTGTGGCGCCCCAGACGACTCTTACCTTGAGTGTCGCACACGCGGTGTAGCACACGCTGGGCAGGACCTCTATGGGCTCCTTGAACATGACCCTGAAGGTGTTAGCAGTCCCGTCACAGCTAAATCCAGTGTCATTCTGTCCCAGGGTTTGTTTTTTCTCATATTCAATGATCTGTAATTTTTAAAAGAGACATTACATTTAAGTTAAACCAACAGACACAAAATTTCATAGAAAAGAATATAAAGCCTTTAGGAATAGCAGAGTAGACGACTACATCTCTGTGTTGTAACTTTTTCTACTTCTCTCTAATCACCAAAGATGGCTTTCAACATGCTGTCAGAAAATGGATATTTGTCACTCATCGCAGAGAAGCTGGGGAGAATGTCAGGGGGCTGGGGCTGGGCTGCAGGAGAGAGGAGCTTCCAGGCTTTGGAACTGGTTTTTTTTTTAAGGAAGATTAGCCCTGAGCTAACGTCTGCTGTCAATTTTTTTTTTTTTTTTTTTTTTTGCTGAGGAAGACTGGCCCTGAGCTAACATCTGCATCCATCCTCCTCTACTTTATATGTGGGATGCCTACCACAGCATGGCTTGCCAAGCGGTGCCATGTCCACACCTGGGATCTGAACTGGCAAACCCTGGGCCGCTGAAGTGGAACATGCGAAGTTAACTGAGGTGCCACCGTGGTGGCCCTCACAACTGTTTTTTGAGAATGTCTGCATTTTATTTTTTTTTTTAAAGATTTTATTTCTTTCCTTTTTCTCCCCCAAAGCCCCCCAGTACATAGTTGTATATTCTTCGTTGTGGGTCCTTCTAGTTGTGGCATGTGGGACGCTGCCTCAGCGTGGTTTGATGAGCAGTGCCATGTCCGCGCCCAGGATTCGAACCAACGAAACACTGGGCCACCTGCAGCGGAGCGCGTGAACTTAACCACTCGGCCACGGGGCCAGCCCCGAGAATGTCTGCATTTTAGATACCTGAGGGAAATGAGCCTTTGCTCCTTGCTACCCCATGTCTTGTTGCTAGGAAATTCCTGTAGCATTTCCTATGTCTAAATGTTATTTACTGAAATTAAAATAACCTTAAATGCAGTATTCACGTATGTGGATGTTGAAAATGTGAAAATTCTGTCTTCACTCTAGTCCCATAATCTGCGCCAGGCACGGCGGGACACCCTCAAGCAGCTTCCAGCCACGAGAGCAGACGTGCAGGCGGCTTGGCCCGGTGCCACAGCCGGAGCCGTGAGAAGACGGTGCGGGCAGGGGAAACTCGCTGTCAGGAGCGCGGCTGCACAGAGGAGAGCGGTGCAGGCTCCCGGGCACAGAGCAACCCACGCAGAGGCTGCGGCTCACAGCCTGCCTTTGTGCACAGAGTAGACAAAACAGTAGTCGTAAGACAGGCCAAACCAACGTCTGCAGCCACGGCTCAGGACTGCAGGCCTGCCTCTGCAGGGACAGCGAGCAGAGAAGACCATGAGGGGGCTCGGGTGCTGTGATGTCCTGTTCCTTGATCTGGCTGCTGGTTAGACAAGTGTGTTGTTTGCGAAAAGGAAGCCGTATGTACCACTTACAAACGTGCACTTTTCTCTATGTTTATCACAGTTCAATAAAAAATTTTAAAGACGACACACCAGTGCCCTGAAAGCAGCAGTGCGACACCAGGTGGCTGTAGCAGTGTGATCTAGAGCAACGCACTTCCCTGCTCTGAGCCTCAGGTGGTCTTTTAATTTGGGGCGACCTTGCTTTGCTTTCTTCCTAAGCTGTTATGAAAGTCAAATTATGAGACCAAGCAACAACGACAGCAACAGACTACGTTCCAAACCCGTTGCATCTCACTGTCCCCACAAAACCACAAGGCAGGCACCACCACTGTCACAGCAGACAAGGAAACTGAGGCTGAGAGAGGGGCATAATTTGCCCACAGTCATATCCTGGAGGTGGTGCAGCTGAGACTCAAACCCAGGCCATCTATCTGGTGGTGTAGCTGGAGGGTGCATGACACCAGCCACTGGGGCAAGAAAATAAAGAGAAGTCCTATTTCTGTTCAGTTTACTCCGAGTATTCACGTTTTACCACTTAGTACACCTGTGACCCTGATGATGCCCTCCCTCAGTCTGCGCTGAGCCTGGTGTCTGAGCTAAGGGATGAGGTGCAGTGGGGGGAGAGCAGGGTTCCACACCAGCCAAGGCTGACAGCGGCCTCGCTCCCTCTCAGGCCTGCAGGCTAGACAGCCTGCTTAAGTGGGTTTCTGGATCCCATTGGATAGGATCTTGACAACACTTTTATAAAGTATATAAAGTGAAATGGGGAGTGATCATGAAAATCTTTTACACCCTTCAGAGGTTTATTGTGGTTTTTCTGCACTTAAAAAGATGGAAACAGAATTTCCTAACCTGCTTTACAATCTGTCAAATAAACAATTTCAGTGGGTTTTGAACCTATTTGTTAAAAATATTAAAAACGGGGGCCAGAGGGCCGGCCTGGTGGCAAAGTGTTAAGTGTGCACGTTCCACTTCGGCAGCCCAGGGTTCGCCGGTTTGGATCCTGGGTGTGGACACGGCACTGCTTGGAAAGCCATGCTGTGGTAGGCATCCCACATATAAAGTAGAGGAAGATGGGCACGGATGTTAGCTCAGGGCCAGTCTTCCTCAGCAAAAAGAGGATTGGCAGCAGATGTTAGCTCAGCACTAATCTTCCTAAAAAAACAAAAAGGGGGCCAGCCGCATGGCCAAGTGGTTAAGTCCGCGTGCTCTGCTTTGGCAGCCCAGGGTTTCTCCAGTTCGAATCCTGGGCGCAGACATGGCACTGCTCATCAAGCTATGCTGAGGCAGCATCCCACATACCACAACCAGAAGGACCCACAACTAAAAATACACAACTATGTACCGGGGGGCTTTGGGAGAAAAAGGAAAAATAATATCTTTAAAAAAAAATTAAAAATGTAATTTTCAGGGCTGGCCCCATGGCTGCGTGGTTAAAGTTCTGCGTGCTTTGCTTTGGCAGTCCAGGTTGGCAGGTGTGGATCCCGGGCATGGACCTATTCCATCGTCAGCCTTGCTGTGGAGGTATCCCACACACAAAAAATGGAGGAAGACTTGCACCGATATTAGCTCAGGGCGAATCCTTCTCACCAAAAAAAAAAAAAAAAAAAAGGGTAATTTTCTAACTGTGTTGTAAGAATGACAAATTGACATGAGTGATGTAAATTTATCAGCTGAATTTCACTATAATCCTTAGTGCACAGCATTAGAAAATGAACATGACTTCATCTAGGAGATTCTTTCATTTGGAACAAGGTATCTTTGAGGTAGTGACATATCTTTCAGCAAATCAGAGCTTTGAACTGCTGTGCATTTCAAAAACTAATGATGCATTTTGATCACAGGGCTCACCTAGGTTTTTACTTTTAAAAATAATATATAAATAACATTTTACAAAGGGCAGTTCTTTCTGCTGATAAAAGTTTGAAAGATTGCTTTCTTTTCTCATTTCTATCTTTTGTGTTTTAATTTATGTGTAAGGACAGTATGGTATATGCATAGTTTGTAAATAAAAGTACAATGAAGATGTGTTTCAAAAATAATTTTCCTAACTGGGGTGTACCCTCAAAAGGGTGCAGAACACTGGTTTACTGGAAGGGAAAGAGGTGGTATTTAACCTTCTTCCAGATTAAGAAATGAGGCAGAGCCCATCTCGAGATGAGGCAGGGAGCATAGACAATCAGAAACCAGAGGGTGTTCACAGGAGTTAGAAGAAACAGACAGTTTCAAGCCCTAGAGTTCAAGTGCCATGAAAAAGCAGGGGCGTCTTAAGCCAGCCAAGGCACAAGCAGGAAGGACCAAGAGAGGGGTTCCTGGACCAATTCCCTGAAACTACATTTTTTTGATCACTTGTAAAACAGAACTCTCTAGGCTTAAAATGCTACTAAATTACAACATCTTTGTCAAGTTACAATATCTTATTGTAAAATTACATGTTTGTTATATTTCAAGATGATATATAGTGGGGAAAACGTGTACCTGTATATTCACTTGATAATCCGTGGGACCGTGAATAGATCCATATAAACCAAATCCAACTATAGAGATTCTTCGATTAACTGTGAACCTGAGAGAACGAAGCCAAATATAAAATAACATACATAATTCAGTAAGTTCATATTCTCAAGGCTTATCAATTTTTTTAAGTACTACCTGGAATATCTAATTTTACTAATAAAAACTATCACAAATCAGATATCCTTGGAAATGTCATCTGCTTGCAAAAAAAACCTTTCCAGAGTAAATTTTAACTTAAAGGGAACTTAAGTAGAATTTATTTTCTATACTGTACATTTTTGAGAGTCAAAGGAATTTATTTAACCTAAATACCCACTTTTCTTGTAATAATAATTTTAGTCCAAATATGTTTGCACATCTCCTTCATGAACACAGCGGTGGCACCCATTGGCCTGAAGCCCAGCATCCCAAAGTGTGACCTTTCCTCAGCACGGTGAACGCTTACTGAGGCCACCCGTGCGTTGGTGCTGGGGAAATAACGGTCAACTGGGCAGTCTCCACCCCATGGCACTTACAGCCTAACAGAGGACATTGACGATAAACAAGTAAAGAAAGGAATAAATCAATAATTACAAACTGTGCTAAGAGCTGTGAAGGAAGCAGGCTGCTGTAACAGCACTGGTGGTGGAGGCCTGGGGACAGGACCCCAGGGAGATCAGAATGGGATTTCACAGTGGAGCAACTGGCAAGTCCAGTTTGGTCATAATAGTTAAGAACTACACCCACCCTACTCCCTTTTATAAATGTATAAAAACTGACATCAAGTACAAATGGCACTGAAAGACTGTATAATCAGAGATAATTTGTAATATAAATTACTGATCCTCAACATTTTCGATAACAATTTCAATATTATGGTGATGATTATCATCACCACACCCCACCACTTTATGGGCACTTCCTGTGCTGGGCACTGAGCTTCAGTTCTTTACATGAATTATTTCCTTTAATCACCATAGCAGCTCTATAAACTAAGTAATACAGTATTATTTTTATTACCGTCAGTTTTTATAGTTGAGGAAACTGAGGTTGAGAGAAATTAACTTGCCTACATCAAAAAGTGTGGCGGAGCTGGGACGTGATTCCAGGTCTGCCGGGATCAAAAGCCCACGCTCTTGGCCACTATGTTAAACTCCCAGGGCAGTAATGAAGACCTCCTCAAAATTTTTAAAATGCACTTTTTATAATGTAGTTTTTTCTTATTATAAAAAAGCAACATATTCTCTGGAAAAAAAACTTAGAAAATGTAGTTAAAACCATCAAGGGGGAAAATGTAAAGCATCTCTAAACCCATCATCCAGAGCTGGGCTGCTTCCCCTCGGCACACATCCCTCTAGTCTTCTGGTTCTCTTTTTTAACAATGGGAAAATAGACTGTTTTCTATGAATGTGTATTATTTAAAAGTCATCAGAATATATATATTTTTATACCTTTATTTCATGTAAAAAGGCAAAAGATTATCAGTGATTCACCAAATATAGCTAATCCCTAGCTGTTGGACAATCTAGGTTACCTGCAGTTCTTGTTACAGAACAATGCCCTGATGACCGATCCTATACTAAATCAGCTTGCAGAGCCTAATTATTTCCTGAGAATAAATGCCGAGAAGTAGAACTGCTGGTGGGAGTGAAAGGCACATTCTTGAGGCTTCACACAAACACTATTGGTTGCGTTCTGGGGAGACCACTACATTTTACACCTATGAGAAACAATGATCGTTTCTATCTCGCTCTCAACAACCACGAGGATTTTAATTTCTTTTTGCCGTTGAGAAACTGACAAATTCTATTTATATTTCTTTGATTATTAATGAGTTAAAACATTTGCTAATATGCATACTATTTTCTCTTTAATGAAATATTCAAGTTCTTTCCCCATTTCTCTCTGCTGCTGAGTGTCTTTTTCATGTGAATTTGAAAAACCATGTTATACAGTTACGCTTTGTCAGTAATGTCCATTACAAAAAGTTTCCTGTCATTTATCTCTTGTAGGGGCTTTGGACATAAAAATTTTGGATTATCTGTAGTCAAATTATGATCTATGCCGAGTTTAGACAGGCCTATCTCATCCTCATAATAAACAAACATGCACCCGTTCCAGCACTTTCATTGTTGTAATGTTAAAAATACAAATATTGGTAGATGGCTCTAACCATGTTTTCCCAGTGGTTAACCCCTACTAAGACTCTCTCACTTATGTCAGGTGGGTTTCTGACCTCTGTGCTATATTCCATACGACACTAACTTACTGTAGCTTTACAATACTTTCCATGTTTGATTCCTACTGTTCTTTGTAAAAAAGAAACATTTAATCTTCCAGATTAACTTTAGAATAATTTTGCCAAGCCACTCCTCCTTGCCAAAAATATTTGACTTCTGAAAGGAACTGCATAACATGCATAGGTTAATTTGGAGGGACACTGTCTGACTCTAGTTGAAGTTCTCCAGTTCTTCATAAAGGTACCATACTGTACATTTCTTACAGGATTCAATCCTGCTACTTTATGTTATTTTTTACTCTTGTAAGTGGGATCTGTTTTTACTCAATATTATAACTGAAAATGTAAACAGAAATTTTTTTTTTTTGGCAAAATAATATAACAAAATGTGCCATCTTAACCATTCTTAAGTGTATAATGCAGTGGCATTAGTACGTTCCCATTACTGTGAACTAGCAGCAGCAGCCCCGTCTGTAACTGAGCTCTGACGACCTGTGTGAACGTCACTGGCTTCTACATCTACATTTTAAAGAGGCCACTATTCTCTTCTCTTGGTGCTAATAGATTTTTAGCAGATCCTGAGGTTATTTAGGTGGATCCGTTGTTCTCAAACGAAGCTCCATTCCCAAGGAGGCTCGCTCTGTCCCATGAAGGTTTAGGGGCAGAGAGCCAGGGACACCAGATCTCCTGCAATGCTTAGAAAGTCTCCTAACACAAGGATCCCAGCCAACTTTCACGTGTCCTGTCAGAATTCACGTAGGTGAAAACCTTGTTTATGAGACTTGACCCTAATTCCATTTTATTTATAAACCAAAGTTTTTTTGGCAATTTTAATATTTGCTGACTTTTACAAGAGGCACCTACCACAGAGGAAAATCATGCAGTCAGTTCTTGCTGTTTGTGGTAGTTACATTCTATAAAGTTGCTGCAAACACAGAATTAGCAAACACTAAACCACTGCTCCTGGGGAATACGTACACGCCGTCCCTCACACAGATTACAGTCTTCAATCCTAAAAACAATTCGGCCTAGTAGATTCCATTTCATTTTACAAGAGAAAACAGAGTTCAGAGTGACTTGCCTGAGGCCACCCCACTAAAAGGTGCCCGCACTGGGATTCAGACTGTCTAAGGGCCCAGAGCGGGATGTCCTCCACTGCCCCACCGCCTCCACCTCCATCCCCATCCCCGTGTGAGAGGAAACAAGGAGGTGGGGCATCCCCTCAACAGACCCCAGCTGGGAACACGCTACACCCCACCCCCACCCCCCCGCCCCGGGAACTAGAATCTTCTCCTGCCAATGACTAAGAAAGTGCTCCAAGTATTGATCTGGGGCTTATAAATAAATTTTGGTGAGTAGGCAAGTTCGCAAATGCAGAAACTGAATAAATAGCACTGACCGGACTTTATCGGGAAGCTTTAAAGAGAATGATAGAATTGGCAGCAGTGCTGTTCGTGTAACGTCATGAGACATTAATATGATACGCCTGTCCCCTGCGATGGTAGCTGGTTAGCACGCCGACACAAACCCGTACTGCAACCGACTGCTTCGTTTGCTCTCTACGTGGTCTCGTCCAATGTCTACATATTCAAGTACGCATTTTATTCTATCCGTTACATTTATAGGCCATTATATCGATTCAAAGAAAAAAAACATGTGAAGCATATTATCCATGAATTCCATTTCAGGTCAGTAAAGGGGGAATACAAAATATTTATTATAAAAAAGGAGAACTGGGTTTTATGCAGTTCAGAACTACTGATGTACACTTTATCTGCAAATAATGAAAAAGATCTCTTCCTTTCCAACATTCCAGGCTCTAATTTCTTTACCCTAATACGACCTCAATCGGAAGGATAAGAACGCTGCTGAGGAACAGCAAGGTGAGCAGGCACTGCTGAGCTAGGGGTCAACAGTCGCCGTGTTGAAGACGTATTCTTCTAGACCTGGTCTATTAGTAGGTACATCTGGAACGAAGGTGAAATCATACCGAAAGTCTTTTTGAATCTACTGAAATAATCGAATTGTTTTTCTTTGACCTGCTACTGTGGCGAATTACGTTAATAAATTTCCTAATATTGAGCCATTCTTTCAATCTCCAAATAAGCTCTATTTGCTCAGACAGTATTACTCTTCTAAGGTGCTGCTAGATTCGATATGCTGATATTTTACATAGAATTTCTTCTTCTACGTAGAGTAAGCGAGACTGATCTAGAAAATGGTCTCGTCAGATTCCTGTATAAGGTTCTGCTTCCTTCCGTAACTAACCGAGAAGTATTCCCTCCTTTTAAGGCTCAAGGAAACGACCTGTTCCTTGATGGTTTGATACAACTCACCTGTAAAAACCACCTTGTGAAGGGACAGTTCTTTGATAACTTTTAATTCCTTCCATGGTAACTGGTCTATTCACGCTTTCTTCTTCAGTCAATTTTGATAATTTATATTTGCCTATAAAATGATCCATTCCATTAAGATGTTCAATTTATTAGCATAGGGTAAATCCAGAATTAAAATAAAAATTTCCTCAGTATATGATTATATTCCCACTATTATTTCTAAATATGAGTATGTTTTATTACCTTTGCTTATTTATTTTATTGATCTTTTTAAGGAACCAGCTTATGGATTTATCGATTCTACTGTTTTTAATTAATTAATTTCTACATTTATCTATTTCCTTCTTTGTTCTTATGGTTGTTTTGCTTTTCATTTTCTAGCTTCTTGGGTTGAATGCTTAAGCCATTTATTTCTACTCTAATTTATTTAGTAAAAGCAGTTAATTATTACTGTTTCTTTGTGTGATGCTTTGGCCTCATCCCTGAGTTTTCATATACAATGTTCTCATTGAGAAGGATTACTAAAGTCCACAAATACAGTTTTATTTCCATTTTAACCCAGTATTTATGAGTCCTCTCCCCCTCGGAGTTCTATTTTTTAACAAACTTGTTATTAGTTTCTAGTTTTATTCCAAAGTGCTACACGTGGAAAATCCAAGAGGCATGTTTATGAAGACTGGTACTTATTCTCTTTTGACATTTAACCTAAGGAAACACAGTGAAGCACACATAAATTCCTCAACAGGATTATATGCATATATCTTTCAAGATTCTTGATTTTTTTTTCCCATTCAAGCTTTTCTAAACAGATACTGAGATATTTTCCATGCAATGTCTATAGAAAGGAAAAACTCACACCAAACATAGTAAGACTGAATGTATTAAATTGTAGCCCTAAGACTGTAAAAACAGCGTTTGATCAAGTAAGGTCTAGGCCTCGGCTCACCAGCAGTGGCAATCCAAACAGAATTCATGTACAGAAAGCCCAACCCAATCCTTTCTCAATTTACTTGGTTCCTAAGATGTCCTCTCACTCATGATTCAGTGAGGAGACTGGTATATCTCACAGACTTCTTGACTCTTGTACTAACTTAGAAGTTATTAAACAAAGAATAAAATAAAATGTTGGTTAATTAGCTCCTAAAACATGAGGATAAAAGCCACATGCTGGCCGCCCACATCCCCACGCCCGCCATCTGCGGGTACCTGATGCGGTCGCTGGTGCCACTGTAGCCCCAGCGGCTCTCCACCTGCTGGAACCTGTTGATGCAGCACTCCTTCCCTCTGAGGCAGCACCTCGGCCGATCGATATATTCAACTCGGGGTTTAGGATTGACAGTAAAATGAAGAAAGAGATTTACCACTTCACGGTCGGACAGAATTCCAGACTGAGCAGGACCTATAGAAATAAAAATATAAATCTCAATAAAAGCGACTTGATTTCAATCCCTAACTTTGTAATAATCCACACAATAAAGTGAATTCAAATCTGGAAGATGTAAAGTAACAAGGTAGAAAAATCTTAGCATATATAATTTTAGCATATATTTAATTTTAAAGTTTTTCTAAATTCATGTAAGGTTAAGCTAACAGAACGTAAGTACTAAAATCATTAATAAATCAAAGCTTAGATGAAACCCAGAGGAGCACAGAGAGACCTCTGGATTTTTCAATCCATACACCCGCTCTTAGTACCACAGATTTTCCTTCACCAGAAAGAGAGTCATTCCCTGTGGTGGGGAAACGCTTACGATGGCAACCAGAGCTATTGTTCCTTCTCTGTTCCCCAGCTAAGACCTGTCTGAGGTTGTAATCCAAACAAGGGAATATATTTAGAGGTGGAACTAGACGGGCTAGTGCTTTCATTCTGGGGTTCAGAAATCAGCGGGGGCAGGAGCTAAGCCTGGAAGAGCTGTGGAAGCAGCGTATAGTGTGTTACAGTTTCCCCATTGCACTGCTTCTGAGAAAATTTCCAAATAGCTTAAACTTATCTAGGAATAAATGCTGTTCCTCATAAAAGATGCCAAGAGATCCCTTCCAAGGCTGGTAAAAACAATCTAAATAAGAGATTGCAAAACACTAGATTTCTAGAAATCTGGTTTAGGAAGCCATAAATTCAGATTTTAACGTAAAACCTCCATTTTTAAACATTAGATTAAGATTTTTAAAATACTGCACACAAAATATAAAAAGCCCATGAGACCGGGCCCAAGGTTCATATGCAGTCTCTGGATAAGGTAAGGTTGTAAAGAAGGAAAAATACAATTACAAACTTAAAATCTGCATTTTAGCAAAAAAGAACAGAACTGGAACTGCATAAGATCGAAAAAGAGATGGGGATGAAAACTCATGTAACTTTCTCAGAACGACAAGGAATAAGACAAAAGAATTAAAATGTAGGATTAAAAAGCAGAGACCAACACACAGGTAACCAGTGTTCCTGAAGAACTGACAAGAAATAGGTGACGCAATAATTCAAAACTATAATAAAATTTTCTTAGTCAAAAAAAAAGTCTTCAGATCATGAAAAGCACTCTCAGATATGTACCATACACTTACCTAAAGAAAGTAATCAAAGATACACTCCACCTAGCAGCAGGGTGAATCAAAATAAAGAATTCAGGAAGGCGTGTCATAAAAGAACTGGGGATGAACACTGAGACCAATACAACCTAGAATTAACTCTCATATAGTTGTATTATTGTAATGTGGTGCCTGCACGTGTATGTGTGTGTAAAATCAGCTACAATGAATCAGTCTGGAAAGGTTTCAGCTGTCTTACAATGCTGAGAAAAATCCCCAACTATTTGACAATTAAGCTATATACTCTAGCCCGCGGACCAAGAGGAAAAACTGGAAGACTCAATACTATGAAAATGTCAGTGATCTCCACAGCAGTCTGTGGGTTCAACGCAATTCCAATCAAAATCCTGCATGACTTTTTTTGGTGAAAACTGACATGCTGATTAAAAAATTTATTTATATGAAAATGCAAAAGAAGAGCCAAGATAATACTGAAGAACAAAAATGGAGGACTTTCACTACCAGATTTCAAGATTTAGTATAAAACTACAGAAATTAAAATTATGCAGCATCAGTGCAAGAATAAACAAATATAACAGTGGGACAGTATAGACATTCCAGAACTAGATTCATTCATATAGTCATTTGATTTACAACAAAGTTGGCAGTGCAATGTGTTGGGGCGAGGATAGTTTTTAAATAGCTAGCTATATGGGAAAAAAACGAACCTTGACCTTTACACCTTAGCCATACACACGTGCGAAAAAACAACACAAAAACCAAAAATTCAATTGTATTATAGACCTAAATGTTAAATGTAAAACAATAAAGCTCCTAGAAGAAAACCTGAGACTATCTTCATGAGTTTGAGGCAGGCAAAATTTCTTAAAGAGGACACAAAAAGCCTTCATCTTGAAGGAAAAAGATTGAAACGTTAACGTCATTAAAATTAAGATCTTCTATTTATCAACAGACAGCATTAAGATAATAAAAAGGCAACCCAGAGACTGGGATATTAGTAACATCTGACCTGTATCCAGAATATATAAAAACTCGTACAAATCAACAGAGAAACAACAAAAGCCCTAAGAAACATCTCATGAATGAGGATACCCAATTACTGGTAGGTTCAACACCACTAATCATCAGACACACGAAATTAAAACCACAAAGAAAGAGGTCCCCACTCTTCCAAGTGACTCAAGCTACAAAAACTCATCATACTGTTTTGAAGAGGACGTGGGGCAACTAGAACAAGCTCTTCACTCTCAACTCGGCAGCTGAGCGTGAACTGTCCCGACCACTGAGGGCAGCTGTTGGGCAGGACCTGCCGCTGCTGCGCATCCACCCACTCTCTGACTTAGCAACTCCACCCTACATCTCACAGCAACGTTTACATGTGCACATGTACACCAAGGGACACACACAAGACTGTTCGGACCAGCCCTCAAACGGAAACAACCCAAACGTCCAACACTAAGATGGATAAATAAATCAACACACATCATACAATAGATTATGCAGCAATGAAAAGAATGCGCTACTGCCACACAAACCCATGGTTGAATCTAACAGATAGAATGTTAAGAGAAAGAAGCCACACCCGAAAGAACACATACTGTATGTATGATTTCCTTTATATTAAGTTCAAAAACGGACAGAACTAATTTACAGAGGCCAGAAAGGAGCCACCCTTGGGAGGGAGATTAAGGCCTTGGAGGAGCACGACGGAGGCCTCTGGGGTGCTGGTAACGTACTACAGTTGTACAAGTGTGGTTAAATAGGTGCGTTTTTACTATATGCATATTTCAATAAAACAAGTTTACAAAAAGAAAAAACAAACATTGATTCTGACCAGCAAAAACAAAAACTTCGGAGCAAATTGAAACATATATGATAAATCAGTAAAAAAAAATTGAAAACCCCAAGAGAATAAGTCATGAATGTTACAAAAAAAATACAAATGGCCAATAAACATAAAGAAATATAACTTTAAACAAGCATGAGATATTTTTTCTTTTAAATCAACCTGGCCATGACTTAAAAGTAGATAATACTCAATGTTGATATGGTAATGAGAACTGGTCATAGAACTAAGATTCAAAACCAGGTCTGTCTGATTTTAAATCAGAAGCACCAACTCTGAGAACCGGAAACATCTGTCATTACAACCTTAGGCAAGGCACTTAACCTCTCTCGGGTTCAGTCCTCTAACCTACAAAATACATAACTTTTATGTATTTATAATATATGACATTTCAAAAATATAAAATATATATATTTTTTAAATGTATAACACATATAACCTATAATATTATCTTGAGGGGCTATTTGGAGAATTAAACCAAATTACAGACACAAACACCCTTCATGTATCACGGGATTAGAAGAACGACTAGTACTCAACAAACAGCTTCTTTCCTTCTCTCGCACGGGGAGACTGACCGCCTGCCCATTAAAACAGTTCCACATGCATTCTGGTCAAGTCACAGCCATACCTGCTGCAAACTCCTCTATGGTCATCAGTGGGAACCGGATCAAGGACAGTGCTTTTCCTAGAACTTTCTGTTTGTTTCCAAAAGTCACCGGCAATTGTTGTCTTTGACATTCCGCTTCTGCCCATCGTACCACAGCTCCAAAAAGTCGACTTTCTCTAATACTAAGTGTGTCTCTTTCTAGAACTGCACAGAGTGTGTCTATAGGTAAAACGCAAAAATAAATCAAATTAGGAATATTTTGCTCTTTAACAAAACAATACTGAAAAACATGCTTACATATATTAAGTTTTTAAATCTCAATAAAAGGTTCAATACTTAAAACTATAGACTATAATTAAAAATATCAAAGAATTAATATTTTTCTTTATTGCAAAATTTTTTTTGCAAAAATACTGCAGTTTTCTTTAAAAAATTACTATGAAGTTAACGTTCAACCTATTACTTACCATACATGGAAGCTTAGATATATTTTATATATTCATGCAATTTATCAAGCAAACTCAAATATCCAGAACAAGATTAATAATAAGTCAAAGAAAAAGCCTCCAATTAGTAACATACATAAATTCATAAAGTCTACAGAATACAACTCATTCACTCATTCAGCAAATATTTCTCACGAAGCACTCACTATGTGCCAGGCACTGTTGCAAACACTGAGGATTGATCATGGAACAGAAAGTAAAAAATCCCTTGCCTTCAGGGAGCTTACATTCTAATGGGGGGGGGGAACAGATTAAATAAACTTAAGTAAACTGTAGTATGTTAGGTGATAAATCTAGGAAAAAATAGCAGGCTAGGGGGATCAGAAGTGCAGTTTAAAACAGGATGGTTTGGGGGCCAGACCGGTGGCATAATGGTTAAGTTTGCTCACTCTGCTTTGGCAGCTTGTGTTCACAGGTTCGGATCCCGGGCATGGACCTAGTGCCTCTTGTGGGCAGCCACGCTGTGGCAGCATCCCACATAAAATAGAGGACGACTGACACAGATGTTAGCTCAGGGCCAATCTTCCTCACAAAAAAAATAATAATAATAAAATAGGATAGTTTGGGTAGGCCTCAGGCGAGCTAAGACTTGAAGGAGGTGAGGGGGAATAAGACAAACAGACACCTAAAGAGAAGGAGCATTCCAGGACTGCCAGTGTGGAGGCGCTCACGTGAAAGTGTGCCTGGCCTATCTGAGCAGCAGCCAGGAGGCCAGTGGGAATAGAGCGGAGGGGCAAGGGGGAAAAGTAGGAGGCGATGGGGCCCGAAACATGGGGGAAATGGGGTACAGTGCTGAAGCACCCTGTAGATGGTTCTGCTTTTACTGAGTGAAAGGGGAAGCCCTGGAAGGCTGTGAGCTGGGACACTTTATGTTCTACAAGGATCACCCTGGCAGCTGTGTTGAGACGAAATGAGTGGAGACAAGAGTGGGAGCAAGATCAGTTAGGAGTTCTTGCACTGAGCCAGCTCAGAGGTGACAGTGGCCCGGACCAGGAGCCGGTGGTAGAAAATGAGCAGATTTAGGATATATTCTGAAGAAGACTCAATGAGATTTCCTAACAGACTGGACACAGGTGGCAACAGTGGGAGTCAAGGATTATTCCAAAGTTGATAGTCTAAGCAATGGGGGGATGCGGTGGCATCATCAACCGAGATGAGGAGGAACAGGTTCGGGGAGGGGGCGGTTAGGGGAGATCTCAAGCCTAATTTTGGACATAAGAAGTTTGAAATCCCCATCTGACACCCAAGTATAAGTGTCATGCCTGCACCTCAGGCCCTCACTCAGAAACCTTTCCCTCTTATCACAGGCAAAATTAAAATAAGCCAGTTATTTTTAAGCTACAGGAGATCAGAAGCAGTAAGCTCAGAGAAAGAGGCTTTTTTAGAGGCCAACATACTAAAATGAAATAATAGGCTGAAATCTAACAGGGACAGAGAAGAGAGGAAATTTGTGAAAAGGAGACATAAGAACTTGAAAAGCACCACAGTCAAGAGTCTTTTATGCAAAGAGAAAGATATTAAAAACAACAACAAGAAACAACACTAGAGAGGCCTGCGGCTTCACTGTGCAATAACTGATACTCATGGTAACGGGCACCAATAATCACAAGCAGCCTCAACTATAGCCGATACACATCGCTTAACAAAGGCAGGTGAAGTAAAATATGTTTTAGATCTCTTTCTCAAACGGCTAAAATAAATACCTTGGTTCTAAAAAAAGATGGTTCTAGAGGTACAGGAAAATTACACACATGAACCGGCCCTGTGGCTGAGTGGTTAAGTGCACATATTCCGCTTTGGCGGCCTAGGGTTTCACTGGTTTGAATCCTGGGTGCAGACATGGCACCGCTCGTCAGGCCATGTTGAGGCAGCATCCCACATGCCACAGCTAGAAGGATCCACAACTAAAATATATACAACTAGGTACTGGGGGGATTTGGGGAGAAAAAAAACTTCAAAAAAAAAAAAAGAAAATTACACACATGAAATCTTCCTTTCTAAAAAAAACCTTGATAAAATAGGCAAATAGGCAGTATCATAAAATACCTAACAGTTATACTTCAAATTTAATTTAATTTAAATAAAAAGGAGGATGGCATACTTATATATAGCAGCAATCAATGAAAACATTAAATATGATTAAATTACCCAGAAATACACATCTAAGAAAAATTTATTTTAAAAACATTCTACTCTGCAATGGCCCACACATTCATACTAGAAGCAAATATTGGTCAATATCAAACATAGCTATGAGTCCAGCAAAGATAGCACGGTCCCCAGAACACAGCAGGGGGTCAACAATACGTTAAAAATGAACAGGTTAAACATAATTGAAAAAGAAAATCAGCTTTTTTTCCTTCTCTTGTAGCTGAAGAGACAAGTATAAACTAAGGCTCCACGAAGCCTCTTCCCAAGTTAATGAACGTGAACCACGATCCCTCAGTACCTGGAGGATTAGGACTACAAAATGACCACAACGTGTACTCACTCAAGGGAAAACAGACGACTTTGGACCTACACGTCTCTACCATGTATGCTAATAACTTCAGGAAACGTCAACACAGAATCTTAAAATAGGACCAAAAAAGGGGCACATCACACTGCCCTTGGCATAATGTGAATTCATTTTGGTCTATCAGTGTGACGTATTATCTTCTTCTTTAGCAAAAAGCTATGAGAGAGAAACAGTGTCTCCCTACTTGCAAACTGGTAAGCACATCCCTCCAGAACACACGTTCCAATCCCAGAGCAGAAAAAGCACCCCCAGAATCTAGGACAGCTGTAAAAAAGCTCCTGAAGCCAGGCCCTTCTTTCTCTCAGCTCCTAGACTTCTCTCTCATTCCCAATTTTTAATAAGTACATTTGAGGCAAACAACTATGGGGTGGAAACAGAGGTCTTCTATTGGCAGATATGTTATGATAAGAAATTATAGCTGAGAGCCTAATAAAGATCATAAAAACAAAAGATTATATTTTATAAAGATCATACTGGATTCTAATATAAAGAACTGTGAGTCAAATCAAATACACAAACATTTATAGGGTATTCCCAGGTTCCCTTGGCCTGCTTAACACCGGAGCTATTTACAAAACAACCCCCAGGAGTAAGTCACCCAGATGAAGGTGGTATTATTTCAACTGAGAGTAGACTGAAGTACAAATGTAGCACTTGAGAACTCCTCAAGGAGAAAGAAATTAAGACTGAACAATGCTTCAAACACCCAGTAACTTAGACATTCAACGGCACATGCTGTCTACTGGGGAAGAACCCAACCCAGTGCCTGCTTTTCAGGATAACGCAAGATGAGCATGAATCCTGCCTAAGGTACCATGCAACAGATAGGCAAACTAGCAATGGGATGTTATCATGACAGAGGAATATACCAAGTGTCATGGAAGAGGGTGGGGTGTCAGTTCTTAAGAAACCAGTCAATGCAGAAGTATAAGTGGAGCCAAGACATTAAGACTGAGTGAAGGTGCTGGCCTGGTGGTGTAGTGGTTAAGTTTCCATGCTCTGCGGCCCGGGGTTTGCCAGTTCGGATCCCAGGCACAGACCTATGCACAGCTTATCAAGCCCTGCTGTGGCAGGCGTCCCACATATAAAGTAGAGGAAGATGTGCACAGGTGTTAGCTCAGGGCCACTCTTCCTCAGCAAAAAGAGAAGGATTGGCAGCAGATGTTAGCTCATGGCCAATCTTTCTCAAAAAAAAAAAAAGAAAAGAAAGACTGAGTGAGAATGAGCCAAGGTGGGAAGGAAAGGCAACATTCTAGACACAGTCAGCCAGTCCAGTTGGTCAACAAATATTAACTGAACACATACTATGTTCTACTCTCTTCGGTGCTAGAGATACAGTGAGAAACTAGACAAAGTCCCTGCCTTTAAAGAGCGACAATCAACATAAACACACAAAGACAAAGAAGAATTTCAGACAGTGACATGCATTATGAGGAGAATAAACCAGAGTAACAAACAGGGACTGTTTAGGAGAACGTGGTGCCTCCTTTAACTAAGTAGGTCTGAGATGTCTCTCTCAGGTCTCATCCAGCCTGAGATCTGAATGATTAAAGGAAGAAGCCACACAGGGATTCCGAGAGGAAAGGTGCAATGAGGAGGAACAGTAAATACAAAGGCTGAAAACAGAAATAACCCTGGCCAGTGCATACCCAACAGTGGATGAGGGGGAGAATGGCAGGAGATAGGGTCAGATGCAGACAGGTTGGTGGCAACTGCCAGCTGTTTACAAAAAACCTGTTCTCTCTTCTTCTTGAGATGTGACTAGTCCACATCTCCTAGCCTCCTCCAAAGTTTGGTGGGATCACGTGACTGAATTCTGGACAATGAAATAAGAGCCAAAATGAGGGTGCCACTTCAAGGTCAAAGCTTTTAACATGTGGGTGTTTTTCCTGCAAATGTTTTCTCCCGTCTACCACCGAGACACAGATAGTAACTAGGCCCTAGTGAATGGCAGAACCACAAGATGGAAGACAGCTCCTTGCTGGCCAGTAACAGTCTTGGGACTGTTACATGAGTGTGAAACAAACTTCTATTGTGCCTGAGCCAGTAGCATTTTTGGGTTTATTCATGCAAACGTGTTGAGCGTGCATTTTTGGGGTCTATTTGTTATCACAGCCAAGCCTGGCCTACCCTCACTAATACAAGGCCTGGTCATGTAGGGTCTTTTAAGCTTTGTAAGGAATTTGAATTTTATTCCAACTGCAGTGGGAACACACTGGAATTAAGGAGGTGATACCATATGATTTAGGATGTAAATCTGCTGCTGTGTAGAGAATGGACTGTATGGGTGGAAACAAGGAGACAACAGGGCACCACAGAGGTTATCCAGGTGAAAGAGAAGAGTGGCTTAGACTAGCTGGCAGTAGTGGACATGGTAAGAAACGGTCAGATTCAGAATGCGTTTTGAAAGTACAGCCGGGAGCACTTGCTGATAAACTGCATATGGGGTATGAAAGAATGAAAATAATTACGAATAACTTCTAGGTTTTTGGCTTGAGAAATCAGATGCATGCTGGTGTCATTGAGAGTGAAAAAAATTGGAAAGAAACAGAAAAAACTTGACAGGGAGTGGGGGAATCAACGGCTCCCTGTTAGCTGTGTTGTCTGAAGTGCCTAAAAAATCTCCCAATGAAGATGTTAAGTAAATGGCTGGGGATCTAAGTTTGGAGCCCAGAAGAGGACAGGGTTGAGGATCTACATTTTGGCTTCCTCACAATGAAGATAATATTTAAAGCCATAGGCCTGGATCAGCTTGCTCTACTCTCCTACAAGACAAAATTCAAACGCCTTCCCGTCATTAGACGGTCCTCCACAGCCTGGCTCTGACCTGCCTCACAGCTCCCTTCCTTCACATACCCTCTTCATGCAGTTCCACTTCCCTCTTCGTTATTCAAATACTATCCCTTCTTTGAGCCCATGTCAGCACCTCTTCTGTCAAGATTTTCCTGACACTACTCCCATTTGAGGGAATCTCTCCACGCTACGGATTTCCAAGGTAATTATCTTCTATGCATCTAGTTCAGAAAAGGCAAAAATCACATTTGCCCTATGCCGTGTCTTCCATTAGGTCTTAAATCTTAACTTTTACATATTTGCTCCTTGATTCTCCAATTAGATGATAGTTTCCTTAAGAAAAATCACATTTTACTCTTTGTATTTCTAGACGGACCCTAGTGTAAAGTCATGCATATGGCGAGCATTCAAAGAATATTTATTTGATTTAATATCTTTTAAAAGGCAATGATGTAGTTAAGACTTTCAGGAATATTTCACCAAAACAAAGAAAGCAAAACTCTTAAAGAAGCAGACTTAAAACATTTGGAAAAAACACTAATTTAAAAAGTTTGTCCACCAAGAAGGCTGACTAGTAAGGCATTACTGTACTTAAAGGGCAAAATTTCAATTCATAGTGAACTTACCTATATCAATGTCAGTAAACCCTTCTGCACTTATTGCATCCATCGTGCTTTTGTCTATTGTGTCTAGACAAAGGCTGGCAAGCTGAGGTTCATCAAATAATCGAGCCTAAACATAAAAAGATAGTTATTCTATTTTCATAGTTATTTTACCTTCAGGCTGTACATATTCAAAGTCAATACTGTAAAGAGTTATAATTACAAATTACATAAAAACACTTACTTAAAATACAACTATAACGTCTATATATTCTTAAAAATTTTCATTCCACAATCAGAAACGAAAAGCCAGAAAAGCACAAATGCTCTGCTGAGATAACAACAAATTCGCAGCACCACTAACAACCCTGTTATTTCTATTTTCATATGCTTATATACACAGTCATGCACTGCATACTGACGTTTCGGTCAATGACGGACCGCATATATGACGGTGGACCCACAAGATCAGTAGCATATAGCAGACTACACCATCTAGGTTTTTTTTTTTTTTAAGATTTTATTTTTTTTCCTTTTTCTCCCCAAAGCCCCCCAGTACATAGTTGTATATTCTTCGTTGTGGGTCCTTTTAGTTGTGGCATGTGGGAGGCTGCCTCAGCGTGGTTCGATGAGCAGTGCCATGTCCACACCCAGGATTCGAACCAACGAAACACTGGGCTGCCTGCAGCGGAGCACGCGAACTTAACCACTTGGCCACAGGGCCAGCCCCTACACCATCTAGGTTTGTGTAAGTGCACTCTATGATGTTCACATAATGACGCAATCGCCTAACGATGCATTTCTCAGAACATATCCCCATCATTAAGCGACACATCACTGTACATTGTCTAGTTTCTTACACATTACTTATTTTGATCCTAAGGAACACTCTAGGTTAGATAAGGCAGACATTATCATCCCATTTTCCACATGAAGAAACAGAGGCTCAGAGAGGGGTACTGATTTACCTAATATCATCTAGCTAGTTATGCTGCAAAGCCAGTACTTAAAGTCAAGTCTTATGATCTTTTCACTAAACGATAATATCAGTTGTCAAGCATACCAGGACAAACAGATCAGGGTTTTTTTTCCATTTCCTGTTTTGATTGGGGGAGAGAATGAAGCAAAAGAATTTTAGAGCATGAAAGCTCTGGGAACCTAAGCAAAAACTAGGTCTAACAACAGAAGAGCAAATAAATTCACACAATGGAATATTACACAACAATGAGAATGAACGACCTACAACTACACACAACGATATGGATGAATCCCACAATGACAAGCAAAAGCAGCCACAGGAGGTATCGAGCAAGAGAGTATATACTGCACGATTTTAGCAAAGCTTATGTAGGCCTTCAGAAGTCAGAAGTTGAAGTTGAGCTTATAATATGTGCTTTATCAGGCTGCATATTATAATTCAAAAAAAACAAGTTTAAAAGCCAAGGGGTCGGGGGAGGAAGAGACTGGAATCCAAACTCAAATGAGATTTTAGAAAACCATCTCCACTGAAAAAGGAGACACGATGACAGGTCTGCCAATGACCAGTCTTTCATTCTGGCCCAGGGTCAGCTCTGTTTACATTTAACAGCAGGGACAAACACGAAATGCACAGAGGTACTCATGCTGGGTCATGCAGAAACCTGCTGAGAATATCGCCAATTAGCCATACCATAAACGACACCATTATTTGGCATGGCTGATGACTCTTCATTTAATCTTAGAGTAAAATTCACTTTCAAAGGATTTAGTAACTCAGATGCTACTGAACAAACGATAAACATCCCTAACCTAAACAGTTACCATGTATTTTATGGGGGAGAGAGGACAGCATTAAACACACTGGCTTAAATTTAAAACATATATATATTATATATGATATATAATTATATTTACTGTATAAAAGTATATATTTTTAAATTAGTAGAACGTTTCTTAAAATTATAGAATAAATACATTTGAAATGCTCTTCTTCGATTATATACTGAGCTTGTTTATATTAATTTGCTTAGTCAAATTTTTAGTAAACTTTAGCTCTAAATAATATAAAATCTGTATTAATATTAACTCATGCAATTCTCCCTTATAAACTTTTTTATTTAGAAATAATTTCAAATTTACAGAAAAGTTGGAAGTAAAAAGAATACCCATATACCCTTTAGCCATATTTACCCATCTAAATGTTATCTAACATTTTGCCTGATTTGTCTTATCATTTGCTCTCTGTGTGTGCGTGTATACACATCTAATGTATACATGCATATATAAATAGGATAATAACGTCTGCCTTATTTAACCTAGAGGTTTTATTAAGGATCAAGATAAGCAGCGTATAAGAAAACAGGCAAGAATATGTGTGTGTGTGGCACGTGCACACGCACGCATATATTGAGGCGCGCCCTGAGCCATGGAGAACAAAGTACAGGTGTCGGAGCCCCTGCCCTTAAACACTTCTGTGTCTATCTCCTAAGAATAAGGACGTTCTCTTATATAACCACAGTGATTAACTTTGGTGAAGAACGCCACAATACTTTTATCTAATCTGTCTGTATTTCAGTTTTCTCAGTTGACCCAATAATGTTTTTTGTAACACTTTTTCTTCTAGCATGGGATCTAGTCTAGGATCATAGTTAACGTACTTTTAAAATATGAAAAATAGTACATTTTTAACAAGTGAAATTCTAGTATCAACAGATATTTTAATGGCCAACTATATTTTTAGTGTTCATACAAAAATTGATCTTTCACTCTAGGAAAAACAATTTTTTGTAAAAATTATTCTATTCAGAGTAGCAATGTTTCAGTCACTCAGATTACACAGGCAATATCAAGTTTCCTATGGAATCTATTGTTGCTACTTAAAGTAAAATAGATTTTCTCCAAATTTAGTTTGAGTCTAGCATTATCTCTGATAAAATATCACTATGATTGTATCACTTCATAAAAAATGTTTTTCAGGGCCAGCCCTGTGGCATAGTGGTTAAGTTTGGCATGCTCCGCATCAGTGGCCCAGGTTTGCAGGTTTGGATCCTGGCACAGACCTACATCACTTGTCAGTCGTGCTGTGGCAGTGACCCACATCTAAAGTGGAGGAAGACTGGCACAGATGTTAGCTCAGGGCTAATGTTCCTCAAGCAAAAAAAAGAGGAAGATTGGCACAGGTGTTAGCTCAGGGGTAATCTTCCTCAGCAAAAAAAAAAAAAAAAAGAGAGAGAGAAAAGAAAAAAAGAGTTTCCCCCCTATAAATCATGCTGGTACAAGATACTGACTCTGTTTTACAGTGAAGCCGGCATAGGTCCTTTCAAGTAAATGAACTGGCTCAGTTCAAATGAGCTACTTGACAGGAAGAAGAAGCTCACAAGACAATTTGTGGGCTAATTCACCTGATCCTATCAACGAAAAATGTGGAATAAAATTGGGTTCTCAGACACACAAGGCCCTGAAAAGTTCCTTTTCCCTCACAGTGACATCTGCTAAGCCTTGCTATTCAAAGTGTGGTCCAGAAGCACCAGCATCATCTGAGAGCCTGTGAGAGACGCAGACTCTCAGATCCTCCTTGGACCTACTGAACTAGAAAGTGTATTTTAATTGTCGAAGTTTAATTTATTGGTTTCTGAATTTTATGACTGAACTTTTTCTATAAAAGTAGTTAAGTGATCCTCTCTACACACAATAAAACCCCTTGGACAGTAAGGAATCTTAATAATATCAACTTCTTTATTAGGTTTTCATCACAAATTCAAAAGAGGAAAAAAAAGCAGGGAGCTATCGCATATTACTGATATGACCCTGGTCAGGTTATTTCACCTCTCTGTGCCTCAATTTCCTTATCTATAAAATGGGGATAATAAGAAAACCTTTACCACAACACCTACACCTCCTAAAGTTATTGTGGTGATTAAAGGAATTAATGCATACAAAACACTGAGAAGGCGCCTGGCACACAGTAATCACTCAATACATTTTGCTATTATCATCATCAATATCATCACACCTTAAGAACTCTTGGTTTAAAGTTGAGACCTTAGTTTTACCACTTGCTGTCTAATGTTATATATTTACCTCTCTAAGCTTCCATTTCTTCACCTGTAAAATGGGGATAAGAGTAAACAATACCTCAGAGCTGTAGTGAGGAGAAAATGTGATAACACGTAAAAAGACCAGCTCAGTGTCTGGCATCCCACATATACAGACACGGAGTTCTGTGATTATGTCCAAGAAAAGGTGACACCAGCATGTTCCTTCTTCTGTAACTACAAATACTTGATGACAGAAGACTTAAAAAAAACCCAAATGGTGCCATCAGACATTTTCTATGACAGAATGAATGCAGAACTGGGAAACACAGCCCTGGGCTCTGGCCCCACCTAGCCTGTTAATGAGATTTTGGGCAGGTGGCTAATTAGCCCAGGTTTTAGTTTTTCTATCTGGAAGACGAGAGGGTTGAGCTAGGGAACACCCATGATTATTTCTAGTACTAATATTTAATAGGATTACTTATTATCAGCTTAGAATTTTTCCCCCTCATTTGAACTTGCTTACCTCTATAAAAACCCTATCTCCAAATAAGGTCACATCCTGAGGTACCGGGGACTAGGATTTCAACACATGGACTCTGGGGAACACAATTCAATCCATAACATGTGGCTAGAGGCTAGCTTGGAAATTTTTAAACAACTTGTACAAGGGTATTATAACATCGTCTAAAAAGAAAAACAGCAATATACTTGAATCTAAAGTGTAAAGCTCAGATTAAAGGCCTTTAACAAATGCTAAATAGTGTACGTTAAGGGCTGGTTACTGGTTCCATAGGTGTGTTCAGTTGGTGAAAATTCATCAGACTGTACACTTAGGATACGTGCACTTTTCTGTATGCACACTGCACTCAGTGAAAACTCTGAATGTCAGAGACAGAATACTTCCCATAACCCTAAATTCTCAATCCTCCAGGAGCAGGTGAGCAAGCTCACAAACACAAGTCCAAAGGTAAATCTTAGAACCTTTCTGGACTCGAAATACTCAACCTTGACTTCAGATCCAACACCAAAAACTGACAACACAGATGTCCAGAAAACCTCCTGCTTTCGCACCTCAGTCATGAGGTAATGACACGAGATCCTAATGCCATCTCCAATCCTAAATAGCTACAGAACTGTGAGTCCTAACACCCCACTCACATAAGGATTTGGTCTCTCTACCTGGATGATACTGTATTAACTCTAACCTGCTTTTCTATTCCAAAATCACATGAACTGTATATGGTCCCCTGAATGGTATTATAAGAATAATTACATATACTTTAAAATAATGATCTAGAACTAATTCTCCAGGAAACACTAAACATTCATATATAGTTAAACTCAATTCTTAAAGCTACAGTGATATATACCTTAGCTACATTTACTTACCTGAGTGAGTAACATAAAGGCATTATCTGCCCTAAGATGTTTCGTGAGAAATTCCACACAATGTGCTTCCAAGGCTGGGACTGCATACTTCTTAGCAGTATAAAGAGTGGTCATCACTGTTTCTGGGCCGATCTGAACTTCATCTGAATATAGAAATCTGGAAAGCAATTAGAAATTGCAAAGGTGGTCAGTAATTTTTTTTTTTTTTTAAGATTGGCACCTGAGCCAACATCTGTTGCCAATCTTTTTTTTCTTCTTCTTCTCCCCAAAGCCCCCGAGTACACAGCTGTAGTACAGGTGTAGGTCTTTCTGGTTGTGCTAATGTGGGATGCCGCCCCAGCATGGCCTGATGAGCGGTGTCATGTCTGAGCCCGGGATCTGAACCAGGGAAACCCTGGGCTGCAGAAGCAGAGTGTGCGAACCCAATCACTCAGCCATGGGGCTGGCCCGGTCAGTAAGGTTTTTGATAGGCAAGTCATCAGAGTTAAACCTCTGAGGAATATTTTAAAAGATAACGAGCAAACTGAAAAATAACCTGAAACGCACATCAGACTTGCAGGGTATTTACACACACATCACCTCATCCTATCTTTGCTCAGTCCCGAGAGGCAGGTGGTCTCCATTTTACAGACAAAACTGAAGATCATGAGACAGACTCGTGTCTCTGAGGCAAATATGCAGAGGTCTTTTAGCCCCCTGCGCAGCTCAGGACGCAGTGGTTCCCTTCTCTCTCCCTCATCAAAGGAGGTTTACTTAAGCAAACCTACAGACGGCTGAAGTTCACATATTTAAATGTCAAAACATTCATTTATTTTCTGATAATGGTGTCTTCTTATTCTGAGAATCTTTTAACCTTTCATTGTTATCCCAGAATTAGCATTATGAGAAAGACTAGAGTACTGGGGCTTTGGAGAATAAACAATTTAACAGTATCTTAAACGACCACGTGTTGCTATGTGCTTTGGGGTATTTAGGTCCAATCTTCTCCCAAAATACTACCAGCCCAATACTGCCTTCCCCCAGTTCGCTGCTTCTAACTGCCAGGTCACTAAGATAATGCAGCTTCACAGAACTACAGATAAAGCAGAGAGTCTCAAGGAGGCCCGGGCAGTTCTTGCTAAACCATCCCAGGGCTTTTACACGCAACTCAGGCCCCCTCTGTGGCTCCTCAGAGACCCTGAAGAGGCCCAAGGGCCTGCTCCTCAGTGGCCCAGTTCTCAACTATACTCAGGACAGCCAAGGGGGCTGGAGAAGTATGTCATTAAGAACGACTATTTCATTTTAGCGATGCCAAAGATATTAGAACATTTATTACACTTACATTTCCAGGGCCCAAGTGGTAAAAGAAGTGTTTAAGAAAATTCATTACCTTCTTTCAGAACATGCCGTTACAGGCAAGTACGCAAGGAAAGTCAGTTCTACTCCGTGTTCTGACCATCCACCTTTCCATTTCCTCCTTTTTTATTCTTGTGGCCTCATCACCACCCAAGATGAAGCCTGAGCCCGTTTCCCGCCCTGACCAAATGCTGGCACTCTCTAAGAAGTATCGCTGTCCTGACAAGGGCCTCAAGTGGAGGCTGCTCATTCTCATCCTCCTCCACATCTCAGGTCCAAATGAAGGCTTGCTGTTTTCCAAGATTACATTGTTTCAAAATACTGTTTCCAAAACCTTTTAGAGATTCCACTCGTGGTCTGCATCACCCTCATAACACTGGCTTAACCTTACATGCCACACTCTGTGAGGGGCCCACGGAATTAAAAATCAAGTAACCCACAGGCCCTTGGTGTCACGGCAAGTGGGACAAATAAAAAGAAAAGAGAGAAAATCAGCATTTGTTGAGTGTCTACCATGTGAGAGATGCCAATTCATTTAACCCTCCCGCGAGGAAGGTAGGTGCTGTTATCTGCGTTTTCAGATGGGGAAACAGGCTGGGGCAACACAGGAGCCGTCTACCACAACACACCCCTGCCGGGTCTGACCGCATCCAGGGCCACAGTGCCACCAGGCCCACCAGGCTCGGCGGAGCTAATGTGTGTGGACTCAAGAGGACAAGGCTTGGGTTTGAGCTGTTCCACCACTTGGCAGCTATGCGACTTTAAACAAGCTATCACCATCCTGTTCCTCTCTGAAAAGTGTTAACAGTATCCACCTCACAATGCTCTGGCTAGGATTAATATAAATTAAAATTCATAAAGTGTTCTGAACAGTGCCTGACAAATAGCCTCAATGTTAGCTATTTATTTTTATATTGCTCCTTTTTTCTATTTTCCTCTGCGTTTTACATTTCCTTGCCATCATCTTCTAGCCCTTTCCTTTTTCTCCTCAGCAAATCATGTTTAAATTTCTAAGAATTCTTGCTTCTTTCTTGATTGATCCCTTTTTTCCTCCACAGCAATGTCTCAGTTTTATGGATGCAAAAATGTTCTCAAGTCTCCAAGATGATATTAACCAGTTTTAAAAGTTTCCTCTGTTCCCTGAATTACCTATTTCCTTGAGGATCGGCTGTTCTTGGTCTTCGTCATTCATGTTCTGATGTTCCTTGCGTCAATGAGTAATGATCGTCTCCAGTTCAGTCTCCTGGTAGCTGGTATGTTTTCTTTGCTGTTGTGTATGTAGGTCTGTTTTCCTAAACCATCTCCAAAATGGAACGGGTGGCTGGGAGCTCTGTGTATGTGGGAGGCTTGCTACCTGGCACTTTGCATTAGACTGGAAATTCAGCCTTTGGGTCAGGGACCCCCCTCAACGCCATTACCCTGAGTCTGTAAGCCATCCCAGCAGCCTCGTTCTCCCCAGGCAGCCTTTCGGTTTCTTTAAAGAGGAGCCTGTCCGTTGTCAGCGGGAGTTAGTCTGCAAGAGCTGGCTAAGGGATGTTCTATAAGCAGGCTTTAAACCAATTCCCATGGTTTTAGCCCTACCTTCTCATCTTCACCCTCCTCACTACCAACTCCCAGCCTAGATCCTTGACGGAATCGGGTCCTGCCAGCAAAGGCAGCCCCAGCTCCACTGCCGTTCCTCATGCTCCGGATTCTGGGCTCCAGATTCATCCACTCCATTTCATCAACATGCTTCCAACCGCTTTGTCCCTTTTCTATGTTGTTGGCTTCCAACCCCTCTCCCTTTCTTCTCTTCTCTGTAATGCAATTATCGTCTTTTGTATTTCTTTATTATCACTTTGAATGGGAGAGAGAGAAGGCTAACATCATGCTCAGTTCCCTTCTTGAACTAGTAATCTATGAAGTTTTTCTTTTAAGGGCAAGGTAGGAAGAGGTCTTTACATCTGCCCTAATTTTTTTTAAAGAAAAAATTACTAGAGTTACAAAATATAGAGCAGAAGTGTGGGGCCTTTATTACCATTTGCCTTTGTATTTGAGGAGATTCAAACTTAAGGAAACAAGTCCCATAAAGCTGAAGTACATGGTTCTCGAAAGCCTATAACTGGGGGCTCCGACAGGGAGATCTGGAAAAGCTTCCTAGACGAATTTCTACCTGAGCTCTAGAAGAGGAAAAGAGGTTGGGAAGAACCACCCAGGAATAGAAAGAACTGTGTTTTTAGACTATCCTATGAGATACCTGGCCCCATTCAAATTGCTTTTACTAAATTACACTTTGGTAATATACCTTTGGCTTATATCAAGGAATATTTTTAAGAAACATCTAATATCTATATCTAAAGACATAGATTGAGGACATTGTTCATTTCAAGAATGCCGTCTTTACGAGCGGACCTCATCAGGAATCTTTTTTCACTGGTCTTGTTATCAGATAGAGTTGTACCTCTCCGAAGAAGCTGGTTTGCTTTCAATCTGATGAACACTATGAACTATAACTGACTCGCCAGGCTTCTCTGTTTGCATTAGCTGCTGAAAAGATTAAAGCGAAATCTGTGGCTTACCTACAGCACGCATTCCTGTACTAGCTTCACCTTGCCTCTGTTTTATTTCTCACCCCTGGGTTTCTTTAAGACATTTTACATTCTTTTTGGAGCAATGCAAGTTAGAGATAAATACTGTACTATAAACAACAAGAAAAGGAACTCTGTGCTTCTCATATATTTTTTTCCCTACATCTTTCCTACAGCACTAGGCACAGTGTGGGCACATGGCTAAAACTTAATAAATACATGTTAACTGACTAGACAACTTAGCAGACATTTCTATGCAAGATTGAGAGGGAAACCATTTTCATTTCTAAGAAGAAAAAAAGCTACTAAAAAAATCCAAGAGTCATCTTGGTTCATATTTTACTTACATGTTTTCTCTACATTCTATTTAGTTATTAAAATTGTTATAATAAAAAATTTAAGTAAGCCAAGGTTTAAAAAATATAATTAAAAATGACACTACCACAATTCTTTGTAATCTAAAGCAAACATTTCAGTTCTGATACGCTACCTCTAAGGACAAGAGCACAGAGAAATGATTAGTGTCAAACTATTCCTGTTTTCTCCCCAAAGATTAATGGTTTTCCAAAAAGACAAAACTTAGGTTACATTTAATCTAATTTAAAAGACTCAAGTGAAAACTGGATTGTAAACTATAAAAATCACAAGATCACGTATTAGAAACTTTGTATCACTTCTGATTCATTCATTTTACTCAAAAACATTTAAGGGACTGTACTTCAGGGACTGTGAAAGGTCCCAGAAATACTAATATGGGAAAGACAGTTCTGCCCATAAAAAGCTTATGGTTTGGCAATGAAATGATTAAAAAGTAATGCCATAATTATAACAGAATGCTACATCAGGCACAGGGTGATAACGAATCTCTAAAATGGCCCGAAAAATCACACCTCCGATTATCCAAGGCCTTACGTAGATTTGTCCCATAATGAATTCGGGCTAGTCCTGTGTGACTCCCTTTAACCAAGAGAACGTGGCAGAAGTGACATTATGCCAGTCTGGGGCCTAAGCTTTGAGGATGCCTGGCAGCTCCTGCTTTTGCGCTCTCAGCAGCCATAAGCTGTTCAAGTCAAGCCACCCTACTGGAAAGATCTGCTGGAGAAGCTACACAGGGAGGGGAAAAGGCTGGGCCACCCCAGAATCTGAGTCTAAGCTCCAGATGACTGCAGCCCCGAGCACGCTCAGACTACGAGTGCACGGGAGACCCGAAGGAGAGGCCCCGGGACACAGCCAGCTGCCCTCAGCCAACCGTGGAAGGTGACAAAACTGCGTGTAAGCTGCTGCGTGTTGGAGTGCTTTGTTCTCCAGCAACAGATACAAAACTTGCCACGAGAGACCAGGTGAGGCAGTGCACACGTCTGCCTGGGGGTGGAATTCAGTGATGATCTACAGAAGAGGGAGAGGCTGGGGTCTGTCTGAAGTATAGGCATTAAGTGTGCAGCTCTTCAAGGCAGAAAGGCTGAGACATACAAAGGCAAGGAGCCTTGGCAGGCAGGTGTGGAAATATGAAAAAGGCCATCAGCAGTGAGGGTTGGGGCACTGAGTAGATGGGGAGGAAGGGGAAGAAACTGAGATCAAATCATAGAGGTCTCGTGTATCTGCTAAGTGTTTAAACCGCACCCTAGAGGCAAAAAGAAGTCACTAAAAGATTCAGGGGAACCATGTGAGAATATCTGGATATTAGAGAGAGTGCTTTGCTAACAGTGTGAAAAATGGACAGAGCTAAGTCTAAAGACAGTGATCTGGTTGAAGAAATGCCAAAAAAAAAACTAAGAGAAGGTGGTAGAATCTTCATGATTAGTCCAAAAAGGATGAGAAACAGGTGGAACAGACTGGAACCAAACTACGGCTTGGAGCCATGGCCATCCAAGTGTATCCCCAAATGACCCACAGAGCAAGAACATTCATGAGCAAGAATATTCATGAGCGAGAATAAACAACTGGGCTTTTTTTTAAGCCTCTCAGTTTTGAGGTGCTTTACAGCATTATTGTGGCAAAAGCTGACTAATACAGCGCATAATAATGAGTGTGCCTGCCTCAAAGACTGTTCTGAAATTTAAGTGAGGTCACGTAGGTGCTGAGGAACAGTAAGAGGCACACAGTAAACATTCCTTAAAAGTTAGATATTTATTTTTGTTTTTTAAAGATTGGTACCTGAGCTAACATCTGTTGCCAACCTTCTTTTTTTTTAGTTCTTCTTCTACCCAAAGCCCCCCAGCACACAGCTGTATATTCCAGTTTTAGGTCAAACGTTAGATATTTTTATCATTGACACGTTCATCTGCATGGGTACTAGACACTCACTTGTGAACGTCCAGCTGCAAACCGGGTTCTGGAGCGGAGCACAAGTCTGGCAGTAAGGCTGAGGGAGTACGGAACGGGTGGGTTAATGGGAGACAGGAAGAAGATGGCTCAAGACAGAAGCCTGGAACAGTTACCCAACGTTTCCCACCAGCCACCACTCCACTTCTCTGTTCCTCTTTGCAACACAACTCCTTGAGCGGATTATTTATACTAGCTGTCTCCAGTTCCTCACCTCCCATCTCCTCCCCAATCTGCTCTAATCCATTTGCTGAAATCACTCTTTCCAGGGTTTTCAATAGTTTTCCATTTTGTCAAACCAACAATCAATTCACAGCGCTCATTTTACCCAACTCTCAGCAGCATTTAACCTAGTTGACAACTCCCTCTTTATCGGGACGCTGTCTTCAACTTGCCTTTCAGGACACCACGCTCCTTGCTTTCCCTCCAATTCCACTGACCGCTGTCTCCCAGTCTCATTCTATGCTCCTCCTCCTCGGCAACATCTCTACATGGTGGAGGACCCGAGGGGCATTCGTGTACCTCCTTTCTCTCCACAATCTACATTCCCTCCCTAGGTAAGCTCATTTGGTCTCATGGTTTAAATACCACTCACTCTTAACTTTCAAATTCATGTTCAGCAAGAGACTCTTCCCTAAGCTCCAGGTTCATATTTCTTTTGTTTTTTAAAGATTTAATTTTTTTCCTTTTTCTCCCCAAAGCCCCCCGGTACATAGTTGTAAATTCTTCATTGTGGGTCCTTCTAGTTGTGGCATGTGGGACGCTGCCTCAGCGTGCTTTGATGAGCAGTGCCATGTCCGCGCCCAGGATTCGAACCAACGAAACACTGGGCCGCCTGCAGCGGAGCGCACGAACTTAACCACTCAGCCATGGGGCCAGCCCCCAGGTTCATATTTCTAACTGTCTACTCATATCCTTCCTTGGACGTCTTGGAAATCTTCTTGGTTCTACCTTTAAACTATATCCAGGATTGGACCACGTCTCATCAAGTCCATCCCTACAACCCTGGTGTAACCCACCACCATCTCTTGCCCGACTACTGCCAAAGCCTCTTAATTCAACTGCCTGCTGCCCATTTTACTCCATCCTCGGCCTCATCTCCAAACAGCTGCCGGAATGAGTTTTCAAAATGTAAATCAGGTCATCTCTCTCCCCTGTGCAGAGCCCTCCACAGGCTTCCCGGCACACACCGGACGACACTCACGGGCCTTCCACAGGCTCGGCAGCCTGCAGGAGCCCAGTCAGCCTACCTTTCTGACCTCATCTTCTCCTTCCGTTCCCCCATCCACTCTGCTCAATACACTGATTTACTCTTGCAGTTCCTCCAAGAGGAGATAGGGCCTTAAACATGCTTCTCCTTGCTTAGAATGCTCCTTCTCTCATGACTTGACCATTTTTCTTCAAAACACTTATCAGTACTTGACATGATATTCTACCTTTGTTTCTCCTCCCTGGACTATAAGCTCCATGAAGGCAGGGACTTTCTCTTGTTCACTGCTGTATCCAACATCTAAAACAGTGACTGGCACAAGGGAGGCACACAGTGTTTCTCAAATGAACAACTGACGAACATCACTGAAAGGTCAGGCAGATAAAAATGGGTAGTTTCTCAAAGTGCTTCAAACTCAAGTTCAAAAGCCTTTGAGTAATGTTAACTAATTCAAGTTGCAGACATAATAAAAGTACCACCAAGCCAATCTGCTTTTTCAACTCAGCAAATATTAACTATGAGACATCTTTTTGTTACACAATAATAGGTAGGCACAGCATCTGTGTTTCACAACCAGCCAATTCCCAAGCTAAAAATCAGTCCAGACATCACTTTCAGAATAGAACAACGACTGGAACCTGAAGGACAAAGGAAATTTCAGGAACTCTAAAATTAATTCACTTATTTTCTATTGACAGGAAAAACTGACTAACAGCTTTGGTGAAAATATGAAATAATCATTTTTCCCTCTACATTCTTATCCTAGCAACCTCAATATTTTTAAAGCAAAAAGCTACCCAACAATATTTTTTATCAGCGGCTCTCAAATTTAGCCGGTTGTCACTATTTAGGGACAGTATTAAAAATGCTCTCAAGGTCGCACCTCCAAACATTACAATATTGAAGGAGGGAGAAAGGGATCAACAAATTCAACAAGCACTCTGGGAAGATTACAATGCAAATAGACCAACAGATCATTTTAAAATACTTCTAGTCTAGAAAATCTAAACAAGCTATAACCAATCCTCCTGGTCAACTTCAAACCAAAAACCAAAATGACCTAGAAACTAGCTTTTGAGTTGTTCCCCCCCCCCCTTTATAAATGTAATTGAACTAAATTACAGACAATAAGGGCATCAAAGAGAAAAGAAGAAAGAAAAAGGCAGCACCATCTTAACACTCCAGCACAACTTCGGTTCACATTTTGGTACATTTCCACTCTTATCTCTAGGTACATGTTTGTTCCGTTTCTTTAATCATGGTGCCCACAGCCTCAAATGCTATTTATTACACACATTTTCCATGTGAATATTATCACCTCGTCATACTTAGTAGCTGCATGACATTCCATCAAACGCCCTAGCATTGTTTACCTAACCATTCCCTCCAGTTGACTACTGTGTCACTACTATAAATAATCCTGCTGTACATATTTTTGTACAGAACATCTTTTCAGTACTTGAATACTTCCTACCTGTGGGAATAAAAAAACCTACGGTGCCAAACTGTTTTACCCCCACCTTTGTCACAGAGGGCTCATCTGATGTCATCCTCCCAAAACTGGAGGGGAGGGGAGTGTTAATAGAAAAGTATTTCGCTTTTAATTTGCACTTCTTTAATTACTAGAGATTAAACATTCTCTGTTAATTAGCTGCATTCTCTCCTTTCCCTAAGATAAGCTATCTATCCTGTCCTTTATCCATCTGTGAACGGGATCCCAGCATTTCTTTTCTACTTGTGTTAACTTTGTATCCAATTTCCTAATGATCTTCCTGATGGAGCCTCTGCAGACTGCCGTCTGTTCCACAGACCCACCTGTTCTGGCCTCAGCACCACCCAAGGCTCGGCCACTAACAACACGTTCTACTCCGGCAGCTAAGGCCATTTGGGGCCAATGACACACAGAGTCCTCGGTGTGAGCGGGCTCCATCACCTCGGGCAAGTCACTTGACTTTTCTGGGCCTCAGTCCCATTTGTAAAATCGTGGAAAACAATGCCTATCCTTCCCCAATCGGACTTTCGCGACGAAAAGCTAACAATGCCAAACTACCAGCTCCCTTCCATTAAATGAAACCAATCAGGAGTCACTCCACTCCCCTCCAACAGTCAAAAAGCAAACCCCACCACCGACGGCGGCACTCGTTTCCAAGCGAATGTGACCTTGCTGCGGAAGCGCGGGGCAGGGCAGCCGCACTCGCTGCTCTGGCATTCCCTTTCCCGGGCCTGACAACTAACACGCCAACGAAAAAGGAACCAGATTATTTATTTGCTTAAAAAAAAAGCCCTCGGTGCTACAAGACTTTTCAACGATCCTCCTCCCCCAACAAAAACCCAGGCAACGGGGCCATCAGGACCACGCGACCCGCACTCCGTCCCTCCCGCCTCTCCGTCCCCGAGGCCCGGGGACAAGCCCCCGCTGGACCGCGCCGAGCGCACGCTGACGGGGCCGCCGCCTCCTCCCGCGGCATCCCCGTCGCAGCCGCCTCCTCCCGCAGCATCCCCGGCGGCGGCGCGGGCCCGGCGCGCGCTCACCTCAGCAGCGCCAGGAAGGCGGCGGGCTCCACGTCGGGCAGCTCGATCTCGGCCGACGTGGTGGCCATGCCGCCGTTGAACATGGCGTCGAAAACAGCGCTGCCGGCCGCCAGCACGAAGCGGTGCGCGGGGATGCGCTGCGGGCCCCCGGCGGCGGCGGCGGCGCCGCGGCCCTTGCCCAGCACGAAGCGCACATCGCTCAGCAGCTCCGAGTTGAAGAGGAAGGCGAAGCGCTCCTTCAGCGACGCCTTGGTGGCCTGCCAGTTGTAGAGCGGCTCGCGCGGCAGCGGCAGCAGGGGCCCCAGGGAGGACGGCGACGGCGGCCCCGCGGCGCCCGCCTCCGCCTCCGCGCCCGCGCCCTGCTCGCCCGCAGCGGTCGGCCCGAGCGACGCCATCCTGCGGCGGCAAGGCGGCTGCCTAAGGAGAGAGCGCCCGCCGCCCGGCCGCCATCGCCGAGGCCGCCCCGAGCCTGGCACCGCCCCCCTGCCTTCCGGGAAAGGCGCTTCCGGGGCCGCGCGCGGCCGCCGGCACCGCCCCACCGAGGCCACGCCCACGCCCCACCAGAGGCCACGCCCCCGATGCTCGAGTGCGCGCCCCCGCCGGGCCGGGAGGCGGAGGCGCGCGCGGCTGCGCGAGCAGGCGTTAGGGGGCCTGCCCGCCGCGTCCTGGGCGCGCGGAGCGCGGCGGAGCCCGAGCTCCAGGAGGAGGAGCTGCTGCGGCCGCGCGCGGCCACTCCCGAGCCCGAGGCGCCTCTGCAGATCTGCGGGCGCCCGAAGCTCCTGCCCTTCCTTCCCTCCCCTCTCTGCCAGCTGCAGCGGCCCCCTCGTGTCCTAAGACTGGTCCCCAGGCCATCCCGCAAGGGGTTTCTCGCCTGGCAGTGGAGAGGGCTGGAGGGCATGATTCCTCACAGCCGACGACCCCAGTGATGTCCAAGTCACCACTGCAGAGGACACTGCTCTGGTGTAGTTTCCGAGGCTGAGCCTGGAACCCCCTGCATCTAACAGCTGACCTTCTGCAAAGAAGAGCCTTCCCTTTGCTTTCCTCCTTCTTCCTCTATTCTGTCTCTGTTTTTGAATGTCAGTGTGGACTCATGGATTCTCTTTTTTTAAATGTTACCCCAAATTGACAATATTTTAAATCTCACAAAACTCTCAAATGTACCAAAGCAAAAATAGCGCAGGTATTATCTGGTACAAAACAATAAAGTCATAATTTAATAGCAGAAAATATGAGGACGCTGCATATCAAAACTTATGGAATGCAGTCAAAGCTGAGCTCCAGGCTAAAGAATAGCCAAAACCACTTTCTTTACTAAACTGGAAATAATAAAAATAAGTGAAGTGGAGGAATCTGGGCAGATGCAGAGTAAGAAGCACTGGGAATCTGTCTTCCCACTTAGACAACAATTGCACTGGCAGAATCTGTCTGATTCTAACTATTTTGGAACTCTGGGGTATGTCGAAGGCTTGTGACTTCTAGAGGAAGACTTGGACAGTAAATGGCTGTGATTTCCAGCTCTTTGCACAGTAGCAGTTACCCACCGCTCACCCCCAGCTGCATGGCAGGCAGCTGTACACATGTTCCTGGAGCAGCTTGCACACAGCTTGTGGGAGCCAGGGGGTGCAAAAAGGATCCTGTCCTCCAAATATCAGGGATCTGTGCTCTGATTTCTGCTTCTGAACACAGAGGTGTAGACAAAGAGGCTGGTAGCAATTGTTGTTACCCCCCCCCCCCCCCCCCCCCCCCCCCCCGTTGTTGCAAGCCTCTGCCCCTCTGGCTGAAGTGACTTCCAGGGGATTTAAAGAACCAGCATCCTTTTTTACCCCCTCCTTCATTTTTCACTTTTTCCTCTTTGGGGAGACATTAAAAATTAGTACATTAAAAACAACTGCATATATGGGGAAAATTAGAACGTGACCGTCCAAACCCAGGGAAAGACTGAGAGAAGACCTTAAGTTTACACTTCAGGCTTATCCTTTGCAGAGATAGCTTACAACAATCAAAAATACAAAAACAGACGCCAGACCAGTGACATAGTGGTTAAGTTTGCACGCTCCACTTTGGTGGCCCAGGGTTCTTGGATTCGAATCCCGGGTGCAGACCTACACACCACTCATCGAGCCATGCTGTGGCAGTGTCCCACATACAAAAAGACAGAGGAAGATTGGCACAGATGTGAGCTCAGTGGGAATCCTCCTCAAGCAAAAAGAGGAAGATTGGCAACAGATGTTAGCTCAGGGCCAATCTGCCTCACCACACCCCCCCCCCCCGGAAAAAAATATAGAAAGAGTAACAAAATTCAGCAAACCATAGGGAAGAGGGAGAACCTGATTTCCAGAGTTACCACATTACTAGATTCAAATGTCCAGTGTTCAACAAAAAAATCACAAGGCATACAAAGAAATAGGAAAGTATAGCTCATTCAAGGAAAAAAAATAAATCAACAGAAACTGTCCCTGAAAAAGAGCTAATGGCAGATCTACTAGACAGACTTTAAAACAACTGTCTTAAAGATGCTCAAAGAACTTAAGGAAGATGTGGAGAAAGTCAAGAAAACGATGTGTGAGCAAAATGGAAATATTAATAAAGAGAGAGAAAACCTAAAAAGAAACCAGAAAGAAATTTTGGAGCTGAAAAGTACAATAATTGAAATGAAAAATTCACTAGAGGAATTCAAAGGCAGATTTGAGCAGGGAGAAGAAACAATCAGCAAACTTGAAGACAACACAATAGAAATTGTTGAGGCAGAGAAGAGAAAGAAAAAAAGACTGAAGAAAAGCAAAGAGAGCCTGAGGGGCATCATAAAACGAATCAACATATACATGTGGGAATCCTAGAAGAAGAGAGGAAGAAGTGGGCAGAGAGAATATCTGAAGAAATAATGGCTGGAAACTTATGAAGCAGAAACGGACAGACTTGAAGGGAGAAATAATAATACAATAATGGTTGGAGACATCAATATCCCACTCGCAATAATGGATAGAACAACTCAACAGGAGATAAGTAAGGAAATAGAGGACTTGAACAACACAATAAACCAACTAGATCTAAGAGATACACAGCACAATCCACCCAACAACGACAGTGTACACATTCTTCTCAAGTGCACGTGGGACATTTTCCAGGATAGATCGTATGTTAGGACACAAATTAAGTCTCAATAGATTTGAAAAGACAGATATTATTATGCTAAGTATCTTCTCTGACCACAACAGGATGAAGTTAGAAATCAATAACAAAATGAAAACTGGGAAATTCACAAAATGGTAGCAATTAAAGAGCTCATGTTTAAACAACCAATGGATCAAAGAAGAAATCACAAGGGAAATTAGAAAATACTTAGAGACGAATGAAAATGAAAACACAATATGCCAAAACTTATGGGATACAATGAAAGCAGTGTTAAGGGGGAAATTTATAGCTACAAATGCTTACGTTAAAAAACACGAGGGGGGCTGGCCCCGTGGCCGAGTGGTTAAGTTCGCGCGCTCCGCTGCAGGCGGCCCAGTGTTTCGTTGGTTCGGGTCCTGGGCGCGGACATGGCACTGCTCATCGGACCACGCTGAGGCGGCGCCCCACATGCCACAACTAGAAGAACCCACAACAAAGAATATACAACTATGTACTGGGGGGCTTTGGGGAGAAAAAGGAAAAAAAAATAAAATCTTTTAAAAAAAAAATAAATAAATAAATAAAAAACACGAGGGGCCGGCCCCGTGGTATAGTGTTTAAGTTTGTGCGCTCCACTTCAGTGGCCTAAGGTTCACCAGTTTGTATCCTGGGCACAGACCTACGCACTGCTTGTCAACCCGTGCTGTGGCAGGCGTCCCACATATAAAGTAGAGGCAGATGGGCACAGATATTAGAGCAGGGCCAATCTTCCTCAGCAAAAAAGAGGAGGATGGGCAGTGGATGTTAGCTCAAGGCTAGTCTTCCTCAACCAAAAAAATAAATAAATAAAAATTTAAAAAACATGGAAGATCTCAAATCAACAAGCTAACGTTACCACTTGAGGAACTAGAAAAAGAAGAACAAACTAAACCCAAAGCCAGCAGAAGGAAGGAAATAATAAAGATTAGAGCAGTGATAAACAAAATAGAGAACAGAAAAATAGAACAGAAAGTCAATGAAACTAAAAGTTGGGTCTTTGAAAAGATCAACAAATCTGATAAACCTTTAGCTAGATGGACTAAGAAAAAAAGAGAGAAGACTCAAATTACTAAAATCAGGAATGACAGCTGGGATTTATAGCCAACAAGCAAAGTGAAGGGGTCAGTAGAAGGAAAATTACTAAGAGGAGATGTCAAGGGTAGCGGGGTTCTTGCTAAACTAACTTCAAATTCTTGCTGAAGGCAAGCCAGGGTGATCAGTTATCAATGGTGGGGAATAGCAAACTTGATAGGATTTCAGGGGTAATCAGCTAAATGGCAAGGGCATTCTCACTAAACAAACTTAGTAGGATTCTTGCAAAGATTCAAAGATGGGGATATAGATCCCACCTCTTGATGGAGCAGTATCAAAGAATTTATGGACATATTTTAAAACCACACCACTACTAAAGCTAAGCGTACCTATATCCTATGACCCAGCCATTCCACTCCTGGGTATTTGTCCAACAGAAGCAAGTACTTATCCCCCTACCAAAAGAAAACACATGAATGTGCACAGCAGCTTTATTCATAATAAGTGACTAAATGATTATCAAGAGTAGAATGGATAAACAGTGGTATGTTCATACAACAGATGAAAAACCCTCATACTGCAACAGTGTGAATTAATTTCATAACCACGTTCAGCAAAAGAAGCCAGACACAAAAAATGCATCGTGATTCCATTTATGTGAAACATCACAATAGGCAAAACTAATGTGCAGTGCTAGAGGTCAGAACAGCAGTCACCTTTCGGGGGGCTGTTGACTGGGAGGGTGTATGAGGGAACCTTCTGGGATAACAGAAATGTTCTATATCTAGAACTGGTGGCAGTTACATGGGTGTTGTTCTGGTTTTCCATTACTGTGTAACAAAGCAGCCCCAAACTTAGCAGCTTAAAACAATTATTTGTTTTTCTCATGAATCTGCAATGTGGTTAGGGCTTAATGGGGAAGGCTCATGTCTGCTCCACCCAGAGTCATCTGGGGTGGCTTGACTGAGGGCTACAGGCCCCGCTTCCAAGAAGGCTTACTTACGTGGCTGGCAAATTGGTTCTGGCTGTTGGCTGGGAGGTCAGTCGGAGTTGAGGGCCCAGGACCTTGGTTTCTCTCCACATGAGCCTCTCCATGAGACTGGGCTTCCTCACAACATGGTGGCTCCAAGGGCAAGTAGCCCGCGAGTGAGAGAGCCAGGAGACAGGCTCCATGTCCTTTTATGACCTAGCCTTGACAGTCACACAGCATATCACCTCCACACTGCGTTTGTTGAGGTGGTCACAAAGGCCTGCCTGGGTTCAAAAGGAGAGGACCATCTTCTCTTGATGGCAGAGCAGCAAGGCTCATGGTGAGGATGCCACATGGGATTGGAGACATTGTTAAGTCATCTTTACAAATACAATCGGCTACAGGTATTTACATATGTAAAAACTTTTTAGCTTTATACTTGAGATTTGTGTCCTTTACTATATGTAAGTTATACCTCAATAGAAAAGTAAATAAAATGTGAAAAACTTGTGGAAGAATATCTAGAGATTAATGTATAAAGATCGACAGTTCTTGCCCTTTTTCCTGTACAACCACCCTACAGGGATCACCACCCTTGTCTATCTGATATATATACTCTTTAACTTTTTCCTGTATACTTAAGAACATTATCTATCTATCTATCTATCTATCTATCTATATCTATATCTATCTTATTTATATATATATCTATCTATCCATATTAACACATACACCCCTAAGTACAATTTTTAAAAAATAAAATGGTATCGTACTACGCACATTGTTCTGAAACTTGCTTTTTTTCACTTACTACATTGTGGAAATCCTCCCATGCCAGGCAGTTTGGGAGTGGAATGCCTTCAAATGTCAAAGGCTAGATGCTAAGTAAACTAGTGAGAGCTTAGATGATGAATTTCCAAATTCACTTCATAAAGTTAGCTTAACGCTGATACCAAAACCTAACCAAGAGAGCTCGCAGAAGGGAAACTGTCAGCCAATCTTATATACGAACATAATGTGAAAATCTCAAATAAAGTAACAGCAAATCAGTTTGGCACTAATTAAAAGCATAAGTAACCACAACTAAGTAAAACTTATTCAAGTAATTCAAAGAGAGTTCAACGTAATGAAATGGCACTGGCAATTACCGTTCAAATATGGACGTCTTGACCCAAGTGTCAAAAAGACATACATATCCTTTGACACAATAGTTTCCCCCTTGGATATTTATCTGATTCCAATACATTCATATATTTGTGAAATGACACAAGCACATGGATATCATGACAGCTTTATTTGTAAAAATAAAAGATTAGTATTTCCACCAAGAAAGAACCAGTTGAACTATTGTATATTCATGTTAATGGAACACTGCACAGCCATTAGAAAGAATGAGGTAGTGTTATGTCTACTGATGTGGAAGCACTTCAAGTTGTATTGTCCAGTGAAGAAGGAAGATTAAAAAGATAAGTTAAAATGAGTTATACAGCTGAAATAACACAAAATTTAACAGGGCATTATAGTGTACCGCAATACTCCTATGTGACAACGTATTATCCAGCTGTTGGTCTTGACTTCTCTCTACCTTAGTTTCCTCACCCCTCAATTTATTATTAGATCATAATAAAAGCTGTATCATAGAGTCAGGAGTGGATCCAAGTTTTATGGGTCTGAAGCTTATCCAATTGTGTGTGAGGGGGTGCTTTTCAAGAAAAAAAAATTTCAAAACTAGACAGAAAATTGGGCTATATGGGTCTTCATTCTACAAGTCTTTCAAACTTTTCTATATGTTTGAAATTATTAGAAAAATTAGTTAGAAGAGTATTTATTTATAATGAGAAAAAATCATAACAAATCATGCATTTTAAAAAAGCTGATAAATATCACAAACAGCAAAAATGCGGCAAATAACACAATCTTTAGAAAAATATTTTTTTCTTGAAATTTTTTTTTCTTGAAAAGCACCCCCTCACACACAATTGGATAAGCTTCAGACCCATAAAACTTGGATCCACTCCTGACTCTATGATACAGCTTTTATTATGATCTAATAATAAATTGAGGGGTGAGGAAACTAAGGTAGAGAGAAGTCAAGACCAACAGCCGGATAAGTAACTGCCTGAAACATTTCTAGAATCCTTTTCCCCTGCAGTTTTGGCTTCATAGTCTTTGATTGTCTCTTTACATGAAAATGATTTTGGAATATCATTTTCTAGAGAGAGAACCGAAAAATGACTTGTTTTTCCTCTAGTGGGATCAAAAAATCTATTATTGGCTGTTTAGAGAAGTTTCTTCAGTTTCAGAACTTCTTACTGATAACATGCACATTTTTTTAGGTTACTGCGAAATCTGGGAAACCCTCTTTGACATTTCTTTTCTGAACAAGCTGTGACAGACATTTACAGTACTGCTACAAATTTGTCCCCTACAAACAGGAATTCCAATAAATCCTACTTTGTGTGATGCCTGTCACAAAAGAGTATGATTATCTATAATTGTAATCAAGGAATTATCAAGAATATCCCTGACAAGAGAGGACTTCTGTTTTGACCAAGTGTTAATAAGAACCAAATCCTTCATCTTTTGATGGATTGGAAAATTTTTTTCACAGACTAGCTTCTGTTGCGATTTATTTTTAACCTTGTTTTTCTCTACTACCCACATACTTCTGGGGCTGGGTCCCAGAGGAGCCATTTATATTATAACGAAGGTTCTGGCCCTGCACTTTTGTGTCACGATTCTGAGCAAGCTGGCACAATTGGCAGCAGGAGCATGCCTGGAACCTGTTCCTGTCACGGACACCTAGCAAAAGTGACTGATAACCACGTAAGGATATGCTACATGAAATGGATCCCTGACTCGGCTTCTCCTTAATGCCAGAGCCTCCTTCAATGCCCCCATTGACACAGGGGAATCGTGATGGAAGAGTTGTCAGAAACAGCAGTCTTAACCCACTGTCGTTAAGATACCTTATTTTGAAAATTTTACAAAAATATAACGTTGTGTGAATATATTGCTAGGGCCCCTCCTGGGGTCTGGGGGGAGGTTTGTGCAAGTGAAGAGCCCTGAAGCTTAAGCTTCATCAGTTTCATGATGAATCTCCCTCTGCCTAGAGCTGATGTGAGAATTAACTGAATTAACATGTGGAAAGCATTTATTAATTAATCTATTTATTTGTGGTGAGCAAGACCGGCCCTGAGCTAACATCTGTGCCAATCTTCCTCTATTTTATGTGGGATGCCATCACAGCATGGCTTGATGAGTAGTGCTAGGTCAGTGCCCAGGATCCAAACCTGCAAACCCCGGTCTGCCAAAGCAGAGTGTGTGAACTTAACCACCGTGCCACTGGCCAGCCTCTGGAAAGCACTTAGAACAGCCTGGCAACAGAGTAAGTGCTTAATAAACATTATCTATTATACATTACTGATATAGAAACAATAGAAGGATAAGTACAGAGACAACGAAGTCCAGAAACAGACTCAATTATATATATTATTTATTGGAGTTAGATTATATTTCACTCTCTACTACAAAATATATACCTGAAAGAATAAATCTGTATATTAAAGAAGACAACAATAACAAAGAAAAAGAAGGAGAACAATGAGAAGCCAAAAAAGAACCAAAATAAAGTGCAAGTGAAATGATCTGGTTTTGAGGTGAAGAATGCCTTTCTAAACATAACACCAAAGACTAAATCCACAAAATAAAAATACTAGAAGATTTGACTACCTAAAAATGTTAAACTTCTGTCCAGCTACAAATAAAACATGATAATATTAAAAGTAAAAAGACAAACTAGGAAAATGTTTGTATGACTTATGACAAAAGGATAGCATCCTTAATATATAAAGAGCCCTTACAAATCAATGACAAATACCCAGCCATTTCCTTTTTTTAATAGACAAAGGACATGAACAGGGAATGCACAGAAGCATAACCCTCATGAAGAGCAATTCAGAAATGTGTGTCTGCAGTTTAAAATCTATGTATCTCTTTTTTTGACTGAGGGAGATTATCCCTGAGCTAACATATGCTACCAATCTTCCTCTTTTTGTGCTTCAGGAAGATTAGCCTTGAGCTAATGTCTATGCCAATCTTCCCCTATTGTTTTTTGTTTTTGTTTTTGTTTTGCTGAGGAAGATAAGCCCTGAGCTGACATCTGTTGCCAATCTTCCTTTTTTTTTCCGCTTGAGCAAGATTGGCCTTGAGCTAACATCTGTGCCAATCTTCCTCCAATTTTCATGTGAGTCACCACCACAGTTTGGAATCCAAACCTGTGAACCCAGGTCACCAAAGTGGAGTGCACCAAACTTAACCTGTAGGCCATGGGGCCATGGGGCCAGCTGCCAAAAATCTATGTATCTTTCATCCCAGCAATTCTGCCTGTGGCAATTTATCCTGAGGAAATAAGAGCTAGGTGTAGAATTAAAAAACAACAAGGATGTCAAAGCATTATAATAATTTTTACAAATGAAAACAACCGGGCTGGCCTGGGGGCACAGTAGTTAAGTGCGCACATTCCGCTTCTCTGCAGCCTGGTGTTCGCTGGTTCAGATCCCAGGTGTGGACATGGCACTGCTTGGCAAGCCATGCTGTGGTAGGCGTCCCACGTATAAAGTAGAGGAAGATGGGCACAGATGTTAGCTCAGGGCCAGTCTTCCTCAGCAAAAACAGGAGGACTGGCAGTAGTTAGCTCAGGGCTAATCTTCCTCAAAAAAAAAAAAAAAAGGAAACAAGCTAGACAGATAGTAGTTGATTAGGTAAATCATGTTATAGTCGATCATATGATGGAGCAGTAAATATCTGTGGAAGAACATTACTGACATGAGAAAGTGTTTTCAACCCATAATGCCGAGTGAAAGAGCAGGCTACAGAACAAGACGCATACCATTTTGTCTTATGGGCTCGGAGTACATTATTTTGTTTTAAATGTCTGTATTATATGTATAAAAAAGAGTCATTAAATTGATGGTTTGCAGGGTGATGGGATTGTGAGCAATTCCTCCCACTTTATATTAATTTTCTTATTTGAGGATAAGAAAGAGGTTTTTTTTTGGCGAGATTTGACTACATACAATTTTTGAATTAGCTAACTGGTAGACGGTAGCAAGGACACTAGCATGTCTATGTCATAAGATGCAAGTTATTTCTCTGACTTCCTCTGAAATGCTGTCAGGTGTCACCTTGCACTTGACTAAAGGCAATCTAATTCAGTGCAACGCTCATATTCCCGTGTGCAAGGCTCTGGAGGTGAGACTGCAAGGCTGACTAGAACACATTACTTGCCCCAAAGAAGCTAATAATTTAGTAGGAGAGGGAAACCCATTGAGACCTGCTCCGCTAGAAATAAAACTTTTTAGATTTTTTTTAAAAAATGCAGCCGCAAAGGCAATTTGCCATACCCTAGACTAAATTCAGCTTACTTATGGAGCTCTTCTTTCTTTGCTTGTCATCGCTTTCTGGAATTCAGCCTAGGAAAGTAATATATGTCACCATGTGTGCTGATTTATAATTAGAACAAATGTGAGGACTTAGAAGAAAAGGACCTACTGGCAAAAACCATTTAGTAAAACTCTCGAAAAGGCAGTCAGGAGAAAGAAGCAGGAAGAGATCTATTTTGGAAATTAATTTAATGCTAAAGAAAGAGAAGACATTTGAAAAATACATAAAGGCAATTCTGTCCTTAGGATTTTTATATTTCAGGAGTGCATGAAAATGTAGCTGCTATTGGCTTACGCCCCATTTGAAAGGATGAGCATTGTAGCTGTAAATAGAAGCTAAGGTCAAGAAGCTAAAGGCAGAGAGAGACTCACGTGTCCAGCAGAGACTGATAAGCATGCGAAATAACACCCTCTGCTCCTAAGGCTGCAATTATGCCCGTGATCTGAGTTTGAGCTCCAGGGAACAAGGGAGGGGAAAAGTCAGAAGGGCCCAAGATTGCGCTTCTCATAAATCTTAAAGCAGCCCCAGCCTCCACCAACCTTCACTATGAGGACACTAACACACAGCTGAGTCTTATTCGAAGATCTCCGAGCCCTTAGGGTAATCTTCTCTCCACACTTCACCTTTTCCAACTAAGCAGTGACACTTTTCAGAAAGATGTGGTTGACCTAAAATGCAACCTCCCCTCCGTTTTCAGGGTCAAGAGTTTCTGAGACGCCTTTCCCAGAGGCATGGCCCCCGGAAGTAAAAACCAACGGACAGGTGGAGGCTCACCCCTCGTTTAAATCAGCTTGATTTTTCCGCCGTCTTTCCTTCCCTTTTCCCGACCCCACATTGACCTCTTCCATCCAGGATTTCCCACGTTCTGCTTTCCGGGCTCAGACAGAACAGAGCCGTTCAGCTTTCGTCCTTCTCCACTGTCCTGTCAGCTGTCCCGCCCCCTCAGGCTCTAACAGGGCATGTTTCCCTGAGCACCTCCCCACTTCCTCCTGCCTTGACTGTCCCCTTCTGCTCCAGCTGCCCGAGCCCAGCTCATTCACTACCTGCACCATCACCACTCCCCACTGTGCATGGTTGCCAGGGTCTCCACTGGGTGGTGGTGGGCCACCTGGACGCTCAGTGGATCTGCTGCTTCTTCTTTGTCCTTCTCTGAGAGGTCTCTTGGCTACACTTGACTCCCATCGTCACCTGGTCAGACTTTTCTTCAAGAAGAGGGGAAAGCATGGCCTTTCAGTTCACAGAGTCAACTCAAGTTCTCTAAGTCCACAGCTCTTTCTCAGACGTGCCTCGTCTCCATGAAGAATGTCTCTCTCTGCCTTCACCCAGGAGCCACTCTCTTCTGGACTTGAAGAAGAATGTAATGGCGGAGACACAGATGAGTCTGCGACCTGTCTGAGGAATAGGGGGCATGTCTACCCATCCCAAACAGATTCTCTGCACCTTCTCGCTAATTTGACTAGCGGGGGGGAACAGCAGGTACTGTCCATGCCCTTTATTTTTTTGGATCCAGGAGGGAGAAAAGTCCTATCTTGTAGGTTCCCTCAGGCGGTAATACTTCTCATCCAGCTTTCTGCGACAGGAACTTGGAGAAGCTGAGGTTTATAACTTGCAAATCCTCCTGGTTTCTTAACCCAAACATCTGTTGAGTTGGCTGACACCAGAGCCCCAGGCATGGTTTGTCTTTATTGCCTTCTCATTATTTTTTCATAGAAACCCCAGATGCTACAAAATTGTCATGGACTTCTCAAATCTGTTGTCTTATGTCAAAATTTCTCCTCTTTCCTCGGACTCTGTAAGAACATGAATTATTTTGGGCCAGTAGAACCAAACTGAATGTTAGATTTTTTTTTTTCTTTTGAGGAAGATTAGCCCTGAGCTAACATCTGCTGCCAATCCTCCTCTTTTTGCTGAGGAAGACTGGCCCTGAGCTAACATCCATGCCCATCCTCCTCTACTTTATATGTGGGACGCCTACCTCAGCATGGCCTGCCACGTGGTGCCATGTCCACACATGGGATCCGAACAGGTGAACCCCGGGCCTCTGAGAAGCAGAATGTGCGCACTTAACCGCTGCACCACTGGGCCGGCCCCTAAATGTTAGATTTTTAACTAAAGTATGTACAGCGGCTTGTTAAATAAAGAGGAGTGTGCAGGGAAGATAGGTTTCTTAATTAGGTAGAAATAGAAGTCAGGGCCATCTGAGGACAGTATGTGCAGAGGCCACAATAATACCAATAAGCATACGTACGTAAGCACTGGGGTTATTATTTTTGGTCATCACTTTCCTCCTCCTCCTCCTTCTTCTGACATTACCTCATCACTTATTTTTAACAACTTTCTCATTCAAAAATTCCATTTTTAATTCACTCTGATTTTATCCAACAATTTGGAGAGTCAGGCTAGCCCAACGGGTGGACCACACACTCTGGAGTCACATCGCCCAACTTCAAATTCTAACTCTGCCTCTCGTTGGTGTGTGACCTCGGGTAAGTTGCTTAACCTTTCTACCCCTCAGTTTTCTTATCTGTGAAATGGGGATTATGACATCTACTTTACAGAGTTGCTATGAAGATTAAATAAGATAATATCATAAAGCACTTGGAATATTGCCTGACACATGGTAAGAGCTGTATTTAAATGTTTTAAAGTAAGTAATATATGCCTTTGAACAAGTTAGGGAGTGTAGGCATTTGATTAGTAAGTTTTCCAAGACTTTGCAGACCTGAGAATGTCTTGGTGTCACCTTGTTCTGTGGATGACAGCTTTTCTGAGAAGACAGCCCTTTGCAATAACCCCCACCCTCATCCCCTCCCCTCCCACGCCCTGCAGATGTGGTCCCATTGTGTCTGGTCTTGATGGGGCCCTCAGAAGGAGCAAAGGCATTTCTGACTTGGATTTTTAAAAGTAATCTCTCTTCTGAGAAACTTTGCTAAGTGCAATTTGATAACACCATGGTCTCTAGGCCAGCCTGATTGTGTAGTGGTTAAGTTCCGTGCTCTGCTTTGGCAGCCTGGGGTTCCTCGGTTCGGATCTGGGACACACACCTAGCACTGCTTGTCAGGCCATGCTGTGGCGGTGTCCCACTGAAATAAAAGAAGATTGGCACAGATGTTAGCTCAGCGACAGTCTTCCTCAAGGAAAAAAGGGAGGATTGGCAACAGATGTTAGCTCAGGGCTAATCTTCCTCACAAAAAAAAAAAAAAAAAGAAAAGAAAACAGCATGGTGTCAGCTTCTGACTTAATTTTTTGTTTTTACTTTTTTTTGTGGAAGATTTCAAATCTAAATAAACATGAGAGGATTCCCTGACTTAATTTTAATAAGGACTCTCTATTTATAGGCTCATTTTCCCCCTCAAATTCTATTGCACTTTTAGTTATTGACTGTGGAGGTTTGGGCTATCTTCTTTGAGTTCCTGAGGTCCAGAGTCCAGACGCTGCCTTCTGTCGTCTCTGAGTTCTGCCTTTTTCCCCCAGTGCAATAAACACCGGGTCTGAATTCTGGCTTGATCGTTTACTGATTATGACTTTATTAATTTTCTCTAAACTTATTTCTTCTTTTTTCTTTTCTTTTTTTTAAAGATTGGCCCTGAGCTAACATCTGTTGCCAATCTTCGTTTTTTTCCTTTTTCTTCTCCTCAAAACCCACCGGTACCTAGTTGTATATTCTAGTTGTAGGTCCTTCTGTTTCTGCTATGTGGGATGCTGCCTCAGCATGGCCTGATGAACGGTGCTAGGTCCGCACCCAGGATTCGAACAGGCGAAACCCTGGGCCACTGAAGCGGGGCCTGCGAACTTAACCACTCAGCCACGGGGCCGGCCCCTCATTTTTCAAACATAGACAGTAATGCCTACTTCTTCAGATCATTGTTTAGGATAAATTAGTTAATCCTGTATCTCCTTGAATCTGGGACACCAATGATTACAAGACATACCACATTTTACATATCAGTAAGAAACAAAAATGGGAACCAGGTCTGATGGCCTAGTGGTTAAAGTTTGGCACAGTCTTCTTCAGTGGCCTGAGCCGGGTTCCTGGGTGCAGAACCACACCACTCGTCTGTCAGGAGCCATGCTTTGGTGGCAGCTCACACAGAAGAACTAGAAGGACTTACAACTGTAATATACGACTATGTACTGGGGCATTAGAGAGGGGGGGAAAAGAAACTCCTAAAAAAAAGAGAAAGAAACAAAAATGGCTGCCAATTAAACTAATACACAATGGTGTTTTTTTTAAAAGATTGGCACCTGAGCTAACAACTGTTGCCAATCTTCTTTTTTTTCCCCCTGCATTTTCTCCCCCAGTCTCCCAATACATAGTTGTGTATTTTCAGTTGTGGGTCCTTCTAGTTGTGGCGTGTGGGATGCCACCTCAACATGACCTAACGAGCGGTGCCGTGTCTGTGCCCAGGATCTGAACTGGTGAAACCCTGGGCTGCCGAAGGCAGAGTGCACGAACTTAACCACTCAGCCACGGGGCTGGCCCCACAATGGGTTTTTTTGTCACTTAAGATTTTTATTTTATACTTATTGAAAAGATTCTTTCAGATTTATTTAGAAATATATTTTTATCATCTATCACTTTTGCAGAATTTCATTACTATTTTCTATTTGACTAAATCTATAGTCCCCCTGCCCCAATTGGATCACAGATACCAATTATAGCATGCATTCTGATTTCAGAGATGTTAAAATGGGAAGAAAGATACATTTAGAATTGATGAAATACACTTTATGTAAACCATTCTGCTTACAATAGGAGTTCAGTGATTTTCTTCTTTTTTTTTTTTCTATATAGGGTTCTCTCATGTTCTGAATGTTTCTTGAGTTAAATCTGTTGTGTTCATTGATTTTCTACATCAATTTTGATTTCCAATGCTTCTAATGATGACTTTAAGTAGCCTATTATGAATTTCTTATACTAATTTTAAAAAAACTTAGCCTGTTGTTCTTGTCCTCTACTATCTCTTTTACAAATGGTGAACCTCACATGGTACAAAAATTCCATTCCAGACCTAAATGCAAAAGGCCAAAAAAATCTTCTGTCAGAAAACATGGGACAACATACTGGAGTTGGCAAAAGTTTCCTAAAAAGGAAATCAAAAGTACTTTACTTATCAAAGAAAAATTAATAAATTGGACTATATTAAGATTAAGAACCTCTGTTTATCAAAAGACACCAATTACAAGAATGAGAAGGAAGCTATAGATTGGGAAGAGATATTGGCAACACACATATCTGACAAAGGACTGTCATCCAAAATGTGTAAACTGATGAGAGAAAGGAAGCCAACTGGATAGAAAATGGGCAAGAAACTTGAACAGGCCCTTCATTAATGAGGTCATGCAAATGGCCGATAAGCACACGAAAAGGTGTTCAACATCATCATCATCAGGGTAATGCAAACTAAGACCACAACGAGATACCACTATACCAAAACCAGAACACAAAAGTTAAGTGGCGACAGTAACAAGTGTTGGCAAGGATATAGAACAATCAAAATGCTCATATTCTCCTGATGGGAGCGTAAATTCATACAACCATTCGAAAGCTTGCTTGGCATTATCTCCTAAAGGTGAATATACACTTAATCTTTGACCTAGAGATTCCACTCCTGGGGCTATTCCCAATAGAAATATGTGCATATGTTCACCAAAAACACACCCAAGAACCTTCACAGGAGTACAATTTGTAATAAACAAAAGCTAGAGTGCATCGAAGTGTCCGTCTTCAGTAGAACAGAACATAAATTGAGGCAGATTATCACAATGGAAATCTATACAGAATGAACTGATACATGCAATGATGAATTCCACAAATGTAATATTGAACAAAAGGAGCCAGACCCTAAAGAGAATGTACAGTGTAATTCCATGTACGTAAAGTTCAAAAACAAGAAACTAATCTTTGGGGTTAGATGTCAAGATATGGACATGACGTGAGCCGAGGTTCAGGGTGTTGTTAACGTTCTCTTTCAGGATCTGGGTAACTTAGGGATGTGGACCTGCTTTTGAAGATTCACTGAACTATACACTTAGGATTCGTGCATATTTTGGTGTGTATGTTAGACTTCATTAGAGTTTCCAAAAAGATGTTGATTTTTTCTCCAAATTCTTGCATTTCTTCTGGATGATTTAGTCAAGAAGTTTTTCTTAGGTGCTTACTGTTTTTTGCTGTCGTTGTCCTTAGATTACTTTTTGCTTGCTTGACTACTGGTGACAATATTTTTGCACACAATAAACAGGTGTATTTTATTTCCCTCTTAAATAATCTTCCTTACAGCCTCCCCTTTCTGAGACAGGAGGCTTATCTTCCCAGCTCAGGAAAGAGTGAATATTTGGCCTCCTTATCAAGGTGACTGGTTTAAAATTAGGGTGGCCTGGAAGAAGATCTGGTGTTCACTTCTGACCCTCTTTTAGCCCCCGGGAATGTAGAATTGAGAGCCAGCAGCCCAGCCATGGACCTGCTGGGTGGGAGTGAGGTGACTGCTTCCTGGACCTCCTGGTCAGGGGCTGGATGGACCACGTGGCAGCAATTCAGTGGAGCCCACAGGTCAGTGAAAACTGAGCCAGCCTCAGGTGAGGCCGAGTCAGCTGGAGAGCAGCCCTTAGGCTCTGATCGAGAGAAACAAAACTGGGCTGCAGGTTAGCGCAACTGCAGAGGTCAGCTGTGGTCACCAGAAGCCAGGGCCAGGGTTCCACCTCAGTGGTCACCAGCATGCACATACCGAACGGCCAGCTTGAGACCATAATATCTTGAGGTCACATCAGCCTCTTCCCTGTACCCAAATGCTACCTTAGGGATAAGCTGGAGGAGGAGCGTAGCACCTGACAGCCTGAGTCCTTCTGCCTCCGAGGCAGCCTGACTTAAAGAGACTGCCCACATTCCTGCCTTGGACTAATTGTACTGCGGTGGACTGAAATACGTTTGTTTCCATGACACCTGAGTAGTGGGACCTGGTAAGACGAGATTGCTTAAAGATCAATAAAGGAGCCACATTCCCTCAGCACTTCTGAGTACAGTGTGGCTACATCTGTAGCCCTCTTTCTCTCTTCTGTTTATTTTTCCTTGATTTTACCAACTTAAACTGTTGTTGCTGCTGAAAATAGTTCATTTTAGGGATTTTCCTGGTAATTTGAATAGAATTAGAAAAGAAAGCTCCTGGCGTTGCAACTCTGCACAATCATTCCTTTATTTATTAGCAAGAGAATTTTATAATCTCTCTTACTCTTTTATTCTATTCATCATCCAGCATCTATCTAACCACCCAAACAATAACCGGTTTTTGGAGCCATGGGACCGGTACTGAGCTAGAAGATGGATGACCATCCTTGCCGCCAAGTTTCCAATACAGAGGGTGAGCAGATAACAACCCTGTCCGCGTCCACACCTCCGCGTGTCCAGTGGGCTTGCTTTCTCTTTCGGTGTTCAGGCGCATGAACTGCCAGGCCCTGCTCAAAGCAGTGGGTTTCTGAGTCTTATAACACAATGACAGCAGTCTTGGAGAGCTTCCTTGCTTTGTGGAATGTCAGGATGTACTCTCCTGCCCCAGACCTGGAATCAGCCATTTCTCCACGGAGCCTCGGTTCCCTTTAGTGGGAAATATATTTAGAAACCAGAATCTGGCCTCTAAGGACGCTCGTTGCTTCTAGGTTGGCTATTATTTCCAGGTCTTTTCAGTGGACAGAGAGGAGATGAAGAATATTAGGGGAGGAGTAGATTTTGGAGGGTAAAGGAAAGACTAACTTTTGTCAATCATTTGTCTATTATCCATCATTTAGATTGTATTTTTTATAATAATAATAATAAATAATCTGTTAAAATACTTTTAATTACAGTTTTTTCCCCTTCGAATTCATTTGCTTAGAACAATTTACTTTTGTAGGTTTATTAGGACAGAGGACAGGAGCACCCTGCTGTCTTGCCTAATTATTTCCCCAGAGGATATGTATACAGGATCAGCTACGGAATTTGCAGGGCCCAGAGTAAAGTGAAAATGCAGGGCCCTCGTCCCCAAAGCAGTCAATAAGTTCCACGAAGGTACTAAAACATAAAGTTTTTTTCTTTCTTCCGCTGTCCTTCCTTTCTCTCTCCCTCTCTTCTCAGCCTTCTTCCTGTCCTGGTCGTTTTTTTTGTTTGTTTTCTGTTTTTTTGAAGATTGGCACCTGAGCTAATATCTGTTGCCAATCTTCTTTTTTTTCTTTTCCCCAAAGCCCCCCAGTACCTAGTTGTATATTCTAGTTGTAGGTCCTTGCAGCTCTGCTATGTGGGACCCCGCCTCAGCATGGCCTGATGAGAGATGCTAGGTCTGCACTGTGGATCCGAACCGGCTAAAGCCTGGGCCACCAAATGTGAGCAGGCGAACTTAACCACTCAGCCACAGGCTGGGTCCCTTAACTGCTGCACCACCGGGCCAGCCCCAGTAGTGTCTTTTGATGAACAAAAGTTTCTAATTTTTGATTAAGTCAATTTGTCTAGGTTTTCTTTTGTTGCTGGTGTTTTGGGTGTCATTTCTTAGAATCTTTTATCAAATCCAAAATCATGAAGATATATCCCTATGTTTTCTTCTAAGAGTTTTATAGTTTTAGCTCTTACATTTAGATCTATGATCCATTTTGAGTGAACTTTTATATACAGTATGAAGCAGAGATCTAACTTCATTCTTTTGCATGTGGATAGCCAGTTGTCCCAGCAGCATTTGTTGAAGTCACTATTCTTTTCTTCATTGAATGGTCTTGGCACTTCTGTTGAAAATTAATTGACCATGGATTTTTGGACTTATTTCTGTATCTCAATTCTATTCCAATAATCTATCTATCTATTCTTATGTCAGTACCACACTGTCTTGATTCCTGTAGTTTTGTAGTAAGTTTTGAAATTGGGAAATGTGAGTCCTCCTTTTTTTTACTTTCCAAGATTGTTTTGACTATTCAGGGCCCCCTTGCAATTCCTTATGAGTTTTACAATCAGCTTGTCAATTTCTGCAAAAAAGTTCATTGGAATTTTCACAGGGATTGCCCTGGGTCTGTAGATCGCAGTGGATAGTATTGCCACCTTAACAATATTAAGTCTTCTAACTTATGAACTCAGAATGTCTTTCCATTTTTTTAGATCTTTGATTTCTTTCAGCAATGTTTTGTAGTTTTCAGTGTACAAGTCTTGCACCAACTTGGCTAAGTTTATTATAAGTATTTTGTACTTTCTGATGCTATTATAAATGGAATTGTTTTTTTTTAAATTATTTTCAGATTGTTCATTGCTAGTATATAGAAATACAACTGGTTTCTGTGCGTTGATCCTGTATGCTCCACCTTTGCTGAATTCGTTAATTAGCTCTAACAGTTTTTTTGTGTATTCTTTGGAATATTCTATATATAGGATCATGTTATCTGTTAATAAAGATAATTTATTTCCTCCTTTCCAATTTGGATGCCCTTGTTTCTTTTTCTTGCCTAATTACTCTGGCCAGGACTTCCTGTAATGTATTGTTGATGAGCAGTGGTGAAAGCAGGCAACTTTATCTTGTTCCTGATCTTGGGGGAAAAGTTTTTAGTCTTTTATTATTGAGTATGTCAGCTCCGGGTTTTTCATAAATGCCTTGTATCATGTTGAGGAAGTTTCCTTCTTTTTTTTTTTTTTAAGATTTTATTTTTTTCTTTTTTCTCCCCAAAGCCCCCCGGTACATAGTTGTATATTCTTCGTTGTGGGTCCTTCTAGTTGTGGCATATGGGACGCTGCCTCAGCGTGGTTTGATGAGCAGTGCCATGTCCGCGCCCAGTATTCGAACCAACGAAACACTGGGCCGCCTGCAGCGGAGCGCGCGAACTTAACCACTTGGCCACGGGGCCAGCCCCTCATGTTGAGGAAGTTTCCTTCTATTCCCAGTTTGTTGAGTGTTTTTATCATGAAAGCCTCAATAATTTTTAAGAATGTAAGGAGGTCCTGCTGGCGTAGAGTATTAGTTAAGAGTGAGGGCTTCGAAATCAGTCCACCTGGTTTGAATCACAGCTTGGCCACTTACTCAGTCCACGACCTTGGACAACTTCCTTAACCATTCTGTGCCCCAGTTTCCTTATTTGGAAAATGGGGATGATAATAGTGACTCGATCTACCTCAAAGAGTTAAGTGAAGATTAGATAATACACATTAGAATAGTGGCTGACGTAGAGTAAATGCTCCATAAATGTTAGCAGTTAGTCAAAGAACTGAACGAACTTCAATATTCGCTGGCAATTTCAGTATTACTCTTTTCCCAATGTCTACCCCACATTGATTTAATAATTTGGCTTTGCTTTTGATTATTTACATTTATGTGATTACTGTGGAGCCTAAAGGGTTTTCAAATTTTTGTCACAGTTGTGGTTTTTCCATTTTTAATCTATTTCAACTGTCCAGTTGTACTTTCATTCTTAGCTGTCTCACACACTATTTTGATGCAATCAAGTATAAGGTAAATAACTAAACTTAGTCCAGTTTACACCACATTATCAAGGCTGTTGTCATGTTCATAAAAATAATATTAGGGCTCCAAGGACACTGAAGTGCTGGAATTATCTGTCCCACATGTCCTGAGTCTTTGAAATAAGCCATGGTGACGGGGCACAGTTGCCGTGATTCTGCTGCAGTGATGTGAATATGACCTTCCACGAAAAAGCATGTCATGGCCAGAAGTGAAATTCAAAGCAGCAGCTTGGGTTTCAGAGTCCCCATCACTGGAATATGCTGCCTCTCTGGTTACAGGGAAGTAAATATAGACCGGGCTGATTATGTGAACACATTTCATTTAACTTTGCCCATCTCGACTCATTTCCCAGCAACAGAAACTAGATCAACCCAGTTATAAGTAGGTCTGCTTATTCTTTCCCAGCCACCTCAGAAATTTCCCTTCTTTTCAAGGCTAATTTTTCTACCTTTGCTCTTGAGTTCATTCCCTTACTATCTTGCTGTACTCTCTCTCTCTCTTTTTTTGCTGAACCTTGACTTCAATCTTTTCATTTCTACTGGCAGCTTTTCCTGGTACCCACAAATATATAAATATTTCTCTTAACAGAAAAAATGTCCTCAACTCTGTGTCAGCCTCAGTGTGCCCCTTTCTTCTTCCTTCCTGTCAGGGTATTTTCACTCCACTTCCTTATCTCCTGCCACTCCTCAAGCAATGATAGTCAAGCTTTGGCCACCACTCACCCGAGCACTCGAAGGCCACTGGCTGGGGATCTCTTTCCTGCCAGATCTAACAAGCCTCTTTCTGTTGTTTTATTTAACCTCACTGAGTGTGATGGTTGACCACTCACTTTTTGATACTCCCTTTGCCTGGGTTTTGTGATACAGTTTTGTAATTTTTCACACCTCTCTAACCTCTCTTATTCAGTTTCCTACATGATGAGCTCCTCGTTTGTCCTCACCCTTTAGCATTGGTATTGATACTGGTGCCACACAGGCTGACATAAGGGAAGCCATATTGAAGAAAAGAAACCATATTGTAACTTTGATTGACCAACCCAGCTGGATATGAACCCTCCAGGAGATGTACATGCTCTGTAGATTTTATGGCCCCTCCCAGCTGTAATAAGTTGGTACGTTTGTTCTTTTGAGTTCCTTAGGAATGTGGTGACTCCCGAGCAGAGTCTATGCTGATAGGCATCATCACTGACAACTGAAAGCTCTGGATATAGGGTATTGCTCCAGTCTCAGATGCACATCCAGCAAAACAAAAGATTATCAGGAACTAAGACCAGACGTCTGCCCACCTGGCGACCAGCCCCCTATATAACTGGCCTGTAGTCTTTGTTCTGTAAGATGGTTCTTTCGGACATTAGTTGGCCATCTTCTCCCTTGCTAGCAAGCTGTAATAAAGTCCTTTCTCTCCTACCACCTTGCCTCTTGACCATTGGCAGGTCTTGCAGTGGGCAGTCGACCCCCCTTGGGTGGTAACAGTATTACTCATGGTTCCTTCCTTGGCTCCCTTCTTTTTTCCCCTCCAAACACACTTTCCGCACCATCTCATCTATTCCCATAATTTCGGCTAATGCTGGTGATCCCAAATCTACAACTCCAGACCTGATAATTTTTCTTAGCATAATACTTGTTTTGGATATCCAAATGTCTACCGGAAATCTCCTGCTGGAGTCCCACAAACACATCAAACTGAGCTGACCACATCTCCTTCCCTGGAACCTCCTTCATCTCCCTATAAAGCAAATTGCTGCTACCTTAAAAAAAACCCAGCTGAAATCCTGGCAGTGAGGTGGAAAGAATGTCTGGCTGTCTGACGCTAGCCTTTGGCCTCAGCAGATCAGTTATATCAGAATGCAACAGAATTGTGTTCTGTATGTCATAAAATTGTATTCAGAGATGAGGGCAGCCATGTGATTACATTCCTATCTCAGGGAATGGTTCCACCAACCAGTCAGCCACACGCTCTGGTGGAAAGTCACTGAGCACTGGTTCCTGTCCTGGTCCGCTCAGTACTAATGAGGTGAGCATGGGTGAGGTTTTAACCTTGCTAAGCTGCCATTTCTTCATCTGTCAAATGAGGATAATTTTGTTGTTTATCTACCTGAGATAAAACAGATGGTCAGATTGTTCAATCAGACTCACAAGAACCAGAGATCTTACCCAGTATTGGCCTTTACTAGTAATTCAAAAGATACACATGGTGTTGAGGCTTGGGCAAAACATGAAGAAGTCGGGATGACCGATGCAGCATCAGGTCCTTCCTTAACACCCAAGGATGCACCCTGGCTCAGAATGAACATATGGGGTCTTTATGTGCTGCATGTGGGGCATTGCTTACACAAAGGGTCAGGAAACATCTTTGTTTTATACTCTGGAAGTTACATAGCTGATGCTAATGTTTTTCAGCAGGTTAGGCCCCATAAATGCATACATTCCAGGCATGTTTTCCATGAGGAATAAAGAGACCGATTATATCCTGCTAAATACATTGCATAGATAAGGTCTTCTGTTATCTTTCTGACTGTAAATATCATCAAGAGGTATTTAGAAAGAAGTTGACGTGGATCATTTCTGTCTTTTTTGTCCCCTCTGCCCCAGGCTTCTGAGGGTAGGAAACATGACTTATAATCACTACCTAACAGTTATTTCTCTTTCTTTTCTGGTTTGAAAGACCTGATTTTATTTGGGTAGCAATACCCACAAGAAAGGAGGAGCTATCCCCAGGCCATCATTGGTCAAAGTTCAGCTATTCCCCTGAACTGAGCACATATCCAGTCTTGGCCAGTGAGAAGGAAGAAGTCTGGGAGCAAGCTTTTGAGAAAGATGTTGTAGTCCAGTTAAGAATAAAAGCCAAGGGGCCGGCCCCATGGCCCAGTGGTTAAAGTCCTGTCTGCTCCACTTTGGTGACCCACATTCGTGGGTTCAGATCCCAGGTCAGACCCACATGCAGCTCATCAAACCATGCTGTGGCGGCATCCCACATACAAAGTGGAGGAAGATTGGCAGCAGATGTTAGCTCAGTGACAATTTTCCTCAGCAAAGTAAATAAATAAAACCAAGAGAGGGAAAAGCTGTGTGCTGACAAGCTTAAGGGTGAAAAGCCCATGTGCTGAGGATGTGGATTAGGAACTCATAAAGAAACTGGGTCCTTAATGGCATCTTTGAGCCACTGCAGCTAAAGGGGAACCTTCTTTCTCCAGAATTCTTATGTTGAATTTCCAAACGTCTTCATTACTGAAGCCTAGTTTGAGTTACGCATTCTGTTCATTGCGACTCTGAGTTCCTCATTGAAATGCTACCCTGTAGGGTTGTTTGAGAATCAAGAGAGACCCTGAATGTCACGGGCCAAGCATATAATGGATTTCAATATTCCTTACATCTACTACCCAACAGTTTTTTCTTCTCTCTTTCCTAGTTTAGAATACTTGAGTTTATTTGGGCAGCAACGAGAGCAAGTAAGGCAGACCCTGTCTCCAGGCCTCAGAGAAAAACCACAATAGGTTTCAATATGGTATCTCAATGTATCTTAGTCTCCTTAGTTTCCTGTCCCCTTCCTTCTCCCCAGCCAGCTGCCTTTCCGAAAGTCTTCTCTGGTCCACGCTCTCACATCCAGTTAATGGCTGAGCTCTGTAGCTTTTATTCCCCATTAGCTTCTCCTCTCTCCTCTCACTGTAGCTGCCTGGTTCCAGACTCCTTTATTTCGCTTCGATCCCTGGCTCCTCTCTTCCCTTTGCCCACTGTGTCATTCCCCCTCACCTCAACCTCTGCACACTGACCGCAACAAGCTTCTAAAGGGACCAAGCCGACCACGTCCCTCTCCAGCTTACAATTTTCCCCAGCTCCTCTACCCCGTGGGGGTGGCTGGCAGTCCTAGATTGTGTTATGGTGTTTTAGCCTCTGTTCCATTCCACAGGTTCTGGGTAACGTCTTTCTGAAACGCCTTCTCTGCCCTGGTCCTTCAGGGGTCACTTTCTCTGAGAAGACTCCTTGTCTTGTTTGCTTCCCTGGCTGAATTAATCACTCCCTTCCCTGTGCACCTTTGAACTGTTGACTTAAAAAGCCCCAAAACGAGTTTACTCAGGAATAGCCAAAACAATTGCACTTTGGGATGTGCGTGCTATGGCAAAGCACAGGCAGATCCAGCAAATAAAGAAGGCGAGCTGCTTTTATAGAGAAAAGGGGGGAGTAGGGAGGGGCTAAGTGAAAGTCCACTGGGAGGGGCCAGCCTGTGGTGAGTGGTTAAGTTCACCCACCCTGCTTTGCGGGTTTGGATCCTGGCGCAGACACAGCACCGCTCACCAGGCCATGCTGAGGCGGTGTCCCACATAGCACAACCAGAAGGACCCACAACCAGAATGTACAACTATGTACTGGGGGCGTTGGGGAGAAGAAGGAAAAAAAAGATATGCAACAGATTAGCTCAGGGCCCATCTTTAAAAAAAAAGAAAGAAAGAAAGTCCACTGGGAGAAAGTAACAGTTATAGTGGCAGCAGCTTCTGATTGGCTAAGCCATGGCATTTCTGATTGGCTGGGCTGTTGCCCAATGGGGAGAGAAATCTTCCTTGAGTAGTAAGGTAGTTTTACTTCCTGACCAAGAAGCAAGCATCCGTTTCTTCCAGTTTGGTGTAATTGAAGATGTGCAACAGGACGTGAGAGCTCCCTGTACAGGCCTTCCTAATTCTGATTTAGGTAAGGTTTCTTTTATTAATTTCTACAGAATCTTATTATTATTGTGATTCTCAAGCACAACTGTGATTGTGATAACTTGTTTACATGTCTGAGTCCCTTGAAGATTGTGAATGGGTTGGGAACTTAGTCACCCTTCCCTTTTTTATAACCACGGTACCTAGTACAGTATGTGGCACATTGTGTTCATTCAATAAGTATGGACATGTGTTGCTTGTTGACTGGGATACATTCTGAGAAAGGCATTGCAAGGCGATTACATCATTGGATAAAGATCACTGAGGGCACTTACACAAATCCAGATGATATAGCCCACTACACACCTGGGCTCTATGGTACTAATCTTTTTTGAGGAAGATTAGCCCTGAGCTAATATCTGCTGCCAATCCTCCTCTTTTTGCTGAGGAGGACTGGCCCTGAGCTAACATCTGAGCCCATCTTCCTCTACTTTATGTGTGGGACGCCTGCCACAGCATGGCTTGCCAAGTGGTGCCATGTCCACATCCAGGATCCAAACCAGCGAACCCTGGGCCACTGAAGCAGAATGTGCGCACTTAACCACTGTGCCACCGGGCCGGCCCCCCTATGGTACTAATCTTATGGGATCACTGTTGTATATACAGTCTGTTGTTGATTGAAACGTTGTTGTGTGGTGCATGACTATAAGTGTGTATTGAATGCATGAGTCTTAAGTTTGATTGTTTGGATAGAAATTCAGTTGGCTCTCTAGGACCTAGAGGCTGGTTATAAAATGTACAGCTTATTTCATCCTCATCCTGTTTCTCCTTCCCACTTCTCTCTGCTTCCTGCCTTTATGCCATTTTCTTCCACACTGGACAGCAAGCAGGTGATAAACCAATGAGTGAGGAGAAAATGTGACCGTTGGGACAGTCAACTTACTATAAACAGAATTCTTACTGTCTGAGTATTTGTTACTCAAGATTCCACAGTTTGAGTTTATGTAAAGTAGCAAAAGTCATCAACCACCCAACGTATTCACTAACAACCGGTCAATTATGAAATTAGTCCCCACTGGACTAGCCCCAAAGTCTTTCCCTGCTCATTGGGTCAACGGCTTTTTTCTAGTAGTGGTCAGCTTCTCCTGAATTGTTGGACAGCAGAGTTTCATGAAGTTGACTAAAGTGATGCTGGAGAATGGCTTATCCACACATGAGAATTTTATTATAAAACTAATTAACAAATGAAGAGCAAAGTGACGAGGATGAACAGTCGACAAGTGCTTCAAAGACAGTAATTTGAGTATCTCGGGATTGAGAGCTGCCTTTGGAAAATTGACTCATCATTTCTTGAATACTTGTGCAGAGACACCTGCCTTGAATCTTGCTGCAAACCTCAAAAGTGAAATGAGTGTTGCTGTATTATGCATGCTCATTTTATTCACTTATTTATTTTTACCAAAGTTATACATGTATTTAATGAAAATGACAAACGCAGATTTCCAAGGCTAGCAGTAAAAACAGGAGTCCCTTGCCCTATTTTTCCTGATTTCTGGCCCCAAAAGCAACACTTTCCAATGCCTGCTGTTGCCCCCATATTTCTAAATAACATGTTTACACTGATATTTCTTGATTTTTTTGGTTTAGATGTTATCTACTGAGTTCCTACTATGGGAGATGAGGCTGTTTCCTTCGTTTTCTATTTCCTCTCCCTACTTTAGTCCCGAACTCTCTGGTGAAAAAGTTTTTCATCTCTTAATACCTTCAAACACACTGGATAACCTAACACGTTCATCTTTCCTAGGGACAATTCTCCTGGAGTAGCTTCCTCCTGCCCTAAGCTGGACTGCCTGTTGTCCAGGCCTGCGGCTGCACAGCCATCACCCCATCATCCCAGGGGATCCCTCAGCTCCATTCCTGGAAACAGGTTCCTGTTTCCTGCATCCCATGTCTTCCTCTGCCTTGTGCACTCCCTTGTTTTGGTGGAACACATTCTCCAGTAGTTTTCTGAGAGAAGGCCCAAGGGAGGTAGATTTTTTTGAGACCTTGCATTTCTGAAAATGCCTCCCCCCCACAACTTGATAGTTTAATTTTTTCAAGTTAAATCCTAAGCTTCTGGGACTAGCTAATCTGAAAACTCTTCCACTAAAAAACACCTAAAAATGCTGGATAAAATACGACAGAATCACTTGAGCCCTCAGCCAAGCCTGCAAGAAGGGGAGTGAAATCCCAGGGGCTAAGAAAACTGCACTCTGGGGCCTGGAGTCCATGAGCGATGCGGTGCCACTCCAGGAAGGCTGTCATTTCAATAACCCGGAAACTTGTTTTTTATGTCTACACCGGGTAGGAGACCGGCTTTGAGTTCACTGGATGCAAAACATTGAAACCAACATCCCTGCAGAGACCCAGGTCCTTTAAGGGTGACATTCACTTTTGGTGAAAGGGTGAACTAGCAAAAAATCAGTTCTGTCTAACTCAAATCCTAACACGTGGGGTCTTTTTGTTATAGCTCAGGAGCCGTTTGAAATGCAACAACTTTGAGTCTGGATCTACTCCTTGTCCTAGTGCTCAGCCTGTACATCCAGAGTGTCAAACTACCCTCCATTTGTTTTCCTGTTATGCTATAGTGTCTGTCCCTACTTATCAACAGAGAATATTTCTTCTCTTGCCAGTCACTATGATCTCAAACTCCCTATTGCCTCGTTTGTGTAACGCTGTTATTATATGAAATAACATTCACTGGGCGTTGCCCAAAGGATATTCACAAAAACCCTTTGATGGGAGCTGGCGGATGGGTCCAAGTTGGCAGGCAAGGACAATCCTATCGGTGTGCCCCTTGGGAAGGCCTTTGGGGTGATGTCTAATCTCCGTGGGAGGGAGTTCAGTAGTCACTGGTGATGTCCGCCCCGGGCTTGGACTGGAAGTGAGGTGCTTGCTAGGAAGGTATTTTCCACCCCTGCTCCCAGATATTGTAAAATGTATCACTGAACTAAGCCAAACTTTCAAGAGTTGCTGATCTGTGTGAAATTCTCTTGGCTCCTTGAGGGGACTGAGTGGCTCTTGGCAATACGCCAACCACCTGCACTGAGAATGTCCTGAGAGACAACTGTTCAGAATCAGATGCTATATTTACCGCAGGAAAGTTGCTGAGGTCACACTATACGAGACAGCGTTCCCTTTAAGAGGAGCCAAGTGAGAGTTCTGAGCAAGGGATCCGTTTTTATCTTATGGACACCGTGCATGTTCTAACAGTATGTTTCCCTCCTTGCTTCGGTTGCTGGGAAACCCAGGGCCATGGTGCAGACCTCATCTAGCGGCTGCACAAGACCTTTTGACAAACTTGTTAACAGATTAATTTTACCTCTTCCTTCATTTTATTTTCTTGTCACTTTCCTGCAGATTTCCTTCCTTCCCTCTTCCTCTTTCTCTTTCCTTCCTTTTTTTTTTCCCCCAAACCCACCTTCCCTTCTTCCTCTCTCCTTTTTTCTCCTCGGTGTACATTTATTGAGCATCTGCTCTAAGCTTGGCCCCATGCTACGTGTTGGACAAACAGCCATCATCACTCCAAAATACCCGTGTTAATATCACAGCCCTTATCAGGGCATTCATGGTGACTGAAGAAAAATCTAGTATTTCATGTCACTCCGTGTTTAGAGTAGCTTAGTGTTTCTCTGGGTGGACTGGTCACTCTCTGGCCCCTTTTCCAGAAAGGATCTTAGTGGTCTCCCCACTCAGGCCCACCACCCTTGCCCTGCTCACTCTCAGGCCATCGTTCTGTCCCTGTACACCCCAAGGATCCATCTGTTTGTCTGCCCCTCGCACTTCCACCTAGAGTGAGCAGCCCTTCCTGAGAACACGAACACCACTTTTATCAGAAGGATAAAAACGTGGGACACTGATGCACATGAAGAGAGTGGAGCACTGGGCTGGGGGCTTGAGAGGGAACTGCAGGCTGACTTCTACTTTCCTCTCCTGGAAAAGCAGGACTGTGCCACCCTCAGGCCCTGCCCAGCGACATTCTCTCTCAGTTCCTACTTCCCGCGTGACCAGGTTCCCTGCGGGTCTGCTTTCACTTCTCCTTCGTGGCAGAAACAGGCCTGGGGAGGGCCCTTCGATTTGGTTCCTGATTAGTCAATTATTTTGAATCCACACGACAAAAAGTCTGTATCTTTCTTATCAGGGGCAGGGCAGTGTGCAGACTTCCATGTGTCTATTTTCGCTTCTAGGAACCTTGGAGTCAAATGTCACAGCTACTATAGTAGCCTTCACAGCTTGCAAGATTGAGGCTCCTGAAAAAAATAAAAAACCAAATGGCCACAACTTTATTGTTTGAATGCTTTTTGTTTGAAGTCCTATCTAACTCTTTTTCAAGAGAATGGGAACCTAATAGTTACTGATCTGCATGGAGCAGAACTCCAGACCTCAGCCTCCTGAGCAATGAGTCAACTGGCCAAATCCACCCACCATTTCTAAGGTGCCCAACACGGGGCTTTGCCGATGGTCGGCTACGGTGTCATGGCTATCGCGACAAAGTTGGAAAACCTGACCTTGAGTTCACCTTCTCTCTTAGCCCTTGAACTTGGGCAAGTCATCTCCTCTCTTTGAGCCCATTTCTTCATCCATAGATGGCTCTGTATTCTTCAGAGAGCTGTTGTGAAGACTACAGCGGACAGTGTCCATGGACTTACTTTATAATCTACAGAGGACCGCAGTGTTGCAGAACGAGATTAGATCCACCGGTTTGTGCCGTCCTCAGAAACCTGGGGAGGGTTCCTGTCAAACATCTTCTCGACTACAAGCATTCTGACCGCTTATATTTTCAGCGTTGAAATTGTTGTCAACAAAATCATACAATCTCCAATATATGTCACAGCACCCCAAAGCTTTGCCATGACCCTTGGGTCCCTTGCAGACTCGGAGGGAGTAGCTCTCAGGGCTAGGATGTTGGATGCTTCTGCCATTGAGTTCAGATGCCCTTGGGCTGCTCGTCAACCCCTCAGGTGGCCACCGTTATCATTCTCTTCGACTCCGCCCTCTTCCTGGGACATTGAATTAATTTCCTTGATTTTAAGCCACATCTCTAGGCTGATGACCCCAAAGTCTGTATCTGCAGCCTGTGCCTCTCTTGGTGCCACAGACTAGTTTCCCCAATTGCCTATGGGACAGCTCCTCCCGGGAGCCCCATGGGTACTGGAAACTCATCACGTCCAAAACCAAACTCATCTTGTCCTTCTCCCTGCTTTCTCCTCTCACAATTTTTATCCAGATCTTCCACATTTGCCCCCTCTTTGTCCCTCTCATTGCCACGGCTTGGGTTCAGGGCCTCATCGTCTCTCACTGGGACAAGTGTTGTGGCCTCCTGATTGCTCTTCCTGCCTGCTACCTCTCCTCTTTCTAAACCGTGGTCCGCACCAGCTACCAGGCAGAGCTTTAAAGATGCTGCTCTGGCCGAGTCAGCTCAGAAACCTTAAAGGCGCTTTGTGCTTGAGGTTCTCTGAGACTGAGCCCTTGATCACCTCTCCATCTTCATGTCCTCCCACCCCTCCTCTTGCACAATGCCCCAGTATTTTCAACCAGAGCAAATGACTTGAAGTTCATCAAGTGACATGCTCTCTCACACATTTCTGCCTTTAACATGTGCTGTCTCTGTGGCCTGGAAAGCCCCACCTATTCCTTGCCTGCTCGGCCAGCTTCTACTGGTTCTTCAAGGCTGGTCTAAGCCTCACCTCCTCTCTGAAGCTTTTCTTGACTCCTCCAAACCGAACTGGTGGTTCCTATAGCAATTTGTACATACATCTTTTATCAGCTTGTATGGGACTTGTTTACATGTCTTTTTCTTACACCAAACTGTGATCATCTTGGGCAAAATGTGTTTGTAATTCATCTTTGGGTGCCCATCTCCTAGAACAATGCTGGAAACATGGTGGAGTCTCTGAAGATGTCTGAATAAGTTTATTAGTGATTTAACTACCACACCTATTCTAACAGTAGCAGAGAGCACATCTGAAGCCAGGTCAATATGATAGGAGGAGTAAGTCCAGAGCTGTGAGGTCTAGTACAGATGCCACTGGCCACATGTGGCTATTGAGCACCTGAAATGTGACTAGTCTGAAATGAGATATACTGCAAGTATAAAATACACACAAAATTTCAAAGGCTAAAGATGAAAAAAAAAGAACGTAAAGTATCTCATTAATATCTTTGACAGTGATGACTTGAAACAACAATCTTTTGGACATATTGGGTTAAATAAAATATATTATTAAAATTAATTTCACCTGTGTCTTTTTACTTTTCTTTTTTCTTTTAAAGATTTTATTTTTCCTTTTTCTCCCCAAAGCCCCCCGGTACATAGTTGTGTATTTTTAGTTGTGGGTCCTTCTACTTGTGACATGTGGTATACCGCCCCAGCATGGCCTACGCGTGGTGCCATGTCCGTGCCCAGGATTAGAACTGGCGAAACCCTGGGCTGCCGAAGTGGAGCGCGCAAACTTAACCACTTGCCCACGGGGCCGGCCCCCCAAGGAGCACATTTCTCAACTGGAACATGCACGAGCACGTATCTAGAGGGGTTCAAGGTACAGAGAGAAGGCAGACTGACTCAGTAAGGTCTGGGTGGTGGTGGAGCAGTTGGGCTGGCCCGGAAGACTGGTGGAGATTGGTTGGGAGGAGAGAAGGGTCTCAGGGGAGGCATTTGTTGTTGGGAGGAAGAAGGAGTTTAAGGAGAGTGGTAAAGGTTAGTAGATGTGGAAGAGGGTGATGTCCCGGTCACAGCTGAGGACATCTCTTGGGGAAACTTTGGATATGTCACAGTTTGGGCCAAGGCTTTATCACTATGTTCTGAGTTGGAGAAGTCTCCAAGAAGCACCAGATAGGGGATCAGAAGAGCCAGCTTGGGAGCAGCTGGGTGGCCCTGCAGCGGCTCAGAGCCTTCTTCGACTCATTTTCCTCATGTCTAGAACCAGCCGCACCACCTGTTCAGCTCACTGGCTGTTGTAAGGACCCTAGTCCTGTGCGACCTCCCCTGGTTGCCTGAGCTGTTCTCTGACTGAAACTCCCATCCCTTCCCTTTCCCTGGCAGGAGACTGATCCTGGCTCAGTACCAGGGGGCTTTCTGAGGCCACTCTCCCCCAACACACAGTCAAGCAGGCAGGACAATACTTGGCACGCATTATTCCTATATTCTGTAATCATATCCTATTACTCGGTGACCAGAGGGCACGTGTCTGACGTGATTCTGAGGGCAGGGCTCTTGTCTTCCAGTCTGTGCACCCTGCAGGGTATTGTGGAGGCTACTGGTGGTAACCTGGCCTCCAGGAACCCTACCGGGTATAGAAACAGATGGCTCTGGAGTCTCCTAAGTCATGGCATTTCTCCGGGTCAGTTGCAAAAGGGAATTGCAGGCGACAGCAGCGTACTGAGCAGTGCAGGGAGAGCACCTCACGGTGATCACAGTGATGCGGTTTATCCGCATACGATAGAGAAGGGAAGAGACACAGAGTTTAAGTAAATTGACCAAGGTCAACAGCTGGTGAGCGCGCAGCCAGGGTTGAAAACCGGGATTCAGACTCGGTGTGCTTGCTGCCCGCTGGAGGGGTGCCAAGGTTTCGGGATCATCTGTCCCTTTGCGTCCCTGGGCCGAGGGTTCCCCACGTGGATGATCCCGCGGGCCCTTGCCGCTCTGACACCTGGGTCTGGCTCCACCCTCCGCCGGCCTGCAGCTCAGCCCAGGGCCTCTCCAGGTCGTCGATGGCAGGCTCCCCGCTGTGTCCCCGCGCCCGGCTCCCCGGCCGCAGCCTTCCCGCAGAGCGCGCGCCGCGGGGCACCTGTCCCGGCCGCCCCTCAGCGCCGCCCCGCGCTCGCGGCAGAGCCCTGGCGCCCTGGGCGGGACGGCGGCACGGGCGCCTCCGGGACTGCGCCCCCGGGCGGCTGCGGGCCGGCGGCTGGGGGGCGCTGCAAAGGGCGGTGGGGCACCTGCAGGGTGGGCGGTCGGGGGGCGCTGCAGAGGGCGGCGGGGCGCCTGTAAGGCCGGCGGCCGGGGGGCGCTGCAGAGGGCGGCGCTGTGGGAGCGCCTCCAGGGCCGGCAGGCGGGGGGCGCTGCAGAGGGAAGCGGGGCGCGGCAGGGGCGCCTCCAGGGCGGGCAGCCGGGGGGCGCTGCAGAGGGAAGCGGGGCACGGCAGGGGCGCCTCCAGGGCGGGCGGCCGGGGGGCGCTGCACAGGGAAGCGGGGCGCGGCGGGGGCGCCTCCAGGGCCGGCGGCAAGGGGCGCGGGCGCTGCCGGAAGCTGGGCGGGGCGCCCGCCGGGATGCGGTGAAGGGCAGGCGGCGCGGCGGCGGCGATGAGTGCCTCTGCGGCCACCGGGGTGTTCGTGCTGTCCCTCTCGGCCATCCCGGTCACCTACGTCTTCGACCACCTGGCGGCCCAGCACGAGTGAGTGGGCGCGCGGCGGGGGCGGCGGCTCGGGGCGGCGGCGGCGGTGGGAGGGGCGGCGGGAGCCCCACAACTTTTCCAATGGGGCTCGAGCAGCGGCTGCGGGGCAGCGGTTCGCCGGCTTCGTGGGCGCCCCGGGCCCGGCCAGCGCGGGAGGCGCCCGGAGGTCGCAGGGGCCAGAGGCCTCGCTCAGGCTGGCATCCTTGACATGCGGCGCAATTCCGGGGCCAAGTGCCGGGCGCCCGCACCGTGCCAGCGCCGTGCCAGGTGTCCCGGATTACAGAGGTCAATAAGGCGATGCCCCTGCCCTTGAGGAGCGCAGGGGCAGGGGCGGGGGCGGTACAGACACCCACAGCCAAGAGTGTGGCCATGTTATCTCGGGTCGTGCCTTGTTCGTTTCGCATTTCGCAGGAACGTTTCCATGTATGGACACTCACACGCTTATCGTTTCTTATTAATTTTAGAAACTGTTGTGAATGACTAGCAGAAATAGCGCTGAGCCAACAGGCAAAGACCTGGGTTGTAGGCCCGGCTTTGGTACTAACGGTGTGGCCTGGCCTCAGTTTTCTGGTCTGTCTAATGGCCTCTATTTGCATCCTATTGCCAGGATCCAAAGACACTCCGGAGGGGCTCAGTATGGGATGGGGAACCGGAGGCGAGGCAGCGCAGTTCAGCGCTAAGGAAATGGGTGGGGCTGATGGAGGCCCATATGGGTTTGGTTGGAAGACCTGCCTGTCCTCAGTGAGGGATCCCTGGCTAGACAGCCCCGCACCGGGCCGCGGCCGCCGCCCCGGCAGTGGAGAGGTGCCAGGCTCAGTGCCTGCGGGTGTTCCTTGCCGCCTGCGGGGGCAGGAAGTAACCTCTTACGCTTCCCACAGCAGTTGGTACTAAGGAAGTTGCATCAGTGTGTACGCTGCAAACCCCCCAGACCTCGGGCTGCGGGGAAACGTCTGCCTGCAGGGGGGGGGCTTCCTCCTCTCCGCTGCCCTGGGGCCACCACTTGCTGCATGCCTCGTCCAGACGCCCCCCTCCATACTGAGCGCTCCCTGGGCATAGGCAGGGTCTGCCCTCGGTCTGACCCAGTCTTGGGGCACAACTACCAGAAGCAGCAGCTCTGGGCAATGAATGTGACAGGTCTGTGGATATAGTGCCTGGGGGACCCACACTCCTAAAATGGCACTAGGGACAGCTCAGCAAGTATTATGGAGTCCCTACTGTGTGCTTGGCACTGCTCCAAGTGCCGCAGCCGTAGCCATGAACAAGCCAGAAAGGGCCGGAGAGTCGACATGAGAGAGTGACTGGGAAGGGGACTGGTGGTCAGGGAAGGCTTCTTGGAGGAGGTGACACTTGAGCTGCAGGAGGTGACCACAGGAAGATCTGGGGACAGAGCTTTCCAGGTAGCAGTGGGACAGGGAGTACTGGCGGGAGAGGGATGTGGCTGGGCGGGGGTGGGGAGATTCTGGAGAGGAAGCAGTGCGGCTGGTAGAGGGATTGCATGGCAGGGTGAGGATTCGAGGGTGACTCTGAGGTTTTGGCCTCAGCCACCCATATAATGGTGATGGCACTTACGGAGGACACGCTGGATTATGTCTGGCCATGCATATTGAGCACATTGCTAAGCCCTATAGAGTTTGAATAATTGGTTCCAACCCTTCCTCCCATCCTCCTGCACATAAAATCCCAGGGGCCTCTGACTCCTCGCTCTTCTTTCTCTGCTCCCCCTGCCACTGTCCTGTTCCCCATAAGTCCCCTGGCTAGGCTAGCATCACTTCCCTCCTCCTGGTTTCCCCTGGCCAGGCCCTCTCTGGCCAGGACCATGACAAAGCCTCCCCTGGGGTTCCCCTGCCCCAGCGCCCTGCGTCCACCGTACTAGTGCTGCAGCCCACGGGAGTGTCCTGTGCCCCTCGCTCACTGAGTAACTTTCCCGCCTCCTTGCTGTTGCTCCCGCTGTCCCCTCTGGCTGGATGCCTTCCTCCCTGTAGCTGACTGTTGCAGCCACACCTGGACGTTATGGCCCTGGAGTAAAATGCCGCGTCTTCCCTTTCCAACCCTCCCAACCCTGGGAGTGTGGTCGCTCCCTCCTCTCAGCCCCCTTGGCTCGTGGCTTTCCCGTGAGCGTTGCTGTCCTGTGGTCAGAACTTGCCTCCCAGGCCACAGCTCACCTCGGTACCGTCCTGCCCAGCACGGGGCCTGGTGCGTGGCAGGCCTTCTGTTAGGTTTGAAGCCGCTGGAATTAGTTGAATTAGTGGAGGCTTCCTTCCTACTAGACCTTGTATGAAAACCTGAAAAACAGAAAAAGCCAGTGAGGTTGAGGCGTCAGGAAAGGGTTGGAATCTCCCTCTCTCTCTCTCTCCTTCTCTTTCTCTCTCTCTCTCTCTCTCTCTCTCTCTCTCTCACACACACACACACACACACACACACGTCCCCTCTCAGCAGGTGTCTGTTCATGGAAGGGCATCAGGAACAACACCCACGCCCCCAGCCCAAGACTAGCAGCACTTACCCATCGCCCCCCACCTAGAAGTCCCTGCCGCATCCCTTTCTCCCTGTTCTGAGCAGGTCCTACATCTGGCTGTCGCCAGGAGACAGAGATGATCCGCTGCCCCAGTTTCTCTTCATTCTTTGCTCCCCCACTAGACGTGGAGAGCGTGAGAGGACGCTGTGAACCAGTTTGCGCTGCTCTCTCCTGCTCCAGAAGATCACCATCTGTGTGATCCTGCTGGCTGTGAGCCCCAGGCCTTGGTAGGAGCAGGGATGGGGGTGTCTCCTGGCCACCACCTACCACAGGCTGTTTGTGACTAAAATGCCTGTCAGCTTAGCCAGCACACCTAATCTCTTCCCTCTTCACCGTCATCATCCTGGAGGATGCTCCAGCCCAGCATCCTGTCCCTGATGCACGTCAGCTTTCTCTACTATCCTTTCCTCCTTTGGCTCCTCTCTACAGGAGGAGCCTGGAGCATCCATTGATGTGTACCACTAGAAACCTCCTATTTCAGTTGTTACCTGGACACTGACACTGTCATCCTCATTCTTATCATAGAACTGTGTCTTCCATCCATCCAGCCAGCCAGCCAGTATCCACCCATTCTTTCACCATCTACCGTCCATCATCCATCTATCCAGCTATCCATCCATCCATCCATCCATCCATCCATGCATCCATGCATCATCCATCCATTCATTCACCATCCATCATCCATCTACCATCCATCCTCATTTTTTTCTCCTTGCTTCCTCTCTCCCTCCCTCCCTCCTTCCCCCATGTATCAATTCTTATACACCTTAGCAGAGGTCCTCAGGCAGACTTTCTGCATCATACTTATCCAGCTATCTTGAAAGGAGTTGCATATTTCCATGCCCCGTCCTTGAAGTATTCTCATTCCGTAGGTCTAGGGTGGCATTTGGAAATCTGGGTGCTGCTGATGCCCAGAACCCACTTCGTGACTCTCTGCGGGGCCTGGGGCCAGCTGCTGGGCATACTGCTTTCCTGCACCTGTGGCCAGTTTCCTTGGGGCCTGTCTGCATGCAGGTTGGATGGATCACTTCCTGACTGACCCCTCTGACACTGGGGGGAGATTTCTGACTGTGCCTGGCACCCACTGCAGCTGCAGGTGTGTGGCCAGCCTGGGTTTGTCCCTCAGCTATTGGTAGGTGTTGGTGGGCCGTGGAACCTGTGACTGAGGAGGGTGTTTCCAGAAGTCCCAGGGGCATATGGCGAAGGTTATGGGAGAGTCCTCGTGTCAGCTGTGGTTGCGAGCAGGGTCCTGGTGAGGAGAGGTGCTGGCAGCCGCTCTCAAGGGCTGCTGAGGACTCTGGTGTGGTCCCTTGGAGAGCGCCAGGCACTGCTTTGTCGAGCGCTGGAAGCCCCATTGGTGCTGGAAGTGTGAGCTGGAGAGTGTCTCTGTAGGACTTGAGGGGACCCGCTGGGTGAAAGAGCTCAGAACTCCCTGAGATAGGTCCCCCATGAGCACAGGTACCTCTCTTGTTCATCCATGGTGCCGGGCACATAGGGGTGTGTAATCTATTTTTTCTTTGATGTGCTTTTTACTTAATAAACAGGAGACTAAAATGACATGACTTTTCTAGGGCTCACAGGTGGGCAGTGGCAGAGTAGAATCTGGATGCTAGAATCCGGGTCTCTTGACTCCTAACTCCTCCGGGCTTCAGGCCCTGGTGCTGCCCCCCTGGGGAGGGGCCTTGGCCCCTGGTCTCCTTGGTGCCACGCCCTCTCCCAGGAGAAGATTTGGGCTGTGCCCCATGGAGCCAGGCCTCGGTTTCCCGGGTTTGGGATTGGATGCTGTGGTGAGGGGCTGGCTTCATGCTGGCCTCAGGTCTGTACCACACTCTTCCCCTCCTTGGACAGCCTCACCCTCTGGCCCCTTTGATTATACACGTGACCCTTCTTCCTTGTCCCCATGGAAGTTGTGTGTACTTGTTCCCTGGGGATCAGCCTGTGGGTTTCCAGCTGGCCCTGAGAGAGGTCGCAGATCAGTGGTTAGGCCTGTCAGCCAGCAGGGACCAGGGGCCGGAGGACCACAGGCAGCGGCCATGTTAGGGGCAGGCTAGGGTTGGGCAGAGGGCGCTCGGACACACCGTCTGTGCACAGTCACAACAGTGAGGCCCTGGTGACCTGGTCCCTGAAATTCCAAGGAGTGGCCTGCAGTGCTGCAGGTCAACGTCATGAACTCCGCGGGCTGGAGCCGCGGGCAGAGGCGGGCGGGTGAATGCCGGCAACAGCCAGGAAACTGGCACCGAGGCGTTTATTTGGATAAGTGACTGCCTCCCTGTTCTGGTCGTTGCAGTTCCTGGACGATGGTGGGGGTTGCTGCCCTCATCCTGCTCCTGGTAGCCCTGCTGGCTCGTGTCCTCGTCAAGAGAAAACCTCCCCGGGACCCGCTGTTCTATGGTATGTCTGCACGGCAGGGGGCCCGCTCGTGTCCGCTTCCCGGCACAGCATGTGGCCACCCCCCTGCCTTCCGCCAGCTGTGGGTGCTCGAGCCCACAGGGAGAGTGGCTGGAGTATTCCAGGACGGCGTGGCCCTGCCTCCAGGCCAACACCTCCCCCGGCTGTGGCTCCACTCTCTCCCAGCTGGCATCTTGGCGGAAAGTCACAGGCAGGCCCAGGCAGGACGCCCCTCCGTCCCCTGTGCCACGCATGCTCTGACCTGTGACCTCAACTCTCGTCCCACCTCCTTCCTGGGCTTCCTGCCTGCAGCCCGCTGCGCGCGGCCCCCTCCACCTGGCGTGGAACTTAGCCGTACGGTGCCTCAGTCTGCGCATTTGTGTAACGCAGAAAATAGTAATACTTACCACGGAGGGTTGGTGCCGGCATTAAATAAGATCCTATTTGTAAAGGGCTTAGAACAGTGCCTGGCAAATACACACGTACTTTAAAGGAAGGAAAGCACCACTGATGGAGCACATGCTGTGTACCCCGTATGGCCCTGAGCATTATTTCATTTAATTCTTACAACAAATTACAGATGAAGACGCTGGCTCAGAGATGCTAAGAAACACAGTCAGGGTGACGTGGTTAGAGAGAGGCTGTGCCCGAGGCCTGGGCGCTCTGTGCTGGGCCTCCTCAGGCAGAGCTGCCTCCGAGCGGGGACTCTGGGCCTCTGATTCCTTTAGCCCCTGCTCAGTCGTGGGACACATCACAGCCCCTCGTCCCAGTGTCCTAGGCAACCAATGTTTCTTTTCTGTTCTTTTTCTGGCTTTATTGAGATATAATTGACATACCCATCGTGTGAATTTAAAGTGTACACTGTGATGGTTTGATACACGTCTGCGCTGTGAAGCGATTACCGCAGTGCCGTTACTCACTTAAGGCCCTTCGCCTCACATAATTACCATTTTTTTTTGTGCGTGTGCTGAGAACATTTAAGATTTGCCCTCTTAGCAACTTTGAAGTGTGCAGTTGTTTGTCACCTGCGGTCAAGTCAGCTCCGACTCCTGGCGACTCTGTGGATGAGCGATGACCACAGGGTCCCGTCCTCAGCAGCCCTGCTCACCTCTGCAGACTCGTGCCTGGGGCCTCCTTTTGGGGTCAATCCATCTCAAATTTGGTCTTCCTCTCTTCCTGCTGCCTCTGCCTTTCCCACCATTATTGTCTTTTCCGAGGAATCCTGCCTTCTCGTGATGCGCACGCAGTAGGACAGCCTCGGTTTTATCCTCTTTGCCTCCTTCGATAGTTCGGGCTTAATTTTCTCTTCATTTGCCCACTTGTTCGTATCCAGAGAGCGCTCCCCCAACGCCGTATTTCAGACGAGTCCATTTTTTCCCATCAGCCTCTTCACTGTCCAGCTTTCGGACCTGTGCCTAGTCACCGGGAACACGAGGCTGTGGGTCATCTTGGCCTTAGTCTCTAATGACCCTTCCTTACACCTGATCGTCTTTCCTAATTCTTTCATTGCTGCCCCTCCGAGTCTCAGTCCTTTCTCGACTTCTTGGCTGCGGTCTCCATTTGAACTGGCGACTGAACCAAGGCAAGCAAAATCTCTAACAATTTCCGTGTCTTCACTGTCCATGTGAAAGTTGTGTAGTTCTGCTGTGGTCACTATTTTATCTTCTCGATGCTCAAATGCAGTCTGGCTTTGCCACTTCCTTCTGTCACTTTCCTAGAAAGTCGTTTCAAGTCATTGCCGCTTTCTGCTGGTAACACGGTGGCCTCTGCCTATCTTAGATTGTTGATATTTCTTCCACCACTTTCAGTGCTTCCTCTGAGTCTCGGCTAGTCTTTCGTGGGAGATGTTCTGGATACAGATTAGACAGAGAGGGAGATAGAACGTCCCCATGTCTCACACCTTGTGTGCTCCTCACATTCCATGTTCCAATTGTGTGTGTGTGGTACAGCATTGGCACACGCACTTTCCTTTCACTTTTGTGCACTTCAGCCACTGGACGTCCCTCCGGCTTTAGCTGTGTCATTGGCCGCAGTGCTATTTGTATGGGTTCTCTGCTCCTCCCCCATAACTGAGTGCCTTCTGACCTGGGGGAGGGTCTCATCTTCCAGCACTGTCTCATGTTTCATTTTGCACTGTCTCATCATAGGGTTTTCAAAGTAAAAAAAGTTTAAAAGAAAGAGAAAAAAGGAAAATGCAGCGGTGGCTAACATTGCCTTCTGCTGCACGGTGTGTGGGTCCAAACCACATGTGCTCAGGTCCGGGGTGTCACAATCACCAAAGATGTCCGAGTGTAGATGCCCCTGTGGGTGAGTATACGACACAGTATTGTTCCTGGAGTCGCCATGCTGTGTGTTAGATCCCAGAACTTATTCATCTTATAACTGGAGGTTTCTACCCTTTGACCAACATCTCCCCATTTCCCCCACCCCCCAGGCCCTGGCAACCACCCATCTACTGTTACAATGAGTTCAGCTCTTTTAGCTTCCATATAAACGAGATCATATGGTATTCGTCTTTCTTTGTCTGAATGATTTCCCTTAGCATACTGACCTTGAGGTCCATCCATGTTGTCACAAATGGCAGGATTTCCTTCTTCTTCTTTTTTTGAGGCAGATTAGCCCTGAGCTAACATCTGCTGCCAATACTCCTCTTTTTGCTGAGGAAGACTGGCCCTGAGCTAACATCCATGCCCATCCTCTTCTATTTTATGTGGGAGCCTGCCACAGCAGGGCTTGACAAGCGGTGCGTAGGTCTGCATCTGGGATCTGAACTGGCAAACCCCAGGCCACTGAAGCGGAATGTGGGAACTTAACCGCTGAGCCTCCAGCCAGCCCCCAATTTCCTTCTTTTTTAATGGCTGAATATATATATATATACCACAACCTCTTTATCCATTCATCTGGTGATGGACACTTAGGTTGTTCCCACATCTTGGCTATAAACATTTCTTTTCTTGCTCACAGTCTGCAGGTGCCTGGGCCGCTCTGCTTCAGGCTGTGGGTTGGATTCACTGCTCTCCCATGTGTCTCTTTGTTCTGGGACCAGCAGCTCCCTGGGCGTGCCCTTCTGGTGGCAGATACAGAGCACAGGAAGGGGGAGCGGAAAAAGAGCGAGGCCACTTAAGGCCTTGACTTGGAGCTGGCCACTGTCACTTCCACCCACATTCCACTGGCCACAGGGAGTCATGTGGCTGAGCCTATTGTCAATGGTGTGGGGACTATTCTCTATTTGTGGATTTGGCAAAGGCAGGGAGGGAAAGAAGAATTGTAACTGATTTCTCTCAATTTGCATATAAAACACTCTGAAGCTTAGTGAGATGATGTAACTTGCCTCAGGCTTCACAGCCAGTCAGTGTTCAAGGCCCGTGTCCTTTTCCCCCCACTCCTCTGCCTTTGATCCGGCCCGCCCTTCTTTCCAGACTGGTCTCCCGCTGCTCACTTCCTCCCCGCTCCATGGAGCCCACGCTTAGCTTAGCGGCACTCCCAGCTCCTCAGCGTTGGGCTCCGACACCCGCAGCCCTCTGTCCTCATCTCTGTCCCGGCCTTCAGCAGCCTGCAGTCTCAAGGTCAGACCCTAGGCCGGACTCCGGCCCATGGGAAGGCAGAGACTGTCTTTGTTGTCTCTGACCCAGCATCTGACACTCCTGTTGGTGTCAGCGACTGTTGGTAGGGTGATCATGCTGAATGATCGTGTGCTGAACGCTCCCTTTCCTGGGAGACGTGATGGCTGATCTCCTGATGGCTGGTGGCTATCAGATCTGGGCCAAGGTGTGCGTGGGGGCATGGGGAGACGGTCCGAGGGAACAGGCGCCTGGACCTTCTACTGTTTTGGGGAAAATGTAAACACTGGAGTCCTGGCTGCAGGCTCTGGGCGAGGCCAGCTTCCCTTCTCGGTGAATTCACCTTCCCCACTCTCCTCTCATTTCTCTTGTTCACAGCTTTTCTTATATTTAGCATCAGATTTGTCTACTGTCCAAGACCATCACATAATTTAGTACACTTATTTGTTACAACTTGAAAATGCAGCTTTATTGATAAACTAACATGCACTAAATTTGACCATTCACTGTTTAAAAGATATTATTCCTTAGCTATTTTTTGCCGGTGGTTTTAAGCCCATTTAAGAGGTCCTCACATCCTCAGTAAGATTCTCTGAGATGCTATGGCTTTCCTTCTTTAATATCCAGTTGTACCATCTCCTGTCCTCTTTTTAAAACCACTGGCCTTTCTTCTTAAAGCCGTTGTCGCTTGCCCGTCAGCCACCGTCTGTCTTTAGGATCCCCAGCATTTCTCCAAACACGTTGGAGACACTGTGAGTCGGCCTGCGTGGTAATGGCTGAGATGCATTCTCTTTTCTGAGTCCTTATTCTAAACCTGGGGTCACCTCTGTGCTCCCTTGGCCACTGGTTCCTGGTTTTGTTCCCACCATCCAGGTGGCATGCGGGTGTGGCCCTGGGCAGCCACTTGGAGGGGAGTGAAGGATGGGAGGGGGCGGCCTGCCAGAATCCTCTGGGACAGAGTTAGCGGGTGAGTTTTGCATTCTGTGCCCCCCGGCAGGTGTCCCCTCGGTGAGACCCCTGAGGCAGCGACGGGGCGATGTGTGACACAGGCAGAGGTCCCGCTGTGTGTGCAGGACGTGCATTCTGTGGGTCCCTGTTGACTGTCCACGGCATCTTCTGGGAACTGTTAAAAGCAATGAATTATTGTTGCGATGCTGAGCTCTTCGTCCTCGTCCCCGAGCTGCGGTGTTTCAACTGCTGTTTTCTTTGCTCCAGTGTATGCGGTGTTTGGATTTACCAGCGTGGTGAACCTCATCATAGGACTGGAGCAGGACGGCATCATCGACGGGTTTGTGACACACTACCTGAGAGAGGTACGGGGCGCTTAGCCATGGGGAGCCTCACGCAGAGGGCCAGCCACCCCGGCCGCGTGGCTCAGATGAAATCCTTTCCCGTAGGGTGAGCAGGTGCCATACTTGGTGTTCCCTCCCCTGCCAGAGACACAGGCCGTCTCTTCATGTGCAAAGTGAAGTGGGAGGTTAGGGATAGATGGCAGGAGGCGATTCTCAAAGTTCAGTCTTACAACTCCTCCCTCACCCCTGACCCCCTTCCTTTCTCCTTTACTTGTGTTTAATATAAATGAGGTACTTTAAAAGAATTTTGTATCTGTTATTATTAAACATCACTGTATCTGAAGCTCAAGTCAGTCTTACATGTGTAAAGTACCAAACGCTGAGGCAGTTAATGAAGCCATTTGATTGTGATGACCGCACCCCCATCTCAGCGTGACAGAGCTACCCGGTGCCCTGGAAAGTTCGTCCGATTTTCTTATTTTATGGTGTGATGAATCCAGCCCCAGAGAGGTTAAGTAACTTACTAAAGGTCACAGAGGAAATAAGGAGCAGAGCTGAAAGTGTAGTCTTCGTCTGTGTTTCAAATCATGGGGAGCTTCGTGTGCAAGCTAAGGGAGTTTGGGTTTTATCCCCTATGTGAGGAGATTTTGAGTCAGGGAACAATGCAGGCAGCCCCGGGAAGGATGGCCTTGAAGGGAAGGTCAAGGCCATGAACTGGGACACCAGGGGGTCAGAGGCTTTTGCAGGGCCAGCCAGGGCAGGACGATGGCCCAGATGGAGGCCGGGCACGGGCAGGAGAGAGGAGGGACGCACTTCAGAGAATTTGAGCCGCTGGAAGGAGCTGGACTCCGGGTGAGGCGGGGGTGACGGGAAGAGGAAGGTCCAGGTGATGTCGTGCGTCCTGCTTTTGGAGGAATGCTGGGGCTATGACACCAGAAAGGGACGAGGGGGGACGTCAGTGCCCCGGGCATTTGTCAAAGAAGACTCGGGGGACCTAAGGCCTGCTTCCTCCCTCCGGGAGCGGTCTAAGGTGGCAGGGGGATGGCAGTGTCCCAGGCGTGGTGACGGAGACTCCCGAGGCGTGGAGTGCACAGAGGAAGGACAGACCGGGAGCGGTCAGGGGAGGCCCCACCGAGCGGGTGCCACTGCTGTGGCATTTTTTTAGAGTGGCAATGGCAGGGATGATAAATGTCTTCCAGATAGACTGGGGAGGGGAGGGCATCCCAAGGAGAGGGCACAGCTTGGGCAAAGGACTGGAGATGAGAAATAGCGTGTATCTCCCCACTGCCAACTGGGGTGCAGGTTTGCAAGGATGCTGCTGTGTTCATTGAGGGGCATGTGGGGTTTCGGGCGGTTGGGGACATCCTGGCAGATGTCCCAGCTGGCAGAGCTTGGCAGGCCTCGAGCTCTGAGGAGGGTTCCTGGCGGAGAGATTTGGGGCCGCCTGAGTAAAGTTGGTACCTGCAGGTCTGAGAGGAGAGGAGCTTGCCCAGGAGAAGGGGGAGAGGGGAGAGGGCCGAGGGGAGAACTTCGGAGACCGCGGCAGAAGAAGAGGAGCCTCTGAAGTGACTGTGGGGGCAGCCAAGAGGCGGAGGGGACCCAGAGAGCAGGGGCTACCGCGTGCAGAGGGGCGGGCTTCTGGGACGCCGAGCTGGGGAGAGTGACGAGCCGGGAGGCAGACAGGATGGGAGAAGGGGCCTGGGGGGTGACCGTGGGGAGGTCTGCAGGGCCAGGCGCTGGGGACCGGCTGCCAGATGGAGGCGGTGGGGCCTGGTCCTGCAGGCGGCAAGAAGCTGTGGGCGCTTTCTGAGCAGAAGAGCGACATGTTAAGAGCAGGGCCTGCTGAGTCTGCACGGGGCAGCTGGAGAGTGGGGCGTGGAAGGAGAGGGGAGACGGAGGGAGACTGGGGATGGTCCAGGGGGCACTGAGGGCCTGGACTAGGCCGTGATGCAGAGGGAGGATTGCTGGGGTGATGTGATGGGGATAAAATTGACAGGAGTTGCCAACAGACTGCTTAGAAGAATGAGGAATAAAAAAGACCCCATAGTCTTTGGCCCGGGTCAGCTGAGCAGTGTGGCCGTTAATTTTGAGAGGCCTGATGGGCTCGGCTGGGGGGAGAAGCTGAGGAGTAAAGGAGTGCTGGGGAGTGTGCAGGACCCACGCATGGGCCACCTGGTTAAAGATGCCACTAAGCCACCAGGAGAGGCCAGTACAGGCTCCAAGAGCCAGTGTGTAGTGTGAATGACTAACCCCGTGGTGTGATCCAGTCACAGCCAGAGAGAAGTGTCAGAGGAAAGACGTGGGCCAGGCACGGGCGGACGCACGCCTTTTGTGTCGCTTCTTCCTCTTCTGTGATTTCATTGATCTGATTTGTGGGGAGAGACGTCGGAGCAGGGGAGCACGGAGCTTCAGAGAGCCCCTCTGGGCTGGTCGATTGATGGGCTGGTCGATTTCCCTGATGTGGAAAGGGCTTCAGGCATCTTAGAAGACTTGTGACGCGAGGCAGGAGAGCACGAAGTGGGAGAAAGAAGAAAGGGAAACGAGGCGGAGCCAGAGTGACACTAAAAACCCAAGCAGAGGAAGATTCGCTCTGATCTAACATCTGTGCCAATCTTCCTCTATTTTGTATACGGGACGCCGCCCCAGGGTGGCTGATGAGCAGTCTGTAGGTCTGCGCCCAGGATCCGAACCCTGGGCCACTGAAGTGGAGCATGCCGGACTTGACCACTACGCCACCAGGCCGGCCCCTGGACAGTAATTTCTAGCAGCCACCTGGACAAGGGAAATGTAGTTCATCAGATAGTCTCATGTTCATAAAATTAAAGATTTCTCAGGACAAGTCTGGCTGTTCTTGAGAAGCAGCAGAGCTGTGTAATAGCTGTGTGACCTTAGGAAAGTCTCCTAGCCTCTCGGAGCCTCGATTTCCTCATCTGTAAGATAGAGTCAGTCGCGTCTGTGCCATAGGTTGTGAAGGAGGGGTGGGGTGTGAGGCTCCGAGTGCAGTGCCCGCCCGCCCCTGTGCCGTGGGGGATGGACTGCTTTCCTCCCACTCGGCCCAGGGACCCTCGGCGTCAGCGTGAATTAGGAGGGCCGGCCGGGGGCTCTGGGGAGCTGGGTCTTCTCTGGCCAAAGCCACCACCTTTAGTAGCAGACTGACTCGGCCTCAGTGGGTCTGCCGTGCAGCCGGCGGGCCCAGGACGCCGCCCGCTTTGCACCCCTGTACACACTGTGTAGACCCAGCGCATTAGCGAGCGGCCAGGCGTCCTCTAACTCCTTCCCGCGGGGCGGACTCTGGTTTTGGGAGCTCCAGGGTAGTTATATTTTCACGTTCCTACCAGTTGTTTAATTTTAGAGCGTTCAGACTCGTTTCCTTTTAGCAGTCTACACAGGTTATTTCCGCTGTTTTATTTTACTTGCACCGTCTGGTGTCCTGCGTCGGAGCGTCCGAGTCGTCTGTCAAGCGGTCTTCTTTTTCACGTTCTCCTCAGGGTGAACCGTATCTGAACACTGCGTATGGGCACATGATCTGCTACTGGGACGGCTCTGCGCACTATCTGATGTACCTGGTGATGGTGGCGGCCATCGCGTGGGAGTAAGTCAGCTTGCCCCGTGTGTGTGTGCGTGTGTGTGTGTGCGTGTGTGCGCTTCTGCCGCCTCAGCAGCCCATCAGCGGGTGTGTAAGGCGAACGCGGGTAGAGGCAAATACACCGACAGGTGCACCCGGACAGGAATACGTGCTCGATGGAGACAGGTCAGATGGCTTTATTGTCCTTGCATCACGGCCTTTTGCACACATCCCATTGTGGCTTATCCCCTGCCACAGTGACAGCATGTGCGGACCCCTTAACTTGCTGATTATGTTCAGCAGGTCCTGATTCAGAACTTCCATCTCATTTCAGTTCCAAGCTCTCTTTTTCCCCAGCTCACGCGTAGCCCTGAGGCCTGGGGGCCTGCAGTGTGGCTGGGGGATCCGGTCTATTCTTTTGTTCCTCCTCAGCTCACTCTGCAGCGGGCTGCCCTGGGAACATGTGTGTACATACCTGGAGTTGAAGGAAGAGGGGCAGAGTCTTACCTGACAGTTGCTGTTTCCTGGGGTTCAGTTCCCTCTAGTATGACATGCTAGGTCTGTCTTGCAGGGCACATGTGTGGGATCAGAGGCTCTCCCATAGGAACCTTTGCATTGTCCAAACCCCTGAAGGCAGCAGTGCTCTCTCTGGCTGCATTTGTGTGACTTCCCTGCCCTGGGGGTCCACCCACAGCTTCTTTCTGCCGGGATCCCTGGGACCCAGGAGGCAGCATCCTTTCAGGACGGCTCAAGCCCAGCTGCCTTCTAGGCCTCCCCTTGGCTCCACGTTAGAGAAAGTCATGCATTCTTGCCCCATACGAGGTTGAACTTCAGCTGGACCAACTGCCTGCCCTCTGACCCCCGACCCCCACCCCCCATCACGAACTCAAGGACAGCTCCGGCTACATTTTGGACTTTTCTAGGCACCAGCCTACCTCTTCACGCATGTTCCCAAGGTCATTTTTGGGAATGTGTGGGCCTGCTTGGAGGCTGCCCAGGGGGCTAGAGTTTCTGTGGCTCTGTTAGCATCCAGCTGAGGAAGACGCCTCTTGTCTGTCCTCCGGTCCACCATCCCGGCCATTGTGAAGGGGCCTCCTGGGAGCTGCTGCACTGGGGCTGGGCAGGAAGCACACAGTATTCTCCACTGGTTTCCCTTCAGAGAGTCTCCTTTTGAATTTCCCATAGCCCCCTGTAGTGGTGGGTTCTCGGGGTCATCAGTGGAAAGAACTTTTTGTCAACATCGCCTCTTTAGAAGATGAGGGGTCCATGTCCAGCAGCTCCTGCAGAACATGAGGAATGTGTCACTTACTATCCTCATCTTTGGAGCTTTGGCCAAAGTTCTGTGACGCCAGGGAAAGTCCATTTAACATCCTGTTGCTCATACTTAGAATGATTTAAAATATGGGTCCGATTTCTTTTCTTCTTTGAACCTTCTTTTTCCTTTCACGTCCTGAGTTTCGTACACAATAGTGAAATGTGGGACTCCTGACAGCGACAAGCACGTTGTAGTTTAAAGATCAGTGTAGCAGGCATAATCCTATTCAAGAGGACACGCAGAGGGTCTGGTGCGTCACATATGGAAATGAAGTCTGGTCAGCAGTGTTTGATTTCTTATTCTCGATTCAGTAAGTTTCAATTTATGTGCTTTACTAGTTAGAGTAAAGATAATGTTGTGCACCATCTTTTGCTAACGGTGTTCGAAGACAAGTGCGCTGAGCCGAGATTTCCTCCTTACAGGGAAAGTTACAGAACCATTGGCCTGTATTGGGTCGGGTCTATCATCATGAGCATTGTTGTTTTTGTGCCTGGAAACATTGTAGGTAAGAAACTTCATCTTAAAATGGACTTTCCTTTTCTGAAACGATGGGGATTGTTTTTAAATAGAGGAGCTATTTTGGTTGTGATAGAACCGAGAAATTCCAAGCTTACCCAAAAGCTGTTTTGCAGAATTATTCCTTTTCGCCTCCTTAAGCTCACCTTTTAATAAATGCTTTCGAGCAGTTTTCAGACATGTACTTTGAACAATTAGCCTAATATCAGTGATTCCTGACTTTTAGAAGGATCTAGAGGGGGGTTAAGTATTGTGTTTGTGGCTACATTCCATGTGCAAATATTTCTTACAACTCTTTGTATTATGTTTAACTCTTGACACACTATGGGAACTTGATAAATGCACTTGAAAATTAAGACTCTTAAAAGCTAATGTGAAAAGAGGTTATTTATGCATGTAAGAAGTCAGGATATTATATTAAATACACTTTTAAAATGCTGTAGATAGGACATGCCTGTTAATAAACATGTAATAGTTTTAAATTGACCTTTTTTTCGGTCTCGTTAAAAGTATTGTCTGGTTCATAGCAAAATTTTAGATGACTTGAGATGGGGAGGTATCCGAAATGTTACTTGTGCTTTGATTTACTTTTGGCAAACTTTTGACTTTCTCTTTCTCTCTCTCTTTTAAATAGGGAAGTACGGAACACGCATTTGCCCTGCTTTTTTCTTAAGCATACCATATACTTGTCTTCCCATCTGGGCTGGTTTCAGAATCTATAATCAGCCATCAGAAAATTATAATTATCCCTCCAAGGTGATTTTATTAAGTTAAATGTAACCTGTTCTCAACCTCCCAGGGCTCGCTCACACCCACTGGCTGCTGGACTGAACCGCGCCTTCGTGGACTGGAGCATCTCGGGTGTTAACCAGTGTCCCTGTGTTGATTCTGCAGCCCTGGTTCACACCGTAGTTACCGGGGCTGAGATGGGGTGGTACAGACGGATGATCTGTCTGAATACATCTGCTGTGGTTGGCCAGGCCATCCTTTTTGGAACTTCCCCTGTGCTAGTGGTCCTATTGGCTCTGTCTGTCACACTCTGCGTTATTGTGCTGGTGTGTGGTTTGTCCAGGGCTCTTAATGGCCTGGAGTTTGAGCACTGGGCACCTCTTTCAGAGATGCTTGTGCATTTGCTGCCCCAAGGGGAGGCTGGAGAGATGCTGCTGTTCAAAGCAGCACACAGAGCCTTAGGGTCTGGTTACCAGGAGTCCAGGCACATGGAGACTGGCTACAGGACGTCATCTGGGACATCTCCCTTCCATTCACAGCCAGGGGGGTCAAGGTGAAACGACACCGGCTGGGCAGGTACTCAGTTAAGGCCTTGGTTTCCAAGCTGGTGACATCTGAGTTTCTCCTCCTTTTATAGGTATTAGATCCTTAAGCAAGATCCTTTAAGCAAAACTGCTATGTGAAAATATGAATTACTAGAGATAATCGGAAGATGATTATTCATTTTACAAAGAGATTTACAATAGAATCCATTAAAAGACATTTTAATTTACAAACACTTCATTTGTGAACAGAGACACCTGCTATGTAAATTCAGGTTGGCACAAGGACAACTGGTACTGCCTCACATCCTTCTGAGGAATGAGGTGGTCATTAAAAAAAAGCGAACAGTCACCATAGCCTTGGTCCTCACTGCACTGCTTCTGAAGGGTCCACAACAGTGTATCAGCAGAGTGTCCATGTCATGAGTCACACACAACACAACTGTTTATTATTATTATTATTATTATTTTGAGGAAGATTAGCCCTGAGCTAACATCTACCGCCAATCCTCCTCTTTTTGCTGAGGAAGACTGGCCCTGAGCTAACATCCGTGCCCATCTTCCTCTACTTTATCTGTGGGAGGCCTGCCACAGCAGGGCTTGATAAGTGGTGCATAGGTCCGCACCCGGGATCTGAACCGGCGGACCCTGGGCCGCCGAAGTGGAGTGCATGAACTTAGCTGCTGTGCCACCGGGCTGGCCCCTATTATTATTTTTTTTAAATGTTAAAACACAGTGAGGGCCAAGGAGAAATGGACATTATCATAGAGTGCTGATAGGAACATAAATTCAGAACCGCTTTGCAGACAGCGCAATCTGGCAGTGATAGCAACCTCGACAAGTTTAACCCTTTAACCTAGAAATCCCACTTCTAGGGCCTTATCCTAAGAAAGCCATCAGAGAGATGCTGTCAAAGATTTATGTACAAAGTTGCTCATCATCATATTAAATGTATCACTGAAAATTCCTAAATGTCCAACAATGGGAGAATAGCTAAAATATGGTGCTTCCATAGGATATTGTTTTAGAAGAATTTTTAATAATGTGGGACACTGCTTATAATATAGGTAGATGTTGAGTGTCAAAAGAACAAATACAGAATCGTTTATACATTAAGTCCTAACTTTGTGAAAAATAAATGTAGATTTTATATATATATATATATATAGTTATATATATCCAGGAAAATATAGCAACGATTAATAGTAGTGTGATGGGTGTATGGTTTATTTTTAAAATGAGTGTATCTTACATTTATAATCACAAAGATTTTGCTATTTCAAAAAAAAACATGGACTCATAGAGCTAGGAGGGCCCTTCCAGATCACCTGGCCCGGTGCCCTCCTTCCCCGGGTAAGGAAGCTGAGGCTTGAGGGGAAAACGGTTTTGCTAAGGTTACGTGGTGGTGACGGGACGCCTGTGACTGCAGAGTTCTCTCGTCGCCCGTCATCACGGCGTTTAGTTTCGGTAGATCTCAGGTTCTTCTTCGGCACCCCGGGCCTGCTCATGGGTTCCAAACTCTGTTCTAGGTCGTGCAAGAAGTCCAGGCGAAGGACCTGCTGAGAAGACCGTTTGATTTAATGTTGGTCCTGGGTCTTCTCCTGGCCACTGGCTTTTGCCTGTTTAGAGGCTTGGTAAGCATAACAGATCAAAATAACAAAATAATACATCTCTCTCTCTCTCAATCAGACTTCTTAGCACACTAACAAAGTACCCCTGCTGTGAGAGCCTGGAGGCCTCGACCTGCTTCCTGCCTCACTCCTACCCCGTGCCCCTCCCAAAGGGGCGGTCCAGTCTGGGCCGTTCATACCACCGCCTGCAGGGGCTTAGGTCAAGCTGTGCCCAGAAGTGTCTTCCTTCCCGTTTCAGGGCAGCTGAAAAATTAGCCATTAGAGTCTCATTCTTTGGGTTCCTTTGATGTTTCTGATTTAAATTTAAATATCTTTGGTAAAGGTGATAACTTGAGTCCAGTGAAACTGTGGCTCAGGGCATCCTTGTGCTCTCAGGAGTAGGGGAACGGGGCTGAGGAAGGGGTATCAGAGTATGGAGTTAGCATCCTGGCCATTTACTAGCTGCGGGGCCTTGGAAAAATTGCTTCACCTCTTTGACCCTCAGTTTCTTCCTCTGTAGAATAGTGGTACTTACCTAATAGTATTGTTTTGAAGATTACATAAGATGAACATTAAACACTTGTACAGCTCCTTATACATAGTAAGTGCTCAATAAATGACTGATGTGACTATTTTTATCGATCAATGATGCTTCACAGTGCCCCAGTTTCGTGATTTATTCTTAGTAGACATAAATTTGAGCAGCCAAAATTATATGGTGGCTTACCTTCAGCTTCAGTGTCAGTTACTAACTGTTCTGAGCCTGCTGGGCAGCAGAGTGTAAGCTGATGGAGCTGACCCCTTAACTGTAAGAGGCCCGCGCGGCGGGCTGGGTTGGCGGTAAAAAGCTGTGGCAAGAGTTGTCTCTGTCTGTAGATCGTCAGAAACTTCTGGAGGAGGGTCGGCTAGTAGGCTGAGTGGCACAGGGAAGGGAAGTAAAGGAGGAAGTGGGGCCGCAGGCTCTGCTCAGACCACAGAGCGGGGAAACTGTTCTGTGGTTAGTTTACTCTAATTCCCAAAGTTGAAAGAACAACAGTGAGCCCCAGCTGTGCTCTTGCATTATCGCCATGGCCACTCCCCCATGCACACGAGGGAAATGTGGGGTGTGCACACCTGGTGGGTGGGGCTTTTAGCTTCGGGCCCATTTTTACCAACTCTGCCACTGGTCTGTGTCCGCCTACGTTATCTGGATGGGGCGACATTTATGGCCAAGGACAGGAGGAGTGATGCCTGAGGGAGGTGACTCAGAGGGGACCCAGTGATGGGCCAAAGACGCACTTTGTCTCTCTGTGGCCTGGAGTCTAGTTTGCCGTGACTCAGTCTGCTCTGCTCTCTTTCAAAGTGACATGGGAGGTGGCTTCAAGAAAGAGGACTCTGCTTTCACATCCTCCTCCTCCACGACCCCCACAGGCTGTATTCTCTGTGAGGCCCTGGAGAGAGGAGGATGCTATTTTTGAATCTTGCGAGGCATACTGAGATGAATTTGGTACAGAAATGTGCTTTTCCTCCTGCAGGGGATAGTTGGCTAGTTACTCCCAGGGAAAGTGAGACTGGTCGTCTAAAGCCGGCTGCGCGTGGTCTAGCGGAACCCAGAGACAAACTGGGTCCTTGAAAGGTTCCCAAGGATAGAGCATTTGTCTCCGTTTCTGGCTCCACGATTAATCTCTGCTTCGTCTCCTTTGAGTAAACCTGCAGAATCTTTCTTCCTCCCCTTTTACTGATGAGCCTCTCCAGTACAGAGTTTTGGTTAAACAGCAGAGCAGCTTGTGACTGAACCTGGCACTTTTAGCCTTATCAGCAAACCTAAGAACTAGATGTGACTGTACCTTTACAATGAATTCGTTTTTGTTCTCAGATTGCTTTGGATTGTCCAGCTGAGCTCTGCCGACTTTATACACAGTTTCAGGAGCCCTACCTGAAGGATCCTGCGGCTTATCCTAAAATCCAGGTCAAGTAGTTATGAAGCCTAAGATTTTTCTAAAATTAATTTTCTCTCTTTAAGAATGTGAAAATGTGAGGGGCCGGCCCCATGGCCTAGTGGTTAAGTTTGGCATGCTCTGCTTTGGTGGCCCGGGTTGGGTTCCTAGGCGTGGACCTACTCTACTCATCAGGGGCCACGATGTGGTGGCCACCCCCACACACAAAATAGAGGAAGATTGGCATGGATGTTAGCTCAAGGCGAATCTTCCTCAGGAAAAAAAAAAAAAAAAGAAAGAGAAAATGTGTTCCTATGTAGGAAATAGGAATTAACATTTTTAAAGATGAAAATGTAAAATTTCCTGTGCTTTTTGTCAGGCCAGGTTAACTGTTAATTTGCTGACGATGTCATTTCTCTGTTCATCACAGATGCTGGCGTATCTGTTCTATTCTGTCCCTTACTTTGTGATTGCACTTTATGGCTTAGTGGTCCCCGGCTGCTCCTGGATGCCCGACATAACACTGATTCACGCTGGAGGCCTAGCTCAGGTACTAAGCACGTGCTCCGTGGAGAAAGGTTTCGGGTAGGGGGGTGGTTTGGCTGTCATTGCTGAGTTTCTGAAAAACATCTCTGCATCGTGTGTTAGGGCAGGCGTGTTGTCTCCTTTTGTTTTACAGTTCTTTAGAAGACACTTCTGCGTAGACATTTTATTTAAATCTCACAGTAGCTGTCTGGTAGGTGTGCCGTCCACTTACAGAGATGAGGGAACTGAGGCCCAGGGAGGCTAAAGGATTTGTCCAAGGTCACATGCCCGGCAGACCAAGTGGCATGGCTGTTTTACAGTACTATTTCCCAGTCTCTGATCACTATGGCTTATACTAAAACAGAATTGAGGGCTGTTGTCTTGAAGATTTCAGAATTCCACTATACTGTGCCATACAGAACCAGAGAGACTGGTTTTGGCACAGGTCTCCTGGGAAGCAGGGCTTGCATCCCACCCCCGCCCTGCTGCTGGGTGGACGCTTCCTCCCGAGCTGGAGGTGGTGTCACCTGTGGAACCGTATTATCGTGCAAAGTCCATTTTTTACAAGATAACATCTTGCAAAACAAATCAATCTTATGAACAAGGAAGAAAATTATTAAGTAATTTTATGGGTTT